>NC_141691.1:1477341693-1479764193 GCF_964263255.1 Lissotriton vulgaris
TACACGTCACACAATTACATTCTACTGAATACAGCATACACTATTCATAATACCACTCAGTGCCACATAATTATGTGCTACATAATTACACTGTGCTTAACGCAACATACACTCCAAATACCACTCAGTGCCACATTATTATATGCTACATATTTACACTGCGCTCAACGTAACATACACTCCAAATACCACTCAGTGCCACATAATTACACGCCACATAATTACACTATCTATCTATCTATCTATCTATCTATCTATCTATCTATCTATCTATCTATCTATCTATCTATCTATCTATCTATCTATCTATCTATCTATCTATCTATCTATCTATCTATCTGTCTATCTATCTATCTATCTATCTATCTATCTATCTATCTATCGCCCTCACTCTATCTATCGCCCCCCACTCTATCAATCTATCGCCCTCAATCTATCTATCGCCCTCACTCTATCTATCGCCCTCACTCTATCTATCTATCGCCCTTACTCTATCTATCGCCCTTACTCTATCTATCTATAGCCCTCACTCTATCTATCGCCCTCACTCTATCTATCTATCGCCCCCCCACTATATCTATCTATCGCCCCATCTCCCTCACTCTATCTATCGCCCCTCACTCTATCGCCCTCACTCTATCTATCGCCCTCACTCTATCGCCCTCACTCTATCTATCTATTGCCCTCTGTCTATCTATCACCCTCACTCTATCTATCGCCCTCACTCTATCTATCTATTGTCCTCACTCTATCAATCTATCGCCCTCCCTCTATCTATCTATCGCCCTCACTCTATCTATCACTTCACCACAGAATCACTCAGCCCCACCACAGCATCAATCTGTGCAACCATTCAACAACAACTGGTTGAAATATGTTCTCTCAATGTTTCATGCTTTATTACAAATGTCACAAAAAGATGTTAATATTTCACTTCTGTTCTTGGATTTTCGTCACAATAAAATACACTGAACATAATCTTCACAAAAGTTATTTACAAAAGTTTAAGCTATTGCCATTGTAAATTACAATAACTTGTATTTAAGTATTAATTATTTGAAAAATTAAAAAACAAGGTTATTTGTAATATCAATACATCTAAGTCACGTAAATACAACACATATTGCATTACAAATGCTATAGGTGTCACATTTGCGAAAGTTATAACTATTGGCATTGTAAATGACAAAGCTATTAATTTAGCTATTTTCAAAACCAACACATAAATAAAAAAATTGTCATTTACAATGCCAATAGCTCAAACTTTCCTAATGCGAGACCTATTGCATTGCAAATGCTTGTTTTCTGATGTCTGCTGTGCGGTTGTTCTTTTCACTAAGCCCTGATAATGATACATGTTCAGTTGTCACTTTTGAATGTTTGATTTTCTTTTTTCTGTAGCCAATCTTAGGGACTGATTTAGAGTTTGGCAGCGAGGGTACTCCATTGCAACAGCAACAGAGTGCCCTCTCATCAAACTTTAGGTCCGCTTGCCCGGTTTAGGGCTG
Organism: Lissotriton vulgaris; assembly: GCF_964263255.1. NCBI lineage: Eukaryota > Metazoa > Chordata > Amphibia > Caudata > Salamandridae > Lissotriton > Lissotriton vulgaris. The sequence goes on from NC_141691.1 coordinate 1,477,343,202, forward strand.
GGTGGGCCAACAGTATGTTGAGGACTAAACCTACTCCAGCTCTGTTGCTGATGTATTCCTTTGACAGTTCGACAGAGTATGAGTCGTTGTAGGTAAGTTATGTGACTGCTCGCCCATTCCAGGCAGTTAAATAGCTTTTTTGTAGTTGTCCGGGACAGTACAAAGAAAAAATGACTCCTACCCCAGGGGAGACATCTTCCAAATCTGGGGCTATTCGTTATTTATTTATAAAGTTTTATATAACGCGAACAGGATCCCAAGGGATATCAGAGCGCTATACATATCTCTTAAACAAACCCCCGCTTTGAGAGTTTGCTTTTCAAAAATGCTAAACTTTGGAAAGGTTTGACGTGTAGTCATCATGTTTGAGTGAGCCATTCATCAAAATTCTCCAACGTTGACAGGAACCTCTGTGACAGTGATTCCTAGTACTGTTTGAGATGTCTGTGGGGCCGACAGACATCTCTAAATTTGGTGGACGGGATGTCCGTTAGGTCAACAAAGTAAAGTACTCAGTAGCCCTGATGGACATTACAACGTCCGTCATACTCTAGATCAGGCACTTAATGTAACTGACAACAAACATTGAGTGATCTGAGATCTTTCCTGTCCCTATATGACAAATTACAAATGTTTGCATGAACGAACTTAATCCTGTGAAGCATTTGAATCGTATGCTCATCCTATAACCACAGGACAGACGTGTTAGCTTAATGAGCCATTCTCTTCTTAAGTGAGGTCAGATATTTTTAAATGTTTCAGTAGCACTGTTCTGCTCTTATAACTTGGTCCAGGGAAATGTCTGTGACTGCTAAGGAAAGAGTTGCTTCTTTATCTACTCACTATAATTCGCTTCGAACAAGTAATGTATTTGGCAATCTTTTTAACCATCATAGAATAATAAAACATGTTTATTTTTGTTTTGTGTAGATCCGATTGGGACAGATGGCTGATGATGGGACTCATTGGAACAGTGGTTGGAACCTTTGGGTTCCTCACACATCAAATAATCGATTATATTTTCAAAATAAAATGGGAGTTTGTCGAAATATATATTCAGGTGAGTATCATACGTGGCAGACTTCCTCCCGCTTTTCTTTGAAGATTAATGACAGTGGCAATAGTCTGTCAAATGGACATCTGAACTGGCAAAAATAACTAATAACAGGAACAATAACTTGTTTTGACCCAGTTGACAACTATCCCAACTACATATACACTGTTTGCTACTTTGGTTTGTAAGATTATGCTTTCTGATGTTTGTTTCATTGGTCTGTAACTTGGGTATATGGGTGTTATGTTTTATTGATCGCTTGCAACATGTTCTCTACAATCTGCATTATGTCTCGGTGTGCGCTGCAGAGGGGAGCCTAAGAGCCCAAAGGTGGGAATGGAAGGGAAATTGGGGTGACAATGACGCCAATGTTTGACACTGCGAGAGAGAAATCAGGATTTGGCAGAGAGAGAGACAAGGAAAGATGAGTGACTATGTTCATCACATCCTCCCACACACCGCACATATTCTTAATGTCAATCTACCTTGTGAGGTTAAGGCTGTGTAACGCCCGGATTTTCGGACCAGATGGAATCAGCTCCTAGGAGCCCCTCTAACCCAGTCGGAACGTACTCACTTCCCTCCTTAGAACGTATTTACAATGGGTATAGATATATATGTATGTACATCTCGTACCTAAGGATGGGGAAAATAGCAATAAACATGCATAGGTTTTTCTACAATATCCTATTCATACCAACTAGTCTCGCGGCCACTTAGGCCCAGACTAATCTACCCTAGGGCAGGTCTGATTATGTATCATTACACACTGATCACTCTCAGTGCTCACTCGACACGCAATCCGGCGTGTCTACACACGGGCCTGCAGTCCCAGTGCTCTCTCTCTCATCCGGTCCACAATCTGGCGGACCTACACACCGTGTCCTCCCGGTGCTCTCACTCACTTCCAACACGATCCACAATCCGGCGGATCTACACACCGTGTCCTCCCGGTGCTCTCATTAACGCCGCGTACCAACGACGATCACTTTCCTATGAACACCTATGGAAGAAATCTCTCATTGTCTACTCAGGATAATACTACAATAATAAAAGTTAGTGCGGCTTTCCAAATTGAAATATGTACCTTCTGCTCTTGGCATCAAACGTTCCCCTTCTCCCTCATTGCTCAGTCACCTCTTACCTGACCGGGATTCACATCCGTTCATGCAAACAATGTCTGACTAGAAGACCAGGTTACCCTGATTGAACAAGAATACAAGGCACATGTCGGTTCACTAAGAACTGGGGTATTTTATTACAATGATTATAAACACAATACTATACGAATATATATATATTCTGCAAAGAAAAGTGAAAGGTTAGAATGTGCACACTATAGGGGAAAGGGCGGAGGTCACCTTATTAACGTGAAGTCGGGGTTCGGCAGTCATCTAGGTTCCCTTCTCGTCTGTGCCTTGGCTCGTCTCGGAATCACACCTTAGCAGTCACGAGTACACGTCTGCACCGCTATGCTCGATCTCCTCTGCTTCCCTCCAAGTCACTGGAACCTCTCTCGTTATTAGCTGCTGTCTCTCTCTGTCTCTGATCGCTCTGCGCTACTTCTCCTTCAGTCTTTCTCAGAGAGTCTCAGTTTCATGATCTGTCTCAGACTTCAAAATGGCGACTGTCTGCCTGGAAATAATTAATGGCATAGATGCTAACGGCTAGCTGCCGCCTACGGACTGACTGACTCACTGCCTAACACTTTCGCTAATATGGAAGCTTGTCCTTTCATGGAAAGTTACGGCCAGTAACCTGCCGCCCACCAAATTCTTGTACCTCCCCGTACCAAGGACACGTTCCCAGCCGGCCGGCCTGAAGTTGTGTCTTCGGAGTGGAGAAAAATACAGTCTTTCGATAAGGGCCAGCCTGAGCCGGTTCTCTCCAAGCGAACAACACTTCGAAACTAAAACATTACACTTGACCTAGAAAGCCTCTCAAGCTGCCGGGCAGAAAGCAAGATGGAGTCTCTCCCGTTTGAGGCCTACAAGGCCCGAAATAAGCATAACTCCATAGAAGGTATACTAACACTCTTGCAAAAGGACGGATCATCACTAATACTAATGAATCTATCCCCTAACTTAAGTTTATAAGCCCTGATCTAAGGAAAAGGGTACGAAAATGCACTACTGTGCCTTATGGATAAGTCCTGTTTATAGTTCTAATCACTGTACTAGAAGGGTAATAGGCTGGAGGCATCTTCCATCATTCTCCCTCCAAAGAGGGCTCCAAAGTCGGTCAGAACACTTCACCCTTGACTCCAGTCTATTAACCATGTTCTATATGGAACTAACATCTGTGGAAGAATAATAAGAAACAAAATTAACTGATCTATTTCTCTTGCCAAATCTACAATAATGGAGTAGAGAAGGAATGCACTGAATAAAGCAGCAAACGGCTACTAAAATACAAATAGAAATCACAATACCCCCTAATATCTGTCGTAGAGAATGTAAGTCAGGTAACCAATTGAAAAGCCAGTCAAACCAACCCTGATCAATATGTTTTCTAACTTCTGCAGTCAAGTCGTGAAGTTTATCAATATGGGCTTGAATAGATTTAGTGTGGTCGGATAAGTTGAAGCAGCAAAGACCCTCAAAGTCAGAACAATCATGTCCATGCTTTAACAAGAGGTAGTCGATGGCTGCGCGGTTCTGCAGAATTGCTCTGCGTTCACCCTGAGCATCTAATAACATGTCGGATAGAATGGTAGAGGTTTGATTAATCGATTTTACCATCCAACAGGCCATTTTACCAATGGACTTGGCGTTGTAAACTGCCAACGCCGGGACACCTATAATGGAAATAGCTAAACTTAGATATTCAGATTTAGAATAAAGATGAAGGGAAGAATCACAGTCCTCATGTAACATCATAGAATCACGGACTACACGGGAATGGGTATTGGGATGTGAAGAAAACATTAATAAACTCAGTCTGGTGATAGCACATGGACCGCCGGAAATATTTGCAGGAATATAGGGCCAGGAGGAATTCCCGCAGGAAAATAACCAACCAGAGGGTAACAACATCGTACGGTAATGGCTAGGAGCAACTAATATACGTTTGCATGTCATATTATTTTTAACAGAAATACATGAAGACGGGAGTCTTTGTAAGCACAGCAAACGTTGATGAGCTGAAAAAGAAGTGGCAGCATTTAACTTCAATCTGACACATTCAGTAATTGCTTTAGGATCACAGGTCAAAATAAAGCATAAATCACCCTGCGTGATATTGTAGGTAGTAATTTGGGAATGAATCGGGGGAATGGAGTCTGAAAGATCAGTACACAAAGGGCAAAATTCGTGGGCCGCGAAATCGCCCAGAATAATATTAGTTCAGGCACTCGATATATTGAAAATGTGCCGCAACGTTTCAGTGGAGGCAGGGACGGCAACCAAGCAGGTCGCTAAGATGTCAGTCACAGAACGCATAGGGGTAAGGCAGAAATGCGGAGAGTTAGTAACCCGCTTAGCAAGGGTGATCCAAAAGTTCGATGAGGAATCCCACGCAGCGAAGGAACGCGGAACTCGGGTTCTCCAATCAACCGAAGTCTGTGGGTCCTCTCCTCTCCCGGCGTAGCAGACCAAAAGGAGTCCAACGCCGGCACATCCTGCAGCAGCAGTCCAGAGAATGATCTGAAAGAAAATCAAATACAGGCATTATTCATTCTCGTAAATAACATTTGTCAGCCGGGACAGCTTCCCTGCTATCTTTCCCTGGTCTCATTACCAAAATGGTATTGTCATGACCGGTCGCAATGACTTCAGCCTGTTCAGGGGGATGTTTAGGCGATTGCACCCATATTTTCGCTCCAGGATTATCCGTAGAGCCGAAGCCCTTTTGGCCTCGTACAGTTAGCAGAGTCGGAGCAACGCCTTTCTTAATCTCACCACTGAAAACAGGCATAATTAGCAACTGAGCAACACGGTCAGATTTTTTAATCGGTAAGTCAATCTCACTGCTATTCAGCAGGAGAACCTTAATCTCTCCCTGATAATCACTGTCAATCACTCCTCCGAGTACTTGAACACCTTTTAAGGCAAGGCCCGATCTAGGGGCAATCAGTCCAAAACTTCCAGCTGGAATACAGACACCAACGCCTGTTTCAACAATTATCCGGTCCCTGCTCTTTAGGACAGTATCATTCATAGCATGCAGGTCCAAGCCTGCGGAACCTGGGGTTGCTCTGCATGGAGCCAAAGCTCCGGGGGTAATTTCCCAATACATAACAGTATTACCAATGGTGTTGGGCTTTGCATCAACATTTGGAGGAAACAAACGCATTAAAGGAGATTCAGCATGCAACAAGGGACGATTATTCAGAATCAGCAATGCCTGGAGTAGAAAGTCCCTCCAGTTCTTGTAGTGTTCATCAGTCAACTTTCGTAATTGGTCCTTTAGCAAACCATTCATTCTCTCAATTAGGCCCGAAGCCTGCGGATAATATGGAATGTGAAACACCCATTCAATGTTATTCTCCACACAGAATTCCTGCACCAATCTTCCACGGAAATGGGATGCATTATCAGATTGAATTTGAAATGGAACACCATAATATAATATGAGTAATTCCAATGTTTTAATGGTATTGATTTGGGTAGCTTGTTTGCAAGGGAAGGCAACCAAAAGGCCACTATAGGTATCAACAGCTGTACAAACATACTGACAATTTTTGCTCATAGGGAGCGGGCCAATATAATCAATTTGCCAAATTTGAGCGGGCAATTTTCCTCGATGTAAATGGCCTTTAACAATATGTGGCACTTTCCTCTTTCTAGAATGTTGACAGATGGGACAATGCAGAATGATATCTTTAATGTAATTTAAAGGAATATGAATTCCTCGATCGGCAGCCCACCTGCTAGTGGCTCTCTCTCCAAAATGTCCTGCTTTCTGGTGGGCCCATTTCGCCAATCCTGCCAAATCAGAATCTTGCATGTCCACCACTGCCTCAGCAATTTTAGACTTTTCATCTGCAATGTTATGAAAGAATTTGTCAAGGGAGTCTATCGGGGTATGAGCATCCACATGAAAGATTGTCACAGTACTCTGTGGGAGCATTTCCCAAATTTCTTGCCATAATTCTTTTCCCCACAATTCTTTTGAATGCAATTCCCAATTATGAGAATGCCAAGTTGGTAACCATACCGCCAGTCCATTAGCTGTGGACTAGGAATTAGTGAAAATATGACATGTGCCAGGCAGTTCCTGTTTCAAAACTTGGTAAACTGCATACAATTCAGCATATTGACTACTCTTTCCGTCACCAGAAGTACTCAGTAATTTCTGCGTGATCGGGTTATAGGACACTGCTTTCCAATGCCGTTTCTCACCAATGAACCTCGCTGAACCATCCGTAAACCACACATGTTTTCTGTCCTCCGCGGACAAATCATCAAATGGCTTACCCCACTTGACGGGAGATTCCTGCACTACAGGTACGGAGCAATCACTTCCAGTTTCGTTCGATGGCGCCTGCGCCACTCGCTCATGTAACACTGCCACACCTTTCGGACCCACACGTGCCCTGTCCTGAATGTACCATTTCCATTTAATCATGCTCGCCTCTTGAGCATGTCCAATTCGATGGGATTTCGGCGAACTCAAAACCCACTGCATGATAGGAATTTCAGGTCTCAAAATCACAGCATGACCCAAGGTCAATTGCTCGGTATTCACCAGAGCCCAATAACATGCAAGCAACTGTTTCTCAAAAGGTGTATAACGCTCACCAGCCTCAGGTAACTTTTTAGTCCAAAAACCTAATGGCACTTTTTGTCTGCCCTGCTTTTGCCACAAACTCCAATTGGCATACAGACCTTCGACAGACACATTCAAATCCACATCACCCTCGCCCACAGGCCACAGATCCAAGGCGTACTGAATTGCTTCTTTCGCCAAAGTAAAAGCAGTCTGTTGCGGTTCACCCCATTCAAACGCATTCTTTTTACGAGTGACTCGATATAGGGGAGCAAAAATCTGACTCAAATGGGGAATATGTTGACGCCAAAAACCAAACAAGCCAATGAAACTCTGAGCTTCTTTCCTATTCCTCGGAACTGCAAAGTCTAAAATTTTTCGTTTTACCTGCGGGATCACTTCTCTGTGACCTTCATGCCAATTGATGCCTAAAAATTTAACATTTTGGGATGGACCTTGTAACTTATCAGGATTAATTTCCCAACCTTTTGCACGTAAGCAGTCAAGGATCTGATCTAATTGGGTCTGGACTCAATCTTGTGTCTCACCTTGAATTAAGATGTCGTCAATATAATGACACACTTGAATTTGCGGATGTACAGTCACTTCGGACAAATGTTCCGCCACCAGCCGGTGACAGATCGTGGGACTATGTACATAACCTTGAGGAAGACTTCTAAACGTCATTTGACGTCCATTCCAGGTAAAACTGAATTGTTCCTGACACTCGGGGGCAATCGGAATCGAAAAGAAAGCATTAGCAATATCAATAGACGCATACCATGTACCTGAATGCTTCTGAATTCTTTGAATTAAAGTAACAATGTCTGGCACTGCAACCGTCAAACGAGGTGTGTGTTTGTTCAGCTCTCGATAATCAACAGTCATGCGCCAAGAATTATCACTCTTGCGCACAGGCCAAACGGGATTATTCCAAGCAGAAGTAACCGGAGTTATAACTCCTGCATCAACCAAATCTTGAATTGTGGCACTAATTTCTTCATGACCACCTGGAATACGATATTGTTTCTGAGAAACCACTTTCGTAGCTTGGGGAATCTTTATGGGGGGCATCCGTAAACGGCCAACCCGTACGGGTCTGGACGATATGTAATGCTTAGTTCCAAATTGATAACAACCATCATCCAAATGCAAAGTCATTCCTTTCAAAATATCTATTCCAATTATATACTCCAAAAGCGGTACAACTAACACAGAATATTCTTTACGGGGAATTCTACCAATTTTCATCTCAAGTGTAGTCTGCACTGCGGGGGTCTCTTTTCCACCTAAACCAGTAATAGTGAAAAATTGTCCTTTAAATTTCTTAGATTTACCATGAATTAAAGTGGCCTCCGCTCCTGTATCTACCAATGCTCGGGCCCTTTGGATATTACGATGTTTCCAAAAAATTTCAATATCTACATAGGGTCTGTTGTCTCTGTGGGACCACCTGCGTACCGGAGCTTGACCTATTTCCTAGTCATTTTTACCGTGGTCTGTTAACCAAGACAAATCAGGATAAATACTCTCAGATTTCTTGGGAATCAGAATGTCCTGCTCATATCCATCTCTATTACGAAACGGATTTTTGTCATTTTCAAAGTATTGCGAATTACGATCCGAAAGCTTGTGGCGATCCTCCCTTCTCCTCAACTCAGGGGAATAACCTCTTTCATCTCAGTGTCTGTTGGAGACACGATCATCTCTCCCCCTTACTCTGTCCCCCTCTCTCACCCTTACGTTCTCACGACGAGGGGATACATCACAATAAAGATGAAGGGAAGAATCACAGTCCTCATGTAACATCATAGAATCACGGACTACACGGGAATGGGTATTGGGATGTGAAGAAAACATTAATAAACTCAGTCTGGTGATAGCACATGGACCGCCGGAAATATTTGCAGGAATATAGGGCCAGGAGGAATTCCCGCAGGAAAATAACCAACCAGAGGGTAACAACATCGTACGGTAATGGCTAGGAGCAACTAATATACGTTTGCATGTCATATTATTTTTAACAGAAATACATGAAGACGGGAGTCTTTGTAAGCACAGCAAACGTTGATGAGCTGAAAAAGAAGTGGCAGCATTTAACTTCAATCTGACACATTCAGTAATTGCTTTAGGATCACAGGTCAAAATAAAGCATAAATCACCCTGCGTGATATTGTAGGTAGTAATTTGGGAATGAATCGGGGGAATGGAGTCTGAAAGATCAGTACACAAAGGGCAAAATTCGTGGGCCGCGAAATCGCCCAGAATAATATTAGTTCAGGCACTCGATATATTGAAAATGTGCCGCAACGTTTCAGTGGAGGCAGGGACGGCAACCAAGCAGGTCGCTAAGATGTCAGTCACAGAACGCATAGGGGTAAGGCAGAAATGCGGAGAGTTAGTAACCCGCTTAGCAAGGGTGATCCAAAAGTTCGATGAGGAATCCCACGCAGCGAAGGAACGCGGAACTCGGGTTCTCCAATCAACCGAAGTCTGTGGGTCCTCTCCTCTCCCGGCGTAGCAGACCAAAAGGAGTCCAACGCCGGCACATCCTGCAGCAGCAGTCCAGAGAATGATCTGAAAGAAAATCAAATACAGGCATTATTCATTCTCGTAAATAACATTTGTCAGCCGGGACAGCTTCCCTGCTATCTTTCCCTGGTCTCATTACCAAAATGGTATTGTCATGACCGGTCGCAATGACTTCAGCCTGTTCAGGGGGATGTTTAGGCGATTGCACCCATATTTTCGCTCCAGGATTATCCGTAGAGCCGAAGCCCTTTTGGCCTCGTACAGTTAGCAGAGTCGGAGCAACGCCTTTCTTAATCTCACCACTGAAAACAGGCATAATTAGCAACTGAGCAACACGGTCAGATTTTTTAATCGGTAAGTCAATCTCACTGCTATTCAGCAGGAGAACCTTAATCTCTCCCTGATAATCACTGTCAATCACTCCTCCGAGTACTTGAACACCTTTTAAGGCAAGGCCCGATCTAGGGGCAATCAGTCCAAAACTTCCAGCTGGAATACAGACACCAACGCCTGTTTCAACAATTATCCGGTCCCTGCTCTTTAGGACAGTATCATTCATAGCATGCAGGTCCAAGCCTGCGGAACCTGGGGTTGCTCTGCATGGAGCCAAAGCTCCGGGGGTAATTTCCCAATACATAACAGTATTACCAATGGTGTTGGGCTTTGCATCAACATTTGGAGGAAACAAACGCATTAAAGGAGATTCAGCATGCAACAAGGGACGATTATTCAGAATCAGCAATGCCTGGAGTAGAAAGTCCCTCCAGTTCTTGTAGTGTTCATCAGTCAACTTTCGTAATTGGTCCTTTAGCAAACCATTCATTCTCTCAATTAGGCCCGAAGCCTGCGGATAATATGGAATGTGAAACACCCATTCAATGTTATTCTCCACACAGAATTCCTGCACCAATCTTCCACGGAAATGGGATGCATTATCAGATTGAATTTGAAATGGAACACCATAATATAATATGAGTAATTCCAATGTTTTAATGGTATTGATTTGGGTAGCTTGTTTGCAAGGGAAGGCAACCAAAAGGCCACTATAGGTATCAACAGCTGTACAAACATACTGACAATTTTTGCTCATAGGGAGCGGGCCAATATAATCAATTTGCCAAATTTGAGCGGGCAATTTTCCTCGATGTAAATGGCCTTTAACAATATGTGGCACTTTCCTCTTTCTAGAATGTTGACAGATGGGACAATGCAGAATGATATCTTTAATGTAATTTAAAGGAATATGAATTCCTCGATCGGCAGCCCACCTGCTAGTGGCTCTCTCTCCAAAATGTCCTGCTTTCTGGTGGGCCCATTTCGCCAATCCTGCCAAATCAGAATCTTGCATGTCCACCACTGCCTCAGCAATTTTAGACTTTTCATCTGCAATGTTATGAAAGAATTTGTCAAGGGAGTCTATCGGGGTATGAGCATCCACATGAAAGATTGTCACAGTACTCTGTGGGAGCATTTCCCAAATTTCTTGCCATAATTCTTTTCCCCACAATTCTTTTGAATGCAATTCCCAATTATGAGAATGCCAAGTTGGTAACCATACCGCCAGTCCATTAGCTGTGGACTAGGAATTAGTGAAAATATGACATGTGCCAGGCAGTTCCTGTTTCAAAACTTGGTAAACTGCATACAATTCAGCATATTGACTACTCTTTCCGTCACCAGAAGTACTCAGTAATTTCTGCGTGATCGGGTTATAGGACACTGCTTTCCAATGCCGTTTCTCACCAATGAACCTCGCTGAACCATCCGTAAACCACACATGTTTTCTGTCCTCCGCGGACAAATCATCAAATGGCTTACCCCACTTGACGGGAGATTCCTGCACTACAGGTACGGAGCAATCACTTCCAGTTTCGTTCGATGGCGCCTGCGCCACTCGCTCATGTAACACTGCCACACCTTTCGGACCCACACGTGCCCTGTCCTGAATGTACCATTTCCATTTAATCATGCTCGCCTCTTGAGCATGTCCAATTCGATGGGATTTCGGCGAACTCAAAACCCACTGCATGATAGGAATTTCAGGTCTCAAAATCACAGCATGACCCAAGGTCAATTGCTCGGTATTCACCAGAGCCCAATAACATGCAAGCAACTGTTTCTCAAAAGGTGTATAACGCTCACCAGCCTCAGGTAACTTTTTAGTCCAAAAACCTAATGGCACTTTTTGTCTGCCCTGCTTTTGCCACAAACTCCAATTGGCATACAGACCTTCGACAGACACATTCAAATCCACATCACCCTCGCCCACAGGCCACAGATCCAAGGCGTACTGAATTGCTTCTTTCGCCAAAGTAAAAGCAGTCTGTTGCGGTTCACCCCATTCAAACGCATTCTTTTTACGAGTGACTCGATATAGGGGAGCAAAAATCTGACTCAAATGGGGAATATGTTGACGCCAAAAACCAAACAAGCCAATGAAACTCTGAGCTTCTTTCCTATTCCTCGGAACTGCAAAGTCTAAAATTTTTCGTTTTACCTGCGGGATCACTTCTCTGTGACCTTCATGCCAATTGATGCCTAAAAATTTAACATTTTGGGATGGACCTTGTAACTTATCAGGATTAATTTCCCAACCTTTTGCACGTAAGCAGTCAAGGATCTGATCTAATTGGGTCTGGACTCAATCTTGTGTCTCACCTTGAATTAAGATGTCGTCAATATAATGACACACTTGAATTTGCGGATGTACAGTCACTTCGGACAAATGTTCCGCCACCAGCCGGTGACAGATCGTGGGACTATGTACATAACCTTGAGGAAGACTTCTAAACGTCATTTGACGTCCATTCCAGGTAAAACTGAATTGTTCCTGACACTCGGGGGCAATCGGAATCGAAAAGAAAGCATTAGCAATATCAATAGACGCATACCATGTACCTGAATGCTTCTGAATTCTTTGAATTAAAGTAACAATGTCTGGCACTGCAACCGTCAAACGAGGTGTGTGTTTGTTCAGCTCTCGATAATCAACAGTCATGCGCCAAGAATTATCACTCTTGCGCACAGGCCAAACGGGATTATTCCAAGCAGAAGTAACCGGAGTTATAACTCCTGCATCAACCAAATCTTGAATTGTGGCACTAATTTCTTCATGACCACCTGGAATACGATATTGTTTCTGAGAAACCACTTTCGTAGCTTGGGGAATCTTTATGGGGGGCATCCGTAAACGGCCAACCCGTACGGGTCTGGACGATATGTAATGCTTAGTTCCAAATTGATAACAACCATCATCCAAATGCAAAGTCATTCCTTTCAAAATATCTATTCCAATTATATACTCCAAAAGCGGTACAACTAACACAGAATATTCTTTACGGGGAATTCTACCAATTTTCATCTCAAGTGTAGTCTGCACTGCGGGGGTCTCTTTTCCACCTAAACCAGTAATAGTGAAAAATTGTCCTTTAAATTTCTTAGATTTACCATGAATTAAAGTGGCCTCCGCTCCTGTATCTACCAATGCTCGGGCCCTTTGGATATTACGATGTTTCCAAAAAATTTCAATATCTACATAGGGTCTGTTGTCTCTGTGGGACCACCTGCGTACCGGAGCTTGACCTATTTCCTAGTCATTTTTACCGTGGTCTGTTAACCAAGACAAATCAGGATAAATACTCTCAGATTTCTTGGGAATCAGAATGTCCTGCTCATATCCATCTCTATTACGAAACGGATTTTTGTCATTTTCAAAGTATTGCGAATTACGATCCGAAAGCTTGTGGCGATCCTCCCTTCTCCTCAACTCAGGGGAATAACCTCTTTCATCTCAGTGTCTGTTGGAGACACGATCATCTCTCCCCCTTACTCTGTCCCCCTCTCTCACCCTTACGTTCTCACGACGAGGGGATACATCACGTTCATAGCGCCGTTCATCACGGCGATCAGCATCCACACGACGCCTCTCATCACCACTGTCATCAGAACCATGGTCACAATCATTCTTTCGCACACAACGGGCACCCTCCTTCCGATCCAAACCACGCTTACGAAATATGTCCCAAAAACGATTATTAGGTTCACCATCAATGTCCTCCCTCTTCACACCATCAGCCAATAGCGCAAGAAACATATCACGTCTAGAGAACTTATAATCCCCAGCGGTACGACCCTCAGGTCGAGATTGTCTCTCAGGTTTAAACCATTCACCCAACTCACCAAGCTAACGAACAGATTCAAGTACCATAGACAAAGGATTGCCAGTCTGATTGATCAATAAAGTCATCATAACCTGTTTATAAGCAACAGGGGAAGAACGGATAATGCGATTGCGTACGGAAGATGTTAATAGACCATCCAACAACCTGTCAGAAGTACTGAGAAAAATCGCAGTCTTCATCACTTCCTCTTTCAAACGTTGCGACGCATCGCGCAAAGTGTACCACGGCTTGTCATTGACAGGCCAGTCAGATTCAGTAGGGTATTTATGGTTACAGCCATCATTCGCAAGTTGGAGCAGACTAATTTGGCCAGCACCATTATAATTCCGAAAATGATCTTGTACAGTAGAATCGGAACTCAAAGAGCAAAATCGTAAACAATCACCAGCATCAAGCATGATACCAGCAGCACCCAATTCATATAGGCGTACCATCCATGTAAGCAAAGTTTCACCGGGCCGTTGTCGAAATCGTTGTAAAATGTCACTAACCTCCTGTTGAGTAAAATCTTCAATACTATCCAAATGAATACCATTCGTCATACCAGGAGCCTGTTGCAATTTGCGTCGAAAAACAGGGTGAGCAGAAACCTCCGGAAGAGCCTCCGAAGAAGCCCGGTCCTCAGATTTAGATGAACAATCAGGGCGAGATACGTCATCAGAACGGGAAAAGCAACCACGGTCGCTAGAAATATCGTCTTTGTCACAAGAAGCAGATTTACAATCACGTCCGGAGCGAGAAGACTCGTGCTTATCACCCTCCTCAGCCGAGGAGCCAGAATCATTCGAATCCCAGATATTACCATCCCACTCATCGGGGTTCCAATCCAGTCCGGCTTTCGCCACGACCAGACGCACTTTCCGTGTAGAAACACGACCACGACGGTGTCTGTATTTGTATTTCGCAATGCGCACAGCAGCCCTTTCGGCTATAGTTTGATAAGTCTCAAGTTTGTCGGCAAGCAATTTATTCTGACATCGCAAAAGAGTATGCGCATTCTGCACTTCAACAAACTTTTCTTCCATATCCAAAAACCGCCTCTGCAATTTAACAAACTTCTCATGAAGCATTCTGTATGCAGTCAGCACAATCCAACCTCTGCGTCCTAAAATAGGAAGCTATTCACTCTTCACTACTGGAGCTTTTTGCAAGCAAGAAACCACATCAGCAGGCTCCGCCTGCTCCAAACAAGAAGTCCAATTCTCACTCAAACCAGTAGAATCGGTCCACTCACGGGCCAAGGCCTCGTAAGGCGTTGATTCCCAGCCGGGAATTTCAGCAGGCAATTTAAAAGTAGATTTCGATTTCTTCGAAAACATTTTGACACACAAAAAAAAAAAATATATATACACAATTATCAACAAAGAAAATACGTACGAGCCGAGCGCAAACCAACAAGATCAAAACAATACAGCGCACACAGGCTTCGTAAACAGTTCGTGACGCCAGATGTAACGACCGGATTTTCGGACCAGATGGAATCAGCTCCTAGGAGCCCCTCTAACCCAGTCGGAACGTACTCACTTCCCTCTTTAGAACGTATTTACAATGGGTATAGATATATGTATGTACATCTCGTACCTAAGGATGGGGAAAATAGCAATAAACTGCATAGGTTTTTCTACAATATCCTATTCATACCAACTAGTCTCGCGGCCACTTAGGCCCAGACTAATCTACCCTAGGGCAGGTCTGATTATGTACCATTACACACTGATCACTCTCAGTGCTCACTCGACACGCAATCCGGCGTGTCTACACACGGGCCTGCAGTCCCAGTGCTCTCTCTCTCATCCGGTCCACAATCTGGCGGACCTACACACCGTGTTCTCCCGGTGCTCTCACTCACTTCCAACACGATCCACAATCCGGCGGATCTACACACCGTGTCCTCCCGGTGCTCTCATTAACGCCGCGTACCAACGACGATCACTTTCCTATGAACACCTATGGAAGAAATCTCTCATTGTCTACTCAGGATAATACTACAATAATAAAAGTTAGTGCGGCTTTCCAAATTGAAATATGTACCTTCTGCTCTTGGCATCAAACGTTCCCCTTCTCCCTCATTGCTCAGTCACCTCTTACCTGACCGGGATTCACATCCGTTCATGCAAACAATGTCTGACTAGAAGACCAGGTTACCCTGATTGAACAAGAATACAAGGCACATGTCGGTTCACTAAGAACTGGGGTATTTTATTACAATGATTATAAACACAATACTATACGAATATATATATATTCTGCAAAGAAAAGTGAAAGGTTAGAATGTGCATACTATAGGGGAAAGGGCGGAGGTCACCTTATTAACGTGAAGTCGGGGTTCGGCAGTCATCTAGGTTCCCTTCTCGTCTGTGCCTTGGCTCGTCTCGGAATCACACCTTAGCAGTCACGAGTACACGTCTGCACCGCTATGCTCGATCTTCTCTGCTTCCCTCCAAGTCACTGGAACCGCTCTCGTTATTAGCTGCTGTCTCTCTCTGTCTCTGATCGCTCTGCGCTACTTCTCCTTCTCCTTCAGTCTTTCTCAGAGAGTCTCAGTTTCATGATCTGTCTCAGACTTCAAAATGGCGACTGTCTGCCTGGAAATAATTAATGGCATAGATGCTAACGGCTAGCTGCCGCCTACGGACTGACTGACTCACTGCCTAACACTTTCGCTAATATGGAAGCTTGTCCTTTCATGGAAAGTTACGGCCAGTAACCTGCCGCCCACCAAATTCTTGTACCTCCCCGTACCAAGGACACGTTCCCAGCCGGCCGGCCTGAAGTTGTGTCTTCGGAGTGGAGAAAAATACAGTCTTTCGATAAGGGCCAGCCTGAGCCGGTTCTCTCCAAGTGAACAACACTTCGAAACTAAAACATTACACTTGACCTAGAAAGCCTCTCAAGCTGCCGGGCAGAAAGCAAGATGGAGTCTCTCCCGTTTGAGGCCTACAAGGCCCGAAATAAGCATAACTCCATAGAAGGTATACTAACACTCTTGCAAAAGGACGGATCATCACTAATACTAATGAATCTATCCCCTAACTTAAGTTTATAAGCCCTGATCTAAGGAAAAGGGTACGAAAATGCACTACTGTGCCTTATGGATAAGTCCTGTTTATAGTTCTAATCCCTGTACTAGAAGGGTAATAGGCTGGAGGCATCTTCCATCATTCTCCCTCCAAAGAGGGCCGAAAAAGTCGGTCAGAACAGGCTGAAAACGACATTTAGATGAATGAAAGGGCCGCAGAGCATGCCCATCCTTTTCCTTGGGTTCTTGGAGATAAGAGACTTTGTCTTCTAAGTAGAGAATGACTCATGATGGCCAAGACCAGGCGCTAACTAACAGTCCGAATGTCCAGGAGTGCATAATGGTTGTCAGCAGACTGTGACTTCACGCCTTTAAGCCAAAATACCTGCTCCAGTGGTAAGAAGATAAAAAAGAGCTTGCAAGTGCTTTCAAGCCACAGTTGCAGGCTCAAGTGTACCAAGAGACAGTTGCAAAAAGTGGTTGCAAGTCGTGCACTGACTTTTTGAGACCTGCCTCTATTTGTTTACTAAAAGGTTACATCACAAAATCTCCAGCTGCTGGTGGTTGCAGAAAAACCTGACTAGTGAATAATAATTGGTCAGCTCGCTGCTTGTGGTCCTCTAGGATTGGCTACAAACAGAGAGATGGTGGCCTGCAAGAAATAGCAGACTGCCACTCTTGTAGCTGTATTCCCAAATGTGAGACTTTTTTAAAATAGTGTGTGTTCCTTACAGGAACAGGTGCTGCTCTTAAAAAACACAATCCTTGTTTGGCAAAGGGTAGTCGGTAGCAGACAGGGGTCCGCTGCTTCATTGCGTACACCCCTACCCACACTCCTCCCCTGCCCCCCACCCACCCGACACGTTTCACAAGGTGTAGGGTGTCACAAGTGACACCTTCCCCTTTGCGAATCACTTACCACCCCTTTTGAGGTGTCAGCAACTGATCAATTGTTTGCAACCAATTACGGTTGAAAATTATTGATAGACAGCATACCAAGCCATAATTAGGAGGGGATGTCCCTTTTACATCCCTTCCTAATTGTAATTCGATATGGGTAACATAACCCATTTTCGAGATGGAAAAGCTGTCCTAACTCGGAAAATGGGTTTAATACAAACCTAAAAGCCATTTTATGTTGCAAACCCTGAATTTGCATACCGTAGGGTTTGCGATCACAAAATGAATTTATATATCTGGCTTATGTTTTGGTCTTTTATCATTTAAGTGCTTTCTAGAGCGACGTGATATCAGCTTGTCATACTTTCAGAGCATAAACAAGCATTTGCAATGCAATAGGTCTCGTATTAGGAAAGTTTGAGCTATTGGTATTGTAAATGACAAATTTTTTATTTAGGTTTTGTTTTTGAAAATAGCTAAATTAATAGCTATGTCATTTACCATGCCAATAGTTATAACTTTCGCAAATGGGACACCTATAGCATTTGTAATGCAATATGTGTTGTATTTACGTGACTTACATGTATTGATATTACAAATAACAATGGTTTATAATTTTTTTTAATAATTAATACTTAAATAAAAGTTATTGTAATTTATAATGGCAATAGCTTAAACTTTTGTAAATAACATTTGTGAAGATTATGTTCAGTGTATTTTATTGTGACGAAAATCCAAGAACATATGTCAAATATTAACATCTTTTTCTTACATTTGTAATAAAGCTTGAAACATGGAGATAACATATTTGAACCAGTTGTTGTTGAATGGTTGCACAGATTGATGCTGTGGTGGAGCTCAGTGATGTTGTGGTGCCACAGAGTGATGCTGTGGTGGTGCTGAGTGATGCTGTATGCTATGCTATGTTTTGTTTTGCTATCCTATGTTTTGTTTTGTTATGCTATGCTATGCTGTTTTGTTATGCTATGCTATGTTTTGTTATGCTATGCTATGCTATGTTTTGCTATGCTATGCTATGTTATGCTATGCTATGTTTTGTTACGCTATGCTATGCTTTGTTATGCTATGCTTTGTTATGCTATGCTATGTTTTGTTATGCTATGCTATGCTTTGTTATGCTATGCTTTGTTTTGCTATGCTATGATTTGTTATGCTATGCTATGTTTTGCTGTGTTTGGTATGCTATGCTGTGTTTTGCTATGCTATTATATGTTTTGTTATGTTTTGTTAAGCCATGCTATGTTTTGTTGTGTTTTGTTATGCTATGCTATGTTTTGTTGTGTTTTGCTAGGCTATGCTTTGTTATGAGATGTTTTGTTATGCTATGCTTTGTTATGCTATGCTTTGGTTTTGGCATGCTATGTTTTGCTCTGCTATGCTTTGTTATGCTATGCTATGTTTTGTTGTGTTTTATTATGCTATGCTTTGTTTTGCTATGCTATGATTTGTTATGCTATGCTATGTTTTGCTGTGTTTGGTATGCTATGCTGTGTTTTGCTATGCTATTATATGTTTTGTTATGTTTTGTTAAGCCATGCTATATTTTGTTATGTTTTGTTATGCTATGCTATGTTTTGTTGTGTTTTGCTAGGCTATGCTTTGTTATGAGATGTTTTGTTATGCTATGCTTTGTTATGCTATGCTTTGTTTTGGTATGCTATGTTTTGTTATGCTATGCTTTGTTATGCTATGTTTTGTTATGCCATGCTAAGCTTTGTTTTGTTATGCTATGCTATGTTGTGTTTTGTTATGCTATGCTATGCTTTGTTGTGTTTTGTTATGCTATGCTATGCTATGTTTTGTTATGTATGCTATGGTTTGTTGTGTTTTGCTATGTTTTGTTTTGCTATGTTTTGTTTTGCTATGTTTTGTTATGCTATGCTTTGTTATGCTATGCTTTGTTATGCTATGCTTTGTTGTGTTTTGCTATGTTTTGTTTTGCAATGCTATGCTTTGTTATACTATTCTATGTTTTGTTTTGCTATGCTTTGTTTTGTTATGCTATGTTTTGTTATGCTATGGTATGTTTTGTTATGCTATGCTTTGTTATGCTATGCTATGTTTTCCTATCCTATGCTTTGTTTTGCTATGCTATGCTATGTTTTGTTATGCTATGCTGGTGAGGGTGAGTGAGGGTGAGTGAGGGTGGGCGAGTGGGTGAGGGTGGGTGAGTGAGTGAGGGTGGGTGAGTGAGGGTGGGTGAGTGAGTGAGGGTGGGTGGGTGAGGGTGGGTGAGTGAGGGTGAGTGTGTTAGAGCGAGGGTGAGGGTGAGAGGGTGAGAGGGTTGTGAGGTTGTGTATCCTATGCTTTTTTTGTTATGCCATGCTATGTTTTGTTATGCTATGCTGATGAGGGTGTATGAGGGTGAGTGAGTAAGGGTGAGTGAGGGTGTGTGAGGGGGTGTGAGGGTGAGGGCAAGGGTGTGATGGTGTGTGAGGGTGAGAGGGTTGGGAGGGTGAGGGGGTGTGAGGGTGAGGGTGTGAGGGTGAGTGAGGGTGTGTGAGGGTGAGGGTGTGTGCGGGTGAGGGGGTGTGAGGGTGAGGGTGAGTGAGGGTGTGTGAGGGTGAGGGTGTGTGTGGGTGAGGGGGGGGGTGAGGGTGTGAGGGTAAGGGTGTGTGAGGGTGTGAGAGGGGGTGTGAGGGTGAGGGTGCGAGGTTGAGTGAGGGTGCGTGAGGGTGTGAGTGAGGGTGTGAGGATGTGAGGGTGTGTGATGGTGAGGAGGTGTGAGGGTGAGTGAGGGGGGTGAGGGTGTGTTAGGGTGGGTGAGGGTGTGTGAGGGTGAGAGGGTGTGAGGATGTGTGAGGGTGAGAGGGTGTGAGGATGTGTGAGGGTGAGTGAGGGTGAGTGAGGGTGTGAGGGTGAGTGAGGGTGTGTGAGGGTGAGTGAGGATGTGTGAGGGTGAGTGAGGGTGTGTTAGGGTGAAAGGGTGTGTGAGGTGAGAGCGTGTGTGAGGGGGTGTAATGGTGAGTGAGGGTGTGTGACGGGGTGTGATGGTGTGTGAGGGGTGAGGGTTGTGAGGGTGGTGTGGGTGTGAGGGTGTGTGAGGATGAGGGGTTGAGGGTGTGAGGGTGTGAGGGTGAGGGGGTGTGAAGGTGGGTGAGGGGCTGTGAAGGTGAGTAAGGGTGTGAGGGTGAGGGTGTGAGTGAGGGTGTGAGGATGTGAGGGTGTGTGATGGTGAGGGTGGGTGAGGGTTAGTGAGGGTGGGTGAGGGTGTGAGGGTGGGTGAGGGTGTGAGAGGGTGAGAGGGTGTGAGGATGTGTGAGGGTGGGTGAGGGGGTGAGGGTGGGTGAAGGTGCGTGAGGGGTGAAGGTAAGTGAGGGTGTGTGAGGTGTGAAGGTGAGTGAGGGTGTGAGGGTGTGTGAGGGTGGTGAGAGGGTTTGAGGGTGTGTGAGGATGAGAGGGTGAGGGTGTGAGGGTGAGGGTGTGTGAGGCTGTTAAGGTGAGTGAGGGTGTGTGAGGATGTGACGGTGGGTGAGGGTGTGAGGGTGGGTGAGGGTGAGGGTGAGTGAGGGTGGGTGAGGGTGTGAGGGTGAGTGAGGGTGAGAGGGTGTGTGAGGGTGAGTGAGGGTGTGAGGGTGAGTGATGTGTGTGAGGGTGAGGGTGTGAGAGTGAGTGAGGTTGTGTGAGGGTGAGGGTGTGTGAGGGGTGAAGGTGAGTGAGGGTGAGTGCGGGTGTGAGGGTGTGTGAGGGTGAGGGTGTGTGAGGGTGTGAAGGTGAGTGATGGTGTGTGAGGGTGGGTGAGGGTGTGAGGGTGGGCCAGGGTGTAGTCCTATTGGTTCTCCTTTTAATTTTGGCACAGCGGGATTTGAGTGCTTCTATGAGGAAATATTTCCTTTCTATTTCAACTATAGGGCATGAAATAGCAGTACAAATTACATTTTGTTTCTCTTTATCAATACTGATTGCAAGGATAGGGTCAGCGGTGCTCCGCTGTGAGGGCTGGGTCAGCAGCGCCCCTTGTGGTCAGTGAAAATATGGACAATGAAAACATGTTACTAAATGAAAACATTTTTAAAAGATATCAAGATATCACAAATCTCCAAAATGTCCAACTTGTGATATATCATTTACATGACAGCATGATTTTAAGCTCTAAGACAGCAAAGCTCAATGGTTCACAGTCGGACCCACTCATTGGGATCTCCTCAATGTCCCCAGCTAAGGTTTGTACAGAGCACTGCTATTTAGAACTGGCCTATCAGTTAAAGCTTCCTCTGAGGATGAGACCACGGTGGCTTCAACAGATTGCTCCTGGGAAGCGGACTGAAGGCAGGCGTCCAACACGCATTCCTGGGTGGAGGGAGTTGGATGGTTCATGTTGCGATGTAGGCGAGCACGAGGGAATCCATAGCTCGATCCTTGTCAGAACTCCAACATCACTTTTTCACCCATCTGATCAGGCAAGAGGTACAGGTCTGCGGAACTGGACACAAAACTTTTCCAACAGCTCTCTTGCTAAGGTCATATTCAACTAGGCTGTCTTGTCCTGTTGAGACCTTCCTTGCCAGAAATCAAGTAAGGATTAAAAATTATAAATAACACATCATGTGGACAGTGTGAGGTAGCTTGCACTGCCTTGAAAGAGGTCTGCTCCCTAGCACCATGCACAGCCTCGGAATACATGTATTTGTGGCCTAGAAACACCAGAATAACACTGTTGCCTAATGTAACCGCAGGGCCCATGGTGCCGACAAAATGTAGACCACACACATTCCAAAAGTATTCCCTTCGCTGGAACAGGTGTTGTTGCTCACTAGTCTAGAGCTCTCACAGGTTTGAAAAGTAAGGAGAGGATTCTTTCATTTTAACACCCATACGGGTCCAGTAAAAATGGATATCAAACCTACTGTGGGCGTTACGGACACCTAAATGCCCCCACCACCCCCCCCTGCCCCCCACACTCCCGATTTTGTTATCTCATGATACAAATTCAACAAGATCACTTTAACACTATGGAACAACGAATCATATACTAGTGCAGGAGTTTGGTAATCAGGCCCCCAATAAGCCACCTAGCCGGACCTGCAAGAGGCCTCACTGTTGCTATGAGAATGTTGAGTCAAAACAGGAAACATTTACCATTTGCACAAGTACACGATGGAGGAGTGAAGTAAACAGTACCTAGAACTTAGTGGAATCCCAAAACGATGGTGCAGAAAGGGTAAAAATACAGAGACTTTATTTAAGAGGTGACGGAAATGTGCAATGCCCGACATCAACATACAGTTCTTAGCCGGACATAAATTTCTCACTTGCCTCACTGAATATAAACAACCTAGGGCCTAATTTAGGTTTAGGGGAACAGGAATTAATTATGGAAAAATTGGTAGATGTTTAAATTTGTCTGAATGAGATTTTACAAAAGGTAGATAGATCGACAACGAAGGACGACATGTAACAACACGATACGACACCAGACTGTCAGCAAAAGCTGCAACAACTAATCAGACCTTGAAACAATATATGCCGAGTCGTCCTATTTAATTCATAGCAAATCAGAACAACATGCTGCATGACTCTAAATCTATACTGGATACAACAGGTCTGTCTGCCAACAGACAACTAAATCAGTCAGTAAGCGAGACCTAAAATATATATCTTTTAAAATGGTAAGTGGGAATCTTTTCAAGTCACAACTGTGCAAGCCCCTACTTCTTTTATAGTTAAATAGGCTACACAGGTAATCGCAAACCAACCAACTTTACTCAACTGTGCCAAATTATAACAAGCAGCATCTAGGCACATCACGCTAAATGTTTTGTTTAATAGGGAAGTAATTGGGTAAAAGAGAATAACTAGGTCTATGCACTGTTTGCCAGGACTTACAGACAGAAAGTGCTTGTGCACATTACATAATTCTGTCTATCCATAAAACCATGTTTAAGACAGCCCCACAAACACCTGACCAATGGGCGCCTTTGGAAAACAGAAAATGCAAAATAGGGGGCACATCGCTGGACACTTCGCCGCAGGTAGCGTGTAACCGCGGGCAGCGTGTAACTTCTAAAACAGGTGTGTGCTCAATGATATTAATGACCGGTTACTCACGGTAATATTCATTACTCCGAGTCGTAGCCCTCCCCGTCCCAGTCCTTACTAATGAGCATAGCTCCTCCCACCAGAAACTCCCAAGCAACTAAAAACCCATCCCTTCCCTCCAGGCCACACCCACACCCCAAGGCATATAACCATGTGACCCGCCCATCCACATCCTGTACTACCAAGCACAAGAAGCCGAACAGGGAGGGAGGGATGGGAACCAGGACTGGGACGGGGAGGGCTACGACTCGGAGTAATGAATATTACCGGTGAGTAACCGGTCATTACCTCCTCGTCAGCCCTCCCCGTCCCAGTCCTTACTAATGAGCAGATACCAAAGCAAGAATCGGCTTCACATAGCAGAAAAACAGACTCAAGCCGCACAAGCAGAAAGTCACACAACCCGAGCAGAACGCAAGCCAGCGTTCCCAAACCCAGGAGACACAGTCCCACATATCACTCAACGACTACAGGACATAACAGCACGAGGAGAACACCCAGCAGCATCCACACAGAACACGGCCAGGGAGCCCCAACCCGGAAGCAAGCCCAACGAGCAGCCACCCCAGAGGCGAGGAACCTCGAACCGACCCAGGCGGCAACACACCACAAGCCCAACAGCAGGCCGCACAGCCAACACCGCCACAGACGGAGAGCAGCCACAGAAGGCCCCAGAACACGACCAGCCAGCCTAAAGGCAACAAAAAGAGAACACCACCCCATAAAAAAAGGCACGGCAGGAAGGAGGCACACCGCCAGAGCCCGCACAACCGCCAAACAGAGCAGCAGCACCCAAACCCCAGTAAGAGGTACAGGACAGAAAACAGGCAGAACCAGAAACTCCAACAAGGAGCAAAGGAACGAAAGAACTGCGCCAGGAGGAAACAACCCCCCAACCATCCGGACGCCAAGGGGCGCACCAGCCCAACGCCCGAACCCCGAAAGGCCAACCAACCGCCCACAGAGCACGCAGGGAGGATACAGGCCGACCCAAGTCGAAGCCAATCACCCAGAAACCCAAGACAAGCCCCGGAATCCAAAGCAGACACACCCAGTGTCGGACAGCAATCCAGGAAAGAAAACCCCATGACAGGCACAGGACAGGAGAGGCGAAGGGCTCCCAAACCGAGAAAAACTCAGCCAGAACACCCCAAAGCCAGGAGGTCCAGACACACCACAGCCAACCCGCAAGTGGACCAGACACCCCGAGACATAGGGGAAACAACAAGGGACCACCGGCAAACACCAGCAAGGCCCCACCGTCAACCAAAACAGAGGGAGCCAAGGCCACCCAGACCAAACCGGAGCCACCAGGACAAACGAGGCCCGACCCAGGCCAACCCGCAGCAGGACCCATGGAACCAGCGCAAACGGGGGAAAAGCACACAGCAGACCTCCGTACAACAGAAGGACAGGGCAACCACCCCGCAGACAGAGCCTGACCCAACCAGAGAACAACCTCAACCCAAGGCACTCCCCGGAGAAGCAAAACAGGCCCAACCACGAGACACTGAACCTGGACAGCAAGAGGCATAACTCGGACAGGGAGGGAAACACCCCACGCAGGAGAGCCGCCCCGGGAAGAAAAACCCCCCGGGAGACGAAAAGTCCAAGGGGCCACAAGGAAGAAAATGCCCCCCCCTCCCGGCCGAACAGCCGAACCGTCAAGTGAAGCCATCCCAGCACAACAAAGGCGGACGACCAAACACCACCAGCACACAGTCCGACTAGACCCCCCCGAACCTCAGGGGAACCAAGGCAGAAAGAGGCCAGGCCAACCGAACCGACCAAGGGACAGACTGAAAGCACAGGCAATCAGGATCCAACCCCAGACCAGAGCGAGCCAGCGCCACCAGAGGCACAAGAGCAGCAACAGCACCCCGGGCCACATGAAAGCACCCCACGAACGCAACAGCACCCGGCATACCCAGGCGACCTCCCAACCAGGCACCAACCAGGCCAGAAACAGCAGAACCCCAGATCCATCAAACAAGATCAGGTGCACCCAGGCAAGCAAGGCCAAAGGCACAACACCCCCAAGGGACACCAAGAAAGCAGAGGCAGGAAATGAACCCACCGTCCAGCGGGAGCCTGCGACAGCAGAGGCACAAAACACTCCACAGAGCCCCAGAGCCCAGGCCAGAGAACCAATGTCCCTCAGGACCCAAATGGATAGCCCCGCAAGAGGCCCAGTGCAAGACACGCCAGGGGGAACAAGAGCCACCGGGCCCAAGGACAAACCACACAGCAGCAGGAAACAGCCGCCGAACATGGAGCCGCCGGGGAGAAGAGGAAGACCGAGCCCCCAACCCCACCGTAGACTGCGGGGCACCGTCAGGAAAACCCCACCAACCTAGGAGCCGAAACCACCCCACGCACAGCAGCACATTCCAAACCGACGCAGGAGGCAGCAAACACCCATTGAAAGGGCCCAAACCGGAAGGAAAGAAGAGGAAGAATCAACCCACCGAACAAGGCAGGGAACACCCGGAACCCCCTAGTAGGCAAAGAAGCCGCGGGAACCGGCCTAAGAAGAATGTGTCCCGGAGAACCAGAAGGATCGACGAGGGAGACACAAGCGTGCAGCCGCCAGAACCAGCACCGGACAGCAGACCCCAGAAGGGCCCCGGAACCGAAACAGGAGCGAGTACACCCCCCGACCCTGCCGAAACACATGCACTCACAACACCGCCCCCACAGAAAGGAGACCCGAGCCCTGTGCAAAGAGCCCGCCACAGTGCCTGAGAAATGGGAAAAAGGGGCAGCACAGAACACAGCCAGAAGCCCAGCCCAACAAGGAGGGACAAGAAGAAGAGGAAGCACCCCGTAGACCCTGGGACAAGAGGAAGGAAGGGACACCCCGGCCCCATTCCATACCCCCAAAGGGCATGGCCACCAAATCAGAATGAAACGCCACCCAAAAGCAGGCGCACAACCCCACGGATCCCAAAATAGTAAAGAGCCCGCGAAGGGAAGCACCATCAAGGGAGTCCCCCAAGCAGTACCCTCCTCCAAGGCAAAACCCAGCGAGCAGACACAGAGGACCCAGCCACCGTCGCCAACGCCCCAAGGGTTTCAAAGGAAAAAGTCTGCCCAGAAATGCCACTGCAGTCCCAACCCGGAAAAGAGGCAGAGGGACCCACAACCAGCAAACCAGCACAGAAAAAAACGGACAGACACACGAAGTGACCGACCCAAAAGCCAGGGCAAGACGCAGCCCGGACCGCAAAACCAGAGGAAGTACAAGCCAGCCTCAAGGTCCCCCATCCCGCAAGACCACAGGAGAAAAAGGAACCGCAACCACGGACACCACCAGGCACCGAGACGCCACACCAGCCACTGGGAACCACCCGCTCCACAGCCAGGAAACCCCAGGAAACCACCGCAAAGGAAACCTCATAGCCAGAAACCGGGGAAAGGCATGACTGACAAACTCCCCCCACACCCCTTTAGCAGGATCCGAACCCATGACTAGTGAGATCCACCAGCACCACAGGCACAAGACATACCACCGAGCCACAGCTCCAGGCTAGAGATCCAGGAAAAGGGAGGCCCATAAGCCCCAACAACAGGCGAATGGAGAAACGTCTACCGACCAACCATCCACCAAGGGCCAACGGAACCCAAAAAGCATCCCGAGCATGGAGCAGAACACCACGAAGGCACGCCCCCCGGACACACCCAAAACCAAGACCGGACCCACGCGGCAGAAGCATCCAGACCATGCCCTATGGAAGGAGCAGTGGAAGACCCAGCGACCACCACCTCCCCGTTACAGCGGAGCCCAAACTACAGAACTCCACAAGGGGAACAGAACAGAGAAATTAGAGCCCAGATCAAGCAATGCAAGAGCCACAACGGCTAATCAGGGAATGCCACACCCCAACAGGACAGTAGGCCAGCCCAAATGCAGTAATGGATAACCACACAGAAGTTGGGTTCCAAGTAGATATAATATCCAGAAGAACTGCTGGACAACCACAGATGAAAGATGTCTTACTACCCAGTAAGATCACACAGCAACAGATACAGAAAACAAGAATATACAATCCAAGTGACCCGTATCTCCAAATGACATGAAAACATGGAATACCACACCAAACATGAAACAGGTATCCAAGGGGGAATAAAAAAGGCCGCCAAGCAGACCGTCACACACCGACCTGAAAGGAGGCCAGACCGCCATGCCACCGGGGTGCAGAGAAGCCAGCCGTGCACAACAAACCACCCCTCCCACCCCGGGCGAACCCGCTAGGGCAGAGAATCAACCCGGAAGAGGGGAGGCCCCAACAGGAAGACAAGACGCGCCACCACCACGGGTCACCGCCATAAATACAAGAAATGCCCCAAATTAAGGGGCAGAGAGTGACCCACGGCAGGGAAAAGAGGCCAGGGGAGAAACCAAGGACATGCAACCACAGCCCCAGAGTCCCGACCCCCCAAAGCACCGGCCCCAGGCATGAGTCACGAGGCGCAGCCCAACACCATCAGAACACCAGGGCGCCCCTAAAAACGTAAACACAAATGAAACGAACATAGAAAGAACAGGGAGCCCTAAAATAGGACACAAAAGAGAGAGTAGAAACTCCCCATCAAAGGAACCTGCCCCTAAACAGACACGGGAACCGAAAGGAGGCCAGAGCATAAATCGTATTGGCGCGCTCTTCCCGAGCACCAGTCATATCACATAAAAACTCCAGATTACGTTTGGTAGGAGGGGGAGGAAAAGCGAAACGCTCAGAACCATACGAGGTCGAAGCAACGCCAACACCCGAACCCAGGTAACCGAGTTCAAAGCCGGAAGCATTGCAGGGCACACCACATCCGTACCCCCCAACTCCCGGACAATCCCAATGGCAGCATACAGTGGGAAACATGGGCCCGATACGAGCACCCAGCCTCCAAACACACCACCAAGTAGGAGCCAAACCGCCACGCCACAGGCGAGCAGAGAGGCCAGCCGCGCCCAACACACCTCCCCTCCCACCCCGGGTGCACCCGCTATGGCAGGGAACATACCCGGAAGAGGGGAGGCCGCAGCAGGGAGACACCACCCCACACCAGGTAGTCAAGGCCCCCCAACCCCACGATCCCGCTAAAGCAGGGACTCGAAAGTACATGAAAAAATAAAAACAGGTACATCAGGGGAACAAACGGCCGCCCAGCAGGCCGTTTCACACTCACCCGAAAGGAGGCACCGGTCCAGCACCTCCCCACAACGCAGTTGCCAGGAAATGAATTCCGCAGAAAAAACAAACAGGATGTGGATGGGCGGGTCACATGGTTATATGCCTTGGGGTGTGGGTGTGGCCTGGAGGGAAGGGATGGGTTTTTAGTTGCTTGGGAGTTTCTGGTGGGAGGAGCTATGCTCATTAGTAAGGACTGGGACGGGGAGGGCTGACGAGGAGGTAATGCTATCCCAGCAAACTTTTGTTTAATAAGCATTATGTAAGTGAAAAAAATACCATAAGTGTGTGCGCTTTCTGCAGGAGTTACACAGAGAAGGAGCGTATGCACATTGTCTGATTGCACCATTTTCAAACAGAAGGGAATCCTTTTTTCCACCACTGTGGTACTATGGTACTTTTTGTTTGCTTTATAGTTAAGGTTTAGCTATGCATTGGGCACTGCGATGTTCTGGACGCTTTTAGAATACAGAGAAGAGAGCAGAGGGCGCCCAATGTAAGACACATAGCAGCAGGCACCGTCTAGGGACAGCCTGTAAACTCTTTCATCCTCCCTAACACCAACCTGCTACCTCTTCCAAAACATACTTCTTACGGGAAAGACGCGTGCCCTCCAGCATTTGTTTACTGTCTGATAACCAAGCGTTTGCCATTTGTTAGTAATGAATTAACAGTCGCTGAACACAGCACCACACCAACAGAGCCCTCAGGGCCAACGTCCTCCAGCAGCAAATGTACGAAAGTACCAGCATCCGTTCGTCACTCCCTATATTAGCGATCAAAGCACAATTTCTAAACTTACAACTATTTATATTTTCTTTTATTTCCAGCTCTACTTATAATGCCATCTGAACATATCTCTTATGTCATGTTGTGTTAGGCTAGGCTGTATTATGTTGTGTTAGGCTAGACTGAGTTATGTTGTGTTATGCTAGGCTGTATTATGTTGTGTTAGGCTAGGCTGTATTATGTTGTGTTAGGCTAGGCTATGTTATGTTGTGTTAGGCTAGGCTGTGTTATGTTGTGTTAGGCTAGACTGTGTTATGTCGTGTTAGGCTAGGCTGTGTTATGTTGTGTTAGGCTAGGCTGTATTATGTTGTGTTAGGCTAGGCTGTGTTATGTTGGGTTAGGCTAAGCTGTATTATGTCGTGTTAGGCTAGGCTGTATTATGTTGTGTTAGGCTAG
Source organism: Lissotriton vulgaris (assembly GCF_964263255.1). Lineage (NCBI taxonomy): Eukaryota > Metazoa > Chordata > Amphibia > Caudata > Salamandridae > Lissotriton > Lissotriton vulgaris. The sequence continues at coordinate 1,477,373,028 of NC_141691.1, forward strand.
GCTGTGTTATGTTGTGTTAGGCTAGGCTGTGTTATGTTGTGTTAGGCTAGGCTGTATTATGTTGTGTTAGGCTAGGCTGTGTTATGTCGTGTTAGGCTAGGCTGTATTATGTTGTGTTAGGCTAGGCTGTGTTATGTTGTGTTAGGCTAGGCTGTATTATGTTGTGTTAGGCTAGGCTGTATTATGTTGTGCTAGTCTAGGTTGTGTCGTGTTGTGCTGTGTTTTGTTATGGTATGTTTTACTGCTGAAATGATATCAGCCTGGGTTTTGTTCTTTTATGTTTTGGGATCCAGGTAAGATGGGCAGCGAACGAGACTCACCAGATGAGAATGTGTTCAGAGTATCTGGCTGACATGTAAGCTTTCAAACTCTCACTCTGTACTGGGTAATTTGAGGTGTGCTCCGGGTTTTGTTGGTTGCTTTATTTCACAAATAGTTAGTTACCTTCCAGAAGGAGCAGTGGTGGGTGGGGTTTATTGAACTCTGCGTATTTTCTTTGCCTCACCAGGTGTATTGCAAAGATTGCTATATATTTATAATGTTTGCCCTGAGTCTTTGTCATTCACTCTCCAGTTAGTCATTGCAAATATTAATCTTGCTCTGGTTGGTTAGAACAAACACCGCTGCAAAACTGCCCTGCTGTAGTGCAAATGTAACTAATCCTGCCCCTCAGTTCAATTATTACCAGGGAGGTCGTTGACCGACCAGGAGGGCATGGCAGCCCTTGTCAAGTGTTCTGTACCTGGGAGCCTCTGGGGTCGGACCTCGACCCTCCCTGGAAAGGATGCACTCGGTTAAAGTTTGCCTTCGACACAGAGTGAGGTTTCAGGGAAGAGGTCGGAGTTTCACACTTGGCAACACCAGGGCAGGGCCGGTGCGTGTTTACTGGGGAACCTGTCAAGAGGACTAACCTGCACTCCTGAAGTCTGTGGGGGCGATCTAGTGGGGGTCTTCAGAAGATATGTTCCCAACTCCCAATCACCCCTGCACCCAGAATCCTCTGAGCCCAGGAACAAAAGGGAAAGGGGAAGTGGATAACAAACAAGAGAGACTGCCACACCCTGGTGTCGTCTAGGATTGCGATGTGTTGAGGACACCTGCAAAAGTAACAAAACATTAATACGTCCCCTCAAGGCTTGGAGTTCACAATTCACAGTTCACATTTCAATGGACTTATTCTCTTCAGTGACATCACTGTTTCAAGGAATACCTGATAAGAGTGTGGATTGCGCTGCTCTCTTTAGATGACTCAAATAGCAGATTGATGATGGTAAGACTTTAATCCAGAAGAAGCCTGGACCTCCCTTTGTGTGAGTAAGGATATAACCTATATGCACATATATTATAACCCCTAAACACTTCTCCGACTAGATGCAGTTCAAGGAGGAAGTAGGTCCACAGGATAGAGAATAGATGCTCCAAACTGGAATTCCGCTATATTCGACTTTCAAGTCTATGTAGTGAATGGAAGGCTGCACTGAAAGCCTTTAACCCAACGATATCTCTCTAATGACTCTTGGCTCTGGAGTTCATGAAGAAATGCCGCTAGGTAATATTCAAAAGGACAATGCAGCTAAAGAAGGGATGCTGCGAAGGAACTGATATGACGAGTTCAGACGGGGACTTTATTCACAGCAAGCAATTTCAATTGTAAGTCTCTGAAGTCCCAAGCGCTAATACTAATCCAGAGGTAGCGCTAGGAGTAATCCGCCGGTAAACCAAACTGGAAGATAATCCGCTAGGAATTGTCGAAGCGGCTTACCTCAAAACTGACGAGGCGAAGGGTCTAAACTGAATGACAGAGTCTCTCAAATGGCACGTGACTGGAAACGAGGAGACTGTCAGCGATATTCTTCACCAAATGACGAAGTCCGACAAGAAACGACAACCAGAATGAGAACCTCAAAGAGACTCTCCGGAATGCTGCCGCTTGCTTCAAAATGACGGTTGAAGTGCGCAGAGCTCAGGGAGAGCGCGCACAAAATGGCCGCTCGAAATGAGAAAGGCTAGAACGCTAACCTTGTGCTAGAGCGGCACAACGCTGACTTGACCAGTCCGCTATACCGTTCCTGTATCAATGAGTTTCTGCAACCACAGGAACGGTAAAACCAGGGAAACTTCTTGAATCTTATCCCTGGCAATGGAGAACAGCGTGTTGACACCAGGGCGGGCTTGACAGTACCCCCCACCAAAACCCCCCTTCCAGGTTTCAAAGGGAAAGTCTTGTGAAATGCTGCCACTAATCTGGGGGCATGAACGTTACAACTTGGCTCCCACAATCTTTCCTCAGGACCATAACCTTTCCAGTCCACTAAGTAGAACAATCTACCCCTCTTCAGCTTGGAATCTAGAATTCTTTTAACCTCAAACTCTTCAGAAGACTGGATTGATATTGGTACTGGAGGGACTTCCCGCCTTAGGTGAGGCGGACTTTTCTTGACCAAGGAAACATGAAAAGTGGGATGGATTTTCATAGTACTGGGAAGGGAGACTCTTACACTGACAGGGTTTATCATCTTGTCCACCGGGAAAGGGCCCACAAACCTAGGTTGGAACTTCTTATTCCCCCCAAGTCTCATGTGTTTTGTGGAAATCCAGACCAAATCTCCCGATTTAAACTGAGGACTGTCCCTTCTTTTACGATCAGCTGACCTCTTATAATTCGCCTTAGCCTTAGAAAGATTAGAAAAGGCCAACTGATAAGATTGTTGTAAATTAGAAAGAACCTCTTGGGCAGCCGGAACCTCAACATCGACCTTACCTACTCTCATATTAGGATGCCTCCCGGAATTTAAAAAGAACGGGGAGAAACCTGTGGCAGAATGGACTGAATTATTGTAAGCAAATTCCGCAGTACTAAGTAAGGAAGGCCGATCGCCTTCCCGATCCATATGGTACAAACGGAGATATTGCTCTAAATCTTGATTTACCCGCTCGGTCTGTCCATCCGTTTCTGGATGAAAACTGGTAGACAGACGAGAGTCCACCCCCATTCCTTTTAGAAAAGACCTCCAAAAACGGGACACAAATTGCGGTCCACGATCCGAGATCACAACCTTTGGAATACCATGTAACCTGACCACATGTTGGACAAACAATTCCGCTAACTGAGGAGCAGTCGGTAGGGACTTTAACGGAATGAAGGGGCTCCTTTTAGAAAACTGATCCACCACCACCCAAATGGTTGTACTCCCTTGACTGGAGGGTAGGTCAACGATAAAATCCATGGAGATGGTATGCCAGGGAGATGGGGCCACTGGTATGGGTTGGAGTAAACCTTGTGGGAGTTGTCTCATAACTTTTCCTTTGACACATTGCTCACAAGTGGCTATGAACTGTCTTACCTGAGCTTCCATGCCCGGCCAAAAGAATTCTCTCTTGATCAAATCCAAAGTCTTTGCAACTCCCTTGTGGCCTGCTAATAGATGGTCATGAAACTGCTGAATTATTCTTACTCGAAGATCTTCGCTGGGAACAAACACCTTTCCAGACTGATAAGGTTTTCCTTCCTTGACTACTCGGTCAGGACCCTCTGTATCCCAATTTTCAAACTTCTTTTGGGAAAAATCCACACGAATTCTGTCTCCCAAATCATCTTCCACAGAGGTTGCCACAATCTTTTCAGTAGGAATAACAAAACTCTTCGCCTGATGCTCAGCTTCGCTACCAAACTCCAACCGGGACAAAGCGTCTGCTTTTGCATTTGCTGCTCCGGGCTTATATGTTAGGACAAAATCATAGTCTGCAAAGAAAAGAGACCACCTCAATTGGCGAGGAGTTAAAGTTCGAGCGGACTTCAGAAACTGGAGATTTCTGTGATCAGTGAAAACTGTAATGGGATGTCTGGCTCCCAGAAGATAATGCCGCCAAACCTGAAAGGTGTCCTTAACCGCTAATAACTCCTTATCAGCAATAGAATAGTTAATCTCTGCCGGGGTGAGTTTACGTGAATGATAGGCAACCGGATGAAGCTGACCAGTGTTCTTATGTCGCTGAGATAAAATTCCTCCAATAGCTAAATTTGAAGCATCAGCCTCCACAAAAAAGGGTACATTCAAGTCTGGGTGCTGAAGGATGGGTGCTGTGGTGAATGCCTCTTTCAAAGATTGAAAAGCCTCTTCCGTTGCCGGTTCCCACACAAATTTTTCGTTCTTCCGCAACAATTTAGTTATGGGACTCACTTTACTTGAAAAATTATGAATGAATCGTCTGTAGAAATTTGCAAATCCAAGGAAACTTTGTATCTCCTTGACTGATCGAGGCGCTGGCCAACCCCTTATGGCTTGCAATTTGGTGTCATCCATAGACACCCCATCAGGAGACAGAATGAAGCCCAGAAACTCTACTTTGGACGAATGGAAAACACACTTTTCTAGCTTTACAAATAGCTGATGCTCAAGTAGTCTTTCAAGAATGGCTCGTACATGACTCACATGCTCTTCTCGACTGTTTGAGAATATTAAAATGTCGTCTATGTAAACAACTGCAAAACGATCCAGATATTCACGAAGAATGTCGTTTACAAAGTGCTGGAACGCGGCTGGGGCATTACAGAGCCCAAAAGGCATCACCTGGTACTCAAATAATCCCAGCCGGGTGCGAAACGCGGTCTTCCATTCTTCTCCTTTGGCCATGCGAACCAAATGGTAAGCTCCTCTGAGATCTAGTTTTGTGTAAATGTGTGCTTCCTTGACCTGGTCCAAAAGCTCCGAAATGAGAGGCAAAGGATAGCGATTCTTTTTAGTGACCAAATTGAGCGCTCTATAATCAATGCAGGTTCGCAAAGATCCATCCTTCTTAGGGATAAAAAAGAGAGGAGACGACACTGGAGACTGGGATGGTCGTATAAATCCATTGGCTAAATGTTGTTCGATGTATTCCTTGAGATGCACATTCTCTGGTTCTGAAAGGGCATAAATGCGACTGCACGGGAGTGCCGCTCCTGGCTCCAATTCAATGCGCAATCGTAAACTCGATGAGGAGGTAACTTCTGCGCCTCCTGTTCATTGAACACCTCCTTCAAGTCAAGGTACTCATCTGGAATCTCCGGAATTTCCAAGGAGCAAATGGTTTGAACTTGATCTGCGAAACTAGATGACATGGACTGATGAAGTTCCATCGGAAAAGATGCTTGACAATGTTCTTGGCAATATTCTGATGACATATCCAGCGTGCGCTTGGCCCAATCAATTTTAGGATTATGTTCGGTGAGCCAAGGCAGACCGAGAATTAATTGAAACTGTGGAGCGTCAATTAAATTGAATCGGACCAAACTCCGGTGGTTCCCAGGACCAAACACCGTGATGGTCTCCGTATCCGCTACAATGGGCCCAGAAGACAGATTTGTTCCATCCACTGCTCGAACGGGCTCTGGCTTTAATTTCTTTTCAAATCGGATACCCAGGGATTTAGCAAATTGAATATCGCAGAAATTTCCAGTAGCTCCCGAATCTATCATAATTGAGATATTTTGGTGAACTGCTTCTCCAAACTGGATTCTACTGGACAAAATGAGATGGGGTGCTGAACATTGCAAGGTGTTGGCCAAAGACTGCAATTTTGGAGCTGACTCTTGTGTCGCTTCCACCAGTGCAACTCCGTCTACTGGTGGAGCTGATCTTTTACCAACGTAGACATCTTAGGCCTCTTAGAACATTCCCGAACAAAATGGCCCGGTTGACCACAATACATGCACAGTTTGCCTGCTCGACGCTTCTCTCGTTCTTCCTTGCTGAGAGGACCCCGCACAGATCCTATCTGCATTGGTTCCTCGGCCTGATTACCATCATGACTCTTACTGACTTCGGTCCGAGCTCGATCCAACCTTGGCGGAACCGACCTGAAATCCTTGCGTCTTTCACTCCGCCTTTCCGACTGTCGCTGATCGATATGCAACACTAAATCAATTAACTCCGACAAATCCGTTGGTCTCTTTGGAATCTGTGCTAGTCCATCCTTGAGCTCATCTTTAAGACCCCTGTAGAAAATGGCGGCCCTCTTGGCCGTGGGCCAGTTGGTCTCTACAATGAGTTGATTAAATTGCGCAATATAAGCTACAATCTCCTTATTACCCTGCTTTAAATCCAACAATTCATTGTCGGTAGCCTGCAAAATGGTCCTTCTGTCGAAAATGCGTAGAAATTCTGCCTCGAAATCTTTGAACTTGTAGAGTACCGGATCATCTGCTGATACCAAGGGTAGAGACCATGCTGCTGCATCTCCACTCAGATAAGACAGAACAAAAGCCACTTTGGACTGGTCCTCCTTAAACAAAATGGGTTTGCACAAAAAGTGCAACGAGCACTGTGTCAGAAAAATTTGGGCCTTATGAGGATCCCCTTGAAACCTCTCTGGAGGGGCCAAAGGAATGGTGGGTGACATGGCATGTACTACTTGGGTAGTTAACTCTGAGGAAGACGAGGATGGAGCAAAACTCTGAAACTTTGATCTTTCAAAACTGGGACTTGGACTAATAGCTAACTCGTCTAATCTTTGCCGTAAATAGCTAGTCTCCTGATTGGACTTCCTGATCTCTTCCTGAGTGTCACTCAACTGTTTTTGCATGCCCTCAAGCACTGAGGTCAAAGCCTTCATATCCCAACCCTCAGCCATCTCGCCCAGACAGAAGGCACAATGTGTCTTTTTGGCACTTCAATCTGTCAAGAGGACTAACCTGCACTCCTGAAGTCTGTGGGGGCGATCTAGTGGGGGTCTTCAGAAGATATGTTCCCAACTCCCAATCACCCCTGCACCCAGAATCCTCTGAGCCCAGGAACAAAAGGGAAAGGGGAAGTGGATAACAAACAAGAGAGACTGCCACACCCTGGTGTCGTCTAGGATTGCGATGTGTTGAGGACACCTGCAAAAGTAACAAAACATTAATACGTCCCCTCAAGGCTTGGAGTTCACAATTCACAGTTCACATTTCAATGGACTTATTCTCTTCAGTGACATCACTGTTTCAAGGAATACCTGATAAGAGTGTGGATTGCGCTGCTCTCTTTAGATGACTCAAATAGCAGATTGATGATGGTAAGACTTTAATCCAGAAGAAGCCTGGACCTCCCTTTGTGTGAGTAAGGATATAACCTATATGCGCATATATTATAACCCCTAAACACTTCTCCGACTAGATGCAGTTCAAGGAGGAAGTAGGTCCACAGGATAGAGAATAGATGCTCCAAACTGGAATTCCGCTATATTCGACTTTCAAGTCTATGTAGTGAATGGAAGGCTGCACTGAAAGCCTTTAACCCAACGATATCTCTCTAATGATTCTTGGCTCTGGAGTTCATGAAGAAATGCCGCTAGGTAATGTTCAAAAGGACAATGCAGCTAAAGAAGGGATGCTGCGAAGGAACTGATATGACTAGAGTTCAGACGGGGACTTTATTCACAGCAAGCAATTTCAATTGTAAGTCTCTGAAGTCCCAAGCGCTAATACTAATCCAGAGGTAGCGCTAGGAGTAATCCGCCGGTAAACCAAACTGGAAGATAATCCGCTAGGAATTGTCAAAGCGGCTTACCTCAAAACTGACGAGGCGAAGGGTCTAAACTGAATGACAGAGTCTCTCAAATGGCACGTGACTGGAAACGAGGAGACTGTCAGCGATATTCTTCACCAAATGATGAAGTCCAACAAGAAATGACAACCAGAATGAGAACCTCAAAGAGACTCTCCGGAATGCTGCCGCTTGCTTCAAAATGACGGTTGAAGTGCGCAGAGCTCAGGGAGAGCGCGCACAAAATGGCCGCTCGAAATGAGAAAGGCTAGAACGCTAACCTTGTGCTAGAGCGGCACACTGCTGACTTGACCAGTCCGCTATACCGTTCCTGTATCAATGAGTTTCTGCAACCACAGGAACGGTAAAACCAGGGAAACTTCTTGAATCTTATCCCTGGCAATGGAGAACAGCGTGTTGACACCAGGGCGGGCTTGACAGAACCAGGGGAAATCACTGGAGCTTGTCGCCATGGCCTCACTGCAATTAGGAAATCTTTGATGTGGGATGGGAAAGGAACGGGTGGGGTGGCCGCATCAAGGAGGAGGGACAGGGGTGTAGAGGACGGGAGGCTGTGATCGTTCTACAATGAATTCCACTATATAATTGTTTCATGGAAAGGTGAAAATCAAGTTCCACTGTGCTTCCGAACTAATATAATATTTGGAAAATGTATATCCTCTGCACTTCGACTCTCTTCGCAATAGGTCAGGTCTGACGACTCCTCTGAAAGCTTGTTTGTGCAACAAGAGGCTTTGGGCAGACAGAAGTAGCAGCTTTACCGTGAAATGGATCCCTTTCTCAAAAGCAAGCTACAAACAAAAAAAATGGTAAAACAAGCAGAAACCTGACCGAAGCAGGGAGAGAGAGCAAAAAAGAAACGCAAAAGAAGCTCTCGGCATTGCAGGGGGTGGGTTAGCCGAACCCGAACCCTTTGAAGTAGCCAGGCTGAAAAAAAATGCAATTAGGACGGCCTGCGGCCGTGAATAAGTGACGGCGGGGGACGGGGAGAGAGGAACAGATGGCTGTGAAGGGAGAAAGGCTGCTGGCAGGGGGAAGGCTCGTGCATGAGAGCAGGTCACGTGATTGGGTTTCACGTGAACTTTTGAAAATCCGCATCGTAAAAAGTCAGCTTTGTGGATGGATGGCAAAAGGTGTCTCTACGAGACCTAAAAATGGTCACCTTAACATCTTACATTTATGACATTTTAGGTTTAAATCTTTTTATTGGAAAACAGTGCAGACATCCCTGCCTCGTCCCTCTTTCAATCTCAAAACTGGTCGAGCTATAGCCATTAACTCGCACCACTGTGGTAGGGGATTTGTAACAGTTCAAGATCAGGGTACGGAGCTTTTCCCCGATCCCGACCTTGGCCAGAACTAGTGCTAGATAGGGCCAGTGTACTCGGTCGAATGCTTTCTCGGCATCGACTGCCAACATCATTCGTTCCCCCGGTATGCGGTAGGCCTTTTCAATCAAATGGACCACCCGTTTGGTGTTGTCTACTGTCTGCCGTTCGGGGATGAAACCGGCGTGATCTGGGTCGATGAGACCCGGGAGATAAGGGGCTAGCCATGCGCTAGTATGCCGGTATAAAGTTTAAGGTCGACATTAAGGAGCGATATAGGCCTGTAGGCCCCGCATTTGGTTCTGTCTTTTCCCGGCTTCGGGATGACCGAGAGGGATGCCTGGAAGAGGTCCGGTGGGATGGCCACAGGCTCAGCAAAGGCGGGTGAGGAGGGGGGCCTGCGTGGTGCAAAAGGTTTTATAAAAAATGGTGGAAAAGCCGTCCGGGCAAGGCGCTTTCCCTATCTTGAGCCGAGCGATAGCGGCAACCACCTCCTCAATTCGGATCTCCCTCTCTAGATATTCCGTTTGTACCGGGGCGAGGGAAGGGAGCGCGACCGCGTCTAAGTAATGTGCAGCTGCCATTACATTCGGGGGGTCGCCAGAGTACAAATCGGCATAGAAATTGCGGAAGGCCTCTGCTATTTGCGAGTCCCCCAATGCTGTGGATCCGCCCGACCGGGATATCTCTTTGACATTCCGTTGTTGATGTGCTACCCGCAGCCGGTTGGCTAACAAGCGGCTGCATCTGTCCCCCCATGTAATAGGTGTGTTTGAGGCGCAGCGCAGCATATTCAGCGCGATCCATATCTAGAGCCGTTAGAAGCTGCTGTGCCACCTTGAGTTGTTTCCATATTCGGGGGGCCCTCGTCCGTTGGTGCATTTGTTCCAGTTCGTGCACTTTTGAGTAAGCTCGTCCCGTTTAATTTGCTTAGCCCGGTTCTCCGTCCCGTTTAATTTGCTTAGCCCGGTTCTCCGCGGAGGAAAGGGCGATAAACTCCCCCCCTAAGCACTGCTTTCAAGGCGGCCCATTGAGTCGCGAGGGTGGTGTCCGAGTTGGCATTATGGGTCAGATAGTCTTGGATGGTGGTCTGTATGTGTGTAACCACGTCCTTCTTGTGTAGTAGAGTGTCTCGAAGTCTCCACACCCTGAGGGGATGTGTTGTAGGTGGCAGGGTTAGTGTAGTGGTGACCGGGGCGTGATCCGACAGTGAAATGACCCCAATGTCAGTGGATGTCGCGAGGGCACATACTGGATTTGTGGTTAAAAGATAATCCAATTGTGCATATGTTTTGTGTGCGTTGGAGTAGTAGGAGTATACCTTCTCCCGTGGGTGGTTTAGGCGCCACAGATCATGTAGGTCGAGCTCTGTCAGTCTCTCTAAGCAAGAGGGGGAGAGTGTCCCTGCCTGGTGGGAGTGCTGTCCTGATCTGTCCAGGACTGTGTCGAAAACCATATTCGTGACCCCTCCCAGGATGATATGTCTATCTGGTGTGGTAGTGATGTCAGTGAGAGCTGAGTGGAGAAATCGGTCCTGTCCCTCGTTAGGGCAGTACAAGGAGCCAAGCGTGAATGTGAGGCCGCCTAAGGCGACGCGGTAGGCCAGTAGTCTACCCAGCAATTCCACACTCTTATGGAGGACTTCCCCCTTGAAGTGGCGCGCCACCAGGATCGCTACTCCTGCTGTTTTAGTATGGCTAGAGGAGAAGTATTGACCAGGGAATTTGTGAGAGCGGAGTCTGTGGCAGTCTCGGGCCAGCAGGTGTGTCTCCTGGAGTAGACAGATGTCCGCCTGCGTGCTTTCTAGGTAGGACAGGACTGCCTTTCTCTTAACTGGGTTATTAAGACCCCGCACATTAAGGGTCAGTATCTTTAGGGTAGTGGGCGTCATGGTGTGTGAATCAGTAAAGCTCGGCTGTGGTGTTGGTCAGTTGACCACTGGCATGTAGGGGGACGGAGAGTCCCCAGGTGGCACCCATCGACGTGGGCGGAAATGAGATCTTGAGCAAAAAGACAAAAAAAGGAGAGCACTGGACATCCCTCCTTCCCCGCCCGTTCCCCCCTCCAGCTCCCCCCTCCCGCTCCTGCTCCCCCCCTCAAACTCCTTACTGCAACTCCCTCCTTCCCTCCCGTCCCCCCCTCCATCCCCAACCCCAACAAACCCCAGGTCCCAATGACCAGTCCCCCACTTCCCTCCACCCGGATCCCAACTTCCCAACTTTGTGGATACAGTGTCCCAGTCCTCTCAATCCAACACAGGTCTGTGGTAACAATACCTATTGGGGTGACGTCCAATGGCGGCCTCTGTGGCCATCCGCCCGCCCCCCCACTTAGTATGCAACAATGCTGTGATACTCCCCCCAATCAGAGAAGTCAATCATAGACGATGTCTCTTTGGCTACTTCTAAAATGGCTGTAGCTCTCTCCTGTGAGATGACGTGGGCTTCAGGCTTGGAGCATAGGTCAGAGGATCGTCTTCGGCCCACCGTTTGCCAGCCTCCCCGGGAGGGCCCCATTGGCGAAGCGTCGTCTACCATTTCAATGCCCAGTAGTGTGCAGGTGTCCTTGAGGGAACGCAGCTGTTGTAGGGCCCCATTCCATTTGAAGATCAGATGGAACGGGTGTCCCCAGGAGTAAGGGATCTCTTGTTGACGCAGAAAGTCCGTAGCCACTCTGAATGCCTTCCTCTTCTGGAGAGTGATAGCAGAAAGGTCATGATACAGGGCGATGGGGTGGCCGCGGAACTGAAGGGGTTGGTTCCGCCGAGCTTCTCGGAGAATTCTTTCTTTGAGCGGGAAATCAGGGAGGAACGCTAACATGTCCGGTGGCGGGGCAGATGAGCGCCTGGGGAGCCCCACTCTGTGCGCCCTGTCTATCCTAATGACGAAGTTGGAGGGTTCTCCCAGTATCGCACGGAAAAGATCTTGTAAATAGCCAGTGACGTCCGTCCCTTCTGCTTTTTGAGGGGCCCCCCGGATGCGTATGTTGTTACGGCGGGACTGATTTTCTAAGTCCTCCGCATGGGCCTGGAGGTCCACCTGTTGATCTTTGAGCCGTAGGACCTCCTGCTGAAGTTGCTCCACCTCTTCGCTTCTCGTTTGATCGGCTTCCTCGATGGCGACCACGCGCTCTCCTTGGCCCTCCACATCTTTCCTAAGCTCCCTAACCTCTCCGGCCACCTCCTGCTTCAGGGCCTTGAAGTCGTCTCTAAGGGAGTTAAACAAGGACTCCAGGAAAGATTTAGTGATTGGCACATTATCTTCGGCGGGCGTCGGTCGCAATTTGGGGACCTCGAGGGAAGGTGGCCCTTTGTCGTGTTTGGCGTTGCCTTTCGCGAGCATCTCTGGAAGCGTGCGCTCCCCTTTCTTCCTGAGACCCGCCATGCTGTCCGCTGCCCTTCTGTCAGATCAGTGGCCCTGCCCGTCGGGGCCCCTAGGGCAGAATTGCGCGGGTGTGTGTCCTCCAACGTAGTTGTCCCCGGTTTCGCGGCAGGTGATGGTGCCGGTCAAGGGCAAGGTCTCGGACCTCCTGATCTCAATGGCCGTTGATGAGTGGTCCTGGCGTGAAGCTGCCGGCACGGAGATCCGGCTTCCCCCGCTTCGTGCGTCCAACTATCCGCAGGCCAGAGGGTATTGGTGGTCGGGCAAGGTTATATGGTGGTGATAGCCCCAGGGCCCTGCCACGAGGAGTCTGTGAGGGGCTGTTTGTGCCCACTGAGGCAAGCGGTCACTGCGTCAAGGGCCGGTCCCTCACTATGGCGCACAGGACCCCCTAGTTCCACCTCTTTGGTCGCCCGGCGGAGGTTTGTGGGGACCCCTCCACCCTCTGTCCCCGCCTTGCCTCTCAGTGGCCCTGTCTTCAGGCGTGCGCTCCTCGTCGTCTCCGCGGTCTGTGGGCCTAGCTGGGCTCCTCGTCGGGGGCTCGATCGCGCCCCCCCGAGCTCTCCGCTCCCACCAGCCCCAAGCTGTCTTCCTCACCTCCGTGTGGGCTTGAGCCCGTTACCTCCTCGGGCCTCCCAGGCGCCGCCAGGGGTCCTGTGTAGTGCTGGCTCAGTGAAGGCCTTCCGCCACGGCTCCCGCAGAGGCCCGGAGCCGGGGCCTCGAGTGCTGCTCCTCCCGGCGGGTTCCGCTTCCCACCGCCGGGGGTGACACGTTGGCGGGTGCTCTCCCCGCTACAGCTGTCGCGGGTCTCCGGCTTCAAGCAGGTGGGCCGGGAGCATGGCCGGCGATGCAACGTGGATAGGCTCGGTTGACAGCAGGGAGCCCGGCCGGCCGCTGTTACTCGGCGGAGTCAGCCGCCATTGTGATTGCCCTCGGCAGCGAGTGTCACACCGCTTGGAGGGAATACGGAGATAGCACTGGACAGGACCTGGGCTCACCGGAGCAGTTGTAGGGTGCCCCCGCAAGACGGACAGATTGTATGGTGGTAGGGGGGGATTAAACCGCAGTATAAAGTCTGGTAATGGGGATCGAGACGGGGAGCCACAGAGATCGCCGTCCGTTCAAGACGCCATCTTGGCCACGCCCCCATTTATGACATTTTAAACTTTTTTTTTAAACCTTTATTTAAAGTTTCATAGGCATGTGAATGACAAAATGGTGAAATTAATGCAGGGACATAATAAAGTTAATACAATAAAACAATAAAGGCATAATCAAACGATAGCAGTGCAAAAGTATATCGAGTATTGACAATAACAATAATGCAGCAAAACATAGCCAAGAAATATGAACAAAAATTACAAATATCAAAGTAAATCCTGAAGAGGGAGTACCATGATATCTCAATATTGATTTATATCAAAGACATCCTACCGACCGGAAATCACTCCAATGACACAATTACGTATATTAATATAGTGCCAACAAAAATATAATAACAGCTAAATAGAGATGCAAACTCCGGCACTGAACTGCCCCAATGCAGAGTGTGGAGGGGCTCAACCCACCCCGGTCGGGGTGATGCCGGATTGTGTCAGTGCCTCTTGGGCCATTCGTTGCCGGGAGATGTAGGCTCGATAGGGTTCCCATATATCAACAGGTCTGGAGGTGGGGGGGCAGTAAAGTGCTGAACTCCTCGCAGTTAGTATTACAAAATGCTAAACTGTTTAACCATGATCGGAGAGTGGGGACCCTCCTACTACCCCAGAGCAGTGCTATTTCCCTCTTGGCCAACATAAAGCCAAGTGCTGCCAATTTACGAACGTTCCTGGAGAAATTTGCAACATATCCCAGCAGTGCAATCTCAGGAGCAGGCAGGAGAGGTATAGAGAGTATATCCCCCCAATACAGAGTGAACGTCTAACCAGTATTGATGTATCTTGGGGCAAGTCCATGTTAAATGTGCGAAGTCTGCAAAAGTGGAAAGGTATTTCCGGCAGTGGTGAGGCCGGGAGTCGTCTATTCTATGCGCACGCGCTGGGGTAAAATACATCCGCCGGAGAAATTTCAACTGTAACAACTTATGCCGACTATTCAAGGAGCCATCCGTAATGACATTTTAAACTTTATTTGGCTCCTTTACACCAGCATTAAAGTGCGCAGATTTCAGAGCACTTTTTTGGCACATCAAAAGCTACATGTGATATTTTTCTTCAACTCTAAGAAAAATAGTGTTCTTGAGGATATTAAGTGTAGATTTGGCAACGTAACAGGGATATTTCACAACATTTCAGACTTTGTCATTTAAAAAAATATTTTCATGCTGACAATAGAAAGCTTCATGGTGAAATTGTTATTTTTAACAGCAACTATTGTTTTCACCTTTATCAATATTGAAAGTCTTATTTTTTCAATTGGTATCTTTTCCAGCTTTGCAAAACTGTAACTAAGTGTGAGGCATAGATAAAGCACAGCTAGCTGCAAAACAATGAGCACTGTACAAGAGAGGTACTACACAGTACCCAGCGCAAAGTGTGGAAATTGAGAGGAGGAGTTAGCTGAAAGGGAAGAAGGAAGATAGTTATTGTACCACAATATCACAGTAGAAATATCAACCTGCAAATATATTATGATCATAATAGAGGAGAGGGGAGTTGGCCTACCGGCTAGGGTGGTCGACCACCGGGTTCAAATCTCAGCAAGGACGCTAAACATCTTGTGATTCTGGGCAAATCACTTAATCTCCCCGTGCCTAACAAAAATGAATGTGTCCTCATGTAATGCAACTGGTGCTATGCAAAGCGCTCTGATACCCGATACCTTTTGGTCAAGTTCGCGCTATATAAAACTCCGTAAAATAAAAAATATTGACACCCGATATATTGTCACATCAGCATTAATATTAGTGTATCTACACTCACCATGACAATATCTTGGTAGTTAAGATTAAGTCTGTGATAAATCTTCAGGTTGAATTTTGATGACAATATTGTGGCAAGCTACAGGAAGAGATACATTTGGCCTTAGTTTCAATTGATGAAGAGAAAGCTTTTGATTGCGTTCAATTTAACATTTTGGCAATTGCATTACAATTTGTAGGTTGTGGAGAACTTTAGAAATTAAATTAAGACTTTTTGTAAGTTTGTGTTTTAGTGATCAAGATATCTTTCATCATAATATTTGCCATGTTATTTGTTACCTGTTAAGCACATGGCACAAGTAATCAAGTTCCAGTCCTTCAAACTTGATCTGAGTGCAGGTAGTAAGATATTAAAACAATAATCTATTTATTGCATTGTTTTTCTGGAATATGGCCAGAACATCATTTTTCTTCCATTGCTTTGGCCTCTATGCTGTAAGAAAATTAGTACATTATAAAATAATCTATCACCTCCAAAAAATAGAATTATCATGTACATATTTTAGAGGACCTGCATGGTTAGTGGTTAGAATATTGCTAGATGGCATTCTATTTTTCAAATCATATGCTAATGAACCAAATTGTACTTTATGTTACTGACAGAGTGGTAACTTTCACATGACCTGGATCTTCATACTGGGAACTGGATTGGGCATGATCGCAGTTTCTTCTGGACTAGTTGTGGTAAGTTTTTTATAAATTACACTATAAAAATGGTGCCCCCATCTCTACATTTGCTTTGATCAAGCACCAAAGTTTCAGTACCTAATGTTACCTCACCTCATTACATTGTGCATTTCTCCAACAAGCAGGAAGGACTGCTTAGGAATCCCTCTGGCGTCATTACCCTCTCCTGTAGGGGCCGCTGCTCTATAATGTGGCTGCTAGGGCATGTCCTAAAAAGGATGGATGTGTTCTTTTTTAATTTCAATAAGTTTTTATTGGTTGTTTCAGCATCAACATACAATGAGTAGATCCAGTAGCATAATTAGAGTCAGAATTTCACGGTCTAAAATTACTGTACGCTACTTTACATCAATAGTAAATGCCAATACAAAAGTACATAGCTGATATCTTGCCGAAAGTGGCAGAGCATGTATCTTATACTCAATAACATTTTAGTAACAGTCATTTTATGATGTGTTCTTTTTAAGCTGAGTTCACTGAAGTGTTTAGGGTGAGGGCGAAAAGGAGGGGTTTGGAGGGGTATCACTGTGTTTGTATTATAATGTGTAATATATGCCATAAAGTGCACCTGTCATATAGTAGAAGCATAGTTCAAGTCTTTGAGAAGTTCTGTGTCAAGGCTGAGTTCCTATATAAGGTTATTACATTTCGAGGTGACTTGCAATATCCTTAAAATTTACAGCAGTGGTATTGTTTTGCCTATAATACATGATCACACTGTAACCATTCCCGCAAACCACTTAAATCATTGTGGTGGCTGTCATGCAGAGAGCAAAATACAACAGTCCTGCTGAGAAGCAGTGACACTAGGTATACCGAAACAGATTCTTGCTTGTGAGAATCCCAAGGTTTATTTTGCTTTTGGGCCTCTGATTTTTTGCCCTCAGCTGTGAGAATGTCTCCCTAATGAAGCACCTCACTCATTGTTAGCTTGTTTAGAAGGGGTTTGAGCTGTAACCTCCTTTGCCCACCTTTTGAAATAAGATAAGAGTATAAGTCTTTGTACAGATTACTCATAAACATGTGTAGACATGAGTGTGCACTGCTGAGCAGACTGAGTGAGGAAGACTATTGTTTGACTCAGCTTGGCATATGCACACAGTACCACCGTGACAGATGGGACCTAAAATAAACTCGTTACAGCCTGTTAAAAGCCTTATCATTCAATTGATATACAAAAACATCCTCTTTCTTTTTAGCCGATGTGTAAAATCTGCAGTATTTCAAACTAGTTTGATACTTTGTGTAAATTATGTAAAAATTATAATATTTGATTGGCAAGAAGTAGGGTGACAATTAATATATCGTTCCCTATCACAATTTGGGTTACAAATGCATTTCCAGAGTTAGTTTCCTTATATATGCATCAATTTTTTTTTTGCTTTAAGATTGAACACATTTCCCTGCGTCTACCTTTGTTGAATCTATGCTTTGAGAAGGCATTTAAAAGCTCCTTCTGAACAATACACTCATCCTGAGGGATTACTCTTCCCCTGGGAGAGGAAAGAAGTGTGAAGGAAGTTCTGTAAAATAATCTTCCGCCTCTCTCAGGAAAACACTGGCAGGATGTAGTACTAGTAGTACATTTATTTGATCAATAGAATGATCATATACATATAAATATATCACAGAACATACATATTTCATATTATCATAGAGAAAAAGTTAAAAAGAAAACATCAATTCAAACTCCTTTACATCATTCTAGATAGAGGTGTAACTAAAAACTGTAAAAGGCACTTTAAAATTCTGAGTACAATTATCACTAATTAAAAGAAGAAAACACCAATACTGTTGGGTTAATTCACAACCATCGTTTAACACTACAGTCCTTCAAAAAGGCCTTGAATACTTGCTACCCCAATAATATCCAAACTCTTATATCAAGGTCTTGTTCCAAATTTAGACCTCTGCCACCAGGCATAAAGCAGATATCTTGATAATGTAAAAACAAGCCACCTTGTCGAGTCTGATCTAAAAACACTAATGCATCTGTGGGGCGTGAAAAAGACAACACCCAACAGGCCGGAATAATCAATTTTTTCCTCAAATTGGCATAAAACGGGCAGAGCAATATAAAGTGCTCTAGAGTTTCAGGACTAGCGCTACACAAGGGCAGCAATGAAGTTACGGTTGCATTCGTCCAGCTGCTTTTCAAAACATTAAGTGGGAGAACCCCATTTCAAAACTGTATATAAAGTGCTCGTGCCTTAGGGGGTTTAACATCATCCATGTAGGGTTCGAACTTTAAACAATTTTTAATATCTAAAAATCGAGTAGTTAAAGTGCTAAGTGTTCTAGTTTCAGTGCAAAATAGATCAATAAAATCCCAATATCTTTTTTTGAGCTGGGAAACCATTCTTTTAGTGATTGAGTGCGGGTCCTCCCACATAAACCCCCTCCCCAATTTATAAAACCATTGTCTTGCTTTTTTAAACTAGACTAGTCGTCCTGTTTGCCTATGGCAGGATGTTCCCACCAACGACAAAGAGAGGTCAGACAAACCTTTAGCACCATTCACCACTGGTCTTGTAAGGAAGAAGTCAGACCTGACTGGGAGGAGTCTGATTCAGAGAGAGAGAGATCTTTTCAGAAATTATGAGTCTTCCAGGAATGTTGGGCAAGAAGGTTGGACAACAGTAGGCTGTTCCATGTAATTGCAATGTAGGTCATATCACATAGAGAGGTCATATCACATCTCTGAATTAGGTGAAGTCTTCCACCTTCTAGAACTCTCCACCTTAATTTGTAAACCTTAGTACATGGAAAAAGCTTGGAAAATCAAAGGAGAAAAAGTAGAAGGACGATCCCACAATGTAGATGAACCCCTGTGTGGACTGGAAGGATTCTGGACTTTTACTTCTTGGGTGTTTGTTGGACTCTTTCTCCAAAGAGAGGTAATGGCAGGAATTCCCCAACTCCTTCTTGAGCTAGAGGAGGGTGGACTTTGTAGGGACACTGAAGGAAAAGATTACCTTGGACTAGGGGCATAAGAATCAGCCCATCTGAACCAGAAATATCTTCACTTAAATGAGCAGATTGTGTGCAGCATTTTGAGTATGTGAAGCAGTGCCCTGAGGATTGGGGGCACTGCTGCATTGTTGGCTCCCAAGCAAGACACTACATAGGCAACCCGTGGATTCCTTGAGTCCCTCACAAAACATAATGGAACCAAGAGTACCCAGAAAAACTAGATCTATGAAACAATTAGCCCAAACTCAAAATCAGCTCACAGTATGAGACTATATAGGCTAGAGCCGTGGTACTGGAACAATTTTCAGAGTGAGAGTGCTGCCATCAGTGGTACCTCAGGGAAGGCATAGGGGTTGGGAAAAATCCAAGTGTTACCCAAGTATAGCAAATGAGTCACGCCTATGGTGTATTTTGGAGCATATTGGCCCAAATTTATAACAAAAGCATTGTGAGCTAGGGTACCGCTTTTTACAGAGAGCAGATTTTCCACTGAAATTACCTCTTCAAACATCCACTAAATGTGCATCAGTCATGCATCTTTACTGCTAAACCTATGTACCACACAAACTATAACAGGTGGAAATTTGATTTCCTTTGCGCATCATAAAAGTAAAGTTTCCATGTTTTGATCCTATTACATCATTGCTTCCATCACACTTCAGGAATACAAAAAAATACCAAAGCTTATTTTGTTCATGCTGCTGATGTATTTGGAAAAGTTGGAAGAGTTAATTTTTAATTATTTACATTTTGTTGCAAGTTAGAAAACATTTGACATCCTGCAGCTTTTCCTTTCATACTTCCTGTTCCCTGGCAAGATTTTCAATTGTTTTACATTATAAAATTGAGTTCCACTACTATTATTTGTAGTTAGATATTCCTACTACTTACTGCAATCTGTTCACATTGTCGTTTTTTTCCTGTACAATCAGATATATGTTTTAGTTTTACATTTTCACTTCATACAGTTTTTTAAAACTCATTATTTCACTGGGATGTGTGCAGAAGGTATAAGCAACTCAACAAATCTATGTTCACCAGAGACAACAAAATGGAAGAAATCGGGACCCACTTTGTCCCTCCCGCCTTATCTTGTGTACCTCATTGCCAGCCGTCCACTCGTTCCCTCTTACACGCTATCAAAATACCCATGACCCACTTCCTCTGCAAACATCCTCTCTTGCACCCCTCACCCCAGTCAGTGCAAGTTTACCTCACTTTTCTTTTAATGTGTGTCCTCTACTTTGAAATAGTACTAATGTTCCTTAGGGTCAGTCTCGCGATTTAATCTTGTGTAGAAAACTCAGTACCACATTGACTATATTGTAACAAAATATTTTAACGGTGCAAGAGGATGGTGTATGCTGTAACAAAAAAAGACGAAATTAGGCCAATATAAAGAAAAAGAGTAGCAATAGAAATGATTGTTTTTCTGTTTATTCAATAAAATATTATTATTCTCTCAGTAGTATAAGTACAATGTGAGGTACATGTTAAAGGTGCATTTTTCTTGCTTGAGAAAAGTGCGAGGAAGTTTGGTGTGGGAAGTTCTCAACTTGCCTAATATGTGTGTATTGAGGAACGTATAATCTTAGTATAATGTTTTGGTGTCTTTTGACTCACAGTGTATTTGTGTACAAAATCCAAGAACATTGCACCAGAATAAAAACAAGCACTGGCGTTGCCAATAGGTCTCGCAGTAGGAAAGTTGGAGCTATTGGTTTTGTAAATGACAAAGCCCTTTATGTTTTTAAAATGAAAATAAAAATAAAAGGCATTGTTATTTGCAATTGTAATGGCTCCAAAGTTCCTACTGCGAGACCTATTGTGCACTGCACAGTGTGTGTGAAAGTGGCACTGCGTGGGTGTGAGTGACTTTGAGTGAGTGGCGTTGCGTGGGTGAGTGGCGTTGCATGTGTGTGAGTGGCGATGCGTGGGTGTGAGTGACGTTGCGTGGGTGTGAGTAGCGTTGCGTGGGTGTGAGTAGCGTTGCGTGGGGGTGAGTGGCGTTGCGTGTGGGTGTGAGTAGCGTTGCGTGGGGGTGAGTGGAGCTGCGTGGGTGAGTGGAGCTGCGTGGGTGAGTGGGGCTGCGTGGGTGAGTGGAGCTGCGTGGGTGAGTGGCGCTGCATGGGTGAGTGGCGCTGCGTGGGTGAGTGGAGCTGCGTGGGTGAGAGGAGCTGCGTGGGTGAGTGGCGCTGCGTGGGTGAGTGGCGCTGCGTGGGTGAGTGGCGTTGCGTGGGTGAGTGGCGTTGCGTGGGTGAGTGGCGTTGCGTGGATGAGTGGGGTTGCGTAGATGAGTGGTGTTGCATAGATGAGTGGGGTTGCGTAGATGAGTGGGGTTGCGTAGATGAGTGGGGTTGCGTGGATGAGTTGCGTTGCGTGGGTGAGTGTGGTGTTGCGTGGGTGATAGTGGGCTTGCATGGGTGTGAGTGGCGTTGCGTGTCTGTAAGTGTTGCTGTGTGGGTGAAAGTGGCACAGAGCCTTTGATGTGGCGTGGCGCAGGAGAAATGGTGCTGCTGCTAATGAAATATAACAAGCCAGACCTCTTGGCTGTACCAAGGCTTGTTACACGTTGGATACATCTAGCTTTGCAGTATAGAAATCTGGACTCCACCGTGAAGGCTTCTCGACAGGACACATGGAAATGTGTGCCCTCGGAGAGCTGGATTTTCCCAGCCCTCGTTATTTTCTGTTATTTTCTGATGCGCCAGCGCTGACACTTCCGGGACATTTTCACACTTTCGGGGGAGCTGAAAATAACAAATGATATGGTTTTCTTCATTTTCGAAAGTGGGTTGTGAACGCTGCTGTCTACGCCACGTCTGATTTCAGAGAGATTATTCTATTGAGTGGGTGAGTGTAAATGAACATCGCTGGGTAAAACGCATCCCCCATGCAGGGCCCATCGATTTGCCATTGTGTGTTTTACTGTTTGTTTATGGTGGTGGCGTAGGGACACAAACGAGGGCTCCAGAGGGGATTAGTGTGCTTTTCTCCACATAACCTTAACCAAACACTGGAACACAGGCGTGAAACACTGCAATGAAGATGAAGGCGCTGTCCTTGTCTTCCGACAAAAAAGCACAAACTGGGCGCGTGAAAATACAATTATATCCTTTGATTATAGCGCATTGATAGCGCTCCTGCACAGTCTGGCACCTTTCAAATGTTCTATTAATAGGTGTTAGTCCAAGTAGCAATCACTCCAGTACAGCAAAAAATCGGATTATTAGAATCATTACAATATTAAAAACACAATGAACTCAACGTGTATTGGCAAACTCAATAGGGGTAGGTCTAGCTTTAATGTGCAAAAGTATGCAAACAGCATGTGCACATGCTCGTGTCTGTGCTTAGCAAATACTGACCTATCGGCTTTGCAATTACTTGTTTATGAGTGTATGGGAAGGTAAATTGTAAATCTGGATTAACACATTAAAATTAAAGCCTGCTGTAGTGCAAATAGAAATCAAACAAGCAATACAATAAGCCGACTGCTATGGAAGTGGTAAAGTCTGATAGGGGAGGGAAAGCTCCTGGTAACAAGACAGAGGCAAGGAGTGTGGCAAATGGCCGGATGGGGGCGGGAGAGCCTGGTGGGGGGGCGTGAATGCGCGAGGGGAGGCTGGCGGATTAGGAGGGAAGCCTGATGGGTGTGGGAGAGTCTGGTGGGGGGGCGTGCCTGTGGGAGGGTGATTGAGAAATGTTGCCGATGCGCGTGAGGGCGAGGTGTAGCGAGGTTGACCCTGGTTCGGAATGGAGGGAAGCCGGATGGGGGCGGGAGAGCCTGGGGCTGGAATGCGAGCGAGGGGAGGCGGATTAGGAGGGAAGCCGGATGGGGGCGGGAGACTGGTGGGGGGCGTGCCTGTGGGAGGGTGATTGAGAAATGTTGCGGCGGATTAGGAGGGAAGCCTGATGGGGGCGGGAGAGCCTGGTGGGGGGGGCGTGCCTGTGGGAGGGTGATTGAGAAATGTTGCCGATGCACGTGCATGTTTAATCACGTGGTTCACGTGAACTGCATGAAAACCGCGAGGCTGAAAGCCCTTTGGTTTCATGATGTTTTCGCCACTTGAATTCTCGCTCCGCTCGATGCGCTTGCGCACATCGATAGGTCGCGAGACCTAAAAACAGCGTAGCACCTGCACACCTCGGCTGAAGAGGAAAAAGTATGAAAGCAATAGAATGACAAGACACTTGCCCGTTTGAGAAATAAAACCACAGAATTGCTCAGCATTTTACTTAACCCATTTTTACCTTCAATGCAACTGAACCAGTGGGCTGATGCATAGCTATACGAACAGCAAGCAATGGCAACCAGTACTGGTACACTCTGCTATGTAATTCCAATAGATGACAACACTGAGGGGTTCAGATTTGAAGTATCTCACTATCTGATCCTATTGCAAGCAGTACTTATATGTAGTGGAACTTGTCGATTCCTCAGCTAGATGGTGAGCAATGGAGTGATAAGCAGTGAGGTTAAGTTCCCGTGTATGAGTCATGATCATTTACACTGATGCAGATTTTATGTAGAAGGTTGTCTATCTTGGAGGATGGAAGGGCTCTTTGAAGCAATGCGTCTTCAATTCCATTCTGGATTGCAGTAGCGTAGGAGCACTTCTGATGTTGATGGGGAGTTGACGTAATGAAACGGGATTGCTCCTTTCCCTCTGGCAACCTTGACTATAGCGACGGACTGTCACTACCTTATCCCTCCCAATAAACAGAGTACAGTTGAGTGCTCTTTCACCCTTCCACGCAGCACTAACCGGAGAGGGTGCTAATAGCATCCTTTGGAAACAGAGAAATCAATTGACATCAGAAGAGCACAGGGGACATCCCAGAAAGAACTGTTGTGGCTCAACACCAGAAATTGCACCATATCACAGTAATATTTCCCCAGCCTGTGGAGGCACAGAACAGACTGCGTTGTCATAATTTGTTTGTACACTTTATGTTGCCATTTAGGCTGCCTCTACGTCCATTGTATTGTAATGACAAAACACAGTAAAGTGCAGAAACCAGGAACCAGAAACCAGGACCACTACGTACGTATGAGACACTTCAACCACAAGCCATATTCCTACATTACTTCGTAATCTTAATTATTGTCCTGAATAAAAACAAGGAGAACAATCCTATGCGCCAAAAAACACACGGGCATGCAATGATAAGGTCGGCTAACAGGAGCCTTCCCAAAGACATAATTTATACATTTTTACATTTTGTAGGGGTACTTTAGAGTTGCAGAGTGCAACTAAGTGCAACCACTAGCTTTAAAAACAAGCATTTGCATGATTGGCGCAACAGGCACTCTAGTACTCAGATAGAGACCCATGATGGGTTCATTTCTGTAAGTCTTCTGCATATCCAAAGCAGGAAGATGAGAGAAAATGAGGGAGTTGAGAAGGGTGTTGTTTGCTCAGCGAAGGCCAGACTTCTCCACATTGGAGGCCATTACACCTTGAAGAAGTCAGGGCTTCACTTCTAAAGCGCTTGAGATTCATTTGATATGCAGATTGAAAAACAAAGCTATGGTTTTCATAAACCTGAAAAATATTACAATTCGACCTGCTCTGGGAGGTCGTAGTTCTGACATGTGTTTTGGGAGTTGCCTACACTCAAGAGTTTCGCAGTGAAGTACTATAAAGTATCTATGACAAGGCCTTGACTTCGAAGTTAAAGTTTCCAGTTTCTGTGTTAGTTAAGAACAGTTCAGAGTTATGTTTTTTTTCTACTCAGAGGGTCCTCCAATCCATAGGGGTAAATGTTGCGTTTAGGTCTGGATAAGCGTTTTTCCATTTTTTTTTTAACTTCTGCAGCCTATATGGATTATGAGCCAGATCTAAAAAGACCTTTTGCAGTTCTTAACGGACAGAATCACAATTTTGGCCTGTTAAGAAATGAAAAACAGCCTTTTCCTATGTTCACAGGCCTTTAGTGAATCGCAAAATGCAAATTCTACCCAGTAGAAATCATATTTTTGCGATTCCCTAAATAGGAAATCGCAAATAGCGATTTCATATTTGCAATTCCATAAGCACGGGAATCACAACTTAAGAAATGCAAAACCGGCCCATTGGTACAAATTGCATGGAATTTCCTAATTGTGATTTCCTAATTGTAATCTATTAGGAAATCAGTAATTTCATACATATCGTTTTGCATTTCGTAAATAGCAATTCCTATGGAGTCGCTATTTAGGAAATGCAAAATTGCATTTTCGTATATCTGGCCCTAAGTGTCTAAAAAAAAGCTTAAAATAGCCTTCTTCATTTTTTCTTGAACATATGATGGTAAACCTACTTTAAGGTATAAGAAAAAAGCTAACAAATGGGCTGCTTGGCAGGACTCTGGCACTTTAAAACCTGTGAAGTTCTGCCACATATCTTTATCTTCAATATCTTGACACTTTGACATTTAAGCAGCCACATGTGCCATGTGCTTCACATCCAGCCAACCCTCCCCTAGCTACACGAATCCTGTGAGCTAGAGCTCCTTGAGCCACGATTAAAGTTGATAGCAGCTGAATTACAAGCTCCCAGAAGGCAGAGTGCTAATGGCAAAGGCGTATGAACAGGCTAAAAGGCCAAATAAGAACCTGCTTTGTGACGAATTTCAACAAGTAGAGACGACAGAATCTACTCAATAAGACTTTAAGATCCAAAATCAGCAACCTCTCTTAAACCCTGGGGAGGACCGGAGTAATCCTAAAAATGAGGAATCAGGCCACCTCTCTAAACCCTTATCATTACTTCAAAAGCCAATATTCGTAACTGACCATGTGGAATGAGCACCCAAAGTCATACAGCATGGAGATATTCAAACTAAAGTTTCTGACAGGAGGCCTTAGCGGGTGCATGACCACATAATGTAGCATAGACTTTGGGCATCCTGACATTAAGCAAACCAGAAAGTGGAGGAATTCCCCTCATCTTTGCAGGCGGGGCAGCAGAGTAGCCTATATGTTGAACTGTCCAGGACAACCTACTTTAACAAGGACCACCCTCACCGTCACAAAAATCAAGAGGAAATAGAAAGAAAATCACGCATAGAGCCATCGTATGGTCTCACGTTGTCCTCCCAGTGAAATCATGTCATACATTTGTACACAGAGAGATGGGAAAGATAGCTTTATTGAAAAGCAGCATCAACCATAGGTGAGTGCTAAATAAACTAGGAGTTCCAGGCAAGACGTCTGCTATAAATGTTTACTGGACAAGGTGAAAGGCTAAACTCTATGGGGTAGATTTACTAAGATTTTACACCATGTTTGCATCACAAAAGTGACTCAAATCAGCACAAAATCGTATTTTCCAATTTACAAGCGCTAGAAATAACGTCAAAGTACTGCAAAACAGCGCATAGTGCTGCTTTGCATTACTTAGGGCCAAATGGGCATACCATGGGTGGAGCATGGCCGTTCCCATGCAACCGCCCACGGTTTCTGATGCTAAACCCTATTTACTAAATAAAGTAGATAGGGTTTGATATCAGAAAACTGCGCCCTTTTAAAGTAGGCACAAGGAAGGAGAAATGCTTTCGTTTATCCTTCCTTTTCCGACTTTGAACGTGTGCTGAACTTTACAGCAAGATAGAAAAGGGTTAAAGTCAGTCTATGCATGGTATTTTGTACTGGAAGGATATCCTTCCAGTACAAAACCTATGCTTGACTCACGGAGATACAATTACAGTATGGCGCAAAGGTGTCTTCATGGCGCACAGCAGCTGATTTCAGCACTGGAACTACGGAAAGGGGAGGAGAGTGCCTTATTTCTGTAAATATGGTGCTCTCCTTCTCTCGCCTTTTCACGCAGCGAAGCATTTACGGCTGCTGCACTGTGCTGCATGAGTATGGGTAAATCTGGCCCTATGTCACTAGCACTCACGTAAAGTAAGGAGAGCGAGTAGACAGTGCGGTGAAGTGGTAACAGAGTCTTTGATTTGGCAATGGGCCTATGGCTCTCCATCTCTCTGTTGAGAATTCTTGTTAATAGCTGCCATTTTGCAGTTCAAATACTAAGGTGAAAGACTGCTTGCTGTGTATTGGTATTTGTATTTTTGTAAGGTAATTCTTTTCTTCTTCAGTTCTTCTGCCCCTCAGGATCACCGAGCGGCCTGCCTGAAGTCATCGGCTTCCTGAATGGTGCCTCGATCCCACACATTTTCAATGTAAAGACCTTTTTTGGGACGTTTATTTCCTGTGTGCTGGCGGTGGCGTCAGGACTCTTCTGCGGACCGGAAGGGCCAATGATCCACTTGGGGTAAGGAGCAATGTCTTTCATTCAGTTATCTGTAGAATGACCACCAAGGGAAATCAGTCAAGCTGGAGGTTATTTTTTGCTCATCTGAAAACGCATGTCTCTTTGGAAAAGACCATGATAGATTAGTTAAAATGATTTCGAAAATATGCAGGCAATGGATTTACTTCAGATCAGTCTCTGAACACGTTTAATGGTATTATAAATACAAGTGCAGGGGATCTGCAGAAAGTTGGTGCTGTGTTGACACTTAAATTATGGGTGGGTAAAGGTTTAGGCTTTGCCCTTGAGATTAGTGTTAGAGGGAAAACTTAGAACGTCCTCCTACTACACTTGTGTGTAAGTTTTCACACACGATAAAACATTCTTGAAAAAAAACTTGCAAAAGAATATTTATCTAAAAGTGTGCTTACTGAGCTTTTTCTCCACGAAAAGCTATTGGTGGTTTTTACACTGCAAATTTAGTGAAGTTCATGAAGATTACAAGGTTTTACGAAAATATTAACGAAGTTGTGGAGAAAGTTATATTTTATGTTGGTCTGTAAATTTTTTAAATAGGTCTTTCAGAGTACGGCACAGCATAGCATAGTTACAGATGGTTTAGAATATATCAGGTTCATTTCATTCATATTGTGTATTCTGTATTCCACCGCCCTTCCTCTCACCATAGAACATGATGTCGGCAGAAAGTTCTCGACTTGTAAGTTACTGCCTACATTATAACTGGAGGTGTTATTAATCTAGAAGAGCATTAGAAGAGTACATCTGTTGCTCATGTTTGAATATCTATGTATTGGATGTATGACAGTACAACGCAATCATTTTGATCGCGGTACTTTACAAACGATGTTTACCGTTTTGAATGTCCATTACATTAATCTTCACTCATAGCTATCAAAGCCATGTTTTATTTGAAGGCCAGCCTGAATAGCTCCACCTTTAGGAGTTTCCTGACTCCGAGGGTGACTGTGTTCTCCTCCCAGTCAATGTATTTCATAGCTTTTGCCCTTGGTCTTGCTAAGACCTACTTTTGAGTTTTAGTCTCTTGAATGTTTGTTTAGCAGTTCAGATCCTAATGAAACTACTTTAATGGGATGTAGAAGAGGGGGGTACTCTACAGGTATCCCAGGCTTTCCTTTCAATGTGATTTGTGTACAACACATAGATTTTTTAATGTTTCTTTCTTCCAGCAGAAGCAGGTGTATTGATTTCAAAGCTGGCTGTATGTGGTCAACCTTTTGAAACTTCAAAAATATCCTAGATCCTAATTTAGTAATCCTGGCATTTTTTCAGTTAGCTTTTTAGAAACCCTGGTATATGTTGTATTACATGTGTCACTGCATACCAATACCAAAGATCGTGTCAGTTCTCCATTATGTTTTGAGTGGACTAAAGTGAATTTTTGTCAGAGAGAGGATGACTGTAGATTGATGTCTTTCACAGCTGTGTTGAATTGGGGGTGAGAATGGCATGCTGACATCCAGTAGCATCCACTGGTTCTGTGGCATTCACTGGGAATGGTTATCTGGTCTACATCTTTGAACAGAAGGATGTCAGTCTTTGTTCCGTTCAGACAAAGGAAACATTCCTTGCATCCTGCAGTATACGTAACTTAGTCAATGTGTTATTTTTTCCCAGGCTTCCTGGGATGTTTCCAATTGAATGGCAATTTGAGGGCTCTCAGGTGACATAAGACATTGTACACTTACTGATACAGCTCTTGACCAAGGGGTCCCTGGTAGATCAAAGTCACTAGAACTGTGCTGGCATTTATAGTACCCAGTGGACTCTTCTGAGCCCATGAGGAGGATCCAATTTGTACTTTTTGGCTACGATCGAGGAGGAAGGAGGTCATTAAGTCTAGTTCTCTTGCTGTGATCCTTGCCCACTCCTGGAGAATACTCAGTACAAATGTATGGCCAGTTGTGCCGCAGGCAGCTAAAGGGCTTGCAGTATCGATACAGATTGCTGAACTTCATCCAGTGAGGTTAGGATCTTATCTCTAATACTGGGCTGGATAGTTTTGGTGTGTCTTAAGGGTCTCAACTCTGTTTGGTGCTGGTGAAGAAGGCAGTTTTTTTTCACAGTGTTTCAAGTTTACCTGGTATATGGGATATCAGATACCAATTGAGCAGAATCATTGGATCTTCTTTAGATATGATAATAGTCTGTTTTAATGGATTTGGATCTGAACTATCTAAAAGAGACAAATGAATCACTTGTGTGAGATCTGGGATTAAAGTTGTGATAACTTGTTCAATCGAAAATGCTGTAAATCGTTCGATGGGAAGCTCTGAAGCTTCACTAGCTCCAGTCGCTTGAATGCTCAAAATGATACTTGTATGTTAGTTCGTGGAATGGGAGGGAACAGGGATGACAGGCTTGATCCGGATTTCTGCAATTGTATTTGTGTCAAATATGTCATGGAATCTTCTTTACAACGTTGTGTGGAGATTCAGGTGATGTTTTTCAGTGCTTCCAGATTAATACATTCTTGGAATATGACAAATATGTCTCTTTTTGTTGGATGTTCCGTTAATGAATATGCCTTTTTTGGCCTTTTGTTGGCTTTATAGTATTCATTCCTTTGTTCTATTCACTCTTAGGTACCTTGCCATGTATTTTGTCCTCAGTATCTATAGTATTACACCACTTTCATTCAAGTTTCTTTATAGTTCTGCCACTATTTTCGTTGAGCTATGTATTGGTTACATTGATTCCACATTTTGTCTTTACTGATCTGAAAGGGGAAAATGTGTTGAGTTAATTAGTAATGTTAAGTTAGTAAAGGAGACCTAGCCCCCTGCGAGGGGCCTACGAAGGAAAAACTGATCCGTATGATTGTTATGTGTCATAAATCAACTGTCATAAAAAACAGTAATGTTAAGTTAGTATTTTAGTCTGATATCTGAATCTGGAGATGTTCACAGATACTGCCCTTGCTCTTTGTTCATCAAAATATTTGGAACGCATGCTTTCAGAAGACTGGCTTGTGTGGAGTTTGTATTAAACTTGATTTATGGGTGAGGTCGAAAGATCATGTTAGTCACAGAAGAATATTCAGGACTGTTAGTGCCAGCTCAGATGTTGTGCAAGGAGGTGGTACATTTCTATATTGCGTGAGGAAACTAAATTGAGTGTCCAGCACTGACATTTACAAGGATGTGTATATCACTTTTGCTATACATTTTATCAACACATAAGTCAAGGTCTCTCAGTTGCAGCACCTTCTGTACTGAGTAATGATGGATAGAGCAATGCTAGTTCAAGGAATTCATTATGAAAAAGGGCGTTGCATTGTGGTGAACGATATATAGTTGCAAATATAAGTAGATTGTAAAATTTGATATTAGATCAGGCTACTATACTTTCAAAGAAATAATTTGTATTGTGCGGTATCACTGTACAGGTTGTAATGTCGTGACTGGTGACGATGTTAATCACGTTGCGACGTGAGGGTCCTGTGACCGACATTTAATGAAAAGAACGGGACGTGCTCACGTCGACCAGTCGGCGACGGAGGCAGAGACCCGATAGTACTCGTACTGTGGCTCCTGTAATTATTGTCACGCACTTGGGCCCCAAAAGAAATAGTAACGTGTACCTTGTGGGTCTGGGAAGTCCAACTGCCCGAAACAACACAGGTTAATTTAGAAGTACGAAAGCGGGCTGCCCCACCTCCTTTTTAGTGTTCACCCAGTGCTTTAAATTGGAAGGTACTGTCTGGTACTGAATACCTGCACTTCTTTAATTTGGAAGGGAGAGCCCCTGCACTTCTCAGCTCTCCTGCAATACAATAATGGGAGAGTACCAGCAGTTCTCAGGAGCAGGTGGGTGCCTGCAATATTATATTTCCATTGAAATCACTGGTTTCACCTCAATGCTGCTGTGTCAGCAATGAGATGAAGCCTATTGGGGTTAACACGGTGAAAGGGTTGTTGACACAGTGCCAGGCAGTCATACAAGCCTTGTGTACAGCGGATCCACAATTAATCTGCAGATCAGTCAAATTTGTCATGAACTTTGAGAACTAAAGAGGTATTACCGCATTAGGTTGACATTTTTTTAGATTATGCTGATAATTTTAGAGTAAACAAGATTTAGTTTTCTCTTTTTTAATGTCACGCAAAATTTGCACCTGCCGTTTCTTCTTTGCCAGTCAACGGAAGATGAGTTTCACTCACCGTTCCACAACAAGTAAATGGACAATATATAATTGAATCGACTTGGCACTTGACGTTCCTTGTATGTAATCTTGTTTTTTAATGCTGCTAAGTCTAAATCATGGATGCACATTGATCATTAATTTTAACCGCTACTCCTTTTTAGGTCTCGGCTAGAAGCGAGCGAAGCTCGCTCTCGCCAGAGACCTATAGTTATCGGCTCAGCTTTCGAGGAGGATAGCACCTGGCCGCGCGCATTTCTGCCGAAGGAGGCGATTTGCGCCGGCCACGCGCGTGCGAACGAGCTCGCAGTGGGCTGTCCTCCTGGAAAGCAGCCTCCCACAACTCAGAACGCTGCTCGTGCTCACGCCTGCTCCCAGGGCACGCACTCTCTCATCTGTGCGACATGGTAGAGCAGTTAGTAAGTAATATAAGCTTTATTCGATTTTCTTCGAAATCATAAAAGCACAATACATACATATAAAAACATCACAAATGATGTGTTTGAATATAAAATTTAACAATTAAAAAAACGACGCTTGTACTACTCAATCTTAAGAAAACATTCAAAATACAGTACAGAATGGATTGAAATTAGTGCTAATCAAGACAATAGGGAGACCCAAGCGGGATTGTTTCACGACATGGTTTTCCGCAACAACATGGCAGATCTTAAAAAACAGGATACCGCAAAAATCACATGCTCATCTTCAAGTTTTAACAGTCTTAAAAAAGCAGATCTGCAATTTCTTACACCCCAACGCTTTAACAGAGGTTTTAAATAAAGTTTTCTGGGGGTAGTATAGAAGGAGCAAAATAACATTAAATGCAAATTGGATTGAAATGCGGTATTATCACACTCACATGTTAAATTCAGTGGAGACCAGTTGTTGATCTTTGGTACAGAGACCATGCGAAAGAAAATCCCAAGACGGAGGCGAGTCAGGAGCATTCTATGATAAGGGCTGGGGTCCACTTTTAGATACATTTGCATGCCTTCCTTGGGGGTGATTTCTTGAAAATTTAAGATGGGTTGTTTGTTCTTTTCAACATTCCATCTTAAAGTTTCCAGATGGGAGGTTAGTGTTTTTTTAAAAACTGATCTGGATACGTCCTCCAAGGTACTAGGATTTGCATAATAATCTAGGTGGCCCATCTCGCTGAGTACAGATCTTACGTACGACAGCCAGCGGAGATTTGCAACCCCATCTAGGGACAAGCAATCCTCCAGAAGGTCCCTGTTAAAGCTGGCCTCCCTGGTTGTCCATACCTTGTGCCATAGGAGAATTGGGGCCATCCTAATTGTGTCCCCCATATGCTTGACTCCGGCCTCTATGTGTGTCATAAATGAGGATGTGGACTTTGGGACACCCAGAAGGTAGCTGATGAATTGATTCTCACAGCTCTGCAAAGTTTGATCCTTCTCAATGCCCCAAAGTCCCGCCCCGTAGGTGGCTGTGGACACACACTTCGCCTGGTATATTTCGGCAAGTTCTTTAATTGGTCTACCCCCCACTCTGTTGGAAAAAGCGCGCAGGGCGCCTATAGTACGGATAAAGGCCAACTTCCTCGCTTCAATCGCCTGTTTCCAACGACATTTCCTGTCAAAGAGTATGCCAAGGTAACAAAACTTGTCAACGATGGCAATATTCTGCTTGTTCAGGAACACGTTACATGGCACCCTACTGCGCTTGTTAGTGCACGGCATGGTAAAAGTCTTCGAGATATTTACTTTCAGCCCTTTATTTTCCATGAAACCTGCAAATTTAGTCACTGCCCTCTGCAAACCCACCTGGGTCTGAGACATTATGGCCGCGTCATCGGCGTACAAGAGGATTGGCACTGGTAAGCCTTTCACGGTGGGGTAATCGTTTTGGAAGAGAGAGAGGTATTGGCCCACTGAGTTTATGTAGTAGGTAAATAGCCTGGGGGCTAGGATGCAACCTTGCCTAACCCCCCTTAACAGGGCGAATTTGTCAGTACATTCGCCCTGCTTACCAAATCTCACTCTTGCCCCACAATTATGGTACAGTTCTCTGATGAAAGTAATTAGGCGTGCATCAATTCCCATCTCGGCCAATGTCGACCATAACAAAGAATGATCCACGCAATCAAAAGCACAACTCAAATCAACAAAAGTTATAAAAAGTGACCCACCTCTAGCCTGCGTGTATTTAGCACATAAAAGGGCCAAGTTTAAGCACTGCTCGGCAGTCCCTACACCCTTCCTAAAACCGTATTGGAGATGTGAGACTACATTGTGTTCCTCCTCCCACTCCTGTAGTCTCTTTAAAATAATCCTCCCTGCTAATTTCATAAGGCCATCTAAAAGGGATATTGGCCTATAGCAGGTTGGATCATCTCGCCTACCCTTTTTGAAAATGGGGACCACTATTGCATCCGACCAACTTTCTATGAACCCAGATTGGTTGCTCTTATTCAGCACGTTTGTGAGCAAAGGGGCCCAGAAATCTGGTTCGGCCTTGTAGACATCTACTGGGGTACAGTCTGGCCCTGGTGCTTTGCCTGATGCACTGTCCCTGATTGCATCCTGCATTTCCCCTATGGTAAATGTCATGTCAATCGGGAAAGGACGGACACGGGAAGGGATCTCGTTGCTACTATCTTTAGGTCGTGGGGCATTTGGAACCAGCCCTGTCAATGTAATGGTGTCTGCTGGCTTTATGTCCCTATATAATTGCCTGAAATGTTCCAACCATCTGTCACCTGTTATAGCCAATTCTATTTTATTACCGCTATTATTCGGTTGATACAGAGACTTAACCAGTCTCCAGAACTTGGTGGTATCTTTCTGGGCAGATGCTTCTCTTAATGTTGCCCAAGCTTGCTTTTTTAAAGACTGGGTTCTTTCTTTTAGTGCGCATTTATATGCTCGCCTAGCGCTACGAATTATGTCAGGGTCTCTAGGTTTGAGGGCCAAAACTTTTTTGAGAGCTTTTAGAGCTTTTGTGCATTTCCCATCAAACCACCCTTCTCTAGTTGAAGGGTTATTGTTTGATGCCCGGGTCAGTAAGGTTTTTATCCTCTGTTGGATATTGGCAAATGCGGTCATAACGGAGAGGGGGTCTGCTTAAACCTCTAAACAAAGATTGACATCATTTGCCGAGTTAGAGAGTAGTTTTTTCAAAAACACATCGGGTACAATCTTCTCCCACTTCACAACATAGCCATTTGTTTTGGATAGTTCAGTCCTATAGGGGTACATGGGAATGGTAGTTTTTTTGGCGTTGCGCTCCTCTACTTTTACGCTAATGGAAAGGGGATAATGGTCACTAAATACCTCCTTGCCAACCGCAAATGAGCTCAAAATTCCTGAGTTGGCAGTCGATATCAGGATAAAATCAATGGTTGAATTGCAATCCCTGCCAAAAAAGGTAGGCTCAAACTGCACTGGTGTAGGACAGAACTGGTTGGCAAAACAAAGGTCGAATTTAAAAAGAAAAGTGTTTAACAACATTCCCCTCTTCGTGTGCACAAAGTTATCGGCTCAGCTTCCGAGGAGGACAGCACCTGGCCGCGCGCATTTCTGCCGAAGGAGGCGATTTGCGCCGGCCACGCGCGCCTGAGCGCGCGCGCAGTGGCCAGGTGCTGTCCTCCTGGAAAGCAGCCTCCCACAACTCAGAACGCTGCTCGTGCTCACGCCTGCTCCCAGGGCACGCACTCTCTCATCTGTGCGACATGGTAGAGCAGTTATCGGCTCAGCTTCCGAGGAGGACAGCACCTGGCCGCGCGCATTTCTGCCGAAGGAGGCGATTTGCGCCGGCCACGCGCGCCTGAACGCGCCCGCAGTGGCCAGGTGCTGTCCTCCTGGAAAGCA
The DNA here is from genome assembly GCF_964263255.1 of Lissotriton vulgaris. NCBI lineage: Eukaryota > Metazoa > Chordata > Amphibia > Caudata > Salamandridae > Lissotriton > Lissotriton vulgaris. Next base: position 1,477,408,101 of record NC_141691.1, read on the forward strand.
GCCTCCCACAACTCAGAACGCTGCTCGTGCTCACGCCTGCTCCCAGGGCACGCACTCTCTCATCTGTGCGACTTGGTAGAGCAGCTTGTAGTGTTACTCCCTCTTCTCAAAAGTACACAGGTCGCAGTCTTCTCTTTATGCAGGATGGGCGGATCGTCCGACAAACACTGGTTCTTTTATTTCACCCACGCTCGCCTGCCTGCCGTTGATATTAAAGCATTTCTGGTGCATCGAAGCATCGAGGGAGGGAAAGTGCTTAAGTTTATTTTCTCTTCCTACAAGTACACCACATGTGATAAGCATGGGTCATTGTAGCATCACCCAAACATAGATAGTACATGCTGCTTCTGCAACGAAAGGCATGACTCAGTTAACCTGCTCCTGCATTCAGTGGTAAGAAGAGAGGAGTTGGCCTAACGGCTAGGGCGCTCGACCTTGGACCTGGGGAACACGGTTCGAGTCTTGGGAATATCGCGAAAACCTCCTGTGATTCTCGGCAAATCCCCGTGCCTCACAAAATGAATGTGTGTCCTTGTGTAACGTAACTGGTGCTATGTAAAGCGCTCTGAACGTATAAAAAATCTATTTACATGTGAAAATAATGTGCTTTCTTTTGATACTCCATTGTAGTAACCCCACTGGTCTTTTTCTCACTTTTGGGACTACACTAGATAGTGCGTCCACTTCTCCTTGAGGATTCCTCCTTTTTGCATTTCAGCGGAACATAAGTTCATTTTATCTCGGAGACAGACTTGGGTGGTGCCTGTCTTCCGCATGTGCGTGTTCTCGCCGATCAGGTCTGTGTGGTTAATGTTGTGCAAGCCACTCATATTATGTGTACCTGCGTGGGTGTTCTGTGAGGCTGGTTTTATTTTACCACTTCAAAGCACGGGCCGTTTCCACCATTAGGCCAGACTAGGTGGTCGCCTAGGGTGGCAGAAGGGAGAGGGCGGCAAAAACAAGAGTTTGGGAATTCTGCTCATTTGCACTCGCTCACTGTGACAGTATCAAAGCGGTGCCAGGACTCTGCGTCCCAAACCTCGGCTCCCAGACGGGGACAGGAAATCTGCAGCTGCGGCGCACAACATGCCCTTGAGAGGCACTGGGTGCTGAGGGCAGACCTGGACACAGGACGTTGGGTGGGCCGGGCATACTGGAGGGCCACCCTGTGCAGGAGGAGACAGGCGGTGGCGCTCTGTGCTCAGCTTGAGACCCCAGGCCCACAGCCCCGCCCCAACCTCCGGGCCGCCATGGCGGAGGCACCGCTGTGCCTCACCTGGGTGCTTCTGGTGCTGGCTGTGTCCTGCGTATCCATCAGCCTGGCGTCCAACAATGAATGCCACGACACCTTTGATTAAAACGGCTGGAATGCCAGGGTGAGGTACAGTACCTGAAACTCAACTTTTGGCCTGGGAGCCTTTCACGGGATTGGAAATGAAAGCCTGTGTCAGACTCGTCAAGGGCCTTGAGTGCACAATTCCAGGAAGCAGCGCTGGCTGGGCTGATGAGAGTTGTACACCCCATGCCGACATCACTCCCACCCCGTACCTTCGCATGGCATATTACAGGCACACAGTCGACCTTTCTTCTCTTGCTGCGTGTACTCGACCTTCCGATCCAGACTGGAAGGAACAGCTAGAAGTCCCGGGGTTAGTGGCATTTAACCGCTGCACCTAGCACCTAGAGGCATTGTAGCACGCCTATGTGTTCTTTGCATTTCTTCCATTAGCAGCACGCTCTTCAGTGCCGAGGAAACCGGTTGTTGTGGACCCATGGTTCGCCTCTAGATAGCAGGCCAGGGCGGCAAAGGGATCAACTGCTCAGGTACAGCCACCTGTGGAAAAAAGCTGCATGGGTTGGCGAGTCACGCCCTGTTCACTTCAACCACCAGGGCACATCGGCACGACCTTTCCCTGTGTACCATGTTGGAGAACTGCCCATAGCCCATCCGTCATTCTCCGCATGTTCGTTTATTTTCCCTTCTTCTTACTGTGCAGCTGCAGACACCCCTCCCCAGTCTGCAATCCAGTGAGTCACATGCCTCTTTCCCCAATCCATCTGGTTTCTTGTTCTTTAAACGTTTCATTTTCACACTTTCTCAGGGTGCTCCTGACGTCCTTTAGCAGCTCCTCTGCCGGTTGCGTACACTTCGAATCTACCTCTCTGATCAGGGCATCGAGGGATGAAATTTCCTGAAGTCGTTTAATTGTATTTGCTTTTTATGTCCTGGTGATTTTTTTCTGAATCTCTTCCAGTCTCGCGAGAGTGGCGTCTTCCTCTTCTTGCAGAAACTGGCGTAGTTGTTGAAATTCCACCAGAGTTTTCGTCTTCTTAGCATCCACACCCTTTGTGTGGTACACACTATAGTCATGCATAAGTCACACTACACAAGGCACAACCTACACCAGTGATAATGGGCATAGTCTTTAAACCTGCCCTACCTGCAGTAAATGAAGTGCAGCAGGTATTGGCCTATACCATCTGCGTTACCTGGAAGGTGAAGTCAGAGCTGCTATAATATTGTGACCTGCTAGGGTTCAGAACAGGTTTGCAATTTAAAAGACTTTCACTTCAGAAAATCAGTGTGGGGCACATTATGCACAACTGTCCTTATGTGTCGATGGTGCTAACTGGAGGCACATCTTTGCTATTCTCATAGGGATTATTATTCAGCAGGCCTACAAGGAGGTTAAGCCTGAACTCAGAGTTACTTGAGCTAATGGAAAACAAAATCAATAGTCTCGTCCACAAAAATCCTCCAGTACCCCACTTCACGGTACGGGAGCATTTCAACGCTCAGGTTTTTGTGTTGCTCCCCTGCCCTCCTCGTTGGTTGTGCATGCTGTCTTGCCCCCCCCTCGTTGGTTGTGCTTGCTGTCCTGCCCCCCCCCCCCCTCGTGTGCTTAGTTGTGATCTGGTTTTTGTGCCTCTGTTCCCTGCTTGCGCCTCTGTTCCCTGCTTGTGATCCGGTTTTTGTGTTGCTCCCCTGCCCCTCGTTGGTTGTGCTTGCTGTGTTGCTCCCCTGCCCCCTCGTTGGTTGTGCTTGCTGTGTTGCTCCCCTACCCCCTTGTCGGTTGTGTCTGCAGTCCTGCCCTCCCCCCTCGTTGGTTGTGCTTGCTGTCCTGCACCCCCCCTCGTTGGTTGCGCTTGCTTGTGGTCCGGGTTTTGTGCCTTGGTGCCTCTCTGCCCTGCTTCTGATCCGGTTTTTCGTTCCTCTGTTCCCTAGGGCGTTACTGGGCAGAGAGTTGTGTGTGGCTCTGTGTGTGTGGGTGGGTGCGTGTGGGTGGCTCTGTGTGTGTGTGGGTGACTCTGTATGTGTGGGGGTGGCTTTGTGTGTGTGTGGCTCTATGTGTGTGCAAATGCAATAGGTCTTGCATTTGCGAGAGATTAAGCTATTGGCATTGTAAATGACAAAGCCATTTATTTATGTTTTAATAACAAAAACATAAATAATGTCATGAGCAATGCCAATAGCTCTAACTTTAACAATGCCGAGACCATTGCATTGTAAATGCTTGTTCTACTTTTTGTAATGGTTTTTACTAACTATATAATAAAGTTTATTCATTCAGACACAGTGCCAGGCATACTGTACAAGCCATTGCTATACCTTGTGTCCTTCTGTTCGCATAGCATAGGGTCACTGTGCAGCCATATTTTCATTGCCTGACCCTTCTCATTGACATGTACTGGTGTAGGAAAAGTAAATGTGTCTACCAGTGTCTCCTTTGTCCCTGCCACCACTGAATTCCTGATGTACCTCACCCACCAGCATTCTCTTTGTGCCCTTAGATCCCAAGGGCATTCCAGGTGCTCACTCTTGTCCCGTGTTGACCTGATCTACATGCTCTGGAACCACCAGTATGAGAAGCAGAAGCATAGCTGCCAAGTTTTCAGAAGGCTTATGTGTGACATTTTCATGGTTTCAGTGTACGTATGAGTGAGATTCGCCGTCCAGATGTGTGACACTTAGAGTGGCACTTTCTCACGAGTAAAACTAAGCAATGAAGTCCATGGGAATGAATAAATATCAGAAATGACAACCTTTTGAGCAACAACAAGCTCTAAAAAGATCTTGAAACTGCTACAAAACACCTGAAATGGAAGGTCACTTAACTACTTCACAATGCTTTCAGTCACAGGCTGGGGGCTTGTAGTGCTATACATTGAATTTCAATTCATTCCCCACTTAGGATTCAGTTCATTTTCTCACTGGCACACACAGAGGTGTGGTGTGATTTGATTAACCAATGAGGTTTCTAGTAGTGCTGTGAGTAAACTGTCACTATCTACTTTGGGAATGGATATCTGCTGGGATCGCAAGTCCTTTTTTTCTGGTGTAATTTGCATGCTGAGATTTGACGTGCATACCATTTAATAGGAAAGTCGAAAACTACAAGTCCCAGCATGCAAACTGTTTAGGTTTAAAAAGTCAGGACTTCTGAGGGGCTCACTCAACTGCTGCATACAACTAGCATAACATGCGTCTGCACTGGTCCTGTAAAACTGCGGCCTGTGACGCTAGAGTGCTGATGTATGCTGGCAGGTGGCACTCTGATTCTGGGCTGGCAGAGCACATATCTTAACCTCTTCGCTGCTGATGATGAGCTCAGCTCGTCGTCAGCCACGGTGGTCGTGTGCTGATGACGAGCTGAGCTCATCATGTAACGCGGCTTTTTCAAATTTGCCGCACACAGCGGCAAAAGCCGCCACAGCGATGCGGTTAAGGCTCAGAGGCATGCATTTTACTGCAGTAATGCGAGCATCAGTACTAAAATGCGTTAGTCTAACTCCTGATGCGTGGTACTTGGCAGGACTGAGGGAGCCTTAAGATGCGTGACTAATACATTTTTAATGCGGTAATGCAAACATCAGCACTAAAATGCGTTAGTCTAACCCCTGATGCTTGGTGCTTGGCAGGACTGCAGAAGATTCTGTCAGGGTAAGTCTGTGCATTCGATCCACACATTGTGAAATTCTAGCAGCAGAGGACTCAGTTCTGGGTCCTGATTGTAGGGCCAGCTGAGCAGACTGAAGTTTTTCTAAACCAATTTGGTACATTTCATGCATTCATTAGAATCTCTATCCCACCACAAACCTGCTTGTACCCCACTCTCCTGCAAAGCTTCTTAAAGTTCCCCCATTTCCATCAAATTCATACTGACCCTGGCACATTGATGGTAATTCCATGCAACATGCTGGTCCTGGAACTAAGGTGGTAGCCCTGGTAACATGCTGACCCAGCCACAATGATGGTAATTGCTGGCATTATCCTGACCCTGGCCCAGTGGTGGTAATCCTGACAGCTTGCTCATTGTGACATAATGGTGGTAATTTATGGTAAAATGTAGTCCCTGGTACTACAGTGCTAACCTCCAGCAACATGCTGACCGTGGCACATTGGTGGCAATTACTGGCAAAAAGCCGGCCCTAGCACAATGGTGGTGATTCCTCGTAAGTTGCTGGCCCTGCCACAATGGTGGTAATACCTGACACACCAATGGTACTACCCAGCAACATGCTCACTGTGGCATAGTGGTGGTAATTTCTGGCAAAATGCTGGCCCTAGCACAATTGGTGTCAATGGGACTGTAGATTTAATTGTTTAGTTAATATACACCATAACAATTTGCATACAAAACAGTATTGAGTGACGACACCTATCCAAATACAATAGTTGCTAAAAAAATGTTTGTTGTACTTTGCCATTAATAATATTTCTAAAACCCAGAGTCCGCTCCGTGATGAAACAGAGAGTGAGATTAGTTTTAATAAAGCCTATTGAGTAAAAAAAAATGAAATGAGAGGAGTGGTCTAAAGTGCTGAGTGGTTAAAGTGTGTGTTGCAAGATGTTACTGTAGTTTACAGAGAAGGATGCTAAGTTTGGTGTGAGTGCCCATGGGTTATGGCAGTGCTTCTCCCGCCCATACCAATGCCAAAAGGGGCCCCTTGGACTAAAGTGCTTTGGTAGGGTCGGGGCAAGGGAGGAATTCGTCACCTGGTACATATGGTAGCTTCACTCATGGCTATCTCCTGAGAGTAGGAACCAAGAACAACAGACTTATAAAAAACAACTACATGTCCCAGTTTGCCCCCCCCATAATGAGGGCAAAGTGCCTTATACTGTTGGACTGATAACGCTTTGCCACTCTGAATGCCCACTTCGAGGTTTCTGCGTTCTGTGGTCCGTTGATAATATTTGGGTGAAAATGACGGTCAAAAAGTGTTTCATACAGTAAATGAACTCAGAACCCCTTGCCATGCCGATATCCCAGTTCATGGTTTCTTATTGCAGTAGTCGGTTATGAGCTTTTGAACAAAGGTGGCGGGTTTGGGGGTCAGCAGTTTGGTATTGAAATTGAGCTTTGAGTTCCTTAGCGTATTTACTGCACCTTGATAGGTTCTTACATTGGGTCGGGAGAAGCATAGCGACGAGGCCTCCAGACAAGTTCAAACCACCTACATCAAATAAATTGGCTCTAGCAGAGACCTCCTGACGGCGTCAAGAGTGGGACAGCAGCACAGGAGATGCAAAACCTTATTCACGCTTAAAGTTGTATAGTGTGCATGCCCCCTCCTTTCCTGGATGGGCCCATGTCTGATTTTGGTTTAGGTAGCGCGACTTTGGTTTAGGTAGCGCGTCTATTTTAGAAACACTGCGCTGATTGAATTTTAAAAATTAGCACTGTGTAATTGATTGTTGTTTTGATTTTAATAAAACACTCTGACCTCTGTAACTTCTTGCTCCTGCAGCCCCGGTCCACCGCAAGCGCTAGGCTTGATTGAGTGGAGGGCGCAGGGAGGCACCTTCTTCCAGCTTCCCAGCCGAGGCAGGCACCCATTGGCCGAACGGGTAGAGGCGGAGCTGAGTAAGAGCCCGTCCTCTACTTAAACCCATAGTATCCTGTACTCTCCCTGATGACGCTCACACGAGCAAAGGAACCTTGGTAAATTGTATTCGTGACACTGTTTGTGTGATGCGCGAATGAAATAAGACCTGCACTGCCCACTGCTATTTGCTGTTACCTATTGCAGGAGTAGCACATGCTAAACGACTTTGGTTTAGGTAGCGCGTCTATTTTAGAAACACTGCGCCGATTGAATTTTAAAAATTAGCACTGTGTAATTGATTGTTGTTTTGATTTTAATAAAACACTCTGACCTCTGTAACTTCTTGCTCCTGCAGCCCCGGTTCACCGCAAGCACTAGGCTTGATTGAGTGGAGGGCGCAGGGAGGCACCTTCTCCCGGCTTCCCAGCCGAGGCAGGCACCCATTGGCCGAACGGGTAGAGGCGGAGCTGAGTAAGAGCCCGTCCTCTACTTAAACCTGATGCCACCTACGACGCGCAGCGAGAACGCGCAGCGTCCGCGCCTAAGCCGCGCCGAAGACCGTGACAGTACGGGGCATGGGGCACAAATTCATGCTCTACCTATTCCGCACAATAAAGGTATGACTGCAGAACACCTTAAATCCTTACGCCCCAAACCCCACAAAGATTGCACTGTACTCCTGCCAACGCCTACCGGATGCCCCCCATGCGACAATTGCAAGTTCTCTCACACCAATCTTCAGCCCTACCCTGACCCCAAAATCAGCAACCCTAAACGAAAACAATACGGGAATTCTGACAACCAAGAATTCTCTTTTTGCAGCGTTAACTGCAGATCTTTGCCACAGCATAAGTTGGATATATTTAACTTTCTACTCGACCACAAACCCTGCGCCCTCTTTTTAACTGAAACTTGGCTGCACGAAAGCTCTGGCCCTGACATAGCAACGGCTCTTCCCTCCGATTATGCCATAGTCAGGAGAGACCGTGTTGGTCAAACTGGCGGAGGAATTGCTATCATTTTTTATAGAAAATTCACCTGCACCCTAGAACCCTCCCTTATCCCTGACTGTGAAGCTGCTTTCTTCAAACTGACCCTTAATCATAACTTCACAGCCTCTGGCATCCTAATATATAGACCCCCGGGAAACGCCAGTACATGGGCCGCTAACCTGGCTAACCTCATTACACCCTTTTATCTCGCCTCAAAAAATTTCACCCTCCTAGGAGATTTAAACATGCACTTTGATGACCCCACTAATACGGCCTGCACAAACCTTGTGGACGATCTAACAGCTCTAAATATATCTTTACTGAACTCTGGTCCCACCCACAGGGCAGGGCATCTGTTAGATCCCATCTTTTCAAACATTCCTGAACTGAAATGGACTAACACATCCCCAATTTGTTGGTCAGACCACCATCTTATATATTTTAGCCTTAAATTACCCACATCTAAATCTAAAAACACCTGGCCTACCTCTGTCTTCCGAAACTGGAAACAGCTTGATATTGGGGACCTTAACAGAACTCTTGCCAAAAATCCTCCAACCCCAGCCTCTGACATAGAAAGCATAGCTCTAGCCACACACTCATGGCTGGAAAGCGCCGTCAACAGCTGCCTCCCACCTTCTAGAGTTAAAAATAACACTCACCGCCCCCCAGCCCCCTGGTTTACTGAGCCTCTTAAAATACAAAAGTCCAAATGCAAAGCCCTTGAAAGGAAGTGGCGGAAAAACTACGCCCCCGAAAACAAAGCAACATACCACAAAGCCAGGAACGAATACCATTCAGCCTGTACTAGAGCCCGAGCACTTTATATGGCAAATACCATTAACTCCGCGCACAATAAGTTGAAAACACTTTTCGATACAGTCAAAGACCTCGCAGGAGAAAAAACGACTGCACCAGTCCAGCCGCTTGATAAAAAACAATGCCAAGACCTCGCCTCCTTCTTTTGTGAGAAAATTGAAACGATCATCTCAGGAATAAAAAGCATCCTCCCTACCCATATCCTCGAAGAGGACACCCCCCCAATTCAAGTATTATTAACACTATTGAACACTGGCCTGCCATCACACTGGAATCACTCAATTCCATTCTTAGAACCGTCAAATCAGGCTCCCCTCGTGATCCAATTCCTGCCTCTGTTCTTAAGCAATTGGACTCCCCCTCTCTGACCATCATTGCTGATACTTTAAACTCTTCACTTCAGCTCTCCGCAGTTCCCTCACTCTGGAAACACGCCATGGTCAGTCCCTTACTAAAAAAACCGACAGCCAACCCTGAACTTCTAACAAACTATCGGCCCATCTCCCTTCTCCCAATTTTTTCAAAATTGCTGGAACGTCACGTTCATACCACCTTTACCCTTTTCACTGAAGAAAATTCTCTCCTCCACTCATCACAGTCCGGCTTCAGAGCGGGTTTCTCTATGGAAACTGCTTTACTAGGAGTTACCGAAAACATCAGGAAACTCCTAGACGATGGCCAGACTGTCGCACTCATTTTGTTAGACTTGAGTGCGGCCTTCGATACCATCTCCCACTCCAAACTCCTGGCCACCCTAGAGAGAATCGGTATCCGTGGTGAAGCACTAAAATGGATCGAGTCTTTTCTATCACACAGAACCTTCCAAATCACATCCCCTATAGCTTGCTCAGAGTCAGTAAATGCCCTTCACGGAGTACCACAGGGCTCCATCTTGAGCCCGCTGTTTTTTAATTTATACCTCAGACCCCTGGCTGACCTAGCGGATACATCCGGGCTTACTCTGATGACATATGCCGATGATTCTCAAATCATCTTCTCCCTATCAGAGGCAAGCCCATTGACTCCATCATGTCTCAAGCAAGGTCTCCAGAATATCTTCAGCTGGATGTCAGCAAACCAGCTGAAGTTAAATGGAGACAAGACCGAGGTCCTCCTTCTGGGGAAAAACAAAGACCTGTGGAATCCATCTCACTGGCCTTCCGAACTTGGCTCCATCCCTACCCCGGCCACACATGTGAGAAATCTCGGTGTTATCATTGATAACACCCTCTCAATGAAACACCAGGCAAACAAAGTGGTAGGCCTTTGCTTCACCATTATGAAATGGTTAAGAAAGATCCTATGGATGCTGCCCCTTGCCACCCAGAAGACCGTAGTCAATGCACTCATAACATCTCGGCTTGACTACGGCAACATCCTTTATCTGGACTCAAACCAAGCCGTTACCAAACGACTGCAACTTGCCCAAAATGCGGCCGCAAGACTGCTTTGCAATCTCCCTAAAAAATCTAGTGTGTCCAAACATCTAATTGACCTTCATTGGCTCAGGGTGGAAAACCGTATAAGGTTCAAAGCCCTGAGCTATATGTTCAAGATTAAATCTGGTACTGCACCAAAGTATCTACTATCTCTTGCAACCCCTTACCTTCCTGCTAGAGAACTGCGCTCCCAGACCTCGGCACTTTTCGCAACCCAGAGATTCAAACTAGCGAGAATGGGAGGGAGATCATTCTCGGTACTAGGGCCTGCTCTTTGGAACAAGCTCCCGCTTCACATCCGCAAGGAAGATAACTATGCCAGATTTAGAAAGAACCTGAAGACCTGGCTCTTCCACAAATAATTCCTGTCACTTATCAATTTTCTTCCACTTGTTCTGATCTGTCATCGGCACCGGGAAACCCTTTTTGGGTAGCTGTGCGCCATACAAGCTTAAAAAATAAATAAATAAATAAATAAAATTGAAGTTGGCTACTGGTAGAACTAGCAAGTGCATGTACAAAATGTCTCTACACACCCATCTGTTGACGGCCTCTGATAGATAGGGTTGAGGTTTCCCCACCAAATAGGAAATGTTCAAGGGGAGCAAGATGCCGGAGGGCTTTTAAGAAGCAGTGTCTAGCTGAAATTAAGTTATTCGCCGCTGCCCGCTAATTACCCTTTTCCAGGTCGTAAAGGAGATGGTGCACTGGTACTTCAATTTGGAGAGATATACCTACTTTTTGGAGTTGCCGTTGCCACGGATTACCTGGGCTCTCAAATGTATCTTTCAGGCAGGCCTTGAGTGAGTTGCCTGGCACTTTCAGGACACGAATGTAGCATTTCAACGTGTCAGACTCACAGTTTAGCATTTGACTCCACAGGCCAAGTTCCAGGTGGAGTCTAGACCTGCGAAGGCATCTGGACAATTGGAATAGTTTCTTATAGCCTGAACACTGTGCTTGCTCTAGACTGGGAGCTCAGGCCCCAGGAAAAGCCTGATGCCCGTAGTACATACAGTGCAGGGAGGAGGAGAGCCTTCATGACCTTGAGAATTCGTGCCGCAGAGGCACTTTTTAGTTTCTTGTTAAGGCAGGTGAGACTGTAAGTGATGGGTTTGGCTTTTGTTTTCAGAGAGGATATGTGGTCCGTGGGTTTTGAGGTCTCTGTAAACCAAACCCCCCCAGGTAGTGTATTTTTTTGCTGTTTTAATAATCATAGACCCCATGCGCAATGTAAGAACTTTCTTGTTTTTATGGCGCTGAAAATCAGATCTTTGGTCTTGTCTTGATTGATCGTGAGATAGTTTTCTTCATTGTATGCATGGAGCCTGCTCAGGGCTCACTGTATGCAGACTTTGGTGTGGTGCATTACTACAATGTCGTCTGCCTATTACAGAATGTGTAAGTTTGTCTGGCCTAGTCGTAGGGGTACCAGACAGCTCCTCTCCAGGGCTTTGCCCAAGTTTGCTGTCTATTGATTGAAGAGAAGGGGTGCAAGGATGCACCCCTGCTTCAGGTCTCCTTGGGTTGTGATTTTGGAGGTGACATTGTGTGGCCCGGTTCTCACTGAGACCCATGTATTGGAGTACAAGGAGATAATAGCCCCTGGTAGATTTGGGGGAACGCACCACACGTTTAGTTTTCTTCATAACATGAGACGGTGTATCCTATCGAATGCAGTGCTGTAGTCGATGAAACAGCAAAGGAGTGGTAGCTGATTTTTTTTAAACTACTTAATGGCTCAGAACTGCGAGTTTGGTAATGTTATTTATATTTGACCCGGCTGCTCAAAACCCTGTCTGAAAAAAATGGCAAGCATTATTGTCCATGGCCCAGGCCTCTAGCTGTTTAAGTAGTGATCAAGCGAAGCTTTGGCCTCCAAGTCTAGAAGGGCTATCAAGTGGCAGCTAGATGGATTTGTCTGGCTACCTTTCTTGAATATTTGGCACAGGATGGAACCCCTACATGCATCTGGAACTTGGGCGGAGAAGAAAGCTTGGTTAAAGAGAGGACTTAACACCTTTGCCCAGTCCTCTGAGGCACATTTAAAAATTCCCACCAGAAGGCTGATGGGTTCTGGCACTCTGTCGGTTTTCATTGCATTCTTCAGTTTGCAGACCTTGGCCGGCATAGTCAGATCCTGCAAGTTTCCTGTGGACTGATCTATGCCCCCCCCCCTTTCACAAAAGAATCTGGTGCAGCTGGCTGGCTGTAGTTTAACTCTTTTACATGTCTCACCCAGGATCCTAGCAGGACTCCAGTTTCCCTGGTGAAATTTGGGGATTTTAGTTTGTTGATGTAATTCCAAAAGCGGGACAATCTTGTTTCTTGGATCATTTGTTATACTTTTAGCCATTCCTTTTCTTCTAAGGCGTTCTTTGCCTCCCATGTTGCTTTTTTGTGCTCTTTACGCAGGTTTGCAATATTTTTTGCAGTTTTGACAGTGTGGTTGAGCTTCTGGATGAATAGGGACCTTCTTAACGCTTTTGTGCTGTAACAATGGACTTATTAAACTGCTGTTTGAATTTCTCCTTCCCTTTTGCCCTTGAGTGTTGCTTGCAGCCTCGGTTGCTAGTAGGGAGTGCCTTACCTCATTGGTCAATCTGTCCTGCTTGTGTTGCATGTTTCCTGAAGTGGTGTTGGGCTCTGTGGTCACCTTTCCTAGTCCCTTCATCACCTTTGAGGTGTCTATCGCCCTCCTTGGAGCCCACTGCCTGACAATTAGCTGCCATGGGAGCTGTTAAATTGTCATTTACCGTCAGGGTATTGTGGTCACTGTTGGACCTGTTGGGAACCTCAAAGTTGTTTAGACGGCTGGCTAAGGATTCTGACAGAAAGATGCAGTTGATTGTTGAGATTACTGGAGGGGGAAAAGGAAACTGGCAGTGGGGAACTTGAGCCTTCAATGGGGAAACATAATTTACTACGTAGGCATTACCACGCGTAGCGTTTACTACGGCACACTTACCACGCAAACGTCTTTTCAAAGCGGGTGCATTCCACGACCGTCATTACCACGCAAATTTAATTACTTCCAGATTTCGTTCCTTCGTCTTGCGTGTCGTGTAAGTAAAAGGTCCAATAAAAAAGGGGGGCTTGGGGGGGCTGGGGGGGTCTCCCCCCATAAAAAAACAAGTGGATATTAATAAATAAATTAGAAGAAAACTTACAAAAAACGCTCTACAATGCCTCAAAACGAACAAGGAAAGAGCCTCAGCAACAAGGAGTCGTGTATGTCATAATAAAAGTCCTTTATCAGTTTTGATAGACTTGTTTTGACGCTTGTTTCCGTGGTAGGTGGAAGAAAGGGCTGATGGTGAAAGACGTACAGGGGTCAGATAAGAATCTAAACTTTGTTAATAAAGGTATTATTTAAGCGCATTATGAAAAAAAGAAATTTAAAATGTAAGGAAATCTGTTGTTTTTTATTGTTTAAAACATCGATCTGTTCCTTCGTACTGCAGTTTTGAATAATTATGTAGCCTATCAGTATCATTATTTAAATTTCAATGGGACGTGAGCTGTTTCGTAACGTTATTATTGTGGTGTAAAAACATGCGTTGTAAAATGCTACGTGGTAAAGACACATGCGAAGTAAAATTCGCGTAGTAATGCCATGCGTGGTACTTGTTAGCGTTGTAAGATCATATATTCCTTCAATGCTTGTTCATCAGAGATTAGTTTGTAGGTAGTCAGGAGGTCTTTCATTTTTGCCTATTCTTTGGCTTTTGAGGGCAGAGTTGGTAGCGCACCCCATGACCCTAATATTGAAGTTCTCTGCCAGCAGGATTTCGTGTCAAGTGAAGTCCAGAAAAAGGGCCTCTAAGCAGTCGTAAAGGTCTTCAGTGGTGGTAGTTTCTCTTAAATTGTTGGGCCTGCCACAATGGTGGTAATACCTGATGACATGCTGGCCTTGACATAAAAATGATCGTGCCCAGCAACATGCTCATTGTGGCACAGTGGTAGTAATTTCTGGTAAAATTGGTGTAAAACCTGGAAACATGCGGCTACTGGCACAGTATATATAATTTCTGGTAAAATACAGGCCCTGACACAATAGTGTTTATCCCTGGTAAAATGCTAGCGCGACACAAGGGTTGTAGTACCTGATAAAATGCTTGACCTGGCACAATTGTAGGAATTCTTGACAATACTCTGACCCTGGGAGAATGGTGATAATTCCTTGTAAAATGCTGGAATTGGCACAGGGGTGGTATCCCCCGCAACATACTGGCACTGGCATAATGGTGGTAATTGTAATTCCTGATGTATTATTATTATTATTATTATTAAATTAGTTTTGTAACGCGTGCAGCTACCCAAAAAGGGTTTCCCGGCGCCTAGCACACAAATTGCTAGAAAAAGAGCAAGCAGTCAAGAACCATTTGCTACTAAAAGAGCCAAGTTTTAAGATTTCTTCAAAAGCTGAGATAGGACGGGTCATTCTTCAAGGACACCAGAAGAGAATATCAGATTTTGGGGCCAAGACAAGAAAAGGAACGGCCTCCCATTCTTGCAAGTTTAAATCTACGAATCACGAAGTCTCTGTGGGCTGTAGAGTGCAGGGGACGAGAAGGAATGTAAGGATGGATGAGCTCTTGCAGATACGCTGGTGCCACACCTTGTTTGATTTTAAAGATGTAACACAGGGTTTTACATTTAATACTTTGATCAATTCGAAGCCAGTGAAGGTCACGTAAATACAGCTAGATGGAAGCCTGTCTCGGAACTTGACAAAGAAGGCGTACTGCAGAGTTCTGAACTACCTGTAGCTTTCTCAGTACTGTTTGCCAGCTACCGAGATAGAGAACATTGCCGTAATCGAGGCGAGAGGTGATAAGTGCCTGGACTACCGTGCGTTGGGTTGAGGCAGGAAGCATCCAAATGATCTTACGAAGCCACCTCAAGATCGTAAAACAGATGGCAGCAATACTCGCCACCTGTTGTCTCATAGAGAGACCATCATCAATAATGATGCCCAGATTACGGACATGGGTGACAGGTAGGGGAAAGGAACCCATTTCCTGAGGCCAATGGTGAGGGCCCCATAGGTCCTTGTGCTTGCCCAGAATAAGTACCTCAGTCTTATCCCCCTTTAACCTCAAAAAGTTAAGGCGCGTCCACTCTGTCACTTGCCATAGGCCGCACTGAAGGGCAGATGTCGTAGCATCTTTAGTGGTGGAAAGCGAGAAGACAATCTGCTTATCATCCGCATACAAATGTAGGGAAAGACCCGCCTCTTCCAAAATCTTTTCCAGAGGTCTGACATAGATGTTGAAGAGCAGGGGGCTTAAAATGGATCCCTGTGGGACTCCATGTGCTGCTACGCAGATCTTAGATGATACCTTAGCAGAAAAGACTTGAAAAGTGCGACCCTCAAGGAAACCAGGATAGGGCAGTGCCGTCCACCCCAAGAGACCTAAGGGCGTTAAGCAAGATGTTATGCGACACAGTGTCGAATGCGGCACTCAAATCTAATAGAATGAGTGCCACAGTTTCCCCTTGATCTAAATACTGGCGCAGTTTCTCAGTAACCCGAAGCAGAGCGGTTTCAGTTGAAAAGTTGGCTCTGAACCCGGATTGTGAATAATGAAGAAAGCCAGCATTATCTATGTGTTGTGTCAGTTGAGTATTGATATGTAACTCCAAAATTTTGGAGAAAGATGGAAGCAGAGATATAGGTCTAAAGTTAGATAGTACAGAAGGATCTGCTCCGGCCTTTTTCAACAAAGGGATGACCATGGCTCGCTTCCACTCGGGTGGTACCAAGGCCTCCCGCATAGAGGCGTTAAGAAGATCGATAAGGACACCTTTAGATGTGGCAGAGAGCTGACAAAGGATGTTAATAGGCAAAGGATCATTAGGAGACCCAGATTTAATACTGTTTAAACAATTTTGGAAAGACGCCTCTTCAAATGGGTGCCAGGAAAAAATCTTGGCTATCTGGTCACAATTACTGTGATATGTAGGGTCAAATTCAGAAGCCATAATACACAAGGAAGGGGAAGGAGCAGAGAGTGACTTGTAAATAAGTTCAACCTTCTGAATAAAGAAGTCAGCAATGTTGTTACATTGATTTTCATAAAGGACAGGAGGAGGAAGGATGGTATCAGAGCCAGCTAACTTCTTCACTAGCGAAAATAGAGCCCGAGGACGATTAGATGCCTTAGTTATTGTGTTAGCAACGTAAAAAATGTGTGCCTCTTTACACGCTGAATGATAACTTTTAAGAGCAGCTTTGTAAGCATCTTTACAAGTTAAAGAGTACAATCTCCTCCATCTTCTTTCTAGTGGTTTACATTTAGACTTAATAACTTTAAGATCATTCATAAACCATGGGGCAGGGGGGTGATGAGTAAAGCTGCGTTTGGGTACAGTGGGCAGACAGATGTCAATGGCATTGGTTAGCCAGTCCGAGACAGCAGTATTTAATGAAAGCAAAAGTAAAGTGACATCAGGTATGCTAGTAGACAGAATAGTATTAAAAGACTCCATATTCAACTTGCCCCAAGATCTGAGACTACCTGAGCTAGTAGGAGGGGCCACTACCCTAGATGTGGAAGGCTGCAGGTTGAATGGAATTATAAAATGGTCGGACCAGTCTAACTGAAGCGCAGGAGTACTACAGTCATATGAAAGATTGGACAAAATTGGATTCACAAGGTGTCCCGCCTTATGAGTAGGGCCCTGGTTGCATAACCGTAAGCTTAGAGCCTCCAAATCAGATAAAAAAGTGCATCAGATGTTATTCTGATTATCTTCTCGGTGAAGGTTCAGGTCATCTAGAATTGTAAAATTCGCTGCCTTTAAAATAAAGGGAGCGATAAGGTCAGGGAAAGTGGAGACCCAGGGGTCGGGCTTCCCCGGAGGGCGATAAATTAAAATGCCAGACAAGGTCAGCTGAGGGGATACAGAGAGTTTAAACAAAGCCGCTTCACACTCTGTGATGGAAATAGCTTCAAATTTACAGAAATGAGTAGATTTATAAATTATAGCAATCCCCCCGCCTTTGCCTTTGTCTCGATCTTTCCTGGCAATGATATATCCAGGAGGAAGAGCAGTGGCAATGTCGGAACCTGAACTGGCATGAAGCCATGTTTTGGTCAGAAAGAGTGCATCTGGATGTTCAGTACTAAGAAGGTCAAAAATATGCTGCTTATTTTTGGCCAGAGACCGACAGTTAAGGCTTAAAAAGTACAAATTCTGGTGACATGTCATTTTGGCAGAGGTGGTGCTGTGACAGACCTGAAGGCCAGTTCTGGGAATGGTGTTTATAAGATGCATAGGAACCAATGTAAAATTGCATTGAATGCAAGTAAAGCTGCGATAAGGAGGAGTACATACAGTGCATTTAGGAGAAATATATTTACTAAGTCTGTGAAGTTGCGCAGCTGAGTATGTAATTCTCTTACTTACAGTAATCGCATTTTGGCCATAATTTCTGGCCGTTGGGCTCGGACGGGCGCGCCTTCGGCGCGCGCGCCCTGCGCGCTTCCATCTGTTTACTAAAATAGAGTCAAGGACCATAGAGTGCGGCTAGAATGTCGCTCGAAATGATACCAGCGAGAGGTGTCTGTGTGGCTAGAGAGGCTGAAAGTCAGGGGGTGGCCATACCATAGAGTATGGGATCATGCCGAGCCAGACAAACTACTACCACAGGTACAAATTTAAAAAGATTTTAAAGCAAGAGCATTCCAAATGAAATACAGAAAAATAGTATATATAGAACTAAGTTCTATGTGAATTAAAGTTTTAGTGTGCAAGTATGCGAAAATGCGGTTCTTTTTAAAAGAGAAAAACACAAAACTACAGTTAAAATTAGCGTTTGACAAGCATTTAGTGAAAAATTTAACTGACACTCAGGGGCTGCGCGCTTGCATCTGTCCACTAAAATAGAGTCAAGGACCATAGAGTGCGGCTAGAATGTCGCTCAAAATGATACCAGCGAGAGGTGTCTGTGCGGCTAGAGAGGCTGAAAGTCAGGGGGCGGCCATACCATAGAGTATGGGATCATGCAGAGCCAGGCAAACAACTACCACAGGTACAAATTTAAAAAGATTTTAAAACAAGAGCATTCCAAATGAAAGACAACAAAAAAGTATTTATAGAACTAAGTTCTATGTGAATTAAAGTTTTAGTGTGCAAGTATGCGAAAATGCGGTTCTTTTTAAAAGAGAAAAACAAAAAACTACAGTTAAAATTAGCGTTTGACAAGCATTTAGTGAAATATTTAACTGACACTCAGGGGCTGCGCGCTTGCATCTGTCCACTAAAATAGAGTCAAGGACCATAGAGTGCGGCTAGAATGTCGCTCGAAATGATACCAGCGAGAGGTGTCTGTGCGGCTAGAGAGGCTGAAAGTCAGGGGGCGGCCATACCATAGAGTATGGGATCATGCAGAGCCAGGCAAACAAGTACCACAGGTACAAATTTAAAACGATTTTAAAACAAGAGCATTCCAAATGAAATACAACAAAAAAGTATATATAGAACTAGCAGCCCGCCCCAGCGTCGCCTGGGGCAGAAAGGGGCTGGGGGCAGTACACCACTCCCGCCCCGACCCCCTCCCGCACCGACTCCCTCCGCCCGACTCACTCCCGCCCCTCCCGCCCGACTCACTCCCGCCCCCTCCCGCCCGACTCACTCGCACCCCCCCTCCCGCCCGACTCACTCGCGCCCCCCTCCCGCCCCGACTCACTCGCGCCCCCCTCCCGCCCCGACTCACTCGCGCTCCGACATTTTCATTTACTGCTGCCTCCTTCTTGCCTCCCCCTGCATCACAGTCTCGCACTGAACTTTCCCTTTACTTACCTGTGCCGCCGCTCCTCACTGCACAGCCGCTCGTCAGTGCACCGCCGCTCCTCCTTCATCGACATCACGCACGTCGTGTCGCGGTCATCACGCACGTCGCGTCGCGACCAGCGCTAGGTCCCGGCCGGCGCTACTTTCAGGGGACTACTTTGTTTACAAACGTAATTTTTTTTATTTACTTTTTTTTTTTTATATAGCCTATGTCCATCTACACACCCTGACATTTTCATAGATGTATCGGGTATGTAGATTGGCGCTGTGGTTCCCGAGTTTACCTGGCCAAAAGGTGCAAGTTCTCTCTTTATAATAGTAGTATAGACTAAGTTCTATGTGAATTAAAGTTTTAGTGTGCAAGTATGCGAAAATGCGGTTCTTTTTAAAAGAGAAAAACACAAAACTGCAGTTAAAATTAGCGTTTGACAAGCATTTAGTGAAAAATGTAACTGACACTCATGTACTGTGACCAGCCATGGAATGATGGTGTTAAGGCACGAATGTAAGCCATTTGGATACATTAAACTTTAGACAGGCTCTGCGATGACAAAAAGCAGTGGAATTGAACATATTTAATGGGTATGGTAGTGTACATGCGTAGCTAACCTCTCCAAAACTCAAGACTCACGTCTTTGTCATAGCCTACGTTTTGGGCAGGGGCCTGGACAAGGTGAAGCTTAATGAGTTTGTATATGATTGCTTCATTTTCTTGTTCTCCGCAGAATGTTGTAATTTTGATTTTTCAACTCCATTTGAAGACAGTGATAGATCTATCTCCTTTCTCTTAGCTAATATATTTCAATGATCTCTTTTTAATTTTGCCATATTATATGATTCATATTGCTTCTGCAAGAGATTAAACAAGTTTTACTGAGATACCATCCATATTTCTTTTCAGAGCAATAATAGGATGTGGATTGAGTCAGTTCAAATCCGATACCCTTGGGTTCCGTCTACCTTTCTTCACAAGGTTTCGCAACTCAGCTGATAAGTGAGTACCATGGACCGAGCAAACCATCAACAAGCACCTCTACCACTGGTGCCTTCATTGGAAGTGGCCACAGCTACATGGTACTTCCTCCTGACATTCTGCCTGCTACAAGCAGGCAACGTCCCTGGGCAGAATACCAACGAAACATGCTGTGATCAGCACATTAAACCCGATTTCTCCATATTATTCCCCAAAAACTCAGAACTCCCATTATTTTCACACCCCTGGAATTTCCAGAACCCGCAGTAATGGTAATTCCAAGGCAGGGAAATAATGGGAATTATTATGAGCCACTAGTAATGAGAACCCCAGTGTCATTGCACAGTTTAACAATTTCTCTTTAAAACATCACATTACATATTTCTGTGTATATCTAAGTTCTCATTATATATTTTAAAAACATACTGATTTTGCCTATGTAGTAGTTTTGTTGGACATTCCACGTCTCTTTAGCTATACAAAGATGTAATTACAATGACTCTTTTACTTAAATTTAGTTTTGTGCTCTTGTATTTTAAAAATATTTAAAATTCCTGTACCGATACATGGACCTGCATTTTTTGTGGTTTGTAGGCGGAAATTTGTTACAGCCGGAGCAGGAGCAGGGATTGCATCTGTATTTCGGGCGCCTGTTGGTGGACTCTTGTTTACAATGGAAGAAGTGGCCTCTTTCTGGGACATCAAACTGGCCTGGCAGACTTTTTTCTGCTGCTTGATGGCGGCTTTCACCACAGATTTACTGTCTTCCTCCTTCTCTGGCTTTGTCTACAGAGGCCATTTTGGATTTTTCAAAGCAGAAAACAGAATCTTGTTTTGGGTAAGTACAACCTGCATTTTATACAACTTCTTTAAAATATATTCTTTACCGGCAGCTGGACTTGCCTTTTGTGGAGATGGTGATCTCTGGAGTAGCTCTCTGCAGGAGTGACATCACAAACTGGGGAATGCCATTTACACTGCCCTACAGGCCAGTAGTGTAGCAAGGGGGGGGGGGGGCTGGTGGGGCAAGGGTCTGCCAAGGGCGTAATAAGTTCTAGGGGCGGAAGCCTCCCCTACCACCCACTCTTACCTGCGGCCTTCGAGGGGTGGCAAAAGCAGGAATTGCCAGCAACCCCCCGCTCTTACATTTGGCCGCCACAGGGCGGCAAGCGCAGGGACCGCCATGGGTGGCCAAAGGTCAAGCTATGCCACTGCTCCAGGCACTAGACTGAAGGAGTCCTGTTTGGTGAGGTGGAGTACTGACTCATTTGGCCCTATCGACAACCAAAAGCAAGAAATGCTGGTGAGTGGAGCTCTAGGACCGGTGAACGGTTTTCACAATAACAATATCATCCGAATCCCATGGCTACTGAAATTCTTTTGTATAATGAGCTGATTGTATCCACATATGCACGAGTATTTTAATGTCTGCTTCATGGGCAGCAACCATGAAGGTGAGCTTTGGCATAGTTTAGTAAGAACATTTAATAGAATTCTGCACTCTCTTTTTATTAATATATATAATTTCCTTGCATTCCATCAAAAATGCAGAGATTCTTGGTACTGCACATTGTGTTTGAATTTTAGGCTGATTCTTAGCAATCTTACAGAATACATAATTCTGAATTGCCAACATAAAATGCTCAGAAGGCCTGACCAGTCCGCTGGAAATAGTCAAGAATTCTTTCATTATGTATTGAACGGAAAATTGTCAGAATTCTGCTTCAAAAACATCTTTCTCACTCTATGTACATGACTTCTCCTAAATTCTACTATTTGTTTTTGAAACAGGCAAGTATGAAGAATTATTTCATTTCTTTCAAAAAGTACAAAGATTTTCAAACGAATATTACTTGTGTAATTTAGAGGAATACTTTTGTCATCTTCACATCGTTGGCAATCTTGGACCAAAATCTTACAACTTAAGATCAATAAACTTTAGATGTATTTGTTGCCCTACTAAAATGTCACCACTATTATATCAAAATATTGATTTGGTCAAGGCTGTTTATCTGATCACGCTTTCTATCTAAAATATGTGTTTCCTATCGGGCCACTCATATGGGATTTTCAAAGAATTCATGTATGATTATATGTAATTTGTATATATTTGTGAACTTTCATATTAAATCGGACAGTTAGGATAGAAAGCACCTATTCTGAAAAACCTGTCAAGGCAAACGGTAAACAAAACTCTGGGTACTGGAATCAATGGATATTAGAATTGAAGTCCCACACCTTCGGCCTCACGCCGTTAGTCCCCTTAAAGACGCAATCATTTGATCTTTGACCCTTGTACCAAATTATTTACATTTTTGTATGCAATATTTGTTGAAACTTCAAGTTTGCAGCCTTTCAAAACAGTGATTATTCAGGAGCGGCTGGGGCGGGGGGAGGGGTGATGAGCGATGACAATAAAAAACAAAAGCAAATCAAAAATAACCTACCTGCAACATCACCGCTCTTCTGCTCCTCATTAGCACAGGCTCCTAGAATCACCTTCGGCAAATCCTGACGCTGCTTTCATGCTGCTGGCAGCATGGCAGCAGAGTCAGGATTGGCCGGAGTGCCCACGATTTGCACTCCCGGAGAGGCTGGGAGCCTGGGTCTTCTGTCTCCAACCCGACAACGCAGCTTGGTTGGAGATATGATTAGTGCACATGTCGGTTTGGCCCACATGTGCAATGACAACAGTGCCCACCACTCCCCCTCTGTGACTGCCCTCGCAATGGCCCTGGCCCCAATACTCACCCGGGGGAGAAAACCAAAATGATAATTAACCTGGTTTATTATCATTTTATTTTTAAATGTTTGCAGCTGCTAGCACGGGGGGGGGGGCGACATACTTCCGCCATAGTGGAGGAGCCACTCCTGTGATTAATAACAAGCACTAAAACAGCTATTTAAACATGCTGTGCGTCGAGCACAAAAAATCTCCAAGCTTCTGGCCTAAATGCTATTTGCACAGAGCTTTGGCGCCAGCAATAACCAATTGACTCAATGTTCTCACTATACGCCCCGTGAACAGTGATGTTTAGTTTGTGTTAGATTTCCTTTTTTTAAATTGAACAAAGGGAATTGTAACCTGTTAGTAAAGAACTGTAGGCCAATATCCTTGAAAGATACAGAAAATTGCGTATTATTCCTTACAATACCAGGTCGCACCATTGTCCTTCGCCCAAAAAACTTAAATACGTGGTCTCTTGCCTTCTCCAATTAAATAAATCACATGATTGCAGATGTATAGAATAAAAGCAGAGTCTGAAGTTCAAAATTAAATACAGAAATAGGCAGCTAGTAATTTGATGCAAAAACATATTAGAAGTAGTAGTTTAATATGAGATACTTCCAAACTAAGATTGTAGTTCATAATGTGTGGTAAGATACTGGTAGACTCCAGTTTTCATGTAATGCTCTCTAAAATAAACATACCACCATAAATGTCTCTTTTCTGCTAATGTCTGTTTATTTCAAGGAACATAGTCTAGAATAACTTAAATGTTATTTCTCCATTTCATTATTTAAATAGCAGTCGTAATTCTGATCTGCGTCCTGCATTTCACACTGACTGGTGGCTCTGCAACAGACATTGTGACAATGCAACTCAGTTGTTATAAGTCATTACAGTAGACTAGCTACATTATTATTTTATTACACATGATTAATGATATAACTTTCATACTGTAGTTAGAAAATTAGTCTATTGGCTGGATTTCTGCTAAACAAATACCATGTACTTACATATATAGATACATTATGTGTATTTATACATTTATTGCAGACTTCCATATAGTATATCTTTGCCATGGATGTTTAATCAAAGTTTCTATCTCAGGAAGCAGCAGACATTAATGCTTTTTATTGTTTCACTTCTCCATGCAGATAAAGACTTTACTGGATATGAGCGTTCTGGCCTTCATCCCTACTATCATCATTGGAACTCTTGGGGGCCTCCTGGGAGCTCTCTTTGTATATATCAACATACAAATAAACAAATCACGCATGAGGCTTTTTAACATGATTCAAAGCGAAATCTTAAAGAAAGCAAGTAAACTGTGTGAAGCCTTGTTGATTGTGGTAAGTAGTAATGGGCTGATTTCACTTACACTAGAATGAGTCCATTCACCACATTGTACCATGGCCAAAGGCAGTGTTCATGTAGAATTTTCCTTTGTCAAGGAAAGGGTCGATAGCTAGACAGACTTGCTATAGTGGGGATTTTCTGCCATCAAAGTAAAAATATATGTAGTCATTCAGAGCCTAGGTCACAAAGTTGTATCCACATAGATTTTCACCAGTAAACATAATTACATTGTACATAAGCAAGATGCACTTGATTCACAAATGGAATGCAGTATGTTATGTACATGCGCATTTTACACTGCGTGTTTTCAAGATATGGACTCTTATACAACGAGTGAACAAGAAGAAGGTTAGAATGTTCAAAGCCACTTGTAAAATCTGAGATTCCAATGATTGCCCAAGGACAGGCAATGCCATTGAGGTTTATAGTCACAAAGCAGCAAATCCAACAATGAACGTATTAACAAAACAAGAATTACAATGTTTTTTAAAGTATTTCCTAACAGAGAAACACTTCCCTCATTATTGATAATGCTGTTGCTAAATTGAGGTGATTATAGGTAGTTGCTCATTTTTGTTCATTCACAAATATATTCACATGCATAGTGTTCATAGAGCAAACTGGGTCCAAAATGTTAGAGTTAAGCCCTCTCTTCTGCGCTAAATCTTTCTCAGTGATGGACATTGAAAATGTGTATTAGGAGTCAAGGAGCAAGTTATACATCTCAAACTTACATTTCACTAACAGTTTAAGTTCAGTCAATAATGAGAGTTGCATTGTTGTTTTTGAAACTTTCTTTCTCATTCACACATTAGTGAAGATCTTTCTTTATTTTTGGTCTTTATTAAGTTAGTCCATCAATCCAATGCGTTTACAAAAATTCTCATTAAAGAAAATGGTGAGAACACAGCATCACATAATAAGAGTGCATTGAGAGTGTTCCATAAAGGAATAAGTTCCATATTTTATAATTCAGGTTCAGTGCTTTAGATTCTAAGAACCCATAAAGAGTTAGAATTCAGTGAAAGAGTGAAATCAAAGTAGCATAAGTTGAATTAGAGTAGCAGAATACCCCATAAAGAGTAGTTCATAAGACTCAGCCGAGTCTTGATGAATCCAAATAAATCAGCATACAGTTGCAGTAGCAAGCTGTCAAATCAAATAGCAAAGAGCGTTTAAGGGAACAGCAGCAGCAGTAGCCACAACCATCAAGAGTTCGACTAGGGGAAAGAAAAAAGCCGGATTCCTCTCTAACTACGTAGGATCATACACAAATATAAAAGTCAAGAAAACGTGTAGAAAACATTGTAGCAGAGTTCTTCTTCCACGAGCCAATCATGAGACAAAGTTCTTCTGTAAGCAGGTTCAGCTCCTCCGTTTCCATGGAAATACATACAGATAAAACGTTGTTACCGTATGGTTAGCTACAGTCTAGCATATTAGATTCTGGAAACATTAGGCTAGTTCCCACAGGCCTTAGGCATTATTTGTCCTTCTATATCTCTACTTATTTCACCGCGAGAACAATAAATTACTAACTAAAAGACAAAAATTACTGTTCAGTAATACATTCTTTTAAGCTATGAATCAATCATTATTGTTTAAATGCACAAATTATTGCATCTAAACGTTATAAAAAACATAAGAAAATAGGAAACTCATGCCATTCAGAAATACAATGTTGCTTAATAAAGTAATACATTTTGTTAAACCCAAAGATTCTGCAGTTATGGCAACATCTCTAAAAATGTTGGTCTAGGGCACGGGTACTCATAGTACGGCCCGCGGGCCGTCAACGGGCCGGCAAGCCTAGCCTGGTGGCCCGTGGACATAGCAGACATTTTACCCGGGATTAAAAAAAAAAATACAGAGTGTCTGCAAACACTAGGGGCCGAGACTCTGCTGCTCTGTGGGGGCCCGGGAATTCCTGTGATAGTCAGAGTGGAGCTGCAGGGGCTAAGAGGTGAAAGACAAACGCCCCATTATCATACAAATGGTCTTTTAAAGACCTGTGAAGTGCTCGGGTGCGGCTGTGTGTGTGCCCTGAAGCTGTCTCAGCCCAGGCACAGACAGGCAGGGAGAGATGAAGAGGGTGACAGAGCGAGGTAAAGGGAGGAAGACAGAGGGAGAGCAAGGGAGGGAATGAAAGGGAGGGAGAGCGAGGGAGGGAGGGAAAGGGAGACAGACAGAGGGAGAGCGAGGGAGGGAGGGAAAGGGACGCAGACAGGGAGAGCGAGGGAGGGAGGGAAAGGGAGGCAGAGAGAGGGAGAGCGAGGGAGGGAGGGAAAGGGAGGCAGACAGATGGAGAGCAAGGGAGGGAAAAGGAGTGAGGGAGAGTGAGGGAGGGAGGGAAAGGGAGGCAGGGAGAGCGAAGAAGGGAGGGAAAGGCAGACAGACAGAGGGGGAAGGAGGGAAAGGAGGGAGGCAAGGGAGGCAGACAGAGGGAGAGCGAGGGAGGGAGGGAAAGGAGGGAGGGTAAGGTAGGCAGACAGGGAGAGCGAGGGAGGGAGGTGGAGGGAGGGAGACAGGGAGGGAGAGGGAGGGAGAGGAAGAGCAAGGAAGGGAGGGAAATGGAGGCAGAGAGAGGAAGAGCAGGGGAGGGAAAGGGAGGCAGAGAGAGGTAGAGCGAGGGAGGGAGGGAAAGGGAGCCAGAGAGGGAGAGGGAGGGAGGGAAAGGGAGGCAGACCGAGGGAGAGCGAGGGAGGGAGGAAAAAGGAGGGAGAGGGAGGTAGAGGGAGGGAGGGAAAGGGAGGGAGAGGGGGGGAGGGAAAGGGAGGCAGACAGAGGGAGAGCGAGGGAGGGAGGGAAAGGGAGGCAGACACAGAGGGAGAGCGAGGAAGGGAGGGAGAGCGAAGGAGGGAGGGAAAGGGAGGCAGTGAGAGGGAGAGGGAGGGAAAGGGAGGCAGACGGAGGGAGAGCGAGCGTGGGAGTGAAAGGGAGAGAGAGGGAGGGAGAGAGAGGGAGGGAGGGAAAGGGAGGCAGAGAGAGGGAGAGCGAGGGAGGGAGAGAAAGGGAGGCAGTGAGAGGGAGAGGGAGGGAAGGGAGGCAGACGGAGGGAGAGCGAGGGAGGGAGGGAAAGGGAGAGAGAGGGAGAGAGAGGGAGGGAGGGAAAAGGAGGCAGACAGATGGGGAAGGAGGAAAAGGAGGGGGGCAATGGGAGGCAGACAGAGGGGGAAAGCGAGGGAGGGAGGGACACGAGGGAGGCAGACAGATGGAGAGCAAGGAAGGGAGGTGGAGGGAGGGAGACAGGGAGGGAGGTAAAGGGAGGGGGAGGGAGAGGGAGGGAAAGGAGGGAGGGAAAGTGAGGCAGAAAGAGGGAGAGTGAGGGAGGGAGGGAAAGGAGGGAAGGAAAGGGAGGCAGATAGAGGGAGAGGAAAGGAAAGGAGGGAGGGAAAGGGAGGCAGACAGAGAGAGAGGGAGCGAGGGAAAGGGAGACAGAGAGAGGGAGACAGAGAGAGAGACAGAGAAAGGGAGAGGGAAGGAGACAGACAGAGACAGACAGGGAGGGAGACAGACAGGAGGGAGACAGACAGGAGGGAGACAGAGAGATGGAGACAGAGAGAGGGCGACAGACAGAGGGAGGAGGGAGGCGGAGGGAGGCAGAGGGAGGCAGAGGAAGGAAGACAACGAGATGGAGAAAAAGAGAGGGAGACAGACAGATGGAGACAGACAGAGGGAGTCAGACAGAGGGAGACAAAGTGAGGGAGAGGAAGGGAGAAAAAGGGAGTGAGAGGGAGAGGGAGGGAGGGAGGGAGACAGAGAAAGGTAGAGGGGGGAGACAAGGAGAGGGAGGGAGACAGAGAAAGGGAAAGGGACGGAGACAGAGGTTGACAGACAGAGGGAGAGAGGAGGGTGACAGACAGCGGGAGGAGGGTGACAGACGGAGGGAGGAGGGTGACAGACAGAGGGAGGGAGGAGGGAGGGAGAAGGGTGCCAGACAGAGGGAGGAGGGAGGGGGAGGGCGACAGAGTGAGGAGGGTGACAGAGTGAGGAGGGTGACAGAGTGAGGAGGGTGACAGAGTGAGGAGGGTGACAGAGTGAGGAGGGAGACAGAGTGAGGAGGGAGACGGAGTGAGGGAGACAGAGAGGGAGAGGCAAGGATAGAGAGGGAGAGGGAAGGAGAGAGAGCGAGACAGAGAGAGGGAGACAGAGAGAGAGAGAAAGAGAGGAAGACAGAGAGAGAGAGAGGGAGTGAGACAGTCAGAGTGAGTGAGACAGAGGGAGTCAGAGAGAGAGAGAGAGAGAGAGAGAGAGAGAGAGAGAGAGGGGGGAGTGAGAGGGTGTGAGACAGAGGGAGAAATAGGGAGAGATGGAGGGAGAGAGGGGTTGAGATAGAGGTGGAGAGAGGGAGAGAGAGATAGAGAGAGGTGTGTGTATGCCGGGTCTGGTGGCTCAGTGGACGAAGGCGTCCGCTGCAGGGACCTGCGTTCAACCTCATGGTCACAGTTTTTTGTTGTTGCTCTAGCCCCGCCCCTCACCCACTGACCTGCCACCACCGGTGCGGCCCTCGGACACAAACCACTCTGTAAATTTGGCCCCCGAGAGAAAGTTTGTGAGTACCCATGGTCTATGGTAAAGCTGCTAAATCACGTTGTGCACAATTCAGCAATATCGAGTTTCCTTCTAGCTAGGAAAAGCTTGTTCCATGGCCTACATGAATAAAATTGACAGCCTACTACGAATTAGCACATTTTAACTGCGTGCAGTTTAACTTTAAGTTTTACACTTTTATAGCACTTTTATAGCACATTTAGCATACCATGTTAATACATTTTCGTTCTAATTTTTAGACTCTATTTTTCCGACAAGCACAGTTTGTGAACGGTGAAAAAATATATATTTATTAAACACCACTCTGCCATATTAACGCCCAGTCATGTAGGAAACATCTGCCTTGCATACTTTACACCTGAAAAAGAAATGGTGCATAAATCATTTTTTTTCAGTTTGGAATGTTTATATTTCTGTACAGATTGTGTAACTGGCTTGCTTCTAGACGCTTTTAGTGAGATAGTATATTTATGACTTGAGCATGTTTCAAGGTGTTAATCAGAATATTTTTGATTGTGGATGGGGTTACTTTTCTGCAGGTGTTGCATTTCATATGCCTGGCCATCTCGCTTCACATCCTTGAGCATTCTCTCTTTGCATCCATCAATCCATTTTCTCTTTCCTTCTCTCCTCTCTCTCTTCTTCTTCTCTGATTGCTTTCTTTTTACCTTCCCCCTCCATGTTTCTCTCTCTTGCCCTCTCTCTCTCTCAAGCCTCCCCGTGCCTGCTGCATTTTTGTCCAGGAAGCTGTGAAAAGTGACAGTAGCACCAGAAGTTACCCCCTGCATTGCAAACTGGTCTCCAGAGCCTCCAGCCCACCAGGTAAATCCCCACTTAAATGAAAGTCCTGTCTGACCCCACTTCTAGATTACTGGGCCTCGTCTTGTGGTATTACCCCTTTGCAGATTTCCCCAAGTTGGTACATGATTGGTTGAGAAGATGGGTTTTCAGTTTTGCCATGGAGATCATGGATTGGGAATTAAGGACGCATTTGGGAGGAGTCGTTGTCTGAGAAGTGCCTGGCTTCTCTTGGTCTGGGCCCACATATATGTGTTGCCACAGTGTAGGCAACAGCTGACAAAGGCACCTACTACTACCTGGTGGTGTTCCGTGGAAATGCAGAATAGTACTTAAAAAAGCAGTTACTGTTGGTGGAAGGTGGACTTGACTTATTTAGGGGCTACGACACATTGGAAGAGATGGGTGAGGTGTTTGAGGTGATGGAGCTGGCCTAGTACTAATATCTTAGCCTAGGTCCAGTATCTCACAACTTCTTTGTTTTTTTCCCTGTGCGTTATTGAAGGTTGCTGAGTCTGACTTCTTGTCTGTGTTGTTCCTGGAAGGTAGTAAATCACTTCACTGCTTGGTCAGACAATGTTACAATCTTACACATTGTAAAAGGCACAGTGGAATAATGTGGCACACCATGTAAAAGGTGGCTTAGGTGTTGCTGCGCATCAGCATGATGAGTGAACTCATCTCTGCCTTTCAGGTCTCATCGAGGCAGCACATGCGATGTGTCTTTCGGACATACTGTATCTACAATGTGGGCTTCTTTTCCATTCATTCCTGTTAATGTCCCTTGTAAATGCCTGCTTTTGTTTGGTGAATATGCTTAATTAGTTCTGCCTTTTGGTGTTTTGGACCCTGTTACATGTGATCTTACTCTATTTTTTATTTCTGTTCCTTGGTGTGCATTATCGTTTTACTTTTTTTGCCTCTACTCATGTATCAGCATTGCACCTTCTTCACGGACAACGCTCTTCATGTTTCGGAGGGCATTTTCATTATCGAACCAGTAGCATGTGTTTTGGCGTGTAAACAAACTTTGTGGCTTTTGTTTAATCAGCACAACGGGTGGTGCCCTTCATGTTTCATTTTTTTTTCTAAGGAGATAGCGTATGTGCTTTTGGAGTGGGCTCACCCGCTTTCATGTTTCACAATTCCGCCACGTTGTCTGTGTTACCATTAGCCCCTCCCTCCCCTCTTCATGCTGTTCTTGCTGTAAATTTCCCACTTCCAACCCCTCTCGTTGTCCGTGATAACCCTCAGCTCATTCTCCTGTTGTGTGCTCTGTCATGGCTGTGCAATGGACACGGCTTCGCCCAGATGGGATAGTATTACATTACAGTGCCAGCACAGGTCGTAGGCTGTAACGCTGTCCTGCAGCAACTTTCTGAAGCAGAGCCAGTCACATTAGCCTCCTCGGCACACTACCATGCCCTCTTTGAGCTCATAGAATAGCCCACCCTCCTCTGTTGTGTCATGTGTGCCTTGCTTCTCAGACACACTGCTGCAGCATGGAGGGCACTCTGGGCTGGGCTCTGGTCTGTCTGGTACTTGCTGCTGGGCAGCCTCTATCTGCAGCTGCTCTCTGGGAGCGCTATTGAGCGGGAGCAGAAACTAGTATCTCTGGTAAGTGAGAAACCCCCTTGCACACTTGGTAATTTCCTCAGCAGGACTAGGCGGTACCTGGGCAACAACTCCTGTTCAGGACGCGCACAGAGCTTACTAGTTTCCAGTAGCCATCAGGGGCACCAAATCAAGGTTTAGGCTATTGCGAGGAAGTATTCAGCATACACCTGACCTGATGAGGGGAGTGCACAGACTTGTTTGTCTAAATGCTGAGTGACAGGTGGTGCAGTGCAATAGGAAACTCTTTACAGAGATTAATTGTGCAAAATTTCAGGGTTTGAAAAGCAAAATGTTTGACAACATATTCATTAACCTTTAAACTGGCCGAATAGATCTGTTCGTACGTTAAAGACTTTTTGTCTCTCCTATAGGGTGAGACAGCTAACCTCTCCACCTCTCTTCCCCAATTCTCACTGAAAAACTATAGGCGTTTGGTCAAGAGAGGACCATAAGAAACAGAGGTGCAATGCACCTTAAAAATTGCATCCAAAAGTGACGTCCTCCCTCAAGCACATTTGCTCAGGAAGTTCCCCAGTATATGGACTATCCACCCCAATTATACCAGGCCTGCTCCCTCTATTCAAATCATTAATGCCAGCCTAAAGGTTATGTATGAAACTCTTCCTAATCACTGCACTCACTACATTGGTCACTGATTTTCCTTGCTTCCTCTGCATTTCATGAACACTGAATACAGCTCAATCAGTGTACATCATGTAAACTTCCACTACCAGGGCTTTAAATGGGATGAAACAAGTGTGTGTGATTGGTCCCCTAGGAGGCATGGCCTGTATAGTAAATGTTGTGGCTTAAACATATACATTAAAAGCGGGTCTCACTCTACCCACATATATGCACAGAATCAGAACTGCAACTGACACAATTTATCATTGGTCTGTGCTGTTTGCAGAGAGGACAGGAGTTAGATGGGCAGCTAATTCTGAACACCTTTTTGCCCCTCACAAGCACTGTATAGCTCTTCAATCCGAGATGGCACAACACCCAGGTTAATGTGCTGCATGGCTAAATACTTATAAGGTCCCAAAGGCGTGACCTATTGGCTATGCCAATGCTTGTTAAGTAGGTCACACGATAATATTTGATTCTCCCATTTGAAGCAGGAGTCTAATTAGTTAGTATCAATGTAATTGTTGCTTTCTAAGAGATTTGAATTTTAGGACTCCATGGAGTTTGGTGGTGCTGGGGAGAGATGCAGTGGGATTAAGTTGTTGGTGTAACCAGGTCGTGTGGATTTGCATTTCTTTAACTAAATGAATCATGCAGATTTTGACGGATTGTTACAAGATGTCGGTGACGACTCTTCTATGCAGAGAGCTGTTGATGAAGGTGATTACTGGCCCAGCT
The DNA here is from genome assembly GCF_964263255.1 of Lissotriton vulgaris. Classification (NCBI taxonomy): domain Eukaryota; kingdom Metazoa; phylum Chordata; class Amphibia; order Caudata; family Salamandridae; genus Lissotriton; species Lissotriton vulgaris. Next base: position 1,477,440,372 of record NC_141691.1, read on the forward strand.
GGGCTATCTAAAAGTTTAGGAGTCAGCTTTTTTAAAGTAAACTTTTTTAACTTTACGTTTGCCATTCGCCTACGATATTGCGGATGTGCGCATAGGAGTAAATAATAGTGGGCTGTGTAGCCACCTGCTGGTCACTGTTCTAGTTGTTCTAACACCAGCCCCTCCCTGAGGGCTCGCTTACACCCCACCCCTCACCCATCCACCACAGGCGTCACTGGACATGTGACCTTGCCAATAAAAGGGGCCGGGCGCATGTGCCCTGGCCTGGGCCAGTTCCACTAACTAATTATCATTGTCTGTGTATTCATTATGCATGCATGAGGGCCTAGGGCCCTAAACTATTACATTGGCGATGAGCTGGACCTGCCCGCGTGTGCAGCCGCCTTGTTGGAGGTGGTAGAGTGTTGCCCGTGTCGAGGGCACCCCCTGCAGCAGGTGAGGGAAGCATCTGAGTGCCCGCGGGGCATGTGAAAAGCCCCTGGGTGAAGGTGAAAAAGCGGGAGCCCAACCCGCATTGGCAGAGCATGTGGCTGTGCCATCCGGGGTGATGTAAACCCCTGTTATGGCAGTGGATAAATGTAAGTGAGGCCGGACTGCTGGGACGCCGACCCCCACCGCAGATAGTGCCAAGAGGCAGAGTACAGCTCGGCCAGTTAGCAGGCGGAAGGTGAGCCCCTGAAAGAATGGAGAGGAGTAGCGCCCCACTCCTCCCCACCTCTGTGAAGAGGAACAGTGCCCGGCCCAAAGTCTAGCCCCAGGTCCCGGGGAGGGGACCACCAGAAAGAGACGAGGTGGAGCACCGGAGATTCCTTTCGCCATTCTAGCCCCCGCGCAGCTTGTGAGGTGAGAGCCTGCTGCAGAGGGGTGGAGCAGAGCAGGGACAGTGTGCGGCCCGTGGCCGCTAATGCGAAAGTCACAAGAGAAAATAAATAACGACACGGTGCCTGGTTCGCCAACCCCCGGCAGCCATGAGGGAACTGAATACCTGAGGAAGCAGGCTGCTGGTGGACGAGTGAAGGCGGAGAAGCATCCCACCTACGGAGCAAGAGCAGTGAAGCGAGGCTATAAGGGCACAATGTAAACGCCCGCAAAGGCTGTGATTCTCTGTTGTAGCCTGTGTGTTTAACACTCCCTCCCTGCACCGACTGAACTGAAAAAAGAAACTTGCCGGGAGATGGGAGGAGGTGCTGCTGTCCGGTGAGAGGGCCTCCTGTGGTGTATGTGCTGCCTTCGGAGGCAGTGCCTTACCCGCGAGCAGAACGAGCGCGTGGCCGGTTGGTGCAAAGAAACTAGGCCGCGCTCGCATGGTGCGAGGTCCCCGCGCAGCCCGGGGAAAATAAGAGACTGTAGGACAGAGGCAGGAGCGGCCTCGAGATAAATGTGGCAGTAAAGGAGGCCCCACGGCGTTTGTAAAGCTGCTGAGGCCGATCCGGGCACTGCAAATGTAATCCCAGCCCAGGCAGCCTTCAATGGAAAGCGCCAAAGAGCAAGAGAGCTGCTGGGCATAGAAGTAACTGTAGCAGAGATGTGCCCAGGTCGAGTTGGTTGGATGAGTGAGCAAATGTGAAAGTAAAATTAATCAAACAAAGCATATAGAGAAAAAAAAAATAAGTAAAGCACCTACCCTGGTGGGAGTGCCGGTGCCGTGTGTGTGAACTAGGGCATTCGGGGAGCAGCCGTGCTCACTGCTCACGAGAAAATCCTGGCACCAGCATCCCTACAAGAGAAGTGTGGAGACAGCGCGAGGCATCGGCCTTATTGAGAGTTAAAAAGAAATTAGGAGAATAATTACTTTTATTATGTAAATTACTAAGAAACCAAATGAATTTATTCGATGTAATGGTATTTTAAGTGTTTTTATATTTGAACATAGCTTTTACTGTTTTCTCGTTTTAGATGTGTAATATTGTAAGATTTTAAATAATCACTACAATAAAGATTACTTACTTACTTACTCACGCATCGGCATAAGGAAAACTGCCTGAGCCCACGCTTGAAATGAAGCAAGACTGCCATCTAGTGTCCAATTAGCAGTACCGCACCCGCTAAACAAAATACACTGCTACGTACAGTTTTATTCTTATTTCATACAAATTGAATCATATCGAAGTGTTAAAAAAAACAATAAAAACAATAATAAAAGCAAACATAGGGGTAACTATTTGACATAATCTTGTATAGTGCATCCTAATTAAAATAAGGTACATAACATCAAAATTCACAAATTCATTTTATAATTATATGCACCTTATTTTAATTAGTAAAATGAATTTGTGAATTTTGATGTTAAGTACCTTATTTTAATTAGGATGCACTATACAAGATTATGTTAAGTAGTTACCCCTATGTTTGCTTTTATTATTGTTTTTATTGTTTTTTTTAACACTTCGATATGATTCAATTTGTATGAAATAAGAATAAAACTGTACGTTTTTACCAGAAACTATTTTGCATCAGTTTATATTACTGTCACTCTGTGTACACATTAGAACATTGTCAGAATTTCGAATATATCTGCTGAATTTATTCTTGAATGGGATTTTAGCTTTACATTGGATACTTGTTGCCGGTTGTTGTAAACCCCATGAGAAAGATAGACCCCGGTCCCATCAGATCTTCCAGTACCCAGAGGTACAAATAATACTTCCACGGTACGATAGGCCTCCTGGCCCGTAAAAGTGGGACAGTCCTTATTTTATCAGACGTCACAGACTGCCAGGGCATACCTAGAATGCCTAGGGAGAGGCAGATCGGGGCAGGCTATTGGAAAAAGAAAGAGGAAAAGACAACAGCGCCAGGTGGAAATCACAGCAGCTCTGGGACAGCTGCTACACATTAAAGTTGACGGGTGAAAATATGCAACTGCCTAAGCTGATGTGGCAGACCCTCACAAGTGACCCTGTAAGGACATCTCAAAAGGACAGGCTGCCAGGGTTTGTGTGAGTTGCAGTGACACCTAATGGCCAGGGGTGGTCCCTACAGGAGTAATCACACCAGAGAGTAATACACTTGGATGGCAGGAGCGGTACGGTACACAAGCCTAAAGCAGCAAGTCCCTGGAGAACGGTAGGTGTGCTGCATGCGCGCCCTGTGGCAGAAGCGCGCCACTGCAAGGGAAAGAAGGGGGTGAGCTACACTTTCCAGCAGAACAAGCACCCATCAGTGTAAGATTGAAGACAATGCGCAGAAAGTGCGTCCAGTGAAGTAAGGATGGGACTGCAGGGGGAAGAACCAGGAGTGCAAGGCACCAGAACTAGGAGTACCCTCAAGTAGAAAATGGAGGGCGGACAATCAGAAGCGCGCTGAAGACAGGCGCAGAGAGGATGATTGTCTAGGCTGGGGTCCGAGAGTGAAGAAGACCTGCAAGTGGTCAGAGCAAAGACAACCTGCAAGAATCCAGAGAACGGCAACCTGAGAAGAGGTCTGACAAGAAGACCGAGGAGAGGTCTGAGGAGGACCGAAAAGAAGTCTGTGAAGAGGACCGAGGAGAGGTCTGACAAGATTGACCTGAAGTCAGAAGTAATGAACTGAAGAAGGTCACGACGACAGGTCTGGTCACTGAGCGAAGAGAATGTATTGTCCTGGGGGTAGGACAGAACTAGGGAGACCCCTTTGAAGCGCATGTCGCACGGAGAGGCCTGGTCAGAGAAGTGGAAGCCCGGAGGTGACTGGACCACGTCGCAACGCGAAAGAATAAGGAGGAGGAAATTGTGTGGCATGACTGCACTGCAAGGAAACTTTAAGAAGAAGAGAGGAGTGTGTGGTATGACAACTCGCACACTGGAAGACAAAGGTGATGAGTGCAAGAACATCTGGCATGGAGCACAGTACCTGAAAAACATTGGTGGTACCAAGAGAAACTAGCTATCCATGAGTTTCGGAACACCTGGTGATTGCAGAGGCGAGCAGGCTGGACCATTTGCGACATCCACATTTGGGGTCGCACAGGAGACTGGACGATGAGACTGCTCAGATGGCCTGAAGAAGAGGATCCTGCCACTCCACTCCAGACCGTGGTGACCCAGGGGCAAAGGCCTCAGGTACGATGGTGAGAGCGGGTCCCACCACGAGAAATGAGTCTACAGACGCCCTTCCGCAGGTCCCAGGAGGACGAAGTTCTCGTGCTAAGTGGCAGGAGTAAACAACTACCCTTCAGGTGGAGCTAAGGACTTGAAGGTGGGACTCGTAGTGCTTCCTCCACATACCCAGTGGGTGACGTTGGAGCAACACGGCGAAGTGCATCCTGTCGAGTGGAAGCCTGGTGAAGAGGGCCTCCAGGACATCTTGTGAGAGGGGAACACCTGCAAGAGGGGCATCCCAGTGAGAGAGATGTCTTGCAACTACTCCACCATTTCGTAGATAGAAGTAATGCTGCCTGTGTGGAAATGCCACGACAACCATGACTGATTGGTGAAAAGTAACATCAATCCGATCCGCCATCACTCTACCTTCTTTGTCACCATGAGAGCTATGCCTAGAAAGACATTGGTGTCAACTTCCATGCCCAGAGTCGAAAGAAGACTGGAACCGCAGGGCACCAATGAACAGTGCCAAATAGAACTGGGGCCCAGCTGCTGTTGTACCATCATCTTTGCTTTGCATGCTGCTGAAGAGACTCGGCGGAAGTTTGTTATTTTGTTTTATTCTCTCCCATAGGTTGGCCTTTATTGTTTCCAGTTTGAATAAAGTTTGGGAGGGATGTAGTGACCTGCTGATCACTGTTCTTGTTGTTTTAACACCAGACACTCCCCGAGGGCTAGCTTACACCCCACCCCACACCCATCCACCACAGGTGTCACTGGACATGGGACCCTGCCAATAAAAGGGTCCGGGCGCATGTGCCCTTGGCCAGTTCCACTAACTAATTATCGGTGTCTGTGTATTCATTATGCAAGCATGAGGGCCTTGGGCCCTGCACTATTACAGATTGGAGAAAGACGAAAGAGAGAAACTTTTGGAAACCAATATGTAGAAAATTAAAGTAATGCTAGAGAAACCCCGCTTTGACATATATAGTCATGTAGGGGCTCAATTTGTAAAATCCCTTTGAACTTTGATAATAAATGACATTTATTAATTGTAAAACCTTTATAGTTTATGTTTGCTGATATTGCACACATTTTCATTCATAGTTTCCGATGCTCTTTGATTGTCAGAGTTTGCTCCCCTCTAGTGGGTCGAAAGGGAACAGCTTGCTGCTTAATATCAGAATTCACACAAGATGGTGTCAAGAACAAATTGGCAGCTACACTAATATATACCCCGTTCGAGCTTATTATGTACGGGGAAAGGAGAACGTTAGGACTATTCAGTAATTATTGGCCAAGGCTTGGGAGATACTAAAATCATTTTGACAGAGAAAAAAACCTAAGCTAAAGAAAATGTAGGGAAGACCACACGGCTGACATACATCGTTTTCATATAAAGAAAACAGCCAGACTAGCTGAAGATTTACAGAAGGAGAGGCAAGATGGCGGCCGCTTAGTGTGGCTGTAGCAGTGCCGCGGTGAGGACGCTAAGGAACAGGAGCCCGACGGCAGTATAACTATACAGCCAGGAGCCGCCCGGCGATATCGTGGGAGAAAGGAAAAGAGTATTACAACCACCTGAGAAACTGAAAGGGATGCTGACGGCTCTTACCTGCCGGGGATCAGTGAAGCAACTCCTCTGGTTGCTGGTGTATGCGCTGGAAGCTTTCTCCCCCAGACGGAATCGCCGCGCTGGGCTAGGAGGGCGGAGCCAGGTGCGGAGTCGGCGGAGTAGAACGGAGCTCAGCGGCGGCTGTGACTGGAAAAGAGACCGGAACGCACCGCGACAGAGGAGGCGGCTGCAGAAGAAGGCGATGGCTCCAAAATTGAATCAGGGGTCTAAAGCGGCTGCTCAGAGGAAAAAAGCCCCACTGGAAGGAGCCGGAGCTGAGGGAGCTGAGGACACACGGAGTGATGATGTGCCCCCGGTGGAACAACTAAAGAAGAGGCAGCAGGGCGCTCCTACGACTCGACTGGCCACCGCCTCCATAGCAGAAATCTTCTCCAAAGCGGGTAAGGAGAAGGAGAAGGAGAAGGTGGCCAAAGATTTGGGGGGGAGCGATTTAACTTTGTCGGCAGCTCAGGAAATGGCCTCATCAGGCGAAGCCTCCTTTAATTCAGTCTCACCCTTAGGACAAGCTACCCTGGTGCCCGAAGGGGAAACTCAGGGCGAAGGTGTGTGCCTAGCTGAGGCAACGATTCCAGTAACAGAAATTCTAGGCACAGGGGAAAATGAAGAGATTAATGCAGGGTCCCTGGCTGTGAAACAAATGGTGGACAGTTCTCATCCTGTGTCTCAGGTCACCAAAGATGCTAAAACGGTGGAGCCCATGGAGGTGGCAACATTGGATCCCCTGGTGTCAGAGCCCGGGGTGGCGGAAGGCGGAGCAGCTGGCAGAGGTGGTATTGAAAAAGAGAATGCCCCGAGTGAAGCCTTTTTTTCGGTCTCAGAGGGGGTAGGTTGGTCAGAGGATGACGAGGAACGTAGCTCGTATTTGGATTCAGACAGTGACCCTGAGCTCAACCAGCCGGCGACCGTGTTAAAGTCCTTAGCGGCAGCTAGAGGTCAGGTACTCGCACAATGTGAGCTGAGCTGGGACCATTCATCCGCCCTGCCTTTACAGGGTAGTCCACGGGTGGAACTCGCACAAATGTCCCTTTTGGAAACCATACATCAAGAAATACTGTTGCCCTCCGCAGATTCTTAAAGCAGCTTTCCTTGACTGCCCTGACCCTCCACTTACATTTCTGAATGAGTCTTTAGCTTTAGGTATTGTCCCCGAATCCTTTAAACATGCAGCAATTGTCCCCATTCAAAAAAAGCCTAATGCTGATCCCTTGGTCCTCACCAATTTTCGCCCTATCTCCCTGCTCCCCTACTTAGGTAAGATCTTAGAGACTCATGTTATCAACTGTCTCAGTTCTTTTATTGAAAATTTTGGGTTCCTTGACCCCCAGCAGGTGGGCTTCAGGCCAGCCGACTCCACCAAATCGGTTATCTTGGCGGTGATGGACGAATTCCGTAGGGGCGCCGATAATAACATCTCCCAGGCACTTGTGCTATTGGATCTTTCCGCTGCCTTTGACACGGTCGATCACGATTTGCTGATCGACCGTGTCAGCAACGCTGGTGTCCAGGGTCGGGCCCTTGACTGGATTCGGTCATTCCTACATGGGCGTACTCAGGCGGTCCACTTGTCCACCTTTGTAGTACCTCGAGCCAGCCTGACTTGTGGAGTCCCCCAGGGTTCTGCTTTATCGCCTCTCCTGTTCAATCTCTACATACAGCCCCTGATTGCCTCTCTTCTAAATCGCCCAGTTACCATCTTTAACTACGCGGACGACTTCCAGCTGGTCTTCAATCTTGAATCCACCCCTACCTCCCGCACCAATTTTCAATCAACCATGCTTTCCATCTGCGAATGGATGTACCATAGCCAGCTGAAGTTAAATCCAGATAAAACTAAACTGGTATTAACCAAGCGAGTGGCCAACCCCTGGAATGCCAGTTTCTGGCCATCCACTCTGGGCACCTCCCCCCTCCCAGCTGATTCTGTGAAGAGCCTTGGCGTCATCATTTGCAAAGACCTCTCCATGAAACCACAGATCAGCGCTGTCACCTCGGCCTGCTTCTTCTATCTTCGCAGGATCCGTAAAATCTGTCGGTTTCTGTCTACAGAGGCCCTTACGCTGGTCATTATGGCCTTGATTACATCTCGTCTTGACTACGCCAACGCTCTTTACGCTGGCATTCCTGCCTACCAGTTACATCGTCTGCAACTTGTGCAAAATCAGGCAACCAGGCTAATCTTCCACCAACCAAAACATCTTCACATCTCCCTGCTATTAAAGAGACTCCACTGGTTGCCAGTTGCCAAGCGATGTACCTTCAAACTCGGCTGTACCATCTTTAAGGCGCTACATGACCAAGGTCCTGCTTTTATTGCCTCCAGAATTTGTCGGTACTCTCCTTCCTGTGACCTGCGGTCCTCCCACCTTAATCTCCTCACCACCCCCGCAGTTAAACGCAAAAAGCATGGTGGCCTTCGATTCGCGTTCTTGGCCCCTTCATTGTGGAACTCCCTTCCTATGGAATTCAGATTCTCTCCCATTTATGTCTTATTTAGACGTTCACTGAAAACTTACCTCTTCCGGCAGGCCTTTATGTAATTTTTGCTCCTTCTCCCCCCAGTTGTCTCTAGCGCCATGAAACCGCCTGGTGTCCGTGCGCTGAATAAATGCTTTTAACATAACATAACATAACAAATAATAGCACATAGAGAGGAGACACGCCAAGACAATCGTAAATCCCAGGCCGCAATGAGGAAGATGCAGGGCGTGGTGAGGAAGCTCTCTAAGGCCTGTGCTAACACTGGGGACAGAGTCTCAAATTTGGAAGAGCGGGTGGTAGTTACCAAAGCTTCCTTGCTCTATGACTTGGGGTGCTCATTCCTCATTGTCAGTTACCAATGTTGGCTTTTGCAGTAATGATGAGGGTTTAGAGAGGTGGCCTCATTCCTCCTTTTTAGGATTACTCCAATCCTCAACAGGATTTGAGAGAGGTTGCTGATTTTGGATCTCACAGTCTTATTGGGTAGGTTGTGACCTTTCTCTCCTCATGCAAATTCGTCACAAAGCAGGTTCTTATGTGGCCTTTTAGCCTGGTCATAGGCCTTTGCCATCAGCGCTCTGCATTCTGGGATCTTGTAATTCTGCTGATATCCATTATAAGCGTGGCTCAAGGGGCTCTGGCCCACAGGGTTCTTGTAGCTGGGGATGGAGGGCTAGCTGGATGTGCAGCACATGGCATGTGGTTGCTTGAATGTCAAAGTGTCAAGAGATTGAAGATAAAGGTATTTGGTAGAACTTCACAGGACTTAAAGTGCTAGAGTCCTGCCAAGCAGCCCATTTCATAGTTTCATTCTCATTCCTTCAAGTAGGGTTGCCATCATTTGTTCGAGAAAAAAAACTAAGGCTATTTTAAGCTTTCTTTAGGCACGTATAAAGTGGCTGAAGCCGTCACTAAGGTCGATGCTCACTGCTCTCAGGTGGTGGACATACAATGGAAGCTGGAGGAGATGGAAAATAGGCTTTGACGAACAACTTGAGGGTCCTGGGAATCCCGGAGGGGGTCGAGGGCTCGGACATTAGGTCGTATATTATTAAGCTCTTCCATCAAGCCTTCCCTGAACTGTCCAGTTGGGACTGGTCGAACGAGTTACAGAGAGTGCACCGCACCCCCTTTAAAGTACGAAGGAACGCCAAGGAAGGAGACAAACCCAGGGCAATTTTGATCTTCCTCAGAAACTTTATCCTTAGGCAGGCTATTACAGAAAGGGCTAGACCAGACGCCAGGAGAAGCAGTGACGGGGTGTCATTCTACGTTCGCCTGGACTACTGCCACGTGACCGTGTAGAGGGGTTTGGCGTCTCAGGGGCATGATCAAGCCTTTTCAGGACAAAAAACTTCAAGCCTTTTTGATAAACCCGGCACAGCTAAAAATTATTAATGATGGGAGGACAGTGTATTTCTCCTCAGAAATTAAGGCCAAAGAGTATCTAGACAACTTGAGTAAATAGGATGGGCCAAAGTTTAAGAAGATGTATACAAAGTATCATTGCCGGATGTATGGTTTCTGGTTGCGAAGTTGGGTGTGATGTTTATTGATGTTTGGGCTCTTTTGGTTAGTATTGTAGGGGTTATTTGCATTGTCCTCACCGTAAACACTGCATGTCCATCAAATGCACAGACCAGTTCTGTGCGCTTCACAGAGTGGGGGGGGGGGTGTTTCGGGGGGGGGCTGTGTCGAAGGAGGGTGGGTTAGGGGGCACAGTGGGGGGGACGGGAGGACAGGGGGGTGGGAGGGTGTTCACGGGGAAAACAAGAAAATGGGAGGGAAAGGTGCATTTTTGATGGTTTATTTGGTCAGAGGGTTTGTTTAACAGAAGACAGACAGAATGAGGTTCAGGCCGTTATGGTTGGTCAAGCTAAATGCCAGGATGGCAAACGTTAGAATTTGCACACTGAATGCGGGAGGATTGAACGATTGGAGGAAACGTCAAAGATTGGCCTATTCTGTGAAATTTAACAGAATCGACGTTCTTTGTCTCCAAGAAACGCATCTTCCATGGGCAAAGAGAAATCTCTTGTTCCTTAATGGGTTTGAGCTGGTTGCTTGTTCATCACAATCCTCGACAATTAGGGCGGTTGCACTTCTAGTTAGGAAGTCCCTGGGAGGGGTTAAAAGGGCTAAGGTAGATAGCATTGGCAGATGGTGTGAGAAATTGGCCTGATATGCAGTGCTCACTATTCTAGTGATCACTATGTATCAGTCCAAATGACCCTTATTGATGATTGGTTGTAAGTCAACCTTATAGACCAGCTATCCTTGTAGCATGGACAAGAGCAGTCTTTAGGCTAAACTCTAGAGGGCGTGTTAAGCCAGCTGTTATACCATCATATATACCCCTTGAACACCAAGTGAAAGGACACCACACAAGTTTTTATGAAAATAAAAGGATATTTATTATAACACAACAGCCCTGGACTCTTTATGAGGACAGGGCGCTAAGCACAATACAAAGCTCTTAAAGAATTTCTGAAAGTCGCACAATTTACACAAATGCCTGAGGGGCACGAAAAACCAAATACTCTAAAAGTGGAATGCGAAATACTAGCAGGTAAGTAACTAGTCTCAAAGGCTTTAGGATCGATAGGACTGGACTACTGAACCTTCAGATTACGAGCAGGAGGCCTAGGGAGATCGGGTGCAGAGTGTGCACTCTCATGCGGGATGCGGGACAAAGTCTATGGATGCTAGATTTCGTAAAGTTAGTGTTATCGGACGAATCCGACTAGGTAGAGCTGAAACGAAAAAGGATCTCGACACTTAGATAGTGAAGCTATGCTGGAGCACCAAAATGCTCAGGTTACCTAGCCCAGGGGCTGTGGCTGCATAGGGCTGAAAAGACGTCGGGAATCCTCGTTGCAGTCTATGGAGCCTGAAAGAAGAAGTTGCTGGCAGGCGACCAGTGATGAAGTTCGATGTGATCCAAGCCTGGATCGGTGATGAAGGATACCTGTAAGCAGAGGGGACCAAGTTCTGAATCACTAGCCAGTGATTAGAGGGGCACCAGGATGGCACTGGACGAAGTCACCTCGACCAGGTGAGTGGGCGACGCTGGGCTCTACAGTCTCTCGGACCAGAAGGCGTTGTCGGCAACCAGGATGGAGGTGCGAGCTGTCCCACGAAGGTATCTGCTGTCGACATCGCTGGACCCAGGATTGGGGCAACAACTCTTGGCAAATGCAAGCCCACGCGGTGGACTCAAAATGGCGTTTGGAGTGGACCAGGAGGGTCCGGGGTGCTCCTCTGTTGGAGGGGAGCAAGGGCCAGTCTGGAGCAACCAGACCAGTGGTGAAGGTGTCGTCGTTCGTCGTCAAGAGGGCTACAAGCCAGCAGGCAAGTGGCCGGACAACGCGGTGATCAGCAAAGTGCAGAAGGGCCCCACGCTGATCTTGTGGATGCTGGGGGGCTGGACTTCGGTGCTGGAGCTGCTCAGGGTTAGGGCTTCTAGAACCCCAAAGCACTCACTCGAGGATCCCTCGGCGGTCGTGCTGGATAAGTGTAGTGCAGTTCTGAAGATGGCCGGTCCCTTGAGGTCTCGTCACACCCACGAATCTCAGCTGGGCTGATGATGCAGGTAGAGGTCAGAGGTGCCAGGGAAGCTGGGTCTCGTCGTGCTGGTCGGTCTGGTTCCGGAGGAAGGACGTGCAGCAAACCGCAGTGTTCTTAGTTGGTGCCCGCTGATGCAGGGTGACTACTCCTTAGTCACAAGGGAGAAATCTTAGGAAGAAGTCCTGAGTTCCTTTCGTAGAAAGTAGTTTCAGGATTCAAAGATGATCTAATTTGGAAGGGTCCCCGCTCCCACCTTTATACTAAAGAAAGGGGCTGGTACGGGACTAGGTCCTGCCCATGGGTGGGACCAGGAAGGGGGGTGGTTACACTCCTCTCCCATGCCGGACTTTCCCCACGAATCTCAGCTGGGCTGATGATGCAGGTAGAGGTCAGAGGTGCCAGGAAAGCCGGGTCTCGTCGTGCTGGTCGGTCTGGTGCCGGAGGAAGGACGTGCAGCAAACCGCAGTGTTCTTAGTTGGTGCCCGCAGATGCAGGGTGACTACTCCTTAGTCACAAGGGAGAAATCTTAGGAAGAAGTCTTGAGTTCCTTTCGTAGAAAGTAGTTTCAAGATTCAAAGATGATCTAATTTGGAAGGGTCCCCGCTCCTACCTTTATTCTAAAGAAAGGGGCTGGTACGCGACTAGGTCCTGCCCATGGGTGGGACCAGGAAGGGGGGTGGTTACACCCCTCTCCCATGCCGGACTTTCCCCAGCTCAGGGGCTGGTGTGCCCCTGGAACTGGTTCAAGCCGGCCTATGCATAGTGAGCACCGGGGTGCCACTTGCAGTCACCTTCCTATTCAGCCCTGCCTACCTAGGATAAACAAAACCCTGTCTGGGATGGTGCTAGCACCGCCCCTGACAGGAAACCCTTTGTCCAAGCTCTCCTCGCTGGAAGGACTCCCAGCAGCAGGAGGTCAGACTTGTGTCTGTGGTGGCAGCATCCATTTTGTGATGCTGAGGCTTGAGTTAACTTTAACCGGGGTTCACAGTTACATACATGTCATGTCCCTCTAGAAGGGTGGAATGCTAACCCCGTCGCCAGAATTGGCGAGGGGTTAGTATTTCAATTCGTATGACACCTTACTCGACATGTTTTGGTAAAGCGATACCAAAGTTGGCAAATAACCGCGAGGATTATAATGCACTTAAGAGTATATGGTACGCGTTATCATGGAACAGCTATTAGGACTTGGTTCCGCAAGCTGCAAACGGGCTCAGCTCATGCCAGAGCACCATCTCACATAATTCCAAGCACTCTGCCTTCAGGATTGATAAGGCCTGCCATAGGAGTGACTGATAGGAATATATGTGTCCACTTTAGGGTTAGATATAGGACTACTATATCTAAAGCAAAGGGTGATTACACCACCTTGCCCCAGCTGTCGTGCAGCCAGTTGTGTCAGATTTGGATGGCCAGCCAGGGGTGGCATAATACATGCTGCAGCCCCTGGTAGGCCCTGGGTACACCTATGCCCTGGGTAGCTAAGGTACACTGTACAGGGACTGATAAGGTGACTCAGTATCCAATTAGATATGCACCTAAGGTACATGGAATCCATTTTACAGAGAGAGCAGTAGGCCTGGGGCCCTGAATAGCAGGGTCCCAGGTCAACTAAGTCGGAAAACCAGCAAAACACCAGGCAAAAAGTTGGGGGCAACCATAGTCAGGTATCCACCCTCCTACAGATGGGTAATAGCGGAGATTGAATTGGGCTATACAATGTGTGTAGTCTATGGATCTAACGAAGATGACCCAGAGATCTACGATTTTCTAGAAGTGAAATTAGTTAGCTGGCCTACACCTTTATTATTGTGTGGAGATTTAAATATCTCTGCGAATTGGGACGATATGGTAAACTATGCTGGGCGGAAACCTAGAGTTTTTAGGGCAATAAAGGCCCTTATGGGGTCGCTTGGATTGATAGATGTATGGGGCTCTAAAGAGCCAAATGATTCTGGATTCACCTACTTCTCAAATCCTTTTCAGAAGTATACTAAATCAGATTATTTTTTTATCTCTTCTTATGAAATTAATAAAGTAGTCATAATTAAACTGCCGAGGACGATCTCTGATCATAATCCGCTGGTAGTGTCATATGAAAGGGATTTTGTTGAAAGGCAAAGGACATCTTGGACATTCGAAAGGAGACTATTGGTGGATAAATGATTTGTGAGCACATCATGAAGTGGACTGGCAAATTCTTTGCAGCTTATAGATATAGCTCCTCTCGTAATGTAGTTTGGGAGACGTTTAAAGCAGCCTTAAGGGCCGAATCAATAAGTTTTTCAGCCAGGCTGAGAAAGGAAGAAAGGAGGGAGGTAGAGCGACTACTGGAGAAATTAGCTGTCGCGGAAGAAGATCATATAAAGGTAATTGCCCTTGGAAGGGATAGTAGTGACAGTCCAAGGACACTCTTGACTATTAAGGCAGAGCTGCAGAAAGTGGTTACTCAGAAGGCGATTGGGGAGTTTCAAGCATCTAGAGCTAAGCGGTACGAAACTGGAGAACATGCAGGTAGAGCCCTAGCACTACGTTTAAGACAGGAAAAGTCAAAAAACGTAATCACCAAGATAGTTGAAGGTGGTAAGGAGTACACTGAGGCCAGGGAAATTTTACAACTGTTTAGAAAGTTTTATCATAGATTGTATGATGAGGAAGAGCAGGATGGAGGTCAGGGGGAAGATTATGGGGATAATGGCCCGCGGTTAGATGATTCAGCAAGAGAAGAATGGGTAAGGATATAACTGAGTTGGAGGTCACGGCCGCAATACAGGAGCTAGCCTCGGGCAAGGCGGCAGGACCAGACGGAATCCCCTTGGAGGTGTACAAATGTATTGAATCAGAGATCAACCCGCTTCTAGTGGATCTCTTTAATGGGATACTGTGTTCAGGGGTGATTCCGGATTCGTGGAGAGAAACCAATAGAATAGTATTCCACAAGAAGGGGAACAAAGCGAGACCCCAGGATCGTATCGACCAATATCTCTGATTAATAAGGACACCAAGCTGTACTCTAAGATCTGGGCTAGAAGGTTAGGCAGGATCATTGGAGGTCTTGTCTCCCCCTGGCAGCATGGGTTTGTTCCTGGGCGTGGTACGATGGATCATACAAGAAGGGCTATAGCTCTGTTTGACGCCCATGCTGCCACAGGGGGGGAGATGGCCATGATCCTGCTCGACGCAGAGAAGGCTTTTGACCGTGTGGTTTGGAGCTTTCTTTGGGGTATCTTGGTAGGGAGAGGTTTTGGGGTTAAAACCATCAGAGCTCTCAAGGCTATGTACTCAGACCCTGTAGCGAGAGTGACGGTCATGGGTGAGAAGTCTGAATTAATTGCTATAAAGAGAGGAACGCGCCAAGGGTGCCCCTGCGCCCCGATCCTTTTCTCTCTTTATATTGACCCTCTCATCCAGGAAATATTAGGATGCCCCAGGATTAGGCCTGTGGTCTTTAATGGCTACGAAAATAAAATTTTGGCTTACGCGGATGATCTCGCGGTTTTTACAACTGATCCTCAGCAGGCGATGTCTGTTTTGGCCGAACTCGCAAAGCGATTCGGTTGTCGATCTGGGTACTTACTAAATGAAGCAAAAACTCAGATAATTTGCACTAAAAATATCATTAAATCAGACTCTAGATTTGTGGATGCAGCTACTTATCTAGGTGTGAAAATTAATGCCTCAGTCGATAAAATAGTAGAAGACAATTATATCCCGCTTATCAATTCTATAGAGGCTGAGTTGAGAAGAATAGATGTGCTACATCTGTCTTGGATAGGGTGGGTGAACGCATTAAAAATTACGATGTTTCCCAAGGTATCGTACCTCTTTCGGGCCATACCATTATTTCTTGGAGAAAATAATAAAAAATTTGGAATCCGTTTTCATTAGATTTATCTGGCAGTATGGGAAGGTCAGGCGCTCTACAAATCTGTTGTCACTTCCTAGGGAAAAGGACGGACTGGCCTTACCAAATTTAAGATTATATCACTGGACCTGTCTTCTGACTCAAATGCTGGTTCTTTTCCATTCTGAGACGAGCACTGGTCAAGCAAGCATTGATGTTCAAATACCTCCATCTATCTTTGAGTTGTTGTTAGGGAGAAAGGCTCTAGGCTTATTGTTGTGTGAAGTCGACCGGAGATTTTATGAGAAGGCTAGATTTAAGATTTTGGATGGGGCGTGGTGTGTTTGGAAAGCTAGCGTAAAGGCTTTTAACATTTCCAAGAGTAACCCATATCTACATATATGTAACTCAAGCCTTTTCTCACAGCTGGGTGTAGATAGGACCCTGAAGGATTGGAGGGGGATGGGGATTAAGACACTGGGGGATATTATGGAGGGAGATGGGGTAGTGAGCTTTGATGCCCTGCAGTGTAGGTTTGGAATTCCATCTAACCATCGGTTTTTGTACGGCCAAATTACACGGTCCTTGAAGGCATTAAGACCCAAACCGCCGCCTCCGGCTAATATCCCCCTGCTGGAATTGCTGACTAGGGGCTGTAAGAAGATAAAGATTATATATAATCTTCTTCTTATAGGAATTTAAGATGACTTGGAAAAGATAGAATCAGCCTGGGCTATGAAACTGGGGAATCCCGATGTTGATGTCGACCTTGCTCTATATCTGAATAAAAAGATTTTTCGGGCCTCAAACCTGCAGGCCCAGCATTATAAAACAGTGTTTAACCTCTATTATACGCCGGCTAAATTATTTGCTTGGGGGGTCAGGGAAGATGATAGATGTCCCAGATGTAGGGTTGGACAAGCAGATCTACTGCATATGTTATTCAACTCTAGTTTGCTTGCCCCAGTCAGGTCTGAGATAGAGAAATTCTGGGAGGGGATGCTAGGTCATAAGATCGATCTATCCCCTACCCTGATGTTACTGGGTACAGATTCAAACTCGAAGTTGGGAAAAGAAGAGGAGGCCTTGGTTTTTATCTCAGTGGCAGTGCTCCGGATTTTAATATCAGCGGGTTGGAAAGATTCTGTGGCTCCATCCTTTCAAATGTGGCTTTCCAGATTTCTCGGAATACATAATATGGAGTCCTGTCTATATGAACAGAAGGGTGTGTAAACTCGGGACTTTGGAAGAGGTATCTGGGTCCCTATTTCAAAACGGAGGGAGGCAAAGTTGTAGCGCCTGACCTGGTATGCTGCTTTTTTCTGCTACTTTAGACAGCAATGGGTTTTAAAATGTTTCTGGATATCATCAATGCTGGTTAAGGTCAATTGAATCATCCCTAATCCATATTTATGTATTTATTGTGCCTGTTGCCTCAATTTTGTATATAATGCTCTGATCAAATGAATTTTTATGTTTCTCTGTAATGCACCGATAAATCCCAATAAAATATATTAAAAAAAAGAAGATTTACAGAAGGAGAAGAAGGGAATAAAAAACCCTTTCAATAGTTTTGGGGAAAAATACTGAGTGCACGAATAATTTGCATGCGTTACAGGCCAACGCCTACAGAATACAATCGGAGGGTTTTACCATAGAGTAGTTGGTGATGGTGTTTTGTGTGTGGCGGATGGTTTGTCAGATGACAGTGAATAAGAAGTATTCAGTGCACCAGTGAGGGGCACGCGGCATGTGATATGAAAAAGTATCCATAAATAACGGTGATCTCTGTTGCACCCGCAGATACTGACCTGACAATTTCAGATCGGTTTGAATGTGTGGCATGTATAAATGGATGCGGGAATGCCACAGTAAATGTTAAACCCGAATACTGCACAGAACCTTGAGAATAGAAGAATTAGGGATCTTTCACTGGCGCCGATGAAAGCCGCATGACCTGTATGGCTATGAACAAACAGGCTGAAGAATGTACACCCATAGATGCGGGAGAAACTCACGATCAACAGCATCTGACCACTTTTTACTCTTTCTAGTGAACCCCTAAATAAATGAATATTTAGTCATTGGAATAGTTCTCTAGGCAATTTTATGTT
The DNA here is from genome assembly GCF_964263255.1 of Lissotriton vulgaris. Classification (NCBI taxonomy): domain Eukaryota; kingdom Metazoa; phylum Chordata; class Amphibia; order Caudata; family Salamandridae; genus Lissotriton; species Lissotriton vulgaris. The sequence goes on from NC_141691.1 coordinate 1,477,458,039, forward strand.
TAGGTTCGCTTTCTCTTAAGCCAAGATCTAATCGCGCACCCTTGACTTGCCAGGTTGAGCCCGCCCAGATGTGTCCCCTCTCTGGGCTCAATGATGAAGCATGCGACTAAGGGCCAGATGTAGGTGGCCATTTACCGACCGGTAACAGCCGATTTCGGCCGTTACCGACCGGTAAATGGTCATTCCTGATGTAGGTGCCCAATTTTACCGATTCGGTAAATTTACAGATTCGGTAAAATACTGAATCAATATTTTTACCGATTCGGTAAATTGGAGATGTAGGTGGGACTCTCCTGAGTCCCACAGGCCTTACCGAATCGGTATTTTACCACCCAATCCAATTGGGTGGTAAAATACCGAATCCAGGTGTGCATGCACATGTGTGCATGCACACCTGTGCCATGTGACAGACAGACATGCCCTTAGGGCATGTCTGTGTGCCACATGTCACACGTGCCTGAATTCGGGGTGCTAGAGGGTGTCAAAGTGACACCCCCTGCACCCTTGCAAAAATTGGTATTTACCGAATCGGTAATGACCATTGATTCCTATGGGCTTCAATGCCCATAGGAATCAATGGGCATTACCGATTCGGTATTTACAGAATCGGTAAATACCGAATCAACGATTCGGTATTTACTGATTCTGAATTACCTACATTTCCCCCCTCTAATTTACCACTTCTTAAATACCGAATCAGTAAATTAGAATTACCTACATCGGGCCCTAAATCTTGATGAGTGTGAGTGATGTGAAAAACACTATAATGGATGTAGAATGGTCTCATTGCCCTGTAGAGAAAGGGCCGCATTTCTCCCATACTCCGGATGGTTTAGCTTTTAGTAAACTGCTTAATTACGATCTAGAGCACACTATTAACATGATGGGTGTGCAGAGGGATGGCAGCCTCCCACCTACATTCAAGGGCAGAGGATGTTCCTCTATTATTGACTATATCTTAGTTTCTAGATTTTTAATAAATAGAATCACCAGTGTAAGGATAGAATGGAGTAGTTTTAGTGATCACAACCCCCTTGAATTGGGGTTGTTGTATCCGGCGGCCCAAAAAGTAGATATCAAGGTACAATTACTGAGAAGGTAACAAACAAGGGAAGGAGACTAAGATGGTCCAAAATAGATGGGGAAACCTTTTATAAATCCTTGATGGACTCTGGTAAACCCGCATTGGATGACTGTTTAGATATGGATGTTCAAGGCCCGAGGTTGCTCGAAGCATTTGGCCAGATTGCTGACCTTATAGACGGTCTACTAAAAACTAGTGCGCCCACTGTAACCCACGTTGGTTCGATAGAGACTGCTCAAAGGCTTTAAGGGAGCTCAAAAGCAGTCTTAAAACCAAACCAAGGGACACCCTACAAATCGCGGTGTGTAGGAATAATTATAAGAGGGAGACCAAGAGGAGAAAATTAGCTCTACAGGGAGAAGCGTGGGCAGACCTAAGAGAAGCGGGGGAAAAAAGGGACATGTCCGGGTTCTGAAGAATTATTAACCAACCAACTTTCCTGGAAAATAACACCCCGGAGATAGGATCAAATATCCTACCAGAACAGTGGGTCTCCCATTATAAGGGGCTGTACAACTATGAGCCAGGAACAACTGAAGAGCAGGTAGAAACCTCACATCAGGGCACCACAGTAGTGTTCACCATTAAGGAGATCACTGCTGGAATAGAGGGCCTGACGAAAAATAAAGCCCCTGGCCCTGACGGAATCCCCCCTGATTTGTTTCTCAGCTGTGTAGAACTCTGGGCTCCCATAATGACTAGGGTCATAAATACCGCCATCACTTGTGGCCTGCCGCCGTCGTGGTCAAAGGCCATAATCGTCCCTATCTTCAAGAAGGGCAATAGGAAAGACCCCAAGTGTTATCGCCCGATTTCCCTGATTGATGTGTCTGCCAAACTTCTGGGAAGGGCAATCCTTAATAGACTATCCGAGTGGACCGAAGAAAATAACATCTTCTCGGACACTCAATATGGATTTAGGACGGGGAGGTCCACCAGTGATCAATGCCTGAACCTCTATATGCTGACTGCCAAATACATCATGGCCAGCAATGAAGCCATCTATATGGGGTTCATGGATTTGGCAGCGGCATCATATCATGTCAATAGGGAGAAACTTTGGGTCATGATGTCTCTCATGGGGATAGAGGTTGGCTTAATTAACATCCTAAGGGAACTTCACAGTGATACCTCTGCTAAAGTCCGTTTCAATAGGGAGGGGGGCTGACCGATTCATTCCCTTGCAAGAGTGGGGTACGGCAAGGCTGTATCCTTGCCCCATTTTTATTTTCCCTTTATATAAATAATTTGGAGCAGTTTTTGTTAAACCTAAAGGCAGATTGCCCAAGGGTGGGGACGCGTCATGTCCCCGTTCTGCTTTACGCAGACGACGCGGTCTTGCTCGCACGTACGCCTAGGAGCTTACAGATTCTGATTGATGGATTTGTTAAATTTATGGGCTCCCTAGACCTTTTTGTCAATTTGGGCAAATCATATGTGCTGTTGGCTGGTAACAAACCTTGCACCAAATTTAAGTACGCAATAGGAAATCATAAAATAGAAGAGGTTAAAACATTCCCTATCTAGGTGTAATTTTTGACGGGCCTCTACAATTTAACTCCCTGGTTGAGGAGCGCTGTTGTAAAATGATTGCTACCAATGGCGCAATTGCAAGTTACGGTAGGAGGGTAGGCAGATGGAGCCCTGAACAGGTGATGAACCTGTACAGCTCCATATGCTGCTCCAAAATGATTTACGGGGCAGAGGTATGGGGCTTTGTTAACACTGCAAAAATACAGCGGGAAGAAAATAAATACCTAAGAACCATCCTGAGGGTACCCCCAAGCACCGCTGGTTTCATAGTACACAGGGAAATAGGGAGGCCTTACCTAGAAGATCTGGTAAAACTTAGGGCAATAGTGGCCTGGCTAAAAATTTGGGTCAACCCTGACGCGTCTCTAAGCAGAGAAATCCTAAATGATTGCTTAGAAAGGGATAAATGTATGAGAATACCATGGCTCAATTATGTAAAGAGTACCTTAGAGGCCCTTGGCTACAGGAACCTCTTCACCAACCCTGTAGCAATTGTATCCCAGCACAAGGTGTTAGTAAAAAAAGCTTTTTTAGAGCAAAAAGCACAACAGAGAGCTGAGGCTGAAGGGCTCAAAAAGACACTGAGGGCTCACAACCTGGCTAAGAGCGTTGAGGGAATGGAGCCATATCTGTACCTGATGCATAATGCTCAGGACAGATTTCTGATGTGTCGCTTCAGATTAAACTTACTTCCATACTTATTGGCATCACCAGCAGGGTTTTTAACTACAATTGAGCAGAAGGGAACCTGCGGCTGCGACAATAGGTCTCCGCAGGATTCCCTTCACTTTGTACTACTGTGCCCGTTTTATTCCATGCCTAGGCGTAGATTTCTAGTGAAAATTTTAAAACAAGCCAGCCTGGAACATGCTAAAGAGGCCCTAACTTATCTACAGAAAGCATCCGACCCCTTAACATTGTGCTGCATAATGAATTTTATTAAAGTGGCGGTCCGTTTAAGGGTAACCAGAGGAGAGGAATGATGCACGAAAATTGTTATTAAACTTTTTTTTAAAGTGTCAAAATCCCCTTTCCCTTCTTTTTGCAATGTGTAAAAATAATTATTACAATTGGGATCCTGAAAATGATTTAATGAAGTTTTTTTACTCATGTATATATGTATGTGCTTTTATGGTGATTTTTAATCATCGAATAAAGAATCCTTGAATTGAATTGAATTGACTAAGGGGGATATTTACAAGCCCCTAACGTCACCAGCGCACCACTTTTTCTGACGCTTCAATGGCGTTGCTTTTTAGAAACACAAGAACTCAGCACCGGGTTTTGTCCATAATTCTAATCATCAACTAGACGTTAAACAATTGTATAATTTGTACCACATGATAACATGATATATAATTTCACTTTCTTTTTTATTGCATTATTTTTTTTTGTTTTTTCATGAATTCCTTTTTTCCTCTATAAATATCAAATAGATAAATTTATATACAATTATTGTATTACACATACATAAAATACAAAAACCAGCATAATACAGATTTCCTTAGATTACAATACAGTAGTCCATGATGGTATACAGAACCAAAATTCCATTCAACGCGTTTCGGCTATGCCTTCCTCAGGAATTCTGTATATTTCTCATGAGCGTTAACTGTATACGATTCTGAGTGCACAAATCCGGGCGTAGGCTGTGTAAAAGACGCAAGATGACTTCAGCAAAAAGCCTATGTTTCCTCTATGAGGCCCACTAAAAGTTAATGCTGTGGCCTTGATTCTCTAGTGCAAGATATGTCAAATTTCTTCTATTGTCATTATTCCCAGTGATTTCGTTATTTTCTGTAGCTCACGTTTGACACAAATTGGCCTTCTTGACTTGTGCTCCTATTTTACGGCTTCTTCAGATTGTCTTTGGGCCATGCATCTGGCCTGTTGGTGGATTCACTGTCCCGGCATAAAGGCTCCCTTACTTGTGGCCTCCTCACGCCTTCAATGGCATTGCGCTATTCCTCATATTTACAAGGCGGCGCAAAGCCACTTAACGTGGCTTAACGCCACCTTGTAAATATACCCCTTTCCGCAGCAATCTGCTGCGGCAAAGGGGCAGGCAATGGGTGTTGCCATCGGCGTTCCACTGCAACACCCATTGCCTTTTGACGCTGCCCTAGATTTTCAAGGCTAGGGCAGTGCCATAAACTAAGGCCAGGTAATATCTGGTCTTAGAATGACAACACATTTTTTTGCTCTTTCCAGTGCTTTAAATGGGCCGGTACTCACCGGTACTGAGTACTGGCACTACCACATTTTCTAGCCGCCAGTACCGGCACTCTTCTTTATTCAGGGACAGTACAGGTACCCTGATTGATGGCATGACAGGCTAAGATTTGCTATTGCCACAAACGATTTGCTATCGCCTCAAACGCAGGATAAATGCCGCTTTGCATTTCACAGCCGCACTGAGGCTCTTAAGTAGACTTTTGCAGGGACGCTGCCAATGTCCAGTAGCACATATTAGAATTTCCCCACACTGCAGGGGTTGGGGAGGGCTTGCATCACGCTGTGATTAACAGGACAGGGTCTAGGCAGACCCTGCACTGTTTTAGGCGTTCAACAACCGTTCTGCTGCAATCCCCCACCTCATCCCCCCTTTCTGTCAGGTGCGTGAATTGGCCAGGCCTGGGGCTACCGGTCAGTAATCCAGTCCATTTAAGGTATTGCCCTGGCCATAGAAAGCGAGTGGCAGCCGGTTTTCTTATGTTTGTTTTTTTCAGCACAGGAGCTGCTTTCCTTTGTGTGCCCCATCAACACTAATCGCTGCATTTACATAACAGCGAGGGATCCATGGTGTGAAGGTAACCCTGCCGAAAGAGCAATGAATAGCAGAGAATGCTACAGCACTCCAGGAACTGGATCTGGTTGGGGGAAAACAACATGAACATAGAAGGAAGGGGGAGGAAGGAATGTAAAAAAAAGTGAGTTCACAGCTGAAGTTAGAATTGCCACTTTTTTCAGATAAATATACCAGATATTTGTTCAGTTTTGAAATGGGTCCTTAGGAATTATATTTTAACACAAATTTGTGTAAAGTAAAAAATCTGCTGTATTTCTTGAGGTAATGGATTTAGCTATTGATGAACCACATGCAATTACAATTGAATCGCCTCTTTTAATGCCAGGAAGCAGTCTGATAAAGAGAGATGAACTAACCATTAGCCTGAAATTTAGTTAAAAAAAGTTGCCTTGCAGAATTTACAGGGCGCAACGGAGCATGCGCACGCACACACACACACGTGCACAGTCACACACACATGCACACATAAACACATACACACACATGCACCCACACACACAAACTTTCACAGCTTGGAAATAGTTTTGTACTTTTGAAGTGAAATAATTATTTATGCTTTTATTTACTGGGAAAAATATCAATCCTGATTTAGCAAGTTTTTTTTTTTTGCAAGTCTTTATTTAAAAATACCGGCCTCAACCGTAAGTGTGCTCTATTATCAACACAAATAATGAAATCTAGGGCAACACATTACTGGCCAGGTGGCAAATGTAGGGTATGGGTACATCATGGAGGAGAGAAGATGAGGCAAGTGGAGGAAAAACAGTGGCAAACTGTTAGAGACTTGTGGAGAAAGTAAGCTAGTGGTGGCAGTAAGAGGGGCAGAACCAGGAAGAGAAGGTTGGAGGCTGGGTAGAAATGAGAGGTGAATCGAGAACGGAGGAGAGGTGTAGATGTAAAGATACTGAACAAGCAAGGGACCGGAAGAGCCTGGCCATAGGGAAAAGGGCAGATGCAGTGTTTTAAATGGGTACAGCGTACTGCCACTTCTTATTTTTATCACTGTTAATACCGGCACTTCACTACTGCCTAGCAGAGTACCAGTACTCATGAAAAGTAAGCTAATTGGCTGCTAGTGCTGGTGAGCACTAGGCTGTCCGAGAAGAAGGTGCCTCTGACAGCCAAGGTGCTTCTGTAGTCCTTAGCTCATCAGCTTTTGTGTATATGTCTGCTTGTTTTTTTTTGAGTGCGTGCACGCTTGATGATATACAGCATTGTGCCAAACAACAACAAATAACGGTATGACATTAAGAAGTTGCAAATATTACAAAACAAGGAAATTTTTATCATCTTATGCTGTTTGGCTTTCATTGTGTGTAATGATGTAACCTGTTTTGTTAACATAATGCATTTCCGTTGTGTTTTGATATGTGCTGCAACTGGTGTGGAAGTCGTCATATCTTGGCCGTAGCCCCGCCCATAGCCCCGCCCACTTGTCACACCTCTAGCTCTTTTTAATGAGTACCTGCACTTATTTTTTCCCATTTAAACCACTGGCTCTTTCTATGTGTGCTGCAAAATGCCATTATTGATTGTTTATGTACAGGAAGGTGTACATAAGCAATCACCCCTGAAGCATTGGCATCCTTGCAACATGGCGCAAGGGTACCTGCACTGGTGCTAGGCAGCTTTTTGTAGCTACAGGGCTAGAGGAAAATGCAGGGGTGTACCCTAATTTTGTAAATACGGTGCATCCCTGCATTTTGAAGATTGCAGAGTGCCGCTTTGCCAATGTTGTGTTAAAACCGCGCTCCCACATTTTCTTGTAAATATCCCCCTTTATGTTTTTTGTAGCAGGGTGCAGAAATATTAACAGAGATGAGGTCTTCTTCTCAGTTTGTTTGTTTTGTGTAGCATTGAAAGGTGGAGTTACTTAGCCTACTGACAACAAAAACGTCTACCTCCCCCTATTGATTTTGAGGTTTTCTTTTTCCACCCATCTAACTTTTATTTGCAATGTTGTCCAACATAATTTGTTATCGTATGCCACTGTTTGTGGATGCTAGGAAGACAGATATGTTCCTGCACTTTCATTTTTGTGTTTATTTACCCAACTTTTATGTTTTTCTACATGCGCAGGTGGTGACCCTCACTATTACTGTATACCTTCCGTATTTCTTCCCTTGTACTCCTGTCATGAATGAAACCGATCTACAATTTGAAACCCAGCCTGAGAGGTAAGTCATAAAAATGTATTTTTCTGTATGTCCACATATTGCTGCAATCAAACCTGATCAATACTCCTAGAAAAGAATCTATCCTCATCTCATCACCCCCTCCCCACCCCACACCCACCGTCTTCCATTTCTAATCGAATGATTGGGCAGAAAGTCTGCAAAACACATGCAACAGATTCATTAGGATTTGACCCAATACTCAGAGCACAGAGTAAATGTGACTAGATTTGACCGGATGTGAAGGTCCTTTGTTCACAAAGTGGCTTTTGCATCTTGTAGAGGCGGCTGACTGCTCAGTGCACATGATGGCGGCAAGCCTCATAATGTGGAGGATTTAGGCCAATAGCGCTACCAGACTCACTGAAGTGGAAGACGTCACATCTCACACTGATTGACCTTAATGATATCAGAGGAGGTGACATTTCACTTCCTTTGACCCACCTAATGACATCACAGGAAGTTCCTTTAGCCATCATTTGCTCAGATAATGGACACTGTATTTTAAAATTATAATCGTTACTCAAATCTCAAGGCTTCACCATTTCACACTTTAGCCTAAATCATACATATACTTGCACAGGTTTCTGTAAATTTGTCACCAGGTTTCTAAAAAAACAACTTATTTTTTTCTTTTTTACATTTTTCTTATTCTATAGTATTCTTATTTCTATATTCAAACTATAGTCCATGTGATAAAGCTGAAGTGAAATAATTCGAGGAAGTATTTCTTCCATGCACATTTTAGCCACAGCTAGCATCATGGGAACATTTCAGATTTTTTTTAAACAAACACTTTACCTAACCCTTACTTACAGCGGGTTGCACATGGAGTCAGAGTACACCTTGGATTCTATGTTCCCTAGGTCTTTAATATCTTGCTGTGACATTTTTTCTCAGATTGTATTGGGTGAGGAGGAGCAACAATCAACTTGTTAAAAAAATGACTGGGGATTTGGGTGTGTTTGACCTACTCCTTCATTTAGTTCTCCTGCCAGAATCACTTCTTTTCTATATCTGGGTATGATTCTGGCAGTGCTTAATTTATATAACAAAAATGTTAAAAGTACATGCTAGGGCCCAAGATATTTCTCTGGTGATCATTGCAACTTGCGCCACCCACTGTTCATGTCGGCGCTCTAACTTTCCGATAATAATTCCACCTACTGACCACCACACTCCAACAAATATGACCCTTTTTACTACTTGAGCTCACCCAAAGCTGTAAGAATGGCCTTGAAGCAACGATATTATTTGCTTAATACATATTGAATTGTGAAACATACTGCTGATGTGCTGTGTATAAAAATAGACAAACAGCACCCCCATTTGGTGGAATATAAAGATGTGCTAGTGTTATGAAATGTGTCTGTGCTGAGCCCTGGCAAACACTGGCCTAAATTAAGAACTGGATTCTGGACTCCAGACTTACACTGGAGTGTCATATGCATATGCTGATGAAGATATGTTGTTAAGATACCGATCACCCGAGACATCCACCCACATTTCTTTCTTTGTCATGTAAAACATCCCATTCTTCCTGTTACCACTCTGGTCTTCCAGGATTACTGTCACTTCCTGGCCTAATCATTTTAAGCATATTTTAAAAAATCACAGTAACTTCTAATTGCAGTGAGGCTGCCCAGTAGCCCACTGGTCATTCCATCCCTGAGGTACATGGTCTGCTTGACACTGTGGTAAAGCATCTCTTTGCAGGTTGTTTACATGGACATTGGGTAGTGAATGGTGTAGGGTTGTAGTATTTGTTGTTATTAAAAAATGCTGCTGCATCTGACAGGGAATGTCAAGGTCTATTTGCTCTTCTGTCTTCTCCATCTACTTATTGGAATTTGAAAGAAACATAAGGGCACATTTATCACGAAATCGCACAGAAACCCATTTTGCTGCGCTGCATGAAAGGGCAGGAATGCACCGTATTTGTTTATAACCAAATTCTATTATGTTTAACAATACAAGCATCATCCACTGCGATACAATTGTAATTACCACAGTAGCTCTGGAGTACAATATTGAACTGAACAGCCACCTCAAACAACATTTCACTCTGGCGGTTTCCCATTATATGTCCACCACCTCCCCCATATTTTCTCATGATTTCGGGGGCATCCCAGTGCCTTTTATATCGGCTGCTCGTGAGTTGGACACCAGTCAATCCCTCGTCGCCTTATCAGTAGCAAGCGGTGTGAAGGCGGCTTCCACTGGAAAGTGATATCCCTTTTCGCCTTTCAAGCAGGCCACCCCTATGAAGATTCTTTCTGGACGTGGTCCCCCCAGTTCCTCCAAAAGGCCCAACAGTGGCACCCGGTGACCCAAGTCAATTGAACTACCCAATACCGCAGAATGTTTGAGACTCACCACATCCCAAAAGGAGCGTAGGGCCGGGCAGTCCCAAGCCACATGATTGAGATCAGCTTCAGGGAAAGAACAGTGTATACATGCAGCATGGGTTGATCAGCTCATCCATCATATATGATGTGGGTATGATGTGGGTACAGATAGATTCCATGAAGATAATTAGTTTGGATCCTTCACAACAGCGATGCTATGTCTAACTCTCTAGGAGCTAAACATGTCTCCCTCCAGCTTGCACCACCAAAACCATCTAGGGGCCGTTTACAAAAGCACCCTGGGGGTGCAGCAGGTGAATGTGCCAGCTTTATGAGCCCCAAGGGCACTTTGCTATAACAAAAGGGGCTGCATATGCTTGTATGACCCTTTTTGTAATACAGATAGTGTTGGTGCATATCCAACGCCAGTGCTATCATTAGAGGGCGTTCCCTCATTTTCATGGGTCTGTGGCCCGCATGCAAATGAGGGAATCACTTTACCTCTGAACCTGTGCCCTATTACCAACGTGGGTGCAGAGGCACACAAACATTTAGAAGCCGCACTGAAAGCGCACCACCAAAAGGTGGCGCACTTTTAGTGCGCCTTCTAAATGCAGCCCTCTAAAGGGATGAAATGGGGTCCCATGGACCCCCCCCAGACATCCCCTGCAGGCTGGTGCAGTCACTCACTGCACCCTCCTGCAAGGGGATCTCTAATCCTTTTAAAAAGTGCAGGTGAGTTGCCGTCTGCACAGAGGAACACGGAACAGCTTTTAAACAGCGGCTCCATAGTTATCTTGAATGCACTGCCCTGGGGGCAGAACTAGTTTGCAGCTGCCTTAGGGCAGCACAATCTTCCCGATAGGGCGCACATTCCATGTTTGGACCCAGCACACCTGATTTAAGGTGCGCCATGGCAAAAACATGGACATTGTGCCCTATCTGTAATAGGGCCCCAGTGTGTTAATAAACAGTGAACAATAAATTGCAAATATGGCTACCTTACTTAGGTGCCCCATAAAAAGTTTTGGTATTAAAAGAAATGCTTATGGTATAGGTCGTATTTGTCCCTTTATTCCTGAAATTACATCAGGGTCTCTCCTCGGCGAATAGCCCCTAGGTTTGTAATTCGGATCCAGGCCCATTTGAGCGAAACCCTCAAAACTTGAAATCTGCTGAATCCAGGTGCCTGACCATAGAGGAATCCGATCTGTCTGGCTGTGTTCCCACTGTGTTAGTTATAAAGCCGCCTTCCAGGAGAGTACCACCACTTGAGTCCAGGAAGGTCCCGCTAGGGGCATCCGGCCACCGTTGAGCAGGTTGAGAAGACCTGAATGAATGAAACGAGATTTATATTGCGCAACTTAGCCCCAGAGGGCATCAAGGCGCCTAACCAAATAAAATGATACGGTCAGAGAGCATGATTAATGATAGGCCTTGATGAAACACCACGTCTTTAAAGCCTTCTTAAAGAGAACCATGGTGGGTTGAGATTTGATCTCAGAGGGGAGGGCATTCCATAAATTAGGGGCCACAAATGAAAAAGCTTTTCCGCCCCATCTGACCTTGTTTGTCCGAGGGACGGTGAGAAGGTTCTTATTGGCAGAGCGAAGGTTTCTACTGGGAGCGTAGGGACTCAGAAGGGAACTTATGGCCTCAGAGCTGCCGTCGGATAGGGCACTGAAAACTAGGCATAGGATTTTAAAAGAGACTCTAGACTGAATCGGGAGCCAGTGAAGACTCTTCCTTGCAAGAGAGACAGAAGCGGTGTTAGGGAGGTCCAGAACAAATCTGGCAGCTGCGTTCTGGATGGACTGGAGGCGTTGGATGAGGCCTTTATTGATGCCTGCATACAGGGCGTTACAATAGTCCAGCTGTGATGTAACTAAGGCCACCACGGTCTGTTTGCGAGCTTGAGGGGAAAGATAGTGGGCGATTTTTCTAAGTACTTTGATCACTCCCCAACAGGTAGAAACAGTTCTATTGACCTGTAGTGACATGTCTAGAGAGGTGTCAAAAATCACGCCAAGATTCCGGGCGGAATTTGACGGTACGGGACAAGCTCCGAGAGAGGGAGGCCACCATTCATTGGACCAGCTGTTTTGATCTTTTCCAAAGATCAAGACCTCTGTTTTCTCTCCGTTCAGCTTCAGGGCGTTTAAAATCATCCAGTCGGAGACAGCTTGCATGCAATTACTGAAGCTGAGCGCTGAGGTACTCACCGAGTGGGAGAGGGACACCATGATCTGGGTGTCATCGGCGTATGACACCACCTCCATCCCCTGAGCTTTTACTAGTCTGGCAAGTGGGGCCACATAAATGTTAAAGAGGGTCGGACTCAAGGCCGACCCCTGTGGAACCCCACATTGCACAGGCTTAACAGGGGAGAGGAACTCTCCTAGCTTGACCCTCTGCTCTCTCTGAACAAGGAAAGAGGACAGCAAGCTCAGTGCAGGACCCTCCACCCCTATCTCCCTCAGACGAGCAGTTAAAGTCGAGGGAGATAGGGTATCAAAGGCGGCGGTCAGGTCTAAGAGGACCAAAAAAGTGGTCTGGCCTTGGTCGACCTTTGATCGTATATTGTCTGTCACTACTGTAAGGGCCGACTCAGTACTGTGGAATTTTCGAAAGCCATGTTGAGACTGGTCCAGGAACCCAGAGGCATCAAGGAAAGCAGTCAGATGATGATTGAGATGTGATTCCAACATTTTGGCTGGAGCAGGCAGTAAGGAAATTGGCCTGAAGTTCTTAAGGGTGTACAGGTCCAGGGTGGGGTTTTTAAGCAATGGCTTGACTATGGCTTGTTTCCAGGAAGCAGGGAAAAGACCCTGGGTCATAGCCTGGTTCATTACCTCAAGAAGCGGGGGCAACAAGGTTTCCCTGCAATCTTTCAGAACCTTCAACGGACAGGGGTCCATAGGAGAACCTGACTTTGTCCTGTTTAGCAGGGAGTCTAGTTGGTCAGAATTTTAGAGGGGTCCTTGGCCCAAGATTCTAAAACCGGTTGAGACGGGGGAGGACGGGAAGCCATAAGGTCTCTCTGTGCTTCCAGAGTGAGAGAGATGTCAGTGATTTTAGCGTGAAAGAAGTGAGCAATCTTGTCACACAGCTCTTGGGAACCTATGATGGAATCAGGCGTTTGTAGCGAACACAGGGAATCCACAATCTTGAATAGTTCCCTAGGGGATGTGAGGGATGATGTAAGCCTGGAGAAATAGTCCTGCTTTTCTATGATGACCTTGGACTTATATTCTCCAAGTAACAGCTTGTGTTTTTCTCTATCTGTGGGGTTCCAGGTTTTTCGCCATTGCCTTTCCTGCCTCCTGCATCCCTGCCTCAGCAGTCTAAGAAGGTTTTCGTCTGGCTGAATAACTTAGGGAGGCAGGGGCTAAAAAATCAACTGCTCTGGAAATAGAATTAGCAAAATCCAGTGCAGCATTACTGGCGTCCTTCGAGGGGGAAATAGGAGCCTGCACTATAAGGGGGGCAAGAGAGTCATTAGTAATAGCCTTATAGTTCCGTCTCAGTATTTTGTTAGTAGAACTTCGTTGGTGTAAAGAAGAGGAAAAGGTTTTTAGTTCTAAGGGAACCGCTAAGTGGTCTGACCAGACCAGGGGAATAGGGGAGCCCACAGATAGTCTAGGGTCATTAGAGAACACCCCATCAAGGATGTGGCCAGCCAGGTGGGTAGGGCTATCGACCAGCTGATGCAGTCCACATGCGGCCAAGGAGTCCACCAGGAAAAGGGTGTCTTTTGAGTGCAAATCATCAAGATGAAAATTGAGGTCTCCCAAAATCGTAAGATGGGGTTGGGTTTGCCAAAGTAAGGTTCCAAAATTTTTAATAGTTTAGAGCTAAAACAGGATCTGGGGCCGGGTGGTCTGTAGATGAGAAGCCCTGTGAAGGACACAGAGGGGGATGAAGAGATGGCAAAGTGAATGGCCTGGAAGAGGTCTGAGGGTGCAGAGAGAGTCTTAGTACGACAGATAGATGAGGCTTTAAACAGGATTGCCAGCCCACCACCCCTGCGTCCTAGTCTGTCCAGTCTTTGTAGAGCATATCCCTCAGGAATAGCTAACAAAAGCTGGGGGCCAGATGAATCAGACGCCCAAGTTTCGGTGATGAACACCCAGGAATGGTTTCTATCAGAAACAAACTCGTGAAAAGCAATATTATTTTTTATCAATGATCTGGCATTGATGAGGAACCCCATTTCCGAACTGTAGGTTGGCATAATACCTTTGACCCCCAGCAATCGAAGTTCCAGACTGTAAGCAGGATCATCCCCCTCACCCCCATGAACCATTCATTTACGAGCACCAGATGTGCAGCAAGATAATAGCAGAGATATCAGTCATACCAAGGCCACCGTCAAAAGGAGACTTCTGCGCTAAGTTGAAGGCCACCCGATATAGCCCGCCCCGACGAAGGACGTCAACTTTGAGGTGAAGGAACGGAACTACCCCTGGGGAATGGAATGCGTCGTATTGAACATTATGCAGTGTATTTCTGTCTTTTCCTAGCGCTGGCACACAATGTTTTGCCTAGTGCCACGCAGGAACCCTTGCACTCTGGTGCAAGGGTGCTTGCATTGTAAGCAGGAAACCTTCCTACACAAAAACAATCCTCTGATTTTTTTTTGTAAATATCTTTTTATTGCAGCAAAATCAGAAAGGCATACAGTAGATTTAATCCATTCCCCTTGGAGCTCAGTGAAAGCGCCGCTCCCTCACCCTTGTATCACACAGCCATTTAGCTCACACCCCGGAGGTCGAGCGGCAAAGTCACGGGTATAAAGAAACTGCGCTGGAGCGTTCTGAATATGGCTGTAGCCACCAGGTGGGTGGGAAATGGCAGAGCTGCTTTTTGGGTCCTATCACTCCCTCTCCCATGTCCCAAGTCCAGTTTGAACCAAGAGTCACTGTACACCCTCCTTGCATAAACCCCCCCCTCCCCCGTAACACCCTCATCCCCACCTACCCCGCTACCCTCGTCTAGGATCCCCCCTGACCACCCCCTACCCGTGCCCGGACCCCCCACCCCCCCAGGCGTGCCAGAGTATCACCAACCGAGCTCTCTACCCCTCCACCAAGACCAGATCCGAAGCATGGCTCCAGGATTCATCAGCAAACATTCGTAGATCATCACATTGGAACGCAAAGGCAGTGAAGCAGCAAAGTGGGCCTAAGCCGTCCCCCCGTCAGGCGGGTGCCCCGCCGGAGCCGGACTATGCACCGGGGAGTCCTCCTCTTCCACGTCCAGGAGCGTGAGATCTAGGACCAGCCCCTCCCACGCCCTGGCTCTCTCCAGTGCCATGTCATTGTCTATCCTGAGCGCGGCCTGCAGGCGAAGCTCACCCTCACATCTGGCCCATTTTAGCAGCTCAGCCTTCCAGCGCTCTACCACGGGGCCCCGGGACGCCTTCCATTGGGACGTAATGGCCCGCTTCGCCAGGAGGAGCCCCAAGTCCAGAAACTTGCTAGTGACTTTATTCTTTGACGTGTGTGGGAACCAGTGTAGTATGCAATGTGCCATGGTGAGTTGCAGGTCTCTCTCCGTCACCTCCCTCAGAACCTCCACTACTTCCTCCCAAAAGGGCCCCAGCTCAGGACAGGACCAGAACATGTGTTGGAAGTCGGCGGGATCCGCCGGGCAACGTGGACAGGACGCCGGGTGTGCCGGGAAGTATTTATGTAATTTATCAGGGGTCAGGTATGCCCTATGTAGGACATAAAAGTGCACCAGCTGGAACCTCGCGTTGCGCGTGCCATTCCGGGCCCCCTCCAGTATGCCATTCCAGGCCTCCTCAGGGATCTCAGTCGCCAAATCGGCTTCCCATTTCGCCTTCAAGGCCAGCAGGGGAGCGGTGGACTCCGAGACCATGCGTCGAGACAGGCACGTGACAGCCTTGACCGTCCCCGCCATCATCACGACGTACTGACAGCCCAGGGACAATGGCGGCTCTGACATGCCCGCCCCCCAGTGTTTGCGGATCGCCGCCGTTAAAGCCGCATGGAGGAGGAAGTCTCCACCCGCCAGCTCAAAACGGTCCTGCAGGAGGTCGAAGGGCAACATCACCCCGTTTTCGTACAGATCACCCATGGATGACAGCCCCTGCTGATCCCGACCGTCCAGCCCGTGCCACGAGCCCCCATGCGGAAGCGCCCCGCAGAGTCTAAGTGGGATCTCAGGTGCGTACGGAACCGTAACACCGCATCTCCGGCGATATCTGTTCCAGCATTTCCGGGCCGTCGCAAACTCCTGAGTGAGGTGGAAATCCCCCATCGGAAGTCCCAGGACAATCCAGGACAACACCTGGACCGGACCCGCCGGCTCTCCCGATCCGTCCGCCCCTCTCCTGGCCCGCGCCACCCACTGTGTCAGCCACTGCAGCTGCGCCGCCAAGTAGTAGAGCTCATAGTCCGGCACTGCTAGACCTCCGTCCGCCCTCGGGCGGAGAAGTGTGGCATGGGCCACCCTGCACCTGCCCGCCCCCCACAGGAAACCGATGACCATCGATCGCAGCCGTCGAAAGTAGCTCGCCGGGATCCAGATCGGGAGGGTCCCGAAGAAGTAAAGCAGCCGCGGCAGGGTTACCATCTTGAGTAGCGCCACCCGTCCCATGAGTGACAATGGGAGCGTGCTCCAAAAGTCGAAGTTCCCTTTAGTGTGCCTGATCGCCGTACCGATATTCCCCTCAAGGATATCGACTCTGTCATGGAAGATCGAGGTGCCAAGGTATCGCAGGCTCCTCTCTTCCCAAGTCACGCCCTCCGTAGTTTGCGGGCATGCTCTCCGTGGGCGGGCCGGGAATAGGTGGGACTTCGCCCAGTTCACTCGGAGGCCCGAGATTGCACTCAGCGATTGCAGGAGAGTCTTAGCTCCACGCAGGGAGTCCGCCGAGTCCGCCAGGAACATCAGCTGATCATCTGCGTATAGCGCGATGTGGTGTACTTGGCCATAGACGTCCAGTCCCCGATACGCCCGGCCCAGCCGGGCCCGCGCCGCAAGGGGCTCGACAGCCAAGGCAAACAGCAAGGGGGAAAGAGGGCAACCCTGACGGGTGCCCCTGCCCACCCCGCACATCTCAGAGATGACCCTCCCCGTCCTGACCCTCGCCGTCGCGTTCGTATAGAGCAGTCTCGTCCAATCTACGAAGCCTTCGCCAAGGCCCAACGCTCGTAGAACATGGAAGAGATAAGGCCATTCCAGGCTGTCGAAGGCCTTCTCCATGTCGACAGCAAACACCACTGCCTCGTCGCCATCATAGGTGTCGGCCTCTAGTATATGCAGGAGTCGCCGCACATTAAGCGCCGTATTGCGGGCCGGGATAAAACCCGATTGGTCCGCATGTACCAGCATGGGCATGTGGGGGAGCAGACGCGTCGCCAAGATCTTGCTCAGAATCTTGTAGTCCAGGTTGAGCATGGACAGTGGGCGGTACGCCGATCTGTCCCATGGCTGCTTACCCGGCTTCAGTAGGGGGACAATCAGCGCCTCTCTCGTGGTCGCAGGGAGACAGCCCAGCCGCTTCGACTCGTTGTACAGCCATGTCAGCCGGGGCGCTAGGAGATCTGCGTAGGTGAGATAGAATTCCGTAGGGAATCCATCGGTGCCCGGCGTCTTATTCCTCGCCATGCTCTTGATGGCGACCCGCACCTCCCTCTCCTCGATCTTGTCCCCAAGTCGTTTCGCGACCTCCTCTTCCAGTTCCGGCAGGTCAAGACCCTCCAGAAAGGCCCGGAACTCCTCCACCGAAGGGAGGACCCTGCTGCGGTAGAGCTCTGTGTAGTAGTCGTAAAACAGCGCGTTAATCCCCTGTTGGTCAAATCTCGCCACCCCCGCATGGTCTCTGAGCTCAAGGATGACCGAGCTCCGGTGGGTCGGGTTGGCCAGCCAGGCCAGGAGGGCCCCCGATTTGTCGCGTTCCGAGTGCGCTCGCGTCAGGTAGGCCTTGTAATCAAAGCATCGGAGACGCTCCACCGTCGCCGCCGCCGCCTCCCGCGCCCCCAGCAGGGCCTCGTGAGTGTCCGGTCGCTCAGGCCTTGCCCTCTCCAGCCTCCGTAGGGTCTCGATGACGTCGCAATGCACTGGCCCCGTAGCACCGATTTAAAGGCGTCCCATTCCGTCGCGGCCGAACCCGCCGTGCCCGCGTTCACCTGGAAATATGCCTCGATGCCCGAGGCAATCGTGGTACGGAAGAGCTGATCGTCGAGTGCCTTAGGGCGGAGTTTCCAAGCCGGAATCCTCGGGCGGATCTGCGACCAGCGCAGCCGCACGAGTAGCGGGTTGTGGTCCGAGATCGAGCGCGTGAGATACTCACTGTGGCATACTTCCACGTGCACGTCGTGCGAGCACAGGAAGGCGTCAATACGGACATGTAATTCGTGGAGAGCGGAGAAGAACGAGTAGTCCCTGTCCGACGGGTGGTTAGCCCTCCAGGAGTCGACCAGTCCCCACTGGCGTTGCCAGGCCGAGCGCGCGAGTGCAAGTCTACCAGCTGGTGCGTTCGGAAGGGGGGGTGGGATCTATCCAGAGCAACGTCGGCCACGCTGTTAAAGTCGCCGCCCAGGAGCAAGGGCTCCACCAGGAACTGAGCTAGTTTTTTGGACAGTAGTGAGAGGAATGCAGGTTGGTCCACATTTGGGGCGTACAAGCAACCCAGGTTAAGGTCCCTCCCATCCAGCTTGCCACGCACCATTACGTATCTCCCCTCTGGGTCAATTACCTGTTGTGTGCACTGGTAGGGTACCCCCGCCCGTACCCAGATGGCCACCCCCCTAGCATAAGCAGAGTAACCAGTGTGAAAGACCTGCCCCCTCCAGCGCCGCTGCAGTGCCCTCCCTTCTTTATCCAGCAAATGAGTTTCCTGAAGGAAGGCGATGTGTATGCCCCGCCTGACCAGATAGGAGTGGATCTTATGACGCCTATGCATCGAGTGCATCCCCCTTACGTTCCATGTGAGACATTTGTAGCCTAAGTCGGATCCCATGATAGAGTCCACCAAGCCCCATCCACTCTCTCAGCAACCCCCCCAGCACGCCTAGGCCCCCTCCCGTCCCCCCCCCCAACTTGCATAACCAAACTACCCCAACTCCCACACCCCCGGACAGACAACCAACGTGGAAACCCCATCCAAACTCAAGTATCAAAAAGCGTATCACTACAAAATAGGGCTGGAGTGGCAGCGAAGCCGGCTCCAGACAGGCCCGAAGCCCCCCGCCCCCGCCCCACCTCCCCTAACAACAATCAGGAGAGTTCCCCCGACTCCCCCCGACCCCAAGGTTTCAGTAAGAAGTCCCGGGGGGCATCCGCACCCCACTGCATAGCGTCCAGAAGCGGCCCCCCCGCCTGCGAACCCCAGTACCTTACTTGTGTGGCCAATGTCTCACGAACCGTCTCAGCCAAGGATATCATCCGATGTCTGGGGAGTCACCACCGGCAGGTCCGTTTCTGACAGTTCGTGCCCACTGCTGGAGCCAGGGCTGGGAGTACTGGTCTTCGACTGCTCCGACGCGCTGCTGGAAGGACTGGCGTCCCCCTGGTTGATGGCCGCCACTGCTTGCACCGCCTTCGCTCGCTCCTGCTGCCAGCCCGATGGGGAACCAGATCGTCGAGTCGGTGTCGCCTCCGTGGAGTGTCTCCCAGGAGGGGTCCGTGGCGTGGGGCCTGTGCCCGGCTCCCCCCTCGCGTCCATCCAGCTCCAAGCTTCCTGCGGCGTCAGGAAAAAGTGGGTGCGCTCTCCATCGACCACCCGTAGCCGCGCCGGGAACAGCATGGCGTAGGGCAGTTGCAGTGATCTCAATTTCCGCTTGACCGCCAGGAAGGAGGCCCGCTGCTTTTGCACATCTCTGGTGAAGTCCGGAAAGACCATGACCCTGCTGTTGTCGATCCTCAGGTCCGGGATGTCCCTCACCCTCCGCAGTATATGGTCTCTGTCCCTGAAGTGCAGGAGCCGCAGTACAATCGGGCGCGGAGGCGCCCCCGGCTTGGGGGGACGCGCAGGGACCCTGTGTGCGCGTTCAATGGCAAAGAACGGCGAGAGTCCCTCCGGGGCCACCTCAGATCGCAGCCAGCCCTCCAGGTAGGTGACCGCGTCTCGCCCCTCCGCGTTTTCAGGGACCCCCACGAGGCGGAGGTTATTGCGCCGAGAGCGCCCTTCACTGTCCTCAGCTCGGAGCTCTAGCACCCGTACCTTCTGCGCCATTTCCGCCAGTGTCGTTTTTAGCTCCGCCACGTCCCCTGGCAAACTTTTCAGGGTAACCTCGGAGGTCGCCACCCGCTCCTTCAGCTTCCTGTGGTCGTCCTTCAGCAGGGTTAGGTCCGAACCAATGGTGTCTATGCGCTTCTCAAGAGCCTCCCGCGACGCCACAATCGCCTGCATTATGTCCCCCAGGGAGGGATCCCGCGGGCGGGACGAGCTCCCGGCCCCCTCCCCCGGCGGGACGTCGTCGACGAGGCGCCCAGGGTCGTCCAGCCTCAGGGCCTCGAAGCCTTTCTTCCTGCTGCCACGTACCATCATGGCGGGCAGCGATCGTCAGGTGCCCCTGCAGTGGTCGCCGGATCTCCCGCTCTCCGCCCTTGGTCCGCCTCAAGTCTGTCGTTCCCTCCGACCTCTGGGCCCGCGCCTCGTGGGGTCCAGTTCGTGTAGCCGTTCAAGGGCCAGGTCTCTCTTCACCAGGGTCGTGGGGCACCTGTGCCCCGGGTCCGGGCGCGTAGAAGGCTCAGGCAGGGTGTGCACCTATGAGCACCAGTCTCGATGCGGCCCGCTGCACTCGGGCGCCCCCGGCCAGGTAGGCGCCTCTTCCCGCCCGGAGATTCAGTGCCTCGGGGGGGGGGGGGCGGGGAGCCAGCACCGCAACCCCTGCACCCCTCGTCGTCCTCTTTGCACGTGCTCCGCCAACCACCAGTGGTGCAGGCTCCCTGGCAATTCCACCGCCAGGAGGGCGGGACAGGTGCTCCCCACAGACCCAGCTCTCCACGCGGTCCCTGCGGCTCCGTGGACGGTCACCGAGGCCACCAAGGCCAGGTAGCGCCTCTTCCCGCCTGCTGCATCAGTGCTTCGTGGGGGAGGGCAGCCAGCCCCTCGTCCCCCGCTCTCCCCGTCGTCCTCTGCACTCGTGCGCCCCCAACCACCTGTGGTGCAGGCTCCCTGGCAATGCCACCACTAGGAGGGCGGGTCGGGTGTCTCACGCAGATTCAGCGCTCCACGCGGGTCTAGCGCGATCACCGGGTCTCCTTCGGCGCCATCTTAGGGTCAGGCAGGGCAGTCGTCTCCCGTCCTCCAGATCCGCCCGCGAGGGTGCCAGCCAGTTCCCCTCACCTCTGCCCGCTCTCCGGGGGTCCCCGTCGGCCAGCGATCAGCCGCCACAGTGCCAGGGGGCTCCTCTTCGCCTCACAGGCTCCTCCGCCAGGCGCATCAGAGCGGAACGGCGGCCGCCATTTTGAGCGCTCTTTTCTCCGGGTGCCGCGCTCGGCTCCGAAAGTCCAGCGGGGGTAGTTACAGGGGCCCCCAGTCTTCCAGGATCACCCTGCGTGCCCCCGATGCCCTCCTGGGCCCTTTTGAGGGGTCGGGATGTGAGTCGGGGCGCAGGATATGTGGTGGTGCGAGGCGGGCACGGAGGAGCTCCGGAGTCCCGCTTCCACCTACATCGGCGCCTTAGCCACGCCCCCCCACAAAAACAATCCTCTGATGCATGGAAATAAAGATATTTCTCCTCATTATGCCTTACCTGTGAAGGTGTAGCATTTTGACGGTTCCCAGGTCTAACAGTAATGGTAATCTGGGAATGCACCGAAATTCATAGGTGGATGCGTGGGAACACCAATGCTCAATCAGTGGAATGCTGCCCTGGGGCAGAGTAATGCACCACAGTGATTTGCGCTGTGTTGCTTTACTCTAGATTTATCAAGCCACTCAGGGCCAGGCAAAGTAGCCTTGCATCCTTTGATAAATCTAACTTAGTAGTTGCGTCACCCTTTCACCCCCTTGCATGGCAACTGAAAGATAAATGTGCCCCATAGTGGGCTATAATCCTTGCCTGTGCTGGAGTGAAATTTGAGAAAAATGTTTATGATCACTTACATCTCGTTTGAGTATAAGATCCGAAGCATCATTAAATCCTTTTAGGCTGTCTTCTTGATTCTTTATTTATTCTCTGCCCCTGTTTTTTCTAAGTATCTTAATGACATTTTCTGCTTGCTGCACTAAAAAAATGTTTTGACCAATTTTCAAAGCCAAGTCTCAACCTCCTTGCTGAATCACTGTAGACAAAACAGAATTCTGGGTAAGAGCAATTTAAAACAGACGCTGGGTGCATAAATGGGGAAGACTTGATTGAGAAGGGTTGGACTAAATACCCATAAGATTACTTTTAAACAAAACATTATTTCAGTATTATGAACTTTGCAGAAATGTACACTCTGCATGACATTCAGATCTCTTTGACACAAAAGCCCATTGTATGTGTATGAAGGGGTCATATTTTAGATCTCATGGGTCCCGGGCTCTCCAAGCCACTGGAGTCAAGCTATCCTGGCTGATGAAGGGTGACATACCCCGAAACCGGTCCCAGGATGCTTGTTTCCGGTCCAGGGAGGACATGACTTGGCAGTTCGGTCTGGACTGTTCCCATGAGGCACAGGTCAAGACTGATTTGCATATGGCTGGGTCCAAACTGGGATGGCATAGTTGGCAAAAGAACAATGGATTTAACCCAGATCTCTTGACTGGGGGAGAATGTTTGAATCATTCAGTATTCCGTCCATCATTTGTTGCAGTTGCAGAACACATAGGCAGACTTTATATTTGGGCCATGAGCCAAAAATGCTTTGGAGAGGGAGGGTGCGTCTTCTACTTTAAATGTCTTGACAAGGTGAAGGGGAGGTCAGGTTTCTCATTCTTTGGTCATTGGTGCTGCGGTTTGTTTAAGCAACATTATTCACATATTCAACCTCGGAGACAAATAGAGTGCATTCCGTACTATATCAGACAGAACATCCTTGCATTGGCAAAAGAACCTCCGGAGCCCCTGTGGTGCCAGGACCTCTTCCAGCAGGAGCTATTCCTCAACCTTGCCCAGGGTCGCATCGGCCTAGAGGGCAATCAGGCAGTGCCTGACAGGTTGGTCTGACAGGTAAGTGTGTTTGTCTGTTTTATGGTCTACTCAGACGGTTTTTACTGTTGATTTCCCTGATAATAAGACAAACATTGCCTGCAGCAAACACAAATGCATGCAGTATTCCATACCTTGCAAGTGTGTATTTACAGGTTCAAAACTGCCCCAATTTGCAAACATGGACCACTTTTTTAGCTATCAAATGCACTAATGGTGACCACTTTTACTTTGGTGCCGAGTCTATTTTCTGTCCCAGTCTGACCCTGCACCTTTGTAAATTTGCAGAATGGGGGGGGGGGGGGGTACTATTTTACTTTACCCTATTGCCCTGCAGTACTAAAGCTAGAGTCATGTCTGTGGCGTATTGATTTCTTTTAACTGACCATATTGTGACACAAGAAAACTAGCTAACATTATGCTGCCTCTCCACTGTAAAAAACACAGTTGATGGACAGAATGCAGAACAATGTCTTACATTCACCCCAGTACAAAGATCTGGGCCTAAATCCATCGTTTTTTTGCACTCCACACCACCCTAGGTCAGACAATGGCTATATGCAAATCAGCTTTGACCCTGTGCCTCATGGGAACAGTCCAGCCCGAACTACCAAGCCATGTCTTTCTTAGACCGGAATCAAGCATCCAAGGACCGGTTTCTGGCTATCAGCCTTCTTCAGCCTGGATAGCTTGACTCCAGTGATGTGGAGAGCCTGGGACTCACGTCTGAGCATACTCAGCCCACTCGGGGTGAAAATTGCAAAAAATACAGTTGATGAACAGAGTGCAGAACAATGTCTTACATTCACCCCAGTACAAAGATCTGGGCCTAAATCCATCGTTTTTTTGCACTCCACACCACCCTAGGTCAGACAATGGCTATATGCAAATCAGCCTTGACCCTGGGCCTCATGGGAACAGTCCAGCCCGAACTACCAAGCCATGTCTTTCCTAGACCGGAATCAAGCATCCAAGGATCGGTTTCTGGCTATCAGCCTTCTTCAGCCTGGATAGCTTGACTCCAGTGATGTGGAGAGCCTGGGACTCAAGTCTGAGCATACCCAGCCCACTCGGGGTGAAAATTGCAAAAAACACAGTTGATGGACAGAATGCAGAACAATGTCTTACATTTACATTTACCCCAGTACAAAGATCTGGGCCTAAATCCATCGTTTTTTTGCACTCCACACCACCCTTTTGTACCGCTTTCGGCCGCCATAAGTGAGGCAGGGTATGCTCAGACGTGTGTCCCTTGCTCACTTTGCCACTGGATTCAAGCAAGCCGGGCTGAAGAAGGCTGGAATGCCAGAAACCGGTCCTCGGAAGCTTGTTTCCGGTCCAGGGAAGACATGGCTTGGCAGTTCGGGCTTCAGCCATGTCTGAACTGGGGTGGAAGAGTGGGCTAAAGAACGGTGATGGATTAAACCCAGATCTTTTGACTGGGTGTGAGTGTTTGATTGATTCAGATGCCCCGTCCATCACCACCCCCTTTTGTACCGCCTCTCCACTTTGATCAGCTCAACTGCTTAATAAGAGTAAGATTTTAAGGTACAATATGTTTTTCTAGCAGCTAGTGTGACCAGCTCACTCCAGGTTATTGCAGACACTGTTCCAGTCCTGGAGATTTGTGTGGTAGCCTAATGCATTCTGTGTGTTGTAATCTTATTTTACTTGCAACAAACTATTTAAAATAACACTCCTGAAATCAATGATTTGTAGATGAAAAGTTTAGGATTGGAGAAAGTGTCTGTATTGGCGTGGAGTAAGGTAGCCATTCTCCTATGACAGTCTTCCTACGTTGACACACGCCCCGTGATGCCTCTCTTGACAGGTACAAAGATCACTGATGAGTACTTCTGAGGGTCCAGAGTTAAAAGCTTTGTCATTTTGAGAGCTTTTGGGCAACATGTGGTGATTTGTCCAGGGAATGCAGACGGGAACCGCTTCCTGTTTGATGTGTCAATCATAAGAGCATCTTGTGGTTGAGGATAAGGAGAAATGAAGACTTCCTGTGCAGCAGCTGAGCTCTAAGTAAATGGCATCTTCAATTTGTCATCAACTAACACATGGACCTTCCAGCATAATTATCTACACTGGAGGTGAGGGCGGACTCGTGTCTCTAAGTATATTGCATATTTGGAATCAGCTTGAATACAGGGCTTCAGCAGTCCATCTTAGATGCCCACTTTAGGCATCCACTATACGAGGATCACATCTGTCCTCACCTCATTGTACTGATCTGTTTAACCACATCGCTGCTGTGGTTATTTTTCCCCTGTGCTGGATATTTTAATTCTCCTATATTCATGACGAGCTCAGCTCGTCATCAGCACAGCTCAACTGTGCCTCATGACGAGCTGAGCTCGTCATGAGCATGGAAGGGGTTAATTGATGGCTTCACACAGATTACAAATTAATGTTAGACACCCGAACTGCACCAGTAGAAAGCTGGCCCATAAAAAGCCCTGTCATGTTATAATACAGGTTAGCCTAAACCGCCCCCTCCTACTGAAGCTAAATGATTATATGTCAAAGATCTCTGGGATTAGTGGTGAACCCCATACCTTAGCATACATAGATGGATGTTCTACATCTCAGCTAACGCAGTGATCTTGCTTCAGAACCTTCACTCAGATTGTGTTTCTAGAACTCCTGTTCTCAGTTATATGACAAGACATGTTTGCTCACAAACTGCAGCTGCATTCTCTTAATATGTCTAGGTTCTAGTGCCTGACCCAATAGAATAACCAGGGGCATTGCTGTTTGACCTTGTCTGTTGTGTTTAGCCTAAATCCCAGGAACAGAACAGAACACCAAAACATATGCAGGTTCTGTGTGAAAATGCAATGTGGCACAAAAGCAAGCGTGGCATAAAAGAAATGCGCCTACAACGTGCAAAACTAGGTCAACATAGGAAAAACAACAATGGGCTGTGCAGGAAACACATGACAGTAGCACTTCAATTCTCCCTGACAATATATGTACACAGAAAGGACAACAGCAAAAGGGTTGGTGTGCAAGGTTACTGAGAGGCCTCATCCTTCAAGCAGTTCTTTATTTTGATCCAAAAGCAGTTTATATGCATACCCATGTATTTCAAGTTCCTGAAAGCAAAGTGCTGTTGGATAAAAAGTAATGACTGACTGGCGGTGTCCTATATGACACGAGCCACAGTTTTGTGCATGCATGCAAACATTCTTAAGTGTGCCAGACACCCATGTTGATATTTTATATAAACTAGAACACTGGACACAATGACCTTTTTACTTGTAGTGCAATTTGACTACTGTCTTACGTAAAATTCACATTTTTAACAAAGCAGTGAACTTGAGAGCTTTAACAGCTAAGGACCTCATAGCTCGGCCTGTAGGACTAAAACGTATCATTTTAAACATCATTTAATTTTGATGTATATTGATCAATGCAAACACCACGCCATTGGTGCGTAAGGAGCATTACCCACCAATGGGTAATGCTCCTTACCCAGCAATGGGGTGGGTAAGGAGCATTACCCACCCTCACCAAATGTCTCACCTCAAATTGAACTTCACGTGAAAAATGCCTGCTGGAGGCATCAAACCAATAGAGTTACATGCACAGTCACGTGCATTTACCTGCACAGCACACTTTAGGGCAATTCAGTACACACACAAACCACAAAAGCATGTCAATCACCTTCAGAGCCTTTGGAATGAGTGGCCTGGGTCCATCCCCCCGATGATCAGAAAGGATCACAGACCTCTCTGTGTTCAAGTCACACAGTATTTGCCCACTGATCTGCCGTCAGTGAAAACTGTACTTAGATATTTTTTCCAGCTGCAGCACCCTGCTCATCAATACTCAATATCCTCGTCCACATCTTTCTTCTCCTCTTTCTTATCCTTCTTTTCCCCCTTCGCCCCTCTCCTCCCAACTGTTGCTGAAAAGAAAGAAGTGGATGGGAGAGGGTCATGGAGAGTGGGGGAAGAGTGTGGGAAGATGTGTGCACACAGGTTAATCATAACGTTGAGTGAATCGGCCATGGTCTGACCTGTTCACACAAACAGGCATGAGTGATCAGCAAACCACAAGGGAGACAGGGAAGGACCTGGGGTGTAGAGAATTACCCATCATTGGCCAGCAATCTGGCTTCTTTTTTCACATGTATCAAGCTCAATCAGAGTCCATGGGGGAAGGTGCCCGGGCCCAGAAGGAGGCCAAACCTCTAAAGTTACAACACATTTGGTTTGGGTATTTATTAAGTTGTGTGTTTTCTCTTTGCATCCTGGTTCCTGCAGTTTTGTTTTCTCTCATTATAACTGCATGAGAATAAGCAACAGGAGGTAAAATCAAATATGTATTTACAAAGCTAATTGAGGTTAATGGAATATTGTTCCTCAAAAGGTGTAGGAGGATCCACAATCTGGTTTTAAACCTGGCACCCAGTTTAGTTCCGGTGGGGTACTAACAAGGCAAATGCAAGCCTGAGTCCTGTGTCTCACTTGCCATGAGCAGCATCCCTACCATACATGTTGGCTCAGCCTTTCTAGAGTTGCAACAAGAGTGGCAACTATGAAATATATCATTTTTCATAACTCTAACAATCACACGTTGTACACCAATGCCTATTTTTCAACATCAACCTGGGGTGCACATGAAGTATAAAAAGCTTCACCAAACACCGGAGTCAGCTGGCTCGCCTACATTTAAGTGTGATGGCTGAGCGCTTGTTAGGTGAATCCTATTAGACAGCACATGATCTGTCTGTTGGGAGACATATTGTGGTTTACCAAGAACGTAGAGGGGCTTTGATGCTGCCCATTGCTTTCCATTGGCTGCCTTTCCTCTCACTCTCATTTGCCTGCTTCTTGTTTGTGCCTCAGCTTGTCAATCTTGTGTTTGCCTCTCACATGGAGCGTTGCCTCTTTACCACCTCTTTGATTGGTTGGTATCTTTACTTCCAGTGCATGCATTTCAAGCACTATTTTCTTCTTTTGTGTTTATCACTACATGAGAGTGCATGTGTTTATGCACTGTCTCTCTTGTGTACTTCGCTCCCCCAACCTCTGTGTTGCTTTCCCAAAACCCAGTGTTGCTATTGCTCCCCTTCCTACCCTCAGCTGTCTTGTTTCTGCATATTCCCAATCACCCCTGTCTTGCTTACGGTTCCCCTGTTGTTTCTGTGTCCCCCTGGCCCTGGTCAATGGCAACTTAAAAAAAATCACATTAGCCAAGCTACATAGCATCAGAAATGCCGTGCATCTCGGCTAACCACTGGCCAATAGTTTGCAAAGGTGAGTCCTATTGGATCTCCCAATGTTTGTTTTTGTTTTTCTCAGCAAGACGTGGTAAGTGTCACGGGTGCATCCAATGTGGGTTCCAGGCTTGCTGTGACACAGGACTCTAGCTTACACTGATCAAAAACCAAAGGACTGAAGTGCAGTCCTGAGTAAATACCAATGTATTCTAGCCCACCACTTTTAGTTGTTTTGGTTTAGTTTTTGATTATAGCAGGGCTATAAGAAACATTATTTGTGCACCTTTGCACTACTACATATACACAATTCTGATGAAATCTCCAATAATGACTTCTGAATTCTTTTAATACAAGGTCATTTAACAACTCTGCCACTCAACAGTTCTAGAGGAAATTTAAGAACTAAATTGTCCTTGTCTGTCTTGTGTTTGTTCCTCTGATGGAACATTACCTCTTTACCACCTCTTTGATTGGCTGGCATGTCTTCTTCCACTGCTTGCTTTTCCAGCTCTACTTTCTTTTGTGATAAGCACTCCACAGGAGTGCATGTGTTTTCAAGCCATCTCATGTGTGCACTTCTCTCCCCTGTCCTCCGTGTTGCTGCCCCCAACCCTGTGTTGCTTTTGGCTTCATTTCCACCATCTCCTGTCTTACTTCTACATATCCCCATCGTACCTCATTTGCTTACGGGTCCTATGTTGTTTTAGCACCCCCACCCCTTCCATGTGTTTCTTCAGCATCCACAGCTCCCGTTCCCCCTTTGGTTGTCATGCCCCCACCCTCCATTAAGTTGCTGCCACCCACGTTTTGCTTTGCTCCATCCACCCTCTTTACAAAAGCAGCAAATGCTTTTGAACATTTTAATTCTTTTTAGTTACAATCCATCTTAGATTGATTATAAAAAAGATAAAAAAAGGGCTGTGTCATTTTGTAGGCACACACATACGTGGTGCGCGTGCCTTTAAAATTACATGGGAGACTGTGTCAAAGGCTTTTTTAACCACTTTATCCAAGGTGCATAGCATCAGGAATGCTGTGCAGCATGGCTAAAAACTGGAAAAACAAATGGATCCCAAAGGTGAGACTTATTGGCTTTGCCAATGCTTGTTTTTGTTTCCCCAGCAAGAGATAAGTGTGATGGGTACTCGCCAATGTGGGTTCCATGCTTGCTGTGACACAGGACTCCAGCTGTACCTTGCTGATGAGGATGGGGGAGCTTAACAAGGTTGAAGCTGATGTGAGATTGGTTTTGATCCTGTTCAAAGCGTGCTTGGCCTAATAGCTCACGTTTAAAGCGGCTTAATTATTTGTGATGGAGCAAGGGTAATTTTCATATGACTGGTTTTATCTTTAGTAATACACTGACCAAAAAAACGAAGGACTGGAACACAGTCCAGCCAGGGAATCTCTTTTGGGCCAAACTATATCAAGATATAAGGTCAAACAATTCCGCGAGGTTCTGGCGCACCATAAATAGCCTTGGGAGTCGAGTCCCAAAAGTCGCCTCATCAAACATACTGGAGTCAGAGTGGTATTTCTTCTTGCGCAGCCACTTTAATGAATGACAAGACCATTCCCCGAATCAGGTGATTGGTACAAAGGGCACCAACGCTCTGACAGAGTTGAACTCACCTCCGGACCGTTTTAATAAAGGGCTAACAATGGAAGAGCTTTTCCACAAAAATCCTACAACTAAAAAGGAAACAGAGAGACAAGATCAGGATAACAGCACTGAGCACAGTAAAGTCCCAGAGGACCAAATTGAAAGGCTGATAAAAAAAAGGTCGGAAAGATAGGGCCCTAGGACCAGGTGGTATCCCTCCTGCCTTGTTTAGGGAGGATCCGGCCTTCTGGGCCTCCAACCTAGCTTCCCTTTTTACTTCCGTCTTAGTAAAGAACATCATTCCACCCTCCCGGCAAGGATCAATTCTTGTTCCAATCTTCAAATGAGGGGACAAAAAATCCCTAGGGAACTATCGGTTGGTGGCTCTCATTGACAACGAAGCAAAGTACTTTGCAGGGATCTTGCTGAACTCATTCCGGGAATGGGCAGAGGAACATTCAATAATCCCTCCGAATCAAACTGGATTCACAAGCGAAATTGGCACTGTGGTTAACCTCATGACTCTCTCGTGTCTGATAGACCAGGCGGAGTCCAGTACCAGACCGTTTTACATTGGATTTATAGACTATAGATCGGCGTTCGATAGGGCTAAATTATGGCAGAAGCTCTTTGCACTGAACATCCCAATCGGTTTACTAAGAGCCCTAGAGTTACTGCACCAGGACACATGGGTCAGGATAAAGATTGGCGACTGTTACAGACTGTCATGACCAATTTTTACAATGAAAGGACTCAAACAAGGATGCGTCTTGGCCCCTACACCTTTTAATTTATTTCTATTGGATCTCCCGGAAGCCCTTAACTCAGTTAATGCTCATGCTCCCAAACTAGGCAGCCTACAGTTCTCAAACCTTTTATACGCAGATGACGTGGTCCTCCTAAGCAACACAAAGATAGGTTTACAAAGGCTCATGGACGCAACTGCTGTTTACTCTAACAAAAATGAGCTCCAGATAAATAATAAGAAAACGAAAATTTTGGCGGTTCGCCCGGGAAGGCCAAAAAAGATGGCATGGGTCCTAAACACAGAAAGTATCATAGAATCTAAAAGCCATAAGTATTTAGGAGTCTTCTTTGATAACAATGGAAGCTACAAACGCCATCTGGAAGAGCAAAAAAAGAAAGGAGCAGCGCTAGCTTTAGCCACAAGAAACTATTTGGTCTAACATTCGCTCCAACACTTCAGGCGGCACAGGCAAAAGTCATCCCTACCCTAACATATGTAAGTGAGGTACTGAAAGGACTGGACAGTGACCAACTAGATAAAATTATAGTTAAGATCTTTAAAACAGTTTTCCAGCTACCATCATTTACATCACCGGCACAAATCAGGTAGGAACAGGGCCTTTGCAAACAATCGCTGGGCAGAATGAAGAATTTTTTAATGTGCTGCCACAAGCTGAGGTCGTCGAAAGAGGTAGCCTAGCGGAACATCTATGGTCCAATTTGAACACAAAACGATGGCTAGCAGGGCACGGCTACTTGTCAAGCGGGCTAAAAATCCTAGGCCTGAGTGAAGTCTGGGGCCTACACGTTAGCCAAAACGAGTTTAAAAGGCTAGCAAAAATAAGTGCAAAAAAGCTCTCCCTTATGGAAGACAAGGCGAGTCTTGCAAGAAGAAGCCATGGTTGGATGACCCTCATATCATATGACCAGCTGACACCTCAGAGATACTTAACTTGTCCTTTCAACGCACACATCACACTTTGTTTCTTAAGACTAAGATTGGGGGTAATCAACTTGTCGAGCCATCTTCCCAAATGGAAAAGAGTTCAAGCCCAGGAACAATGTCGATTTTGTGGCAACCATAGGGAAGTTATAACTCATGTTCTGTGCCTGTGCCCAAGTCTCGTGAAAGAAAGGAGGGCCCTTCTACGGACGACCTGGAATGACAAAGATGTTAGATCATGCAGATCTGCAGTATTGGCTTGCTTTGACCCATGGAACACACATTTAAACTGCGCACTGGTGAGGTTTTTGGCCCGTGCAGTAAAAATATTAGGAGAGGGGAGAGGTCGACCCCAACCTCAGCTGGAGGTGCAGATCCACAGTCCCCTACAATAGCAGGGAGTTGGTCTGGATATGTATCTGTTGGAAACACCAAAATAAAACCCATATTAAAAAGGGATGGGCGAATAGGCTGGACAACTTTGGGACTCAAAACACAATCTTGGCTACGACCACAAATGCCCTGATGGGAGTGTCTTCATAGGCATCCGCGGAGCAGCGCATCCACAAGAGAGCTTGGACATGAAGGGGCTGGGCGCTTTGTATAATTGGAACCGGGTTTCCATCTCACCAACCTACTAAGTTTTATATTGTTATATTTATTCATATTTTAACAAGTGTCAGAATGTTATCTTTTGTACTTTGCAAAGGTTTCCTTTTAAATCATGCAATAAAAATATTTGAACAGTACAGCCAGGGTAAATGCTAGTAGCTGGGATTCATTCAAGCTCACCACATTTGGTTGTTTTTGCTTTGTTTTTCTCATTTCTTTTATGAAAAGCATGGGTATAAGAAACTTTATATGTGCACGTTTACATGACTAAAAAGACACAGTTCTGATGAAATCTCCAATAATGACTTCTGATATTTTTAATAACCAGGTCATTTAACAGCTCTGCCACTCAACAATTCCAGAGGGAGATTTCAGAATACAATTGTCCTTTGGGCAGCTCGTGGGTTGGAACAGATGGAGTCGTCCACTCAAATCAGACATTTAACCAAGGTAACAATTGATAAGGAGTAATATAATACAAGCCAGGAGGACATTATGAATGACGTGGATTATTTTAATATTGAACCGCAAAAAAAAGTAAAAATCCATATTTTGAGTAGTGTTTTGCACAGATAAAAAAGATTTATTTAAAAAAAGTT
Organism: Lissotriton vulgaris; assembly: GCF_964263255.1. Taxonomy (NCBI): domain Eukaryota; kingdom Metazoa; phylum Chordata; class Amphibia; order Caudata; family Salamandridae; genus Lissotriton; species Lissotriton vulgaris. The sequence goes on from NC_141691.1 coordinate 1,477,490,842, forward strand.
TAAGAAATTTCAACCTTTCTGAAATGGTGTTAAAAATATTTAAAAAGGGGGAAAAATCTTCAAAACTCACTGTAAATGGGAGAATTGGCTCTCAAAAGATTTTGCTCTAAAAATTAGTCAGCAAACATTTATGGAGTGGAACTTTCACCTACAGGGGGCGTTTTGTGTAGTTAACACATTTCACAATATTCACAGAGAGTAAGTTTATCAATTTTGTCAAACTTAGCAACCAAAATGTAACTTTTACCCACCCCTCCTTTTGAGCGCATGGACTTTGTTTTCCTAAAAACAGCTTTTGATACAGGAACATGTTTACAGCCTCCCCTGCTGAATCACCTAAAAGTCAAAAAAATGTCCTAAAGAAATTTATTTCCAATAAACTATCTTGTAGAAATATAAACCATAAAAATCTTGTACATATATATATTTTTTAATCCCCAAAATCATACACCATATAATTAGATAATACAATAATTCTACATACCAAAAATGGAATAAAATACTCACGTGCTACGGAGAATATTCCTAAAACATAGAGTTTTGTCCACTTTCTCTTTCCTTTGCAGCTGCTGCTCTTCTGGTTGAAAATGGCAAGAGAGGCATCATGCTGCTGTTCAAACGTGGTACTCATGAGGAGTTTGGGTATGCCTCGCTCTTCACCGCACTGACTTTTTACTTCCTTATCTCCTGCTGGACAGCAGGTACAGCTGTTGCCAGTGGTCTGGTCATCCCCATGTTGTAAGTATTGACACATCTTTGTGTACTTACCTATGAAATTGTCAGTTTTCTGTTATGGCTGCCAATGAGAGTGTGTCATTCCCTGCTACGGTTAAAAAATATGGCTCTGCTGCCACAGAAAACTAAATAAACTACATATTGAGAAGCTGATTGGCTACATTGGAACTCTAGATCTTCGTCTATTTATCACACACGGAAACATTGTTGGAAATAAGAATAATTTAATTAGCTTCTCTTTTTATTGGAATTCTAAGCAGACCAATACAATCAAAGGCCTTCACATTCCAAAGATTTGTTGTCCATCCTTTTCATTTTTATGTAAATCTTACAAATTTGCGTATGCTTTGTGTAGTGTAGTAGCCAAGAGCGGCAATCAGAATGTGACTGTTTGCTTCTCTAATGGAGACCAAGAAAGGGGTCCTATTTTCCGTCTTTACCAAGGATGATCCAGAGGCCAGCCCACCAAAAGTCTCACAGATGAGTTGCTTAAATCAAGTCACAGTGATCTGCCAGTGGTTTCACTAAGTTCCACACTGGTCTACAATGCTGCTGCATTCCTGAAACCACCACCACCTTTTGATACCGTCAAAAAGCAAAATATTGGCGATAGATGGATTGTGTGGATCGAGACATTTAAAGATTTTATTGATGCATTTGAAGAGACTGATAACAAAAAGATTATCAAATACCTCGAAAATCTTGGTGGTGATTGTGTAGAAAAAGTTATAAGGAAGATGCTGCAAACTGACAAAGAAACTTTGAATCTCAAGTACAATCCAATGCCCAATGTAGATTACGAAAGATGCATTTTCAGTCAGACCGACAGAAAATTCATGAAAATATTGGTGAAATTGTCGAGAGACTCAACACACCCATAAAACACCGTAAAACACCGTAAGTGCAATTAATTTAATGATGAATGCTGAAATCAGCCTTCATTGCATTCCACTGTAACACATACGTCACAGCTCTACGGAGTCCATCAGTAGCCTAAGGGTTCCATCATTCCTTACTCGCAAGACCCCACATGAGGGACTGGCATGAGTCCACTACATGAAAAGTGCGTGGAGCAGGACATCTACTCCAATCTAAAGTGATTAATTAAATTAATCCATGAGCTGCAAGACAATCATTGCCTCCTATGTATGGGCGTAGCCGGTAAGAATCCAGCATTCACAATGTAGGACAAAAAGAACGCTCTTCCAGATGCCATTTTTCATGCAATCCAACATTTTTAAATCAGTTCTGTATTTGTACTACCTTGGTGAAATGTCCTGCAAATAGTTTTCAGACTATCAGCTTGGCTCTTTAGACTCCAATCTTCCTTCAGTTGATGGAATCCCACAACTCCTCTTAAAGAGTCACATGTAATGCCCAGTACCAAATGGTTCAATGTAATACTTCAAAATAAGCAAGATTGTCTTCTGTTGTGGGACTTTCGGCACTTCCTAGCCTCAGAAATGGCAGTCTCGGAAAGCAAAGCATATATTACAATCAGGACTTCGGCTCTATGTAGTCCTGTGGGCCAGCAGTTGACAGGGGCAACCAGCCTTGGAGCAAAATGCAGTACGTAGAGGTTCCAGTAGAGCAAACTACTCTATCCAGTGGTGTCTGGGAGTCAACAAATAATTGGTATTGGGAAGTCTTCTCTCCCCTTCACTTACAGGCACATATTTGCCTTGGAGAGGGTTAAGCCTGGTGTGTTAAAATGCAAGCCAGTCAGTCATTGGTGATGAGATGTAGCTAATTCTGACAAAATTCCCAGGCTCCCCACACTTGGTTTTTCAGAAAAGTGGGTAACTCCATGTCTATCCCAGAGTTTCATGTACCAAAAATCTAAAATTATGAATTCTCTTCCCAGTTATGCTTAGCTCTCTGCTGCCTTACAACTCTATCCTTGGTCGTCCCAGCTCAATATACTGAGCTTCAAAGGTTATCTCCTCTCAGGAGCCAGCACTTGCCCCAGCCTCTCAAAGAAGACCGCGTCACTGACTTCACTGACCTCCCTTCTGAATGGGGAGGTGCTGTAGATTCTATTCAGGGACATATTTCCCATCTTGGCAGACCCCTCCATTGGGCATTAAATCGTCAGGCCTTTGATGTGGTATTTAGACAGCCGATTAATCCCAATTTATGAAGTGAGCGTGATTCCAGACATGTATATTTGTGAAATTTAACATAAATAAATGTAACCCTTCAAATAGACAGCTGCCTTGCTGGAGTGATAGTTATGGCGATTTGGAAGTAAAACACCTATCCTTAAAACATAGCACAGGTGGCAGTGCCTTCTCGGGAGGCAGGCTGACAGCTACAAACATTGAAACTGCAGCAATTATAAAGTAAAAAAATACGAGATGGCCAGAGCAAAAAATGTGATTAGCAAAGGAATAAGACTTGTTTTGTACAAAGCTGTTTCTCTACAGCTCTTTTAGAATAAAGTCGCCAATCCTCTTTTTGAACCACTTTTGTAATAATTTTGGAAACGAAAAGATGATTAGAAATTGGATGGATTTGTCAGAACAACCCTATCTAAATCAATTGTACAGTGACTGAAACCCATGGATCTTGAATTACCATGGCTGAATTGTGAAGGAATACATTTATGTTGCCTTATACTGACACTGGAGTTTGCCTATTGCTAAGAATGGTGCATGTCTGGAGGAATCTGGAGCATGTTCGAAGTCGATGGGGGGAATAATCTCTCCATCTATTGCCCCTCTCTTAGCAGTGGCCGGATTATAACGGAGCACTCCACATGAACTGATGCATTAAATAGGAACTGACTTGTGGGATTTACCCAACAACAGGGATCTTGATTCCAATACGATCTAATGTAAAGCAACCACAACTTAGTAAAACATGAAAGTTTGATCTTTAACATGAAGACCTACACATTCTGGATACAAGCCTCACCTTTGTGAAGACTTCTATATGGTGTAACAATCTCAGAATCAGTCAGGTTTCTCTAAGCTGTCTTCTCCTTGCCCCAGTCCTGATGAAGACCCGCACTGACCTAACAGTAGTGCAGTACTAGGGTTGAAACGTCGACACATATCCCAATGACCAGTTTAAAGATCCTGCGATGAAATTCAGTTATCCAGGCCGCATCTTTATTTAAAATACGTGCATTTCTGGCCGTTATAAATTCTTTGCCCCTCTTCCCCTAATCACTTTGTATATACTGTACACCACCACTGAGTCACTGAGCACAAAATGTCACCATTTTGCACATTATATTTCTCACATATGTTGTTTTGACAGCCTTATGAAAATTCACTTTGCGTATTTATGAATGATGCAAATTTATAAAAGCTCATATAATACCAGCACTGGTCGTTTGTTTTTGGTTGTTATGATTAATTGGTCTCTTTTATGACTAGACTCTTGATCAAGTCAATCCTTTGAAGAAATAGTAATCACCCGGCAGAACAAATTGTGTATATTTCTCATATAACTGCCCAGGTTCTGAGGGGGACTGGGTTACCCCGTTGTTGCTAAACTGCCTTTTAATAACACAGCCTCAGAGGCTCTAGGCCAGGAGCTTTGAGCCTTGTTTATAAGGTGTGAGCAAATATATATCTGAAGAGCTCTTTAATAAACGAATCGTCACATAAGCTGGCTCCCCCAGTTTGAAGTCAGTTTTTAAAAGACCTTTACATTCTGTTCATCCAATATCCCATATTTCACATTGTCTAGAAAGTAAATTGGGTTTCTGCTCAGTTTCATGGTGCCTCCCTATTCATGGTGTTCTCTGAGCTCTGGCAGCTCAAGCTTATTTGATATGCCCTTGTTTGAGAACTTGCTATATTTTCAGGAAAAGCAAAAGTAGTTTGCATGGTAATTTGCAGGGATTAAAGTGATTTTGTTCATTAAATGCTGGAAAGGAGCATAGTTTCAAGTGAACTTTTTTTTTTTTTAAAACAAGGCCAAGGTGCAGGCGCAGCAATGCAAACATTAATCTAAATATGGTACTAGACCCCCAATCAGAAGAGTTGGGGTATTGCCAGTTTGAAGGATACAATTTAGAGACAGTCACCAGGCAGCATTGTTTACACCTCTAAAGACCCCACATCGTGAGCGGTTTTACCTCTTCATTTTTCCCTGGGTCTGTCGTGGTTGGCAGAATCAAGTTCTGCAGCGTCCTAGTGTCTTCATCACGATACGATAGAGGCCACCGTATCTTGTGTCACAGTCTGATCTAACCCGTTGTATGTAGGCTGTTTGCATTCTCTATAGGGCTTCCAGTAAGTTCACTTAGCTATATTTTCTATCCTCAATTTTGAAGACCAAGATTGCTAGGGATCATGTATGTTCAACATTTATTCCGGAACGTGTCGCATTTTCTGTTTTCTTATGTCAGCGCTCCCTCCTATGGCAGATTGAAGGTACTGACAACAATGATTTATTACTTAATGATTGTTGTATTTAGGAATTGATTCGCTAGTTAACACATTTTGCCATGACGCTCTTTGAAACTGAAACCCCGTGCAATGCCCCTTTTCGAACATGGCACTATTTTCTGGTGAGTTTCACGCAAAATAGAGTTCGATGGCCTCATTTATGAGGAAGTGGCGTAGGGCAGCGCCGCAAGTCTTCCTGCTGTGCTGCGCTCGATGTGAAAGGGCAGCAATGCCCCGTAGTTATGAAATACGGAGCATTCCTGGCCTTTCCCCTGTGCTGGAGCACAATGGAGTGCCTAGCGCCAAAGTAGGCACCCTTGCGCAAGGGTGCAACAAAAATTCTCAGTACACGCTGTAACATTTATCCCCAAAGGACGACCAGGAGCCAGGAGCTGTAGAGGTAAACGTCTTTATTACTTAGTGCCAACCTCGTAACTGGTTTCCCGTATCTCATTTTCTGTCTTCCCCCGCCTCTTCTGCCTGCCCTGTCTCACTGCAGGGTCAGGCAGGGACGCCACGACACACGTATGTTATATAGCAATAATGTGGTCATGCATAAAGTGCATAAAGTAAGCACAGATTAGATGCAAGTAGATGCGTTCAGTTCTTTTCCTTTTATTTCTGGGTGTTCAGACAGCCGGCACGTGTTTCGTCGCATACATGGGAACTCGTCCCTCGACTTTATCAAGGCTATTGTCTTCTTATCAGGAATCCTTTATTTGTGGTGATACTGCCAACCCACAAAGGGGTTACGTTTTTCTGCGATGACCCACATACTCAACCTTGTGACCAAGGGTTCCCCGTATGTCCAAAGCGCTCAAAATCTTATAATGTTACAAAAATGACCAACACGGACGTCGCTCCTCATCTAACCGAGTACGGTGCACGAATGAAGGGTGCCTCCGTTGCAGACAGGATTGTTTTTGTGCAGGAAAGGGCACAAAAATAATCCAGATAGGTGTTTTCCTGTCAGCACACAAGGAAAGAGGAAAAATCGAGGAGAAATAAAATTATTTCTCCTCGTTACATTGGTTCTGGGGAGTGGAAAGGTTTTGGCACTGCCCCAGGTTTATGTGATTAAGTAAATATGGGGCTGCGACAAAATCCATGAGAGCTGCGTGGGAAAACACACCGCAATGCCCATGGAATGCCTCCTCGACGCAAAGTAAGGCAAGGCAGCGACTTGCACTGCTGTGTCCTATTCCATATCTATGAGGGCATGCAAAGCCACGCAGAGTAGCTTTGCGTCGCCTCATAGATAAGATTGAGAGGCTTGCACTACTGGAGCGTCAAATAAAATGGACACTCCTGTGGCGCAAGCCTCTAATAAATAAGCCCCAGAGCTTTTCATACAGTGCACATGGTGCTGTTGTTAATATAGGTGTGAATTCACTACTCATTTGTTTGTTGGATTAAGAGCAATGAAGATCGCAGACATCCACAGAAGTGCGAGTTTACACACACATACGTCAGAGGAATAGCCTAAAGTTAGAGTACCTCATTTACAAAAAATTGGCATAGGGCAGCACCGCAAGTCTTTTTGCTGCGCTGCTTTAGTCCAATTTGAAAGGCCAGGAATGCACCATAGTTACGAGATACGGTGCATTCCTGTCCATTCAGCAATTGCCAGCACAGAATTCGGTGCCTAGTCCCAATGAAGGCACCCTTGCACCATGGTGCACCAATCCTATGAGGCATTTTCCTTGTTCAATGCGTGCTGTAGAATGCAGCACATATGGAAAGAGTAAAGAACGAGGAGAAACTAAAATGTTCTCATTATGCCTGCTCTGGGGAGGTGCAAGGTTTTGCTGCTGCCCCATATTTACTTGATTTTGTAAATCAGAGGGCAGCATCGAAATCCACGTGTGCTGTGTGGGAACACTCACCTCAATGACCATGTAACGCCTCCTTGATGCAGAGTAAGGCAACACAGCGTCTTGTGTTGCCTTGCCTTACTCCATATCTATGAGCCCATGCAAAGCCACGCAGGGTGGTTTTTGCGTTGCCTCATAGATATGATTGAGAGACCTGCGGCACCGGAGCGTCCTAAAAAGTGATGCTTCTGCGGTGCTGGCCTATCTTAAATAGGCCCCAAAATGTCATAGTGCTTTTTAGGTTGAGCCTAGGCAGCACATGCGCTGCTCTGCGAGGCATGCTGTACTGAGGTATGGCATGCATACTCTGCCCATTTATTTAATTGGATCCTGTTACTGTCTTTTCAAAATCGTTGCTTTTTATTTGTGAATAGGCTTAGTTGTCCATCCTTGTCTGCATTTGTAACCTCCCATAACGTCTGGACTTTTCACTCGTGTTGCTACATGTTCAGCTGTATAAGTCGGTGAGCGCTATTTTCTTTAATGAATAATGTGGGACAATGGCAGTCGCTTCTTGTATTTGCAGCGCGCCCACACAGCACTCATGGGACAATGGCAGTCGCTTCTTGTATTTGCAGCGCGCCCACACAGCACTCATGGGACATTGGCAGACGCTTCTTGTATATGCAGCATGCTATGCGTGTTTTAACTTTAATAGTGGTTGCCCCCACAAAGCACTCCTAGGACAATGGCGGCCGCTTCTTGTTTTTTAAACTTTCTAGCTGAGCGCTTCACCCACCTCAGGGTCACTGCGCTTTCTGTTTCAACTTTTAAATAAAAATACTTTAATGCTCAATGTGAAACCCACTTCAGGGACACCGCGCTTTCCGTTTGAGTTTTGTTTTACTTTAAAGCTGAGCGTGGCGCCCACTTTAAGGACACCGCGCTGCCTGTTTTAGTTTTTCTTTAAATGTTAAATGCTGAGCACAGCGCCCACTTCAGGAAAACCGCGCTCTCTGTTTTATCTTTTTTTTTATGCTGAAAGCGTTGCTCTCTTCAGGGACACCGCGCTCTATGTTTCAGCTTTTTTTTTTATTCTAATGCTGAGCGGCGCCCACTTCAGGTACACAGCGCTCTCTGTTTCAGCTTTCCCTAACGTGCCACACGGCCACAGAAAGGAAATACAAGTATTTTCAATGCAATAGGTCTCTCAATTGCGAGCTTTCGAGCAATAGGCATTGTAAATGACAATGCCTTTTATTTATGTGTTAAAAAAACCTACAGGTATAAAAGGCATTGTCATTTACAATACCAATAGGTCAAAGTTTTAAATATGCGAGACCTATTGAAAATGCTTTTTTTTTGTGGCACCACTTTTGTGGCAATTACATTTTTGTTTAAATATGAAAATAAGACACATACATATGAAGCAACTGGGAGTGCAAGAGGTTGAAGAAAAATGTACAGTAGTGTTACAGAGATCTCCACAGAGATTGCCCCAAAGGCATGCTGCTGATGAATGTGCCACTAAATAATTGTTCCAAAAACACTCAAATTTCCCATTTCCATACACGTGTTTCTAATCAAGTCCAGGTTTTTTCTTTGTGCACCGATGCTTATAGTTTTGTTTAACTCATTATACATTCTAGAGCATAAGTACTAGAATAAAAATAAAAGCGTGGATTGGATAAGCTATTCATGCTTGGATGATCTGCCAGTTTGAGACCCTATTGGAGGGTTTGTGACTACGGAAGTGTACTAAGAGGCTAGATGCCAAAGTGACAGACCTCCATTCAGTGTATGAGATCTGAGGTGTCTGCGTGTAGCTGCCAGAAAATAATATTATTGGGTTGCCCTACTTCTGAGCACAAACACACCATCGCTCACTTCATTTGAGCTGCCAGGTGATTTGAGTAAGTTAACAAACTGAAAGCAAGGATGGGCTACATTTTTGTTAAAAGAATCTTCTACTTTAAGTTCTTAGGGCCTCATTTATGAGGAATTGGAGTAGGACAGTGCTGGAAGTCTTTCTGCACTGCCCTAAACCAACGCGAAAGGGCTGGAATGCACCGTATTTGTGAAAAACGGTGCATTCTTGTCCTTTCCCCTATGCTGCCGCACAATTTGCTGCCTAGCGGCAATGCAGGCACTCTTTCATCATGGTGCAAGGGTGCCTCTGTTGCAGGCTGGATTGTTTTTGTGTGCACACTTGAAAAGAGGGAAAAAATGAGGAGAAATACAAATATTTCTCCTTGTTACGTCTGCTCGGGAGGCATAAGGTTTTGGCGCTGCCCCAGGTTTACATGATTGAGTAAATCTGGGGCAGAGTCAAAATCCATGGGTGTTGCACTGTAAAACCCACCGAAGCACCCCTGGAATGCCTCCTTGATGCAGAGTAAGGCAAGGTAGCGACTTGCGCTGCTGTGTCTTACTCCATATCTCTGTAGCCATGCAAAGCCGCGCAGAGTGGCTTTGTGTCGCCTCATAGATATCATTGAGAGGCTTATGTCACTGGAGCATAGAAAAAAATGGTGTTCTGGTGGTGCAAGCCACTCATAAATAAGCCCCATAGTATACAGTATGTTGGTTAAGTGCCTGTTCAATGTCACAATTTTTACAGAGCTGTCAAGCTTCCCAATTCCCTATGTGAGTATTTAATCTAGACCATTTTTAGTTTTTTGTTTTATATAGTGCAAACTTGACCCGAAGGTTTCAGGGCACTTTACATGATCACCAGTTGCATTACAGACGGACATATTAATTGGGGAAACATTCTTTACAACAAATGTTTTACAACGCGGTACCATTACCACACAAGTTTTACAACGAAAGTCGTTACAACGACTTTCGCTGGAGGGCGCTCTAGGATAGGGAATAGTTTAATTTACTATCCAACATCTTCCCTACTATCCACGGGGACTGGAGTTGGAATAGTAAATTAAACTATTCACTATCCAGCACCCTCCAACGCAAGTCATTGTAACGACTTGCTTCGTAAATCCTGCATCGTAACGGTACGCATTGTAAAAGCACGCGTTGTACCGTCAAACATCCCATTAATTGTGTTCGGCACAGGGAGATTAAGTGATTTGCCCAGAATCACAAGATGTTGAGTGTTTCTGCCGAGATTCAAACCCGGTTTCCCAGGTTCAAAGTCGACCGTTCTAGCTATAAGATGTGTAGTCCTAAGTATCCCAATATAAAATCAGGACTGCAACTCCCACCATGCAAGAGGAAATTGGAGTGGATGGGCAAGTCATGTATATACCTGGGAATTTTTGGAGCTTTTAAAAAAAATAAAACTAAATGTTTTACTGTTTAAAATCCATAGTTGCAAAGATCCCTGGTAAATAAAAAGTTTTCTTGCCATTGCTGTCTTCTTCTTCAGGGCAGTCCACATTTGGGTAGTGCCACACCAGGCTTTGGACAGTGTTGCTATCCCTGCCAAGTTTTCCAGGTCCATGCGAGGTGTGCTGCTCGAGTCCAGGTTTTTTCTTTGAATTCTGGGACTTGTAATCCTGTTTATTCCATTAAAAATGGTACTACATGTCCCATATTTCAAAGCAAAATATTTAGACTGGAGCAGCTCATCACACATGGACCTCGAAAACTTGGCAGCTGTGTCCTGCATCAGCATCCTGCACCATCTTTGGGTGTCACTCTATGTGGGTGCAGAGTACTCATGTGTTCTTGGACAACAAGTGAGTAGCTTATTCAGGCCAGGATGTTTTCCTTGCAATCTAGCATTTGAAGTCCTCATTTTCATAAAAAGCACTAAAAGTCCCAGAATGCAAGAAAAAAACTTGGACTGGCTTATTTAGGCATCGAAATGAGAATCTTGGGAGCTAACTGATGTATCCAGGTACTGAATTTTATAAGTGCCCCATGAGCATTTTGGGAGTTTTCACCCACTTTTCGTACTTCCTGGGCACTTCGGTATTAATGAAAGCTTCAGATGGTAGCATACCCCTTTCTTTTTGAACTCAGTATGCTTTATTGTGGTGATATAACCAGCTGCGGCCCATGCAGATAAGAGCGGTGGGGTCAGTCTGGTGGGAGGGGAGAAGATTTCGACAGAGGACGGAAAATTAATTATTTATTTAATTTTCCCTCAGGGTCGTTGTAGGAGAGTAGGGTCTGCTATCCTATGGTCACCCCAAATTTTTGCTTTTTGCTTCACTGGTTTATGACTTAATGTGGCTGTGGGCCTGCCAGTCAAACCCACAGCCTGCTGTTCTCTCTCTAAATTTATGCCAAGGCACTTTAGGTGCCATACCAATTGGAACATGGATCACCTTGTGAGCGCCTGTACAGTGTACTCTAGGTACCCAGGGCATAGGTGCATCCAAGACCTACCAGGGGCTGCAGCACGTGTTGTGCCACCCCTGGCCTGGCCTTACTATTTGACACAACTGGCTGATCACTCAGCTGGGGCAAGGTGGTGTAATCACCCTTTGCTTTAGGTATAGTATCTCTATATCTAACACATAATCAATCAATCACGGCATTTGTAAAGAGCGCTACTTACCCGGGAGGGTCTCAAGGCGCTGGGGGAAAGGGGTATGTTACTGCTCGAACAGCCAGGTCTTGAGCTGCTTCCTGAAGGAGAGATGGTCTTAGGTTCACCGAAGGTGGGTGGGGAGGGAGTTCCAAGTCTTGGCTGCCAGGTAGGAGAAGAATCTTCCTCCGGCGGTGGCTCTGCGGATGTGTGGTACGGTGGCGAGGGCGTGGCTGGTCGATCGTAGCTGGCAGGTGGGCGTGTAGAAGGTCCTGTGGTCGTAGAGGTACTTGGGACCCAGGTCATGGAGAGCCTTGTGTGCGTGGGTGAGGAGTCTGAACGTGATTCTCTTGCTGACGGGGAGCCAGTGCAGGTCTCTCAGGTGTCCGGTGATGTGGCTTTGTCGGGGGATGTCCAGGATGAGTCGTGCGGAGGCGTTCTGGATGCGTTGGAGTCTTTTTTGAAGTTTGGCTGTGGTTCCGGCGTAAAGGGTATTCCCGTAGTCCAGTCGGCTGGTGACGAGTGCCTGGGTAACGGTCTTCCTGGTTTCTGTGGGGATCCATCTGAAGACCTTGCGGAGCATGCGCAGGGTGTTGAAGCATGAGGAAACGGCGTTGACTTGTCTAGTCATCGAGAGGGAGGAGTCCAGGATGAAGCCCAGGTTGCGTGCATGGTCCGTTGGCTTGGGAGCGGTGCCCAGGGCAGGGGGCCACCAGGAGTCGTCCCAGGCGGAGGGTGATGATCCCAGGATGAGGACTTCCGTCTTGTCTGAGTTCAGTTTCAGACGGCTGTTCTTCATCCAGTCGGCGATGTCTTTCATCACTTCGTGTAGGCTGGCTCTGGCGGTGGCGGGGTCGTTGGTGAGGGAGAGGATCAGTTTGGTGTCGTCGGCGTAGGAGATGATGTTGAGGTTGTGTTGGCGTGCGATGGCTGCGAGGGGGCTCATGTAGACGTTGAAGAGGGTTGGGCTGAGTGAAGATCCTTGTGGTACGCCGCAGATGACTTCGGTGGCCTCGGATCTGAACGGGGGAGGCGGACTCTCTGGGTTCTTCCGGCAAGGGACAAGATGATCTACTCCAGTGCTTTCTCTTTGATTCCGATGTTGCTGAGGCGCTGCACTAGGGTGCGGTGGCAGACAGTGTCGAACGCCGCAGAGAGGTCCAGGAGGATGAGGGCCGCGGTTTCCCCGTTGTCGATCAGGGCTCTGATGTCGTCGGTGGTTGCGATCAGGGCGGTCTCGGCGCTGTGGTTGGCCCGAAACCCGGACTGCGAGGGGTCGAGGGATCCGTTCGTCTCGAGGAAGGCGGCGAGCTGTCTGTTGACGGTCTTCTCGATGACTTTTGCGGTGATCTTGCTCCAGCTCCGGCGGGGAACATGTTGCGGGTGGTGGTGGGTCGTAGTTCTTCTGAAGCTGAAGTGGACGCAGCTGTGGTCGGTCCAGTGGAGTCCGGTGGAGTGGCTGAAGGAGATGAGCTTGCTGAATGAGAAGACGGGGTCAAGCGTGTGGCCGGCGTAGTGGGTGGGGGTGTTCACCAGTTGCTTGAGTCCGAGGTGGGCGAGGTTGTCCAGCAGGGTGGTGGTGTTTCTGTCATTGTTGTTCTCAAGGTGGAAGTTGAGGTCCCCTAGGAGGATGTAGTCGACGGAGGGAAGGGCGTGCGGGCTGATGAAGTCTGTGATGTCTTCGCTGAATTGTGTGCGTGGTTCCGGGGGTCTGTAGATGAGGGTGCCTCGGAGGGTGGTCTTGGGGTCGGTGTGTATCTGGAAGTGGAGGTGTTCGGTGGCGGTGAATGTTTCGTCGGAGTTGGTCGAGATGCGGATGGTGTTCTTGTGTACGATGGCGATGCCTCCTCCCGTCTGGTTGACGCGGTCCCTCCAGGTGATCTTGTATCCGTCCGGGATGGCTATGGCGATGTCGGGCGCTGAGGAGGCGTTCATCCAGGTTTTGGTGAGGAAGGCGACGTCTGGTGCTGTCGCGTCGAGAAGGTCCCAGAGTTCCACGGCATGCCTGTGGACGGAGCGGGTGTTGAGCAGGATGCACTTGAGGTGGTTGTTGCTGGTGTCTGGCTTGTCGGGGTGGTGCAGGTCCAGAGGCAGGTGAATCAGCAGGCTTGGCAGGCGAAGGGTCCGCGGGTGCATCTCGGGGTGGCTCGGTAGCAGGCGGGGTTCTGGCCAGCGTTGAGTGCGTTGAGGGTGGTGGGGTCGTAGGTCCGTCGTGTGGGCTGGCGTTCTCGGGGGCCAGGGGTCCTGGCGCTGGGCACGGTCCAGGCGCGGTCGGGCGCAGACGGGATTGCCTTTGGTGCGCCTGCGGCGCACAATCGGCGCGCCCGCTGTGCGTCAACGCTGCGCACAGTACCTATAAGTCACTCCTATGGCAGGCCTTATCAATCCTGGAGGCAGAGTGCTTGGTTATTTGTGAGATGGTGCTCTAGCATGAGCTGAGCCTGCCTGCAGCTTTCGGAACCATGTCCTTTAGCTGTTTCCTGATAGCGTCATACCATGTACTCTTAAGTGCATTATAAACCTCTCGGTTAAATGCTAACTCTGGTTTGACATTATCATAACATGTCGAGTAAGGTGTCATACGAATTGGAATACTACCCCCTCACCAATTCTGGCGACGGGGGTAGCATTCTACCCTTCTAGAGGGACACAACATGTATAGAACCTGAACCCCAGCTAAAGTTAAACAGAGCCTCAGCATCACAAAATGGATGCTGCCACCACAGACACAAATCTGACCTCCTGCTGCAGGGAGTCCTTCCAGCGAGGGAGGTTTGGACAAGGGGTTTCCTGCCTTGGGAGGTGCTAGCACCACCCCAGACAGGATTTTGTGTATCTGGTTAGGTGGGGCTGAATAGAATCAGACATGCCCGGGGCACACAAGATGTCCCCGTGCATAGGCCAGTTCAAACTGGTGCTGGGGCACTCCAGCCCCAGCTCTGGCGTGAAACTGGACAAAGGAAAGGGGGTGTAACCACCCCCCTTCCTGGTCCCACCCATAGGAGGGACCTAGTAAGTAGTCCAGCCGCTAGATTTGGCTTAAAAGTAGGAACTGAGTCCCAAGAGGGCAGATTACCCTGAAATTCAACTACATAAGAAGAAACTCTGGACCTTCGACGTTCTGCTGCTCAGAAGACTGAAGAATCTCCCTTGTGGCCAAGGAGTGGCCACCCTGTGAACACAGGCACCATCCAGCAATCAACGACTGCTTTGCCGCCGCCTCCTGCCCGGGCCCGAGCCCAGAGCCTGACAAGAACCAGACTCCCAGACATCTAACAGCCCGATCCACAGTCCCTGTTAAGCTGAGACGAGTGGAGGCGACCTGAGACGTGGGACCGGACCTCTTGAAAAGTCCATGAGAAGCTGACTGCGCAGCCCCTGAGGTACCCTCGTTGCTGTGCTAGGGGTCTTGAGAAGCCCCACCACAAGCTACATTTCAGCCCTCCAACTCTCACGAGATCTGCGTGGGGCCCTTTTGCTTTGTTCCACTCGACCCGCCTATCCGGTTACTAGTCCATTGGCTAGTGCCCATTTTGGCGACCAAACGACAACTTTCCAATACTGGACTGGTTGCTCCAAACTGGCCCTTGCTGCTCCCAAAAGCAGCAACCTCTCTGACCTTGCTAGTTAGAGTGAGAAGCCTTCTCTGTTTCCTGCGTGGCTTGCATTAGCCAAGGCCTGTTTGCTCCGATCAAGAAGCCGACTCTGCCATCAGCTAGAGCCTACGTGGGATAGCTTGTGAGTGACTCCTGGTCATCGTCATCATCGCCTGGTCCACGCTGTTGAAGAGACAAGCTTCACCACATCACCTGTTGGCACCCGACAACGCCTGGTTCCTTCCTGGTTCCACGCCAGTCACTGGCTAGTGACTGTGAACATTGTCCCCTCTGCTTTCAGGTCTTCACCTCTTCAGATCCACCCTTGGATCCACCGGAACTCTTCAAATTAGGTTGCCTGCAGCATCAACACTCCAAGGCTCCATCCGGACTCCTGCAGAATCCCGACACACTTTGGCACCACTGCACCCGCTTCCTGTGGGTGAGGTAACGCTGGAACTCCGGTGCCCCCGAGTAGTTTAACACTCCTAGTGTCCAGGTTCCAAAGGGTTAAGTCCTAGACTGACCAGAAGACTTCCTACCTTCACCTTTTTAACTTTTACGCATCCATTGACTTCAATGTAACTTGCTTCTAACTTTGCACACTGCAAACCAGATCCCGTGGGCCTCCTAGTTGCTAACTTGCGTTAGTATAGCATAGCCCCAGCGATTCCCAAGGCCCTAGGCCTTACTTCCTTTCGACTCGTGGTACTTATACCACTTCTTTAGTTTATGGTTTTAGGGGCCACCCGGGCCTATCCATATTTGTGCTACTTTTGTATATTATAAATTGAACTGTTTTAACGTGTTTGCTCCTGTGCTCATAAAGAGTTCAGGGGACTATTTGTAGTAATAAATACATATATATTTTGAATATATATTCTGTGTGGTGTCCTTTCCCTTGGTGTTCAAGGGGGTTACACATGGTAATACAGCTGGCTTCACATGCCAAAAGAGTTTAGCCTAAGACTGCTTTGTCCACGCTACCTCTAGGATAGCTGGTCTATGAGGTTGACTTACAACCAATCACCATAAGGGCTGTTTGGACTGATAAAAGGTGATCACTAGAACCAGTGAACATCTCATATCAGGCCAACTTCTCACATTGGTGGGCAGCGGTTGGGATTTGAGCTTGCTGTTGTTTTACCATTGTAATCTTTGCCAATACCTTGTGAAAGATCATACAGGTACCTATAGGTACATATAAAAAACAAGATAGTATATTTAAGTTCTACTGAACTTAGTGTTGTAGAGGATAGGGCTTAGCACACCCTGACTACAACTACTAGAGAGGGTTCAGTAGGTGAACACATAGAGTAGGTAGATTGCAACATATCCACCTCACTAGAGCAAATGGCTGGCACAGAAGGAACCAGTGGGATTCCAACTGTGGAAAGTGACCAACCCCAGGCACCATCCAGATTTGCTTTTCTCACCTTTCAGGAGTTGAGAAATGTGTGTTCAACAAGGAAGCTGAAAAAAGGGTCCAACCCTACCACTCAGCAACTCCTAGAGCTCTTGGAACAGTCTGAGGCTCTAAAAACCTCTGAGCCAGTCCCTAAGGATGATGAAGAGGTCCTGACTCCAACAGAAGATGCTAGGGATCCCCTTGTCCTCATTGAGGATGATGACAGTAGTCACCATGATGATGATGATGATGATTCAGATCAGAGAGGGGAAGAGTCTGATGGAGAAAGGTATAGCCAGGGTACAGTCAGGAGGCTTAGCCAGGCTAACCTAAGTCACCTTGGAGCTGAAGATGGGCCAGCCCCATTCAGGCCTCCAAGTCGACTTGACCAGCGGTATAGGAGGAACAGGAATCACTCAAGTGACTCCCTGCACTCCAATGCCTCTAATGGCCTAGAGTCCCTACTCGGGGATGGATGGCTTCCCCTCAGAGGAGAGAACATGAGGCCAAAATGAAAGAAGCTGCTCTTAGTATACAAAGACAAGAACTTGAGGTTGCCCTGGCCAAAGAGAAGCTTGCTCATGCTAGAGAGCATAGAGAGAGTGGGTTAGAACCCACTGGTGGCAGCAATATCCCTAAGGATAAAGATAGGTCCTATGATAATAGAAAACTAAGCAAGATTGTGCCCCCTACAAGACAGGGGATGACATCCACAAGTGGATAACTGCTTTGGAGAGGGCCTGCAAAGTACAGCAGGTACCCCAAAGTCAGTGGGCAGCAATCGTATGGCTCTCCTTTTCAGAAAAAGGTAGAGTCAAGCTACTCACAGTTAGTGATGAGGATGCTAACAACTACTCTGTCCTGAAGAGTGCTCTGATTGATGGGTTTGGCTTAACCACTGAACAATATAGGTTGTTGTTCAGAGAGACCCAGAAGACACAGACTCAGGATGGACTGATTTTGTTGATTGCGCCACTAAGGCACTGGAGGGCTGGTTACTGGGAAGTAAAGTCACTGACTATACAGGATTGTACAATCTTTTAATGAGAGAACAGATTCTAAATAATTGTCAGAACCAGAAGTTGCGTCAACACCTGATTGACTCAGATCTGACCTCTCCCCAAGAATTGGGAAAGAAGGCAGACAAATGGGTTAGAACCAGGGTTAAGCAGAAAAACCAGGGCCAAGGGGGTGATCAGAAGAAAGCAGACCAGAAGGGTGGGGAGCAGAAACCAAAAGACCAGAAGTCTTCTACAGGGCCCCAACAAACCACGGAGGGGGGTTCATAAACTTCCAAAAAGAAGAAGAAGAATGATGGCCAAAGGAAACCATGTTGTTCTACATGTAAGAACACTAGTCACTGGACCAGTGACTGTAGAAAAACTAGAGCCCCTACCACTTCACCCCCTAGTACAGTAAGCAGTGGTAGTTCCCAAGCCAAGGGTGTAGTAGGGTTAACCCTGGGTACTGAGGTGGGTTCTGACCTAGTCAGGATCCCCACACAAGCTGTCTTGATCTGTGATGTGGACATAGCCATGACCACTACTGTGAGTCCCAGTAACCTGGGCAAGTACAGGCAGACACCTTTAATAAATAATAAAGTGGCTCAAGCCTATAGGGACACCTGTGCCAGTGTCACCGTGGTGACACCAGCATTTGTGGACCCTGGACAGATTGTACTAGGTGATAATTACCTAGTGACCAACGCCAGCAATGTCACTACTACACATAGTGTGGCTGTTGTTAATTTCCCCTGGGGAGGGGTAACTGGCCTAAAAAGGGTTGTGGTAAGTGCAGACCTCCTAGTTGAATGTTTGTTGGGCAATGACCTAGAATCCTCACTATGGCCAGAAGTGGAGTACAGGACTCATGCTGAGAGGTTAGGGATTTCATCACATGTCCTTGCTGTGACCAGGTCATAGGCCAAAAAGTTCCTCACTGAACATCAGGTCTTGGATCCTGGAACAATGGACCAAGCACCTAACAAGAGAAAGAGCAGTAGGGTTAAGTGCCTTCCCTCCTACCTACCAGTGATGGTCAGCCTTCACAGGAAGCTGATTGTAAGACCCCTGAAGGAACTGTCCCAGAAGAGCTTGAACCTGACCAGGTTGAGTTTCTTGGGGCAGGGGGACCTTCAAGGGCAGACTTGAGGCAGGCACAGTTAGACTGCCCCTCTCTTGAACCCCTCAGCTGCTGCTGAGGCTGCTGGGAATGCTCAAGGTACCCATAAAGTATATTGGGATGATGGGCTCCTTTATTCAGAGGGTAGAGACCCAAAGCCTGGTACAGCCAGTAGGTTGGTCATACCTCTGAAATTTAGAGGCTTCCTTCTAACCTTGGCCCATGATATTCCCTTAGCAGGACACCTAGGCAAGAACAAGATTTGGGACAGGCTTGTGCCTCACTTTCACTGGCCTCACATGTCTGAAGATACAAAGGAGTTTTGTCGCTCCTGTGTGACCTGCTTTCCAAAGGAGGTAGTATCTGACAGGGGTGCAAACTTCATGTCAGGATACTTAACAGCAATGTGGAAGGAGTGTGGTGTTAACTACAAGTTCACCACCCCCTATCATCCACAATGTAATGGCCTTGTTGAAAGGTTTAACAAGACCATGAAGGGTATGATTAAAAGGTTACCTGAAAAGCTTAGGCGAAGATGGGACATCCTTCTACCCTGCCTTCTGTTTGCTTACAGAGAGGTTCCACAGAAGGGGGTTGGCTACAGCCCTTTTGAGCTTCTGTTTGGGCATCCTGTAAGAGGACCCCTATGTCTGGTGAAGGAAGGATGGGAGTTACCTCTCAAACAACCTAAACAGGATATAGTGGATTATGTACTTGGTCACTGCTCCTGGATGGCTGAGTACATGAAGAAGGCCACTAAAAACCTTGAGGCTAGCCAGGAACTCCAAAAAGCCTGGCATGACCAAAAGGCTGTCTTGATTGAGTATCAGCCAGGACAGAAGGTGTGGGCGTTGGAGCCAGATGCAGCACTCCAAGACAAATGGTCTGGACCCCAAACAATTGTTGAAAAGAAGGGAGAGGTTACCTACTTGGTGGACCTAGGCACTCCCAGAGCCCCCACAGGGTGTTCCATGTCAACAGACTAAAGGCATATGTCGACAGGGCAGACATGGGTTTGCTCATGGCTACAGATGAGGGGCAGGAAGAAGAGAGTGACCCTCTTCCAGACCTGCTGTCTCAGAACCCTGAACATGGGTCAGTTGATGGTGTAGCCTTAGGTGGCAGCCTCACTGACCAACAGCAAAATTACTGCAGACAAGTCTTACAGTCATTTAGACATATGTTCTCATTGACACCCAGTCAGACTAACTGGTGTACTCATGTGGTGGACACTGGTGACAGTCTTCCTGTGAAAAGCAAGATATACAAGCAACCTGACCACGTCAGGGACTGTATAAAGACTGAGGTGCAGAAAATGCTGGAGTTAGGTGTCATTGAGCCTTCAGAGAGCCCCTGGGCTAGCCCAGTGGTTCTGGTCCCCAAACCTCACAAACAAGATGGCAAGAGAGAGATGAGGTTCTGTGTGGGTTACAGAGGACTCAATGCTGTCACCAGGACAGATGCACACCCCATTCCAAGGGCAGATGAGCTCATTGATAGACTGGCTTCTGCTAAGTTTTTGAGCACATTTGATTTCACAGCTGGCTATTGGCAAATCAGGTTAGCTGAGGAGTCTAAGGCCAAGACAGCATTCTTAACCCCAGGAGGTAATCACCAATGTGTGGTGATGCCCTTTGGTCTGAAGAATGCACCTGCCACTTTTCAAAGGTTGGTGAACCAAGACCTTACTGTGTTGGATGACATTTGTGCAGCATATCTAGATGATATAGCTGTCTTTAGCTCCACCTGGGAGGATCACCTGTTCCACCTGAGGAAAGTACTTGAGGCTCTACAAAAGGCAGGCCTCACTATCAAGGCTACTAAGTGCCAGATAGGGCAGAGTAAAGTTGTATACCTGGGCCACCTTGTAGGTGGAGGACAGGTTCAACCACTGGAGAGTAAGATCCAGACCATCAAGGACTGGGCTCCTCCAACTACCCAGACTCAAGTCAGAGCTTTGTTAGGCCTGACTAGGTACTACAGAAAGTTTGTTAAGAACTATGGGTCCATTGTGACTCCTCTTAATGACTTGACATCCAAGAAGATGCCCAAAAAGGTTCAGTGGACAGGAAACTGTCAAAAGGCATTTGATGACCTGAAGCAGGCTATGTGCTCTGCACCTATCTTGAAGAGTCCTGACTACTCCAGAGAGTTCATTGTCCAAACAGATGCTTCTGAGTTGGGGGTGGGAGCTGTGCTTTCACAACTTAACGTAGAGGGTCAAGACCAGCCCATTGCTTTCATTAGCAGAAGGCTGACCCCTAGAGAGAAACGTTGGTCAGCCATTGAGGGGAGGCCTTTGCTGTGATGTGGGCCCTGAAGAAGTTGAGACCATACTTATTTGGAACTCACTTCAAGATTCAGACCGACCATAAGCCCCTGTGGCTAAATCAGATGAAGGGTGAAAACCCCAAACTGCTCAGGTGGTCCATTTCCCTACAGGGGATGGACTTTACAGTGGAGCACCGCCGAGGGACTGACCATGGTAATGCAGATGGTCTCTCCAGGTACTTCCACTTAGAACAAGAAGACACAACTGGTCAAGGTTAGTCTATTGTCCCTGCGTTTGGGGGGGGGGCGTTGTGTTGGAGAGTAGGGTCTGCTATCCTATGGTCACCCCACATTTTTGCTTTTTGCTTCACTGGTTTATGACTCAATGTGGCTGTGGGCCTGCCAATCAGACCCACAGCCTGCTGTTCTCTCTCTAATTGTATGCCAAGGCCATTTAGGTGCCTTTCCAATTGGAACATGGATCACCTTGTGAGCCCCTGCACAGTGTACTCTAGGTACCCAGGGCATAGGTGCATCCAGGCCTACCAGGGGCTTCAGCCCGTATTGTGCCACCCCTGGCCTTACTATTTGACACAACTGGCTGATCACTCAGCTGGGGCAAGGTGGTGTAATCACCCTTTGCTTTAGGTATAGTATCTCTATATCTAACACATACAAGGACACACAGTAACCTATAAGTCACTCCTATGGCAGGCCTTATCAATCCTGGAGGCAGAGTGCTTGGTTATGTGTAAGATGGTGCTCTAGCATGAGCTGAGCCTGCCTGCAGCTTTCGGAACCTTGTCCTTTAGCTGTTTCCTGATAGCGTCATACCATATACTCTTAAGTGCATTATGAACCTCACGGTTAAATGCTAACTCTGGTTTGACATTATCAAAACATGTCGAGTAAGGTTTTATACGAATTGGAATACTACCCCCTTGCCAATTCTGGCGAGGGGGGTAGCATTTCACCCTTCTAGAGGGACACGACATGTAAAGAACCTGAACCCCGGTTAACATTAAACAGAGCCTCAGCATCACAAAGTGTATGCTGCCACCACAGGCACAAGTCTGACCTCCTGCTGCTGGGAGTCCTTCCAGCGAGGGAGGTTTGGACAAAGGGTATCCTGCCTTGGGAGGTGCTAGCACCACCCCAGACAGGATTTTGTGTTTCTGGATAGGTAGAGCTGAATAGAATCAGACATGCCCGGGGCACACAAGGTGTCCCCGTGCATAGGCCAGTTCAAACCGGTGCTGGGGCACTCCAGCCCTGGCGCGAAACTGGACAAAGGAACGGGGGTGTAACCACCCCCCTTCCTGGTCCCACCCATAGGAGGGACCTAGTAGGTAGTCCAGCCCCTAGATTTGGCTTAAAAGTAGGAGCTGAGTCCCAAGACGGCAGATTACCCTGAAATTCGACTACACAAGAAGAAACTCTGGATCTTCAACGTTCTGCTGTTCAGAAAACTGAAGAATCTCCCTTGTGGCCAAGGAGTGGCCACCCTGTGAACACAGGCACCATCCAGCAATCAACGACTGCTTTGCCGCCGCCTCCTGCCGGAGCCCGAGCCCATAGCCTGACAAGAACCAGGCTCCCAGACATCTAAAAGCCCAATCCACAGTCCCTGCTAAGCTGGCTAGTGACTATGAACATTGTCCCCTCTGCTTTCAGGTCTTCACCTCTTCAGATCCACCCTTGGATCCACCGGAACTCTTCACATCAAGTCGCCTGCAGCATCAACACTCCAAGGCTCCATCCGGACTCCTGCAGAATCCCGACACACTATGGCACCACTGCACCCGCTTCCTGTGGGTGAGGTAACACTGGCACTCCGGTGCCCCCGAGTAGTTTAACACTCCTAGTGTCCAGGTTCCAAAGGGTTAAGTCCTAGACTGACCGGAAGACTTCCTACCTTCACCTTTTTAACTTTTACGCATCCCATAACTTCAATGTAACTTGCTTCTAACTTTGCGCACTGCAAACCAGATCCCGTGGGCCTTCTAGTACCTAACTTGTGTTAGTACAGCATAGCCCCAGCGATTCCCAAGGCCCTAGGCCTTACTTCCTTTCGACTCGTGGTACTTATACCACTTCTATAGTATATGGTTTTAGGGGCCACCCGGGCCTATCCATATTTGTGCTACTTTTGTATATTATAAATTGAATTTTTTTAACGTGTTTGCTCCTGTGCTCATAAAGAGTTCAGGGGACTATTTGCAGTAATAAATGCATATATATTTTGAATATATATCCTGTGTGGTGTTCACTTGGTGTTCAAGGGGGTTACATATGGTAATACAGCTGGCTTCACATGCCAAAAGAGTTTAGCCTAAGACTGCTTTGTCCACGCTACCACAAGGATAGCTGGTCTATAAGGTTGACTTACAACCAATCACCATAAGGATTGTTTGGACTGATACAAGGTGGTGTCTAGAACCAGCGAACATCATATATCAGGCCAACTTCTCACAGTGGTCTGTCAAATCCCCCCCCCAAACCCGGACCCTCCGCCCCACCGCTCTTACCTGCACAGGCCGCGGATGGATATAACATTGGCAAGTGGAGCACTAATGAATACAGGGGTGAATGTCTGTATTGCGATAGGTGAGGCAATCTCAAGCTAAGGTTCCGAATTTGGATTTATGGTGGATTGACTTTTGCAGGGTAGTAATCAAATTTCCCCCATATCAGGCTCTTCACAGATAGCTGGGGATATTGTTGTGAAATTATACTCTCAGGGCCTCTGATGGATCTTAACCGTTTCTACAAGGAATGTATTAAGCCGTTATGTGATGTGAATTTGTAGTGCGCGGCTAATCACATGTGAGGATATCCAGTCGCTGACGCTGCCTAGGTCCTTCCAGTAGTTGATCATCAACTTATGCGCCAGTGTGAAAGTTAGATCAAACAAATGTAAGTTAAGTGTGATCATATTGGGACCTGAGGATAAAGATATGGCGAGTAGAACAGTGAAACTTTTTCTATAATTGTAATTGTGGAGGTCACATTTCAGGCTCATTAATTTGAAAGAAGTGTTCCCCTAGTTGCATTGCAATGTGGCCCCAAACAAATAAGGTACTGCATAAGCCGGGGAGGCTGTGTGGTGTTAAAGATACTAGCTGATGGACAAAGAGGCCACCAAGGGATACACCAGCTGTGCCTCCAATTAGGACTGGTGTCAAGGAAACAGGCGAGGCCTCTCCAAAGGAGTGTTCTGGAGAGAGCACTTTTTCATGTATTCCACCACAAGTCCCCGTCTGAGTTAAGCTCACAAAATGGAGGTGCATGCCGAAGAAATAGGACGGTGTAATTTTCCTAGATTCTGAGAGGGAAGAGGAAAAATGGGAAGGTCACTGTCTTCAGTGCTGCAACAGGGTGCAGCATGTAAGTCCAATGAAGGCTTTCAAAAATATTTGGGGGATAAATTCACATTCCTTATGCACAGAAATCAAGAAGTTGGGGAATGTACCCTCACAAATTGGATTTGGCAATACAAATGTTTGGCTATCATGCCGCAGTTTACACATTTAAATACCTGGTAGTCACAATTCATAAACAACTACAGACTTGTGTGTTTATTGGTATTTACCATGTACTCATTGGTAATTTCTCACATTGGAAGCACGTCCAAATTTACTGTTGTAAATCAATCAATCAGTATTTGTAGAGTGTGGCTTATCACTCATGAGGGTATCCAGGCAGTGGGTGGCTGCATTTAGTGAAAGAGCCAGGTCTCAAGTCTATTCCTGAAGTTTGGTATCAAGGTCAGAAAAGGAGCAGCCTTCACTGTCTCTACAGCCGATGCGTGGTGTCTGTGCAAAGGTGAGGGAGGCGGAGCAAATGTTTCTGGGTGATTAGTGGAAGTTCAGACAGTGGTTTGTGTATGCCTGCCCTTGGTCATGGAGGGCTGTGTAATTGTGTGTCAGTAATTTGAATAGGCATCTTGTCTGAACGAGGAACCTGTCGAGATTCCTCAGGTACTGAGTAATGTTGGTCTTTTGTGGCAGGCTGAGGTTCAGTCTGGCCGCTGAGTTCTGGATCATCTGGAGCCTTCTCATGAGTTCGGTGGTGGTTCCTGCATACAGTGTGTTGCTGTAATCCAGACAGCTGGTGATTAGGGATTTCATGATGGTTTTTCTTGTGCTAATGGGGAGCCATTTGAAGATTTTTTGGAGCATGCAGTGAGTGAGGAACGACAGCAGGCAGAGGAGACTTAGTTGATCTGTTGTTTCATGGTGAGTCTGCTGTCCAGGATGGTACAGAGGTTGCAGGTGTGGTATTTTGGTGTGAGGGTGGGTCTGAGTTCAGCGGGCAAACAGGTGTCATTCCAGGGGAAGGCATAGTTGCTAAAGATTAGCACTTCGGTTTTGTCTATGTTTCGCTTCAGACAGTTATCATTCATTGAGGCTGCAACGTTCTCCATGAGTTGTGGAAGTTGGTCTAGGTGGTGGCGGGGTCTGCTGAGAGCGAGAGGATGAGCTGGGTGTCATCTGCGTAGAATATGATGTTGATGTTGTGGATGTCATGTAGGTGTTGAAGAGAATGGGGCTGAGAGATGAGCCTTGAGGGACACCACAGATGGTGCTCATGGGTTCTGAGGTGAAGGGGGTAGGCGTGTTATCTGTGTTCCTCCCGTAAGGAATGATACAATCCTTCTGAGTGTGTCTCCCTTGATTCCGATCTGGTGCAGTCTCTTGATGAATGTGTGGTGGGAAACGGTGTTGAAAACTGCAGAGAGTTTAGGAAGGATCAGGGTGGACAATTCTCTTCTGCCAAGTAGAGTCCGTATGTTGTCCGTGGTGGCGATCAGGGTGGTCTCAGTGCTGTGGTTGACTCAGAAACCGGATTTGGAGGCGTAAAGCAGGTTGTTTCTCCCCTGGTATTCAGTGAGATTCTGGTTGATGGCCTTTTCCAGGACTTTGGAGGAAAACAGAAGCAGCAAGATGGGGTGGTAGTTCTGGAGTTCACTGGGGTCTGAGGAGGGTTTCTTGAGGAGAGATCTCACCTCTGCATGTTTCCATGCATCGGGAAAGGTGGCTGTGGATGCATTGAGGATGGTGGTAAGCTGGTGGTTGATCTTGCTGCTTCATAGGTTGAAGAAGCAGTGGGGGTAGGGATCGGTGGGTACTTCTGAGTGGATAGAGTTCAGGATGACTGTGGTGTCTGATGGGGTGAGCTGTTACCATGTGGTGAGATGTTGGTCGGGGAGGTTTCCGTTGAAGTGAGGATGCTGAGGAGGTTGGAGGGTTGTGGCTCAAAGTTCCTGTTGATGGTGGATATCTTGAGGAAGTGATTCACTAATGTTGTACAGAATTTCTGTGAGGGAGGGATTGGGTTTTAGGTGGCTGTGGGACAGGAGAACTTTCTGACAATGGTGAAGAGTTCCTTGGTGTGGTTGGTGCTAACCTCAATGTGATCTGCAAGGGTATAGTTTTTCGCGTGTTTGAGTCGTTGGTGGTATTTGTTGATGGTTGTCTTGAAGGTTGGTAGGTCTGTATCTATCGTCTCTGCTGGTGTGCCATCTTCTCTCCAGTTGTTTGCATCTGCATTTCATTGTGCTGAGTTCCGGTGTGTACCAGCTGTCTTGTTTGATGATCTGTGAGTTTTGGCTGGCTTGATGGGGGCAACTCAGTTTGCAGCATTAGTGATCCAGGTGTTGAAGTTCTCGCCCTCCTGTTTCCTGTTGGTTGAGGTATCGGGCTGGGTGGTGTTGAGGGTGTACATCCATTGGGTCTGTGTCACTTTGCCACAGCTGCACAAGGAGATGATGAGAGGGTTGGGGGTGATGCGTGGTGATCCTGTGATGGTGAAGTAGATGATAGAGTGGTCACGTCCAACTCTGTTGCTTGTCATCAAGATAGGGTCTAGTGTGTGTCCTGCTCTGTGTGTTGGGTCTGTAACCAACTGGGTGAGGCCGATGTTGTCCATTTGTTCCAAGAGGCTGGTGGAGTTTGTGTCTGTAGGGTCATCTGGGTGGAAGTTGAAGTCTCAGAGGAAGATGTAGTACTTAGATTCGATGGCAAGTAGGGCGATGAAATCTGTGATGGTGTCACAAAGGCCGGCATGTGGTCCTGGGGTCTGTAGGCGAGGGTGCCTCTGATGGTCATTTTGTCGTCGGTGAGGAGCTGGAAATACAGGTGTTCATTTATCGGTGTGATGTCATTTTCGCTGGTGGTGCAGTCTCACAGTGTCATCTTGTAGCCATTGGGCATCACAGTGCTGATGTCTGGGCAGAGGAAGGGAATAGCCCGGTCTCTGTGATGAAGGTTATGTCAGGAGTGAAGGTGGAGATGGTGTCCCAGTCTTCGGTGTTTGCATAGAAATCTGACATTGATCAGGAGTCATGGGAGAGGTTGCCTTATGGGTGTGGTGCTGGTTTCTGTGAGGGGGGGTCGTAGGTTGCAAGTGAAGAGACAGTGGTGGGAAGTGAACGGTCCTGCCATGGAGTAAGGAGATGTGAGGCAGCAGTTGTTGCTCCATCCAGGGTCCAACACTCAGAGATCTGTGGTGGAGTACCTGCGGGGAATAAATTAAGAATGAGCAGAAGCTCACTGATAGTGCAGGCTGCATAGGACTGACCCACACAGAGCAGGAACAGCCTTAGCAGCAGTGCGGAGAAGGAGGCACTGACTGCAGTGAGAGGAGAGCCGGTGAGGGTAAAGGATAGAAGTAAGTGTGATTCCAAGGTAGAAATGGGCAAGGAATCCTTAGGTATTGTAGGGGGAGGTGAAATGCATTCTTCACATGGAAAATCATTTTGTTTGCAAAGAAAAGAACTTAAATGTATTAATTCACATTTGGGTTACATTTCCTTGCATATAAATGTACACAAAGTTGCAATGAAGCATACATAAATATTTACACATTTGAGTACTCATCCATAACTGTGACTGTTCTAGATTTCTATGATTACTTCTGAGATTCTTTGTGAATTCCATAAAATGTCAGGAACTTGCCCCAAACATCTTTCAACTTCTCCCTTGGATCCTTTGTGAATTGGCAGTGTGAACAGTAGCACTTAGGGCAGAAGCTCCAGGACATAGAGAGGGATGGTCCATGCAGACATTATGCCCACTTTTTCTCACCCAGCCAGGTGACCAGAATTCCCCCTCTGACCTCATACAGTGCCTCACCCAGAACATTCAATCAATGAACATATGGGCAACTCGGGCCCTGTCCTGAAAGAAGCGGGCCGCAAGGTAAAGGGCAGTTCAATTCTCATAGGTGGCAGCAATGAGATGGGGAGGAATTTATTTTGACTTTCTGTGCAATGAACTGTGGGAAGGTGTGCATATATCTGTGTGCCTGTGTGTATCTATGTGTGTTAGGGATGCATTTTCCGTCACAGATGGGTATTGCAAACTTAACATGTTTTTTGTGTTGACAGGTACACTGGAGCCCTGTATGGAAGGATAGTTGGTCGAGTTTTAGTATCCATGTTTGGTGTCCAAACTGATGAGTATGGGGCCTGGATTGACCCAGGCCTCTTTGCTGCAATTGGAGCAGCCTCTTTCTTCAGCGGGGTAACAAGGCTAACAATTTCACTTTCCGTTATCATGGTAAATATGAACCAATCTTGTATCTTGTAACCTCTTTTGCTCTCTCTGCTTTTAAATTATTATTGTAGCTGTTTACAGGCAGTTTCCGCAGTCTCATAACTTCATTGTTAACTCTTTAAAAATGAGATGTACAAATGTTGACCATTGGCTTTCATGTGTTTTTAATGCTTTACTTTCGCGTGGATGGGCTGGTGTACAGTGTCTCATTTGTGTCCTCATTTGGTTTGGTGATTTGGGTCAAGTAGTCCTTAGAGTGCAGATATAACATGGCATCTGGTTGAGAGCCAGTGTGTGTTATTTGATGGTTTTATTTTGCTGATATGAAGCCATTTTATTTGTAGATTTATTAAGAAAGTGATTGCCCCTTGGATGCCTTAGTTTCCCATAAAGACACGGTAATTTTCAATAATCACCCTTGCAGGTCCATTTACTTTACTTTACATACATGGTAAAATGTTGGTTTTAAAGCCTTTTTGTTCCCAAAATAAAATGGTTCACAAATATATGAACTTTCTTAAAGGGCACGACTTTCTACTTGTCAATTAAACCCTTGAAGAAAGCTCTCCCAGACCGATCATTGGACCCCCTATTGCAGGTGATAAGAGTACCAGGGGCGGCTGGTGACATTTGAAAGTGGTGGGGCGTAAATACTGCACTGTGGCGAGCGTGCGCAGCGAGCGAGGCCCAACCACCTATGGGGGATTCGGGGGTTCTCCCACGAGAACATTTTGAAAAAGGAGTGGGCAAATGGTGCATTCATAAGCACCCTGGACTCACACAGGCACACTGCTCACCCTGCGCTTACACAGACATCACCAACCCTGCACTGTCACAGACATCACTCACCCTGGACTCACACAGGCACACTGCTCACCCTGCGCTCACACAGACATCACCCACCCTGCACTGTCACAGGCATCACTCACACAGGCACACTGCTGACCCTGCGCTCACACAGACATCACTCACCCAGGACTCACACAGGCACACTGCTCACCCTATACTCACACAGACATCACTCACCCAGGACTCAATTTTGTTCACTCTCCCTTGCTCTTTAAAATGGTGGTGCCTGTGCATACATTAGTGCAGACGCAGAATGTCAAGTTTGGCCACCCTAACTACGCAGCCTCCTTTCAGCTGCTTGGCGAGCTTGGGAGCGGCCTGACGCAACAGAAGGCCTGTTTACGCCAGCCACCACTGGCGAGTCAGACTATGATATCACCAAATCCATACAATGCTCATTCTTTAGAGATGCCACAGTCTGCTCAACATCTCGGCATTTTGCTCAAGTTGTCACTTCACACTGTTGGTGAGGCCTGTCTGCATGAAACGCTGGAGCCAGTAGGTTTCCAATTTTGAAAACATAATGCAATGCCCCATAGAAGCGACAGTAGCAAAAGTCTACTAAAGCACTGCAACATGACAAAATGAACAATGCACACATTCTGAACTGAAAACTGGCTAGCCCATCAATATACATAAAACTGTGATGAGCAAAAAACACGGAGCATGTATACGTTTCACTTTTTAACAATCATTGTTGCTTAGATTTAGGTTTAGTTTTGACCAATAATTGGTAATTGTCTTTCCACGGTTACACAACGTTGTGTTTCATCTATCCCTTGAAGAGAATAATATTCATAATGTGTACAGAACCGTTCACAAAGCGACTCGTCAAATGGATGGTGATGTTTACGTCAGAGTGGATGACGTAGGACTGCTAGAGTTCGAACCTGGGATTGCTGCAGCAAAGGCTTAACCCATGGAACTATCCTACCAGTTGGAAGTAATCTAGAATAGACACTCTCGCTCTGTTCTGCTACTGATGACAATTGTTTGACATGCATCCACTTCAAGGTCGGAAACAGAGCAATGATGTTATAGCTATACATTATCTATGTGAAGAGGTCAAGAGATGAACGCATGAACACTTTAACAAACTGACAAATCAATGCAGTACTTGCGAGGTGGGGTGGTGGGGGGGGGTTGCGGGGGAGGGGGTCGCAGTGGGGGTGCGCCAAGGGAGATAACGTTAAGAAAACTTACCTGACCGCCTCTGCTCCTGGTCCGCGTTGGCACCTCATCTCCAAACAGGAACCGGAACAGGAACAGCAGCACCAAGTGGCAACCCTTAAGCCAATCCGCAGCGCCAGGGCACAGTTAATCCTCGCCCGCAGCACGCCCATTAGGAGACCTAATGGGCATGCTCTAACAAGTTAAAACACAGGGGCGCATGCGTGGGCAAGGTTCGAAAATTCGCCCTCCGTCCCCACTCATGCGCACTTGTGTTGTGCTGCTGCCCCCATGTCTGACAATGCATGTCAGTCACCATGACGCGCGGTCTGACGTCATGCTGGCTGGCATGCATTGTCGGTTCTCCCTCGCGTCGGTCTTTGAACTTAAGTAAACTATTCAGTTTACTTAAGTTCAGAAACGTCGGAGCTGCGGGCGGCTGCGGGCGGGGGGGCTACGCTCCCACGCCCTAATGGACGCACCACACCTGAAGTGTACGACTGCAACCCATGCTCATGTATGGCAGCGAATCCTTGCAAGGAAAAGATGCCACGACATTTGACAATACCATCAGTCACGCTTATAGGGCAATATTCCATCTACCCAGCTATACATCGCCAGCTCAAATCCGCCTTGAATTAGGGCTTCAGAAACAAACACTGGAGAGAAGGGGGACATATATCAAAACGTGGCGGAAAATCAGAGATGCTGACCATGGAACTTTAAATGCCCATCTTCGGACTGAATTATCCACCAGAGGCAATTCACCTGCAAGGAATTACCTACAAGACTCACTGGAGACCTTGGATCTAACAAACCTCTGGGAATCACCAACACACCTCAAAACCTTTAAAAAGGTGGTAACAAAAGTAACTAAGCTGATTTCCTCCATAGAGGATAAAGCCACCTTGGCCAAGAGGGCCCATAGATGGGCCATGTTGAAAGACTATAATGCTCTGAAACCACATGAATACCTAAATACGGGCCTCACGCAGACAACTAAAAATACATTTTTAAATATGCGCCTTGGCATCATTCCCATACTACCACAAGCTGCTGCTGACGTTGTTTATCAGGAAAAGAGGATCTGATCCATATAATTTGCATTTGTACAAACCTTACGGACATAAGGCGATCCCTATGGAACCAGAAGGGCATGACAAGTTGCAGGCAGGCTGTGATGTTGTGCTTTGACCCCGAGGAGACTCAGTTTAACTGCAGATTAACTAAATTCTTTGACATAGTGGCCAGAAGACTCACGAACCAGACATCTGTCTCGCACAAAGCACTAGCCCATCTGTGCTAAGTCCCTTGGAGAACCTTGCACTTTTAACCCCTATGGTTTTTAAACAAAACATAATGTGTTTTTTACGATCTGAACGAGGAAGACCATTTGCTCTTTTTATACCTTAACTGTAACTATGATTGCTTTTTATATATTTGTACTTTTATATTGTGAGTTTTTATTAACTGTACAATAAACTTACCTTACCTTAAAGAAGCCCTGAAAATACCAGCCCTGAGTCAAAACTATCTGCTATGCAATAGTTTGCTGTGCATGCTTTTTACATTCACCATTTACAGTGTAAACGTCATCTTCTGACTTCTTTTCATAACATTTTTCTTTAAGGGTACATGTTTACTCTGTTAATGCAGGCTGTATAGGAAATGGGTCTAAGTCCCACTGTCCTGTTGTAGCCTGCATTCTTTTCTTTATTGGCCTGCTTATTTTCATTGAAGGATAAAGGTGTTACGTATAAGAGCATAAACGTTTTCAAAATCTAACAAGCAAAGTAATAGATCTCACATTTACGCAAGTTTGAGCTGTTGGCATTGTAAATGAAAAAGCCTCTTATTCATGTTTTGTATTTTGAAACATAAATAAAAGGTATTGTCATTTACAATGCCAGTAGCTTGAACTCTCGCAAATCCGAGACCGAAATCAGGTGAAGCACTGAAAACCCGGAACTGGCCAGGCTGACTCTGCTCTGCTCCTTCCGCCTCTGCGCCCGTGTGCCGTCCCTGCCTCGTGGCTCTTTCTTCGAGCCCACTCTGCTGCTGCTAATATCCGCTGCTGCCCTCCGTGATTTCACCCAAAGCAAAAAGTCGGCGGCATTGCTCCCAGCAACATCGGAAAAATGAATCACACTGTTTTTTTACGATGTTGCTGGGAGCTATGCCGCCAACACTTTGGTTTGGGTGAAATCATGGACGGGAGAAAGGGATGCGACTGCGATGATTTTCATAAAAATAAAAAAAACAAGAAGTTGGGCGAGCTTCAAGCAACAAAATGCGCAGGCGCCTAGATTTAATTTCAAAATAAATAAAGAACAACGAGTTAAGCAAGCTGTGCGCTCGTTCCACAATTGGTGGTTGTGCCCCATTGTGTAAGTGAAAGCACGCATAGCGCACTGCAAACACAAACGAACAAAGTGGCCCCCCATTGCTAAAGCTCTCGTCCCACCAGTGGTGTTTACATTAATTAAGGAAAGAGTTCCTGCTGTGGGCTAATACAAGCTATACAGTAATGACATGGTAAAAGGTCCAATCCTGATGGGAGGTTACAAATGAAGACAAGGCGGTACTAAGGAGGGACTAACAAGCCTAGTAATAAATCAGAAGCCAGCGTTTACGAAGGACAATGACACAAGCCAATAAAAAATATGGGCGGAGAGTGGGGGGGGCTTCAAATCTATACTCCAATACAGCATGCCTCACAGAGCAGCTAATGCGCTGCCTAGGCTTGACCTAAAAAGGAAACCATCTCACACTGTTTTCATCATGTACTTCAGCCTTTTCATTTGCACATTATTAAGAATATGTTTCCATTTTGAATTTATTATACTGACTGATGTACTGTTAAAAAGAAATATGGTATCATAATAATAATAATAATAATCTTTATTGATTGTTTTAAAAAAACATTTACAATTTAAAACATGACAACATTGAATAATAGAAATGACTGTGATAAGAGTTTTCAAACGATGGATTTAAAATGACTTAAAATTCGGAGGGCCATTAAGATCTAATAATGTTCTTATACAGTACATCGCTCTGGATTTCTTGTAGTCTCTGATTTGGATGTTGTGTCTATTACCTCGGCCGCCCTGCTATGGTGAGTAGGGTTTGGATGGGATTGTGGCTTCAAGTAGTTTTGACGCTTTATGGACAAATTTCGAAAGCCCAATGTTTAGCTTGGAGTTGTCAGGGTTGAGAGCGGCCATTATTGCTTGGCGGCAAGATGGAACTCCCAACATAATACGTTGGCCTCGCAACAGTGACTGTCTGGCTGTGAGCAGTGCAGGGCATGCACAGACGATATGTTCCATTGTTTCAGAATGATAGCCACACAACCTGCATTCCGTGCTACTACCCGGCCGGCGCCATTCCGGGACGTTCTTCAGAAAGGGCCATTCTCCCATCCTCAAGGCTAAAAACTTGCGTTTCCAATATAGTGCGTATGTGCTTGACAGGTAAGGCGGCTGAACACCCACTTTAAAATTGGCGATTACAGCCCAGGCGTGTCTCCTCTTTGAGAGTATCGCCCTGTCCGAGTGAAAGGACCACAATCTAACGTTTTTCTTTATGGCGGACTTTTACACCGGGTAAGAGGGATTTATATCCCAGAGGTCTTTTGCACCTAGTAACTGTAATCCAGGAGTTGCCGATGCTTGTGGCTGGTCTGATTTTTCTGTATTTCCTGCCAGAGTCGGGCCTCCAAGGAACCCTCCCGGGCGTGGTGCAGTCTATGACACAGTTTAACGAATGCACCTGCTCCACTGTGATCTTGTAATGTAAATGTAAATGTAAATTGATACTTGTATAGCACACTACTCACCCGCAAGGGTCTCAAGGTGCTTGTACGAATACCGCTGTGGAACCCATCCTGGCTTTCCCTGTGAGGCATCCACTCCTGGGCACCCCCAAGGTGGAGGCCAGGCATCCTTAGCGTTGTGGGGGCCGTTGTGGGGATTAAGCAAGCTATTGCCCAGAGTTGCAGAGTGGGACTCCATGATTGGAATAGGCACCGAGGCGAAAATTATCAGGTCCGTGGAATTTTTTAGCCCAAGACCCGCCGAGGCGGGGAATTGAACCCTGGTCCCGGGCTAGACCTCTGCATCAGGGTCTGCTGCTCTAACCATTGAGCCACACTTCTCCACACTTCTTGGAATCCCAATTCGAGTCTCATGGAGCTGGCGAGGCAGATTTTAGCAACCGAAAGGCCCTTTTAAAGATTTTTATTGTTAACTTGTTTATTAATATACTGGTTGTGCCCTTGGTGATCTCGTGTCCATACGTCAGGGAGTTGATTACTTTGCCTTTCATTACTTTCAGCATGGGTGTTAGGCTGGCACCTAGTAGCTGTTTTGCCAATTTTTCAGCGGCCACCTCTAACGACAGAGCTTTAATTTTTAATGCTTCTTTGTGCTTGATAAAAGAACCTCTTGTATCCAGAAATATGCCCAGGTATTTATAACTGGGAGTTGAATCTAGCTTTGTTTTGTTGAAGTACCACCTTTCTGTTGACCTTTTTTGCTACCCAAAAGAGATAGTTTTGGTTTTTGACAAGTTAAGCTCTAGATGGTTTCTATTCGTGTAGGGTAGCAATTTATCCAGTAGCCTCTGGAGGCCCACTTTTGTGTGACTTAACAGCACCAGATCATCGGCGTAAAGCAAATTGGTGATGCGGGTCCCGTCAAGTTGAGGGGGATGGCAGTTTACACTGTCGAGAACTGGAGAGAGGTCGGATATAAACAAATTAAAAAGGAGTGGGGCCAATACACACCCTTGTTTGATGCCAGTTTCAGTTCGGATATTCCTGGAGACGTGGCAACCTTCACCCAGCTTGATTATTATCCACGTTTCCGTGTGGAGTTGAAATATTGCATGAAGAAGAGGCAGGGGTATGCCCCACGATTTTAGTTTTTGCCATAACAGACCCCTGGGCACACGATCGAAGGCCACTTTGAAATCTACAAAGCAGCAGTGCAGCTGGACATGTTGCCATGTTGCTTTATCCATCAAGACGGTTAGCGCTAGCAAATTGGTTGTAGTACCGGTATTGGCCACAAAGCCCGTCTGGTTAAAAGGAAGGCGCGCGGTTGTTTCGGCCCAAGCCTGTAGCTCCTCCAGTAGAATATTTGCATAGTACTTAGACTCCATATGGAGAAGTGCAACCATTCAGTAATTTTTTGGCTCGGTTCTCTTCCCACCTTTGTAGATTGGGTGAATGACTGCGCCTCGCCAAGATTCTGGGACCGTGTTGTTTAGACTGCAGTAGAGAAATAAAGGGGTCAAGTATTCTGACCATAGGCTGACATCGGATTTGAACATGGCTTGAAGGATGCCGTTCGGCCAGGAGCTCCTTCGGCTCTGGCTTTAATTATGAAGCTTGGGATCTTGTTTTTTAAGGCATCCGGCGACACCGTAGGCTCTGGTGAGGTATCGTTCCTTTTCATTGATTCCTTTTGTGTCGGATCTTCAGGTGGAGTGTTTACAGACCGAGCCCTCCTCGAGCTCTGCAGTCCCGGAGGAAAGATCATGGGGTTGACAGGGCTGGAGGAATGGGTGCAAGCTTAGTTTTTGTTGGTGTCTCTGAAGTGAAGAGATAAAAACTTACTCCAGACTGCTTCACTAATGTTTGCACTACCGTACCCACTTGCACTTTGTTTGCTCCTATTTACAAGAGGTCAGAATCGCTTTGGGATAGGATTTTTACTTTCATGGATAAGCTTCAGCCAGAATTGATCCGAGGCTGCTAGTTTTTCCTTTTGTGTGGCTATTCTGAAAGCTGTTTGAGCTTGCTTGTAGTTATTGAAGTAGATGTTATTGCTGGGGATCTCTCTTGATTGACGGGTTGCTCGGTTCCTCTCGGTTCTTAATTTCCTTGTGGCTTTTGAGATGTGAAATTGCGAATTTTGGTTTCTCTGGCCCCTCCTTATAGGAAGTTAGTTGAGAAGGAGATTTGTAAGAGAGGACCAGCCACTAACGACATGAGTATTTAGCTCTAGAGATTGATGTAATAGGGCTCTTCTTTTTTCCGTCAGGGAAAGGGCCGTGGAATCTGACCACTGTATCCATTTTAGGTCCTCTGTGTGGCTGCCTGAGTGGGTGTGGGCCAGTTCTTTATAGTGTGGAGTGCCTGTGAATAGTGTTATTATTTGTGCCCGATGATCACTCTCTCCTTGTGGAGTAATTTGATAGCTCTTGATCAAGGGCAGTATTTCTCTGCTCTCTAGAGTAAAGTCTAAAAACGAGATAGATCTGCCATCTGACCGGGTCCAAGCGGGCGGGATGTTGGAGGAAAAGCGCCCATTCAATAAGGTATATCCTGAGCTGCTGAGCTGCATTACCACATTTTCACCCAATGTTAAAGATTTGTTCCCAACAGGAATTGACTGGGATGCAAAATGTGGAGGGATTCTTGGGGGGTCCTGTCCTGTGTCGTAGGCAAGATTGCAGTAGAGATTAGTATTGAAGTCACCTGAAATGATACTTGGTGTGCTGCCATACTTGCAGGTCGCAAATGGAGTTGATCAGGATGTCCGTTTTGGATTTTTTCTTGGTGGTGCAGGGGGAGATATAGGTGTTAAGGATGAGCAGCTGAGGGTCCGAAAACGAACGTCCCAGAATTATTCCAGAGAGCCAATCCTCCTCAAATTTAATCTGTTTGATGCATTTGGATAATTTTGTTGATACATAGATTGAGAGACCGCTACTTGGTCTGCCGAACTTGGACTGCCTGGTGGCAGGTGTCATGAACTCCAGAAAGACCACTATTGGGATACTTTCTCCTGCCCATGTCTCCTGTAAAAGGAGGATGTCATATTCTTTTAAAAATTCCAGGGTGATTGTTTTTCCAGGCCAAATCCGTTGATGTTCCAGGATCATATCGTCAGACTGTGGTTAATGGTGGTTCAATTGGTCTGGTTTCTGGATAGAATGCCCGGCAGCCATAACCAGTCTGCTTCACCAAGGCTTCGCTGGTCGGTTGCAGGCTCAGGGGTTCCAGTTGGCGAGCTGCCTCTTGCGGACCTCAGTACCGAATAGGGGGCTAAGGAGGAACTAGAAGTACGCGCTTGGTTGTTTTCCAGTATTGAGGGGTAACGAGGGGCACTTGGTATTGTTATTGTTATGCCCCAGGTTTTGAATTGGTCAGTTTTCGTCAAGACGAAATCCCGGGTTGCCGGTGTTACCAGTGTTACTTGCGTAGCTCCGCCTGTGTTAGATCCAGGAGATGGAATAAATTTGATAGCGATTATGTCTCTCAATTGTAGGTGGTTTAGGTCTGGTAGTGATTTGAAAAGTTTTAGTATATTCCCTTGGTTGAGGATGTCGTGAGGGCTCCTCGAAGTGACTTCTGGGATGAGCAGCAGTTTGGTGTTTTGGGGGCTGCTTGGGGACTCACATGGCTCATTTGCCATTACTGGCTGTTTTTGCTTTGGTTTTTCTTTAGAGGGCTTTTTTGACGATGTAGATATAGTGAATGCTAAAAGGGGCAATTCCTTATGGTTGGTATTTGAGGATTGTAGGAGATGATTTTTATTTGTGGGCACCAACTTGCTGGGTTTGTATCGTTCTTACGACCAGATTCTATAGCTGTACTCTGTGTGCGTGATTTGTTGTCCTCGACGATAAGAGGACGAGGGAAATTAGTTTCCTGGGCTGGCATTTGAAAAGTTATAGGACTCTGTTGCTCTTCTTCCAATACTGGGTGCTTGGATGGTGGTTGTTTAGAACCAGGTTTTACTTGTATTGATGGCTGGAGGGGGTGTCCCAGAACTTGTGGTAGCCCTAACTGCTGACTGGTCCGGGTTGAAGGTTCTGACTGTGGCGGCAACTGGTTCGATAATAGTTATGGGCTTGTCAGTTCTCCTTTCGAAAGTAATGCAGATGGGGCATTTCCTGTAAGTGCTGCGTCACTCCTAGGGGAGTTACTCATATTTGAAGTTGTTGTGCCAATTTTTAGTTTATTCCGGCTTTTTCATTGTCTTTTCTTCTCCCTTTTTCGACAACCGGTGTAAATTATGTTTTTTAGATGGTTCGATGGAGAGTAGTTTAGCGACTACTGTCTCTGTGGGGTTTGGGAAAGTTGGACTGGTATGTACTTTCAGGCAAGGTGAATCCTGTGCCTGGCTTAGAGCCTGAATTGAGGGGTCTGGGGCCACGGACTCCGAGGGTTTCTTTATTTCCCATTAGGACAACTGAAAGGAATTGGGGCAGAGATGAGAGGGAGTCGATTATAGGGGAGCAGCAGCACACAGATTGCACCAGTTGAGTTTGGGCTTGGGCTTTTTTGATAAGAGCCTTAAGCGCCTCCAATTTCTGGTCGATCCCGGTAGTGTACACTGCAAGTGTGTTTAGCAGGTGCACCTGCATATCCATCTTGTCTGAATGATAGGTTAGTGCAGCTGACGTTGTTTGAAAGGTTTGTAATAATTGGGACCATAGGTTATTAAGGTTGGCCGAAGGAGAACTGTCCTGCCTTTCAGGCTCTTTGGGTTCAGTATTGAAGAACAATAAGTCCAGAGAATTGTTAAATATGTTAATATTTGACCCTTCTCGGATGACCGTTTGGTCAGCTTCTTCCCTTTGATTCAGAAAATAATCCAGAAAATAATCCGATTCTGGTTGGACTGGGATGCTAAAGAACCCTTGTGGATAGGCCCCAGCCTGTAATAGTGAGGTTTTTGGACTCTTTTGTAGCTTGTCCGATTTAGGATCGGTTGAGGAGTAAAATACAGATGGAGAAAACGGACTTAAATTTAAAAATGGTTGAAAAGTTTACGGGTCAACGTTGCTATGGGTTGTTACCTTGGTTAAAGCTTGTTCTAGATGAGTTGTATGTTGGGCTGAGGGTTGGAGGGGAACCTGTTGTGGTTGACTGATGTCCAGGGTTTCTAGGGCGCTTTTGCAGGGAGATTCTGTTGTTGATAAAGCGCTAGATTGCCTCAAGTCGATGGGCCCTCCATCGACCCTGTGGATCAGTGGCAGAACCGTAATTTGATGTGGCCATAGCTCGGAGGCTAGAGAGGCGAGTACCTGTTGTTGGTCCTGGGTGCTTGTTGTATTCTTCCGTGCTGTAGCTGGGACTGTGGTCCTAAAGTAGTCCCTTAGTGAGGCCTTGATGTTTGTTGGTTTAGATTGTTCTTTAGAGCCAGATGTTTGTTCCTTGGCGGTTGGATAGGCATGTACAGGCCCTGGATCAGAAGCTGTCCTTGGGTTTGCTGGTGTTTGGTGAGGCGAGGATGCCATTGCGGGTTCTACCAGAAGATCGCAGAGGTCCATTTTCTTTGCACCTTTTTTGAGGAGTTTTGATGGAGCTTTCCTTACTTGTCCTGACCTCATCCCGGGAGCCTTTTTTCTTTTTTCTTTTTATTTGTTTACTTATTTATTTTTCGTTTAAAGGGCTGCAGGGCTTCCCGATCGATCCTAGAGATTTCTGTCGGTTGGTTTGGGTAATGGTCCGGGTTGATTAATTGGGGAAGTCAGTTGAATGGGATTAATTAAATGATTATTTAATTGATCGGTTGGATTAATATGGGCCCTTGATTTTTTGCTGTAGTTTTACTGTGTTGTAATCAGATGTTATTGATTATTTGCTTGTTTTTACAGATTGGTTTGGTAATGTTTCCAAGCGGTCCCTTGTGTGGGCGCTGATACCCGTATACAACCAACGAATCAAGTGTATACCACTCCCCATATAATGCAACATCTTAATTAGTTCATTGCTGGGCGGTTCCATCCTCTGCGGCGCCCAGTGTTTTTTCACATACTGAAACAGTGCAGCGTATAGCAAGTATAAGTGAGCCGGTGCACCTGTTTCATGTACAAATGCATTGTGGTCTAATAGCATCTAGTTATTGAATAAGTCACCCACCGTGCTGATCCCCACTTCCTCCCAAGGTGCTATTCTACGTTTAGTGAGTGTACCGCTAGCCAACGGTATTCCCAGTAGTGGAATATTACTGGGATATGTAACTGGTGTATGCATGTATCGCAGTGCCGCCTTCCAGCATTTAAGCTCTGTATCCAATAATGGGGGTAGTTCTTTTGGCACTATCTATCTAGGTAGTAACAACGCATGCAGCCTTCCTTCATCAATATCCTCCTGCGTATACCCTATTTCCTGCAGGTTACGTCCCGCCACCCAGTATGACAACCACTGTAGTTGACAAGCATAATAATAGGCGCGGAGGTCCGGAACTCCCAGCCCACCTGCACGGGTACTCACTTGCAGTTTTATTCAGCTAATGCGCCTCCTACCCTTCCCCCATATCAGATCTATTAATAGAGTGTTTAGTAAGTTGAAAGTGGCCTGTAGGACCATTATTGGCAAATTAGTAAAATAATACAGTAAACGGGGCAGTACCACCATTTTCGCTATCGCTATTCTCCCCATTACTGATAATGGCAATGCAATCCAGAATGCAACGCTAGATCTTAGGGCCCTAATCGCTCTGTTAAGATTGCCATCCAGCAAGTCCGCATTATTCCTATAGATTTGGATCCCCAAATATTTAAATGTTGACTGAGCTATCTGAAGTTTTGCTACACCGAAATCTATTTCCACCTCATCTACATGTTCTGTGAAGAAAAAAGCATGCGATTTTGCTATATTGAGAGCCAAACCAGACAGCTCTTCAAACTGTGTATACAAAGCAGGTATAGGGGTTAGAGGCAATCGGAGGTCTCTGATGTATATGATGAAATCATCGGCGTATGCCGAGAACAGATGTGTCATTTTTTCTATCGGGATACCACATTCTAGAAAATCCTGTCTCATTTTAATAGCCAATGGTTCTAGTGCTAAAATAAAAATGAGAGGCGACAACGGACAGCCCTGTCTAGTTCCCTTATGTATCCTATACTCATCCGATATATGTCCACCCATTCTGGTTCTCGCCGTTGGGGCTGTATACAGTAGGCGCAGCCAGTCCACATATCGTTTTGGAAGACCGAATTTCAATAACACCCGGAACATATATTTCCAGATTATTGAATCGAATGCCTGTCTAAGGTCCAAGGAGAGACAGCCTGCATGAGGAAACCGCTTAGGCGCTTCCGACAGCAGATAGTGTATTTTTCTAATATTTAAGGATGTGCTCCATGCCGGTAGGAACCTAGTCTGCTCTATATGAATCAGCCGCAACAGGTATGGTAACAGCCTGTTAGCCAGTATTTTACTTAAAGTTTTATACTCGGTGGACAACAACGAAAGAGGGCGGTAGTTAGCCAAATCAGTATGATCCCTTTCGGGTTTTGGCAGCGAAATCACCGATGCTTGCACAGTGGTGAGGGGCAAGGAACCCTTATCCCAGGCTTCTGTTTACAGTGCCTTTAGTTGGGGTACTAAAACGTCCGCAAACGTTGCATAAAATTCAATGGAGAGCCCATCTATACCAAGGGTCTTATTATGTGGTAGGCCCTTCAGGGCAACCTTAATTTCATGTGCTGTAATGGGCCCCTGCAATTCCTTCTGTGCTGCGTTCGGTAGTGTTGGGAAAGTTAGAGAGGATAGACAGGTCTCCAGTTGATCCTGTGCAACATCTATCTCCGTTCCATATAGTGTCTCATAGTATTTCCTAAAGGCCTCATTAATTTCCCCTTGACTGGAAACCTTTGTCCCATTATCCATGGTAATTTCACTTATAACTACTGCAGCAGGGGTATCGCGGATCAATCTAGCCAATAGAGTACCTGCCTTATCCGCTTCCGCATGCGTGCTTCTAGTATATGCCTGGTAATCTATAATCCGGAGCGTCTCTAGGAGCTCAGCATGTTTAATTCGCGTTTCTTGTAATAAGCCTTTCTTTTCTACATCTGACACGGCCTCCTGCTCCAACCTTCTCATTGACTCCTCTACCTCCACCAGTGATCTATGAATTTCCTGTTGTGCGCCCACAGTTGCACTGATTGCTTTACCACGTATAACCGCCTTGAAGGCATCCCACCCTACCAATCTACGTGTCGCTGTATTACTATTTTCCGTGAAGTAATGCTCTATTGTGTGAAGAAGGTCACTGCGGAATACAGTGTCCTCCAACAGCTGCGGCCACAACCTCCTTGTGGGGAATGGTGTGGGGATCGTGCACCAGGTAACAACCATCTCTTGTGGGTTATGATCCGAGAAGGGCTTGGGCATATATGTAGTGTTTAGCACTTGCATAGCTATACTATTGGAGCAGAAAATGCGATCAATCCTAGTGTGCAGGTCATGCACCGCGGAGTAATAGGAATATTCCTTGTGTTACTGATGCCTCATCCTCCACACATCACAGAGTTCCCACCCCGCCGCCCACCTTCTTAGCGCCTCAGCCTTTTTTTGGACCCCGGCTTCGTGTAACGGGGGTGGGACCTGTCTAATAACACATCCATTACTGTGTTACAATCTCCTCCCAATATCCATGGGCATGTATCCCTGATACAGGGTCAGACTGATTTGGCACAGGGTCAGACTGATTTGCATATGGCCATGTCTGAACTGGGGTGGCAGAGTGGGCTAAAGAACGGTGATGGATTAAACTCAGATCAGTTGACTGGGGGTGAGTGCTTGTATTGTCAACGCTCCGTCCATCATTTCCTTTGGTTTTTCTTATTTCACCATAAGTTGGCAGGGTATGCTCAGACGTGAGTCCCTTGCTCACTTTGCCACTGGATTCAAGCAAGCCGGGCTGAAGAAGGCCGAAATGCCAGAAGCCGGTCCACGGTAGCTTGTTTCCGGTCCAGGGAAGGCATGGCTTGGCGGTTCGGGCTGGACTGTTCCCATGAGGCACAGGGTCAGACTGATTTGCATATGGCCATGTCTGAACTGGGGTGGCAGAGTGGGCTAAAGAACGGTGATGGATTAAACCCAGATCAGTTGACTGGGGGTGAGTGCTTGTATTGTCAACGCTCCGTCCATCATTACCTTTGGTTTTTCCATGTATCCCACCCCGCCAGTGCTCCACTCACTGTATCCCAGTATTTATCTTGATCGAAGTTAGGGGCGTATATTGTACCCAGCACCACAAATTGCCCATCCAATGCCCCCCTTACAAATACATATCGTCCCTGTTTATCTATTCTCCGCTCGTGTGCTACAAACGGCACATCATGCCTTACCCAAATCGTGGCTCCCCTAGCATAGTTAGAATATGAGGTGCAGAAAACTTGTCCTCGCCATTTCCTCCTAAGTTTCACCAATTCACTTTCTACCATGTGCGACTCTTGGAGGAATACAATCTGAGCTTTGCGGCGCTGCAAGTGCGCATGAATTCTGTGTCGTGTTTGTGTATCGTGCCCATACCTCTGATATTCCAGGTTACCACTGTGTATTTACCCTGTGCTTGCATTTTATCTGACTACCACTCCATTCTCGTGTCAATATGTATCCCAACGGCTCTAATGGTCCTGCACCACTATGTACTCTGCTATCACCCCAACTCCCCACTTTCGCAATACTCGGTCCAATCAGTAAACTATACGAGACCATAACTTTTAACCAAACAAATATGTAATGATTTCCAAGCAGGTTCCGCAGGAGCATCAGGAATCCGGAGAGTAATCCTCAGCCTTCCCCTACAGCCTTCCGACTCTATCAAACACTAGAGTATCGAATGGCTCGCCAGGGGAAAACAGGGAAACAAAACAAGGAAAGGTTGGGGAAGACAATAGAGCTCGGCTGTGAACTTCAGAACGGATGCTTGATAACAGGTAGGCTGAAAAGGAAGAAATGTATTACTGTCTATCTTTGCTAACCACAACGTTAATGTACACTAAGTCTATAATACATATAAGACCACTACATACCACACTTGATCGTCTGGACTGTAGAACATATAGGAAGGGTAGAATAAGATGTTCGTGTTTCTATTGCAAATAAGACAAATGACAGTAAATAACTCTTTCCCACTCTATGCTGGTGAGTGCCAGTATTTAAAGTGTAATTCTCACTCTGTATTTCCTTGGAGTACACTGGGAGAACATCCATTTCTTCTGTAAGTATGGGTACGAGTTTGAGAGCCACTACCATGTACCTTGCATCAATATCTGTCAGACAATAAATACATTCAGGTCTTCGCACAAAGTAGTTGCCAAATATATAATAATGAAAGGCAGCGCACAGCGCTGTTACCGTGATTCTGTGCAGAGGAGCTTGAATAGACACCACACTCTGGTCCACGCAAGAGCCCCAAAAATAATATATATATGGCCCAGGGAGGGGGTGGAATGAAGAAGTGCACAGGAGGATTCAGCA
Source organism: Lissotriton vulgaris (assembly GCF_964263255.1). Taxonomy (NCBI): domain Eukaryota; kingdom Metazoa; phylum Chordata; class Amphibia; order Caudata; family Salamandridae; genus Lissotriton; species Lissotriton vulgaris. The sequence goes on from NC_141691.1 coordinate 1,477,535,508, forward strand.
ACAAGTGAGGATCAACATAAAAACGAAACAGGCAGTGCCCAGCCGGATGGCGGGGAGAATAACGGCCGCCGTGCGAAGCACCAGGAGAATGGGGGTAAGGACTCTGACTCTCTAAGGGAGCTGCAAGTGTGCCCAGCCGGATGGCGGAGAATAGACTCGGCCGCCAGGCGGAGCACCTGAGGAATGAAACGTAGATGTGAGGCTGTACCCAGCCGGATTGCGGGGAACGTCCCGGCCGCCGGGCGAGGCACAAGGAGAGGGGAAATTTGGAAAGTAGTGCAAATACGGCAACAACCGCAATTGAGGACGTCAGGATGGAAAGACGTCACATAAACAGCTATTCAGCTGGTACGGCACGGTGGAAGAAGCCGCACGCAAACACCTTCACAGCGAAGGCAGGAATCCAACAGGAAGCGAAACAGACCAAACGCAAACTGGACGTCAGGCAAGACAAGTCGGGACGGAACCCAAAACGAAAGGAGCTAGACGCAAGAACGTAAAGCGGCGTTCTATTGTTCTGTGCGTCTTATATAGTGAACTACATTTAAAGCTACAATGTCGGAGGGTGTCGGGGCATGACAAAATATATACATAACTCACATGAAGAGGGCCTTTGCCATGCGGGGGCTGCGTCTGCGCTCTGCATGTGGTGTTATGTCACTACGGGTCGTTACTCTCGAGCTCTTATGGTACCAGGGCCAAATATTGAAATTGCACCTATTGTAGGAATCTGACAGCATTTAAGTAGGGCCTAAGTTTGTTACTGGTTACAGTTACTCTGAGACAATAAACAAGGCTTGCATGAGTCCATCAACCAAACAGGTCAGAAATCAGCTGCGGGGTGGCCAACAGGAACAAGGCCACACTGCCCTCAGTTTCCGAACCTTGCGTCTCAACATCTTCCGATGAAGTTTTAATGCCCACCACTGTAGGGACGTTCGTGAAAGTGGCCACTGCAATGATCACCTGCGTTTTGTTCTGTCTCATCAGCTGCGGGGTGACACGCGTGCGTGCCGTGTCCGCCTTGTTCTTCTGTCTCTTCGCCCCACTGTGTGTCCGTTCTGGGAGCTGCCTCCTGTCTCTCCTTGCGAGTTGTGCTTCACAGCGGCAGTTAATTCCATTACTTCCAGCCAATCCTCCACATCACCAGGACTCTCAAATAAGTAGGCCTTCTGGTCGTGCATTACCTTGAGCCTGGCTGGGAAGAGTAGAGCATATTGCAGCTGTAGGCCACGAAGCCGTCGCTTCACCGCCATAAATGATGACTGTTGTCTCTGAACCAGCATTGTGTAATCTGGGTATAGCGAAACTCTGGTATTTTCAAAGTTTATGGGTGTAGCCTCCCTTGCCTTCTGTAAAAGAGTGTCCCGGTCCCGGAAGTTCAGTAATTTGACTATCAACGGCCGAGGCGGGGCACCCGGTTTCGGCCTCCCGAAGGTATTCTGTGCACACGTTCGATACAGTATTGTGTGGAGAGACCCTCTGCGGTAACGTGGTTCCGAAACCATTGTTCCATATAGCCCCTGGCGTCCGACGCCTCACATTTCTCCGGCAGGCCACCACTCTGATATTATTCCGTCTCGCCCTTCCTTCCACATCTTCCACACGATCCAGGAGTGTGGCTACTTGTGTCTGCAGCTGCTTCACTATCGTCTTTTTCTGCCTGAGCAGCACTTCCGCCAGAGTCGCCGCATTATCTTTTACTTTTTCCGCAGTTTTTGCGTGATCCGCCCTAAGTAGATTCAGGCCAGTAGTTAGGGTCCCCATCTGTAGCTCCATTGCTTTTCTGGAGTCCCTCACTTCGCATGTATGAGGTCCAGTTTGTCCTCCTGGCCACCAAGCATTGTGGGGGGGACGCAGTTAGATGCTGATGTGCTGTCTCCACTATTCACCAGATCTTGTACCGGGTCCGTGCCACCCTGTTTCTGCTGTTTTGCTTTGTTCCGACCCATAGTAGTTAGTTGTTGTGGTTACCAATCACCACCTCCGCTGTGCCTAGTTCCAACAGTCTGTGTTGCACCCTGCTGCAAATATATCCGTAGGCCTCTAGTCCCTTCCAACCAATTGCTATGCTCCACACTGCTCCCCGTATACGATTAGCGAACTGGGGGTTTGAACAGGCGTTGGTGTACCCTACAATAGGCACTATACCTCTTTTTGCATAATTATTTGTGTCCAGCAGTCTGGTTGTCCTTGTCCATTGTCTTTTCCCTAAAAAACCTCCATGACCTCCTGCTGCATGCCAGTGGTATTCCAATTCCCCGGCGCAGGGAGGGAGGAGGGTGTCCCTCCACTCCCTGTATTGCAAGTCTCCTGTTCTGTGGCCTGGACGAATGGTCTCCCAGGGAGGGCAACCTATGCCCAGGTCACGCCTTCAATATAATAACAGAGCAGCACCAGACCCGTTAAGGTGCAGTGGGGGGGGGGGGGGTGCTCTCTACTCGCTCCTCGTTCTCATCTGGGAGAGGGGGGGCGCTCCCCGTGCCTTGCAGGAGTCTGCCCTATAAGTTCCCCCGTTTTCGCCTGCTTCAGCTATGTGATTAGTATTGCCTGTGCCCAGTGTTCCAGCGCTGGCCCCAGGGAGATCCGCTCGTGTACTGCTTCCGACGCCCTAGTTCCGAGTGCCACTGTATATTTGTGCCACTCCACTCTCCTCGGCCGCTCGTTCCCCGTTCGGGGGGGGGAAGTAAGGGTGTACCGCCGTTCCCACTGGTAGCCCGGTGCTAAGGCCCCACTTTTATCCTGTCCTGCCAGCCAGATGAGGGGGGAGGTCAGGGACACAGGCAGTGCCGGCGTCTGCACTCATCAACTCGTCCCGACTCTCAGACCCGGCCTCTCGTGCTGCACTCGTTCCGTACACTGGTCCTCTGAGTATGTTGCTCAGTGAGTCGCCGCCAGCAGCCAGGGTAGGACTCTCTCCGTAGTCGCTTTCAGAACCGCCTGCACCTCAGCAGCAAGCCGCGGCAGCCCTCCGCCAATCGCCTCACTGTAGTCCCAAAATGGCGCCCTTCGAGCTCCTCTGCCTCGGGTTCGCCGCTCGTGATGTCCGGTGCTGTAGCTGCAGCTCTCGACTCCCTCGCACCACCGACAGCAGAAACCCTCCGCTGGCCCTCTTGTAGGTGCACCAATTTGCAGTTTTCCGGGATAATTGTCAGTCCTGGTCCGGAGCTCACCTACGAGACAACCGCCATGCTCGGCGCCTAGCCACGCCCCCCCGGCCAGTTGTGGTAAGTACGAATATTATACATTGAAATAATTCCTTTATCATTTACAAAAATATCCCATTGGGTGTAGCTTTTCTATAATTAACTTCCATTAACATGTATTATTTAGGACACTGCATTTATGTCAGATGATATTCTGACAATGATTCCCTGGTCCAACACCATTCTTATGGATGACAGATAGCAGTTTAAATATGATGCTCTTCAAACAATGAAGATCTGAAACAACTGAATGGGCATGCTTAACTGTAAGAAATTAGATTGATAATTGGGGTGTATAACTACCGACCTCAAGGAATAATCACAACCCTTTTCAGGGCGAACAAATAAGTCACTAAATTAACCTGAGCTCAACTCCCTGGTAGCTATGGCACACAATAGACAGGCTTAGCTTAGGGCAAGGTGCAAAGTAATTATGCAGTACCAAAACAGTAGTAAAGTAAAGATGCAAAATAATAAAAACTTTAAACTGAATTTGAAAAATAGAGGAAAACTGAATAAACTAAATAACACCAAAATAATAAATGTCCAATAAGTGAATCTGGAGATATGAATTTGTAAAGTTTTAGTTAGGATTAGTGCCCAAAGAACAAAGTGCCAAAGATAGCCAATGGTCGCGGTAGTCCAGGACTTAAGAGCAATTTGACACTGACCTTGATGCAGTGCGGGTCTGATATACCAACCAGGTTTGTCGTAGTGAAAGATTTTACCTTCTGGCTTTAGTCCTTTAAATCTCAATCCTCCAGAGGACTACACTTCAAAAGGCCTCCAGGACTTTGGGGAGGCACTTATTTACTTATTTTCTCTAAGATTGCAGAAAAGCACATGAATAGGCAGCTCTCTCGTTTTCTGGAGGATAACGACCTTCTGCATGGGACTCAATCATGCTTCCACCCCTCTTACTCTCTGAATCTGCATGTCTGCTAGTTTCTGAGTCTGCCTGTCAGATTATGGACGAGTATGTAACTGCGGCAATCCTTATGTTGGGCCTCAGTTCCGCATTTGATACCGTTTCACATAACATCTTGATCAAAAGGTTCTAGAACTGCGGCATTGGTGGTAATGCGCTGCTTTGGTTGACCTCATTTCTGCAGGGACGTTACCTTGCAGGTTTCCCAAAAACCATTTTACTCAACGGTGCGTTCCTTGCAGCAGGGAGTGCCCCTGGGCTCTTCACTAAGCCCAACCCTTTTTATTATCTATGTTGGCCCTATGGCGGAGGTCCTTAAGCGTTATGGATTTACGACTATCTCATACGCTGATGACACGCAACTTGTGACCACTTTGTCTCAGAACAGCAAACTTATTATGGCCTCTTCCCTCTATTCATGCTTATCAGAGTTCGCTACGTGGATGAACTTAAACAGCTTTAAGCTAAATGCCAGGAAGATGGATGTATTGGTTCTGGGCAAGCAACCTAATATCTGGTCCAATGCCTGGTGGCCTGATGACCACGGTCCTCTACCCTCTCCCAAGCTTAAGGTAAAACATTTGGGCATCTGGTATGACAAAAAAATCTCCTTCAATTCCCAGATTCCTGCCCTTGCAGGAAAATGTTTTGGGATGCAGAGATCCTTTTTATCTTTTTAAATAGTTTTATTAACTTTTCACAACACATTATAACAAACCAATGCATATAAGAAAATAAATGCTCGTAGGCTTAACTCCAAGACAAAACAGCAGAAATCAAATTGGGATACTGATATCCTAAAAGAAAATTCTCCATCTCCTACCTGAATCCTCTCAAAAATATGTAATCCAGGCCATGGTTAATTCCAGACTGGACTTCTGCATTGTCCTCTACTTGAGTGTATCTCAATCCCGTGTGAGCATGCTTCGACGGGTCCAGAACGCTGCTGCTCCTGCACTGCTCAGGCTACCCAAGTGCGCCTCTCTTAGTACTACACTAAGAAAACTGCACTGCTGCCGGTGAGGCAAAGAGTTACTTTTAAGGCTCTCTGCTACTTCTATAAGGCTCTTTCTTCTTAAGGCCATTCTTATCTTCAGTCAATGGTTAAACCTTATGTTCCATCTGAGAACTTAAGATTGGCTGAAGCAAAACGGGCCGTTATCTAAAAATTTTAAATAGCTAGAATAGGAGGTAGCTCCTTTAGCCTTTTTCCGCCAAAAATCTGGAACTTTCTTCCTGTTGTAATTCGGCAAGCTCCATCTTAAACTCTTTTCAGAAAAAAACCGAAAAACTTGGCTCTTCGGACCAGGTTTAGGCCTATGTATCCAGCAGGAGGGTAAACATTATTCCCCGGAGTCAGTATCCTTGCACTAGCAATATCTGTGCGCTTTATAAGTTTAATTATTATTATATTTCCTTTGTCTCTTTCTTGAATTTTTTCTGACAATAAATAAAATCTGATACTCCTGCATAAACAGCTTTACTCTGACAAGTCATTTGACTTAATTCGTGGTACCTCGTTCTGTACTACATCTGTGGGAACCACTGTTCCCAGGTAAATCAGTCTGGCCCTTGTCCTAGTTTCGTATCACACATTTGGGGGCAGGCTTTGTAAAAAGAATTAATTTTTATTGGCAGACCACAGGGTGACTGTTATTGATCTGACTGTCTTTTCTGAAACCTCTGCCCTTTTTTTACCCTTCCACCTTCCCATATGGGGATTCTCAGAGTAATTAGGTCTGGTAGATGCAGCCCTAGTTGTCTGCCAGAGCTTATGTCATCAACACGAACAGACTAACACAGAAAGAAGATCTAGGTCAGCCCCCTTTAGGCATTGAACACTTTGGTAAGGTCTCCTTCAGTCTTGCTTAGTTGCAGGTCTACATTCTTCAGCAGTGATTTGAAAAGGAGTCCATTTCTGGAACCGCTAATGGTGAGCTGTAGGAGGAACCCATACTTCGGATCTGCTATTCCAGCTAGCTATGGAATCTTTCTCCTGGCATTTTGCAGGAGAGTGGACTCACAACATGAAAGCAAGTGCTTGAGCAACTCGCGCAAAAAAAAACCATACAGTGCTGATCAGTCTGAGGCGGTAACTTGGTCACCACATGAACATGATGACGTAGCTGTTATCTTAAATAAGGGTATTCTCATCACAGTAATCAGTGCAGGAACATTTTTCGTTGCTGCATTTTCTTTGACAACCCAAATAGTCAGGGGTGATCCTCAACATTTTTAACAGGTACAGCATTGAGGCTAGGAATGCACATAGCCTTTTGTGCACACATTAAAAACCTTTTCAAATAGACTGGTATCATTATGCGTGTTAAGAGCATAGTTATTTAAGCTGTGGCTAGGCTGCTCCAAAAATCACTGACCTACTAGGTAATGACTATGTGGAAAACCAAAGATCAGCAGAAACAGCAGGTCTCCTAGTGACAATAGTAGGGTTTTCAGGATCCTGATGTGGAATATTACCTAAGTGAGACTGGTGCCAGAATGTGCATGTTCACACCTTCACCTATATATTACTCTCAGTGAGTTAAGCACCGCTCCAGATATCTGTTTGTAACCTTCGTGTCACTCATACTTTAACTGTGAATGTTCTATGAGTGATGACGTTTGTACTAGTTTTCCCTGCTGAATCGGTTCTGTAGGGAATGGAAAATCGTCCTAACTGTCTTCTGTGAGAGAGAGAGAAGATTGCTTTTCTACTGCCAGGCTGTACCTGTTCTGTGAGAAAGCAAAGTTTTCACATTTGCTGCCTGATGTGTGTGTTTGTTCTGTGATGGGTAAAGCATGTGCTGCCCTACCTGTACCCATCCCCTGAAGGAAAGCAACTTGCACTGTTTCTCCCCATGGTACCTGTACCCATCCCCTGAAGGAAAGCAACTTGCACTGTTTCTCCCCATGGTGAACCTGGTGTATGAAGAAGCAGTGTTTCCACTGCTTTTGCTCGATCATATGAAAAAGAAATCAAGCATATTTTGAATGCTCTTGGATAAGTGGCCAGGCCAGTCAAAGGCTTTTGTGGGATCAGTGGCAAAAACTAGTTTGAGGGTCCTGACTCAGAGACATTGATTTCAATTCTGGTTTCCCAGCTTGGACAAACATGTAATCCTGGGTAATAACCTTTCTTCGCCGTGCCTCCTTTTCCATGATCATCACATTTCAGAGAACCTTTAAATAATTCCATTCAGGATGCTTAGTGTACAAAAATCTTCTTTGCACATACATGGTTTATTAGACCTTAATGTTGTTCATCCATGGCAATAAAGGCTTATATAGAAGACTTGCCTCTTGAGTCATTAATTAAATCATCAGGACATAAGGTGTACGCTTCACTAACTCCAATAAAGGCCACTCAGTGTGCAGTCATGTTTTCCAATGGGCTAACGTGAAAAAATCCAAAATTCACTTCTTTAATTGAAATGTTCGTACATCATTTATAAATGAAATGGCAGTGAGCAATGTTTGCAGCAGAGAGGGGGATCCAGGCTGAGCTTTTAAAAAGCTGCTTTCTCAGCCTCTACTACGCTGCTTTTCAAGACAGGATGGAACATGTGGGGCCATGGACAATTATGGGAATGATGTGACCGGGCCATCAACACCTCACTGCCATTGCCCTACCAGCGCTAGAAGTAAGACAGGAGATAATTGGGTGTTTGGTACATGACTCATGATCTCAAGGCCTAAGCGCATCCACCGTCCACATATATTCAACCACAAGAGTGGCTTGGCAGTGTAAGTGCAGCCTGTTTCATAGGCCTGTCTCTGATTGAAGTGACACACCCAGGGAAAAATGCTACAAGTGCCGATAGCTTAGCTAATAGTGTGTTGCAGGGTCTCTTCAAGCAGTGGCACCTGGAGAAATTTCCAATGCCTTGCCCTCCTCCCCCTTCTGCCACTGGTAAACGTGCCTTGTGAAACAGAGACTGTTTTACAATATTTCATTTGAGATAACTATAGTCCTGAGGAAGACACCTGACCCCCTTGGGGCAATTTTTAGTTCCAAATCATTTTGCCGGGAAACAGAAGTAGAGCCCGTGGCTCGACCCTCCTGTTTTTACTCTTCACATCAGTAAAACCATGTTAGGTAACCCACATTCAATTTTAATATAGGCCTGATAGTTTAATAAAGATTTTAGATAAATGCAACATAATATATCCAATTTCACCAGAACTAGGGAAACATTTACAACGAGACAGTGCAACCAATGAAGAATAGTACTCTTAGATGATTCCCAGTGCTTGATGTGGAACCCACTGATGAAGCACACAACAGTAGGTAGGGGCGGGTTTATCATCCTATATAAGTACATGAATGTATAGTAATTCCATAAGACGTTTGCCTGTTTCTTTCAGTAGTTTTGTACTTCTTATGTGTTTGTATTTGTTTATGGAGATGGTACCACAATACTTCATCTCTTCTCACATCCTCTTTAGTGTGTTAGGTACCTCTGTTGTACCTTTCCTGTAAGAGTAAGAGAATAATATGATGTTCTTCCTTGTTACTGTGATTTACTTATTCATTGTGTTAGGGAAGGCTGTGCTGCTGTCCAAGTTGTACCTTTTTTGTGTTGTGGAGCTTTATATAAAGCCTTCCACTACACAAAATACAATTATTTCCTTTGCCAATGCTGGTTTTAATGCATGATGTGCATAAAATACTGTACCTTCACAAAATGTGTAAGCAAAGTTTTCTTTTTTTCATAACAAATGTTATTGCATATTTATGACAGAGTGGCCCGGTGGGCTACATACATATGTTGTATCACATGTTTAACTGACCAATCATAACATCATAACCCAATGCAAGATTCATTGTGTTTTGCTGAAATTATCCCCAAGTGGTGTTGTAGTCCATAAAGAGAAGCATTAGATATATTACATTATGGGATTGTAAGTTTGGAGGTCGGAATTTATGACTTCCGAAATCGACGTTTGCTCTTCTAACACGAGTCCGCGTGATCTGGCCCATCTCTTCCATATTTTTGTGTGCTTCTGCTGGCATCCCCATGCTCGAAAAACTGGTAGTTCTAGTCCCATGTAAAAGTCCATCCCTTTTTTCCATGCCCGCACTGCCGGAGGTTTATCTGACTTACATAGTCTTGTTATGTCTCGCTTAGCAAGGGTGAGACTCGCTCACAGTAAGTGGTGCTTAGCAAAGTTTACTTTTGGTTTTACAAATGAAACAAGTTCTTTTTTAATGGACTAGTCAAATGTGTAAAGTTTGTAGAAATAGGTGACAAGTGGCTCCACGTCATGTACAACACCTTCTGCTAATTGATGATGAAGATACCATACTTGACATAATTAAATTGACTTCAGGGATATGAGGGGCATTTTCTTTAAAATCCTGAAAGGGATATCTCTTGCCGAACAAATGGGGAAATCCTTCCTTATTGATACCCTTTATTTGTTTGCCAAGATATCCTTTGCTCACTTTGCCACTGGATTCAAGCAAGCCGGGCTGAAGACGGCTGGAATGCCAGAAACCGGTCCTCGGAAGCTCGTTTCCGGTCCAGGGAAGACATGGCTTGGCGGTTCGGGCTGGTCTGTTCCCATGAGGCACATGGTCAGACTGATTTGCATATAGCCATGTCTGAACTGGGGTGGCAGAGTGGGCTAAAGAACGGTGATGGATTAAACCCAGATCTTTTGACTGGGTGTGAGTGTTTGATTGATTGAGATGCTCCGTCCATCACCATCCCCTTTTGTACCGAAGATATCCTTTGGACATCACGGAAAGGAAGATAATCTCTTTGCTGGAGGCTGTATTGGTCAAGATTTCCTTCTCCGCTTGAGCATGGGTTGTATCAAACCCCAAAACTACCCTAAAGTGTATGACAACTGATAGCGCAGAGTTGGGGCAAAACCTAAATAATATGGTTCAACCTTTTCTTTGCCTCAATTTCAGGGTTAAGCCCATTCCTGCGCTGGCTTCCGAGTGTAACACACGTCAGGTGATGGATGTTTGCCACCGTTATTTGAATCAGGAGCTATTTCATCATCATAAGTTAAATTACAATGACAGTTCTAAGTTTACTCAATGATGAGATTTTAAATTAGTTTTAAAAGTTTATTCTTCATTAGGAGTTTAATAAGAACCGTGTTGTTCTTTTATTTCAGATTAGTTGATAAATTCAAGTAAGTTCACAGAAATCTCATAAAGTATGGGATTCCTTGCTGGACCGTTTGTTGCCGTGGTCTTTCCTCTGCACCTGGACCCTTCCTTGATCAGCGCAGCTCCTCGCCGGACCCGCTCCGCGGGTCCCGCTTAGCCGTGTGGTGCGAGGCGCTTTGTGCAGTTAAGGGCGCCGTTTCCTAAGACTGGATTATTGAACCGGGGTGAAAGAAGAGCAGGCAGGCTCAGGGCTGCGAGCGGACCCGCAGGGACTCTAACTTCCAGGAGTCCCTGCGTGAGGTCAACCCTCAACACCTGGGTCGCTCTCCCTGACCGCCACGCCCCCTGCCCCAGCAGTGAAAGCAGCCTCCGTTCAGAGCGTCGTGGGATTCCTTGCTGGACCGTTTGTTGCCGTGGTCTTTCCTCTGCACCTGGACCCTTCCTTGATCTGCGCAGCTCCTCGCCGGACCCGCTCCGCGGGTCCCGCTTCGCCATGTGGTGCGAGGCGCTTTGTGCAGTTAAGGGCGCCGTTTCCTAAGACTGGATTATTGAACCGGGGTGAAAGAAGAACAGGCAGGCTCAGGGCTGCGAGCGGACCCGCAGGGACTCTAACTTCCAGGAGTCCCTGCGTGCGGTCAACCCTCAACACCTGGGTCGCTCTCCCTGACCGCCACGCCCCCTGCCCCACCTTTTCCTCCTTTTCAGTGCATTAAGATCCCGCTGCGCGGGAGCGCGCGGGAGGGCGCCTGGAGAAGCCCGGGACAAGGGCGGGACCGTCTGTGACCGTCAGGGGCCGAGGGAGGCCGGGCTGGGCCACCTCCCTAATATTTATTTCTTAATATTTTTAGTACTTCATGGTATCACCAAATAGATGTTTTAGATGCTTATCTTGAAAACATTGTATTTGACTATATCCAGGGTTGTGCCCTCATTGCTAGTATAACTGCTTTGACCTAACTTTGCCCATTATTGTATACACTTTGAGGTCTGAGGTTGGTGCTAATTTGGTTACTTGTATATTTAAAGATGACCTTAAGATCAGGAAAAGAAAGGCAAGTTCAGGTCTCCACCTCTAATGGCACCTTTACGGGTACAATTGACCAGTTTTTTAAACGTTCTACCGCCATATTGGAGAAGGAAATTGCCCTAGCTGAAAAACGCCTTTCACTAGATATAATTACAGGAAAGCGATCCTCTCTTGGGAAAATTAATGAGGCTGTTTCCCCTATCCCGCTTTCTCTGCTAGGCACTGATAACGATGATATTAATGCAGATTTAGTGTTAGCAACTGTTCCTGAGACCCAAACTGTGGAGTTAGTGGGATCAGGTCAAGATAGCTCATATAACACTCCACATGTTAACTTGCGAAATGGAGGGACTGTTTCTCTAGATCAGCCTGGAGAGAATTCAGGTCTCTCAGATTCACCAAATCTTAATATCAGCACTGAGCAAGTGAATTCCCCTTCTCCTTTACAACTTCCACCCTCACAGAATCCTGGGAAACGTAAAAGGTTAGACTCTCCTGACATAGATGATCACACTGAGGGGGCGGGTAATACTATTGATTCTCCTATATTGTTGCCCAATGCAAATGTGGTGGTTCAACCAGAAGATCATAACTCCACAATTAGCATTACAGAAGGTATACTCCTGGCTAAGATAGAGTTGCTAATGAAATCCTTACTCTTGCCACTATTCGAAAGGACAAGACTATTGAACACAAAAATGGACTCCCTGGATAGATTGGTAAAAGATAACATAGCGTCTTCTAACAGAATTCTTGCTAGCTTAGCCTCTAAAGGATTGTCCCCCTCTGTTCCGTCACTCCCGAAGTCTACCCCGGTGAACAATAAAGCAGGGGCCTTTAGTTCAAAAGCGGGACCTTCTATGACACAAGCCCCGCAGCAAACAACCGCATTGGCTCCCAAGAAAACAGTTGAGGGCGCACCTAGGCAAAAGGCTGTAAAACAACCCCAGGCCAAGAAAACCCTCAGTAGTCACGATTCAAATATCCGGCCTAATACCAAACCTATCCCGAGGAAACAATGTGTGAATCTCCCTCCAGAGTCTCAGCCTTATACTATCATCTTAACCGGCGTGGCTCCTTTAGGAGATGGTAAAAGAGAAACACACAAGGACCTCTATAATAAGGTAACATTCTGGCTTAATAAAAATCGCCCGCTTCCACCCAACCTGAACCCTGAAATTCTTAATGTAAGGAGGGTGGATTGGGTAGGTTATGGTAAGAAAGATCTTGAGGGGGATTGCGTGGTAATAAGCTTCAGAGAGCCATGGGTGGCTGAATTCATCAGTAGGGAACCTAGATTTGGAAGAGTTGGGGATGTGCAAACGTTATTGTTGAATTATTTCTATCCTGCTTTATACGCAAACAGACCCCATACTCCATTTCACTTTTCCAGAAGGGACAGGCCAAGAGGGAGATTTCACTTCGACACCCCGTCTACCCACTGTTTCATCCACACCTCACAAACCGGTTTGCTCCGCTGTCCGGCTTGGAAGGTGTGGATTGACTTGATAAACAATTATCGATCCCCGGGCTGAGTGAAGTTGTACTGAGCTCCCCTAATTATTCTCCATCTCTCAGGGCTGAGACTGTTTCAGGGCTGAGCGGAAACATCCAAGGGGAGGTAGGAAGGGTAACATTTTTAAACCACACTTCTAGACCCATGGTCCCAGGGGAGACTGTGAATTTATCTAACAACCTGTAGAAAGAAACTACTCTTACCCTCACAGTCTTGTCATGGAACATAGCGGGATTAAAAGGGAAAATGTCTGAGTGTGACTGGGGCTCTTATGTGGATTCTTTTGATGTAATCATTTTACAGGAAAGCTGGTCAACTGATGCTATCTTCCGGGTTGGGTACCTTAACTATTATAAACCAGCCTGTAAAGGACCTAAGGGACGTCCTTCAGGAGGTCTGGTCATATGGATCAGACAATCCTTAGCTTTTAAAATTACTGACATTCCTACTTTAAGTAACGATATTCTTGCCCTGAAACTTTCTGGTAAAAGTAACCAGGACTTTTTTCTAATTAATATATACGCAAGAGGGCAACCTGGTGGGAAGCCAGCGAGAGCAGCTAGCGATTTAGATTCCCTACTGAATAATATTAATAGTGACAAATGTATAATGGTGGCAGGTGACCTTAACTGTTCTTTCGAACCTTTTCCTAGTCTTGATAAAGACGGATATGGGGAAATCGATCAAATTTGGAATATTCCTCTTCTATCTATCCCCCCCAATTAAAAATAACCCTGGGCGGAGTTCGCGGAGTGGGGCTTCGCGGAGCTACGCGAAGTGGGCGAGAAACTACGCCCACCTCCGCACTCCGCGTAGCCCCACTCCGCAAAACCACTGGCCGCCAGCCCCGCCACCCGCCTCCCTCCCGCCCTCCCTAAATACTTTAAAATAAAGAACGCAATAATTTTAAAAGCACTTACCTTGCCGCCGCTGGCCGCCGCGTTCCCCGGGGCTCGTTATCTTCCGTCTTCCGTATTTTGCAATAATGCGCATGCGCGGGCGGCCGCGCATGCGCATTTTCTCGTGAAAATGCGCATGCGCGGGCGGCCGCGCATGCGCATTACTGCAAAATACGGAAGACGGAAGATAACGAGCCCCGGGGAACGCGGCGGCCAGCGGCGGCAAGGTAAGTGCTTTTAAAATTATTGCGTTCCTTTATTTTAAAGTATTTAGGGAGGGCGGGAGGGAGGCGGGTGGCGGCCAGCTACGCTCCGTCTGCGGAGCGTGCGTAGTGCCGCCTGGCTCCGCCAGCTCCGCAAAATGCGGAGTGGGCGGCACTACGCACACTCCGCAGACGGAGCGTAGCTGGCCGCCCACCGTTAATTAAAAAAGTCACTGAGGCCGCTATGCAGTGGTTAGGCCTCTGCCTTGAATGGGATCTGCGCGCAGCTAATGGTAGAACTAAATCAGATTTGATGGACAAGGTCACTTTTGACAATTCCCAGTATTCGAGCCGTATTGACTACTTCTTAATAAAGATAGAGTTCTGGAAAATCCTAGAGGACATGGAAGTAGTCTCAAGACCAGAAAGTGACCATAATCCCTTGGCAATAAAGTTATTATTGAATGAGGGTTTTAGATTGGATCCTGCATCTACTACCGTTACAGCTGAGGCTATTCTCACGAATGATTGTAGAAGGGTACGCTGGACTAGGCTCATAGATAACCCTACCGTTTTAGAAAGGGTTGCGGTGGAGGTCTCAGCAGCCACTAACTCAATGGTATCTATATTTAACGAAGGCACTTCCCTTGATCAAATAGGGGTGATCCATGAGTCTCTTTTTAATAAGATTAAAACTTTTTTTAACGAACCCATAAATGGAAGGAAAAATGGTCCTGCACAAACTAGGACCAAATGGTATAATAAATCTTGTCGTCTTGCCCATAGCTCTCTGATAGCTGCTATTAAATCCAAGTCAGCTAAGGACATTAGGTTAGCAAGGGTTAATTATAAGAAGGTACTTAAAGAGGCAAAAATTAACTGGGACGAACAGCGCTGGTTAGATTTATATCAAGCAAGTATTACATCTAACCAACAAAAATTCTGGGAGGTTGTGAGATGGGGAGGGACTGGAGATTCGAAAGCCCCCGTTAACCATGTGCCAGCAGAACAATGGGTCAAGCACTATGCGGCGCAGTTTAGTAACACGGAACGGATCTCCCTTTTTTGGGAAGATGCCAGTGTTCAGACTGCGGTGCCCATACTTGATCACATTGTCTTTACTGAAACAGAAACTGTAGCTGCTCTTAACCAAGTCCAGAACGGTAAAGCCCCCGGTATGGACTGTGTCCCAGCGGACCTTTTTAAGTATGACCAAGTGCACTGGGTTCCGTATATAACTACCCTAGCGAATGCGATAGCTAGAGGGACCAGAATCCCAATCTCGTGGAAAGGGGCAGAGCTTCTGCCCGTGTATAAAAAAGGGGACAAAACTGATGCAGGAAACTACCGACCCATCAGCCTTATCGATGCCCTACAAAAGGTAGTGGCTAGAATGCTTCTGGGAAAAATCGATTCATGGATGTCTGAAGAAGACATTCTCTCTCCATTACAGGCTGGCTTTAGGGCTCACATTAGTACAGTAGATCAAATCTTAAGATTTGTTATGATCTACTGGAAAACTGTGCATTTGAGAGGTGGCACGATATTCGCTGCATTTGTGGACCTCAAATCAGCGTTTGATTTGGTCCCCAGAGGAAAGATGTGGGCTGCCTTAAGAAAGATGGGTGTTCCTTCTGCGCTCCTAGAACTCACCATCAGGATGCACGAGGGAAACTTTGCTAGAGTCAGGTGGGGTCGCCAGGGCCAGGTCACTGAATCCTTCCCCGTGACTCGTGGAGTGAGGCAGGGCTGTGTCCTGGCCCCCACCCTTTTTATACTTTTTATTAATAAAGTGGTTAAGTTTCTCTCAGATACCCCTACCGATGCTCCAACACTGGGAGGACTAAATTCCCCCTTTTAATTTTTGCTGATGACACGCTCATACTGGCCAAAACACAGAAGGGCCTGCAGGTAGCTATAAACAAATTTGTGGACTTTTGTAACGAGAACGATTTAGAAATTAATATCAATAAAACTAAATTTATGGTCCTGACAAAGAAAAAACCATTGAGGGGCAATGTTACGATGAACGGGTCTAGTTTGGAACAGGTAGAAGTTATGACTTACCTTGGTGTGACTATGGACTACAGGTTACGCTGGAAAGAGCAAATAGCGGCGCTTAGCTTGAAATTTACGCGTCTGTCCGGTTGTCTGGTGAGGGAGCAGCGGAGTTCTTTGACCAAAAGAGTATTGCCCGCTCTTAAAATCTATAGTGCAAAAATCAGCTCTGCTATATTATACGGGGCCGATATATGGGGTTGCGTGGACTTGGCTGTCCTTGATAGGATTCAGAACAAATTTTTTCGAAATTTAGCCAGTCTCCCTCCATCAACTCCCGCTTTACCACTTTCGATGGACATGGGCTTTTATTCCATTAAACATCAAGCCCAGTACAGGATGGTGGCGTTATGGAGACGCATATGGTCTACCCCGGAACTTGCCATGTTTGCCCAAGAGCTTCAGGATGTTAGAACGCAACAGGGGGCAGGTGAAATTCCATGGTTTAAGTTAATTAGAAATACTCTTATCGGAATGGGCCTCCCCCTGCTGTGGTCTGAGCCGGGCTCCCATATCTTTCCCTCTAAGAAAGACTTTAAACTTCTCTTTTGGTCCATGGTTAAAGAAGAACACGTTGCTCTTTCAGAGAAACCGAACTTGACCGGTCTGTTTCTGCTTTACAAAATGTTCCCCCACACCGAGAGCTTTTGGGATGTAATACTCAAAACTTTAGATAGGAAACTTTACCTTCAGTTCCGTCTAGGTACACTGCCACTAAGGGCCTTTACTAGTGGTTGGCAGAAGTCGGAGTCATCCTTTTGTCCCTGTTGTATTGATCATAAAGAAACAATAGGTCATTTTTTGTTTGTTTGTTATGCTTACAGTGAACCACGTCACAAGTGGCTAAAGCCTATATGCAATAGATTAAAGATCCGGTCGAGCAGTGAAGCTTTGTATATTCTAAAAACTAACACCTCTGAATGGCTATCCATTGGATTGGCCAAATTCCTTGGATGGGCCTGGTTATTAAGGTCTAAGACAGTTCGTAGCATCTCGACGTGAGAAAAATCCATATAGCATGCTAGCCTACTAGATTGTGACTCTGACCAGTATTGAGGTCGTGTCTCCTTTTTATACTTACTTGTTTAATAATAACTCTCTCTTGTCGTCTTTATATCCATATTTAATTGAGGTTTTTTAACCAATTCTTAATTTTTGTTTTTTATGTTTAATTTTTTGTCCTTGATCATGTCATATTGTCTGTATTTGTATGTATGTAAATATTTTGTCTTTTATGAAGAAAATTCGAAATAAAGACGTTAAAAAACTGAAACTGGTAGAACAAATCCTCAACTAATGCATCAAGTGCCTTCCATAAAGGAAAAATATCCTATTCTAAAGAACCGGACCAGAAATTTAAAGTTAGTAGAAATCATGTAGAGTTTGAATACAAAGGGAAAAGAGTTAGATACATATAGCATAAAGCTCAAGATCCAATTAAGGCCTCCAGACTTCCCATTCAGGGTAGTTCATGAAACTCAGCTGTGTCTCATTAATTTGAACAAATAAGCATACAGTCACAGTAGCAATCTGTACAAATCAAGCAATGATAAGGCAAAGGATAAACAGCATCAGCTGTAGCCACAGCTGTCATTCAAGGGCAAGGTAAATGGAATGGGTATCTGGGAAAAGCTGTGTGGAATGAACGATGACCTACATCAGACACATGCACAAAAATAAAATGCTAAAATAATGTTGCAAAATGTGTAGCAGTTCTCTCTTCTTCGGATCGAATCAGGCAACAGCATTCGTCCGAGAGTGAGCTCAGCTCTTCCTCTCCCACAAAATAACATACAGCTCACAAAATGTTATCACAAAGTTTGTTACAGACATCTAAACTATGTAGCTTCACTATTCATAAGCCTCCATTCCCATAGCAACTGAACACAGTTTACCCTTCTAATGTTAAGTGTTTAATTGAGTAAACGATAAACTATGCTAAAGAAGAGAATCATCATCTTGCAAAAATACTGTTTAGAAATGATTTTTGTAGTAATCTGGCTCTCTATATAGTGTACTAAAATGAAGTACGCAATACAAAAGGGGATGATGGACGGAGCGCTTGAGCAAATCAAACGCTCACCCCCCGTCAACTGATTTGGGTTTAATCCATCACCATTCTTTAGCTCACTCTGCCACCCCAGTTCAGACATGGCCATATGCAAATCAGTCTGACCCTGTGCCTCATGGTCACAGTCCAGCCCGAACTGCCAAGCCATGTCTTCCCTGGACCAGAAACAAGCATCCTGGGACCAGTTTCGGATTCATAATCCTCATCAGCCAGGCTATCTTGAATTGAGTGGCAAAGTGAGCAAGAGACTCACGCCTACGCATACCCTGCCAACTAGGGCAAACAAAGCAATACAAAAGGGGATGACGGACGGAGCGCTTGAGCAAATCAAACACCCCCAGTCAACTGATCTGGGTTTAATCCATCACCATTCTTTAGCTCACTCTGCCACCCTAGTTCAGACATGGCCATATGCAAATCAGTCTGACCCTGTGCCTCATGGGAACACTCTAGCCCGAACTTCCAAGCCATGTCTTTACTGGACCGGAAACAAGCATCCTGGGACCGGTTTCAGATTCATAATCCTCATCAGCCAGGCTATCCTGAATCCAGTGGAAAAGTGAGCAAGGGACTCACGTCTGAGCATACCCTGCCAATTTAGGGCGAACAAAGCGATACAAAAGGGGATGATGAATGGAGCGCTTAAGCAAATCAAACACTCACCCCCAGTCAACTGATCTGGGTTTAATCCATCACCATTCTTTAGATCACTCTGCCACCCCAGTTCAGACATGGCCATATGCAAATCAGTCTGACCCTGTACCTCATGGGAACAGTCCAGCCCGAACTGCCAAGCCATGTCTTCCATGGATCGGAAACAAGCATCCTGGGACCAGTTTCGGATTCATAATCCTCATCAGCCAGGCTATCTTGAATCCAGTGGCAAAGTGAACAAGAGACTCACATCTACGCATACCCTGCCAACTTAGGGCGAACAAAGCAATACAAAAGGGGATTATGGACAGAGCACTTAAGCAAATCAAACACTCACCCCCCAGTCAACTGATCTGGGTTTAATCCATCATGATTCTTTAGCTCACTCTGCCACTCCAGTTCAGACATGACCATGTGCAAATCAGTCTGACCTTGTGCCTCATGGGAACAGTCCAACCCGAACTGCCAAACCATGTCTTCCCTGGACCGGAAACAAGCATCCTGGAACCGGTTTCGAATTCATAATCCTCATCAGCCAGGTTATCTTGAATCCAGTGGCAAAGTGAGCAAGGGACTCAAGTCTGAGCATACCCTGCCAACTAGGGCAAACAAAGCAATACAAAAGGGGATGACGGACGGAGCGCTTGAGCAAATCAAACACCCCCAGTCAACTGATCTGGGTTTAATCCATCACCATTCTTTAGCTCACTCTGCCACCCCAGTTCAGACATGGCCATATGCAAATCAGTATGACCCTGTGCCTCATGGGAACACTCTAGCCCGAACTTCCAAGCCATGTCTTCACTGGACCGGAAACAAGCATCCTGGGACCGGTTTCAGATTCATAATCCTCATCAGCCAGGCTATCTTGAATCCAGTGGCAAAGTGAGCAAGGGACTCACGTCTGAGCATACCCTGCCAACTTAGGGCGAACAAAGCGATACAAAAGGGGATGATGAATGGAGCGCTTAAGCAAATCAAACACTCACCCCCAGTCAACTGATCTGGGTTTAATCCATCACCATTATTTAGATCACTCTGCCACCCCAGTTCAGACATGGCCATACGCAAATCAGTCTGACCCTGTGCCTCATGGGAACAGTCCAGCCCGAACTGCCAAGCCATGTCTTCCATGGATTGGAAACAAGCATCCTGGGACCGGTTTCGGATTCATAATCCTCATCAGCCAGGCTATCTTGAATCCAGTGGCAAAGTGAGCAAGGGACTCTCGTTTGAGCATACCCTGCCAACTTAGGGCGAACAAAGTGATACAAAAGGGGATGATGGACAGAGCGCTTAAGCAAATCAAACACTCACCCCCAGTCAACTGAACTGGGTTTAATCCATCACGATTCTTTAGCTCACTCTGCCACCCCAGTTCAGACATGGCCATATGCAAATCAGTCTGACCTTGTGCCTCATGGGAACATTCCAGCCCGAACTGCCAAGCCATGTCTTCCCTGGACCGGAAACAAGCATCCTGGGACCGGTTTCGGATTCATAATCCTCATCAGCTAGGCTATCTTGAATCCAGTGGCAAAGTGAGCAAGGGACTCACGTCTGAGCATACCCTGCCAATATAGGGCGAACAAAGCGATACAAAAGGGATGATGGATTGAGCGCTTGAGCAACTCAAACACTCACCCCCAGTCAACTGATCTGGCTTTAATCCATCACCATTCTTTAGCTCACTCTGCCACCCAAGTTCAGACATGGCCATATGCAAATCAGTCTGACCCTGTGCCTCATGGGAACAGTCCAGCCCGAACTGCCAAGCCATGTCTTCCCTGGACCGGAAACAAGCGTCCTAGGACAGGTTTATGGCTATCAGCCGTCTTCAGCCAGGATAGCTAGGTGCCGTCGCGGAAGAGGCTCCCCCACGTAAGGGTCCCAAGCCGTTTGCATAGCCTCTGGAACCCTGTCTCATGCAACAGGGACAAAGCAGGATGATATGCCAGGGGCAGTGCAGGTGAGTAGAGGAACGAATGTCCCAGTAGCTTCGCCACACGCTTCCAAGCATCCACCGTGCAAGTCACCGTTGTCTGGTGAGTATCCACATCGCCTACATTGCCCAGGACAATGCCCTCCAATGGAAGAGGATGGGCAACCCATTGCTCAGCCGCAATCTGTGGCATAAACGGTGTGGGGCGCATCCAATGGTATGCATAGTGTGCCTGAGCGCTCAAATAATAAAGTTCAAAGTCAGGAACATCAAAACCTCCATCAACATAGGGCAACGTTATGGTGGCCCACGCTACTCTCGGTTGTTTACCCCCCCAGAACAGACGAATCAGCTCCGAACGGAGACGTTTAAAAAAATACGCGCCAGGGTAGTATGGTATATTCTGAAAGAGATACAAAAAACGGGGTAGTGTCACCATTTTTATCAGAGAGGCTCTGCCCGCCATAGACAACGGCAGAGACATCCACCTCGTAACGTTATCCGCAAGTTTAGTGATAGCGACCCCGTAGTTAAGTCTAATAGTCGCCTCCTTGCTCAGTGAGACCTCAATCCCAAGATAACGCAGCTCCGAATCACACCACTCCAGCGGGTAGTCTAATGGGAAGCGATGAACCGCTGCAGTGAGGGGGAAGAATTGAGATTTCTGCCAGTTAATATGTATCCCAGATATACCCCCAAAGGCAACAAGCTCCCGTAAAAGCGTGTTAAGGTTCGCGTGCGGATCTTTCACATAGAGCGTAACATCGTCCGCGTATAAAGAAATCCCCACTTGGCGCTGAAAACAATTAAACGCACTCTGTTGGTGCAGTTGGCGAATACGACAGGCAGAGGCTCTATGGCAATGGCAAACAGGAGGGGAGAGAGGGGGCATCCCTGCCTAGTTCCCTCGTAATAGGAAACCGGGGAGAAAGCACACCATTCACGACCACTCTCGCCACCGGGTCAGTGTACAGCAATTTGACCCACGAAATAAAAATACGAGGGAACCCCATCCTGCACAAGACATCGATCAGGTAACCCCACTCCACGGAATCAAACGCTTTCGTAGCGTCCAGGAAAACGGCGGCCACCGGGATCTCCGGAGCTATAGTGGGGATCAGGGAGAACAGCGTCCGAAGATTATGAGATGTCGCCCGGCCAGGCACAAACCCGGACTGATCGGGTAGTACAATAACAGGCATAAGCTCCGAAAGCCTCATCGCCAACACTTTTGCCAGTATCTTGACATCGCAGTTAAGCAATGAGAGAGGCCTATAAGATCCCACGTCCAGGGGATCCTTACCTGGCTTAAGTAACGAGGTGATGGCAACCTCCCGCATAGATCCTGGCAATCTCCCAACATCCAGGGACTCCTCAAAGACCTCACGGAGTACCGGAGCCATAATATCTACATAACATTTATAAAATTCGGCGGGTAGGCCGTCCAGCCCCGTAGCCTTCCCATTATTAAGGGACATGATAGGCTGGACTGATTTGCATATGGCCATGTCTGAACTGCTGTGGCTTGGTGAGCAAAATAACGATGGATTAAACCCAGATCTGTGACTGGGGGTGAATGTTTTGCTATTGTTCAACATTCCGTCCATCATCTTGTGTGTTTTGCTGTTCACCCTATGTGGGAAGGGTATGCCCAGACGTGGATCGCGTGCTCTCTAAGCCACTGCAGTCAAGCTATCCTGGCTGAAGACTGCTGATAGCCAAAAACCGGTCCTAGGATGCCTGATTCCGGTCCAGGAAAGACACGGCTTGGCTGTTCGGGTTGGACTGTTCCTATGAGGCACAGGGTCAAGACTGATTTGCATATGGCCATGTCTGAACTGGGGTGGCTTGGGGAGCAAAATAACGATGGATTATACCCAGATCTGTGACTGGGGGTGAATGTTTTGCCATTGTGCAACATTCCGTCCATCATCTTGTGTGTTTTGCGAAAACTAAGTACACCATGCAGAGAGCCAAATGGGTCTCTGATTGGTTTACAGAGGCTAAAGTAGGTAATAGTAACGTTCTCTTTTGTTTTAGTGTGGGCAAGCAGTTTGGCTTATCAGAGGGTGGTTCTAAACATTTGTTGTACTCGCAGAGGCAATAAATGAGGCACATACTCAAAGAATAAATCTGAGACCAATTTAGAAAAATAACTGTTAGACGGGGACCCGAGGGGTCGGCCGAGTACAGGGGGGAGAGGCCTCCGGCGAGGGCCCTCTCCGGTGATCGTACAGACAAGTAACTCCCCCCCCCACAGATGGACACCACAAGGAGATGAGTTCTGCACACTTTATATAGAGATCTTGAGGCAAGGTGATAAATGATACAGTGGGACCAGGATATGAGGATCCTGCCAATTCTAGTCTCTTTGGGCAAAAGGGGATAGCGGGACAGTCTTAGTACCGGTCCGGTACGGGAGCAGTAGGAGATGGAGCTCACAATCCTCGAGCTGGAGAGGTTGCAAGAATGGGCCGCGGCAGCGCCAGCAGGCTTCGACGATGGTTCACAATGAGGAGTCGCGGCAGCGCCAGCAGGCTTCGACGATGGTTCACAATGAGGAGGGCCGCGGCAGCGCCAGCAGGCTTCGAAGATAGTTTCACGATGAAGAGGGCCGCGGCAGCGCCAGCAGGCTTCGAAGGTGGTTCACAAGAAGGAGCCGCGGTAGCGCCAGCAGGCTTCGAAGGTGGTTCACAGGAAGGAGCCGCGGCAGTGCCAGCAGGCTTCGAAGGTGGTTCACAAGAAGGAGCCGCGGCAGCGCCAGCAGGCTTCGATGGTGGTTCACAAGAAGGAGCCGCGGCAGCGCCAGCAGGCTTCGAAGGTGGTTCACAAGAAGGAGCCGCGGCAGCGCCAGCAGGCTTCGAAGGTGGTTCACAAGAAGGAGCCGCGGCAGCGCCAGCAGGCCTCCAAGGATGAGTTCGTCTCGGTGTCTCTCGACTCCAGGATACAACTGCCTTCCTGTTCTGGAGCTGCCCCAGTTATAGGTCTGGCGCCCTTTGATGTCCGGACCCTCGCACTTGGAGGTCGGGAGGTCCGGGATGAGGGAGTCCAGACACCCAGCAGGGGGGTGGAGCCAGCGCCCGGGGAGGCTGGGGGCGATCGACACCTGGCGGAGGAGAGCCATCGACACTCCTTCTCCCATTGACCTGCCAAGTGGTCTCTTCACCCCCTGGGTGGATGGTGGTGCCTCGATGTCGGGGCCTGGCCAGGCCCGGGGTTGGGGTCGATCTGAGGCCACGCGGCCTTGTCGTGTAGTGTCCAAGATGGCGGCTGGACCGGGTGCAGGGGTGCTGAAAGGGGCTTGGGCCAGCCGATACCGGGGGTTTCAGGAGCTGGGGTTTCGTTGGTGATGGGCCGTGGGTTGCCCCAGTGGGTCGCCGGGATGGATCTTGTGGAGGACATAGGAGGAGCAGGGGTCTGGGCCCCGCCATGCGGAGAGGGACCGGGTCTTCCATGAGGTCTGTCCAACATGCGTCCCCCCAGCTGAAGGCAGGGAGAGTCACACATCTCCTTGGGTACTCTCCTCGCCGAGGCGGAAGAAGCGTGACAGGCCGTCTGCGTTGGCGTGGTCTTGGCCTGGACGATGCTCCACAGTGAAGTCCATCCCCTGCAGGGAGATGGACCAGCGCAACAACTTTGGGTTCTCTCCCCGCATCTGCATTAGCCATTGCAGGGGGCGGTGATCTGTTTGCACCCGGAAGTGGGTACCGAAGAGGAAGGGCCGGAGCTTCTTGAGGGCCCACACCACGGCGAAGGCCTCCCGTTCGATGGTGCTCCAGCGCTGCTCTCGGGCCAGCAGGCGTCGGCTGATGAAGGCCACTGGTTGGCCAACTCCCTCGGTGTTGAGTTGGGAGAGGACGGCCCCCACGCCATGATCTGAGGCGTCTGTCTGCACTATGAACTCCCGGCTGTAGTCGGGGGCCTGGAGCACGGGGGCGGTGCACATGGCGGACTTCAATTTCTCAAAAGCCGCCTGGCAGTCAGGAGTCCAGTTGACGTTTTTGGGGTTCTTTTTGGATGTGAGTTCCGTGAGGGGCCCCACAATGCTGCCATAGTCTTTTACAAAGTGCCGGTAGTACCCAGTGAGCCCTAAGAAGGCTAGGACCTCTGTTTGGGTGACCAGAGGTTCCCAGGCCTGGACGGCAGCAATCTTGAGCTGGAGGGGGGCCACCAGGCCGCTTTCCACTTGGTGTCCCAGGTATGTCACGGACCCTTGGCCAATCTGGCACTTGCTGGCTTTGATGGTAAGCCCGGCCTGCCGGAGGGCGTTCAGTACCTCCTGGAGGTGGTGGAGGTGTTCTGCCCAGTGGCGACTGTACACAGCAATATCGTACAGATAGGCGGCGCTGAATTCCTCGAGGCCCGCCAGTACCTGGTTCACGTGTCTCTGGAAGGTGGCGGGGCGTTCTTCATGCCGAATGGCATCACCTTGAAGTGGTAGTGGCCATCCGGGGTAGAGAAGGCGGATCGCTCTTGGGCCCCTGGGGTGAGGCCGATCTGCCAGTAGCCCGCTGTTAAGTCAAAGATGCTCAGGTAGCGGGCGGCCCCCATGCGGTCAATCGGCTCATCTGCCCGGGGGATGGGATGAGCGCCGGTCCTGGTAACGGCGTTCAGGCCCCGATAGTCCACGCAGAACCTGAGCTGGTGGGAGACGCCCGGGGCGGCCGCCTTGGGGACCAGCACGACCGGGCTGGCCCAGGGGCTGTCAGATGGCTCGATCACTCCCAGAGCCAGCATTTTGGAGACTTCTGTCTGGATGCAGGCGCGTACTCGATCCGGCACTCGGTACGCCCTGTGTCGGATAGGGGGGCTATCCCCGGTATCTACGTCGTGAAGGCACCAGGGGGTGACCCCGGGGATGAGGGAAAACAAATCGGCAAATTGGAGCAGAAGGTCTCGACAGTCTTGGCGTTGCTCTGGGGACAAGGCATCGGAGAGTCTGACCCCTTCCACGGAGCCGTCCTTTTCGAGCGTTTTCAGCAGGTCAGGGAGGGGCTTGGAGTCTTCTTCAGTCCCACTGTCGGTAGCCATCAGGAGGCTAAGTTCCGAGCGCACGAAGTGGGGTTTGAGTCTGTTGGCGTGGAGGACCCGTAGGGGGTTCCGGGGTGACTCCATGTCGATCAGGTAGGTGACTGGACCCTTGCGCTCTACTACTTTGAAGGGCCCCATCCATTTGTCCTGTAGGGCGCACGGTTCAACTGGGGACATCACCCAGACCTGTTGTCCGGCTCGAACTCGATGGAGGAGGCATGCTGATCATGCCATCGCTTCATATCTTCTTGACTGGCTTCAAGGTTGGCCTTAGCAAGTTCCCTGAATCGCCGGGTCTGGTTACGGAGGGTCAGGAGGTACTTGTATACATCCGGAGGGGTCTTCTGAGGGGCCACCTCCCACCCTTCTTTGACCAGGCTGAGGGGGCCCCGGACGGGGTGTCCATACAGTAGTTGGAACGGACTGAAGCCCAGGGATTTCTGGGGGACTTCCCTGTAAGCGAACAGGAGGCACGGGAGCAGCACGTCCCATTGGCGACGTAGGGGTTCTTCCAGGCCCATGATCATCCCCTTGAGGGTGCGGTTAAACCGCTCCACCAGCCCATTTCCTTGCGGGTGATAGGAGGTCGTGAATTTGTAGGTGACCCCGCACTGTTGCCATAGGGATTTCATGTACTTGGAGATAAAGTTCGTGCCCCGGTCACTGACGACTTCCCGGGGGAAGCCCACCCGTGAGAAGATCCCCATCAGGGCTCGGCCCACCACGGGCGCCGTCACGGTCCGAAGAGGAATGGCCTCGGGATAGCGGGTGGCGTGGTCCACCAGGACCAGGATGAACCAGTGTCCTTGTGCTGTGCGGGGCTCCAGGGGCCCCACAATGTCTATTCCCACCCGTTCGAACGGGGTGGTGACGATGGGAAAGGGCTGCAGAGGTGCTTTGAGTTTTCGGCCGCTCTTCCCGCTGGCCTGGCAAGTTGGGCAGGCCCGGCAGTGGTTTGTCACATCATTCCGCATCTTCGGCCAGTAGAAGTGGGTCACCAGGCGGTTGTAAGTTTTGTCCTGCCCCAGGTGTCCGGCAAGAGGCACATTGTGTGCTAGGTTCAAGAGGAAGTCTCTTAAGCGGAGGGGGACCACCAGCACCCGGCTGGCCCCCAACTCGGCAATCTTTTGCTCACTGTAGAGCAGGTCATTGTCCCAATAAACCTTTTTGAAAGTTCACTTGAACACCGGGTTATGTGTGTATTTCTAGAACTCTATCTCATATTGTTATTATATAGATTGAAATACCCAAAATTGTGGATTTATAAAACTTCTTTTTAATTACTTTTTTTCTCTCTCAAATGTTATTTTGCTTTTTATCACTTTTTTTTAAATTCACCATATATACAACTTTTTACAATAATTTATACAAGTTTCTAAACATCAATATATTCCTAATCACTAGAATTGATAATCCCAGCACTAAAGCATAGATCAACAATTGATTATTATTGTCAAATACAAAACTGAATCCAACGCGTTTCGGCGAGTTGCCTTCATCAGGAGTTCTGTATTTTCAATTGCTGGTATAATACTGAGGTATCTACTAGGAATGTATACACAAATTATGTGTCAGCAAAAATGGGTTTCCGACGAAGGGATCTTGGACAAGGGTAAAATCTGTTGTGAGGTGTCAACTACAGCAGGTCTGATGGCTCAACGCTGCATCACGTTCTAAAAATAGGTATATGACGGTCCCTGATTGTATGATCCTGCTCGGATGTAGTAGCAGCTGTTACGTGATCTCAAATGCTGTAAATATGATGGCTCAATGGCACGACACGTTCCCGTGAATAGATGTGTAACGTTCTCTTGAAATGTGGTTCTGATGAGTTGCCAGATTTTATAAATCTTGTGCTTCGAATTTCCCAGCTCAGATGGACGGCATGGTAAGTATTTGAGGCGCAGGAGGAATTGCTTTAAAAGTCGAGGTTTGTGGGTGTCCTTTTTAAGTAATGGAAGGATAGAGCTGAACCCATGGTAGACGATTATTCCATGTGCGCAGGTGAAGATGGAACCCTTGAAAAAAGAAGCCGTATCGTGGATCCGTCTGGCTCGTACTGCTGCCAATAAATCCAGTGGGCCCCCGAGGTGTCTCCTGCGCTCTGGGTGAGGGCTTGCTGTCGGAGTCCCTCGAGGGAGGGACACGTTCTCTGCTCCTGTCGGAATTGTTCCTGAGTAGGGCCACCCTCTTGACGCCACTGGGCCAGTTCTGGAAGGTCCCGGAGCCGATCGAGTCCTTCTTCGCTAGACTCCGGGGAACTGGGCTCCAGGGCTGCTCCTTCAGGGACGATCGGCGGAGGGGGTTCTGGCCATTCTGGTTCTTCGGGGCTGGCGACGGCGCGGGCGGCCATGGACCGGGTCGTTACGCAGACCCATTCAGGGAGGCCCAGCATCCCCAGGTGCTCTCTTCGCTCAACGGCTGACCAGGGGGAACTTTCGAGGTCGTTCCCCAGGAGGCAGTCTACTGGGGCATCGTCGCGGACAGTCACTTTTAGCATACCGGATACCCCTCCCAACTCGAAGGGGACGTAGGCCATCCGACACAGGCTCTCGGAGTTGTCGGCCGACCGTACTGGGCAAAGCACATTTGGTAAGATCTGGTCCGGGGTCACCAGATGGCAGCGGACTGCAGTCACACTGGCCCCGGTGTCGCGGAGGGCTTCAGCCCGGTGTCCATTAATGGTGACCCACTGGCTGTACATCTGCGTGTTGGCGGGAAGGGGTGCCCGCAGAACCAGGTCTCTTTCCCCTAGACAGACCAGGGACATGGCGGCGGGTTCCCACTCGGGCTGGTCTGGCCCATACTCTTCGGTGTCTTCTGGGGCCTGTTCTTCTCCCAGGGCGGCGGCAGCGACCTGGCGGGGCATGGGACTCTGGTTTTTCGGGCAGTTGGGATCATTGGCGTAGTGGCCGGGTCGTTGGCATCGGTGGCATGTAACGTTGGCGCGGAACCCTGGTCGCGTCAGAGGGCTTCCTCTTCCGGCCGGGGGCGGGGTGTTGCTGGTGGTGGCCACCGGGACGGTGTCTCGGCCCCGACCCTGGCCTCCTCCTCCCCCCCGGGGACGGTGGGGCCCTTGGGAGGCTCTGTTCTGTTCGCTGGACCAGTTTCGAGGAACTCGGGTGCTCTTCCATCGGTCTGCTTCGATGGCGAGTTTTCGGGGTTCAGTCAGTTTACTGTCAAGGAGGTGCTGCCTGAGCTCGACGAAGCAGTTATTGGAGAGGTGCTCCCATACAATAAGGTCGAATAGCTGCTCGTACGTGGTCACCTGGCTGCCCTTGATCCACCCCTCGAAGGCTCGGCTGAAGAAGTTCACGTACTCCACCCAAGTCGTACCCGGGATCCGTTTGCATTCGCGGAACCTCTGGCGGTACATCTCGGGCGTGAGCCCGTATCGAGTGAGGAGGGCAGCTTTCATGTGGTCGTAGGACGTCATCTGATGATCAGGGAGTTGCAGCAGGGCGTCTCGCCCTTTGTTGACAAACCTCCCCCATAACCCGGTTCCCCAGTCGCTCCGTGGGATCCGGTGGGAGGTCATGGCTACTTCGTAGGCTTTGAAACATTGCTGGATATCATCGTTCCGGTAATATTCCCTGACGACATCCTTGGGGATGTGGACCTTGGGGTCCGTAGTGACCGGGGGGCTCTGGTGCCCGGGGACTCCGAGGTCTTTGTTCTGTCTCCGAATCTCTAGTTCCTTCAAGTTGCGCTCATGCTCGTAGGCTAGTCTTTTCTCTTCCAGTTCCCTCTGACTCTTTTTCTCTTCTCGCTCCTCTCGGAGCCGTAAGTGTTCTAGTGTTATTTTTTGTTCCGCCAATTTGAGTTCTCCATCTAAGCGAAGTCGAGCCAGTTCCAATTCGTGGAGCCGGCTCTTTTCCCGTTCTCGGGCCTCCTCGGACGAGAGGCCCGGTCTTCTTTCCTCTGTAGGAGCGGTGCTTGTTTCGGTGGTCTCGAGGCTTTGGTTTTGGGGTAAGGGCGTTTCCGTCTCCGCCCAAGACTCCAAGGCGTGTTTGAGGTCATCTTTCGTGCTCAGTCCTGTGGTAGCAATGCCCAGTTCTATACAGAATTGTTTTAGTTCCTTGTGGCTGTATTCTTCTAGTTTCTCCATCAGGAATTTTTCCGTTGTTCCACTCTCCTTTGTCGTCATGGTGGCTGTGTGTCGTGGGGTGAGTTACTCTCTGTACGATTATGCGTCGGCTCGGATTGCGCCGCTGGCCACCAATGTTAGACGGCTCCGGCGAGGGCCCTCTCCGGTGATCGTACAGACAAGTAACTTCCCCCCCCACAGATGGACACCACACGGAGATGAGTTCTGCACACTTTATATAGAGATCTTGAGGCAAGGTGATAAACGATACAGTGGGACCAGGATATGAGGATCCTGCCAATTCTAGTCTCTTTGGGGAAAAGGGGGTAGCGGGACAGTCTTAGTTACGGTCCGGTACGGGAGCAGTAGGAGATGGAGCTCACAATCCTCGAGCTGGAGAGGTTGCAAGGATGGGCCGCGGCAGCGCCAGCAGGCTTCGACGATGGTTCACAATGAGGAGTCGCGGCAGCGCCAGCAGGCTTCGACGATGGTTCACAATGAGGAGGGCCGCGGCAGCGCCAGCAGGCTTCGAAGATAGTTTCACGATGAAGAGGGTCGCGGCAGCGCCAGCAGGCTTCGAAGTTGGTTCACAAGAAGGAGCCGCGGTAGCGCCAGCAGGCTTCGAAGGTGGTTCACAGGAAGGAGCCGCGGCAGCGCCAGCAGGCTTCGAAGGTGGTTCACAAGAAGGAGCCACAGCAGCGCCAGCAGGCTTCGAAGGTGGTTCACAAGAAGGAGCCGCGGCAGCGCCAGCAGGCTTCGAAGGTGGTTCACAAGAAGGAGCCGCAGCAGCGCCAGCAGGCCTCCAAGGATGAGTTTGTCTCGGTGTCTCTCGACTCCAGGATACAACTGCCTTCCAGTTCTGGAGCTGCCCCAGTTATAGGTCTGGCGCCCTTTGATGTCCGGACCCTCGCACTTGGAGGTCGGGAGGTCCGGGATGAGGGAGTCCAGACACCCAGCAGGGGGGTGGAGCCAGCGCCCGGGGAGGCTGGGGGCGATCGACACCTGGCGGAGGAGAGCCATCGACACTCCTTCTCCCATTGACCTGCCAAGTGGTCTCTTCACCCCCTGGGTGGATGGTGGTGCCTCGATGTCGGGGCCTGGCCAGGCCCGGGGTTGGGGTCGATCTGAGGCCACGCGGCCTTGTCGTGTAGTGTCCAAGATGGCGGCTGGACCGGGTGCAGGGGTGCTGAAAGGGGCTTGGGCCAGCCGATACCGGGGGTTTCAGGAGCTGGGGTTTCGTTGGTGATGGGCCGTGGGTTGCCCCAGTGGGTCGCCGGGATGGTTCTTGTGGAGGACATAGGAGGAGCAGGGGTCCGGGCCCCGCCATGCGGGGAGGGACCGGGCCTCCCATGAGGCCTGTCCAACAATAACACATCTTTTTATATATATTTCTGAACTGAGAACAAAGTTCAAAGGTAAGTACTGTATTTCTAATGAATTTCCACAGATACGGAAATAATTCAAAGTTGTGCGCTATTATGCACCATATAATCCTTTGGAAGGAAAAGACTGGTAGGTAAAGAACACAGCACAGACAGTGTTAGAGGTTCACCTTCAGGGTTTAGAGTAGCAGGAAGCCAAGGTTCAATGTTCTACCAACAATTCATCGAGTGCATCCCAAATACCACAGGGAGCAGGATGTTGGTGGAGTTGGTAGGTGGCACGCAATGGGGAAGGGGGACAGGCCGCACAGGGGGACTTGCGGGCAAATCCGAGAGCTCCCAAACAGGAGCTGGCGTCGCAAGGGCCTAGGGACAAGGGAACACTGCTGGTTTATTGTTACCCAGTTATGTTATGTTATGTTATGTTATGTTATGTTATGTTATGTCCAGGCAGACTGTGTGCAGAGCAGGTAGTTTGGTCGGTCCTGGTGCGTAAAGGTGCTCCTCGCGGTCAGGTGTCAACAGTTTGCAAAGTCAATTTCAGGACTGCTGGGCCACTCTCGAAGTGCGTCTCAGGGTTCTTGATGTCCGTCAGTGGCTGCTGGGCTCAGGCACAGTTGGAGCACAGATTGGACTCTTCAATGTTGGTCTTGGATGCAGGGAGTCTTGTACCCCGGGGGTAAGTACTGCATGGCTCCGGTCAGACTGTGGCGGGTTCGGTGCCTGTAGTCTGCCGGGGAGTAGATCCTCTACTCCAAGGGAGTTCTTGGGCAGTTTGGGAAGGCTGGTAGTCTTCTGGGGTTTTTGGAGGCCACACAGCAGCGGAGTGAGGCAGTTCACCTCCACTGTCAAGTCTTGAAGTGGCAGGTAGGGGTTCATGCCAAAACTCCACAGCAGGCACTCAGTTCTTGGGTTCAGCAGCTAATCTTTGTCCTCCTTGTCTTTAGGTCAGTTGAATCTAAAGTTCAGGGTCGAAGGGTGCCACCTAAATACTCAACTTAGGGGAAGTATTAGGTATGTTTAGGGTGACTACACCCTCTATATAATCACTTCCTGTGGAAAGTGTGCATAACCCTGACTCTAATAGGCTAATTCTCTACAACAAAAGATGCGGGTTCTATAAAGTGGGGTACACATCAGCTGCCCAACCTTAGGGGTGGTGCTGGCTAGATGTGGGCACACCTCCTAATCTAACTAATCTAACACATTTTCCCAGCTGAGCTCCAGTGAAAAAGTGGGGACTGGACAGGGGGTGGGAGGTTGGCATCTTCTATTAGCTGGAGATGCCTGGGTCACATTTCAAAGGCAGCATGTCCTCTGAAGCAGCCCGCCCTGAAGGGCAGTTCCTGCTTGGATGAGGTGTGAACACCTCTTCCCAGAGCAGACTTCATTCCTGGCTTCTGAGAGCGAAGGCTCTCATCCCAGAGGCCACAAACATGTCTAATGGAAGGAGGCTGGTAAAGACCAGTCAGTCAACACACTATTAGTTGGTATGTTTTCTGGGGGCACCTCTAAGGTCTGCATTAATTAATACATTCAACACTGGCATCAGTGTGGGTTTATTAAGATGAGGTGTTTGGTACCAAACACCTTGGGGTACATTGAAGCCATCATGTAACTGGGAAACTCGTAGTGACGAGTGTCCAGCCATGTGCACTGGTAATATCTACGGGTGAACTTAGATATCACAGAGACATATCCACCCTTGCAGCTATGTCCTCACATGGGTATAGTGCACCCATCCATAGGGCTGTAAGGCCTGCTATTGGGATGACTTACCTATACCACATACAGTGCTGGCAGGTCTGGCACACAGGGATGTGAGCCATGTTGATTCTTTGTTTTTTTTTTCTGTACCAAGACACATAGGCTGAAATGTCAGTTTGCATGATCTTGGTGAGGGATCCCTAGTAAGGTGTGATTGGTGCTGCACCCCTGGTGGACCCTCTTCAGTCCCAAGGCCTAGGTAACTTGGGTACAATTTTCTAGGGACTTATAGTGGGGCGGAAGTCGTGCCAATTGTGGAACAATCGTACAGCTTGGGGAAAGAACACTGATACTGGGGACATTGTAAGCAGGAAAATAGCACACTCTCAGTCAACATTGCAAGAGATACCACGCAAAAAGTGGGGGGTAACCATGTCAAAAGGGGCACTTTCCAACACATTTCATTAATACGAACAAGAAATGCTGTTTTAAAATGTACACTTATTCTATTTGAGCATTATGTGAAATATGGGGTAAATAGGAAGTTTAGTTTATCAGAATTAGATTTTACTTAGCAAAATTTGAATACATTTGTCAAACTGGAACATTCTGCAGTAATAACTAATATTTCTAAGCATGTCAAATCAAAGTCAACCCTCTAAATTCCACTGAGCCCATTTGATCATTGTCGAGGTAAATTCTAGTTAAAAGAAATCTTGCATTTAAGCGTTTTGCTGGTCTATAGGAATAACTATATCTGCCTATTGCAGTTCACACATTTAAAATATATGTGATTTCATCTTTGGATTTTGTGCTAATCATTGCTGTTACTCTAAACATTTTGCATTTTGATTAATTAGCTTCTTCACACCCTTACACTTATTTACCTTTTGGCACCTTGTCTTCCCCCTCATATGTGCCCTCAGCATTCTGCATCCTTGCTACGGGCTCCTTTAGAGCAGACATCACTGCCTCAGATAGTAAGGATTACAGGGAAGGCCTTGAGATGGAAATAACTTCCTCTTCCTGCTCCAAGTGCTGCCTCTTCGACTAGCTTATGCCTTTCTGAAACAGAAGGAACGAACTAAAGCTCTAGTTCCTTTTTGAGGAGCGTTTGTATGGCACGAAGATGGTGTTACTGCCAAACAAAATAAATCAAACTCTGATGTGAGGGAAGCTATTCCCTCACGTCCTGAATTTGATTTTGAAAAATATCTTTGACTCCAAAAATCAGAAAGTACAAACAGGGTGTAATAATATTTTATGGTTTAGGAGAATGTGGACGAAAAAAGAGGTTTATGGTCAAAAGCAAAGAGAATGCTATTTTATTAACACAGATCAAATATTCTGTATTTCTTACATGAAATCACTTGTGTGGTAATAATAGGTATTTAAACGTAAGCCCCGATTCACTGATTAGAAACAAACTTTTGAGGTGAAGGAATGGTGTACATCTGGTGTGGTATTTCAGGGTTTGATTTTATGATGTGTAACAATGGGAAATGTTCAAGTGCTTTGAGAAGAAAATACTCGAGGTCTCATCTTTTATTGGAATGTTATCGGTTAATACCGTTGCGTTGATGTTATCCAGGCTTATCGTTTGTAAAACACAGTGTTGCTAGCATTTTGTAAATCAATTGTCTTTTCTTGATGTTAATTTTGCCTTGGGTAAATATCTCGTAACATGGCCAATTGTGTATTGTATAACTAGTTTTAATATATCTGCTTTGACACTGTATATTTTAGGGCCTAATGGTCAAATACAAGTTTAATGTAAACGTTGGAGATAGGTAGAAGGATGGGTGGATGGATGGCTGAATGGATGGATGGATGGATGACATATCTACAGATATTTAGAGAGATAGACCAAGGGAGATTCAACTGCATAAAAAGACAGGGATTGAGGTAGATAAAGAATGACAAATGTACAGATAGAATAATGTCTCTATCAATCAATCAGTCATTTGTTAAGCGCACTACATACCCGCGAGGGTCTTAAGGCGCTGGGGGGGGGGGGGAGGTGGGGGCCCACTACTGATCAAACAGCCAGGTTTTTAGTATCCTCCTGAAGGTCGCAGGTCTTGGGTCTGTTGTAGGCTTAGTGGGAGGGTGTTCCATGTCTTGTATGCGAGGTGGGAGAAGGATCTCCCGTCGGTGGTTGTCCTTCGGATGCGTGGGACGGTGGCGAGTGAAAGGTCGGCGGAGCGTAGATCTCGGTTGGGGGTGTAGAAGGAGAGCCCTCTGTTGCGGTAAGCTGGGCCGGTCTTGTGGAGTGCCTTGTGTGCATGGATGAGGAGCTTGAAGGATATCCTCTTGTTGACAGGGAGCTAGTGCAGGTTTCTCAGGTGGGGGGTGATGTGGCCGTGTCGTGGTACATCGAGAATCAGTCGTGCCGAGACGTTTTAGATGCGTTGTAGTCGATTGATGAGCTTGGTCGGGGCTCCCGCATAGAGGGCGTTTCCGTAGTCGAGTCTGCTGCTGACGAGCGCCTGGGTGACTGTCTTTTTTGTATCTGTTGAGATCCATCTGTAGATCTTGCGGAGCATGAGGAGGGTGTTGAAGCAGGAGGAGGAGACCACGTTGACTTGCTTGGTCATTGAGAGCGTTGAGTCGAGGATGATTCCCAGGTTGCGAGCGTGGTCGGTGGGGGTCGGGGCTGCCCCCAGTGGCGTTGGCCACCAGGAGTCGTCCCAGGGTGATGGGTTGGAGCTGAGAATGAGGACCTCCGTCTTTTCCGAGTTTAGCTTCAGACGGCTGATCTTGATCCAGTTGACAACGGCCTTCATTCCTTCATGGAGGTTGGCTTTGGCGGTGATGGGGTCCTTGGTGAGGGAGAGGATCAGTTGAGTGTCATCGGCGTAGGAGATTATGTTGAGGTCGTGCTGTTGGGTGACGTGTGTGAGCGGGGCTATGTAAATGTTGAACAGTGTCGGGCTTAGGGAGGATCCTTGGGGTACGCCGCAGATGATCTGAGAGGCTTCGGAATGGAACGGGGGTAGGCGGACGCTCTGAGTTTTGCCAGAAAGGAAGGAGGTGGTCCATTCCAGAACCTTGTCTCGGATCCTGCGGCGTGCAGGCGTGTGCCTAGTGTCCAGTGGCAGACGGTGTCGAAGGCGGCGGAGAGGTCTAGGAGGATGAGTGATGCAGTCTCCCCATTGTCTAGCAGGGTCCTGATGTCGTTGGTGGCGGCAATGAGGGCGGTCTCGGTGCTGTGGTTGCTGCGGAACCCTGACTGGGAAGGGTCCAGGATTCTGTTCTCTTCGAGGTATCGGGTTAGCTGTCTGTTAACGATTTTCTCAATGACCTTGGCCGGGAAGGGAAGCAGAGAAATGGGTCGGAAGTTCTTGAGGTCTCTTGGGTCTGCCTTGGGTTTTTTGAGTAGGGCGTTGATCTTGGCCTGTTTCCAGCTCTCTGGGAAGGTCGCGGTCTCAAGGGAGAGATGGAGGCCGGAGTGGATTGTGCTCATGGTTTTGATGGTGTCATCGATGCCCATGCTGGTCCAGTCTAGCAAGGGGACGTGGTCAATGGTGTGCGGAGGGTCTGTTGTGTTGCTGTCTGTTGGGGTTGTCTGGGTGTTGAAGCTGTCGTCAATGTCTCCTATCTTGCAGTGGAAGAAGGTGGCGAGGGAGTTGCGCAGGGCTTGAGACGGCGGGATGTCGTTGGTGTTGGAGCTGGGGTTGGAGAGCTCCTTCATGATGTTGAAGAGCTCCTTGCTGTCGTGTGCGTTGTTGTTGAGGCGGTCTTTGAAGGAGGTCTTCTTGGCAGCCCTGATGAGGTGGTGGTGGTTGCGGATGGCGTCCTGTGTGCTGCGTGGCTGTCCAGAGTTTGTTCACTGTGCCATTTCTTCTCTAGTTTCCCGCAGGCTTGCTTGGAGGCTAGGAGTTCTGGAATGAACAAGCTGGCCCTCTTGCTGGTGTCTCTGTGGGGGGGTTTCATCAGCGGGGCGAGGGTGTTGGCGCAGTCCTCGATCCAGCGTCTGAGGTTGTGGGCAGCGACCTCGGTGTTGGAGGGTTCAGTGGGTGGGCTGAGAGCGAGGTTTGCATGTAGTTGGTCTTCGGTGATTTTGCTCCAGCGGCGGCGGGGGTTCTGTTGGGTGCGGTGGTGTGTGGTGGGTTTCTGGAAGGTGAAG
The DNA here is from genome assembly GCF_964263255.1 of Lissotriton vulgaris. Classification (NCBI taxonomy): domain Eukaryota; kingdom Metazoa; phylum Chordata; class Amphibia; order Caudata; family Salamandridae; genus Lissotriton; species Lissotriton vulgaris. Next base: position 1,477,572,475 of record NC_141691.1, read on the forward strand.
TGGATGCAGCGGTGGTCGGTCCAGAGGAGTTCGGTGGTGTGGCTGACGGAGACTTGCGGGCTTGAGGAGAAGACAGGGTCGAGCGTGTGGCTGGCGGAGTGGGTGGGCGTTGTAACGAGTTGCCTCAGTCCAAGGTTGGCGATCAGGGTGGTGGAGTTGCTGTCATTGTTGTTCTCAAGGTGAAAGTTCAGGTCTCCGAGGAGGATGTAGTCGGTGGAGGTCATCTATCTATCTATCTGTGCACCTATCATTTCAATTGAGATTAAGAGGCTTAGAGAGGTTAAGTGATTACGAGAGATAGATACTAATAGATAGATGGATAGATAGGTGATTGGATGGATAGATAGATAAAAGGTTGATAGAAGGAAAGTCGATAGATTCAGTTTAGATTAACCCTATCATTAAATTTCTTTCTATCTTTCCCTGCCTTTTTGTGTCTTTATCACTCACGTCTTTCTGTCGCTTCTTGTCTTCTCGCTCTGTTTTTGTCGCCCCATGTCATTCTGTCTCTCTCTGTTTTTAGCTCTGCCTTTCCCTCCCCATATCTTGCCATCCTTCGTTGTCGTTCTCTTCCTGAGTGTCTCCCTTTTCCCTTGATGCTCATGCCTGTTCACTTCTATTCATTTATTTATTTCAACTAATAGAACAAAAAAAACTAAACGCAAAGTGCATTCCAGCGCAAAATTCATTCATAGTTCACATATTTATCAGCAAATAACATCAACAGTTGTAAGCCAGTGTAAGCAGGGTAGAGCAGGTTGAGGCTGTGGGGTGGTGCCAGAAGTGGTAGTGGGCAGGGGCAGTGTCGAACGGTAGTGGTGACTGCAGACTGAAGATGCAGTGCGGGCGGGGTAAGGTGGGTACTGGTCCCAGGGGAAGTTTTCAGTCTTCATCTGGGCAGTACCATAGGGGCTGAGAAGGTTTGGGATGCTTGCATCCAAACTTGCTATGAACTCAGCAAGAAAAGCCCAGCGCACACAGGAATCTGGCCCCCCCTGGCCTGCATGGTGGTGGTCTGTGGAAGGATGGTGAGGGAGCAGAGCTGTGGTGGTTGAAGCCATGCCTTCAGATGCTGGTGCAAGTGGAAAGAGTGGACTTGAGCAGGATGCATTGTGGAAGGAGAAACACCCGGATGCTACGTGTGAGCTAGCAGGCACTACAGGCTAAGGGTGTGTTGACTGGCCTACCAGAGTGCCACAGATGGGAAGAAAAATAAATGAAGGAGCTCGGCCCCTGCTACATCTTCACGCTGGATACAGGAGCTATTTTAGATGTGGGAAACCACCTTATCAACCAATAGAGAAGCTCTTCCCTATGACCTTGCTGCATACGTATTCCAGATGACGAGGCAGCCACCTTCTTTCATAATGGGAGTCATCAACCAATCATAATGCATCGGCTACCCATGCTGCTGCTGCCACCATGGCATGACAGGGACCAGTCAGCAAGGAACACCAGTAGGTCCTGAGAAGGTAAAGACAGGGAAATCTTTCCCTAAACAATGCACCTCCATTGGAGTCTATGGGCACTGCACTGTTCCTGCTAGTGTCCAGGTTCTTCAATGGAACTACTTCTCAGGTAGACTCAGACAACTATTGTCCAACTAAATATGTATAGCAATTAAAAATGAATAGAAAGTAAGATCAAGATGTGGCTAGCCTAATCCCCTCTCTCAGTATTACCTTTTAAAGCTCATTTGTTGATGATCATTTAAGATCTGGCAACAGCTGCTTTATGAGGTCCGATACAAGATCAAACAAAAGTTAGGCCTGCTAGTTTCTTTTTGACGAGTGTCCTCAGAAGTACTGCACGCAGTGATCGAAGTGCATTAAAAAAATATGGGAACTGTGATGGAGCGTACAATGAGGGCAGGGTGATTCAGCATAGGGGCGAGGTCAAAGGCGAGGCAAAAAACCCACAATATTCTGTAACATTTTTTTCGGTCTTTTAACTTCATGTTACTACATATAAAATAAAGCACAGCATAAATGAAAATTACATGCATTATGTGAATCAGTGGGAAATGCACTATCATACATTATGAAACCTCTATTATTTAATGCATTGCATTAGAGAGCGACAGAATTGAATCCTGGATGAAGCAGTTTAGAAAAGAGTATGTTTAGAGCTACGAGGTCCCAGTCTGTGACCTAAAGCAGTGTGAACATGTAAGTAATTATTTTAAACCTGCATTACACACAATATAAGATAGGCTACTACAAAATGCGCAAAAAGGTTTACGATAAAAAAAGTGCTTTCAAAACATAGATTCTAGTAATACCCAGACTGTACATAGTGTAACTTGTGTGATAACTGTCTTTTAAAAGCACATTTTTCATTAGAACATAGGGTACAGCGCTGTATTCTTTTATTGCGGTTGGAAATCCTCCCCTTGAAAGTATACACACCCAAATGGGATAACTGAGAAAACACAACAGGTTTTTGTGATTTGTGAAATGGAGGAATCCAAGATCTACATCACGTATTGGACAGTCTGCCCAAATCCGATCCTGGTAGAAGCCCGGCGTCAGTATTTAAAGCCCATTAGTCTCAGATATGTCTTTTCTACACAACGTCTAATTAAGTTATGTAAATCACCACCTGGTGAATTGGTTTGTTAACAATTGTATACATTCTTAAAGAGCTTTATAAAGCTGTTTTAAAGTGTATTAGGATAAATGTTTTAAATCTGTTGGTCGTATTTGTTGACCTCACCAGAGGTCTAAATCAAATTAATAAAACCTTGTCAAACATACTTTACAACTTCACTGGTAGCTCTCTTACAATGCCTCCCAAAAAGAATGAAAGTGTTTGTGATCAGGAACAGTGGCGTAACAAACTTGAGGGGGCCCCCTGCAAATTACATGGATGGCGCCCCCATGCTCCTGCCCCAGTCAGGAGCTCTCAGGACTGGGGCCTGCTGTCTATGGACAGTGTTTGATGGGTCCCCCTGGAGCTCGGGGGCCACCACACCCCGCTGGGACTGCGTGGGTTAATGGTGCGCCAATGATCAGGAAGCACCACAAGATTAATCAATTAAAGCTAATGCCGGCTTCCAAGCACCCGAAGTGGAGATTGACCAGTTGAGCACGTTTACATTTCTTTCAGGCAAGCAGGCACCCTGGCAAGAAGGCTTGTTTAGCTGTCTGCCCCGCCCTCGGTTCCAAAGCACAGGAGACTCCTGCTTTACATTCCAGATGAAGTATTTTAGCTGTTGTAATTAACCATCCCGCGGCGGTCATCTTTTCACAAAAAGTAGGGCAACTGTTTTTCCAAAATTAAAATAGTATGGGCAGGTCGTGCCCGTTAGATCCCTCCCACTTCGACCACTGACTGCACGTTGTCCATCCTTGGAGATCAGGCCCATGTCCTGAGAGGCAGAGGAGGGCTGGCCCAGGGGGTCGCTTCATTTAGCCGTGTGGGGTTTTTCTCTCACAGCTTACACACACAGGGCGAGCATGAGCGGTGCAGATGCATTTGTTTACATCCTAACTTAGTGGGATTCGCTCCAGCACAGAATATGTCCAGCTACACGCAGCTTTAGCTTTAGTGATGCCAACGAGCAGCTCTGTGAACACTTACAGTGAAGCTTCCCTCAATCTAAAGGGGACCGACCATCAGGACTTTAACTCATCCGGGCACCTCCCGCCTCGGCACGATTGAACCCATGCTCAGTCCGCCTCACTTAGTCGGGTGCCCTATCCCGTCAGACGGCATATTACCGACAGGGGCGGATTTTGGGACATACTCTTTTTAAAGCAAGCAGAGGAAACTCTGTACTGTGTTTTTTTTTAAACCGCATATTGTATTATGCCCCTCTGGAGTTATATATATATATTTCAGAATGCTTGATGACGCAGGACCTAAAAGCAGTTAACAAAGAAATGCTGAGATAAAGGAAATATAAAAGCAGTGAGATCAGCCGCGGTTTGTCCCTGGTTTGTCCTGAAATCCCCCCATGGTTTTATTCCATCTCGCGTGAGCGGTTCTGGCCATTCATACCATGACTTCGATTAATGTTAGTCCAACCCAATAATGGCCGCGCTTGAGTGATTATTTCCTAGGACCGGGCTGTGCTGGCTTACTGATGAGGCAGTGGCGCGTGCCCCGGCAGTGCACGTGTGTGCTTGGATACTGCAGCACAGACTCTGACAGGCCCACATCGGCTCTCATTCACCACAGGGAGTGTTTGCCTTGGCTGCCTGACAGGAGCTTTACATTTGTCAACTGACAATGACATCACGTTCATCTCAAGCTAGAAAGAGGCCATTATTAAAGAAGCCATTAATTAACGCTATGCTGCCTCAGTTCACCTCTTGAAAGTTGTTTGTGCTTAGATCCTAGCCTTTCGCAAATTCGCATGGGATCTCACAAAATTATCTGGGCTATTAACACGGAGGGGTAACGCTGGCCTCTGCAGTCCAGGGCCCCTATCGGGGGCGAGGCGGGGAGGGGGGGGGGGAGGGGGGGTGGGGAGCTCTTCATTCAGCCTAAGGCCTATGAAAGTGTCGGGGACCACATACCAGGAGGGAGCCATCATTTTGTGATAGGCTATTGCATTACAGGAGCCATACATTAGAGAAAAATGGAAAATCTATTTACCTAGTATTACATCACTAACAATAACTGCTAATGGGCACTCCAGACTGCGCCTTAGTTTGATGATGCCTGCTGAGGTTAAGAGGTTATGACATCATACATCAAAAGCCCCCTTAACAGCAGATGGGAGTTTAGGCTTGCTGTTATCACTTCCTCCGTACTTCTCAAGAATAAGTTGTTCCTATTTTTTGGGGTTGACCTAGATCTTTCATCCTCCGTAACCTCCTCCCAATGATGGTTTTACCTTGGTAACCTGAGAAGTGACCAGGCCACAGGAATGAAGCTGATGAAAGTCCCGTGAGCTCTCTCAGAGTGGTGCAGAATGTGTTTTCATAAGTAAGAGGAGACAGTCAGTGGAATTATTAGTAATAAGTATGAAGAACTTCAAATATTCCATACAAAAAAGAATTTCTTTCTACTACGATCATAGTACACGTCTTATTTGGGCGGTTTTCCCAGGCCAATATACAGCAATATTCACACAGTACCACAATACCATTAAGTACCCAGATTGAGTTTAAAGATTATCAAGTTTAGGTACATTTATTTCCAGTGGCAGCTGACAAGTACGCCGACTGGAGGGGTGGGCAACTGAGTGGTAGCACAAAATAAATACAAAACATAAATACACATGAAATAAATTTAAAAACACCTGTTTGCGCAGACATGTTCTCCTCCCTCTGATCCTGTTCTTTTCAGATTTCACAACAGAGCTCCAGCTAACCTACTTAACCAATCCTGGTGCTGCTCTCAGCATGAGAGTGTTGTAAGCAAACCTCAGCTAGGCCTACTTAGTGCAAGGGTTTGCCCTTCTCTGCCAAAGTCCTCAGACCTTAGGAAGAAGTTGGCAATGAAACTGGAAAATACAAAAGCAAAGTTTATTAAACCTTTAAAGGTGGTACTACAGTCCACACAACACCCTTCAGTATTGTATCGAGTAGCACACCGTACAAAAGCACATGGCCCCTTTTATACACAATGAGGGGGCTCAAGAGAAGGCGGTACAGAAGACAAGAGCAGTTTCATGACCATACAAGGACATATTGGAAGGCACAATCGATAGATGGGCAGAGTTAACAGTCTTTGGTAACTGGTAAACACATTCCTATCTGAAACAAATTAGTAACGGTTGTTGACCCTACTGCGCATGTCTGGACATGCTGGAAGCGGGGAATACTAAAAATAGCCTGTTGCCGGGCAGACTTCAAGAGCAGTTAACAAGAAGGTAGGACAAAGCACATGACGAGCACATCGCAATGTATGGCATACAAAATGGCTGTTACAAATACAAGATGGAGTCGGCACATTTGTTACGATAATGGTCAAAACGAAGCATGTCTTCTGCTAATGCTTAACCCAATCGCCGCTGATTTACAACAGACGACCCTTTCAACATTAGCTGAAGACATTCGACTTCCTGGGAAAAGCTAGATACTCATCCCTTATATCAATGACCATCATGCTAGCTATCTCCTTTTCCAAATCATTCTGCATTTTGACTTCTGCAATACTGCTTTTGGTCGGTATGCAAGCAGTAACACACATAGAACATATCATCGGACTGCACTGAATACATGCACAACAAGTGAAGATTATTGCAATTATTATACATAGGGCTGTTAATACTTTCCAGCCCCAGGCAGAAATCAGAGTCCAAAGCCACCCTGTAAAAGTCCATGTACCATTTTCTGTGTGAAGGTCTGCAGCGATTGTATGAAGTTTATTATTCGCTTTATATACTGATGGGGTGTGGTCAGGTATGAACATGCAGCAGCTACTACCTATAACACGACATGCACCTCTATCTGCTAGCATAACGTCCAACACCATTCTATTCTGCAAAGCTACAATTCTAGCAATTTGCAATTCTTCAGTGATGTTTCCTAAAGCTACAGCTGTTTGATCTGTGACAGCTTCCACTACTCTAGTCAATCGTATCACTTTTCTGCTGTTTAACAATCCTAAATTAAAATCTATATATTGTTGTAGACTAGTGACGGTTTGATCAATGCCATCAGTAGTCGAAGTTCTCTTGTATCTATTTACAGTAATATTGTTAAACAGTTTAAGATTTCGATGATACAATGGAGGTGCTAGAAACACAGGGGGCAATAAAAATGATACATAACAAATGCCGGTCCAGCCGGCTGGCAGTCGATAATATCCACGATTTCCGCACACAAAATAAGTATTATGTGAAGCTGAAAAGGTACTATTATTCAAGCCATCTATATTCAATACAGTAATACATTCACTGTCCCCCACAGGGATATGTCCAATGCTCTGTACACATAGTTCTGCTTGTGTTTGAGTAACTGAAATAACAAAATGTTCGGCATTGGATGAGTCTCTTGTATTGGTGAAGATATATGGCGTTGAAATATTGTCCGGTCGATATTCTTCCCACTCCCATTTAGTTCCATTCGCCTGAGGATACCCATCTTTGTCTTGATGGCACTCTTTATTTAACGGGAAAAGCAATCTACCCACTGTAGGCTTCCTGGTCGCAAAGAGCAAAGTATACCAGGCTCGACAAGAGCCATTATGCGAAAAAGGGAGAGGTATGAACGGTGTACCTCCTTTCTTTTGATGTGCAGGCATCATCCAACAAATCCAACAGTTTGTAGCGTTCGTAGCGATGTGGGTATGATGCAACATTTGAATGAAGGTATTATTGAGATAAGATTGTCGATGTTTCAATTTTTGATATGGGAGCGTAAAGAAATAATGCTCCTCTGGTGTAGGTGTAGTAACAACAAACAACTCACGAGAAGGAGTTGTCTCCTCAACAGTCCATGTTATTGTTGCCGCAATCACCAAAGCAACAACAAACCCTACAGCACAAAAAATCTTCTTCTTTTCCATTTTAGTCACAACACAAAACAAATCTTCCTGAAACTAAAGTAGTTGTCAGAGCTCTTACCCCTGGGTAGCCATTGATTTTTTCACCACGGTCCAAGACGGGTGTCACTACTCTAATGCAGGGCTGATCCCCCCCTTGTCACATCGGCTCTCCGTTTTACTGACCCAGGGAATACTCAGACAACTTCCACAAATGCTGCAGATTTCTCTCTCGGTCTCAAATTATATCTTGTTGCTCCATGGACTGTTTGGTCCGGGAAGAACTCCTCAGATCCGCCAGGAGTCACAGCACGGCCTCTCTCCGCAGTCAGAACCTCTCGGTGGTTGGTCAACCCAGCAGGCTCCACCAAAGTCGGGAGTACTCGGCGACAATGGGTACCATGGACCCAATTCTTCCGATTTGTGACTAGAACTGCTGTTCTCGTAGCAAGTAGCACTTGCTCTAGCCCACGCCACCTTGGCTCCAAACTGCTCGACCTCTCAAAGGACTTTAGAAGCACGAAGTCGCCAGGCCGGAGGTTGTGGCCCTCACCTGTGGATCTGTCAGGAAGTGCTTCTCGAACCTGTTGATGAATAGAAACCAAGTTATCAGTTAATTGTGCCAAATAGTCATTCATTAAGACACAAGGTACATCTTACACAGAACTCGCTTTAGGAATTCCCCAGATATTCATGGGCCTGCCAAACAGAACCTCATAAGGTGTGAGACCTGTTCGAGAATGAGGCACTGATCTGATTGACAACAATGCCAGTGGCAACGCTTCTGGCCAATTCAGAGAAGTAGAAGCCTGTATTTTAGCTAATTTCAGTTTCAGAGTAGCATTGTATCTTTCTACCAAACCTGCTGATTGTGGGTGGAACACTGCATGAAACTTCTGTTTGATCCCTAATCCTTTCAGGACATATTTTATAACGTCCCCTACAAAATGAGGTACGTTATCGCTCCACAAAAATCTACAAACACCATAGCGAGGAAATAATTCCTTCAAAAGCACCTTTGCCGTAGTAATTGCAGGGATGTATGACGTTACAACGCATACTTTTACCACGCATACCATTACAACGCGGTATTTACAACGCATACTGTTACAACGCATAGCGCTTAGTGGTGCTGGATAGTGGTAAGTATAATTTTATATTCCAACTCCAGTTCCCGTGGACACTAGGGAAGGTGTTGGATATAAAATTATACTTATTCCCTATCCTAGAGAGCCTCCCAGCGCAATGCGTTGTAATGGTATGCGTGGTAATGCCTGCGTTGTAGTGGTAGTGCGTGGTAAAAACTTCGTTGTAAACGTTGTATACCTAATTGCAGTATTGTCTTTTGTGGGGTACGCCTCAATCCATTTACTGAAGGCACATACCACCACCAAGATATACTTCAGATTATTACAGCGTTCAAGCTGAATATAATCCATCTGCAAAACTTCAAAAGGTGCAGTCGGTGAAGCAAATCCTCCTGCTATAGTTCGTGTCCCCTTTCCAGGATTAAATCGTAGGCAAATCATACAGGACTGTACTACTCTCTTAGCTGTGCTAGCAATTTCTGGATGCTCCCAGACTTGTGTAAGCAACTTCACTATTGCTGAAGCTCCAACATGTGCTAGCCCATGTGCCATCTGAACCATAGGTTGTACAAAAGCTATAGGCAACTTCCATCTATCCATCTGCTTGTTTCGCCAACAACCTTCATCATCCAACTCTCCATCTATGGACCATTGCTCTCGTTCTTTGTCAGAAGCGGTCCTCTGTATCTCTAGTACTTCCTTCCTAGCATCGTGCCACCGCTCAGCTTGTGACTTCACTACATACATAGAAGTAGTGTCAGGCTGCATCGCAGTCTCACGTGCCACTCGATCTACAAAAGCTTTTCCTTGTCCCACTGTATCTGACACCTTTTTATGCGCACTGCATTTCACTATAGCTACTTTCTTTGGATATGTTAATGCAGTCAAAAGATTATGCACTAGTACTAGTTCTCCGTGCATTATGTGCATCCCGTGTGATGTCAGAAAGCCTCTTCCCTTCCAGAGCAGGCCAAAGTTATGCGCCACTCCAAAAGCATAGCAGCTATCTGTATAAATATTCACACACAACCCTGTACTAAGCTTACACGCTCGTGTCAAAGCTATTAGTTCTGCTGCTTGAGCTGACTTCTGTGGTATGCGAGCTGTCTCTAATATCGTGTGAAGCGTAGTAATTGCATATGCGGCTGAAGTTGTACCATCCGGTACCTTCAGACAAGACCCATCAACCCACAATTCTCCATCCACATCTGGAAGGGGCGTATCTTGCAAATCAATACGACCCTTTGTCTGTTCCTCAGTCAGAAAAATACAATTGTGTGTTTCCTGCGCCTCAGGCTGAGTCGCCGGAAATGGCAACAACGTGGCTGGGTTTAGTGTTGCACATCTCTTCATTGTAATGTGAGGAGCTAACAACGTCAGCTCATATCCTGTCAGACGAGCGCTAGTCAAATGCAGCGTCTTTGTTTGATTCAACAAGGCATCAACAGCATGGGGTACCAGCACCAACATCTTATGTGATAAGACTATCCCCTCACTCTGGCGTATTGACACAGCTGTTGCTGCTACTGAGCGAAAACAACTAGGCAACGCTCGAGCAACAGGATCAAGTACTGCTGAAAAATATGCACAAGGGCGTTGCTTATCACCATGTGTCTGTACTAAAACTGACAATGCAAACCCATCCCTCTCGTGTACGTACAATGTAAAGAGCTTTGTGTAATCTGGAGTACCTAACACTGGTGCTGAACAAAGAGCTTGCCGTAACTGTCGAAAAGCACTCTCACATTCATCTGTCCAAGGAAGGGGTGTTGGAGTATCTTTTGTCAAAAGCGCTAACAAGGGTTTAGCAATATGTGAAAATCCTAATATCCATTGCCTACAAAAAGAAGTAAGACCTAAAAATGCTCGAACCTCTTTCTGTGTGGAAGGTACTGGTGTGTCTAGAATTGCTTGAATGCGATCTGATATGAGTGCAGGCCCTCCTATTGGTCTACAATACTGCAGTTTCTTTCTCGATACCTTATGGTGATGTAAGGCAAGGAAAGAAAGCAAAGACAGAGTACATTTCTCACATTGTTCAGGGGTCTCGGTTGCATCAACATACTGAATGAGCGCCACCCCCTCGGGTAGGACAAAAGAATCAAGCTGTCTTTTCAATGCTTGGCTGTAAATACTAGGACTCTCAGTATAGCCTTGAGGAACTCTACAAAATCTATACGATCGATTATTCAAAGTGAAACTAAACAAATATCGGCTATCAGGATGAACAGGGATCGAAAAGAGAACGTAGTTGCAGTAGGTGGAACTAAAGTAAGAAGTGTTGTGATATCAGAAACCACTGGATATTGCGGTACCACTATCTTATTCACCTCCCGCCAATCAATAATAAATCTGTAGATCCTAGTATATCAGTGTCTTTCTTCAAAATTGGGAGGATCGGACTGTTACATATGTTAAAGGGAACTTCCTCAACAACTTCAACTTCAATAAGATCTTGTACAATTCGTATGAGTGCCTCCTCACCCTCCTGTGAAATTCGATATTGAGGCAAATGTGGCAACACAGCTCCCTCCTTTACACTAATGTGCACTGGTGGAATAACCATCTGACCCACATCGATATCTGAAGTAGCCCACAGAGTGTTAGGTAGGGAGGCTAATGCAGCAACCTCTTGAACAATACAAACTCTGTCTGTTACAGGGTAATTGTCATTCAAAATCACTCACACTCCTTCAGGGGAACATCTTATTGTGGCTCTGAAATACTTGAGCATATCAAGACCCACAATATTATCTGGTGTATTTGGGGAAAGCAAAAACGGGCATGGAGCAGCAAACTTATCAACATGAAATGCAAGTGGTTGTGACAATGGGCAAAGGGAAGGTGTTCCATCAAACCCTATCGATGTAATCGTTAAGCCAGACGGGGGAGCCCTTGGAACCAATTGTTTAGGCAAAGTGCTACGTGTAGCTCCTCAATCATATCAATCAGGAGTTTGTTAAAGAGCGACTACTCACCCGTAAGGGTCTCAAGGCGCTAGGGGTGGGGGGGAGGGGGGTGCAGGTTCCATTCCATCAAGGAGGGGGTCTGTCAAAGAGCCAGGTTTTGAGGTTTCTTGCGAAGATGGGGAGCCATGTTGTCTGTCTGAGTTGGAGCGGAAGGGCGTTCCATGCTTTGGCCGCGAGGAAGGAGAAGGAGCGGCCTCCCGATCTGGTCTTTCTGGTGCGAGGGACCACGGCGTAGGAAAGCTGGGCTGATCGTAGGGTCCTTTGGGGTGCGTGGAATTTGAGTCTGCTGTTCAGGTATGCTGGTCCGGTGCCGTGGAGGGCCTTGTGTGCGTGGGTGAGCATCTTAAAGGTGATTCTCGCTTCGATGGGGAGCCAGTGGAGTGTGCACAGGTGCTGGGAGATGTGGCAGTGTTTTGGCAGGTTGAGGACCAGTCTTGCGGCGGCGTTCTGGATGTTCTGTAGCTTGCGGATAAGGTTTTTGTTTATTCCGGCGTAGAGTGCGTTGCCGTAGTCCAGTCTGCTGGTGACCAGGGCGTGAGTGACTGTCTTTCGGTGTTCGAGGGGGATCCATTTGAAGGTCTTACGAAGGAGGCGGAGGGTGTGGAAGCAGGAAGATGAGACAGAGTTGATCTGGCGGTCGATTTTGAGCTCGGAGTCCAGGATGATTCCCAGGTTGCGTGCGTGGTCTGTGGGGGTTGGCAGGTTTCCGAGGGCGGTGGGCCACCAGGTGTCGATGAATTCTTCTGTTTTGTTGGTGTTTAGTTGTAGGCAGCTGTTTTTCATCCATTTGGCGACGGCTTCCATGCCTTCCCGAAAGTTGCGTCTGGCGGTGTTGGGCTCGTTGGATAGGGAGAGATGAGCTGGGTGTCGTCTGCGTATGCCACGATGTTGAGTCCGTAGGTTCTGACGATGGGGGCAAGTGGAGCCATGTAGACGTTGAAGAGCGTCGGGCTGAGGGAGGAGCCCTGGGGGACTCCGCAGGTGGTAGGCGTGGGGTCCGAGAGGAAAGGGGGGAGTCTGACCCGCTGCGTCCTGCCGGAGAGGAAGGAGCAGATCCAGTCGAGGGCCTTGTCCTGGATTCCTGCATCGTAGATTCTGCGTATTAGGGTGCGGTGGAACGCCGCTGATAGGTCGAGGAGGATGAGGGCTACTGTTTCTCCTTTGTCCAGTAAGGTGCGGATGTCGTCTGTTGCGGCGAGGAGGGCGGTTTCCGTACTGTGGTTTTTTCTGAAGCCGGATTGGGACGAGTCGAAGATGTTGTGTTCTTCAATGAATGTGGCGAGTTGGCTGTTGATGGCTTTCTCGATGACTTTCGCTGGGAACGGGAGCAGGGAGATGGGTCTGTAGTTTTTGAGGTCGGTGGGGTCCGCTGAGGGTTTCTTCAGGAGGGGGTTGACCTCGGCATGTTTCCAGTCTTCGGGGAACGAGGTGGTCGCCAGGGAGCGGTTGATGGTGTGGCAGAGCATGGGTGCGATGGTGTTGGCGGCTCTGTTGAAGATGTGGTGGGGGCAGGGGTCCGTGGGGGCCCCTGAGTGGATTGACTTCATTGTCTTCAGTGTGTCTTTGGTGGTGAGGGCTGTCCAGTCATCAATCGCTGGTTTCAGGGTGTCGGGGTAGTTGGTGAGGGTTCAGTGTGTTGGTTGTCTTCGTTGAAGTTGTCGTAGATGCTCTTGATTTTGTGGTGGAAAAAGATGCTGAGTTTGTCGCAGAGGTCTTGTGAGGGAGGGATGTCGGTAGACTCGCTGGTGGGTTGGGCGAATTCCTTGATGATGCTGAAGAGTTCCTTGCTGTTGTGTGCGTGGGTGGAGATTCTGTATTCAATCGCTTTTTTCCTTGTTTCTCTGACGAGTTGATGGTGGGCCTTGGTGGTGGCTCTGAAGTTGTTGTTGTTTGACCCAGTTTCTTTGTGGAAGCAGGTGCTGGTGTCTGTAGATGGTGGGTGTTCTGAAGGTGAAGTGAACGCAACAATGGTCGGTCCATGGGAGTACGGTGGTGTGGCTGAAGGTGATGGAGTTTCCTGTAGTGAAGAGGGGGTTGAGGGTGTGTCCTGCTGAGTGCGTGGGCTCGGTCACGATCTGGCGGAGTCCAATGTTGTGGAGGTTGTCCAGGAGGCATGTGGTGTTGGGGTCCAGTTGATTGTCGAGGTGGAAGTTGAGGTCTCCCAGCAGGGTGTAGTTGGTGGATGCGATGGCCTGCGGGGAGATAATGTCCGTGATGGAGTTGGCGAAGGGTCCGCGGGGTCCAGGGGGTCGGTAGATGAGGGTTCCTCGGAGGGCGGCAGTGGGGCTGGCCAGTATCTTGAAGTGAAGGTGTTCCATCAGTTTTGTGGACTCGTCAGGGAGTGTGCTCAGGCGGAGGCTGGATTTGTGGACGATGGCGATTCCTCCTCCTGGGTAGATGGGGCGGTCCTTCCTGGAGATCTTGTATCCTTGGGGGATGGCGATGGCGATGGCGATGTCCGGTCCCGAGGTGGTGTTGGCCCAGGTTTCGGTGAAGAATGCTACATCTGGGGTGGTGCTGTCGAGGAGGTCCCAGATTTCTGTGGTGTGTTTGTGGAGGGATCGGACGTTGAGGAGGATGCATTGCAGGGTCTTCAGTTTGGTTGTGTTCTTGTGGACGGGTTGTGCTGGATCCGTGTTCTTGGCGGTGCTGCAGGTGTGCCGGCAGCGATGACAGCTGAAGGGTCCATGGGTGTCGGCTGGTGATACTAGCTTGCAGTTGTTGTTGCAGCCTGGGTTGAGTGCGTGGAGTGCTGCTGGGTCGTAGCGTTGGCGGGGCGGAGGTCCAGGGTTCCTGGTGCTGGTCGCGGACGGGTCGCAGATGTGCTTGCCTTTGACGCGCCTTCGGTGCACCAGCGGCGCGCCCGCAGCCCGCGGCCGCACAGCGGCCGCGCAGTGGCCGCCATTAAGTAGGGGTCGGGGAGGGCTAGACAGCTGGGAGGCGGGAGTGGGGAGGGGAGCTGGATTGGGCCGGTCGTGCTGGGGGGGGAGGGGTCGCAGGGGCAGCAGTGGAAGGGAAAGGTAAAGGGAGGAAAGAAGGGATAAAGAAAAAAGGGAAAATAAGCAGAAATAAGGCACAAAAGAGCAGAGATGCAGAAAAGAGCAGAAAGGTGAAAGATAGAAAGGGTAGAAAAAACGAGTGAAAACGAGTGAAGGAACAGAGGGAGAGAAAGGGAAAATGGGCAGAAATAAGGCACAAAAGAGCAGAGGTGCAGAAAGGTGAAAGATAGAAAGGGGAGAAAAACGAGTGAAAACGAGTGAAGGAGCAGAGGAGAGAAAGGGAAAATGGGCAGAAATAAGGCGCAAAAGAGCAGAGGTGCAGAAAGGTGAAAGATAGAAAGGGGAGAAAAACGAGTGAGGGAGCAGAAAAAAAGAAAGGAGACAGAGGACCAGGGATGAGGCGCAGGGAAACCTGCGGGTGGAGGAGGGCCTCGATCACCAACACTCAAGAGTGCAGGGGCAGGGGCACCTCACTTAATGGTGGAGCTGCGAGGGTGGGAGAGCAATTTCCCTGACAATGAGTCAGTGGTCTTGCATCAACCACAAACTGATCAGTAGAACCCAAAATATGTGCTGTAACATAAGGACCCCTCTGATCTACTGGAACTTCAACTGATTCCTTACCCCATCCTACACAATCCTATGCATAAGCAGAATCATGCGACTCAGGGTTCTGAGTTCCCCGAGTGATTCCTCATGGATCCTCGGCCACGGACATAGTGCTGTGAGCACAACAATGGACACTCATCTGCCCAACGCCAAACTTTCCTACAATACGCGCATTGATCAACGGCCAAAGAGGGACGAGTATAAGAGGAATTAGAAAATCCTCGTCCGCCTCTATCATTACCTCGAAGAGGTGGACCATAAACCTGAGATAACATAACTTTTGTTTTTAATTCTTTAGACTTTTTATCCTCATTGCCCTTCGCTTCTAGTTCCTGACGCTCGTAATATTGAGCCATCGTCAGGAAGGATGCCGGAGAAGAGGTGGTCCAAGAGCTTTCGCAAGCTTTCAAGCGGCTAGCCACTCCTGCTAATAGATTCGTAACATACTTATCTACAAACAAGTGTCGGCCCGTATAGTCCGTTAACGACTGGCCACTGAAATCATGAAAAGTTCCTCAAAACGTGTGAAGAAATCTGAAACGGATTCATCTGTCTTTTGCTTACAAGATGCTAGAATAGTCCAATCAATTTTGTTAGGGGGAATAATCGTTTTTAACTTAGCTAATATTGCACAGGGAAGATCTAAAATCAACTGACATGGCTTTTTCGCTGGTTCCTTGTCCTCATCTTCCCTCTCTATCTCCTTCCATAATGCCCCATACGCTGTGCTATCATCTATTTTACGCACAGATCTCCACATATCAGGCGGCAATATGAGCCCGAAAAATAAATCAATATCAGCTAATGTCATGGTGCAAGAATTTAAGGCTCCCTCAACTTCCTCATAGAAAGCAGCAGGATTTTTACGTGGATCAGGCAATGCAGCTTTAAGTGCCATAACATCTGCTCTATTCCAGGGAGTATATACCCAAGTATAAATAAAATACCCTTTAGCATCTACAGAATATTTATCGTCACTTGTACCCGCTCCTTTAGGAGGAGCATATAAAGGCGCGGCCTCTCGCATAGGCTTTGCATGCACTATCGCGGTCTTATCTGTTTCAAAAATAAATGATTGTTTCCCGTCGACCAATCCCGTTCGTTCATCTGTTTTAGCCTTCTGTTTCTCCTCCCGTAGCCGAAGCGCCTCATTTCGAAGTTTAACCAGCCGCCTGATCGTATCAGTCACCTGGGAAAGAGTAAAAAGACCTTTATGTAATTGCTTAAAATCGATTGCCAAATCATCAGGTTCGAGAACATCAGATACTTTTCGAAACATATCAACAACTTCTTCTGCGAAATGTTCAGTAAAATATATCTGCTCTCTATCGTGCCATCCCTTTAAAGTCTCTAAAATATCAGAAACAGCAACAGTATCCTTAAGTGACTGTCGAGCAATCTTTCTAAGTTCAGCCGCACGATCGACCGGAATCATGGAGTGGGTGTCACGTTTCGTTTTATCAGCCCCAGAATCCTCGTCTTCGCCAGATGGAGCGGACGGAACGATATACGGAGGTGGAGGACGATCTAACAAAGAAAAATCATCTTGCGGTTTATTAAGGACAGGATAAAGAGGTTGTTGAACAGCATATTGCCCAGATATCTGTAATCTGCTCTCCTTCTCCTGTCTCTCTTCCAACTCTTTCGCCTCCTTCTTTCTTAGTTCTTGCGCTTTTTCATACACATTCTTCGATTGCTCTTTCTCAATCAGCGCTTGCTCACGTTTCTCACGCACTTCTTTCACCCACATTCGCACACTCTCAAACATATCTTGTTTATATTTTCGCTTAAACATACACTGTTCCACATACTCAATTTTCCGCATATCAAATGACCCATACTTCGGCCACCATAACTCAGGATCCTTTCGCGTGTATTTCCTCCACAATGTGCTGTACATTATAGAAGAAAGACCATATTTAACGTACATATCTCTATGAGGCGTCCCCTCTGGGGGAGCCGGCTGCGATTCCTCAAGACTTAACCGGTTATTTCCACAAAAGCAGCACATCTTACGGAGAGCGGTAAAAGCAGGCATGCCAAAAATAGTGCAAAATATGCAGTATTATAATCAAAGTAGCACTTACGGTATCTGTAATACGTTGTGCCGTTCAAATCAAAATCACATTGTAGAGAAAAATCTCCTCATTACCTGCCTATATATGTTGCAACACATATATTACACATACACATACACATCATTGACTAGTCATTCAAAAATTGCCACAACAAGCGAATCCTAAAACTGCCTTGCCACTCCCAGGCTTCCAAAACCCACAGCAAGTACCGTACAACGATTCTTACCAATCACAGGGCGTCCAGATTCCAACTGCCAAGTTCTAAATACGACCAAACGGCCACTGCACGGCAAGCCAACAGAAGAGATCTCAGTCGAGGACCGGCACCACCTGGATGGTCAGATCGGAAAGAATGGAAAAAAATGCCTTGAATGCCAAGACTCGGGTCTCCTCTGGCATGCGATCGCGCCTGCAGCGAGATTCCAATCCTTCGTCACGACTACTCCTTCGGGCATCCGAGTCGCAGATGAGCCCCAAGTGTCGGGCGACAATTTGTTGTAAGCAAACCTCAGCTAGGCCTACTTAGTGCAAGGGTTCGCCCTTCTCTGCACAGAGTCCTCAGACCTTAGGAAGAAGTTGGCAATGAAACTGGAAAATACAAAAGCAAAGTTTATTAAACCTTTAAAGGTGGTACTACAGTCCACACAACACCCATCAGTATTGTACCGAGTAGCACACCAAACTAAAGCACATGGCCCCTTTTATACACAAAGAGGGGGCTCAAGAGAAGGCGGTACAGAAGACAAGAGCAGTTTCATGACCATACAAGGACATATTGGAAGGCACAATCGATAGATGGGCGGAGTTAACAGTCTTCGGTAACTGGTAAACACATTCCTATCTGGAACCAATTAGTAACGGTCGTTGACCCTACTGCGCATGTCTGGACATGCTGGAAGCGGGGAATACTAAAAATAGCCTGTTGCCGGGCAGACTTCAAGAGCAGTTAACAAGAAGGTAGGACAAAGCACATGACGAGCACATGGCATTGTATGGCATACAAAATGGCCGTTACAAATACAAGATGGAGTCGGCACATTTGTTACGATAATGGTCAAAACGAAGCATGTCTTCTGCTAATGCTTAACCCAATCGCCGCTGATTTACAACAAGAGAAGCACCAGGATTGGAGGGAGCAGCGTCTCCGGGTTCTCCAGAGGACAGTAAAGGCCTGTGCAGGATCTCAACCCAGCTGTCTAAGCTGGGTTGACAAGTTTATAGTGCGCATCTCAGGTTAGCCATCACAAGACAGCCGGCCAGAGGGACATGCACCCTATAATCTAATGCACCGGCAGCCCACCACTGCTGCCACTGTCCGGGGTTGCGGTTTAAATATCCATGGTCGGATCAGAAAAATGCCCGCAGCTGTGAAACAATCAGTTGCCATGTGCCAAACCAGGCCTGCAGAAATGACGCGCCACATGTCATAGATGTGGAATGCCGCCGTGGGTTGAAAGACTACAAAAGGTAACCTGCTAAATAGGGAATTGTAGTTTGTGATATCCCCCACACTCACCCGCATCTTAAGAAGGTCCAAATGCCATGCGCAGAATGGAGGGACAGGTCTTACGCGTCACATCTCTAAGACGCGGAACACTGTCATAGTTAAAAAACTACAACTGGCAGCAGACTGAGTAGGGAATTGTAGTTTAGAAAATTAAAACCCCGAAACTCAGTCTTACGTGTACAAGATCCCAAGACTCCCTCACACAAATCTTAACCGTGCCTCAAATTAACATAAATGTATGTAAGTATGTAAGTGTGTCTCCTGAGGCGGAAGCCGGGAGCTGTGAAAGCGCGATTTTTAAAATTTGATTATTGCACTATTTCTTTGATTTTAAAAAAGAACACCTCCTCACCTGTTACCCCAGGCATCCCTCACCACCGTACAGCGGACTTTAGCGCTGAAACGGGACCCAAACAGCCAGGCTCTTTGACGCCATTGTAGCGAGGAGCACGGACACGCCCCTTCGCTTAGGCCACGCCCACTGCAAACCTACCATATAAGCGCCACGAGTAAAGCGACGCCTGTATGTAAGTGTGTCTCCTGAGGCGGAAGCCGGGAGCTGTGAAAGCGCGATTTTTAAAATTTGATTATTGCACTATTTCTTTGATTTTAAAAAAGAACACCTCCTCACCTGTTACCCCAGGCATCCCTCACCACCGTACAGCGGACTTTAGCACTGAAACGGGACCCAAACAGCCAGGCTCTTTGACGCCATTGTAGCGAGGAGCGCGGACACGCCCCTTCGCTTAGGCCACGCCCACTCCAGACACCTCCCCTTCCTATAAATATGTGCCATCACAGAACGCGCAGCGGGCAAGCGCAGCGGGCGCGCCGTTTGCGCGCCGAAGGCGCGCCTAAGGCAAGCCCGTCTGTGCCTGTCCGTGCCACGACCAGGCCCAGGGCATGCCACGCCGTTCAACCTAAGGTATGCACCAACTCAATGCCTACTCTCACTAGAGAAAAAATCCTCTCCCTAAACCACAACAGCAATAACTGTCACAATGTGATCAATGTTGACAAATGGTCAGGGCCTTTATGCTGCCACGCATGCAAAATCTCTCTCACCCCAGAGAAACCGTACCCGTTACGGAGGACTCGACTCCTGTCCGAGGAGCCCTAATCAATGCCAGGTCAATATGCAAAAATGGAGCTCATATCTATGACCTAATCACGGAAAACGATTATGACCTACTATTTGTAACAGAAACCTGGCTAAAAGCATGGTGCAACCCTGTTATAGCCCAGACTGTCCCCCAGGGATACCTCTTTCAACGAATCGATAGACAGGAACAAAGAGGTGGTGGCCTAGCCATTATCCACCGTGACTCCATGAAGTGCTCCACGTTCGAGCTTTCGGACATTAAGGGAGCAGAAAGCTTGGGTTTCCGCATTCAGATAAATGACGAGAACACCTTTGCCGGCACCCTCATCTACCGCCCACCAGGACCACAGAACGGTTTCTCACTCAGCTTCGAAGAGGCACTCAGCACTCTCACCATGAAATACGCCAACTTCACCATATTAGGCGACTTAAATTTCCACCTGGACAAACCTAACGACCCTAACACAATATGGCTCAATGAACTAACCGATATCCTGGGGCTGGAAATACTGACCAAAAAGCCCACACACAAAGCAGGTCACATCCTGGATTGCATTTGCACCAATCTCACTACCCTAACTGTAGCAGCTCCCCTGCCTCAAACGTGGACCGACCACTGGCTGATCCCTTTCAACCTCGCTCTAAAAAAAAAAGGGCAAACACTCCCAATCCAAAAGTCGACACCCAGGCACAGACAGATTGGAAGAAACTAGTAAACTTCCCCAATCTGCACCTCGCCGCTGAGAACTCGAAGCCCCTCCCCACTGGCTGCACTGAAACAGACTACAGCAATTTCTGTAAATGGATCACAGATCTCGGCGGACCCCCCAACCCGCAAAAAGCGAGAAAAAAGCAAAACCAAAAACGTGGCCCATGGTTCTCCCCCCACCTCAAAGACAAGCGCACAGAGGTTAGAACCCTCGAAAAGAAATGGCGCCGTACCTATAGTGATACTGAACTCCTAGATTACAAAACTGCTAGGAAACACTATCACGCAATGATAAAAACCGCCAAAAAAGATCATTTCCTTGAGGCCATCACTATGTCCAACAACAATCAAAAGCAAATCTTCAAAATAGTCGATGACTTCATGAATCCCAGAATCCTCAGACAAGACATTCCACCTTCACCTACCCTGTGCAATTCGATAGCAGACTACTTTGAACAAAAAATCCAAAACCTCATTAAAGATTTTCCAGACCCCCCTGAATCCCTTTTTCAGGAAAATCTACCACCTACCAACAAAAACCCGCAGCTAAGCAAATTTGCTCCGGTTAGTCTTGACGAAACTCGCCAAGCTATCCTCTCCATCAAGTCAGGCTCCCCTTTTGATCCGTGTCCCCCTCTGCTGCTCCAAACCATAGTGGACACAGTCAACCCTACTATAAATAACATCATCAACTCCTCCCTTGCCACTGCTGCCATTCCATCTGAATGGAAACTCGCTGCCGTGAAACCCCTTCAAAAGAAACCCCTAGCTGACCCTACCATACTTTCCAACCTCCGCCCTATATCACTGCTTCCACTACTGTTCAAACTCACAGAGGCAGCCGTAAACAAACAGCTGACCACATTTCTGGAGGAAAACAACCTACTACACCCGAGCCAGGCAGGATTCAGAACAAAACATTCCACGGAATCAGCCCTCCTACATACGGTGGAGACCCTCAAGACAGCAATGGACCAAGGTAAAAAAGCCGTCCTGATCCTGCTCGACTTGTCGGCGGCCTTTGATACGGTCTCACATCCCGTATTAATTGGCCGCCTGGCAGACTCGGGGCTAACAGGAACTGCCCTAAACTGGCAAAAAAACTTCCTTAGCCATAGGAAGCAAGTCACCATACTGGGGAACTATCGGTCAGACGAGAAGACACTCATTACAGGGGTGCCACAGGGCTCTAGCCTAAGCCCAATTCTTTTCAACCTGTATATGACCCCCTTGATAGAGCTGATCACCTCTTTCAACATCAGCACAATATCGTACGCTGATGACACTCAGCTCATCCTTGTTCAAGACAACACTACCACAGCTGAAGAAAATCTGAGAGACTGTCTCACTGCTACTTTTGAATGGATGAGAACTCACCACCTCAAGTGTAACTCAGGGAAAACGGAAATCCTCCCCTTTGGCCAGGACAACCTTTTTTGCCCGAAACAGTGGTGGCCCCAAGATGCTGAGGTCCCGCCAAACACAATTAAATCAGCCCGCAACCTCGGGATTAAGTTTGACGAAGCTCTCTCCTTTAAGCAACAAGCAGGCACCGTGGCAGGGTCCTGCTTTAACATCATCAAGGGCCTGAGAAAGTTTTTTGACCTCCTCCCCCTGACGGCCAGAAAGACAATAGCAGTGGCCCTCATCACATCCCGTCTGGATTACTGCAATAGCATCTACGCAGGTTCCAACAAAAGTGTCCTGCATAAACTGCAGATGGTGCAGAACACCGCAGCCCGCCTAGTACTGAGGCTGCCCAGGAAGTAATCTGCCTCAGCAGCACTCAGAACCCTACACTGGCTGCCTATCCATAAGAGAGTACTATTTAAAATCCTACTTATCACCTTCAGAGCCTACCACCAGTCGGGTCCCACCTATCTGTCCCAAAGGTTTGGAAGATACACCCCCTCTCGATCGCTCAGGTCCTCCAACCTGAACCTACTGGTGGTCCCCAGATTTAAGCTCTCAACCAAAGGTGGAAAATCTTTAGGTTTTTTGGGAGCTAGAGCCTGGAACCAGCTCCCCACCCAGATGCGTCTAATCCCTTCAGAAAACCTGTTTCGCAAGGCTCTCAAAACCTGGATTTTTAATGCATCTGACACCCACGTCCTAAAACTAATTTAACTTAACACAATTCAGTCAGCCCCCTCCCCCCCCCCCCTCCCCCTTCTAGTCGCCCGCACATTTCTTTTCTCCCCTCCTCTGTGACACTCTTACCACTAGCGCCAAGATGCTCCTTGGAGTGTAAGTCGCGCTTTATAAAAACCGTATCATATCATATCATATCATAAATGAAAGGCTAAGAGAATGCACCTCACTGAACTCATACTGCAGCGAGTGGACAGCTCAACCTACAGAAAATAATGAGATCCAGAGTTATGAAACTATGCCCAGGGGTCAAAATAAGATGGTATCCAGATTTATAAAAAGGGTATATGTTATTGTAAAAATAGGGTACATGTTATTGTAAAAATATATACAAGAAAACATCAGGCCACCTGGCAAAATGGCTGTTTACTAAGTGACATAAACATATGGTCTATAATGGGGTCGATGGATCTCATTGATTTTAGCAATCCCAGTATAGTATGATTGTACAGCACCTTTTTGTAAAAAACAGTCAAAAACAGCACCTAAGCCTGCCTTATCAAACTGATGTAACTAATGATACAGTAATAATTTTACCAAAAGGATAGAGACAGGTGGAAGTCAAATCAGTGTCCATGGAATTTCGTCATCGAGCCCATCTATATTGCTCCGTAGCTTGAATACCCGGCGTTGTTCTTTCCTAAATAGAAATATGGCAACATCGCTGATGTGTGCGAGTATGTATGGTTGTTCTAAGACGGTCCACATTGTTTCCTCAGGTCTGTGTCTAGATTCTGGGAAATGACTGGTCAGCCGGGTGGCTTGTTTCTTGCACCGGATGGTGCTCTTATGCTCTATGATCCGTTGTTTAATTTTACTTGTTGTCATTTCAACATATTTCTTGGAACAGGGGCACATGATTAAATAAATCACCCGCTCACTGTTGCAATTGGTATGCTTCATCTGCCTCCATGGTCTAGAAGTACCAATATCAACCTCTGTAGTATGTTTGGTCTGTGGGCATGCTGTACACGTGCCACACAGGTAGTGTCCCTGTACCGCTGGCATATTCCAAAGTGTGTTAGGTTCAGGTATGGTCATGCCTCTAGGTCGTGTGTGGACAAGACAGTCACGTAGGTTTTTACCCCTTTTAAAAGAAAAAAGTGGTAATGGTATCTTATTCTGCCCAACATTCAATATGCGCCAATATCTGCGCACAATTTTCTGATTTTGATTGGATTGAGTGCTAAGGGCCAGATGTAGGTAAATCTCATTTAGGGATTCATAAATACCGAATTTTACCAATTCGGTATTTATGAATCGGTAAATGAGATGTAGGTAAAAATTCGGTATTTTTTACCGAATCGGTAAGATTCGGTATTTACCGATTCGGTAAATACCGAATCGATATTTGCTATTGAATCCTGTGGGCCTTGAAGCCCATAGGATTCAATAGCAAATACCGATTTGGTATTTAACGAATCGGTAAAAATACCGAATTGCTAAGGGGGACAGGGTGTCACTGGCTTTTGCGCCATGTGGCACACATACATGCCCTTAGGTCTGTGTGCCACATGGCACAGGTGTACATGCACAGATGTGCATGTACACGAGAATTCGTAATTTACCATGCAATTGTATTGCATGGTAAATACCGAATTCTAAAGGCCCTGTAGCACTGTTAGAAATGCTACCTACATCACAAAATACATTTTCTGTATTTTTACCGAATGGTAAATTTACTGAATCGGTAAAATGTACAGAATCGGTAAATTTACCGATTCTGTAATTTTACCGATTCTGTAAAATTACCAATTCGGTAAAATTACCGAAAATGTATGTTTTTTTGCCCCTAAATCTCCATAGCACTTTACCGGTCGCAAACAGCCGAAAATCAGTATTTTCGGCCATTTCCGACTGGTAAAGGGCTACCTACATCTGGCCCTAAATGTGTTAACACAAGTTTAACCGTGTAAGTGGTGGTTTAGGCAAAGTGGTCTCTATGAGGGCTTCACAGTTGTTATTTGAAGCTCTCTTGTAGGATTGCTGTACCAGTCTTTTAGGATATTTTCTGTCTCAGAGGTTATGAGAAAGCACGCTGGCATGTTTCCTGTAATCTTCACTGGTGGAACAATTCCTTCTAAGACGAAGGAGCTGACCAAATGGTAACCCATTGCATAAAGATTTAGGGTCAAAACTATCATAAGTAAGCAGTGAATTCCTTACCATTAGCTTCTTGTAAAGTTCACTATCCAGACCCCTTGATGATGGAAAAATCGGAAGGTCAAGGAATGGCAGGCTGGTCTTACTCACTTCAATTGTGAAATTCAGATAGTTATTCTATCCATTCAACCAAATATGGAACAACTCAGGAGTATCCAGATTTCCTCTCCATATGACAAATATATTGTCAATATAATGTTTCCACTCAATCAAGTGGCTACGAAAGGGATTGGTCTCTACAAGTACACAGTTCTGTTCAAAAAGATGGACGTAGAGATTGGCCAAGCTGGGGGCAAAAACACTCCCCATTAACGTGCTAGATGTTTGCAGGTAAATTTGATCTTCAAATTTGAAATTTGTTTCAGTCATTGCCAGCCTGGCACATTCCATAATAAACGGAACTGGTGTAATTTTGGTGCCTGGTCTGTGGTCAAGGAGTGTCCTAACTGCATCTAAAGTTTCCAACTGGGGAATACAAGTATGAAGGGATTCCACGTCGAAACTGAAGAGGAAATCCGTTTGACAGTTGAAATCTATCTGAGGCAGTAGCTGTAAGACATCCTTAGTGTCCTGTAAATAGGTTGGCATAGTCTTGACCAAGGGTCTCAAGAAGTGATCCACAAATGTGGACAGAGGCTCAAGAAGTGAGCCTATCCCAGAAATGATGGGAAATGGGTAATGAAGATAATATGTTCATTCCCATTTTATTGTTTGTCTCTGGGGATTTTCTGGGGGCATTTAAGTGGAGCAACGCTGCTCGGCTCCAATGGAGTAGCCACCCCAGTGTCTTTCTAGATTGTATGCATCTGGGTATTTAAAAACTGTTTTTCGATTACGGCTAGAGCGGTCGACCTCGGAGCTGGGGAACCGGGTTCGAGTCTCAGCAAGGACTCTCAACTTCTTGTGGTTCTGGGCAAATCACTTAATCTTCCTGTGCCTCATAAAACACGCATTTGCAATCAATTAGGTCTCGCATTTGCGAGATTTTGAACTATTGGCATTGTAAGTGACAATGCCTTTTATTTATGTGTTTTTTTAAAACCTACAAGTAACGACTAGAAGTACAAAGTGCACATAACTAAAAGGCATTGTCATTTACAAATCCAATAGGCCAAAGTTTAGAAAGTGCGAGACCTATTGCATTGTAAATGCTTGTTTTAAGGTGTTATTATGCGCATACATGACTATGACTGTGACCCCTGACTGCTATCATCAATAGGGTTTTTGCTGCTAAATTGTTAATCATGTGTCGGTGTGCATTTTATCCTGCTATTGGTATCTTTTATAAACTGTATAATACATGATCTCCTGCTGCTTCTATTATGAATGGGGCTTTTTGCTGCTACTTTTTTAAAATATATTATTAATCAGGCGATGGTGCATTCTTTTTACTTGGCAATCTTATCTTTACTACTCTGCATAATAGTTTTTTTTTCTGGGTCCTCTTTTTATCGTGAATGTTTGCCGTGATTTTAATTAACCGTGGAAATCGAATTTAAACTTGCTAACATTAAACAAGATGACTTTAAAACTAGACATGCACTATGGCAATATTCTGACTAAAACAAGTGTCCTTCCAACTTATAGGTGTGTATTAACGATAAGCCCAACTTCCAAATACTTGATTACTTTATGATTACCAAAAAGGTATTTTACTTTATGTATCCTAATTTATGGAGTAATTGTGGCTAACACCGGCTCTTAAGACGTTTTATGCCTAATGAAAACACATTACGGAGTCCGCTTCGAGAAGGGAACTTGAATCGGCCGACCAAAAAAATATAAGCTTCCTGCTTTGGGCACAAGCCACCCGCTTTCTGAGCCGTAAATGTCTAGCGATATTTGCGAAGCACTGGACTTAATGCAGACAGGACTATTTTCGTATCGATCACCGAGCTATTAAAGTGAGTAAAAGAAAAAGGTGTAATGCACAGCTTAAAAATACAGTAAGGGTTGGTGCCCATTCCTGGCAGGTGACACGGGTCACTCTGTCATGTGGCATATGCCACAGTTTATTTGACATGTGCCACAGCATGTCATAGATTTCTGACATGCTCTTTTATGATTAACTGCAGATAATGCCTGTTGGTGATTTCCAAAGGATTACCTTTAACTCGGCTAAAAAAAATACAGAAAAACAATATAAAAAGGAATTTTCCCGAGTGGGGGTTTGAACCCTCGTCAAAATGTTAGCAAGTACCTGTTACTAACCCCTGTACCATCAGTTGTATTCTGTTATCATGGGGTGCAAAGTTTTTTTTATCATAAACAGAGAGTGCTGGTCCTTCTTCTGTTTAGATTCTGTTTTGCTTTTACATTCTACAAATCCACACTTAATTTTCATGCTTTATGAATAAACTAGCAGCCCGTCCCGACGTTGTCCGGGTATGAATTGCTGCCGGCCAGTAGTATATTGTTTTGATAGCATTTCTTATCTGTGACAGGCCTGTGAAACGCTCCGATTCACAGTGCACTGCTGATGCACTTAAGAGTGCGCGTTCAGTAGTGTGTGAACTCGCGTTTCCCTACTTTATTTTTCTTTGCAATATTATATAGCGCGAACTCGACAACATGGCATGAGCACAATTTACATTACAGAAGAACACATTCATTTATGGTAGGCACGGGGAGACAAAGCGATTTGCCTGGAATCACAGGATGTTTAGTTGATGCTGAGATTCAAATGTAGCTCCCCAGCTCTAAAGTTCGCAATTCTAGAACTTGTGGCGGAAGGTGTGTCCAAAAGTCTATGTCGGTGCTGGCCATCAATGAGAGAGACCTGTGCATTTTTCAAATCGGTGGTGAAAAATATGAGTATGTTGCTGGAGATGTGGCAGCGGTGTCACCAATGTACTTACCGGGGGAGGGTAAACACCCATTATTCCGCAACTTTCTTTCCGCATACCATCACTCCGCATACTTTCATTACTAAAGTACCATGACTCCGCAATGCCATTATAACGTAAGGCATTACATTTTATATGCTTTTACCACGCATACATTTACAATGAAATTCGTTGTAAATGCATGAATAGTAAAAGCTTGTTTTTTTTAAATGTTTGGATAAGGTAAGTAAGGGTATAGGGGTATATGTTTTGGGGTACTGAGGTATATGTTTTGGGGTGTTTGGGTATTTTAAGCTTTCAGATATAGTTTTGGGTTATGGGGTACAATGGGTAGTTTTAGAGTTTAGGGATAGGTATGGGTTTTGGAGTTCAGGGGTATTTTTAGGGTTCAGGGCTAGGTTTGGGTTTTGGGGTATAGGGGTATTTTTAGGGTTCAGGGGTAGGTTTGGATTTTGGGGTACAGGGGTATTTTTAGGATTCAGGGCTAGGTTTGGGTTTTGGGTACAGGGGTATTTTAGGGTTCAGGGGTAGGTTTGGGTTTGGGGGTACAGGGTTATTTTTATGGCTCAGGGCTAGGTTTGGGTTTTGGGGTATAGGGGTATTTTTAGGGTTCAGGGGTAGGTTTGGGTTTTGGGGTACAGGGGTATTTTAAGGGTTCAGGGCTAGGTTTGGGTTTTGGGATACAGGGGTATTTTAGGGTTCAGGGGTAGGTTTGGGTTTTGGGGTACAGGGGTATTTTAAGGGTTCAGGGCTAGGTTTGGGTTTTGGGGTACAGTGGTATTTTTAGGGTTCAGCGCTAGGTTTGGGTTTTGGGGTACAGGGGTATTTTTAGGGTTTAGGGATAGGTTTGGGTTTTGGGGAACAGGTTATATATATAGGGTTAAGATGGGTTAGTGTTTAAGGGTGTTGGGGTATTTTGAGTAAGGGTGGGTTATGATTATGGGGTGCAGGGGTATTTAAAGGGAGCAGGGTGGACACCCAGAGCTGGAATGTACATAACCTGGGAAGAAAAAACAATGAAATATTGTGCACAACGCTTTCTTTTTCTTCCGTAATCCCGCGCCCGCACACGCCCAAGCCCCAGCACACGCCCACAGCACACGATATGAGGCATGGCATGAAGGGCGGAACGTACCACACGCCCCCAGCGTTTGTCACGCCCCCAGCACACGCCCACAGCACAACGCAGACACGCCCACTAGGGACTACTTTGCTGGCACGGTTCTTTTACCTTTTAAATGTATATGGTGGGCATCTGCATAGCCTATGTCCTTCTGCTGCAACTGCCCTTTCCAACGCTGTATTGGGTGTTGTGATTGGTGCTGTGGTTCCTGAGATTACCCGCCTCAAAGGTTTGGGCTCTCTCTTTATTACCTTAGTATAGATATAGGTAGCCCTTCTTTTCTTTTACTCTGGGACTTGCCCCATGCATTTTATTTTCTTACACAACCATTCCCAAAGTCACATTCCCTAAAATAAGGGATTCCTTAAATAGCAAGCCTTGCCCCCCCCCCTTCCACGTGCCATAGAATGTCACAAATGTCTGACATGCCCTAGCTTCACTATTAAGGCCACAAATCTCACAGACACTGCTAGGGGTGATTTACAATAGGGCATCTTTTATTTGGGTAAAATAGAAGAAAAATATAAAAAATCATAAAAATCTAATTTTCCTAGCTGGGGTTTTATAATTTTTTCTATTTATTCTTCTATTTTACACAAATGAAAGATGCCTTATTGTAAATCACCCCTAGCAGTGTCTGTGAGATGTGTGGCCTTTTTAGTGAAACCACGGCATGTCAGACATTTGTGACATGCTGTGGCATGTGGAAAGGGAGGCAAGGCTTGCTATTAAGGAAATCCCTTAATTTGTGGAATGAGACTTTGGGAATGGTTAGGTAAGAAAGAGAAATGCATGGGGCAAGTCTGAGAGTGGAAGAAAAGAGTGGCTATTTGTTCATAAATAACGAAAATCAAGTGAAGATTTGTGGCATGTAAAAGCAAAACAGTGTGGAAATAGAAGATGGGCTGTGTTGTGCACAGTCTCATAAAATCTTTAGCCACATATTTTAACTAAGGTACTAAGTGGTTTAGTGGTAAGTACAAACTGTAATCATGTGTGAGGGCAAGGGTTTAAGACCCTTCAAACAAAAATTAATGTATGTTTTTTATATTTTTAAAATATATTTTTTCTTAACCCAGATAAAAGATATGTCTTTAAAATAACCCACAACCACTTCTGGGGGATTCTAACAGTTATTCCTGAAATAACATATCCAAAAAATTTGACGTGCTGTGGCATATGTCATGACATATGTCACATGCCAGACTTGGGCTCCAACCCCTTCTCTAAAAATAACAAGTGCGGTGGAGATACATACATTGTTTTGAACTGTAAGTGTAAAACTACGGCAAGCGTGGGGAGACTGAAGAGATGTCAACGGGCTATATATTAAAAAAATAATTCAAACAGAACGCCCCAAACTCCATCTCCTCGTCTGCACTACGTGAAATATGAATGTGTCCTCGTTAGTCAACTGACCTTTTTTCTTGCGGGGCTTTTCGGGGGGGGGGTCTTTGGTTGGGAGGACAGTTATGAATGCAATAAGTGGCCACAGATATTGGGTGTATGTAAACGCGCTATAGAATTAATGTGTACTTGGGAGACTTTTTCGCTCGCTGCGAGGTGTATTTTCCTCGTTCTTGCTGTCACGCACATAAATGCACAGACCTACTTTTCAGAACTGTGTCAACAATTTCAAAAGGTTGATTACATGCCTGGGCACGATGTTTGAGAACTGATGGGAAGGGGCCTTGGTGTATATGCCAAGGCGCTTTAATCCGTCTTATTTAGCAAATAAAGGTGGCAGATGCTCGATTGTCTCGTGGCAAGTTTTGGACTGTCATTGGGTTCACCGTTCTTGGATTTGTTCTTCAAAATGTAGCAAAACGTGCCAAAGCAAATTAGACACCCCTGCGAGCATTACATACATGCTTTAAATGGGCTGAGGTTCGCATACCATTATTAATTATGTGAATTACTGCATATGGGAAACGTGAGATTAAGTGGTTGAGTTTGTATCTGTGAGATCTTTTTGGGTGCACATTAAAGCCATATGCTGATTTAAGTATCATTTGAGAACGATCTTGGAGTGCACGCAAGAGCAGAAAGGAAACAAAACAAGCATTGGCCGTAAGGCCATGAAAGTGATGCAGCCGCGCGGCCGTAAAGTGAGGGCTCACAGCCCTCATGCACTGTGAGGGCTGTGAGCGATGCGAGGAAAGCCAGGTGGCGCCTGTGCACGTAACCGTGTGAGTAACCTCATGCTCTAGGCCACACAAAAAGCGTGTGATCGGAATTTTGAAGACCACTAGCTGTCTTGCCAGAGCAGTGCATGCACTGGCTCAGGCGAAACCTAAAAAGGAATGTGACTATCTGTAATGGAACTGGTACTCATGTAAAGCACTCTGATACCCGATGTCTTGGGTCTAGTTTGCGCTATATAAAACTCTGAGAAAAAAATTAATAAATTGTGGGTCGAGCCTGGTCGTGTGGATTGTTCTGGAAATGAATAGAAGTCCTTTGTGGCATCTCCAAGACAAATGAGGTAGTGCTAATTCTTTACTTTGCTCTGCAACTGTTCCTGTCCATTCCCAGATAGCTAATCCCTGTTAAGTGCTCAGCAGTTAACATAAAACTGGCCTTTCCTGGGTTAAGTGGCAGGCCATTGTTATCTTACCCAGGATTGTTAACTGTCCCAGGCAAGGATGTGTATTCCAGCTCTGGAGCTGTTATGGGTGGAATAACTTGTTTTAAGTCAGTTCTTGCTCAGGCAGCCAAAGGACATTTTCATAAAGTTATGTTTTGCTTAAGTTAAGTTCACCATTAAGTGTACAACTAAGCAAGAAATAACTTTGAAGCATTTTTCCTGCTCTTTCCTAAGCGGAGTGTGGAAATAAAGATTTGAATCCCATCTAAGTCTATTAAGGAAAGGTCTAGCAGTGCCTATACAGTGAAATAGGTTTTAGATTTTATTTTGCTGTGTGGGTACATTAGCCCTGATATGTGGTATGCCTTATTATTATATATTTTTACATGGTAGCCTCAGCGGCGGCTCCTCCGCTGTGGCGGAGGATGGTCGTCCCACTTCTCTGTGAGCAGTTCAATAAGGAAAAATAAAATGATAATAACACAGTGTTGTTATCATTTTATTTATCTATCTTGGCCCAGCAGGTATGGGGTAGGGCTGAGCTGACACAGGAGCAGAGGGAGGAGTGGTGTGCACTGTCTTAAATGCGCATGACAGTTTGGCCGGGCGTAATGGGCTGGCCAAACAGTTATGTACACTTAGCATGTTCTCCAACCTTCCTACACAAAATCAATCACCCCTACAACGCAGATACCCTTGCACTAAGGCGCAAGGATGCCTGCATTGCCGCATGTCAGCCCACCCTCACAGAACACAACCGGAAACTAACTATCTCCCCCCTTAACCAACAGTCTCTGTCCGGAGACATCACCATCACCATTTTCCTGAATGACACCATTCTAATTCAGGCGAAAGACGAAAACCTAGAGTTCTTCGACTCCCTCTTCCCCACTCTGAAGACGGCTACTACTCACTACCCTCACCAGCCACAAACCTCCCCCCCCAGTGGCTCCCCTCAAACCCCTAAGCCGCAGATCAGGCTTCCTTCACCTCAACGATCCCCTCCCCCCATGCTTAATCATGTCACCAGTCACTCGCTCCCTCCAGCCCCGGCCCCCTATTCCTTACTTCCCCGGGCCACCTCCCCATCCACCCAACCTCCCAGAACTCTGCCCCCCCCCTCCTACCCATCCGACTCCCAACCCTCCACTCCACCAAGCTCAAAACACCCCAGGTCCCCAATCTACTGCCCGTAGAGATCCCAGACCTTCTAGCAACTCCGAGTCACAGCCCGCTGCGCCAACCCCCAATCCACTGGCTCGCACCATCCCACTCATTGAAGATAACCACCTCTTTCAAAGAGGCCGCAACCCTCCTCCCTCTCGATTCCCTGACCACCTGGTCTCGAAATCCGAACCTGATCCTCCCACCCCTGGTATCCCCTGAACAATTACTTGCCACAAAGCCCCTCCCCCTCACTAGCCCTCTCCCATCCGAACTCCAATCCCAAATCAGACCCTCCCTCCCCATTATCCCTCCTAACAGCAACTCGCCTCAATACCCCTCTCCCTCTCTAGCCCTCTCTAAACCAGATCCGGACCCTCCAACTTCTATTCTCCCCCCTATTAAGGTCTTGCCCCTCTGCCCCTCTCACTCAAGGCCCACTTCCACCCTCCCTCCTCCCCCCTCCCCAGCTCTCATGACGACACATCGATTGGACCTTCTAGAAGCCCAGATCTCCACGCTGATCCTCGGACTGAAAGAAACCCTCTCCTCCCTAGAGAAACTCTAACTACTCCCCCTCACGTCTCACCTCCCCACCTCCTGCAACCTCCCATCAGGAATGACGCCCTCCCCCCTATCGGGTCCCTGTCCCCCCAGGCTCACGGCCTCCTCTCACTAAACTTCGGACTGAATCACGAGTTGACAGTCCTAGAAGAACTTCTCCCTCCCTCTCCCCCCAGGAAGTGATCTCCCTCGTCGCATCCTACAAACCCCCTCCCACCCAACCAGCCCAAGCACTACCCCCGCACCCCTCACTCCTTTCTTCGATCCAAGTCATCACTGGAATGAGGAGAGACCCTCCCCACCGAAAAGCCGCCATACCCCCAGCCTATCTCTCCTTCTTACCCAGAGCGAATTCTGTCAACCTAAACTTGAATGCAGGCCCCCCCATTAACTGCATGCTTATCAACTGCAGATCCGCCGTCAAACATGCAACGGAATTAGCCGAAACCATCCTCTCCCATGACCTAGATGTAGCCTTCATCACTGAAACTTGGCTGAACACCTTATCCCCTCCCATCTTGGACACGCTGATGCCGCCCGGCTTCTCACTTATCCATAAAGACAGGCCCATACGCAAAGGAGGTGGAATAGCAATTAACCACAAAAGTGGCCTCTCCGTCACTGAATCACCCTCCTTCCCTTATAACTCCTTTGAATGCCTTTTGGTCAACCTCAATTCGCCCTACCATAGCCCTCTTCAATGCCTTCTCCTTTACCACCCTCCAGGCAACGCTATTGAATTTGGCGATCAGCTGTCGGATCTGATCACTCAAACCGCTCTCAACAGCGACTTCAGAATAATTCTGGGCGACTTCAACCTAAGATGGAATGAAACCAAAAACCCGCTCATCCAATCTCTCACCTCCCTTCTAAAAGATCACGATATGATCCAACACTGTTCAGAGGAAACACATCATAGAGGAGCGATCCTAGACGCAATCATTGCGGACAAAAAGACAATTTCAATTGACCACATCATCCCAGTGGACTGGTCAGACCATCACGCCATCCTCTTTCATATCAACCATTCAGCTCTATCCCTCCCACTCACCAAAACCTCCCCCAAGTGGGTCAGAAACATATAGAGAGTCCCCCCTGACAAGCTAGAAGATGCTCTTAGCTCACTCCTACCGAATTCGACGGAGCTCCTCTCAACCACAGAACTCACCTCGCTCTATCATTCCAACCTGGAGCGCGTCCTGGATCAGCTGGCACCTAGAAAACAACAAAAAAAAAACAGAAGCATCCCGCCAGGTCTTGGTTCTCCACTGACATCAATGAAGAGCGAAGACTCCTAAGAGCCGTGGAAAGAACTTGGAGGAACAACCCCACCGCCCCCAACCGGGACCAACTCAAGGTAGCTCACAAAACCTACTTTAATCATATCAAGAGCAAAAAATCATCCTTCTTCTGCTCTGCTCTAGACAAGGCTATAAACCGCCCTAAAGAACTCTTCAATATCATCAGGAACCAAACCTCCATTCCTATGATAGACAGCTTAGCAGCGTCCAAATCCCAATACGATGACTTCGCTAGCTTCTTCAACGAAAAAATTGCCTCAATTGACCGATATTTCAGCGACATGCCCACCGCCCTCATAGAGTCGCTTCCCACTGCTACTACACACTTAAGGCCAGCAACCGCAGCCACTCGCTGGTCTTCCTTCCGACCTATCCAAATTGAAGCGATAAGCGATCTCATTGCCACCGCTAATCCCTCGTCACACTCCCTTGATCAGCTTCCCTCGAGGCTGACCAAAGACCTGAAGCTCACTCTAGCCCCTATCTGGGCCAAGATCATCAACAGCTCTCTGAGCGATGGCTCCATTCCTGACTGACTTAAACTAGGTCAAGTCACGCCACTGTTAAAAAAACCCGGCCTTGACCTTAAGGTCATGAACAACTTCAGACCAGTTTTTAACCTTCCACTCTTATCGAAAATTCTGGAAAATGTGTTCTATCTCAGCTTACCCATCACCTATAAAACACAAATATTCTTGACCCACACCAATCAGGGTTCAGAAAGGGCTGCAGCACAGAAACCGCAATCCTCAATGTGATGGATGATCTACACATCTACGCAGACGACACACAACTCTACCTGGAAACCACTTCGATCGCAGACTTCAACAGACTGAACGGCACACTCACAGAGGTCCAACATTGGCTCTCATCCAACCACCTCAAACTTAATGAAGAAAAGACAGAAGTGCTCCTCATCTCAAATAAGGACGAAAACACCCAAATACTTGATTAGCCCAAAGCCTCAATCCCCCTTAATGTTCCTCTTGTACCTACAACCTCCGTCAAATCACTGCGGATCACTCTTGACCGCCAACCTGGACATGAAAGAACACATCTCTGAAACTGCCAAAAGTGCTTTCCTTAACCTGAAATTTCTCTACAAACTGAAACCCTTCCTCCCCATGAAAGACCTGAAACAGGCCACTCAGGCACTGGTATTCTCCAGAATTGACTATGGCATTGCTACTCTGACTGGAACAGCCAAATCACACCTGGGACCACTGACCACTACCCTCAACGCCACAGCTAGAATGGTCACGGGAACTAAGAAATATGAGTACATCACTCCGGCTCTTAAGGATCTGAGGTGGCTCCCTATTGACCAACGAGCCAGCTTCCGCACAGCTTACCTCACACACAAAGCCCTGTATACAGGTAAACCAGAATATCTGGCCAACAAACTCAAAAGAGCCGGTCAGTCTAGGAACCTCAGAAGCTCCAACACGCTCCTACTCATTCCTCTGAAATCACAGAAACATAAAACATCTAGTAAGTCCTTTGCGGGTAATGCTCCCAAGATATGGAACGCTTCCCCCCCCCACATAAGAATGACGCCTCCTTCCCGAAATTCAAGATGCTACTCAAAGCCCTCTTTCTTGAGCGGGCTGGACCGTAACAAGAACCCCTCATTTGACTTTGATAGATCTCTATGTCTATGCTCCCAGAGAGAGCCCGAAGACTCACCCGTGATCTCCACCATATTGTGCGCTCATGTTGCTATTGTACAGACTTTTACTTCCCCCTGTGCTCCCTGCCCTGCTTACGTCCAACTTGTCTTTTTGATGCTTATTTGTATTTGATGTGAAGTGCTCTGATACCCTCGGGTCCAGCTAGCGCTATAAAAAACTTAAATAAATAAATAAATAAATAAAAAAGGACAAGAATGTGCTCTATCAAAATATTGTAAATAAGGCCCTGAGAATGTTACCACTGTAGGAGAAGATGAGCTGGCTGACTTATGGGGCGCGGGCAACCATATACTTAGGTTTGGTTTTAAGTGTGTTGAGGCATACATCATCCTGAACAGCACTTTGAACTTGGCACATGTTTAGGTAGTAGTATCTGATGAGACTTCCCACTTTAAGCTCTGAGAGGCTATGGTTCACCCATTTACTCTTGCTTCACTGCTTTCAGACAAAGACTGATACATTTAACCTGGATAACTAAGTTACTACATTTAGGCAATTAACTCTTCTCGGGTAGCAAAATCGAGCAGCCAAGGTTTGTTCTATGAGATGGTGGGGGTTAGAAACCTGGGTACAGTATGACACACTAAAAGAACACTAATCAAACTGTATGTCCAGCTAGTGATGCGTCTTCAAAGAGGAATAGGCTGTTAATTAATAGTGAAGCAAAAATAACTAAAAATATGATATACAGAGAAATCCAGTGGTGTGAACGGTTGCAACAATATGACCTCAATCTTTTTATAGTGTTTGCAGGTCTTTTACTACCACATTTTCAATTGTTGTTTGATATTCTAGTAAATAGTGGGTTGCAAAGTGGACAACTGAGGTGGCTGAAGCCTCAGTTGCAGAGTTTTGTGAAAATAATGAAAAATTCCTTCCACTCAAAGTCTCGTCAATCAGGCAAGGAGAGGACCTCGCACTGAAATCAGTGGTGCAGAACAGGTTTCCATGTGAATCTCGAAGTCTAAATCAGTGGTGGCTGGGGAGGTCACAGACACAGTTGATTGTTTTTAATAGCCAGTTAAGGTTCCAACTAGTTTTTAGTAGACTTTTAGTGGAGCAGATGTGGATCTGTATCATAAATCAACAGGCATGTGGAACAGAGGTGTTCTATTCTTGGGTCAAATTCCCACCTGCAGATACACGCACACATAAATTTAATTCCTACTCTCCGAATGAAATACCAGATAAATACTGACTATACAAGGACAAAGAAGTCCTGCTTACTTACCAAAAGCATATACATTGGTTTAAAGGTGCCCTCCCACATACTATAGATAAAGTGAGACTCGGTCTGCTCAGTAAAGACAGAGCAACTTGGCCAGTTCTTGCTGCTTACACACTGCATCCAGCGATAGATACATTACCAGCAGCAGACTTACATCCACTTAACAAAGAAATAATAATACAACTTTACAGAAATCTTACACTATTCACGATGAGAACACCCACACTTCAACCCACAAGGGTCATTCCAGCATGTCAAGTACAAGGGACTGTAGTAAAAATCACTCCACAAAAGCAGAACACGATTATGATAAGAATGCCCACTAAACGTGAGCAAATGCCATTCTGGA
Source organism: Lissotriton vulgaris (assembly GCF_964263255.1). Classification (NCBI taxonomy): domain Eukaryota; kingdom Metazoa; phylum Chordata; class Amphibia; order Caudata; family Salamandridae; genus Lissotriton; species Lissotriton vulgaris. Next base: position 1,477,610,143 of record NC_141691.1, read on the forward strand.
TAGCACCGAAAGTGGCACAGTTTGAGCCAGTGTTTCCACATGCAAGAAAAACATAGAATACTGACAATCTGCTGGCCAATGGGGATAGCTCCCCTGATAGAGGATTGTGCCACTTGGGGGATAATCTTCACAGCCGTTTATACCAGAATTCATGGTAACCCCTCAATAGCAGTAATACCAGAAGTATTGAAGCAAATAGAGAATGAGTTGGGGCAGAACCTGCTTCCTAGGGATGAAATTGATAGAAAATGTTTCCAAGGTATCCACGATTATTTTAGCAAACATAAAAGGGGAGGCAGCAACAGTGGCTATAAGCCTACACTTGAGGGAATACACTCCTGCACAACAGGAGAACAAATTACCTAAAATGATTGAAGAGACCTATGCTTCGCTGGGTAGAGTTAATTTGTGAACTAGACCTGGGAAATCACAATTAATGGGTAATCCTGAAAAGGATAACTCCAAGCAAGCACCTGATTTTTCAAAGAAGAAATGGGATAATAAACAATCAAAAAATAAGCAGAATGCATCACAATCACAGGGTCTCCTCAACAGGAGCCCTCTGACAGGAAGTGTAACCTTAGGAAGCGTTATAATATTAAGAAAGCTGACAAGTATCAGGATACTGATACACGTTCCTCTCGTGCCTTTCAGGGTTCATAAAAAACTCTGAAAGGGAAGACTGTCAGAACGCAGATCAGAAGAGTGAGTCAAACTAAGAGAAACTATTGTGCAAAGACCACAATAGAAAGCTTCTAATTCCAAAAAGGGCTCATATATTCTAGGTGTAGTCACGAAAAAACATCAGTTAGTCATATCTATAGAGATTATATGGATCACCCATAACACATTTAGAAAAATATTTTCATTTTATTTTCTTTGCACTTTATATACTGATCACTTAGTTAATTTGTGTTTGATAGAAAACTTTTTCCAAATTTTTTGTTGCAAAAATGAATTGCTATACATACAAACCCATAATTATTTATGGAAACAGTTATATTACATTACTTTTAAATTAATTTATACAGTGATAGTGACTAGTATGTGTTGAAATGTCTAGAGGTTGATGGCTTGATGATGGCAAGCGGCAGAATGAAAGACTACCCGTGCTTCGGCACTGCTGCCTTCATCAGGAAACCGTCTATTGCACATATATTGAACAGTTGAAACTTGGTTGAAGAATGAGTAGCTTTACTTGTGGTCAAATTAAGAAAAGACAAGGGAACACTTTATGCAGCACAACATGGGCTGTCCTATAGATAATCCTCTCTTCATTAATCGGGATTAGAATCAATGTGGTTCTCATATACTTTTGCTTTTTTCCCACTTTTAATAAGTGTTGCTCCGGTTCCAAATCTGTAATACAGCTCTCCAGGATCGCAGTCAGATTAGAAGAGCTAGTCGGAATATTTCGATATTTCGAACAGAACAAGGATGTAAGTAAGTTGATGAAGATTACTTGAATCTAATTCTCGACTTGTGCGGTGCTTTTTTCCATGTACACGGCAACAAACTTGGTTCCGAGAATTAGTCAAACTAAGAGAAACACATTGCACTTCAAATTACATTATCAAAAAAGATAAACCCAAATCAAAACCTCAATTCAAAAAGAAGAAGGTAGCTGGCCTTAAAATAAGAAATGCCCAGGCTACGGCTGACTCAACTTCTGAACAGGGAATGAGCTCTGATGATGCTAGACAGAGCAGCAGAAGTAACAATACCTGATGGAATTTCTGGTGATATCAGCACTGAATGAACATATCACGGTGGAAACACCTGAAACTAGGGTAAGCTTCCAACATCAGTTACATGAAATAACACTCCATATGGAGGGAGACATACCAAGTATAGTGAAAGGTTTCTTTTGGGAGAACCTGACAGCACTAGCTCCTTCATTATACAGCAATCATGTAGGGTGGTATGCAGAGTCACCTCACCATGAAAACCCAGTAAAAACTACTCCAACTCCACAGAGGCATTACCCAATAACACATGACGCAAAAAAACAAGTCCGGGAGATCTTAGATCAACTTGAATATCAAGGTGTTATTGAGAATTATACCTCATCCATGAATTATCCTTGGTTTTTCATAATGAAACATGACAATTCAAACCATCTATTTTTAGATTATAGGCATTTGAACACATGCACTAAAACATTTGTGGTGCAGAATGCACACACTGCCGCATTGATGAATAACATTGTGAGGAAGAAATATAAAACAACATTCGATATCTCAAATGTAATCTGTTGCTAAAATATAGCGCCTGAGAGCAGATATTTGACAGCATGCTCGGCCCTAGGCTCTCAGTGTCAATTATGTAGACTACCCCAAGGAAATAAGTATAGCCCTGGATATTTTTCAGCAATAGTATCAGAGTTGCTTCAAAATTTTGATGAGGTGGCGTTGTCCTATGTAGACGATATTTATCTGATGGATCATGAACTAATGGCTCATATGACAAGGGTGAACAACATCATTCTGGGGTTCGTCTCTGAGGGCTATAAATGTAACTTAAAAAAATCAAAAATTGCCCACCTCATTGTCCTATTTTACGGATATGACCTCTCAAGTGAAGGGAAAAGCCTAGTGGCTATTTTTTTTTAAATTAGTGCTGCTCTAAACTCCATAGATTCTGAATTACATACAAACCATTTTTAAATTCCTAAATTTTGGCAGAACATATACTTTGGTTTACGCAGAAAAGGTAAAACCTTTTTATGACTTAATCAGACCTGAGTTTTCAGTTCGACACTGGACAGAGGAACACAGAGAAATCCTTTGTTCCTTACAAGCTGACATGATAGCTTTCAAACACTTACACACACGTGTAAACACTACAAATTTGGTAATTCGGGTAATAGTGGGTCAATCAGGGTACACTTACCCCACCTTCGATGAAGGTGAAACTGTACCCATTGCATACAAATTACATTTGTACACAAACTCTGAAATGCATTTTGCATCACCTGAAAAAATAATGACAGCAGTACAGACTGCTGTAGTGAGAGAAAGAGCACTAGCTCAGGGAAAAAGCATAATTGTGGTGACTCCAGTACTGACCATAGAGGCTGATACTAAAGCAAGCATTCCAAACACAAAAGCATTACATATGCAATGGATACAGTGGGCTAATTGCAGTACGAACCAGAATATACTCTTCCCAAATGAAATAATGCCTTTAGATTAGTATGACTACATAATTTATACTGATGGGTCTGCTCAGCCTGCCATAGGAAGTAAACAGCAATACAGCGCGGCATGTGCGATTGTAAAGGGACGTATGCAGGATGGAAAGTTCCGTCCTAGCAATATGCAGATGTAGTCCATAGGAGATTGCACGGCACAGCTGGCAGAACTAAAAGCCCTGATACTGGCACTAAAAAATACAGATCGGTAATGCCCTACACTAATTGTGTTAGATTCATTTTACTGTTTACTGTCATGCAATGAATATCTTCACTACTGGGGCCAGATGGGGTTAGAGATTCTAAAGGTGGTACAATAAAGTACAAGTTCCTTTGGGAACAAGTGGCAGAGCTGAAAAAAGGCTTACTACGGGCTCAAGTGATTCATACGATGAGGCATCAGCATGTTGGCGTGCACGTTGAAGGGAATTCATTGGCTGATGAAGTCCCCAAGGCAACAGTGAGAACTGCTGCCGTTATTGCAATCACTTGTGTCAACACCAGGACATCGCTAAGCATAAAAACAGCTCAGCCTTGCCAAAGGGCTTTCCACTCAAGTACTCCTACAAGTGAGATGTGCAAAACATACCGTATGCTCAAATTCCAGGAGTGGAGGATAGAGTAATACGAAACATGGATCGCAGATTAGGTTTAATACTAGCTGCACACAATGGTCTAGTTTCAGCACACACGGGTATTACAGCAACAGTTTCATTATTGCAACAACGTTATTGGTGGCCAGGTCTTACCAAGCAGGCCAAAGGCTTTGTCCTAAAGTGCGACATCTGCCAGCAGATGAAGGGCTCCACCATAGCACATCCCCCATAGACACTATTGCTGATATCAGACAGACCTCTTGCATGTGTCTATTTGTACCACTGCGGCCCATTACAATCTGATGGGGTTTACAAGTAAATCTTGGTGGCAGTGGGTTCATGCTCTAGATTCCTGTGGGTTTGGCTCTAGCGCTTGGATGATTCTCAAACTATTATCAAGGATTTGTGAGTCTTCATAGGAACATACACAATAGCCAAATTACATTTGGACCGTGGCCCTGCGTTTAGCTCTTGAGCTTACAAAGAAGCCATCGGAAGTTTGGATGTTGCATTGGGGTACTCCTCTCTGTATCATTGGATTGTTGAGAGTTAAAACCGAGACCTAAAACAATCCTTAACAGCAAGGGCATTAGGTTCGAGTGGGAGTTGGGTCACTCACCTCTATGGGGTCCAGAGGGCACTTAATAACATGCCAAGAAGTTCCCTAGGAGGCCGTACTCCATAAGAGGTCCTATATGGGACTAGGATGTGGGTACTGGACCTCGATTGTGGCAGCATATAACATCAATGATTGCTTGGATGTTCTACAGGAACTCAATGAATTCTGGGCATTGCAAAGCAACCTCCAAGTAAAACTCACTGTCACTGGGGAAGTGAAAGCTGTTCCGGCAAGACCTGCCTGGGTCCCGAAGATTGGGGACCCGGTCAGGAAAAAGATTGTTGGCAAAAATAATTTGGGCCATATTACAGAGTGTCTGTACCTGTCCTGGCTGTCGAAGGAACAAAAACAGTACTTCTTCTACCTCTTGCCAGGAAGAAGGAGAAGTGTGGACGCCGAAAAGACTCTCGCTACCATACAGGAAGTTAGACAGAAAGATTATTAACCTTTGAAGAGTCTACTCTACGAAATAATGGGGTTACAAATGATGGAATGGAACTCATGCATGTTGAAATTGAACAATAACAAAACACAAATAAAACACAGATCGCAATTTGGCCTAACACCAACATCTATGTGAACATGTCTCGAGCCATATGCCAGTTTAACAAAGCCTGCTGATCTACCAATGATAGATCAAGCAGCATCTGGCTACTTCATCGATTTTGACAACTTTTCTCTGGATCCGAGTGAACCCGAGTCGTTGCCAGCCTCTGTTTACCGCAAAGAAAAAAGATATGATATCAACTTTTGGCTGAAAAAGACTTACTTTGTTTCTCCCTGGATAAAGCTCTGCATTGCTAATGGTCTACTTTTCCTAGTCCTTTGGATAGGTGTAGTGGCTATCTTTTTTCTGTTCCTGAATGGACACTATCTCCCAGAACGCTCTGCAGTTCAACATGTGAACTTGGTCCTAAAACCACACACATCATCTCATCATGAACGAAGAGACCAGTTGTTCGTGAAAATTACATCTCTCCTGATTCCTGACGGAACAGTTTGAGATAGGGTTTCATAGGATGCTTTTGGTCCCACTGAACTTTTAAAAATACCACATGCATTTAACATTTCTTTGAAAGATATCATCACTTGTACATTCTCTGATGAATGGGACTTTGAAATGGTAAATAGTATGCTGTCTGATTTAGAACAAACTGCTGTATTCTCTAGTAATGAATTGTATGATGCTACATCTGATTTTGACACCATGTATTATTACCAACATTACGGTCATCATTACTTGCACAAAGTAAGTATCCCACGTGATGTTTTCACTTTTCATCAATGGGTACATTGTTCGACACCACCGAAAGGTAGTTCACAAACATTTGCACAAAGGTTTGCTTTTTTCTCTGGGTTTAATACATCACACCCAACCTCATATTATTATACGGTTGCACCTACAGTGCCAGAATCGAGACACTGAGCTAAGCAAGTTCCACCCCATTAACGTGGAAACCCTTGGTTCCATACTCGAAGCCCTCAAAAGTGGATCACCCCACGACCCAGCCCCTGTGAGACATCTGAAGCAGGTCGCCATTAGGCATGAGCGGATTTTGCGGATTGGCAATCCGCGAATTTGCGGATTTGCGAACTCGCAATCCGCAAAATCCGCGAATTCCCGCGAATTTGCGGATTTTTTTTTTTTTTGTGTTCGCCCGTGTTTCTGCCAGTTCGCGAGGGTTTTTACAATTTCGCAATTTGCGAACTTACCTGTCGGGTCGCAAGTTTTGCGAACTTGTTGTTTCTACGTGTCCAACCTGTTTGGGACACTCTTCTTCATCACTGCCACTCTCTGTCACCACTGCCACTCTCTGACTACTCATGCCACCCTCTGGCCCACCCATGCCACCCTCTGTTTCATCACCACACCCTCTGGTTGTCCAGTGTACATTATTTTCGGCAAAGCAAAGCACACCTTCCCTGCCTCAAGTGACCTGAATTAATTTGGGGCTGATTAATGTGTCACAGAATATTTTTTTAGCTGGCACCTGCTTCCTTAGTGCGCCCTGATTAGTGATCTTTTGCACTTGCTAAGTGCTTTCATTGTTGCAAAATTAGTTACAACACCTGCCCTGCCCCAACTGACAATAATGAATTAGGGGCTGATTAATGGATTTTAACTTCCAGCCTGGCTCCTGCTTGTCTCCCTTAGCTGTAATTCATGACCTTTGTGGCATATGTGTAACTATTCTGAGGTTCAGAGCAGGGTCACATAATAGTTTCAACTGGCAACTGAACTCTGGAGGGGCCCCTCAGGAAGCACTACAGGAAATGGCTACTAATGATGTGCCTGAACTTTTGAACCTGGTAAGTAGTTACTTTCAGTTTTGCTTAGATCGTATTTCTGCAATTTCGCACTTATTCGCGGGGCGCGAACTCACGCGAACAGTGCGAGCAGTGCGAGCAAAATCCGCTGCTCGCGGATTTGCGGATTTTGCAGGAAATTCGCAAATCTCGCGGATTGCGGATTTCCCGAAAATCCGCAAAATCCGCGAGCGGAACGGATTTTCCGCCCATGCCTAGTCGCCATGAGCGTTCTACCACCTATGACCAACCTGCTAAACATTTCCTTCGTATCCGGAATTGTTCCCACCAGCTGGAAAAAAGCGGTGGTGAAGGCTCTTATAAAAAAACCTAACCTTGACCCGGACAACCTGGCTAACTTCAGGCCGATATCACTCCTCCCCGGCATTAGCAAAATGGCGGAAAAATACGTCAACTCCCAGCTCTCCCATTATTTGGAGTCCAACGAGCTGTTGAAAACCTCCCAAACCGGTTTTCGCCCGGGCCAGGGGACAGAAACTGCTATGGTGGCGGTAGTCGAAGAAGCCAGGAAGATCATCGATGCAGGAGGATCAGTGGCAGTGATCCTCCTGGATCTCAGTGCAGCATTCGACACCGTCAACCATAGCATCCTGGCCCAACGCCTGGAAAACCTTGGCATTACGGGGATGGCCCTTGACTGGCTAAAATCCTTCCTCCATAACCGCTCCTTTCAGGTGGCGGAGGGAGATTGCATCTCCAGGGAAACCCCGATACGTTGCGGAGTGCCTCAGGGCTCTTCACTGAGCCCTACACTCTTCAACGTATACATGGCACCTCTGGAACAAATTGTCGTCCCCTATGGCATTAAACTCCTGACCTACGCGGACGACACTCAGCTGGTCGTCTCCCTCAGCCAGTCAGAACTCCCCTCCGTCGATCTGTACTCCTGCCTGGAGGAGATAGTCAACTGGATGAGCGACTCCCACTTAAAGCTCAATGGGGATAAAACCGAGCTAATGGTGTTGGGCAACCAGTCCCTCTTCCGCCCGGAGTCCCTGTGGCCTTCCAGCATGGGCCCACCACCAATCCCCAAAACTGATATTAAGAGCCTGGGGATTTGGCTGGACGACAAGCTCACCCTCAACACGCAGGCCAGGAAAACTGCAGGCACATGCTTTGGCCTACTACGATCTATCCGTAAGATCCTCCCATTGCTCCCATTCCAGTCAAGAAAACTGCTCTTACAGGGTCTCATACTGTCAAGACTCTACTACGGCAACGCCTTATACCTCGGCTCCCCAAAAAAAGTCATATCTAGGCTACAGGTAGTGCAAAATGCGGCCGCCCGAATCCTTACAGGCACAAAAAAACGCTGCTCGGCTAAACCTGCACTCAAAGAACTCCATTGGCTTCCGGTGGAGCAAAGGGTCCAATTCAAAGCCATGTGCCTTACTCACAAAATCTTGCATGGAAAAGCCCCCCCTGTCCTTAAAGATCTCGTGACACCCTATACGACTAATAGAACCCTTCGTTCAACCAACGCCCATTTGACCCAAATACCCAGGATTAAGAGAACACGCTTTGGAGGTCGGCAGTTCTCATATCAGGCATCTAAGATGTGGAATACTCTCCCACCGGACCTCCGGGCCCAGCCTAATCTCATGTCATTTCGTAAATCCCTGAAGACATGGCTGTTCCCATGACCTCTTCATACCCTCGCCTGACCCTCCCTCTGGATTTCAGTTCGCGCTGGGACGCTCTCGGGCAGCCATGCGCTCTATAAATCACCTTCTATTCTATTCTATTCTACACCTGCGAAGAAAAATATGCTGATAAACAAGAAACATATATACTCTACTTCCTTTATTTCCCAGCTGCCTTTACAAGGTTTCGACTTTTGGAAGGACGCCATAGACACAAAATCGATCTGGGGAACCAAAGATTGGCAAGTTCAAGGAACTAAGGCCTTATTTAGAGCATGCCTCACACCACAGCAAATAATCTTATGAACGACACAGTGCAACAGACTTCCTGTCTTGGTCCAGCGAAGATCAAGGACTCCAACACACCTTGGATTCCCTCACTTTCAAACTTTGACGGATGACAAAACTATACACAACATGGTGAGGCTACATTAGATGACATTCTACATGATGGTTTGTACAATTCTTCTTACCCCAATTGGAAGGGATGGTTGGTTTGGCCTAGCAACCCAAATAGGTTTCAGTTATGATTCAGGGGTCTCTAATTTGTCAGTGTATTATGCTTCATGGAGCCTGTAATGCTTCAGTTGCAAACCTATCTTGTCATTTGAAAGGATCCCTAGCTGCAGAGATTCATCCAGTGTTCAAACTGCTCTAGAATGGGAGTTATTTGATGTTGAATGATCAAGGTTGTTGTTGGATGCTGCTGGGCATTGCATATTCAGCCTCAATAATAAGTTCCAGGATTACTTGTTGTAAGCAAGTATTGTTTCCACCGACCCACACAGTCAGAGAGGTGCCCCTATGGCCTTTATTGAATGTTTCCCATATACAGTTTGATTCTCTGAGCAGACTGAAAGCAATACTTTTACAGAAGGAGCTCCAGGTTGCAAGGTCTTCAGCTGAGATACAGTCACTAGTCCAAACTAACTTCTCGCTTCATTTCGGGGAAATGGTATATCGTATCTTTAACATGTCTGATGTAAGTGGTATAGTACACCTATTTAAGAGCATAGGCTGTGGGCTACTAGACACCTTTCAGACGATCTACAGAGTTATTCCATCATTGATACACTCCGTATTGGGAAGTGTTTTTGGAGGGCTTCTGCTGGTTCTTCTACTTGTAGTGGGAATCCTGGTTTTAATTTTCCTGCTACGCAATGGACGTCCCAGCGTCCAAAGAGATGGAAAAAGCACTCTTGGTACGATGTTGCCGTGTATCATGGTACTCCATCTGGGCACACCTCGGCTTTGGGAGCTAAGCGAGCATTGGTTCCTATCGTTCAGATCAGTCTGGGTTGTCTGCATCTTGTCTGTACTCTGCTGCCTATTTTGCGAATACGAATGCATGTTGGACATCTCTCTAACACTCCCATTGGTTGCGCCACTGGACGTGGATGTACTGCTGGACCCAAAAAAGGCATACATAGTGCAGCGTCTTCAAGGCATTCCAATGTTGATGTCATCATTCTTAGAGCCACCACAGGATGCTTTAGCTCCTGTCGAAATGGGCACCGGCTCTGTACCAGGCTTATAGGCATCAAGTGGTTCCTCAGCAGTGGCTGTGGTAGCTGGAGAAGATCACCTCTATTGACCTGATTCACGAGGTGTTATAGGGACCATCTTCTGCAAAGGCAAGTAGCAGTGATGTTGCTTCTCCCACACAGGACAGATAACCATTTGGCTCTCCATGTGCTGGGAACAATGTAGCCTTTTTTAAAAAACATCCTAAATTGGAATTCGATAACATACATTTTTTTCCCCCTCTTTTGCTGTAACGGAGCAGTATGGCTTCTGGCATGGTCTGTATGTCTAGCAATATATTGACTATTTAGAGCTATTTTATTTATTGCTTCGTTTTTACACATACCATTTTTTAATATGTTTTTATACTCCTATTTTAGCAATGTTTTCATGCTTTTAACCAGGCATATATTAGCATTTGTAGTTCTGTCATCCAGTCGGAGTGAGTGCTATGAATCCCATTGTCCCCCAATATAGACCTAGGTAGTTGCATGACCTTTTACCTACATTTGTCCTACCTTAGTGGTTAGAATCCAGACTACTGGTGCACCATTTGCTGACATGCGTCTGCACCGGATGTGGGCTTTTAAGAAAAACTTCAGGGCAAGCACTTAATATTTGACAAATTAAGCACTGGCCCATGCTACAGCTCTTCAACTATTGATTCAGCACAAAGCTGTGTCAGAGACCTATGTTATTTTAGTGCTTCTTGTGCTCAGGTTATTCAATACACCCTCCCATCCAGGGCCATCAAGTGGCAGTACAAGCCAGCATTGGCAAAAGTATTGCCATTGTACAGGTTTCTCTTTACTATCATGCATGCACACATCCACATAGCATTGCAGGCTTACAAAGTGACGATTCATACAAACACATTGGTATAATGAAAGCATAAATACAAGCGTGCTGGGCATTCTGAATTAAAAAATAAAATGGTCTATCCGAAATTAAAATTGGACACGAGACAAAATGGTATAACGTGTTTACAGAAGAAAAAAACAATTTAGTAACTGACACGTGGGGATTATTAGTTGTGAACACACCTTTGAAATTATGAAGGGGACATGGCAAATTTTACAAGGAGAAGAAACAGTAATTTCAGGAGTTTATTTCGTTTGTAGACAGGATGCTTATTTTCAGGGACCAGAAAAGAGGGTTGTGATGGACAGAGTATCTGAATTAAACACTCGTACCCAGTCAACAGATCAGGGCTTGATCCATCACCGTTTTTAGCTCACTGCACCATCCCAGCTCAGAACCTGGATACATGCAAATTAGTCTGTCCCTGGCCCAGTGCATCATGGGAACAGGGCAGACCAAACTACCAAGCCAATTCTTATACTGGGAAGGAAACAAGCTTCCGGGGACCGGTTTCTGGCATTACAGCCGTCTTCGGCCCGGTTTGCTTGAAGCAAGGGACTCACATCTGAGTATACCCTTCCACGCTTATGGTGGACAAAACGATTCAGAAAAGGGGGTGGTGATGGACAGAGTATCTGAATTAAACAGAACACTCGTACTCAGTAAACAGATCAGGGCTTGATCCATCACCGTTTTTAGCTCACTGACCCATGCCAGCTCAGAACCTGGCTACATGCAAATTAGTCTGTCCCTGGCCCAGAGCATCATGGGAACAGGGCAGACCAAACTACCAAGCCAATTCTTATACTGGGAAGGAAACAAGCTTCCGGGGACCGGTTTCTGGCATTACAGCCGTCTTCGGCCCGGCTTGCTTGAATCCTGATGGTGCAATGAGCAAGGGACTCACATCTGAGTATACCCGTCCACGCTTATGGTGGACAAAACGATTCAGAAAAGGGGGTGGTGATGGACTGAGTATCTGAATTAAACAGAACACTCGTACCCAGTCAACAGATCAGGGCTTGATCCATCACCGTTTTTTAGCTCACTGCACCATCCCAGCTCAGAACCTGGCTACATGCAACTTAGTCTGTCCCTGGCCCAGTGCATCATGGGAACAGGGCAGACCAAACTACCAAGCCAATTCTTATACTGGGAAGGAAACAAGCTTTGGGGACCGGTTTCTGGCATTACAGCCGTCTTCGGCCCGGCTTGCTTGAATCCTGATGGTGCAAGGAGCAAGGGACTCACATCTGAGTATACCCTTCCACGCTTATGGTGGACAAAACGATTCAGAAAAGGGGGTGGTGATGGACAGAGTATCTGAATTAAACAGAACACTCATACCCAGTCAACAGATCAGGGCTTGATCCATCACCGTTTTTTAGCTCACTGCACCATCCCAGCTCAGAACCTGGCTACATGCAAATTAGTCTGTCCCTGGCCCAGTGCATCATAGGAACAGGGCAGACCAAACTACCAAGCCAATTCTTATACTGGGAAGGAAACAAGCTTCCGGGGACCGGTTTCTGGCATTACAGCCGTCTTCGGCCCGGCTTGCTTGAATCCTGATGGTGCAATGAGCAAGGGACTCACATCTGAGTATACCCTTCCACGCTTATGGTGGACAAAACGATTCAGAAAAGGGGGTGGTGATGGACAGAGTATCTGAATTAAACAGAACACTCGTACCCAGTCAACAGATCAGGGCTTGATCCATCACCGTTTTTTAGCTCACTGCACCATCCCAGCTCAGAACCTGGCTACATGCAAATTAGTCTGTCCCTGGCCCAGTGCATCATGGGAACAGGGCAGACCAAACTACCAAGCCAATTCTTATACTGGGAAGGAAACAAGCTTCCGGGGACCGGTTTTTGGCATTACAGCCGTCTTCGGCCCGGCTTGCTTGAATCCTGATGGTGCAATAAGCAAGGGACTCACATCTGAGTATACCCTTCCACGCTTATGGTGGACAAAACGATTCAGAAAAGGGGGTGGTGATGGACAGAGTATCTGAATTAAACAGGACACTCGTACCCAGTCAACAGATCAGGGCTTGATCCATCACCGTTTTTTAGCTCACTGCACCATCCCAGCTCAGAACCTGGCTACATGCAAATTAGTCTGTCCCTGGCCCAGTGCATCATGGGAACAGGGCAGACCAAACTACCAAGCCAATTCTTATACTTGAAGGACTGGGCTATTCTAAGGCCCAGCGGTGCCAGAGCACAACACCTAAAACCTTCGTGGGTTACCTGTTCCGGCGTACAAATCACAGAGACACGGGACACTTCCTTCGGCGTCAAAGATCGAGATTTATTTACTGCAGGGAACACAGAAGTTGCAAGAAGTACAGCATGTGTAGGTTCTAGGAGACTGCTTCAAATTGCAACAGTGGATCGCTCCTTTTTTACAGATTTTAGTCATAGCACAACATGGCGAACAAAAGGTTACAACTCAGTTCCCACAGTAAACTTCAAAAGGGTTGCTTTCATGTATTCAGGGTCCCGGAACATAATTACAGTAGCATCGCCGGTTCCCAACTGTAAAAGTACGTTATCCCATCATTAAGTACATTCCATTCCGGCTGTAAACGAGTTTAAGGAAGAGACAGAAACAGGTGCAAGGAAGACAGAGATAGACAACAGATTGAAAAGAGTGTAGGGGGCGATATCGGAAACACGATTGCAGGATCAAAGGAGTCGTGCCTAATGCATGCACGGCTGAAACAATAGACCGGCACGGCAAGATGAGCCTCAAGCGGGGCCATCTGCCTTGCAGTGTCATCCCCCTCGTCATAAAGACACCCTCAAAGAAACACGTGTCTTCCGCAAGAGCTTGGGAATCCCAGGGTCACGAAGCGGACAATGTCCGTTCGCTGGCTACTTGAGGGCAAGAGACAAAATGGATGCCGTATCTAAAATGGAACCCGTGGGTTCAGATGAAGAAACCCACGAATAAGACGAACGGTTCAGGCCAGTGTAGCGAAAATGCGTACACCCACTTAACTCGTCATTTGCGGTTCATAGATACCAAACTCGTCCATATTCGAACGAGTCGAAAACACCACTATAATAGTCACGGAACCTCAGACGCTCCTTTTGCCCTCATGTAGGCAAGCACTAGTCGATATCAGAATCGATCTCGATATTCATCAGATCATTCAGATGTTGCTGCAACATCATTCTGTCCATCAATGCTTCCTTGGTAACAGATGGCCGTCTTATACACGTCGTAGCACAGAGGCCACATAAGGCAGGACCACACTGCACGCAAAGACAACACGTGAACAGAAATGCTACAACAACCCCAATGATCATCAGAATCTTCCAACCCCACGTTGACATCAGGCCCCAAAACCATCCTAGTAGCGTCCAATCACCTACATCCACGTGTATGGACTCGGAGATCTTATGCAACTTCGAGATGGCTTGATAGACAGTTGGAGCGTTATCAGGGATAAAAATGCAGCAACTCGAATGGATCACCTTACATACACCACCTCTATCTGCAAGAACAACGTCTAAAACCATACGGTTTTGCAACGTCATAAGCCTATCCGCCTGAAGCTCTGCTGTCAGATTACCAAGAGCACTTGCAGTTATATTAGCAGTCGATTCCACCACGCGAGTCAACTGTCTCAGGTTCCTACTATTGATCATAGGTCCCCAAAACGGCAGGAAACCCTTAAAGAAGTCTCCTGCTGCTTGACCGGCAGTGTCCTCTTCGCTAATAACGCCTCTCACAACTCTAGTCTTGTGATAGTCCGAGGCAACTGTGAAAGTCGGTGGCAACAAATTCGCAATATAACAGGTGCCGAGAAGTCACGGGGCAACCATGTATATGCGCGGTCGTAACATACAAAGTATGTACCCTTGGCAGTCAACAGAACAGGGGAAGAGAGCGTAGGTAAAACATACGTTTCAGTGCAAGCACTCCTCCCAAGCTGAGCTCGCGGGCTTCGGCCAAGGCCTTTCAAGCAGAAATTTCCGAGATGGGGTACGATCCAGATCGAAGACGAGCTTTTAAGCTGTGTATCACCCACTGACATGCTATACTCAGCCTCACTCAGATCCTTGTATGCTCGCACCTCTTCCTCTGGAATAAGCGATGCATCAAAAATATCTCTATCTAAGTCAGCAATCGCTCTTGCCAAAGGCTTGTGGTACGGGCCGGGACCATGGTCTGCAGTGCGTGGCTCTCGATGGGGGTAGGAATCTAGTGCGCTACGAAACATAGTTTGGAATGCTCGAGCTGACCCCTGGGAGCTGTAAGGAAGAACCAGATACGGAATACCCCTATCCATGGTATGTGGCATTAACCCACACACCCAACAGTTAGTAGTATTCATCACCAACTGATGTTGATGAAGAAGCTGGACAAAGGAGTTATTCATGAATTCCGCACGTCTAACCTGTTCGTGTTGGGGCAGAGGATGAAAGGAATGTGGAGAAACAGTGGGAATAGATTTCGGTTCAGAAGAAGTAGGTAAAGAAGAAGGCAATAACGATTGTTTTCCGAAATACACTCCACCCACCAATAACATGGAAACAGTCAGAAACAGCAGGAATACCTGAAACAGAAAGCATTTTGTTCGTACAACCCTATGCAATGTCGATCTTTGAGCTAACATCCTCTCCACTTCCGACAACTTAGAGAATTCCATCCTCTAAAAACCGTCCGCAACGTTCTTGACGCACTTCGTTCTGAGTAGCGATTATCAACTCCCAGGAGTTCCCAGGAATCGACAAAAGTACCGACCTAGTGTCAGGAACCTGCTAAACAGAAGGAGGTACCCGCACGGCCCTAAGGTCAACCCGGATGTAAGGTGTTCTTTAATCAAACATTCAATTTTAATGCAAATCTCCTAGCTGTGGAAAAACATACGTGGAAAAGAACTCAATAATTAATAGAGGATGCAATTGTTCATAATGTTCAAAGCAACAGTAAGGGGGTAATATGAATTCAAAAAGGGGGAAAACAAAAAGGGGTTTTTGTTTATTAGTCTCTGTTATGAGAACAAAGAAAATATCTGCTTCTTCCAGGACGAGTCTGTTCTTCAAATAATTGTTCAGATTGTGAAACAGCGTCCTGTCGATCAGATGACAGTTCAAGCCTCGAGTTCTCCAATGCTGAAGGTTCAACAAATGTATCTGACTGCAATGAAGTATCTCCTACAGGTTGAGCATCACTAAACGGCACAAATTTTGTTGGGGTCTCCGTTTCCGTTGCGGCAATCCCAGTCCTCACCTAGGAATCCCCTGGCAAAGGGATAGGCACTTTTTTGGTGTGGGTGCCATGCACCCAATTCTTCCTGCCCTCCAAACGAACTGCAGTCCTTGTGGCTAGGAGGACTTGGAACGGACCCACAAATCTCGGCTCCAAATTGCGTTTTCTGCCAAAGTTGCGGGTGACTACCCAGTCACCCGGTTGGAGCCGATGTCCAGGACCCTCTGTCTGTGCCGGTAGAGCTTCAAAGACCTGTTGATGAATTAACCTCAGTTTAGCAGTCAGATCATGAAGATAATCAATTAACATTGGGTACTCAAGACTATCAAAGGCCCTAGGCCTCGGGACTCCCCAAATGTTCGCAGGGCGGCCGAACACAATCTCATATGGGCTAAGCCCTACTCGAGAGTGTACAGTCGCCCTGGTCGACAAGAGAGCCAGAGGCAAGGCATCAGGCCATGACAGACCAGTCGTAGCTTGAATCTTAGCAAGTTTCAATTTCAGAGTACCATTGTACCCTTCAACTAAACCCGCTGACGGGATGATTGGCACAATGGAATTTTTGTCGAATTCCAAGGCCCTTACACACACTCTGCATCACACTCCCCACAAACTAACTTCCGTTATCTGACCATACAATCCGTGGCATTCCATACCGAGGAAAGTATTCCTTCAGTAGGACTTTCGCTGTGGACAGGGCAGTATTATCTTTGAGAGGATAGGCCTCGATCCATCTGGAGAACGCGCAAACCACAACTAAAACGTACTTCAGGTTATTACATCTCTCCATATGGATGAAGTCCAGTTGGATAACCTCAAAGGGACATGTAGGAGGATCAAAATGGCCAGGTGGAGTGGGGGTGCCCTTGCCGGGATTGTACATCATACATACCATACAATTCTTAACCACTCTCTCAGCACACTTAGCGATACCATCATTCTTCCATACAGGGGACAGCAACTTGCATATACCTTTCGCGCTAATATGTGACAAGCCGTGAGCCATAGTCACAACGGCTAGCACATATGCATCCGGTAACATCCACCTCTGACATTCTGACAAATCAATCCAACATACATGCGCATCTAACTTTCCCGTGCTTTCTTTCCACTTAGTCTTTTCAGTTTCAGTGGCCTCATTCTGAATCACTTTCACGCTCTCAACAGTATCCTCACACATACCAGTCTCTGCCGGCCACCTTACTGAACTCGTAACGTACATTCGGGTTGCAAGGTTCTTAGCTGTCTCTTTAGCAATCTCATCCGCAAACGCGTTACCACGACCAACATCATCCGTAACCTTTCGGTGTGCGCTGCATTTAATAATTGCCACCTACTTAGGCAATGTAAGTGCGTCCAAAAGATTGTTCACGAGGTGTCCGTGTTGGATCTTCGTACCATGCGATGTCATAAATCCTCTTTCTCTCCACAGACGACCAAAGCTATGTGCAACGCCAAATGCATACTGACTATCCGTAAACACATTCACTCGCTTTCCCTTAGACAAAACATACGCTCTCGTCAACGCAATCAACTCTGCCGCCTGCGCGGAATTCTGGCTCAATCTCGCAGTTTCCACAACCGTACTCAACGTCACTACAGCATACGCAGTCGTCACATCACCATTCGGCAACTTGAAACACGAACCATCAACATACAAGGTACCATCGGGATCTGCCAATGGAGTGTTTTTTAGGTCAACACGACCCTTCGTTTCTTCCTCAGTTCGCAAATAGCAATCATGTGGTGGTACATCATCTGATTCCATATTAGTCGGCAACAACGTCGCCGGGTTCAGTACATTACAGCACTTTATTTGTATATGACTTGCCAAAAGTGTCAACTCATAACCGGACAACCTTGCGCTCGTCAAGTGTTGAGTTTTTGTACGATTTAAGAGAGTGTCAACTGCATGCAGAACCATCACCGTAAGCATATTATCCATGACCAATCCTGCAGATTGTCGAATGGACACCGCAGCCGCCGCTGTCGCTCTTAGACAACTCGGCAATGCTCTAGCTCCTGGGTCCAAGGTTGAGGAAAAATATGCACATGGACGCTGCTTACCACCAAATTGTTGCGTCAAGACACTCAACGCACAATCCTCTCTCTCGTGAACGTATAGTGTAAACGGCTTACTGTAGTCAGGAGTACCTAACACAGGGGCCGAACACAACGCATCACGCAATTCAGAAAAACTTTTCTGACACTCTTCAGTCCATGGCAAAGGAGTTGGAACATCCTTGCACGTGAGGGCTACCAATGGCTTCGCTAGCAATGAAAAATTTGGAATCCATTTCCTGCAGTATGACGTGATACCTAGAAAGGCACGCACATCCCTCTGAGTTGTTGGCACAGTCATTCGAGCGATCGCTGCAATTCTCTCTGGGGTCAACCTTCTTCCCTCCTTTGACAATAAGTGACCTAGATAGGTTACTTCTTGACAACAATATTGCAGTTTAGAAGGTGACACCTTGTGATGTAAGTCACAGAGATGCTGTAACAGCGATACTGTAGCACTTTTGCAGATCTCTTTAGTGTCAGCAGCCACTAACAAGTCATCAACGTACTGAATCAAGGCAGCACCAGCCGGTAACACAAACGCATCAAGTTGACTATTCAGGGCTTGGCTGTAGATCGATGGACTCTCACAGTAGCCCTGAGGAGCGCTTTTAAACCTAAAGCTGCGACCACCTAATGAGAAGCCGAATAGATCTCTGCTTTCCTCAGCAATCGGAATGCTAAAGAAAGCATTCTTCAGATCGATCACTGAGAACCAAGAGGCAGAGGCTGGAATCAGAGTCAGTAAAGCCGTGATGTCAGGCACCACAGGAAATTGTGGAATCACAATTTTATTCACCTCCCGTAAATCAATAACAAAACGGTATACAGGAGGCTTAGATGGATCAGTTTGTTTCAAAATAGGTAACACAGGACTATTACACACGTTTCCCCGAGTTTCCTCGATAACATCCTTCTTGATCAAGTCATAAATGATCGCTAACAGCGCTCGTTCACCATCGAGAGAGATACGATACTGGGGAATACGTGGTAATCGCACATTCGATTTCAATTGGACAACATAAGGTGAGATATCCAGCAGGCCCACATCATTGGGACCTGTTGCCCACAAAGACTCAGGAAGAGAACTCAATTCCGGTGGGAGCTTATCAATTGACAAGTACATAGGAGAGATCACTCTCTGACCCAATGTAAGCTCCACTCCCGCAGGAGAACAGTACAGGGTCGCATATAACCGTTTCAGCAGATCCAGACCCAAAAGATTCTCACCACAACCAGTAGTCAAAATCAAAGGAGCTTCCAGCTCACGAGGCCCAATTGTGAGGGGCAAAGGGCTAGAAACCGGATTGCTAACGGGGGCGCCAGAGAATCCAACGGAAACATTCGTTAAGCCAGACAAAGGTGCGCCAGGGAGTTTCGAATGCATGATGGAACTTTTCGCTGCACCAGTGTCCCACAGAAAAGGCTCAACTACGCCCGATGTGGCAACTGCGACGTAAGGCCCTCTCTGATCAACCGGAACTGATACTACTCCCTCTCTTTGTCCGTGGCTGTCCTAGTAATTACCGTCATCAATATCATGCTCGACGTAACAGTCATCCACATGATACTGTGCAGATCGACCTGACGATGAACCACGCTGATCAAAGCTATTGTTCGAATCTGATGAAGTGGTAGAACGTTCATTCTGATTTTGAGTAACACCACAACCTCTACCTCGTGAAGCCTGTTGAGGACCACTACGACCTCCTCGAGCCGAACCACCATTATTTCGGTCGCGCAAAACCGGACAATTAAACTTCAAATGGCCCTCACCTCTACAGTATGCGTATTGATTATATCCAAGCATAGATCTCGGTGTGGAGGAGTCATTACGCAACTGCGACCTAGAAGACTGTGATTGCGATCTATTTTGCTGCTGAGAGTCATTTTGATTCGAGTGCGGAGGATACGCTTGCTGTAACAGAACTTTGGTTTTAAGATCCTTAGTTTTCTTATCCGCACGATCATTTTCCTCCTTCTCCCTATTTTCGTAATATTGAGCCGTGGCCAATATCTGAGCAGAGGTAGAAACAGCCCACGAACTTTCGGAATTTTTCAATTTGTTGCAGAGTTCAGGCAACAAATTCGATACAAATTTATCTACGAACAATCGTTGACCTCCCTCAGTGCTCATATCCTGACCACTGTGATCGATGAATGCCTCCTCAAATCTCGTAAAGAAATCGGAGACACTCTCGTCCTTCTTTTGCTTGCATGCAGACAGTTTATCCCAATTAACTCTCATTGCTGGCATAAGTGTTTTCATAAGCGTAATGATTCTTTGGGGCAGATCCGTAATGAGCTGTTCAGGCTTAGCCTCACCAATTTGTCGTCCGTCGGCCGCCGCAAGAGCAGCCCAATCACGGCCTAACTCGGCTACGTGATTCTCTTGACGGATTTTTGCCCAAATTGGTTGAGGTACTACGTTACCGAACAACATCGGCAAGATTCATAATGTTTGCATCCACTAATTGGGATAATTCCTTATAATAACCTGCCGGATTTTTGCGGGGGTCAGGCAAAGTTTGTTTCACCTGCAAAACCTCCGATCGCTTCCATGGGAGGTGTATCCAAACTCTCTGGAAGTGTGGCGGAATAATAGGAACGGCAGTAGCATCACCTGGCATCCAAACTGGAGGAACCTCCCGCATGGGATACTGACCAGGTGTTGCCATCCACTCCTCAGTTTCGTCCTTAAACAATGCTCGAGGTAGTACGGTAGATCGAAAAGATAGAAGACGTTCTACAGCACGTCGAACATTACTACCCACAATCATACCGTTCGAAAACTGATTCTGGAGTTCAGTCATTTCAGACGGCACATTGTCTACCTCATCAGTATCCCATACCTCTCGTAATGATTTACACATTTCCTCAAACACAAATCTCTGCGTGGGCTCATTAAATTGAGAGAACGTCTCAAAAACCATGCGCGGGGTGTTTTTAATGGGATACCTAATCCAATTGCGCGCCATTTTTATTAACGTATCACTCTCCCTACCACCAGGAATTTGACTTCGTCGTTGAGGGACATCAGAAACATCGGAACCAAGGATCGGTCCAAATGGAGAGTAAAGATTAGCAACAGCATTAGGTATGCGACTACGGACAGACGGAGAAGAGGAGAGAAGTACAGGGGCAACAACATGGGGACTAAACACTGGAGCAGTAGGAGTAGCCACGAGAGCACATGTAGCGGGAACAGCAGACTGAGAAGGTATAGGCAGTGGAGCAGTAGGAAGAGGGGCAGGTAAAGGAACAGGGACGACTTGAGAAACAAGAGTATTCGGAAGGACAGGACCAGCGACAGGCTGACCAGCAGCTGCCGGAGCAACAGGTTGAGGAACAGGAGGTACCACAGGGGCTGTAGTATCCTGTGCGTATGGAGGTGGTGACTTCAGTAGATAGGACAACAAAGGGTCCTCTACCGCTTCCTCTCCCTTCTTATCAGTACTCGACGGTAAAACGGGATAACACTTATCCACCGCCATATGTTGCAGTCTAGCAAAAACTTCCTTTTCCTTCTCTTCTTTGTCTCGCTGGAACTGCTCTGCATTTCTCATCACCGTAACGATACCTTCCCTCTTATTTTTCTTAAGCTGTTTAATTTCTTTCTGCCTGGCCACTTTTCGCCATAGCCGAAAGGAATCAAACATGGCCGGCCTAGATTTCTTTTTGAACAATTTTACTTCGAGATTATCCAGAATTGCTGTTTCGAAACTACCATGAGGTGGCCAACTAAGGACACCATCGTCTTTAGTATAGCGGATCCAATAATCATTATTCACGATAGGACCCACTCCGTGGCGACTATAGAGCTCATAGATCGGAGTTCCAACTGGAGGTATCGGACATGAGTCCTCCAATCGGGAATCCGCACCGCAACATTTAAAGCAACTAAACAAAGTACTACGGCCAGGCATCGTGCACACTAACCGAGTTTACAAACTTCAAGGGTTATCGAATTATGATGTCCTCGCAAAAATGCAAGACCCTCGGTTTTTGGCAATTGCAATCGTCAAATAAAACCCAATAACTAAGAACCACAAATGCAATGGAACCATGCAAACAACCAAGTTTCAACAACAACCAAGGACTCTGGGAGCGACCCACAAATACTTAACTGAAAGAGCAATGGCGTCACCAGGAAGGCTCAACTATCGTCTCGCTGTACAAAGGACTACGCCAGGCACCAAAACAGGTCGACAGTCAGGGCATCAGTCCGTCGCAGCCGTCAGGAGGCAGGGATCTTCGCGGGAAAAGTCTTCGGACCACTTATTTCGACAACAGGATCGATGAAGCGGGGTGCACCTTCTCTCGGAGATTTCACACGAAGTTCCTCACGATCGTCGGGCTTTGGACCGGTACCGCTGATGTCGCTCCACGTTGGGCGCCAACTGAAGGACTGGGCTATTCTAAGGCCCAGCGGAGCCAGGGGACAACACCTGAAACCTTTGTGGGTTACCTGTTCCGGCGTACAAATCACAGAGACACGGGACACTTCCTTCGGCGTCAAAGATCGAGATTTATTTACTGCAGGGAACACAGAAGTCGCAAGAAGTACAGCATGTGTAGGTTCTAGGAGACTGCTTCAAATTGCAACAGTGGATTGCTCCTTTTATACAGATTTTAGTCATAGCACAACATGGCGAACAAAAGGTTACAACTCAGTTCCCACAGTAAACTTCAAAAGGGTTGCTTTCATGTATTCAGGGTCCCGGAACATAATTACAGTAGCATCGCCGGTTCCCAACTGTAAAAGTACGTTATCCCATCATTAAGTACATTCCATTCCGGCTGTAAACGAGTTTAAGGAAGAGACAGAAACAGGTGCAAGGAAGACAGAGATAGACAACAGATTGAAAAGAGTGTAGGGGCGATATCGGAAACACGATTGCAGGATCAAAGGAGTCGTGCCTGATGCATGCACGGCTGAAACAATAGACCGGCACGGCAAGATGAGCCTCAAGCGGGGCCATCTGCCTTGCAGTGTCATCCCCCTCGTCATAAAGACACCCTCAAAGAAACACGTGTCTTCCGCAAGAGCTTGGGAATCCCAGGGTCACGAAGCGGACAATGTCAGTTCGCTGGCTACTTGAGGGCAAGAGACAAAATGGATGCCGTATCTAAAATGGAACCCGTGGGTTCAGATGAAGAAACCCACGAATAAGACGAACGGTTCAGGCGAAAACGCGTACACCCACTAAACTCGTCATTTGCGGTTCATAGATACCAAACTCGTCCATATTCGAACTAGTCGAAAACACCACTATAATTGTCACGGAACCTCATACTGGGAAGGAAACAAGGTTCCGGGGACCGGTTTCTGGCATTACAGCCGTCTTCGGCCCGGCTTGCTTGAATCCTGATGGTGCAATGAGCAAGGGACTCACATCTGAGTATACCCTTCCACGTTTATGGTGGACAAAACGATTCAGAAAAGGGGGTGGTGATGGACAGAGTATCTGAATTAAACAGAACACTCGTACCCAGTCAACAGATCAGGGCTTGATCCATCACCGTTTATTAGCTCACTGCACCATCCCAGCTCAGAACCTGGCTACATGCAAATTAGTCTGTCCCTGGCCCAGTGCATCATGGGAACAGGGCAGACCAAACTACCAAGCCAATTCTTATACTGGGAAGGAAACAAGCTTCCGGGGACCGGTTTCTGGCATTACAGCCGTCTTCGGCCCGGCTTGCTTCAATCCTGATGGTGCAATGAGCAAGGGACTCACATCTGAGTATACCCTTTCACCCTTATGGTGGACAAAACGATTCAGAAAAGGGGGTGGTGATGGACAGAGTATCTGAATTAAACAGAACGCTCGTACCCAGTCAACAGATCAGGGCTTGATCCATCACTGTTTTTTAGCTCACTGCACCATCCCAGCTCAGAACCTGGCTACATGCAAATTAGTCTGTCCCTGGCCCAGTGCATCATGGGAACAGGGCAGACCAAACTACCAAGCCAATTCTTATACTGGGAAGGAAACAAGCTTCCGGGGACCGGTTTCTGGCATTACAGCCGTCTTCGGCCCGGCTTGCTTGAATCCTGATGGTGCAATGAGCAAGGGACTCACATCTGAGTATACCCTTCCACGCTTATGGTGGACAAAACGATTCAGAAAAGGGGGAGGTGATGGACAGAGTATCTGAATTAAACAGAACACTCGTACCCAGTCAACAGATCAGGGCTTGATCCATCACCGTTTTTTAGCTCACTGCACCATCCCAGCTCAGAACCTGGCTACATGCAAATTAGTCTGTCCCTGGCCCAGTGCATCATGGGAACAGGGCAGACCAAACTACCAAGCCAATTCTTATACTGGGAAGGAAACAAGCTTCCGGGGACCGGTTTTTGGCATTACAGCCGTCTTTGGCCCGGCTTGCTTGAATCCTGATGGTGCAATGAGCAAGGGACTCACATCTGAGTATAACCTTCCACGCTTATGGTGGACAAAACAATTCAGAAAAGGGGGTGGTGATGGACAGAGTATCAGAATTAAACAGAACACTCATATCCAGTCAACAGATCAGGGCTTGATCCATCACCGTTTTTTAGCTCACTGCACCATCCCAGCTCAGAACCTGGCTACATGCAAATTAGTCTGTCCCTGGCCCAGTGCATCATGGGAACAGGGCAGACCAAACTACCAAGCCAATTCTTATACTGGGAAGGAAACAAGCTTCCGGGGACCGGTTTCTGGCATTACAGCCGTCTTCGGCCCGGCTTGCTTGAATCCTGATGGCGCAATGAGCAAGGGACTCACATCTGAGTATACCCTTCCACTCTTATGGTGGACAAAACGATTCAGAAAAGGGGGTGGTGATGGACAGAGTATCTGAATTAAACAGAACACTCGTACCCAGTCAACAGATCAGGGCTTGATCCATCATCGGTTTTAAGCTCACTGCACCATCCCAGCTCAGAACCTGGCTACATGCAAATTAGTCTGTACATGGCCCAGTGCATCATGGGAACAGGGCAGACCAAACTACCAAGCCAATTCTTATACTGGGAAGGAAACAAGCTTCCGGGGACCGGTTTCTGGCATTACAGCCGTCTTCGGCCCGGCTTGCTTGAATCCTGATGGTGCAATGAGCAAGGGACTCACATCTGAGTATACCCTTCCACGCTTATGGTGGACAAAACGATTCAGAAAAGGGGGTGGTGATGGACAGAGTATCTGAATTAAACAGAACACTCGTACCCAGTCAACAGATCAGGGCTTAATCCATCACCGTTTTTTAGCTCACTGCACCATCCCAGCTCAGAACCTGGCTACATGCAAATTAGTCTGTCCCTGGCCCAGTGCATCATGGGAACAGTGCAGACCAAACTACCAAGCCAATTCTTATACTGGGAAGGAAACAAGCTTCCGGGGACCGGTTTCTGGCATTACAGCCGTCTTCGGCCCGGCTTGCTTGAATCCTGATGGTGCAATGAGCAAGGGACTCACATCTGAGTATACCCTTCCACGCTTATGGTGGACAAAACGATTCAGAAAAAGGGGTGGTGATGGACAGAGTATCTGAATTAAACAGAACACTCGTACCCAGTCAACAGATCAGGGCTTGATCCATCACCGTTTTTTAGCTCACTGCACCATCCCAGCTCAGAACCTGGCTACGTGCAAATTAGTCTGTCCCTGGCCCAGTGCATCATGGGAACAGGGCAGACCAAACTACCAAGCCAATTCTTATACTGGGAAGGAAACAAGCTTCCGGGGACCGGTTTCTGCATTACAGCCGTCTTCGGCCCGGCTTGCTTGAATCCTGATGGTGCAATGAGCAAGGGACTCACATCTGAGTATACCCTTCCACGCTTATGGTGGACAAAACGATTCAGAAAAGGGGGTGGTGATGGACAGAGTATCTGAATTAAACAGAACACTCGTACCCAGTCAACAGATCAGGGCTTGATCCATCACCGTTTTTTAGCTCACTGCACCATCCCAGCTCAGAACCTGGCTACATGCAAATTAGTCTGTCCCTGGCCCAGTGCATCATGGGAACAGGGCAGACCAAACTACCAAGCCAATTCTTATACTGGGAAGGAAACAAGCTTCCGGGGACCGGTTTCTGGCATTACAGCCGTCTTCGGCCCGGCTTGCTTGAATCCTGATGGTGCAATGAGCAAGGGACTCACATCTGAGTATACCCTTCCACGCTTATGGTGGACAAAACGATTCAGAAAAGGGGGTGGTGATAGACAGAGTATCTGAATTAAACAGAACACTCATACCCAATCAACAGATCACGGCTTGATCCATCACAGTTTTTTAGCTCACTGCACCATCCCAGCTCAGAACCTGGCTACATGCAAATTAGTCTGTCCCTGGCACAGTGCATCATGGGAACAGGGCAGACCAAACTACCAAGCCAATTCTTATACTGGGAAGGAAACAAGCTTCCGGGGACCGGTTTCTGGCATTACAGCCGTCTTCGGCCCGGCTTGCTTGAATCCTGATGGTGCAATGAGCAAGGGACTCACATCTGAGTATACCCTTCCACGCTTATGGTGGACAAAACGATTCAGAAAAGGGGGTGGTGATAGACAGAGTATCTGAATTAAACAGAACACTCATACCCAATCAACAGATCAGGGCTTGATCCATCACAGTTTTTTAGCTCACTGCACCATCCCAGCTCAGAACCTGGCTACATGCAAATTAGTCTGTCCCTGGCACAGTGCATCATGGGAACAGGGCAGACCAAACTACCAAGCCAATTCTTATACTGGGAAGGAAACAAGCTTCCGGGGACCGGTTTCTGGCATTACAGCCGTCTTCGGCCCGGCTTGCTTGAATCCTGATGGTGCAATGAGCAAGGGACTCACATCTGAGTATACCCTTCCACGCTTATGGTGGACAAAACGATTCAGAAAAGGGGGTGGTGATGGACAGAGTATCTGAATTAAACAGAACACTCGTACCCAGTCAACAGATCAGGGCTTGATCCATCACCGTTTTTTAGCTCACTGCACCATCCCAGCTCAGAACCTGGCTACGTGCAAATTAGTCTGTCCCTGGTCCAGTGCATCATGGGAACAGGGCAGACCAAACTACCAAGCCAATTCTTATACTGGGAAGGAAACAAGCTTCCGGGGACCGGTTTCTGCATTACAGCCGTCTTCGGCTCGGCTTGCTTGAATCCTGATGGTGCAATGAGCAAGGGACTCACATCTGAGTATACCCTTCCACGCTTATGGTGGACAAAACGATTCAGAAAAGGGGGTGGTGATGGACAGAGTATCTGAATTAAACAGAACACTCGTACCCAGTCAACAGATCAGGGCTTGATCCATCACCGTTTTTTAGCTCACTGCACCATCCCAGCTCAGAACCTGGCTACATGCAAATTTGTCTGTCCCTGGCCCAGTGCATCATGGGAACAGGGCAGACCAAACTACCAAGCCAATTCTTATACTGAGATAAAAAACAGTGATGGATCAAGCCCTGATCTGTTGACTGGGTAGGAGTGTTCTGCTTTGGATCAAATAACATGCAGACTGCCATAGCAAGCTACGTGAAATGGTGCAAAACATTTTGAAACCACAACATGGCACACTCCCTGTGTGCCATGCACACTGCATATACTATATGTAAGTCACCCCTACAGCAGACCTCAGAGCCCTAAGGCAGGGTGCATTCTATTATATGTGAGGACATATTTGCATGAGCAGATAGGCCCCTGGGATTTCTGGTTCCATTTCCAGAACATTACAGAACATTACAAGGGATCAGGAAGCCCTCTCAAGCATGTGTACTGGGAACTGGTCATTACGAGTTATCCAACCACACAATTGCTTCACTGAAAATAATGGTGTTTGGTATCAAACATCTCATCTTAATAAATCCACACTCGTGCCAGTGTTGGATTTATTATGATATGCACCCAGAGAGAACCTTAGAGGTGCCCCCTGAAACCTACCAGCCATTTAGTGTGCTGGCTGACTGGACTCTTTCAGCCTGCCACCACAGGGTTTCAGACCCCACCTGCCCGGGTGAGCCTTTGCTCTCAGAGGTCAGAAACAAGGCCTGGTCTGTCAGGCGGTTTTACACCTCCTCCAGCAGGATGGCTAGTGATTTAGCATATAAGGCCAGAGGCTTCAAAGCCTCTGCTGCCATTGATATGCAACCATGGCTTCTTCCCGACCTGGAGAATGCCACCCCCTGCCCTGGCGCCCACTTGGCACCAGAACAGGTGAGAAAATTAACTAGACAGTAGGCATGCTGGACTATCAGGCTAGCCACACCCCTAAAGGGGCCACCTGAAATGGACACTCAAAGAACGGTTTCACCATCTTGATTTGGTGAAACTAGGAACTCTGGGTCAGGTTTATGCCCACTCTCTACAGAAAGAGGCCATATGGGGGTGTAGACACCCCAGGGGTAAGAAGCCCATTGTCTACTACTGTACACTCCCCTTAACACCCCTTAAATTCAATATTTAGGTGCTTTTCTGACACCAGAAACTTAGATTCATTTACTTGGAACAGAAGACGAATGAAGAAGAGCCTAAAACGCAAGAACTGTGGACCTGCACCAGATTTGGCACCACAACCTGCCTGCTGCTGTCCTGACAGTTCCAAGGACCCAACTCATCCAGCAGCTGTGCCTCCTCCCAAAGCCTTGGAGGGCTGCCTGCACTTTGTCAACCAGACAACATCTCCCTTGAAGTGGAGGAGCCACTTCCCTGAAGTTCGCAGGCACAGACCACTTCTGCCCTATATATTATTCTGCTGACCACTGGATCCACTGAGGAAGCATCGCCCCAGGAGTAGAACTTTGTGGCTCCCAGAGGTCAGCTTCAGCTCTCTAGTGAGTTTTGAGCCGCTAAACCCTCCAGGAGCCCTTCAGCATCAATATCCTGAGTACAGGAGCACCTGCAGCAGCCAAGGCTTGTTAAGAATCCAGTCTGGACACCGACCCTGCTAAGACTAACCTGTCAATGAGGGACATCAGCATCACTGAGGCCAGCAGCGAGAACGGACCTGCTGTCCTGTTTGCCACCATCACCAGGTAGACTCCAAGAAGTGAGAGCCGCTAATGCAATTGAACCTGCCAGACAAAACACCTCTACACCCAAGCTCGACAGCCTGAGTCCAAGCAAACCAATGGTGCCCCCTTGCTCTAGAGACCCTCAAGAGCCGAGCTCCCCTTTGTTCTCTGTCAGACTTGTCCTCAAGTCCCCACTAGTAGCCCTTTTCTTATTACAGGTTTCTCGATTGACTTTACTGTGTAGTGCTCGAGGCTACCATTGCGACCAGCACCTCTACATCCGGACACACCTGGTAAGGTAAAACCAAACTGCTTGTGTTTTTATGGACCTTAGTCACCAAGCACCTTAAGCCGAAGCGATCAACCCCAACAACTGTTTGCAAGTATACCTTTGCAGTGTATGTTTCGTCCATAGGATAACATTACCACTTTCGAGGCTCATGCCTCAAATCTGACAACTTTTGATGTTCTACTGTTTTTCTGTAAAAATAAGAACTTTGAAAATACTTACTGGATAGCCATGATATTGTTGTTCAAATTAATATAAAATACATTTTATTTTTCTAAATTTGTCTCGAATTGTTTCTTGAGTGTGTGTCTCATTTATTGACTCTGTGTGTGCAACAAATGCTCAAAACTACCCTCTGATAAGCCTAAAGTTTCTTGACCCCACTATCACAAAATAAAGCACTTTGGGATTGTTAAAGCAAGTCCTGTAAACCAATAAGGGTCGCCTGTACTTTCTGCACAATGTACCTCATTTTGATATACTATATAAAAAGCCAGCTTCCTACAGTAGGGTTTAGCTAATTAACCTTGCTTGCTTTTCACAAAGGTGGTAGATATTATTTTAATAGAAGATACAACAGAGAGAAAAACAAACAAACAGGTAAAGAGACAATTAGAATTAAATTATCACATCAATCAAGAATACAAAAGTTTAAATGAATCTGAGAATGTGAAAAGAAAGAGAACATTCACAACTGAGGATGAAAGAGAACTCTAAAAATTCATTTGTGAAGAAAATGTGATGGTTAGATAACCATCGGGGGCATTGGGGTAGCACTTGAAAATATGGGGAAATTAATGCAGTTTATAATAAATGTGCATAATTTGCTTGTAGGTTTTAATGAATAGTAAAATACATTTCAATGCAAAAGTAGGCTGCCATATTTTCACATACTAAATCATAAATGGCTCTGAACAAGAGTGCCTGACAAGCTGACATGACTAAATACTTCTTAATGTGCATAACATTTTTATTTTGTCACCTCTATGGACATTCTTTTCATGCTAAATAACAGTTGCATAAATGTTTTCCTCTAGCTCTGCAAATTGTTTCGACTTGTACAAAGATCACTGTTAACTCATGATTAGAGATTTGTAATTTAGTGAGGTAAAGATGAAGTTCACATATGAAGATACAGAATTTCAAAAGGAAATGAATAGTGTGAAAGTCTAAGAGAATCAACATTGTTTTTGATAAAAATGTTTCACTCAATATTGCTGTCTATGGACTAATGTATTCTTGTGAGAAGGAGGAGAACGAACGCATTCCCATGAGTGCATCGATATATGATTGGCCGGCTGAAGAAAGAAGAAAACACAACTGCAACATTGATAAAAATGTATTGTCTATAATAGTGTGTGTTCCTGGAGTAGGATACCCTCATTCACTCAGAGATTTCTCTCTGACACCCTGCTCAATGCTCACACTGTTTTTAGACTCTACTGAGTTGCCGGAACTTCTCTTTATGGGAAGTTCTGCTTTGATTGATTCCCGAATTATTGAACTGGTTTTGTGATGAAGCTTTATGCTTGTACTATCACTCTCTTAAAATAGAACTCTTTATGGGTTCTGACTGGCACCTT
Source organism: Lissotriton vulgaris (assembly GCF_964263255.1). Classification (NCBI taxonomy): domain Eukaryota; kingdom Metazoa; phylum Chordata; class Amphibia; order Caudata; family Salamandridae; genus Lissotriton; species Lissotriton vulgaris. The sequence continues at coordinate 1,477,641,078 of NC_141691.1, forward strand.
TTCTTTACATTCCTATAATAGGAACTGTTTCCTATCTGAAACATGCTTGATGCATTTTATTGCCATTATTGATTGCTAATTAATTGATTATTGACCTCTAATAAGATTCTAACTGCTAAAATTGATAAATTCAACTTGCGACCTTAATAAAGATAATTTTCTAGAGATTTAAAATAAAACACTTGAAATCATACCAAACTTTCATTTTTGCCTGAAAATAGATTAGAAGTTGTGATTATAATGTATTTTATGTACAGATCCTGATCTTCTCTAAAACAACGGAAAAGATCCATTGCCTCAGTGACAGCGGGCATTTGCCTGGGTGATGGTAAACTGAGATTTTAATTGAAACTGATTCCAGCTCCAGCTAGTGAATAGGCTTTATTTATTTGCTGTTTGTGGACCCGTTTTTAGGGTTCGCGTGCGAATGCAGCGAAGCTGCTTTGCTAGGAGCTCTATTGCTGTCGCTTTGGTGCGCGAAGGGAGACAGGAGGTGGCATGCGCGGACAGGCGATGTGCACGCGTATGGAGTGCACATCTCCTGTCCGTGCGTGCCAACTCCTGTCTCCCTTTAGCAGAGAAACCGGCGGCACGGCGCGCGCATCGCGCGTGCTTTCACTTTCCCTTCCTCCCCTTCAAGAACTCGGACAGTCCCTGGCCATGGCTTGTTCTTTGAAGGCAGGATAAATGACAATTTAGGATTATTTACAAGCAAAATAGCAAACGTGGTTCGGAGCCTTAGATTTTTTTCCACAAATAGCTGCGATTAGTTCCTTGGCACAGAGCCTGCGGTTCCTGCCTTCCACATAGGGCAGAAGTGAAACTTGACGTGCATGCCTCATTTTGGTGTCAGCGCTCTTAGTTGTCATTGGGACCTTTAACTTTGAAACACGCCATGACTCAGTGCGAATTAACTCGGGCTTTCCAACTGCGCAATTTTTAAGCAAGACAATCTCGATTCTGAGACCTAGAAGTGTAATTTTCTTTCCGAATGCTTTTTTTTTGCCTCTCATGTAAATGTGTTTCCCTCCACAAAAATAAACTTGTACCATAGCCTCTGTGTATGGTCGTGCTGTAGGAAACATTGACAGGCTTCTACTCGCTGCAAGGGCCCGTGAATTGGCACATGCACCAACATGCATGTATTAAGTGTGTTACTGGTGTGCATACCTCCCAGAGCGAGGCTCGGGCGTAAGGGCCCAACGGTGCTGACCTAGTTGCACATTGTCGTAGTTCCAATGGCTGCATTTACACACACGAACAGCTGGTTGAGATCAAAAGTATACATTTGCTCACAAGCAGCTACAGGCAGGCACTAGCAGAGAGTTTGAAGAAACCATGGGCACACTTTCACAGGGTTTGAGGAAACCATGGGCACACCTTGATACACTGCCCAAGTTTGGGGAACTACATTGCAGGCAGCCCGTGGTTATGATGTATCTTGTATTTGACCATGGCAGAGTATGGCTATTTTTAAGGGCACCAAACTTGGTTCTGGGTAACAGGACGTCGTTTTGTATCACACTGGCAGTGCTTGGCTTCACCAGGCCACTGCCTTCAAGAGACAGCTGGGCTATCTTGAGATTGGCATGTCTCTTAGCGCTGCACGTGGGTTTACGTCAGCTGCAACTAGGTTCTCTATTGGTTGGTCTTCAGTGTGGTGCTTTTTCTTACAATACCAGACAGATGTCACCTGGTCTTCCTAATCTGTGGTGTTTTCTGGGTAATGTCTGGATCGCTTGAAGCAATTGGACGTGGCATGAAGCAAGGAATGAGGCAGTTGAGCCCGAAGCTACAAGAATGCAACAATGTGTGTTTACACCTTCCTTTTCGCCCATGGTAAACATGAAACACCAATACAAATAACTAGTTTTTTTTAAATGAAAGAACAAAAACCGTCACACACCCACACACACAACCGCACACACAATCCCACACACAACCACACAAACAACCACAAACAGAACCACACACAACCACACCCAAAAACACACACAACCACACACACAATCACACCCAAACACACATCCACACCCACAACCACACCCACACACAACCACATATACAACCAAACGTACGTACATAACATCAACCGTACACAACCACACACACAACCACGCACACAACCACACACACAACCACACACACACACAACCACACACAACCACACACAACCACGCACACACACATCCACACACACATAACCACAAACGCAACCACACACACACAACCACGCCAATAATTAGCATAGCCAATAGGTCTCGCCTTTGAGACCTTATAAGTGTTTAGCCACGCAACAGTTGATGTTGTTGCACCAAGGATATTGTGCTGCATAACTAAATACTTAGAAGTTCCCAAAAGCGAGACCTATTTTCATAAGGTAAAACATTTTGTGATCAAGGAAATGCTGTTTTTAATTTGTCAGCAATATATTTCAATGCAACTGCTGCTCTTTTTACTTCACATCACAATATGTTTTGCATGTGTGAATTTTGGCACATGACCTCTGAGGCAGAGTGTTCCAAATCATGGCTTAGTTGCAACTTTTTATAAAGGTTCCCAAAGAAAAAGGAGCCAAACTCGGATTGTTCATAACCTGAAGCCATTCCCAAGCAGACCACTGTGCACTGTCCTGTGCTGAATAAGCTACTGGTCTCAGCTCAGTTACCAGCACACCAAAGTTCACATCACTGAAAGCCCCATTGCAACTGACGTTAATTGGAGCCTCAGCTCGGTTTCCTTCATAAAATGCGCCTATTTTGAGACTCAATTGGCCATCGTTTGTGCCTACATATCCGTCTACCAACAAATGTCAGTGCACACTTTCCCACCAGGCAAACACACCACCAGCCTTCAGTGCACGCTTCCAGACACACACACCACCAGCCATCAGTGCACGCTTTGCCACCAGGCGCGCACACCACCAGCCGTCAGTACACGCTTTCAAAAGGCACACAAACAGCACCAGCCATCAGTGCACGCTTTCACCAGGCATACACACCACCGGCCGTCAGTGCAAGCTTTCACCAGGCACACATCACCAGCTGTCAGTGCAAGTTTTCACCAGGCACACACACCACCAGCCATCAGTGCGCTCTTCCACCAGGTACACACACCACCAGCCGTCAGTGCACGCTTCCACCACACACACACCACCAGACGTCAGTGCACACTTTCACCAGGCACACACACACATCACCAGCTGTCAGTGCACGCTTTCACTAGGCACAAACCACCAGCCGTCAGTGCACGCTTTCACCAGGCACACACACCACCAACCTGCAGTGCACACTTCCACCAGGCACATACACCACCAGCCATCAGTGCACGCTTCCACCAGGCACACACACCACCAGCTATCAGTGCACGCTTCCACCACACACACGCCACCAGCCGTCAGTGCACGCTTTCAACAGGCACAAACACACACCACCAGCTGTCAGTGCACGCTGTCACCAGGCAAAAACCATCAGCCATCAGTGCACGCTTCCACCAGGCACACACATCACCAACCTGCAGTGCACACTTCCACCAGGTACTTACACCACCAGTGCACAATTTCTACAGGCACACACACCACCAGCCATCAGTGCACGTATCAATTGTTAACGCATTCACAATTAACTATTGTAGCAATCGCAGTATGGCGCACTTTACTTTTATGAAAATAACATAAAGGGAGATAATCGTGTGGCTTCGTTCTCCCTAGCTAGATATGAATAAACAACAAGAATCCACCAGTGCATAAAGAGTGTTCCCTACTATGGTGGGGAGCACACAGTGTTTTTAAAATACCCCTCACACACCAAAAGGACCCTTGGTGTCATGCTTCATCATTGGGGTCTTCGCACCCCTCTACGGGATGCGGCGTGCTACTACCTATGACTACGTGGGAGCACTTACTTCGATGACTATGCGTGGTGCGTCTGAGGGTTGTTTGAAAATGTGAGTGAGTGGTGGGGTTATAAAGTGAGTGATAAATTAAAAAGTACCTGGCTCTCGTGGGGTGGACTCAAAAGAATTTTTAATGGGCCCCCGGGCTGGTACTGTTAAAAAGGTGAGATTAGAGGTGTTTATGTAATGTAATGTACATCACCTCCTGTGTGCGTCAACATGTTTCGGAGTGGAACACCTTCTTCTGGACGGGGTGCACAAATCCCCACCTTACTCACGTTTTTCTACTCAAAATCCGTAATTTTTACAGAAAAGTGAAATGTGATGCAGGCTAAAATGTACCTACAATATTAATATCGATGGTTTCTGCAATTTGCAAAACCTAAGGAAGGAAGGAGGAAAAAAACATAGTGATGTTGCAATCTGCTCCTTATTACTTTCATGGTACAGTGACCTGAAGAAAAATAAAAAATAAATATATATATATATATAGTGTGTGGGCTGCGATCACTAGACAAATGTTGTCATTCTACTTGTGATGGTGTGCCCTGTAAAAAAGAAGAACGAGGACAAGACATACAAACATTAAACATAAAACACACGCTCTATTTGTTAGAAATACTGTGATTCTGGGACATAATGCTATGAGGAGGGTAATCAGAGCCTTTGTAAATGCATACTTGTTTACTCCATCTTTTGAGCCTCATGAGCCTCATAACATTGGGGACTCTTGTGCCGTTTTGCTACCTGTAAATAATGGACAGTTTCAGGGTCTATTTTACTTACAGAGTTGTTGTTGACCTTCCGATTGTCTGCTAACTCAATACTCCCGGTTCCCAGGAGAGGATTTCTCCTTCTTGCCCCCTACGCGGCTCCGCTGTGAATGCGGTATTGCTTTGGGAGCCGTGCTTTTTATAGCTGGTTTCTTGGTCAATTGGGTGTCAATTAGGATTTAATGACCGGATATCGTTCCCTGCCCATGTTTGGGTATTCCGGCGCTTGTGGAGGTACTGGTGGCCGTTCTAACGTTGTCGTGAGGCGCGCTGTTACTGGGCATGCGCCCTCAATGAATGCTTACGTTTCCTCGCGCATGCGCAGTAGCGAGACGCATAATTCTCGCTGTGCGCATGCGCACAAGAAATGCCATCAGGAGATTTTACAAGCCTGATTGCTCGGGTTTCAATATTTACAGTATTGAAAAATGTTTTGCATTACCCTCAAAGGCGTTGCATAGTGCAGAGCAACGCGTTAAGAAAAACATACCGATATGCAACCCTTGTCTGTTTGTTGATTGCTGCGTCTTGAGTATTTATAAGAGGCGGAAAACACAGGATGCTCTTTATTCAGAATGAAACATGGTGGGTGCTCGTAATGAGCCCCCTGAGGGGTTGTGTCCTTATCCATTGACAATGTTTGCCTGATACCTTGGCCAAGGAGTCATATTATGCAAGGGTTGGACCTGTTCAGGCTCGGTCCATGGTGGGTGTAGTGGGGAAAGAAACGGCTGTCAATCCAAGGTTGTTAGTTCAATTGCCCCCATGGTATCTCATCATTAAGGCCAGTGATGTGGGTTCCTAGACGGAACACCAATTGTTGCTCCTTTTGAAACAGACCGGTCTCTGACTGGAGCTGTTCTATCACAGTCCAATTAAGGTTGTTTACACAGTGTTGTGCCTCCAGGTAATAGGTAGCCATCTTAGTAGTGCTTTTCTTGCACCTCACATTACTTTTGTGCTCGCTCGTTCGTACTTTGACTGCTCTTGTCGTCATCCCGATATATTCGAGGCCGCAAGGGCAGGTGATCATGTAGACCACATTTTTACTGTTACAGTTAGTCAGTTTACTTTACTTTTAAACATGTCAGTGCATGCTTTTCCACCAGGCATACACACCACCTGCCTTCAGTTCACGCTTCCAGACACACACACCACCAGCTGTCAGTGCACTCTTTGCCACCATGCACACACACCACCAGCCGTCAGTGCACGCTTTCAACAGGCACACACACACCACCAGCCATCAGTGCACACTTTCACCAGGCATACACACCTCCGGCTGTCAGTGCACAATTTCACCAGGCACAGACACCACCAGCCGTCTGTGCATGCTTTCACCGGGCACAAACACCACCAGCCGTCAGTGCACGCTTCCACCAGGCACACACCACCAGACGTCAGTGCATGCTTTCACCAGGCACACACACACCACCAGCCGTCAGTGCACGCTTTCACCAGGCACACACACACCACCAGCCATCAGTGCACGCTTTCACCAGGCACACACACACCACCAGCTGTCAGTGCACTCTTTCACCAGGCACACACCACCAGCCGTTAGTGCACGCTTTCACCAGGCACACACACCACCAGCCGTCAGTGCACGCTTCACCAGGCACACACACCACCAGCCTGCAGTGCACACTTCCACCAGGCACACACACCACTAGCCATCAGTGCACAATTCCTACAGGTACAACACCACCAGCCATCAGTGCCCACATCAATTGTCAACGCATCCAAAATTAACTATTGTAGCAATCGCAGTATGGCGCACTATACTTTTAAACATATTCATCTAAAGCGCAGCATGCCACCATTGCTACAAGAATAAATACACATTTTTTTGGCCTACAAATTATAGACTTTTGTTGCAATTGGTGTTGCAATATTTCGCAATGCCAATAGCTCAAACTTAATTAATGCAAGACCTATTGCATTGCAAATGCTTGTTTGGTATGGTAGGCTGTTTTTTACTGTTCTTTGATATTACCAAAAACATTGTCTTCAGCAAGCACAAATGCATGCAAACACACATAACTTGCCAAACACTTTTACAGCTTGTCTTTTCAAGTTTAAAGTTGACCTGATTTGCTGATTTAGCCACTTTTGTAGTTATCTGAATGTAGAATGAGTGGCCACTTTCAATTTGGTGCCCAAGCCTATTTTGTGTCCCAGTTCAATCCTGTCTACAGGTCACAAAAGATACAGCAACATATATTCTCAGCTTCTGGCCTAAGGGGAGAGTTCCTGACACAATCCAACTCAATAATTTTGCCAGACAATTAAAACACTTTCATATGCCTAGTTGTACCTTGGGCTAACTCCTTATATATGATCCTGGTCTCCTTTACTTATGTACCCTGCCATCCATAACCTCAAAGGCTATAGTACTAATCATTTTAGTAGGGCCACAGCTGTACTGACACTTTGCATGTGAACCCTCATGCAACCTTTGACATGTGGCCATCCCCATAGGGTACCTATAATGTCCCACCCTGAGTGCACACTCAATGTAACCCCTGTACAAGTCCCTGCAGTAGAAACATGTTTGCGGCAAAGGGGATTCCTGTGCTACTTGCAAACGAGGTAACACCATGTGTTGAATACGAAGTCGGTGGCACACCAAGTATTCATACGTTATTACAGTCAAATGACCACAATACAAAGCTGTGCTCCTTGTCCTGTGGGGGAGGGAGGCCATCTTGCTTTTATGTTTGTATAGGGAAATACCACTAATACCTCACGTTTTTAAACTTTAAACTGTGTTACTTTTGGGTTGGGTAATACAGCCAGGTGGCATTACTGCACTGGATATCACAGTGGGATTTAAATACTAAACTAACATAACCTTTTTATTCTCATTAAAATACATATATGTATGCTAATTTGAAAATAGTTCATATGTGCTCTATACACGTATAACTTTGTGTCCAAACTGACCAAAGCTGCTCTATACAGTACCTCACATAATTTTCTTTTTCTTTTTTTCAGGTGGAGATTACAAATGATGTACAATCAATACTGCTCATTATGGTGGCAGTCATGGTAGCCAAAACTATTGGAGATTGGTTTAATAAGTCTTTATACAGCTCCTTACTCACACTGAAGTGCATCCCTTACTTAGAATCAGAGCCTAATGTGGTCCACAGCAATAAAGAGTAAGTGCCCATTTATATATTTATTTTATATTGCCATTCAGGCCTGCATATATATAGCACTTTATACTCCTAATGTGGTCCCAAAGCTCATATATGGGTGGGTAGCACACTATTCCATGGGTGTGATTGGATGGAAGAGTATAGGTTTATGATGTGGCCTAAGTGGGCAGTGTTTCCATGCCAAGCGTTAGGACCAGAGTTGTTCTCCTTTAGTTTTTTTTGTTACTGCACCTATGGCGTGCACTGAAACGTGAGGCATGACACAGACGCTTATGTTTAACGGGTGCAAGTGTATGCATGGTGTTGTCTATGAATGCAGTGTGCCTTAGTGGGAAGTGGGTGCATTAAATGCACAGGCTCATAGTTGCCAGCATATGAAATAAATGTCCTGGGACACTTTGCAGCACAGGGCTGCTGCAGATGGAAAGTTTTTGTTTGCTTACCTGTGTGTAATAAAGAGGTACAGTCGCTGCAACAATATTACCCGCAACAGTCTTCAACTTGCCGGGACAGTTGGAAATTATGCAGTCTCCTCATAATGCGTACATAGATATATGCAAAACAAGTGGCTATATCTACAAAGCATGTTGGTGATTTTTATGAGTAGCCAAGAGCCCAATGATCACACCAACTATAGCAGACTTGAGAAAGGGACATGAAGGCCAATTAAACGCACCCAGCGCAAATGAAATGCAATAAAATGTGCCTGGAATTAATTAATCACATTTTCTGAGCTAGCCCCGGCAGGCTGCTCTCACCTAGGGCCAGTCAGTACAACTAAAGCGCACTGGGGGATGGCATTCAAAGCCATTGCAAAGAAATCCCAATACAGACAAAGCTGTTTGGAATTAATGTATCAAATGCACCCAAGGACTGAGACAACTCCATAAGGCAGATGACACCAGGGTCCATGTACACTAGGTAAAGGGGATTCAAGGAAGGGTCTCAAAGCTTATGAAACAACTTAAATATTCTCAATACAAACTTATTGCCAGGTATAAATCAATACGATATCTGCTTAGTTTATGAGATAAACCCAGGAGGCCGATCCCACTGAAGGCTACTCACATCAATTAAAGTAAATTTGAGGAAAGCCCATTTAAAAATGCCTAAGCCAATTTAACAGTACCCAGTACAGACATAAGTGTCTGGAATTGTGGAATCAAATAGCTTGCTCCAAGGGCTAAGGTATCCTCATAAGGCTAAACCCAGCAAGGTCCAGACTTGCCATCTTAAAACAGACTTGATGAAGGGACTCAAAATCCATTTGACCAAACCCAAAGCTAACGTAATTGCACCCCATACAGGCAAAAGACACCTGTCCTTATTGTATCAAGCAACGCCAAGAGCTGAAATAACCCCAGAGGCGAACCCAACCAAGGCCAAAGTAGTAGAAGCACTTTGGTGTTCCTTTTACTTCGAAGAACGCAAGTTAGGACAAGATCAATGTTTCACCTCTGACCATTATGCAGCTGAGCCTTGAATACTCTTTACAGTTGACGTATTTAATGGCATATGTAGACCTATCAAGTCAAAAGAGGTTTGTCTGCAGTGTCCAAAGCTGAATGCCACCCCTTGTGCCTGTTTTAGGTCCTACATGGGGTGGTGTAAGACCACACTGCCTACCTTGTTAGGCATTTAACTTTTAAGTAATGGTGTGAATTTATGTATGAACAGCAGTCACCATTTGCTAGGAATAGCAAACATTCAGTGAGATGTTGGTCAGTGTCCTCTCACTGTTCAAACGTAAAAATGGAAAGTTATATAATGAAAAGCACACACGGGGGAACCACACAAAAATGTGGACTTTTACACACTGGTGATATGATGACAGGGAGATGAGAGAGTGCCGAAATCATGTGTATCATTTGTATTTTAGACCGATCACCCTCCTCCCTGCAGTGGCTAAGATGCTGGAAAAGGCAGTCGATAACCAGATTTGTTGGTTTCTGGAATCCAACAACCTCCTGCATGATACGCGGTCTGGATTTTGAGAAGGTTTCAGCACTGAGACCGCACTACTGAAGGTCTCTGAATTCATCAAGCTCAACCTTGATAGGGGTGCATGTTCGTTCTTTTAGACCTGTCATCAGCCTTTGACATGGTCTTGCACCGCATCCTGTTGAACGGACTTGGAAGGTTTGGAATTCCAGGGAATGTGCTGGCCTGGATAACTTCAAAGCCTGAGTATAGATCTCAGGCAGTGTTTCTCTCACCCTTTCTCTCTGATTCCAAACCTCTCAAGTACGGGGTGCTACAGGGTTACGCCCAGAACCCCTCGCTTTTCAATATCTACCTCGAACCCTTGGCTAAGCTGGTGGAATCCTGGCGTTTGAAACACGCAGCTCTTGCTCTCTTTTCACGAGGAGGCTGTTGACGCCCTTAAGTCCTTTAAAAATTGCCTCATTGCAGTTGGCGCCTGGATGGGTGAGAGCTGCTTTAAGCTCAATTCTGCTAAAACGGAAGTTCTCTTTTTTGGCACAAGCAAGATCCCTGATCCTCTTGGCTGGTGGCCATCTGAATTGGGGGACGCTCATTCCCCTTCATCCTGTGTGAGAAATCTGGGCATTGAATTTGACTCTGCTTTGTCATTTGAACCACAGGTCAAGGCGGTCTCAGCTAGCTGCTTCGCCACGCTGAAAACTCTGCGAAGGAGGCTAACTTGGTGCCTTTTAACTACCGCAAGTTGATTGTCCAGAACTTTTTACTATCAAATTGGACTATGCCAATAGTCTTTGCCTAGGTCTGCCAGCATACCTACTGTATCGATTGTAGACAATCCAAAATGCCACCACGTGCCTCATGCGCAATGTTCCGATGCAGCAATCGGTGTCTGCTCACCTTCGCCAGCTACATTGACTCTCTGTGACCAGCCGCATCAGTTTCAAGGCTCAAATCTTTGCCCATTGAGGTTTTGAGAACAAAGGATGTCTGTACCTCAGATGCAGACTCAAGGCTTACCGTTAGATAGATCTTTCAGGTTTAACTCAGAGAGGTTCCTTTGCATTCCGAGGATCAGTAGGGCTAGGCGTGGAGAAAGACCCTTCCCTACCTACAAGATGAGACTGGTTGTCTGCACCCCAATACACATTCCTCCTAGGCCGTTTATAATCAGCCCAGGAGATGCCCTTCTTGTCCATGACCCCCGCAAGCGCTGAACATGTTGTGTCAATGCGTCCTGTGATCGGAGGAGCCCCCAGCCCCATTTGAATGTTTCAGGAGAATTAATTGACCAGCTCTCCTTTAAGTACTGACCATTTCCACCAGTTCCTTTTTACAGAATCTCTCTTCTGCCATAAAAAATATCTGCACACTAACGCAGTTGAGGCTTATCTGACTGCTACCTTCGGACAGACTGAAGACAAGCCTGATCTTGCATCCAGATAGAAGTGCTGCTGGGCTGCCCTACGAGGCTAGGGCTCTGCCTGCTACGGAAAAGGATGTTCGATGTGTCGTGTACAGAAGCTAAGCTACTCCACTTGTGAAAATCTGTGCTGCTCCAGTGGAGAAAACCCAACAACTCCATTTTGCTTTTGCTGATCTGCCCGGTACATAGAATAGTCGTCGCCACTGCACGTGTTCTGATTCTTGCTCCAATCAAACACCTTTAAAACGGGCAATAGTGTCATTGCTTAAATAGTGCATTGTTGGCGGGCTAAGTGAGAAATGTCTTTTCAACCGCATTGAGAACAAAAACGTGTTTTATATTTTTGCTGTGGATCACGGCAACCTGACTTCTTTCTGCAAATGCTGGTTTCGGTAGTTTCAAAGCACAATCATTCAGTTCTCCTCGCGCCGAGCCGTCTCGCGCAGCGGTGCCTGTAAAAAGGCCCTTAAGAGTCGGGCTCTGGTGAGGCGCGCGCCTCTATAAACACCCGCCCCATGAAGCCATGCTCACGGGGGCACACTCGGCTTTCTGCTGCCAGGAAGGTCGTTAATGAGGGCGAAGAGAGAAAGAGCGCAGCCAGATATTGCTGCTGCGTTTCACAAACTGCCATGCACTTCAGAGGCACATATCTCCCCAAAGGGCACGTTTTTATGGCAGGGACTGGGGTTCACCGCCAGCTCTTTGAATGTCTATTGGCATAGTCCAGCTTCTTGTAAAGTCTTTCCAGAGAGTTTCTATATTTAATACCAAATTAGGTTGTTTTCATAGCCAACACATTTGACTCAAGTACATGTTTAAGAAAACTCATTATGACTTTATTGTAACAGGTGGTGGTCTATTAGAAACGTTTTGTGGCATTACTAAGTTTATTTTTATGTTAGCACACTTTGTTAATGTTTATTGACAAGTTATGTTAGTATTGATTTAAACTGTCCTGCCACGTGTGGGTGGGAGCACTGTATACCGTGCTGCTGTACTTGTGTCAGAAGGGTCTGTTCACAAAGGCATTCTGGAGTACAAAAGTAGAATTCCCGTAGTATTTGTTACATACTCTTAAATGGCTGTTGTGAATTTTACCAAAAACATCTTAAAGTGGGAATTAAATAGGGATGCCCAGGGAATATTTATTTTAAAAAATGAGTTCAAATAGAAAGGATTGCATCCTCTTTAGTAATAGGCAGTTGATAAAAAGTCACGATTCAGGTAATCCTTTTGTAACGAGTTTATTTCGATGCAAACACCAACGAGAAACCAGTCTTCTCAGCAGCTCTCCCACAGCTAGAATGCCCTCATCAACAATCCATGAAGTCATGCATTCTACATTCTGCACTGCACATGAGCTAATTACAACCCCCCCCCCCCTTACAAAGTCTTATGAAATAACAAAAGAATATACTTAAGGAACATAAAATATAAGAGATGACAAAACTAAACACACGATCACCCAAATTCCATTTCTTCATCCTGACTGACATCTTGTCATCATATCTTTGTTTATACTTCTGTTGATATTCAGCAAGTCTAGTTCTCTTCAACTCATCTGTTACAGCTTTACTTTCGCAAACAGGAAGCCAAGCTGGATTGAGTTTAGAGCTTGCCACCTACCTCTCAAGGCCTCCAATGGAGATCTCTGCGAAATAGCATTAGGAGCAGTACGGTGTGCCAACCAAGTTTCCCTCAGCACACTACTGAAAGAAGACTTTGAATCCATGGCTCGTTGGGCACAACTCCTGACTATCCTGTTCATTCTCTCAGTGAGACCATTAGCTTGTAGAGAATACAGGGCAGTCTTCTGATGAATGACTCCAAGATTTCCCAGAAAAATATCCATTTCATGAGAAGTAAACTGCACTCCATTGTCAGTAATCAAATACTTAGGGATCCCTTCTAAAACAAACATATCCTTTAACCCCTTAAGTGCTGCCATCGGCCATTGGTCGACGGCAACGCTACCTCGCTGGTGCTGCCGTCGGCCAATAGCCGACGCGGCCTCGCCCGTTTTGCGGAAGTGCGGCACTTCCGCAAAATCGTCGGCGCAGTAGAGGGGTTAAGAATCCAATCACTGACCTTGAGTTGACAACACCCATACATTTCAAAACTACCCATTTTGAAGTGTAATCAACCAAAAGTACTATAAATCTCTCATGAGAAGGCATTAGCTCGAACGGACCGACTATGTCCAAGCCAAGCTTAGTCCAAACAACATCAGGATACTTCAGGGGTGAAAGGGGAACATGGCCAGTAGCACGAGATTTATCATTAATGGCACACAAGTGACAATCTTTAACAATAGACTCTACCATTCGGTCCATACCAGGCCACCAGTACCTTTCCCTGAGCAGTGCCTTAGTGAGACTCCTGCCCAAGTGTCCCTCGTGAGCTAACTTGACTACTCTTTCTTTCAATTCACCAGGCGGAACCACCCTATCCCCCCTCATGAGATTTCCTTGACAGTCCAAAAAGGCTTCAGATCACGGTCAAATTCCTTGTAATCTGGCCAACCGTTGGAGATGACTGTTTTAAGGGATGAAAACAATTTATCATCATTAGCACATGACAACCATTTTTCTGTAGACAACGAAAGTTCCATTACCCAATTCACACAATCAACATCCTCGTGTGTATGTTCAATCTCAATTGGCATCCTTGACAAACATTCAACAACAAAAGGAGAGGTAGGGAGAATGAGGACACTCTCTTAGTCCCCGGTTAATTATGCAAAAACAAGAAAAGAGAGGTCAGATCAGGCTATTGATCAATCTAAACGCAAACTTTACAGACCACAGTTCATGGAGTTAACACAAGATTCGACTATCACAACCGATTTGGGTGATAAAGAAAGCCCTCACACACTGACCTAGTCAGTGTCATGCTTCATCATCGGGCCCCACCGACAGAGGCCGAATGCCTCTGTGGTGTGCTACGACGCCAGAAAGACTGCGGAGCAGGTTTTGTGTTTGGAGGGCGTGCTCTTGTTTACAGTGAAAGGTTTAAAAGTGCCTGAAAAAGGGTATCGAAAATTTTTTTATTTAATTACTCAATTCCAAAAAATACTCCGTAAATTTGGAGTGGATAGCTATCCTCGGGGTCCGGATTTGAGGCCACAAACAGGTTTAACAGTGGGTCGAGAGCGCTGAGGGCGATGTGCCAGGTCGCTCCGATCCCCTCCCGAGACCCATGGTGCTAGTAGCGCCCCTTTTGAAAGTGCAGTGACACTCCAAATTTACGGAGTATTTTTTGGAATTGAGTAATTCACTCTTCCATTATTTTTATGCACTTTTTTCACTTCTTATTTTTCACTTTCACGTCCCCAGGTTAGGGTGGGTGATTAGAGAGCCCATACCGCCGGGGTGTAGTCCTGAAGAATGCCACGGTATTATACCACCCTTATGGCTGAAACATGTTGACTAAAAAATTGAGTATATTCTGTATTTTACCAACCTTAAACCTTGGCATGTAAATACAGACACATAATACTCCTTATTTTGTGCCTCAGGGATCATTTATTAAATAAATTTTTTTCGATACCCTTTTTCAGGCACTTTTAAACCTTTCACTGTAAACAAGAGCACGCCCTCCAAACACAAAACCTGCTCCGCAGTCTTTCTGGCGTCGTAGCACACCACAGAGGCATTCGGCCTCTGTCGGTGGGGCCCGATGATGAAGCATGACACTGACTAGGTCAGTGTGTGAGGGCTTTCTTTATCACCCAAATCGGTTGTGATAGTCGAATCTTGTGTTAACTCCATGAACTGTGGTCTGTAAAGTTTGCGTTTAGATTGATCAATAGCCTGATCTGACCTCTCTTTTCTTGTTTTTGCATCCTTGACAAACAGTCAGCAGGCTTGTTATTTTGACCTGGAATATGCTTCACATGAAAATTAAAACTCCTGCAAGCCTTCACTCCACCTCCGCCTAGGGGTCATATGATCACTGTGATGACATGAAAATATTTGTACAAGAGTATGGTGATCAGATTTCACGACAAACGGAATCCCCCAAAGATAAAACTTTAAATGATGTACCGCCCAAAACACACTCAGTGCTTCCCTCGCAGCACAAGCGTAATTGGCTTCAGCTTCTCTAAGAGCTCTGGAGGCAAAGGATACTAATCTCTCCTCTCCACCCACAATTTGAGAAAGAACAGCTCCAAGTCCTCTGAGACTAGCATCGGTTGTCAATATGGTTTTCAACTTGGAATCAAAATGACTAAAGTTGGCATTTTTCCAATTTCTAGCTTTACCAAGTTGAAAGCTGTCTCACACTCCAGTGACAAGACAAACAGTGCCCCCTTTTTTAGCACAATCCTGATGGTTTAAACAACACTCGCAAAACCTTTGACAAACTTCGAATAGAATTCAGCTATTCCTAAGAAGGACCTAACTTGCTCTTTGTCCTCAGGTGCAGGAGCTTTGACAATACTCTCCGCAAGCTCCAGCTTGGGTTGTATGCTGTCTCCAGAAATTACATGACCGAGATAGGGTACAGACTTCAGCCCAATTCTGCACTTTTCTCTCTTGACAGTGAGTCCCCTGTCCCTTAACTCGCTCAACACCGATCTCAAAACAGACTCCAGCGCACACTCATTTTTGCCATACACTAAAATATCCTCTTGAAAAAACAAGACATTGGGTAGATTCCCCAAAACCATCTTCATTACTCTTTGAAAACAGGCTGCAGCCGAGGCTAAGCCGAAAGGCATTCTCAAGAATCGATACGCCCCCAAGGTAGTAACGAAAGATGTTAAATGCCTGGACTCCTTTTGAAGAACGATCTAATGATAAGCTGATGAAAGGTCCAGTACACTGAAAATCTTGGCTCCCTTCAACAAACTAATGGACTCAGATATGTTAGGGAGGGGCTGTCGGTCCACCCAGATCCATTAGTTCAATCCACGCAAGCCCACACACATTCTCACAGCAGAACCACCATCCTTGGGTGCCAAAACCACCGGAGCCAACCATTCTGAGGGCTCAATCTCTTCAATTACACCCAACTTCAACAATCTTTCAAGCTCCAACTTCAACGGCTCAACCATCAAATTGGGCACTCTCCGCACCTTGTGAATACAAGGTTTTGCTGACTTCTTAAGAATGATGCGATGCTCAAACCTTTGAGACAACAGAGAGCATCAGAGAACACTTCAGGAAAATCCTTGAAATATTTGCACACATCATCTGTAGCATCAACCGACATTATTTGAGGGTTCCCACACACATCATCCATCAACACAACTTGGTCCTGAGAATTCTTAGCATCAGGATTCAGGATTATCCCTAAGTCACATTGATGTCTCCAACCAAGAAGATTGTCTCCTCTCACAGCCACATAGACTTTCCCAATTGTCTCTCTTCCCTTGAACACAATCTTTGCACTACATACCCAACGATGTCAATACGAGATCCAGTATAACTAAGGGGAGTAATGTCAGAAGGTAAAAGCGTTACATTCTCCAGACCTACAATCTCATCCCAAATCTTGTTGCCTATCAATGTAAAAGGAGAGCCTGAGTCAGCCATAACTTTGAACTCCTTACCATCCACACAAATGATGCAAAATGGCATACTAATTTTCTCAGTATCAATCATTCCATCACTTTCAGATATGCTAGACACAACTACAGTATGGATAGTATCAGGAACATCTTCACTTGTACTCTTTTTCCTTTTTGATTTGCAGCCACGGGCATATGGGCCTTTGATCCCACAATTGTTGCACACAGAATCTCTAGCATAACAATTGGGAAAGCTTGACGAATGAGAAAAACTACCACATCTATAACATCGCCCTCTTTGATAGTCACTATTTCTCTCACAATCAAAAGAACCTCATTGACGTATATCTCATTCATTGTGTTGTAAGACAGCATTGGTGGTGGAAGGGTGAGATTGAGAGTTCTTTGGCGCACCTTTTCTTTTGGTATTCACTGACACCTTGGCAATATCGTCAGAATACTCCTCATAAGTGTCACCGTCGGATAATGCACGTACACCGTCTTGGTTTTTCTTCACCACCTCACCTTGAGTTTGATTACCTTCATCCCTATTTTTCCTTATTTTTTTAACCTAAGAAGAAGTATTTTCAACACCTTCTATGATTGCGACAGCTTCAGTTAACATGGGATTTTTGGATAAAAGTTTTTCTTGCACTCTAGAGCTGTTTGTACACCCCACTAATTGATCCCTCACAAGGGAATCTGAAAGTTCTCCAAATTCACAAGTGCATGCCAGGGTCTTGAGACAAGCAACGTAACTCCCAACACGTTCAGTGGGACTTTGCACTCTTGTGAAAAATCTGTGTTGTTCCAAAACCACATTAATTCTGGGACCAAAATAACGTTCCAACATAGTCATAGACATTTCATACACATCTGCTGGTTCACCATCACCATTGCCTACTGGTATAAGATCCATGCTATCATAAATATTTCTGCCTTCTACACCCAAATTGTGTAGTAAGATAGCTTGTTTCCTAAAGGCTGAACATTTTTCTCCTCCTATAGCCACAATATAGGAATCAAATAACTTTCTCCATCTTTTCCAAGGAAGAATTGGCTCTCCCTTCTCAGAAAGAAATGCTGGAGGTTGGGGCATGAAAGTAGAAGTGGCCATAGTTTTTTTTTTGTGAAAAGTACTTGATTGTTCAGCGTTTTAATTGTTAAAACAAACCAATGAAATTCTCACCGTATTTAAGTTTTCCTTGAGCAAGCACACAGAGTTTTTGTAGGATGACGAATTCTCTTCAAACAAGTCGCGCTGGTTGCTTCGTTGAAAGCACGTTGAAATTTACAGTAGAGCGTTTCTTAACTTAACAAACATGGCCGCTACGTCGTGTGATCTGAGGAGCAGCCTAAGCGTCAAGGTTAGAGCGGCGAGTGTGACGCGCAGCCCAAGCATCAGTGTCCAAGCTGACGAGGTTGGAATGCTGAGCGTCAGAGTGGCGTGAGGAGCGGACGAAGTGACACATGCAGACAGATTCAAAAGTAAGCTTATCGCTGGTAAAGATTGCAGTTGCAGGCCGAAGTTTAAAAGATAGCAACAACTGTCAATTTAAAAATGATGAGTAGTTCTTTAGATATTTAGAGAGTACATACGTCTAGTTTGGCTTTAGGCTCCGTGTCCAAAAACGATTCTCTGCTCCAACGAAATCCCCTTTTTAGCGTGTAGTCACACTATTCTCCGCTCCATGTATTTTTCCAAAACCTTTCATGATAAGTGGGTTCATAGGGGAGTCGGTGGTTGCTTGCGCTTGTCCTCAATCAAGCTCCTCGTCGCCAGTGATAAAAAGTCACGATTCAGGTAATCCTTTTGTAACAAGTTTATTTTGATGCAACCACCAATGAGAAACCAGTCTTCTTAGCAGCTCTCCCACTGCTAGAAGGCCCTCATCAACAGTCCATGAGGTAATACATTCTACATTCTACACTGCATATAAGCTAATTACAACAGCAGTTCCATGCTTTGGGGCCGATTCATAAAGGCATGTAAAAGCACATAAATGAGTTTTCCAATATACTACTTCCCCTACTCATCAATGCTTTCCTGTGTCAGTCAGCTTCAGAGCCTTCATGCAGCCTGCCCTGATGCAAGCGTTTCTTGAGACAGAAGGGCATGCAGACAAAAACATTACAAACCATTCTCGTCATAACTTTCATATTTGCAGAGGGCGTGGCCTGACAACATGGCCGGCTAGACGCATATCGGCACTGCTCCTGCCCCAACGGTGGAAATCCTGCAAAATCCTGGCGGTTTTGTGACCTCCGAAGCACAGACTAGCAGCGGAGGACCCCTGACTCCGAGGGTCCCGGTTGCGATGGGCGAAAACGGCTGCGGCTGGAGAGCTTGGATGCGGGCAGCTGGAGACCAGTCGGAATCTTGCTCCCTAAGATGGCGACCCCCGACCTGCGCTGAGAGGTGGGGATCGCCGCGAACTACCCCCGCTTACTGGCGGGCTGTAGATGATGTTTTTTTCAGTTTTTTTCAGGGCTGTAGATGTGCCATTGAATCTCGGTGAGACCCGCTGCCCTTGCTGAACTGCTGTGAGGCCCCAGAAGGGGGTGAAGGGGGAGAGAGACTGCCACGGATGGACCGACCGGAGTGACCCCGGAGGCCCGGAGCGAGATCTACGTGAGCCCGGTGCAGTGAGGCTGGCGCGATCGGCCTGATTTCCCTCCAGCTGGACGAGCCCAGACGTGTGGCGGGGGCAGACGTGGGGCCCGCACGGCTGATCAGACGACTGTGGCTTGGGACTGAGTCTCCCGTTGGTGAGGTGAGGATACCCCCTATAAGGTAAAGACTTCCCTGGTGACGGCGAGGCCGTGCGGCCCACGAGTAGGCCTGGGGCACTCACTCCACGGATCGGCAGAGGGCCTGGCCAGCCGCGGACCTGGGGAAGTGTCCAGTGGCAGAAACGGGTGGCATTGATAGTCGAGCATGCCGGTGGTGCCAAATAGCTGCCCCGGCCACCGTAAGAGGTGGCCTGTGCAGTACTAATGATACTTAGACCCGTGGCTCTGCACTGGGGGCAGTGCAGAACGCCTGGGGTATACCCTCGGATCCAGGCCACCCTCTGGACCGGTTCCGGCACCATTGTTCTCTGACAGAGGGGTCACCAGGAAGCGCCTAAAGACATTTGCGCTGGACACGGAGAAAGATAGACCCCTTAGCGGTACCCAATCCAATAAAATTATGTAGTACATGGTTCCAGGCCTGACTTCAGCTGACCCACTTAGAAAAGACCCAGAGCAGGGGACCCACCAGGGTTCAGCGGCCCGTGACAAAGTCGATATTCTGGAAGCTATACGTGACTCCCAAGTTGCGCTGGAAACCAAAATGGACGGGATGGCCATGGACATCAACCATTTGCGCCTGGATCTCAGGAAGGTAACAGACAGGGTTAAAACCACAGAAGGAGACCTGAACGCATTGCAGACCGAGATCCGTCAGCTGCGGGAGATAGTAACAGCCCTCCAGGACCATATAGGACACAGAAGCGCGGTCGAGGAGGAACAACCTCTGTTTTTTGGGGTTTACAGAAAAGGCGGAGGGGCTGGAGGCGGACCTATTCCTGGAAGGTTGGATTTTCACAACATTCCTGAACCTCAGCCTCTCCAAGATGTTTGTGGTGGAGAGCTCATAGATCCATTGGGCCGCCGCCGAAACCGGGATCCCCGCCCAGAGCCATGATCGCCCGATTTTTTAATTTCAGGGACCGGGACACGATCCTGCAATTTATTCGCACGAATGGTCCGCCCAGATTTGAAAACCACAATATCCATATCTACCCAGACTATACGAAAAAAGCACAGGATCTACGAAATGACTTCTTGGGTGTAAAACGCCGGTTGCGAAACCTCAACATCAAATACAGCTTAATGTTCCCGGCCAGGCTCTGTGTACAATATGGAGACAAGGTACACTTCTTTGGTAACCCACCGGAGGTAACAGACTGGATGGACTCGCTGTGCTTGGCCGGCCAGGTCCAAAACCAGGGCTGGCAGGAACAGAGAAGGAGGAGTGGTCGCCAACGGAACCAGCACCGTTGCAATGAGGAGCAGAGACCCAGGGTACGGGACTTGGCGGACGGAGGGCGCATCATAGTAAGTAGGGTGCTGGATGGCACCCTACTGATGGAACTGGAGGCGATCCCAATGCAGAACCAGTTCTCTCCACTATGTCTGGTACAGGAAACGCAATCGGAGCTGTGGGGCGCCACCAGCCCAGTTGATGGGGGCTCAGGAGACAAGTGAGTGGCAGACTCTCCACTGAGAACTAGGGAATCTGGGTTGTAGACACTGTGAGTACAGGCTTTGACCTGAGGCACACTTGACTCTGATGCAGGGCTCGTATGAGAAGGTCTCGGGCCCAGGGACACTAAAGGGGGGGCTGGAAAAGTTTTTGAGGAGGTTGCACTACTTCGCCCATATACCCTTTTGACTCGCCGGCCGTAGAGTGCTGAGGTGGCCTGGCTAGACCACCAGTCGGGCGGGGCTGCGCAGTGCCAGTCAGTTGGCTGAATCTCTGAGTCCAGGGGGTTGCCTGACTTGTGAAAGTGAGTTCATTTATAGTCATTATTTCAAGTTGGGGAGGGTGATTTAGAGGGTGGGCGGAGCTTTGGGGCGAGGTTCTGAGTCCTCAGACCAGGGTTGGGTTGTGAGAATGAAGTACTACTGCCTGTGGGTGGGGGGAGGTGGGGCTGGGGGTTCACAGTATTGCTTTATTTGGGTTGCTGCTGGGTCTGGTCTTTGTTGCGTCACTAGAGGTCGGAGGAGATTGCATCACGAGGGGTCACGCTATAACACTTTTGGGGTCCCCCACTCGAACATCTGGTGCCGCTGCACCCACAGCTGCTGACTCATGCCAGGTGACACGCAGAAGTATAAATTCATAACGTGGAATGTCTGGGGCTCAATAATATGGTCAAACGGATCTTGGTGGCAACATACCTTAGGCGATATGGGATAAGTATAGCCCTACTCCAGGAAATGCACCTATGGGGAGACTGTCTTAAATATGTCCAACGCAGATGAAGGGGTCAATTGTTTGCTACATCCTACTCAGGGTTTGCTAGGGGAGCGCTTATTTGCGTGGCACCAGGAGTTCCCTTTAAGGTTATACACACTAGACAAGATCCTGATGAGAGGTTTGTGATGTTGGAGAGGACGCTGGATGGACGCAGTATATACTTGGTAAATATTTATGCCCCGAATAGTTATGATGGTGAGTTTTTGAGTCGTCTCTTGGGGCAGCTAGGTCTGGATCCAGATACGGAATTGATTGTTGCAGGAGATTTTTAATTGTGCCCTTGATGGGGAGTTAGATAGACACCCCCAATGCTGGATGCCAAACCTAAAGTGAGAGAAGCTATAGGCCAGATGCTTCAAAACTATTGCTTATTGGATATATGGCGACACCGCAAACCTGATCGTCGAATGAACTCATGCCACACACCTGTTGCCAACACCTGTAGTAGACTAGACTAGACTATTTTTTTACTCACAAGACGGCTGCGCATCAGATAGAGGAGAGGCAATATCTGGCCCGCTATCTGTCCGATCACTCCCGCTGTTCATAACATATTCTCTAGGCTGGCCGAGTTCTAAGGTACCGCTATGGCGGTTTAACATCGAAGCCTTTGTAGACACGACCTACAAGGATGCCATAACGAATGGGCTGGATGCCTATTTTGATGTGATGGGGCATGGCCAGAACCAGGGCAATCGAATGGGATGCGATGAAGGGAGTGATATGGGGGGTCTGTATGTCCACGTAGGTGGGGGTTAAGAAAGTGCTGGAGCGAGATCTAAGCCAGCATGAGGAGCACGTGGTAGCACTAGAGAAAGAGCTTCCCACGAACAGGGATGGGCCGGCTAAATGGGCAGTATTGAGATGGAAGATAGGGGACATCTGGGACTCGCTAGGCAAATTTAACAGAAATGCGAGCTGGCGCCGCTGGTATACAGAGGGGGACAAGGTTGGACGGCTACTTACTCAGCCCCACCCAATTCTAACACTTGAAAATGAACACGGCCGTATGGTATATACTCAAAATGAGATCAATAAAGCATTTCTGACGCATTTACATAGAATATACTCCAAGTGCCAGCCCCCACAGCCCCTCAGGTTGTGGAGGCCTACCTAGCCGAGGTGAAACTGCCTTGCATAGACCCTCAGAGTCAAGAGGCCTTCGGGGCCCTGTTTAGCGGAGAGGAGAGACGGGCGTCAATCGCCCACCTGAAGACCGCTAAGTACCCGGGATGGATGGCATAGCAGCTGAACTCTACAAAGAATATGGGGGGTCTTGATCCCTAAACTCCTAGAAATCACAGCGGAAGCTAGCGAAAGTGGCATACTCCCAGACTCCATGCGGGAAGCATTGATAGTGATGATTCCCAAACCGGAAAGGATCCCCTGCTCCCCAGTTCTTATTGACCAATTTCTATGCTTAACGTTGACCTTAAAATCATTAGCCAGGTGCTAGAAGTAGGCTCCTCCCATATCTTCGGCAGCTGGTATATGATGACCAGTCCGATTTTATACCAGGCAGGAATATGCTGCGGAATATCCGCCGCCTCGCACACGTTATTCGGTCATTGGAGGGACGGACCCAACAGGGCACCTTAGTGTTCCTAGATATCGAACAAGCATTCAACTCGATCCGATGGGACTATCCATGGCAGGTGCTTCTAAAAATGGGACTGGGGGAGGGATTTGTAAATTGGGTAAAACTGCTCTATGCCTGACCGGTGGCGAGGGTTCGCCCGGGGCGATACGTGTCGGACACAATACCCATAGTGAGTGGGACGCGGCAGGGATGCCCACTCTCCCCCTTGCTGTTTGCCATTGGCTTGCCATCTCCGTGGTGTACTCCAGGGACAGGGCATCCCGGTGGGAGGTACGGAACATACCGTATTGCTGTACGCCGATGATGCGTTGGTATACCTGAATCGGCCAACCCAGTCATTGCCGTCACTGATTGCTGCACTGACTCAATTCGCTGATGCCTCCGGGCTTTACATTAACAAAGCGAAATCACAGGTATACGTGATTGGATCGGAGAGTGAATGGGACGGAGCCCAGCTTCCGGAGATGGAACATCCATGGGTAGAGGATACACTGCGCTCTCTGGGGGTATGGATCATGAGGAGGATACTCCGGGGTCTTCAGGGTAGTGTTGCCTTCTGGAACACACTTAAACTCTCCTTGATTGGGAAGATCGCCTTGATAAAGATGGTGGTCCTGCCTCGATGTCTCTTCACAATGCAGGGTTCCTTCTTTGAACTCCCACATTGGGTTTTTCAGGGAATTGGATGCACTGCTTGTTCTACTGTTATGGAAAGGGAAGCGATGCCGGATTAGTCTAGAGGTCATGAAGCATAGGTGGGGCAAAGGGGGTTTAGAGATTCCAGATTTGGAACTTTATTATTTTGCATCACAACTACAACAGATCGCTGCAATTAAGGCCCTCGTTTCCAGAGGCTCTGGGGCACACCCATACCCTGGTCACTATGATCACCATGACTGGGGGGCGGAAGTTTGTTACTCACCTATATTTTGCATCATAAATAACACAGATCCCTCATGGGAAAGGTCCTTGGTGGCAGACACATATGGAGACCGACAGTTAGGAGCACTTCTCTGGTGGGCAGGGAGGCAGCGGGAACACAGTCCTCCATTGGTGCGGCTGTTAGCTGCAATATGAGACTGAGTGGTACGACTTCCATAGGGGCGAAGGCCCCAAGCCATAGGGGAGAGACACAAGGAGATCCAGTATGAATACTAAGAGGCAGGGGGGAGGGGGTGTATTGGGTGGGGACTTGGGGGGGTTGGAAGGGAGGTTGGGGGGAGTTTAATTACAGTTGGGTTATTATGAAACGCATAAAAATGAAGCAAACTACGTTAGATTGGAAAACCTCCACAGATGTGAGTTTAGGTCTAATTCCTTGAATTTATTATTGTTGAAATGTTCACTGCCTCGGCTGAGGTGGATGAGATGTATAATTGTTTCTGTAGGTGGTCTGCAGATTTGGAGGAACAAACTAATAAAGTAAATAAAAATAATAAAACTTTCATATTTGTGCAGTGTTACACGTCCAAACACACAATATACTTCTACAATCATTACAATTGAGCAGGATTATATAACACGGAAGGCTGTTATAGAATGCACAGTAAAATTGAAGCAAAAGGGATGCTTAAATGTCACGTTAGCAGGCTAGAAGATCAAAATTTGGGAAAAGTCAAATGGCTCACTTTCAAATCATCAAGCGGTAGTTTGGCAGACTACATTGAGAGGACAAAGATCTCAGTGTTAGTTCTCTTCTTACTGACATTTTCATGTACACTACCTTCATGGCAACAACTATTGATATCTGTATTCTTGTTTCAATGAGAATGTGAATCAGGGCCATAGAGTAGAAAGGGACACTTTTTTGTAAGTGTTATCGAAGGATTAAAAACATAGCATTAAAATAAACATACATTAATGAACAGCACATCTATTGTAAATAACTTAATTTCTTTTGACAATAGGGAGATACATCAGTTTTGAAGGTACTGAGAAAAGATAAAAAAGAGAAAAGAAAAAGGAGGGAAAAGAAAGAAGAGATAGGTTGATCTACTTATGAAGTATGCAGCCAATAAGTACCTGGGGACAGAAAATTACCCTTCTCTGGGCAAGAGCCGCCTTCCATTGTAAGGAGACAATGCACACCGAGCGGTCAGACTCTTCTGCCCATGGAAAATATTCACCCTGTAGACTCTCTGCGGCCAGTTCTGGGGAAATCAGTCTTTCGACCAACAGGATCTGACTGGTATAGGTATCCCACAGAGCAGTGACATTAACCTAATTCGCTGAAACCCTCTTAAAGTATTTCTTAGACCACTCTTGAATCACCAACATACCTTCTGGATTCAACTCCCAACAAAGAGACACTAAGTCATGTTTTACCTTCTCCTCCTGGAAATAACCTCCCCTACTTCTACACTAGTGTGCTGTAATTTCTGTATATTTATATTTTACTTACTCATTTAGCCTTTCCAGTAAATATGGTAGTTGGTATATCCCAGCATTTGTTCCGTCCACATTTGTATCATAGTTCCCTGCTCTATGGAACTTCCAGAACCCAAGGGAGTTTAGGTCAAAATGTTGAAGGGTTCTGAGCGACTGGAGACCGTGGCAGTTTGCTGTTGGGAGCATTTGTTATTCAGAACAAAACTTATTACTTACATTGTTTCCTGGAGTTTCTTTGGATCTTCCCCACCTTAAGTACCTCCTGCAGAGTGTCCACCTGAGGGTGGCTTCCCGTTGCATAGAGTCCCCCAACCTATGCCCAGTCTGAGACAGTCATACCACTGGGCCTGGAGATATGGCACCATGGGCTTCTTTCTTCCCAAACCTCCCTTCTTCTGCTCAGAAGTTGCCTTGGAATCCTTTCCCTCATGACTCTTTTAGGGTCTTTTAGAGACCTTTTCTGTATTATCTAGACTTTCACCTTTCCTCTGCAGAGGAGGAACCTGGATCTCTCTACCTGGGGTCACTCCCAAGTACCTTCCTGGACACTCTGCTGCTAAGCCACAGGTCACCTTGTTTTCCAAGTTCTCTGGGCATAGCGAGCTTTGAATGTGTTTCCGCATAATCAGAATATACAGACCATTATAACCCTTTATCTCACTGCCCTTCACCCAACCATCCAGTGCCTTAATTGATACGTGCACAAAATCCTCCCAAGACTGGTGTGACC
This sequence comes from Lissotriton vulgaris, assembly GCF_964263255.1. Classification (NCBI taxonomy): domain Eukaryota; kingdom Metazoa; phylum Chordata; class Amphibia; order Caudata; family Salamandridae; genus Lissotriton; species Lissotriton vulgaris. Next base: position 1,477,667,538 of record NC_141691.1, read on the forward strand.
GTTTCTGTGAATCCCTGAACTTCAAGGCATGCTTCTCTGCAGTTAGACCAAATTTACATGTGAGGTTCTCCTTCATACATAGGTGTATGCTTAACCTGGTCAGCTGCATCTACCTCCAATAGTGTATCCTTCACAATAATGGACTTGTACTTCCACATGCTAACCCCAAGTACTCCTCTGGGACTCTATCCATACGCAAAGTCACCTGATAAGCTGCGACCATTTACCAATATCACCCCTACTCCATAACTGGGCACCAGATCTTTTGAGATGAGGACCCTGTCTACCTCTCCTAGGCTTTTCTGAATCGCTGCCACCATCAACACTGGACTTGGAGGCCCTTCTGTACCTCAAGTTCATCTGGCGCTGGCTCCTCTCATGGGTCAAAAGGGCTGTTTTCTCTTTTAAGGCCAAGGTCAACTTTTTGTCCTCCAGTGTATGGGTTGCAGCTGCAGCTGCAGCTGCCTTCCTCCCAGCAGCTGCCTTCCTCTTTTCAGCAACTATGGTCAACTTTTTCTCCTCGCGGGCAAAGGTAGCCATCTACAATTTTAAGGCAACCTCCGCCTGTCTGTCCTCCAGCTTTTACGGGTACAAACTGCTAGAGGAGACACACTGCTCCCTGCCCTAGACAATGGAGAAGATGATGCCCCATGGGAATAACATTCCACTGGGACTGGGGCCTCCTTAATGTTATCCATGTTTTCTCTTCAATGTCTTTCTCCTTATTCTCCTCTGAGGTAGACTTTAGCTGATTGGCCTCCTCCTAGGCTCTTAGGGCAATGTAGTAATCTTCTGTTTTGGATGACTTGTTCAGCTTCAACCCTCCTTCGCAATTGAGGAATTTTAAGAAATCGCTAAAAATTAGCGAATTTCTACATACATACCATTTTGCAAATCTCAAATAGCGATCCCTTAAAAATCGCTGTTTGAGAGTCGCTAAAGGGTATCTTGATACATCTAGCCCAAAGTCACTTACTTTTTACGTCCAGTCAAAGGCTTCAATAAATTAAACTTGCGCTCAACCTTAGGTAGCTGTGGCACAGAGCAGACAGGCTCAACTTACTAAAAGTGCCAAAACAGTTAAAAAGTTAAAAACAAAACACAAGAAAAATCTCACTCTAAATTATAAAAATGGATTAAAATATAATTAACAAAATGACTACAAAACAAGAAAAATCCAATAAGGGGGACTAGTGATATGAGTTTTTAAAGATTGAAGTGAAAATAGTGCCAAAAGCACAAAGCGCCAATGGTAGTCAAATGCTGCGGTAGACTAGACTCGAGGCATGATTTGAGACCGAAAAGAGATTTTGGAGCATATTTACAATATTTTGGCGTAAGGCAGTGCCGCAAGCCTTCTAGCTACACTGCCCTACCTCAAAACAAAAGGGCATAGCTACAGGATATGGTGCATTCCTGTCCTTTATGCCAGAGCCGGTGCACAAATGGCAATCAAGCGCCAACTTAGTTACTCGTGCGCTATGGTGCAAGGGTATCTGTGCTGTTGGTATGATTCTTTTTGTGCAAGAAGGGACACCTTCCTGCACCGAAACAATCAAAGGAGCTGTTTGCCTTGTTCTATGTGTGTTGCAGAATGCAGCTTATGTGGAAAGAGGAAAAAACGAGAAGAAATGTAAACATTTTTCCTCATTACACCTGCTTTGGGAAGGTGTAAGTTTTGGTGCTGCCCCATATTTTCTGGGGCAGTGTCAAAAAACGTGGGTGTTGCGTAGAAACAAAGCAAACACAAAGAGATGATGGACGGAGTGCTGAAACTTTTCAGACACTCATCCCCAGTCACAAATCTGGGTTGTATTCATCATCGTTCTTTAGCTCACTTTGCCAACTCAGTTCAGACACAGCTCTATGCAAATGTTGTCTAATTCTGTCCAGCGGTTCAGGCAGTAGTCATGCTCAAAGGTCCTTTGGAAATTAACATGGAGAAAATGCATTTTGGGACGCCCCCCTCATGTAAGTTTTGAAATTTGGGCAGGATTCGTCAAACAACACCAAAGTTATTGACAAACCAAAATAATGCTCTCCCTATCGAAACTAGGTCATAACTATAACTACCTATTGGTGACCACTATATTTTATGATCAAATATGGATGTTGTTTCTTATGGATCTGAAGTGTCCTTCTGCCTTAATTATGCCTGTTAATTTTCATGGCTACAGTAGGCTGATTAGGCATTATATTTAAGGTACTACATTTACATAGTTCTACAAAGCCTAACCTCATTTTCAATATTGGCAACTAGAAGCAAACTTTTGGGAGATGATTGAACTCACTGTTGAATTCTTCTCCTCAAGTACATCTTGCACTTCCTCCAGGATCTTTAGATAAGTTCATTCATTAGATACTTTTATGCTAAAATTGAAAAGTTTCTGTCCCTTGATTCGGTTCCATAGACTTCTACGTGAGTGAAAATATATATGTAAACTGTTCTAAATTTAATGTATATTAGCATTAGGCTCCAGCTGACCCTTTTCTAGAGAGAGCTCTGGTCAGTTGACTATTTACTGTGCTGCTTGTTATTTTTGTATTAAATACATATTAGACTGGAGGTCTTTCCAACACGCTGTGTTTTATTTTTAACACAATTCATTTTGATGATGAACGAATAAATGCATAATGAAATGAGGAAGCCATTCCTTTTAATTGAGTTTACCCCTGATTTTAATAGGGTTTACTGGCCCCTACTTGCACCATAATAGTCATTTGCACCGCTGCTTTGCGGGCCCGGGTCTGTGGGCTCCTAGCTTGCTGCTCGTTTTTTGGGCGCCATTTTGGGTGAGGATGCGCCGTTCTAGAGGCGCCGGACCGAGCGCTCTAGTCTTGCGGCCCTCCTCCGCCCGCCCTTCTTAAGGCTGGTCATCTCTGGGCTTGCCAGAACTCCTTGCTGGACATCAGTGTGCTTGGGACCTTCACGCTGCAACGCTCTGCTTTATAGCGCTATCGAGCTTTTTAAAAACTTACCGCTTTTGCTATTTTGGTTTCTTTTAATTGAGTTTACCCCTGATTTTAATAGGGTTTCCTGGCCCCTACTTGCACCATAATAGTCATTTGCACCGCTGCTTTGCGGGTCCGGGTCTGTGGGCTCCTAGCTTGCTGCTCGTTTTTTGGGCGCCATTTTGGGTGAGGACGCGCCGTTCTAGAGGCGCCGGACCGAGCGCTCTAGTCTTGCGGCCCTCCTCCGCCCGCCCTTCTCTGGGCTTGCCAGAACTCCTTGCTGGATATCAGTGTGCTTGGGACCTTCACGCTGCAACGATCTGCTTTATAGCGCTATTGCGCTTTTTAAAAACTTACCGCTTTTGCTATTTTGGTTTCTTTTAATTGAGTTTACCCCTGATTTTAATAGGGTTTCCTGGCCCCTACTTGCACCATAATAGTCATTTGCACCGCTGCTTTGCGGGTCCGGGTCTGTGGGCTCCTAGCTTGCTGCTCATTTTTTGGGCGCCATTTTGGGTAAGGACGCGCCGTTCTAGAGCCGCCGGACCGAGCACTCTAGTCTTACGGCCCTCCTCCGCCCGCCCTTCTTAAACCCTCCCCTCTAGCGCGCAGCGGTGACGCGCAGCGGTCCGCGCCTTCACTGCGCCTGAGTCGTGCCAGAGTCCTGCCCGTCTGCGCCCGTCAGCGCTGAGGAAGCCCTAGGGCAGGGCTCCCCACCCTTGCTGGCTGCGTCTCGTGCTTTTCCTCTTGTAGGTATGTATTCTAAGGCTGATTTGCTCTATCTCCGCCCGACTTTCTCTCCCTGCTCTGATGCCTCTTTACATCCTCTGTGTGGCCCTTTTAGGTGCCCCGGATGTGCCTTCTCTCTCCCCTCACCTACCCCGATCTCCATCTATTGTTCTGTTCCCCGTAGGGCATTACATAATACTAGCTCTTTCTTGGCACCAGATTCTACCTTATTTAAGGTCCACCATCTCAATGTCAGATCTCTGGTGAAGCATCATCTTGATATCCGTGATCTACTAGACGAGTCCCCTGATATCTTCTTTATGTCGGAAACATGGCTCCATGATGATGCCTCGGCGGCTATAATTTAGCACTCCCTCCGGAGTATAAGATTTAGACCCTTAACCGTGACTCTAGAGGCGGTGGCATCGCAGCGGCTATTAAATCCAGCTATTCATGCACCTGGAGGGCCATGGATATTGCGGGATGCGAAAGTGCCTACTTCTCTGTCAATCCGCATTTCACCTTCTCTGGCCTACTCATTTACCGGCCCCCGGGTCCCGATGCTGCCTTTAGGGCCGCTCTTCCCGACGTAGTCAGTTCTTTGGCCCTCAAAACTGCCAATTTCAGCATAATTGGGGATCTTAATCTCCATTTTGATTCTCCTTGTCCTTCGGCGGCCAGTAGTACTCGTGCCGACCTGGAGGCTCTCCAACTATTTCAACTATTCAATTAGTTGAACATACTACTCATGTTGGCGGGCACATTTTGGACCCTTTTTTTACTACCCTTACATCGGTCAAAGTCCTGCCTCCTAGGCCTATGGCCTGGACTGACCACCATCTTATCGAATGTCATCTCTCGCTTAATGATTCACCTTCAGTTGCCCCTACTTCTACCATTCTTAGACGCCCCTGGAAAAAACTGAAACTGAGTGATTTCCATCAGCTTCTGGGCGCTGCTCCCTTGGGCCCTTTTACTGACGTTGAGTCAGGGTACGATCTTTACTGTAACTGGCTGACTAAAGCGTTGGAAAAGTTGATCCCTGCTACTCAGGGTAAACAGCGGCGTACACATTCTAGTCCGTGGTACGATGACTCGCTTCGACTCTTAAAAAAATCCTGCAAACAAGCCGAAAGAGCCTGGCGTAAGTCATACGAACCTGATAGAAAAACTCTGTACCTCGCCACCATCAAGAAGTACCATAGAGCTATCTGCAGGGCCCGGGCCACTTATTTTTCTCGTGAGTTCAGTGCCAGTACCAACCCCGCTAAACTTATCTTTAAGGCACTCAAAGAGCTCACTACCTGCAGAACATCTGCCGCTGAGATTTGTTCTTCCTCCCATAGCTCTACAGGGTCTCAGCAGAATACGATAGCCACTTCAAAAACTACCTTTTCGCTATCGTATCTTCCAGAGCTCTCTACGGAGGATTTTGATAGACTTGTAGCAAGATTGAAGTCGGGTTCTCCTAAAGACCAGCTACGACCCGCTCAATTTAGAGAATCTGCTTCCCTCTGTTGTCCCCCGCTTTGCAAGCTTATTAATCTGTCCCTGTCTTCAGGCTCTGTTCCTAGTGCCTGGAAACAGGCCCAGGTGGTTCCTATTTTTAAAAAACCTGCTCTGGATCCTCAAAAATCTGAGAATTATCGTCCCATCTCTCTCCTCCCGTGGGCAGCTAAATTGACCGAGGCCCATGTTAATACCATCTTAGCGAATCATCTCCATTCTGCGAATATCTTAGATCCTTCGCAGAATGGCTTCAGGCCCGGTCATAGCACCGAGACTGCGCTCCTCTTTATGGCTGAACATCTTCGCATGTTGGTTGATTCTGGTAACACGGCGGCACTGGTTCTTCTTGATCTCAGTGCCGCTTTCGACACTGTCTCCCATGACATTTTACTCCAACGTCTGGTAGAGGCCGGGGTGGACAATTTGGCACTTGAGTGGTTCCGATCTTTTCTATCTGATCGCACCTTCAGGGTCACCACCCCTCCTTTTGAATCTAAACCTCATGCGATCGCCCAGGGAGTCCCGCAGGGCTCGGCTCTTAGTCCCACTTTATTCAACCTTTATGTGCAGCCACTAGCTGCGGTCGCCATGCGTGGGAACCTGCCCATGGTATCCTACGCAGACGACACACAGCTGGCGGTCGCCATAAGTGGGGCTTCCGATCTTGAGGCTGCTAAGTTCCGTGAAGGACTTATATCTGTGGCTCGCTGGATGACTGACAACTTCCTGCAATTGAACGCCAAGAAAACCGAGGTGCTCATTTTTGGGAAACAAACCCATCTATGGGGCGATAATTGGTGGCCGCACGAGCTTGGTCCTACCCCCATCTCCGTCACTGAGGTAAAAAATCTAGGGGTGTGGTTCGACTCCCAACTAAGCTTCTCTACCCACACCAAAAAGGTTGCTGCTTCGTGCTTTGGGATTTTGCGTCAGCTTCGATCCACCTTTAAAGTCTTCGACGCTCCCACTAGACAACTCATTGTACAAGCCATGATTTTGTCTAAGTTAGACTATGCCAGCTCTCTTCTTCTTGGAGCTAATCAGGCTGAACTTTCCCGTCTCCAACGCGTCCAGAACGCTGCCGCCAGGGCTCTGGTCGGCTCACCCAAATTCTGTTCAGCCAGAAAAACCATTCATAAGCTCCACTGGCTCCCGGTTGCTCAGAGAATAATGTTTAAATCTCTTTGTCTGTTGTTTAAAATCCTCAAACACTCGTCCCCTCAGATCCTGGAGCATCTTATTTCCCCTTACGTTCCAGCACGCTCTCTGAGGTCCTCTGGTCTCCACTTAGCCATAGTGCCACGTTTTAAGAGATCTAGGATTGGCGGCCGCTCTTTTAGAGTTCTTGCTGCCAAGCTATGGAATTCCCTTCCTGCCCACATACGTGCTATTGATGGGCTTTTTTCTTTCAGGAAGGCCGTTAAAACTTTCCTTTTTCCCCCAGCTCCTTAGTGCTGTTGGGTTCTGGCTCTGTTGGTGTACTTGTCCAGTTTTTCTGTTCTTTCAAGCGCCAGGACGCCCCTTTGCTGGGGCATCTGTGCGCTCAATAAATCCGGATAACATAACATAACATAACATTCGGGTAGATTTTTATTCTTTCTTTGAACTTGGCACATTCTAAAAATGTAATGACTAGGAGGGGTAAAACAAAAAAAGCAAGAGGACATTAGAATATTGATGAATATTTTTAAAATGCAGGCCCTGGAATTTAAGAATGTTTTAGCTGTGCTGTTTAAAGATGTTATTCATTTAGAATGTAAAGGATTACTCCTTCATGGGCCAAAAGAAAATGCTAGGGAGGCACCTATAATATGGAGTGTCGTTTTATGCAATGTCCATCTTGTCAACGTTCAAATAATATGAGCTGTCAAAATGTACCTTACATTTTTAATTTGGATACAGTAGATAGGTACGGTTGTTCACTTTAATACACCGGAGCACATTGTTATCACTTTGGTTCTCCAGTATTGGATCTTTCATAGATTTAAATGCTTGTATCATCCCAGCCGTCGTAGTTGGAGTCCCATGATATATATACATAAGCAGTACAAAATTACCATAGGCTACCATGCAATGAACAGTCAGTGCCATAGCCTATCCACCTTCATTTGTAAAAAGGACCAAAACCAATCAACAGGCAATCAGGCGACAGCACCCTCTAGAACAAGCCCAAGAGAGGCTTGGTCGCTCAGATTTTCTACAGCACGTCATGTGAAAGGGAGTCTTCCTGAGCTCTGCTCAGTTTTTTTCTGTTTCTTCAAATTTCTGACAATATTTCTTCAAGCATGTCTGAATCTTTTAACAAAGGTCTTTTTAGGTCGAAGAGGCTGCATTCAGGAGACCCACATAAGGATTGCATATACTGCCTTTACCCTCAACACAAGGTAAAAGATTGTAAAATATGCAGAACCTTTTCTACTAAGACCCTCAAAGATAGACAGGGTGGACAACTTATTTGGCTTAAAAAAATGAAAGCAAAATCTGATGTTCTCTCTGAGGATGAGGAGAGCTCTACCTCATTGACATCTAGAGAAACACCTAAGAGGAGAGAAAGATCTCTTGATTCTCCTGAGGTTTCAAAAAAGAAGACATCAAAAAAATATCGCCATGAGGAAGAAAGTACCTCACAAAAAGGAAAGCCTACATTTCCTTCTGAGGAGAAAAGCCTTAAAAAAGACAAAGAAAAATATTCTTCTTATCAGTCTATGAAGATATCTGTCGCTAGGAAGCTTTTACCGCTGAGGGCGCTAGTTTCTAAGGCTTCATCGTCGCGAAAATCATCTCCAAGGCAAGTTTCTCCTTCATCGTCGACAAAGAAATTTCCATTGCCGACGGCGGTTTTGACGACGATCCTGCGGATGACGCTTCAGGTGACGATGAGTGCTGTACCGCCGACTATTTCCTCGGCGACGACAACATCGACGACAACGACAATGGCATCTTTTTCATCCGCATCCTCATCGACGACGGGGGTCTCGTTGACGATGGTCATTCCGTCGAAAACGGTGGTTCCTTCGACAGCTACGTCTACGGCCATGACGATGACGGTCTCGTCGACGATACGGACGATGGCTGTAACTTGTCCAAACATTTCCTCGACGATGCAGACACCTTTACCGTCGACAAAGTCGTTCTACACTACGCCTGGTAGCAAGAGACTGAGTTCTATTCAGCTTACACCATTATATCCACTGTCGACGTTCTCGTCGATGACTCCGTCGACAAGACACATTTTGCAGAATCCAGCAATAATCTCTCCTTTACCTCCTTCAACATTCCTGTAGAATCTGATGATGATGAAGGGATGTTTGCACAAGCAGATAGTCCATCTCAATTACATGTAAAATATCAGGAAGATGATGATGAGGACTATGGGGAATACTATCAATGAGAGTATCCTCCTCCACAAGCAAAGATGCAATACATGGAGTCCGGTGTCTGAATCTATGGTTCACATGCCTGTTGCAATGATTCAAGATCTGAAGGATTTGTTACAAGACTATCGTACATGTTTTCCTTTGGCTCCTGTTCCTTCACCTCGGCAGCCACCACTGAGTGCTGCTTCTCCACCGCCAGTCAATACACCACCTCATACTTCTGTGACAGTATCTGTACCATCCCCGAGAGGAGATACTAGTGTACCACAGGTGCACCCAGATAAATCTGATGCAGGTTAGATTGAAGATACGCCTCCTCGGGATGACGCTCAAACAGGAGGCGAGTGAGATGACTATGTCATATCTACACCAGCTTCTCCTGCTCCTCAAATGGTAGAATCTCCAAGAGGACATCGGCGGCTTTCATGCTTTAATTGAGAGAGCAGCAGCACGATTTCAACTATTTCTTTCGGCAAAGCAAACAGATTGCTTTTTTAATGATTTTAAAGACACAGCTAGGAAGCCGATTAGATCTATCCCTATTGTTGATCACATATGGGAGGAAGGAGTGAAAGTGATGAAAACACCAGCCACTGTTATTCCGGTTTTGCATAGAATTGACAAAAATACATGGCTTCGGACGATCCACCAGTGTGCCTTATAATCCTAGATGTGATTCTTTCATCTCACAGGCTGCGCAGCGGAGATCGAGGAATCCTCTTACGCCTGTCACTGCTCCACCTGACATAGAAGGGAGGCTTTTAGATAATATTGGAAAGAGATTTATGACCACATCAGGGGCAACTGTTTGAGCTGCAAATGCTATTGCTATTCTAGTCAGGTACGATCTGCAGATGTGGTTAGATATTGCCCAATTTTTAGAACTAATTCCGGAGGACAAAAAGATGGATGCAAGGAAAATCCTCCTTGAAGGAGAAAGGTCGACCTCTGAGATCATAGACGCATCCATGGATATTGTGTCTTTGGGTTTCCGCCAGCTGGCTGGAGCGGCTCTTTTGAGATGGCAGGGTGGGCTGGGCTAAAGGCAACGATGTTCTGCCCTGAAGTACAAGGAAAATTTTTGGATATGCCTTTGATGGCGAGTCACTATTCGGCAAGCATGTTGATGATGCTTTGCAAGCCATAAAAACAGATACAGACACAGCTAGGGACCTAGGAGCGCTACATAACAGGAAAACCCCATTTCGTGGAGCGCGAGGCAGAGGAAATGATTCCTTTCGAGGAGGCTATCAAAGGTACCAACCTCAATCTTACACCTCTTACAGACCGAATTATCAGCAGCATCAACAATATCGAGCACCACCACAGGCTGCTTTTTCAAGACAGCCTAGGAGAAAACAACAGGTTCAATCTAGAGGCACAGGCTGTAAGGAGTGATGATGCTTCGCTGCCTGCCGCTCCTCTAACTTCCCAAAAGAAAGTCCTTCTCTCCTTTTTCTTGGACCACTGGGAAAATATAACAACAGACAAATGGGTCCTAGATATAAAAAGGCATGGCCATACCCTAGAATTTACCACAACACCACATCACCACCCTCCCCAAAAATCGACAACTCATCATCTCCTCTTATTAAAGAAGCATGCTTTGATAATACTGCAAAAAGGAGCAATGGAGCTTGTTCCCCGTTTTCAGAAAGGGAAGGGATTTTACTCTCGCTTTTTCCTCATAAAAAAGAAGAGAACAGGGATTGGCATCCCATTTTAGACCTCAGAAAACTCAACAAATACCCATTGAAGAAATCCTTTCACATGGTCGCTCTTCAAGAGAATTTACAGCTTTTGAACCATTCAGATTTTTTAACGAGCCTGGATCTGGAAGATACTGACTACCATATCCCGATTCACCCCAAACATCACGAATTTCCTTAGTTCACAGTGGCAGGGGCACATTATCAGTTCATGGTTCTTCCATTTGGCCTTTGCTCAGCTCCACTGGTTTTTACCAAGTGCCTTGCCCCGTGTCAGCCTTTCTGAGACTGAAAGACTTACAAGTCTTCCCATACATCGACGATTGGCTGGTAAAAGCTACCTCTCATCGTCAGACTTCAGAAGACATCTCTTTATGCCAGCAACTGTTCCATTCTCTGGGTCTGGCTGTCAATCTGCAAAAATCCATTCTAGCTCCTTCTCAGAGGCTAACGTTCCTAGGAGTACTGATAGACACTCTTAAAAACAAGGTATACTTATCAACGGAAAGAATGAACACCATTTTGTCTCTGGCTCACGACCTTCACAGAAGAAAGTGCGCTTCTGTTCGTCTCCTCAAATCCTTTCTCGGGATGTTGTCTTCCGCCATTCTCATGGTTCCTCATGCTCGGCTGAGAATGAGACCACTTCAAGAGCAATTGAACGCCCATTGGCTTCAGATATCATGATCATTTGACGACATAGTTCGGATAACTGCGATCATGAAAGAGGCACTTATTTGGTGGCAATCTCCTCACAGTCTCTCTCTGGGACAGTTGACCCTTTCTCCTATTCCTGAGTTTGTTCTGACAACAGACGCATCTTTGGAAGGCTGGGGAACGCATTTGCAAGACCTGCAAATAAGTGGCAAATGGAGTCTCTCTCTCTCCAAAATGCATATCAATTTTCTGGAACTCCGGGCAATTTCTCTTCAATCATTCCTTTCAAGGATAAAAGCATCCTCAGTCCTCATATGCAATGACAACACTACCTGCATGCATTACCTCAACAAACAAGGAGGGAAGAGATCCTTGAATCTATCTTGGGAAGCTCAGAAGATATCAGAATGGGCATTTCAGCACCAAATACCCATCAAAGTGTAGCATCTCCCAGGAATAAAGAACAACCTAGCAGATACTTTGAGCGGGCAAACTCTATCAAACCACGAATGGGAACTTAACCAAACGATTCTCAACCGCATATTTCGAAAAGGGGGAACACCCAAACTGGATCTATTTGCATCTCAGGAGAACGAGAAATGCCGGTTCTATGCCAGCAGGAATCCACAGCCAGGATCATGGGGGAATGCGATTTCCCATCAGATGATTAGGGATATTTGCGTACGCTTTCCCCCCCTATCCTCTAATCTCCAGAGTGTTGATGAAAATGAAAAGGGAACCGTGCCAACTCATCCTCATTGCCCCACGTTGGCCTCATCAGCACTGGTTCACAGAGCTTCTCCTGCTATCGCAGTCCAGTCATTATCACCTTCCTCCATCACTCACATTGTTGACGAACAAGGGACAGATCATGCATCCTCATCCAGCTTCGCTGCAATTGCATGCTTGGAACCTGAACACGAGTACAAAGAATTAGACATTCCTCAAGACTGTACATTTTTTTTGTCACATGCAAGGCTGAATTGACGTCAAAAACGTATAGACTGAAATGGAAAACATTTCTGCTCTTGGTGCCATCACAATGGTACTCTACCCCAGAAAAAATCCAGTCTTACCTCTTATTCTTGGCAAGGTCAGGTTTTGTCTATGCTTCAATAAGAGTACATCTTTCAGCTATCTCTTGATACAGATGAACATCGGCTAACTCTTCTCTTCGCTCTGCTTGCATCATCGAACAGTTTATGAAAGGACTTTTCAGAACTTTTCCTCCTATCAGGCCTCCTCCTGAATGGCGCCTGAATATATTCTTGATATGTAGGTGAGCAACCCAATATACCCTTGCGGGCTCGGGCAATACTTATTATATGAGAAAGGCCAGCAAGGGGTTTTGTTCTATTTCTATTTCTCAACACTGGTAGGGCCTGTTGTAAGTAATCAGAATACCTAAAACTGTTTTTAATCAGTGGCTGTGATACGTTATTAGCTTTTAGTGAAGGAGTCACAAAGGATCTGTATATACAGTGTTACCACACTAACACAGTAAATATAGTAAATCGTCAATAAATGCAAGAAACCAGGGTTTTGTATTGTCTGAAGATTATTATTTGTTTTCAAGACAAAAGAATATTTTTATAAAAAAAGAAGTAAGCATTCTTATAAAATAGGGTAAATACATATATACTAGTTAGATATACAAGGTATCGGTTGTTTCCTCCTTTGATATATCTAAATCATACGTCCAGACTGCTAAAATACAATGATACAGTGATTTCAACTCCAAATCAGAAGAAAATCAAAGATGATATATTAAATCAAATGCAGAGTTGGACTAGATAGTCGACGTTTCGGTCTCTTTGGGAATTTTTCACAAGACCATCATCAGGACAAAACAATTCTACATACAGTAGATGACCCTTTTTACTTAGATAGAGATAAGTCCCTTCTCTAGTCAGGACGGCAGCAGCACTTTCAATTGTAGCGTTGATGCAGGGCAAAGAGATAAATCTTTTTATGCCAAAGTTTACTCGTATTATATACAGGAGTGCTGTCAAAATTTCAAACAAGGTATCCAAATTTTGGTCAATTCTGGGACACCCGTGTAGTTTTCGAATCTTCGTGAGAAGCCGTGAGAAGGAACCATTCGGTTCGAAACGCGTAGGCTTGTACAGTGTGCTGAATAAACAAAACCTTTGCTAACTAGCGGAGTGCTGGATTATTTCTTTGTGGAAGGATTAATCACGGGACCCGGTCCTGGCCCCGAATCTAGCACCAACTTGCGAAGCGCTCCCTCTGCGACAGGACAGATCGTGTTGAATATATATATATGTATATTATTCTCAATCTATATGTGTTGCATGTTTCTTATAGCCCACCATTCTGTATGGTATAAAAGGGATATACAATGATATAAACATGCATGTTTAGGAAACTGCATGTTTAGGAAAAGCATGTGAATCCATGAAAGTTCCAATACTGAAAAAGAAAATGAGTTACTTACCTATAACTACGGTTCTCCAGTATTGGTATCTTTCATAGATTCACATGCGACCCACCCTCCTCCCTGGAGAGGCTTACTTTATTCTCTAAGGTTTATACTTGCACACTTGTGCTGGAAAATCTGAGGAACCTAGCCTCTCTTGGGATTGTTCTAGAGGGTTCTGTCACCTGATTAGTTGTTGATTGGTTTTGGTTCTTTTTACAAAAGAAGGTGGATAGGGTATGGCACTGACTTCATTGCATGAAAGACTATGGTAATTTTGTACTGCTTATGTATATATATACCGTGGGACTCCCGCTACGACGACGGGGATGATACAAGCATGCAAATCTATGAAAGATACCAATACTGGAGAACCGTAGTTACATGCAAGTAACCCATTTTCTTACTACATAGCTCCCTATCAACAGAGGCACCTTACTCCAATTCAGTTTTTCCTTCTAAACAAATTGCAATCTGTAAAAATAGTCCAATGTGTTTAATTGGTTTGAACTAGGAGTTCAACTCCCAGAATGCATTGGATAGCTAAATGAATTCTCAGGACTGAAATACTGTGCCTATGATGACTGGGAAACTTCTGTGACGTTAGTTATAGTAACTGCTACAGTTGGCTTTGGAAGTGGAGGTGAAAAAATAATTATAATATATAGAAGGCGAGTCTTTAATCCTGAAGCAGCTGGATTGGGGAATTTAAAGTAAATGCAAGATAAGTGATAATCTGTACCACTAGTTTTGAGCTGAAAGTGACCTCTAGGACCGTGCGGTTGTGTCATGTCACGAAGCATAGTATTTGTTCTCTATGAGGAATGAGGGAATATTATTTAATTCCTTTTTAGGTCGAGCTGACCTAGCATTCAATGCGAAAGCATTGAATGCTGTCAGCAAGACAACTAATGTTACCCGTATTTGGGAATGTGGACAGCAATGTGCCACGAGCTTTTCCTTTCCAGATTTCACCGCGGGAGCGCGCCTCTCAGACGCGCTTGCGCAGACACGTACACACAGCCCCTGCTTTTGCATGCAACACGCATGCGCATACCCAGACACATACACACACACGAGCACCCATGCACGCACCCATACATACAGAGAACCCACCCCCGCCGTCGCATACACACACGCGCACACACACTGCATACACACACCCCCTTACCTCACCAGAGACACACACACGCGCGCACACATACACACACGCGCCCCCCGCCCGCCCGCCCTCCCGCCCGAATACAGTCCCACTTACCGCCAATCCGGTGTTCTGTAGCCTCCGCGGCTGGATTGGGGAATTTAAAGTAAATGCAAGATAAGTGATAATCTGTACCACTAGTTTTGAGCTGAAAGTGACCTCTAGGACCGTGCGGTTGTGTCATGTCACGAAGCATAGTATTTGTTCTCTATGAGGAATGAGGGAATATTATTTAATTCCTTTTTAGGTCGAGCTGACCTAGCATTCAATGCGAAAGCATTGAATGCTGTCAGCAAGACAACTAATGTTACCCGTATTTGGGAATGTGGACAGCAATGTGCCACGAGCTTTTCCTTTCCAGATTTCACCGCGGGAGCGCGCCTCTCAGACGCGCTTGCGCAGACACGTACACACAGCCCCTGCTTTTGCATGCAACACGCATGCGCATACCCAGACACATACACACACACGAGCACCCATGCACGCACCCATACATACAGAGAACCCACCCCCGCCGTCGCATACACACACGCGCACACACACTGCATACACACACCCCCTTACCTCACCAGAGACACACACACGCGCGCACACATACACACACGCGCCCCCCGCCCGCCCGCCCTCCCGCCCGAATACAGTCCCACTTACCGCCAATCCGGTGTTCTGTAGCCTCCGCGGGGCTCTCCCTCGGGCATGGGAGCCCCGCCTCACCACTGCTACTCGTGCCAGGAACTCCGTGGGCGCTGATTCGCGCACAAGGCGAAAGTCCCGCCCCCACGCTAGGTTTCGTTGTCAGGAGTGCGCGCTCACATCTTGTTTTTAAATGCGGGTTATTTTAAATTGTGTACAGTATCTGCTTTCTGCCCATTAAGTTTAATTTGATGCTGCACATCTCTTGGGTGCACCATCCTCCCGGCCCCCGTCCCCGCAGCATGCCTCACATACCTGCCCCTCATTCCTGAGCTGCTGCCGGTGCCCATCGGTTGTGCAAGGGGGACGCTGTGTAAAGGATCCCGGTGCGCCATGTGCTGAAGACAAGTCAAGTTTCGGGCAGAGCTCCAGGGATTGTAGGCGGGATAGAGGGGTCTTCACACCTCCTCATACCCTGTCGGGCTGTGCGCGGGGCCCTGACACTGACCTCTCTCGTAGCCTCCTTGCTTCAGAACCACGGACCCCCTCCGCCGTGCCAGCCCAGTGCTGAGTAACGCCACTCTCATTCTCATTCAGGGCAGAGGGTTCTGTCAGACACCCTCGCCGCGCACAGGGAGACTGCAAGGACCATCCGACAGGTAAAGCGATGCTTTTTTTTGTTTTTGTTGCTAAATTAAGGTGGGCATAACTTTCCCGGCAGTGGGAGGGGAGGGGTGGATCTGGTTGTAGGGCAGTCTGTCTGTGAAAAGCAGGTACATCGTTTCGCGCTGGGCGTCACACGTTGTGTTTTTTTTTGTATTTGTTCAAAAAAGTGAAGAGGGGCGACAGTGTTAATTAAGGTTGTTAGTGACTTTTTGTAAGCAGTGGTGGTGTCGGAAGCGTTACGTACCTCAAATAAAGGAGGGACCCACCTAATCAAGCTCAATGTAAAATATTGACCAATCGAGTTGGTTCTTAGAGAATATCACTGTTCAATGTCGGGGTTTATCATAACAACTCCATAGCTACCGAGTAGCGCAACAGCACTTTACGGGCCGTGGATTTTAAGTACTTTCTTGCCAGGTTAAACAAGAAACTATAGGTCCCAGAATGAAATGAGTAGCTATTTGCTAAAAACCAACCACGTCCAGCATCTCACGTGTTACGTGGTATGTAGAGCCCTATATAACCCAGTTCGACTAGGCTGAGAAACACGGGTAAAACTGGAGAGCAAACAAAGGGGAATAATGTCCGAAGGAGTCAGGGAATGCACTGTCTGTCTGCGTGGTCTTTAAATAACGTTTGTGTGTGTAATGAAGTCCCATTAATTGTTGATTTGGGGGGGGAGAGAGGTGATTTTTTTGCCACTCTAAATCTGTCATAAAATCTGTTTGGTCCTTGACTTAGCGTGCCCTAGTCATATAAAACAGGTATTAAACATATGAACAATTTTTATTATAGTTTTTGTCTGATGAACTGAGGCACTACAAATTGTTCTCTCCATAAAACCAGTCTGATGTCACCATCGGACCAGTGGAGGTTGTGCGTGTCATATTTTCTGCATGACAAATGACCTTCTTCACGATTTCCATTGGAATACACTGAGCTAAATTGATTGTGATAATCTGGCAGTATGACATGTTTGTGGCCCATCTGGTCTTAGCTGGGGCACCCTGATGAAATGTTGCTCAGAACCCTGACTTATTTTGGAGTTGCAGTGTACACAGTCTTTTTGAGAGACTCAATGCTCAATATAATGTAACGAGGACAGAAGTTGTCTTTAATTTGAGCACTGGAACATTGAAAATATGGGACCCAAAATGACTGAAAGCAATAAGCTATTGCATATTAATTCCCCGCTCTGGCTTATTTCAATATGCTCTTCCTCTACATTGCCCTCAAAACAGCTCCCTCTGCCGCTCTTCCTCTCCAGTGCCCTCAAAACATCTCCTACTGCCGCTCTTCCTCTCCAGTGCCCTCAAAACAGTTCCTTCCCTCTGCCGCCCTTCCTCTCCAGTGCCCTCAAAACAGCTCCTACTGTTGCTCTTTGTCTTGGTGCCCTCAAAACAGCTCCCTTTACTGCTCTTCCTCTCCAGTGCCCTCAAAACAGCTCCCTCTGCTGCTCTTCCTCTCCAGTGCCCTCAAAACAGCTCCCTCTTCACACACTCCGCACCCTCACACACTCCGCACACACTGCAACACTCCCACTCTCCGCACCCTCACACTCTCCGCACCCTCACACTCTCCGCACCCTCACACTCTCCGCACCCTCACACTCTCCACACCCTCACACTCTCCGCACCCTCACACTCTCCGCACCCTCACACTCTCTGCACTCTCACACACTCTGCACCCTCACACACAATTACACTCTACTGATTACAACATACACTCCACACAATACCACTCAGTGCCACATAATTATATGCTACATAATTACACTGCGCACAATGCAACATACATTCCAAATACCACTCAGTGCCACATAATTACACTCTACTGAATGCAACACACACTCCACACAGTACCACTCAATCCCACATAATTATATGCTACATAATTACACTGCACTCAATGCAACATACACTCCAAACAATACCACTCAGTGCCACATAATTACACACCACATAATTACACTGTACTGAATACAACATACACTCCAAATACCACTCAGTGCCACATAATTACCTGCCATATAATTACCCGCCACATAATTACACTGCACTCAATGCAACATGCACTCCAAATACCACTCAGTGCCCCATAATTACACGCCACATAATTACACTGCACTCAATGCAACATACACTCCAAACAATACCACTCAGTGCCACATAATTATACACCACATAATTACACTCTACTGAATACAACATACACTCCAGACAATACCACTCAGTGCCACATAATTACAAGCAACATAATTACACTGCACTCAATGCAACATACACTCCAAATACAACTCAGTGCCACATAGTTACACACCACATAATTACACTCTATCTATCGCATCACCACAGCATCACTCAGGGGCACCACAACATCACTATGCGCTACCACAGCATCACTCGTCGCAACCACATCATCACTCAGCGCCACCACAGCATCAATCTGTGCAACCATTCAACAACAACTGGTTCAAATATGTTCTCTCAGTGTTTCAAGCTTTATTACAAATGTCACAAAAAGAGGTTAATATTTCACTTCTGTTCTTGGATTTTTGACACAATAAAATACACTGAACATAATCTTCACAAAAGTTATTTACAAAAGTTTATCCTATTGCCATTATAAATTACAATAACTTTTATTTACGTATTAATTATTAAAAAAATTCAAAGCAATTGTTATTTGTAATATCAATACATCTAAGTCACGTAAATACAACACATATTGCATTATAAATGCTATAGGTGTCACATTTGTGAAAGTTAAAAGTATTGGCATTGTAAATGACAAAGCTATTAATGTAGCTATTTTCAAAACCAACACATAAATAAAAAATGTGTCATTTACAATACCAATAGCTCATACTTTCCTAATGCGAGACCTATTGCATTGCAAATGCTTGTTTAAAATTGTCAGAGGCGTGTGCCTTATCCCTATCCTCCATCATCTCAGGAAGTTTTTGCAAATGAATTAAAAAGTAACTGCTACGCATCATCGCAGCTCCTTTACAGGTGACTATGTGTGGGTGGCATTCTCCCATTAGAGTGGACACTTTCACTGGTGGGCCAGCCCCTGTAACTGGACTGTAACCGTTTCTTCTTTTTATTAAATACTCAGACACCACCCTCCATTTCTTTAGGGGTGCTCTTGTATTGATAGCCTTTGCTCATTTCAATAAATGAACTAGGGGTGCAATTCAGAATAGTGTCTACAGAAATGTCTGACAAATCAAAATTTCGAAATACCGTTTACAAAAAAATATATCCCATTGAGTGCAGGTGTTCTATCTTAAACTCCATTGGGAGACCATATTTTTTGCAGGTGATATTGAGGTCATGGTATCTATGTCAGTGCTATTTTGACAACAATATGTTGGTACTAAACTGCAACAGTGTATTGTGTTAATAGCTAAGTGTATTTAATGAGATCTCTTACTTACAAAGTGAAAGCCCAGTGAAGCCTGATTCCCTTCTTATGACAAAAGTGAGAACTGGCGGGTTGCACTTTGGATATCTCAGCAGACACTTAAACTGTAGTGTCAAAGTATGTTTCATGGATTCTCATATGACCTATAACTTTAACACATACAAGAGGTCCATGTATTTTCACCTGACAACTCAATGATGAGTTGTACTGTGCAACTTGTCTCCTTATACGCACAAACGATAGGAATGCTTGCAAATGGTCTATCCACAGACAATCACTCAGGGTAGCAGTTCCACTCAACAGCTTTTGTCCACAGTGCCTTTCTAGCAAAAGGCCTGCCTCATGCAAACCAGTGCTAACCCTACTACTTTTTGGAACAGTCCATTTCAAACTGCCAGACAGGGCCCCCCATCCATAAGGGACCACAAGCAACCCCAGACCTGTTTTTGCCTTATTAGACCTCATTATTGAGGTATAGTTTGGATCCTGTAGCACAGTGAACAAGGAACCCATACCTAGGCAACCTCTTCTCTTCTTAAGGCATTACATAATGCACACAAACAGTTGATGGGAGGAATGGTTGCAAATTGTCTAACCTCTGACAATCACTTGTGGTAGAATTTCAACCCATCATTTTTCGCTCAACTGTTTCCCTCTAGGCAAAGACCTGCCTTATGGAACTCAGTACTGGCCCTACTCCTCATGAGAACAGCCCAATCTGAACTGTCAGGCGAAACCCCATCCAGAACTGATCAAAAGCAACCCTGACCAGCTTTGGCAGTATTAGGCCGCATGAGTGAGGTATAGCTTAGATCCTGTGGCAGCGCAAGCAGCTTGTCTCCCAGTCTGAACATGTAACACTATACAGAGTTTCCACGTTGTATTGTTGACTTTTGCCCTGGTCACTGATGGAATGACCCGTGCCTCTTCGAGATAGTCTCAGCAGTAAAGGACTCTCTAATGGACTTCATAACTGGACTTCAATCTTAAATATCCAAGTGCCAATTCTTAATCTGTAATCGGGTCAAACCGAGGCACAGAGGGCCTTGTTCAACGATGACTGAATTAAGAGTACATTTTGTGTTAACAATATTTTATTACATTTTACAGCAGAGAGATACAGTAGTAAACGAAATTAATCCACAGTAGGAAAGGAAAGTAACATCTGGGGAGGGGGAGGCGGCTGTGCATAAGTTGGTATAGTAAACACTCGACATCAAGAGTAGAATGGTACATTTTGTATAGGATAATATGTAGGTATGCAGACGTAAGCATCGCAATCATTCTACATTTGGATTAGAGCAATACTATATATATTGAACAATACATAGGAATAGAGTAGTACTATATATAGGCATGTGAAGATGAATTTGGCAGGGTTACATAGCATGTCATAACATGTCGAATGGAGTGAACTACAATGCCATACATGCAGCTTATACATTAATCATGATTCAGGTACGAATATTAGAAAACTGCAGGTTAGAGGTCAAGTAGAGTTATCAACAATAACATCTATGACATAATAGAGTGCACAGAGGTGAATAAAATGGATATGTCCCGTATGAGTGGGGGGAGATGGTGCATGTGGTGGTAGCATCTGGTGTATGGGTGTCTGAAGTAGCATAGGTGAGTCCTCTACAGATTGAACTGAGAGAGTTGAGGGTAAGGTAAGTTTACCATTAAGAGTACATTTTGAAGCTCATGCGTTAATCAAGTACCATGCATATTGAGGGATCTCCTTTGTGCGATTGCCTGAACCTTTTGATAATTTTATTCATTCCGTTTGTTCACCTTTGCTGAGTATTAGCTTACAGCTCTGTTTAATGGGCTAACAGCCGTGCATAGCGGAGAGGGGACTGTAAGCTGATATAGCCTGGATTCAATGTAGGCAACCATGTTGTTTTTTCCTGCAGGGTGCAGGTTCTCTTCATATAATCTAAGGGCAACAAATCCGAGGTAGATGCAGAGCAGAACACTATATATAATACGCAGAATAATACATTCTCGTTCAGAGCATTCATTCAATCGCAATGGTTCAAGACAAGGTTAGCATAATTAAGTTACATACATTTAAGATTGATATAAACATAAACAGCTATTCAATATTGGTTAAGTCAGTGGTAAAGTTGTTCCAGGAAAAACACAGATGGTAGCATTCTGTGGTGTGCAAGACATTACAAAGTGCATTCGAGGTTTAACAGAAGGCCAGATTTGTGCTTATTTACCACGCCATTGTGTAGCCCAAAGATTACCTAATGGCACAAAAAAAGCTGAAATGAGGGAGCCAGGGAAGGAGAGGTTCTGCCCGACTGCCTTTGATCATAAGATCATGCAATTAAATTATAGTGCACAAGTTTCTGTACAGAGGATTCAGAATGCCTTGCTTAGCACAGCAAATCTAATTCCCAGAGACTGGACCATTTTAAACAAATTAGGTATTTGTGAGGAGTCAGGCAGAAAACAATACCTACCATGAAACGAGCTATTGCAAATGAAACATTTTGTGACTTTAGAAAAGCAGCATATGTGAGCCTTGATGCTTCTACTTAGACCAAAAGGGAATGGGAAATAAATAATTGTGTATTTCCTTTACAAATTATTTTCATTTTCTAAATAAAGAGTGCCAGCCCATTTTTACGAGTTATTTAAGTAAAAGTAAATGTATAAAGCTTAGAGATTTTAGCCAATGAGATATTTGGAGTGACTGATCTTGTGGCGTATCTCTTTCAAGAGAGATGTGGACCTCTGTTCATTTTTAGCATGCTATTTACAATACCCTTCTTTTCCATTATTAGCTTTTTGTCTTCTATTTCATCTCTCCTCTCCCTTCTTATGTATGCAATTTTTTCTTCTTTCTTTCTATATATATATTTTTTTATTTCAGTAATTTTTTATTGAAAATAAAGAGCATATTTACATGGTACAGGGTGAATCACATGGGGGAAAGGAAAGGAAAAAGATGGGTAACAAGCACCTGGGGGGGGGGGCAAGCATTGTCTAGATTGGCTTATATTAGTTGGCTCTTGACAGTCCATTCTCCAGTTTGCTTCATCTTCTTCTCGCCCGGCTTGCACGTTTCCAGTTTTCCCCCGTGCCCCCTTGCAACCTGTCTGGTTATCTTTTCGCACCCTTGGTGGTGTGAGGAGAGAGAAGAACAAAAAAAGAGAGGTGAGAGAGAGAGATAGGCGCATTGTGTTGTCGAGTAGGATGCGTGTGTAGTTTATGCAGTATTGTCTGGTCTGGGCGTTTAGGGTGGCTTATGAGAGGACAGGTAGTTGTCTAGTGACAGCCATATCTCGCTCTTTTTCCCTGAGTTCGTTTGGCTGTTGGTTGTTATGGTGCCGGCTCCTCTTAGGAAAATGACCCAGTTGAACCAAGCTTTAAAGGTGGCTTTTGCTGTGTCCTTCCAGTTGTTCAGCACCGTTTTGACCGCCGCTGTGAGCAGGAGGTCAATCAGGTCTCTGTCATTTTCGGATGTTATGGATGGGTCGGTGTATCCCAGAATTAGGTGGTGAAAGCCCATTGATAGTGTGGCTCCTGTTACGTCATTGATTAGAGTGTTTATGGAGTTCCAGAACTTCTTTGTTTTGGCGCAGTGGAAGAGGAGGTGTGCCAGGTCTCCCTTCTGCTTGTTGCAGTTCCAGCAGGAGTCGGTCTCTCTGATACCCATGGTGGCTAGACGTGCTGGGGTCCAGTAGGCCCTGTGTACTAGCCAGAATTTTGTCTGATCTAGAGTCGTTGAAAGACTCTTTCTTTCTATATTTTGTAATATCGGTAATGTCACTAGACCAGTATGGGTCTATAATGCTGTATTATACTTTTATGAAATGACATCCCTTTAATTTCTTAATAAAGAATTACGGCACCCCCAAAAAATGCAAGGTTACCGTTTTGCCACCCACTGATATCAGAGGGTTGACCCTTCATTCCACTCTGAACCCCTCAAAAGGTCTTGGACATGCCTAATCACTTTCTGTTCCTTGGTACACAAATCTGCTTACATCCTGAATAGAAGGACCTTGAAGCTTCGAAAGAATGCCCAACTCCTAAATACATTGAATGAAGTAACTTTATTTTATGACTGTTAATGTCTTGCCATTCCAGTTGTTCTATGTCTACCATTTTGGTACCTGCAATGACCAATGATGCCCTATGGGGGGTCTGCTTCATCTAGATATTATTTATTAGGGGATGTGATGCCATACATCAAGTTATGTCTCTTTTGGTAGAAATAGTGATGCACATATTTCTCTCAGCTACTAGACATGTTGGTCCCTCTTAGCTAAAATCTTTGGTATTTAACACGGAGCTGCGACAGTTGAGTCTCCTCCGCCCTTGTATTGGTGAAATTGTATTTATCGATGAGAAAAAGTGACAATCGTATTTCCTGTACAAGCATCCCTTGTAGCTTGTAGTTAAACAAGTGTTGCGTCAAGGGAGTAGTTAATCTGTGATAAGAGGTAAATCTACAAGTTTTTGGGAAAACAGCAGTTTTCCCCCACTGAAGAAGCTTAAACCAATTCATGTGATTCAGCAAGCTGTACAACATTTTGCAAAAGGTCACATAAATTTGGGTAGTACTGAGGATATAAAAAGAGGTTTTGCAAAGGCAGATATGAAATAATAGGATTTATTTAGCTAAATGCGACTGAAATATCCAGGGTGTTAATCACATCAGAATGACTTAACAGTTTTTATTTCATAAGTATGAGAATTAAATCCCTATATTATAAGCTTTGTTATAGGGGGCTGCTAAAATCTATTGTGGCTAAATCTAGAAAGAATCGATCCATGTTTAACTGGCTATTTTTAGTGGGACTGATGTCAAGGGCCAGAATAAACTAGTTCTGTGTGTTGGTGTCAAGGACTGGGGAAGGGGAGCTAATCCTTTACCTTGTTGAAGAAAAGTTGAACCTCTTGAGAAGCCACAGTATGGAACTGACCAACAAATAGGCTACAGGTAGATCCTCCAGGAAGTTTAATGCTAAAAACCATCAAAAGATGAAAGCCACAAACATTAAGCTTGTGGTTGCTAATCTATTCACAAGGACAGACTTTCTTTATAGTCTTTTCCTATACATTAACTCTAGACCGGATTAAAACATTTAAATCTTGCATTCCAGGCTCGAAAAGTAAGAGACCTACAGCCTTTAGAGATAGAAATAGCTCACTGGTGTGGCATTGGCAATGCAGGAAGAAGCAAGCCACAAATACCTATGGCTGTAGCACAGTTTGCCATTCATTTTTTATTCTTGTATGCCAGCTGAATGGTGTAGATGCGACACCGAAAAAACGGAATAAAGTATTTTCAACATTCTGGAGGATGGTTCATTCTCCCAGATTCTCATCAAAGGATTCCATCATGTGTCCTCACTTGCCCACTCCTGGCCTCTTCTTGTCTGTCCCGAGATCCTGTGCTTAGTGTTGTTTTTGTATATATCGCATATGTTTTCATATTTCACTTCAGACGTTTTTCATGAACCCCAAATTTTGTCACATATTCTCAGGTACCCTCTTGCTTTATATGTCAATTCTTCGACTTGGATGCAACAGCCCATAATATTACCACTTTGTTTCAAAGTTGGGATAACTGAGCATTCCAATGTTTAACTAAGTCTCTTCTGGTGACCATTAGTGCAACACTATAAAATAATTGCTTATATTTTGACAGTGTAAGATCCCACCAGATTTCCAGTATTGCCAACTGGGTCTGCAGCGTCAGATCCTCCCCAACACTATTCTAATTTGACAACGTACCACCACTTCTGGGATCTAGCAAAGTTGAAGGATAGGCTGTAAAGGAAGTACTGGAATCTAATGCTAAGACCCCACATGCTTACAAGTAAAAAAAAGGAGTAGTTACCAACCCATGAGCCAATTTGTAGCATTTTGAAAATATGCAAAAACGAGCAAATGTGTGAAAATTATTTTTGATGATTAGTGCATTTAATGTTACATAGAGTTGTAACCAATGAACTAATGATGTTGATTTGAAAATTTGTAGTGCGCACGAATGCCCCAGGGCGTCTTGGCTCTAAGTCGATGTAGAAAACCAGAACTGACGATGATATAATGCTCCAACTAGGAGGTAAAAAGCCAGGTTTTTACAGCTTTCCTGAATGATAATAGCGAAGGGCTATTTTTTTTGTAATAGGGAGAAGGTTACAGGTCTTGGCTGTCTGCCGCAGGAAGCTTCTCCCCTACCTGACCTGCTCGAATTTAGGGACCTGAATCAATTTTGCCTGACCTAATCTCAGGCTCTTGGAAGGCTCATACAGTTTCAGATGGGTTTTTAAAAAGTGTGGTCCTACACCGTGGAGGGCCTTATAGGCTAGGCAGACTGACTTAAACCTTATCCTTTTCTCCATTAGTAACCAGTGGAGGGCTGTTAGTCTGTGGGCAACCGGCTCAGATCTGGGGATGTCCAGCACCAACCTAGCTTCTGCGTACTGTAGATGCTGTAGTTTTGTCAGATGTTGGATTTGTAACCCGGCATACAAGGCGTTGCCATAATCCAACCTGGACAAGGCCAGTGCCGTTACTAGAGTTTTGCATGTTTCTTGGGAAATAAAAGGCAGTAGTCTTCTTATCATTTTCAGAATATACCACACAGTGGAAGACAGTTTATTTTTCTGAGCTTTAAAAGACAATTTATTATCAAATATAACTTCCCGATTTCTGACTTTGTCCACTGGGGAGTGGCAGTCACCTGTTTTTTTTTTTTTTTTTCTACTTTTTTTTAATCCTCATTTGCGTGCATAGCTCCAATCTATCCAATCCAGGAATATGCCACAGAGATGGGAAGAACCGGCTGTGCTTTAATACTGTCTCAGCGTAAGCTGTGAGGGAAGTCTAGTTGGAGGGGGAGTGAATAGTCCCATCAGTACATACACACAGGCCTGGATACTCCCACATAGGGCTGTTCGTTGGAAGATAGTGCCCGTGACACCGTAGCCCCATTTGTTCCTTAAAATAAAAAAGAAACCAATGGCGGGAATGCTCGCATTAATCATAGGACTCCTGGGGGAAAAAAAAAAAAAAAAAAAAAAACCCCCAGGCTCAACATGACCGTGCCAACTGTAACCAAAAGGATCTTCGACTTGCATTTCCACCTCTAGCTAGATCTAGTTTAGAGATCTGAAGCACCGAGGTTCGCCACTCGTGGATTGTAGGAGGCTGGGCCTCTTTCCAATGCCTACAGATTTCCCTCCGGGCTGCCAAGATGGAATAGAAAATGAGGTTTGAAGCTGCGTTCCGTACTTTGTTCTTCAGGCCAAAAATGACAAGAGCAAGATCTATAGAGAGATGATAACCCAAGGCCAGAGATAGATCATTTCCTATTGACTCCCAGTATAATGTGATTTCTGGGCATTCATAAAACATATGAGTATCAGATGCGTCAACCATCTGACATCTTGGGCATGATACCGGGCCTGTCGATGAAAATTTTGATAGTCTCAAAGGGGAATAATAAGCCCTATGAATAGTGAAGATATGATTACGACGCAGCCAAGCTGGCTTCACCAAGTCCCACAGTGCTTCACATGAAGCTAACCAAAGCTCCTCCAAGTCGACTTCCGGCAATGCATTGGCCCATAATGTCACTGGGAGGCAAAAGTTACCATCTATTTCCTCCATTATCTTCTTGTACCACAATGAAACTTCTTTTTTAGCAAGGGGGCTGTCTAGCAGACAAGTTACTAATTCACTGATGGCTCCTATAGGTAAACTGCTATTTCGAGATGTCTGAGTATTATATGTTTGGGACCAACTTGAAATTTGTATATATTTAAATCTGGAGAAATTTGGCCCCACCTTATTTATTAAGTAGTCCCAAGGCAGTAGTATACCGTCCTTAAATAAATCACCCCAGGTATTAATGCCTGCTACTCTTAGTGGTTGGGTTAATGTGTCTTCTGCCCAGGCTGGGGGAGATGGTAAATCCCATATTGGAGTTCTCTCTGAATAATAACCTAGTTTAATTGCCTGCCTCATTCTGTACCATGTAGTAGCTATCCCCTTTAAGGTCTTTAGTTTTATTTTTAAAAAAAATTTTGGGTCTCCAAATTTAAACAAGAAACTGCTCTGTCCAATACCCTCAGAGTTCAATAACATAGAGAACATTTGGCCAACCCCTGTTGCTACTGGCACTTTTAGTAACATACGAGCATGTGTAAGTTGAAAAGCCCATGCGTAGATCTGAAGATCCGGTCCTGCTAGCCCTCCCTTCTCTCTGCGGCGTCGTATTTTCTTCCAGGAAATTCTTGAGTTTTTACTATTCCAAATGAAAGTAGAAATCGCACTTTGTAATTTAGAAATTAATTTAGGATCAAAGAAAAGTGGGATTGAATTAAATAAAAAGGAGACCTTAGGTAAGATACACATTTTTACTAGATTAACTTTACCAAGAATAGTAAGTGGAAGATGCGACCAGTCCCTCATATTTTTACGACACTGTGCTGCTATTGTAGAAAAGTTTAATGAAGCGATACGATCAATGTCTTTAACTATATTTACCCCTAAGTAACGTAATTGAGGTCTAGATGTCCCGTTATCCGTATCCAAGACTTCATTCCATGACATGGATTCCGTCTTAGAAGCGTTGACTTCGTATCCAGAAACTTTCCCAAATTTAAGAGCAAGATTTATTGCTTCTGGATAGGCTGTATTAATGTCTGACGTAAAAATCATTATGTCATCGGCATAAAGTGCCACCTTTTTTTCCCACTCACCAAAAATAAAAGGTTTAATAAGTGTACTGTCTCTTAGGGTTTGTGCAAAAGGTTCTATGTACAAATCAAAAAGGAGAGGAGACAGGGGACAACCCTGCCGGGTTCCTCTGGTTATATTGAATGGCGCTGTAAGGTCCCCGTTGATCAAAATTGAAGCTGAAGGACTTCTATATAACAGATCTATTGCCCTTCGAAATTTTTCACCAACGCTGAACCCCCTCAAGGCCTCCGACAGGTATAACCAATTTACCCTGTCGAAGGCCTTGGTGGCGTCCAACGTCAGAACAGACAAGGGGAGAGTCTCCTTTATCGCCACATCAATAGATCCAATTAGCTCATATGTAAGCTCATTTAGTTGTCTCCCTTTTATAAACCCTTTTTGGTTCAAGTGAAGTATATTAGGGGCTACCTGGCCAAGCCGTTTGGCTAATATAGTGGCAAAGATTTTGTAGTCGGCATTTAAGATGGAAATAGGCCGATATGAGCCACAATCAGAAGGGGGCTTCCCTGGCTTTAGAATGAGCGTTATAGTGGCTTTATCCCAGGAGGCTGGCGGTGCTACCCCTTCCCTCAATATTTGATTAAACAAAGCTGTTAAAATTGGGGATATCTCTGAGATCAGATGTTTGTATACCTCGCTCGGTAACCCATCAGTTCCTGCCGCCTTTCCCCCTTTAGAACCTTTAATGGCCTGTTCTACCTCGACAAGACTTATTTCCTCTTCTAAAAATTGGCTCTGTTCTTTTGATAGAGAGGGAAGAGAGATACCCTCAAACCAGTTACTAATATCATTTGTATTGATATTAAGATTTTCCTGATATATTGACTGAAAGAATGATTTAAAGGTCTCTCTAATTTCTGCGTCACTGGTGAAGGTACCCCTATCAGAGGTTACTGAGGCAATATTATTCCGAACCCGGTCTGATTTTACCTTCCAGGCCAACAGCCTGCCCGCTCCCTCACCATACTGGAAATGAGAGAGTTTGCTTGTCTCCCATTTTTGCAATACTCGTTTCTCCATTAGCGAGGACAAGTTGTTCTTAAGCTTATTAAGCTCTGCTAGTTTCAGGGATAGATTATGATTATCCAAAGATCTGTCATTGTCTATACAGGACTGAATAACTGACATACTTGTCTCAATAGATGAAATTTCTTCCCTATACTGCCTTCTTCTATGAGCTACCCTGTTTTTGACTGTTCCTCTTAGAAAACATTTGAAAGCGTCCCATACTGTACCTACTGGGGCTGAATACCTATTGAAAGAAAAAAATTCGCGAGTCTCAGATTGAAGGAGTTCTATATCTTCTGCCGATGTTAGAAATGACCTGTCAAATGACCAGAGTTTCGGCGAAGAAAACCTAGTTCCCCACTCCATTTCTAGCTTCATTGCTGAGTGGTCCGATAGATGAGATGGAATATACTCTACTAACGTTATGGAGTCGACCAAAGATCTACTGGTTAGAATAAAGTCTATCCTTGAGCTGTGTCTATATTTTAGATTTTTAAAGGAAAAACACTGTTTTTGGCCCTCTCTCAGCCTCCAAACATCGACATAGCCATATTGTTTCATTAGCCCCAGTAGACAGTTTCTAGTTTTGGAGGGAACTTGTTGTCTACTATTTGTAGATTTGTCCAGTAGAGGGTTGATGGTGATATTAAAATCACCAGTTATGATCACCGGCTCTGGGAAATTCAAGAGTTGTTGAAATAGGGATTCTAGTGCGGAAGTATCATCGCAGTTAGGCCCATAGTACCCAGCCAATGTTATAACCGCCCCTCTTATCTCCACCGCAGTTATGGCCCATCTCCCTCCCTTATCCACTTTTTGTTGTAGGATCCTAAAATTTAAATTTGAAGATTTTTTAAAAAGTATTGTAACCCCCCGCGTGTTTAGTGATTGGGACGTTGTAATTGAGAAGTTTATCCACCTATTTTTCTTCACTAATTCCAGAGTCTCAATCTCGGTTAAGTGTGTCTCCTGGAGTATAATGATCTCGGCATCCACATCCCGAAGATATTGTATAATTTTATTAGCTCGGGGTTTGGTGCGGAGACCATTAACATTCCAGGACAAAATTCTAGGCCTACTCATGTTTCCCCAAAAAAATATTAACCATTAAACGTAACAAGTGTTTCTGTCTATATATAAAAAGAAAAACAAAGCTACAAAGTGTACCGACTGGAGCATTATTGGAAATGGATATTTTTCTTTTTTCACCACCTCCCGCCACCACCCCGTGACCCCCCCGCCCATGGGAAACCCCTGACCTCACTACCCGGAAAATTCCGGAAGTAAGTGCTCCTAGCTCTTCTCCGACCTCACCTCATGTGTCCCACTTTTTATTATAATATGATAGCTCGCCTTATTATAAGTATATCAAGCATGAAAAACCTTTTTTTTTTTTTTTAAGTTATATGTCCCATTTTTTTTTTTTAATATATTTATTTATTTATTTATTTTTTCATTCTTCCTCTTTTTTTTTTTTTTTTCCCGGTTAATTATGTGCATTATGAGTTGTTTTCCCCGTTATTTTCCCCACCTCTTCACAGACCAGGGCTAGAACCTTTATTACTCCTTCCTTCCACCCAGTGACATTAAAAGCTCGTCGGCTGCCTGCAAACTAGGAGCAACAGTGCAGATGGGTTTTCCCGCATCTCTCAAAATAATGATGAACAACAAAATGCATAATGTTCGATCAGTACAGGCAGTCACCTGTTGCGCTTGGAACAAGTTACCTAGGTAAATTAGAAGTGTGAATACCGATATGAATAGGTATTCTTAAAAATGGATGCAGTTTCTAGTGTAAGTCTCAACTTTCTCCGGCTCATCACCCCTCCCAATCAGTGCCCGCTGCAAAGGCATCTCTCTTCTTGTTTCCGTCAAGCATTAAGTGAGTGACGTCAATGTAATAGTGATATACAACATTGATTGAAGACGTGTGTTGTGAATGGAGCTTCCATTGTTTTCTCAAAGTATAATTTTCAAGGACTTCCGCGGGAAGTGTTAGTGTAGTAGTGCTAATTCTATGAGTCGTTGATTTGTGCATGTACACCTTCGGACTGCAGCTGATGAGGTGGAAGCAGAAGATTTTTCTTACCTTAAGAACTACATTAGTGCTAATGATTTAGAAAATTAAGTTGTTGTTTCTGATGTGCCATTGTGACCCTAACGATCATCATGCTTAATTTGCATAATCTATTAATAGCTTGTGCGATTAGTCTATTAAACCATTGGATTTCTGTTTTTCATGGGAGATTTTTTCTTGTAGGCTATTTGTCATGAGCGTCTTTTGTTCTTTAAATTTGCTATTGGGATGCTGTCAGTACTATTTATGAGTTTGACACTCAAAATCTTTTGCTTAGATTCTGCTTAGCTAGGGATTCTTTTTTAATGATTTTGCATTTATCTGTACTTCTGAATTGGGCCTTCATGGCATTTCATGCTTTGTTCCCGCTAGTACATTTTGATTATTCTGTAATAAATTCACTTTTTGCCTTATGTTTGATCTAGAACTTAAGTTCTTTATGCTTCCAATAATGTATTCTGTTTAATTCTGCTAAATTGTGTTTACTTGATGAGGAGTATAATCTGTAACTATTGATAAACTGGAGACTGTGGAGCGGAATTATTTTGGTGAAATATTGGGGTTCAGCTGATTGTTGGGGTTTGGCTCCCACAGCCACAACTGCAAACTGATGTGTATAAATGTCCAGCGTGAGAGTGCTGTATGTGTCTCTAGTGGGTACACGTGAAAGTGCTATTCTCAAGAGTAGAAATAGTCCGAATGAGCACAAGTCAACTCTTTGGGCCGCAATGCCGTTCGCAGAATTTAAACGTGGTAACAAAATAATTCAATCATACGTATTTATCATATGTACTTTATGTAGCTTTAGTTAGGTAAATTGAGCATCCTGATGACTTCTCTGAGTTTCGTTGCAAGTTTTAGCAAGAGCTGTCCCATTATTAGAATAAGTTCCATTTCCAGAAACAATAATTCACAACGCAGATACCACCTGACTGTTCAGGAAAGGCCAGAGTGATCCCATAGGGACAAAACAGTTATCCCTTGTAGTAGTAGCGCTTTGACCCACTAAGAAAAGTTATCTTTGGGAATTAAGTTCACCGAAGTGGGAAAATATTGCAGAAAATGCCTTACGTAAGTTCAAAACTTTCATGTTATCTTGAATTTAATTTTAAGTTTTGACATTTTGGAGTGAAAACAAAGGTGCAGGGAGAGAAGATGTTTCCAAAGACTGAAGCAGAAGACATCGCCATTGAAATGTTTTATGAGGTTCTTTAAAGAAACAAAGAACTCCACAAACCTATCATTAGGTTTTGGATTTTCAAAGTATAAAACTGTAAGATGAATAAAATATTGTGAGTAAGTCCGGGCAGGGAAGCAGGATGTCAAGTACTTGGACAAGTTCATCTTGGTTTGCTCATTTTCAAGTGAAAAGGAAAGCGTCAAAGCAATGACCACAACGTTTATTTGAGAGTCACATTGTTCTCTGCTGGCTTGATGAACTTCTCGCAATTGTACTCATAATTCTTTACACATTTTTGGGCTAAAGCATCGCATGACAATGTACTGAATAATGTATGGTATAGCATCTAGGTGGTTGGTGCCATTGCAGCTTCTTCTGTTTTGAGGCTCATTCCAGACCAATGTTTTTCACCCACTAGGCCACTTTAGACATAGATCAGCTATAGACCGATGGGTCTTAGTACTGATCCCATAGGGCCAGTCCAACGTGAACTGCCACACCAGGTGACCCCAAGATGGAAATTCAATAAACATAGATTTGGTTTGGCATAGTTGTCCCTTATCAGTTAGGTGCTGGGCCCAGTGAGCCTGGGACCCACATCTGGGCATCTCCATTACATGTAGGCATCTACTGAATTACCATCAAAGTTATGGAAGGAATGCTAGAATGAATATGAGCCACCTGCGATCGCCAGGGACCTGATTCCAGACCACTGCTTTTCACCTACTATGCCATTCTAGACAGAGACGAGTCTAGCTCCATTAGAAACAATCCGGCCTGAACTGCCAGGTCAGGTCCCTTACAGAGGGAACACAAGCTAACTTTGGCCTTTTTCCTCAAAACTATCTCACAACTCCAGCAAAGAGGCAGAAGGAGTGTTAGGTACCAGTCATGAAGCACATATTAATCTGTCTATCAAGCAAGACTGATTTCTACACCCAAACATCCTCAGTGAAAGTCTTATTGAAATAGACCACCTTCACTGCAGATTACGGTGGGATAGAATCATATAAGGTCCTATTTCAATGACTAGAAAAGCATGATAGAAAACATTGTACACCTGTATATCCCTCTTCAGTGGAAACAAATGTGTTTCACACCTTTTGTCAGTGCTGAGTCAAGGCCATATTGCCATCTAACCACCCTTCCTCCATGACCCTATTTCTAGTTTTTATTGTAGCTTAACAAACGCTTCTTTTAAAGCACCTCTTGGGACATCCCAAAATGTTTAATTTTACTCTTCAGAAAACAAAGGGTGACTCTTCTGCACTTGTACTACACACTCTCAAAGCAGTCGGGTGTTGTAGGACCATCACAGATCCCCAAACATGTTGGCAGCACATAGGCCACGTCCTACAGAATCACACAATGTTTCGCTCAACAGCCAAATACATTAGTAAGATTTATGTCTCAAGGTCCCACAGCATGAGGTTATCACATATCTTCTTTCAACACAACCTTCTCATATGCAGTCAATGATGAGACATGGTATGATTGCTGCACACTGATAAGGAAGACAAAGCAGACAATGTGTTCGCCATCTAACCTCACAAGTGGAATTGCTTTTATTTGGAGATGGAGCAGTGTAATTATTCCCCACTTGAAAACATGACATCATGTGACTTCTGCTTTCTTTGATCATTATCCGTGGCCTTGCAATTGAAGTAGATTGTGCTCATTGGCGTGACTGGAGTTGGCAGCCACCCACAACACAACATCAGCCCTCAAAACAAACACTTCAAATGTATTTATACAGAACTAAATTGGCCATCAGTTGGAAAAGGGAATAATGTATTACAAACACAAATACAACACAATGCTCCTTCCTCCATTCCTAACTGAGATATTCAGAACCTAGCCAATAGGTAAACATGCAACCACAAGAGGTAGTAATTGGTCCATTTGAAAAGAATCTGACTGGAAGAATGAGTCCTTAGCCAAAATAAAACATGGCTTCTTCTCTCAAATTAAGTAAGTGGGGTTTATACAATTCTACAACACGAGACTTTAACTGTATTTATGTAAAAGTGTTATTCTGTTTAAAAGTAACTTATTGTACAAGCACACTTAATTTTTTCCATTCGGATATGCCTTCTGGTCGCCCAATAGTAAACAGAGCGGGAGGAAAAATAAACTACAACACACTATAATTGCTCTGGTCACGAACAAGAAATGGCTTGGCCATGGAGACAACCCGCCAGTTTTTAGAGGCCGTTGTCTTCAAGAGATTTGTAGGCGTCGGTATGAAACTTGGTCCAAGTTAGTTATTACTCCTTAAATAGCTGTGATTGGCCGACTTGGTTAGGACACTGCTTTTTTATAAAGAACAATCATGCATTTTATAGTGAGGTATTGCAAATAAACTGGTTAAGATGCCGCAGCTTTTTCAGTCAGTTCTGAATTGCTACTCGTAGAGTTTTACTGTGCTTCAGGGGTTGGCACGGTACCTAGCACACTAACCTTTCTCCAGTACAAAATCATGTATTTCTCTATATGTTAACTGTGTGTTGCAATAAAAGCAATGGGCGCACAGCAGTGCCATATTTGTACCATAGGCCTCAATAGAGTGTGTGCTAGCTATTAAGCCATCAAATAAATGTACTGCAAAGACAAAAACATCAGAATTGCAGCAATTTTTGCCAGGGTGCCATCCCCAGTCGTAAAGTTATTTCCTGATTCCTCATATGTGCCAGACTCCTACCAATAATAATCAGTGTGTTTTAATTATTGCAGGCTGAATGTGATTCTCAATTGTAGGAAAGTGGCCCTTTTTGCATGGTCACCCCCCCACTTTTTGCCTATGTGATGCAACCTTGCTTGAGATGCCCTGGGTCCCTGCCAATCAGGTTCCCAGGGCCTGTGTTCTTTCCCAAGTCTGTATCTTTGTATCAACAATTGGCACATCCCTTGCCACAGGTAAGCCCCATGTAAAAGGTGCCATGGGTACCAGGGGCACTGTGACCAGGGAAAGCCTCTAGGAGCTGCAGCACCTATTGTACAACTCTTAGAGGCGCTGCACCTTAACACACACACACTGGCACAGCAGACTGCGTGTTTTGGTGCAGAGGGAAGTGAAGAGTTGACATGGCACACATCCGTGTGTGGCATGCCTGCAATCCACTGCCTGAGGCCTAGGTAAATGCAAAAAGAACAATCGATGGACAGAATGCAGAACAGTGTCATACATTTACCCCAGTACAGAGATCTGGGCCTAAATCCATCGTTTTTGCTCACCATGCTATTCCAGTTTGGACCCAGCCATATGCAAATCAGTCGTTACCCAGTGCCCAATGGGAACAGTCCAGCCGAACTGCCAAGCTAGGTCCTCCCTGGACTGGAAACAAGCATCCTAGGACCGGTTTCAGGGTTTCACCCCTCATCAGCCAGGATAGCTTGACTCCAGTGCCATGGAGAGCACAGGACCCACATCTGGGCATACCTGGCGCACTTAGGGTGAGAAAGCAAAAGACACACATTTGATGGACGGAATGCAGAACACATCAAAACATTCAACCCTAGTCAAGAGATCTGAGTTAAATCCATGATACCTTAAAAACTGGGAAATTTGGTAGCAAACTTCTCAGCACATTAAACCCACACTGATGCCAGTGTGAGATTTAATGTAAACTGCACTCAGAGGGCATCTTTGAGCTGCCCCCTGAAAATCGACTAGTTCTGGTGTGGTTCCTGAATGGCTGCCCACCATTTGCCACCACCAGACAGATTTCTGGACCCCTGGGTAGAGAGCCTCCACTCTCTGGGTCCAGAAACAAAGCCCATCTGGGGCAGAGGTGTCATGCCTCCTCCCCAAGGATGGGCTGGGTCCATGAAAGAGAAAGCTTCAAAGGCCTGCCGCCTTTGGAAGCTGTCCCTGCCTTTTGCTTCCTCCAGCAACTGGCGCCCATCAGTTCTGGCCCCCACTTAGGTGGGAAAAACGGCGGGTAAACCAAGCAAGGAACAGTGGTGTGCCCACCTTTGCCAACCCCACCCCCATGGTGGGGGAGGCAAGGTGAAGCACACATCTCAGTCTCCTCCATCTTGAGATGAGTGGACTCAGCCAATTAGGGAGAGGGTCATGCTCCCTCCCACTGGAGGGTGGCATAATTGGGGGTGTACCCACCCCAAGGAAGGGACCCATTGGTCCTGACCTGCACACCGCTTCACCTCCAAATATAGTATTTAGGGGCAACCCTGAACCTTGCCTCCTCAGATTTGGGGAAGAAAGAAGAAGGGCAGAAGAGCCGAGCTGACCCAGGAATAAGAAGAGGACATCAACTTCTTTGGCCCCAGCCCTACCGGCCTGTCCTGTCTGCGACCTGCCTACAGCAAGAACCCTTGCTAGTCCAGGAGCCAGCAACCCCCAGAGCCCGGAGGACCTGCTCTGCGACCATCTTACAGACTCTGTGTCCCGTGAGCACCGGATTTGCTCAAGACTCACCACAGATTCCGAAATCTGACGACTCCGTGATTCTGCACCACTCTGCACCTGACTCCCACGGCCCGAGTTTGAGTGGCCCAATACCACAAGGAGGTCTTCTCAGCAAACCTGACCTGAGATCTGGTAATCCCCAACCTCCCTCAAGCCTCAGGACAACGCCTGCAGTCTCAGCCTGAAGGATCCCCCGAAACCAGAAGACACCCCTGCACCCGATTCTCCATGGCCTTGGGTGGCCCAATAAACGGTGTCCAGGCATCCCCCAAGATCCCAACTTACCACTCCAGCTGGCGGTCCCCTTCAGGAAGTCTCCCTGCCTGAGCCTGCAGCAACTTCGCAGAACCAAAGGTCTCTATTGGAAAGCACAGGTCCCGATGTCCGTTTTGCCCCCTACACCTGGCCGCCCCAGTTCCTCTGGTGGTGCAGCTCCTGTGCTGGTTATTGGTCCCTGCAGTGCTGACCTTAACCCTAGGAGCTTTGCTCCCATAACGAAGTGTCCTGCTCGTCAGCAGGCCCTAACCGAAGGCCCCCTAAGCCCCATTGGCTAACATTGGGCCCCTGCACTTTACACTCGGCCGCACCAGTGCCGCTGGTGGTGCAACTTGAGTGCCCATCTAGACCATGGGGAACCTTGGTCCTAACCTCAAAACTCCCACTTGTAAGTCGTGCCCTTACCTGAGAGACCGCTAACACTTTTTCCCCATAGGAACCCATGTTAGGAGCCTATAGGCCTAGAAATGCTGTGTTGAACTGATGGTTGTATGAAAAGAAAGTAACTCTGCTTCAAAGTAAGAATTGCTGAACTGTAAGTGACCAATCCAAGTGTATGCTATCTTGGCATACCACTTCAAGTACCCAAAGTAACTAAAAAGTAATCCAAGAGTAATGAACAGTAATTGCTATGTAATTTAAAGTGTTTCTAAAGCATATACAAACCTGTAACGATTGCAAATGTAATCACAACTGCATTTCCTTGAACAGTCTTGCATTTGAGAGTATATTTTACATACCTGTGCCAAGTCCTGCTTGGTTCTAAAATAAAACATAAGCATGCCTTTTTTACACTTACCTAATTGGTCCGGATTCTGTCTCTGAGTGTGTGTAATTAGTCTTTGATTGAGTAAATACAATAAATACTTTACACACCCTCTGGATAAGTCTAACTGCTCGCCCACACTATCACTAACAGAGCTGTAAGTACTTACCATCTTTAGCCTCTGGTATACCTCTTGGGGATCCTTGGACTCTGTGCACACTATACCTTACTTTGGTATAGTATATACAGAGTCAGCTTCCTACATCAACCTTATTGGTATGTTACTTAAATATGTCAGTGTCCTATGCCGTGTTGCAACCAGTCAGTCTCCATGTAGCAGTTCAGTATCAATTTTTTAATTTCCCTGCCAGTTTCACACTGCCCTAATCAATCACATTTGTAAAGGGATATTCTATATTGCATCCAGAAAAAATGAAAAGACATCTTCCATATTATCACACCATTCTCTGTACTGTCATGCCCGTTTCACATTTCTTCAGATGAGTAAAAATTGCCATGGTAGCTTTTATATCAATCCATAAAATTGCTGCCTACACATTCCAATGGCAGCTCTGCCAAGTATCACGCAACACGTGTGACACTAAAGCATTTCAGTGCGGTGGTCCACATCACCGCACTGAAATGCATTGTCACGCATAATAGGCATAGATTGCGCCTCGGCTGTTAAGCCGGTAGGGCTGCTAAAATGACTAAACTGAAGTGGCTGGTAGCGCTGCTCACAGTACTGGCCTTGGGGATGGCTGAGGTTGAAGCTGCGGCTACTAGTGCTACAATTTATCAATAGACTCCCACCTCCCCCCACATTACATTCTGATTGACGTCATACGCGCCACGTGACATTACGTCCTGCTGCCACGTCGTCATCGCGGCTGGAGGTTGTAACGACGATTAGATCCTACCCTGGCCATGCAACTCGATCCAAGCCCACTGGGCCGTGGCGCCTGAATCATTAGTAAGTGCGCAGCAGTATTTGTCTTCATAAAGTAACACCTGCCATGCTGTAATTTTGTTGCTGTAAAGTTTGCCTGGCAATTTGGCGGTGGTAGAAAGCAAGAGCCGCAGGGGGTGATTGTGAAGTTCACCCGGCCCTGCCCCTGCAGCATGCCCTCTGTGCTGCCGTTCCCCGGCCTTCTCCGTTCTTGTGGTCTCGCCCTGCTCTTCAGATAGAGTTGCTTGAAAATAAAGTTACCAGTGAGTTGTCTGGAGCCAGGACCCGTTTTTTGACTGCTGGTAGGTGCTGGGTGCACTGTAGTGGTTCTGGCAATTACGTGTCCCTGCGAGGACAAGTCAAGTCAAGTCAAAAGATTTGTATAGCGCGCTACATACCCAGAGGGGCTCAAGGCGCTTGAAGAAGGGTGGGGAGTTACTTGTCGAATATCCACGTTTTGAGTTGCTTTCTGAATGCTAGGTGGTTCTGAGTAAGGCGAAGGTGAGTGGGAAGTGAGTTCCAAGTTTTAGCTGCTAGGTAGGAGAAGGATCTGCTCACCAGCTGTCAGTTGACTTTGACAGTTGACAGCTGGTGATCCGAGGCAGTTGCACGTACTTGCGCTCCGCTTGCGGAGCTGTGTTGGCTTTCTTAATAAAGGACTTATTTACAACTTGAATGCGGAGTACGGAGTCCTTTACAGTGGCGCGGAGGCCCAACACCGGAACCCACATATGAAGATAAGAGAAAAGACATATGCAAGCTCAATAAAAAAAAAATACGAAGGAAAAAAAATACAAAACTTACAATGAAAACAATTGAAATACAAGCAGCTAAGGATCACGTGAAAATTCATCAAAAAGGTGC
This sequence comes from Lissotriton vulgaris, assembly GCF_964263255.1. Lineage (NCBI taxonomy): Eukaryota > Metazoa > Chordata > Amphibia > Caudata > Salamandridae > Lissotriton > Lissotriton vulgaris. Next base: position 1,477,707,125 of record NC_141691.1, read on the forward strand.
GTGACAAAATTACAAGGGAAAAATACATGCGTGTGGAGGATAGTGATTTATAGTACAAAACTAACTATTTACTCGAAATGAACTGAAAAACTGTAAAGATAAATCATCTTCAGAAAGACTGCATTCGTATAACACGTAAGAAGAAATTAATGAAGCCGACTAAAAGCATCGATAGAAAAATTTCATGAGAGAAAACGCCTGTCAAACCAGTGACTGTTTAACGAACTCACCAACCGTCAGCTGTGAATACGTCAGCTTCTGATGTAGCCTCTGTTGACAAGCTACGCTAAGACGTGTTGAACAACCAAGAACCAGGTCAGCAGTCCAGCACTCCACATGACGTATGACGTCTGAAAACGTGCGGCCATTTTGGATACAGTGTAAACAAAGCAAACAGGTCAATTTCAGTAACCTGGCATCGGGCAATTGCGCACAACGAAAACAAAGACATTAAACATACAGTTAATGATTTTCTGGCATCGGAAGGCAGCGCAAACTACAAGGTACGAAAAAAAACGCGCTTATAATAAAATGAGATAAAAGACAATACAGTATTTTCATAAACAAAGACAGACTGCAAGGAAACAAAATACAGTATTAAACAGACTGAAAATAGCTCATAGTCCTTAAATACCATCAAACGATACAGAACCATATATAAAAACAAAAAAGTACATCAGAAGCATTTATGGCTTCAGGCTACCTGTAGAATCTCTCTCCCCCACAATCCTTCCTACCAGGTAAGGGAGAACCAGTACTAAAATGGGAGGAATGGAGGGAGTATTTCAACAATTACATTTCCCAATTTGAAGAGGACAATGAATTCACACCAAAAAAGAAATACAAACTCCTACTTCATTGTCTTGGAGCTGGTGGAATAAAAGTCTATTATGAAAAGAGAGAGGAACCCCTTGAAGTAAACAAGGGAATTGGGGTGTTAAACCTAAATCAAACAGAATGATTCCCTTGGGTCGTGTACAGGAAAAGCTTGGATTTAGCTATAACCACAATCAAATATAAACACACTAATTAAAAAGATTAGTCAAAAATGAAGTTACATAACAATTTATTGAAACAATCAAAAGACAATTTACAATTACACTGGAAAAAATGTTAAAAAACAATTAAAATACTATATAATTTTGTGACCAGCACAAAAATGAAGGACAGACAAAACTCAATTGTAAAACATACAAATTAGAAATTACAAAGCGTACATTCACAATTAAAATTTCAACGTCCCCTGGTTTTATAACCTTACAATCTTATATACACCGGGGGGGAAAAAAGATGAATTGTACAGAAAATTGCGTCGATGCGTTTTGGTGGTTTGCGTATTATTATGTGCCACCTTTATCAAGACTATTGATTTGTTGTCTGTCGTGTTACTGGATCCTTATGGTTGTCCTGTTTGTTATGTAGGAGATTAAAATTCTTTCAGGATGTGAGGAGATATTCTTATTGGGCGGTAACTATCTGAAGGTTACTAATGATTCTCCTATCCGATAAGGATTAGAAAACTTTTCAAAGTCTGTAAATCTTCAGACACTTCTATGTCACTACTCTTTAGTTGTTCTTGACTTGTAGCGGGGATGAATATCAAGATCAATGGCGGTTGGCTTCAATGACCAGAACGAGTCTCTCTATAATGGTCAAAAAGAGATCTTGCAGTAGAAGGAATAATAGAGGCGCGGTGAGCTGCCTTTACTTTTCTGAGCGTTGGGGTAGTTTCTTAAAAAATGGTATTATCGTATCCCCTGCTCTAGCAAAAGCGTCTGTTCGTATCGGGTCTTCGTTTTCATTTCAATTTGGGCATCATACTTGATCCAAGCAAATCTGACCCCGTCTAGTCGCACAAAACTCAGACGACTATAGCAAGTCCCTTTTAGTCAAGTACCCAAAAGTGTTCAGCGACAACATCGGAGCACTAAAAGGATACCAACACAAGATTATAGTAAAACCACAGCCACACCAGTCGTTCACAAAACCCGGAATCTTCCATTTGCAGTGAAGGATGAGGTCAAAGCTCAATTAGATAAACTTTTAAAAGCGGGCATCATAGAACAGGTAGAGGCAAGCGAATGAGTCCCCCCATTAGTCGTGGCAAAACGCCCTAATGGCAAATTGAGGTTATGTGTGGACCTGCGTGACCTTAACAAGAATATAATTGTTGAACAATTTCCACTACCGAAGATTAGTGAAATGCTAGCTACAACAAAAGGAATCAAATGGTTTTCAACAATTGACTTAAAATCGGCGTACCACCAGATACCATTACATCGCGAAAGTAAAAAACGTACCACTTTTATTACACCCTTCGGGTGTTTCCAGTTCACGCGAGTGCCATTTGGACTGGCATCCGCGGCAGCGATGTTTCAGAGACTCATGAACATTATTTTCAAGGAAGTCACAGGAATACTGATGTTCCAAGATGTCATCCTCATAATTGGAGAGTCTAGAGAGGAACACAATCGGAAAGAACAAGTACTTGAAATCCTAGAGGCAAAAGGTCTAACAGCAGAGTACAACAAATGCAAGTTTGCTCTTGAATCAGTGAGTTATCTAGGACACGAAATTAACGGAAATGGCATCAGTCCCAAGAAGGATTTACTTGAAGTAATTAAGAATTCTCCTATCCCGAAAAACAAGGAGGAATTAAGGTCATTCCTAGGCCTTGTTGGATTTTACACAAAATTCATAAGAAACTTCTCTAATAAAACCTATGAGCTGCGTCAGCTACTTAAAAAGAAGAGAGAATTTGAATGGGGCTTCGTATGCCAAGAAGCAATCACCTCACTTGAGGAAGAACTGTACAATGCAATACCACTGCAAGGATTCGACCCGTTACTCAGTAACACCATCACTACGGATGCAAGCTCTAAGGGACTAGGTGCGATCCTTACACAGAAGGACAACAAAGGAGCTGAGTACACAATTGCCTTTGCATCACGATCCTTAACCCAAACAGAGGAAAAATTCTCCGTCATCGAAGGTGAGGCATTGGGATGAGTATGGGCCTTGGAACACTTTCGACACTTCGTATGAGGAAACAAAGTGACTCTATGCACGGATCACAAGCCACTCACAAAGGTTTTCACTACAAAGGGCTTGTATACAGCATCTCCTAGGCTAGCATGACTGTCTGTTCGCCTTTTTGATTTTAATTACTCCATACAGTACGTACCAGGAGTAAAAAATATAGTTGCGGATTACCTGAGTAGATCGCCAGTGGAAACCAGTGACAAAAACAACTCTACACAAGTGGAAGAATATTGCATTGCAAACTTGGAAGATTGCCTACAAGGAATTTCAAAAGAAGAATGGCGAATGGAACAAGAAAAGGACAAGGACATTTGCCAAGTAATCAAAATGCTATCAGGAGAGTGGTCACCCAAAAACAAACTCACCGAACAACTGAGATATTTTTACGAGGTAAAAGACGAACTATAACACGAAAATGACTTACTGCTAAGGGGTAGTAGAGTAGTACCCCCTGCATCTTGAGAAACCAAATTCTGAAGTTATGCCATGAAGGACATCTAGGCATAGTAAAATGTAAAAACAGGGTGAAGGAAAGTTACTGGTGGCCCGGCATCAGTATAGACGTGGAAAAAAAGGTTAAGAATTGCAGCATGTGCCTAAACTCTGACAAAACCCAAGTGACCCTTAGACCACCACTTCACCCCATTACATGTCCCGCCATGCTGTGGGAAAGGGTGGGGGTGGACATCATGGGCCCGGTGCTGGAACGTTTTGATCAGTGGTACATAATTGTCATCACAGACCATTTCTCCAAGTGGCCCGAACTTAGTTGAGTTTTTAGATGCGGTATTTATAAGAGAAGGATTACCCAAACATATTATCATCGACAATGGTCCACAGTTAATTTCTGAAATGTTCAAGGACTACTTGTCAAGAAACCAAATCGCACACAAAACCACATCGGTGTACCACCCAGCCGGAAACGACGCTGTGGAACGTTTCAACCGAGTACTAAAGGGTATCATCCAGCTGGCTAACAGCAACAGACTGTGCTGGAAAAAAAGAGATCCTTAAAACCTTGTGGGCCTACAGAATTACACCATGTGACACCACAGGTCACATCCCATTCGTACTCATGCGAGGTAGAACACCCCTAACTAAGGACAATGTAAGCTGGAGCTCAGCCGCAAAAAGAGTGCACTGGTCTACTGACCAGGTGAGAAAGAGAGTCACACAAATACAGCACAAATGCAAAAACCGGTATGACCTCAAACACAGTTGCAAACCGGTGCAGCTCTCCGTAGGAGACATTGTAAAGGTTAAAAGAAGTGGCCACATAGGCAACGGGCAGGATAAGTTCTCCCCTCCCCTGACCATTAAGAAGGTGTACTGCAACTCTGCCCTCTTGAGTGACGGTAGGGTGTGGCACTTTTTAGCCCTCCCTACGTGCAAACCCACATCAGAAGACTTCACCAATACACCTAGTGATTTACCAGACATTGGACAAACTTCTGTCCACAAACCACTGAATACCCTATCTGACTCGTCCGTCTGCGAGTCTTAGATGATCCATTCACACCACGAGCAGTGTCATCCAACCAGGTGGTGCCCCCACCAGCGGACGCTGCGTACGCTACCCCCATGGACCACAACTCTGGTAGAGTGGTCAGAGTTCTTCCCCCCACTCCTGGGTACAATGGATCGCCCCATGTCGGCACCAGCAGATATGGTAGAAGGATTTTACCCCCAGTAAAACTCAGAGATTACATTTGCAATTAAGCTTCTGTTTATGCAATATCTTTACTGTGCATATTTCTCTCATGTTTTCTCTCTCTCCTCTCCCCATCTCTTCCCCCTCCGTTTTCTTTCCTTGTTCTTTGGGGGGAAGATGTGTTAGGTTTATATGTGTGGTCCCCTGCAGGCACCGTAGTGGTTCTGGTAATTACGTGTCCCTGCGAGGACACCGTACCTGCTGATCTGCTCACGGGCTGTCAGTTGACTTTGACAGTTGACAGCTGGTGATCCGAGGCAGCTGCACGTACTTGCGCTCCGCTTGCAAACGGTGCGAATCACAAAATTTGGCCGTTTGCGAATGCAAATCCCGTTTTTGGGATGCATGAAGCTTTTTGCTATTTTCACAATTTAAGAAATAATTGCAATTGCGTTTAAGAAATCACATTTTTGCGATTTCTTAAATGCAATGCATGATTTTTAAAAAAATTGCGAATTCGCAAATTAGAAGTGGTAAATTACCATGAAGTTCACCTTCATGGTAATTTTAGAAAACTTTCAAAAATGCACTAAAGTGCATTTTTGAAAGTTTCATTTTAAACACACACATGCCCTTTGGGCATGTGTGTGTGTAAAAAGCACTTTCAGGTACATTTCAGGGGTGCAGGGGGGGAGGTCCTTTTGACCCCCCCCCCCGCACCTTTGAAATTGCATTCTCATTTTGCGATTCCTTAATTGCGAATCGCAAGATGAGAATGCCTTCCATTTGATTCCTATGGGCCTCTAGGCCCATAGGAATCAATGTAAAGGGATTCCTTATTTGCGATTCGCAAAATTGGGAATTGCAAATACGGAAAAATAAGGAATCGCAAATAAAAATGCGAATTTTTAATGCATAGGTATTTGCGATTCCAGAATTTTCGCAATTTAGGAATCGCAAATACCAACAATGATGCATGTGGCCGCTATTTACAACTTGAATGCGGAGTATGGAGTTCTTTACACTCGTTAATAATAACGGGTGGCTGCACCACAGACCCCGGGGGCAATGCTCAGCTATTGATTTAATCACACTGCTTAATGGTCCCGGTCGGAAAAGTGTGCAGCTACTACAGGGGCAGGGGTTCGAAGAAATACTTCCTTTCAGCACATGTTTTTGATGTATGAGTGGGAACCGGGGATCGGCTTTGATAGTGTAACGGAGATCCCCCTGGATTGTCAGTAGCTACAGGCATAAGATAGAACAGCTAAAATATTCCATCTGCTTTAATTCTGAATTCCAAGATATGTATTGTTATGCGTATGCAAGGCAGTTATTTCCCAGGTTCAACCATTCTGACGTGCTGCGCTACTGGCTCAACTGAGAGAGAGACTCATATTAGCTTTTGTGTCTGATGCGAAAATATTGATTTTCCAGGCACGCTTGCAACTTCGTAATTTTAATTTCAAAGTTTAATTGAAAAGTGCAGTTGTTGTTTGCAGCTGGTCATATCCTACAGTCAGTTAAAGGTAAAGTCCGTTGATTATAACGTTGAGGTCAGAAAAACTTTCCAATACCTTTAAAGTATGCCACAGGCTACGTGGATGTGTGGGTGGGAGACGCTCCTCATATCTGTTATTTCTGATATTTATGTTTCCTTTGTCTTCATTGCTTGAGAGAAAGTGTCACTCATAGTTGTTGAAATGTCACTCATAATTACACTGAAATTATGAAATTGTCACACATAGCAATCTGAAACCTTGGCAGCTATGCAATGGAAGTTACACTAGACCGCCAGAAGTATCTGATGCCATTTTTCAAATTGTCATGCCAGTTTCACCAAATTGCTATGACTGTTTCCACTTTACCCTGCCATTTTCACATTGCTGATGAAAAATTGCCATATTGGTTTACACAGTGCCATGACAGCTTCCTATTATTCCTCATAAGCACCTTGGACCAGATGTAGGTCGGTCGGTAACGGCCGAAAATCGGTATTTTCGGCCGTTACCGACCGGTTTACAAGATTTGGCATGTAGGGGGCAATATTTTACCGAATCGGTAAAATTACCGAATCGGTAATTTTACCGATTCGGTAAAATAAAACATCGGTAAATTTACCGATTTGAAGCCACCCATATGTAGGTGGGACTCTTCAGAGTCCCAGGAGCCTTAACGAATCGGTATTTTACCATCAAAACCAATTTGATGGTAAAATACCGATTCCGGTGTGCATGCACATGTGTGCATGCACACCTATGTCACGTGACAGGCAGACCTGCCCTTAGGGCAGGTATGCCTGCCACATGGCACCTGTGCCTGTTTTGGGGGTGCCAGAGGGTGTCAAAGTGACACCCCCTGCACCCTTGTGAATTCTTTAATTACTGATTCGGTAAATACCGAATCGGTAATGCCTAATCATTCCTATGGGCTTCAAAGCCCATAGGAATGAATGGGCATTACCGATTCGGTATTTACCGAATCGGTAATTATAGAATTGTTAAGGATTCGGTAACAAATCCAGATGTTGGGACCTACATACCATTTACCGATTTTGAAATACCGAAACGGTACAATTCGGTATTTTAAAATCGGTAAATGTTTTTTACCTACATCTGGCCCCTTGCTACTACAAAATTGCCTTGCCATTTTCAGCACCATCATGTCAGTTCAACATTTTTCTCTGAAAATTGGTGTGCTAATTTCCACACTTACCAGTTTCACATTGCCGCAGATACTTTCCATGCCAGTTTCTACATCCTCATGCCAATCCTACATTAATCCAGTAAAGCACATCTTGTCATGCCACCACATTCGTGCTATTTTCATTATATTACCAAACACTACTAGTGACAGAACTTTTCTATATAAAGGCAGTACTTTCACCACATGCACAAACCCATACGTCCCTACACACCCTCCCCATCATCTCCTTCACTCACCTGCCTGCTGCTTGGCCATAGTAATAGTAGTCTTCCTCTGCTGCCGGTGATATGCTGTTTAACATACTGAAAGCAAACACATGACATGGGATACCCTCTTGGATGGAGCATTGTGCACCATCTGCACTCTCCTTCTACTATGAGCCGTGTTAACTAGTACCAATTCCTGCTAGGAAAGTATGAAGTAAGCATGTGAGGCCAGGCAACTGGAGACAAGGGGCAGATGTGCAATGCCAGTTTGTGATGACAAACTCTGCAATTCGTCAAGTGACAGTGTTTGACTAAACTAGGGTTAGTAACCCATACTGAATCGCAGTTCAGAAGGGGCGTGAAAGGGGCACTCCTAATAGTGATTCAGTATTGTATGTGTTAGAGTCTAAGGGGCATATTATCAAGGGGCTTTATCTCCGCTTTTTTGGCTTTAAAAGCCAAGAAAGCAGAGATAAAATTATCTCCCTATTACCTAGCTGTCGCTAACACCAGTTAGCGACAGCTAGTAGGAGATAGCGACCATCTTGGGCCCCACTTTGCATGTCAGAGAAATTTATCACTAATGACATGCAAAGTGGGCGTGCCAAGATGTTAGCGACTGGAAACTGTCGCTAACATCGCTATCTCCTATTACCAACTTTTGGAGATATTCGCGCTAAGCGTGAATATCTCCAAAAGCTAACACCTGCACTGAGCAGTTCTTAGCCATGTTATCCAATGGGAGGTGGATAACATGGCTAAGAGCATTAGCTCGGTAATGCATGAATATCGCTGACTTTTCAGCGATATTCATGCATTGCGGCCGATTTTTATCGCATTTGCGATAAACCTTGGTAATACCAAGGTTTATCTGCGATAAAAATCACCGCAGGTCGGCGATAAATTATTGTCTCTAACCAAGCAATAGCGATAATTATCGCTATTGCTTGGTAATATGCCCCTAAATTCTTTATAAAATGTGCCTTGGCTAGCAATGAAGAATATGTGCCTGGCATTAGAAAATGCGTTTAACTTTATCATAATTGTAGAAGAGAAAAGCAAAACATAGAAAACGATTCTTTAGAATGTGAGAAATAAATCATGTAGCTTAAACCATAAGAGAAGATTTTTTTTTAATGTTTAAAAATAAATGTGCAGGAGAGGAGGAGCCTAGCCTGCAACTAAGATGGCCGCCTAGTCCTTCGGCTCCGCCGACCCTTCCACTTCCCTCCCGTCCCGTTGCCTATCCTGATTTCCATCCTGCTCCTGAGTCGACTTTTCGGGCATGGGAGAGGACCCTGACTCCGATGGTGTGTCTCTCTATGGCCTCCCTGCTGTGGAAGCGGTGTAGCGTACTCGCCATCTCCCAGACGCTGCCCGGCGCGGAGGGGTCTTTGTTCCCCGGGATCGACTGCCTTCGTCCATAACAGCGGCCACAGTAGACGGGGCCAGCCGGCCTACAGAGTGCGGCAGCTGAATCAGGTCCTCCCTGCTACTTTGTATTCCGCCTCGCTTTCCTCCGCTTTCCACGGGAGGCACGCTGGCTGCGATCGCAACAATGTATCGCCGCTCGGACTTGTTGCTGTCTTTGTTCGTCTCTTGCCTCGCTGTGTGAGGTGGCGGGAGCCATTTTGAGGACAGAGCAACTGCTATCTATCCTTCACGATCCCGGTTTGCGCCGTATCCATCTGCACAGGGCACGATGGTCTGTGTTTCCTTTGTGCCCCCGGCCCGGCCATACTGCAGGGGGCACTGGCGAGGTGCTCAGCTTCACTACGTAGATGTTCAGTCTGGGGGGCCGCCACGATTTTTCGAGCCCCGTAAACAGGGACCCGCTGCATCCTTCCCTTTTACGGCACCAGTGCGGACTGCAGACATTCTTGAAGCCCTGGATTCCTTTCGCACTGCTTTCCGTTACAACGCCTGTATCCTTGGACACCGCCTGGAAGCTGTCCTCTCCGTTGTGCCTCTATCAGACTGGGAACACTCACGAGTGCGGGACACTGCGCCACATCTGGTGTCCGACTTCTGTGGCCCACCTACTCAGGTGTACTCGGAGGAATGGAAGGTACGTGAGCCCGATATCCTTGAAACGCTGCCTGCGGTGGAGACGCAGCGGTCGGATGGCTGTGTGCCGATTCAGGGCAAGGAGTCTTATTTACGGACGCCATGTTTTGACACTCCTTTGTGGTCTACTGGAGATGCTTCCTACATTCCTCTGCAGCTGCTGTCACTACCCTTGCCGGGTGGTTCATGTACTTTCGTCACCTACATGGCTGAGTTTCGGATGGACCTTGATGGACAACCCCCCGCATGGACTTGGTCACCCTGCTCGCTCCCATTTTCCAAGGAATCTATCATGAGGCTAGACTGTGTCGCTGCTTCGCATCGCAGGGGGCAAGGTTGAGGTTGTCTCCCTTATTTTCAGACTGATCTTACACGTACTGCTGTGATATTGATGGACTGCCGGGGTCATTGAATATAGGTATTGTGTTGGTGGCGGGGTCTGGGATTGGGCGGCCGGTGTGATATGTGCTTGTAGTTTTGGTTTTATCACTGTGGTCCTCCTCCGGTCTTCTGTTAACTCACGTTTGGAATTGAGTCTTCCCACCTGCCGCTTTACTTGCCACTTCATTTGTGTCGATGTTACTCAGGGTGGGGGATGCTTACGGGGCTCGTGGAGGCCGGGATTATGCGATACTTTCCTCCTCCTTCCTTTCCTGAGAGTCGGTGACTGGGATGTTCTTTCCCACTCTCCGGACTCTCTTTTCCCATTTGGGGTTCTTCTGGGGCGACAGGCATGCCTATTGGGGGGGGGTGGGCCGTGGCCTTCCGTTGGTATGCAGGGTGGGGGGATGGGATGTGTTCTACGTCTTTTCTTTGTCTCTATGGCCCTCTTTTTCTTTCCTTCTCTTCTCTTCTTCGGTTTCTTTCTCTTCTATGTTCCTTGGGGTCGGGGTTCAATGATAGTAGGGAGTTTATTGTGTTCTATCATCCTGCGGTGTAGCGTTTGCTCTTAGTTCCTGGATGGTGGCCTCCTGTTTCCTTATAAATGCTCGTCTCTATAACTCCTCCTTCTGGGTGCTCCTTTGGCGATGATGTCTATCCTGTTCAGTGATTTGCTTCGACTCTTTTCGTAGTTTTACTACAGGTACTCGACAAAATCATAAAACTAAACCTTTTCCTATCCTGATATTATTGTTCTATGTTCTACCCGACATTTTCCACTCAGAGATTGCTTTAACGGCGTCCTGCCTATTGGTTTTTCTTGTATCCTTTTCTAATATGTCATAGCGGCCGGCCTCAAGGGGTTGTAGGCAGACGCTGTGTATTGTGCATTTCATACAATAAAGGTTTAAAAAAAAAAAAAAAAAAAAAAAAAAAATAAATGTGCAGCTTAAATAAGTAGCAGGCCTCATACCTAATGCCCTACGACTAGGCCTGAAAAATATTTTATCGACTTCTGTTTGACATTAAAATTGAATGCCTCTCAGTAACTACTGATCTAATCCTCTAACTGCAAAATCGTTTATTACTTTAAAATGTGCTACTCTAAGAGAAATGTATTTCCTTGCTTCCTCACATCATATGATTTCTGCATTTCACTAAACAATGTATTCTCCTATATTTTATAATGAATAGAGTATTAACAATGTTGAACTTTTGGAAGATATTGGTTCGCATGGTCTCATCAAGACTTATTGATAGAAATGTTTAGATGTTTTCAATGGTGGCTCCTCCGTTAAGGCGGAGGAGCATCGCCCCACTGCTTTTCAGCAGTGTAAGGAAAAATAAATTGATAATAACTCAAGGTTATTATGATTGTATTTTTTCCTGTTGCAGCAGCTTTGCAGGCGGGATGGGTCTGCTCTACTGACCGAGCAGGAGTGGAGTGGTTTTCACTCCCTACGTGCACATGAATGTTTGTCTGGCCGTTTCAGGCCGGCCAAACAGTGATGTGTACTTAACATTTTCTTCACCCAGGCTGCATTACAGCCTCGGTGGAGAACATGCACAGGCTGCCTATCGCCGTCTGAGCACGGATCCATGGCGCCCAGACCAACCACAATACTGCATTGCAGTGTTGTGATCTGCTCAGGGGAGCCTAGGTGCTTCCTGTTCGCTCGAGCGGAGGGACGAGGAGGAGAGACGCGATGAGGTAAGTGAAATTTTATTTTTTATTTATCCCCTTACTCCTCCCTCTCCGCCACCCCGATCCGTGCCAGCCACCACTGATTGCTTTAGACAAGCCCTTTATCCACACAATGTGATACTGACAAGAGCTAACAGAATAGGCCTGCAAGGGTTCTCATGAGAACTTTCCCTTATGTATCTAGTGCAAGACATATTAGAAACTTTTAGATACATTTCTTACTGACATAAATATTTACTGTAGAAAAATGGGAGGAGAGATGATAGACCATCGGAAGACCCGTTTACATTGGATGAACCATGCTGAATGTTGCAAATGTTTTATGGTTTTACACATAATTGTTCCTAGTTACAGAGGATTAATGCTTTAATGCCATTCTTCCTTTTCCTTGCCACCTTACCCTCAATGCTTTATGCATTGTTTTTCCCTTATTTTTGCTCAGATTGCTATGTGCTACTGCTAACAGCAATTTCCTATTATCCTGTTCTTTTCAACAGTTGCTACTGCAGCTTGTTAGGGAATCGGCTGAGTTTCGTGAACTTCTCTTTATGGAGAGTTTGTTCTTTAGATAATTAAATGCTCCAGAATCTTGCTCTTTTCCAAGAGAACTCTTTATGGGTTCTTATTTAGGTTAGGACTCTTAGACTAAGATAGAGATAATTTCCTTTATGGAACACAATGTCTATTTTATGCTGATTCTAATCAAACCTTTTTGTCAATATTTTATATGGGTCAGTAAACAGCTTGCACATTAATCCACTGTGTAAAAAAGTGCACTATAAAACAGCTTGCACGTTAATCCACTGTGTAAAAAAAGTGCACTGAGCTTGATACAATTGACACTTTACAAGCTATAATTGTCTTGCCTGAAATGTCCTTGTGTGTGTTGTAATTGTCATGTTCCCTATGGGATACAGGATTGTGTCCCACTAGAATTTTGTTCTCAACTCTGTTCTTGGATTTACTACAATATTAAATTGTTTGTCCGGCAGGACATTTTGAATATAGCATTGATTCCAATCTATATTTATCCTATTGTTATCTTACTTGTTTAAGGACCATTGTTCGCATATATAACTGACTGAGTTCAAGGCCGGGGCCTACGCGACCCGGTGCGCACCAGATACCTGCCGTTGAAAGGGGACACAGCACGCAGCTTCTCGAAGAAGCGGAGACGGTGAGAGGCGGACTCCCAGCAACCACAAGTCTTGGCTGCAGGGGTCCGCAGCGGGCACCCACAATGATTTGGGCACATGGGGACAGGCGGGCTCTCAGCGGCAGCAGCACGCAGCTGCGACGGCCCGGGCTGGTGGTGACGATGACTCTTGTCTTCCAGCTCCGTGGTGGGCTCTCAGCGGCAGCAGCTATCTCTTAGCTGTGGCGGCCCACGGGACAATAGCAACAATCATCGACACTGGTGAACAAGATGCGGGCACTCAGCAGAAGCAGCTCTCTTAGCTGCGGCGGCCCACAGGACAAATCACAAGGATGCAAAGTTGGCAAAGGTGCGGGCTCTCAGCGGCAGCAGCTCTCTCTTAGCTGTGGCGGTCCACTAGACAGATCACAATGATGCAAAGTTGGCAAAGGTGCGGGCACTCAACAGCAGCAGCTCTCTCTTAGCTGTGGCTGTCCACAGGACGAATCACGATGATGCAAAATTGGCAAAGGTGCGAGCACTCAGTGGCAGCAGCTCTCTCTTAGCTGCGGCGACCCACAGGACGAATCATGATGATGCAAAATTGGCAGAGGTGCGGGCACTGAGCGGCAGCAGCTCACTCTTAGCTGTGGCGGCCCACAGGACGAATCACAATGATGCAAAATCGGCAAAGGTGCGGGAACTCAACTGCAGCATCTCTCTCTTAGCTGCGACGGCCCACAGGACGAAGGGTGATCTTGACCAGCCTGGCACAACGGTGGGCACTCAGCGGATACAGCTCTCTCTTAGCTGCAGCGGCCCACACAGATTCTGCAAAGGTTCCGAATGTTCAAATTCAGGTGGACTCTCAGTGGTGGTTGCTCTCTCTTAGCTGCAGCGGCCCACACAGATTCAACGAGGGTTTCGAAGGTTCAAATTCAGGCAGGCTCTCAGCGGCAGCAGCTCTCTCATAGCTGCAGCGGCCCACACAGATTCAGAGAAGGTTTTCAGTCAGCGTTCCTCACAGTAGAACTAGAGGCTCCAGATCACTCGACGGAGGCCTTACCTGCAAGCAGAATTCCTCGCACAGGAATCCCGATGGCTGACGGGGTGAAGTCTAATGCCCCTGAGACTTCAGCAGGAGGCACTCTCAATTCAGGCCCTTGGGTAGTTTCTTCAGCAACCTTGGTGAAAGTTTCAAAGTCCTTTCCTCTGTTCACTCGGACGGAGTTTCGTCTTGACATCCAGAAGTAACGCACTTGAACAAAGTTCCAGCGCAGCGTTTTATGCCTAAAAATTCTTTGTTCTCTAAAGTCACAAATCACTCAATCCAGTCAGAACCAGTTCGGTGGGGTCGGGGAGCACTTGGTTTACGAGGCGACATCCTGCCCTTTCAGAATGAGGGGGATCTGCTATCTGATGCCCCGTGGGAGTTGGAACCATCATTCACCTTGTCAGGCACGGCCTTGCTCAGATCAAAAAGTCACCCCCCCCATGCTCTTGTAGTGTACTTCCTATATTCCCAATAGGCTCTGCGCATTGGACTAATATATCCTATAGATGTGACGTAGGACTTATGTCTACTAGGTCTCTATCAAATATATTAGACTTAATTGTGAGTGCCAGCTAGCTCAGAGGTCACTAGAAACTTTCTCGAGTTCACAAGAAGGGATTTAGTTTCTGACAACCGCATAAACATGACAACTTTGTTTCCCCAAGATAAAACTGATCTTCAGAGTCGTGGAAACAATAGATAGATATTTCACTCAGTCACTCGTGCATGCTTCGTTTCACCAGAGGTGCCGAGAAATAGATATAAGGGCGTTTTCAAAAAAAGGATTTATTGAACAGTCTTCTTTCTCAAGCATAAGAAATGAACTGCTACAATCGTAAAACTGGTTGCGAAATATAATGCATACAGTAGAAAGAGTAGAATAAATAATACTGTAAGAGCATTGTATGGTTCCTAAACCATAGATAAATACATACATAAATAACAGAGGCTAAAAGTACTCAACTGGTGCTTCTAAAATACGCCTACCCCGATGTACCTAACCTAAGCTTAGTACGAGGGAAGGAGTAAGTGAGGTGCAGCATAAATGTACTATTCTTTGCCAAGAATCTGTTCAAGATTTCTCTTAGGGTCTAATCAGCTCCGTACCTTGATTTGGAATGAAGAAGGTCCGGCTCAGGACTCGATTTCCCAACAACCCGCAAGGGTAGCTTGGAAACACTGGAGCTGGATTTCTCGGCATGAGAAAAAACAGCGTCTCTCTCAGTGCGTCTGCTGGAGGGTCGGCTTCCTTCGGCACTTGCTGTAGCAGGATGCGTCGGGCAAGTAGATAGTCGAACTGCTCCAAACCACTGTGTGTTTGCTATGGCAAGTGTGGGCATATTTATACCTTGAAGGTAGCGAGTTTGACGTAAAGGTGGACATAATAACATCAACAAAGAGTCTCAGTTCTTTGAAAACTCTATGAGTTCTTGGACAGGTCAGTTTTTGAGCAAGGGGAAGTCCCTAGCTGCTGAAGCTGAGTTTTCCAAGAAATCGTAGATTTTCGGAACTAGTGGAATTAGCCCTGCCGTATTTGGACTGCATGAGCTTTGTCTAAATATGGTTATGATTTCTATGCCTATACAATGATATGGTGATTTATAGCTATATAAGGGCATGAATCGGGAAAATTACAATAGGGTCCTAAAATGGTACACAACACTCTGAATACCGATCTCTCTCTCCAGCCAGGTCTGACCCAGCTAGCCCTGCTGCCCCAAAACCAGACGGCCAATACACATACTAGCAAAGCCTACAGGAAAGCTTAGGCAAGAAAAAAACAAGTTTTCAGACGAGGCATTTTAGGACATGGGATATATAAATGGTCCTTACTAAAAGGTGTATCTCAATGTCCTGAGCATAAACATATCAAACTCGAAGTTCCTATCAGGTTCCTAGGGTCAGATAGAATTATAGAAGGTAATCCTCAACCTGCCCATTCTGGCCTATGAGAACTGGTAGCTTCATAATAGTAACAGCGAAATGGAGGGTAGCTCGCTATTAGAACATGATACACAGATCTATGCATTAAAGTTATCCCAATTCATACAGTCATCTTTACACAGGGAGCATTCGCGCTGTGGCACTTATTAGCAGTGGCATGGGGCCCAGAGTTCTAAATCCAGCCAACATGAAAGATAGGAAGCGAAAAGAGGAAGGGAGACCCAAACCAATGATGCCAGGTTTAGCAGGCTCCATACAAAGAGCACAGAGAAGTGGCGAGAGAGGACAGCCTTGCCTCGTGCCCCGGTATAGATAGGCCCAGTGCACTCTATCAAACACTTTTTCAGCGTCCACCACCAGTAACAAGGCATCTTCCCGAGATCGATGTACTTTGTCTATATGGCAAATACGTTTAGTGTTGTCCTCACTCTGATGACCAGGAATAAACCCTGCCTGGTCTGGATCTATGAGGCCGGGCATCAGGGGATTGAGTCACTGGGCTAGGATGCTAGCAAACAGTTTCGCATCAATTGAAGCAAAATCAGACGTGGTGAGCTACACTGCTTTGGGTCTTCAAAAGCAAGGAGCTGTATTCAATGGCAGAACATGCTCCCCAGTCAGCAATGTGATTAGGGTCCCTTGTGATCTGTGCAACAAGCTTTTGAAAGTTACAAATATCGATTTGGAATCCTGGAATTCCTTGAACCCAAGATGTTTTACTCACTGAGTCTAAATCTCACGGCTGAATCAAATCATATCTGGTTCAGGAAAGGTCTGCAAGTTGAACTGTCCTTGTCTGCCTAGGACTGAAATCCACACCTTTGTTTGCAGTGACTGAAGATTATTGGGTTGAATCCATCCTTTCCCAAATTAACTATAACTCACCCTATGTGCAGAGCACAAAAATTCACGGCAGCAGCATTATTTGAGCAAAATAAAACAGTGTTCTATAAACACTATTGAGGAATAGATAAATAAGCTCTTGCTCTCTTATTCTGAATAAATACCCTCTGTTTTTGCTTGCTGTGCAGATGCAGTTTTCTATCATCTATGTAGGTGTGCCTCTCCACATTTGGTGTGGGTCTGATTTGAGGATGTTAGTTCGATTTGGTTTCCTAACGAGGTGTCACTAACTACTGAGCTCCAATTCTTTTAAAACTAATTTACCTGATTGTGTTTTCATCATCTGCTGGGCTGTACTACTGCAACAGTAGAACCGCATGCAACATTGACCTTATCACTATAGATTTACATTGTAAGCATCCTGCTCTCCAACAGCAGGTGGATTCCTGCAGTTCAATAATATAATTTGGGTTTGCACTGCTGTTCAACAGAGGTACATCACAAACTTCTATGTCTGCCTCCGTAGTCCCTAGTATTTACCTACATTTGTAAGAGGTGATCTGTTGTAACAGACACCATACAATGTCAAATTATATAGAAATGTGTGGTAAAAAGAGTGTGATTATAGGGTCCTTGATTGTAGCTAGCAATGTCAGATTGTACCATCTATCTTTTTGCTCTTAATCGCTAAACTATTGTATGTCAAGGCAACAATCCACACAGCCCACTGTAACATTGTGCTGGTGTAACTTCATATATAATTCTTTCTGCCAAACAGAAGGTCCGCCGGCCTTATTTAGAGCCAGGCAGAACTTCAGTATGCCGACGGCAGAGACTACTCTGTCTCTACTTCCGACATGCACCTCAGATGACTCGACAGAGTAAGGGCCATTGGCGATTTTGCTACATGTCCATCCTCTCTATTTACAATGGGCGAACAATTGGCAAATTGTCACTGTCCACCACAGCTGGATAAAAGCTGGTGGTAAGGGGCAGTGACAGAGGAAGGATGTGCCCCAAATGAGGCATCTCTGTTTGTGTCCCTGCCAGCTGCTGTAAGAGGGAGGATAGCCAAGGACATTCTTTTGCCTCATTTGGAGCTTTATATCCCTCCTTCATTTCCCCATGTGAAGTTCATGCATTGAGCTGGCCCTTACTAGTATGTACATGCTTGGTCTTCTCCCACCATGTCCAAGAACCAGTTTTGGGGGTCCTCCCTTCCATGTAGAGCTGGCTCCTGGCTGTTCTGTGCTAATTTCTCTGATGTTCCTTTTGCTAAGGCTCCGAGCACAGGGTGCTCTTGAAGGCCTACCAGGTTATTGTGATGCTGTTTTTTTGATCTGGCATAACTGTGTACACAATGGGACAGTGTGGTGACTTTACTAGTTCTTTGCTTGTTTGTGCTTCCAGTCATCACCTGCGGCCCCTGCTAGAGGTTTACTGTGAAAAAGGGATCCTCCCATAGGGACGGGTCCTTTGCTCGCCTCTTGTTTCTCTACACTCTATTGTCTCTGTGAGCATGGTTGGAGGTCAATCAATTACCTATTTCCTGGGTGCAGCCGTTGTGTCCTCTGATTGCCCTGGGTCCTTCCACTGCAAAGGCTCAATACAAGACTACACTGATGTGTGCTTTCGAGGAGATTTGGTCTCTGGGTCAGCTGTGTTGTAACGGGGCAAGAGGGAGTGCCTGGGGGGTTTTAATAATAAAAAACAATAATAATAAAAGACCTACCTGGTGCTACCGTTCGCCTCGCCCTCCTTTGCTTCCAGTTCCTGGCATAACAGACTCCCCATCCAATCCCTGAGCTGCTCTCAAGCATGAGAGCAGCATGGGGATTGGCCTGAGCATGTTGGATTAAAACTCGCCCAGGCACAGGGAGCCTATGCTGTTTCTCAAACGTAGCTGTGCAATACAGCTGGGTTGGAGAAACCTAAGTGCATGTCAGTTTGGCCAGCCGAAGAGGGCTGGCTAAACTGACATGCACACTTAGAAGTGCACCTACCAGTCCTCCTCCCCCCTCCCATGGCCCAGCCCCACCCCTCATTACTCATGCTGGCTCAGCCAGCAGCTGAAAAATAAATGGATAACAACATCTGAGCCAGTGAGACAAGACAATGCTGCTCTGCCATTGCGAAGTAGCCGCAGCTGCATCATCGAATGTCTTGCTGCAGAGTCACCACCGCTCCTAGGTCAATCAATCAATCAGTGACACTTATAGAGCGCGCTACATACCCGTAGGGTCTCAAGGCGCTGGGGGGGGGGGTTTGGGGGGGGGGGTGCCGCTACTGCTCGAACAGCCAGGTCTTCAGCTTCTTCCTGAAGGAGAGGTGGTCTTGGGTCAGGCGCAGGTCGGGAGGGAGGGAGTTCCAGGTCTTGGCGGCCAGGTAGGAGAAGGACCTTCCTCCTGTAGTCGCTCTTCGGATGCGGGGGACGGCGGCGAGGGCGTGGTTGGCTGATCGGAGGTGGCGTTTGGGAGCGTAGAAGTTGATCCGGCTGTTGAGGTAGCTCGGGCCTTGGTCGTGTAGGGCTTTGTGTGCGTGGGTGAGGAGGCGGAAGGTGATTCTTTTGTTGACGGGGAGCCAGTGAAGGTCTCTCAGATGTCTGGTGATGTGGCTGGTTCGTGGGATGTCGAGGATGAGTCTGGCTGAGGCGTTGTGGATCCGCTGGAGTCTCTTCTGGAGCTTGGCGGTGGTACCGGCGTAGAGGGCGTTGCCGTAGTCCAGTCGGCTGGTGACGAGGGCCTGGGTGACGGTCTTCCTGGTCTCGGTGGGGATCCACCAGAAGATCTTCCGTAGCATGCGTAGGATGTTGAAGCACGCCGAGGAGACGTTGTTGACTTGCCTGGTCATGGAGAGGGAGGAGTCCAGGATGAAGCCCAGGTTGCGTGCATGGTCTGTCGGTTTGGGTGCGGTGCCCAGGGCAGGAGGCCACCAGGAGTCGTCCCAGGCGGAGGGTGAGGAGCCCAGGATGAGGACCTCCGTCTTGTCCGAGTTCAGTTTCAGGCGGCTGGTCGTCATCCACTCGGCTACCTCTTTCATCCCTTCGTGCAGGTTGGCTCTGGCGGAGGCGGGGTCGTTGGTCAGGGAGAGGATCAGCTGGGTGTCGTCGGCGTAGGAGATTATGCTGAGGTTGTGTTTGCGTACGATGGCTGTGAGGGGGCTCATGTAGACGTTGAAGAGGGTGGGGCTCAGAGATGATCCTTGAGGAACGCCGCAGATGACTTCGGAGGCCTCAGATTTGTACGGTGGTAGGCGGACTCTCTGTGTTCTTCCGTCGAGGAAGGAGATGATCCATTCCAGCGCCTTGTCCTGAATTCCGATGTTGCTGAGGCGCTGTACTAGGGTGCGGTGGCAGACCGTGTCGAATGCCGCGGAGAGGTCTAGGAGGATGAGGGCCGCTGTTTCTCCATTGTCCATCAGGGCTCGGATGTCATCGGTGGCGGCGATGAGGGCGGTCTCGGTGCTGTGATTGGCTCGGAAGCCGGACTGTGAGGGGTCGAGGGATCCGTTCGTCTCGAGGAAGGCGGCCATCTGCTTGTTGACGGTCTTCTCTTTGACTTTGGCTGGAAACGGGAGGAGCGAGATGGGGGGTAGTTCTTGAGTTCGGTGGGGTCCGCTGTTGGTTTCTTGAGTAGAGCGCTGAGTTCGGCGTGTTTCCAGCTCTCAGGGAAGGTGGCGGTGTCGAAGGATGTGTTGATGATGTCTCGCAGGTGGGGTGCAATGACAGCGTCGGCCTTGTTGAAGACGTGGTGAGGGCAGGGGTCGTCGGTGATCCGGAGTGGATGGAGTTCATCGTGCGGATGGTGTCATCGGTGCTGATCGGGGTCCAGGCGTGGAGGGTGGTGGTGGGGGGTGGTTGTTCGGTCGTGGTGTGCGTTGGTTGGTTGTTGAAGCTGTTGTGTATGTCCGCGATCTTGTTGTGGAAGTATGAAGCGAGGGAGTTGCAGAGGTCTTGCGATGGGGTGATGTCGTTGTTTCCTGCGCTGGGGTTGGAAAGCTCTTTAACGATGTTGAAGAGTTCCTTGCAGTTGTGTGCGTTGTTGTCCAACCGGTCCTTGAATGCTGTTTTCTTGGCGGCGCGGATCAGCTGGTGGTGCTTCCGGGTGGCGAGCTTGAGGGAGGTCCTGTTGTCCGGTCCCCCGGCAGCCGTTCCCACACCTCCCACACACAACTATATAGAATGTGGAACACCAGCAGGGAGTTACAAGGACCAACTAGTTTGCCATCTGTTTAGGTCTTGTTGGGGCCCCTGTCCTTGGCCCAAAATTCCGGGATCCCTGGGGGCATTCCCCTACCAAGAGGTGCAGAAAAGACCCCGTTGTTGAGTGGATGAGCAGAAGTTCTGGGCTTGGATCGGGCGGCACACAACAGCTATCTTCGGCACCTGGCCACGCCCTTTAGAACCACCTTTTTTTAACACCATTACTAACAACATCATTACCACCACCATTTCAACCACCACCTCCGCCTTCATTACCACCAACACCATTTGACGGCATTAGCACTTCCAACACTAATACCATTACCACCACCACCAGCATAGCATTTCTTCATGGTTGTGTTTGCTTCCTTTACCACATGCAAGCCAGACTTTTTGGCTTTGCTAATGCTTCTTTATTATTATCATCAATGTTACCAAGGCTATGGCCGTCTTATTTTTCCCTGATTTATGACCCAGCTGTTGCTGGCTGGCCTGATACTCTCACATCTTCAGTCCTTCGAGTTTCATCCGGAACCAATAAGTCAAAATTACCCGGAGCCTGACAGTTTACTCTCAGATACTCTCGCGGGAATCTGATGATATTCCTGGCCCTGACGTGATTTCATTACAAAGTTTAAAAAAATGACTACAAATATCTTGTCAGATCCAGGCACTTACCATATGTACATTTTACTCTAATACACTGTACTCACTTTGTTTAGGTAACCTTAATTTAAACTGTAAAAAAAATCCAAGTTGTTTATAGTGCTACAAAATAATGTACTATTAAACGTGAAAACATGAATAATAGTTTAAAGTTGTTAGGGCAAAGTATGTAAAACATTTTGCTTCACACATGTTTACGTGCCACCCGTGGTGGGAAGCGAGAGAGAACATGGGACAAAGGCGCTCAGCAAAAGCAAACATACATAGCACAAAGTACTAAATTTGGTTTCAGTTGTAAAGCAAACCGATGTCCACTGGACATTCATCTGGAAGGAAGTGTAGAAAAAATATTCAAAATCATATGTATTAGAGATCAGTTTATCGGATACCAAAAAAACTAACCTTATTAGTATTTCAAGGGACTGCCAGCTGCCCACGTGCAGAATAAAAAAACCATGAAAAGAATGTAAAATATTTAGACCTCTCCATGCCTGTTCCAGTGGCAAAATCTGCAGTACCAGTTTTAGGGCATATTAGGCAGTCTACTATGGGCCCAGCAACAGGGGGCAGTAAATTACATTCCGAACTGCAAAAGTGGTCTCATAGCATGGAAGGCGGGTAGCAAGCAGTATAGGGCTCTCTATAGAGTGACAAATATCCTTGACCTATAAGCTGGTCAGTGAATGTTGAATTTATGTTCTGTTTCAGCTGGTTTGAGGATAGAGTATGCTACCTATGCGAATGAAATACTTGATTCTTTGTTTTCTTCCAGTGTCTCCAGCGTCTGAAATCAGTAGCAGTGCCAGTGCACTGCTAGAGTTGTGCATCAAGAGAGCATTAAAGGGAGAGAGATAATAAAGCTGAAGATAAAAACCCGCGCACAGTTGGCTAAGGTATCAGTTGGAGACTAGAAATAGTGGACATCCTGGGGCAATGAGTGCTTACATCCACTGCATTTGGTTTATATACATTGAGATGTTTTCTACTTCGAAAAGTGTTGAGAATGTCACTTAGCATAAGCCCTAAAGACACAGATGTAAAGCTGCGGACCACTGTGTAAGGCGGTGTGTCACTCCTTGGTGGGAAAGAGGGTTCTTAGCACCGCCATGAACATATGTATTCATATGACCTCTGCTTAAAGAGAAGGATCAAAATAAGGCCAATATTTCAGACGTAATCATGCGTCTCTGCATTTTGATTACTTGATCTTGGCAGAACTCAGCCAGTTTTTCACTGTTGTCAGTTCCTAGGATGTAGAGCCTTGTGATGAACTAGAGTTCCATGGATTCACTCCAAGGTTGTGGGTTAGTGTCCCTAGGATGTAATACATTGTGATGTGGCAGAGCCCCTAGGTTGCAGCACGTTATGGCAGATTACATCACAAGAATCCATTGGTATGTGGGTTGTCCATTGCAAGCAATGAAGTGTGACAGATTATTGCTCTTAGATTCCAGTGTAGTGGGCTAATGTCCCAATGATCGAGCACAGCGTGGTGGGGTGGTGCCCTTAGCTTGCAATTTGTTGTAGTCGGCTACAGTTCCTAGGTAGAGTGTGATGGATTAGTAATCAACAGGGTACAGTGCTATGTGGTGGCTTGAAATCGCTAGGAGGCAGTGCAGGATGGTAGATCAATGTCCCTAGGATGCAGTGCCATGTGGTTGCCCTACGGTGAAGAGCAAGTGTGGCAAATGTATGCCCATCGCTGCTGCACGGTGTAGCAGTTTAATGCCCCTAAAGTGCAGAATAAAGAAAGGATTAGCGCCCTTAGGATATAGAACAGCATATTGGGTTGAGGCCTTGGGATCCATGTCATGCACGTCGGGTCTGTGTTTCTATAATACAGTGCAATGTGGTGGTGACTTAGTGCCTGATTAGGGGTTTGACTGAAAGGCACCGCCATCGCTTTTTTTGCTGTCTTTCTGCCCGCTGCCTTGGCGGTCCGACTGCCTGATTACGATCCTGGTGGGAACTCGACTACAAGACTGCTGCTAGACCGCCACCAATGTTGATACTCCTGCTACCGCATCAATGGCAGGAAAGCCAGAGACATGATTTCGGGGCAGTCCTGCCAAGGTTTCCACCATCCGGATTACGATCTGCCTTTCCATCAACTTTTTTTGCCATGAGAAAGTCAGCAGAAACGCACAAAAAGAGGTGAAAACTCACTGTTTTGGGAGGTCCCACTCCGGAATCTGTGTTGGACGCCATTGTCCAGGTCCCTCCTGTGCTGATTCCACCAGATTACGACGCTCTGCAACCCCGTTGTTGCTGGATGCAAAGGCAGGCTTCAACATCACTTCTCCTTTTTGGTGATTTGTAACAGTTCATTATATTTAATGTGCAACGGAACATGCAATACACATGACCTACACATACACAACGACTCATACACATTTATATGTGTTTCCGATATACACATGTTGTACTTACGTTACGTATCCTCCAGCAGCAAAATGTCACTCTGTCGGGACACCACCACAAAGAGACCATAAGCCCATCATGAACATCATAATGTGACAGGCTGGAGACTGCCAATCGGCGGGCTTCTTGAGACCACCGATGCGATGGCACAGTGGTGAGACAGCCAAACTCGTAATCAGGCCCTTTGTAATATGGTGGTATAGGTTATTATTTAGTGAACTATGGTAGTTTAGTATTCGTGAAATGCAGGGCAGCATGGTTGGTTATTGTCGCTGGTGAGTGGAGTGTGGTGGTGTAATGCACCTATACTGTAGGGGTTATTGAACATGCTAATATGCATTAACTTTCACTGTGAAATATACAGCTGTGTGGCCCACAATGAAACCTTCTAGTTTGAAGCAACCTATACATTTAAATAAAACAAGTTAAATGATCCAATGATTACCAGGCATAAATGAATCCAAATAGAATTGTTGTACCGATAAAACGCTTCTTTGCAAGCTATTGTTTTCTGATTTAATGATTTGTAAATGGTACAAATACATTTGAGTCATTGACTCATGTATGAGGAATTTTGTGTGTTTTAACTGATAGTAACCCCCAAATTAATTATGTAATCACACTCCTGTGTACTGTTCGGCTTGTCACTGAGAGATGAAGACATGATATCTGAAAGTTTTTATATCATAGTATAGTATAGTATAGTCAATTTTTGTTTATGTCCTATTTACTGTTGCTATATTGTTGTACACTTGGAAAGACGATGAATCTGGAATTATCATAAAAGGAGCCTGTTTTCCGCTTAATGCAGGGCCTATAATAATGCCAGTGTCGCATCTGTTTTTACCTATAGTTAGGCAATGGTTTTAGTGTACTCTAAAATGGCTGAAATTCTGAGCCTTGAATTTTCCCTGAACTTTTGCACAGGAATTGGAATATTTATGTGTTTTCCATATAGCAGGCTGTGCTAAATTGCTGATATAAGCTTTTGTGTGGTGCAACTCCAAGGATGTTATATGTGCTGTAGTTGGGATTCCTTGTTGGAACTGCAGAAATTCCTGAGGGAATGATCATACAGATTTGAATGGCTCTCCTTTAATGTGCAATCCTCTGGAATTAGGCATGCACACCTTTGTCAGAGTTTCAATTATTGGCATACAACTATTATGTTTTTTTTTGCTTGGCTGTTGGTCTCTTTTTTGTAATGGTTTTGTCCCTGCTCTGCCTTGCACTGGGGCCTCTACTAGGCAGCGATGGATCCTGTGGTGGACGGTGCCGCGGCTGGTGAGGCGTCCCCTTTTTGGTGGGCTTTGCCGGGCACTGCTAGAGACCTCACCACAGTGCTGGTTGCTAGGTGACGCTTTGGGACTCCTTGGTGCTGGCTCTGCTGACAAGCGTCCGTGCTTGAAATCAAAGATCTTCTCTGACTTCGTTCTGGATCTGCACACAGTGGGTGTGGGCTCAGCCCAGAACTTGAGCAGAAGGATTAACGCTCACGGAAACTTTCAAGGAGCGAAGAACCAGGAGATTTCCCCGAAGGTATGCACCTGAAAACTCCCAAATAAGAAAAGCACGAGGGAGCTCCCAAATCACGCTTATCTATACAATAAAAGGGTGAAGGACAGTCCAGTCCTTCAACTGCCCTAGACAGGAGCAGCAACTGCAGGCCAACCTGCCCCTTATTCAGCAGGGACAGCTCTCCTCACACAGCTCTACAGCTCTCCTGGCAGGTTTACTTTGGGATTCAGCAAAGATTTGGTGAAGAGTTTAATCTCCCTGAGGCTTCCAACAGGAAGCAAGCACACACAAGCCCTGAGAGATTCTTCACAAGCAGGATACCACCGCAGGGCAAAAAGAGTCAGTCCTTTTCCTCTGCCATAGACAGAAGCGGCAACTGCAGGCCAACCGACCCCTCACTCAGAAAAGACAGAGCTCCTCATACAGCTCTTCAGCTCTTCTTCGTGGCAGGGTCCTCTTGTTTCCAGAAGTAATCTAAAATCTTGTGGTTTTAGGTCCAATTCTTATGCCCCATGTTCTCATTCCTCTTTGTTTTGGAGACCCTGAGCTCAGCGCATACCAGTTCTGTCCTCCTTGGTATAGCTTGACCACACAGGGCAAAATCAGCATTGTGCAAAGGAGACACAACTCATTCAGGTGCTAGTGAAACTCCTTTCACCACTCTAAATGCAGGCAAGGTCTATTCATCCTAGAGATGGATCACCCTGTTATATAGCATTTTAGGACCCTAGTGTAATTTTCCGATTCATGCCCTTATATAGGTATAAATCACCATGTCCTTACATAGGCATCGGAATCATAACCATATTTAGACATAGCTCATGCAGTCCAAATACGGCATGGCTACTTCCACTAGTTCTGAAAATCCACAACAATTTCTTGGAAAACTCGGCTTCAGCAGTTAGGGACTTCCCCTTGCTTGAATATTGATTTGTCCAAGAACTCATGGAGTTTTCAAAGAACTGAGACTCTTTGATGACGTTATTATGTCCACATTTACGTCAAACTCAGCACCTTCAAGGTATTAATATGCCCACACTTGCCATAGAAAACACACACTATCTACTTGCCCGACGCATCTCGCTACAGCAAGTGCTGAAGGAAGCCGACCCTCCAGCAGGTGCACTGAGAGAGACGCTGTCTTTTCTCTTGCCGAGAAATCTAGCTCCAGTGTTTCCAAGCTACCCTTGCGGGTTGTTGGGAAATCGAGTCCTGAGACTGACCTCCTTCATTCTAAACCAAGGTACGGAGCGGATTAGTCACTAAGAGAAATCTTGGATAAATTCTTGGCAAAAGAATACTAAACTTATGCTACACCACACTTACTTCTTCCCTCGTACTAGATTTATTTAGGTACATCGGGGTAGGCGTATTTTAGAAGCACCAGTTGAGTACTTTTAGTATTTATTTATTTATGTATGAATTGTATGGCTTAGAAACCATACCATGCTTTTACATTATTATTTTATAATAATATTCTTGCTGTACGCATTATACTTTACAGAAAGTATTACGATTGTAGCAGTTCATTACTTCTGCATGAGAAAGAAGACTGTTCAATAAATACTTACTTTTCTTTTTTTTTTAATTTTTGGAAACCTTTATTGTGCAACAAAAGGTTACAGGTACGGGCCCACAACCATTCAGGCCGGCCGCGAAATCAAGTGGTAGCACAATAGGCAAAATCAAAACAGCTCAGCAGTCCCTGAGACGAGGAGCAGCAATTATCCGAAACATCACATACTGGAAAAAGGGGGGACCACTGAGTACAGGATAAATGAGGTTAATTTTTAAAGTTATAGGTAAGAAGGATCAGACGCAGTCACTTCATCGAGAACACATGGCGGGCAATGATCCCAGCGGATTAGCAACAAATTTAAGCAATAAGTAGAGGATCATCAGAAGAACTTGAAGATAATAACAAACAGTACAATACATACTGGTCAGTACCCGCCCCATGATCGTGGAACATCCTGACTAACGTTAGTGGAGAGACCAACAGCAGAAACAATAAGCAGCGCTACACCTAACCACCAAACTGACCCAAAGGAAAAAGGAAAGAGTAAGAAGAGTCAAGAGAGAAAGGAGAAAAATAAGGCCCATAGAACCAAGACGAAACAAAAGACCCACCCCCAAACCCCCCACCCAGCACGCATGCAGAGGCTACGGCCTACCCCCCCCCTAGCAGTGTGCCTGTCGCCCAAAAACCGAGTCCCGAAATATAGACTCAGAGAAGAGAAAAAGGAAAGGAAAAAGAAGACATAAAAAACAGTGGAGGAGGAAGACCATCAAAAATATAATCTTGGCCGCCCACCCCCGGACTCCGCAACCGATATGACACCAACAGTCAAATCAAGCAATGTCCTGCTTATCCCACTTAGTCCCAGCAATACAAGCAGTAGCAATCCAAGAAACGTCCTTAACCTTGCCCCCTGCAATCAAGTTGGTCAATGGAGGCCAACAGTCCAGCCGGCGCCACGGATGATAGAGGCGCCCGGGAGAACCAGCACAGAATGAGGGGTCGTCCACCAAAGTCCACGATAACCATTGCTGCTTGACCGAGAGTGGCACAAAGAGGATCAAAACAGAGCAACAATCCATCGGAAGCAGCAGGCCAGAGCGAGAACACCAGCTCCTGGAAGGGGTGAAGAGTCACGCCACCAGAACCAAAGAAGACGGTAAACATGGCGCCCAATGACGATGCACCCACCATTGCATGGAACCATGAACACCAGACATCTTACGATCCACTGCGATCATCACTTCAGCTGAATCAGGAGCGCGATCAGCCAACGCCTCCATATGCACCTGGGTAGGCAGTTTACTGTGGTCTGATGGAGAGTGTGGCGTAGTGTGCAGCACTTGGGGGCAATCACGGCCACCAGGAAAGATAACGTCGAGCCTGCTTCCCAGATCTCGGGCATTGTCGCAAAAAGCAGTTCTTACAGCCTTCAAAGCGCCCAAAACATCACGGATCCCCAGCGGTGTCTCAGGAAAAGAGGATGCAGCAGTGTCCGTCACCCAAGGCTCACGGACGTTTAGCAGATCTGGAAGCAGGTCGCCATTTTCACTCACCGACCACAAACCACTCCGATGAACCGCTAAGCACCGCTGGGCCGGAGACGTAAGGGCAACCGATTGCATTGCAGCACCAGCTGAGTTGATTCCAGCGAGCATCCGGACCCCCAATCGCGATCTGAGGACTCCACTGCCGGGCACTCAATGTGCGATGCAGAAAATGGCGACCGTCACAAAACAGGAGCAACAAAGAAACTGTCCGGGCCACTTCCAAGCCGGGAAGGATACAGTGTATTCTCCCCGGACACAATGTATCCAAGCATGCAAAATCGCTGAGCGAGATGGAGCGCTGCAGCGAGGGCACAGCGCGACAGTCTCCCGCCGGTCGATCGACTCTGCCTCTTCTACTGTGGCCGCTGTTGTTGTGGCCGCGTCCGGCCATCCCCACAAACAAAGACTCTGTGCCGATCCCACGAAGAGCCGGGAAAGAAGCAAGGACGCCTCGCCGCCGCTACCAGTCGGAATGAGACGGGGAACACACCATTGTGTTCAGGATCGTTTCCCCCGTTCACTCGCTGGGTTGAAATGCAGGATGAAGGGCAGGATAATGAAGTAAAACGCGAAGGTCGGCGGAGCCGAGAGTTTAGGCGGCCTTCGCGGCTGCAGGCTAGGCTCCTCCCCCCAATAAATACTTTTATTGAAAACGCCCGTCTCTCTATTTCTCTGCACCTCTGATGAAACGAAGCATGCACGAATGACTGAGTAAAATATCTATCTTTTGTTTCCACGACTCTGAAGATCAGTTTTATCTTGGGGAAACAAAATTTGTCATGTTTATGCGGTTGTCAGAAACTAATCCCTTCTTGTGAATTTGAGAAAGTTTCTAGTGACCTCTGAGCTAGCTGGCACTCGCAATTAAGTTTAATATATTCGATAGAGACCTAGTAGACATAAGTCCTACGTCACATCTAAAGGATATATTATTACAATGCGCAGAGCCTATTGGGAATATAGGAACTACACTACATGGCGCCCAACGTTTGGTAAGGCAATAATTTAACGCTAGGTACTAGAGTAACTCAGTTGTGCTTTTCAAAGAGACTCCTTTTTTTCCAGTAAAATACTCCAATAGACGTCTGGAGTGGGTAAAAGGATAAAATATCCGCCATAACTAAGTAGGACGAAAAATCCTATGTATTAGTTTTTGGTTTTGTTCAACTTTGAAGGATACACTGCTCCAAAAATATTGTGCACCTTATCTTTGTCTCCTTGAAACTTGCTCTGCAAAACTTTTAACAAAATGGCCGACAAGGATAATCCCGGGGCCAGTGGAACTGCATCGTCTACAGCCCGACCAGGTTTAGACATTACAGGTTTCCAACAAAATGACACAGATGCTATAATCATCCCGGAAAACCTAGGGAAAACAATAGCTTTAAAGCTTATAGAAAATGGCCTATGACCAAGAGGTGGTAGGGTTATATTTGTCATACAGGCACACGAATATCGGCAGGCAGAGGTATTCTATTCATGGATTATCTTCCCAGAAGCAAATCCAACAACACATGTGTTCCACTTCTACAAGATAGAGGAACCTCCAGCGGAATACATTCCTTTTGAGGACATTGAAATTCCACTAACTTACCAAGAGCATCACCTCTGGTTTAAAGGCGCCCTACAACATCAAAATCACATTACCAGGCTCGGACCACTAGGTAGACCAGGAGCGACATGGCTGGTACTAGCCAGCTATACAGCACATCCTGACATTGAAAGAGTGACAGATGTAGAACTGTTAGCTCAGCTAAAACAATTAATTAACATACATAGACATTAGTACAATATGTCATGCGGACTCTAACAGTCCAACCGACTATCAGGATTCCACAGCAAACCCTTCATCAAGGGAACACAAAGAAAATTACACCACAGACAATACAATCAGTCATTGGTAAATTCCCCACAAAAAGTGAACAAATTCCATTCTGGTTAGCTCAAAAAATTACTCAGATCGTGGCAGTATTTCCCGATAGTACACCTCATGAGAAAGACAGGATTTTAACAATCTGTTTACCAATGGGGATCGCACCACACCTGGAGGACTGTGACACTTGGGGTACAGTCTTTGCTGCAATCTACACAAAAACTCATGGTGTACCGTCTATGGCGGTGATACCAGACGTCCTGAAACAGATTCAAAAGGAATACGAGGCAGAGCCTGCTTTATATCTTGGTATGATGTTACTGAAGGATTTCAAACAGGTCTCAACTATAATATTAGCTAATATTAAAGGTGAAGCAGCATCCGTGGCAATCCGCCAAATACTAAAATAACTTGATGTAACTGAGCAACCATATGAACTGGCCAGAATAATAGAAAAATCCTATGAAGAACTAGGTAGAGACAGTTTGGGAGGGAAACCAGTAAAGCCCGAACTGACAGAAAATCCTGAAAACGTTTTTATTAAAAATACACTAACTACTCCTAAAAAGAAGTGGGAAAATACTCGACAGACACTTCCTAAAGAGAAGCGTTCTCAATCCAGAGGTAGGTCTCCTCAAAAGGAGCCCTCTGAAAAGAGGTATAACCTCAGAAACAGGGATAATTTGAGAAAACCTGATAGATATCAAGATACTGATACACGTTCCTCTCGTACCTTTCAGACTTCCTCGCAGAAATCTGAAAGAAGAGGGCGATCAGAACACAAGGAGGAACGTGTGAAGTCCAAAGACGATCAACACTTTCCAAAAATTAAGAAAACTCAATTCATCAAGAAGAAGGTAGCAAGTCTTAAAATCAGACATGCTGAGGATCTTGAGGACACCACTCAAGAACGGGGAGTGGGCCCAGACAATGGTGGACAGCGCAGCAGAAGTTACCATAGCTCGCAGGATCCTAAAGGATCATCTGGAGACAGTGGACTTGAATGAATACATTTAAGTTGAAACTGCCGATACCAGGGTTAGTGTACCCCATAAGTTATTTGAAGTAACGTTCCATATAGAGGGGGACATACCTAGAAAAATAAAAGCACTCTTTTGGGAAAACCTATCTTGGGGTTATGACATCCTTCTGGCTGAAAAAGACTGGCCACCTGAATTTGTCAGGGAGTGCCCACATGGCAAAGAGATCATTATGCTAGCTTTCTCCAATCATATTCTTATTCATAAAAAACACACTTATGCCAGAAAATGGGCTGTAGCACAGGTTCCAGCATTATATAAAAATCATGTGGGATGGGATGAGGACTCTCCTCACCATAAGATCCAGTTAAAAAATTAACCTACTGCTCAAAGGCAGTATCCAGTTAAGCAAGAAACTAAAAAGCAGGTCAGGGAGATCCTAGATCAACTTGAATACCAAAGGGTGATTGAAACATGCACCTCGTCCATGAACAATCCTTTGTTTCCTATCTCCAAACCAGACAATACATATCGTTTAGTTTTGGACTACAGACATTTAAACTCTTTTTGCAAATCTTTTGCAGTACAAAATGCACACAGTGCAGCACTGATGAATAACATCGTGCACAAAAAATATAAAACAACATGAGATATTTCAAACGGTTTCTTCTGTCAAAATATCGCACCTGAAAGTAGGTACTTGACCGCTTTCTCAATTATGGGGACACAGCGTCACTTCTGTCGTCTCCCACAGGGATTCAAGAATAGTCCAGGGTTATTTTCAGCTAGAGTAACAGAGTTACTACAAACGTATGATGATGAGGCATTATCGTATGTCGATGACATCTATCTTACAGACAATGATTTGGGCAAGCACTTGAACAGGGTGAACACCATAATACTTGTCTTCGACTCTGAAGGGTACAAATTCAATTTTAGGAAATCAAGAATTGCCCACCTCAACGTCGTATTCTTAGGATACAAACTTTCAAGTGAAGGCGAAAACCTGGCAGCAAACTTTTTAGAAAAATGTGCGCTGCTGCAACCTCGAAAAACACTGAAACACTACAGTCAGTTCTAGGATTCCTGAATTTCGGAAGAATTTACATTCTAAACTACGCAGAAAGGGTTAAACCCCTCTACGAACTAATCAAACCTGATTTCAAATCAACTAATTGGACTCAAAAACACACAGAAATTTTGCGTTCAGTGCAAACAGACGTGTTAGCAACAACACATTTACAGACATGCTTAAACGAATGCAACCTTGTAATCCAAATCATCCCAGGGAGATGCGGATTCACATACTTAACCTTTAATGAATGTGAAAAGGTACCAATAGCATACAAATCACACTTGTATACACAAGCTGAAATGAAATTCCCTTCAACAGAAAAAATTCTGACAGCGGTTCAAACTGCAGTAGCAAAATAGAGAGCCAGCGCGCAGGGAAAACGCATTAAAGGTTGTTACTCCTGTACCTGCCTTAGAGGCAGTGACAAAAGTGAGCATTCCAAATGCAAAAGGTTTACATCCGAGATTAATTCAATGGGTCAATTCTCTTGCTGCAATAGACGTTGAATACATTTTTGACCCCTACTTGAAAACTCAAGAATTTCTACAATACGAACAAGAATATCCTCTGCCCACTGAGATTCTGCCTCTAGAATATTACGGATGTATAATTTATACAGACGGATCAGCGCAACCTGCAATTGGGGGAAAACAAGCTTATAGTGCAGCGTGTGCGATTGTCAAAGGTCGCTGTGGCGCGATGGTAAATTCAGACCTATGGTCACAAAAACTCAATCTCCTGGAGACTGTACAGCTCAGTAAGCTGAACTACAGGCTTGTAAATACAGATCGCGAATTCCCCACACTCATAGTGTGCAATTGGTATGACTGCGTTCAATCTTACAATGAATACTTGCAGAACTGGGTTCAAAACAGCTTCAAAGATGCAAAAGGTGGCACAATCAAGCATAAGTTGCTTTGGGAACAAGTAGTTCTGTTACAGAAAGAACTACAAAAGACTCACGTGATCCATACACTGAGTCATCAGCGTGATGGCGTTCACGTTGTAGGGAATTAATTGGCTGATGAAGCCACGAAAGCAGCTGCGCAAACGGCTTCCATAGCTGCAATCAATCGCTCAAAAACAAAAATAGATGGTGAAACAATGCTAGCTGTCAATGCCACAAGCAAAGGCTGTGGAGCTGCGTTACCTCTAAACTATCCACTGGAATATTCATACATAATTGATGCCAACTTTTGCTCCTTTTGCTCAAATCCCTGGAGTGGGGGATAGGGTAATTCCAAGCAGGAATCGGAGAGGTGCTTTGATTCAAGAAGCACACACGGGAGAGGGTCTGATACATCAAGGGATCTCAAAATCTCTACTAGAGTTAAAAGAGATGTACTGGTGGCCAGGGATGAATGCCCACATTTACGAATTTGGAATTGCGATGTCTGTTACAGAGATCACAGCTTAGTGCGCCGCCAGATTCCTGACTACAGTGTAGCCAGCCCAGTACAGACACCATTGTTAGATAGCATTAGACTATCTACGCTCAGACGTCCCTATGGACAAAAGCGGTCCCACAACTATTAGGACAAGATTAATTTGGATGTGGCCTCAGCGCTCGGCTTACGCCCGAACTGTTATAAAAGATTTGTGAGTCTTTATCGGCATATACTCAATCGGTACGCTACATTCTGACGAGGGTCCTGCGTTTAGCTCTCGAGCTTACAAGGAGGCCATGTCCAGCTTGGGCGTTGCATTGCGGTACTCCAGTCCATTCCATCCTGAGGGAAATTCGGCTGAGGAAAGAAAAAAATGTGACATAAAGCAATCTATAACAGCTAGGGTATTAGGCTCGGGTGACGGGTGGGTCAAACAACTAATAAATGTCCAACATAGTCTTAATAACCTGCCAAGAAATTCTCTGGGTGGAATCACTCCATATGAAATCCTTTTTGGTACTAGAATGATGGTCGAAGACCTCGTTTGTCATACTTCATTGGTAGAACAAAACCCTTTGATATCAAAGACCGTTTGGCTGTTTTACAGGACTTAAATGAAACAAGAAGAAGTCTAAGCAACACCATACAGAAGTCAACGACCACAGAAGAAAAACCACCTGTTCCAGCAAGACCTGTCTGGATTCCAAAAATTGGGGATCTTGTCAGAGAGAAAATAGCGGATAAGAAGGAATTTGGGCCTTCTTACAGAAAACCAGTACCTGTACTAGCAGTCCACGGATCAATAACAGTGTTACTGCCGCCCCTTGTTGGAAGAAAGGAGAACTGGTCCATATCAATTGCCCTGGTAAAACCACACCATGTGGTCGATAATAAGTAGTAGGCCCAGTGGACTCCAAAGATGTAGCAGACGACCAAATCTTGCTACTATCCAAGAGGTTCAAACTGAAATACTCATCACCTTTGAAGAATCTGCAGTAAGAAAAGAAGGACTATGCAACAAAGCCATGGAACGTGTACCTCTTGAGACCCATATAACAGTTCATCAAGAAACTCCTGTCTACAATGATGTAGCATCTGACTATACTAATATGTCACGGGAACAAGCAGCTCCAGCGATTTCAAATAATCCGGATGCGATACCAACAATTGACAGAACTGCCTCTGGCTATTTCATTAATTTTGATACGTTTTCTGAGGATCCCAGTGAGCCCAAAACAACACCAGCAAATACAACTTTCAAGGAACAAGTAACAGAACTTTTTCACCAGCTTGCAAATACATATCTGGTTTCACCATGGGTTGAAGACACACAAACCAACTCATCGTGAACAAAGAGACCTGTCATCAGTGAACATCACAGCCGTTCCTCTACCTGGTGGTATAGCATGGGACAGAACAGATTATGACATTCATGGTACTGTCGAGCTGCTGAAGATTCCACAGCAATTTAAGGTTTCCTTGAGTGATTTTGTTTCAGCCAGTACATTTTCTGATGATTGAGACTTTGAGACTGTCTAGAACATGATGGCAGACTTAGAAATGTCAGCAAAATTTGCAAAACATGAATACTTAGAAGGTTCATCAGATTATGAACAAATGTATTGTTTTAACCATTTTGGTCACCATTATTTGCACAAATCTGCAAACCCTAGAAATGTTTTAACTTATAATCAATGGGACCATTGTCCAACTCCACCAAAGTGTAGCTCTAAAACATTTTATGAAAAATGTCCATACTTCTCAGGTTTTAATGTCACAAAACCAGAAATATTTTACTTAAAAAATGTTAGTAAGACAGGCATGAAAAGTCTGTTGACTAATACTAAGCAACTTTATTCTGTGGCCTTTTATGCTCAATTGTCCACATTAGGTTTTGACTTTTAGAAAAAAGACAACATTGAGCCTAAAACTGTCTGGGGCACAAAAGACTGGCAGGTGCAAGTATTAGAAGCCTTATTTAGAGCCTGCATCATCTCAGAACAAATTCTGTTTTTAAATGAAACTGTTCAACAGACATCTTGTCTTGGCCTGGCTAAGATAAAAGACTTAAACTAACCGTCCAAACCTAAACCCACACCTGATAGTAATAGAACTACAGATGAGGAGTAAATTATATTTTATAACAAAACAGAACTAATCCTGATTGAAGAAAATGGTTAATCTGGCCCACATACATGAATAACTGTTAAGATAGATTCCTGAACAAGACGTAAGGGTTTACAGTAACTAGGCCAGATCCAAGATATATCCTGGGACAACATCCAGGGATAATAACAACTTACAGTGTGGGAAAACTGTGCCTTGAGTGGCTACAAAAATCTGCATTTCCAGATATAAAACAACACTTAACTGTACTTAAAGATGAATTGATTTGAGAGAATTCTTACTAGAACCTCGCGAACAACATCATAAACGTTTCATATACGCTGGTATTTACTCTGCTTATAATGAAGCATGGAAAGTCACGCAAATGGAAACTGCAGAACGAATACGAGAAATTGATCGTATTAATTTAGAGAAAGCTCTCTGTAGTTGACAATGGGTTAACAACTCTGTCATCCATAATTTATTCTTTGGACAGCATTGTATCCTCTGCCATTGACATAATGGAACAATACTTGCTCATGTTACAACATGGACAGTCTCAATTGCGTTCTATAATGCTGCTAGGCTGGATGTTATAAAACCTTCATTCAGGCTATGTGCCTTGGCGTCTAATCAACACCACATCATTGTTTACTGGATTTAACCTTACAGATAAAGAAATCTCTTTGGCACAGAGGGGAGCAGACTATACAGTGCTGAGCATAGAAAAACTGTAAAGATTACCATTAACCATTTCTGAGAAACCAGCCATTGAATGGATAATACATGGCACCATCACGATACCAGTGAAGATTTTCCAGTTTCTATTTTGCTTAAAACACATATCTGCAGGCCTTGATGAAAGGTTTGGTAAAGAATACATAAAGTCAACCTGGGATTTACCATACACACACACAAATGTTGGAGTGGGGAAAAGGAGGTATTTCTTAGTGGTAAAAATTGCATTGAGCGGTACACTTCTATGTCAGGGCATTAATTTACATGGAGCCTGTGGTGGTTCCTCAAACAACTTATCGTGCCACCTGCAGGGTTCCCCGGCAGCAGTGATAGATCCAATTTTTAGTCAGCTTTCCAATGGGAGATACATAATGTTGAATGATCACAGCTGTTGTGGAATGATGCCAGGAATAGCCGATCTCGTTCGTGTGTCAGCCAGGGTCACTTGCTGTATGCAAGTATTGTTTCCTAAAACTAAGACAGGCGGGGAGTCGCCACTATGGCCTTCACTGAACATCTCTTCTATTCAAATTGATACTTTAAGCAGAATGAACGCCATTCTTTTACAAAAAACTGTGCCACTGACCTCGTCCAGAGAGACGTATGATCTGCAAGTTGCAAGGTCCTCTGCAGAGATACATGTCTTATTTTCAATGAACTGCCCCATATATTTCGCAGAAATGTTATGTAGTATCTTAAATATGTCTGATACCAGTGGTATTGTACCTGTATTTAAGACAATTTTTTCGGTACTGTTAACACCCTTTGAAGCAGTCCTAAGCATTTTTCCAAACTTCGTGCACTCTGTGTTCGGTGGCCTGCCTCTCGTTTTGGGACTCGTAGCAGGGATACTATTTTTGTTCCTTCTGCTCCGTTATGGCAAGTCCAGTCACCAGTGATACCCAGATTACCATGGAGAACACTCTACTGGCAATGCAGTATCTTGAACGCATAACACAGGTTCTTGGCGTGGCTCGTTTGAGAGATCTGAATACCACGCCGTTCCTATCGTTCAGACCAATCTGGCAAGATTGCATCTTACCTGTTCTACGATGCCTGCTTTGTGGAGAGGAATGCGTGTTGCTTGGTTTGGTAACAGCTCATGCATTGTGTTGCCCCCAACGGCTACCAATCCTGATGATGGCATTCAATGAGGTCTCACCGGCAATTCCAGCTGAGGGTGAGATACGTGGACCAACGGGCACACAGATCCCATCTACTGTGAACATTGCTAATGCGACTGACACTGGCGGTGATGCTTCTCATCTGTGTACGGTAGGCCGCGAGCACTTTGAGTTTTCTGTGCTCCCCTTTGGCCTTACCAGCGCCCCTCGGGTGTTCACGAAAGTGATGGCGGTGGTCGCAGCTCATCTGCGCAGATTAGGGGTGCCAGTCTTTCCCTATCTCGATGACTGGTTGTTAAAGGTGGGCTCGCCCCAGACAGTCGTCAGCCACCTCCAGACTACGGCCGACCTCTTGCACCTGCTGGGGTTCTCCATCAATGTGCCGAAGTCACACCTGTGTCCCTCTCAGAAGCTCCTCTTCATCGGAGCGGTTCTGGACTCAGTTTCGGGTTCATCCTCCCGAAGAGCGGGTTCGGGATATTCAGGCTCTGATTCCGATCTTTCGGCCTTTATCCCAAGTCTCGGTCAGGTTTACGCTGCGGCCTCTGGGCTGATGGCCTCCTGCATCCTTCTGGTGCATCACGTCAGGTTGCGGATGCGGGCTCTGCAGTGGGACCTGAAGTTTCAGTGGGCCCAGCATCAGGGCAACCTGTCCGACCACGTCCTGATCTCGGAGGGTACTGGGAGACATTTGCAGTGGTGGCTCACGGACCGTTATTGGGTCAACGGCAGATCCCTCTCCCTACCCCAACCGGAGCACTTAATAGTGACGGATGCGTCCCTCCTGGGCTGGGGGGCCCACATGGGAGAGGCGGAGATCAGAGGCCTCTGGTCTCCGGCGGAGTCCCGGCTCCATATCAACCTTCTGGAGCTGCGGGCGTTCCGACTCGCACTGAAGGCATTCCTTCCCTCTGTCCGGGGAAGTGTAGTGCAGTTGTTCACGGACAACACCACCGCCATGTGGTACTGCAACACATCCTGGTGGTTCAACACCTGGCAGGTTCCCTGAACGCCAGGGCGGACGAACTCAGCCGCCGGTGAATGATGGATTACGAATGGAGTCTGAACTCGTACGTGGCGCAAGGCCTCTTTCAGCGATGGGGAGAGTCTTGGTTAGATCTATTCGCCACCGAAGAGCACGCGCAATGTCATCAGTTCTGCGCGTTGGTATTTCCAAGGCGGCACTCGCTCGGAGACGCTTTTCCTCGCGAGTGGAGCTGCTGTCTGTTGCACGCCTTTCCACCTATACCACTTCTGCCCAGAGTGCTGAAGAAGATCAGGCGCGACCGGGCCCAAGTCATCCATATGGCTCCGGACTGGGCACGAAGATACTGGTATCCCGAGCTACTCAGCATGTCAGTCGATCACCCGATTCGTCTGCCTCTTCAGGAGGACCTTCTGTCGCAGCAACAGGGGTGGGTCCTCCAACTCAAACCTGTCCAGTCTCCACCTCCATGCGTGGAGATTGAGCGGCGACAGTTGAGGCCATTTGACTTGTCTCCTGAGGTCTGTGATGTGATTCTGGCAACCAGACATCCCTCCACAAAATCGGTATACTCCTGCAGGTGGAAAAAATGTGTGGCATGGTGCACAACAAAGGCTGTGGATCCCCTTTCTGCCCCCCTTTCAGAGGTTCTCCTCTTTCTTCTTTCTCTTGCCCAGCAGGGCTCTGCCCTGGGCACTATCAAGGGCTACCTCTCTGCCATTTCAGCCTTTTTAAGACTACCTGATCAGCCTTCTCTTTTCAAGTCCCCTGTTGTAAATAGATTCCTGAAGGGTATCACTCACATGTTTCCTCCTGTTCCTTGCGTGATGCCTCTGTGGGACTTGAACCTTGTTCTTACTTATTTGATGTGCGCTCCTTTCGAGACCCTTCACAATTGCCCTCTTCGTCTTCT
Organism: Lissotriton vulgaris; assembly: GCF_964263255.1. Classification (NCBI taxonomy): domain Eukaryota; kingdom Metazoa; phylum Chordata; class Amphibia; order Caudata; family Salamandridae; genus Lissotriton; species Lissotriton vulgaris. The sequence continues at coordinate 1,477,746,916 of NC_141691.1, forward strand.
CACTCTTAAGACTGCCTTCCTGGTTGCCATCACCTCTGCCAGGATAGTGAGTGAGCTCCAGGCTCTGTCTTCAAAACCTCCTTTCCTTTCTGTCCATCCTGACAAAGTTGTCTTGAGAATGCGTCCCGTTTTCCTGCCCAAGGTAGTCACAGCCTTCCACATCGGGTAGTCCATCACCTTGGCCGCCTTCTTTCCACCTCCGAATCCCTAGAAAGAGGACGAGAGGCTCCACCGTCTGGACCCAAAACGTGCATTCTCATTCTATCTGGACCTCACACGCCAGTTTCGGGTGGACGACCAGCTCTTTGTTGGTTACGTGGGCGCTAAGAAGGGACGGGCGGTGCACAAACGGACCATCTCTCGTGGGTTGTGTTGTGCATCAAGGTATGCTATTCTTTGGCTAAAAAGGAGCCTCCTGTTGGGCTGAGGGCCCATTCCATTTGGGCCACGATGGCTACTAGTGTCCTGGGTCGGGGAGTCCCCTTGAAGGACATCTGTCAGGCAGCTACGTGGGCCTCGCTGTACACGTTCGCTAGACACTACTGCCTGGACAGCCAAGTCCGGAGAGATGGCTTTTTCGGCCGTTCTCTTCTTCAGGACTTTCTGGTGTGATCATTGCTTCGCAGACCCACCACCGGGGTTGGTATTACTGGGGTATCTATTCTAAGGTAAGGAATCTAACACTAACCTGTTTCTTTCAGATGCACAAGTTACTTACCTTCGGTAACGATATATCTGTAAGAAACAGTAGTTAGTGTTAGATTCCTTACCACCCCACCCATCCTCCCGGTTCTGCGAACCGATATCTAGGGTTAAGGTTCTCCCTTTGAGGGCCCTAGTTTCATGGCACCAGTGTCGGTTTTTATCATGGCTCTGCGTTCCTGGCACGGAAAAGCTGTGTATAAGAACTGACATCAGCACGCGAGGGGGGCGTCTAAGTACTCCGACTACGTCATCCCGGCGCAAACGACGCCAACGACGGACGCGAAGCCGCAGACGACGCCTACCGATGCGCAGGGGTACTGCTACGCAAAACTTTCTGGATCCAGTCTGACGCCTGGGGATATTCAAAGGTAAGGAATCTAACACTAACTACTGTTTCTTACAGATATATCGTTACCGAAGGTAAGTAACTCGTGGCTCAATGGGAAGTGCAGATGCTCCTTTAGAAGTCGGTGCAAGGGGTCCTGTGTCAATTGTCTGTAAGATTAACTGCTTCAGCTGTCTGTAAACAGATGTCAGTTCCTTTAGGATGACCCGGGTGAGCTGTGGAATTTGTTGGTTCAGGTGTGGATGAGGGGTGTATCATGAAAGCATTACTCAGGTTTTCCCAGGTGACTTGAACGTACCCATTCTAACAGTATCTATGACATGTGGTAAACTGTCCTAAAGGCATTGCCTTTTTTTCATGGCATGTTAATGGTGCCCCAGTGTCATGTCCTTTAGGATAGCCCTGTCATGTATGCTTCCTTTTATATACAACATCCCATCCACACGACTATAACGATTCTAAACAGGTGACCTTTTACCTAATAGCTTGCGCCTGTCTCTTCGACACCAGGCTTTTAGTCTTCTATCAGAATCCCTGTACTTGACATACATAAATATGTCCTCAGGCACGGCAGAGTTATTCTGTATAAGGGTTACCACTTTTTTTTTCATCCTTGGCCAACAGCCATCTGTGCATGATCACACTTGTTTAGAAAAGTATCTTTGATTGCTTTCAAAACATTTATGATTGTTTTCAAAACATCCATGTTTGTCTTAAAAAACATATCGAAACTAGAAAAAATCCTGGAGTGGCAACTTTAGTATAAAAGACCCTCACTCCCCCCTATAAATTAAAGGACAATTCCTTCCATGCTGAGATGGGGGTCCTGAATGCCGAATCTTCGACACACAGTGGTTGTCATCCTCGACGCAGAGACGGTGTCCTTCATTCCCAACCATCAGGTGAGGGGCTGGTTCATCCCTGGAGGTTTCCTGGCTACAGGTACACATATCTATACACATACACCTAAACATCCATGTTAGGCTAGGCACATTTTAGCAAAATACTTAGGGTGTGTATTTTAGGAATATGCAAGTGCTACTATTTTTATCTGAACTGTTTCTGTTCATCTTATTAGCACTATGGTAGAAATGTATCTACTATTCACTATATTGGGACTAGCAATCTCTTTCATATGCTTCTGTCTCCTGATTGTTGCAGCACATATGATTTACACAAGACTGTCACTGAACCAATAAATACTTACTGAAATGTCCTAATTGCCATCCTGTGTATTTTCAGAGAGAAAGCAAGCACGAGTGTCTGAGCGAAACTTACTATACTGTTTTCCTCGATCCCTGAGGAATCAGGGTTGTCATGTTCAGTGATTGCCAGGAAGTACCTACACCCCTGAAGAATACAGGCACTGTAGAGCTAGTTAGCCTTACAGCTGTGGGGGTGTCCGGAAGCATTTGGGACACCAAGCCCTCAGTTTAGGTCATCCAAAATGTGGGAGACTCCTAGGAACTACACAACGCCAGCTGCTGGGAAATTACGTACTGTGCTATTTGGTTAAGTGGAGTACATTTGGTGCAGAATCCTGTATTGGTATCAGCAGTGCAGTGAGATGAGCTTTTTCCTGGGAAACCATACTGTAAGTTAGTGACCGTAGGATACATTGCAGTCTAATGGGCTAATTTCACTAGAAGTTAGTTGGGTACAATGTGACGTGTTACTGTTCCGGGACTGCAGTGCAATGCAAAGTTCCTAGGAGGATAGCGTGACATGCGTTGGTGTTTCTAGAATGCAGTGCAATATAATGGTGTCAGATCTTGCAATGCAGCATGCTGGGCTAGTGTCCATGTATAGTAATATGGTGTATTAATTTAGCTAGATTGAGGTGCAATGTGGAGTAGTTGTGTTAGTCTCTCCTGGATGTAGTGGATTGGGTGGTCTGCTGGGCCATGCTACTATGACATAGCCCAATGAGGTAGGTGAGCCTCCATAGGGGGTCAGTGCATTGTAGTGGGAGAATAGTAATTTAATACGGTCCCATTGGATGGTTAGTGTCCATAAGACAGAGTGCAGTGTTATGAATTAATGGACACTAATTTGCGGAGCATTGTGATGAGTTAATGCTCGATTACAGTGCTTAATCTGAGCCGTGGTTTCCGGTGTTCAGTCCCGGCACTTAATTGTCAACACCAGCACTGATGACAGTCTGCCACCTGGTGGCACTGTTTGTCTAATTTAGAGACAAGCAACTCAGAAATGAGATTTACAAAGCCATGCCCTGAGCCATGCCCTGAGTGGCATCATAAATTTCGAGTAGAGCAACGCAGTGCAAACCGCTGCATTGCCTTTCTCTCAATCAATCAATCATAGCATTTGTATAGCGCGCTACTCACCCAGAGGGGTCTCAAGGCGCGGGGGGGTCTGCTACTGCTCGAAGAGCCAGGTCTTGAGTTGCTTCCTGAAGGATAGGTGGTCCTGGGTCAGCCGGAGGTGGATGGGGAGGGAGTTCCATGTCTTGGCTGCCAGGTAGGAGAAGGATCTTCCTCCGGTGGTGGCTCTGCGGATGCGTGGAACGGCGGCGAGAGCGAGGCTGGTGGATTGCCGCTGGCGGGTGGGAGTGTAGGAGGTCAGGCAGTTGTTGAGGTACCTGGGGCCTAGGTCGTGGAGACCTTGTGTGCGTGGGTGAGGAGTCTGAACATGATCCTCTTGCTAACGGGGAGCCAGTGTAGGTCTCTCAGGTGTCCGGAGATGTGGCTGCGTCGGGGGATGTTCAGGATGAGTCGTGCGGAGGCGTTCTGGATGCGTTGGAGTCTTTTCTGAAGTTTGGCTGTGGTTCCGGCGTAGAGGGTGTTTCCGTAGTCCAGTCGGCTGGTGACGAGTGCCTGGGTGACCGTCTTCCTGGTTTCGGCGAGGATCCATCGGAAGATCTTTTAGAGCATACGCAGGGTGTTGAAGCACGACGACGAGACGGCGTTGACTTGTCTGGTCATCGGGAGGGAGGAGTCCAGGATGAAGCCCAGGTTCCGAGCATGGTCCGATGGCTAGGGAGCGGTGCCTAGGACAGGGGGCCACCAGGAGTCGTCCCAGGCGGAGAGCGATGATCCCAGGATGAGGACTTCCGTCTTGTCTGAGTTCAGTTTCAGGAGGCTGTTCTTCATCCATTCGGCGACGTCTTTCATCCCTTCGTGTAGTCTGGTTCTGGCGGTGGCGGGGTCGTTTGTGAGGGAGAGGATCAGCTGGGTGTCGTCGGCGTAGGAGATGATGTTGAGGTTGTGTTGGCGTGCGATGGCTGCAAGGGGGCTCATGTAGACATTGAAGAGGGTGGGGCTGAGTGATGATCCTTGTGGTACGCCGCAGATGACTTCGGTGGCCTCGGATCTGAATGGGGGGAGGCGGACCCTCTGGGTTCTTCCGGTGAGGAACGAGATGATCCAATCCAGTGCCTTCTCTTGGATTCCGATGTTGTAGAGGCACTGCACTAGGGTGCGGTGGCAGACCGTATCGAAAGCTGCGGAGAGGTCCAGGAGGATGAGGGCAGCTGTTTCACCGTTGTCTAGTAGGGATCTTATGTCTTCTGTGGCTGCAATGAGGGCGGTCTCGGTGCTGTGGTTGGCTAGGAAGCCGGACTGCGAGTAGTTGAGGGATCCGTTCGTCTCGAGGAAGGCGGCAAGCTGTCTGTTGACGGTCTTCTCAATGACCTTGGCAGGAAAAGGGAGGAGCGAGATGGGACAGTAGTTCTTGAGGTCCCGGGGGTCCGCTGTTGGTTTCTTCAGGAGGGCGCTGATCTCGGTGTGCTTCCAGCTTTCCGGGAAGGTGGCGGTGTTGAAGGAGGTGTTGATGATGTCTCGGAGTTGGGGTGCGATGATGGAGTCCGCTTTGTTGAAGACATGGTGGGGGCAGGGGTCGGTTTGTGATCCGGGATGGATGGTGCTCATAACCCTTGTGGTGTCTTCGGTGCTGATCGGTGTCCAGGCACGGAGTGTGGTGGTGGGGGGCGTTGGCTCGGTGGTTGGGTGCGTGGTCTGTGCGCCGAAGCTGTTGTGTATGTCGGCGATCTTCCTGTGAAAGAATGAGGCGAGTGAGTCGAAGAGGTCTTGCGAGGGAGTGATGTCGTTGTTTCCGGCGCTGGGGTTGGAGAGCTCCTTGACGATGCTGAAGAGTTCCTCGCTGTTGTGGGCGTTGTTGTCCAGTCGTTCCTTGAATGCTGTCTTCTTGGTGGTGCGGATCAGCTGGTGGTGTTTGCGGTGGCGTGCTTGAGGGCAGTCATGTTGTTTGTGGTCTGGTTGTTGCTCCAGGCTTTTTCGAGGGTACGGCAGGTCTTCTTGGAGTTCTTTAGTTCGTCTGTGAACCAGGAGGCTTTCTTGCTGCCGGGTCTGCTGGGAGGGGTCTTCAGTGGTGCGAGGATGTCTGCGCAGTTGTTGATCCACTGTGTGAGGTTTCTGGCTGCTTCGATGGGGTCCGTTGTGCTGGCGGGAGGGTTCTGGCTGAGGGAGGCGGTGAGCTGGTCAACGGTGATCTTGTTCCAGCTCCTGCGGGGGGCCTGTTGCGGGTGGTGGTGGGTCGTGGTTCTTCTGAAGCTGACGTGGACGCAGCTGTGGTCCGTCAAATGAAGTCCGGTGGAGTGGCTGAAGGAGATGTGCTTGCTGGAGGAGAAGATGGGGTCAAGCGTGTGGCCGGCGTAGTGGGTGGGGGTGTTCACCAGTTGCTTGAGTCCGAGGTTGGCGAGGTTGTCCAGCAGGGTGGTGGTGTTGGTGTTGTTGTTGTTCTCCAGGTGGAAGTTGAAGTCCCCTAGGAGGATGTAGTCAGCGGAGGGGAGGGCGTGCAGGCGGATGAAGTCTGCGATGTCTTCGCTGAATTGTGTGCGTGGTCCCGGGGGTCTGTAGATGAGGGTGCCTCTGAGGGTGGTCTTGGGATCGGTGTGTATCTGGAAGTGGAGGTGTTCGGCGGCGGTGAGGGTGTTGTCGGAGTTGGTCGTGATGTGGATGGTGTTCTTGTGTACGATGGCGATGCCTCCTCCGGTCTGGTTGACGCGGTCCCTCCTGGTGATCTTGTACCCGTCCGGGATCTGCTTTAGGGAGACGTTCCATGGGGATTGCGTGGATGTTCCCACACAACTCCCATGGTTTTTTACGCATACCCAGATTTACCAGAATTGGTGAACCTGAGAATGCGCCAAAACGTACTCCTTCCCAAGAAAGGCATAACGAAGAGAAATATCTTTATTTCTCCTTGTTACTTCCTCTTTCTGTTTTTGTGCAGGAATGTGCCCCTTCCTGCACAAAAACAATCCTGCATGCAACACTTGCACCCATGCAAGGATGCCTTCATTGGCGCTAGGCAGCCAAAGCAGTGCCAGTGCAGGGAAAAAAGACAGGAATGCACCCTATTTTTTTAAATACGGGCCATTCCTGCCCTTTCCTTGTCACACAGTGCAGCGCAGCAAGATGACCTGCTGCGCTGCACTGCGTGACAATTGTCGTAAATATGACCCAAAGCACTTACATTTTGTATTCTACATGCATTTAAGTAATCTTTGCATATTGTGTTATTAAATATACAACAGTCTTAAAATGTGTACCTTCTGTGATTACACTTTTCGTGTGCCTGTTATGTAACAAACAAGTGAAATTGAAATTTGAAAAAGTCCAGCACCTTTGGCCCACAGCTGGGGGAGCCCTGTAACTTTCACAAGGCCTGAATAAAATGTGTTTTCTCAAAACTTGATGCGGTTTTCTCATGCCAACAAGTCTCAAAACTGGATTTATTTCCCGAATCTACATGGGACTAGCCAATGCTCGCTGAGAAATGAAATAAATCTGGGCTGTTTGCCATGGGAAATATAAATAATTTGGAACACGTTCTCATTATAAGACATAAACAAAACAATAAATGTGTTTTAAAGTGAGATAATATTTATCTGATTACTTTTTTTGTTTCTTGAGCCAACATACTGTAAAGTGCTAAAAAGTCAAGGGGCCAAGAAAATTGTCAAGAATGATTCAATGGTCCGTCCACTCCGTTGGCCCTACAGCTTGGAATGCATCACCTATGGTATGTCTTACTTCCTCTGAAGCAGAGATGCATTACTCTCGAGCCCAAATAAGGTTCACCTGCACAGTTTTTAAGTCAGTATTTTGGGTCAGCAACAGAGTGAACCAAATTAAGTTGTCTGGGGCTATATCATTTATTGGTAGTTTTAAGAATGAGATTCTACTTTCTCAAGTTCTGGTTAAGTATTAGAAAATAGGAAGGGAATATCTGAAATTTGTAGAAACTAATTTCACTTCGCCATAGAGTATGATGTATTGGTAGCAGTGAAAGGACAGGAGTTTGTGTGTAGCACTGGGGGTGTCTTCTTCCTTTCACCAGGCAAAAGCTTGTTTCATCAGCTCTTCAGCCTGTTGCTGTTTCTTCCTATTCCTGTCCAGACCCCTTAATTAAACTGTTCTCCACACGCTCAGAGAGAGCAGGTCTCTGTAGCTTTAGGGACCCACTGTCCGGCTGGCTCTCCAGGATATCTCCCCATTTTCTTGGTAAATGAAGGAGTTAAGAGTATAGGGGCAAGAGGGATAGGAAAAAGAATGAGGGAAGAACCAATAGGAAGATAGAGGTAAAACACAAATGAGGTATAATAAATGGGAGAGAGAAGAAATGAATAGGACAGTGTAGGAAGGTGGGGTTTTATGTAGTGCACCAAAATGAGGTACACTATGTAGAAAGTCCAGACGACTCTTATTGGTTTACAGGGCTTACATTAATAATCCCAAATGCTGTCTTTGTGGTAGTGAGGGCTAGCAGCTTAGGCTTAACAGAGGGTACTGCTAAGCATTTGTTGTACACACAGAGCCAATAAATGATAGACACACTCAAGGTGAAAATCGAAACCAATTTTGAAAAATAGCATACATTTTAATATAATTTTAGACACCAAGATTATTGAACCAGGTAAGTACTTTAGATGTTATCAAATTTTACAGCAAAAACAGTAGAAAATGACAGCTGTCAGATTTGATGCATGAGCCTCGAACGCAGTAATGTTATCCTATGGGAGAAACATTCACTGCATAAACACACTTACAGAACTGTCCTTCTGGACTTAAGGTAAGTAAGGGCCAAGGCCCAAGTAAGCACCAACAATTCAAGTTTACCTGCCCTGGAGAGTCCAGGTCCAGAGACGCTTTACACGGGGGTAGCCTTGAATACCTGACGCTAAAGTCAATGAGGAAAAGTACCTATAAAAAGAAGCTACATGGGGGCGTGGTGACCAGTAAGGCAGAACCCAAGGGGGGATCAGCTCTTGAGGGTCTCAGGACCACAGAGACACAATTGGTTAATGTGAGCCCGTGCTGGGGAGCTCGGGTTCAGAGCTGTTTTGTCCGGCGAGTCGGTGAGTTATAGGCTCTTATTGTTCTTAGTGTACGTGCAGAAGAGGAAAACAAATGCAGCAGGGCCACTCTTGGTGTGGAGTTGGCCTCTCTTGAAGTCCCTTGACGTGCAGGTAAGTTTTGTTGGTGGTGGTGTTCTCACTGAATGCAAACATGCCTTGGTGCATGCAACCTGCTCCAGTATCTTCAGTTTTGGCGCAGGGCAGCTCCTGGGGATCATGGTGTCTCTAAAGTTTTCAGGGAGATGGATAAGACCTCCTGGAGCATGGAGACCTCTTGCTAGGGAGATGCTCCCTCGGTGGGCTCGGGGGTTGACAGAATGCTCTACTCTGGAGTTGCAGTCAGTGTCTGCTGGTGCAGGGGAGTAACTCCTTCATTTCAAGGGAGATATTGCGGAGTCTAAGAAGTGCTGGGCAGACCTCCAAGGGTTTGGGGAGGTTGTTCCACTGCCGGATGAATTGGTGACTGTCGGGAGAGCAGCAGTCAGGCAGGGTTTTGCACCAAGGGTGATGCTGGTTCACAGTTATCACTTCTTCAACTCTTCTTTGTCTTTTCAGGCAGGCAAATCTGAGTTCCTTGTGTCAGGGGGCCAGATGAATACTAAATTTAGGGGCGTTTAGGGGAGTGAAGGGTAGTAGCCAATAGGACTACACCCCCTATATGTCCACCTTCTGTGGGGAGTTGGCATAACACTGTCCCAGAGTTCCTAATTTCACCAATGAAACAAGATGGTGGCACCCTTCTTTCATGTACCACATCAGGTAGCCCACCTTAGGGGTGTGAGTAGCCTGAAGGTGCAACACACCTACTGCATAGCTAATTTTCCACTGGTCCTGTTGCCAAATGGGAGAGGGTGGCATCTCCCAGGTCTGGGGGAAACCGCGTCGCAATTCAAAGGCATCAGGGCCTCTGAAGCCCCTGGCCTAGATATGCTAAAACCACTAGCCATCCTGCTGGAGGGTGTGTGAACACCTTCCTCCAGAGAAGGCATTGCTTCTGACCTCAGAGAGTGTGGGCTTTCATCTCCAGTGGGTCGGAAAATTGTCTATGGTGGCAGGCTGGATGATACCAGTCAGCCAGCACACTAGATATTGGTAGATTTGTAATGGGGTACCTGTAAGGAGCCCTCCTGAGCGCATGCCATAATAAATCTAGAACTGGTAACAGTACAAATTTATTAAAACAAGGTGTTTGATACCAAACACAATATGTTTCAGTAAAGCCATCATGTAGATGGGGAACTCATAACGACCAGTGCCCAGTACATATATGTAAGATAGCTTCCCTGTTCACTTATACCATCTACTAATTGAACTATACAGCACAGGGGCATAGGTGCTCATGCAGATATGCCCTCACATATAATATAGTGCACCCTGTCTTAGGGCTACAAGGCCTGCTGTAGGGGTTACTTACATATAATACATGCAGATAGTTTGGCGTGGTGCACAGTGAGTTTGCCATGCTGTGTTTTCACACATGGTGTGCACCATATCACGCAACCAGCAATGGCAGCCTGCATGCATTTTGTATGAGGGTCCCTTAGGGTGGCATAACACATGCTACAGCACTTAGGGACCCTCTTTAGTAACCATGCCCTAGGTACCATGGGTACTATATACTAAGGACTTACAGGGGTGCTCAAGTGTGTGCCTATTGTAGTACAATTAGACCATGTTATCATGTTTTTAAGGAAAAAGCACTGGCACTGGGGCCTGGTTAGCAAGGACCCAGTGCACATCAGTCGAAAAACATCAGTACCAGTGGCAGAAAGTGGGGGTGACCAATACAAAAAGGGGCACTTTCCTTCAGACAGGGGAAGCACACATGGCCTCCCATGAGTTACATTTCTTCTAGTAGACATTGCTGTCTTTTGATGAAGCGTGAGAGTTGTTGGTTAGACTCCACCAGTTAGAGGGGACTGAGGTTGTCACTCCTCTCCTCACTTTTACAATCACTGATTGGACACTTGCTCTCCTATTCTTCCACTGAAAGCTTGCATTGTTGTGGTGACCCCTTCACCATCCACTGATGATTTTTCAGTGATTGCAGGGTGGAATTCCTTGAAGTGTGACACATTCATAGTGACTAACTGATGTCGCAGAGACTATTGTTCACAATCACCAATCACCACCAGGAACACTGATGAGATTTCAAAAGTTCATATGTGTCTACACTAGCACTGACAACATTACCTCTGGAAGGTTAGATATTCAGAGCTACTGGGGTGGGGAGCACTTTTCAGTAGTTTGACACAAGTGGCATGTGGAGATGGTCTTGTCCAGTAGGGCATCTAACCCTGTGAACCAAACCTTCTCTTGAAGTAGATTCTTGGTAGTCACTCTGCCACTGTGACTTTCATGTGGTAGGTCTAACACTTACCAATCACAAAGCTGTATTGCAGCATTGTGATTAGTCAGGGGAGCCTGGCTGTTCTTCCTGGCTTCCTGTTCCTCGCGTCCCATGAGGAGAGCAGAAGCAAGGAGCAGAGACGTGGGACCCTGCGGCAACGTAAGTATATATATATTTTTTAACTGCGCAACCTGCTCCCCCTGCTCCCCCCTCAATCCCCCATGCCAACCCCCCCCCCCCCCCTGCAAGACATGCCAACTGCCACTGCCACACACGCAGATATCTGTGCACACGGACAACACATGTACGGGCACCTGTCCACGTAGTCAACACATGTTCAATTGTTCGTTCACAAATACCCATGGACAGATGCACATATGAATCGAGGTTTGGAAATGAAAAAGATACTTTCCATCATTTGTTGTTGACAATTCCACTCATTTTTAGGTCTGTCCTCACAGTCTCCTAAAGAGTGTTTGAACTGCAATGCACAAGAAAATATGCTGCATCTTAGATGCACGTTAAATCTACACAGACTACATTATTTATCTCATAGATGCATTTCATGCAGATAATAATCGTTTTCTTTTGTTTTTTCACTGTAACATGTTTTTTTACAATTTTTAGTCTAGACTAAAAATGCTATCTAGATCCTTTGGCCTTTCCAATACATTTTAGCTTTTTTCAGTAAAACAAATGCATGTTGGTATTTCTATAAATAGTAGACATTAATTTCCTTCTTATTTTTTAGATCTGATTTTGATTACTTGATTGATTTTGTCATTTATAAAGAACACGTATTCCAAAGTATGGCTTCTTGACACTGATGTCCACATAAATGTCGTAGCCTAGTTTTGTACCCAATGGAAATATAAGATCTACCACTCCGAGTAGCTAACACAAGAGGGGCGTTTCCAAAGACCATGCGCTCTAAGTAGCTAACACAACAGGACTACCTCCAATGTTTTCAGGAAGGCAAGATGGCTTTCAATTTGCTGATATTAAGTGAGCATCCTCTACAGAATTTCTGTTTAATGTGAGGGAGGTGATGGAATAGAACATTCTGTGAGTGAGGTCCTAGACTTGAGAAAGGCCCCAACAAACATTTTCATTTGCCCTTCTTTGTTTAATGTTCATATCACACAGTGTATCTCATGAAGTCCATTTTTTTGTTGCAATGGGTGGGTTTTGGAACCATACAGAAGTGCAGGCATCCAGAAAATGCAAATGATCTGTGAGAGCAAATGGCGATCTTTAATACTTTTTCTGAAGCCAGATGTTCCTTCTAATAGCGCAACCAAAAAAGCATCAACTGACACGTCATCATGTTGAGAAAGCTGAACTGCAGTTTCGAAGCATGAAATATGCATTCCTTTCTCAACTCGTCATCCGCCATGCAGGCAAGTTCACATGGCACACTTGATTTCCTTGTTCTAATATCTCAAAATGGATTTGGTGTGAATAAATGCTGTGGGCCGCGTTCACAAAACCAAGCCTAAAAACTTTCCCTCAACATTTTAAATTAGATAGTCTTTCATGGCGGTGGAATTTAGCTTTGAATAAGTATAAATGCAAAAGACAGCCTTTAATCTCCTTCACCCACTAAATACTACACGTTTATGCTAGTATGGAATCTCTGCATGAAGTAGGCATTGCCACATCCAAGACAACTTTATGAACCTCCATCATGTTTGTACCCTATATTTGAAATACAGACTTAGCCAAAAGCTTAATTTCATTTCTTAGGGTGGCAAAGCACACATACAACATAATGAAAGAATCCAGCAAGATGGTTAAGTCAGATTGGCCTGCAATATTACAGCAGGGCCAACTCAGCTTTTCTGCCTTCCAGTTTTGATAGCTTGAGTATGATTACATTGAGTAACAGTGATATATGTCACATATAGAACGTAGAAATTATTTTTTAAAAAGTGAATATTATGGAAGCCAATGACGACTTTTGAAAGCACATAGATTATTCAAGCCATGACAATTATATGGGCATATATAGTCAAAAGGTAATCATTGGGTGTCCTTATCATTCTTACTCTATCTCGTTCTTCCACAGCAGAATTTAACACAACTTCCTCTGCCCTAGATCTACCCTTATCTACTGCTTCACCTGGACAGAGAAAGCCAGGATGAAAGAACAGCTCTTAGTTGGGCGTAAAGAAGCTTTCATGCAATTTTCTCTCTTCAAACAAAACATATCACAAGAGTTTGGTGTTGTGCTATCACTTTTGAAAACTAGTCAACAAGTCAACACGTGAAGACCTGAGAGCACTTCCACCTGATCCTGTGTATTGTATTGTTTTGCATTGTAATTGAATTTATATAGCATGTAGTACCCCTGAAGAGATGTTAAAGTAATTCACATTGGTCTTGAACCAAACATTAGTGTATAGTCTAGTTGTTTCTGGTCAATCTTGCTTATCGGGAATAGTCGTGGACTCCCCACGAAACCATTTGCTGCATTTACTCAATTTCTTTGAGATAGTTTAGATTAGTAGGAATTAGGTGTGTTCATTACGGGGGGCTATGCGATTGGTTGGTGGTATGAATACACAGTCTAGACAATAGTAGTTATCGTTAGGCTGCAGGAGGAAGGTTTCAAAGAAGGTAAAGTTATCCATAAAACAAAGATTACGGCAGTTTACAGAAATACAACAATGCAGATTAAGGCAGATGGACATTCAACTTAGAGTAGGCTTTCCTGAGAGAGGAGGCATGTAGGAGATGGAAGGCATGTGCAAGATCTTCCAATGCCAAAGACATATTGTTTGGTATCAGGGGCAACAAGTTTTCAAGTTGTTTTTGTCTCCTGGACAAGTAGGCCCAATCCCCTGGATCACAAACCCTTTGGCTTCCAGTTCACAGTACTAAAGTATGGATCTGTGGGAGAGGATTGTCAACAACTAAAGTATGATTTGTATTAATGTGTGAAAGCTGTGCGAACTTATATAATATCAATGTTCTTAAATGCAAACCCTTTACTACTAGGGTGAGCACTGAAAGGGGATGACAGTACTGATCGGTCCAGTATAACAAGCATTTACAATGCAATAGGTCTCGCAATGACATTATTTTGAGATATTGGCATTGTAAATATTATTTTTTTTCCCCTTCGTGAAGCATTAATCAAATGGTGTAATGCAAAATGGCAATAGCTCAGTTTGTTGTCACTGCAAAATCTATTGCATAGCATTTGTACTAGTGTGAGTTTTGTATTGTAAATGGTATTGTCTTTTATTAATGTTGTTTAATACAAGTTAATCTAATGCATAAAAACTGTTAATACCTACTTATTTTTGAATAAGGACTCTGAGTGGAGATTACAATCACTGCAGATAAAAGCGTGATTTATTATCATTGCATATACAGGTGGTAGATTAGTATTTCTGCAGATATAGGTGTGTGATCATTTGTTTAGATAGGTGTGAGACTTTAATCACTGCATATGCAGGTGTGAGATTGCTATTATTGCAGTTATAGGTGTGAGATGTATGTGACTGGAGCTATAGGTGTGTATAGGTGTGAGATGTATGTGACTGCAGCTATAGGTGTGATGTTAATATCACTTCTGGATAGGTATGAGATTATAATTGCAGATATAGTTGTGACATTATTATTACTGCATATCTAGGCGTGAGATCAGTATTGCTGCAGATATAGGTGTGTGATTAATATTAGTTTAGGTTGGTGTGAGCTTACTATCACTGTAGATACAGGTTTGAGATCACCATTATTGCTGATAAAGGGGCGAGATTATTGTTACAGCAGCTAAAGGTGTGATGTTACTATTACTTTTGATATAGGTGTGAGATTATTATCACTGCATATATAGGTGTGAGATCAGTATTACTGCAGATATAGGTGTGAGGTTAACAATACTTTAGATAGCTGTGAGATCACTATGTCTGCAGATATAGGTTTTTAGATTACCTTAACTGTAGATTTAGGTGTGAGATTAATATTACTGCCCAAGTAGATCAGGAGATGAACACTTTAGGATTTGTTTACTTTGGTGATGGGTTTGGTGAGTGCTTTTGTTTAACACCTTCAGCGCGGCGCGAATTGTCGTGCTGTGCTGACGGTTCTAAGAAACGGGCGTGGCCGTGATGGAACGGTTCCCTCATAAGCACAGCCCAACCGGCGCTCGTGACGGAACCGTTCCACCACAAGCATGGAAGGGGTTAAAACTCAGGAGAGGTTTTGCACAAGACGCAACCATAGACAAATTGAATGCTCGGAGTTTTCAAATTAATTAACGTACTGTAGCTTTATTTTTTAGATCAGGCTTCTCCAACGAGTAGTTCGTGAGCTACTGGTAGCTCTCCAGCTACCTGTGAGCAGCTCTCCTGTGTGTTGTCCAGCCTGCTAAATTAGAAGCTTTTATTTGATTGAGTTAATGTCATACCTGCCAGATTACAACATATTTTCATTGGGGCTGGTGCTAAGAGTGCAGAGGCACGCTGACCCCCACCGAGTCCCCTACCCACTCGCCTTTAAACAAACAAAAAAAAAGGGTAATCGAGGCTGTCCCGTATGTTCTGGGTGTTTCAACACCTTTTATGGACATGGGCTGGGTACTGCCTCCAAAAGTGAGCTGAAAATACACTGTTTAGAGTGGTTTTCAGCTAGTTTTCTCTACCACTGTGTGATTTCAGCTCTTCCCTGGGGGACGTGTGAAGGGAGCCGAAATCGTGTGACACACAGTGGCACCGTGTGAGTTGGCAGGTCTGTAATATATGTATCAAATCCAAAACAATTGCCCTTTTGTGCCTCCTATCAATGTTCAGGATCTATTGTTAATCAATCAGAATGCACTTGAGTAAAGAACTTAAACTATCTGGGCCCTTCCGGAAACAATTACCGTTTCCTATTGTGAAAAATATATTTATTTTAATTTTTTACATGAAATGTATTCACAGTGTATGAATCAAAGAAAAAATACAAAAAATTCAAGTGCTTCCATAAACAAACATCACCTAGACATGAAAATTTAAAAATGTCTCTAAAATAAACCACCTATATCTTATGGACACCTCTTATAATTCATACATTCTCAACATTTTGAATATATACAATAAAAAGTAGCTCAAGTTGCACAAATATTGTTTCTGAGCAAGTTGTTTATAAAAATACTGTCAAATCCTTTATGGAGATACTGTCATCGAGGCTGTCCCCGATATTCTGGGGTGTTGTGACACCTTTTGTGCACATCAGCTAATAACTGCCTCCAAAAACAAGCTGGAAATATACTGTTCACAGTGGCTTTTAGCTCGTTTTCCCAACCACAGTGAAATTTCAAGTCTTCCCTGGGGCACTGTGTGAATGGAGCTAAATCGTGTGACACACAGTGGCACCATGTGAGTTGGCAATATATGTATACCAACATTGAAAAGTGTGTATGTGATATGAAAATGTATGTATTTTCAAAACCCATAATTTCTAAAATCTATTTAAATCTGGTTTCTGAATGATAAAAATGAGATATAAATGATTGACTTATTACTGATGTTATTACCTTGGTGTCAGGGGGCATTGCGTCTGTGGCTGTTATGTATTGCCCTTGTAGGGGCATTCCAAATTTTATTACTGTTGACAATCCTACACTGAAGAGATCGTGGCTGGTGACCGTGTATAGGGAGACCACTAATATACTCTTATCTGATGTGTTCAAAACTAATATTATTAGTAGCTCGGGAGGATTTTCATTGAACATAAGTAGCTCTTGTAATTGGAAAGGTTGGAGAACCCTGTTCTAGATAAATAGTGTAGAAAGTTGCTGGTATTTGAAGTAAGCTGGAAATTACCGTAAAATATTTAAAACTAAACAAATTTGAAGCTTTTAGCACGAGACATAACTAAAGCAAATTGTGTGGTGATACTAAAAAACATTTCGTGCTGAGCCTGAGACCTCGATGACGCAATTATAAAAAGGTTTAATAGAGACCCACAGATTGCTACTCAGGTAATTCTATGTAATGTAATGTTGTCTTGTAAAGTGCATGTATCACCCCGCCATGGGATATCTCAGCGCTGTAGACCGCTGGGGAACCCGTCCTGGCTTTCCCTGTGAGATGGTCCCTGCTGGGTATCTCCAAGGTGAAACCAGGCATCCCCGGCGTATGTGGGGGGCTGTTGTGGAGATAAGGTAAGCTAATGCCCAGAGTTGCCGAGTGTGATCCCTGCTTAGAGTAGGCACCGAGGCGAGAATTATCGAGTCCGTTGACCCTGGTCCACAACCCTGCCGCGTCGGGAATTGAACCCTGGTCCCGGGCCATCCTCTGCTTCTGGGTCTGCCGCCTCTAACCAGTGAGCCACACCACTCCTCTAACCAGTGAGCCACACCACTCACTTCTACAATGGGGATGTAGGAGATGTGCAGCATGCATTCAGTGGCAGACATGTCTGTCTGCCCCTCTTTAACCTTCAGTTACCTGATCTTTAGTTATTGTATCGACTTTAGTGCAGGGGGTTGAGGGACAGTTGGAGTCAGGGGCGGGAGGGGCGAAAATGTTAAAAGTGGGATGAGGAACTCCTGGCAAGCAGAATAACCATATTCAAAAGATATCAAGAAGGGGGATCCACTGATTGACGCCGCCCGACCTCCGGGTTGTGGGCTTAATGGCTGTGTACATAATATATGTGATATGAGAATGGCGCATTAGCGTCGGAGGACAAGGAGTATTGTAAGAATCTGTGTTTCCTGCAATAAAAACGGTTTAAAAAAAAATTGTATCGACTTTAGGAGGATGAAATACTGGGACATGAAGCTGTGACCCTGATGTCAACATAGATGAGTGCAGCGGAAGCCAGAATCCACCGAAGTACTTCCGAATCTTTTCATGAATGTTTGACTCTCCTGCTAATTAACTAAGTGTGATTTTTTTGTGTGCTTACTTTCATAAATGCACGCACTTCATTGGTAACCAGCAGGGGAATGACACGTGTCTCCGCATTGTCCGTAAACTGAGTCACAGTCTTCTGAGGCCAGGGCTGCGCAGTGAATAAACCCCAAAAACACATTAAGGGGAAAAAGAGACTTGGGATGAAAGGACTCGGGATGTTTGTAGGTAACATGAGCTAGAGAGAAAGACACAACAGACTGAAAGGAAAATATCCAGAAAGAGACTGTGGGCGCTGCAAAGCCAACCAGACAGCTAGGTTGGCACTTTACAATCCAACCACCAAGCGAGACAAACGGGAACGCCAGAGAGCGTAAGAGGCGAAGGTGCGAGAGAGAGACCGAGAAAGAGTGGGTGTTAGGTGCAGGGGCTTTTCCTCCTTTGGTGCAGCAGGTGAAGGGGCACTGGGCCACTGAACCCTGAATACTGCCACATCCAATAAACCTGTAACAGGACCCCAAATAACTAAACGAATACAGACCCGCTTTTCCGGAGGAACACACTGTGCTGCAGTTCACAATATTTTAGCTAGTCAAAGAAAGAAAGGAGACTTCAGCGTGTCACACTCATCCAGTCCATTCCCTTTGCATTCTGGGACTCGTAGTCCTGTATGTATGAAGCTCAAACATAATAACCAGCACCAGAAAGCAAATGAAAAACAGAAACCGAATAAGCTGCAGTTTGTGTTTCTACATGGCGGTATGGGGCGGAGATGTAAGGTGGCTGAGAGAGACCATTCCACATCAGTGGGAATCAAAAAGGGGAAAGATTCATCGCCCTTCCTTCAAGTTGAAGTGTAAAAGCGCTATACAGATGCAATTACACTTCCAATAAGTCCCAGAGGAAGGTTCGACCTAGGCTGAGGGGCTCCGGGCACAAGCTCCTGTAACAGCTGCATGAAGGTCCCAAGGCTGCCCAGTAGGCGACTATTTAAGGAAAATAAGTGTTCTGTTATCTATTGTATGATGGGACGACTGGACAATGAAAGGATCGGCAGGTGCGCGCTACTCTGGTGAATGAGTGCTTAGAAGGTGCTGGGGCACACCAATGCTTTAGTCTTTGGTGAAGAATCTCAGCTGTGAATCTGTTCGCTTCGCTGTGTAGTGCTAAGGTAATCTGTTTCATGCCCAGTATCTGCCAGAGGCTGTTATACCAAGCCCTCATAGAGGGAATACGTGGTTTACACTACAGAGCAAGGACGCATTGATTTGCATCCAACAGTAAAGCGTTCAAAAAGTGTTTTTGTTTCCCCTGTTTATACCCCTTCACAGTTGGAATCTAGCCTATGATAATGCTGATTGGGTTTTGAGGGACATTAATGTTGGTTATCTCTTTAATATCTTTCAATACGTTCTCCCAGAATATACAGCCAGATTCATCAATGTCGAATTCTGCGATTTCTAAATTGCGAGAAAATGCGAATCGCAATTTAGAAATCGCAGAACGGCATTTATGAACATTTGCGATAAAAAAATGCGAATCGCAACCGGCCGCAATCGCCGATTACGAGCCTCTAAATTCGATAAATAATCGCAGAATCCGCCGATACCCATGTTGAAATTGCGATTTCGCAATTACTGAAATCGCAAATAGCGATCTCGCTACCTGCGAGATCGCAAAAACGGGAAGTCGCATCCTGAGCACAGTGATGACATCACAACCAAGAAGTAGGCAGGTCCCACCCTCATTCAGCAGTGAGAGGCTGAAGTACAGGCAGCAGTGTCAGAGCTCCCCTCCAGTGTTCCTACAGGAGTACAGCAGGAGACACCACAGTGGCAAGCATGTCACAAGATGCAGCAGGAGGATCCACCAGTGGGAGAAAGCGCAAAATCAAGTTTTCAGAGCAGGAGCTAGAACACTTCATAGAAGGAGTTTCAAAGGACCACAACCGCCTATTTGGCAAAGACTCCCGAAGGGTGCCAGAGGCCGACAAAAAGTGCATATGGCTGCGCATCCGCACCAAAGTGAACTCCGTGGGGGTGACCCAGCGCTCGGTGGACGAGCTGAAAAAGAGCTGGTATGGCTTAAGAGGGCGGGCAAAGGAAAAGATTGCTGAGAGGCTGGGGGAGCAAGTGGCGACTGGTGGAGGGGAGCCCACTGTCCCACCGAACACACCACTGGAGGACCGAGTGGAGGAGACCATCAATCCCCAGGCCTGCGTGGGTGTGACCCAGCTTGACTCCTCCCGACCCACCCAAGACACACCAGGTAAGTGCCATGCGACTGCGACCCCCTGCCCCCTAACAATGTCCATGACTCCAGTGCATCCCATTTCAAACCCCAATCATGCAGCCAAAGCAGACCACCATAGCGCTATTGCATTTTGGGACATGTAGTCTGCCCACAATTACCATCCTGTACCATTAAGCCTGACATGCCCAGTGAGAGTCAATCCTGCAGCGAGTCAGAGAATGGTAGTCTGCATGCATGTAGCAAGCCTAACTGTGTACGGAACATGTCACTAATCAACGTCCACTTTACATCACAGGTGGCGCTGATGTCTCCAGCACAGACAGCGAGGCCCTGGTGATTGAGGACAACACGGAGGACACGGAGGGGGACACACATCATACCCCACAGCCCGGACCATCAGGGCAAGCTGCCACAACAGCGGTCATCCCTCCACCCGCCCCTGTGGCCCGTGCCACCCCTGTGACAACAGGCGCTGCTGTACCACCACGCAGCACACAGCCACTAGTGGGGCCTGCAACACCAGCAGCAGGTTGTCAACCAACCCGCCGCCCTGCGGTTGTGAGGAGCCAGACAAGTGGACTGGTCAGGGAGCCGAGCACCAACACATCCCGCGCTGGCAGGGGCAGAATCTTGCGTGCAGGTGGGCTCTCCATTGAGCGCAGGATGCTACGTATGCACCAGACCCAGGCCCGACATCTAGCCGCCATCCACCTCCAACTGGACAAGACCGCACGTTATGTGGCACATATGACAGCAGCTCTGGAGGCCAACACACAGGCAATGTCCAGCCAGCGGGATCTCAATCGCCGCAGACACCGCCAACTGTTGACCCGCCTGTGGGCGTACACACGGTCCAACCATATTATTGGGAACGCCACCTCCCAGCTCTCGCGACGCTCCCTGGCCATGCAGGTCCAAATAGTCCAGTGCTGCCAGGACGTCGCGAGAGCCCTGGAGAACATATCAACAGCCATGCAGGGCATGCAGGCTACTGGCCATGGCCAGGCGGGGGGGGCAGACGACACCAGTGAGGCTACATCAAGCCATAGCAACCAGTCCCTACCACCGGTCGCAGCACCCCGTCGCAGCAGCAGGCCCTCTGCTGCCTCACGGCAGAATCAGGAGGGAGACATTGAGAGGAGGTCAGGGGCAACTACCCGGAGGCGCCACTGAACTGTTGTGCATTACCATGAGGGCACATGCTGACGCAACAAGCATGCCATACAGACTAATAGAGACATATGACGCAATATGTCATTCTTTTCCCAGTTTTCAGAATGCCCAGTTTATTGTGTAGTAACAATTACTAAAATTCTGAATAACGTAAAGTGACTCATGTCATTATTTATGTTGTCATGCATGAGTTGAGTAATGGGTGTGGGGAGTGGGTGCACTAGAAATAGTTCATGCAGATTTGGTTGCGGCACCTGTGTCCTTCTGCAGGATTCTCGCCGCGTGCGTGACGCTCATGTGCAGGTGGTCGATTGTCCTCTTCTGACTCACTGCCAGAGATGTCTACAGGTATCCTGCGCTTGGTAGCAATGTTGTGTAGGATAGCACACACGGCCACGATGCGGCAGCAGTCCTCAGGCTCATATTTGATGGCCCCACCAGTCTTGTGCAGTATGCGGAATCTGCTCTTCAAAAGGCCAAATGTCCTCTCAATGCAATTTCTTGTGCGTATGTGTGCTGCATTGTAACGCCGTTGCTGTGGTGTTGCAGGGTTGAGGTATGGGGTGAGGAGGTACTCACGGAGAGCGTAGCCGCTGTCACCTGCATGATAGGAGCAGTAGGTGAGTGCCTGTGCCGCGTAGCATCATTATCACATTGTACTGTTGTGTGGCATGTGTACTTACCCAGTAGGTGTCCTTCACCAAAGTCTCCCCTGGCCAGTCGTGTGTGAATGCCACTGTGCCGGAATATGAAGGAGTCATGTGTGCTCCCCGGGTACTGTGCCACTATGTCCGTGATGATTGTCTTTGCATTGCATACCATCTGGATATTGAGGGAGTGGTAGGACTTGCGGTTACGATACATGTATTCCGTTTGTGCTGGTGGGCAGATGTGGATGTGGGTACAGTCAATGCATCCTATGATGTGTGGAAATTGTGCTACATTGTAAAATTGCAGCTTGGTGTCATTCAAGTCCTGTTGGCTGGTGGGGAATGATATGTAGTGATGTAGGCAGGTCAGCATGGCCTCCAGGAAACTCCTTAGGCAGCGGGACATGGTGGGCTGGGATATTTCCCCTGCAACAGCAACTATACCCTGGAAGCTTCCGGAGGCCAGTAGGTGCAGGCTGCACAATACCTGCACATGGGTGGGAACGGCATTGGTCCTCCTTGTTGGGTGCTGCAGGAGGGGGTCTAGGTCCCGGATCAGCTTGATAATTATTGTCCCATTTAGCCAGTACTTGGCGTAGATTTGCTCCCTGGTTTGGCCCAGTAGGGTGACCCTCTGACGGAATATCCGCTCCTGGATACGTCGTCTGTTCCGTGCTGCTCGCTGTAGCCTTCGCCGCCTGACCACCGTGTAGAGTCCTGGCATTGTGTGAGTCCTCAGGCTCCAGCTGCATGTCCTTCAGTGTGTTTGGTCAAGCCAGCACCTGTTGGTAGTTTGCAAGAGTTTTTTTTCAGATGTGAATTTTTTTTTTACTGGTTACCACCTGGTTTGGGTTCTCCTTAATTTGCGCGTCGCAAAATGCGATTTTGGGTTTTTTCGCTATTTGCGATTTTTCATGAATTGCGATAGCGATTTCTTTGCGATTTCACAGTTTTATGGTTTCTCGCTATTACAGATTCGCTAATGGACTTCTTCCTGGATTCTGCAAATTTAATTGCGATTTCGCAAATAAAAGTTTGCGATTTCGCTATTTACTTTCTTGAATTCCTTTTCATCAAATTGCGATCGCAATTGCTTTTTCACAGCTATTGCGATCGCAATTTGGCTTCATGAATCTAGCTGATAGTCACTTCCGGACAATCCCAAACTAAAGGGCATATTTACAAGCCCCGTTCTCCACCGGAGTGCCACTTTTTTTTACGCTCCTGTGGCGTAGTGCCATATCCCATATCCACAACATGTCATCTGGGGCAAAGGGGCATGCAATGGGTGTTGCAGTGGGCTTTCCTCCGCAACACCCATTGCTTTTTAACGCTGCCCCAGATTTTCAAGGCTGAGGCAGCGCCAAAACGAATATGAGAGAATACTTGGTCTTAGCATGGTGATATGAGGAGTAATTATTAATTTCTCCACGTTTTTTGCTCTCTCTATGTGTGCTGCATTCTTCAGCATACATAGAAAGAGCAAATCACTATTATGGATTGTTTATGTGCAGGATGGTGTGCCTTTCTGCACATAAACAATCACCCCTGCAGTGCAGGCACCCTAGCAACATGGCAGCAGGGTGCCTGCGCTGACGTTAAGTAGCATTTTTACGCCAGCGCTCGGGGAAATAAAGGGGTGTGCCGTATTCTTGTGAATACGGTGGACCATGCATTAAAAAAATAACGGAGCGTGGCATTGCTAAAGTTGGCATAGCATTGAGATACAAAATGTCATGTAAATATGCCCCTAAGTGCGCCCGCTGCCCACTTTGATTGCATCCCCTCCAACATCGGTCATTTGTCTTCATATTAGTATATATATATAAAATAACTTGTCTCAGTTCTCTGCTCCGCCCAATTAGGGATGCGTGTTTTGAGCTTTTGAGGTCCGTTGTTAAAAGCCTGTATAGTCATGAAATTATGCGAGTGTTACTGTCTTTAAAAGCTTCTCAAAGTTTTCAATAGGGCCTGTAGCTGCTGTTCTTAAATCTCCTATTGTAAGACCCATCGCCTTACCTGGGTCTTGCAAAAGCCTTTATTTTCCCCAAGGCATAATCTTTCTTCATTTGCTCAAAAAACTTTACTTTAGTATGACTGAACACACTGCTTATTTTGATGAACCTTGCTTCCCCCAACTCTTAAAAGCCTCCCTGTCCATACCTGGTGTAAAGTACAGGTTCTCATACAGCAGTCTAAAGCGGTCCAGGTGTTTCGTAAGTTATAACCTTTTCCCAATAAAATCCCATATCTTTAGTTTGGCCTCTGTTGTGGAGGAGTCAGCTAGGTTAACAGATATGGGACTTGTTTTGCCATGGGATTTCCAAAGGAAGCCTCCTGCCAAATGGTGATTTAAGAAAGCACCACTGGTGCTCTGATTCTGATCCAGAGAATTCTGATAGAATACTCCAGTGGGTCACCTGGCAAAAGACCTGGAAGTGTGCATACCCAGCCTTCCACCTGTTATTGGTCATAATGCGTATCTCACAACAATTCAGGAGTTTTTTGTATCTGTAAATGAACTCCAGACATGCCTGTTGTAGCTGTCTTATGATTTAAGGATCAACTTTCAAGGAGATGGCTTGGAACATAAATAGCACACTCAGCAGTATTTTCATCTTAATGGATGATATGTGTCCTGTCCATGAGAGCGACCCTCTGTGCCACCTTTTTAAATCCCTCCTAAATTCCCTCAGCATTGTCAGGAAGATAGCAACATGAACTGCAGATCTTTAGATGCAATGTTGAGGCCTATTACATCAGACTTGGACATTTTAGATTTAAATCCTGATACTCCTCAGAAAGATTTTAATTCACCCAGTAAGGGGAAGAGAGAAACTTTCGGGCTGGCCAGTAAGATCAGGATATCGTTGATGAAAAGAGACAGATACAACTCGTCTTTACCCAGTTTGACCCCTCGGATATTTAGGTGGATTGAATCCACTGAGAAATGGCTGTAGATAAAGGGCAAAGAACAAGGGTACTGTACCCCCCAACTGTCTCTTCCCCCGCTCTATCTGCACAACATGTAAATTAATGCCATTGACATTAATCTTTGTCGTGATTTAGTATATCCTACTAGAGCCAGTTTAACTAAATGGTTGTGGGGGATAGTATTAATCATAATCCAGGTCAGGGTGAACCACTAAAGTCACTAAATATTCCTCAGCTAAACCCCTTGGTAGCTATGGCACAAAGCAGGTAGGGTTAACTTAAGGGCAGTGTAAAGTATTAATTCAGTACAAAAACAGTAACAAAGTCAAAATTCTAAAAGATAAACATCCGCAAATAAATGTAAACAATAGAGTAAAATGTAATTAAAAAATGACCCCACAATGACAAAAATCCAATAAAGGGAATCAGAGATTGGAATGTTTAAACCTTTAGGCAGAAATACCAGCAAGAAGTACAGAGTGCCAATCATTGTCAATTGTCAAGGTAGAACAGGACCAAGGAACAATTTGACACTTCAAGTGATGGAGCGCAGGCCAGATGCACTAACCAAGTTTGTGCTGGTCAAAGATTTTACCTTCTGACTGTAGCCGTTTAAGCCCTGAGCAACCACAGGAGTACTCTTCTAAAGCCTCCAGAACCAAAGGGTAGATACTTAGAGACTCATAGGGTGTCAGGCAGAGGCCAAAAAGAGGATCCATCCTAGGTCTCGTTACCACTGGTCTTTTGGGCAGTTGCAGAAAAAAGGCTCTTGTAGCTTCTCGTGTCCCTGTAGCTTTAAGAGGAGGTCAGTCTAAAGACCCTCGGAGTCCAATTCTTTGTTGTGGGTAAAAGAGTCAGAGCAGATCCAGTCTTTTAGGCTCTTTTCAGGTCTCAGACAACAGGGTCAGTGACCTTCTGAGCTTCCTCCTGTCAACGAAGGTTCTGAAGTGAGTGCCTGGAAGTGTCACATGTATGCCTTGAAGGAGCTAGCGGGTGGTATGAACCCTGGGGATGCCCTAACCAACGGGGTAAAGGTTTCTGGGGCTATGCTTATCCACCTTGAGCACCTTTAAGATGGACAAAATCTTTGGCCACAGTAAACTTGGGATTCGAGGGCTGGGTGCATGTGTAGGGAGTTTGTTAAGGTAAGCCCAGTATCCTCCCATATCAGATCCCAAAATCTAGCTTGATGCAGTCTCTGTACCCACAACAACCTCAGAGACAGTCTGGCCTAACAAAGCTGAGCTTTCAGCAACCAGACAGTGGACACACACAGAGTGTTTTGGCAATCTGTTTACCTTCTTTGAAGTGCACCCCAAATGTTATATGTAAACATAACAGACCTGTTAAACAGGCTGTGACACTGTAATGTCAAAGAGAGTCCCACTGGTATTGGGGCCTGGCTGGCTGGCAGGACAATAGACGAGCCCTGTCCAGGGGTCAGTTAACATTTGCTTGTGATAGAGGAGGACTATTGAAGTGTGATATGAAAAACCTGAGCTGATCTGTCAGGCAGGATGTGAAATTCAAGTAGGACTTGACACTTTAATGTTAAAGAGGATCCTATCCTCCCGGCCTCCCCTGCATAGTCTATCAAGTTCTGATGATACATCTCTGCCCTTTCAGGTCAATCTATTGTTTGCTCCTGGGAGCAGTTCACACTTCACCACAGGGGATCCATATGCTGCCAGGTGACAGTTGGAAGGGACTGAAAGCCCTAAGAAACTTTAGGCAAGCAAAAGGTACATTTTCTAAAGTATCTTTTCTTTAATAGTTAGACAAAATTCTAGTTTACCATTAAATTGGATTTTGTTTAACTATTAAAAATAGTGCTTGATATATTTCTCTTGATGTTTCCTAGTTGGAAATAACATTTTTTAAACTTAATATTGTTCTCCAATGCTTTCCTAAGGAACAACAACCACTTCTACAGAGTAAATAGCCTTTTGGATATTTTTTTAAATGTAAGGACAGTAAAGATATGCTTAACATTAAACTGTTACATGTCCTGCTCCTAAATACCAGGCACCCTGCCTTGATGGGCAGTAAGGCAGTGGCTTATCAATATTTAAAAGGAGAGTTTAGGCCTGTCTGAAGGGGTTATTTTGACAGGTTGACTTAGCAGTTATAAGCTGCACCACTGTGCTACACATGGCAGACCTACAGTCACGTTTGTCCTGTCACTGCACTGGGTGACACAATATGTGTTACAGCCCACTGGTAATATTTAACTAATCGGGCTTGGGTGTACCTTGGTACCTTATAATAAGGACTTATAAGTAAGTTTAAATATGCCAAATGGGAGTATACCAATTGTACCATGTTGAAAGGAGGAAAACAAGCACTTTACCATTCGTTTGCAGGGGTAAAGACCACAGAATTCTATATATAGCAAAAACAGAGTTCAGCATAAAGGACAAGCAATTTAGGGCGACTGTGCAGAAATGGCAAATTTCAAATACTATATCATTACAAATATTTGTGCCTTCAGTGTGGGCTAGAGGCTCCTGAAAAAGTCCAAGTTAAGCCTATCAGATCCGAAAGCCTTGCAGAGTAGAAAGGCCTTTGACCGCCAAGATAGGTTCTTCCTCCACTATAGGGGCCTCCAGGGTGGTCACTTGATCCTGGGTTCGTTTGCTGAGATTGGAGCACTGCACGAATTGACTAATTAATGTGTCATCAGTCGGTTCAACTGAGTAAATCGACGGGTAAAACTGTGCCTAAGCCTCATGTTTAGCATATTTGTTTATTATGTTCATCCATTTGGGGTGTTCTTTCTTGGGTCTTGATAGACAGAATATGGGATTGAATACATATCCATCTTATTTTGGCCTTAATACTGCCTTCATAAAATTTGTGTTAGGTTTATGGTAGGGAGTATTAAGCTTTGTTAAGTTTGAGAAATTTAAGTTGACCTACACATGGACTATCTGAGTTTTCTTACGCGCCATTTCCAACTTTCCTAGATAACCTTGAAGGTCTTGCAAGACCACCATGCGAATCTTAGCTATCCTCACACTTTCTGCTATGCAAGCCAATCAGATTACAGCTTTCAGTGAGTCCCATAGTATCTTTGCACTCCAGTTCACAGTGTCATTGTGAGATATAAACTCTTTGATCTAGGAGCGCTGGGGATTCCTGGTTACCCTATCTCTACTTAGATGTTCAATGAACCGCTATCACGCTCTACCGCCTTGGCCATGGCAATCCCAGGAAAATATAAGTGTAAGCAGAGCATGGTCAGAAAGTGCTATCACCCAACTTCCAGTTTCCTGAGCCTTGGGTAGTAGGTGACAATCAAAAGTATAAAATGTATTCTGGCATAGGACCTTTGGGATGTCGAGTAGTGTGAGTAATCCCTTTCAACTTTATAAAGTTAATTTAAGATGTTCAACAAACACTGTTTGTTCAGCTAGGACGCTCCCTCTGCTGACTGGGCAGCGGTACTTCCCTCTTTGTTGTCTGAGCATTTGTGTCTCATCTAGGACCATTTCCAGTCCCATGCCATTAGTTAGTGGCCTGAGGTTAGACTTACTAATTTACAGAGTGTGTGGCAAAGAAACACTTCTTGACCCTGGTTTGGACCGTATATTGACTCCCCAAAAATATACTGACCTCTCAGCTTGCCATTTACCAAGAGCTATCTCCCTTCCCTACCTTTAAGACATTGTTGGCCATGAAACTTATATGATGCCCTTTTATAATCCATACACTTTTCTATTATTGGCAGACGAATAATGTTGTTGGGGGTAGCGTGATCGCGACCCCCAGGTGTCTCTCTTAAAGAGGTTATTTCTTACATGAAATGAATGTCCCAGTGTAGTTTTCTAAGTGCATGCAGGACTCCTATTCTCTTACCTGGAGAATTGAAGGCCCAAATAGTGAACAACATCAGTGTTATTCATCTACCCATAGTTTAAAACTTACAGTTACAAGATGGTGGGCTGATAGAGCCCTCATATTCAGTCATATCTGTGGATGTGTTTAACACCTTGGGTGCTAAGCTGATCCCCCTCCTGTGCTGAAAGTTATTTAATCCCCTTTTTCATGACAAGCGCAGCTCGTCATAAGCACACGAGAGGTGTACCTCACGACGAGCTGAGCTTGTCATGAGCATCGAAGGGGTTAAACCCCTTCCATGTGTAGGACGGACCCTGGCCGTCTGACATCACAGTGGGCGTGTGCGGAGGACGGCAGGGGGCCATCCGAACCCCGCCCACTCATTATTTTGCCCGCACCGCAGCGGAATACGTGCCGCGGTCAGCGGGTTTAAAGGGTTTTGATAAGAAAATGGCTAGTACTACCACCATCATCACATACATCACCCCACTGGCAGCCCCCTAAGTAATATACATAACTTCCGAACTTTAAGAACCATCTATTGGGTGGTTCGGCCAGCACCCTGTTTCAGTTTCCCCTTTCCAGACAGCTCAGAGCCCTCCTACCCTATTTCTCCTCTCTATAAGAGCACCGTATGCAAGGATATGTCCATCTTCCCATCCATCTGTGTAGAAGGATTCTTATTGGAAATAAAGGAAAGTAGTTTTCAGTGCTGATGGGCAGCTTCTCTTAAGCTTGATGTAGGTGGAGATGTTTTACAAAAAAGAAACACACACCAAAGCGTGTACTTTTGTGAAGAACGCTAAAATACATTTTATTGCGCAAACAAAGAAAAAATAGGAAACGAAAATAAGAAACACCGAAGAAGGGTAAAATAAATCACCTCACATGTGAAAAGCTTTTGGTTTTGGCGAAGGTGTGTTAACATAATTGAATGAAACCTCCACAGCTTGATTTTATTGGGATTCAGTCAGAGAAATACACTTTTAGAGGCGACCCAAATAGTTCAGAGTTACTGAACCACACGTTTTGAAAGTATTGTTCAGACACAAAGAAACGATGTAAACGCGCAGAGTCCTCAAATTGAGGATTTTCACGATAAATGTATTCTTTTTCCAGGGTATTTCAGCATGAAGTAATCCCCTGACGCAGTGGTAACTCATCATGTGCTAAAATGATAGGCCCCATTTCCTGTTTACAGCACTGACCCTGGGGTCTGTCTGTTCTGTGTCTTTCAGGGTAAACCTGGAGCTGTTCACTGCCAGAGACGTCATGAAGCCGTGTGTGAGAGTTCTCCACCTACAGGAATCGGTCTCCTCATTGGCCAGCCTGCTTGTTACCACCAGCCACAGTGGATTCCCAGTGGTTTACGAGCCGAAACCAGACCACGACGACGTATTCTTGGGAACTATTACAAGGTAATGCCTCGTCCAATTTCTGGTCCCTGGCTTCCTTTCGTATGTACAGCTGTAATTAAAGAACCTGTGATCTGTCCTACACTGCACAGTGTGTGCTCCACAATGAAGCACTTACATTATATGATCCTATTACTTTTTGCAGCATGCCAAGTGATTGTAAGCCAGCAGATTGCTGTGAGTCAGAGGTAGGTTTGTGACTCATGCTTTGCTCTGATAACTGTGGTCTAAATGCTTCGATTGAGAGTGCACTAGTGCCGAAGGAACATTGTATGGCCTTGCCACGCCACCTCAGTTTTGGGCAGTGTGCTTCTGAGAAGATGGTGTTGGGGGAAACTTCAGCCAACGCGTCTGATTGTCAAAGTTGGCTAAACGATTTTTGACATCATAGGTAAAGTACAAATTTGCCCTGTACAGCAAAAGGCATTGAGCCATATTTCTCTATGTTGAGGCACATTGATGCCTCCTGCTGTTAGTGCCCTAGAATCGCCTTCTCTAGTACTAGCCAAATTATTCGCATATGAATATTTGTAAACTCACCTATAAGTGTGCCCCCAGTATTATCACTTGAAATACTTCATTGTTCTTCATGATTCAGTTTCATCCAATCCTCTTTGTCTGCTTGGTATTCCCATTCATGTCATGAGACGTTAGATCTTCCATATCAGGTTTGACACTCAGGCGGTCCATTAGATTCTTGAGGTAAATCAAGTGTAACTACACTCTAGTGCAGATATTGCATCAGGTGTTGAGTGTATTTTTGCCCTGATGTTTAACTCTGTCCTAATGAAAGGGGCTTTACACGTGCAAATTATTTTTACAACAATTTCTCACCTGTTATTGTCATTTTTTAAATTTAGCACAAGCAGTTACAACTAGATGAAACCTGGTGGTATGTGCATTCGCCTAAACCTGATGCAGAACAATTAAGATCCATTTATTTTAGGAACTATTATAAAATTAGGTGCAAGTCATATGTGGATTCATTTTAGCACTACTACTCAGGTCAAAATGATCCAGTGGAAGGTTTTCAGTGATGTTAAGATTTAAAGGCCATAACATTATTGCAGCTAGAATATCAAAATACTGGGATGGAAGGTATCTATCTATCTATATCTATCTATCTATCTATCTATCTATCTATCTATCTATCTATCTATCTATCTATCTATCTATCTATCTATCTATCTATCTATCTATCTATCTATCTATCTATCTATCTATCTATCTATCTATCTATCTATCTATCTATCTATCTATCTATCTATCTATCTATCTATCTATCTATCTATCTATCTATCTATCTATCTATCTATCTATCTATCTATCTATCTATCTATCTATCTATCTATCTATCTATCTATCTATCTATCTATCTATCTATCTATCTATCTATCTATCTATCTATCTATCTATCTATCTATCTATCTATCTATCTATCTATCTATCTATCTATCCATCTATCCATCTATCCACTGAAAAAAAGCAAAGGTTACAGAGACGTTATAGTTAGGCTTAGATTTCACTCGTACTAAACCATAGGAATTCAGCAGCAGGGGCGGATTGGCAAGGCGGGCATTCGGGAATGGGCCGAAGGGCCGGTGCCTCAGTGCCCTTTGTGGGACGTTTTTTTCTCCCCTGTTCCAATCCACAGAGAGTGGTCTAGAAAAGGGGAGAAAAAAAAACGGCCCACAGAGTGCACGGAGACAGACAGAGAAAATGAAAGCAGCCTCGCTGTGCGTGCGGCCGGACAGCGATTGTCAGCTGTGGCCTCTCATTCACCCCTGCCCTGCCAAGCAATCAAACCGAGGCTGGGCTGGGGAGGGGTGATTGTTTGCAAGAATCGGCCTCCCTGGGGGCCAGGTGTTTCTCAGGCCTTTGACCCTTTTTCACCTCGGCCCATGCAGCCCAGAAACGGTGTTAGTCTTAGCACCTCGACCACAGCCCTTCACATTCAGGGCATAGTGGACGAGGAAGAATGGGTCTTGCTGTGGGGGCCAGGTGATGTTTAGAATTTTTTTATTTTATTTATTTATTTATGCAATTTTATATAGTGCGGACTTTACCCGAAGGTGTCAGAGCGCTTCACACAAGGAACAGCAATAATACATGAGGAGAAAAATTACAAGTAGACAAATTACAAAAGCAAACGTTAAGTTACATGAAACAAAAGTGACAATAGTGAGCAACCAAAATACATGAGGTAGCAATCGGTACATTACAGGAGGAAAAAGTGATATGTGTGCAGGTTACAAAAGCGTACAAAGTACAAGTAGAGTTATAATACTGCAATAAATGGGAGACACTCCAGCACAAGAACAAACGTTACGTAGGCAATGGTGGCACTTGTGCAAGTATCTAAAGCAAACAAAAGTGAGAGGTAGCAAACAGTGTGTTACAAGAGAAAAGTGACTTGTGCAAGTTACAAAAGGGTACCATACACAGGTACAAGGGTAATACTACAGTAAATGGTAAACACTCAAACTGCCAGAACACACTGGGAAGGCACTTCCCATGCACCAGCTTCACCTCAGCCTCCCCCCTGGCTACCTGGCTACCTTGGATGATCCAGAAAGCTGTGTTTTGTGCTCCCCTGCCAGGACATTTTCCCGAGGCCAGGAGGGCTGATTTATTTACTAATTGCAGGGGCCTTACCTCTGTTCATGTGCTCCTGAGCTGAAGGTCTGGGGAGGGATAAGTAGGTTAGTAATAGCAGGGGCTTTGCTGCTTTTCAGGTGCTCCTGTGCTGGAGGGCTGGAATAATTTTGTGACAGAAAGGGGCCTTGCTATTCTTTTTAGTTGCTCAGCATGTAGGCCATTGGCACCTTGGCCCTGTGTCCTGTGGAAGAACAGTATCCTCCCGCTTTCATTCCTTGTCTGTGCAAATAGTGTTTCATGAAAGGGCACGCCCCTTGAATGTGGGCCACGCCCCTTAAATATGGGCCACGCCTCTTGAATGTGGGCCACTTTTTTCGTCAGTGCCCGGGCCGAATTGTGATCCCAATCCGACCCTGTTCAGCAGTTATAGTTGCCGGAGCGAACTATAACCCACTCCCCACAATGCACTGCTTATGACCTCACATATTACATAACTCTGCTCACTAATACCCCCGCCAGAGTATCGGCCAAACCGGCCCTAAAACTCCTTCACTGGCTGCCTATCAGAGAGCGGGTCAAATTCAAGGCCTTGTGCCTGGCCCACAAACTTCGACAAAATCAAGGCCCCCCTGCCCTCAGAAAATTTGTCACACCCTACAAACCCTCAAGATCCCTCCGTTCTAACACAGAAAACCTGATTGTGGCTCCCAAATTCAAGAGAGCCCGATCCGGTGGTAGGCGTTTCTCAGTCCAGGCTGCACGACTCTGGAACTCACTCCCCCGAGCACTGCGCCTCGAACCTCAATACCTCCGCTTCAGGAAACAACTCAAAACTCATCTTTTCCCACAATGATTCACTCTTGCCCCTTACTCTGCCCCGCTGTTCCCTTTTCTCCTGCCCTCCTTTCCCTGTCCATGTCCCACTGTACCTAGTAGATAGGTTTTATTCAGCGCTGGGATACCTCAGGGTGACTACGCGCTTTAGAAAAATAAATAATAATAATAATAATAATAATGAAATCACCAGGGGAGGCGTGTGGAAAAGGAAAGCTGTGGAGGGGGGATGGGGTGGCACACAAAGTTACTAAAAAATCAAAGACGAATTCTGAGGCATGCAGGGGGGAATTGCGTACTTGATCATATCGATGATTTGCTGGTAGAGTGCAAAGAACTTTTAGATACAGCAACACCCAACTCTGCCTCCAACTCAAAAGTTCCTATAGTGTGTGGGAGTCCCTTAGTAACTAGGCACATTCAATATATGTTCAGGAAAGCGAACGCACACAGCCAAACACCTGAGTCACCAGTAACAGCCACCAAAGGATTCCAAAATGTACCTAGCAACCTGCCCTCTGATCAACATCCTCCTGAGCTTACTTGTAGTAATAGATTTTAACCTCTATTATCCTTGCCAGAAGCAACTATTGATTTTGAGGAGCAGGAGGATATGGGGAGAACCTCTTCATTGCCCAGTGAGCCAAAGTTCTCTAACACGGAGGTCTCTAACACCATTCTCGATCTATGTTCAGAAATCAAAGTCCTCAAGTCCACAATAAGAGTGCTCACATGACTGATAAACTGGCTGCTTGAGAGGGTAGGGGGAACTAGTGATCTAGTAACACCAGGTCATTGGGCCCAGGAGTTCACTCGACAACCGAAAACCCCTCTCCCATAAAGTCCCCCATCCCATCTCTCCCCAGATGCATGCACCTCGGTTGTAACTAAGTCACACCGGGGACTATTGGCCACCCAACTACAACATTGCATGCTAGGACACCTCCAGATTCTTTTTCACTTTCTGAAGAAGTTTTAGGTAGGGACCTGCCAGTAAACTATGTTGGAAGTGAGTGTCAAACGTCCAGGTTAAAATTATTTTCTCCGCCACACCATAAAATATTTATGATTAATGTACCTAAATACAGCAATCAGGTGAGACGTGAGGAATCTCTAAAAACATAAATCAATTCACTGGATTAGACATATAAGAGAGTGTAGATCGTGATTAGGGATGACATTTTGAGATCTAGTAGATGTACTATACCCAATAGCCCTATAGAATCAATAGAATTAACACTGGTGGCCACCAGGCTTGTACACAATCTAATAGCCCAAGATGCTAGGTCATGCCCCCCTGCAGCCTCCACCAGACACATTAAACGACAGATGAGTGTGCTTGAGTGTTGTACAGTAGAGTGTCATCGACAGGAGTGCCATGAAATGGAGTGTGGTGGAGTAGAGTGTTATTGAGTAGAGTGTAGTAGAGTGGCATAGTGTTGTAGAGAGAAGTGGCATAGAATGGAGTTTAGAGGAGTAGAGTGTCATGTAGTTCAGTATTGCCATGTGCAGTAGAGTGGCATAAAATCTTGTACAATGCAGTGTTGTACAGTGGAGTATCATTATTTGTGAGAACGCAGTGCATGGTAAAGTGGAGAGTTATAGTTGGAGTTGTCTGATTAGCAAGCTGAAAATTGTGTGTAACAAGGTCCGCTACTCATAATAATTTGATGATGGGGGATGAATTGTAAATGAAAGTTAGAACTATAACTTTGGAATTTTTAACGGTTATGTAGGTTAAACATGGATTGTATAGGGAAAATATGTGTTCTTAACTATAACAAAGCTTTAAACTGTGTTTTTTTCATAGAATTTTAATGTTTTAATTTTTTTTTTATAAAAATGTGTTTCAATTCGTAAAGTCCAGTGTCGCAAATGGAGAGTTGTTATGTGGAGTATGGAACATGTACTGTGGAGGATACTGTTGTAAAGTCTATTTTCATAGACTGGAGTATTGTGGATTGGAATCGAGTAGAGTAGAGTAGAGTTTAGTAGTGTATCGTTTAGTATAGTAAACTGTTATATAGTGTAGTGGCATGGTGTCATATATACTGGAGTCAAGTATCGTAGACTGGAACAGTGAGTTTTCTAGTAGAAGGATGTGTTGAATAGTAGAGCAGGGTGTTGTAGACTGTCATTGAGTGTCATACAGTTCAGTGTTGTTGAGTGCAGTGTCATGCAGTAGACTGGTGGAGTATCTCATAAAGTGTAATGTTTTACATTGTAGTATCATTATTTGTGATACCACAGTGCATGATAGAGTGGCGAGTAATAGGTAGTGTTGTCTGGTTTGCGAGCTGAAAAGAGTAGAGTAGTGAACGGTGCAGTGGTGTACTGTGAAGTGGTGTGGACTGGAGAGGGGTAGAGTGTAATAGCATACAGTGGAGTGGTTTATAGTGTAGTGGCGTCCAATGGAACAGCGTAGAATGGAATGGCGTAGAGGGGAGTGGCATAGTCTGAAGTGGAATAGAGCGGTGTAGCATACAGTGTATTGGCATACAGTGAAATAGCATAGAGTGGAGCGGCATACAGTGGAGTGGCATAGAGTAGAGTGTCGTACAGTGGAATGGTATAGAGTGGAATAGCATACACAGAAGTAGTGTATAGCGGAGTGCATACAGTGGAGTGGTGTACATTGAAGTGGTGTAGATTGGAGTTGAATACAGTGTAATAGCTTAGAGTTGACGGGCCTGGAGTGGAGTGGCATTAAATGGACTTACGTAGAATGGAGTGGTTTAGAGTGGAGTGGTGTACACTGGAGTGGGGCGTAGAGGTGAGCAGCATATAGTGCAGTGTCATAAAATGGTATAGCTCAGAGTGGAATGATGCATGGTGGTGTGGCATAGAGTAGAATAGTGTATAGTGGAGCAATGTACAGTGCAGTGGCGTACAGTGAAGAGACGTAGACTGAAGTGGGGTAGAGTGTAATAGCATACAGTGGAGTGGCATTCAATGGAATAGTGTGGAATGGAGTGGCGCGGAGTGGCATACTCTGGCATGTCATAAAGTGGAGTAGCATACAGTGTAGTGTCATATAGTGAAATAACATACGGTGGACTTTTGTACAGAGGAGTTGCATCCAATGGAATAGCATAGAGTGGAGTGGTGTAGAGTGAAATGGCATAGAGTGGAATGGCGTAGAGTGGAATAGTATATACTTAAGCAGCGTATAGTGGACTGACATATTGTGGAATGGCGTACATTGAGTGGCATAGAGTAGAGTTGCGTACTGTGTAATAGCTTAGAGTGGACTGGCATAGCGTGGAGTAGTGTACAGTGTAATAGCATAGAGTGAAGTGGCATAGAGTGGAGTGTTGTACAGTGGAGTGGCATAAAGTGTAATGTATAGTGGAGTACTGTACAGTGGAGTGGTGTTTATTTCAATGATAGGGGACCCCCTGCTTATATAGGGTTACTGGGTCAGTGAAAAACTATCAATAGAAACTTGAACCCCGTCAACCTTTCAATTTAGATTCTGTTGAACCATCTCACACAACTATATGTAGACATGCATTGCTTGGAGGATTATAATTTTCATTCCAATTCTTTATTTTTCTATGCAAAAAACTGTATTTCTAAATAACCTCCTTCTTATGAAAAAAATTGCTGTGTTATGACTAGACAATATATCCTAAAATTTCATAAAACAGGTATCATATGGAAACAAGAAATAAAATCCAATAAAAGTTGTGTGACATTTCCTCTCATCCACAAGGCTACATACTACTTCAATCTGCCATGCATACCTACACATATTAAAAAATTGTTCTCAATAACAACACAGGTCTTGATACTTTTCTACTGTGCCACTCTTTTGTACATATCATATATTTTTAAGCATAATACCATTATGTTGATACACATCAATAATCATTTTAATTCAGAACTGTGGCTACAATATAATACTTTCAACACACGTTTTGGCGTGAAACGCCATCCTCAGGAATGCCACATTTAAAGACCTCAACATAAGTTCATATTTCCAGAGAAAGAGAAATAAAATCAGGACGGTGTGGTACAGATAAGTCTGTGTGTTTGTCCAGGCGATGAAAGTACTCAGCTCTAATGATGGGGCTATCTGTGTTTTTAAATCTTGTGGCAGAGAGGTGACTTTTCGAGTCAGTGTTCTAAGTGCTTGATCTTTCTAAGTTTAGTAAGTGCCCTTAGATGTTGTGGGTCGATGCCCTATTTAGAACTATGATGTCATTGAGAGACTAACGGATGCGTGTCCGGCTAGCCGCTATGCGTGTAGTCCGAAAGCCCTAGACTGGAATGGAGTGGCACGTATTGGAGTGGCGTAGAATGGAGTTGGTACAGTGGAGTTGTGTACAGTGGAGAGGCATACTGTGGAATAGGGTACAGTGGAGTGTTGTAGAGTGGAGTACATACAGTTGAATAGTGTGGGTTGGAAAGGCATCAGTGGAATGGCAGAGAGTGGAATAGCGTTTACTGGAGTAGCATCCAGTGGCATGGCATACAGTGGAGTGACATAGAATGGAGTGGCGTAGAGTGGAGGTGCGTACAGTATAAGAGCTTAGAGTGTAGTAGCATACAGTGAAGTTGTGTACAGTGTAATAGCGTAGAGTGGAGTGTCGTAGAGTGGAATCTCTTACAGTGGAGAGGTGTAGAATTAAATGGAATAGAGTGGAATAACATATAGTGGTGTGGAGTACAGTGGTGTGGCATACAGATGCATGTGAAATTAAGCTGAAGATTATAGTGTGCAGAGTAAGGCAAAACAGCAAATTGCGCTGCTTTATATTTCTCCCAATTTACCAATCAACATAGGGTCATGTATGGTGGCCTTGCGTTGCTTT
This sequence comes from Lissotriton vulgaris, assembly GCF_964263255.1. Classification (NCBI taxonomy): domain Eukaryota; kingdom Metazoa; phylum Chordata; class Amphibia; order Caudata; family Salamandridae; genus Lissotriton; species Lissotriton vulgaris. Next base: position 1,477,785,024 of record NC_141691.1, read on the forward strand.
GTTAAGTATTGCATTGCCCATGCAACACCATGTAAGAGTACCACAATCCAATGATAAAGCTAAGCCTTTGTTATATTTTGAGCCATGGTATACCACAGCAACTTTGCAGTGTACTGTGGTACATGGCAATGACAAGCCTTATATAATTGGGTAATAGCTTTTTTTAGAGAATGAAAAGGCAACCATATGGTTTTTACTACACTTTGGCTGTGTTAAGTGTTAGGGCCTTAGATATAGGTAAGTCCTTCCCTTAATCACTTTACTAAAGTGGGAATAGGTAGGGAAATGTATCTGCATACATTTTTAAATATGTTTACGACCATGTACCATGGTAGTTTCATGAAATCTTGTGAACTTCTGCGAAAGTGCCACAGTGACAGATGTTGCAAAGTTGAAATGTCTTATAAAATAAACAATACTTACCCTAATAAACTGCTGTACCTAAAAAGCATCATCTGTGCACCATAATGTATAATGCTGCCAAATGTCATGTAAATCTGTTCAGCCATATTCGTGCTGTGTCAAATACAAAAGTCTTTGGATAATGCAATAGTGGAAAAAGGCGTTTTGGGTCCTCCCTTTTATCTTTGCATCCCCTTAACGATTCACCACAAAAAGTTACACCGTCTTAAAATGCAGAAAATGCTATAAGTCTGGAAGGTTTTATAGTGATTCGTAAAACGGGTGGAAAGTTATTAAGGAACTGAAATCCAAGGAATTAATATCTCCGGGAATATTAACTATAACTACAGAGTGGCAATCAGATTTAATGTTATTTTTTTTCTTTTTCTATCATGGGATCATAAATGTGTCCTTTAGTTGTTCTTGTAGTAATTCTTAAAGTTCACATACGCAGTTAAGTTTATTTTTTTGGGCTTCCTACTTTTAGTAGGATTGTGCTGTATATGAAGCCCAAAGTAAATGGAAGACAATCATTAATAATGTCATAAAAATTGAGATTATCATTTTTGTCCTAGTTACCATTTATCATGTTCTCCAAATAGTAGTTTGTGCAGCTCATTGCTAGGTCACTTTTTCATTTTATTGCACAGGGCTACATAAGGAAGATGGTTTTTGTTTGGTTTGTTCGGCACATTTTATTTTGAGAACCAAAGAGCATGTAAAGACAACATCTGTAGATTAAGATGTATTGTATTTGTTATGTGTTTGTTTATAGATTTCCATTATCAATTGACCATAAATGGGTCTTTAAGTTGTTCATGTAGTAAATCTGAAACGTTACATATCCAGTCTGATTATTTTTTGAGCTTCCTTGCTACTTTTAGTAGTATTGTGCTGTGCAGTGCAGATATCACTAAGTTTTTGACCCTTATAACTTCATAACCACTTCATAACATCATTTGCAATAGCAAAAAGAATCATCTACATAGGTTGTGGAGAGGGAATGCCCTGTTCTTTCAGTCCTCTCTCTCATATGACAGGTGTGCGTAGTAGGGTGTGAGGAGGGACTCGGCTCTGCTTTCAGAATTCTATTTCAGATGAGGGTTGTGCCTAGTAGGGTTTTTGGATGAGTGTTAACTCTACTCCCAACTCTTCTCAAACCAATGAAGATAAATAGTAGAGTCTGATAAACACCATTGTCAGTAAGACTCCTTCATAGAGTAACAACTGTGCATAGCAGAGTGTATTCAAACATCACCTATTCCTTTCTACTTTTCACAATCCTTCGAGTGTCTCAAGAGATTATAACATTTAAAAAAATGATTTAACCTTCTAATCATCACACTACTTATCTCTTGCACACTTATTCTCAAAAACAACAATCATAATATGCAATCCTACTAATTCCCTCGTGAACAAGCGAGATTATAAAAAGCATGCCTTTCTGCTGCCCTTGTATAGCTTTTTTATTTCATTTCCCCAACACCTCCAAATTTTCACTTTAAACAGTAAGGGTGGCCATTTCATTTCTAACGTTGTAGAAGCCATCCAATCACATCGCTTTGCAAGACTCGTCGAAATCTAACACTCGCACAAGAGCGTGAAGTGTCAAAATGGGCCTCTCGGCTAATCACAGGGCTCCATTTTTGATTTTGCACTCTTGCAAAACGACTGTACTGATTTACATCATATCATAAAAAAGCACAATCTGCGAACCAAGATCTGGCTTCCTGCCGAGTCTGGTGTAATTTCGTACAGCAATTTTTGCTAAAACTTGTCTTAAAGAAGTCTCTTGCTTTTTTCTCGGCCCCCGCTGGACGGATCACCCCAAAACTCTGCAGGAAGGAGTTGAGGTGGAATTTTTGTACATTTTTGTGAAGATTCGTCAAACGGGGCCAAAGTTATTAGCGAACCAAAAAATGCTCAGTCTATGGAAAAGTAGGCCTATTTATAACTACCTACTGGCAACTGCCAGTAGGTAAAGTATATATAGGACCCAGTTTACATATAAAAAGGGTTTTTGTTTTGCCAATAACTTTGGTGCCATTCGGACAATCTTCACGAAATGTTCAAAATGTGTATGACCCTCAGTTCAGCTGCTTCCACATGCAATTTCCCATAGGGATTTTGAACATAACTACAGCCCGAACCGCTGGACACCAAATTTGGCAGAAAGCTAGCTCTTGGTCCAGAAAGAGCCTATTTAGTGATTTGGTGTAAATACCTTCAGTAGTTTTGGAGTTGTTAAAGGAAAAAGAAATATAGTTATCTAGGGACTCAAATCCTTCGGGGATCTGCTGTGGGAGTTCCATCGATTCACACGCCAAAGCAAAGCCCTGATTGGCTGTCTCAACCTGAGAGAAAAGTTGTGGCTGCCATTTTGTTTATCCGCTCGGTGCGGGGGGAGGAATAAAAGTAAAAAGTGAGATAAGGGATTAGGATAGAAATATCCTGACCCCCTAGAACAGATGGAGGGGTCCCCCATGGGCAAAAAAATGGCCCCATTTTTTAGGACTGATCCATGGATTGATCGCAGAGCTCAGTTGAACCCCCAGTGTAAATCCGCAATGGATCAGAGGATCCGGAGTCGAACGAAAACAAATTTACACACTCACCAACCCTGCATGGGGTTGGTAGCAGGTGGTTGGCTGCAGGCCCTGCTGCCAACCCCCTGCTGTGGCTTGGGACTGGATGCATGTGAGTGGTTGGCAGCATGAAGGGCATTCACAGGGGGGTTGGTAGCACTTGGGGGTGGATGCAGGCCCTGTGGCAAGCCCCATACTGTGTTAAAAAAAAATAGAAATTCACCGAAAAAACTGAAATTACAGGGGCATTATAGCTACGAATTTGCTTTCAAAAAACCTTCGAAAGTCACTAAAAAAAACAAAAGTTACAGGGACTTTATAATTAGATTCTGAATTTACACTTACAAAACCATAGAATTCAGCTGTTATAGTTGGAGTTATTTCAAGTAACTAGAACTCGTGCCCTATGGTAACTATAACTCGTACCCTAGCCATGCACAGCTAATTACCCTACATCCTATAATTGATTACATCTTCTATAGCATCATTGATAATATCACTGCAACATGTGCAATAAAATTATTGTTGAGAAAACTGTGCATGGCGAGGGCGCGAGTTATACTTACCTCAGGGCACAAGTTATAGATACTTGAAATAACTTCAGAACCTAACTATAACGTCCCTGGAACCTTTGTTGTTTTTTTGTGACTATATATACATATACACACATTACCTACAGTAGGTAGTTATAGTTAGGACCTGGTTTCCATAGGAAGAGCATTTTTTGTTTTGCCAATAACTCTTGCAGGCTTTGACAAAACCTCGCAAAATGTACAAAACTAGTATAACACTCACTTCAGCTGCTGTCTTGAAAGTTTTGTGGCATATATGAAAAATGAATTGTTTTGAAATAGAAATGTCAGTAGAAACAGCCTATCACTGCCTGTTACCATTGGGATCAATTGCTATTTGACTAGAATTATTTTTAATACCTACCCTGAATTCTTTCCTTGTTTTAAATAGACATTTCTTTTACTCTTATCTACAATCTTTAATAACTAATTTCACCCTTTCCTATTGCTTCCCCATGGCTACTTATAAATACAAAATTGGTAGCATTTTTGTCACTCCGCATCACTCCTTAACGTGGCCTTCCACATAAATTACGCCAAGTGTTGGCGGACTTTTTTTCCAGCAAAGCTCCAGAAAATGTTGTCATGTGTTTCCTGGTTGGCCCATTGTAGCTTTCCCTATGTTGGCCTGGTAGTGCATGTTGTAGGCCACATTTTCTTTTGCACACGTTGCTATATAAACACACCTGCTTTTGTACTTTCACAATTAACCTGCATATGTTTTCGTGTTCTGTTCTTTTCCTGTCATTTAGTCTGAACACAACACACAAAGGCCAAACAACAATGCCCCTTGTTATTCTCTCTGGTAAGGCACTAGCACCTACACACAACCCAATAATGCAGCTGCTGTTTGTGAGCACACATGCCTTGTCATATAACTGAGCACATGAATTTAGGAAAACACACTGAGCAAGGGTTCTGAGTCAAGATTGCTTCGTCAGCTGAGATGTAAAATGTCCCTCTGTGTATGCTAAGGTACAAGGTCATGAAGTGGGTGCCAGTCTATCCAAAACATGAAGCAACACAACAGGTCAGCCACGAATCCCAGAGATCTTTGATTTATAATCATTTAGTTTTGGTAGAATAGGAGAGGGGTTTAGGCTACTCTGTTTTATGACAGGGATTTTTATGATATATGGTTTATTTTCCATGCTACCAGCATTTCTGGTATGCATTTGTTTTCTAATTCTGGCACGAATACTGATTTTGAATACTGCATTTTTGGACAAGATAGTTTAGATAAATATTCTAAACTTCCTTCGTGTCTCATGGAAATCTTATTGTGGATGGGAACAAGTGAGAGAGCGAAAGGGTGTGTCTTATTACTGTGATCCCTGGGAGGGTCGAGTGTGTTGTGATCTGGGGTGACAATTCCCTTGCTTCTCTGGTAAGGCTAGGAGGGCAAGTGAAGCACTATAGCTAGTCGTACTCGGGCTCATGCATACTGAGGTGGGATAATAACTCAGTACCTACATGGCGATCTTCTATGGTCCCAAGCATAGTTCTGTTCCTGAGCAGAATCTCTGCCACAATGTGAGTTGTGGTGACCCTTAGTGCAATTTTCTAACACAGGTAGTTGCGGTGAGAGGGCTGCAGCTCGAGTAAATTTTCTAAAAAATCTAAATCAACTCTAATGGCCACGTGCTCTTGTTCAGCACATGGTGCCATTCGCCGCTCACTGGTGCTAAATTGCAGAGCGAGCTGCACATTTTCCATCCATTTTTTTTGTAACTCCTCGAGCCCCCTCCCACTTAAGGAGATATTGGGTTGTCTGGGTCTCTTTTTTGAACGCTAAACATATTATGCTCTCAGTAGTTCCTCTTAAGTCGATCTCACCAGATCCTCAATTAATTGGTTTGCGTTTTTATTTTTTGTACATTTTCGAGTTTAATAGTGCGGTTTTGTGTGAATGTTATTCATAGAAAGGCCTTACTCTGCTGTGCTGTTACAGCACACAATGAAGTGGGATTTATACTTCACTTCATGCTCTCGATGTTGCACTTCTATGTTTTTTTTCAATTAAGCTGTGTTTTCTGCATCTGTTTTGTTTAATCTGACAGATAGGTATTGAAGGCATACATTCTTTCAGAGAAATCTGTTCTAGAGCTGACGTATATGTAGCAGAATGTGCTGCAAAGCTGAGAAGAACAAACTCCAAGAAAGCATGATGATGACATCCAAAATAGGAAAATTAGCCGACAAGCGAGCAAGCAGGTAGACTCCTCAATTCGGAGAGGGGGGTGACAAGAGGTGTTTCTCAAAAGGCCTTCCCACAGATCCCGCACTCCATCAATGCGGTCCCATCAACGGAGCCCCATTGTAAATCTGAACATGAAGTGTTCACAAGAATGTGCTGTGTAGTTGGCGAATGTGCGTGAGGGCGATGGGGTGGGCGTTTTGTTTCTAACAACAGATGTACTGTGCGTGTTTGCTGTCAGCCAGAACCCATTATGAACATTTTGGCATGTTACCAAAAACTTCAAGTACTTGCCATGCAGAGGATGTGTGAGCTGTCATTAACGCCCAATCACGACAACACTTGTGATGCGCAACAGATGACATTCTTACCCTGGTTTCAATCACAACATCTTATTTTGGCTTTTGTAGTTTACTGCAGTTAATGCAGCTTCAAACATTAAACATCAAAGGCTTCCCAAGATTGGGTTTGGGACCAGATCTTTTAATCGGTCCTACATTTCTGTCTCATTAATATGTTATGTTACATGATTTTTGCGCAGCTCGATGGTGCCAAATCATTAGCCACTTGGAGGCCATGAGAAGATGTTAGACTGTTTGTGTGTGACTGAAAGCGAACTTTTAATACTTTTAAACCAAGGTGTAAAATGCAAGACAGACATGGTTTATTTAACCATAAAGTATTCTGGGAAAGAATCGTCCATTTCAAATCCACATCCTGTTTGTTCGAGTTCAGTCTGACACTTCAAAGATGCACCTGCCCTAAGGCAAGGAAACAAAATGGGACATTTGTTGAGTAGAGGGAGACAGTCATAATTTTAATGAAATGGACTCCTCAGGCCCGTGGGACCTGGTGAATCTGCACCTACTGCAACTTTTGAGAACTACTCACTCCTCTGGTTCGTCTAAAAAATGGATAGTTCTGATGGTGCCATCACGTCCTAAAACAGATCTCATTTTTACCTAATAAGGATAATGCTTTACTCATGGATCTAGAAAGTCGGACTCAGTTTGTAGAACAAAAATAGGACCCATAAATTGGCAGATGTTAGGTATAATGTGCCAATCAGAGGCCATCATTCTCACAACCGCTTGCTGTCTGCAGGAAATATTCTTATAACAGAATCCAGAACTGTGTCCCCAGGACACAGACCATAAAAGTGGAAGAGAGCAAACAGCTTCGGAATCTTCTATAAACTACAACATTATGACCTACAACAATGTTCCCCTGAACAGTTCGGCAATGCAGGAAGAAGTAATGCTTACACCAGGACAGGTTTCTGTTGCTCTTTGTTTCATTATTAGTCCCTTCTTTACATAAATCCTCGCTCACTTAAGTCCGCACTTTCTATTGAAACTGCTCCCCCTTCATTTCTCATGCTGACGATTTTTGGTAGATGTTATGCATTCTGATAACAGGATCAGAGCGACGAAAGACTAGAAAGGGAGGAAAACTTTAACAAAAGGAGAAAACATGAAGGAAATTAACTAAGAAGAGTAAGATAAATAGAAAGGAAATGTAGGGTGGTGGAAGAAAAGGTTCTCAGGAGGAATCAAAACTAGGCAGGTGGAGGCAAGTGCCTAAGAAAAACAATGGACTACTGCACTTAGTCACAGTAATTGCTATGACGTTTAAGAGCCTATCAGCCTTCTGTCCATCCCCTGAATAGTCCTGTCCCCATCGTAGATCAGCCATAACTCAGTAAACAGAGAGAGGCAATGCCACCAGTACATGGTATAACGTAGAGTATAATCAAACATTCTATGCATGACTATTTACGTCCATTCAGACTCATGGTTCACAGGTGGTTCATGTAAGCCTACTGTGGTGTGTTTTGCACCTGAGAATGTAGTTCTGCACATTTCCTCTATTGCCCAGCACTGTCCACACATGCCGTTTGTCTTTGCACTGAAAATAGGAGAAAATTGAGCCATGATGTCTTGAGAAACAGGTGTCGGCTGTCCTGTGCAATGACTAGATTTTATTCAGGTAAAAAAATGGGCCACGCCATATAGATAAAAGTAGGACTATAAATTGGTTGTGACTGTGGAAGACACAACAATGTATCTGATACCACTCACCAAAGTAGAAAGCACTTTGCTCAGGGAAAGTTAAATCCAACTTTGACACAGAGTATAATTTGTGTCACTTTAATTGCTTCCTTCTGAGTTCTGGTACCCAACACAGCAGGAGTGCATATAAATACCTATTTCAACTGTGCTTAGTTGACTCTCTTTGAGAACCAGAAAGCTGTTGGGACACAATGCATAAAAACCGGGAATGTGCAAGCAAATCCAGGACGTCTAGTTACCCTACTGTTCTACCACCAAGGATCAGAGTGTCTGGAGGAACCCGTAAACTGTCTCATAGGTGAGACCTCAATATTCATAACCCTCAGTAAATTAATGATGTCCTGATGATGACCCTTATATGAATGTCATGGGTCAAAACACCATAGACGATTCCAACGACAGGAACTGAATAGTTATAACATTGTGTTAGGCTACTGGACCATTAGCAGTCAAATAAGTACACCTACTACTGAAATTATTCTATTGTCATTTGTTCTTTTACACACACAATTGCACTGTTCGTCTTTCATTGATTGGGTGATCACCTGAGCATGAAGCATGTTTCTGCAAATTTGAATACAATACTTTATCAAGATTTATATGTGGGTTCACACTTTTTAATCATTTAATTATTATTATTCAATGATCACTGATTGAAACCTACTTTTGATTGAAATTCTTGTGATTGTAATTGTTCTACTCGGAACCCTTGTTGCACATATATAATTTGCAACTAAGCACACCCCTTTATTTAGGTTTGTCCCAATCATCACTGATCACTCACAGAATTGTGCTTTTAAAAGAAAAGAATTCCGTTACTGATCCACTCCTGATCATGACTGGCTCAGTGTACCACTTGATTATAATAGGAATATTCTATAGACTTCAACTTTCCATTTTTAATTGGCCTTTATTCAACCCCTATTTCATGTATGGAAAATCCATATGAATCATAGCAGATCCCCCCCCCCCCCCCCACCGTATTTTCTTTTAGAACGGATGCAAGGAATTTTCAATTCTAACTTTTATTCCACAGTCTCACTTGATACACATACATCACTTAGAGAAGGAGATATTTCTAACTAGGTCTCTTAAAAGCCTCACTGTCCTCTCTCTTTTTAGCAGTACTAAAACATATCACATTAATGCATTCATTTTCATCTTTTTCACATGTGGCATGTGACAAATATCGTCTGAGCCCAATTCTGATTCCATTCTGGCCTATGAAGCATTTCTTGGTCTAAACTTCTCTTGCTCTACTCCAGAACATGGAACTTGATTTCCCTGAGGGTATTTTTGTGTGGATCTCAAATGACTCCTAACCTCTCCACCTGGGCCCGTATTAAAGATAAGGCACACTTTTCATATTTGCGCCACGGCCCACCTTAAAGCAGGTGTGTCGGGTGCAAATATGGAAAGATCTGCTGCCTTGAGGCAGTTGTGAACTCGTGCTGATACGGAGCAGTTGTTTAAGAGCTGCTCTGTTTTTCTCTGTGCAGGCAGCAACCGTTGATTTCCATTTTGTATACACTCTCCAGTGAGGCATACTGGTAGTTGTAGTTTAATTCTTCCCCCTATGTGGGGTCCGTACATTTGTCAACATTTGATCTTTCATTTTATTAATCATGTTTGCACAGCGAACTATAGTTTGTCAGCTGCACATTTTGGGGCCGATTAGGATGGCGGTGAATCCGCATCCTCCGGGCCGGCGGAAGCCACCGCCGGCCTGGAGGATGCGGATTCACCGCCGCGGACATTTGAAACACCCACCGCCACTTTAGGATGGTGGTGGGATCAGCGGCAGACGGCAAGTCCGTCCGCCGCTGATCCGCAGTGTATGCAGGCAAATATGGTGGCGGTGTCTGCAAGACACCGCCAGCCATATTAGGATGCAGGCTGAAACATGCTTTTCCACGGCGTCTTTTCCGCCGTGGAAAAGCATGTGGTCTTTTGTGTTTGGGGGCTCGTTGCGGGCCCCCAGGGTGTCGGGGGTGGGGGGTGCACATGGGGGGTGCCTATGGTACCCCCCTGCATTTACATGCACAAAGCGGCAGGCACCGCGCAGTGCCTGCCACTTTGTGCATGTAAATGCATAGCATGCATTTTTAACCTTGCTTCAAGCAGCACCCGCTGCAAGGTTAAAGATACAGGATGTGACCGCCAGGGTGGCGGTCACATCCTAATTGGTATGGAGGGACCGCCGCTGCCCCTGTGGACGGTCCCTCCACCTCGGGGGTGTCGGACGGACGCAGGTCCGTCCGCCATCCTAATAGGCCTCTATGTCTGGGGCCCAACGGAGGGCTGTGGAAACATGATTAATAAAATGAAAGATAAAATGTTGACAAATGTACTGACCCCACCTAGGGGGAAGAATTAAACTACAACTACCAGTTGCTGGAGAATGCATACAAAATGAAAATCAACGGTTGATTGCTTCGGTAATTGTTTGAACTTTGCCCCATGAAGAAGGAGCATGTCGCTTCGAAACGCGTTGGGGAGTTGTTAAAGACCAGCCATGATGCGCAGCTGTCCTAAATAAAGGTTCCAAAAATTTACTGTAGTATGGAGTCGCGTCCTTAAGGTCGGAGGGACCTTTGGGGTAAATGTCACGCGAGGACCTCGGCCGTGGAGGATGCACCACTCGGATGGAATTCCAAAACTGTGATTTCATGGCCTGGCAGCAGCGCACAAGTACTATAATTTGGCAGCTGCACATTATGTCTGGGGCCAACCAGAGGGCTGTGGAAAACTGATTAATAAAATGAAAGATAAAATGTTGACAAAGGTAAGGAACCTAGGGGGAAGAATTAAACACAACTACCAGTATGCCTCACTGGAGAATGCATACAAATGGAAATCAACGGTTGCAGTGTTTCCATCATTGTTTGAACTTTGCCCCATGAAGAAGAAGCATGTCGCTTCGGAACGCACCGGGAAGTTGTTAAAGACCAGCCATGATGCGATTAAAGGTTTTGAAAATTTACTCTTGTATGGAGTCGCGTCCTTAAGATCGGAGGCACCTTTGGAGGGTCTATATATGTTTAAAGCGAGGGGATATTCAGATCAAATTTTACAAAAGAACTTTGAAAAGGTCCAAAAAAATCCCTAGATCATGTCTCTCGAAAGACAAAACTAAATCGACCACAAAAGATCAGAGTACTCTCCGCTTCATCACAACATTTTCACGGGACTCAGAGAGAGTCCAATATACCCTCTCATACAATTGGCATATTTTGAAGTCAGACAGTGTGATTGAGAATGATATATCAGATCACCCAAGAATCACATACAAAATAAGTCGCTCCTTAAAAGATCTCCTAGTTCAAAGTCACTTTGACTCAATCCCTCGAACTCCGAGATTGGGTAACCTTACTGGGTTCTTCTCATGTCATCGGTGCAAAGCCTGCAAAAACAGCACAAAGGTCACAACTTATCAAATACCTGGCAGAGCTGAATGCAAGAGAATCACCAAATTTCTGACATGTACCACACGTTATTGTGTGTATGGTTTCGATTGCCCATGTAAGTTACTTTATATCGGCAGCACAATACACCCCACAAAGCACAGAATTTTGGAACATGCTAGGGCTATAGAACATAATGACCCAAACTATCCAGTTGTGAGGCATTTTGCCAGAGAACATCAGAGTAATCGCAACCTACTAAGATTCTCCTGTTTGGATCAAGTCCCGATCCAAGAAAGAGGCGGGGACAGAGAAATCCGGTTGCGCAGACTGGAATCGAGATTCATTATAGATCTTCAAACTAGGACTCCTCTAGGTCTTAACACCGAAGAGGAGCTAGCAATTAATTTGGGTTAACTCTGGAACAGCCCGGCCTCCCCACTTAACCTGATTCATATATAGAAAAAATCCTCTCGCAGATGCCTAAACTCCCCGTTCTCCTACCCTTCTTCAAGAAGCACCACCAACTGTATATACTATCAAAATAACAGAAAGATTTCTCTTGATTGAAAATTAGGTGATCAGCCTGAATAACTTATCCCTCACACTGATTAGGTTTCCACACAGCAGTTTGTATTTTGCCCATCCAGGGCTGAATTTTTCATTCTTCATCTCTCTTCTGTAGACTTAATTTTCTCCAGATTATCTATAATTGGATATGCAAATTGCATGGATATGAGATGTATTATTGATTTATTTGATCTGATCTAATTTGTATGATCAATATATTGATTTTATGGTTTATGATAATGTTTGTGCAAACAATTTTCAATTAAGATCGAACGTGCATATATATAAGGTATTGTGAGAGGAGACATATGATTTGACACTGTGTATATATCTTCCCCAAGACGAAATGGAACACTATGCAAATTGTAAATAATGATATAGAAATGCCCATCCAGGGCTTAATCATTTAATTTTGTTTTCCTTTTCGTTCGTTTTTTTATTTAAAAATGAACTGAATTGGTTTCCTTTGAGTGGTGTACATTGTAAATTTGCACATTATCAGATGCCCGCCAATGAACTGAATGGACTTAAAGTGCATCATCCATGTTTATGAATTAACCGGAAATGACATAATTTCGAAACCCGTTTTTTAAAAACTTTATTATTTAAATGGTGGACAATGTTTGACTTGCTGTAACAGTTCGAGAAAGGCGCGAAGCCGAAACGCGTCCTGGCTGGTATACGGCAATAAAATCTGTATAACTTCTTCCACGAGAGTGCGATCTATTTTTTTTATTTCGCAAATGCAGCTGACCTATATATATATATATATATATATATATATATATATATATATATATATATATATATATATATATAGGATCATGAGCAGGAGCAGTCAGTTAATTTACATTGCCCACTGAAGGGGAAGAAGCAAGATAATGAAATGGATGCAAATATGGCAGAACCCACTACAGGGAGAAAATAAACGAGTGGGAACTCGAAGTTCCAGCATGCCTTTCCAGACTGCACCTGAGCAAGCCCACCAGGGGCGGGAAAAGGCAATCTAAATTAACTGACTGCTCCTGCTCGTGATCCCTGACTCATTTGTGTGCCAGCCCGTGAGCAAGAAGCAATGTGGCTTCGAAACGTGTTGGGCGTTTTAATGGGACTCCTGAAATGCTGACCTGCTGAAATAAAGGACCCTGTTACAACACCCAGAAGTCCGGCCTGTCATTGAGTGCGCTCCAAGCAAGTGGCACCCTTTTTTTCAAGCATTGCGGCCAGTCCATGGTCGTGGAATTGCACCGGCATTGAAATTTGTGAGCTGCCTTGAGATACCAGAACCTCATAAATGGCAGAATGACAAGCACAAACAGCCTAATGAGGTCCGTTTTTCTCCCAAAACCCACTGAAGGAAAAGAAGCAAGAAAATGAAATGGATGCAAATAAGGCAGAACCCACTGGAGGGAGAAAATAAACGAGTGGGAACTGGAAGTTCCAGCATGCCTTTCCGGAATGCACCTGAGCAAGCCCACCAGGGGGCCGGAAAAGGCAATTCAAATGAACTGACTGCTCCTACTTGTGATCCCTGCCTCATTTGTGAAGCAATGTGGCTTTGAAACGCGTTGGGCGTTTTAATGGGACTCCTGAAATGCTGACCTGCTGAAATAAAGGACCCTGTTACAACACACAGAAATCCGGCCTGTCATTGAGTGCGTTCCAAGCAAGTGTGTTAAAATCAATCCAAGAAAATAAGTGGATTAAGTTGTAGTTTATTATCCAGCACAGCATTAACAGCTTCTCTGCTACAAGGTCCAGATGCAACTGCACTCTTTCTCTCAACCACCTTCCAGAATACAGAATGTTATTGGAATGTAAACATGTTGTACAGGCAGGCATCTCAGGAACCTCATGATGTCACATAAGCAGATGTAATTGAACATAAAAGAAATATGATAAAGGATGTAGCATATCCCCCTTTTCCATAAAACAAACATAAATGTTCTAACGTAATCCCTAAACCTAGTTGGTCTATTTCTTACAGACATTTTGCTTGATCCTTGAAGCGGTATACACCCGTTACAACGCATCTTTTACTCCGCACTACCATTACAACGCGACTTTTACAACGCATACCATTACAACGCATTGCGCTGGGGGGCGCTCTAGGATAGGGAATAAGTATAATTTACTATCCAACACCTTCCCTAGGGTCCACGGGGACTGGAGTTAGAATAGTAAATTATACTTACCACTATCCAGCACCTCAAAGCGCTATGCGTTGTAATGGTATGCGTTGTAATGGTCGCGTTGTAATAGTAGGTAGTTGTAACGGTATGCGTTGTAACATGGTACATCCCCTTGAAGCTACTGTGCCATCAACATTCTGTCCTAAAACATCAGTGTTGGATTTATATCTAGGACTAGAATCATAGACAAAATATTACACTTGGCAATTCTCCTTACATTCCACAATTTCCATCTTGAGTAATTACAGAATTACTAAACACTTTTTTGATTTGTTTAGGCTTACCAAATTTACATGAACCTTTCATCATCAGACCTGGTCTCAAAATTCTCACCCAATCCCCCACAACAAAATTATGAGTTTAGACCTTCCATTTTTTATTGTACCAACCCATGGTCTTGTTTTGCTTCGCTTCTACTCTCCTAGCTGTATCATGTACACATTCCTTAATGTCCAATTTATCTTGGCATTTATTCTTAAACCACCATGGACAGATTTTTGAAGCTGGATCTCTTCCCTTTAGTAATTTAAAAGGGCTAAGTTCTGTTGTTGAATGTGGTGTAATTCTATAAACCCACAATCTTTCTCTCAACTCATTCATCCATTCTCCACGTGTTCTCACCACATCTGTTACATAAGACTTCAACACCGTATTAAACCGTTCTACCTGGCCATTTTCATGTGGTTCATATAGTGACGTGCACTTGTGTGTAATTCCATGTCCCTTTAAGAAGTTCTCCATCTCCATTGATTTCAATTGCACTCCATTGTCTGTAACTAACACAGAAGGACATCCTTCTCGAGCAAAAATCTCTTTAAAAAAAATAATCACTGCATTATTAGTAGCATTAGGTACAAACTTTACTTCCGGCCATTTCGAGTGGAAATCAATCAACACTAATGCATATTGTGAATTCTCTGGTAAATTCTTAAATGGGCCAGAAATATCAAAGGCTAACTTTTGCCACGACATGTCTGGCCATTTAACCACCTTTAAAGGTGGAACATTAGTTCTGAGCATTTTCTCACTTGACACACACTCTTCACATTCTCTTACTACACTATCAAAAATGCATCCATTCCTGGCCACCAAAAAAAAATCCTAATCAACCTCTTCATAGAAGATATACCCGGATGCGTCTTATGAGCCAACTTAAGAATGACATCTTGTATACCTTGTGGTGGGACACACTTGCCTGACTTAAACAGAAAATCATTTTCCCATTCCAATTCATCTGCCACCCTTGCAAACGGTAAAAGCTCTTCTTTAATAAAAAATTTTTAGGCCATCCTTCCATCACATATTTTTTAAGGGTACTCCACCTATCATCTATCCTTACACAACTGTCCCACTTCTCCTCTGTAATCTCTTGAAACTGGTCACCCATCACATCAGCTGTCGTTACAATAAATTCTCCTTCCTTAACCACATCCACCTCGTCCTGTTCACACGGCAGACGAAACAGAAAATCAGCGGTGACATTTTTTTTTCCTGGAACATACTCTGTGCTAAAATTGTACTCCGCAATCTTGATGATAACCTCGCAATTCTGGCTGTAGAATGCCAACCGCCACCTGTAGACAATATATTAACTAGTGGTTTATGGTCTGTTCTCAGGATGAACCTACAACCCCACACATATAACCTAAAATGTTCCACCGCCCACACACACACGAGTAATTCTCTCTCAATTGCTGCATATTTCCGCTCACACTCATTCAGTGTGCGCGAAGCAAAAGCTACGTTCCATTCCTCTTTTCCTTCTCTTTGTGACAAAATTCCTCCTAAACCATATAAACTGGCACCCACCGTGATTATACACTCTTTCTTCATTCTGAAGGGTTTCAATGTGGGAGCATTAATTATATCCCTCTTTATACGCTCAAAAGCTTCCTGTTGTTCATTTGACCACACATATTTTACATATTGTCTTAATAAAGCCCGCAATGGTTCCATTTTGGTCGCGAAACTTTCCACAAACTTACTGTAATATTCACACTTACCTGTGAACGATAACAATTGATCCTTGTTAACAGGTGATGGAGCTTTGAATATAGCATCTACATTAGTTTTCGTCAGGATATTTCCATTTCCAGACAATGTATGACCCAAATATTCAACTGTACGTGTGAAAAGTTAACACTTATGTGCCTTTAATGTAAGTCCATGACTCTCTAACCTTTTGCAAACTTCATTTAAATGGCATACATGCTCAGTTTCATTCCTTGAGAAAATCAAAATATCGTCCTGAAAACATTTGACATATTCACCCAAATCTCCAAATATCAGGAACATTACTCTTTGGAATACTGACGCCGCTGATGCCAGGCAAAATGGCCTCCTCGTATATTGGTATAGACCAAAAGGCGTGATAAACGCTGTGAGCTTCTTTGACTCCTCCTTAAGTTCTATTTGGTGGTATGCTGATCGTAAATCTAACGTTGAAAATATCTGCGCTCCCTCAAACATTGATACCACTTCATTAATGTTTGGCAATGGGTGACAATCTATGATAATATTAGAGTTGAGAGCTCTTAGGTCCACACACACTCTCAACTTTTGACCTGGCTTGCGGACCAAAACTATGGGAGAAACCCACTCAGCTGATTCAATTGTTTCAATAATCCCCTCATCCGATAACTCTTTTAATTTATCCTTCAATTCTCGTCTTACACTTATTGGAACTCCCCTAATTTTTTGTTTGATGGGTGTAACATTTTCCTTTAACCCTTTAAGTGCTGCCGTCGGCCAACGGTAGTCGCGAGCACTACCTTGCCAGTGCTGCGCTCGACCGTTGGCCGACGGGGCTGCACCCATTATTCGAATGTTCAGCACTGGGCGCTGAACGTTCGACGCTGCTAAGGTGTTAAAACAATTTTATGAGAGAAATTCTTTAACTTTCCCAACCTGTCACAAAACACATTCTTGAAACTGTTTACCAAATTATGCTCCTTATCATCACACTTATCATCGTTACCAATAGTGGCAATCTGATTATATAGTGCATCATCACATAAAGTCACAGGTTCTTTTGCTCTTGGGTTCAATATAATTCCTAGCTTATATTGATCACACCACCCTAGGACATTAACCCCTTTCCTTGCAATGTACAATTTAATTCCAGAACATCTATGCCTAAAGTGGATATTTACTTCAAAATAACCCTCAACTTCAATCTGATTCCCTTCAAAACTTACAGCCATAATATCAGATGGCACTAGATTCTCTAAAAACAACTGTTTGTTCGATTTCTCTAAAAAATATTGCTGTGTGATGATTTTCCAAGGAGACAGCACTCTTTCTCTCAACCACCTTCCAGAATACAGAATGTTATTGGAATGTAAACATGGTGTACAGGCAGGCATCTCAGGAACCTCATGATGTCACATAAGCAGATGTAAATGAACATAAGAGTAATATGATAAGATGTAACAAAGTGGCACCCTTTTTTCACACACACACACACACATATATATATATATATATATATATACTAAAAAAAACATAGGTTTCACAATCGTTATAGTAAGGAATTAGCTTTTAAAAAACCTTTGAAATTCACTGAAAAAGCCATTGGTTTCACACTCGTTATAGCTAGGAATTAGCATTTAAAAAACCTTTGAAATTCATTGAAAAAACCATAGGTTTCACACCAGTTATAGTTAGCTGAACAGTTTACTCATACAAAACCATTGAAATTTCCACGTTATAGTTAGTTGGACTCACAATAACTCCCGCGCCCGCAATCCACTGCTGATGATGTCACATATTACATCATTCATGACATGGTCAGTGACATCATTGATGACATCACTGATGACATCTCAAATGACATTACTGATGACATCATCCAGTGAATGTGTGTTCCTGTAAAGTTAAAATGTGTCTAACATATTGAAGAATGAGTGTATGTATGAGTGTCTGGATGAAGGATTTAGTAGGTGCGTGACTGACTGTATGAGTGAGTGATTAAATGTGTCTTACTGAATGCATTGGTTAGTGACTAAACTGTCTGAATGTGTGCATCAGTATGTCTGTTGTTGTGTAAGCTGCTGCATGTGCTGATCAGTAGCTATATGAGTGGCTATATGGGTTATTGATTGGTTGTCTAAGTATTTTAATGTGAGGGTGAGTATGTGTGTGGGTGGCTGTGAGGTGTGTGACTCTGTGCATAGATGTGTGATCAGTTGATTCACTAGGTATATGGGTTCAAGAGTGCATATAGAAACAGCTGTATGGGCGGTTGACTGTGTGCATGGGTGTGTTGCTGAGTGAATGGATATATCAGTGCTACATGTCCATGTAAGTACATATATAAAACACAGTGCATGTGAGAGTTGGCATATATAAATGACTAAACATCAGAGCCTGTGATTGCGTAAGTGACTGTATGGATCAATGTGTACTTGTATTAGTGATTGTAAAAGAGAGTAAGTATGTGTTAGTATATGTTTGAATAAGTAAGGTTTAGTGTGTATAAGTTTGTAGTTGAGGAAATGGGAGTGTGATTGATTCTTTGCATAACTGACTAGGTGTTTGAGTAACTTTGTGGATGAGTGTCAGCATGTAAGTGTCTGTATAGGTGTATGAGTGAATATGATAGTGTTGTATTGATGAGTGTCTGTATGTATGAGTGATTGTATGGGTGAATGAGTGGATGTGTGTGTAGACCTAGGAATCAGTGAGTGCGTATGTAGTTACTGGTATTGGTGTGTCAATAATTTCAGGAATAGTAGTTTGTATTTAACACTGGGTGTATCAAAGGTTAGATTAGAGTGTGAGGAGGTGCATCGTATTATTACATGGATGATGTCACCAGTGATGTCATCAGTGATGTCATTTGAGATGTCAGCAGTGATGTCATCAGTGATGTCACTGACCATGTCATGAATGATGTAATATGTGACATCATCAGCAGTGGATTGCGGGCGCGCAAGTTATCGTGAGTCCAACTAACTATAACGTGGAAATTTCAATGGTTTTGTATGAGTAAACTGTTCAGCTAACTATAACTGGTGTGAAACCTATGGTTTTTTCAGTGAATTGCAAAGGTTTTTTAAATGCTAATTCCTAGATATAACGAGTGTGAAACCTATGGTTTTTTCAGTGCATTTCAAAGGTTTTTTAAATGCTAATTCCTAGCTATAACGAGTGTGAAACCTATGGTTTTTTCAGTGAATTTCAAAGGTTTTTTAAAAGCTGATTCCTAACTATAACGATTGTGAAACCTATGGTTTTTTTAGTGAATTTCAAAGGTTTTTTAAAAGCTAATTTCTAACTATAACGTTTGTGAAACCTATGGTTTTTTCCAGTGAATTCAATAGTTTTTTTAACAGCGAATTCATTTGTATATCGACTTTGTAACCTACGATTATTTTTTTTGTTAGTTGTTTTTTACAACAATTAATTATATATATTTTTTAAAAAAACATTAGTTGAATGTATATATTTAAAAAAAAAAAAATTCCTGGTGCGCTCGGGGTGTGCGCACCGGTAAGCTCTCCCAAGAGCGCACCAACAGCTCTATTTCTGCGTTCGTAAAAAAAATATATGTATGAAAAGTAAATAATAATGGAAGACATTTAGTACCATACTTATAAAAGCAGTATTTTTGATTTACGAATTGAAAATGATTTTGCATTTCTGTAAAGCTACACAAAGTCACTTAGGCGCACCGCATAAGCGCCCCCGGAAGCGCCTACGTTCGTGCCGCGTAAGCGCCCCCGGAAGCACTTCGGTGCGCGCAGCGTAAGCACGTCAAGTCATGTGACCTTAAAATAACTCTTTTCATTGGTTGCTAACAGTTTTTTTTACAAAGAATGAAATCCCCACCCATTTCCTTCACTTCTTCTTTCACTTTTGTGACTGCAAGACCTGTCTTTCTGCTGTTGGATCTTTGTTGGATTAATATCTTGGATTACCATGGCTGCCAGACCATCCAGCAGTGAAGATGACTCAGATGGATTTCTTGATGAAGAGGTTCCTCAGCCGAAAATAAAAGAACACTTCATATGGAAGTTTTTTTCCATTCCAAATGACCAGAAAAAAGTAAATGCTCCAAAGGTGGAGTGCAGGATTTGTCACACTGTCCTGTCACGGGGTGACCCCACCAAGAAATATTCTTTTGGAAACTCCACTATGATTCGCCATGTTGAGAGAAGGCACCCCCAGAACTTTGCCCGGGAGAGTGTCAGGGCTCTGGCACAAGAGGTTCCCAGTGATGGGGCCTCTACTTCAACCGAAGGAGCAACTACTTCAGTGAGGGGGCGATCGCAAGAGCTGATTCCTAACATTCAGCCTGCTTTTAATAAAGGCGTTATTAAATGCAGAGACTGTGATCAGCTACTTTGCTATGGGGAACAAAGTGTTCTGCTCATGGTTCGAGCTTGGAGAACCATCGCTGCCGTTCCCAGCCCTAATTTGTTTTTTTTTTGCTCCTGTTGAGCAGTTTCCCATTCCCTGTTTTTGTTTTTGTTCTAAAAAAGGAAAAAAGAAGAAAAAAAAGTTATTTTCAGAACTACCTCCAATTCTCATCAAAGAGCTGTGTTCTTAAAAAAATGAAAAAGAGTAAGTGAAGTGGAATGCATTGATAAAGGAGAGGAAAATAAGTAAGAAAGCACAGAAAGGGACGAGAGGAGAAGGGAAGTGAAGTAGGGGGATTGAAAGAAGGTGAGTGTGGGGAAGGAGAGTGAGGAGAAGGAGAGTGAACATGGGGAATGTGGATATGCGAAGAAAATGTAGTAAAGGAACGGGGGTGTGGAAGGGTAAGAAAAGAGTGGAGATACAGACTGGATAAAGACAAGTAAGTGTGAGACCAGGTAAGTAAGGCAGTGAAGAAATAGAGAAAGTGAAAGAAAAAGAAGACTGAAGGCCTCATTTTTGCACCTGCCTCACAGCAGGCATAACACTGACGCAGGTCCTTTAACATGAGCCTGGCCCCATGTGAAAGGATGCATTGCTGGAGTTGTGTCACTTTTGTGACACACTCCAGCAATGCATCACTTTTGCGCTTACAGATGCGTCTGAAATACTGACGTATCTGTAAGTACTTGCGACATAATGCGTCATATATTAAATATGACGCATCAGTAGAAGACTGAAGGCCTCATTTATGAGGCCATGCGTCACTTTTACGCCACTGGTGCGTCACTTTTTGTGACGCACCAGTGCTGTAAAAAATGCACCTTATTGAGTGCTATTTACAAAGTGACGCATCTAGGTAGATGCGTCACTTTGTAAACCCCTGAGCCACATTATACCTACGTCAGGTGTAATGTATGAAAAAGGGGTGTATTGACGCAAGAAAGGGTCGTAGAGGTGACGCAGTGAAATCTAAGAGATATCACTGTGTCACTTTTATGACCATGATGCACTGGGCCAGGGACAGACTGATTTGCATATAGCCAGGTTCTGAGCTGGGATGGGGCAGTGAGATAAATAACGGTGATGGATCAAGCCCTGATCTTTGGACTGGGTAAGAGTGGTCTGCTCAATTCAGACACTCTGTTCATCACCACCCCCTTTTGTAAATCGATTTTGGCCACTATAGGTGTGGCAGGGTATACTCAGACTTGAGTCCCTTTCTCACTGCTCCATCAGGATTCAAGCAAGCCGGGCCGAAGAGGCTGAAATGCCAGAAACCGGTCCCCGGTAGCTTGTCTCCTTTCTGGTAAAGAATTGGCTTGGTAGTTTAGTCTGCCCTGTTCCCATGATGCACTGGGCCAGGGACAGACTGATTTGCATATAGCCAGGTTCTGAGCTGGGATGGGGCAGTGAGATAAATAACGGTGATGGATCAAGCCCTGATCTTTGGACTGGGTAAGAGTGGTCTGCTCAATTCAGACACTCTGTTCATCACCACCCCCTTTTGTAAATCGATTTTGGCCACTATAGGTGTGGCAGGGTATACTCAGACATGAGTCCCTTTCTCACTGCTCCATCAGGATTCAAGCAAGCCGGGCCGAAGAGGCTGAAATGCCAGAAACCGGTCCCCGGTAGCTTGTCTCCTTTCTGGTAAAGAATTGGCTTGGTAGTTTAGTCTGCCCTGTTCCCATGATGCACTGGGCCAGGGACAGACTGATTTGCATATAGCCAGGTTCTGAGCTGGGATGGGGCAGTGAGATAAATAACGGTGATGGATCAAGCCCTGATCTTTGGACTGGGTAAGAGTGGTCTGCTCAATTCAGACACTCTGTTCATCACCACCCCCTTTTGTAAATCGGCCTCATTTATGAGGCCATGCGTCACTTTTACGCCACTGGTGTGTCACTTTTTGTGACGCACCAGTGCTGTAAAAAATGCACCTTGTTCAGTCATATTTACAAAGTGACGCATCTAGGTAGATGCGTCACTTTGTAAACCCCTGCGCCACATTATACCTACGTCAGGTGTCATGTATTGAAAAGGGGTGTATTGACGCAAGAAAGGGTCGTAGAGGTGACGCAGTGAAATCTATGAGATTTCACTGCGTCACTTTTAGGACGCCGTTGTGTCAAAATCTTGCGTCTGTCTCACAGCAGGCGTAAGACTGATGCAGGCCCTTTCACATGGGACTTGCCCCATGTGAAAGGATGCATTGCTGGAGTTGTGTCACTTTTGTGACACACTCCAGCAATGCATCACTTTTGTGCTTACAGATACGTCTGAAATACTGACGTATCTGTAAGTACTTGCGACATAATGCATCATATATTAAATATGACGCATGAGTAGAAGACTGAATGCCTCATTTATGAGGCCATGCGTCACTTTTACGCCACTGGTGCGTCACTTTTTGTGACGCACCAGTGCTGTAAAAAATGCACCTTATTGAGTGCTATTTACAAAGTGACGCATCTAGGTAGATGCGTCACTTTGTAAACCCCTGAGCCACATTATACCTACGTCAGGTGTAATGTATGAAAAAGGGGTGTATTGACGCAAGAAAGGGTCGTAGAGGTGACGCAGTGAAATCTAAGAGATATCACTGCGTCACTTTTATGACGCTGTTGCGTCGAAATCTTGCGCCTGCTTAACAGCAGCCATAAGACTGACGCAGGCCCTTTCACATGGGACTGGCCCCATGTGAAAGGATGCATTGCTGGAGTTGCATCATTTTTGTGACACACTCCAGCAATGCATCACTTTCCTCTAAATACTCAACATTATTTTTTTACTCTATTTTTTTACACTGTTTTTCCCCGTGGTGCACTCAGGGTGCGCGTACCTGAGAGCGTACCGGGGAGCGCCGACAGCGCTTACCCCGCGAAATTTGTTTTTTAAAAAAAAAGTTTTTTAGCCCTTCAAGGTCCTTCTAGGCCCCCCTCAGAAAACCTAGGGGGTCAGGGGATGTCTACTCTGCCCACTTTTAATTATTTCCCCCTTTCTTTTTCACCTCTTGTGTCTCGATTCTACCGATCAATCAAAAGAAATGGGGTCAGGGTGAATAATAACTTCACAAGCAGCAATTTGAGAATACATATAAAAACATATAAATAAATAAATAAATATGCTTAAAAATATAAATATTCAAAATCCTTGCTGTTAAAAACCCCTCAGATGCACAAAATATTAAATAAACACATTGTAGATATTATCTGAGTAAAATCCTGCTAAAAGCAATAAATAGCACGGATCAATATAATCATTCCTTTTAAATGTACAGCATACAAATGTGTTTACGTACTTTCAGGTAATCACTGTGTTCACTTAAATCAATAAAGCGACACTGCGTAATACAGCCCAAGTGGGCATTGATCCATCATAATAATCGTGTGCAAAGATTTGAATGTGCAAAATCGCAGGTAAATATTTGGCATGAAAATTAGTGCAACCCAATAATAACCGTGAAGTAAAAGTGATAAATATTGCATAAAAGATGTTTTGAGATTAAAATTGCCAAAATGGACAAAACAGTGAAGCAACCACAGTATATGTACAGAAATGGAAAAGGCGAATTCATAATACCGACTCATAAATATGTGTAACAGTCCTCACTAGCATTCAGACCGTTTGGAGTCTTTGTATCGAGGAGAATAATGTGCCTAGTCTCTAAATTACGCGATAAATATTCTCTGTCCCCACCCCTCCTCTGTGGGGGAATTGTATCTATTACATAATACTTAAGTTCAGCAGGATTCTTGTTGTGTCTTTCTTCAAAGTGACGCGCCACAGGGTACGCGGTGTCGCCATTAGGTATGGCCCTCAGATGTTGAAGTATTCGTTTGTACACCTGTGGCCTGGTACTTCCCACATACCGAAGACCACAGGGACATTCCAATACGTACATCCCGTACTCAGTCCTGCACGTCAACTTGTTTTTGATACTTACAGGCCTATCACTGAAGGGGTTCATATATTCACTTCTACTGACTCCGTTCTTGCAGGCTTTGCAAGCTGAACATTTCAGAAAGCCTTTACTGCTGTTTAACCACGAGCCCGTGGTTCTAACTTCAGGACTGCTAGAGACCTAACAGTTCTGCATTGATCTGGCTCTTTTGTATGCGATACTAGGAGCGCATGATACCACTTCGCCAAGAACTGGGTCACTGGTAATGAGTGCCCAATTACGTTTCACAATGGATCTAATAGTTAGATGCTGGCTACTATAAGTGAAGATGAGCCTAGTTTCACTGTCTTCTACGCTGGCGAGGTTGTTCTTTCTTGGTGTTTTAATGGCCAAAAACTGGTGTCTGTTCTGAGAGTTGGCTCTTTTCATCGCTTTATCTATGATTTCATTTTTATATCCCCTTCTCAAGAACCTGGCCTTGCATGATAAGGAGCATCTTTCAATAAGGGATGCTACGTTTGAGATGAACCGGATGATGACTGGTAGCATGCAATACAGTATTTCCCGATGTGGGTTTACGAAAGAGTTTGGTCTCAAGTTTACCCCTATGAATGTAAATTTCAACATCCAAGAAACAGATAGAGGTAGCGCTAATGTGACTAGTGAATGTAATATTCAAGCTGTTAACATTCAAATCTTCTATAAACTGTTCTGCCTCACATTGCGAACCGTCCCATATATATATACTATTGGACTGAGGAGGGGTAAGATTTACTTTTCCACCTCCAGTCTGTGCAACAGTAGAGAAAGCGTTGGACTTCACAGGGGTTAAATTTACTCTTCCCACTCTAGTCTGTTCAACAATAGGGCAAGTGCTGTACTTCAGAGAGGTAGGATTTACTATTCTCACTCCAGTCTGTGCAACAGTAGGGAAAGTGTTGGACTTTGGAGGGATTCCATTTATTATTCCCACTCCAATCAGTGCAACAGATGAAAAATGGTGAACTTCAGATGGGTAAGATTTACTATTCCCACTCCAGTCTGTGCAACAGTAGGAAAAGTGTGGAACTTCGGAGGGGTAAGATTTCCTATTCCCACTCCAGACTGTGCAACTGTAAGTAAAGTGTTAGACTTTGGAGGGATTACCTTTATCATTTCCACTCCAGTCTGTGAAACAGTAGTGAAAGTGTTGGACTTCGGAGGGGTAAAATTTACTATTCCCACTCCAGTCTGTGCAATGTACTATTCCCACTCCAGTCTGTGCAACATTAGAGAAAGCGTTGGACTTAGGAGGGGTAAAATTTACTATTCTCACTCCAGTCTGTGCAACAGTAAGGAAAGTGTTGAACTTCGGAGGGTTAAAATTGAATATTCCCACTCCAGTCTGTGCAAAAGTAGAGAAAGCGTTGGAATTCGGAGTTGTTAAACTTACTATTCCCATTCCAGTCTACACAAATGTAGGGAAAGTACTTCACTTCTAACACATTGCATATTTGAATAACCCTATTTATTTAGAACAAATATAAAATTCTTAACCCTTTCGATGCTCATGACGAGCTCAGCTCGTCATGATGCACGGTTGAGCTGTGCTGATGACGAGCTGAGCTCGTCATGAACAATGGGAAAGCAAAGGATCCAGCACCGGGGGGGAAAACACCTAGCAGCCAAGGTGTTAATATGAGCATTATTAATTAACCAAAAAATATATAAATAAAACAAAAAACAATTGAATAATTTACATGATTAGTAAACCGTTTAATAATTAATTATCAATGTAATGTTTTTACATGTTATATATTACTCAATTAATTACCCACACTATACCCCTACAAAGCTATTAGCCCATACTTAAAATATAACTAAAGTAAATAATATTATACAATTTACATAATGACTAATCAATTAACTATTTAATTACCAATTAATGATTTTTACTTAATTATTTCTTAATCAATGTCCCACTTTATATCAATACAAACCTAGCAACCCACAACTTAAATATTAATATAATAAATCAGTATTACATAATAATTGTCAATTAGATAATTTATAATAAATACATAATTAACTGTTAAATAATGATTACTTAACTTCCAACCCTATGTCCCTACAAATCCAACAACACACCTAAAATATAACATAAATATAGTTATTACAAAATTTAAATAATAATAATCAATTACATAATACATTAATAATCAATTGTTTATATTTCTAACTTAATTAATTCCCATCCTATACCTCTACAAACCCAGCAGCCCACACCTAAAATGTAGCTAAAGAAATCTATTACTTTATTTATATAAATAATCAATCACATTTTTCATAATTGATTAATAATTAATTATTAATGAATTATTACCTCATTAACTTCCCACCCTGTAATCTAGCAACCCCCTATAACACTATAAATTGCTATTAGCAATTAATAAAAATCACTTAAAATTATTTACTATATTTTTAAATATTGTCTCCGATGCCTCAGGCCTGGGCCTACTCTTGGATCGGTTGGGGAGCCGGAGGGCCTGGTCCATTGACTTGGAGACTTTAACTTTGGAAGCAGTGAGGTGATCCCTCTTCTACCGGTGGAGCTGTTGTTCACACCAGAGCGGTTACGTCTTGGGAGCTGAATTTACGATCCTCGTGGGTTGCTGTGTACCTGTGGGCGGAGCACACTTTTCACAGCTGGGTGCTACTGGTGGAACCTCCAGCTATACTGATGTGGTGAAGTACTCTTACATAATAGACTGCTACTACTTCCGCAGTGCATTGCTCATTGTGCTCATTTGCTGCGCTTGGGAGTGAGGTTCTCGGAGTGGGCACCAGCGCCATACTCCGATAATCCTGGCTGTCTCCTGGTTGCCGTCCTGAACTGCTATCTTGATCAGTGTTGCTCGTTGGCGGTGTACCCCTTGTTTTGGGGTGTGTCCACATCATAGGTAAACTGGATAAAGCTCAATCCAAGCTGAAGTTTGAGTTACGCAAATCCAGACACAGAGAGATGTCTGGATGGAGGGACATTTTTCCCTCCATCTGGTGATGAATCTGATGTCTCAGGCACCGAACTAAAACATATCCTAGAAACCATGCAGAAAAGCCTTTCCACGCTAGACGATAAGATTGACTCCTTATCATATAGAATGGATCATATGTCTGAACAGCTTGACAAGCTTGCAGAACGTTTTGATATGTCTGAGCGGCATATCTCTGAGGTTGAGGATGCACAAATGGAGGTGCACAGTACGCAGAAGCAGATGGAGAAGGCGTTAACTATTATTTATTTATGATAGGGCTGAGGACCTTGAGGCTAGGTCTCAAAACAGTAACCTGCGCATTACTGGACTTTCAAATCCACCATGACACTGGTGATAATGGTGCTTGTGTAGAAGCTGCTCTGAGATCTACAGGGTGACAAGACGTTTTCCCCTGTTTTTGTTGTGGAGCGCGCACACCGCTTCCTGGGTCCTCGCTCTCCTCCTCGCCCCATTATTGCTAAGTTACTTAACTACCAAGACAGCGATGCAGCTCTTAAGAAAGCTAGAGAGTTGTTGGGTGAATTAAAGTTTGAAGAATCTGCACTTTCACTGTTTCTGGACTTTAAACTCTGAGTTCAGGAAGCCAGGAGGCAGTTCGTCTCGATGAAACGTGAACTAAGGGAACTAAACATAGAATATGCAATGCTTTACCCAGCTAGACACAGGCTGGTGGTTAATGGCTCGACTAAGAATTTTAGAGACCCTAGGGCCCTTCAAAAAGCTCTCAAGGACTGGAAAGTGGGGGAGCGGAGTAAGAAGCCCTCGTTCTCTGGAGAAGTTGAACCGGGCTCAAGTGGAAATTTGGACAATAACAATTAACTTTATCAGATGGACCACAGTCCTCAGGTGCTTTTCTTTCCTCCTGGTATGTTGCCTGCTATTACTCAAGATTATATTACAATGGGGATGTTATGATTATATTCTTTCTATTGTGGTTGATAGTTGCCCCCACTTATTTTTGTAAGGACCTGGAGGGTTGAGCCTGTCCTGTGATATGTCCATTTAGAGTATGATGTATATCTTGTAAAATAAGGTAATGGTAATAGGATTGTGGCGGTCTTCTACCCAGGGTGGAAAAACACTTCTACTTAGATGGCACTGCTTTTGTTAGTTGAATACTGTAATGTCTGGCCATATCCGCCTCCGTGGGTTATCTCCTGGACGTTTTCTGGACTTTTTCTGTTTTATGACTATTATCAAACATCATTGCACTGTTTTGGATTGTTATGCAGGGTGGGGAACCAGATGTACATGCCGAGTTGGGGCAGGCATTGCATGGGAGGGAGCGGGTTGGGATTTTTGTTTTGAATCCACAGTTGGTGTACCTGATCATGATGTGCGGGGATTTTACACTGCAGCCTCATGCAAATGCACGCAGAGGTTAATATGAGTAGACAGCGACAGTCACTGGATTATACTCCCCGTTGCCTACCAGGGAAAGTTAGGTTCATCACCTGGAACATTCGCAGGCTAAATGATTTCAGAAAATTGCGCAAAGTAATTGTTTATCTCAAACGCCACAACATTGATGTCACATTATTGCAAGAAACACACTTAGCCCCTAAGAACTGTTTTCTTAACAACAAGAGGCTGCAGGGCACATTTCACGTTGCAGGATTTACCTCTCACACCAGGGGTGTCCTTACCTGGGTCAATCTCAAATCAGGCATCTTCATGACGGAGTTAAAAGCTGATCCCAATGTTAGATATGCTGTAAAACAGTGTCATGACACAGGGTTAGATATCCAAGTTGTTAATATATATATCCCAGACTATGATGACCCTTCTCTTTACAGGTCACTGTCAAAACAAATATCTAATGACTTGACCATACCTCAATTATGGAACGGTGACTTGAAGTGCATTCTGAGCCCCCTCCTGGACAAGTCAGGTGGGCAAGGATGCTGTACTTCGGCTGCAGCCAAAGCCATTGCTGATGTAGCGCTGCAGTTAGACCTGGCATATGTATGGAGGGCTCGGCATATGGAGGCAGGGGGCTTTACCGATTATTCAGCCCTCCTCATGACACTCACACTAGAATTGACTACATCTTACTGGACAAATCGCTCCTCCTCCGTAACTGCGAAGTCATGCCCGCACCGTTTCAGATCACTCCCCAATTATTCTGGAGGTTGAGACACCGCCACAGGTCGTAGCTCCGTTTACATGGAGGTTTCCCCCATATTTGCTACTACATACTGCGCTCAAAGGTGAGCTAGCCACCGCTATCACTGACTTTTTTGCTATCAACATAAACTCTGTGAGACACTTCACCACAGTCTGGGAGGCATTTAAAGTATATATTAGGGGGTTCACCATTAGTAAACGTGCCAGTGTTTTGATTTCTATCACCACTTTAGAAAACAAAACTGGTAGAATTGGAGTCGGCTCCCCTGGGATGCGGCAACCCTAATACAGCAAAGGCTATGAAAGAATTGCTTGAAGAATACAGCACAGAGGCTAATAGTGAAGTTAAGCACATTGGGAAATACGCTATTGCTAAATGCTATGGAGAGGGTGATAGGCTGGGAGTGGTATTGGCTGCTGTAGCCCGATGTCAGAGGATTACGAGGGGGGTTTCTGGCTTCGACGATGGAGATGCTACCATCCTGACAGAGCCTTCGGAAATAGCTCAAGCATTTAGTCAGTACTATAGGGAACTGTATAGTTTGCATATTACGGTTGATGAGTCCGGTGTTCTTGACTATCTAGAGTATGTGCAACTACCATGGTTGACCAACTCTCACAGAGAATATCTCATGAGGCCGCTAGATGCTGCTGAAATCTGTATCGCTTTGAATTACATGCGGGAACGTAGTGCCCCGGGTATGGATGGACTGACGGTTCCCTTCGCCAAAACTTATATTGATCTTCTGCTTACACATCTTAATAAATTATTCGAGGAAATAGTGAACAATGGTATAATGCCGCAATCAATGAGGGATACAAAAGGGGGTGGTGATGGACGGAGCATCTGAACCAATCAAACACTCACACCCAGTCAACAGATCTGTGTTTAATCCATCAACGTTCTTTAGCCCACTCTGCCACCCCAGTTCAGACATGGCCATATGCAAATCAGTCTGACCCTGTGCCTCATGGGAACAGTCCTGCTCGAACTGCCAAGCCATGCCTTCCCTGGACCAGAAACAAGCTTCCTAGGACCGGTTTCTGGCATTCCAGCGTCTTCAGACAGGCTTGCTTGAATCCAGTGGCAAAGTGAGCAAGGGACTCACGTCTGAGCATACCCTGCCAACTTATGGCGAACAAAGCGGTAGAAAAAGGGGTGGTGATGGACGGAGCATCTGAACCAATCAAACGGTGACGGTGATGGATTAAACCCAGATCTGTTGACTGGGTGTGAGTGTTTGATTGGTTCAGATGCTCCGTCCATCACCACCCCCTTTTGTACCGCTTTGTTCTCTCACTCCTAAATGTGGATACAAAAATGTTTGCTGAGATTCTTGCCTATAGACTTTCCCCCTCCATCTCCCCATACTGGTCAGTCCGGAGCAGGTTGCCTTTGTGCCGGGACGTACGCTCACCCAAAACTTAAGGACTGTATTTGGTGTCATGCAGCACATTAAACCCGAACTTAAGGCTGCCGCCATGTTTTTAGACGCCAAAAAAGCTTTCGACTCTGTGGAGTGGACTTTCTTGAAGGCAGTGCTCTATAGGATGGGGTTGGGAGACATTTTCATTGGTTTGGTTTCTGTTTTATATAATCAGCCTTCAACAAGGGTTAGAATTAGTAATTATGTCTCATCTCCAATATCCCATGGCACAAGACGGGGTTGTCCCCACTCTCCATTATTGTACACTATAGTCGCGGAACCCTTAGCAAGTGCACTGAGGGAATATCATGGGCATCGAGGTATTTGTTTCCCTAACTATAATTTGATCATGTCGGCTTATGCGTATAACATATTAATATATGCTCGGGATCCTACCACTAACCTTTTCCCTTTAATTCGTGAAGCCATAAAATTTGGGTGCATAACGGGATTAAAATTAATTAGGATAAATCTATCATATTTCCACTCACTCCCTCGATGGTTCCAATCAACTTGGATTTCCCTTTACAATGTACCAACAAGTCGGTCCGACATTTAGGTATACAGGTGCACACTGATTCTGAATTGGCGGTGTGTGATAACTACGGCAGGGCTATCACTAAACTAAGAGGTGGATGAAGTTACCACTCTCCCTGGTGGGCCGTGTATCCCTGATGAAGATGATAGTCTTGCTTAGACTGCTGTTCCTCTTCACTAACATACCAATGGTGGTTCCCCAACAATTGTTTAAAAACCATAAGTCTCTGATGGTTAGGTTGCCGTGGGTGGGGAAATCCCCCTCGGGTCAAGATGGATACGCTCATGCATCCCTACTCTATGGCCGACTGGGTGCCCCAGACCTTGAACTTTTCTACAGATCAGCTCAGGGCTCACGTGCGTATTACTTGTGTCACGGGCCGCACACTCTCCCGCACCTCCTCATAGAAAGAATTGTCTCCAATCCTTCCCTGCTCCTCAGACTACTCGCTAAATCTCCCAACAGACATTATGCCGTTCTTGACTCTATAAACTCTATGGTCCATGCATGGAGTGAACTATTAAAAAGGCAGGCGTGCACTCTGCTTTACTCTCCACTACTTCCATTGGATTGGTGCCAATGGTTCTCTTTGGGCACTGAAGTTGCTGTCCAGAACGCACTTAGAAGTGTTCAGATAAATAATATGGGTGATTTCTTCTCAGAAGGCAAGGCCAGGACATGGGATGAGTTCGCAGCAGTAGATCACGGTGCTAGCACCTTGGTACAATTTCAGTACTTCAGGGTACAGCGCGCTCTGAAGGCACTGCTGGGAGATGAATATTTGAAGCCTCCGGCTTTTTCCGTTTTTCACTTACCTGTTGTGGGCCAAAACCCCTTATAAGTTGATCTCCAACATGAATCACTGACAAAATATTGAAAGTCAAAAAATTGATCTACAAAAACATCGGAGCAACAATATCAATGTCAAAAATATCGCCATCCTATCTAGAACATGGTAAGTACAAAAATATCGAAAATAAAATATTGATGTTAAAAATATCGTTATTAAAAATATTGTTTTTTTGTTTAAAAAATATGTAAAATAAGCTAAATAATACTTATAATGAAACATTAATTAAACATATACATATAATATTTATTATATATATTTACTTAATAATCAGGTACAATAATTATTTTAATAACTTATAAATTATTAAAACATATTATAAATTACAAATACATCTATACACATAAAACAATAACATAACTACAAATTAAATATTTATATGGAATACATTTTAAAAAATTAATTTACCTTGAATATTTTTAACATTAATTATATACTACAATAGCTAAAATAATACAAAAAATAAATAGCGGAGGAAATAAAACTACTATTCCAACTTAAATTAATATTCTAACTCCAGAGAGTGAAACAGTAGGGAAAGTGTTGGCTAGCGTTGGGGTAGAAATTACTATTCCCACTCCAAAGAGTGCAACAGTAGGGAAAATGTTGGATAGCGTAGGGGTAAAAATTAATATTCCCACTCCAGAGAGTAGAACAGTAGGGAAAGTGTTGGATAGCGTAGGGGTAAAAACTACTATTCCAACTCCAGAGAGTGCAACAGTATGGAAAGTGTTGGATAGCGTAGGGGTACAAATTAGTATTCCAACTCCAGAGAGTGCAACAGTAGGGAAAGCATTGGATAGCGGGAGGGTAAAAATTACTATTCCAACTCCAGAGAGTGCAACAGTAGGGAAAGCGTTGGATAGCGGGAGGGTACAAATTACTATTCCAACTCCAGGGAGTGCAACAGCAGGGAAAGTGTTGGATAGCGTAGGGGTAAAAATTACTATTCCCACTCCAGAGAGTGCAACAATAGGGAAAGAGTTGGATAGCGTAGGGGTAAAAATTACTATTCCCACTCCAGAGAGTGCAACAGTAGGAAAAGTGCCGGATAGCGTAGGGGTACAAATTACTATTCCCACTCCAGAGAGTGCAACAGTAGGGAAAGTGTTAGCGTAGAAGTTAAATATAGCATACTTATAAATATTTTTTTTTATTGAAAATAACTATTCCCACTCCAGAGAGTGCAACAGTAGGGAAAGTGTTGGATAGCGTAGGGGTACAAATTACTATTCCCACTCCAGAGAGTGCAACAGTAGGGAAAGTGTTAGCGTAGAAGTTAAATATAGCATACTTATAAATATTTTTTTTATTGAAAATAATTAATGATTTAATTTTTAAATCATTCTAAATTATTTACCAATACCCATTAATAATTATTAAAAACATAATTACCAATGAATAATTAATTAACAATACTTTCATAATAAATACTAATAAATATGAATTAATAAATATTAATTACCAAAGAATTAATATTGAACAATAAAATATTTTTCATAACAAAAAACATATTAATTATTAAAAACGAATTAACAATTAAAACATATTGCACACTTAAATAATTTTTATACCCAAAAAATAATATTTATTAAACATTAATTATCAATTCATAATTACTTTTTAATATACTAATTAAAAATATAAATCAATGATATTTAATCATATTTAATTACCAATTAATGATTAATCAACAATACATTAATTTTCATTAACAAAAAATTATAATGTAGAATATTTACCAATTACTGATTAATGTCCAATAAATTATTTATCAATACCCGACAATAAATTTAATAATTACTAAATTAGATTTCAATTACTTCCAACACTATTCCCCTATTAACGCACAACGCACAATACACTCCAATAATAAAATAATACTCTTAACATCATTATAGATAAATCAATTAACAAATGTGAATTACTAATTGATAAAAATGAATTACCAACTATTTAAAAATAATTACCAATTATAAAAATGAAATACCAATTGATAATTAATTAACAATAATATAATTATCAAAACCAATAAAGAAAAATAAATCATTACTTAATTACAATTAAATTACTTCCTACCCAATTCCCCTATAAACCCACAACCCCTACATAAGTTAAACACAAACATTAATTTAAATTAATTTATAATTCCTAAAAATGAATAATTAATTTAGTATAATTAAATTACTTCTCACCCTATTCCCCTATAAACCCACAACCCGCCCCGGTACTAAAACACAAAATTGACTTAAAATAACATTATTAACATATAAAAATAGTATATATATAATTTAAAACCAGTAGAACACTTAACAAAAAACATATAACACATACATATTAAATACATAATAAAATACATAACAATAATATAAATATCGATATTAGTAACATGGAAATTAGTAACATCGATATATTTGATATCGATATTACTAACTTCGATATTACTTACATTGATATAAAAGAATTCAATATTACTTACATTAGGGTCGATATTCTGTCCATCAATATACTTGACCTCGATATTCTGTCCCTTCGATATTACCAACTCGATATTTGTGTAGGTCGATATTTAGAATTCGATATATAGACTGTGAACCCTCCAACATATACACCATGTCCCAGGAATACTGTTGTGCTAATTACTCCCCACCGGGAGCGCTGTGGTAGTCAGATTTAGAAGTTCCCATATATGATAGTCAATGGAAGTATTGCTGCAAGGTCATAGATTAATACACTTTAAGGTTTTAAACAGATTCTCTTTCGCCTCGCCTAGCCGCTTTGGGTCACTGTAGGCGGCGGCGGGCACCATCTTGGGTGTGGGCTTGGGCTGCGCTCTAGTCGCGCTGGCCTCCCGCCCTCCCAGACTATTTAGCTTGCCGTTTTCTGACGCTCGCTGCCTATCTGAGCTCTCCCTGTGCGAGCACTAGGGCTGCGAGCTACCTGGAATCAATTACATTAATTGCTGCATTATTATACTTGTGTACTTCGTTTTTTAAAACCTTTGATACTTCGTGCTGAAAATTTCTGTTTGGGGGCTTTTTAATCCTTTAGCTTAACGGGAATGTAGTTGAGGCACTCTAACACCCCTCCTCACGCTATTAAGCTCTCTTTCGCCTCGCCTAGCCGCTTTGGGTCTCTGTAGGCGGCGGCGGGCGCCATCTTGGGTGTGGGCTGGGGCTGCGCTCTAGTCGCGCTGGCCTCCCACCCTCCTCACGGCCAATAAATGAACAACATGACCAGACGGCGCAGCGGGCTGGCGCAGCGGGCGCGCGCCGAAGCCGCGCCAAAGCCAAGCCCGTCTGCACCCGTCAGCGGCCGGACACGGCCCAGGGCCACAACCCCTGGTCCTCGCTTGCGCTATACTCCTCAGCAATTAAAAGAGCTGAACCCAGGTAAGCTACATCATGATTGTATTACTGTTAGTCCTACCACGGCGGTGGGCGTTTGTCCCCCCCCCCCGTGTCCGGGCTGTTGCTACCAACTCCCTCATTCTTATCCATCAGTCCCTTTAGACCTTAATTACACCTCGTCCTATGTTCCAGATAACGCTGTCTCTCATAGTTGTCGAGCAGCGCTTATTAACACACGCTCTCTTCCAGCCCATAGTCTCCAGATTAGCGAATTCATACTCGCCCATGACCTGGACCTATTATTTGCCACTGAAACCTGGGCAGATGCCGGGTCAGGGCCGGATTTTTGCGCTGCAACCCCGCCTGGATATAGTGTAGCCAGACATGACAGACCTATAGGAAGAGGTGGCGGACTCGCTATTATTTACAAGGACAAATACCGCACCACCTTGGATCCCATAAACTCCGCTAATTGTGAATCAGCCACCTTTGCTATCAGCATTAACTCCAAACAAGCCCTGAAAGGCATACTACTATACCGGCCTCCCGGCCCCAGAAACCCCTTTCTTTCCACATTCTCTGATTTAAATGATCACATTATAAGCTCTGAGAAATATGTGATATTGGGAGACTTTAACTTCCATTTGGAAGAGCAGGACAACCATGACACTATCCAACTTACTGCTGATCTCTCCAATCTGGGACTGCACCAATTGGTCAAGGGCACCACACATCGGGCGGGACATACCTTAGACGGTCTGTTCACTAATGACCCTGACATCTCTGTACTGGACACCATTCCTATTACGTGGTCAGACCATAGGGCTATTATATTTCAGCTATACATCCGGACTGCAAATCCTTCCCTATCCAGGCCAAGAACCAGGGTAGGGACTCGTGCCTGGAAAAACGCGTATATCCCTCAGATGTTAGATTCCCTGGCCTCCTCCTGCCCTCAGGGAGGAGACACCCCTGTACTATCAGCCTCAGACTTCCAGGATTGGATTCGAAGTGCCGCCGATCTAGTGGCCCCGGAGAAACTCACGAGACCTAACAGGGCATCTCCGTCGGCCGCCTGGTACACTGAAGATCTTAGACTTCACCGCCAACACTGCAGGAACCTAGAAAGGCGTTGGAGGAAAGTCTATTGCCCCATAGCCAAACAAACTTATAAAGATGCCCTCAGAATATATAAAACGGCGATTATCGCCCGAAAAACTGTTTTTTTCTCGGCACAAATAGAGAACTCCGCAAGTTCTGCTAGAGAGCTGTTCTCTGTTGTTACGACTTTGTCCACCCCCTCCACTGGATCCGGGGTCGAACCTTCACAGATCTTTTGTAATCAACTTTCCACTTTCTTCACCACAAAGGTGGCAGATATATATGCATCTTTTGAAGGGGATACCAGAACTAAACATAGAGTCTGTACTGGGGAAGAAGTAATCTTTGATCACAATTATGATCATCTTCCCTGTTTCATACTCACTACACAGGACAACATTATCAGACTTATTTCCACCATCAAGTCGGGTTGAGAAGTGATCTCATGTCCACTCATGGAAATTTGCAATACCGCATTCCAGACAGGTCAATACCCCAGCCTGTGGAAGAAGGCTGTCATAAAACCCCTTCTAAAAAAACCTTCCCTAGACCCTTCAGCTGTGGCCAGTTATAGGCCCATTGCGTGTCTGCCCTTTCCTGCCAAAGTATGCGAATTCCTGATGAATAGACAACTCTCAGAGTTCGTCGAGGCCCACCAACTTCTCGACGAAACGCAGTTTGGGTTCAGGAAAGGGCATGGAACCGAGACCGCCTTGATAAAGGCCTCTGATGAGATCAGGGCGATCATGGACCTGGGAGGGGCGGCTGTCCTGATCCTCCTGGATCTATCGGCAGCCTTTGACACGGTCGACCATAACATTCTGGTCGACCGTGTCACTGCCCTGGGGATAAACGGTTTGGCCAGGGATCTTATCTCATCTTTCCTGGAAAACCGTATCCAGACAGTGAGGCTGGGAGATTTCTATTCCCCTATCTCTGCACTCCCCTGTGGAGTCCCACAGGGCTCCTCGCTAAGTCCCTTGCTATTTAACATCTACGTAGCGGACCTGGCGAGGGTAATAAAGGCCCATGGGGTACGACTTACATCTTACGCAGATGATACCCAGCTGGTTCTGGCTGTCCACAGAGATGGCCCCACTGTGGCAGCTAACTTTCAAAGAGCCATGCTTGAGGTCAGCACCTGGATGGCCTCGAATTGTCTGAGGCTTAACTCGGACAAGACCGAGATCATGACCTTCGGCAGGCTCTCCCCCGAATGGTCCTCCATTTGGTGGCCTGAAAAGCTGGGCCCTCCACCTGTCCCAGTGGAAAAGGCCAGAAACCTGGGAGTGATCTTTGACAGAAAACTGCCCTTTGACCTCCACACTAATAAGGTTGTCTCCTCATCATTCTTTATTTTGAAAAAAATTAAGAAATTACTGCCTTACCTCCCTACCTCAGCTGGGAAAACTCTGGTCTCTACCTTAGTTTTCTCAAAAATTGACTACGGGAACGCTCTCTTTCTACATACTCAGAAGCGTGTCCTAACGAAGTTGCAGTCTATCCAGAATGCGGCTGCAAGGATTCTTCTAAATATCCCTCGCCGCAAGCCCACCACCCCGGCCATCCGCCACCTCCACTGGCTGAGAGTCGAGAGCCGCATTAAATTTAAGGCCCTCTGCATTGCCTATAAAGCAGTACATGGCATAGGACCCAGGTTCCTCACCGAAGCTTTTCAGCCTTATACACCCAAGAGGCAATTAAGATCGGCAAACACCAGTCTCCTCCCTGTTCCGCGTACAAGAACTGCCACATGGGGAGACAGGCGTTTTCTGGTGGCCACTCCAAAACTCTGGAATCTCTTGCCACTGGCCATTAAGACCGCCCCTAACCTGATGAGCTTTCGCAGGCTCTTAAAAACATGGTTGTTTAACCAGTAAGATGATGGTTGATTCTAGTAGCTCCACAGCGCCGAGACACCCCAGGGTATTTGTTTGCGCTATAAAAATTTCGAAAATAAAATAAAGAAATAAATAAATAAACATATTATACACCTTCCCGCCTTCACAGATATGGCTTACTTGAATCTGACAGCTGCGAACGCTGCGGGGTAAGAGGTGCAGATTTTTTCCACACGGCATGGCCTCATATTGCTGCTGTTTGGAATCAGATATTCTTGGAATTTGGGAACATTTTTGGTACTACAATTACTTCGGACCCCCTATTCACCCTTTTGGGATAAACTAAACCATGCCCTAAAGGGGTTAGGAAGCTTTTGGGTTTGGGCTTTCTTCTGGCTCAGAGGTGTATAGTTATGCGCTGGGCATGAGGACCTCCTCCCTTTTAATCTGATTGGGAAAAAGATATGATTTTCTGTAATATGCAGTCTGAAACATATAGTGAGCTAATGCAACCTCAGAGCCGCCCCAATAGTTTCTGGGGGCTATATACACAGTATTTGATGTCAAGGGATGAGAATAGAACGGTCAATGTTTAAAATTACTGCACAGGAGCATTCCTACTAAATTGCAATATGTTATTAAGGGTGAGATTGATGAACATGGTTATAATTATTTTCCAGTGTAGCAATGTGTGGTGCAAAGCCTCATGGAGAAAGGGGGTTATTCCATATGTGGCCACTGTTCCCACTACATGTCTACTGGATCACTTTCTTTGCTTTGTTCTTTTTTCATTAATTTCTTACAGGTTGCATGTACTTATCCTAGCTATAATGTCACTGACACCGTATTGTGTACACTGCTGTGGACTGTTAATCACTCACTTAATAAAATAATAATAAAAAAATTAAAAACTATATTTTTAAATATTATTAACAACTATACAAATAATATTAACATAAAATTATTATATGAACTAAAACACATTGAGATCATTAGAAAACAATACATTTACAACTATATTATTGAAAACAGTATTAACAACTATATTCTTAACAACGATATTACTCACCTGCAAAAAATGCTATTTTTGACAACTATAAGCTTGCATCACAACATAAATGTATCATATTACTTTTGTCTGACATTTCTGTCTTCGGATAGTTACAGCTCAATATTTTGTCCAATTGCCGTTTGCCTTTCTTCGAAGATATATGGTCACACAATATTAACCTGTTATTGACAGTTACCCCCAAGTAGTACTATTTATTTACATGTTTGATATACGGATGCCCCATTTTCCATTGCAGTTTTTTGCAAAAGGTCATTGTTTTTGGTATTCCCTGGTTTATGTTTAGATAATTCGTGCAGTTACATTCTTGTAACTTTGACAATTTCAATGTGGAGACTCGCTGGAGTTAGCGATAGAATTTTGACATTGTCTGCATAAGCTAAATAGGTGGTAAACCTGTTCCATGGTCAAAATATAATGTCAACGCAGAGATATAACTAGAATAAAGAAGAGAGACTAGAACAGAGCCATTCGATATCTTAGTGAAAAGAGTCCTTCTTGCCAATTTAATTTTCAGCCAGGTTTCTTCATGTAATGCTATTAGAAATGTAGTAATGTGTGAGTAATAACTCAATTTGAAACTTATCCCAAGGATTCTTTTGATTACCTTTATCAAAAGCTGAGCTGTATTCTATCTAACACATACAGTGTAAGATATTTCTTTAGTTATTTACCACTAATAATTTAAGAGAAACAATAGTATCTATAGAGGAGCAGCCTGTTCAAGGGGAAAGGAGACAGTAGCAGTGGCTGCCTCTATACCATATAGATGACTCTACAACGGCAGAGGCTACATACAACTGGGGGACACTTAAAATGGCTATTCCACCTCATATTACCTACATGCACTCAGGCATACAATAAGAAGAAATAAAGGGGCCCAGTCCTGATATACTAAATGGATGTTTTTATCACGAGCCCGTAGGACTGCCTGCACCCATTATTAGCTGCCACCAAACGTTACTAGTGTTATGGCTTGGGGATCGGGGTGGTAGCTATACACATCCGGAGAACCACTTTAGGTGTACCCCAGCAAGCCACCAGAGCCTAGCTGATGGTGAGCCTCAGGCTAAAATTATGTAGAGCACTTGTCAGGAGTCCTGTGACACACAATTCCTGCTCAACAACAAACATGAATGAGTCTATTCACAAGTACATTTTGGAGAATGTAAAGCAGAACTCCTGTAGTACTCTTTTACAGGCTGTCAGTGCCTTTGCTAGTTGTCCCCAAAACATTTAAAATGTGAATATCCAAGAAATATTTAGATATGCTTGTACAATAAAAAGACTTTCGCTTCTTGCACTTTCACTACTAAGGAGTTGGACACTTTGGGCTGCTTTAAAAAGACCTGCAAGAGTACGTAAAAGAGTACTCATGTAGAGCTGCTTCCGTACTCTTAAATTATTTCGGAAATTGGACCAGCTTGGTTTGCCAGAGCCATTAAACAGGAACCATGGCCCAAATCACATATCAAGCACACTGCCCTTCTTTACTCTACAGTGCACCCTTAATTGGGTGCACTCACAAACAGACTGGTACAATACTGCAATTACAAAACAATTGGCTCCTTTGCTTTCAAGAGCACCTTAGTGAAAGGCAGGGCTATGATTTAAAATATCTTTCAAAAGGTGCGCCGGGGACACACAGGGACAGTGCACCATATTACAAAGAATGATCTGCCCCCAGGGCAGCTTAAAAGCTGTTTAAAAGCTGCTCTGGGTTGCTGCCTGCACCCTCAAGAAGGCAGAGAGATCCTCTTGCAGGCGGGTGCAGTGAGTGACTGCACCTGACTGCAGGAGGATGTCCGGAACATGCACGGGAACTTTTTGTGGCGCACTTTCAGGATACCTCCTAAACATGTGTTTGCATCTGCGCCCGCATCCATAATACAACATGGGTGTAGAGGCAGAGGGATTACCTCATTTGCATGGGGCCACACTCCCATGCAAACGTAGCAATGCCCTCTTATGATAGCGCTATTACAGAAGGGGACAAACAAGCATCTGTGACCCCCGCTATAATACCAGAATGTCCATGGGCACACAAAGAGGGCGCACATGCCGATTGAGCCCCCGAGGCACAATGTATAAGACGGTCCGTGGTCTTTTGACTGGTGGCCGATCAGCCTGTCTTTGAAGATGGAAATAGGCATTCCCCTCTAGGTGGGTGCAGTGAGTTACTGCAGCTGTCTGCACAGGGATGCCAGGCGATATCTGTGGGGGTTGCACTGACTGTGCACCACTTCTGTGTGTCACCCAGTCACTATGCATCCCGACATGTTCTTTACCTTTGTGCATGTGTCTGTAATATGGGTCGGACACAAAGGCACGCGCTCCCATCTTTATATGGGGCCAGGTCTCATGAGGGAATGCCCCAATGTGATTGCTCTAGCTCAAAACATGCACTGTGCAATTTGTATTGTAGAAGGGTCTGCATAAGCATCTGTGGTCCCTTCTATAATACTAAAGGGCATCAGCGGTACAAAAAGAAGGCTCCC
The DNA here is from genome assembly GCF_964263255.1 of Lissotriton vulgaris. NCBI lineage: Eukaryota > Metazoa > Chordata > Amphibia > Caudata > Salamandridae > Lissotriton > Lissotriton vulgaris. The sequence continues at coordinate 1,477,827,121 of NC_141691.1, forward strand.
ATTGTGCCCCCATTGTGCCCGCAAAGCACTTTCTTTAACACAGCCTCAGGTTGTCACAATGAGACGACATCAGGCCTTGCTACTTTACAGTGTACTTTAGTTTCTCCCTGTCTTCTTGTTATGGCATTCCTAATGACAGGGCTATGAAACAGGGTCTGGTTTTCCAACCTTCCACTAACTCATGCTTGTCAATGTTATGTTAATTGCGATTTATATAGCGCCAAATCACCGACAGGTCTCTTAGCGCTTGCTTTGGGAACCCGTCCTGGCTTTCCCTGCGAGATAACCCCTACTGGGCATCCTCAAGGTGAAGACCAGGCATCCCATCGCAGGGGGCCGTAGTGGAGATTAAGCAAGCTATTGCCCAGAGTTGCAGAGTGTGAACCCATGATTCGAGTAGGCACCAAGGCGAGAATTATCAAGTCCGTGGACATTTTGAGCTCAAGACCCTGCCGCGTCGGGAATTGAACCCTGGTCCCGGGTCTGACCTCTGCATTAGGGTCTACCTCCTCTAACCAGTGAGCCACACTTCTCTACTTTCATTCTGTCCCTATCATCCAGACTGATGCCTCTTTGTTGCAAGTTTCCCTGTGGGCGGATTTGAATGGTGGTTGTACTGACATTCTTCAAGGGGAGCTTGGCAGTGTCAAAAGCAGGTCATGGTATGTTGCTTTTTGTGTGACTCACTCTCTTTTATGTATAAAAGACATAATGAAAATTGTAGTGCAGCAGAACAAAGCTGGATTTGGAAGTGGATGAAATCTCGGAAACCCCTGATTTGTGAAAGGACTGGTAAATCTGGATGGTAATCTACCACCGGAAGTTTGTAAACACTACCTATAGATTGATCCAAGTTATACCCTAAACCGATGGATCTTTCGTTACCACCAAGCTCTTAATCAAGCCCTTAGTGTAACCTGCAGAGTGAGGCAGGCCATGAGGTATTGACAGCTGTGAGTGACAGGGCAGGTCCTATCCTAGCAATATGTATGAGACTATGTACACATTTATGCTTACAAGAAATCAGTAGCATTTGCTGCATCTCAAGACATTTATTTTCTCTTTCACTTAAGATTTCTTAACAGAACAAAAATAATTCTGAAAATAACAGACATTTGCTGCCAGAGAGATTGGATTACATACTTTAAAACAGTACCTTCTGTACCTTCCTAGGCCATCCTAATCCAGAGGATTTTCTCATCTGGGATTAAGTATCAGAGAGATAAATACCAGTGCTGTATAAGTAACAGCCCTCGTGGAAGTCCCAAACCACCAGAGCTCTACAAAACATTCTGGCTCGAGTTCTGCCAAGTTGTTTGAAGCTCTGCATAGAAGTGGGCTCATTAGGAAAACATGGTCGTGCTCACCCGCACAAACTCTGCAGACCCGACAAATGTTTACGCCGGTAAAATTGTGAGTCCAGAAATACTGCAAATACCATTCATTTTGTATATGACCAAAAAATACATTAGCATCTAACAGTTGCAATCAAAACTATTTGTAAGATGGGATGGCTCTCTGATGGGTTTGACATGAGTCAACCCGTGTTTTCTGTAGATAGCGAGTGAATCTGCTTTGGCTACTGGAAACATTAAATAGGTGCTACTGTACAGGAGCTTGGACATCTAAAGCCAAGTTTTTTCAGAATAGCTATGCATTTGCACGTTGCTGTATTTCTGCGATTGCACCTATGCAGATTTCTGTATTTACACTGACGTGCATTTCCTTTGAAGAGGTTGAGCCTGATTCACAAAGGTAATTTACACTTTTGAGTCATTTTCACTTTGGAGTAAGTCTACTACTTCTCTGTATTCACAAACGCTGAGTGTACATTTATTACGAAGGGGTAGGTTACCTGTCTCCATAGCAATTGGCTTACTCATGTGTCAGTGGGTGACGTTCCTAATAATACCCCTCCCTGAACATCCCTATACCCCTCTTAATCCTCCATAAACCCATTCCCTTTTGTGGTAAATCTGCCCCTTTTTCCACCTATTCCCACCAATCCCTCCTACATTTTTTAGTAAATTTTAACTTAAGTGTATGGACACTCTGCGCTCGGGACTGAGAACTCACATATAAGTATTGGTACTGCGGAGGTGTAAACTCTGCGTATAGTTTGTGAACAGCATTTTGTAGTATGTTTTGTAGTCCTAAATAACGTACTACAAACTGCAGTGTGTGAATCAGGACCAAAGTATTTACCTTGTGGTATACTGTGCACATGAGCAAAATCAAATCAAATTATTGAACAGCCCTGTTGGAAGGCGGTGACCCCAGGGGTCAAGAGTGCTCTCCTAACCGCCTGGGACCTCCTCTCCCACAATTACTGCCGAATCTTATTGAGGGGGCCTCCTCGCCGGGGAGGACTGATCGTACACACTGGCGACACACCACACTTATGAACGGACACCACACCGTGATTCTTTATCAAGAGATACTTTATCAAGATTAAAAGTAGGGAGCAATACACAGCGATCGAGGGATCGCGAAAGTCTCGTAAAGAGGGATCGGGGAAGCGGGACAGTCTTCGGATGCCAGCTGGCACGCCACGCATCCTGCGCACAGTTCTCAATCCTCGAACTGGGGGGTACGGGGGCTGGCGATGGGACTTGCTGTCCTACTCACTTCTGGTTCCAGGTGATCGTGAGGGTAGCGTCGATGGTCCAGCCGGACCAGAGAGTTCGTCAAGCCGCGACGGGGTCAGCAGGGCTTGGTCAGGAGTACTCCGTCGTACTCGTAGGCAGCTGGAGCCGCGACAGCGTCAGCAGGGCTCCGGTGGTTCAAGTCTTGTGCTTCAAGAGGGAGCCGTGACAGCGTCAGTAGGTCTCCGATGGTTCCGTTCCGTAGGTTCGAGGGTGAGCCGCGACAACGTCAGCAGGGCTCAGCGGGTCAGAGTCTGTTCTCCTCAAGGTCAGCCGCGATCAGATCAGCAGGGCTTTCTTGTCCAAGATACAACTGTCGACTGGAGGGAAGGCAGGCTGTCTTATAGTCCTGGAGCTCTTTGATGTCCGGACCCTCATAGGCAGGAGGCCGGAGGTCCGAGGGCTAGGCGCCTGATTGTCTGGGAAGTTGGTTCTTTGATGCTTTGGACCATGCGTCCAGGGAATCCCAGACGCCCATCAGGACCTGGAGCCAGCTCACTAGGAGGCCCAAGGTGCGATCGAAACCAGCCCTCAGGGATAGTTCCGAGGTGTGAGGGGAACCAGTTCCTCGGGAGGGGGCCAGAGGTGTGATGGAAGTCTTGGTTTCGGGTACTTGGTGAGTCGTTCACCCCCTGGGTGGAGCTGGGCGCGCCGGACGCCCAGGCTTAGCTGTGGCCAGGAGAGGCCAGGAGCTGCCGAAAGGAAAGAAGGCGGCCGGCCAGCCGGGGTGGCCAAACATGGAGTCTGGTGGTCACGTGCACGGGTGCAGGCACACGGTCTGGAGATCATCTCAGGTCCGGAGTAAGAGTGTCCTGTATAGGTCTGGGTGGACGGGAATCAGTTCCACCCATAGTTCTGGGGCGGCGGAGATCCGCGAGGACCACGCCACGAGGCCGGGTCCAACATGCGTCCCCTCCAGCTGAAGGACGAGGAGAACTACCCATCCTCTTGGGGGTTCTCTTCGCTGAGGCGGAAGAAGCGGGACAGGCCGTCAGCGTTGGCGTGGTCGGCACCAGGCCTGTGTTCCACAGTAAAATCCATCCCTTGGAGGGAGATGGACCAGCGTAGCAGTTTAGGGTTCTCTCCTCTCATCTGCATGAGCCACCGGAGAGGACGGTGGTCGGTTTGGACCCGGAAGTGGGTCCCGAACAGGTAGGGCCTCCGTTTCTTCAAGGCCCAGACTACTGCGAAGGCCTCTCGCTCGATGGTGCTCCATCTCTGCTCTCGGGGTAGTAGCCTCCGGCTGATAAAGGCTACCGGATGATCAATCCCCTTGTCGTCCACTTGGGAGAGCACGGCTCCGATGCCATGCTCGGAGGCGTCGGTCTGGACCACGAACTCTCGGGAGTAGTCAGGGGCCTGTAGTACTGGAGCGGTGCACATGGCCTGTTTCAATTCTTCGAAAGCCTTCTGACAGGCGGTGGTCCAGATAACCTTCTTGGGGTTGGCCTTGGCTGTTAACTCTGTGAGGGGGCCTACAATACTCCCGTACCCCTTGATGAATCTACGGTATTATCCTGTGAGCCCTAGGAAAGCCCGCACCTCGGTCTGGGTCGTGGGGGTCCCCCAGGCAGTGATCGCGTCTATCTTGGGTTGGAGGGGGGCCACGAGGCCGCTGCCGACCTGGTGTCCTAGGTAGACCACTGAGCTTTGTCCGATTTGGCACTTACTAGCCTTAATGGTGAGCCCGGTTCGACGCAGGGCGTCCAACACCTCCCAAAGGTGGTGCAGGTGCTCGGGCCAGTGAGCACTGAACACCGCAATGTCGTCTAGATAGTCCGCACTGAAACCTTCCAACCCGGCCAGGACCTGGTTGACCAGTCGCTGGAAGGTGGCGGGGCGTTTTTCATGCCGAAGGGCATGACTCGGAAGTGGAAATGGCCATCCGGAGTGGAGAAAGCAGACCTTTCTTGGGCCCTCTCCGTGAGGCCGATCTGCCAGTAGCCACTGGTGAGATCGAAGGTACTAAGGTACTGAGCCGACCCTAGGCGGTCAATCAGTTCGTCGGCTCGGGGGATGGGGTGTGCATCGGTTCGGGTGACTGCGTTGAGTCCGCGGTAGTCTACGCAGAACCTCAGCTCAGGAACGGTGCCGGGGGCGGCTGCCTTCGGAACCAGGACCACGGGACTAGCCCATGGGCTGTCGGAGGCTTCCACCACTCCTAGGTCCAACATTTTGTCGACCTCAGCCTTGATGCAGGCTTGGACTCGGTCTGGGACTCGGTAGGCTCTGTGCCGTACCGGCGGGCTGTCCCCGGTGTCCACGTCGTGGACGCACCAGCTGGTGACGCCGGGAGTGAGGGAGAAGAGGTCCGAGAATTGTCCCAGCAAGTGGCGACATTCTTCACGCTGCAAGGGGGTGAGGGAGGAGGAGAGACTCACTCCCTCTACGGAGCCATCTTGATCCTTTGCACACAGGAGATCAGGTAGAGGGTCCATCTCCTTTTCCTCTCCGTCGTCGGTGGCAAGGAGTAACCCCAACTCAGACCGCACAAAATGGGGTTTGAGCCGGTTTACGTGTAACACTTTCAGGGCGTTCCTGGCTGATTTCGTATCAACGAGGTAGGTGACCTGACTCACCTTAAAGGGTCCAGTCCACTTGTCCTGCAAGGCACAAGGTTCCACTGGGGACATGACCCAAACCTGTTGGCCTGGTTGAAACTCGACCAGAGTGGCATTCTGGTCGTACCAGCGTTTCATCTCCTCTTGGCTGGCTTCCAGGTTGGCCTCGGCCAGTTCGCGAAACTTCCGCGTCTGGTTCCGGAGGGCCAGGATGTAGGAGAATACATCGGGGGTGTGCTCGGGGGAGCTGTCTCCCAGCCTTTCTTGACCAGGCTGAGGGGGCGCCGGACGGGGTGTCCATAGAGCAGCTCAAAAGGGCTAAACCCCAAGGATTTCTGGGGTACCTCTCGGTAGGCGAACAGGAGACAGGGTAGGAGGATGTCCCACTTGCGTCGCAAGGGTTCCTCGAGACCCATGATCATCCTTTTCAGGGTGCGGTTGAACCGCTCAACCAGGCTGTTGCCCTGGGGATGGTAGGGGGTGGTGAACCGGTATGACACCCCACACTGTTGCCAGAGGGACTTCATATACCGGGATATAAAGTTTGTGCCTCGGTCGCTTACCACTTCTCGGGGGAATCCCACCCGTGAGAATATCCCCATGAGGGCCCGGCCCATGACCGGGGCCGTCACGGTCCAGAGGGGGATGGCTTCGGGGTATCGGGTGGCGTGATCGACCAGAACCAGAATGAACCGGTGGCCTAAGGAGGTCCGGGGGTCCAGAGGTCCGACGATGTCGATCCCCACCCTCTCAAAGGGGGTACTGACAACTGGAAAGGGCTGGAGGGGAGCCTTGCGCTTGCCTCCGCATTTGCCGCTAGCCTGACACGTGGGGCAGGACTTGCAGTGGTGTTCCACATCAGCCCGCATGTGGGGCCAGTAGAAATGGGTCACTAGTCATTGGAAGGTCTTATCTTGGCCCAGATGTCCTGCCAGGGGCACATCGTGGGCCAGGTTGAGGAGGAGTCCGCGGAAACGTAGGGGTACCACCAGCACACGGGCTGACCCTAGTTCCGCGGTCTTCTGTTCACTGTACAGTAGGCCGTTTTCCCAGTAAAGGTAATGGGAGCCGGACTGGTCTCCAGCGGCCTGGGCTGCGGCCTGTCGGCGTAGCCCCTCTAGGGCAGGGCAGGAGGTCTGCTCTTGACAAAACTCCTCTCGGGACGGTCCTCCCTCTTGGCGCCACTGGGCCAACTCGGGGAGATCTGCTAGGGTCGGGACTGGTTCGACAGCGGGTCTGAGGGGACCTTCGTCGGATGAGTTTTCTTCGATGGGGGGCTGGTCGAGGACTGTGGGGTGCTCGCCGCCCTCCGGGACATCAGGGGCTGAACTGGGGAACTCGGGCTCTTCGTTCTCGGGGTAGGACATTCTGGCGGTCATGGCTCGGGTGCTCACACAGGCCCACTGGGGCAGTCCTAGCATTGCTAAATGGGTCCTTCTCTCTACCTCTTTCCACTGGGAACTCTCTAAGTCATTCCCCAGGAGGCCGTCTACAGGCATGTCCGTGCGGACTGCGACCTGCAGATCGCCCGAGACCCCCTCCCACTCAAACGGGACCTGGGCTATCCTGCAGGTGCGGACGGAATTATCGGCTGCTATCACTCGACAGGAGGTGTGGGGGATGATCATGGACTCAGGAACTAGCGTGTACCTAACAGACGTGATGCTGGCTCCTGTGTCCCGAAGGGCTCCTATGCTGCGCCCGTTAACCTTTACTGTCTGGCGGTATTTTTCGGTGTTGTCGGGCAGATAATCTCCGGGGACCATCTCACTATTTCCCAGGGAGGCTAGGACCATGGCTGCGGGTTCCCACTCCCCCTGTTCTTCTGTTTCTTCCTCTTCTAAGGCTACTGAGTATATCTGTCTAGTGGTGGGCCCAGTGGGAGTGGATTTCGGGGTTAGGGGACATCGGGGGTCACTGGCATAATGCCCGGTTTGCTGACACTTGAAGCACGTGGAGTTGGGGCGGAGCCCCGGGGGTCCTGCACTTGGGACGGCTCTCGTCGCGGGAGGAGAGCGTGGGGTCTGGTTTCTGGGAGGACTGCGTTGGGGCCCTGCCTGGGAACCTTGTTGCTTGCCCCGACCTCCCCCACCCCGCTGGCGTGAAGATCCTTGGTCGTTCCGCTGAGTGTCTCCCCCGGGCCCCTTCTGGACTCGGGTGGCCACCCATCGATCGGCTTCCACAGCCAGTTTCCGTGGGTTGGCGAGCTTGCTATCTAGGAGATGCTGTCTGAGTTCCACAAAGCAATTGGCGGACAGGTGCTCGTAAGCCACTAAGTCGACTAGGCCTTCGAAGGTAGTCACATTGCTGCCCTTGATCCACCCGTCTAGGGCCCGGGTGTAGTAGTTCACATAGTCTACCCAGGTGGTGCCAGGAATCTTTTTGCACTCCCTAAACCGCTGGCGGTACATTTCCGGGGTGAGGCCGTAGCGGAATAGGAGGGCGTCTTTCATGTGGGGGTAGGCGTTCATGTGTGCCGTCGGTAGGTCCAGCAGGGTGTCTCTCCACTCGCTGAGGAAGCGGCTCCACAGGCCGGCCCCCCAATCCTTCTCGGGGACCCGGTGAGCAGACATGGCCACCTCGTAGGCTTTGAACCACTGCTGGATGTCGTCCCCTTTGTAAAATTCCTTTACAACGTCCTTGGTGATATGCACCTTCGTTTCTTTGGGGACCACCTGCTCCCCAAGGCCCGGTGATCCGGTTGCGTCTTTTCTTGCTTTTAATTCGAGCTCTTTGAGGCTGCGCTCGTGCTCGAGCTGAAGTTTCCGTCCTTCATGCTCCCTCTGGAGCTTCTTCTCCTCTAGTTCTCCTTGGAGCCGTAACTGCTCCACTGCCAACTTTTTTTCTGCGAGTTTGAGTTCGCCCTCCAATTTGAGGCGCGCTAGTTCGAGCTCATGGCTTCGGTCACGTTCTCGATCGGCCATCTCCTCCGATGACCGCTCTCTCCCGGTTGCTGGGCTCCGGGACGGTTGCTGGACTCTCTCACCGGTCGGTGTACCGGGTTCGGTCTGTGGTCTCCCTCCCTCTTCTTCGATCGGGGAAGAGGTGCTCCGGACTCGACCCAAGCGGTTAGTGCTTTCTGGAAATCATCCTTGGTGCTTAGTCCGGTACTTGGGATACTCAGTTCTTTGCAGAACTGTTTCAGCTCTCTATCGGTGTAGTCTTCCAGGAGGTCCTTGTCGAAGGTTGTCTTTACACCAGATTCTGTAGTCGTCATTGTTGCTCTTCTTTTCTTGTGCGTTTGCTGCGTGTGGGTTCAGGTAGTGTGTCAGTGGTACGATCTTTTTAGACGTAGGTTCGTATCGCGTCGCTGCCACCAATGTTGGAAGGCGGTGACCCCAGGGGTCAAGAGAGCTCTCCTAACCGCCTGGGACCTCCTCTCCCACAATTACTGCTGAGTCTTATTGAGGGGGAGTCCTCGCCGGGGAGGACTGATTGTACACACTGGCGACACACCACACTTATGAACGGACACCACACCGTGATTCTTTATCAAGAGATACTTTATCAAGATTAAAAGTAGGGAGCAATACACAGCGATCGAGGGATCGCGAAAGTCTTGTAAAGAGGGATCGGGGAAGCGGGACAGTCTTAGGATGCCAGCTGGCACGCCACGCACCCTGCGCACAGTTCTCAATCTTCGAACTGGGGGGTACGGGGGCTGGCGATGGGACTTGCTGTCCTACTCACTTCTGGTTCCAGGTGATCGTGAGGGTAGCGTCGATGGTCCAGCCGGACCAGAGAGTTCGTCAAGCCGCGACGGGGTCAGCAGGGCTTGGTCAGGAGTACTCCGTCGTACTCGTAGGCAGCTGGAGCCGCGACAGCGTCAGCAGGGCTCCGGTGGTTCAAGTCTTGTGCTTCAAGAGGGAGCCGTGACAGCGTCAGCAGGTCTCCGATGGTTCCGTTCCGTAGGTTCGAGGGTGAGCCGCGACAACGTCAGCAGGGCTCAGCGGGTCAGAGTCTGTTCTCCTCAAGGTCAGCCGCGATCAGATCAGCAGGGCTTTCTTGTCCAAGATACAACTGTCGACTGGAGGGAAGGCAGGCTGTCTTATAGTCCTGGAGCTCTTTGATGTCCGGACCCTCATAGGCAGGAGGCAGGAGGTCCGAGGGCTAGGCGCCTGATTGTCTGGGCGGTTGGTTCTTTGATGCTTTGGACCATGCGTCCAGAGAATCCCAGACGCCCATCAGGACCTGGAGCCAGCTCACTAGGAGGCCCAAGGTGCGATCGAAACCAGCCCTCAGGGATAGTTCCGAGGTGTGAGGGGAACCAGTTCCTCGGGAGGGGGCCAGAGGTGTGATGGAAGTCTTGGTTTCGGGTACTTGGTGAGTCGTTCACCCCCTGGGTGGAGCTGGGCGCGCCGGACGCCCAGGCTTAGCTGTGGCCAGGAGAGGCCAGGAGCTGCCGAAAGGAAAGAAGGCGGCCGGCCAGCCGGGGTGGCCAAACATGGAGTCTGGTGGTCATGTGCACGGGTGCAGGCACGCGGTCTGGAGATCGTCTCAGGTCCGGAGTAAGAGTGTCCTGTATAGGTCTGGGTGGACGGGAATCAGTTCCACCCATAGTTCTGGGGCGGCGGAGATCCGCGAGGACCACGCCACGAGGCCGGGTCCAAAATGCGTCCCCTCCAGCTGAAGGACGAGGAGAACTACCCATCCTCTTGGGGGTTCTCTTCGCTGAGGCGGAAGAAGCGGGACAGGCCGTCAGCGTTGGCGTGGTCGGCACCAGTCCTGTGTTCCACAGTAAAATCCATCCCTTGGAGGGAGATGGACCAGCGTAGCAGTTTAGGGTTCTCTCCTCTCATCTGCATGAGCCACCGGAGAGGACGGTGGTCGGTTTGGACCCGGAAGTGGGTCCCGAACAGGTAGGGCCTCAGTTTCTTCAAGGCCCAGACTACTGCGAAGGCCTCTCGCTCGATGGTGCTCCATCTCTGCTCTCGGGGTAGTAGCCTCCGGCTGATAAAGGCTACCGGATGATCAATCCCCTTGTCGTCCACTTGGGAGAGCACGGCTCCGATGCCGTGCTCGGAGGCGTCGGTCTGGACCACGAACTCTCGGGAGTAGTCAGGGGCCTGTAGTACTGGAGCGGTGCACATGGCCTGTTTCAATTCTTCGAAAGCCTTCTGACAGGCGGTGGTCCAGATAACCTTCTTGGGGTTGGCCTTGGCTGTTAACTCTGTGAGGGGGCCTACAATACTCCTGTACCCCTTGATGAATCTACGGTATTATCCTGTGAGCCCTAGGAAAGCCCGCACCTCGGTCTGGGTCGTGGGCGTCCCCCAGGCAGTGATCACGGCTATCTTGGGTTGGAGGGGGGCCACGAGGCCGCTGCCGACCTGGTGTCCTAGGTAGACCACTGAGCTTTGTCCGATTTGGCACTTACTAGCCTTAATGGTGAGCCCGGTTCGACGCAGGGCGTCCAACACCTCCCAAAGGTGGTGGTGCTCGGGCCAGTGAGCACTGAACACCGCAATGTCGTCTAGATAGTCCGCACTGAAACCTTCCAACCCGGCCAGGACCTGGTTGACCAGTCGCTGGAAGGTGGCGGGGGCGTTTTTCATGCCGAAGGGCATAACTCGGAAGTGGAAATGGCCATCCGGAGTGGAGAAAGCAGACCTTTCTTGGGCCCTCTCCGTGAGGCCGATCTGCCAGTAGCCACTGGTGAGATCGAAGGTACTAAGGTACTGAGCCGACCCTAGGCGGTCAATCAGTTCGTCGGCTCGGGGGATGGGGTGTGCATTGGTTTGGGTGACTGCGTTGAGTCCGCGGTAGTCTACGCAGAACCTCAGCTCAGGAACGGTGCCGGGGCGGCTGCCTTCGGAACCAGGACCACGGGACTAGCCCATGGGCTGTCGGAGGCTTCCACCACTCCTAGGTCCAACATTTTGTCGACCTCAGCCTTGATGCAGGCTCGGACTCGGTCTGGGACTCGGTAGGCTCTGTGCCGTACCGGCGGGCTGTCCCCGGTGTCCACGTCGTGGACGCACCAGCTGGTGACGCCGGGAGTGAGGGAGAAGAGGTCCGAGAATTGTCCCAGCAAGTGGCGACATTCTTCACGCTGCAAGGGGGTGAGGGAGGAGGAGAGACTCACTCCCTCTACGGAGCCATCTTGATCCTTTGCACACAGGAGATCAGATAGAGGGTCCATCTCCTTTTCCTCTCCGTCGTCGGTGGCAAGGAGTAACCCCAACTCAGACCGCACAAAATGGGGTTTGTGCCGGTTTACGTGTAACACTTTCAGGGCGTTCCTGGCTGATTTCGTATCAACGAGGTAGGTGACCTGACTCTTGCGCTCTATCACCTTAAAGGGTCCAGTCCACTTGTCCTGCAAGGCACAAGGTTCCACTGGGGACATGACCCAAACCTGTTGGCCTGGTTGAAACTCGACCAGAGTGGCATTCTGGTCGTACCAGCGTTTCATCTCCTCTTGGCTGGCTTCCAGGTTGGCCTCGGCCAGTTCGCGAAACTTCCGCGTCTGGTTCCGGAGGGCCAGGACGTAGGAGAATACGTCGGGGGGGTGTGCTCGGGGGAGCTGTTTCCCAGCCTTCCTTGACCAGGCTGAGGGGGCACCGGACGGGGTGTCCATAGAGCAGCTCAAAAGGGCTAAACCCCAAGGATTTCTGGGGTACCTCTCGGTAGGCGAACAGGAGACAGGGTAGGAGGATGTCCCACTTGCGTCGCAAGGGTTCCTCGAGACCCATGATCATCCTTTTCAGGGTGCGGTTGAACCGCTCAACCAGGCAGTTGCCCTGGGGATGGTAGGGGGTGGTGAACCGGTATGACACCCCACACTGTTGCCAGAGGGACTTCATATACCGGGATATAAAGTTTGTGCCTCGGTCGCTTACCACTTCTCGGGGGAATCCCACCCGTGAGAATATCCCCATGAGGGCCCAGCCCATGACCGGGGCCGTCACGGTCCGGAGGGGGATGGCTTCGGGGTATCGGGTGGCGTGATCGACCAGAACCAGAATGAACCGGTGGCCTAAGGAGGTCCGGGGGTCCAGAGGTCCGACGATGTCGATCCCCACCCTCTCAAAGGGGGTACTGACAACTGGAAAGGGCTGGAGGGGAGCCTTGCGCTTGCCTCCGCATTTGCCGCTAGCCTGACACGTGGGGCAGGACTTGCAGTGGTGTTCCACATCAGCCCGCATGTGGGGCCAGTAGAAATGGGTCACTAGTCATTGGAAGGTCTTATCTTGGCCCAGATGTCCTGCCAGGGGCACATCGTGGGCCAGGTTGAGGAGGAGTCCGCGGAAACGTAGGGGTACCACCAGCACACGGGCTGACCCTAGTTCCGCGGTCTTCTGTTCACTGTACAGTAGGCCGTTTTCCCAGTAAAGGTAATGGGAGCCGGACTGGTCTCCAGCGGCCTGGGCTGCGGCCTGTCGGCGTAGCCCCTCTAGGGCAGGGCAGGAGGTCTGCTCTTGGCAAAACTCCTCTCGGGACGGTCCTCCCTCTTGGCGCCACTGGGCCAACTCAGGGAGATCTGCTAGGGTCGGGACTGGTTCGACAGCGGGTCTGAGGGGACCTTCGTCGGATGAGTTTTCTTCGATGGGGGGCTGGTCGAGGACTGTGGGGTGCTCGCCGCCCTCCGGGACATCAGGGGCTGAACTGGGGAACTCGGGCTCTTCGTTCTCGGGGTAGGACATTCTGGCGGTCATGGCTCGGGTGCTCACACAGGCCCACTGGGGCAGTCCTAGCATTGCTAAATGGGTCCTTCTCTCTACCTCTTTCCACTGGGAACTCTCTAAGTCATTCCCCAGGAGGCCGTCTACAGGCATGTCCGTGCGGACTGCGACCCGCAGATCGCCCGAGACCCCCTCCCACTCAAACGGGACCTGGGCTATCCTGCAGGTGCGGACGGAATTATCGGCTGCTATCACTCGACAGGAGGTGTGGGGGATGATCATGGACTCAGGAACTAGCGTGTACCTAACAGACGTGATGCTGGCTCCTGTGTCCCGAAGGGCTCCTATGCTGCGCCCGTTAACCTTTACTGTCTGGCGGTATTTTTCGGTGTTGTCGGGCAGATAATCTCCGGGGACCATCTCACTATTTCCCAGGGAGGCTAGGACCATGGCTGCGGGTTCCCACTCCCCCTGTTCTTCTGTTTCTTCCTCTTCTAAGGCTACTGAGTATATCTGTCTAGTGGTGGGCCCAGTGGGAGTGGATTTCGGGGTTAGGGGACATCGGGGGTCACTGGCATAATGCCCGGTTTGCTGACACTTGAAGCACGTGGAGTTGGGGCAGAGCCCCGGGGGTCCTGCACTTGGGACGGCTCTCGTCGCGGGAGGAGAGCGTGGGGTCTGGTTTCTGGGAGGACTGCGCTGGGGCCCTGACTGGGAACCTTGTTGCTTGCCCCGACCTCCCCCACCCCGCTGGCGTGAAGATCCTTGGTCGTTCCGCTGAGTGTCTCCCCCGGGCCCCTTCTGGACTCGGGTGGCCACCCATCGATCGGCTTCCACAGCCAGTTTCCGTGGGTTGGCGAGCTTGCTATCTAGGAGATGCTGTCTGAGTTCCACAAAGCAATTGGCGGACAGGTGCTCGTAAGCCACTAAGTCGACTAGGCCTTCGAAGGTAGTCACATTGCTGCCCTTGATCCACCCGTCTAGGGCCCGGGTGTAGTAGTTCACATAGTCTACCCAGGTGGTGCCAGGAATCTTTTTGCACTCCCTAAACCGCTGGCGGTACATTTCCGGGGTGATGCCGTAGCGGAATAGGAGGGCGTCTTTCATGTGGGGGTAGGCGTTCATGTGTGCCGTCGGTAGGTCCAGCAGGGTGTCTCTCCACTCGCTGAGGAAGCGGCTCCACAGGCCGGCCCCCCAATCCTTCTCGGGGACCCGGTGAGCGGACATGGCCACCTCGTAGGCTTTGAACCACTGCTGGATGTCGTCCCCTTTGTAAAATTCCTTTACAACGTCCTTGGGGATATGCACCTTCGTTTCTTTGGGGACCACCTGCTCCCCAAGGCCCGGTGATCCGGTTGCGTCTTTTCTTGCTTTTAATTCGAGCTCTTTGAGGCTGCGCTCGTGCTCGAGCTGAAGTTTCCGTCCTTCATGCTCCCTCTGGAGCTTCTTCTCCTCTAGTTCTCCTTGGAGCCGTAACTGCTCCACTGCCAACTTTTTTTCTGCGAGTTTGAGTTCGCCCTCCAATTTGAGGCGCGCTAGTTCGAGCTCATGGCTTCGGTCACGTTCTCGATCGGCCATCTCCTCCGATGACCGCTCTCTCCCGGTTGCTGGGCTCCGGGACGGTTGCTGGACTCTCTCACCGGTCGGTGTACCGGGTTCGGTCTGTGGTCTGCCTCCCTCGTCTTCGATCGGGGAAGAGGTGCTCCGGACTCGACCCAAGCGGTTAGTGCTTTCTGGAAATCATCCTTGGTGCTTAGTCCGGTACTTGGGATACTCAGTTCTTTGCAGAACTGTTTCAGCTCTCTATGGGTGTAGTCTTCCAGGAGGTCCTTGTCGAAGGTTGTCTTTACACCAGATTCTGTAGTCGTCATTGTTGCTCTTCTTTTCTTGTGCGTTTGCTGCGTGTGGGTTCAGGTAGTGTGTCAGTGGTACGATCTTTTTAGACGTAGGTTTGTATCGCGTCGCTGCCACCAATGTTGGAAGGCGGTGACCCCAGGGGTCAAGAGAGCTCTCCTAACCGCCTGGGACCTCCTCTCCCACAATTACTGCCGAGTCTTATTGAGGGGGAGTCCTCGCCGGGGAGGACTGATCGTACACACTGGCGACACACCACACTTATGAACGGACACCACACCGTGATTCTTTATCAAGAGATACTTTATCAAGATTAAAAGTAGGGAGCAATACACAGCGATCGAGGGATCGCGAAAGTCTTGTAAAGAAGGATCGGGGAAGCGGGACAGTCTTAGGATGCCAGCTAGCAAGCCACGCACCCTGCGCACAGTTCTCAATCCTCGAACTGGGGGGTACGGGGGCTGGCGATGGGACTTGCTGTCCTACTCACTTCTGGTTCCAGGTGATCGTGAGGGTAGCGTCGATGGTCCAGCCGGACCAGAGAGTTCGTCAAGTCGCGACGGGGTCAGCAGGGCTTGGTCAGGAGTACTCCGTCGTACTCGTAGGCAGCTGGAGCCGCGACAGCGTCAGCAGGGCTCCGGTGGTTCAGGTCTTGTGCTTCAAGAGGGAGCCGTGACAGCGTCAGCAGGTCTCCGATGGTTCCGTTCCGTAGGTTCGAGGGTGAGCCGCGACAACGTCAGCAGGGCTCAGCGGGTCAGAGTCTGTTCTCCTCAAGGTCAGCCGCGATCAGATCAGCAGGGCTTTCTTGTCCAAGATACAACTGTCGACTGGAGGGAAGGCAGGCTGTTTTATAGTCCTGGAGCTCTTTGATGTCCGGACCCTCATAGGCAGGAGGCCGGAGGTCCGAGGGCCAGGCGCCTGATTGTCTGGGCGGTTGGTTCTTTGATGCTTTGGACCATGCGTCCAGGGAATCCCAGATGCCCATCAGGACCTGGAGCCAGCTCACTAGGAGGCCCAAGGTGTGATCGAAACCAGCCCTCAGGGATAGTTCCGAGGTGTGAGGGGAACCAGTTCCTCGGGAGGGGGCCGGAGGTGTGATGGAAGTCTTGGTTTCGGGTACTTGGTGAGTCGTTCGCCCCCTGGGTGGAGCTGGGCGCGCCGGACGCCCAGGCTTAGCTGTGGCCAGGAGAGGCCAGGAGCTGCCGAAAGGAAAGAAGGCGACCGGCCAGCCGGGGTGGCCAAACATGGAGTCTGATGGTCACGTGCACGGGTGCAGGCACGCGGTCTGGAGATCGTCTCAGGTCCGGAGTAAGAGTGTCCTGTATAGGTCTGGGTGGATGGGAATCAGTTTCACCCATAGTTCTGGGGCGGCGGAGATCCGCGAGGACCACGCCACAAGGCCGGGTCCAACAAGCCCCATGAAACTGAGATACATTTTCAAACGTATGTCTAGCTTTATTATTTATTGCCCGGGTTTAGAGGCAGGCTAATTCAGAACAGTAAATGGCGAAACAAGAAATATTGTAAATGCTGCAAATGATACAATGGAAGAATATACATTTCACATCATCAATTCGATTGCCCTCAAATCTATTTCTCATTCTATTTGTAAGAAGGGACGGCTTTTTTCTGTAAGTGACTGCTTTGGCCAGCGACATTATGACACAGGTGCTATATAGGAGCTTCAGTCTGTAAAGAGAAGATTTTTAGGTATAGCCATGCGCTTGCATCTGTGAGTTTTTCCACCTGTGTGCATTTCCTCTGCAAAGGTGATATTCATATGGTATAATGTTATGTCCATATGAGCAAAATCAAACCAAATGCTTCCTATGTAAATGAGATACATTATGTTTACTTTTTTTCGTATTTTCTATGAACGACACTAATAGGCCTCATTAGAATTTGAGATCTGAGACAACACTGCAGATCTGTTTTGTTTCACTCGAACATTTCAGCTACTAAAAGCTGCCAAACTCTCCTGGTGAAACTAGAGCGGTAACTGAGGCCTGACCTGGTCAGTTGAACCCACCAATACTGGTCCCTCGAATAAATCCTCATTTCTGGATAGAGCCTCATGTATCGGAACTTAACCTGAATTACTGGTTCCTCTGCTTTCTGTAACTCTGGAGTGGGAGAGAGGGTGGCATATTTACAAAAGTAAGGCTGGGCCAATCCAATGTTAATGGCGATGAGGGGTAAAGAGATTGCAAACGAAGCATTGCTGGAACATATTTCCCTTGCGCAGATGAGTGCTTCGTTCAATTTTATGAAACTACACAATCTGGGCGGAGTCGCGTGGACATGTCTATGGCGCAGTTCCTATAAACAATACTTAGATTGCCAGAAAAAATATTCTTTAGAACATGGTCAGTGCATTCTGACCAATCAGAGACCAGTGCGTCAACACTTTACTAGGCTCACACTGGCAATAATAATCCTAATCAAGAATTTGAAATTGATAATCAAGCAATTACGTTAAAGATATGAGCAGTAGTACAGGAGGGTAGCCTGATAATATGGGAGAAACAATAAAGATGAGAAAAGATAACAGTGGTGGTCGACTCAGGTAAGCACAGTGAGGTGGAGGAGGGCGCGACAGGGGGAAGCCGACGAACGACTGAATAGGTATTATTTATTTATTTAATTACACCTATTCCGTCATATTAGGACCTCCCCCCTCTCCCACCCTGCCCTACCCCCACCCCGTCCCACTTCCCCACCGCGTTTACCTGTGCCGGGCGCAACTAAAAGATAAGGGTGGGCACATCAGTTTCATGGAAGGTCAATAAAGGGCACATATTGCTGGCCGGCTGGAAATGGAAAGTATGAGAGACGAGAGAGGGTCAAGAGATGAAGGTCAGCAAGGAACATTATGCCAAGTTCACTTGAAGAACACTTCCGCAAGTGTATGGGAGAAAATATTTGGGAGGGATATAAAATACAGAGACCAAGAATATCTCTGTTTTATTTGTCTTTATTTAAAGCAAGTATATAGTAAAAAGGGCAAAGAGGAGGAAGAGAGAGGAGTGGAGAGTTCGCTTGTAGAGGAAAAATGAATCACGTGGGGTGGTGTCTGGAGAAGATTCATGAACATGGTGTACGATCAGTCTGGGCCACGAGGGCACCCTCATGAGCGAAGATCCTTCTTCTACCTCGCTGCGAATACCTGGAACTCCCAGCCTATACACCTCAGGAAAACACAGTCACTGCCACAATTCAGGAAGGAGCTTAAGACCGGGCTCTTCGACTGAACCGCAGACCCAGACCCACCACACCCACAGGACTTGAGACTCTCACGGGTGAGTAGTTGTGCTTTATAAGACCTTGATTGATTGATTGGTATGGGGGTTCCAGCGAGCTTTTACTTATCCCTTTGTGTGCACTCACTCACTGCATCCGCCTGCAGGTAGAACTCTGCCCCCCTTTAAAATGGAGGCCGGGTGGTCATCTCCAGTGAAAGACAGAACATCCGTTTGTCACTGAAAAAAGCACTGGTGAAGGAAATGGGATCATGCGAAAAGAGATTGCTTCAAAGAAGGGGAGAGAAGACAAGGTTGGTGTAAATCTGCACTAGCCTTTCATCCTCACCCCTCTGAATAGTAACAAGTGTGTTTTAGGCGGATCGTTGCTGCAGGCCACGTATCTAATTTGACTTTGTTACACACCGACTACAGACTAAATACTTGGTAATACAAACAGCCTATACTGAGAATGAGTTATAAGGCACAGACACTGTGGTTACTGCTGTGGGATTCAGGCTCAGTGGTGCTCAGTTCACCGTCTTTAATTAAACTAGTAACCTTAACAGACTCCTACCAAAGGCAGTGCTTTAAATGGGCCGGTTCTGAGTACTGGCACTTTTTTATTTTGAGAGGGAGAGTACCTGCACTTCTCCAGAAAAGCGTAGGGCCAGATTTACAAGCCCCTTGCGCTGCCAGTACCTCACTTTTTGTGACGCGCTGGCAGCGCATTTCCATGCCCCATATTTACAAGGACAGAAAAAGCCACCCTGCGTGGCTTTT
Source organism: Lissotriton vulgaris (assembly GCF_964263255.1). Taxonomy (NCBI): domain Eukaryota; kingdom Metazoa; phylum Chordata; class Amphibia; order Caudata; family Salamandridae; genus Lissotriton; species Lissotriton vulgaris. The sequence continues at coordinate 1,477,845,828 of NC_141691.1, forward strand.
CCTGTCCTTGTAAATATGGCCCCTTTACACGGAGCACTTTGTGTGAAAGGGGCGTGCCATGGGTGTTGCTGCGGGAGTTCCCACGCAACACCCATGGAACGAGACACATTTCCAAATTTACGAAGAATTGTAAATCTGGAAATGCGTCAGAATGTTACGCCACCCTAGGGGTGACGTAGTGAGGCGCAAGGAGGAGAAATGTTTTCATTTCTCCTAATTTTTTTCCTCTATCAATGCGTGCTGCATTCTACAGCACACATTGAAAGAGGAAAATTCCATTAGTGATTGTTTTTGTGCAGGGAGGTGTCCCTTCCTGCACAAAAACAACTCCCCATGACGCAGGTATCCTTGCACCATGGTGCAAGGGTGCCTGCGCCGGCGCATGGCAGCTAGTTGTGCGCCAGCGCAGGGGAGAGCACAGGAATGCGACATATCCTTGTAAATATGTTGCATTTCTGTGCTCTGAAAGTGCCGCAGCATGGCGCAGCCACAGGGCTTGCAGTGCCGCGCTGCAATACTTTCTTGTAGATCTGCCCCGCAGTACTTTTAATTGGAGAGTACCGGCACTTCTCAGAAACAGGCAGGTACTCTGTTACAGAGTGCCTGAACTTCTATTTTCCCATTTCACGCATTGACCAAAGGTGCATTCGGTTGGAGCCAGCACTTGAAATGGAAACAGAAGAATGCAGGTATTCAATGTCCCAGAGCACTTGTTTGCCTCTTATAAGTGCAGTAATGTTCTCTTTGGAGTGTTGCAACGGTGCTGAGAAGTGACTGCACCCGCATTTTCAATGTTTTTTATTGTTTTTTTTTTTTGCAGTTTTATATAGCGCAAACTCGACCCGAAGGTATCAGAGCGCTTTACTTGAGCACAAGTTGCGTTACAGACAGACACATCCATTTTTTTAGGCAAAACGAAAGTCCGGGCACTTAGTACCGGGCACCTGTTTGTGTAAGTAGCACCACCATTGACAAACAGTCCTTAAGTGTCTGAAACACATGTCCGCTCAGGAGAGGAGCTGAAAACTGAACTGTCCCCGATTCACGGCGCACCTGGACAAGCCCGCGGGGCCGGCATTACGGCCTTCCATAGGACGTGCACGTGCTTGCGTTTTTCCTGTCTCCACAGAAAATATGTATCTTGTGTCTTTCTCATCTTGCAAGAGAATGACAGAGGAGCAGCTGTTACAAGTAATCACAGTGACACCATTGCTGAGACAAACATTTTCACGATGATACATGGGAACATTAAATCCAAACCACATTGTTTAACTAAAGCATGCCTTGACTCCAGCAGGGGAATGCCACCATGTGGAAAGTAAAGGAAGAGTTTACAGTTTAGAAAACATGACAAGGCTGAAAACTTAAAGCTGCATTTTGTAATAGCGTCATTTTATGAGGAAACAGTGAACCCGCTGTGCTTTGTATAATAACTTATAGTTTATGAGGCGTCCGCTTACTTTGGTGGCAAGAACCATCACAGTTTTGATTGCCCTGGGGAGTGGCAGCAACTTGTTAATGGTTTGCTCCATTATGGGGTGGTTGCATGCCAAAGAAGATGGCGCTGTGAGCTCTGTCCAGATTTCCTTCTCCATTGAGACACATCACACCCATAACTCATAGGCTGTGCGGCATCTAATGTATTCAAGATGTACAGAACGACAGTCCAAGCCCAGGTCTTCACTCTTAGATGGGGAGCTATGCTTCACACTGGTGTCTGTAACTCTATGTTAATCCCATCCTACAAGTCACAATGCGCCACAGAAACGAAGCGAAGAATTACGAAAGAATTGCTGACATCCTGAAGGGGACGCATTTGGTGCCCACCCAGCTCTGCACCATAATCAAACTTCACTACATCACATAATAGGGCGCACAAGATGGAGTACACCTATAGCACACTTGCTCATCACAATTAGCCACTTTACACTCTAGCTAACATGATAAAGGAGTCAAGATTTTGCCGGGCTCAACATCAAGAAGTACAAAAATGAGAGAATCAGAAGTCACGTCTTATCCCCCTCAGAATTGAGGATCTTGGTCAGCACCCTACCTCCTATCAGACGTGCCGCCTCACTCCTGCAGGCCAGAAAGGAACCGCCTCTTCACTGGCACATATGCGAAACCCTTTCTAGCTCCTCCCTCTCAGGGCCATCAGTGCAACCCCCACAACCAGTCTCTCAAACCTTACTGTACATGATCTTGAGTTGTTCCACCTCACCGTATTCCTACTATGCCTGCCTGGTCACTATGTACAGTTTGACCTGCTCTCCACCTAGATTTGGGTTAAGAAACAGTACTTAAAAGCCCAATCCAGTTCCCTCAATCTCAAAACACTTGTTTGTCCAAATGTGATATTCCCTAAATTAATTATGCTCTTCAACCGCCGATCCTATGAAAACTAGCTCTCTTTGAACACTATTTTTTCTTGCCCTAATGACGCATCACTAGCAATGAGGTTTGCAAATGCATTTGTGTGTTTGTTTCATAATGTGTGGCGGTGTCTGGAGGCAATTACTACATTGTCTGCTTTTACTTGATGGACTCTTTGAAGGATTAAATATTACACACTGTGAATAAAGAGAGGCACATATTAGCAAAGCAAATGTAGGCGACTTCCAGGGATGGAGCTAATGAAGAAAACATGGTCCTTGCACTGAGATAAACCTCTGGCTCTGTGCCTCTGGAAGATGAAGTGCCGCATGCTGTTTTATTCTTTGAGTGGGAGAAAGTAACTTCTTTCCGTTCCATGTGACAATTTGCAAAACTCGATCAAAGTGAAATGTTTGCTCCCACATAGCAATCTCAGGCCAAGTTTAAATGCTAGTCTAGTAGCTAAATATGCAGTGGTTAGACTATTCTACAGAGAAACAGTTGTAAGTCGAGGTGTGCGACATTACAATTCTGCTCTCAAAAGGCCGAGAGATTCACATTTTCCACTCCATTAAGCCTTACCTCTGGCTGGGATCTCCCACTAAAACTTTTTGTGGGAGATTGTGTGCCTCATGTTTAGCTCTATAAGATAGCAGTATTGCTTAATGATCTTCATCCATATTCTAGACTCTCCAATGGTTATAAACATTCAGAATTTCTTGTGTTTTTTCAAACCCTCTGCAACAAAAAAATGATATCATGAATCTGTTCTGATACCACTTTTACCAATCTACAAAGTTTCTTTCCTTTGCCCCATGTAAATACGAGGGATGCTATAATTAGGTGAAAATAATGTTGAAAACATAGTTTCAAAGGAATAAAACCACTGAACATCACCAGTTATAGTTATCTCAAGTAACTATAGCTCATGCTCTAAAGTAACTATTACTCGCGCCCCCCACCATTCACAGTGTTGCCATCAATGATGTAATTTCAGATGTTGTAGTGATATTATCAATGATGTCATAGAACATGTCATGACTGATGTAATATGTGAGATAATTAGCAGTGAATGGCAAGGGTGCCCCTTTAACCTTTGTTTCTAGTGAATTTCTAAGGTTAAAAAAAAACATAAAGTAAGATATTATATGATAATGTTACAGTTCCTATCACGTCAAGATGTCCATTGTCTTGCGTGGCATGGGACTGGATGTAGGGTCAGGCCATAGGCCTGACCCTGGGCCCAATCCCCCTGTGGCACTCAACTCCCAGATATGCATTGGCCTTCGGCCGCAAGCCCCCTCTCAAAATTATAATATTGCCCCAGAGGATAGGGTCCTCTGGCCTTTTGAAAGCTCAGGGAGTGGGGCCGCCCCCTACTCAATAAGAAAACATTGTGCAGACCTTATGGGCCCTGACCCACCCAGGACAGGTGTCTACCATTAAAGAAAGTATTTACTGCAGAGCCATGAACCCTCAGCAAATTTGCTGTAAATTTTTAAAAACATTATTATGTTTTTGGCCCTGGGCCCCCCTCCCCCCAACCAGGCATAGGTGGCAAGGGGGGCTAACCTGGTCCCCTGTATGCTTTCTTTTTCTTACTAATTTTCAGGACAGAGGATTGAGTGCCTGAGTCCTAAAATGACTGCCACCTAGATCTTCTCTAGATCTGTCGGCTCCGCAGTTCCTTCTCAAAGTATGCTTTCTGCACCAAGAGCTAGCTTTCTGACACATTTGGTGTAATGTGTTATCAAAAGAGACTAGATTAAATATGACCAATATTGTTAGGACTCTGATTAGATTTGTCATGGGCTCCTCGTTGGTGAGTTCATGAAGACCTCACCCACCAACCTGGTTGGTGACATGCTTCATCATCAGGCCCACCCAGTGACACCTAATGTGTTCCGGGTGTGCTGCGACGCCTGATTACAGCGGAGCTGGTATTTTACTGAGAGTGCAGTGTGAGGTGTAAAGTGAAGTGTGAGTTAAAACGGCTTGGCGAGGGTCCCAGTACCCGAGGGTAAATTAAATTTTAATAACTGGACCCCCGTCAACGGTTAAAATAAGGCTTGGGGATGTTTAAGGGAGGCGAGTTACTACCTCCTACATCCATCAGTTGGTCGACATGTTTCAGCCAGTGCCTTAAACTAAATCTGGCTTTCCTCAGGACCTTTTTAAAATAGAGTGAAGTGCAGGTTAAAAAGGAGTGTAATCCAGGCTATGTGTTACACTCACTAAGGTGTTTCTCTAAGTGTGAGAGGGGATTCCCTTCTCATATATGCGCTTAGATTTTGCAGCCAATGCTTTCAGGAGTGAAGCGGTAAGGGGTTGACCAGCTTTTCTGGTCAGAGCCTGCCTTGTACCTGTTGCACCGTCCTCGTACTCCGGTGTTCAAACTTCCTATGTAAAATTGAATAGTTTAAATATGTTTTGCCTTCCCCTCCCCCTGCTTCTTGGCCCCGCTTGACAGATCATCTCAAAACTTTCCAGGAAGGAGTGGAAGAAGAAGCTGAAATGTTTGAACTTTGTTTTGGAAAGATTCATCAAAGAAGCCAAAGTTCTGAGCAAACCAAAAATATATATGCATATTGTTTTCTTCTCACTTAATCAAGATCACATAAATTGGGTTGTCAATGGGTGATTAGCGTGATTGTGATTTCTCTGTAGGTTAAGAAGCCATTTTGATTTGAGGCACCTGAAAAGGGTTAGCATTGCGCAAGAGTAGTGAACTGGGAAGGATGTAACACAGGAGTTTATTTGAGAGAAAGCATGCTCCTTCTGGATGAAAAGTCCTATGCGCCAGACAGAGGGACTTGAATAAAATACCCTTGGCAGGATTTTATAAAAGATCCTCATGGGTAAAAATTACAAGGTGGAGAGTTTATTCGCATGGACAGTGAGTGATAGATCGCAATCCATTGGCACCCCTATGATGCGAAATAAAGCTGCTGCCGCTGGCGAAAAGTTGTCTCCTGTGGGCTAAACATTTGTCTGCAGGGAAGGTCCCCATCTGACAAAGCACAATTGCCTTCTTGTTGCTGCTACATTTATGTGAGTTGATGCCCAATCAGCTAGAGATACACCTCATGGAATCGTAAAAAGCAGAAATTGTGGGTTGGGATCCCCTGTCACAGGTGATGATCAATTGTGTGTCTTCTGCATAGTTGAAAAACTTTAGTCCATGGAATCTGATCAGGAGAGCTGGTTGTCTAAGGTAGACAATAAACAATGTTGGGCTCAGGGAGGAATCTTAGGGCACCGCCAGGATAACTGGTTTAAAAGAGGAGCGATGAAGAGGACGATGTATTGCTTGAGTTCTGTCCTTCAGATATGACTTACAATATCAGAACACTGAGCCTCTGACCACAAACCTCTGCAAATATGACTATTAAGAATTACCATGGTTGACACTATCAGAGGCAGCGACAGGTAAAGCACCACTAAGACAACCTGATGCCCCCTGTCTGCTGCCATGCAAAAACAATGTGTTGTTAGTTGCAAATACAGAATGATATTCCATAAACACCATATCAACCTCCTGTTAGGAGTATTCAGTCACAAATTAGAAAGGGGGTCTAGTTGAACACTCTCCTAATATTGTCTCAACTATGCAGGATCATAATGACGCAACCACAAAATAGGGTGTTCTAAGATAGCCAATACGTTTCCGCGGCAGGCACCCATTGGCCTTGAGAGCATAGGTCATGTGCCGAACAACCAAGAATCTACTGCCTTGATATAAGGGCCACAGGACTGTGATAGTGAGCAGGTGATGGCTGGGTCTCAGAATTCTGCGTCCTGCATGCTGACAGGAAGTGCAGTGCTGCAGAAGCTGAGCAGATCCGCTCTGAGCTCAACCTGGACCTCCCGCCTTGCTGCAAGTGTAGCTGATTGGTACTTTGTTTTTTACAGCATTTTTATTGAGTTTATCCATAGAGCACATCAGATATCATGTGGTGCAATGAATTTATACCATCTCATGGGGAAACAAGGAAGACAAAAAAAAGAATGAACAATCTCTAATACTGCCAGTATACAACTGTAAAAATGCCAAAACAACAATTGATGGACAGAATGTAGAATAATGTCATACATTAACCCCAGTACAGAGACCTGGGCCTAACTCCATTGTTTTCTTGCTCACCATGCCATTCCAGTTTGGACCCAGCCATATGCAAATCAGTCTTGACCCTGCGCCTAATGAGAACAAGTCCAGCCCGATCTGCCAGGCCAGGTCCTCCCTGGACTGGAAAAAAGCATCCTAGGACCGGTTTCGGACTTTCATACCAGTCAATCTCCCAGTTAAAGTTGGAGCTTTCTCAGACTGCAATTTATACACATACTACCAGTGGCCGCTGGCAAGTAGTCAGAGTGGGGGGAGCGAGCAAATGTGTGATTGGTGCGTGCATAAAAGCACGGTGAGTTGTAAGTGTAAACAAAAAGAAATAACCACTTACCTTGCTTTCTGCACGATGTCCGACGTCCCCCTCAATCTGCGTGTTCTGCTCTCTCTCCAGTAAACTCCCCTAACCAATCCTAATGCTGCTCTCACCAGCATGAATGCAAAAAGGCCAATTGATTATTTATTTATTATTTAATAGTTTTTTTATAGCGCGAACATGACCCTTGTGGGTAGCCGAGTGCTTTACAGAGTTACAGCGAGCAGAGTAGAAAAGCAGTAATATAATATTCAATACAAGTTCACTAACAACCGAATATCATAGTTCACTCAAGTCAAGTCAAGTCAAGTCAATTAGTCTTTATTTCGAATAAAATTCATAAAAGACACAAATAAAACCAACAATTCCAAATAACAATATTATACAGAGAGACCCCCATTACATTATAATTAATGTAGAACATTAAAATTGATAGAACAGTTTACAGATTCTTTGCACGGATAAGCCACATCCATCCCAAAAATTTGGCTACACAAATCACAGATTTGGTAGTTCACTCATTTATAATACCATATTGTCATAGTTCAGACCACTACAAATACCATGCCTTATGTTATGTTATGTTATGTTATCCTGATTTATTGAGCGCACTGCAGAACAAAAACCGGACAGGAGATGGAAAACACAACACAGCGTCAACAGAACTAAGGGGCTATGGGGAAAAGAAAGGTTTTAACCGCCTTCCTAAAAGCAAGGAGCTCATCGATGGCACGGATGTGGACGGGCAAGGAATTCCACAGTTTGGCGGCAAGGACTCGGAAGGAGCGGCCGCCAATCCTGGATCTCTTGAAACGGGGAACAGTGGCAAGGTGGAGAACAGAAGACCGCAGAGGACGAGCTGGAACATAAGGAAGAATGAGTTGCTGCAGGATCTGAGGAGAAGAAAGCTTAAGGATTTTGAATGTCAAAATCAGAGATTTAAACTTTATTCTCTGTGTCACCGGGAGCCAATGGAGATTAAAAATGGTTCTCCTAGCTGAACAGAATTTAGGCAAACCAACCAGAGCCCTGGCGGCAGCGTTCTGGACGCGTTGGAGACGGGAGAGCTCAGCCTGATTGACTCCAAGAAAAAGAGAGCTGGCATAGTCTAATTTAAACAAAATCAAAGCTTGCACAATGAGTTGGCGTGTAGGAGCGTCAAAGTATTTGAAAGTGAAGAGCAGGGGGGGTAGATACATTACTGCATAGAAAAGTGCATTAGGTTGTCAGAGATAAGTATGCATGTGAGTAACTGAGGAGACTAGGGTCGTAGGATAGAGGGAAGACATTTGATCATAAGGAGTTCCTTGACTTCTTTCTTGAATTATATGATTAAGGGATTTGCATATGGCTGGGTTTGAACTGGGGTGGCATAGTGAGCAAAACAATGATAGATTCAACACAGATCTCTTGGCTGGGGGTGAGTGGTTGAAAGGTTTCAGCACTCTGTCCATCATCTTGTGTTTGCTATGCTCGCTCTAAGTGGCCAAAAGTATGCCCAGACGTGGGTCCCTTGCTCTCTGTACCTTTGGATTCAAGCTAGCTTGGCTGATGAGCGGTGAAACTCTGAACCGGTCATAGGATGCTTGTTTCTGGTCCAGGGAAGACCAGGCCTGGCAGTTTAGGCTCGACTGTTCCTATGAGGAGCAGGGTCAAGACTTGTTTATGGCTGGGTTTGAGCTGGGGTGGCACAGTGAGCAAAAGAATGATGGATTCAACCCAGATCTCTTGACTGGGGGTGAGTGGTTAAAAAGTTTCAGCACTCCATCCATCATCTTGTTATTTATTGCGCACCAGCATGAAAGAAGCTCCAGGATCGGAGGGAGCTGTGTCTCTGCGCTTCCGAGGCTCCAAGACGCTTCGGAAGCAGTGCAGCAGTGACCCTGCCCCATCCTGATACTCGGTTCAGGATGGGTGGATAAAAAACAAAATGGTAATAACTTAACTTTATTACCATTTTATTTTTCATCTCTGGGGCTTTCCTGGGCGACATTTTTGTCAGTGGGTCGACACTCCTCCATTCTCACGGAGGAGCCGCCTCTTTATACTAAACTCTAAGGTTTGTACAGCATTCAAGGCGGGCGTTCATCTGGTGGTAAATGTAATTGCATTTTTTTATTTAGCAGCTGCCAGAATTCTAAATCTTCCTTCAGTTTCTCATCCCCCCGATCTCCTCTGCCACACACCATTAGACAATATCTTTTCTCCAGCTAGAACTCAAGTCAGTGAATACTTGACCACAGTCTACTTCGCATTTAGTTCTAGGTTTAAGTGGGTATTTCTGAAAGCCTGCTTGCAAGACCAAACATACCTGTGTTCATGACTCCTCTGCCGCAAACTGTCTGTATGGGATTTATGTGGAGTCTCAGTTTCTGTTCCCCATACATTAAAAGCTGTATTGCGTATGCTGTAGTAATGCAAGAATTGCCCATGTCCCAAGCAGCACTTTGTGATAGTTTGCGACATGGAGGCCAGAGGGCCATCCAAATACAGAGCCCCTCTCACCCAGCATCTTCCCTCCTTCCACTTGGCCATACCCAGACTGTCATCTCTGCATGGGAATGCTGGTATGTATGCACCATAAGGGTATATTTTAGGAACAGGAAGCCATCTACCCCATTTGGCCAGAAACATTTGCCAGGTATGCACTGCGATCACGATTATGCGCAGCCCATCTGGTTTAGTATGGCATCAGGGCTAGAATGCTCTGTAAGCGACTCTGCTATTAAGGCCCCTGCCAGAACACTCCCATCTTTATTGTTATGCAAATAGTACTAAACCACAGCAAAGTGGAGCTGCACTGCTGGATAGAACTCTTCAAGGTCCGCCACTGTAAGTCCACTCAGCTCGTAGGGACACTGTAATGTGTCCATGCTATCCCTGCTTCATGGCCCCCACACTATAGTGATCAATAATGATCTCGATTTCATCAACATCAAGCGTGGTATAGGAACCATAGAACACTAAAAAGGAACACACAACTTGGGAGCACCAGCACCTCCAGTACAGCTATTCTGCCAGCTATTGACAGAGGCAGTGCCAACCGGGGGATCTATATTTTTACATATACCCACTAATAACTTTAGCGGGTTTAATTTCAGCCCCTTATTGTTGTCCAGTGTATTATTTCCAGATATCGGAACGAGGCTACGTTCCAGGGTATAGCTTACTGAATTCAGTCAGATTGGTGCACATGCTGCAGGTGTCCCGAAGAGTAAAATGCCGATTTTATGCTCTTTCACTTACAATCCTGTCTGTCCACCAAAGTGACCCAATTCAGCTAGGAGTAACACCAAATATTTTTTCGTATATGCCAAATATACCAGTAGGTCATTTGCGTATAAGAACGCTACATGCTTCTGGTTCTTGTTTTTATGTCCCATACGCCCATACCATTCTTCAGCCTTCCCACCAGAAGTTCTATTGCATGGGCGAACAACAAGGGGGACAAAGGGCATCCCTGCCTACTGCTTCTCTCAGCTCCCATGGGGAATGTATCCACTGGTTTTGACCCTGGCCAGTGGTTTTGTATATAAAAGTGAGACCAATTTTAGGAATTGCAGGCATAAATTCATGCTTTCCAAGGTAGCGAACAGGTACCACCAGCCAACCGTGTCAGTACCAAAGGAAGAAATTTGACACTACTTTCCACCTCACCCAGCATACTGGCCAAACATCTAATATTTAATTTAATATACCTGCCTGCATTAAAACCACTCTGGTCAGTGTGTACCAGGCCTGTAAGAACACTATTTTAGACTCTTTGGTAATATTTTAACATGTATTTTATTATCACAATTTAACATAGACAATGGTCTATACGCCCGGCAATCTGTTGAAAAGAGTAGCTTCCCCCTCATCATTTTAGGGAGTTTGTCCCATTCAAGAGCTTGCTGATTTACAGCTAGGAACTTTTCAGAGCACGTTCCTGGGAATGTTCGGTACCTTTCCACCAGGAGGCCATTTTGCCCAGGGCTTTTAGCTTTATCAGATCCACTATTACTGCTTTAATTTCAGCCTGTGTGATCGATTACTCTAATGACTCACACTCTTCACATTATAATATACGTATTGACTTTGTTTGCAGTATCGGATAGCAGCTCTCTCCCTGATGAACAGGTAGTTGATTGTAAACCATTTTTTTTTTGATAATCAACTTTATTGGTTTTGCATAAACAAAGAAAAGTCATTGGTTGCAGTTCATTAAGCATCAAAGGGAACAGGTCAAGGATAATGGATGTTACAGGTAGGGTCAGTGCATTACAATCAAACACGGCACTTTGTAGAGCAGTTACATTATGACATAGAACAAAGAGGAAACAGAATATCATGGTGGCATCATATTAAACCATTTTCCTCGCACTCTGTGAAATAAGTCCGGCCAACCCCGGGCTTCAAATAGGGCCTATTCCTGGATCCCACACCTGTCCACTCCCCTCCTCCACCCCTTTACAGTAGGTGCCCTAGCCTGTGACCAGTGCAGTGCTATGTCCCTCTTGGCCACAGCCGTCCCGAAGAGGCGTTTTTCCATCCTAGAACCGTCTAGGCCGTCAAAGACCCCAAACAGTATCCGCAGTGGGTCGTGTGGAACTTCCCACCCCAGGGCCTATGTGAGCTCCTGCTCCACCCCCTCCATAATGTTGCCAGCGCTGGGCAGAGCCACACCATATGCTAGAAATCGGCAGAGGCCGTACCACATCTCGGGCATTCCGAAGAGGGTCTCAGTGGGGCTCGGAATAGCCGCGCCGGGGTGAGGTATGCTGCATGGGGGTAGTATAATTGGACGAGGCGCAGCTTAGAGGACGCAGGCAGGGTTTTGGGTGCCATATCCTCCCTCCAATCTGCCTCTTCTAGGGGGCCCAGCCATCCCTCCCAACGGGCCCTAAGCCTAAGGAAGCGGGACCATTATTCACCAGGGACCGGTAAATGCGGGACACTTTCCCCCTGCCCAGATTCCCCATCATCACTTGGGCCTCCAATGGGTTAAACTCTGGAAGAGAAACAGGTGGTGAGAGATGCATGTAGAGGGTGTGGCGTAGTTGTAGGTATTGAAAATGTTGGGAGTGAGAGAGAGCATGGCGCTGTTGTAGGTCCACGATGTAAAGCATTTTTAGAATAATTGCAATAGACCTCATTGATTTGCAGCTTCATGTTTACTGTGTCCCCCTGCTTATTTTGAAGCACAGTGAAAGTAAATGGAGCCCTTTCCCGTCGGAGGAGCTAAGCTAGTAACTTGTCAGGTCTACCCCCCTTCCTGTGCAACAGCGGACAGTGTTGAGTGTTATGCAGCACCTCTGCATAATTTTGCGGAATATCAGCTTTCAGTTTGTGTTCCTTTCTAGCCGCTGCATCCCCTAGTGCTGGTCAGGTTTGTTGACTCTCAAGTCTGTGTTCTAGTGTTCTGATCACTTTTTTTCTGTATTTTCTTCGTGTTGGCAATGCTGCAGATTATCAGCTCTCTCATAACCACCTTCATTGCTGCCCATTCTGTACCCTTGTAAGCCGATGAATTGACATCCTGCCTAAAATACAGTACTCATTCGTGTTGAAGTGTTTTTTGAAGTATCGCTGTCTTGCTGAATAGCTAACGAGTACAGGTGGGGATCTGGGTCCTATTCTGCTGAGTATTTGAATACCAAGAGAGTGCTGTATGGCAGGACTCTACTTGTGTATGACATGCCCTGAATTCTTTGAGCTTCTGCCCGGTTCACCAATATATGATCTAATCTAGAGTACGTGTTTGATGGTCTAGCATAATGCGAGAACACTTCATCATATGGATATTGACCCTGCTATACATTCAACAAATCCAAGGTTGACATCAAGTGAAGGAGGGAATCGCTTGTTTTCTGTTTGTAAGTCCTAGATTGATAGATTGCTGCAGTCTATCCAACTTGCCAACAAGGATACAATTAAAGTGTCACATCCAAATCATCGGTGTACCTAGATATCTATATATTCTTTGACCTAAACGTGATAAGAATTCTGTGTCATCTGCATTAGGGGCATACAGTGCTATGAATGTAAGGTTCTGTCCATTTAGCTTACCACCCACTATGACAAATCATCCCGCAGGCAGGGTCGGATTCCATTGAAATTCTTAGGGCGTATGAGATGCAGTCCATATACCTACCCCTCTGGCGTGCATGCTATAGCTAGCATGTTAGCTCCTCCCCTTGAACTTATGTTCCAAATTGTCTATATAATCTGCTTGCAAATATGTCTCCTGGAGACAGGCCACCTGCACTCCCAATCTATATAGAATAAAATACTGTACGCTGTTCATAAAAGAATATTGCAAGTCGCCTTGAAAATCTACACACATATAAAGAAACACAACCTTCTGTGACTTGCAGTATTCTTTTAAACAGGACCACTCGAATGATGTGACAGGGAAGGAACAAATTATGAGATGGGATAACTAAATTATGCAGCACCAAAAGGAACATTTTGTGGTATCGTGTGGCATTTTATCAGTGTAAAACTTAAATGCAGCGATCAGCAAAACAAGACCTGCAAAGCTCTTGCCACTCCCTTGCAACATGTGCGGCAGTGGTTTTAGTAATTTTTAGTCCAGCTGACCAGATTTTTGCTAAAATCTGCAAAATTATGCAAAAAATGCAAGTGCAGCAAATACGTAACTTTGCGGAAAACGAGGCGGCAGTAGAATCACATCATTCCAGTGGCCCTTCCTATAATCAGTTGACGAGTTCCACTATCTCATTCATTAACATGCTCCATCTCGAGTATTCAGTAGACGTTGTTTACAAACGTGTAATGGTCCCTCAATGAAGTCAGATGCAGTGTGATATCATTTCCAGAGATGCTATCAGGGGCTCAAAGGGTATACGTATACGATATCACTTCCCCTGCCACTCTGATTGTGCAGAAATGATGAACAGTGGGAGTCAGGAGGGAGCGGAAGTCGAACTGTCACTTCATCAAGACTGGCAAAATAACCTGCCACTACCCAGGCCATGCGGCGAAAGAAGAGGCACAGTGATGAGAAGCGTAGGAGCAGGGGCGTGGCTTCCATTGGTGCGAGAGGTGAAGTAGCACCAGGCCCCAGAGGCCTGAAGGGCCCACTGAACCCTGATTATTGCTGTATTTCACAGATTAGCCAGAGGCCAGGGGCTCAGCTCTATCCTTGCACTAGGACCCAGGAGACACTGGGAACACCACTGTGTAGGAGCGGGAGCAACTTAACCCAGTGAGCTCATAAAATAGCATCGTCCTCACAGCCCGGGCTTGAAAGAGAAATCCTGCTGCTTTAGGGACGCCCTCGCAATGCCGCCTTCCAGCAAGTGGGCCTACGCGGTCTGTGCGTTTAATCATTCGCACGTGCATTTGAATCCCTCAGTATTCAGCACGCGCCCAGGTAAAAAGTGTCCTGTGCGCGTATTCTGAGCGCAAAGCCCCGATTTGTAGAACAAATGTTTGCCCAGGTGTTGCATGGTTTTCCAGTGGATTATTTACAAGCGCCTTGAGCAGGCCGGCCTTTGTGGGTTTAAATGAGAAATATTTGTAGGCACATGCGGCAATGTGGGTGGCATGCAGGCGACTGCAGGTTATTCTAAACTTCTGCATATAAACGAGCACAATTACTCCAGAAGAGTATATGAATACAGCTGAGAAGTGCCTTGTGGGTAGTTTTGGAATTTCCAGTAATACTGCCTATATTTCCCAGATTCCTAATCCTGTTCCTTACATCGCTTTCCGTGACGCTCCTCCATGATGATTGTCACTTTTGTCAGTCACATTTGCTCGCTCATGTTCAATGGCTTGCCACCCTTGTTCTTGTATTTGTCTCTCCCCTGGAGCATGGCCTTTTTACGATCGTTTTAATTGGCTGAATTGTATACTTCCTTTCCCCAGGCATTAGGGGTAGCGAAGGGAGGGGGTAAAATACAGAATAATAATAATTAAAAAACTTTCCGTCAGCCGGCTGCGTCCCGCGTCACGCTCCTCTGCTCCTCTTCTTAAGGCACAGGCTCTGAGCCTGCCCTGTGGCTGTCGTGCTGTGGGCTCTAGGCCCACATGCTGCTAAGGACAGACACAGACACGGTGGCTATGAGTACTCAACTGGCCACGAGCACGTGCACCCGGGCCCTTTTATTGACGGGGCCACGTCACTCGTGGCACCCGTGATGGATGGGTGTGGGGGTGCAGTGTGTCCATCCTTCGAGGGAGTGGCTGGGATTACAGTTTCTGGCGGGACACTAGAACGTGTCACGCAGGACACTACATTCCTTTACAACTTTATTAAAGAAGAAACAAGATGTTAGTCCGACCTGTGGGGACAAAACAGTTAACTAAAATACCACAGGGTCCATCAGTCTTCTGAGACCGGTGGCAGGAAGACGCCAGACGTGGGCTGATGACTCTGCCTGCAGCAGGACCTTCTCGGTTGGCACTCGTAGTTTAACCTGAAGGGTTCAGGACACGACCGCTGGCTTGGAGTTGTCCGCTGCTTGGCAAAAGTTCAATTGTGATGACATGTCTTGCATGACTTCCCTTTTGTTGACATTGGTGATTGGTTTGGTGAATTCAAACAGTTTGTTCTAGGGAATGCGTCCTGAGCATGGATGGAATTAATGGTGACGGTGTGTGGAGGTGTCGCCTGATCACTTGCCTCTGTGGACCCTTTTGGTTGCAATCGATGACCCGCGGTGGGCAAAGTTTCTTGTCACTCTCCCGCCTGGAGAGGCCTGTTGCCGGGGTTGCTGCAGGACTATAGGAAGGCTACACAGGGGTCGCTCGTGTGTCAACTGGGGCAGCTGTAGGACCGTGTAGGAGCCGTTACTTGGTCGCACGCACAACCCTCTAGGGTGGAGATGTCTTGGCCGATGCTTGCTCTCGTTACCGAGGTTCAGGTGTGTACTCGGTTCACAGGTAGCCTCTGGTCTCTTCTCTCGGCTGGTGTGGCAACAGCGTGTGACTCCAGTCCATCAATACTCTAGGAGTGGTGTTTGACGCGTGTGCTGATGGCTGGCGTGCTGGTGGTTGCCAGCCATGTGGTTACTCAGGACGACAGGTGGTGGTGACTTGCTGGTAGAGTTTGATGTCAGGAGGGCATTGGCAGTCATGTGCCTCCGCCTTACTGAAGTTGAGTTTCAGTGGTGGTGTGACATGTAGAGTGTGTAGTATTTTTTCAAAACAACAAGTGGTCCTGAGCATACGAGAAATAGAAAGAACAATGGATATATATAGATCACAATGGAGCTCTATATAGTTCAAGATTCCTTGACCAGCCGGACAAAGAATATTTATTGGTTCAATAGATTTGTAATCTCAAAAATACAAACAAATAACCCAAGAAATAAGGGTTAAATTGGGGCACAGTCCTGTGCCTTACAAGGAGGAAAAGGTGGGAAAGTAAAGGTAAGTGAAGAAAATTTATCAGGCAAACAGTGTGAGCTTGCAGGTCACTGGTTTAAGTTATACATTTAGCAGTGTATCCTGGAGTCATTCATACAACCAATAGTATCCGGGAAGTACATGTATGAACTACTCTAAGGACCTTAGAGTAGTTCATACATGTACTTCCCGGATACTATTGGTTGTATGAATGACTCCAGGATACACTGCTAAATGTATAACTTAAACCAGTGACCTGCAAGCTCACACTGTTTGCCTGATAAATTTTCTTCACTTACCTTTACTTTCCCACCTTTTCCTCCTTGTAAGGCACAGGACTGTGCCCCAATTTAACCCTTATTTCTTGGGTTATTTGTTTGTATTTTTGAGATTACAAATCTATTGAACCAATAAATATTCTTTGTCCGGCTGGTCAAGGAATCTTGAACTATATAGAGCTCCATTGTGATCTATATATATCCATTGTTCTTTCTATTTCTCGTATGCTCAGGACCACTTGTTGTTTTGAAAAAATACTTGCTACCCATGGTCCCGAACGATTTAATGGGTTCCCCTTGTCCCTTCCTGATGATATATGTAGAGTGTGTAGATCCTCTCTTGCCTGGCTTTGGGCCACTGCCGACTCCGTCTTGAGGTGGTGTGAGGAAAGACACTCGGTGCTGATCTTCACCAATGGCATCTGCAGTCAGGAGCAGGGATGCCGTTTGAATTAGACTGCTGACACTCTGGGGTGGACGGTCGCATGGGGAAGCGTTGGGATGATACACAGTGTGCGCTTGCTGCGGCTTATGTTCAGCTCTACTGTGAGGCTGCATCCAGGGACGCCGGTTGACGCTCACCTGGGGAAACGTTGGGATGATACTCGGTTTGCGCTTGCTGCGGCTTACTCTTAGTTCTCCCTTGAGGCTGTATCCAGGGACACCGACTGATGCTCACCTGGGGAAGCAGTGGGATGAGACTCAGTTTGCACTTGCTGCGGCTTGCATGTGGTTCTCCCTTGGTGCTGTCGCCAGGGCCGTCGGTCCACCCTGGTGTCGGTCTGGTGTCTTTGGAGGTGTTCTTGGGTTGTGGTGCTACGAGTCCTTGGGCTTCTCCTCTTGTCTTGAACGCACCTGCTGGTGTCCTGCTCTTCTGGGTGACATGATTTCCACTCTTCTTCTTCTTCTTCTGGGGCAGTGACATTCCACATGTTCTACCATGGCCAATGTGCCTAATAACTTCAATGGTCTCAAGGTCATTCAGGCGAACCTTCAGTCGCTCTTCTCGGCTGCAAGGCAGGCAGCCACTCATCTTGGGTGCTTCTTCTTCAGGTGTTCCCTCTCCAGGGAATAGCTTCCACAGGTAGTGGTGAGCTGTGGTGGCGGCTGGCCACTTGTGGTGCACGACTCTCCTCTTGTCAGCCTTTGGTCTCTGACGACTCCTGCTTGCGGCAGTGGAGGGAGGACACTGTTCTGCTTTAGGCCCCTTCCGGGCTCCGTTGCAGCTGTGGAGATGTATGAGGTCTTCCTGCTGGTTCCAGCAGTGCTTGTTTCCTTCAGAGATGTCTCTTTTTCCTCCTGGGCATTTGCCTGTGTCGACGAGCTTCTGGGTGCCTGTGTCACGCACCTTGGACTGCGCACGCTTCGTCTTCTTCTTGGGTGCCCTCTTCTGACACCTAATGTGCCTGCCGTTCCTCCTTGAGGTGGTAGTTGTTCACCACCAGGGGCGTGTGGCACACTCTTCTCACTTGTGGAGGCATTGGGCTGCCGCTGATGGCGCTCTCTCTGCTCCAGTTTTCCTTTGGCAGGGATAGCCACCTTGAGGCGCTGGTGTCTTGTGGATCTTCGCTCCCCCTGTTTTGGTTGGCTTGGTGTGGTGGCGCATGTGAGGGCTTCATGCAGGCTCGCTGCAGAGTGAGCAGTCTGTCTCTGTCACGGTGCTGGGAGTTTGGGGCGGAAAGATATTGACAGCCGCACTACGTGGCCTTGACACACCAGTCTCTTTGCTGGGGATTTTCATTTTCTCTCCCTCTTAACCTGACAGGTAGCCCATGGGGCATGTGGCATTATCTCAATCAGTCTTTCACTATGACGCTTTGAGAGGTGCTTAGTGCCTCCAACTCTTTCCTTTTCTTGTGGTTAGGCTGCACAGTGACCTGCCCAGTGGGTGTGGGCAGGGTTTACACTGTGCAACTTCCTGTTTAGTTTTCCTCTTATTTTATCTTTTCCTGCGACAGGGCCGTGTGTCGTGCAGGCACTTTTCACAGGAGTTGTGGCAGCTTCCCTGCTCTCTTGAGCTGATCCATTCCACACTCCTTCTCACTGCTAGGGGCAGAGCGCACTGTTATGGCTGGAGTACTTCTTTTCTGGCCTCTCTCCCACGGCGCAGCAGCTTTGAGCAGACAGCGTTACTCTTAGGGTGACATTCCCATGCCTTGGTGCAGTGCAGTAAATGATGGCATGGTGGTGGTACAGGCTCTCCCTCTAGTGTGTTGCAGGCTCGCTGTTGATGTGCCATCGCGCCCCGCACTGGACATTCAGGTGCTGGGGGTAGTGATTGTGTCATGCTGGTGCTGGGTTTTCATGGGTGTCGGCTTGTGTATTGTGGACACTGTAGCTGCAGGCTGGGCTCACACCGCAATTGTCGGGGCTGCGCTATGGCGGGGCGACTGTTTGGGTGCTTCTTGCCACGCTTGCTTCAATCTGCCGCAGGCTAGCCACTACTTCAGGCGCATTTGATCAGGGCCGTCTTCCCTGTTCGGGCCGTGTCTGCAATGGGTGGCGCTCGCCAAGGGCTGCAGTAGGTGATGGCCTACTCTTCCCACCTGTGTGGGGCTTCAGGGGGTATCCAGCTGCGATGCTTCGCCAGCCAGCCGGCACTACGGCTTACCGCTCTTGCACTTGGGTGAATCAAGCCTCTTAGTGGGGTCAGCGGACTTCTTCAGCTTCTGCTGTTGCAGCCAGAGCACGGCACCAGGCTCATCACGCTCTCACCGGAGCTGGGAATCGGCGTTCCCTCTACCTTTTCCCAAGCCATTGAGGGTAGGAGGCAGCCAGTCATCGGTCATCACACTGTGGCAGTATGGAGCTCGCTCTTCAGGCTGTGGGAAAGTCACATCCCAGGCTCATTCCCTCCCCTTGAGGGCCGACGAAGAGCCGAGACGCAGGCACGCGCCAATGTCGTGCTGTGGGCTCTAGGCCCACATGCCGCTAAGAACAGACACCGACACGATGGCTATGAGTACTCAACTGGTGCAGTGTGTCCAGCCCTCGAGGGAGTGGCTGGGATTACAGCTTCCGGCGGGACACTAGAACGCGTCCCACAGGACACTACAGCGGCCAAACCTGTAGCTGCTCTGGCATGAGAGCAGCTTCAGGATTGGCCAGAGTGCCTTCGATTAGCACTCCAGGACAGACTGGGAGTTCTATGCCTCCTCTCTCCAACCCCAGCAAAGCAGCTGGGGTTGTAGAGAGGTTCACTGCTCATTATGGTTTTGCCGGCCAAACCATCATGCGCAGGGAAGGGAGTGCACTACCACTCCCCTCAGAGCTGTCACTCCACAGGCCCCGCCCCCAAGACTCAGCAGGAAAGGAGAATTTAAACAAGTGTTGTTTTTGTTTCTCCTTTCCTGCCTTTTTTGGGGAGAGGAGCCGCCACTTAACACATTTAGGGAACTACTTCAAAGGAACTGCATTTTTCTTTTTATTCGGCACTCCATGAAATCACATGTATTTTGTAGCTCTTCCTCTTGTGTGCTGCTCCTGCAAAATACCTTACCACAATGAATTTATACCCATCCATCCCAGCTTGTCTGTAAGAGCCACATAAAAGCCACAAAAAAGGATATTTTTGCTGGGCTGTGGATCATGAGCAGACTTTAAGGGTTGTTTGTGTTTTCCTCTTGCATTCCCTACATTGCGCCAAAGCACAATCTTTGATACAAAGGCTTTTTGTGCCACTGAAGGGAGGTTCTTCGTCTCCACTTTCTCAGCGTCTGAGGCATAAGGTGTATTTAGCAATACCTTTGCTCCCTGGGCTACTGCAGAAGACCAAATGGGTGAATCCTGTGTAAAGCAAATTAGGCTTTGGCAGGAATTTCCTTTGTCATTCTGATACTTCCTTATTCTTTTAAAATTCTGTTCAGAGTTTCAACAGTGACAAGTATTTCAAAACTGAAGCAGACCCTTTATGAAGATTGAAAATATGGAATTCAGTGTTTTGGGATACCATAAGTTATGTGTTTGCTTTTCTGCCAGTATTTTGCATTTTTTCTCTTTTATTATCTTTTCAAACAAAATTTTACATACATGCTAGCACAGCCAACAGCTTAGCACTTTCATTATAAACACGTGACATATTGGATTTGCCAATGCTTCTTCATTTTGGTTCCTGTGTACTGCCCCCATCTAACACAATCTCCCCTTCTCAGTGTATGTACTAGTGTTTCCTGGCAGCATGAAGCTCTAGGACTGGAATTAGTGTATTGAACCTTCCCCGTACCTGATGACTTTGGGGATTTGTTCACATGCTCGCTTCACGGCCAGCTCAGAGGAAAATTAAATCAGGCTTAGAGCAAGCAGGCTATACCTCACTTCCACTGTCAAGAAACCTGCTTAAAGTTTCTTTAACAAGCTTCAGCCGTCCTAGGCACATTTTACCACCTACTTGACTGTGATATTTGATGTCCTGCGCATGAATACCTATTTAGAGTGTTTTTGGACTGGCATCGCACATGTTTTTTTAAAGAATCTCTAACAGGTTGGTGACCCGTGTCAATCATTGTATCTCACTGTAGCTCCAATTGGTATGAAATTCGCCTTCCTTCTCTTTCTTGTGTGTATGCAGAAAGAACGTTTTTGGAGTATCTACAGGCAACTCTAAGCGACAATACATTGTATTGAGTCGCTAGAGGTGAGACATTTATTGCCATGTGCCACTTGTCTGTGGTCTGCTAAAGAGGAACCGCAGGTCTCTTATCTGATGTGAAGGGATAATAAACTTTTTTGACTATTGTTATACTGGGTGGCTCACTTCAAGAGACTAGTGTACATAGGATGGGTCGCTATGCATTACTTCTTCGACCTACTGAGATGTAGATAATGGTGCATGTGTGTATCTTGCCCTCATAGGTACAGTGAGTGTTTCTTGTTAGCAACGAGTTGAGGAGTGTCTGGTCCTCAGACATTATATCTAGAAATGTCTATTTGTTCAGAAATAGAGGTTTATATTCCTTTTGTTTTGGGCTGGGTGCACAAAGGAGTTTGTTTGTACGTTTTTTGGTGGTGGTATTTGTAATGCACTTGGTGTTTCTTGTATGATTCCCATTTGGGCCCTGGATAGGGAGGGGCCTAGTGGGCTATTTAATATTGTTGGCCAGGACACAGTATGTGAATGTTTGAGATCAGACTGTGGAGACAGTCCTACTATCGTGTAGCCTAATTCGAGGTCTGATTTAGTATGAGGCACCCCATATGGCAACAAATTTACAATTTATATTGGAAGATATCACAATATTTCAATGGATTACCCCCAAAAAAAATGTAAACACACAAGATCAAAGGTAAAGGAGTGAGAGGTCAGAAAAATATATACTGTACTAGAATGATTCTAAAGTTAAAATTATTTCATTTATTATGATTGTATTAAAAACAATTGTTTACATTCATAGACATTTCATGAAAATAAATCATTACATTCAATTAATAAAAACATGGTACAAATTATAGTTAAAAAAGGAAAAGCACAATAAATGTCGACGCAGAGTTTCGGTGAACTGGCTTGAACACCTTCTTCAGGACAATGCTTTTTGTACGGTTAAAAACAATCTATGTGAAAATACAAATACATTTTTTTATTAGTTTTTACATTCTAGTACAAATGACCTCTAAGCTTTAGTGAACTCTTTTCGCATTATGATTTGATTGGTTATGTGACTTATTGTCTTATAACCTTTATATTGAGAATTCCCTTTATGCCTGAATTATATCGTAGAAAGCAGGGTGGTTTAATTAAAACATCCTTTTCAATACAATTGACAATTCCATACAATTGACAAAACAAGCTGTACATTTATTCTTTCCATTTGTTACCCCATGTTGCCTCATACAGGGTTGACACTCAAATCCAAAAGATTTGGTGAGTAAATATCGTACTTACTTTGTCGTTATAAGGGCCTTTGTTTTGTAGGGCTTATCTGTAAATATCCTCAAGGTTGATCATCCTTGGGTTGGCTTTTTATTCAGTGTGTACTATAATACAAAAAGTTTAATTCAATATTAGCAGTCAAGTTTCTTATTTGCTCTAGTTTCAGGATTTTAAGGTGACTGCCAGTATAACTTACTTATTTCGGTTACTTTAGGATTCTTTATTTCCTTATTCCGGTTGCTTGTTGTAGTCGCGAGTTAGGGTGAGCAAAAAGGACAGTAATTCTTTTAGTTTTGTAAGAATAAATGAGGGCAAGTTGCTCTCAGGTTTTATCTTAGATTTACGGGTGACTTTTGTTAAAAGCAGGTGGAGGACATGAAGTTTCTCTGGTCGTAGATTGGACTGTGATAGATGGTATTAACTCTCCACTTAGTCACTGGTTGGTATCCTAAGCACTATTGGGGTCCTATGGCTGGTTATATATGCGCCTATTATCAGTAATTTAGAAGATCTTACCTCTGTTTCTATATGTTGGATTGCTTGTACAGGACGGCTAGGTTGGATATTTAGTGGCTGGAAAAAACATGATTTTATGTTGATTTTTATTTTAATTTAAAAAAACTTTTAAACAGACTTTTACTGCTTCTTTAAAGTGGGATGAAGAAAAACCTCACTGCTAAAAATTAGGCAAATTATCATTATTACCTTTATTTTAAAAAAGCCATGGGTTTAGGTATTGCAGACTGGAAGCTTTGTCTTTATGGTTTGTATGCTTCTAGAAGATTCCTGATATTTCGATTTCAGGAGGTTCTAAGTAAAAAAAGGGGGAAGAGTAGAAACTCCAGTTATTTCTATTGGTTAACAATCTATCCTGCTTGGGGTTTTGGGGAGACCACCTCCTAAGTTTCCTCCTTACTTGAACCTTTTCTGCTCTGCGTCCAAACCGTCCTGTGGCTCTTCAGCAACTGGGAAAGAAGCTTAGTTTGCCTTGGTTTTATACTTGCTTTAATTGGATAATTGGTGGCTAGTTGATTCGGGCTTTCAAGACACACGTTTGTGTATTTGTCAATATTTCGGCCATCTTTTAGCATGTTTTTGGTCTTTAAATTTTCGCTCATGTGGCTGTATTTGTTGGATTTGAGGCATTCTTTTTATTTATTAATCTATTGGTTTGGTTCCCGTCCGTATTTAGGAAAATGTCACGGATTTTGGTGTCAGACTTGTTATAAACACTTGTTTGTGTCTACGACGATCGTTTTAATAGGAATTAAAACAGGATATTTGTTTGGTAATCTATTGAAATATTGTGATATCTTCCAATATAAATTGTACATTTGTTGCCATATGGGGTGCCTCATACTAAATCAGACCTCGAATTAGGCTACACGATAGTAGGACTGTCTCCACAGTCTGATCTGTCCTCCACAACCAAGAAAAGGGAACATTTTCTTTTTTCTTTTTTCTTTTTTCAACTAACCTTAAACCCATTCCCTTTTCGACAAGAAGGGTGCCTCCTTTATTATTTTTTACATGTGAATGTTTGAGCACATAACGTCAAAGCAATGAATATTGTTCATTCATCTTTGTAGAAGGTGGTCCTTTCCGTTATAAAATGTTGCTTATACATTGACTGTGGGCATCCTGTTCTTAATTTTCTTATACCTTTCAGGTGTGATTCTTTTTCCCCGGGTGGAGTGGCCCTTGTGAGGGCACTATATCTGGCATGTCATGATGAAGGTGGCATATTATCATCTTCAAGCCACCGAAACGCATCGACCACTGCCTTGAGAACATCCTGCTTTCTGCAGATTTTGTCTTTGGTCATTCCAATTACACTGTTATCCTGTAGTTGTGTTCCCCAGATATGTTATGAATGTGAAGGTTTGTCTGGGTGTGTGTGTGAGTAGGGTCTGAATGAGTTGGTCTTTATTTGCATTGTTTCTCTCTACCAGGGTTTCCCCTATTTTGACCAGTTGTATGTATTGTCTTTTCAGTCGGTGATTATTTATGAATTTAAAATGTATGTTGAAAATATAAAGTAGTATTTAAACATATGCATATCAATGAAATATCCTTGACAAAAAAATTAAATAAAAGAATATATTTTTATAACTGTTGGAATACATTGTTTAATGGGTTAAAAAATTGCTTGGGTGCTCACTGCATTTATTTGGATTGATTCAGCTGTATAATAGTTTAGGTCTGAAGGAGAGTTTTGTTGTGTCAAGCTTCAGCCGTCAACATTTCTTTATGTGTTCTGTGGAAAATCTAACCCATAAAAAA
The DNA here is from genome assembly GCF_964263255.1 of Lissotriton vulgaris. Taxonomy (NCBI): domain Eukaryota; kingdom Metazoa; phylum Chordata; class Amphibia; order Caudata; family Salamandridae; genus Lissotriton; species Lissotriton vulgaris. The sequence continues at coordinate 1,477,870,424 of NC_141691.1, forward strand.
GCACAAACTAGCTATTGATCCTCACAGTGTGACACTTCTCCTGGACCTCTCCAGACAGATTTTAAGTGTGGTAGCATTGCATCACAGAAGAGCATAGAGGTTCTTATCATTAATGTGCTGCTACTATGTCTATTGACAAATCTAACAAATGATTCGGTAAATATGTAGTGTGTGTAGCACCATTCAAAATAAAAACATAATGCAGTTTGCGGAATAGTGATTTGTTTACTTTGGAACAGTGTTTACTTATGTCTATATTTATTTACATTAAATTATTTTGTTTCCAGGCTGGAACTGTGTATGCTCCTGGGGAACGAACAAATATTCCACACTCAAGACAACAGAGAATCTGTGTGTTGTGCTCCGGTCCTTACATATCAAGAGGTGAGGGCGACAAGCAGCACACGTCATGAGATGATTTCAGCCACTGGTGTGATGATGATGATGATACACAATAAATTGAAATCTGTTTTTAGACAGCTGTTGTCAACTACTAAAGTCTCATGGGTTTCCAAATTGAGATGCTACATTAAAATAAAAAAAGTGATGTGTGGAATGCTTGCAAAAGTCTCAACCACTGGCAATCAATCTAGCCACATTCAAGTCTATCTTTTTTATCCTGTGTACCAATCCCAATAGGACCAAACCATGGACAAATCGATTTTGGTCTTGCTCCTATAGGAGTAGTCTAGTCTAAACATTCAGGCCATGTCCCGTCTACATTTGAAAACCAGCAAAACAAAACCGTTTTCAGCTTTACCAGTGAGCTTGGATCCTTTGGTATGATGGCCATAGGACCCAAGCCTGAACACACCTGTCACATATAGTGTCAAATTATCAAAGCAAAAGATGATGGGCAGAATGCATGCTAAAGTCTCAGCCACTGGCAATTGCTCAAGGCTGCATTTCAATCCATCTTTTTTTACCATGTGCCGCTCCAGATAGGGTGCAGCCATATACAAAACAATACTGATCCAGCTCCTATAGGTACAAAGTATCCCAAAGTACCGGATCACGCTCCCTTTGAACTGAAAAACAAGCAACCCCAGAGTGGTGTCAGACTTATTGGGCCCCATCAGTGATGTGCAGCTTGGATCTTATGACACAGTAAGCAAAGGACCCCACAGGATACTTCCAACAGTATGTCCTCTTTGAAGTGCACTCCTAAAAATGACGCCTTCTATCGCTATTTTCTGGGGCGTGATGTTATACTTTATCTGTTTTGGGAGTCAAGAATTCACTGTTTTTACTTAACTTTTCAAGCAGCAACTTACATTTTTGTGTGGTCTGTAACGGCTAACCAGCTTGCCTTTGCATCTAGTTCAGACATGGCCAGTTCAGGTCAAAGTGGTGGTGTGCGGCAAAGGGGGAAGTCAACAGATGACGGAATAGGAAAAATAGGATGAATAAATAAATAACTATTCCGTCGTCTGTCGACTACCCCCGTCCCTGCACCCTGCCCTGCCTCATCACCCCACCCCACCCCTCTTACCTGAACCGGCCGTGCCTGAACTAGTTACTTTTCCATCTGCTCCCTCAATCTTAGCATTTAGCTGTTTAATTTCCATTATGAGATGATGTTGCAAGGTGGAAGTTTTATGTGGTATGTATGGCTGGGGCCTTACCGTGTAATACTAACACAGTGCACAATGAATGATTCTTGAATTCAATAACAATAATCCTTAGCTCAATCCTGGTAGTGTAGTAAAGAGCAGTCAGGCATTTCATGGAAGTCATTTAGAGGTCGCCCAGGGTAGCATTTGTCTAGTCTCAGAGTCCATTAAAATTGAGGCAAGAATAAATAGTAAGCATTACTTCAGTAGCTCTGTTTACATCCTGCAGATGGAAAAAGGGAGGGTGCTCAGGTATTAAAAGCAGAGCATAAGGTCAACCGTGTGATGTAATTGGTCTTTAAATGTTGCATGATATCATATGTGATACTCCTAGCATTTTTGGTGAATTTAAATACATAATGGCTTTGAAACTTCAGTGCTGTAAAATTCACAATGAAACAGGTTTTCAACTTTACATAGCTTAATTGTGCTTGCTCCATTGGTGTATTTAATGGTTGTGAATTGTTAAGATGGTTTTTCACTGAAGATTACATTTTGTTTTTTGGATGGATGTTCTCCATTCTTTTATGTGCTTATTTTAGGCATATAATAGTTATATTAGTAAGTATTCTTGGTATACAATCAGTTGACCATACATTCAGGTATGTTGTTGTAAGATGATAATGGCATTAGTAAGTGTGGTATATTGTAGCAAAAGTGGAAATCATGTTATACTAACACATGCTTTGTCATGCAACTGTTCAACACACACTCTTGTAATATTCTATTTTACACTTTCCCAACTCCCTTCCCACCCCTTCCAGGTCCAATGAGTACCCTTGAGTATGTTGTGTGTATTGTATAAAGAGGTTTCTGCCCCATACAGCTCAAGTTGAGACAATGTTTTTTCAAGGGGGTCAGAATGTGACATGGGTTGTGTACGAATGTTTGCGTTGTGCTTGCTGTATTTGTGCACTTCTTTAAATAGCTCTTTATTTTCAGTGCGTACTTAGGTGGTCTTCCAGTTCATTGTGATATGCCTTTTTGCTATCATCGGTGCCAGTCCAATACATTTTGAGGTGACTTTAACCTTGGCAGGGAGTGGAGGTGGCCTGAAGGCACATCAGTGGTGTTTTAGGAATATTGTAGGTAGTAATGTCATTTATAATCTCTACAATGTCGGTCCAGTTTTCATTCAGGTATGCACAATTCCACATCATATGGATCATGCCCGCTCCCTCCATTCCACATCTGGGTCATCCTGTCTAGGCATTGTGGAAAAATGTGATGATTTTGCTTAGTGTAAGATACGCCCGATGGAGGTAATAAAAGTTGATTAGTTTGAATCTGATCTCCCTACTGACTGTTGGGATTCCAACTAATACTTTCACCCATCCTCCATTGTCAGTTGAGGTACCAATATCTTCTTCCTATTTGCCTATTAATGTAAATAAATGCGTAGTCATATCTGTCCTTATAGCTCTGTATAGACCCATAACTGCCTTATATCTGCTTGAGGTCGTGTATATTACATGTCATCCCTCATGAAGCTTAGAAGGCCCGTCTTACATATTTTCCATATAGTCTCTACCACTGCTCCATAGAAGAGGAATTGTCCTGCTGGCAGTTCAAACTCTGCCTGGAGCTCCTCAAATAAACATACAAAAAACGTCCTTCAAGGGACAATTGAACATTATTTACTATTGAGTTATAGCAATCACTTTGCATATCTTACTCTAGAGATTGTGTTCGAAGAAAATATTACAAACCGTTGCAACTCACCTTGTTCATATTTTTTTCACATGATAAATTCATATCCATTACTGCCCCATAATTTACTGTACTGCATTATCAACCATTATCACTTTTATACAAATATTAAAAATGCATTATGCACTCATTAATCATATCAATTTTTATCAAACAAATAGACAGCCCATAACTTTGTTTATTTTATTAGATAAGGTAAGTGGTCCACATGTGTATACAATTAACATCAACTCAAATATAAAAAAAGATCAACTAATTATTTGTCTTTGGTTGATGTTTGTTGCAGTGAGAGCTTTTCCATCTCTTGTGGACTCCTTATATGAGAAGTCTACGCATTTAGGCCTTTTTAGTTTATGGTCTCCTCAGGACTCTATAAACTGAGTGTTCCCTTAAAATAAAATAAAAACCTCTGTCAGTAGGAGTGTCTTTTCGACACTAATGAAAAAGGTTGCTAGTGCAGAGTTCTAATATATACTGCGGGTTACCCATAAAGTTATAATGAATTACAAAAACCTTTTGAATATTTTAGGACACAGACATTCACATTTGTGTACCACATGTTATATCTCCTAATATATAGGAGAGATCCCAAAGGTGCGTACACCAATAGGAAGACTCCGTTGGGTGTACATGTAAAATCATGCCAAGTCCTCTGCGATCTGTGATTTTGTGCCTAGGTGATTTCATGCCTCGAAGGGTTTGATGGTATATACATGCCACTTGTGTATGTTCTGTACATGTGTGTGCATTTAACTGACCACCAATGTTTGCGAAAAATTCGGGTAAAGGGTCCACATAATCAATCAATCAATCAATCAATCATGACATTTATAAAGCGTGCTACTCACCCGGAAGGGTCTTAAGGCGCTGGGGGAGAGGGGTCCGCTACTGCTCGAAAAGCCAGGTCTTGAGTAGCATCCTGAAGGTGAGATGGTCCTGGGTTAGCCAAAGGTGGATGGGGAGGGAGTTCCATGTCTTGGCAGCCAGGTAAGAGAAGGATCTTCCTCCGGCGGTGGCTCTGCGGATGCGAGGAACGGCGGCGAGGGCGAGGCTGGTCGACCTTAGCTGGCGGGTGGGGGTGTAGAAGGTCAGGCGGTTGTTGAGGTACTTGGGGCCTTGGTCGTGGAGAGTCTTGTGTGCGTGGGTGAGGAGTCTGAACGTGATCCTCTTGCTGACGGGGAGCCAGTGCAGGTCTCTCAGGTGGCCGGAGATGTGGCTGTGTCAAGGGATGTCCAGGATGAGTCATACAAACCTTATCCTTTACTATAGCAGAACTATTTGCTTAACAGGCAGTGCTATATAAGTTAAAATTCCTCCCTATTGTTTTAGACATTTTAAAAGCGGGTGTGGTCACCAGGGCCCAACTAGGGAAGGATGTCGGGTTTGTCCTGAAACCAACAGGTATGGCACTGAGGTTCGCTGACTCCCTTCAGTTCGAAACTTTCTCAAACCATGATGGTGGGTTAATGGAAAGGGGCGACCAATCGGTCCCCCCGAACGTATGGTGGAGTACCCCGATCCCCCCGGGAAGCCATCTTGGGCGGGAGGCGAGTCCCGGCTGGTATGCCCGAAGCGGCGTAGCCGGGGCGCGCTTTTTCCCGCCCTAGAGTGGGTTGTCCTAGACACTGAAGCCGCCAGCCACGCCCCCGGAAGTGGGCGGAGGAGGGTTTACGCCCGCCCGAAGAAGGATAAAAGGAGCGACAAGCCAAGGTAGCATCCTCTTGTTCCTGTGCTCTGAAGCTGCACCTCCCCGCTGCATGTGAGCTCGAGACGGAACGAAGAGCCAATTTTTGAGCGTTGTAATTTTGTCCTTTTTCTTTCAGAGATCATCGTTCGAGAATGCCGGGCAAGAAGGTCGGAAAGCGGGTCGGTACCGATCAGATGCTCCGCATGCTCGTGAAAGACATGGCTGAGATGAAGAAGCAGATGGCGGCAATGAATGGTGTAGGAGGCCCGAAGCGAGTTGTCGGACCAGCATTGCCGGGGATAGTCCCTAGCGGGAGAGGTAGAAGGTCCAAGAGGGGGGCAACTGGGGGAGAGACCCCGGTTCCTGAGGCGCCGCCTGCGCTCCCCGATACACCGACGGAAGCCCCGATCCCGGTCCCGAAGGAGGGGCAACCAATCCCGGTTGTAGTCACCCCTGTGAATGGGGAGGATATGCCTCCCGAGTTAGCGGCACAGCTGGCAGCGTGGTTGGGAAAAGATAGCGAAGGCACCACGGCGGATGACGCCAGGGCAGTAATGAGGCAGTTGCGACAGTCAAGAGAAGCCGCGAAGGCACCATGTCCTTTTGTTCCCCCGCAGGCTCCAGTGGGTGAAACCGCAGCGGGCACGATTTCGGCAGCGACTACGGTTACAGCCTCTAGTTCAGGTAAGCAGCGACTGCCGATTGCGGGGGAGGGGTCTGTACCCTCGAGAAGGGAGAAAGTGGCTCAGCATATCCCGATTGAAATAAAGGAGAGGATATGGGGTGAGAAATATGTGAACATGTTCTCTTTGCTAACTGATCATTATGAGATCGAGCACGTGAAAGGTCAAAAAGAGTTTTTGCACCCGAGTGTTTGGCGCGTCAAGATGGCCGCTTTTAAGGTCGATGAAAACATAGGCAATTGGGGCAGAGCATTTGGCATTTTTACTTCAATTATGGGGGAACGAAGGCCGGAAATGTTGGCCGAGTTACCCGTGTACCAGACACGTATTTTTGAGTACTCTCAGTCATATGAGGGCAACCAGTGGTTTTGTTACGATAATATTTTTAGGAAGGCCAAGGAGTTCGACACATCTCTGACGTGGGATTGTTACGACTCCATTTCTTGGCAAAAGATGGAGAAAACAGGCATGTTAAAGGCACCATTGGTGGGGGGAAGCGGGGGAGAGCTTTCCCGCCATTCATCTGGGGCGCCCTTTCGGGCAGGTTCAGGTAATGAGCAGCACTCGAGATCAAGTGGCAATACAGGCAAAAGGGGCATTTGCTGGAATTTTAACAGAGGAAAGTGTACGAGGCCCCAGGGGTCATGCAAGTTTAGGCACGACTGTGGAGGGTGTGGGCAATCCTCGCATCCTGAGACCATGTGCAGAGCCAAGACGGGTGATAACGGAGGTAGGGGAGGCGCCAAACAGGTCTGAAATAGTCCGAGGGGCGCCTCTACCTACCCCGGTCGATACCATGGCAATGATCCCTTGGCTCAATGAATACCCGGATCATTTCTCCGCTGGGGTGTTGCGAGATGGGTTTTCTTATGGTTTCCGCATTCCAGTGGGGAATTTTCAGGGTAAGACACAATGTAGGAACCAACTGTCGGTCTTGCAGAATACGGCGGTGGTACAGGCGAAGATTGTGAAAGAATTGACCCGGGGTCGGGTTGCCGGGCCATTCGACACGCCACCAGTTGCTAACTTTGTTTGTTCCCCTTTGGGAGTGGTCCCCAAGAAGGACCCGGGTGAGTTTCGATTAATACATAACTTGTCCGCCCCGAGAGGTCTTTCGGTGAATGATGCGATAGACCCGGAGGTGTGTTCGGTGCGGTACGCATCTTTCGATGAGGCCGTCGCCATGTTGAATCGCCTGGGGCCCGGAGCGCTGATGGCCAAATCAGACATCGAGTCAGCGTTCCGGTTGCTCCCGGTACACCCGGACGATCAGCGTCTCCTCGGTTTTATGTTTCAAGGGCGCTATTACATGGATAAATGTATGCCAATGGGATGCTCCATATCTTGTGCTTATTTTGAGAAATTCAGTTGTTTTTTTGCAATGGGTATTCACAAGAATGACGGGGTTTCAGCATGTTATGCATTATCTTGACGATTTTCTATTCCTGGGTGCAGCTGGGGATCCAGAATGTGCATTAGCTCTAAATGAATTTTGTGGTCTGATGAACCAGTTTGGTGTGCCATTGGCACCAGGTAAGACGGTGGGGCCCACAACTTCCCTCGAGTTTCTCGGAATAGAGCTCGATTCACTGGAAGGTTGCTTCCGGCTGCCCAAAGAAAAGGTGGGGAGATTCAGGGCCTCCCTGGAGGCATGTATTCGGGAAACCAAGGTGAACTTGCATCAATTGCAGCAAACTGTGGGTCAGTTGAATTTTGCCCTTAGAGTAATGCCAATGGCCCGCCCTTTCTCCCGCTCGATTGCTCAAGCCATGGTCGGTCTTAAAGAAGGGCACCATCGCACGAGGCTCTCGGCCGAGATTTGCCAGGACATGCGCATTTGGTTGGCATTTCTGGCGGATTTCAATGGTCGGCTGGTCTGGAACAAGCCGGCTGTGTCCTCCGAGGAGTTGGGGCTGTGGACAGATTCGGCGGGGAGTATAGGCTTTGGCGCCATATTCGGTACTCACTGGTCGGCCCAAAAATGGCCGTCATGGTGGCACGAGTGTGGGCTGACGAGCAACATTGCGTTTCTCGAACTGTTCCCTATTCTGGTGGCCCTACAAACATGGCCTGAGGGGTTCCGGGATCACTCTGTGGTGTTCTGGTCGGATAACATGACCGTGGTGGAGTGTATCAATAGTCAGGCAGCTCGATGCAAATGGATTCTGAGATTGCTTAAGGAAATTGTGTTACTGTGTATGCAATTGAATGTACTCTTCAGGGCGAGACATGTGCCAGGAGTACTGAATCAGGCGGCTGATGCGCTTTCTCGTTTCCGTATGCAGGCCTTCTGGGGTTTTCTGCCCACAGCGGACCCGGTGTCGGCACCATTCCCCGAAGCTCTCTGGTCTCTCGGTGCCCCGAACTACAAAACCTCGTGGGAGAGACTTTAGCACCCAGGACGAGGAAGGCATATGAAGGGGCGTTCCGTTCTTATCAGTCCTTTTTGGGTTTGGCTAGGGGAGAGCTTTGGGGCCAGGAAGAATATGTTGTAAAGTTTTTGCTGTCGTTACATCAGGCAGGCAAATCGGTAGCCACGCCCCAGAGGCATCGGGCCGCCATTTCCTTCATGGCGCGGGCTCATGGGATCCAGGACCCTACTGCATCTTTCGTAGTACGGAAAGCGCTGCGTGGGTGGCAACGCCTTGAGGGTCGCAGAGTAGATGAAAGGCACCCGATAGGTCTGGAGAGGTTGGCTCTGTTATTTTCCGTTCTCCCTGCGACTTGTTCATCACAGTCCGAAACAGTGTTATTCAGGGCCGCTTTTGCATTAGCATTCCATGGGGCTATGCGGGTAAGCGAGCTGGTGGCGAGGAACAAGCAGGATACGGGGGGGGGGACTGTGCCGAGAGCACTTTCTAGTTAAGGGGGATACGATGATGGTCTCGTTTCCCAGGTCCAAGACCGATCAGTGTGCGATCGGGGACAGTTTAGTAGTCCATCGGAGTCCCGGATCTCCCATGTGCCCCGTCGTATGCGTTGAGGAATATTTGGCGCAGAGGGCGGCATCGTGGGGGGGGACCCTGTTGAGGCACACTGATGCCACCCCACTGATGAGGTTTCAGTTTCAGCAGGTGCTAGCAATGGCAATCTCGGCCGCGGGCTTGAACCCGGGCGATTTTGGGACCCATTCCTTCCGGATAGGGGCTGCTACAGAGGCTACAGCCAGGGGTCTGAGTGTGGAAAAAGTGAAGCAGTTGGGGCGTTGGTCCTCGAACTGTTACAAAAGGTATGTGCGGTTGCACATGTTGTGAAGCTGTAATCATGTTCTCACGCTTCTTGTTTTTGTTTGGTTTACAGTTTCGCAAGCTTACGAGGCGGGGCGGACTGTGCAGTCGACCCGACACCTGGGAACCAGCGGTCAAAGATCACCGGCTGCGGAAAAAGTGGTGTGGGTCATGGGCCACTCATACGTGAGGCGTGCCGGGGACGTATTCAAAGCAGGTGACATGATTCACATGGCCGGGGAATACGGGTACAGGGTGACCTTCTACGGAAGGGGCGGGCTCTGTATTGACCAATTTCAACCTTTTGTTGAGGGTTTGTTAGGGCGGACAAGGTCACCGCCATCTATAATCATAGTGCATCTTGGGGGCAATGATTTGGTGACCACTGGTAGACGACTACTTCTCGAGGCAATACTATCCACAGTGAGTTGGTTGGCGAGAAGGGTTCCAGGGTGCACAATTGCATGGTCCCATATGATTCCACGAAAAGTGTGGCGGGGGGCAAATTCTGTGCATGCTATCAATCATTCGGTGAAGAAAGTAAATAACAAGTTGGCTAGACTGTTTCGTACAAATGCATTACATTCGATTCCTCATGGTTGTATCAGGGGGGACAGTATGTATCTAGAGGATGGGGTCCATTTGTCCCGGGTGGGGAATTCTTTACTCATAGGAGACTCCGTAGCTTGGCTGAAGGGTTTACAGCATGACCTTTAGGTAGGAGTTTTTTGTGGGGGGTCCGGATAGCCGGTCAACTATCCGGCCTGTGGCGGTAAGGTCATGATCGGTGAGCAGTAATTGGAAGATCCCTATGGGGGGGGCGTCACCCATTACGGATGGGAGCGCCCGGGGGGAGGTGGCCATTGGCCCCTCAACGGGGAGGCGGTCCCTTCTAAGGATGGGACGCCGAAAGGAAAGGGAAGGCGGTCAAGGCCCCTCCCTGGATAGGAGGGGCTACGGGCCCCTCCTGGGAATTTCCCGGGGCCAGGACATCTGCGACGGCAGATGTGGTAAGTTGTGTGGGGTGGGGAGGGGGGTCCACGCTACCTTCTAGACACCTCACACGAGTCCTCGGACGACCTTAAAATGGCGTCGAGTTAATTGGGGCCCCCGTCAAGACAAGGGAAATTGGTAAGTGCACATGAGGTACAGTCCTCTGTGTGGCCGCCCCTCACAAGTGAGGGGGTAGTTCTGGTTTAGGGATCTGACACCGGTTACGACCTTGCCGTTGGCCCTTAACGTTAGGATGTACAATTTCAATTTAAGAATGTTTTGTAGGATGTTAGTATCGGCTAGGAGAACCTTTGTATTAGAAATATGTTAAGGTCAGCCAAACATCGTTATATGGAAATGAAATTGTACATGATATGAAACTGTTATTTAATGTTTTAATTTTGTTTCATATTTTAAGAAATACGGCCGGGAGGGTAATCCCTCCCGCCTTCCAAAAGTTCAGAAAATGTTTCCGTATTCCCATTCTTGGGGATTGTGTTGAGAGGGGGTGGCGGGTATCTCAGCCATATGGAAAGGGGCGACCAATTGGTCCCCCCGAACGTATGGTGGAGTACCCCGATCTCCCCGGGAAGCCATCTTGGGCGGGAGGCGAGTCCCGGCTGGTATGCCCGAAGCGGCGTAGCCGGGGCGCGCTTTTTCCCGCCCTAGAGTGGGTTGTCCTAGACACTGAAGCCGCCAGCCACGCCCCCGGAAGTGGGCGGAGGAGGGTTTACGCCCGCCCGAAGAAGGATAAAAGGAGCGACAAGCCAAAGTAGCATCCTCTTGTTCCTGTGCTCTGAAGCTGCACCTCCCCGCTGCATGTGAGCTCAAGACGGAACGAAGAGCCAATTTTTGACCCACCCACCAGCCCCTGGAGACAGCAAGTGGTTTGAAGTGAAGTTGTGATGTGGTAATTTAATTTTCTCACAGGTTACTTGGATTAAAAGTAGTGATTCATTATGCAATAAAGTGGTAACTCGGTTTTCTTACAGGTTGCTTTGATTAAAAGTTGTGATTCATCGTGCAATAAAGTGGATAATTTCTTACAATATGTTTTATCGAATAAAGTATTTGCACCAGTGTTGATCAGTGATGTTTCGACAGTTCATATATTGATCATCTTCTGTCTTTTAGTTATTAGTCCTTTTAGTTTAATGTCGTATTTATTTTCGGTCGGGCGGTAAGGTCATGATCGGTGAGCAGTAATTGGAAGATCCCTATGGGGGGGGCGTCACCCATTACGGATGGGAGCGCCCGGGGGGAGGTGGCCATTGGCCCCTCAACGGGGAGGCGGTCCCTTCTAAGGATGGGACGCCGAAAGGAAAGGGAAGGCGGTCAAGGCCCCTCCCTGGATAGGAGGGGCTACGGGCCCCTCCTGGGAATTTCCCGGGGCCAGGACATCTGCGACGGCAGATGTGGTAAGTTGTGTGGGGTGGGGAGGGGGGTCCACGCTACCTTCTAGACACCTCACACGAGTCCTCGGACGACCTTAAAATGGCGTCGAGTTAATTGGGGCCCCCGTCAAGACAAGGGAAATTGGTAAGTGCACATGAGGTACAGTCCTCTGTGTGGCCGCCCCTCACAAGTGAGGGGGTAGTTCTGGTTTAGGGATCTGACACCGGTTACGACCTTGCCGTTGGCCCTTAACGTTAGGATGGACAATTTCAATTTAAGAATGTTTTATAGGATGTTAGTATCGGCTAGGAGAACCTTTGTATTAGAAATATGTTAAGGTCAGCCAAACATCGTTATATGGAAATGAAATTGTACATGATATGAAACTGTTATTTAATGTTTTAATTTTGTTTCATATTTTAATAAATACGGCCGGGAGGGTAACTCCCTCCCGCCTTCCAAAAGTTCAGAAAATGTTTCCGTATTGCCATTCTTGGGGATTGTGTTGAGAGGGGGTGGCGGGTATCTCAGCCATAATGACCACGCATGTATATGGTTTCGGGGCCCCCATCCCATCCATTCCAGGATATCCATGAGTCATCAACTTTTCTCACCCTCTTCGTACCTGCTGCTGATAGTGAGGGTTTCCCATGGTCATCTCTCAGCCTCTCTCATTAGCTTCCTGAAACAACCTTGTTTGTATCAAACAATGTCTTCAACTGATCTAGGTGTAATTTTGGGTAGAATAGTATCAAAGATCGAGTTGAGGGTTCAGTCCGAGTCTGGTTCTGAATCAGCAGTGCGATGTCCTTCGCTGTCATTTACTGATATTCTGTCTTGTTCCGCAGCCCTTATGCCCGCTGCTGCCTATACCAAATGTTGTTTGTCCCTCTGTGATTGTTCTTTGGTGGAGAATTCATTCCCAGAAGCATGGCCTGAGGCCTGAGCACCAAAATGCAGGCTGCTGGTGCCAAGGGAGCAGCGCGGCTCCAGTTCATGGCTATGTATTGATTCAGTTCCACACCTCTTGAGAGTCGGTAAAGAATTTAGCACCAGAGTTTTTTCTAATCCTCAGTTTGGCTAGGACGAGCATGGTCTATTTAACTTTCATCCGATGGAGAGGTTTTTTAACTTCCACAAAGGAGGCCCTTTGTTTTTGTACCATCACTGTGGAACCTGGGAACATCATCACTGTGAAGTTCCTTATGGAGCTCTCCTTTTTCACAAACTTTATTCAAGATGTGGCCTCTGTCCCTAGAATGAAGCAATGTAGCCACCACCCGATACAAGGGGGCTCCCCCTGCAGCTGCAACATGGGACGCACCCTGTGGCCAGGTTTCAAGGAGAGGTAGCTGGATAGGCCCTCAGATGCTAATGTGGTCTTAATCCATGTTTCTGGAAATGCAATCATGTCGGTACCTTCTATGTGTTCCGAGAAGCCAATGATGTGGAGGTTATTTCTACATGCTCTGCCCTCTGCACCTTCCTACTCATAGCATCTTTGCTCTGGCAGTAACTTTTCCTCTCAGATCTCTCACTTCAAATTTCACTTCACTTATGTTTTTCTTGTTAGTGGTTATTCTCTTCACCAACTTGAGCTGGGAATCCCCCAGTATGGTCAGGCCAGCAACTGCTGTGACTATTTTGCGTTTGAGGGCCTCCCTAGTCTCACTGAGCGCTAGGAGCAAACAGGTAGATTCATCATCGGCATGTTTTGCGAGTCTGTAATAGCGATCATTAAGGAATCGCTATTACAGACTCGCAAAACGGGATTCATGTAGAAATCGCAATATTTTTTGCGATTCCTACAGCTTCCTTATTTGCAATTAGCTAATTGCTAATCGCAAATAAGGAATAACTCCCCATTCATTCCTATGGGCCCAAAGGCCCATAGGAATGAATGGGAAGACATATCAATGTGCGAATCGCTATTAGCGATTCGCATTTTGATTTTGCGATTTCAAGGGTGCAGGGGTGTTCAAAGGACACCCTGTTGCACCCCTGAAATGATATGGGATTCTGGTGTTACGCACACACATGTCCCAGGGACAAGTGTGTGTGTAACATACAACTTAGAAAAATGCACTTAAGTGCATTTTTCTAAGCTTTCGCTATTTACCACGAGGTTTGACTTCGCGGTAAATAGCGGCCCCGGATTGCGAAATCGCAATTTTAAAATGGTTCATGCATTGCATATAAGGAATCGCAAATTATGATTCCTTATATGCTATCGCAATTTGAGAATTCGCAATTATTTGCGAATTCTTATATTGTGAGAGCATGAACCATTGATGAATCCCAAATGCAATCTTTGCGGGCGCAAACGGCCGATTTTTGCGATTCGCATCGTTTGGGCTCGCAAAAATGCTTGATGAATCTACCTGATAGAGTCTAATGTGGCGACCAATGTATTGTTGCCATGATGGAATGATCTGAGCAACCTCTCTGTGTTGCTGTGGGATGTCGTTGGGATTGGTTTGTCACCATTGGTCATTTGCCATTTGGAATGTCTACCCACCTCTCCCCTGTGTTCTCCACCTCCCTGCGTAGGGGTATTGATTGCGTTGTAACCTGTACTTTCTAATGTCAGCTCCGGGTGGTCAGGCTTCCCTCATTTTGACTCCTCCGCCTCAATCTTGGTTGCATATACAGTGTGTACTCTCCCTGCCACCACCAGCACAAGCAGGGCCTGTTGCTGTGGGGATCCTGTGGACGGAATCAACAGACACCTGGGCCGCACGAAGGTGCACCAACAGCTGGCTGCGGGTTGGCAAATCTATTAATGATGGCGCCTTCGTATTTTCTCCCAGTTACTCAATCAGCCTCTGCACCCCCAGACCAGAACATTAGTGTGGAGGCAGCAAGGGCATGAGTGCTGGGGGGGGGGGGGGGGGGGGGGCATTCAAAGTGTCCATTCCTGGGCAGGATGATTTTGAATGCTTTAGCGCTACCCCTCACATTGCCCAGGACACCGCACTCCCTTCTCCCCACTGTTCACCCTCAGCAGTGGCCAGCCCCCTCACCCTGCATCACCGGCTGACAGGTCCTGGTCATCAGTGTGCCCTTCGGCTGCAGCGCGCCCCAATCAGTACCAGGGCCGTGCTCTGATTTGACTTTCTTGTGAGCACCGCCCCCCATGGGTACCTCTCTTCTTTGCTACTCCTCCCATTTATACTCAACAGGGGTGATCGGGCTTGCAGCCCCCCTCACAGGGGCCAGTGTCTCAGCCTGTGTTCCTCCGCTGTTGGGGTGTTCTCAGTAGTTCCAGCTGTGGATCTCTACCCAGGTCTACCAGATCAGGGTGTATCAGTTTCTGAGGCTGCTTGTCAATCGCTGTACCTTGGGGACAGCGTTTGTCTCACAGCAAGTGCCACTGGGGCTGCCACATTGTTTTCCTCATCTTGATCTGGCATGTCAGCTGGTTAATAAATGGTTCACAGTTGTAATCCCAAATCTGCTTCGCTTACGAGGGAAGAGGGTGGCCCACAGTCAGCCACATCCTTGTGGAGGCAAAAGGGGCAGGATTGGCATCAGGATATCGTTGGATGGCAGTGGGGCCCTGAGAGATCCACAAGACTCCTTCCATCCCATTGGTGTTCTTCCACGCCCCGTTGGTGTCCTCGATTCATTTGCTTGGAATGGGGGTGGCTGGAATTAAGAACAGGAAAAGGTCCACAATGATGCATGGTGAGAGCAGTGCTAACTTTTCCATGTAGAACCCACAGGTCTCTGACCAACGGAATTGCAACTTACATTCGTCAGTAATACCTCTAATTCATATGTCCTATGTGCACAATGTGTACAACTCATATCAGGGTAACTTGACCGTTGACAGGTGTAAACCCAATTTAAACTTGTGCAGACACAAGTGTGCACATAAGGGCTTTTGCACTGCAAGAAGGAAATGTGCACTGGTGCCATTTGCAGAAATGAGCATTGTTGAAGAGTTCTCAGAGCAAACTGTGCAAACAAGCAGATGCACTGTTTACTACGAAATGCATTGGTCATTTAAACATAGATGACCCTCTTTCCACTTGTATGTGCTCTTTTCGCTTCTCTTCATGTAATATTTGCAATTCTTAGAGCTGTGTGATGAAAGAGATAGCCTTAATATGTTGTTCTTACATATTACAGGAGATATATGTTATACATTGCATATGCACTTGGCATTATTCCATCAGTGCTCTCATGTACAAAGAAAGCAACCACAAGGAGATGATGGACGGAGCGCTGAAACTTTTCAGACACCCACCCTCAGTCACAGATCTGGGTTGAATCCATCATCATTCTTTAGCTCACTTCGCCACCTCAGTTCAGACCCAGCTATATGCAAATCAGTCTTGACTCTGTGCCTCATGGGAACAGTCCAGCCCGAACTGCCAAGCCAGGTCTTCCCTGAACTGGAGACAAGCTTCCTGGGACCAGTTTCTGGGTAACACCCTTCATCAGCCAGGCTAGCTTGAATCCAGTGGCAAAGTGAGCAAAGGACCCACATCTGGGCATACCCTGCCAACTTAGGGCAAACAAAGCAAACACAAGGAGATGATAGACGGAGCGCTGAAACTTTACAGACATTCACCCCCCAGATCTGGGTTGAATCCATCATCATTCTTTAGCTCACAAGCATCCTGGGACCGGTTTCGGGCTAACATCCCTCATCAGCCAGGCGACTTGGCAAGGTGCGCAAGGGACCAATGTCTGGGCATACCCTGCCAACGTAGGGGGAACAAAGCAAACACAAGGAGATCAACCCAGATCTGTGACTGGGGGTGAGTGTCTGAAAAGTTTCAGCGATCTACCCATCATCTCCTCGTGTTTGCCTCATGTACAAAGGCAAATCCGATTCTATTTTGCCCCAGACGAGTATACATACAAAGTATTTCCCTGTATGTCAGATGGTACTATCGCAATGTTTGCTTTTTAGAATAATTCTTATTTTATTTTAGACAATTTATTTTAATGTACTGGTGGTTGTTGGATGTACACCCAACAATAACAATCTACTAAAGCAATGAAGAAATAAAATAATTATTGACAAAGCTAAAGGCTGGAAACCAATGCCAGACTGACTGACTTTGCAAATGTTTTTTATTTTTAGTAGGGGCATTTAAAAGGCACAAACTTTGCCCCAGAGGGCAATGGAGTGCGGCACTTAGTGACGAGATACATCCACTACATGTGAGGATACAGAAACATGTCAAAACGCAAACACCGATTCACGAAATCTGGTAAGAGCCGGAGCCAGCACCAGGGCATAGTTTCATGGGGATGTTTGGTATGTGACATCTCCCAAATAAATGGATTCTTGTTTTGGTAGTGGAGTCTGGGGCCCGAGTCAGGTCTGCTATGTCTGTGTTGGTTTTCTACCAAGAATAAAAGACAAGCAGTGACTTTTTGATGTGAAGCAGGAGAAAGAGAGAGAGATAGTGAGACAGAGGTATACATCTAGTGGCTACATCCTCCTTTGTCTTTATTATCTCATATGAGAGCGCTTTTAAATGCTTGAGATCAGTGTGTGCGCTGTACAAGCACTTCTTATGTTTAATTTAATGGTCTATAATGATGCTCCATCTACAATAAGCATCTAGTCCATGTTTAGGGTTTACATGACTACTGACTTGCCTCTTAGATCACTAATGACATTGTCATTGGCGGTTAGGCCATTAATGTGTCTAAGTTTATGTTTAAAAACGATAACTTTTAATAAATGTCTGCTTAAGTGTGATATGATCTAATGTACTAAGGGTTAACACTTCTGCATGTTAAAGGAATCCACTTTTTGGGATTTTGAAGGGACTTGAACAAATATTTACATTATGTTTGCTGCACATTATACATGAAAACGTTTACATGGCTTGAGTCATGCATGCAATCTTAGAGCTAAGCCAGACCCTTCCCTTGCTCTGCTTTCCCTATTTATTAGCTTGTGCGCCCACCGCTATTTGCAACTTAGTCCTAGTACATGGAACAGATGGAAACATGATGTTGCCTACATGCACCAATTTGACCACTCTACAAACAAGGCTTCTAGTAGCAAATATGAAGAAGAGTGCATGCAATGAAATTAAACTCCAGACTGTTGTGTTGTTAATGGACATAGCCATGATTTCCCAGGGGGAACTACCAGGCTCAGGTGAGACGGGCATGAACGTAGCTTCAGGATGGTGTTGGGGTGTGACACCACCCAAATGCATTCTTGGATTGGTAGTTGGGTCTGTGGACCCTGAATCAGTCTTGCTATGTTTTTGTCACTTTTTCTCATCATTCTCAGTTCACTAGGAGCTTTTATTGTATTCATTTTTTGAAGCAGAAATTTCAAACTATAAAGTGATTGCTACACCCAAAAAAATAGTACATTTCCACCCATAAACATTCTTCTTGATTGAGTGTAAATGTGCTACTTTTTGGCATTCATAAACATTGAAAAGCTACACCAGTCTCAGATTTCCAGGCATACTACTGGTAATTACACACCCAAAGGCGATTGACTGAATGCGTTCAAATAGTCTACAGAGTGGCAATCATTTGGGGTAGGATTGCAACTGTTCGTTTTTCACCCACTATGCTACTCTAGACAGAGGCTCACCTTCTGCAATAAAATACCGACCCTGTTACTCGTGGAAACAGTCTATCTCAAAACTTAGTCATCTTATCCATCTACCCTGTAGCCCAAACTGGTAACCTCGCAATGGCGAGGAGCATAGGTTTGGACACATGGTTATGCCACACAGCTTTGACTATTCGTGGACTGGGAAACCCTCACTGGTCCTGTGCACATGCCTGCATAAATATGAGCCTATTGTTACACCACATAGCTTTGATTGTTTGCAGACTGCTAACCTATCGCTGGGCAGAAGTATGTGCTTGCATAGGGATGGGCTGATGGTTATTTCACATTGCTTTGAAGGTTTGGAAAATGGTAACCATTCACTGGCAGGTGCATGGGCTTACATTGAGATAGGCTGATAGTTATGCCACATTGCTTTGACTGTTCGCAGACCGGGAAACTCTCACTGGCCAGGCACTTGTGCTTGCATACATACGGGCATATGGTTACATATAGTTTTGATGGTTCGCAGACTGGTAACCTCTCACTAGCCAGATGTTTCTGTTTGCATAGGGATGATCCTATGGTTACACCACATTGCTTTGACAGTTCGCAGACTGGAAACTCTCACTGTCTAGGTTATGTTATGTTAATATAATTTATAACGCGCGCGGCTACTCAAGAGTGTCCCTGCACGGAAGCCAAATGATGGAGGGAAGGAGCTGGACAGAGCAAACCTTTATGCAAACAGCCAAAAGTTTTTAGCAATTTCCTGAACACCCTTGGGTTAGTAGTGTTCCGTAGTGTGTAAGGCAGAGGGTTCCAGACTTGAGCCGCCTTGAAAGAGAGAGAGCTGCTCCCCACTTGTACCAAATAAAAACCGAGGGGCCAACCGCTGAGAGGCAAAACACAACAGTCTTTGTGGCACATAGAAACTGAAGCTATTCCTCAAATACAGGGGACCCAAGCTATGGAGGGCTGCATGAGCCAGGGTGAGAGCCTTGAATTTGACCCGTTGGGCCACGGGAAGCCAATGTAGATCCAGCAAATATTGCTTCACACTAGTTCTTCTGGCGATGTTTAGCAGAACTCTGGCTGCCGCATTTTGTACAACTTGCAGCTTCCTCAGCAGTAAGTCTGGCAGACCTATATACAGTGTGTTGGCATAGTCTGGGCACGAAAGAATCAGTGCACGAGTGACCATTTCTTTGTCTGTCCTGGGTAGCAGGGGCAGAAACTTCCTAAGAATCTTCATTGTACCAAAACACTGTCCGGCCAGTTTCTTTATTTATGTGGAGAACCTAAGGTCCTCGTCAAACCAAACAAGTAGGTTTGCAGGTGCATGTGCTTGCATAGATATGGGCCTATGGTTATGCTACATAACTTTGATTGTTCACAGATTGGTAACCTATCACTTGTCAGATTTTGTGCTTGCATAGGGATGGGCTGATAGTTATATTACATCGTTTTTACGGTTTGCAATATGGTAACTTTTTCCTGGACAGGTCCATGTGCTTGCATAGAGATGGGCTGATAGCTATGCCACATAACTTTAACTGTTCGCAGGCTGGAAACCTCTTACCGGCCAGGTTCATGCGCTTGCATAGGTATGGACAGATGGTTATGTCGCACCGCTTTGATTGTTCGCTGACTGGTAACCGCTCACTGTTCAAGTGCATGTACTTCCATAGTGATGGGCCCATGGTTACGCCACACTGCTTTGACTGTTTCAGATAACGGTGGAGAAGTTGCCTGATGTGCCACGAATGACCAGGCTGCTGAAGCGCTACAGCACAGATCCTCAGTACCAGCATCTCTTCATCAATCTGGTAAGAGCCGGAGCCAGCTACAAAAACAAACATTTCCTCTCTGAACAATGTGTTTGTTATATTTCTGATCATTTGTTTAGGATGGCTGTGTCAGCCTCACTGATTTACTCAAACAATGCCAAGCCCAAGATGGTGCACTTTCAACAAAAGTAGCAGAGCACAAACAGCATTCCTGACTTTTAATTCCTATCGTATAAACATAACAGATGTTGTAAAAATGAGCCAACACGAAAATACAACAAAGGAGACAATTTGAGCGCGTTTTTTCTGTGAAAATGCATTCCAGGCTGACGCATAGATACAATGTTAATAGAATGTATCATTTACATGTCACTTTTAGCTCTTGAGTAACTGCTAAGTAATGTGAAGCAATGCACTTGAATGCTGTTTCTGTAAACCATTGCTTCCACTCTATGTCCACTCACGGTCTTCCCTCCCCTTTGTCCATGCTGCACCATCTGGGGTGTGCGCTGACATTGTGCGCTAGAATACACCAAGCGCTACACGCAGTAAGGCTTTTTACAGAGTGTAAACCACAATCATGCAGTGGGGAACTGATGATGGTCTCTGCGGAACTTGAAAAACTGGCCTTAAATCCAGCTTTGGTGTTTGCTGAAGAAGACTGCGTTAGCTCTCTGAACCTACAACCCAGCAAAATGTCTGTTTTGCCGACGCAATATTGAGATATTCAACAAATTTCACATTATAACTTTTTTTTCCCTATCTTTGTTTGGCGCAAAATTAATCTTCGCTTCCAAAATGCCTGTTTTGCAATTGGGGCAAACTCGCAGAATTTTGCCTACCTATGCAAAAACAAATCACACAAATTTCACACACCTCAGAGCTAGACCTTGTATTGCAAATATTTGCAAACCAGCGGTATAATCTGTTGTCTTCAGTTATCCCAATTACACGCTCACTAAAATATTACTTCAAGGTAATCTCCTTTGTGTAATCTGATCTTGACTGCCTCATGCCATGAGGTTTAATTTACAGACACTGCTATGACATCGTTTTCTTTGGAAAGTGGCACACTGTGTCTTGCAGCTAGGTTTGCACTGTCTATTATCAATGAAATGTTTTCAGGTCTGTTTGAATATTACATGTAAAACATACAGACACAATAGCTATACAAGATATATTCCTCAAGCCTTCAGTCAATATTCCTTACAAGGATGGTGGGTAAACATTCGAGAGTGAGAGTGCTGATCAACCTTGGCCTTCATTCAAAAGTCCCTAGGAATACTGGCAGGTAAAACTGCCTCATTGAAAAGCTGTTATCACATCTCGGAGCTTATTTATATGCCCAATGTGTCTTCGGAACGTCATTTTTTATGACTTTCCAGGAGCGCACCAGGCTTACCCATATCTACAAGGCCATGTAAAGCCATCCTGCTTGGCTTTTCATGGCCTTGTAGATGTGGTATGAGGCAACAAAGTGCCCATTGCTGCGTTGTCTCACACTGCGATGGGGAGGCACACCACGGGCATTACGGTGGGTGTTCATGCTCCAAACCTGGTAATGTGTCAAAAGCCTATGCTTCCCCAGGGGCCGCGTAAGGGTTGTTTTTGTGAAGGAAGGTGTCCCTTCCCCCACAAAAACAACCTGATTTTAGTGCAGACACTCTTGCACCATGGTGCAAGGGTGCCTGCTTTGGAGCATGGCAGCTATTTGTCAACCAGTGCTGGGAAAGAGGACAGGAATGCACCATATCTCATAGATACAGTGCATACGTGCATTTTCTTTTGACGTAGGGCAGCACAGCAGGAAAGCTTGCAGAGCTGCCCTATGCCATAATATTGTAAATTAGGGCTCTTGGGATTTTTTTCCTTGGGATGTCTTTACTTCCCTTTTCCAAGTTCCTCAGTTCATGATGAGAGTGAACAAAAATGCAACTTCTGGGGGCGTGACCAAGCCGAGCACAACGATGTCCGCCTAGTCTGTCGGCTCCGCCAAACCGAGCCTAAATCTGCCTAATTATCCATTCAATTCTGCCTCGACAGGGGCTTAAATATCAAAAATGGTAACTGGAAGGGCTCCAGAGCAGATCGATACCTCCTGTGGCCGGAAGGAAGGTACTGAACGTCCAAGGCGAGATCTGCGCCATTGGGACGGAGGCGCGTGCACGCGGCCTGGTGGCTGTGTGTGTTTTGGACAGCCTTTGATCCCTGAAGCCATCGCCTCTGGCATCTGGATTACTGCGTGCCTACAAGCGGCATCCAGCTGAGACCAGCGAGAGGATCCTGATCCGCAGCTGTCACCATCAACCGGCCGTGATCTACTGTGGGCGTGCCGCCGATGCCCCGGCGTATGGATGGGCTGTGTGCTGGGTGAGGATCAGTGTGACCGGCGGACACACGATCTTGGCCCCTGCGCCTGCATTGGCCTCCGTTGCAGCTCGCAGTAACGTGGGAGGGATCGCAACGAGGTGGCAGCCCCGCGCTGGTCGGCTGAGAGATACGAGACCGGCCTGATCGTCGAGCTCCTAGTAGAATGTACCACAGCTCCGTATATCAGGAATATACAGAGCCGGTGCTGCGACACAGCTGCACTGCAAGAATGGACACACAGCAGCGCGCCTACAATGAGTGACCACAACAGTACACGGCTGAGGTTTGGAACTGTTTTTCGGGACTTGTGGCATAATGTATATGTGCTTATTAACTGTGACGCTGCGATACCCCCATGGCTACTTAGCATCATCACATTGCCTCTCGGCTTTCCTGGCCTCAAAAGTCATAGCGCAGAAGAGCATGGACATCCGCTGGGTTGCTCCTGCTGTGCAGACCTTTCCCCCCCTCACGTGGATCCTGGTGCACAGCTGAGGCGTGTTCTCGGGGCGGACCTGGCAAGTACTTGATAACATCCAGGTATTGGAGGATCCCTGAAGTGGGTAACCGGGGACACATGCTCCTGTTGTCAACGGGGTGCATCACACCACAGGCGGCCATTGGTGATTGCACTGCTCTTGCCACGTATGGTAACCGGTCCCAACCACAAATAACCCCTACGGAGAGATCTGCCTATATCATGGCGGGGGGGCCGCAGTTCGAAGGCAACGCTTCAGGCCAAACTGACAAAAGGGAAGGAGGCCCTGGCGCGAGTCCTAAAGGAGGATCAGCCCAATCTGACAAATCCGAGTCCGGGAGGAAGGAAAAGGAACCAATGTTGCAGGGCATTCTGGAAGCCATCACTACCGTCTGCACTTCCTTGGAGTCACGCATTGACACAGTGTCCACAGAAGTGTTCCCCATTCGAGAAGATATGTGCTCCATGAACCCGTGCCTAAAAGATGTTGAAATCAAGGCGACCTCCCTGGTTGAAGACATGTCAGCGTTGCAGAGAAAAGTGGATGACCTGCAAACGCACGCTGCGAAGCTCGAAACATAGTTGGATGACTATGAAGGGCGCTCCAGATGCAAAAACGTCTGCATAATTGGGGTTCCGGAACAAGCAGAGGGGCCATCAGCGGACATTTTCTTGGAGGAGCTGATCACTACTTACCTCAAGCCTCGGTGACTCTCCAACTACTTCTCGGTGGAGCGAGCCCACCAGGTCCCAGGCGTCAACCGAGGCCTGGAGCCCCCCGCAACCGCTCCTTGCCAGGATCTTCAACTTTCGCGACAGGGATGTCATACTGCAAGGTACCCACTCCGCCCTGCCAGTGGAATTCCAAAACAGTCGCATCACTTTCTTTCCGGACTTCACCCTCAAGGTGCAGCGACAACGAATGAGCTTCTTGGAAGTGAAAAAGGCGCTCTGCGACAAGGACTTGAAATATGCTATGATGTTCCCGGCCAAGTTGAGAGTGGAATCGGAGGGAAAATCCTGGTTCTTCACCACCCCGGAGGTGACCTGGGACTGGCTTGAGGGCTGGCGAACAGCGGGCCGCTGCAACAACCATGGCCCTGGCTTGAGGATGGACGGGGACGCTCGAGCTTCTGGTGGTGGCTCGCCACTGCAAGACTTGAATGAAGCGGCGGGTGGTGCCAAATGACCGGTCTGTATGTTTTTTCACTTTGGAAGATGGAATAGTCCGGATAGACGGAGGGTTGTGGAGATAGACTTTCCTCCTCCAAAAGTGTCAGACCTTGTTATGTTGAGTTATTCTGTTATGCATGACTTGGTTGACCTGATCTCCCCAGATATAGCCGGTTCCCCGATTAACCAGGTGGGCGTTGTGGGGTGTATCCTGGGCCCTAGCTGCTGCTCTTGTATAAACAAGCTAGATTTTTACTGTTACTGTTGGTACAACAAACATTTCTCAAAAATAGGCGCTCGGTTTGGCTGCATAGCCCTGTTCATTCTTGGAAGGGTGTGCGAGAGGCACTCTGCTACTTTGGGGGGCAGGAGGTTTTGTTACCGCCAAGCAGGGAGGCAGGGTGAAGGGTCGGGGGGACGTATGTTGGGTTTGTGTCTTTGCAATTGTGTTTTGATTTTGATATTGTTTTTGTTCAGGCATGTCACATCCGATTGGTCTTGGATACTCATTACAATGTTTGTAGCGCTCTCATTGGCCACAATGTTTTGGAATGTAGTAGAATCCTTCCTCATCTCCCCCATGTGGTGCTTCTCTCCGGATTACCTCACACCTTTGAATCTGCATGATGGGTATTATGGGTCGCCAGTCACTTATTTTGCTCTACTGTCGGATGCAGATACTACTTGCAGCAGCCAAGGCGTAAGTTACGCTTTCATGGATCACTGTGCTGGGAAATGTATTGATCTCTTTTCTTATCTTTCCGCTGACGTGCTCCTCCCCGGGATATGTCGCATTTTTAGATCAGTGTGATGGGTACTATGAGTAGACAAAAACTTACCTTGCTCTCATAGAATGTGAATGGGCTGGGGGATAGAATAAAGAGAGGGGTGGTTCTTCAATTCCTGAAAAGACACTTACCGGATGTCATGTTCTTGCAGGAGACGCACCTGTTGGGTAATGGTTGTAAGGCCCTGTCACGATGGGTTATCAGTTGGTTGCTCACTCCACTTTTGGCTCTGGTTCCCGGGGGTGGGCATCCTCATTCATATATTCTTCCCCTTAGCGATTAGCACAATCCACACGAACCCACTGGGCAGATTCACTGCTCTGTCTGGAACTTGAGAGGGAGCCACCCTCAACTTGGTCTGGGTGTACATTCCACCGGGCCTCCATACACAGGCCTTCATTGATCTTGGCGATTTACTCCTGGGTTTGCTGGACGGACGATTATTGACTGAGGGGGACTTTAACTCTATTGTCTCAGATTCCCTGGACTGTTGTTCCCAGAAAGACCTGCCACTATCCCGTAAACGGATCCATAGTTCCTTAGGTGCAATGGGACTAGCGGATGTCTGGAGGTGCCTGTACACGGTGGATCTTCAGTATACGCATCTCTTGTGTCCCCATGTCACGCATTGACTATGTGCTCACACTCATGCATCATCTACACAATGTCAAAGAGATATGACACTTGGCCAGGGGAATATCGGACCACTCCCCAATTCTGTGTAGACTGGAGGTGGGGGACCCCTCGGTCGGCCGGGTGGTGCCGATCAATTTGTGGAATTTCACAACCACTCCCATTAGGGACAAGTTCCTGTCTGAAACTGAATTGTAATTCCCAAAAAATCTGGGGTCCGTCAATTCATCTGTCTCACTGTGGGAGGCCTATAAGACTGCCGGGGGTGGTCCTGGGACTAATCGCAGGGCAACGCAAGGTGAAGGCTGCCGCTATTATGCGTATAGAGGATGAGATCCTAGAACTGGAATGCGCAGTTCGATCTCAAGACTCGGAAGTTGTGCGCCAATAACCATGCATTAAAACCAAGGAGCTCCTGGACCTGGCCACAGACGCAGCTAAGGCGCAATACCGGGCTACCCTTAGCAGGGTCTATGATGTAGGTGATAAGGCGGGCAAATTGTTGGCCTGGCTGGATCATAGGGATGGGGCGTGGCGTGTTGTGGTTGAACTTGCCACTGATTCTAACTCCGGCATCACAGCTCCGCAGGACATTGTTGATGCATTTGGTAGATATTACCACTCCCTGTACTCTTCTAGTATGACCCATACTGAGGAAGAGGCTTCTTCCATCCTCTGAGATATACGGATACCGGTTATTACAGTGGAGGAAAGTCTCGACCTAGACCATGATATCACAGTAACTGAAGTAGAGAGGGCCATCCATGATCTGCGGGGGGGAAGCGTCGTGCCCAATTGGGATCCCTATAGAATTATTTAAGTTGACGGCTGGCATGACCGCCCCTTTTGGCACCGCCATGTATAGAGAAAGTAAAGAATTAGGAATTCTTCCTGAGGATCACAGACTGGCCAATATTATTGTTATCCATAAGGCGAGTAAGCCCGCCGACCAATGTTCCTCATACAGGCCCATCTCGCTCCTCAATTGGGAGGTTAAAACCCTTGCATAAGTTCTTGCCACCCGTCTGTTACAAGTTCTTCCCACTTTGGTACACCCGGACCAGTCCGGGTTCATGCCGGCAAGAAACAAGTCTCTTAACCTCCGTCCACTGCACGCAGTGCTTTGCAAGGCAGATACGATCAGGGAAGATGCTGTGGTGGTACCTCTAGATGCCGCTACGGCATTTGACACCATGGAATGGCCCTACATGTTCGCGGTGCTTCACAAGCTAGGATTCGGTCTGGAATTTATTAAATGGGTGCGTCTCCTATATTGTCAACCGTTGGTGCAAATGGTCATAAAGAATCGGAAATCTCCTGTCTTCTCTCTTGGTAGGGGCACCAGGCAAGGTTGCCCCCTGTCGCCGCTCCTCTTTGCCTTGGCCCTGGAATCTCTCACAGCGTGTATGTGGCACGACCCCGTCATTTGGGGCCTTAAATGGACTTATGGGCGGAAGGACCACCTATCATTGTATGCAGATGATATCCTGCTTTATCTCGCCTCCCCGGCGGCGTCTCTTAGTGTGGTGATGGATATAGTCCACATTTTTGGTAGATTCGCAGGCTACCAGATCAACTGGTCCAAGTTGGTGCTATACGTTCTTAGTGGGCAAACCCTGGACTTCCCCGGAATTGCCTGCTGACAGAGGCCGGCAAAGGCTTCAATCTGTGGGAACCTGGGTCCAGAGACCTGACGCGATTTTATGACACCAACCTCCGGCCACCACTAGCGCACCTTAAATCGATGTCCAGCACTTAAAATCGCTCCCCTTGACCCTCCTGGGACATGCTGCCCTTTTTAAAATGATGTCCCTCTCTCGTCTTCTGTACGTGTTGCTCAATACTCCTCTTCGGGTCGCGGCGTCATACTTTAAAGAACTGGAGGGCACGGTTTGAGATCTGCTATTGGAGGGTAGGTCGCCTCGCATTGCCACACATAAGCTCACACTGGGATGGTTCCACGGGGGCATCGGACACCCGACATGAAAAGATATTACTGGGCCTCGCAGCTCGCTGCCATTAACCAATGCACATATAGGCGGCACGATGACCCGGCATTTCGGATCAATCAATGGCTCCTCCCCTGGGGTGGGTTTGAGGGCGCACTGTACACAAAGTCTTTGAAAAATGATTTGTCCGGCCTGACCAAACACGCCGTCCAAATATGGAAGGATGCTACTAAAAGCCTGGGGTGGGAGGGCACACTTACTCAAGCAACGCCACTCTGGCATTGTGACCAGATAGGTTGGCTATCGCACTCCCTGGAGTTCGATAAATGGGATGCCATTGGCATTTCCAGAATTGGGGACCTTTGGAAGTCCAGTAATGCATACCACTCTCCCAATAACGTCACGAGTTTGAAATGGCCAGCTCTGAACAGTTCCGATATCTTCAAAACAGACATGCATTACTCTTGGCTATCCCTAAGGGAACGGACCTCCCAGAATTCTCCCCTCTCGAGGACAGGATTCTAGATGGCAATTTGACAGAAAAGGCCATATCCATCATTTACAAGAAACTTATCAATATTAGGTCCGATCCCCTGTTACGGTTAAGACAGAGGTTCCCAATCTGTGCGCCGCGGCACCCTGGTGCACCTTCAAAACTAAACTGGGGCGCCGCGAACAGATGCTGTAAGCATTAAAAATGTACGTACTTCCACAAGTCAATGTCTCCAGTAATTTTTAAGCTCAAATTACAGTTCTCATCAGCCCGGAGATGCCAACGAATGCACCAGTGTTAAAGCCTTTTTGAACTCTAAGGCAGAATGCAAAATATAGGCTTTGTTTTTTTACCTCGCAACATGAAACCAATTGCCTTGAATAGACACCAATAAAAAGTAGGCTGGTTGCATCACTCACATGCACAAATTACTGCTCCTGTTTGTTAGTAATTTCAACTCCAGCTGCACACAAATTCCTGATTTTTGTTGATGGCTGAGTGAAAGTGTTTCCCTCTTCCGTCAGTAGAGGTCTGTGTCTTGCAGGAGCCAATCAGGCTTCTAAATGTTGCATGCAGGCCTCATGTGCAATGGGGGGTTTTGAAGGCCTGGGGTGGGGGTGGATGGGAGATTCCAGCAAATGTCTCAGCATCCTTTCTGGCCGGCCGCCGGCAAACGATCTGGGCGCCCCCTTTCTCCGCTGATATGACACCGCTAGAGGTGGGGGTTCCACAGGGTTCCATTCTTAGCCCCATGCTCTTTAACATCTTTATGGCCCCTCTGGCGGTGGTAGCGGAGACCTTTGGCGCCCAGATCATATCTTACGCTGACGATACACAGCTCCTGTTCACATGCGACAGGGGCGGGGTGTTGGATGGCATACAGATTAGGGAATGTCTAGGTGCGGTTTTTGAGTGGTTTAGATGTCATGGCCTGAAGTGCAACTCCGATAAGTCTGAGTTGCTCTTCTTTGGATGCACTCCCGAGCCAAATTGGAAATCCTGGTGGCCACAGGATATGTTTCCCCCTGACAATGTGTCCCTCAAGGCTAAGAACCTTGGAGTGATTGTGGACAGTGATCTCTCCTTTGGGCCACATATCTCGTGCCTTTCAGGGAAGTGCTTCGGCATTCTGCGGATGCTGAGAAAGTTCCTTCCTTTGGTGTCACTTCACCATAGGAAAATAATTGTTCAGGCTTTGATTGGATCACAATTAGACTACGCAAACGCTCTTTTTCTCGGTCTACCGAAGTATCTTTTGACCCGTTTGCAAGTAGTACAGAACTAGGCAGCCCGAGCCATTTATGGACTCCCGAGAAGAGCAGGTGCCACTGTATTACTTAACACCTTACATTGGCTACCTACTCTAAAGAGGATCCTTTTCAAAAACCTGACTCTGGCCTTCAAAGCTCTGCATGGCATAGGTCCCAAGTATATCGGGAAACGCCTTTCCTTTTACCAACCCAGTAGGACCGTGAGGTCAACTTCTCTGTCTAAAATGACGGTTCCTGTCATTAGGCGTGCTAGAATGGGAGGCCGGTCGTTTCGATACCTGGCCCCGCGGGCTTGGAACGAGCTACCACTATCCCTAAGACAGGCTACCAGCCTTCTTGCTTTCAGGAAGGGCTTGAAAATGTGGCTTTTTACTAAATAGTTTTCTGTCTTTCATAGTCTGCGTTTTAGCTGTTATGTTGCCTTTCTACCTGTTGATACTCTTCGCCAAAGCGCCGGGATGCTCCATGGAGTAGCCGAGCGCTATAGAAGAAAAAGATTAACATAACATAACATAATATGTATCATAAATTCGGGGCGTGATGCACGTATTATGACATGCACCAATTAGGGTAATTTTATCTTAACATCAGAGTCAAATCATTCCCACCAGAGATGGTATCAGTGTGGTAGCTGTGCATGTTGAGGGGGATTTCGGTATGATGAACTGCACAACAGAACAGACACTTCCCTGCTAAGATCCTAATTGCCCCAAGGATTGTATATGAACAGCAGGGCCTGGAGCTGTGTAGTGGACAGAAACACATTTCAGAAGGTGTTGAAATTTAGAAGCAATGGGCTGGCAAGCCTAAAACTACTGCTCTTTAGGAGGATGCTAGTAACCCTGAGTGGGCTGTCTGTGCAGCACACTCAGGGAGCTTAGTTACTTCTTGGCACTATGTGAACTGTGGTGTGGTTTTTATAGCTTTTGAAAATTGCTTTGTTCGGATCTAATGGAAATAAACACCCCGTAAAGTTAATAGCTTTTTGAGAGGCAAATGCTCTTTTGCTCAGTCTTTTGCTCTCTCTTCTGAGAGTGCCAAGTTTTGCCACTTTTGCTTTTGTGCACTGCACACAGACCACAGAGTACTGTACCACTTTTTACTGATTTAGATGAATAGTTACCTGTGTTCAAATTGAACTATCAACTCAAAGGGGCAGATGCAGTTACTTTCTCCATGAACCAGTGATTCGACCATTCTCCCAGTATTTGTAACACACGCTGGCATTTGTACTTTGACTTGATAGCACGCAATTAATTTCTAACCCATATGTATCTCAGTGACAAATTAACTTTGTGGATTCTCTTGCTTGACCCAGTCTGTCTGCAGACACTGAGCTCCCTCCTCCAGCATGCGAGTTGTCATAAAGCACCCCATAGGAAATGTAGGTCATATGCTAGTTGTCTCAGTGGAGTTCTGCACTGTAGTGCAACACACATTTTAGGCACCATTACTTAACATTTTTCTGATGAAAATTATGGCGTGTGACCTTTTTCTTACAAAATAACATTTCATCATTACTAACATAATGCTAGTTTGGGATCTTTAGTGCGCTTGAGGCATTGCACAAAGGTGCCATGTCGTGTCTTGGCTCTGCCCAGTGTGGTGTTCATCCATTGTCTTTTTGGGTAGGTCTATTAAGGTCCACTTGAGTGCCTGCATTGAAATGTATGACTAATAAATTAATTCATCCCCCGCCCATAACCTGTTCCACTGCTCCCTGGAATGAAGCCCTCTAGAGCCAATTTTTTAAACAAAAGATAGTTTAAAAAATTCCATATGCAGACCTCAGATTATTGTTTTTGGCTTACTTAACCAATTCAAGTTTTACATTAAACAGCTGTAGTATTTTTATTTTGTTACATCTATGTTTACAATAACTTCATCTGCTTCATCTTAATTATTTTCAGGGTGAAAAGTGGAAGTAGTCCCAAAGCTGGGCTTACATACCTTCACGCACAAAAAAAAGTAAAACAATTGGGAGCCGTGGCCAATGGCCAATAGGTCAAGGGAGCTGTGGGTCCAAAAAGTTTGGGAACCACTGGGTTAAGAGGTAAATGGGACCACGATGTTGCAGGCTTGGACAATGAAGAGTGGCAAGCCGCAGTGGCTTCACTCGAGAAGTTGCCATCTCCTCCAGACTCCGACTGGTTCAACTAAAAATCCTCCATAGGACATACCTGTCAGGTGCCACATTGGTTCATATGGGATACACCCAAGATAGTGGCTGTGCACGACGCTGTGGGCAGGAGGGCACCTTCATCCATATTGGGAATGTGAGACGATTCAGAAATTCTGGGAGGGGGTGGTGGCCATGATGGGGGAAGTATTGGGGCAACAATTACAATGCAACATTTAATTGATTTGTTAAATGTATGGGACCCCACAGACCTTAAGGCCAAAGAGAGGATATGGGTCACTTTAGTTTTCATGGGGGCCAAGCGGAATATCTCAAGATTGTGGAAGACTCCGACATCACCGAGCATTGCGGACTGGGCCAGTGACACAGATTGGTGTATGGTGACTGAGATACCTATCTATGTTTCCAGGGGATGCCCGAAGAAGTGGTCTCAAGTTTGAGGGCCTTGGAATTTGTTCCTGGAGGAAATATGTGAGCCACCGGGGGGTCGGCGGGAGGAGGTTGACACTGTTGGATAGTGTGCCATTCCCGGAGACATTCATGCTGCAATGTGATGAAGAAGTCGTTAATGTTTTATTGCACTTTATGCCATTACATACATGTGGAAAGCTGGATCCTTGCTGCGTAACATGCCAATTTTTCAATAAAAAGTTATTATATAAAAAAAAGTGCAACTTCTATTTAAGGCATGTTAGACATTTTTTTTTTCTGTTGTCCTGAGCTGCAAAACGGAGTTCAAAATATTATGCAATTATCACAGGTTATTTCCACAATCTGCCCCAAAATGCAGAAATGCATTAACAGGCTACACAATCATTTGAAGAAGTGCTCATTGAGATGTATGTGTACAAATCCCTGTTTGAAGATTTGTGGGAACACAAATTGTTGAATTGTAAAAATGCTTGTGCTTGAGCAATAGCTTAGTGAATCGTCTCCTTAAAGTATAACCATTCTCCGAGATGTTCATTGTCCTAGAAATTTTTTATTGTAATCCTGAAGATGACTGAATTAATCTGGTTAGTTTCGCCTTCAAATAGAATTCATTCTGAAGAGCTTCACATCCCAAATCTGTTAAAGCTACCTCTTTATTTGATCCAGTATATATCTGATGAACTCATTCAAAATTGTAAACATACACTTTTGCGAAGTTTACAATTTTTTTGCTCCGCAGTTAGAGCAGTGAATTCAACACCTAGAAAAACAAGATAGACCTATCTTGTTATGTGCTGAGTTCTCTGCCCCGACTGCGGACTTTCCACAGACGTAAATACTTGTAGTTTGTGAATAGCAAAAATTAGTACACTTCCACAAAAGTGTTCCTTTACCTCTGTGAATCAGACGCTTTGTGTATAACATCAAAAATACGTGATGCCATTTTATGATTATCAGCCGTTTTCACATAGGTTTGTAGAAGAAATTGTTGTAGAAGGGGGTCACTAGCCTTTTTCTGTGCATATCTTTCTTTGCTCTCATTTGCCCCCTTTCTTCTTTTATTTTTCCTCATTTTGATTTGCTTCTAAAGTCTCCTGATGATGTTATATCCTCTCTATTTTCACCTTCCTTCTTACCTGATATGTATTGATGTCATTGTTTGAAGAAGAGTCCATTTTGCAAATGAGCTGAGAAGAATATGTAAATTCTCCCCAATCCAAAGCATGGGAACATTTGAACGTGCATCTGTTATGGGGCATTTAGGGTTTCAGTGGATCCTTTTGCATTTTTTCTATATTTATAAGAACCTCACTCTCAAATCTTTTTTCAATCTGTTTTGTTCACAGGAGCCTTATATAAACAAATCTGCAGTGGCTGTTCAAGCCCATTTCTCTCTGCAGCGCACATACCTTCTTTTTCGGACACTAGGCCTTCGTCACCTCACCGTTGTCGACCTGCATAACCGAGCAGTGGGAATAATCACACGCAAGGATCTGATGTCCTTCCAGCTGGAGGAAAAACTGGGGCTCCAATTAGATTCGGGCCTTCTGGACTCTGACGAAGAGCCCTTGGTCTAGAAGACACCAAGCAATTCTGTCAACTATGCACTAAACCATCAATTTGGGTGGGAAAAATTCACAGAATTCGAATGTGTGGAAAATTAACAATGTAAAGTACATTTACATTTCTGGGTGTGAGTCACGGCCGATGAATGCCCCCAAACACACTCTTTCATGGATAGACACAAACCCTTAGCAGATAGTTTTAGATCCCAATAATCATACACGTTTGCAAACCCATGTAGGTGAACCAGCTTTTCAGGGGAAATATAGTGTCTCCATAGAGCAAAAATCAACAAAAAGAAAAAATGTGAAAATTGCCTTTTCTGCAAACTTTACTAATTAAGAATTTTCCAGCAAGTTTAAAATTCTGCTTGTGTAAATTTTGCACATGTGAGCACAGCTGGAAATTAAGACTGGCATGGATTAGCAAAAGCTGTGATTCTCTGCAAATTTCATAAAGGTTGTAAATATACTTCCACGCGCAAGGGGTAATCCAACAGGAGAAAATGTTGAACTTTTTTTACTTGGACTTTGTGAATATGGTTCTTAGTGCCCTTTGGCCATTTTTTGTATTTTTCATCTCTTTCCATTTTTCTACTCTCAAAGCATAATGAGTCATCCACCAATCTAACATAACAACAGAAATATGCTAAAGAAACCATGAGGCAGAATATGGGAACCAAGTGACCCCGCATTTCACTCCCACTGCCAAGCCTTATGTCTGTTGTACGTATAAAAGATTGATTAACTAAAATAGATGACAAACAGCATGGAGATCTTAGGCTGGAGACAGAATAGTTAATAAAATCAGTATAGATAGGTAGTTATCAATTTTAATTCACATCTCTTGCTGCACTCAAGAGAAGGCAGCCTTTGGGTATTGTATCATAATCCCAATTGATAAACAATGTTTGGTGATTGTGTGTTTTATGTGGACATTGTTATGAGGCACACACAAATACCCTCCCTTACTTGTGAACCTACTGATTAACAATGGAAAGAGTAAAAAACAGGCAAATACCTTTTTTCAAAATAATCTGAACAAAGGATTTATTTTATTCTTCCCAAGGTTGGGTCCCATTATGAACCCATCTTTTAAATTCACCAGGTATTGCTACCACAATGATAGTATTGCATTCAGGCATTACTGACATATTTAAGGGAGGTAGGTAGCTACAATTAGCTGCTGGAAAAATGTACTGTCATTACTGGCAGGCAGCACCAGCTTTAGGATTGTGTGATGGGTTCCGCTGCTCTGGATGTCCACCGTCGCTAAACTCAGAGGGCACCATTTGCCCTCTGATAGAAACAGTCATATAATCACCCTTGTCCATCTTTCATTTCCATAATAATGGTCATCGTGGAAATAAAAGTCAAGCATGGGTGATCCTAATCATTCAACGCAGTTGCAGTCTTGCAGATCTGGCCAGGCATTTAACTATCTTCATTAGAAAGAGGCAATGGTGGAAGTTTGAATTTCACCATCACATTGTATTGCCACTTCTCAGCACTTTCACAGGAAGGGGAGGGTATTGGTGATGATGTCTCGAGTCAAGTGGCAAACGTCAGTAGGTGGGTCCAGTGGCAATAATAATGTTGAACTCTCTTGAAATTATATGTAGAGCAAAGGCAGCAAGATATTGTTTTGTGCAATTAGACTGCATAGCTGACATAAGGTTGAGAGTACTGAAAGAGAATAAACTAAATTTACAAGAACTACGAGATCAAGGCTATGATATTGCTGCCTACATGAAAGGTCACATTTATTTCTTCAATGTGGTTGTCATTAACTAAATGTAGTGATATCGGATATAGCCGTAGATTGTAAAGAAGCTGTTTCACTTACACTCTATTTTCTGCTTCAACTACAAGGTAGAGGTTTTTACTAAATCAAGCACTTTCTGTAACTCTAAAGCTAATATGTGTAAATTGTTGAGAAAGCTGCACTGTGAGTGTAAAACAGTTTTGCGCCCAAACAACTGAAATTTAAGATGCCCTAAAAGAAATGCATGATTCAAACACAGTAAATGTAGGTATCTGGCACACAGCATGGTGCCTACGTGACCTTTTATATGAAATCAACTTTGTACGCAAATAGTTGCAGAGACACGGATAGAATGGATATAAAGAAGCAAAGAAAAGCAAAAATATTAGGCACATTTTTTGAAGCAAGCACTATCTTCAAAGATTTATTCATACGTAAAAAGAACAAGATGCTTGATTATCACTTTTGAGATGAATGTAACAAAAACCCAGAGAAAACTTTCAAGTGAGAATGTTTTTTTCACCGCGATTGATTCAGATTTAACATATTCAAAGTAATGTTTCCAGCAACTACATGATTATATAAAGTTATGGAGATTTATGTATAATTAAAAATCTCTGCCTGCTGCCTGAAAGTCTTACTGTTCATTGCTGGAATCTACATGTAGCCCTCACTGATAGTAAGTCTCCTGATATGAATGCATCAGACCTATTTGAAGAATTACATTTCAGTTGATTGTCCCCGGTGGTATATATTCTCCACATGAAGCACTGCAGTTCCTGAGAAACATGAGTATCCAAGATATCTTTCCTAATATCTAGGTGGCTTCGTGCATACTTTTAACTCTTTCAGTGACAGTGGCTAGTGAAGGGAGAAGTTTTTCTAATTTAAATTTAAAGAAGATATAGTTAAGATCAACAATGAGATGGAAGGCTGTCATCTTTGGCAATTCTCTCCATTGTAAATCATATTACACAACAGCTGGAATAATCAACTTCAGTATTGCCATTTGCAAAAGTGAAAGCCTGTAGAGATAAACTTACTTAAGTTATGCAAATTGTCTTTTCCAAAATGAACACCCTTTGTAAAAGTTAATAATTATGTAAATAAAACTATACACATATTTTAGACTATAAAATAAAACAGTTATACTTGACTGATGGTATTTTAATATCCATTTCCCATATTCCATTTGAAAGGTATTTGAGAATACCTTCTGTATACTCCTAATTATAATCTGTATGTGTTTAAAATGTGCCTAACAAACCATTCACCTCAAAGTAAAAGCAAGTTTGTGGATGGCAACAACATTTTTTACTTCTGGCGCTACCAACAGTAAAGCCAGCCTTGCTGCCAGTTGTACAGTATAATTGTCACACCTTCTGGTAAGTTCTGCAACTATTGTAATAGGTCATAATGAAATGAGCAGGTAAATTGTATACCAGAATGGCTTCTGCTTTGCCTTTCGCTACCAGCAGTTTTTGAGTGACCAATTTTCTCTAAAATGTCAGGCCAAAATTATGAAGTTTCACTCAGGCGCAGTGCAGCAACCAAATTTGCTGTGCTGCATTGTGTGACAAGAAGAGAGTAGGAAAGCGGCATATCTGCAGGGATTTCACACTATCCTGCTCTCTCCTTAGTGCCGGTGCACAATCAGTCAGCTGAGCACCACACACACACACACATTTTTCCACCATAGAGCAAGGGTGTCTGCATAAGTCATGCATAGGTTTTGTACAGAAAGGGTATCATTCTACTACAAAATACTATGCTTAGACTAACTTGCAAACTTTTCCCACTTGGGATGTATTCTGTAGAATGCAGCACACATGGGAAGTGGGAAAAGTTAGGAGAAATAAAAGCATTTCTCCTTTTAAACTCCTGCCTCAAAGTGGTGTTGCTTTTTGGCACAAAACCCTGTCTAAACAATGGATGATTAAATGGACACAGCCATGTACCACTCATGCAATGCTCCTTTGACACAGCGAATGCAGAGCAGCATTAATCGCTGCTTTGTGTTACTTTGATGAAACGTTCCAGTGAAACACATGAAAAATCATTTTGAGCAGGTTCACGTCACTTTTATGTCGCAAATTCGGTGCAAAATGTTTGGTAATTTGGACCTCAGTCTGGAAAACTCAGTCAGATTTCTGCACAGTACGCACAGTATAGAAGAGCCCTTTTCTGATACTCAGAAACAATTATGTACTTCAGATTGATGAACAGGAGTAGAGCTTGCATGGGGATACAAAAGGAAGAGCTATTGTTATGTGAAATTGTTATAAGCAATTAAGGCAGCAATGGTTTATTGGAAGAAATATTTTAATGACACTATAAATACAAATCTTCAATTTCCTTGTCACAATTAGTAAAATAAAACAACAATCAGCTAACCACATTTTCATGTTTTGTATTGAGTTTATACTATTATTGGCATTTACTCAAGGCTGATCAAGCAGAATGAAAGCTTCAAATCTCAGTCCAATCGCAGTATGCTAGTCTCATCAGTGCTGCAAATCCCACTTTTCTCAAACCAATTTGAACAGAAGTTTTGACCTGTCCTGCATTGATAAAAATACAAATTCAGTGTTTCTACGAATTCACACAACTCTTTTTTAAAAAAAATCTTTTTATTATAATAGAGCAGAAACATATCTTCACATTGTTGTTATTGCATACACAACCGAGCTTTACTACATCCCACCACATGGCATCCTTAATGAGCATCGCAGGCCCACCTACTTCTTTACACACAATTATTCTGAGGTTCCCATCAGGTGGTCTCCGAAAGAATCATGGAGAGGATTGTTTCACCCACCGGAGGCATGCATATTCGTCCCATTTGTTCCAAATTGTCCCCTATTTTTTCAGGCACCCTCAGTTTCCTCCGCCAACATGCACCAGTCCATATCTTTCTTCGAGTCTCGGAGCACGGGTGGTGGGAAGCTCCCCAGTGACACGCTATATTTAATTTTGCCAGCATAAGGCCCAGGGTTACCCAGGTTTGGTCTACTCGCCCCACGTTAGTATCTTCCCACACATTCAAAAGGCACCATTTGGGAAAAAATGTAAGCTCTTCTCCCACCACCCGACATGCACAACGCTATCGCCTGCCAGTATTCTTGAATTATTGGACACTTCCATATTATATGGTAAAATGATCCCACCTCCCCACACCCTCTGTTACATGTTTCTTCTGCCCTACGCCCCATTTTCACGAGTGTGGTGCAGGAAATATATACTCTATGCAGTATTTTGAGCTGGACTAATCTGAAACGGGCCCTGATTGCTAAAGCTTCAGGCCAGTCCTCTACTTTGTAGGTTAGGTATATCTAAAACCCAGCGATCTCTCAGGACCGTAAGGGCATCTGGTAAGTTGTTAATCAGCTTTCGGTAAGTGAGCGAAATTGCCTTCCAGGGCATGTGTTCCTCAGGAGGTCTACATTCCAGAGGTGATGACTCTGGAAGCTCAGTTCCCCTTGACACTGCTCCCTGAATAACATGGCGGATCTGCAGGTATTGAAAGTACTCCGTCTGGGCCAGTTCGTATGTTTTTGTAGGTATTCGAATGAGACCATTCTCTATGGTGAGGGGTAGACTTTTTTTGAGGAGGATTCCTGTACCTCTTGAACCGGGTGTGTAACCTGCATGTGCCTTCATTTCATAGCCCCAGCGGTTCAAGGCCTTACAGCTATTACCCAAAAGATGGGTCTCCTGTAGGAGAACCACATCTGGGGAGTGTCTCTTTATAAACTGGAACACAATGCCTCTCTTAACGTTACACCCCAGCCCATTTATGTTCCAGGACATCCATTTCAGTTCAACCTGCACTTGGCCTGTCATGTAACTGCTGACCTGTATTTCCTTATTAACCATGCGTCTGGATTCCGCTGGGCCTCCTCTCCCCGTGTCCCCTCAGATTCCCTGTGTAGGACGCAGCATCCCAGTCGTGTTGAAGGGTGCCTTCTGCTTGTTCTCTGTAACATCGAAAACTGCAAAACAAAGCAGCTAAAAACAAACCCCCATACAACGGCCCCCCTGCCTGTCCTTCTCCCTACCTCCCCCACCCTGCCACTCTGCCAGATGGTGCCCCAATTTCCCACCACCTCCCAACTTAGCAGAGAGCCTGTGGACCCTACCCAACATACTAAACATTGGGAATGTAAACTTGCCCTCTAATTCTCCCCCCCTTTGGTCTTACGCCATTATTATGGAGCTGTCTTTTCCATTCGTGCTAAGGCGGTTCATTGTTTCAGCCCAGTTTTGTCTAGGCCATTGAGCCAAGTTTGTGGTGTGTCCCTTATCTTTTAGTTCGGCAGCTAGACGGAATGTCAACCAGGCCAAAGTTCCTTCAACAGTGGATCCTCCAGGTGGTCAGCTTAGTTACTTTGTTCTCGCCCACCTTCTCTCGGTCCCAGCTAGTCCAGATCCCAGTCTCAACTTTTATGGCACAACTCCCGCCTGCGTCTTCTCAGAGAGCTGCCCGATGGGGAGCATCGTTGTTTTCTTGGTTCTTCCACGGCAGGCCTCTCCACTGGCGCCTCCAACTGTCCTCCACCCCTCTAGCCAGTCCCAATCCTCCTCCGGTGTAACAAAGAACCAGACCTTCCCCCTGGACTCCACTCGGAGACGTGCTGGGGAAAGCATGGAGTATTTCACCCCTTTATCCCTGAGCGCCCTTTTCACCTCGATGAAGCTACAGCTTAATCTTTGAGTCTTTAGCGTGAAATCCAGAAAGAAGGTTATCTGTGAGTTTTCAAAGAGGGCTAAGGGGGCCACCCAAGTAGTTTGTAGTAGAACGTCTTGATCCTTATATTTGAAAAGGCGTGCTACAATGGGTCTCGGGGGGCCCCCAGGTTTGGGTCGGCCCCCCGGTACGCGTGATCTCTCTCCACCGAGAAAACCTTGAGAGACCCTTTGGTTGGAGCAGACCCAGAATCAATTCTTCCACGAAGAGGTCCGTTGTTAACCCCTCCACCTCTTGAGGGACCCCGAGGAGTCGCACGTTATTACGTCTCGATCGTCCCTCTTGATCTTTGAGCCTGTCCTCTAACTGGGCTGTACGTGTGTGCAATTCTTTCATTTGGGCTTTGAGAGCAGAGGTGTCTTGAAATAGAGTTTTTATAGAGCCTTCCACTGTTTGTACTCTAGTCCTCATATTGCGCAGGTCCGCACGGATTAAGGAGACTTCTGATGTGACAGTGTCTATTCGGGTTTCCAGATCAGTTTGTACTCCTGTTTTGCCGCCATGATGTCGTGCAGGGACAAGGTACCTTTATCGAGTGCTGCTTGAACCCCTGGGGGTAGGCGTTTGTTTGGGGGATCTTGGGCATCCGCTTCTTTTGGGAGGGTGAATTTGTCTAATTTAATTTGGTGGGAGTTTTTGGTGTTCTTCCCCGGACATATTCCAGTTTTGGGGTGAACCGCCCTCGTGGATTTTCTTCTGGGGTCCCTGGGTGTGCTGCTGCCATCTGCTAAGGGCAACTGGGACGGCCCCTGTGACCTGTCAGGTTTATACCCTATTCTGCCGACTTTCAGTCCTCTTCCACTCTCTGGCCGGTGGGAGACGAGGTTGACGACCCGCACCCTGATTGTGCTTGTTGGGGCTTTCTTGACTGCACCATCCCTGTATCCTGTGTGTTGGACTCTCAATTGCTAATATGACGAGTTATGTATCAAGAAGCACCCACTTGGCCATAGGGGATATGCGTCACTCCTAATGCTCAAACAGCATTTCTTCCCCTAGGCGCAGCACCAGCAAAGATCTTATCACCGGTTTGCTGCCATGCCGTCTTTCTTACTTTCTGCTCTCAGGCCTGCCACCAGGTTTTCCTCAGCTCCTGCCAGTCTGATACTCCAGCCCCCAGCACCTCTTTTTATTGCGCTCCTTCGTCCACCCACAGGGGCTGGCTCTTTCCAGGCTATCACGGTCACTGCCTGCTTTTCTCGATCAGCCTCCCGGTATTCACACGCTGTACTGCTGGGGAAGGGCTGCCGCCGTGCCCCTCTTATCTTCCGCTTTTCCACGGGGAGCCTGGGCTCTACTCTTGATGTTGTAATCCACATCATAATGATTGTTGCTTAGTCATATTGCTGACATAAAAGCTGTGGGATGTTTTATCTTCTTCAGCATAATACAATGCAAGATCCTGAGTGCTGGAGTTTGGATGGCAAATCACCAAAATGCCTGGGGTAGTAAAATTGTGATCACATAATCTTTTGCTCCACCCTTGGTGACTTCACAGAAAGTAATATCACATAACTTTTAACTATTGTGACAACACAGGAAGTAGCATCTGACAGCCTTTGACCCATATGGTATCACAGGAGATGACATAATGAGAGTGGAAAAATAAATCTTATGTTTAGGGCTTTT
Organism: Lissotriton vulgaris; assembly: GCF_964263255.1. Classification (NCBI taxonomy): domain Eukaryota; kingdom Metazoa; phylum Chordata; class Amphibia; order Caudata; family Salamandridae; genus Lissotriton; species Lissotriton vulgaris. The sequence goes on from NC_141691.1 coordinate 1,477,911,499, forward strand.
TGAGAGTGTGACTAATTGGTATCACCCAGGTGATACTCCCTGCCCCCTGACACCTCTGTGACCCTCTGCTCAGACCTGCCACCTCCTCAGGCCAGGTGATCACTCTGAATTGATTTGTCCCACAAGTAAGAAAAATTAGCCAAAAAGAAAGCATTATTTGTGGGTCCACATGCTTGGTCACACTTCTCAGCACAACAACTCTTAATGGCTTGTTTTGATGGAGAAATACTGGCCAGAAGAGTTATTTTGACACTGTTGTCTCCCTTTTATAAAGCTGGCCAACTCCTAATGAGCGCTTTAGTATAAAATTAATAAACTAAGTTCTGTTATAGCGTTTTCTAAATATGCAAAATATACAAGTATTGTGTGAATATTCTTTTTGATAATTAATGTTATTAATGATGTGTAGAGTTGTAACCGATGAACTAATGATGTTGTACCTGAAATGAGTTACCTGGGTCTAGTAGAAGAACAAATAATGTTAAGAATAGTTATGCCACCTTTTCATGTAATGTTCCATTATTTTAAAATGGATGCAATTTCTGGTGTTCTACTCAGCTTTCTCCCACTCTTTCCCCCTCCAAATCAGTGTACCGCTGCAAAGCCATATATACCCTTGTTTCTGCGAAACATCAAGTGAATTACCTTAATGTATTAGCAATGCACAACATTGTTAGAAAACATGTATTGTGAATGAAACTTCAACTGTGTACCCAAAGTATAATTTTCAAGGACTTCCCCTAGAAGAGTTAGTGTAGATGTGCTAATTCGCTGAGCCACTCTTTAAGAAATGTTTCATTTTTGTCGTACATCTCTGAGGTGCTTTTGATGAGGAAGCAAGTGGAGATTTCTTTTACTTTAAGAAATGGGTTAGTGCTAAATGATAGTTTTTAATTATTACGTTGTTGTTTCAGATTTGCCAATGCGACCTTAACCATGATCATACCATGCTGAATTTGCAGAATCTGTTAATAGCTTGTGTGATTTGTCTATAAAACCTTTAGGTTTCTGTTTCTTGTGGGATTTTGTTTACTATTTTCCCTGTAAGTGACTTGCAATGGTCCTCTTTTGCTGTCAGTTCTCTTTATGAGATTGACAATTAGAGTTTTTTCTTAGATTCGGCCTAACTGTACTTCTGTAATTGGGCATTCATGGCAATTCATGCATTTTTCTCTGTAACACATTTTAACTATTCTGTAATAAATATCCTTTATGATCTAGAGCTCAATCCTTTATACTTCCAATATTGTATGCTGTTTATCTCTACTAAATTGTGTTTCCCTGATAAGGAGTGTAGTCCTAACTGCTAGATCAACTGGAGACACCGGTGCCAAATTATTTGTGATAAAAATCGGGGTGATCAGATATTAGGGATCAGGGGATTATTGGGGTACGGCTCCCACAAAGTTGTTAGCAGAGGATGGTTTGCATTAGAGCACCTCCTCTTTAAGGGGTTCCTACAAGGGTTTTGAAGAATTTTTGGCCTTAAGTACCTGGAATGAAGGTTTTGCAATTTGGTCAACTTCCTGGTGCTGGATCCTCCTGCCGGGAGACAAGGTGTATTGCTGTGCAGTTCTGAATGAACTTGAAGTGTTAGGTATGAATAGGGAGAACTAGAATGTATGAGTTATTTTGTTTTGTGATGATGGATTTCTGTTTTTGTTGTGAGCTGCTTGGTTATTCGATGATGACCTAAGCTTCCACTGGTAGACTGATTACTATTTTGATTGAGTATTATTCTGATTTGTGAATCCATTTGATATTGTTTTGTTTTTAGGACAGAATTGAGTTGGTTATCAGATTTTGTTGAAAATCCAAGATCTGGAGATAATATTTCTTGATCTGTATTGCGGTGCATAGAGCGAGATACCACTTATTCATCGGTAGGGATCTGTTAAAATGTATTTTCCTTTTTCAGTTTTGATAGATTAGTTCTGGTTACTATGCTTATACTTAGTGACGGGGTGTGGTACATTAACTCGAGGGTAGACTTCGGCTGTTCCGAAGATTGCCCAGCGAGAACCTTGTACGCTGTTTGAGATTTAAACTTGTTTTCTGGTATTGGCTTATTTGTTTGATCAAAATCGAGTTTTACTGTTGTGAGTGTTTTAACTTATAAAATACTGATTTCATTTCCTTTCTAGGGTACACAGACAAGGGTATTATTGATTCTAAAGGTTTATTGTGGTGCTGTAGCTGTTTCCCTGTTCACTTAGAAATCGTGCTGTGATTGGCTGCTCAGCTAGGGAGCTACTCTGGGATTGGTGTGACGTCACCACTAGCTGTTATTGAACTGGTTGTTTGTCAGTATAGTGGCGCTGTGATAAGTTAAACTGTGACAAAACTCTGCTACGCTTGGCTGTTGTTTGCTAAATTCGTTTTTAGTGTTGTTTTGAATTTTGAGTTGTTTTGAGCCTGAGTAAGTGTAAACATAGGTGGAGTATTTATAAAACCTATTCGTAAGAGAGAGGATAAGCTTAGAGACGGTCAGTAGATGTCAAAGCAAGACATGCCAGCATTTGAAATGATGGAAGAGGTTAGGTATTATAGGTGTGTTTGGATCCCTGAATGGAATAAATATACAGCACATGATAAGAAATGACAATATCCTATGGAGGGTACCTTTAACTTTGAGAAGTAAGACTTTTTGAAACCAACCATATATGATATGAGTTCAATGCCTAGAACTACATCATTTGAAGCACTAAATAAACGGGATCTCATTGCGACAGAGAAAAAGAAGAAAGATTAATCGTGTTATTAATGTGTTTTTTGCAATTTTCACCCCTAGTGGGCTGGGTATGCTCAGACGTGAGTCCCAGGCTCTCCACATCACTGGAGTCAAGCTATCCAGGCTGAAGAAGGCTGATAGCCAGAAACCGGTCCTTGGATGCTTGATTCCGGTCTAGGAAAGACATGGCTTGGTAGTTCCGGCTGGACTGTTCCCATGAGGCACAGGGTCAAGGCTGATTTGCATATAGCCATTGTCTGACCTAGGGTGGTGTGGAGTGCAAAAAAACGATGGATATAGGCCCAGATCTTTGTACTGGGGTGAATGTAAGACATTGTTCTGCATTCTGTCCATCAACTGTGTTTTTTGCAATTTTCACCCCGAGTGGGCTGGGTATGCTCAGACTTGAGATCCAGGCTCTCCACATCACTGGAGTCAAGCTATCCAGGCTGAAGAAGGCTGATAGCCAGAAACCGGTCCTTGGATGCTTGATTCCGGTCTAGGAAAGACATGGCATGGTAGTTCGGGCTGGACTGTTCCTTTGAAGCACAGGGTCAAGGCTGATTTGCATATATCCATTGTTTGACCTAGGGTGGTGTGGAGTGCAAAAATACGATGGATTTAGGCCCAGATCTTTGTACTGGGGTGAATGTAAGACATTGTTCTGCATTCTGTCCATCAACTGTGTTTTTTGCAATTTTCACCCCGAGTGGGCTGGGTATGCTCAGACGTGAGTCCCAGGCTCTCCACATCACTGGAGTCAAGCTATCCAGGCTGAAGAAGGCTGACAGCCAGAAACCGGTCCTTGGATGCTTGATTCCGGTCTAGGAAAGACATGGCTTGGTAGTTCGGGCTGGACTGTTCCCATGAGGCACAGGGTCAAGGCTGATTTGCATATAGCCATTGTCTGACCTAGGGTGGTGTGGAGTGCAAAAAAACGATGGATTTAGGCCCAGATCTTTGTACTGGGGTGAATGTAAGACATTGTTCTGCATTCTGTCCATCAACTGTGTTTTTTGCAATTTTCACCCCCAGTGGGCTGGGTATGCTCAAACGTGAGTCCCAGGCTCTCCACATCACTGAAGTCAAGCTATCCATGCTGAAGAAGGCTGATAGCCAGAAACCGATCCTTGGATCTTGATTCCGGTCTAGGAAAGACATGGCTTGGTAGTTCGGGCTGGACTGTTCCCATGAGGCACAGGGTCAAGGCTGATTTGCATATAGACATTGCCTGACCTAGGGTGGTGTGGAGTGCAAAAAAACGATGGATTTAGGCCCAGATCCTTGTACTGGGTTGAATGTATGACATTGTTCTACATTCTGTCCATCAACTGTGCTTTTTTGCAATTTTCACCCCAAATGTGCTGGGTATACTCAGACGTGAGTCCCAGGCTCTCCAGCTATCCAGGCTGATGAAGGCTGATAGCCAGAAACCGGTCCTTGGATGCTTGATTCTGGTCTGGGAAAGACATGGCCTGGTAGCTCGGACTGGACTGTTCCCATGAGGCACAGGGTCAGAGCTGATTTGCATATAGCCAGTGTCTAACCCAGGGTGGTGTGGAGTGCAAAAAAACTATGGATTTAGGCCCAGATCCTTGTACTGGGGTGAATGTATGACATTGTTCTACATTCTGTCCATCAACTGTGTTTTTTGCAATAGGAATTTGGTGCATTTCCATTGACGAGGGCCGATTTGTTTGCTTTTACGTATAACTTTCCAAAGTTCAGAGATGACCCCGCAAAATGGCATGATGAGGTACATGATTTAACACATCTTTCTTCAAAGTTATGGATAGATTTGAATTCAATATTTGAAATTATTGTTCCTGGAGATTTGTGGCTGGAATGTAAGGTGGCTGCAGGGTGGCCAACACAGGAACCACCTAGACAGGGTCATAATAATGAACCATTAACAGATGTGGCTGAAAACTACAAGGCAGTCAATTCAAGGTGATACCTATTTATATGCTCATGATATTCAGGAGCTGCGATGCTGGACATAAAATATACCTGGCAAATATCTATGTCTACATGTTAGTACATTGTCAAATCTGCCCCTTTAAGAAAAAAAAAATTTGTCCACTATATATAGAGCCTACTGGTCGCCAAAGAGATTGTCCAAACTAAACAAACGGAAGGTGAAAAGTTGGCCAAAATGTGGAGAAGAGATGGTGGATGACATACACATGTTTTGGCAGTGCCCCCAGCTTTAGAAATGTTTGAATGAAGTTGGTGAGGTCCTTATGGAATTATTGGGCCAACAAATAGAGGTAAGCATGGATCTTGTTATATTTGGGGTTCGAAAATACATCAATAGTATTCCCAAATTAAGTAAAAAACAAGAGACCCTTCCTTTTGTCCTAATTTTATTAGCTGGACGTGAAATATGTATTAAGTGGATATTACACAACCCACCGACCCAATGCGAATGGTTAGCATTGGTACAGAGGGTTAACAAGTTAGATCGAAGTGGGAGACAAAGCAAGAGACCAATGCCCCTTCTGACCAGTTGTCCATCTCTCTCCTTAAAGCACAGAGAGCACAGAGAGAGTCTCGGCCATCACTAGGGTGGAGATCCGAGTTTCCGGTACAGAAATCTTGCAACATGCTAGCAGTTTAGGTTCCTTCTTTATACTAAGGTTGCAGACAATAGTTGTGTAGTCCAACAACAACCGTTGAGACCGGTCCCGGGTAATTCTGCTCCTTTCTTTTAGTCCACATAGAATGTTGCAGCCAAGGTCTTTGCTACTAAGTGCTAGCAGGGATATTGGGTGAAAATAGGAGTATTCTGACATGAGACTCCCAAAACGGAGGTTCAAAATAAAGGGAGGCTGTCCTACTTAATTGCCTGTTAACATGTGGGGATAACCTGTCTAGTGAACAATGAGCCAGGAAAGGGCTGAGGAAACTTCCTAAGCTTCAAAGGTGGATTCCATGTCCTCTTCTCCACACCCAAACGTGTAAATCATTACAAAAGATTAATGGAATATGCTGCAGATTTACAAAGGTGTTGCATCATCTGTGCATCGTGAAGCTCAGTGCAAATCAGTAATCATTTTCAAAGTGGTGCAGTGTCTGATTTTCATTACCTTTTGAGTCTTGCAAGATGCAAGCTCGGCTTTGCGTTGCATTTCATAAAAACATTATAATGTATGAAAAATGGGTGTTCCCATGCAAAACCATTGTTTTTCGAACTCAATGATATTTAAGATGTCACGTAAACTCACCTAGAGTCACACGGTATAACACAATAGTAATTTGTGACAGAAATCTCCACATTTTCCTAACAGGCACAAAACAATGCAATTCAAACACTATATATAAAAGTGGCATATACCATCTTAGATTTATTTGTAAAAATCAGGCCAACTCTCCAATCCAAGACTGATTGCTCACATGGAATACCTCCACATGTGAAGCTAATGTCAGAACTGCATTTGTTTGCATCTGGATTCTTCTTAAACACTTGTAACAGAATGGAAAGCATTTCACAGAATGCTTTATCTTAATTTTTACCTAATGTACTAGGTGCCATCATTAAGCTTACTCCTCAATATCTTTATTTCCCTAATTATACTATAGAAGAGCAGCTTATTATCAAGCAGGTATTTTACCAACTAGCCCAGGTTTCATATGTGTTGGGAACAATAGACTAACTCATGTGTAGTTTGTACCACCTGCTACAACAGTATACATGTATAAGAACAGGAAGCAGAAATTATTTAATCAATCTGCAGACTATTGTTGATTTTCAATGTTATTGCACAAATATAGTTGACAAGTATCCTAGATGTGCACATGATGCATACATCTTCAGGCACTCTAAAATAACTGCTAGAATGGAGTCAATTACAAATGTGTGTGTGTATGACAGGTTCAATCCTCTAACCACCTAAGGATAGCGGCACCCTGTAGTACAAATGCAAGTTTGTTTATTGATATGAAGACCAACACATTTCAGCTACCTCCATAGCCTTTTTCGAGTTCAAGTGACCTGCCCCACATAGGAAACATAAAGGACACACTCGTAGTGGACACTGAAAAAATACTTTCTGTACATGGTATTCAATTACATATAGATCTAAAAATAACCATTATATGAGCGCCTGTTATATATATATATTAGATAGAATCATAGAAACACTATCCAAGATTAAAGGAATGCGAGCAATGCTCCTTATTATTATGTATCACATTTTCAGTATATATCAGCCATGAACATTAAAGACAGACTATGCATCCCCGACCCCTACTCGGCACATACTCAAAAGTGCTAAATTAAACAAAATCGATCAAGCTCAATTAATCAAACATTAAACGCCTTACATGATTATAAATAAAGGGGTGAGGTCTGTCCATGTGTGCAAACTGCTGGTTATTCATCTCACATCTTTTTACTCTATATGTAAACCTTTACAGCCACATTTACATGTATTACCATTATTCTCCAATATCATTATCACATCCTTATTACATAAATACTGTTATCCAAATGGGGAAGGAAAGGGAAGAAAGTGCTGTAAGTGCAATCAATCCATACTATAAGGATTAAACTAGAAATAACTAACTGCTAACGCTAATCTCAATATCTTGCATAAATTCATATAGTCATATTTGTATACATCCCATTCATTATGTACTAATAAATAATATAGACAATATTATCTTTTCATCATGTATCTTTGGCCACCAGCGTATTACCAACAGCTTATGCAAGGCCCCACTTTCATCAATGTATCCCAAAAGAAGTTTAATATAAAGGCTTTATGTTTCCTGTTTGGAGCAGGTCACTTTGAACTCGAAAAAGGCTATAGAGGTAGCTTACCCCCTTGCATGCTCATGACGAGCTCAGCTCGTCATGGGCTACAGTGCTCCGGTGCTCATGACGAGCTGAGCTCGTCATGGCCTTTAGAACGCTCGCACGCTGGGCTAATTCCCCTGCTGTGCTGAGCGTTCTAAAGAAACGGGTGTGGCTGTGACGAGCTCAGCTCATCATGAGCACAGGAGCACTGTAGCTCATGACGAGCTGAGCTCGTCATGAGCATGGGAGCGCTGCACAGGCCCCCGACCCCCCAGCACAGTGGGGGAATGTACCCAGCAGGGAAGGGGTTAAACACTTTGTTCTTTGTATCAATAAACAAACTTGCATTTGGACTCCGGTGTGCAGCTATCCTTGGGAGGTTAGAGGATTGCAGCTGATACATTTGACGAACAAGCAAGCTGTTGCAGGCACCCGCATTATAAGAGGGGAAGCGGCTAACTTGCTGGATATATATATATATATATATATATATATATATATATATATATATATATATATATATATATATATATATATATAGCTGCACATTTCCTGGCTCCATGCGGTGTCAGAAAAAAGAAAGGGCCGGCACACTGGTATCCGTTTTGCAAAATTTAATAACCAGAACCCCTCACAGACGCGTTTCGCCTTTGCAGGCTTCGTCAGTGCAACGTTTGTGCTGAAATCTAAACCACCATTTTAAAGTCATTGGTCAATTACATTTACAATAACAATAGAGAAAGGACAATTTTTCTCAAAATGTGGTGGGCGCCATATTGTAACGTGCATTTATCACATATGCCATGACTTATATGTGGTGGTAGTGTAAAAGTGCTTAGTGCTCATTTAAAAAACCATTGAACGTTGTTATTCATTTTATAAATTATATACATATTCACAGTGAAATTGATCATAAACAGAAATAAAGCATTTACATTCGCTTAATTCTAGTTCATTATTTTGAGTTCATTATTTAGCCCTGAATGGGCATACTTGACCATGTGCAAGAGATACATTAGAATATAAATGAAAAAGGCCTAGTAATAGGGAAAGTGGCAGAGTTTCTTTTGTTCAGTTTTTAAGTCCACTATATATCCCTAAATTTAACAGCTGTTTACAAGTGTACCCAAAGTTCTTCGTTGTTATTCAGTCCCCAAGGAGTGATGGTTTTGAGGCCAATGATGTACTTGGATTCTAAAATCCTAAGAGACTTGTCTCTGTCTCCTCCTCGTTCCAATTTGGGGGCCTGGTCTATACAGTAAAAACTCAGTTTCTCCCATTTGCTCTGATGTTCTTGTGCAAAATGGCGGGCTACCGGATAGGATCTATCGTTATTGGTAATAGCCCGCATATGTTCGAGAACTCTGAGTTTCACCTGTTTTATTGTGCTGCCGATGTATCGCAGCTTACATGGACAGGTGAGACAATATACTGTGTATTCTGAGTTGCAGTTCAGCAACTGTTTGATCTTAATATTCGGTTTATTGTCGCCTGTGCGATTCGGGTATTCTGTTGTTTTACAGCTGAATTTACCTGCCTTACATTTAAGACAAGGAAAGAACCCCACTGACTGTGATATTTTGATGGTTTTAGCCTGAGATTTAAAATGGCTGTGGACCAAATGATCTGCCAGGGAGGGACATCTCCTATAGGTTATTGGTGGTCTTTTTGGCAGATCTTTCTTCAGGACTTTGTCTGCAGCGAGTATATGCCAGTGTTTCTGGAAAACATTGACTATTTCCCCCGATTTGGTACTGAATTCCGTAATCATGCGTACTTCTTCGGGAGCCTCCGTTTTAGTTTTAGGAATCAGGAGATCCCTCCTGTTGGTTCCTGATGCTTTGACACTGGCTTGTTTTAGGGTGGTAGTGTTATAACCCCTTCGCTCAAATCTGATGTTAGCCTCTCTCTCTGCTATTTTATAATCTTTCTCCAGAGAGCAGTTTCTCTTCAGGCGTAACATATATATATTAGATAGAATCATAGAAACACTATCCAAGATTAAAGGAATGCGAGCAATGCTCCTTATTATTATGTATCACATTTTCAGTATATATCAGCCATGAACATTAAAGACAGACTATGCATCCCCGACCCCTACTCGGCACATACTCAAAAGTGCTAAATTAAACAAAATCGATCAAGCTCAATTAATCAAACATTAAACGCCTTACATGATTATAAATAAAGGGGTGAGGTCTGTCCATGTGTGCAAACTGCTGGTTATTCATCTCACATCTTTTTACTCTATATGTAAACCTTTACAGCCACATTTACATGTATTACCATTATTCTCCAATATCATTATCACATCCTTATTACATAAATACTGTTATCCAAATGGGGAAGGAAAGGGAAGAAAGTGCTGTAAGTGCAATCAATCCATACTATAAGGATTAAACTAGAAATAACTAACTGCTAACGCTAATCTCAATATCTTGCATAAATTCATATAGTCATATTTGTATACATCCCATTCATTATGTACTAATAAATAATATAGACAATATTATCTTTTCATCATGTATCTTTGGCCACCAGCGTATTACCAACAGCTTATGCAAGGCCCCACTTTCATCAATGTATCCCAAAAGAAGTTTAATATAAAGGCTTTATGTTTCCTGTTTGGAGCAGGTCACTTTGAACTCGAAAAAGGCTATAGAGGTAGCTTACCCCCTTGCATGCTCATGACGAGCTCAGCTCGTCATGGGCTACAGTGCTCCGGTGCTCATGACGAGCTGAGCTCGTCATGGCCTTTAGAACGCTCGCACGCTGGGCTAATTCCCCTGCTGTGCTGAGCGTTCTAAAGAAACGGGTGTGGCTGTGACGAGCTCAGCTCATCATGAGCACAGGAGCACTGTAGCTCATGACGAGCTGAGCTCGTCATGAGCATGGGAGCGCTGCACGGGCCCCCCGACCCCCCAGCACAGTGGGGGAATGTACCCAGCAGGGAAGGGGTTAAACACTTTGTTCTTTGTATCAATAAACAAACTTGCATTTGGACTCCGGTGTGCAGCTATCCTTGGGAGGTTAGAGGATTGCAGCTGATACATTTGACGAACAAGCAAGCTGTTGCAGGCACCCGCATTATAAGAGGGGAAGCGGCTAACTTGCTGGATATATATATATATATATATATATATATATATATATATATATATATATATATATATATATATATATATATATATATATAGCTGCACATTTCCTGGCTCCATGCGGTGTCAGAAAAAAGAAAGGGCCGGCACACTGGTATCCGTTTTGCAAAATTTAATAACCAGAACCCCTCGCAGACGCGTTTCGCCTTTGCAGGCTTCGTCAGTGCAACGTTTGTGCTGAAATCTAAACCACCATTTTAAAGTCATTGGTCAATTACATTTACAATAACAATAGAGAAAGGACAATTTTTCTCAAAATGTGGTGGGCGCCATATTGTAACGTGAATTTCACATATGCCATGACTTATATGTGGTGGTAGTGTAAAAGTGCTTAGTGCTCATTTAAAAAACCATTGAACGTTGTTATTCATTTTATAAATTATATACATATTCACAGTGAAATTGATCATAAACAGAAATAAAGCATTTACATTCGCTTAATTCTAGTTCATTATTTTGAGTTCATTATTTAGCCCTGAATGGGCATACTTGACCATGTGCAAGAGATACATTAGAATATAAATGAAAAAGGCCTAGTAATAGGGAAAGTGGCAGAGTTTCTTTTGTTCAGTTTTTAAGTCCACTATATATCCCTAAATTTAACAGCTGTTTACAAGTGTACCCAAAGTTCTTCGTTGTTATTCAGTCCCCAAGGAGTGATGGTTTTGAGGCCAATGATGTACTTGGATTCTAAAATCCTAAGAGACTTGTCTCTGTCTCCTCCTCGTTCCAATTTGGGGGCCTGGTCTATACAGTAAAAACTCAGTTTCTCCCATTTGCTCTGATGTTCTTGTGCAAAATGGCGGGCTACCGGATAGGATCTATCGTTATTGGTAATAGCCCGCATATGTTCGAGAACTCTGAGTTTCACCTGTTTTATTGTGCTGCCGATGTATCGCAGCTTACATGGACAGGTGAGACAATATACCGTGTATTCTGAGTTGCAGTTCAGCAACTGTTTGATCTTAATATTCGGTTTATTGTCGCCTGTGCGATTCGGGTATTCTGTTGTTTTACAGCTGAATTTACATGCCTTACATTTAAGACAAGGAAAGAACCCCACTGACTGTGATATTTTGATGGTTTTAGCCTGAGATTTAAAATGGCTGTGGACCAAATGATCTGCCAGGGAGGGACATCTCCTATAGGTTATTGGTGGTCTTTTTGGCAGATCTTTCTTCAGGACTTTGTCTGCAGCGAGTATATGCCAGTGTTTCTGGAAAACATTGACTATTTCCCCCGATTTGGTACTGAATTCCGTAATCATGCGTACTTCTTCGGGAGCCTCCGTTTTAGTTTTAGGAATCAGGAGATCCCTCCTGTTGGTTCCTGATGCTTTGACACTGGCTTGTTTTAGGGTGGTAGTGTTATAACCCCTTCGCTCAAATCTGATGTTAGCCTCTCTCTCTGCTATTTTATCATCTTTCTCCAGAGAGCAGTTTCTCTTCAGGCGTAACATATATATATTAGATAGAATCATAGAAACACTATCCAAGATTAAAGGAATGCGAGCAATGCTCCTTATTATTATGTATCACATTTTCAGTATATATCAGCCATGAACATTAAAGACAGACTATGCATCCCCGACCCCTACTCTGCACATACTCAAAAGTGCTAAATTAAACAAAATCGATCAAGCTCAATTAATCAAACATTAAACGCCTTACATGATTATAAATAAAGGGGTGAGGTCTGTCCATGTGTGCAAACTGCTGGTTATTCATCTCACATCTTTTTACTCTATATGTAAACCTTTACAGCCACATTTACATGTATTACCATTATTCTCCAATATCATTATCACATCCTTATTACATAAATACTGTTATCCAAATGGGGAAGGAAAGGGAAGAAAGTGCTGTAAGTGCAATCAATCCATACTATAAGGATTAAACTAGAAATAACTAACTGCTAACGCTAATCTCAATATCTTGCATAAATTCATATAGTCATATTTGTATACATCCCATTCATTATGTACTAATAAATAATATAGACAATATTATCTTTTCATCATGTATCTTTGGCCACCAGCGTATTACCAACAGCTTATGCAAGGCCCCACTTTCATCAATGTATCCCAAAAGAAGTTTAATATAAAGGCTTTATGTTTCCTGTTTGGAGCAGGTCACTTTGAACTCGAAAAAGGCTATAGAGGTAGCTTACCCCCTTGCATGCTCATGACGAGCTCAGCTCGTCATGGGCTACAGTGCTCCGGTGCTCATGACGAGCTGAGCTTGTCATGGCCTTTAGAACGCTCGCATGCTGGGCTAATTCCCCTGCTGTGCGAGCGTTCTAAAGAAACGGGTGTGGCTGTGACGAGCTCAGCTCATCATGAGCACAGGAGCACTGTAGCTCATGACGAGCTGAGCTCGTCATGAGCATGGGAGCGCTGCACGGGCCCCCCGACCCCCCAGCACAGTGGGGGAATGTACCCAGCAGGGAAGGGGTTAAACACTTTGTTCTTTGTATCAATAAACAAACTTGCATTTGGACTCCGGTGTGCAGCTATCCTTGGGAGGTTAGAGGATTGCAGCTGATACATTTGACGAACAAGCAAGCTGTTGCAGGCACCCGCATTATAAGAGGGGAAGCGGCTAACTTGCTGGATATATATATATATATATATATATATATATATATATATATATATATATATATATATATATATATATATGCGGTGATCTTCTATATATATATATCCGTTTCACTTCCTCCGATGGGACCGGGACACCTAGACTGCGGTGCAATGCAGGGTCAGAGGGTTCCCTGCCAAGTACATTCCGTTTCACCAAACGCTCCAAACGTAGTGTGAATGCACTCTAGTCCAGCATTAATCACCACTCCGTTAAACAAAGTGATCGTAGTTCATTAGTTTTCAATTTATTTCCAGCATGACAAACAGTGCATGGAACCAACCCAACGCGTTTCACCAAATGCTCGGCTTGATCACGGGTGATTTGTGTTCCCAAAACAATTATTAAATAAAGTTTCACATACCACTTCCTCATGTTAACATAAACAAAGGACTAGAGTTCGAATCATAAGCAGCGCGGCCATATTGGAACAGTGTCCTGATAGTGAATAACAATCTTTGACATATGTTATAACATTGTTGAATATGTTGTAGATATTTATAACGAAAAGCACATATGGGAAAATACTACATGAATGCGCTTCTTGGCATTAGTCATTTAGACAATGGGAACCAATTATAATTGTAAAGAGTCCCAGTGGAATAATCTTCGCAGTAAATCACAAACAATAGTGACAATGTCCTTGCACGTTAGCCATTCGTTAGTCCCAAGTGGGAATACATCTTTTCTTGCACAATCATTCTTCTTCAACAGATATTACCTGTATGAAAAAGACATCAATCAATAAGTCTTGGTATTCGCTAAAAAGTGGAGTGGCCTTAATGATTCGAATCATAGAATGCATGACATAGACAATGACAAAAATTATAAGGTGATAAACAATAATGTGATGTTAAAAACAGGAGAAGCACAAACAGGAGACTGAGAGAACAGCTATACATTCCTGTAAAGTTAAAATCTTATTTACACCAAGTGGTTTACTCTCCCAGATGCCATTTTAATTCCTCTTCAGAATTTAGGCCACCCGGAATACGGGTGTCTAAATCAAGAATGTCTTTACTTTCTAGCTGTCGCAACCTTCGTATTCTGTCTCCCCCTCTTTTCATGGGGGGTATTTTGTCAATCACAAAAAACTTTAAGAGATTGCGATTACTTCGATGTAGTTCTTCAAAGTGTCGGGCTACTGGTGAGTTTTGGTCTTTATTCTCAATTGCCCGCATGTGTTCCAGAATACATGCAATGCAAAATCTTGGCAGGTACAGAGTAGCCTAAAGAAACACTGGAGTGTATTGAAAACTGAACCTACATTAACTGATGTAGTTGGCTGTAATCCCAGCATCACATACCGGAAAGCAGACTCTCTAAAAGATAGACTGAGTAAAAATGAAATTAACACCAAGCAAAGAAAGACAACTGACATACATGGCTTTTTTACATGCATGATATGTAAGGCATGCAAATTTAGCCAACATGTCAAATCAGTCTATTATCCAATAGAAGAGAGAGAAAAAACTATCAAACAACACCTATGTGGTGTATATCCTTGTCTGCCTGTGTTCCACGAAATACGTAGGGAGCACAATGTTTCCTGCAAAGAAACGTATTCTGGAACACATGCAGGCAATTGAGAATAAAGACCAAAACTCACCGGTAGCCCGACACTTTGACGAACTACATCAAAGTAATCGCAATCTCTTAAAGTTTTTTGTGATTGACAAAATACCCCCCATGTCATGAGTGATGTAATATGTGACATCATCAGCAGTGCATTGCGGTCGCGTGAGTTATAGTTAGCTGAACTAACTATAACGGGGGAATTTCAAAGGTTTTGTATGAGTGAAATGTCCAGCTAACTATAACATGTGTGAAACCTATGGTTTTTTCAGTGAATTTGCAAGGTTTTTAAATGCTAATTCCTAACTATAACATGTGTGAAACCTTTGGTTTTTTCAGTGAATTTGCAAGGTTTTTTAAATGCTAATTCCTAACTATAACGTGCGTGAAACCTATGGGGTTTTCAGTGAATTTCTATGATTTTTTCAATGCTAATTTCTAACTATAACGTGTGTGAAACCTATGGTTTTTTAACTGAATTTCAAAGGTTTTTAAAATGCTAATTTCTGTATCAATTTTTATATTTTTTATATATTTTTTTCCACAAACTGCCTTTGTATATTGTATTACATTGACTGTATCCTGTAATATGCAACAGCACAGCTAGTTTTTATGATTTGGATAAAGTTGAACAGTATAGTCAACATATAAACAGTCAAATTTGTTAATTAACTTTTTTTTTGTTTGTTTTACCAACGTGCGCGCAACGTGCGCGCACCTCCAGATTAAAAAAAAAAAAGTTAACCCCTGAGAAAGCATAGGGGGTCAGAGAGTCTCTACCCTGCCCCCTTTTCACGTGGTCCACTATTGTTTTTGACTCACTTTTGCCTCGAGGGTGCGTGCAACGTGCGCGCACCTCATTGTTTTTTTAAAAATGTTTTTTTTTGCCCTTCGGGTTCCTTCAGGGACCCCCTGAGAAGGCCTAGGGGGTCAGGAAGTCTCTACCCTGCCCCCTTTTCACGTTCTCCACTTTTGTTTTTGAGTCACTTCTGTCTCGAGGGTGCGTGCAACGTGCGCGCACCTCGCGAATATATATATATTTTTTAAATGTTTTTTTTGCCCTTCGGGGTCCTTTTCACGATTTTTAAAGCATTTGCGAAAATCGGGTATATCGTCATTACGGTCGCGCAACGTGCACGCACGTAAAGTCATGTGACTTGAAAACAACACTTTTGATTGCTTCATAGTAGTTTTTTTTCCAGAATCTTCAAACACCCCACCCATTTCCCTCACTATCTCTTTCACCTTGATGGGAGAAGGATCTTTGGAGTTTTCTTCCTGCTTTTAAAACTTGAGGAAATGGCAGAGCAACACCAGCCCGAAGATTCAACATCTGATTCTGATATGGACATTGTTCCAGAGCAGCCACTTCCTAAGAAGAGCAAACATTCATTCATTTGGAAAAATTTTAAGTTTCCAGAGGGGCAGAAGAAAGTTAATGCCCCCAAGGTTACCTGCACAATATGTGTAAGTGTGCTTTCAAGAGGGGATCCGAAGAAGCACTACTTATTTAGCATACATACCATGATTAGGCATGTAAAAAATGTGCATCCGGTTAACTTTGCAAGGGCATCTACTCAAGCCCTTGCAGCCAACCCTCCAGATGATGTCCCCAGCACCTCTTCTGCTGGAGTATCTCCTTCATCCACTCCTTTAGAAATTCGGCCACTTTTCAAGAATGTACATATTCGTTGCAACTTCTGCAATGAAATTCTCTGCTATGGAGAGCAGAGTGTTACTTTGATTGAGATGAAGATTAGGCAGCACACATGCTCCCGCACTTAATTTTTTTCATTTATTATTTTTGTTTGTGTTAAACAGTTTTTCGTTTCCTGTTTACTTTTTTGTTTCAAAAAATACCCCAAAAAAATTAAATTGTTAAAAAACTACAAAAACAAAACAAAACAAAACAAAACAAAAAAGACAAAAAAACAGTTCTTTTCAGAACTAACTTCTCTTCTCCAAGAAGAGCTATATCTCTTATATACTGTGTCATACTTTTTTTGAATGACTGTGTAGTGTATAAATGAATGACTGAAATGACCGAGTGAAGGGGAGTAAGGGACTGATGGAATGAGTGAGGAAAGGGTAGTATGGTGAGTGAGGAAAGGGGAGTCAAAGAGTGAATGAAACAAGGGGACTAAGGGTAGGGGAGTGAAAGAGTAAGGGAAGGGCAGTAAGGAAAGGAAAGTGAGTGAGGAAGAGTGAGAAAAGGGGAGCAGGGGACGGAGACAAGGAAGGGGAGTAAGAGACGGAGAGGGAGAAGTAGAGCAGGGTAAAGGGAGTGAAGGTAAGAGAAGTGGAGTGACGGTGATGGAAGGGGTATGAGGATAAGAAAAGGGGGTAAGGGAAAGTGAGAGATGCGGAGTGAGGGAGAAAGAAGTGGAGTGAGGGGATGGAGGGAGTTAGAAAAGGGAAGTGAGAGAAGGGGAGTAAGGAATGGAGTGAGAGAAGGAGAGCGAGGGGGAGTGAGGAAAAGGGAGCGGGAAAGTGAAGGGGTGAGAAATACAGATGGGATGAAGTGCAGAGGGGGAAAGGGAGTGACGGCGAGTGAAGGGCAGTGACAGTTAGGGAAGGAGTATGAGGGTGAGGGAAGATGAATGAGGAAGAAGGAAGAAAATTAAGAGAGAGGGAAAGTGAGTGAGGAAGAGAGGAGGAGTGATAGAAAGAGAGAGGAAAGGAGTTTAAGGGTAAGAGAGAGAGAGGGACAGAATGAGAGAGAGGGAGAGCAAGGAACTGAGAAGGAGTGAGGCAGTTAGAGTGAGTGAGACAGAGGGAGACAGGGAGAGAAAAATGGATGGAAAAAAGTGATGGAAGGAATAAACGAAGGGGAGTAAGTGAGATTCAGTGAGGGAGTGAGGAAAGAGGGGTGAAGGAAGGGGAGTGAGGGAAGGTGAGTGAGGGAAAGTACTGAGGGTGAGTTATAGGCAGTAACAGTGAGAGAAAGGGTATGAGGATGACGAAAGGGGAATGAGAGAGAAGGAAGGAGATTAAGAGAGAGGAAAGGGGATTGAGGGATAAAGTAGGAGTGAAGGAAACAGATAGAGAAAAACAGGAAGGGTGAGGGAGAGAGAGAGAGAGAGAGAGAGAGAGAGAAAGAGAGGGCGAGCAAGAGCCTGAGTAGGAGTGAGGCAGTTACACTGAGTGAGACAGAGGGAGAGAGAAATGGAGTGAAGGGGAGTAGGGGATTAAACGAATGGGAGTTAGCAAAAGTGAATGAAGAAAGGGAAGTAAGGGAAGAGGACTGACGGATGGAGTGAGGGAAAGAGAGTGAGGGGGAGTGAGGGAATGGGAGCAGGTGAAATGGAATGGGTGTGATGCACAAAGAGGAGAATATGAAGTAGGTGAAGAGTAGTGAGATTAAGTGAAGGGCAGTGACAGTGAGGGGAAAAGAAGCATATTAAGATCGAGGAAAAGTAGTGAGTGAGAGAGAAGAATTTATGGAAAGAGAGAAGAAAGAAAAGGAAGATTGGTGAAGAGAGATGGAGAGAGTGAGAGAGAGAAAGAGAGGGAGAGTGAGGGACTGTGAGAAAGTGAGGCAGTTATAGTGACTGAGACAGAGAAAGAGACTTCGAGACGGATGGAGGAAAGGGGAGTGAGGGAGGGAATAAAGGAAGGGGAGTGAGCAAAAGGAAGTGAAGGAATAAGAGAAGGGGAGTGACTGAAAGTGAGTGAGGGATGGTGTGAAGGAAAGAGAGTGAGGGGGGAGAGAGAAAAAAGTGAGGGATAGAGCAAAATAAGGGTAGTGATGGAGAAAGAAAGAAAAGAGAAGTGAGGGTCACAGAGAGGAAATAGGGAGCAGGAGAAGGTAAGTGAGGGTGAGGGAAGGGTACTGATGGTGAGTGAAGGAGTGTAAAGGTGAATTAAGGGGAGTAAAGAGAGTGAGTGAAGGAGAGTAACATGAGCAAAGAAAGTGGAGTAAGAGACAAACTGAAGAAAGTGAAGAAGGGAAAGAGAAGTAAGAGAGTGATGAGAAAGTATTTTTTGTTTGACATACTCAACTTTTAAGTAATAAAAAGTAAATAATATATTTTTAATAAATATAATATTTGTGGAAGAGAAGAAAAAATTGAGTTATAATATATATTTCACAATACAAAATAATTTGTACAATATGTTATGTATTTTATTTTTCTGTTCTCAGAATATATTGAATTTCACTAAAACAGTGAGTTCAATAGTACTCATCATATAACAGTGGGCAAAAAAAAGACAATCAAAAACATTGTCTTTAAAAAACCCATTCAACATTTTCATTATGAATGTAACAATTAGAAAAAAAACTATCTTAAATGTCTTTTTCGAACAGCAATTTATTACGTAAGTAAGGGATATTACCAACAATCTCAAAGTAACAAAACATTATTACTTCTTTTTTATACACTGTAAATAAAGAAATGTACAAACATATGCTAACAAAATGTACCCAAAATATCAATTTTTTGTTTCAAATACCATTCCTCATGGCCAAATTGTATGTGTGAAATCCTTAGTTTGGAAGATACTTAATAGTACTCTTAAGCGTTCGTTTCCCAACCTTCTGAATCAAAGGCACCAACATCTTTTGTACCATCTAACAATGGTTATACCTCCACCCGATGCTATTTATCATGTACATAGAAGCTTAAATAACTAGCACGCTATCAGAACCTCAACATCATCTGGTATGCCCAACACACTCTGTTCATCCTTTATCTTACCAAGGAGCTGTATACCAATAAAATAAATCTCTACAAGGGAATAAAACATGTCACCAACATCTCCAACAACTACAACAAATCTAAAACACCACTGCCTCACTGATGATCAACATCTCCTGTGATAGCCACATCACCCACTATCTGATACACTTACACTACCTCTACGTCAACTACAATAATTTTTTGAACCTCATCACCCTCACTCACAAAGTACTTTTCAACACCAGACTACCCTTTCTTAGCAGTAATTTTCCCAGGCCAATTATTTTCCCTAAAATTTGGGTTGTAAAAACACTAGGTAAGAATTTGTTAAGTCATAAGGCAAACATTGTTTAAAAATCAATTGAGTATCATTACAATGAGTCCAGCCTTTGGTACATTTTAAATAAGCTGTGTAATGTCCTGATGTTGTAGAAGGACCATTATGGAAAATAATTGCTACACTTACAAATGTTCTTCCTGATATTGATAGTTGAGAAGCCAAAACATTTTTTATCAGTTTTCTTCCATCAGGTCTGCATTGTTGCAGCATTAAAATGACATACTGTCCATATCTTTGTATAAATAATGTTGATAACATTTGTGAGTTACATTGGGTACAGACCATGTTTTGATTTGCTCCTCTAACTAGATTAATAAAAGACACTGATATGCAGTCTGGTAAAGTCAAATATATAAATCTTTCAGTGTCTATTTCAGTACTACTTGAAAATGAACAACTATCACACTCATGTTGCCATTTATAAGAAAGGCCAAAAAGATTTTCAATATCTATACCTTCATCTTGCAATACAACAAGCATATACATTAGAACTTCCTGACAATCTTGCTGAATATTCTGTGAAAATTGATTTAAACCAGAACATATGTCTAACACATTTCGAATATCAGAAACACTTTCTATTTTAGTTTTATCACTACTACATTTCTCAAACACAGAATTCAACAAACAACAAAATCTTTTGTCCCGATTTTCAATAATTTGTTGTAGTAAAGTTTCAAGAAAAAAAACATTAACCATTACATTAGCATAGCAGTTGACACCAGAACTGTTTTCAAACTGAAAACCAACAACCTCTTCAATAGAATCCTTTTTCTTTTTGCTTACTATCACTGGTTCATCTAGTTCATTTCTTTTCTCTGCAACCTCACTACAATTTTTATCATATCTTCTTTTTCGGCTTACCACACGCTTTTCACGTACTGGATATTGAGGAAAATTGGGAGCATGTTCTCTTTGTTAACCTATTATACTCTTTTACACAATTTACTTCTCCACTAATCTTTGTGTCATCAAAATCAATCAGGCATAATCCATATAAAGTTCTGACTCGAGATAAAGCAACATATGGCATACCCTCTTTAAACACAGTACTTCCAATAAACACAATCTACACTTAAAACTTGAGATTTATGAATAGTCACCGCATATGCCAAACAAACAGGAAACTGTTTTTGGCAGATTTCGCAGACATATAAATATTTACAAGCAAAAATTGTGCTGAATAACGACTCAATTGTTGTACTTCTTCAATTTCATCAAATTTGCTTTTCAAAAATTCAATGTCATCTCTATTTGGGTAATTTACAATATCAACAACATTACCCATTGCTCCATTTACTAAACCTCTTTCCACATGTAAATTACGTTGTAAAATGATCCGACAATTTATACATGCATATAGATTCTTTTCTAAACCAGCAGTTTTAGATATTGATTTCTCTAAAGAATCCAATTTTGACTTCAACTTTTGTGACAAAATAATAGTAGCTCCTTCATGCTCTATTCTATCAATAGCTTCCAGTTTTATAATTTCTTGATTTTCTGACTTTAACATTTTTTCATTGAATATTGAACATTCTTTCAGAGTCGGCATCAAGCATATCACTGATTTCTTTTCTGTAATTTTTCTATATATATTCTTTGGGAGAATATTTTCGTGTGGAAACAAATTTGTAAGTAATCGTGCCTGTAAAGCTTTTTTGCCATGTTCACTCACTTTTCCAATTTTTATATCTTCAAGAATACTTTTATAATCAGCGTCCTTTGCCTGTCGCATATTTGTAATGAGTTCTGAATATTCGAAATATGACCAAATATTAACATTTCCAATGCTTCCCAGGCACTTTCTGGTGTCTTCATGTGTAACTGTTTTAAATACTGGCTGTCCTTTCACAGGAGTTAGTTGTAGTAGATCTCCAAAAACTATGACGTTTTTGCCTCCAAATAACACATCATGCTCTGTTTTAAGGATTTGTTGCATTCTTAAATGCACAAAGGCAAGCATTAAATTTGATACCATGCTTACCTCATCAATAATGAGAAGTTTCATTTTTTTCAAGACTCTAGAAACTTCACAACAAGCTTCTTAAGATAGCTTGTGGTATTCTAATTTATTTTCATGCTCTACTGGCAGTATCAATAAACGATGTAAAGTAATCTCTTTAATGGTATGTGCTGCCAATCCAGTTTGAGCAGTCACAACACAAGACAGTGACGACTCAGTTCTTTTCTATAGATACGTTGCAATTCCTTTAATTAGAAAACTTTTTCCAGTTCCTGCTACTCCACTCACGTACAGTCAGACAGGTTTAAATGACATACATGAGCACTCTTTTTCTCATGATATAGACCATGCTCAATCTGTTCTGTCACTTGATCGTATATTTGTTTTTGCTCAACATTTAGTTGTTTTTCCAATTCTTCTAAGTTTATTACATCCTCTTGAGCTTGTTGCATTGCTCTTTCCACCTCATCCATGGCAGTTGCTGCTTCATTTTGGATAATTGGTTCTCCTAGTGGATCCTGACTCAACGAAACAGAACTTTGACTGTTTTGAGAACTATCTCTAGTAATCTCTGCTGCAATCGTAGCTTCTTGCTATATTTCGTCGTTCAACATTTTCAGATGATTAGTAAAAAAAGGACATTCTATAGTATTTTTAGTTGCGTTGAATGAATCTTCATAACTGTCAAAATCTCCAAGTAGTTCCAGTTCTGTACGCCATGGCTTAAAGAGTTGCAAAAGAGCTAAATAGTAAAATTCCCTTTTGTCAGGAGTTTTGAAACTCAGTTTTCGGTGATTAATCAAATGTCCTTTTCTTAGTTTCATTAAACATGCTTCAGATCCAATCACAGCATATACTCCTTTATTGATGTCTTCTGTAGTATTCCTCTTAAAAGTATAGCTTTGCAGTACTTCATAGAGACAAACGTTCTCAAGATGATTACTTCTATTTGGATAGTATGTATCCAACATATTTGTCTTCCAAATATCTGTACTGTCTGGTTCTCTCTCTGCTAAATACTCAATTTGTTCTACAGATTTCAAAACTTGGTTTTGTGTTCTTGCAAGACCTAAACTCACCCAAATGATTGTTCTAGATTTGGAGTATGGACTTGCAGATGATAAGCGATCTGAACATTCATATGCTCCGATTTCTCGATGAGACAACATCTTCAGACTGTAGCTGTACAATTTCTTACTTAGGCTCTTTTCATGAGAAATTTCTTCCCACATTTCCTTTAGTTCCGTCTTTTCAGATTTAGTAATGTAAGACGTTACATATCGAGCCAAAGCAATGGAGTTGTCTGCAACATATTGAATATGGTGAGTGGGTAGTGGCAGTGTCCCAGCCGCTGTATACGGCGCTATTAGGAAATTTTACCTGCTGCATTTTAAAAACTGTTTCTTGAGGCATTGTGAGGATAGCGATTTAGGCTTCCTCTTTTTAACAATGTATTTCTATTATTTTTGCACGGAGTTGAGCACTTAGTGGGCTTACCTGAAGGGACGCTACACCATTCCGGGGGCTGCTCTCGTCTCTCCTCCTTCCTCCCTGGTCCGACACAGTGACAAGCACCGTTGCACAGAGGGCGAGGAAGGTCAGAGGCAGCCACTTCCGGTGCACGGGGGGCTGGTCGGCGGTCTAGTGATCAGGAGATCTAGACGCTGGGAGGGTTAAAAGGCACAGGAATCTGGGTCTCGAGGTGGTGAGTGGGCAGTGGCAGTGTCCCAGCCGCTGTATACGGCGCTATTAGGACATTTTACCGGCTGCATTTTAAAAACTGTTTCTTGAGGCATTGTGAGAATAGCGATTTAGGCTTCCTCTTTTTTGCGCGGGGGGCCGGTCAGCGGTCTAGTGATCAGGAGATCTAGACGCTGGGGGGGTTAAAAGGTGGATGTCCACTCGGCCGTGCAGCGGAAGAGTGCAGCGGGTGCGCCAAAGGCAAGCCCGTCTGCGCCCGTCCGCGGCCGTGCGGGGACCGGGGACAAAATGGGGTAAAAACACAGTGGAGTTTGGGCCAACTCAACGAACTCCGTCCTAAAACCCCTAATTTATGTAACCATAGCATGAAGGTGGAGGAGGATGTATGCTGCAAAAATTGCCAATATACGTTCTGTGTGGCAGATGAAGGAAAGTTGAAGGAAATTAGGCTGGCATGTGGGTTACTAAATGTCAGATCTATGCGCAAACACAAGCTAGATGTTTATGACCTTCTTACTGACAAAAAATTGGACCTCCTGTTCCTCACCGAAACATGGCTGGATGCTGATTCAGAGTCAGACATAATTGAGGCACTCCCTGAAGGGTATACCATGGTCAGGCGGGACCGGGCCTTAGGTAGAGGGGGGGGGAATAGCAATTGCTTCCAAACAGCCACTGTGCTGTCAATTGGAACAGCTAACGGAAGCGGATAGTGAGACGGGTGCCTTTACTATTAGGGTGAATGCCCGTTCTACGATAAAAGGGTTCCTGATTTATAGACCTCCAGGCCCCTATACTCGTTTCACCGACAGCCTGGTGGAGGGAATTACGGAAGCAGCTTTACGGAGGGATAAATTCCTTGTGCTGGGGGATCTTAAAATACATTTGGAGAACTCACTTGATAGAGGGGGGGCAGGCTTCTGTCAGGAATTGCAGGCACTCCAGCTGGATTTGAAAGTAAAGGTCCCCACCCATCAGCAGAGTCACTTATTGGACCCTGTATTTGCCAACTGGGAGGAAGTGGAAGTAAATCCCCCTATCCCCGTTCCCTGGTCGGATCACTTTTTTGTGCCCTTTATGGTGCGAATTCCCGATGTTAGAGTTCAGGAACAGCCTCTCTCTAACTACCCCAGCCATAAATGGGCCAAATTCTCTCAGGCCAAGTTTAATGCTGCTTTGACTAAAGGAGGGAGGCCAGGCGGAATGGATGTTGAATCCACACATAGCAATCTGAATAGACGCATAATTGAGGCCTTGGACAGTACAGCCCCACTATGCTTGAACAACCCACTGGGGCGGTCACAGAAATCGGCTCCGTGGTATAATGAGGATTTGCATCGAGCAAAGGCAGAATGCAAACATCTTGAGAGGGTTGCCTTTTTGAATCAGGCCAAGCAGGAGTACAAAGCTAAGCGGAGGGCCTACCATGGACTTATTAGAAGGGCTAAAGCAGCCTACTATGCAGGTAGAATTGGCGATGCGGAAAATTCCACGAAGGAACTGTTTAAAATTTACAGGGAAATTTCCTTGTCTAAATCACCTGCTATGCCCATGGAAAGCTCAGTAGATTCATGCAATCGGATTGCGGAATTTTTTTCAGAGAAAGTAGCCAAGGTCTACTCTGCCCATTCGGGAGATACTAAAATGGGATCTGTGTTCGTGGAGGATGAGCGGGAAGTCAGGGGATTGAACACACTAGAGAATTTTATTACTACTCCCCCTGAAGCACTACGACATATCTGCAGCTCGATAAAGTCGGGCTCTCCTAGGGATCCTGCCTCGCCGAAGCTGCTCACAGAAAGCCTTGCGATTCTGAAGCCCTATATTAGACATCTGTTAGATGTACCTTTTAGGACGCATACGGTGCCTCATGGGTGGAAGCAGGCAGTGGTTCTCCCCATTCAGAAAAAGCCTAATATCAACTATGAGAAGTTGGAGAACCTTCGCCCGATTTCGCTTCTACCCTATGTGGCCAAAGTGGCAGAGAAGGTCGTGAATTCCCAACTGATGACGTATGTGGAGGAAGCCAATCTGCTCCACTCGACACAGTTTGGATTTAGACCCCGCCATTCTACGGAGTCAGCTCTGCTAATGGCTGTTGAGACCATCAGACAGGGGGTGGATGAGGGTCAGACTATGGCCCTTATCCTCCTAGACCTGAGTGCAGCCTTTGACACTGTAGCACACTTCACCTTGCTACAGTGTCTTAATAAAGGTGGGATCTCAGGGGCTGCGCTGAAATGGATTCAGTCCTTCCTATCTAACCGGGGATTTCAGGTTAGGCAGGGAGATTACTACTCTAGAGTGGTCAATTTGGGTCAGGGCGTTCCACAGGGTTCGGCCTTGAGCCCGACTCTATTTAATCTTTATGTTTCTCCTGTAGCAACTATAGTTGAGGGCTAAGGTTTGCGAATTGTGTCCTATGCCGATGACACGGAGATGGCCATCTCCCTGTCGCGGACACCTGATCTGGCTGCTGTCAACTTCAGAGCATGCATGCAGGAGCTTGCCTCATGGATGTCTACCAACTGTCTGAGGTTGAACGTTAGCAAGACAGAGGTGCTCGTGGTGGGGGGAGGCCCGTCTGTGTAGTCATCGGCATGGTGGCCCACCTGTTTGGGACCGGTTCCTACGCTAAGCCAGCAAGCCAAAAATCTAGGCGTGTGGCTCGACGCTGATTTAACAGTTGTGCCCCAGATTAGTCGGGTGGTGGGGGTGTTTTGGGGTCCTGAAAGGTCTACGGAAAGTGCTGGACCTCCTCCCGACGGAGGCTAGACGGATGCTAGTGCACGCTCTTGTCACCGCACGACTGGATAATGGTAACCTCCTCTATCTGGGTGCCAGGGTGTGAGCCTTGATCGCCTTCTGGTGTTACAAAATGCCGCAGCCCGTCTGGTCCTGAGGCTCCCTAGAAGATCTGCCTCGAAGGCCGCACTGCAGGCACTACACTGGCTCCCGGTTGGAAGGAGAATTGAGTTCAAGGCTCTATGTATGTGCCACCGTATTATTGGGGGCAAAGCACCGAGGTCGCTACATAGCCTCATCACTAAGTAAAGGCCGACCGGTTCACTTAGATCTTCTGGTTGTGGCCTATTAGTGATCCCCAGAATTAAAAAGGCCCGTATGGGGGGCAGGTCCTTCCGGCTCCTTGCAGCAAGGAGCTGGAAGAAACTCTTGCTGGAGCTTTGTCTGGAGTAATCAGAGGCAAGGTTCAGGGGAAAGCTGAAGACCCATCTGTTTGTACAGTAGCTAAGTTGTAGTGTGCAGAGTTGAGGGCATGCTGTTTCCACTTACCACAGCGTGGGGACACGCCGGGTGCGTAACCAGGCGCTTTATAAGCTTCCCTATTAATATTATTATTATTATTATTATTATTATTATTATTATTATTATTATTATTATTATTATTATTATTATTATTATTATATCCATGTTAGCATTCCACATGGACAAAATGACTGGGTTATAGTCATTTATGTATTTTGACTCTTCATTTCTTCTTAAGTTGTAGGTATTTTTCGGTGATTTTCTTGTGACAGTATGTCGCAAAGATGACATAAAATTGTTCACTCTTCCTTTTGGTAATACTGGACGTGGAAATGCAAATCGACATTTTGTGTAGAACTTATCCTTAGATTTGTACTTTCGACAACAGTATTTTCCACACGTGTGGAGTGGTGTGGCTCACTGGTTAGAGGCGGCAGACCCGGGAGCAGAGAACGGCCCGGGACCAGGGTTCAATTCCCGACGCAGCAGGGTCGTGGACCAGGGTCAGCGGACTCAATATTTCTCACCTCGGTGCCTACTCTAACCAGGGATCACACTCTGCAACTCTGGGCATTAGCTTGCCTCATCTCCACAACGGCCCCCCAAATACGCTGGGGATGCCTGGTTTCACTTTGGAGATACCCAATAGGGACCATCTCACAGGGAAAGCCAGGACGGGTTCCCCAGCGGTCTATTGCGCAGAGATACTCCTTCGGGAGTCGATTCTAGCGCGTTAGAAACCTTCAATTAAATTAAATGAAATTAAACGATGGGTTTGAAATCGTAAGACTTGATGTCTTAAATTCTTTTGTTCTATACTTTTTGGTACATCACATGTAGAATATTGTTCAATAAAACTCATCACTGTGTCATCTGAATCTGTTCCAAATTTGGGGGCATCTTTAATCCATAGCAGCATATGTATGTGAGGAGCACCTCTTGCTTGATACTACTTTCTCCAAAAGAAATCCAGAACCTCTCCAAGAGGTGGATTTTTTTTGTTTGTGATAAAAGACATCATAGCTTCAAATCTATGATTGAAATACCTGCATACATTAACTGGATCCAAAGAGCAAGGTTCTCCAGGTGTCTTGTATTCTATATTTTCTATGTTTCCATTTGCCGCTCGAAGAAATTGAAGTAAATCTTCCCAAGCATACTCTGCACAGCTTAGAGTAAGGAACCATGTAGGAGTTCCTAGGTTTCTTAGCATACATTTAAATTCCCC
Organism: Lissotriton vulgaris; assembly: GCF_964263255.1. Classification (NCBI taxonomy): domain Eukaryota; kingdom Metazoa; phylum Chordata; class Amphibia; order Caudata; family Salamandridae; genus Lissotriton; species Lissotriton vulgaris. Next base: position 1,477,939,587 of record NC_141691.1, read on the forward strand.
ATGACGACGGTACCAATACTCATTAGTACCACGCTGACTTGCCATGAGATGAATTAGCTGAGATTCCAAAACAGTATCTTTCTGTTGGACTTTATCCATAAAGTCCCTTGCCGAAATCTTTGGCAAATGCACTCCACTTTTTAGTATATGGCTCACTGCATAAGAAAGTACGGACAAGTCACTCTCAAACAGAAGATGAAACAAATATAGAATACATTGGCGAAACCTTGGATCTTCTGCATATAATCTTGATGTCCAGTATTCAGATGCAGAAATTTGCACAGGTCGTTCATCATATCGTCCACCTTTGCCTGTTGGAAATAACTGAGGGAAACAACGAGCTACCAAGCTTTCTTCCCATACACTAATGGGACTTCCTTTCGCTTCTTTCATTTGAAATAATTCAATAGTATTCCTCATCACTTCTTTAGAGTGAAGTGGATGCACACTATAATGTTCATACATTTCTTCAGTTCTGGACGCATTCACTTTTTCAATTTGTCCAGTTTACAAATCACTGTCCTCTTCTACAGTTGTTTCCTCTTCTCCTACATATACATTTTTATGGTATGGATTATTTGTTTACGAAATACAACGTTGCCTTTTTCCCTTTCCTAACATCCACTACTTCTTGCCAGATTTTCTTACTCTTCGTTAGAACGCCATTAACTAGAATAACTAGAGGTTCCTCTTCCACAATTTCTACACCAATTGTTTCAATATTTTTCTTTAAATCTAGATGCAAATAAACAACTCTTCCCTTTATTTCTCTCTGTAAATCTGAAGGAGGCAATTTCCCTGTCTTAGGCTAATACCAACAATAGCCTGAAATGGATGCACATATTGAATAAGATTAGACTCATAAGTATTTAAATCCATCAGTTCAGAAGGAATATTTACCAGCTCAAGACTATTATGTACAGCTCTAGCAGACATTTTGTTTTCATTTAATTTATTATAAGAATATTTACAAATACGTTGATCTGAACCCAAATCAAAACAATTCTCTACCAACAAATAAGTTGCAAATTCCTTCCACTGATTATTATTCTCCTTTTCACTTTTTAAATATAGATCAACTAACCTGGTCTGATTTTTATAATGAATTCATCTACAACAAATACAAGAAAAGTTTGGCTTTTCACCCGAAATGACCTTAAACCTTGTAATTTCTTGCTCAAAATTTTCTGTACTAAAATTTTGTACATTTTCTTCCACATTGCCTTCTATTAATGTATCTGTTTCTGCACTGTCTTCTTCAGGACCAAAGTAACTAACCTCAATTTATTCACAAATGTTGATCACATGTAAATGTAAATGTATTTGAGCTTATATAGCGCACAGCTACCCACAAAGGGTTCCCCGGCGCTTGCTTAGGGAACCCGTCCTGGTATTCCCCTGTGAGATAACCCCGGCAGGGTATCCACAAGGTGAAAGCCAGGCATCCCGCCGCGAGGGGCCGTTGTGGAGATTAAGCAAGCTATTGCCCAGAGTCGCAGAGTGTGAACCCGTGAGTTGAGAAGGCACCGGAGCGAGAATTATCGAGTCCGTGGAATTTTTTGAGCCCAAGACCCGCCGAGGCGGGGAATTGAACCCTGGTCCAGGGCCGATTTCAGCTTCCGGGTCTGCCGCCTCTAACCCCTGAGCCACACTTCTCCACACATCTAATAGAGATCCATGCAAAAGAGCACGGTTTAATTGTTTTAGCTTAAGTGCTGAACTTTTTGCATAATACAACCTTCCCACTAATTTCCTCACTTGAGTATGATGCACTGCTAACATCCTGAAAAGTTGAAAAACACTCTGACATACTTTTCTAGAAAGACAAGCCAGAGAATGACCTTGCAAACCCGTTTTTTCTCTCACTTTGCAAGGATCTAATTCTTGCAACATCTTAATCTTCTGTTTAACACTTTTCTTACTATACTTACGTAAGAAATTGCAAAAAAAATCAATTGAATCCTGTCGTACACAACAAATACTACTACAATTCCAAGTGTTCACTGGAGCCTTAGGACATTTCCCTAAAACTTCATCAGCTACCACCTCTTCTGCATTTCTAGGGACAATTTTCTCCTTTTCAATTGGACAACCATTCTTGACCTCATAAGCTCGACCACTGGTGTCAACTGCATGCAACAAATCATCACTCTGAAGGTAACTCTCTTCATTAAAAAACGGCTCACAACTTGAACTATGTTTCCAATCTCCAGAAAAAACATTACAAAAATTAGTTCTATTAATTAGTCTATTCCACTTACTTTTGGCCTTCATATCATTGATTGGCTTATCTAGTGTCCGAATCCTACCGATTACTAAAACAAACCACTTTTTTTTAAATTCAAAAGCATTCTCAACAATTGTCTCTATATGTTTTTTTTTCTTATAAAAAGCTGTTTTTCTTTAACAATTCTTTATATTTTTTTATAAATTTGAAACAACTCTGTTATGAAACATTCGCTTCCGAATTTCATCAAACTGATTTTTTCATCTATTACTATAAACAATATCTTTACCACATATTTTTCCTTCATTTCTCTTTTTAGTCAGATTTTTCTTTGTAGTTAGATATTTTTTTTTCCTGACTCTCCACACTTGTTTTAGTTTGTGTTATTTTCCTTATAAAATCCTTTGTTAACTTACCAGGAGCTTTCTTTGTTTTTTCCACACATTGCTGTCTAGGTAAATCTTGTACTTCTTTTTTCTTAAAAAAATAAGCCTGTTTATATCATTTTCTTTTCTCAGTCTTTGACGGCATATTGTTTTTTCTTTCTGTAGATAATTAAAATCTGTTGTGAAGAAAAAAAATTGTAATTTTTTTTTACAATCATAGACCACTACTAGCATACTATATAGCAATTAGAAGCAATATAGGTTGTAAAGTCTGGTTCACTCCAAAGTAATTGTAAGGCACAGCAGCAGTGTTCGGGCACTATATGAGATCATGCAGGGAGTGCTGTTTCAGGGAATAGGGCAGTGCAGTGGTGTTTCAACATTATAGTGGCATTCGCTGAGGATGGTGTTTCTGGGTTTAGAGCAGTGCAGTAGTGTTGAAAGAGTTTAGCAGGTTTTGCTAGGGATGGTATTTTATTTCAGGGTTTAGGACAGTGCAGTGGTGTTCAGGCAGTGTAGGGAGTCATGGTGGGACTGATATTTCTGAGTTTAGAACAATGCAGTTGTGTTTGTCAGTGACAGAATCACTTGCCTGGCACACATGCTGCTTTGGACTTTATAGCACTAAATGTCCTAAGGACTGACTCACTCCTTGCCATATTCTTAAACACATCAACTAAGCAAATTATTCTGCCACCATTTTGTGAAATGAAGTCTGACTCGCACTGTGATCTTAGACACATGCCAGTATGCCTTGCAATTCCATAAAATGATTAGTACAGTTAAAGAGAGTCTTGCTGGGAGTGCTGTGTCAGGTTTTAGGACAGTGCAGTGGTGTTCAGCAAGTGTAGGGTAGGGGCTCAAGGTGGGACTGAGAATGTAGAAATGAGAATTCACTGACATGATTACTACATGATACAGAGAGAGTTGGTATGCAATTTCTACAGCACACCCAGGCCTGACTTACTCTATGACTACATGCATTGCCATATTTTTAAACACATCAACTAAGCAAATTATTCTGCCACATTTTTCTGAAATTAAGTCTAACTCACACTGTGATCTTAGACACATGACAGTATGCCTTGCAATTCAGTAAAAGTATTACTACAGTGAAAGAGAGTCTTGCTGGGACTGCTGTTTCAGGTTTTAGGACAGTGCAGTGGTGTTCAGGCAGTGTAGGGGCTCAAGGTGGGACTGAGAATGTAGTAATGAGAAATCACTGAAATGATTTCTACATGCTACAGAGAGAGTTGGTATGCAATTTCTACAGCACACCCAAGCCAGACTCACTCCATGACTACATGCATTGCCATATTTTTAAACACATCAACTAAGCAAATTAGTCAGCCATCATTTTGTGAAATGAAGTCTGACTCACACTGTGATCTTAGACACATGACAGTATGCCTTGCAATTCAGTAAAATGATTACTACAGTGAAAGAGAGTCTTGCTGGGAGTTCTGTTTCAGGTTTTAGGACAGTGCAGTGGTGTTCAGGCAGTGTAGGGGCTCAAGGTGGGACTGAGAATGTAGAAATGAGAATTCACTGACATGAAAAGAAATATCTCCTCAAACACATTAACATACCAAATGCAAATATCACAATGTTTTCCCCAAAGCAGACAAATTCAGAATTACACACTATGCAAATACACACCTGCTTCCACATTAGAACACAATTTTCCTATTAACTTAAACTGCACAACATAGATCCCCTTACAAATTAACAACTCACCTTTAAAAATGCTTTTGTAGATTTAGAACAGTGACAATCACACACCAGATTTTCTTAAGCAGAATCTCTCAATTGTGCACCAGTCACTGGAATAATAGAATGACATAGCTTCCCTATCATTGTACACACATATTCTTGTAGATAACCAATGAAATATCTTCCCACACAAATTCAAAACCAAACTAAAATTTTAATTGGTTCTACATTTCTACACTTTCAAACTCACATAATGTTCAACCTTCTCCCACAGCTCTCTCTGCCTGTTACCATGGTAACACTCCATATAACACCTAACTGAACACACAGGTGAAAAGTTCACCAAATGTTGCAAATCAAACCAGCAAGGGTGTTTGACTTCTCAATATACCAGCTTATCCTGTGCAATGTACCTTTCAATGACTTTTTCTCAACCATTAGCATTTCTCCTTTTAAAAAACAGTTGCAGGCACCCTAGTTTTCAATGTTGAATTTTCAGAAACCACCAATCATTTCTTTATTTTCAAGTGCACTGAATCTCATCCACATTTTTTCTAAACTCCTACTTTTCAAACTGCCATTTCATTTCCAGAGCCCATCTGATTACAACCAGATCTCCCTTCAAGATGCTTACAGTGTGGATTGTAGGACATAGCTATATTTTCTGGAGTGAAAGGTATGCAGCAAATAGATGCTTTCTCAACCTTGATTTACCAAATGTGGATATTATGTGGATTGACCAGAGAGAATTGAGATGTCACCAATTGATGCCATTGGTAAAATCCTTTTTGCATCTCCCACACCCTGACCTCATAATTGTGCACTGTGGTGGCAATAACCTAGGCACTTTGACTGGGGTAGGTCTGGAAATGCTTTTAAAGGACACCTTTGGGCAATTGATGTCACTTTTTCCACAAACTGCCTTTGTATATTCTAATATATGCCAAATGCAAAAATGGAACTAGTCCAACCAATATTGTCCACAGATTGAGAAAGCAAGGAAACATGTGAAAAGTCTGTTTCTGCTTTCCTCAGAGACTATGGTATGGGTTCTATATACCACAACAACTTGTGTTACAACATGCAAGGCATTTATAGAGGAGATGGAGTACATTTCACAGATGAATGGAACAGAGTCTTCCTCTGTAAGTTTAGACTCTGCATCGGTACTTACTTGTAGGTACAAAAAACACACAATGAACACAACAGCTCTTTTTAGAGCCAACCAACATATAAACACTCAAACTTGTTATTTAACTGTATTTTTATTTGTCTTTTTTTTCTACATTCGCGCAACGTGCGTGCACCTTGCGATTAAAAAAATATATATATATTTTGCCCTTCGGGGTCCTTCAGGGACCCCCTGAGAAGGCCTAGGGTTTCAGGGAGTCTCTATCCTGCCCCCTTTTCACGTTCTCCACTTCTGTTTTTGGCTCTCTTCTACCTCAGAGTGACAAAATGGCGGCCAAAGGGTGCGAGCACCGTGCATGCACCCCGCGATTTAAATTTTTTTAAAAAAAAGGTTTTTTTGCCCTTCGAGGTCTTCAGGGACCCACTGAGAAGACCTAGGGGGTCAGGGAGTCTCTACCTTGCCCCCTTTTCACGTTCTCCACTATTGTTTTGAGCTCTCTTCTGCCTCGAGGGTGCGTGCACCGTGCGCGCACCTCGCGATTTTTAAAAAAAAACACAATTTCTTTTCCAGCCTTCGGGGTCCTTCAGGGACCCCCTGAGAAGGCCTAGGGGGTTAGGAAGTCTCTACCCTGCCCCTTTTCACGTTTTCCACTTTTGTTTTTGGCTCTCTTCTGCCTTGGACACAAAATGGCGGCCAGCACTTTCTGGTTTCCACCGATTAGAATGTTGACAGACGTCTAACAACAAATCAGAATTCAGCTCACGCACACTGATTCGCGCATAGATATATATATATTTTTTCTTTTAATTTTCTCAGTAAGTACTGGAAGGATTTACACCATTTAACCAAAAGCATGATCTGCAAATCAGACTCCACCATTTTGCCAAATTTGGTGTAATTCCGTTCAGTGGTTCGAGCTGTAGCCGTGTCTAATCCCCCCTTTTTTCTCGGCTCCCGCTTGACGAATCTTCCCGAGAAGAGCGGAGCGGGCCATCTTCTTTGAGAAATTCGTGAAGATTCGTCCACCGCCACCAAAGTTATTCTCAATAGAATGTTGCGGATATCCTATGGAAACTAGGTCCTAACTGTAACTACCGGCGACCGCCAGTAGGTAATATATATATATATAAATATATATATATTACCTACTGGCGGTCGCCAGTAGGTATATATAGTTAGGATTTTTTCTCTATGGGACTTTTGAAAATTCTATGTTGGCGTTTGTGGACTGAATTGGCTGAAATTTTCAGGAAAATGGCACATTTTGTTTCTGAGCAGCCCCTGAAAATTTGGGGGGTTTCGTCACGGGGGGGCCGAGAAAAAAGGGGGGTCCCAAAACGCGTTTTTCCCATTCATTTTTCCATAGGGCGTTTGGCCTCACTTTTAGCTCGAACGGCTGAATGGATTTGCACGAAACTTGGCAAAATTGTAGTGACTGTTAGCCCGATGTGCCTTTGCTAGGTCTCAATATATGTGCTCCAGGGGATTTTGAGAAATTACAGTTTTAAAAAACAGATATATCTGTGACAGCGTCCCGGGTAGCGCTCCGGTTCGCGAACTTTTCGCGTAACGGAGCTTTGCGAAGCAAAGCTGATTGGCTCTCTGGCGTCTGTCAACATTCTAAACAGTCCGGTGTGGCCGCCATCTTGTCTCTCAGTAGGATCGAGAGACAAGAAGAGGAGAAAAACAAAGGGCGAATTTAATGAAAGGGGCAAGGTAGACCCTTCTTGACCCCCTAGGAATGATGTTGGAGTTATTAAAGGGTCCAGTGGGGCAAATAAAAAAAATTAGATTTTTTGCGGAAGAAGCGCTTTCCGGTTTGCGAACCGGGTAGCGAATCGGGACGCGAAACGGGAATTCGCCATTTTGTGTTTCGTTTTAACTAAATTACAAGATGGAGGAAAAACAATGTGAGAAATGGGTAAAAGGGGGTATGGGAGACGTATCCTGACCCCCTATGTTTTCTGAGGGTGGCTGAGGATGCTCATATATGTTGATACTTGTCTTCCAGCGGCTGCGCATGAGCGTTTTTTTTTTTTTTTTGCTGCGTGACGTCTGTTAACGTTCGATTCGAAGAAAATCAGAAAGTGTTGACCGCCATTTTGTCACTGCGAGTAAATATATTGTTAAAAATAATTGTTATAAATTAATCCATATTGATAAACATTGTCTGCGCCATCTTGCTTTTTTTCCAATGCCACACTTTTGTCGTGCACAGCAGCCATTTTAGATGCCTTGACCAGACCCACTCTCTGCACGACGCCGATCGTGACGTCTGTTAACGTTCGATTAGAAGGAAATCAGGAAGTGTTGACCGCCATTTTGACACTGCGAGTAAATATATTGTTAAAAATAATTGTTATAAATTAATTCGTATTGATAAACATTGTCTGCGCCATCTTGCTTTTTTTCCAATGCCACACTTTTGTCGTGCACGGCAGCCATTTTAGATGCCTTGACCAGACCCACTCTGCACGTGGCTCCCCACCCTCGCAAGCATCTCCCCCACGCACTGGTTAACCCCGCTCTCTGTCTTATGCATGGGCCATAAACCTCCCCCCATCTGCGCTGCTCTTCCCTGAGAATCACACCCTGTGCCCGCCCGACACCACCCTTTCACCACCGCATCCTCTGACATGCCTCTTCCTTTGTGTCTGATTGTCCAGGCCGGTCCCAGGCTATCACGTAGCCCTGCGGATGTAGTTTATGGCCTCAACTGTAAAGAATCACCCCTCTTCAAAGGAGTTACAGTAGATCAAGGCCCCCACCCGATGAGATCCGTCACACCACACGCGTTCCTACTATCTGATAACCATCCTGTATTGTGATTGGGGAGGGGATTCTCACTGTGAGGGTGTGTGGGACCGAGCCTGAAGAGGAAGATTCCAGGGATGCCTCTTTGTACATCAAAGTTTTTACAATTATGTGTCACATTAAAAATATATATTTACAACAAGGGGTGGTGAGGGACAGAGTCTCTGAATTAAACAGAAAACTCTCACCCAGTCAAGAGATCAGGGCTAGATCCAACACCGTTTTTTAGCTCACTGCACCATCCCAGTTTCAGAACCTGGCTGTATGCAAATTAGTTTGTTCCTGTCCCAGTGCATGATGGGAACAGGGCAAACCAAACTACAAAAGCCAATTCTTACACTGGGAAGGAAACAAGCTACCGGGGACCGGTTTCTGGCATTTCAGCCGTCTTCGGCCCGGCTTGCTTGAATCCTGATGGTGCAATGAGCAAGGGACTCACATCTGAGTATACCCTTCCACACTTAGGGTGGACAAAAATATTTACAACAAGGGGTGGTGAGGGACAGAGTCTCTGAATTAAACAGAAAACTCTCACCCAGTCAAGAGATCAGGGCTAGATCCAACACCGTTTTTTAGCTCACTGCACCATCCCAGTTTCAGAACCTGGCTGTATGCAAATTAGTTTGTTCCTGTCCCAGTGCATGATGGGAACAGGGCAAACCAAACTACAAAAGCCAATTCTTACACTGGGAAGGAAACAAGCTACCGGGGACCGGTTTCTGGCATTTCAGCCGTCTTCGGCCCGGCTTGCTTGAATCCTGATGGTGCAATGAGCAAGGGACTCACATCTGAGTATACCCTTCCACGCTTAGGGTGGACAAAAATATTTACAACAAGGGGTGGTGAGTAGGCATGGGCGGAAAATCCGTTCCGCTCGCGGATTTTGCGGATTTTCGGGAAATCCGCAATCCGCGAGATTTGCGAATTTCCCGCAAAATCCGCAAATCCGCGAGCAGCGGATTTTGCTCGCACTGCTCGCACTGTTCGCGTGAGTTCGCGCCCCGCGAATAAGTGCAAAATTGCAGAAATACAATCTTAGCAAAACTGAAAGTAACTACTTACCAGGTTCAAAAGTTCAGGCTCATCATTAGTAGCCATTTCCTGGAGTGCTTCCTGAGGGGCCCCTCCAGAGTTCAGTTGCCAGTTGAAACTATTATGTGACCCTGCTCTGAACCTCAGAATAGTTACACATATGCCACAAAGGTCCTGAATTACAGCTAAGGGAGACAAGCAGGAGCCAGGCTGGAAGTTAAAATCCATTAATCAGCCCCTAATTCATTATTGTCAGTTGGGGCAGGGCAGGTGTTGTAACTAATTTTGCAACAATGAAAGCACTTAGCAAGTGCAAAAGATCACTAATCAGGGCGCACTAAGGAAGCAGGTGCCAGCTAAAAAAATATTCTGTGACACATGAATCAGCCCCAAATTAATTCAGGTCACTTGAGGCAGGGAAGGTGTGCTTTGCTTTGCCGAAAATAATGTACACTGGACAACCAGAGGGTGTGGTGATGAAACAGAGGGTGGCATGGGTGGGCCAGAGGGTGGCATGAGTAGTCAGAGAGTGGCAGTGATGAAGAAGAGTGTCCCAAACAGGCTGGACACGTAGAAACAACAAGTTCGCGAAACTTGCGACCCGACAGGTATGTTCGCAATTTGCGAAAGTGTACAAAACCCTCGCGAACTGGCAGAAACACGGGCGAACACAAAAAAAAAAAAAAATCCGCAAATTCGCGGGAATTCGCGGATTTTGCGGATTGCGAATCCGCAAATCCGCAAAATTCGCGAACGCGAGATCCGCAAAATTCGCTCATGCTTAGTGGTGAGGGACAGAGTCTCTGAATTAAACAGAAAACTCTCACCCAGTCAAGAGATCAGGGCTAGATCCAACACCGTTTTTTAGCTCACTGCACCATCCCAGTTTCAGAACCTGGCTGTATGCAAATTAGTTTGTTCCTGTCCCAGTGCATGATGGGAACAGGGCAAACCAAACTACAAAAGCCAATTCTTACACTGGGAAGGAAACAAGCTACCGGGGACCGGTTTCTGGCATTTCAGCCGTCTTCGGCTCGGCTTGCTTGAATCCTGATGGTGCAATGAGCAAGGGACTCACATCTGAGTATACCCTTCCACGCTTAGGGTGGACAAAAATATTTACAACAAGGGGTAGGTGAGATAAATAACGGTGATGGATCAAGCCCTGATCTTTGGACTGGGTAAGAGTGGTCTGTTTAACTCAGACACTCTGTTCATCACCACCCCCTTTTCTAAATCGTTTTTGGCCACTTTAGGTGTGGCAGGGTATACTCAGACATGAGTCCCTTTCTCACTGCTCCATCAGGATTCAAGCAAGCCGGGCCGAAGAAGGCTGAAATGCCAGAAACCGGTCCCCGGTAGCTTGTCTCCTTTCTGGTGAAGAATTGGCTTGGTAGTTTAGTCTGCCCTGTTCCCATGATGCACTGGGCCAGGGACAGACTGATTTGCATATAGCCAGGTTCTGAGCTGGGATGGGGCAGTGAGATAAATAACGGTGATGGATCAAGCCCTGATCTTTGGACTGGGTAAGAGTGGTCTGTTTAACTCAGACACTCTGTTCATCACCACCCCCTTTTCTAAAACATTAAAAATATATAGCACTCCAACAAAGTAGTAGGATTATAAAACTTTAATAACTTATAAATATATACAACGCAACAAAAACAGTAAACACGTTAAAAAATTTTTTTTTAAACAGAAGCAACAATGGTCAGTAGCTGTCTTTTGTGCGAATAGTCCCAAGGCAGCACAACGTGCTGAGTTCTGGACGGCACCCAGGCGATGTCACCTGGGTGCCGCACTGGTTTTGGTATCCTACAATGCTGCTCCGAAAAACGCCGTGGGGCGCCCCGGGGGGGGGGGGGGGGGGAAGGCGGCGTGAACGGGCCTCCCCAGGTGGAGGCTCGTCTGTTGTAGTGGGGCGCCCCTTTAGCATTTCACTTGCCATTCAGCGGTTTTCCGCCCGCTTTTGCTGCACTGTGCCTCGTCAGTATCGGTCTGTTGTGCGAATAGTCCCAAGGCAGCAGAACACGCTGAGAACCTGATGGCACCCAGGTGATGTCCAGTAGGTTGCCACACTGGTTTTGGTATCCTACAATGCTGCTCCGAAAAACGGAGGCTCGTCTGCTGTAGTGGGGCGCTCTTTTACCATTTCACTCACCAATCAGCAGTTTTTCGCCCGCTTTTGCTGCACTGTGCCTCATCCGCCATTCAGCTGTTTATCGCCCGCTCTTGCGGCTACAGCGTCTCGCTCACCATGTAGTTGAGTTGCGCCCACTCTTGCGGTGCAGCGATAGGCGGCTGCCACAGGACTCTTAAAATGGCGGCCGGCTCTTCGGATTTGGGCCTGGTCCACTAAAATGGCCCTGGGACACCTTGGAACTCGGACGCTTGTCTGCTAGGGCTTGGGCTCCATTCTCGAAAGCGTCCCCTCAGCCTTGAAGATTCTACAAAAGTCTTGGGGGCCCGACTCCCGCAGGCTTCCGGTGGGGAGCGGCTGCCATGATTGTTTGCGGAATGGCCACGACGGAGCTACGAGATGGTGGTGCTCTCATGCTGACGCCAGCTTCAGTCTGAAACATCCAGAAACACTGTAGACTATCAATTCGATGAGTTCCGGTGGAGCCCCAACGTGACCCGGTAGGGAAGAACTTGCCCTCCCCTTTTTGGAGTGATGGTTCTTGTTGCCTGTCCCCTCTGTTGTCATCTAACGGAACCTTTTTTGATTGCCGAGTGAGGAAAAAAAAAGGTGGGTCTTTCATCGTTTGGGAAAAAAAAATGTTTTAATCCAATGAAAAGTGTTAGTTTTAGGTCATATGATCAAGCCTTCCATCATTAGGAAACCAAAAGTAAAATGAACCAATGAAAAGTTTTATAAACAAGTCACATGACCTGTTATGCGGCTTTGGGCTATAAAAAGCGTACAAAATCCGTTGGCCTGTGAGGCGGCGTCAGTAGCGGACCGATGTGCGAATAGGCCGAAGGCAGCACAACGCGTCGAGATCCGGATGGCACCGAGGTGGTGTCCAGCAAGTTGCCGCACTGGTGTGGCCTTCCTACAATGCTGCGCCGAAAGACGGCGTGTCCAGCTGAGTTGCGGTTACTTTTGCTGGTAAAGTACGCCGAAGGCAGCACAACGCGCCGAGATCCGGATGGCACCGAGGTGGTGTCCAGCAAGTTGCCGCACTGGTGTGGCTATCCTACAATGCTGCGCCGAAATACGGCATGGGGTGCCCGGGGTGGGGAGACAGCGCAAACGGCCCTCTCCCGCCTCCCCAGGTGGAGGCACCTCATGTGCAGTGCGGCGCCCTTTGCCGTTTTCAGCAGAGTTGCGGCCGCACTTCCGGTACAGTGACTCACCCGCCATCCAGCTGTTTTCCTCCCACTCTTGCGGTACAGCGACTCACCCGCCATCCAGCTGAGTTTTGGCCACTCTTGCGGTACAGTGACTCACCCGCCATCCAGCTGAGTTCCGCCCGCTCTTGCTGTACAGCGACTCACCCACCATCCAGCTGTTTTCCTCCCACTCTTGCGGTACAGCGACTCGAACGCGCAGAGATCCGGATGGCACCGAGGTGGTGTCCAGGAAGTTGCCGCACTGGTGTGGCCATCCTACAATGCTGCGCCGAAAGACGGCGTGGGGTGCCCCGGGGGGGGAGGAGGCACAAACGGCCCTCTCCCGCCTCCCCAGGTGGAGGTACCTCATTTGCAGTGGGGCGCCCCTTAGCGTTTCACTCGCCTTCCAGCTGCATTGCGCCCGCTCTTGCGGCACAGTGCCTCACCCCCCAACCAGCTGAGTTGCGTTTACTTTTGCGGTGCAGCAAAAGGCGGCTGCAACAAGACTTTCAAAATGGCGGCCGGCTCTTTGAATTTGGGCCTGGTCCACTAAAATGGCCCTGGGACACCTTGGAACTCGGACGCTTGCCTGCTAGGGCATGGGCCCCATTCACGAAAGCGTCCCCTCTTTTGACTGATTGTTCTCGTTGCCTATCTCTTCTGTTGTCATTTAACGGAACCTTTTTGGACTGCCAAAAGGGGTTCTGGTCCGACCGCTGGTTGGTGGAGACATTTTGACTATATCCTGGACCTGCCCGGCCTCGCCCAAAATGGCGCCGGTATAAATGGGACTCGTAATTCCTTGTTGTGTACTGGTTGCCCAACCTTGATATCACGAGATACATATGCAGTTTTGAAGCACATGGCGGGCGGGGACGAGTACTGATTGAACATTTGGACATCCCTATTGATATTAAGTTCTGATGTGTTATTGATTACTGTACTATTGAAAGTTCGAATTAACGTCACCCATGGTACTTGCCCGCAAATGTATATCTAGATAATTTTATTGTAACTGGCCCTGTCGTACTTTAATTATAAAATGTACGTCCATCGATTCCGCAACTGTTTGACACCTTACTTCTTGCAACTTAATGGCCCGCCCGTTACGTTCTTCTACAGTGTAAATGTCCCCTCATCATATACGATTCCAGTTTGCTCCGTGGCCGGCCCACGTGGTTATAGGCCCGTATTTGTATACTGACATTTTCACAATAAAGGTTTGTAAAACAAAACATGGTAGTAGTACCTTTTTTAGTAAAGTTTTGAATAATAGCCACTGTTTTCGAATCAGTAAAAGGCAAGTGAAATAAAGCAGCCCGATTACATGACGGTTAAAAGGTATAACACGCAGGAACGCAGTAAAGATAAATGGTCAAGGGCTGTTGTGTTTTCCACTCCTGCAACATAAAGTGATCGATAAGAATCCGATATTCATGCCTATCAGCGACTAAGACAGCAGGCCCAGCCTCTTTTGCTCAACGGCTCCCTCATGGGACGAAGAAACGCCCTTTTTCTCGAAATAGGAATATTTTACTTGCAGGACAGTTGTAAATTTCCCGGGAAAATACATTAGCCTGGAACATTGTTTTTTTTTTTTTTTTTTTTTTTTGGAAAACCTTTATTTATAGGACAAAGTACACCGCTATTCAGCCATACATCCCGGAGGCCAGGCAGCATTAAGGCAATAGGATAGGTCATGTACCATACCAGAAGCAGGAGCAATCAGGTTTAATTTTTAAATAACACCAAAATCTGAAACAAGTAAACCATAAGGTAAAAGGGCCCAGAAGGCCAAGAAAAAGAAGCGTGCAAGAAGCACGGGAGAAAAAGAAGGGAAAAGTGGGTAGGCTGAGGACAATACAGATACAGCGGACTTGCGTGGCGGCAGGAGGTCGGGGGCTGCACACCCAAGGTAACACACTGATAATGGCAACAATGAGGCATGTGGGAAGTAGTACCGCAGGATAAACAATCTGGAACCACGGGTAGGGGGCACTACGGGGAAAGCAGGATCTCGGGATCAAGTTCAATGGGGGGGTCGCAAATATCACCTCTATAAGAGTTCCAGGCACCCCAAACAGATCTCCACATTTTAGGTTTACCCCTGGCTACATACACCGTCTTTTCACGCAGCATGCACCAGTCCATATTAGTTTCCCATAGGCTGAGCGAGGGAGGAGCAGGCGCACCCCATTTCTGGGCGATGTCTCTCTTAGCCACCATATTGCCCAGGGTGATCCAGCGGGTCTGTGCGACATTGTAGTCGGTCGGGCCCCAGATGTTGAGGAGGCATCTCCGGGCCTCTGCCGGCAGGGCCACACCAGTCACTTCTCCCATAACCTCATGCACACGCTTCCAATATCGGGCCACATCCGGACACTCCCATATGATGTGCAGGAAGGTCCCAAGCATACCACACCCCCGCCGGCACATGCCGTCCATAGAAAGCCCCATACGTAGAAGTCTGGGGCCGGTGACATACACTCTGTGCAGTATCTTCAGCTGCACCAGGCGGAGCCGTGCCGATATGGCCACCTCCCTAGGGGAGGAGATCGCCGATTGCCACTCTTCGTCATCCACCTCT
This sequence comes from Lissotriton vulgaris, assembly GCF_964263255.1. Lineage (NCBI taxonomy): Eukaryota > Metazoa > Chordata > Amphibia > Caudata > Salamandridae > Lissotriton > Lissotriton vulgaris. Next base: position 1,477,954,814 of record NC_141691.1, read on the forward strand.
ATACCGTCATGCACCCACAGCTCCCTCAGTCGCACCAGCAAATCCACTCTTACATTAATAAGTTTTTTATACGTTAGAGAGATAGCGCTGTCCGGCATATGGCCGTCCAGCACCCGATCTTCCAGGGGGGATGATTCAGGGATAGACTCCCCTTCCGCTACATAGGGAGAGAGGGCATGACTGAGCTGGGCGTGTCGGAAGTATTCCGTCGCCGCCAGTTGGTATTCAGACTGCAGCACCTCAAACGACTTGACCCGTCCTCTGGCTACCATGTCCCCAACCTTGGAAATCCCAATGGTGTCCCACCTGTCGAAGCCCTTAGTATGCCACAGTTTCCCCAGTATATCCGAATGAAACAGCGGAGTGGCCATAGTAACCTTATTATGCCAGCCCAGAGTTTTAGTAATTGTGCGCCATATACGCACCATCGTCATAGTGGGACCTGTCAGCTTCCGATCCAGAGATCCGGAGTACAACGCTCTATAGTAGTTCCCATCTCCCACTAGCCACCGATCCATAGCATAGCCCGGGTTGACCGCCGGGCCGTAGAGGCCATGATTAATTGCCGCCAGCTGGGACGCCCAATAGTAGCGCCTTACGTCAGGCAGGGCAATGCCCCCATCATAACTTGGTATAGTCAACTTAGCCAACGAGATTCTCGGCCTACCATCCCACAGCAACGCCCGCTGCAGTGATTCAATATCCGTAAAGTATTTCGCCGGTACGGGATCCTGTGTATTCTGCAGGGCATACAAGAAGCGAGGCAGCGCCATCATCTTAAAAAGTGCGGCTCTACCCATCAGGGAGATCGGCAACTTCTTCCAGCCTTCGACGTCCCGGCGCAATCGCTCCAATGGCGGGAGGAGGTTGTGCGAGTACCGGGCTCGGGAGTCCCGCGACACGTAGATGCCCAAATACCGAAAGCCCTGCTGGGCCACCTGAATTGAGCACCCACGGGGGAGGCGCGGCGTGTCTCCGGACAGTACATACAACGAGGATTTAGACCAATTTATTACCAGGCCCGAGTGGGTCCCGAAGGTCCGCAAAAGTTCAAAGGCCATTATGAGCGAGTGGCATGGAGAGGAGAGATACAGAAGGATGTCGTCCGCATAGAGCGATATCCGGTCCTCGAAACCCGGGGACCACGGTATCCCAGAGATATCGGGGTGCGTTCTGATCCAGGCCGCCAGTGGCTCAAGTGCTAGGGCAAATAGGAGCGGGGAAAGCGGGCAACCTTGCCTAGTGCCCCTGTGCAGCGCAAAGGAGGCAGACAACCGACCATTGACCGTCACATTGGCCAGTGGAGCAGAGTACAGCAGCCGGACCCAGCCGATGAAAGCGGGGCCAAACCCCAACTTGGCCAGAACTGCCCACAGGTAGTTCCACTCCAACGAGTCAAAAGCCATAGTGGCGTCGAGGGAGGCGAGGACAGTGGGTTCACGGAGCAGATGGACACGCGCCATTACTGCGTGAAGCCGTCTCAGATTGAGCGCCGTATTTCGATGCGGGATGAAACCGGACTGGTCCGGGTGCACCAGGTCCGAGATCACTCCCACCAACCGATTAGCCAATAGTTTGGCCAGAATTTTGGGTTCGGCGTTTAAGAGGGAAATGGGTCGGTAGGATCGACAAAGATCGCGAGGCTTCCCCTCCTTATGTATCACCACAATGGTGGCCAGCCGCTGGTCGGGGGGGAGTTCTCCCACCTCGCGGGCCTCAAGGAACATGTTCAACAGAGGTGTCGCAAGTGCGTCGGCCCTGAGTTTGTAGAGCTCAACCGGGATGCCGTTTGGCCCCGGCGCTTTGCCCGAGCGTAATGATTTAATAGCCAAGGCCGTCTCATCCACCGTTAGGTCCCGATCCATATCGTCGCGCTCGAGGTCCGAGAGGCAGGGAAGCTCAATGTTCTCCAAGAAGGATGCCGACGCAGACTCCGGGAGGGGGTCCGCCGAGGCGTAAACCTCCCCAAAGTAGTCCGCGAAGGACCCAACTATAGCCGCCGGGTCCGTGAGGGACAGGCCCTCCGCACTGGTCAGCTCCGGGACCACCCGAGACGCGAGTTCCCTTCTATCTAGCCACGCCAGGAGCTTGCCAGCCTTGTCACCCGCGTCATAAATTCTGCCTTGCTGCTCCCTGCTCAGGGCTTTCGCCGCGTCAGTGGCGGTCGCCCGAAGCTCAGACTGTTTGAGGGAGAGAGCGTGGAGTAGCTCGGGAGACGGGCCCAGCTCCAGCTGGGAGTTCAATGCAGCAATGTCAGATTCCAGTCGAACTACGTCCTCGTCCCGCCGACGGCGGACCTCCGCAATCAAGGAGAAGGCCTCGCCGCGAAGCACAGTTTTGAAGGCCTCCCAAAGGGAAACAGACGAGGCAACTGAGCCTGTATTCTCGACGAAGTACCGATCCATAGCCTTAGCCAGGAGCGACCTGGTCTTCGGGTCGCGAAAGTACCAAGGGTTGATGGGAGCCACCTGCGAGGACACGGGGATTCGAAAGTCAAAGGAGACCCAAACCGGGGAGTGATCCGAGATGCCCCTAGCCAGGAGACGCGCAGTGGACACGGACTGCGCCTGGGCAGCCGGGGTGAGGACGTAATCCAGTCTAGAAAGGCTACCATGGGCGCCGGAGAGGAACGTGTACTGTCTCTGGGAGGGGTGCAACAGACGCCAGCAGTCAACCATCCCCATGGAATCTAGGAAATCAGACAGCCAGGACTGGGAAGGACGCAGATCTCTGGATGGGAAGCGGTCCAGGTCCCCGGAAACGACAGAATTAAAGTCACCACCCACAAGCAGCAGCCCCTCAGGGAGACCCAAAATGGCGCCAGCTAGATCCCTGAAAGTAGTCTCTTGTAGCCCCGGGGGAACATAAACCGAAACTAAAACTAGCGTGCGGCCCTCCCATTTGCCCACCACAGCAACATATCTGCCTCTCTCATCCGCAAGCACCGACTCCACCTCCAGCGGGAGGGACATGCGCACCATGATGCCCACCCCTCGTGATCCCGAGGAGAACCCCGAGTGTGCCACCATTTTGAAACCACGTCTAGTCAGAGCTTTACAAGTGTGCCCCACTAGGTGGGTCTCCTGCAGGAAAACCACATCTGGTGAACAACGTTTGAGCATTTGCAACACCACACCCCTTTTAATACGGTCCCCCAACCCGTTTACATTCCAGCTTAACAAGTTAAGAGTTCTACCCCCCATCATCAGGGACGTTCCGCCCCCTCCCCCCCACCCATGCCCGCAATGGCGCCCACAGCAGTAACATAGCAGCGCAATAAGACCTCAGCCAGGACAAAGAATAAGACAAGAAAAGAAGTTGAAAAAACACACCCCAACTACCCACCACCCTGCACCCCTGCATAAGACTAAAATCCACCCCAACTAGCAGTGTGCCTGTCGCCCCTTAACTAACCTACAAAAAGCCCACAGAGGAGAAAGGAGACATCCTATCACCCCCCGTCATCCCCCATATTATTGACAAAACGAGTCAAACCATAGCAGCAGTGTCTGAAGTGAAAGTCCCATACGGCTACCCAGCTCACAGAAAGTCAAACAATAAATATTCATTCCTGCGCTTCCGCGCCCTCGGTGGACTCCTCCGTCTGGTCAGCCGGTTCGCGTCGCTCCTGTGGCAGGGTATCCAGCCAGTGCCCCACCTCGTCCGGAAAGTCAAAAAACAAAGTCCGGTGGTCCCGCTCAATGCGGAGCTTGGCAGGGTAGAGCATGGAGTACCGCAGGCCCATTTCTCTCAGTCTTCGTTTCACCCCGGTAAAGCTCTGACGCTTTTTCTGCACAGCCTGAGTGAAATCCGGAAAAAAGTTCACGTCGGAGTTCTGGAATCGCAAAGGACCCGCGGCTCTCGACGCCTGCAGGATAGCGTCTCTGTCCCTAAAGTTAAAGAGCCGTGCGATGATGGGGCGAGGGAAAGCGCCAGACTTGGGTGGTCCCCCCGGTATTCTGTGTGCCCGTTCCACCGAGAAGAACTTACTCAGGCGCCTGGAACATTGTTAGTGATAAACTGTAAATGCATCTGGGTCCTTTGCTTTACAAGTCAGAGCGAGAAAAAAAAAAAGGTGGGGCTTTCATCATTTGGGGAAAAAAATGTTCGAAAGCAATGAAAAGCGTTATTTTTAGGTCATATAATCAAGCCTTTCATCATTAGAATAACAAAAGTAAAATGAACCAATGAAAAGTTTTATTAACAAGTCACATGACCTGTTATGCATACGTTACGCGCTGCGCGCCGCGCTCTGGATCGTTTCCGGGAAGCTGCGCCTTGCGCACCGGAGCACTTCCGGGTGCGCTAACGCGGCGCGTCATATGACGCATTACGCGACAACGCAGGTCTAGAATATAGTCAAAATGTCTCCACCAACCAGCCGTCGGACCAGAACCCCTTTCGGCAGTCCAAAAAGGTTCCGTTAAATGGATGGTGGGCGAGACGCTGTAGCCGCAAGAGGGGGCGCAACTCAGCTGGTTGCGTGAAGCGCTGGGGTGTACCTGAGAAACCTCCACTTGGGGAGGTGGGGGAGGCTCGTTCGCGCCGCCTCTCCCTTCTAGTGCATCCCACGCCGTCTCCCGTCTCCTGGCGCAGGAATATGTGATGGTCGGACTAGGGCACCGCTGGACGTGTCTTCAGGTCAAACGGATTGTGGGACAATGTTCAGAATGGAAGAGTCACCAAAAGGCAAAAAGTTCTGCTTGACCCCGGGAGCCGGCCGCCTATGTTGGGGGCGATCTCAGGCCACACCAGGGCAACAAGACTTGGGGAGGGGGTCAGCGCCATTACACCGCCCCTCGGGGGCCTCCGTCAAGCGGTTCAGGGAGGCACCGCATCACATTGATTTCCAATGCAGTCATGTCCACAAACAGCCCCCCACTTACTTTGAGAATAGTGAAGTTGCAGCAGGTGCAAATAAACTGCAGACAGTGTTACAAGCACTGCTCGGAACCCTCAACTATGGCACCCAACATCCAGGACTTATGCCATTTGTGCAAGGCAGTGACATCGAAGTAACTCAGGGACCAAGGAACATACCATATCCAGAGTCCTTCCCACAGCGTCTGCCTTCCTTGTTACCTAGTTATTGTTCTTTCACTCCCACTCCAGGCTTTTAGTCTGTGGATGGAAAACCATGAACCTACACTCACGTATGAAAATGTTACTAATGATGCTTGACTGAGGCCAAGGAGATCAGAGTGCATGAGTCTCATGGTCGATCGATTGAGCTAGCCGGATCAGGCAACAAAAAGGTGGTGGTGGGGGTGGCGGCATCAGCAAGGCATCCTCACACACAACTTGTCGGACATCAGCTCTGGATGTACTGGGGACGAGTCTTGGTGCATGGTGTCGTCCCCGGGTAATTTGCACAACGGTTCTCCACTCCTAGGCCGCCAGCTATGGTACCTCGACAGGAATAGTGATGGATGTTGCAGCAGGCTGCCATGTAAATAGATATTTAATAAAACGTTTTACCCTGTTACTTTGCTGGTGTGTTGTATATATTTGTAATATTTGCATAGGGTTTGTCGTTATTTTGGGCGGGGTGGGTGGCGGAGCCGAGCTGTCTTGCAGCCATCATGGTGTCGAGCTCAGTTCATGTCACTAGTTTCGTATTTCTCATGAGGGGTTGTTCCTAATGTTTCTATTTTAGCGAGGTCAAAAAGAGATCCCATTAGTGGCCTACTGATTTTGCTTGATTCCTTTTGTTTTTTTAAACAATTTTTCACTATCTGCAAAGACTAAACAGAGTATTGCGACTCTGTGCTTGTTTGTAAATAGAGAATGAACCAAAGAGAACCAATTCTAAAACAGTAAATGCTTGGATAACAATTAATGAAATGGAGAGAGAAGCAGGCACGACGGATTACAACGGGGGCAAAGGCCTGCGCTACCTACCCTTCACTATCTGCAAAGAGAGAATAATCCTAAAAGAAAAGAGGGGGGTGGGGGGGTTGCGTTCAAAGCACATCAGCGTGCATAAACACGAAAATGTTTTTACCTACCACATACTTGACATTTTAAAGCTTTTCATATTTGCTATTAAAAAACCATTGAAATTCACTGAAAAAGCCATAGGTTATAGACCATATATAGTTAGGAATTAGCATTTACAAAACCTTGAAAATTCACTGAAAAAACCATAGGTTATAGACCATATATAGTTAGGGATTAGCATTTACAAAACCTTAATTTACTCGCGCAAAACCATTGAAATTCGCATATATAGTTAGTTGCACTAACTATATATTGCGCAACCGCAATCCACTGCTGATGATGTCACATATTACATCATTCATGACATGGTCAGTGACATCACTGATGACATCACTGATGACAACTCAAATGACATCACTGATGACAACATCCAGTGACTGTATGTTTCTGTAAAGTAAAAATAAGTCTAACATATTGAAGAATGAGTGGATGTATAAGTGTCTGGATGAAGGATTTAGTAGGTGCATGACTGAATGACTGACTGTATAAGAGAGTGATTAAATGTGTCTCACTGAGTGCATGGGTTAGTGACTAAACTGTCTTAATTTGTGCATCATTATGTCTGTTGTTCTGTAAACTGCTGCATGTGTTGATCAGTAGCTATATGAGTAACTATATGGGTTATTGATTGGTTGCCCAAGTATTTGTATGGGAGAGTGAGTGTGTGTGTGTGGGTGGCTGGGAGGTGTGTGACTGTACATAGATGTGTGAGCAGTTGATTCACTAGATGTATGGGTTCAAAAGTGCATGTGGAACAGCTGTATGGGTGGTTGATTGTGTGCATAAGTGTATTGGTGAGTGAATGGATATCTCAGTGCTACATGTGAAAGTAAGTACATATGTAAAACACAGTACATGTGAGATTGACATATATAAATAACTGTGCATAAGAGCCAATGAATGTGTGAGTGGCTGTATGGATCATTGTAAACTTGTATCAGTGATTGTATAAGAGAGTAAATATGTGTTACAATATGTTTGAATAAGTAAGGTGTGTATAACTGTATAGTTGAGGAAATGGAGGTGTGATTGATTCTTTGCATGACTGACTAGGTGTATGAGTAACTCCATGGATGAGTGACAGTCTGTGAGTGTCTGTTTACACTGAGTGAATCTAAGGTTATATTAGAGTCTGAAGAGGTTCATCGTATTATCACATGAATGATGTCATCAGTGATGTTGTCAGTGATGTCATTTGAGTTGTCATCAGTGATGTCACTGACCATGTCATGAATGATGTAATATGTGACATCATCAGCAGTGGATTGCGGTTGCGCAATATATAGTTAGTGCAACTAACTATATATGCGAATTTCAATGGTTTTGTGCGAGTAAATTAAGGTTTTGTAAATGCTAATCCCTAGCTATATATGGTCTATAACCTATGGTTTTTTCAGTGAATATATATATATATATATATATATATATATATATATATATATATATATATATATATATATATATATATATATATGTATATATATATATATGTATATATATATATATCCGTAGAACATCGCTTTTGTCTCCAAAGGTCAGGGGTCCCCCTCTCACCATAGATTGACGCAGACACGGTCCAGGTTCGTGCAAAAAGTTATTTAATCAGTGCAAGCACATTGCATGTATATATATATATATATATATATATATATATATATATATATATCTCCAAGCTCCAAGGTTGCCCTCATATAGGAATCACTCCAAACGCAGTTTTGCTGTGGGCCCTGCCGTCGGGAATGCACCACCCCATTTGAAAAGTGGGAGCCAGGGGAGCCGTCATACTGCCGGTTCTCCTTTGGAAACGTTGCGGTGGATTGAGAGAGGAGGGCAAGCACGGAGGCCCATCCAGGGGCTTGAAACGGCTGCAGTCACATGGTGTATATTGTTGTGGACTACAAGATCCATCATCACTCGCTCACTGGGAGCGGCCCATCCAGGGCGGGTCTTCTATGTACTAATTAGAGCCCACAGCATGCACTTTTTCACAGCGTCTTAGCCTCTGAGGAAGAAGGTTTATGACTTCGAAACGCGTCAGGCACCATAGACGCTCTGAACTGCTAAATGCTTTCTGTACCTGCCTTCCACTCGTACCATTAAAGGTGTGGCACCTATGAACGGCGTTTTGAGTGATTCCTACATGAGGGCAACCTTGGAGCTTGGAGATATATATATATATGTATATATATATATATATATGCAGAAAGACACTTCCTAGCGTTCACCGCCTCACTGATGCCAAACCAGGACACGGACCACACGGCAAGTTTCAATTTTAAAGTGCTTTTTATTTCCTCACACCAACAGACATAATATATATATATATATACATATATATATATATCCTGGCTCACTGCTCCAAACTACGGGGCACTCTTGCGGCGGGTGCTGTTCCAAGCGCGTCGGAGCGTCGCGCTTCAAATGTGAAAGCTCTGTCCCTCCCGATCCCGGGTGGAAATAAGGACAGCACACGCGGGAATTCTCGTTAGAAGCAACCTTTACTTGCACAGACGCGTTTCGGAAGCCACGCTTCCTTCCTCAATGTTTGTTATACCACAACGCGCGTCTAAGCGCCATTTTATTTCAAACTTCACAAACAACGCTAGATGGTAAGCATAGAGAGAGGACTGACGTGTGAGCGCCACATTGCTAATGCTTGTCATTCTACAGTGGCATAGCTATTAATGAATACCAGTATTACACATATATTTGCTAATATTCGCATTCACTTAAGAGAAAGCCTCGTAAATTTATACAAAAGGAATCACTCTGTAATATTGCCGTGGATCGGCAAATAACCTCTCTCATCTGTACGATGGGCCATGGAGTGAGATCTTGCCGTGGATCGGCTTGTGGCAACCCGTGGTTGCCTATTGTGTCTCCCCGACCCCGTATTTCAATTATACACATCTATGTTGTATGATCAATTTCAAAACATAAAAAAGTTGAAAAATACTTTACAAAAATCCTGAAAATGCCATCCAAGAAATGTACTGGGTACAATATTGATCTGAACAATTTTTCTCTTCCGTAAGTTTTTAAACATTGAAGCACCATCAGTCACAAAAAGATAGGCATTGCAGAAAGTATTCACATTTAGCTAGTTGTTATTACATTTGTGTCCATCATGAATATACTGCATGCCATCACTTGAGTTCTATCTCTTAGCTTCCCAAATGTACAGTTAATTCCTCCCCACTATTCAATCCTGAAGGGGCCTTGGTTTGGCAGTCTATAATGTAGCGGGATTCCAGCCTACGAAGTTTTTGTAGTTTATCCCCTCCCCTAATATTCTCCGAAATGGCGTCTAGGCAAAAGTACTGTAACAGGCTCCTGTCGCTATTGTGTTTAATAGAGAAGTGTCTTGCGACAGGGTATGTAAAGTCTCTGTTTACTATAGCCCTCATATGTTCTAAAATACGCAATTTCACGGGGTTTATAGTGCTGCCTATATACTTGAGCCCGCAAGGGCAGAGAAGGCAATAAACTGCAAATGGGGAGGTGCAGGTAAGAAATTGGTTGATTTTCTTTTTGGTTCTGCACTCCACAATCTCATAGGAATAAACTCTTTTACTGTTGGCACAGGCCTTACACCGGCCGCAGGTAAAAAAACCTTTAACATCTTTTAGTTTTCCTGTTCTTGTGGGTATGGGTGACAAATGGCTATGTACCAAAGTGTCCCGCAAGGAACGTGCCCTTTTAAAAGTGATTAGAGGGTTTATGGGTATATCGCTCCCTATGATGTTATCACTTTGCAAAATGTGCCAATGTCTCTTCAAGATTTTTCTAAGTTGTTGACAATCTTGAGAGTACGGTGTAATCATCCGAAATTTCTCTGTATTGGCTAAGGGTTTGTCCTTTTTAACAAACAGGGTCTGTCTAGGTTGTATCCTTACTCTATCCAGAGTATTCTGTAACAGTTGCTTGTTATACCCCCTGGCCTCAAATCTATCGTTACTTTCCTTTGCCGCTAGCTCAAAGTCTTCATTGGTGGAACAGTTACGTTTCAACCGTAGAAGCTCGCCATATGGTATACTCTTGATAAGTTTATGGGGATGATTGCTTGACGCATGAAGCGTACTGTTTCCTGCTGTTGGCTTTCTGTAGAGAGAGGTTTGTATCCTGTTGTCAATCACCTCAACCTTTAAATCCAAGTATATTGCCTCACTTGTACTAGCCTGGCCAGTGAAAACCAGATTACAATCATTTTCATTCAACACTTTGACATATTCCCAGGCTGTCTCTACTGAGCCATTCCACACTATGCACAAGTCGTCTATGTAACGATACCATGAGACGATGCAGTTTGACCACTTCTCTTTCTCAGGGCCCCAGGCCTCCTGCTCCTCCCACCAGCCCACGAATAAATTCGCGTAGCTGAGGGCGAAGCAGGAGCCCATGGCTGTGCCAGAGAGCTGTCTAAATAAGGCATCCTGGAATAGAAAGATGTTATTGTGGAGACAAAATGCAATTAGCTCCATCAGCATGACATTATGTTGAGCATATTTCAAAGGTCTCTTTCCCAAAAAAATACTGCATCGCCTTCATTCCTTGTGCATGCCCTATGCTCGTGTAGAGACTTGTAATGTCAAGGGTCAATAGGCAATAGTCTGGATGCCAATCGATTGATTCAATCTTTTCAATAAAATCAGCAGTGTCACGGATGTACGACTTCAAACCCAACACTATTTCAAATAGAAAGTGATCCAGAAACTTCGATAGATTCTCGGTAAGACTGCCCATGGATGAGATTATAGGGCGTCCTGGTGGTTTATCCATCCTCTTATGTACTTTGGGCAAGTAATAAAAGGTGGGGGTAATAGGGTGTGTTGTTTTCAGAAAAAGATATTCTTCTGTCTCAAGCATCTGTTTGTCGTGCCATTTTTTCAGTAATCCATGCAGTTCATCAATACTGGACTGATATCTGGATTTTGTGGTTAATTCATAGCAAGACCTGTCCTGCAGTTGTCGCATAGCCTCTTGGACGTAATCCTCCCGTGACAGGATGACCACATTACCGCCTTTGTCTGAAGGCTTACAGACTATGGATGTATCTTCGGCCAATGTTTTTAATGCGGTCCGCTGTTTTTCAGTTAAGTTATTTTTACGTCCCGATGGTTTTTTGTGCATGCGCATTTTTCTTAAATCACTAATTACTAGCTCTGAGAAAGTATCTATCATGTCTGTTTGTGTCGGAGGCACAAATTTAGACCTGAGTTTGAGACCGCTGTTAGGAGCTTCTTGTTCTATATCCACAGCCATCAATCTTTGGGTTAGGCTGTCGGTTGGTAGAGAAGTTGTTCCTGTTGTGTTCTCCAAACGTAATTCTTCCAGCAGTTCCAAAGTCGTTAATTCATTCACTTTCAACAGATCAGTGTCTTTGTAACGTGATCGAATTATCTTTGCTTCATCTACAGTTGGTTTAGTCTTGAAAAATTTATGCAGGCGAAGTCTCCTAATGAATTGAAACAGATCAATTCTGGTCTGGGTGTATTCAAGGTTACTGTCAGGGCAAAAGGTTAGTCCCAATTTGAGAACTGACTCTTCCGAGGGTGAAAGCGTCCTTGCGGAGAGATTAATAATTGTGAGATGGTGTGTCTTGTCTTCAGATTCTACCATCTTGATCCCCTTTTGGCTCTTGTCTTGCGTGTTGGGGCCTCCGCGTTTGCTGCTCTCCCTCTTCCTCTGCCTCTTCCGACCGCCCCTTCTGGTTTTTCTCCGTCTTCTGGGGGTTTGTTCTTCCCTCCCCTTAACCAATTCAGTCGGATCACTTGAACCTCTGTTTGAAAAGGGGTATCCTCGGTGAGTTGCAGAGTTCCAGTTTCATCTTCGGACTGCTCACCCTCTGTAACCTCGGATTCTGATGTTTCCACATTAGCCGGTGCAGCCGCACCGCCAGCTTTCTTTCTGCTTAGCAAATCCTTCCGTGTCTGATCGTACTTTTTAGAGAACGTAAGGACTCGGCCCATGGCATAGTCCCTTTCGTCCCTTTCAAATTTTTCTTGTTTACGAGTGCGTATTTTTTGCTCATATTTTTCCAGTCGTTTCTTCATCTGGGCTCTTAGTTGATCCTGTTGAGTTTTGTCTTCATTGGATGCTAGCTCCGTCTCCATAGCTTCAATTTCTTTAAGGACCTTGTCTCTGTCGCTCCACGCGAATTGAACCAGGATTTCTAGCATCCCTTCACAGGATTTCGCAATGTGTGCTGCCCAGGTTTCAAGAAGCAGTGGGTCTGGGTGCTCATAAGCGGGGATTGTAAATATCCGCAACCCTCTTGGCACTCTCTTCACTTCTATGCATCCTTGGAGTGATGTGCCCTCCCACCACTTGCGAAGCTCACGCTCATAAAGTTTTTCCAGTTTTCCAAACTGCGTGGCCATCAGACTGGGAGCTTCAGTTGTTTTCGTTTTCGACACTGATTGAGTGGTAACATCAGGATTTTTGTTTTTAAACATTCCCGTCGCTAAGTCGCGACGCTGCGAGATGTTAAACATGCTGCAATTTGTAATATCGAGCCCCCCGCTCCCGGGTTGCCCTGATTGTTGCTATGATTGTAAATCAATTGAGATTCCCTTCGCCGAAGCCACACGCTCCGAACAACGAGAGCGGCAAACGCGGAGGCCCCAACACGCAAGACAAGAGCCAAAAGGGGATCAAGATGGTAGAATCTGAAGACAAGACAGACCATCTCACAATTATTAATCTCTCCGCAAGGACGCTTTCACCCTCGGAAGAGTCAGTTCTCAAATTGGGACTAACCTTTTGCCCTGACAGTAACCTTGAATACACCCAGACCAGAATTGATCTGTTTCAATTCATTAGGAGACTTCGCCTGCATACATTTTTCAAGACTAAACCAACTGTAGATGAAGCAAAGATAATTCAATCACGTTACAAAGACACTGATCTGTTGAAAGTGAATAAATTAACGACTTTGGAACTGCTGGAAGAATTACGTTTGGAGAACACAACAGGAACAACTTCTCTACCAACGGACAGACTAACCCAAAGATTGATGGCTGTGGATATAGAACAAGAAGCTCCTAACAGCGGTCTCAAACTCAGGTCTAAATTTGTGCCTCCGACACAAACAGACATGATAGATACTTTCTCAGAGCTAGTAATTAGTGATTTAAGAAAAATGCGCATGCACAAAAAACCATCGGGACGTAAAAATAACTTAACTGAAAAACAGCGGACCGCATTGAAAACATTGGCCGAAGATACATCCATAGTCTGTAAGCCTTCAGACAAAGGCGGTAATGTGGTCATCCTGTCACGGGAGGATTACGTCCAAGAGGCTATGCGACAACTGCAGGACTGGTCTTGCTATGAATTAACCACAAAATCCAGATATCAGTCCAGTATTGATGAACTGCATGGATTACTGAAAAAATGGCACGACATACAGATGCTTGAGACAGAAGAATATCTTTTTCTGAAAACAACACACCCTATTACCCCCACCTTTTATTACTTGCCCAAAGTACATAAGAGGATGGATAAACCACCAGGACGCCCTATAATCTCATCCATGGGCAGTCTTACCGAGAATCTATCGAAGTTTCTGGATCACTTTCTATTTGAAATAGTGTTGGGTTTGAAGTCGTACATCCGTGACACTGCTGATTTTATTGAAAAGATCGAATCAATCGATTGGCATCCAGACTATTGCCTATTGACCCTTGACATTACAAGTCTCTATAGGAGCATAGGGCATGCACAAGGAATGAAGGCGATGCAGTATTTTTTGGGAAAGAGACCTTTGAAATATGCTCAACATAATGTCATGCTGATGGAGCTAATTGCATTTTGTCTCCACAATAACATCTTTCTATTCCAGGATGCCTTATTTAGACAGCTCTCTGGCACAGCCATGGGCTCCTGCTTCGCCCTCAGCTACGCGAATTTATTCGTGGGCTGGTGGGAGGAGCAGGAGGCCTGGGGCCCTGAGAAAGAGAAGTGGTCAAACTGCATCGTCTCATGGTATCGTTACATAGACGACTTGTGCATAGTGTGGAATGGCTCAGTAGAGACAGCCTGGGAATATGTCAAAGTGTTGAATGAAAATGATTGTAATCTGGTTTTCACTGGCCAGGCTAGTACAAGTGAGGCAATATACTTGGATTTAAAGGTTGAGGTGATTGACAACAGGATACAAACCTCTCTCTACAGAAAGCCAACAGCAGGAAACAGTACGCTTCATGCGTCAAGCAATCATCCCCATAAACTTATCAAGAGTATACCATATGGCGAGCTTCTATGGTTGAAACGTAACTGTTCCACCAATGAAGACTTTGAGCTAGCGGCAAAGGAAAGTAACGATAGATTTGAGGCCAGGGGGTATAACAAGCAACTGTTACAGAATACTCTGGATAGAGTAAGGATACAACCTAGACAGACCCTGTTTGTTAAAAAGGACAAACCCTTAGCCAATACAGAGAAATTTCGGATGATTACACCGTACTCTCAAGATTGTCAACAACTTAGAAAAATCTTGAAGAGACATTGGCACATTTTGCAAAGTGATAACATCATAGGGAGCGATATACCCATAAACCCTCTAATCACTTTTAAAAGGGCACGTTCCTTGGGGACACTTTGGTACATAGCCATTTGTCACCCATACCCACAAGAACAGGAAAACTAAAAGATGTTAAAGGTTTTTTTACCTGCGGCCGGTGTAAGGCCTGTGCCAACAGTAAAAGAGTTTATTCCTATGAGATTGTGGGGTGCAGAACCAAAAAGAAAATCAACCAATTTCTTACCTGCACCTCCCCATTTGCAGTTTATTGCCTTCTCTGCCCTTGCGGGCTCAAGTATATAGACAGCACTATAAACCCCGTGAAATTGCGTATTTTAGAACATATGAGGGCTATAGTAAACAGAGACTTTACATACCCTGTCGCAAGACACTTCTCTATTAAACACAATAGCGACAGGAGCCTGTTACAGTACTTTTGCCAAGACGCCATTTCGGAGAATATTAGGGGAGGGGATAAACTACAAAAACTTCGTAGGCTGGAATCCCGCTACATTATAGACTGCCAAACCAAGGCCCCTTCAGGATTGAATAGTGGGGAGGAATTAACTGTACATTTGGGAAGCTAAGAGATAGAACTCAAGTGATGACATGCAGTATATTCATGATGGACACAAATGTAATAACAACTAGCTAAATGTGAATACTTTCTGCAATGCCTATCTTTTTGTGACTGATGGTGCTTCAATGTTTAAAAACTTACGGAAGAGAAAAATTGTTCAGATCAATATTGTACCTAGTACATTTCTTGGATGGCATTTTCAGGATTTTTGTAAAGTATTTTTCAACTTTTTAATGTTTTGAAATTGATCATACAACATAGATGTGTATAATTGAAATACGGGGTCGGGAGACACAATAGGCAACCACGGGTTGCCACAAGCCGATCCACGGCAAGATCTCACTCCATGGCCCATCGTACAGATGAGAGAGGTTATTTGCCGATCCACGGCAATATTACAGAGTGATTCCTTTTGTATAAATTTACGAGGCTTTCTCTTAAGTGAATGCGAATATTAGCAAATATATGTGTAATACTGGTATTCATTAATAGCTATGCCACTGTAGAATGACACGCATTAGCAATATCGCACTCACACGTCAGTCCTCTCTCTATGCTTACCATCTAGCGTTGTTTGTGAAGTTTGAAATAAAATGGCGCTTAGACGCGCGTTGTGGTATAACAAACATTGAGGAAGGAAGCGTGGCTTCCGAAACGCGTCTGTGCAAGTAAAGGTTGCTTCTAACGAGAATTCCAGCGTGTGCTGTCCTTATTTCCACCCGGGATCGGGAGGGACAGAGCTTTCACATATATATATATATATATATATATATATATATATATATATATATATATATATATATATATATATTACCTACTGGCGGTCGCCAGTAGGTAGGTATAGTTAGGATTTTTTTCAATGTTAAATCTCAAAATTCTATTTGGAATAACTTTGACGCCCGTTGACGAATATGATTGAAAATTTCCTCAAAATGGCCTTGCGGCGTTCCAGTCCTTCCCTGAAAGTTTGGGGGGGATTCGTCAAGCGGGAGCAGAGATAAAAGGGGGGTCCCAAAACGCGTTTTCCCCATGTTAATTTCCATAGGGGGATTGATTTCACTTTTAGCCCGAACGGCTGAATGGATTTCCACCAAACTTGGCAAAATTGTATGGACTGGTAGCCCGATGTGCCTTTGCTATGTCTCAAGATATGTGCTCCAGTGGATTTTGAGTAATTTATGTTCAAAAAAATATATATCTATAGGCGCGCTCCGGTGCGCGCACCTGGGAGCGCACCAGGCGCGACACGCGACTTGCGCGCGGAAAGCTGATTGGCTCACGGGTGTCTGTAAACATTGGAAACAGTCCGCAGCGGCCCCCATCTTGTGTCTCGGTAGGATCGAGACACAAGAGGTGACATAAAAAAAAGGGAGAAATGACTATAAGGGGGCAGGGTAGACCCCCTCCTGACACCCTAGGTTTGATGTGGGGGCTAAAATAGGGTCCCGCGGGGCATTTTAAAAAAATATTTTTTTTCGATTTGCACGGGGGGAGCGCCCAGTACGCACACCGGGAAGCGCACCGGGAAGCGCACCAGGGAGCGAAGCACGGGGAAAATGCAGGGCCTTATTTATGAAGGCCTTGCGACAGTTTTGCGCCGCCTATGCGTCACTTTTTGTGACACACCAGTGGTGTAAAAAAATGCGCATCGTTGCGCTATATTTAAAAAGTGACGCATCTAGGTAGATGGGTCACTTTTTAAAACCCTGCGCCACATTATACCTGCGTCAGGTATAATGTATGCAGAGGGGGCGTTCCCCCGCAAAAAGCTTCGTAATAGCGATGCAGTGAAATCTATGAGATTTCACTGCATCACTTTTAGGATGCTGTTGCGTCAAAATCTTGCGCCTGCCTCACAGCAGGTGTAAGACTGACGCAAGACCTTTCACATGGTGCTTTCCCCATGTGAAAGGACGCATTACTGGAGTTGCATCACTTTTGTGACGCACTCCAGCAATGCGTCACTTTTGTGTTTACAGATACGTCAGAAATACTGACGTATCTGTAACTCCTTGCGACATGATTCGTCATACATTAAATATGACACATCTGGAATGTCGTAAGGAGTGCGCACAGAAAAGTGACGCATCGCTGTTTTCACGCAGCGATGCGTCACTTTTCAGAAATGAGGCCTCCAGTTTATTCACTGTGTCACCTCTACGACCCGTTCTTGCGTCAATACGTCCCTTTTGCTTACATTACACCTGACGTAGGAATAATGTGGCGCAGGTGCTTACAAAGTGATGCAACTACCTAGATGTGTCACTTTGTAAATATGACTGAATAAGGTGCATTTTTTACAGCACTGGTGCGTCACAAAAAGTAACGCATTGGTGGCGTTAAAGTGACGCATGGCCTCATAAATGAGTCCTTCAGTCTTCTACTCATGCGTCATATTAAATTTATGACGTATTATGTAGGAAGTTCTTTTAGATACGTCAGTATTTCAGACGCATCTGTAAGCGCAAAAGTGAAGCATTGCTGGAGTGTGTCACAAAAATGAAGCAACTCCAGCAATGTATCCTTTCTGAAAGGGCCTGCACGCCTGCTGTGAAACAGGCATAAGATTTGGACGCAACAGCGTCATAAAAGTGACGCAGTGATATCTCATAGATTTCACTGCGTCATCTGTACGACCCTTTCTTGCGTCAATACGTCCCTTTTGCATACATTACACCTGACGTAGGAATAATGTGGCGCAGGGGTTTACAAAGTGACGCATTTACCTAGATGCGCCACTTTGTAAATAAGAATAAATAAGGTGCATTTTTTATTGGACTGATGCGTCACAAAAAGTGACGCTATGGTGGCGTTAAAGTGACGCATGGCTTCATAAATGAGGCCTTCTACCTTCAACTCCAGCAATTTATCTTTTCTTACCCTTCCACACCCCTGTTCCTTTTCAACATTTTCTTTGAATATCAACATTCCCCATATTCACTCTTCTTCTCCTTACTTTCTTTCCTAACACTCACCTTCTTTCAGTTCTCCTACTTCACTTCCTTTCTCCTCTCATACCTTTCTGTTCTTTCTTACTCATTTTCCTTTCCATTATCAATGCACTCTATTTCACTTACTCTTTTTCATTTTTTTTCATTTTTTTAAGAATATAGCTCTTTGATGAGAATTGGAGGTAGTTCTGAAAAGAACTTTTTGTTTTCTTCTTTTTTCTAAACAGGAACAAAAACAGGGAATGGAAACTGCTCAACAGGAGCAAAAAAAACAAAAAAAACTAGGGGTGGGAAGGGCAGTGATGGTTCTCCAATGCTCGAACCATGACCTGGACAGTATCTGCATCTCAGGACACCATGGTTAAAAGCAGGTTGAATGTTGCACCAGCTCCTGCGATTGCGCCCTCCCAGAAGAAGTTGCTCCTCCGGTGGATGTAGAGGCCCCATCACTGGTAACCTCTTGTGCCAGAGCCCTGACACTTTCCCGGGCACAATTCTGGGGATGCTTCCTCTCCACATGCCGGATCATCGTGAAGTTTCCAAATGAGTATTTTTTTAAGGGGTTACCCCGTGACAGGACTTCTTTGCAGATCCTGCCTTCCACTTTTGGAGCATTCACCTTTTTTTGGTTAGGTGGTATTTTAAAAAATTTCCAAATAAAATATTCCTTCATGTTGGACCCGGCCCTTTGGGCAGGTTCACCCCTAGACTTTTTGCTTTTTCCTAGCCTGTTTCTGGAACCTGGTGTGGGTGATTCTAGGCCTCTGCGCACTTTTTCACTGTGGTACAGTGTAAAGTGCTGGAGCTCTCTGTATGAAGAGTGAGTGACCTGCCCTCCCATAGGAATGAATGGGGAATATGTATGCCCATGGTAGTTCCTGTTGCGTGGGGAGTGCAGGGGTCGAGTTTGGTATGTATAAACTCGTGAGAATGAATGCTGCAAAATGATGTATGCGGCATGACTGTGCCTAGTCTGGAAGTACTACTTTTGGAAGTTGGTATATTTGTGTAAGTTGGTTCTGGCGTGTGATTGGCTGGTGAGTCTGCCCAGGAGTGCCTGGACCTGCTGGTGGATGGACTGTCCGGTTTGAGTAGGACAGGGTCTGCAGGGTCTGCAAGGCCCCAGAGGAGGGGGGTCTGAGTCAGCCGTGGATGAAAGGCCCCTCTGCTGTCAGGGATGGGAGGAAAGAGCGTCTGGTGGTGCCGGGCCGTGCCTGTCGCCCACCCTGCTGGCTCTCCATCCTGACGGCCCGCTGTCACCTCTGGCCCTGAAGCTGTCAGGAAGACGAAAGTGAGAAACATTCCAGTACTCGGGGCCCCTTGCACGAAGTACTTCAAAGGCATTCCTGTGTATAAGAAGGGGCTGTGTCTCCTTCCAACTTGTTCTTGTCTTCAACTTGAATCTGCCAGGGGCTGTTGCTGCTTGAGCTCAGGGGAATCCCTGACTCTGCCCAGCCCCTGGGCACCTGATGGACCTTTCCCTGGGTGCCTGGAAGACTTCTGGGGGGACCCCTCTGCCATGCCTGGGCTGAGGGGGGGACTTTGCTGGACTCTCTGCCCCCCTAAGCACGTGGAAGTGCTTTGTCTTTGCCATAGCGCTTGGGAGCGCTGGATCTGTCCTCCTAAGCGCTTGGGAGCGCTTTTTGCTTTATGGAAGCGCTTTATCCTGCTGGGAGCGCTCTATTTTCACCTATAGCGCTGGAGCGCTTCATGTGCCTCTATAGCGCTTGGGAGCGCGTTGCTGCGGGAGGCCGGCGGCGGATCGGCGCGGGAGCCCACTCCGCTTATTGTGCCACCTTGGATTTGCCCAGTTATCTCTTTAACTAGCGAGTGTCCACCTCGCGATCTCTGCCCGCCTGCCTACCTAAGGAGAAGGGCCGCTGCGCTGCCCGCAGCGACCCGGAAGTACCTGGCCGGCCGGCCAATCCCAGCGCGGCCGGCCGGAAGTCCCGCCCCGCAGCCTGGGAGGCGGAGAGAGGAGGAAGAAGATGCGTGGGAGATGGCGGCTGGGGGTGCCGGTACAGGGCTCCCATGCTGAGGGAGCCCTGGAGGAGCGGAGCGGTAGCGGAGGGGGCGGGAGGCACAGTGTCAGTGCCTGCCCCCACCGCGAGCGAGGAAGAGCCGCCGCCCGGAGGAGCCCCGCCCCGGAGACAGCCCGGTGAGTTGGAAGGGCTAGGGGGGGGCTCGACGCGGCGGTTGTTGGTGCCAGAGAGTGGCACCGGGAGCGAGAGCACTAGGGCGGCCCCAGCTGGCAGTGGGCCGCCCCAACGTCGCACAGAGCCTGTAGAGGCTCCCACAACCCGGGGGCAGTATTTGAGCCAGAGTCCCCCGTGGGGGACTCCAAAAGAGCGCGGATGCTTTAGGCGGTCCCGCTTGGCAGAGGACCGCCCCAACGCGATGTACAGCTGAGAGGCTCGTGGGGGCCATGTCGCGAGGGGCTCTTGAGGGCCCACATTGCTTCGTGTTGGTGCCGGGTTAGAGGCACTGCTTCAGGGCGGCCCCGGATGGCAGCGGGCAGCCCCAACGGTGTGTAGAGCCTGTTGAGGCTCGTGGGGGCCATGTTAGATACGTGGGGGCGTCGGGGCATATTGCCGGTGCTCGTCCCCTCCTGCCTGGGAGAAGCTCGTGTCCAGAGTCCGGCGAGGCTCATGGGGGCACCATTGTTTTAAGAGCCTCTGTGGCTCCAACGTCTGGGGCATGTGTGTTATGCCCAGAGCCTGTGTGGCTCCAGCAGTGGCGCAGTGGCGCCTAAGGGCCAGTGAGGGCCCTGGCGCAGTTCTGTTGTTCTCCAGGTGCCCAGCACTTTGTGGGCACCTGCTACGTTTAGGCTTTTTGTACTGAGACTGGCGCTGCATGGCAGCGCACCCCTGACACTGAGACTCAGGGCGTCTGAGCCCCAACAAGGCCATTGGCCTAGGGACTGCCACAGGTAGTGGCTTATGTGAGTTGCTGCGCAAGTATATGGTTATTGCACCTCTGAATGTGATCTCTTGCATCATGTGTTAGTCCTGCACCTCTGAAGGTTTTTAGGCCTCATGTGATTTTTGCGCTATTGATTCATTATGCACCTCTGAATGTGTTACTGCATCATGTGTCTTTCTTTCCATGCGCTGCACCTCTGAATGTTTAGTCATCATGTGTCTTCTTGCGCTGCACCCCTGAATGTATTTTATTGCATCATGTGCTCTGTTCTTAAACACCGCTGAATGTGTAGGTTTATGCGTCAGGTGTTTCCCTTTACTACTCCTCTGAATGTATATTCATGCATCATGGGTAATGTGTTCTGATTTATACCCCTAAGTGGATTTTATCCTTAGGTGGTTGTTCTTTCTAGTACAGGTGGTCCTAGTGAGGTCCTGGTTACCTGCGTGACATGCTCCTAAGGTGTTTAGGGTTGCGTAGGGTGCACTTACCTGTTCCCAGTAGTTACTGGATGTGATTCATAACTGTTACTTTGTGCTACAGTGATTTTATATACTTATTCTAATTTCTAAGTGCTATTTCTAAAGGTGCTGATTATGACAGTGGCCTATGTGGCCCTGTTTTGTAAATAATTCCTTATGAATGTTGCCGTGCCAATGGGCACAATGTACATGTGTGATGTTTATCTGATATGTGTTTTTACAATACAAAAGTTATTTTTATAATAACCTTGTGTGGAGTCTCCTTTGTGGTGTACCTAGTATGTTGTTGCTATTGTGCGCTGACGCAAATGCTTTACACATTGCCTCCGAGTTTAGCCTGACTGCTCGTGCCAAGCTACCAAGGGGGTGAGCAGGGGTTATCTTGGCGTGTGACTTCCTTGCCCTGACTAGATTGGTGGTTTCTGCCTGGCTTTGGCGTCAGCCTTAGCCTACCAGAAATAGCCAGTTCTAACATTGGTGGGTCAGCGGTGCGGATTTGGACTTGTGTTTGCGCAGTGCCATAGCGACAACTGGCTACATTACAAAACTCTGCAATTGTTTTTTTCAGATAGTCACATGTTTGGGATTATTGTTTTTGATTTTTTTTTCCTCAAGAGTGTCATTTTCAAATGTGTTCCTGCGCTTTATGTTTAGTGGCAGATGAGAGAAAGTGACAGGGCAGGACGCCAGTAGAGGGGGAGGTTCCCATAGATTAGGAATCCCTTGCTGGGTCCCTTGTCCAATCCCAAATCCTGTACCTATATGGGTAGATGGAAGAGAGGGAGTGTGAGGAGAAATGATTAGCTCAGGAGGGTGGTTGTTCCCTGAGTGTAGTGTGTGTGTCTGGATTCCCCAGTGTGATAGGATCCAGTGGTGGCAGCTTTAATGTGTCCAGTGTGTTAACTCCCATTCCCCGCTCCCAGAGTTTGGTACCTGTGTCACGTGTGGTCAGGTTGAGTGATCAGGGGTGGTAAAAACTGCCTTACCAGTCCGAGGGGGGGGGGGGAGTGTGCGAATGAGTTATGTCTTGAACTGGAGGAGTTGGTGTGAGTTTTCTTTTTGTTAAAGAGCTTGCATGAGAGGTGTACCTCTGGTGGTGTGCAGGAGGTCCTGCAGAGGAACTGGACAAGAAGGTGGATGTCTGGCGGTGTGCTAGATGTCTTGCAGTGGCATTAGGGAGTGATTCTAAAAGCAGTGGCTTGTGTATCTGATGATCCTGTGTAGGTGAAGAGGTTCATGGTAGCCCAGCTAGATCCCATTAGGATGGTAGGGGTGTAGGGGCTCACGTCCTGTCTCAGTGGAGGCGGAGTGAGTGTGGGACGGTGTGTCCCACGTTGGCCTGAAACCTTATCTCAGGGCCCGGAGGGTTCCCTAAGGGAGCGCCAGGTCAGGGGCCTAGGCTGTACATACAGGTCAGTTGAGGAGGATCTTCCTGTGTCTAGAGGACGGGGAGTGTCTGTAACCAGAACTCCGGCGGTCCTAGTGTTGGGCAGTACCGCTCCTAAGTGGAGGGTGCAGAAGTCCTGGCTCGCTGAGCATTTGCCCGTCTAGAGTGCGTGACCATTTGTGGGGCCTCTGGAGGTCGTTCCCCGAGGAGGGGGGAAAGCCAGGTTGGGGTTGTGGCCTGACCTGGGAAGAGTACTGGAGGAAAGTGTGTCGCTGATACGCTGCTGGCGTGTGCTCTGTCTAGCCTGGGACATACTGAGAATCACCCTGTGATAGGGAGTACTGGAGGAGAGTCTGTCGCTGATACGCCGCTGGCGTGTGCTCTGTCTAGCCTGAGACATACTGGGCCTGTAGTCATGGAACTGGAAGGGGGTGCAGAGGGACGGTGTCCTTACTTCTGACCCCGGTGCAACCTGAGGGTTTAGGTCTTAGGTTGGGAGATTAGGAAACTTCTAGGTCAAGAGGAATCTCTGCCCAAGTGGATCAGCTGAAGAGACTGAGGGGGGCTGCCCTAGCTGTGTGATCTGGGGCTCACCTGCAGTTGTTATTTCCACTAAGGTAGAGGAAAGGGGGCTTTGCTGTGGACTGTGTCCCCCCACCTGCTTGAAGAGGGACTGTGCTGTGTGCTTTGTACCTCAGACGTGGAATAGTTTCCAGGTGGTAGACCAGTGACGGAGTGAGGTCCTGATCTGGTAGGAGAATTGTGTTCTGGTGAGTGCTTCTCTGTGAGGGTGCGGAAACCCAGAAGTAGAGGTAGGGTGGGGCATTCTTGCCCGAGACCTCTGGTCAGCTTGGGGGGTGTGGACCCTGGGTTGTTGGATCAGTGGTAGTTGTAGCTACACTGAGAGAGAGAGTGGAGAATGGCTATTATGTGCCAGGGGTTATTGCCCCCCGCTCTGTGGATTGGTTAGGACCTGTGATTTGGATGGTCTTGGCTGTGGATGACTAGGGAGTCCCAGTGGGGTGTCCTAGTTGTGTCAGAGAGTTATTGTTTAGTGGTAACCAGGTAGGTTCAGAGTGGCGAAAAACCGGAGGTTGTCCCTGCCGTGCAGGGCCGGGTCCGTGTTTTTGTCGCCCAAAGCAGTGAAGCCCATCAGTGGAGTGATTGGTCTACCCTGCGTTTTGGCTGGAAGGGGGCTGTGTTGGACCCGGCCCTTTGGGCAGGTTCACCCCTAGACTTTTTGCTTTTTCCTAGCCTGTTTCTGGAACCTGGTGTGGGTGATTCTAGGCCTCTGCGCACTTTTTCACTGTGGTACAGTGTAAAGTGCTGGAGCTCTCTGTATGAAGAGTGAGTGACCTGCCCTCCCATAGGAATGAATGGGGAATATGTATGCCCATGGTAGTTCCTGTTGCGTGGGGAGTGCAGGGGTCGAGTTTGGTATGTATAAACTCGTGAGAATGAATGCTGCAAAATGATGTATGCGGCATGACTGTGCCTAGTCTGGAAGTACTACTTTTGGAAGTTGGTATATTTGTGTAAGTTGGTTCTGGCGTGTGATTGGCTGGTGAGTCTGCCCAGGAGTGCCTGGACCTGTGGGTGGATGGACTGTCCGGTTTGAGTAGGACAGGGTCTGCAAGGCCCCAGAGGAGGGGGGTCTGAGTCAGCCGTGGATGAAAGGCCCCTCTGCTGTCAGGGATGGGAGGAAAGAGCGTCTGGTGGTGCCGGGCCGTGCCTGTCGCCCACCCTGCTGGCTCTCCATCCTGACGGCCCACTGTCACCTCTGGCCCTGAAGCTGTCAGGAAGACGAAAGCCAGAAACATTCCAGTACTCGGGGCCCCTTGCACGAAGTACTTCAAAGGCATTCCTGTGTATAAGAAGGGGCTGTGTCTCCTTCCAACTTGTTCTTGTCTTCAACTTGAATCTGCCAGGGGCTGTTGCTGCTTGAGCTCAGGGGAATCCCTGACTCTGCCCAGCCCCTGGGCACCTGATGGACCTTTCCCTGGGTGCCTGGAAGACTTCTTGGGGGACCCCTCTGCCATGCCTGGGCTGAGGGGGGGACTTTGCTGGACTCTCTGCCCCCCTAAGCACGTGGAAGTGCTTTGTCTTTGCCATAGCGCTTGGGAGCGCTGGATCTGTCCTCCTAAGCGCTTGGGAGCGCTTTTTGCTTTATGGAAGCGCTTTATCCTGCTGGGAGCGCTCTATTTTCACCTATAGCGCTGGAGCGCTTCATGTGCCTCTATAGCGCTTGGGAGCGCGTTGCTGCGGGAGGCCGGCGGCGGATCGGCGCGGGAGCCCACTCCGCTTATTGTGCCGCCTTGGATTTGCCCAGTTATCTCTTTAACTAGCGAGTGTCCACCTCGCGATCTCTGCCCGCCTGCCTACCTAAGGAGAAGGGCCGCTGCGCTGCCCGCAGCGACCCGGAAGTACCTGGCCGGCCGGCCAATCCCAGCGCGGCCGGCCGGAAGTCCCGCCCCGCAGCCTGGGAGGCGGAGAGAGGAGGAAGAAGACGCGCGGTAGATGGCGGCTGGGGGTGCCGGTGCAGGGCTCCCATGCTGAGGGAGCCCTGGAGGAGCGGAGCGGTAGCGGAGGGGGCGGGAGGCACAGTGTCGGTGCCTGCCCCCACCGCGAGCGAGGAAGAGCCGCCGCCCGGAGGAGCCCCGCCCCGGAGACAGCCCGGTGAGTTGGAAGGGCTAGGGGGGGGCTCGACGCGGCGGTTGTTGGTGCCGGAGAGTGGCACCGGGAGCGAGAGCACTAGGGCGGCCCCAGCTGGCAGTGGGCCGCCCCAACGTCGCACAGAGCCTGTAGAGGCTCCCACAACCCGGGGGCAGTATTTGAGCCAGAGTCCCCCGTGGGGGACTCCAACGGAGCGCGGATGCTTTGGGCGGTCCCGCTTGGCAGGGGACCGCCCCAACGCGATGTACAGCTGAGAGGCTCGTGGGGGCCATGTCGCGAGGGGCTCTTGAGGGCCCGCATTGCTTCGTGTTGGTGCCGGGTTAGAGGCACTGCTTCAGGGCGGCCCCGGATGGCAGCGGGCAGCCCCAACGGTGTGTAGAGCCTGTTGAGGCTCGTGGGGGCCATGTTAGATACGTGGGGGCGTCGGGGCATATTGCCGGTGCTCGTCCCCTCCTGCCTGGGAGAAGCTCGTGTCCAGAGTCCGGCGAGGCTCATGGGGGCACCATTGTTTTAAGAGCCTCTGTGGCTCCAACGTCTGGGGCATGTGTGTTATGCCCAGAGCCTGTGTGGCTCCAGCAGTGGCGCAGTGGCGCCTAAGGGCCAGTGAGGGCCCTGGCGCAGTTCTGTTGTTCTCCAGGTGCCCAGCACTTTGTGGGCACCTGCTACGTTTAGGCTTTTTGTACTGAGACTGGCGCTGCATGGCAGCGCACCCCTGACACTGAGACTCAGGGCGTCTGAGCCCCAACAAGGCCATTGGCCTAGGGACTGCCACAGGTAGTGGCTTATGTGAGTTGCTGCGCAAGTATATGGTTATTGCACCTCTGAATGTGATCTCTTGCATCATGTGTTAGTCCTGCACCTCTGAAGGTTTTTAGGCCTCATGTGATTTTTGCGCTATTGATTCATTATGCACCTCTGAATGTGTTACTGCATCATGTGTCTTTCTTTCCATGCGCTGCACCTCTGAATGTTTAGTCATCATGTGTCTTATTGCGCTGCACCCCTGAATGTATTTTATTGCATCATGTGCTCTGTTCTTAAACACCGCTGAATGTGTAGGTTTATGC
Source organism: Lissotriton vulgaris (assembly GCF_964263255.1). NCBI lineage: Eukaryota > Metazoa > Chordata > Amphibia > Caudata > Salamandridae > Lissotriton > Lissotriton vulgaris. Next base: position 1,477,981,400 of record NC_141691.1, read on the forward strand.
GTCAGGTGTTTCCCTTTACTACTCCTCTGAATGTATATTCATGCATCATGGGTAATGTGTTCTGATTTATACCCCTAAGTGGATTTTATCCTTAGGTGGTTGTTCTTTCTAGTACAGGTGGTCCTAGTGAGGTCCTGGTTACCTGCGTGACATGCTCCTCAGGTGTTTAGGGTTGCGTGGGGTGCACTTACCTGTTCCCAGTAGTTACTGGATGTGATTCATAACTGTTACTTTGTGCTACAGTGATTTTATATACTTATTCTAATTTCTAAGTGCTATTTCTAAAGGTGCTGATTATGACAGTGGCCTATGTGGCCCTGTTTTGTAAATAATTCCTTATGAATGTTGCCGTGCCAATGGGCACAATGTACATGTGTGATGTTTATCTGATATGTGTTTTTACAATACAAAAGTTATTTTTATAATAACCTTGTGTGGAGTCTCCTTTGTGGTGTACCTAGTATGTTGTTGCTATTGTGCGCTGACGCAAATGCTTTACACATTGCCTCCGAGTTTAGCCTGACTGCTCGTGCCAAGCTACCAAGGGGGTGAGCAGGGGTTATCTTGGCGTGTGACTTCCTTGCCCTGACTAGATTGGTGGTTTCTGCCTGGCTTTGGCGTCAGCCTTAGCCTACCAGAAATAGCCAGTTCTAACATTGGTGGGTCAGCGGTGCAGATTTGGACTTGTGTTTGCGCAGTGCCATAGCGACAACTGGCTACATTACAAAACTCTGCAATTGTGTTTTTTTCAGATAGTCACATGTTTGGGATTATTGTTTTTGATTTTTTTTTCCTCAAGAGTGTCATTTTCAAATGTGTTCCTGCGCTTTATGTTTAGTGGCAGATGAGAGAAAGTGACAGGGCAGGACGCCAGTAGAGGGGGAGGTTCCCATAGATTAGGAATCCCTTGCTGGGTCCCTTGTCCAATCCCAAATCCTGTACCTATATGGGTAGATGGAAGAGAGGGAGTGTGAGGAGAAATGATTAGCTCAGGAGGGTGGTTGTTCCCTGAGTGTAGTGTGTGTGTCTGGATTCCCCAGTGTGATAGGATCCAGTGGTGGCAGCTTTAATGTGTCCAGTGTGTTAACTCCCATTCCCCGCTCCCAGAGTTTGGTACCTGTGTCACGTGTGGTCAGGTTGAGTGATCAGGGGTGGTAAAAACTGCCTTACCAGTCCGAGGGGGGGGGGAGTGTGCGAATGAGTTATGTCTTGAACTGGAGGAGTTGGTGTGAGTTTTCTTTTTGTTAAAGAGCTTGCATGAGAGGTGTACCTCTGGTGGTGTGCAGGAGGTCCTGCAGAGGAACTGGACAAGAAGGTGGATGTCTGGCGGTGTGCTAGATGTCTTGCAGTGGCATTAGGGAGTGATTCTAAAAGCAGTGGCTTGTGTATCTGATGATCCTGTGTAGGTGAGAGGTTCATGGTAGCCCAGCTAGATCCCATTAGGATGGTAGGGGTGTAGGGGCTCACGTCCTGTCTCAGTGGAGGCGGAGTGAGTGTGGGACGGTGTGTCCCACGTTGGCCTGAAACCTTATCTCAGGGCCCGGAGGGTTCCCTAAGGGAGCGCCAGGTCAGGGGCCTAGTCTGTACATACAGGTCAGTTGAGGAGGATCTTCCTGTGTCTAGAGGACGGGGAGTGTCTGTAACCAGAACTCCGGCGGTCCTAGTGTTGGGCAGTACCGCTCCTAAGTGGAGGGTGCAGAAGTCCTGGCTCGCTGAGCATTTGCCCGTCTAGAGTGCGTGACCATTTGTGGGGCCTCTGGAGGTCGTTCCCCGAGGAGGGGGGAAAGCCAGGTTGGGGTTGTGGCCTGACCTGGGAAGAGTACTGGAGGAAAGTGTGTCGCTGATACGCTGCTGGCGTGTGCTCTGTCTAGCCTGGGACATACTGAGAATCACCCTGTGATAGGGAGTACTGGAGGAGAGTGTGTCGCTGATACGCCGCTGGCGTGTGCTCTGTCTAGCCTGAGACATACTGGGCCTGTAGTCATGGAACTGGAAGGGGGTGCAGAGGGACGGTGTCCTTACTTCTGACCCCGGTGCAACCTGAGGGTTTAGGTCTTAGGTTGGGAGATTAGGAAACTTCTAGGTCAAGAGGAATCTCTGCCCAAGTGGATCAGCTGAAGAGACTGAGGGGGGCTGCCCTAGCTGTGTGATCTGGGGCTCACCTGCAGTTGTTGTTTCCACTAAGGTAGAGGAAAGGGGGCTTTGCTGTGGACTGTGTCCCCCACCTGCTTGAAGAGGGACTGTGCTGTGTGCTTTGTACCTCAGACGTGGAATAGTTTCCAGGTGGTAGACCAGTGACGGAGTGAGGTCCTGATCTGGTAGGAGAATTGTGTTCTGGTGAGTGCTTCTCTGTGAGGGTGCGGAAACCCAGAAGTAGAGGTAGGGTGGGGCATTCTTGCCCGAGACCTCTGGTCAGCTTGGGGGGTGTGGACCCTGGGTTGTTGGATCAGTGGTAGTTGTAGCTACACTGAGAGAGAGAGTGGAGAATGGCTATTATGTGCCAGGGGTTATTGCCCCCGCTCTGTGGATTGGTTAGGACCTGTGATTTGGATGGTCTTGGCTGTGGATGACTAGGGAGTCCCAGTGGGGTGTCCTAGTTGTGTCAGAGAGTTATTGTTTAGAGGTAACCAGGTAGGTTCAGAGTGGCGAAAAACCGGAGGTTGTCCCTGCCGTGCAGGGCCGGGTCCGTGTTTTTGTCGCCCAAAGCAGTGAAGCCCATCAGTGGAGTGATTGGTCTACCCTGCGTTTTGGCTGGAAGGGGGCTGTGTTGGACCCGGCCCTTTGGGCAGGTTCACCCCTAGACTTTTTGCTTTTTCCTAGCCTGTTTCTGGAACCTGGTGTGGGTGATTCTAGGCCTCTGCGCACTTTTTCACTGTGGTACAGTGTAAAGTGCTGGAGCTCTCTGTATGAAGAGTGAGTGACCTGCCCTCCCATAGGAATGAATGGGGAATATGTATGCCCATGGTAGTTCCTGTTGCGTGGGGAGTGCAGGGGTCGAGTTTGGTATGTATAAACTCGTGAGAATGAATGCTGCAAAATGATGTATGCGGCATGACTGTGCCTAGTCTGGAAGTACTACTTTTGGAAGTTGGTATATTTGTGTAAGTTGGTTCTGGCGTGTGATTGGCTGGTGAGTCTGCCCAGGAGTGCCTGGACCTGTGGGTGGATGGACTGTCCGGTTTGAGTAGGACAGGGTCTGCAAGGCCCCAGAGGAGGGGGGTCTGAGTCAGCCGTGGATGAAAGGCCCCTCTGCTGTCAGGGATGGGAGGAAAGAGCGTCTGGTGGTGCCGGGCCGTGCCTGTCGCCCACCCTGCTGGCTCTCCATCCTGACGGCCCACTGTCACCTCTGGCCCTGAAGCTGTCAGGAAGACGAAAGCCAGAAACATTCCAGTACTCGGGCCCCTTGCACGAAGTACTTCAAAGGCATTCCTGTGTATAAGAAGGGGCTGTGTCTCCTTCCAACTTGTTCTTGTCTTCAACTTGAATCTGCCAGGGGCTGTTGCTGCTTGAGCTCAGGGGAATCCCTGACTCTGCCCAGCCCCTGGGCACCTGATGGACCTTTCCCTGGGTGCCTGGAAGACTTCTGGGGGGACCCCTCTGCCATGCCTGGGCTGAGGGGGGACTTTGCTGGACTCTCTGCCCCCCTAAGCACGTGGAAGTGCTTTGTCTTTGCCATAGCGCTTAGGAGCGCTGGATCTGTCCTCCTAAGCGCTTGGGAGCGCTTTTTGCTTTATGGAAGCGCTTTATCCTGCTGGGAGCGCTCTATTTTCACCTATAGCGCTGGAGCGCTTCATGTGCCTCTATAGCGCTTGGGAGCGCGTTGCTGCGGGAGGCCGGCGGCGGATCGGCGCGGGAGCCCACTCCGCTTATTGTGCCGCCTTGGATTTGCCCAGTTATCTCTTTAACTAGCGAGTGTCCACCTCGCGATCTCTGCCCGCCTGCCTACCTAAGGAGAAGGGCCGCTGCGCTGCCCGCAGCGACCCGGAAGTACCTGGCCGGCCGGCCAATCCCAGCGCGGCCGGCCGGAAGTCCCGCCCCGCAGCCTGGGAGGCGGAGAGAGGAGGAAGAAGACGCGCGGTAGATGGCGGCTGGGGGTGCCGGTGCAGGGCTCCCATGCTGAGGGAGCCCTGGAGGAGCGGAGCGGTAGCGGAGGGGGCGGGAGGCACAGTGTCGGTGCCTGCCCCCACCGCGAGCGAGGAAGAGCCGCCGCCCGGAGGAACCCCGCCCCGGAGACAGCCCGGTGAGTTGGAAGGGCTAGGGGGGGGCTCGACGCGGCGGTTGTTGGTGCCGGAGAGTGGCACCGGGAGCGAGAGCACTAGGGCGGCCCCAGCTGGCAGTGGGCCGCCCCAACGTCGCGCAGAGCCTGTAGAGGCTCCCACAACCCGGGGGCAGTATTTGAGCCAGAGTCCCCCGTGGGGGACTCCAACGGAGCGCGGATGCTTTGGGCGGTCCCGCTTGGCAGGGGACCGCCCCAACGCGATGTACAGCTGAGAGGCTCGTGGGGGCCATGTCGCGAGGGGCTCTTGAGGGCCCGCATTGCTTCGTGTTGGTGCCGGGTTAGAGGCACTGCTTCAGGGCGGCCCCGGATGGCAGCGGGCCGCCCCAACGGTGTGTAGAGCCTATTGAGGCTCGTGGGGGCCATGTTAGATAAGTGGGGGCGTCGGGGCATATTGCCGGTGCTCGTCCCCTCCTGCCTGGGAGAAGCTCGTGTCCAGAGTCCGGCGAGGCTCATGGGGGCACCATTGTTTTAAGAGCCTCTGTGGCTCCAACGTCTGGGGCATGTGTGTTATGCCCAGAGCCTGTGTGGCTCCAGCAGTGGCGCAGTGGCGCCTAAGGGCCAGTGAGGGCCCTGGCGCAGTTCTGTTGTTCTCCAGGTGCCCAGCACTTTGTGGGCACCTGCTACGTTTAGGCTTTTTGTACTGAGACTGGCGCTGCATGGCAGCGCACCCCTGACACTGAGACTCAGGGCGTCTGAGCCCCAACAAGGCCATTGGCCTAGGGACTGCCACAGGTAGTGGCTTATGTGGTTGCTGCGCAAGTATATGGTTATTGCACCTCTGAATGTGATCTCTTGCATCATGTGTTAGTCCTGCACCTCTGAAGGTTTTTAGGCCTCATGTGATTTTTGCGCTATTGATTCATTATGCACCTCTGAATGTGTTACTGCATCATGTGTCTTTCTTTCCATGCGCTGCACCTCTGAATGTTTAGTCATCATGTGTCTTCTTGCGCTGCACCCCTGAATGTATTTTATTGCATCATGTGCTCTGTTCTTAAACACCGCTGAATGTGTAGGTTTATGCGTCAGGTGTTTCCCTTTACTACTCCTCTGAATGTATATTCATGCATCATGGGTAATGTGTTCTGATTTATACCCCTAAGTGGATTTTATCCTTAGGTGGTTGTTCTTTCTAGTACAGGTGGTCCTAGTGAGGTCCTGGTTACCTGCGTGACATGCTCCTAAGGTGTTTAGGGTTGCGTAGGGTGTACTTACCTGTTCCCAGTAGTTACTGGATGTGATTCATAACTGTTACTTTGTGCTACAGTGATTTTATATACTTATTCTAATTTCTAAGTGCTATTTCTAAAGGTGCTGATTATGACAGTGGCCTATGTGGCCCTGTCTTGTAAATAATCCCTTATGAATGTTGCTGTGCCAATGGGCACAATGTACATGTGTGATGTTTATCTGATATGTGTTTTTACAATACAAAAGTTATTTTTATAATAACCTTGTGTGGAGTCTCTTTTGTGGTGTACCTAGTATGTTGTTGCTATTGTGCGCTGACGCAAATGCTTTACACATTGCCTCCGAGTTTAGCCTGACTGCTCGTGCCAAGCTACCAAGGGGGTGAGCAGGGGTTATCTTGGCGTGTGACTTCCTTGCCCTGACTAGATTGGTGGTTTCTGCCTGGCTTTGGCGTCAGCCTTAGCCTACCAGAAATAGCCAGTTCTAACACTTCACCTTTCGTTGAGGAGGCTCTTCATTGATGAATTCAGGTTCTTCATCACTGCTGGATTCTCTGGCAGCCATGGTAAAACCAAGAAAGATCCAGGAGCAAAAAGGTAGGTCTTCCAGTCACAAAAGTGAAAGAAGAAGTGAAGGAAATGGGTGGGGATTTCATTCTTTGTAAAAAAAACTGTTAGCAACCAATGAAAAGTGTTATTTTAAGGTCACATGACTTGACGCGCTGATGCTGCGCGCACCGGAGCGCTTCCGGGTGCGCACACGCGGCACGAACGTAGGCGCTTCCGGGGCGCATACGCGGCGCGAACGTAGGCACTTCTGGGGGCGCACACGCGGCGCGAACGTAGGCGCTTCCGGGGCGCATACGCGGCGCGAACGTAGACGCTTCCGGGGGCGCACACGCGACGCGAACGTAGGCGCTTCCGGGGGCGCTTACGTTGCACGCCGAAGTGACATCATCATAGTTTTACGGAAATGCATAATCATTTTCATTTCCTTATAAAAAAAAAACCTGCTTTTATTTGTATGGTACGAAATGTTTTGCGTTATTATTAACTTTTCATTCATATTTGTTTCACGAACGAAAGTAGCGCTCTGGGTGCGCTTTCCGGAGAGCTTACTGGTGAGCTTACCGGAGAGCTTACCGGAGAGCTTACCGGAGAGCTTACCGGAGCGCGCACCCAGAGCGCCACAGGAAAAAATGATTAAAAAAAGAATTTTTAAAATTAATACTTACACAAAACAGCAAATTGTAAAAAAAAACATAGGTTAGAAACTCGATATAGAAAGGAATTAGCATTTAAAAAACCTATGAAATTCACTGAAAAAACCATAGGTTTCACACCAGTTATAGTTAGGAATTAGCATTTAAAAAACCTATTAAATTCACTGAAAAAAACCATAGGTTTCACACCAGTTATAGTTAGCTGGAAATTTTATTGACATAAAACCATTGAAATTCCCACGTTATAGTTAGTTGGACTCACTATAACATGCGCGCCTGCAATGCACTGCTGATGACGTCACATATTACATCACTCATGACATGGTCAGTGACATCACTCATGACATCACTGATGACACCATCCTTGAGACAGAGTGAGAGACCTCCTTTCAGTGTAATGTAAGCCTTGAAACACATATTCAAAAATAGTATTTAACATTTTCAAAAAATGGAGATACCCATACCAGTTACAACAAACAATTCAGTAATTCCACCATCTATATACACATCCACTCATTCACCAACAGTTCTATATAGTCACTCATACATATACTCACTAATTATATGTAGTGATACACCTGTACATCCTGTTACACTTCGACAGTCATCCAAAAGTTACTCACACACATATTCACACATGCAAAAAAACTATTGAACATCCATTTATTTGCATATACAGCAATACACACACTACCACTTCACGTCTAAGAATACTTACACATACTTACTCTCTTAAACAATCACTTATATAAACACATACTTATTTAAACAGGAACTCTTATAATCTCTCACTCTCACATATACTCACTTTTATAAATCAATACTCACATATACTAGATTAAAACATATGTCGTTACTGAAAAAGACAATAGTGAGACAGTCGTTTACTCACTAACATACACATATACACACTCATCCATCCATACAGTCCTGTACATATGCTGTCTTCAAAACACATACAAACAGTGAGTCAGTCACCAACCGATACAGCCACTTATACACAAAGTGAAACACTGATACATACATTTCAATATTTAAAAGTTACTTGCTAATATATGTATTCACTAAGATTCACTTAATAAGGCAGTTAACCAATCAATTCTTTTAAAAACAAACATCCATTTACACACTTATTTGACCATTTATTCTTCCATCGTACTTTACAAAAACATATACAAAACAAATTTATTTTTCAGAAAGACACACATTCACTGGATGGTGTCATCAGTGATGTCATGAGTGATGCCACTGACCATGTCATGAGTGATGTAATATGTGACGTCATCAGCAGTGCATTGCAGGCGCGCAAGTTATAGTGAGTCCAACTAACTATAACGTGGGAATATATATATAAAAAAAATATATATATATATGTATATGTGTATATATATATATATATAAATATATATATATATATATATATATATATATATATATATATATATATATATATATATATATATATATATATATATATATATATATATATATATATATATATATAGTGCAAAACGGCGTTCCAAGCGCGCACTCAGGTACAGCAAAAATCCACACCAGAATTCAGGTCTGTCAAACAAGTAGGGTTTATTCACGCCATAAGCCCTACGGCGTGAATAAACCCTACTTGTTTGACAGACCTGAATTCTGGTGTGGATTTTTGCTGTACCTGAGTGCGCGCTTGGAACGCCGTTTTGCACTTCATATTGAATACCGGATACCTCACCGGCAGCGCGCCACCCCCACTGGACGATGAGTGATGTCACTGACCATGTCATGAGTGATGTAATATGTGACGTCATCAGCAGTGCATTGCAGGCGCGCAAGTCCAACTAACTATAACGTGGGAATTTCAATGGTTTTATGTCAGTAAAATTTCCAGCTAACTATAACTGGTGTGAAACCTATGGTTTTTTTCAGTGAATTTAATAGGTTTTTTAAATGCTAATTCCTAACTATAACTGGTGTGAAACCTATGTTTTTTTTAGTGAATTTCAAAGGTTTTTTTAATGCTAATTCCTAACTATATAAGACCTGAAAGCCCACCAGGAATCTCCAGTATGCGCCAGGGGACTGCATTGCAGAGAGGTGTAATGAAGCCACGACCCTTTTTACACCTCTCTGCAACGCAGCCCCCGTGCATGTTTGAAGAGGGGGAACTAATTCTCCTTGCATACTGGGGGCCCCTGGGGGCCAACTAGCCCACCTGGAACCTCCAGTAAGCGCCAGGGGGCTGCATTGCAGAGGTGTAATGAGGCTATGCCCCTTGTTATACCTCTCTGCAACGCAGCCCCCTGCCGCGTTTGCAGAGGGGGAACTAATTCCCCTTGCATACTGGGGGTCCCTGGGGGCCAACTAGCCCACCAGGAGCCCCCAGTATGCGCCAGGGGGCTGCATTGCAGAGAGGTGTAATGAGGCCACACCCTTTTTACACCTCTCTGCAATGCAGGCCACTGGCGCGTTTGCAGAGGGGGGACTAATTTCCCTTGCATACTGGGGGTCCCTGGGTCATATCTTCCCAAACACTGATATTCCGAACGATTGAAAATGACTTTTCTTGAGAAACATTTGGATTTGGATTATTATGTCCTATACTTTGGAATTTTTGAAGGACTGACTTTGAGGATGCTATAAATTACTCAAGTCTGCCCGAATTGTGTGGGTAAAATTGATACATAGTCACTTTGAATAAAAATGTACTTACGTCTCGTCTAACTTTTGGAAGAAATATCTAGTTATATGACAACAGGATACCGACATAACTTGAAGGAAATAAGAACGCCCTGAAGAAGTTCTGTTGTACAGAACGAAACGTTTCGTCTGGCTGTGGTACATAAACTTAAGGAAAATAAAAGGATTTGAATATACACCAAGATTCAGAGCTTCAATAAGGACTCTAAGTGATATGATTTGATTGGACTCATTGTGCAAGTGGTGCTGTGCCAAACTTTGGAATATTCTCCACTACTCTCTACTACTCATTCTCTACTACTCTCTACTACTCTCTCTCTACTACTCGCTACTCACTACTCCCTACTACTCACTATCTACTACTCTCTACTACTTACTCTCTACTACTCTCTCTCTACTACTCACTCTTTACTACTCACTACTACTCTACTACTCACTCTCTACTTCTCACTCTCTACTACTCTCTACTACTCACTCTCTACTACTCTCTCTCTACTACTCACTCTCTACTACTCACTCTACTACTCACTCTCTACTACTCTCTCTCTACTAGTCTCTACTACTCACTCTCTACTACTCACTCTCTACTACTCACTCTCTACTACTCTCTACTACTCACTCTTTACTACTCTCTACTACTCACTCTCTACTACTCTCTACTACTCACTCTCTGCTACTCTCTCTACTACTCTCTCCTACTCACTCTCTACTCTCTATTACTCACTCTCTACTACTCTACTACTCTCTGCTACTCTCTCTCTACTACTCACTCCCTACAACTCGCTACTCACTACTCCCTACTACTCACTATCTACTACTCTCTACTACTCACTCTACTATTCACTCTACTACTCTCTACTATTCACTCTCTGCTACTCTCTCTACTGCTCTCTACTACTCTCTACTACTCACTCTCTACTCTCTAATACTCACTCTCTACTCTCTACCTCTCTACCTCTCTCTACTTCTCTCTCTACTAGTCCCTACCTCTCTACCGCTACCTCTCTAATTCTACCTCTCTACCTCTGCACCTCTACCTCTCTACCTCTCTCTACACACACACACATATACACATATATACATATATATGCATATGCATTTATATATATGTATGTGTATGTATATATATATAAAAAAACAACAAAAAGATTTTTTTTTAAAACAGCTACTTTTTTTTAAAACTGTCATTCTTTTTCTCCATGGTACGCTCCCCGGTGAGCGTACCGGGCACTCCCCACGCGAAAATCGAAAAAAAATATTTATTTTTTTTGCCCCGCGGGGCCCTTTTATGGCCCCCACATCAAACCTAGGGGGTCAAGGGGGGGGTCTACTCTGCCCCATTATGGTCAATTCCCCCTTTGTTTTAGACACCTCTTGTGTCTCGATCCTACCGAGACACAAGATGGCGGCCGCTCCGGACTGTTTAGAATGTTTACAGACACCCGGGAGCCAATCAGCTTTCCGTACGCAAGTCGCGTGGCGCACCCGGTGCGCTCCCCGGTGCATGTACCGGGGTGCGGCTATAGATATATATATTTTTTTGAACCTAAATTACTCAAAATCCACTGGAGCACATATCTTGAGACATAGCAAAGGCACATCGGGCTACCAGTCCCTACAATTTTGCCAAGTTTGGTGTAAATCCATTCAGCCGTTCGGGCTAAAAGTGAAATTGACCGCCCTATGGAAATTAACATGGAGAAAACGCGTTTTGGGACCCCCCTTTTATCTCGGCCCCCGCTTGACATATCCCCCCCAAACTTTCAGGGAAGGACCGGGGCGCCGCAAGGCCATTTTCAGGAAATTTTCAGGCAGATTCGTCAACCGGCGCCAAAGTTATTCCAAATAGAATTTTGAGATTTAACATTGACAAAAATCCTAACTATAACTACCTACTGGCGACCGCCAGTAGGTAATCTATATCTATATATCTATATATCTATATATCTATCTATATATATATATATATATATATATATATATATATATATATATATATATATATATATAACAGAACTCGTGTTCCGGCACAAGCCTTGGCCACCAATTATTTCAATCAATCGGCAAAGAAAGAACAAAGAGTTGAACCCAGCTTCAGTGCTTACAACAGGGTGTTTATTTAGGTATATTGCTGAGCCTGTCCGCCATTACGCGTTTCGACTGTTCCTACAGTCTTGATCACATGGTAAGGTCACATTACCTGCCATTGGATTTATATAATCAACACAAAGGGCGGACTAACATTATCACGCCTCCTTTTCCAGTTCATTGAGCTATTTACAAGGAAACAAACAAGGGACTACAAATTAATAGCCCAAAGTCTATACATTTAAGAACCAATCAAACTCCTAGTGAGTATATACATTTGCGCAACTATAATACATTATGCAAAATACCACATATATACATATTTACATATTTACAATAAATAAATAAATATATCTATCGTGCTTGCTATAAACTTGTCTTTAAAGTTCATAGAACAATTCTCACAGTTTTTCCACTAGAAAAAGCTCAAAAAAGATTGTATATATATATATATATATTCACTGAAAAAACCATAGGTTTCACACCAGTTATAGTTAGCTGGAAATTTTACTGACATAAAACCATAGAAATTCCAACGTTATAGTTAGTTGGACTCACTATAACTTGCGCGTCTGCAATGCACTGCTGATGACGTCACATATTACATCACTCATGACTTCACTGATGACACCAGCCAGTGAATGTGTGTCTTTCTGAAAAAACAATATGTTTTCTATATGTATTTGTAAAGGTTGATGGAAGAATAAATGGTTAAATAAGTGTGTAAATGGATGTTTTTTTTTAAAAAAATGATTGGTTAACTGCCTTAGTAAGTGTATCTTATTGAATACATATATTAGCGAGTAACTTTTAAATATTGAAATATATGTATCAGTGTTTCACTTTGTGTATAAGTGGCTGCATGGGTTGGTGACTGACTCACTGTTTGCATGTGTTTTTAAGACAGAATATGTGCAGGACTGTATGGGTGGATGAGTGTGTATATGTGTGTGTTAGTGAGTGAATGACTGTCTCACTATTGTCTTTTGTAGTAATGACATATATTTTAATCTAGTGTATGTGAGTTTTGATGTATATAAGTGAGTATATGTGAGAGTAAGAGATTGTAAGAGTTCCTGTTTAAATAAGTATGTGTTTCTATAAGTGATTGTTTAAGAGAGTAAGTATGTGCAAGTTTCCTTTGAAGTAAGGAGGTAGTGTGTGTAAAGTTGTATATGCAAATAAGTGGATGTTCAATAATTTATTTGCATGTGTGAGTATGTGTGTGAGTAACTTTTGGATGACTGTCGGTGTATAACAGGATGTATAGATGTATCACTACATATGATGAGTGAATATATGTATGAGTGACTATATAGAACTGTTGGTGAATGAGTGGATGTGTATATAGATGGTAGAATTACTGAATTGGTTGTTGTAACTGGTATGGGTATCTCCATTTTTTTGAAAATGTTAGTTTCTATTTTTAAATATGTGTTTCAAGGGTTACATTACACTAAAAGGAGGTCTGTCATCTGTCACAAGGATGGTGTCATAAGTGATGTCATGAGTGATGTCACTGACGATGTCATGAGTGATATAATATGTGACGTCATCAGCAGTGCATTGCAGGCGCGCAAGTTATAGTGAGTCCAACTAACTATAATGTTGGGATTTCTATGGTTTTATGTCAGTAAAATTTCCAGCTAACTATAACTGGTGTGAAACCTATGTTTTTTTCAGTGAATATATATGTATAAGGGACACCAAAGACTTTTTGACCAAGATCCAGGAGCTAACATGGGACCCTGGGCACTTGCTTATGGTCTTAGACATAACTAGTCTCTACACCTGCATTGACCATAGGCAAGGTCTCGAAGCTGTCAAGCATGCCTTGGAACAACGCCAAATGAAATACGCTAGGCATAATGAAATGATTGTAGAGTTCATTGAATTCTGTCTGACACATAACATCTTCCTTTTTGAGGACCAGTTATATATACAAACATCAGGAGCGGCGATGGGTACCTGCTTCGCCCCCAGCTACGCGAACTTGTTCGTCGGCTGGTGGGAGGAGCGGGTACCCAGGAGCTGCACAGTTGGGACAGATACAGGGCATGTGATATGCTGGCATCGTTATATCGACGATTTGTTTATCGTCTGGAATGGAGGGGTGGAAACAGCTGAGGAATTTATTAAAATTCTTAACAACAACTACCTCAATCTACACTTTTCCGGCTCGGTCAGCCCGGTGGCAACTGAGTACCTAGATCTGAAAGTGTACATTGACAGAAATCATCTGCACACTACTCTATATAGAAAAGACACTGCTGGCAATTCGACACTCTTTGCCAGCAGCAGCCATCCCACCCAGTTGAAAAACAGCATCCCCTATGGAGAGCTACTCAGACTCCGTAGGAATTACTCTAAGGACTCCGATTTCGAGGCGGCTGCCTCGGAATGCCTAGAGAGATTCTCCATGAGGGGTTATGGTAACACCTTACTAAAAAACACTCTTAAAAAGGTGAGGAAAATAGAGAGAGCAACACTTTTGGCTACAGACGATCCCAGTGTGGGAAGGAATAAAAAATCCAACAAAAAGAATGGTAAATTCAGACTGATTACCCCTTATTCATCGGGGGCCAAAGATTTGAAAGCAATGCTGAATAAGAACTGGCACATACTACTAACTGATAGTGTACTTAAGGATGACTTACCCGCTCATCCTTTAATTACATTCAGCAGGGCGAGATCATTAAGTGATATGTTGGTCTCGAGCCACTTAGATAAACCAACGCCAAAAACTAACTCCCTGAAGCAACTGGCGGGCTTCTTTCCTTGTGGCCACTGCAAGGCATGTACCGGCAGCAGACGAGTGTTAACATACAACATACCAGACACCGGTAACCAAGTGCCTATTAAGCGGTTCATTACATGCAGTTCCCAGTTTGTAGTCTACTGTCTAGTGTGCCCGTGTTGCCTATGCTACATAGGCAGCACTATCTAGGAACTCAAACTGAGGATCCTGGAGCACCAACGGGCAATCGAGAAAGTAGACATCGCGTATCCGGTTGCCCGGCATTTTGCAGAAGAACACAATAAAGACCGCACTAAACTCCGATTCTTTGGATTGGACATTGTTCCGCCCAATGTAAGAGGAGGTGACCGGTTGAGGAGACTCCGTAGACTGGAATCTAGATATATTGTAGACCTGTCTACCAAACATCCGGGAGGATTGAATAGTGGCGAGGAATTGTCATGTCATCTGGGAAAGTAAGATCATAGCAATGACAAATTCCCTCTCTAAGGTATCTCCTGCAAACTGTCTATCTAGGAACAACCTGTATATAATGTATATAGTGTATTTCGGTAACACCAAAGCTTTCACCATTCGATGTTGGAATGAACTAGAGAATATACCTGTGTATGAATTAACTTTTCTTTTAAACCTTCTTTGTCTTCACCTTTTTTCTAAATTTCTTGTCTTCTTTCTTCGCTTGAGAAAACTATCTTCTTCACTCTTTCTTTTTCTTCTCTCTCTAACCACTCTGTATATCCTGACGTGTCATGGAAAAGTTGTAATTATGTATATATGTATATTATAAATAAGTGTATATACGATCAGAAATTGCCAGTATGAGACCAAGATTTGATGGATAATGTTTGTCTACACTGGGCACTGCATTGTGGGATCACAAAGCTGTAGTGAAAACTAACCCTGAGTAGCCCTATGACGTAATGTAGTATCCCTAGTAGCCGATTTGCCTTGAGTCTCTTGATCTTTCTGTTTGATTTGGACATTCCATCGATATATGCTGCACGTCATGTTCTATTCCCTCCCCTTTCTTTCTTCCCCTTCCTTCAACCCTATCCTTCCCCTTTTCTTTCTTTCTTCCCCTTCGCTCAACCCTATCCTCCCCACCTCCCCTTCCTTCCCCCTCCCCTCTTTTCTTTTCTTTTTCTTTCTTTCTTTTTTAGGATGGCTATCCCCTTGCTAGAGTAAACTTTGACTAACTTTTTGACAAATTTGATAGATTCTTGATAAATACTTTTAGGGAATGAATTTCCTCGCCTAATCCTGAAGAAAATCTAGGATGAATCTTTTGATGAATTTTGTATTTATGTCACATTATTCTTACTCCATGTCTTTGAGCCTTTGTTGTTTATTTGAATATTTGTGTGTATGTATGGCATTGCACAATTCAACATAGGACACTAGCCGATCCACGGCTTAATTCAAATGTGAAAACCTACGAATGTATTATATTATATCCCTGCTTGGACATAACACCTTTCCAAGATGGGGCCCATTGTGGCACACACGGGTGAAGTCCTATGTTTATGTTAATGCCTATTCACTTTTTCATTTAATGGGATGTTTGTTAATCAACAAGTGACACACTGACAAAGGCTAACGCCGAAAAGCGTCTGTGCTTTTTCTGTTCCCATAAGAATAAATCACCTTGATAAACTCTTGGTCTACGAGTGCTGCCTCTTTCTTGCCAAACTGAGGAGGGTCTCGAGCGACATATATATATATATATATATATACATATAAATATATATATATATATATTAACTACTGGCGGTCGCCAGTAGGTATATATAGTTAGGATTTTTTCTCTATGGGATTTTTGAAAATTCTATGTCTAATAACTTTGGCGTTTGTGGACGGAATTGGCTGAAATGTTCAGGAAAATGGAACATTTTGTTTCTGAGCAGCACCTGACAATTTGGGGGGGTTTCATCAAGGGGGGGCCGAGAAAAAAGGGGGGTCCCAAAACGCGTTTTTCCCATGTTAATTTCCATAGGGCGGTTGGCCTCACTTTTAGCTCGAACGGCTGAATGGATTTGCACGAAACTTGGCAAAATTGTAGGGACTGTTAGCCCGATGTGCCTTTGCTAGGTCTCAATATATGTGCTCCAGTGGATTTTGAGTAATTTAGGTTCAAAAAAAGATATATATCTGGGCGGAGCCTAACCACACATCTGATCTGATTGGCTGTCAGCACTTCATCCAAGAAGTGTTGGCAGCCATCTTGGGACCAATATACATGATAGCACCTCATTAAAAAGCATTGTAGTTAATAGAGGGTTTTAGGACTTTAGTTACATTATAAATCATTTGTTGATGGTACCATACTCGTTTTAGGAATTGTGGTGGGTTCTAAGGTGATTTTACCATGTGAAAAAACCTTCTGCTGTGATATCATGAATATTGTTTGAAAGAAAACTAATATCTCATGATTTTCCCACAGTGGTTTGGAAGGGGATCTATAAGCTAAACTGAAAGCATATTTTCTGTAAATTCACATTATCTTTCTCAGTCATGTGAAAATGAAGTCTGACATTCTCAGTAAAACATGTACATCCAACAAGGACAGAGACTGTCAGTTGATTCCTTTGTGTTCTACTGCAGCCTCCTAGAGTGTTCTAAAGAACAACTAGAGCGCTAACAGTCCTACTTATTACAAAGGTATGGCACACCTGAAGCCATCTTGATTGGAATAAAGTGGTAACTCTTAAAAGATTTAATTTAAAAAGAAACAACATGAGGGGGTATATTTTGCCATAGAAAGTATGATTAGTGCTGCAGAATGAAAAATTAGGGCACATTTTGAGTGACTTCTCAAATCCTTTTCTATTTCATTAAAACATTCTGATATGCAGTCTCCCAAAATGGCCACCAGAGACAAAAGAGCCCAAATGTAGCCCAAATATCACCCAGATGTAGCCCAAGTATAGCCCAATGACAGAATGTCCCAGAGTGTTCTAAAGAACAACTAGAGCGCTAACAGTCCTACTTATTACAAAGGTATGGCACACCTGAAGCCATCTTGATTGGAATAAAGTGGTAACTCTTAAAACATTTAATTTAAAAAGAAACAACATGAGGGGGTATATTTTGCCATAGAAAGTATGATTAGTGCTGCAGAATGAAAAATTAGGGCACATTTTGAGTGACTTCTCAAATACTTTTCGATTTCATTAAAACATTCTGACATGCAGTCTCCCAAAATGGCCACCAGAGACAAAAGAGCCCAAATGTAGCCCAAATATCACCCAGATGTAGCCCAAGTATAGCCCAATGACAGAATGTCCCAGAGTGTTCTAAAGAACAACTAGAGCGCTAACAGTCCTACTTATTACAAAGGTATGGCACACCTGAAGCCGTCTTGATTGGAATAAAGTGGTAACTCTTAAAACATTTAATTTAAAAAGGAACAAAATGAGGGGGTATATTTGGCCATATGAATTATGATTAGTGCTGCAGAAAGAAAAATTAGGGCACATTTTGAGTGACTTCTCAAACCCTCTTCAATTTCATTAAAAAATTCTGACATACAGTCTCCCAAGATGGCCACCAGAGACAAAAGAGCCTAAATGTAGCCCAAATATCACCAAGATGTACCCCAAGTATAGCCCAATGACAGAATGTCCCAGAGTGTTCTAAAGAACAACTAGAGCGCTAACAGTCTTACTTATGACAAAAGTATGGCACACCAGAAGCCATCTTGATTGGAATGAAGTGGTAAGTCTGAAAACACTCAATTTAAAAAGGAACAACATGAGGGGGTTAATTTTGCCATAGAAAGTATGATTAGTGCTTCAGAAAGAAAAATTAGGGATCATTTTGAGTGACTTCTCAAATCCTCTTCTATTTCATTAAAGAAATTCTGACATGCAGACTGAAACATGCACTTTGAATACCAGCAGCAGACGTCCCTGGTGAGCAGTAGCTTTACTACAGTGATCTAATGTGCAACTAGAGTGCTAACATTCAGAATTTATGGCAAATGTGTGACACATCCGAATGCCTTCTTGATGGAACCAAAGTCAACAAGCATTGAAAATGCAATAGATCTCGCCCTCGTTTAAGTTAAAGCCATTCTGTTTGTAATGAGGTGGCTTTTTAGCTTTGCTTTTATTAGTGTTTTTTCAACTTTCATGTAAATAACATGCATCTGTATGCATATAAGTATATGTATGCATGCATTTATGTTTGTATTTATATAGATATACAGATGATATATGTTTATATATGTATGTATGTATATATATTCACTGAAAAAAACATAGGCTATAGACCATATATAGTTAGGAATTAGCATTTACAAGACCTTGAAAATTCACTGAAAAAACCATAGGTTATGGACCATATATAGTTAGGAATTAGCATTTACAAAACCTTGAAAATTCACTGAAAAAAACATAGGTTATAGACCATATATAGTTAGGAATTCGCATTTACAAAACCTTATTTTACTCACACAAAACCATTGAAATTCCATATATAGTTAGTTGCACTAACTATATATCGCGCACCCGCAATCCACTGCTGATGATGTCACATATTATATCATTCATGACATGGTCAGTGACATCACTGATGACATCACTGATGACATCTCAAATGACATCACTGATGACATCTCATTTGACATTACTGATCACATCACTGATGATATCATTCATGTGATAATACGATGAACCTCTTCAGACTCTAATATAACCTTAGATACAATCAGTGTAAACAGACACTCACAGACTGTCACTCATCCATGGAGTTACTCACACACCTAGTCAGTCATGCAAAGAATCAATCACACCTCCATTTCCTCAACTATACAGTTATACAAACTTTACTTATTCAAACATATACTAACACATATTTACTCTCTTATACAATCCCTGATACAAGTTCACAATGATCCATACAGCCACTCACACATTCACTGGCTCTTATGCACAGTTATTTATATATGTCAACTCTCACATGTACTGTGTTTTACATATGTACTTACTTTGACATGTAGCACTGAGATATCCATTCACTCACCAATACACTCATGCACACAGTCAACCGCCCATACAGCTGTTTCCACATGCACTTTTGAAACCATACATCTAGTGAATCAACTGCTCACACATCTATGCACAGAGTCATACACCTCCCAGCCACCCACACACACACTCAGTCTCCCATACAAATACTTGGGCAACCAATCAATAACCCATATATTTACTCATATAGCTACATATCAACACATGCAACAGTTTACAGAACAACAGACATAATGATGCACAAATTAAGACAGTTTAGTCACTAACCCATGCACTCAGTGAGACACATTAAATCACTCACTCATACAGTCAGTCATGCACCTACTAAATCCTTCATCCAGACACTTATACATCCACTCATTCTTCAATATGTAAGACATATTTTAACTTTACAGAAACATACAGTCACTGGATGTTGTCATCAGTGATGTCATCAGTGATGTCATTTGAGATGTCATCAGTGATGTCATCAGTGATGTCACTGACCATGTCATGAATGATGTAATATGTGACATCATCAGCAGTGGATTGGGGGTGCGCGATATATAGTTAGTGCAACTAACTATATATGGAATTTCAATGGTTTTGTGTGAGTAAAATAAGGTTTTGTAAATGCGAATTCCTAACTATATATGGTCTATAACCTATGGTTTTTTCAGTGAATATATATATACATATAAATATATATGCCAAACAAAAAGTCTCTCGTTTCCGGAGCCCAAAACCCTTCAGGGCGGCCATAATGAAATGGGCACGAGAAGCCCACAAAGCACTTGCCATGCAAAACAAACGTATTGAGGCCCAATACCGCAGTTTCAGGATGCCACTCAGTCCAGCAGCGCCTGCTTCCCTTTTCCCCTAACGTTTCGGCTGAATGCCTTGCTCACAGGAGGAAGAAGACACCAACGTGAGCTTGGGCGTGCTTTAAAACAGATTTTTTTCACATGACTTCACTTTCAAAAACATCAACTCCCATAGTGCAGTATTTGTTCATATAGCTGTTACTGTTGGAAGTCCTTATTTCAAGCCTAGTTTTGCCTTGATACTTGAAAACTGCACTGATGTTAAAATAGTTCAATTTTAAACAAAGTTAGTCAGGTGTTATGCCGCAGTGTTTCCATTCTGCGTGCGACCGGCAGACACCATTACCTGCAGCACGATCTTTGCAGAAATCATCTTGCTAGAATCCCTTCCACATGCATTCCGTTTTCGCTGATTAGCGTATCCTCTGTAGGTCGGGTGCATGAGTGAGTGAGGCTCCTCAATCAATTAAATGCCAAAACAAAAAGCCTCTCGTTTCCGGAGCCCAAAACCTTCCAAAGTTGCCCAGCAGTTCTAAGGACGGACACAGACTGCAAGCCGCTGTAAAGCCTTTAATAGGTACAAACGTGCAACAACATGCCGAATCCATTTAGCAGCTGTCATGTCGATGACCCTGATGTCTTCCAGAGGTTCATTCCTCCTTCCTCAGAGGCTCGACAGTTTAGAAGTGTGCAAGCTCTGACACACCCCCTTTAAGATGAGCTCCGCTGATGCGGTGTTCTCATTGATACCTGGGCTCTGTAGTCCGTGTCAGCATAATTAGACCCCTGATAGGTGCACTGAATATCACTGCTGGTTTTTCAAGCCCTTAGATGAGCCCCAGCATGGAGGCACACTTTCAATCCTTGCTTACAGTCCCAAACAAAACAGCCAGGTAAATCCAAAGCTACATGGCCCCAATTTTCTTCGGGGTGGTGCATCCTCTACAGCAGGACTACAGCAAGTAAATTCACGCTTGAAAAACCAGCAGTCTGTGTGCGCCCTTAAAACTGTTGGGCAACTTTGGAGCGTGAATATATATATATATATATATATATATATATATATATATATATATATATGAAGCAGTACTCGTCTGGCGCGCCCCGCGCCCCCAATTAGTAATTCAATTGGATTTAACAAACGAGGAGCTGAACCCGATTTTGGTGCCAAACAAAAGGGTGCTTTATTTATGCATCTTGCTTAGCTCGCCCTCCAGCAACTTTGTGGCTGGTGCTGGCGGCGGGGTTCGGGACGCCCTCGCGATTAGTAAAAAATGTTTGAAAGGTACAGTAGAAAGGATAAGGTCATGTTTTGCAAAGCAACCACACCTGCTGTTTGCATTTGCAACATTGTGTAGTGAACTCTAAAATATGGTGAACTTGTGACTTGTCAGTTAAGTTGAATGTTCCATGAACTGTTACTATGGAAAGTGGCATTAAGCAGAAAGGGTGAAGAAGTCAGTTGCTAACGGTTATTATGTGGAACCAATAGAAATGTGTTTTACAATTTGAAAAACTCTGGGAAGCTATGTTATTTGTTGCTTATATGTATTTGTATGGAGAAAGAGAGGGAAACCTTGCCATTACTGGTTTTACCTTGCTAAGTCTAGGATTATATTGATTGTGTGTAAAAGAAAATCCTGTCACGAGGTCGAACTTAGAACAGACGTAAAGATTACCAAGAGCATACAAACCACACAGGTTAGGAAGGGAAGTTGGTACAATGTAGCCTGTTTAAATAAGAAAAGAGAACTAAGGCGAGAACAGAGCAGTTTGCGTAAAAAATTTGATAAATCTAGAGCTGAATATCTTGTAAATTAAAGAAAGAATACACTATGCTTCTTTATAGTACAAGAAGAGCCCATAAGGACAACTTCTGGGGGAAACTGCTGGAGGCAATAGAATCCAAGAATATACGATTATTCTGGAGTCTAGTCCGTTCAGCAACTGGTGCCTCAGCTGCTTCAATGATCTGCGTGGTAGATGAGGGTGCCTGGGAAGTTTATCTGAAAGAACCATACCCTCCGGGGAGAGAAACCGAAGAGGAAGTACAAGGGGACTGGAGAGGTTTAGTAGATGACCTAAAACCAGACTTCTCAGAAGAAAATGTACTTAATACGATAAAAACCCTAAATGTAACAAGAGCCTCAGGCCCAGATAACCTGCCTGCCCTGATAATTAAATCACGGACATCTTGGTGGGCTAAATTATTCTCCCAAATGTTCTTAGTAATCCTAGAATCAGGGATAGTTCCAAGCAATTGGAAGGGTGCGATCATTCGACCGATCCACAAAAAAGGGGACATCAACGCACTAAGGAACTACAGACTTATCAACCTACTTAATATTGGAGAAAAAATATTTGCTAAAATAATATTAGGTAGGTTAAAGACTTGGGCAGAAGAGAGAGCAATTATTCCAGTGGAACAAGGTGGGTTCAAAGAAGGCCATTCTACAATAGACCACTGCTTTGCCCTATGGGCTTTGGCCCGGAAATCAATAGAACAAAATGGGAAGTTGTATTGTTGTTTCGTTGATTTTTGGGCCACGTTTGACTCTGTGGACCGAAGTAAACTCTGGGAGGATCTGTCAGGATATGGAATCCCGGATGGCTTATTGATAATCTTGAGAGACCTTCACAGAGGGAATTGGGCCCAGGTTATCAGAGATTCGCATGGGTCATTAACTCACTCTTGGCACCCCTGTTATTTTCAATCTTTCTGGCAGATCTCCCTGCGACACTTGAAGTAGAAAGAAGCGCAAGCCCTAGAATGAGCGGGTATAAAGTGCCTTGTCTTCTATATGCTGATGACCTAGTTATCCTGGACCAAACAGAAATAGGACTTCAAAGGAAACTAAATGTTTTTAAAAGCTATTGTGATAGGAAAATTCTGACTGTAAATATGGAAAAAACTAAGGTTTTATGTTTTGGAAAGAGTAAGAAGAACTTTAATTGGTTTTTGGGTAATGATAAACTTGAGGCAGTCAAGGAATATAGATATCTAGGCCTCTGGTTTAATAGTGCGCTAAAATGGCGCACCCTTTTGGAGGCCCAAAGAGCCAAAGCTTTTTCATCCACATGTGGGTTGAAAAGGTTTAACAAAGAATATGGTGACATGATTCATAAAGCAATGTTAAAGGCATTTGGAGCAATGATTCCCCCCTAAGTTTTGTATGGGGCTGAGGTGTTATACTTGAGCGGTAAACATGAGTGGGACCAGGAAGAGGGAAAAATCTTTAAAATGCTATTGTCCTTACCGAACTGTACTATGATTCAAGCAATAAGAATGGAGCTAGGGCTAACCTCATGGACCGTACAATCCCAAATGGCCCTGGTAAGATTTTGGAAGCGCCAAGACCCAGGAGTGACACTAAAGGTCTCACAATGGTGTAGAGATGAGATCCAAATAAGTAATCTTGTCTGGGCAAAGGATGTGAGTAAAACTCTCCAGAAAGTAACAGGGCGTCTTAATGTAAAATTCTCCCAGGACGCCTTGATAGCCGATTTTACTAAGAAAACTCTTAGGGAACAAGGCCAGTCACTCTCCAGGGCGCAGGACTTAGCTTATATGTCAGAGAAAAAATCAGTCCAGTGGTTAAAAAAGTCATGGGTTAACGATGGCTGGTTCCCGTATTTGGACATACTGCCCAACCAGTTCTGAGATATGAAATTCTTAAAACCCGGGTTGGGGTTAACCCTTGGAAGATAGATGGAAAATTAAAGCCTGCACTGATTGGCCCAGAAGGTAACTGTAACTGTGGGCTCGCCCCAAGACATGAGATGCTGCATATTTTACTTGATTGCTTATTTGTACACAATATAAGGAAATTGTTTTTACGTCCTATATTCCTATCACATAAGATAACCTCACGTGCCCAGGCGATCTGCCTACTTACCGATATGCCCACATTAGAAATTGCAATTGGACTAGGTACATTTTTGAAGGGTTTAAAAGAATTTGGAAGGGAGATTTTGAAGGAGGGGCACTGATTTTTTTAAAAGTTATTTTAAAGTTTTTATAAAATTCAAATGTTTTAATTTTATTCTTTTAGCGATTATGAGATTTCTGTAAAAATAGGGTGCATCGTATGTTGCATTTCTGAGGGTGCCACCCACTTTTAACTTTCCAATAACAAGCTTTAAATTTTATCTATTTTAGATGTTGTAGAATTTTGTCTGTTCGTACTCCTCTTGATCCTGATTGTGTGTGTTCTGTACTGTTTAAAAGACCATGGTCTAAATAAACAAGTTTTTCTCTCTCTCTGTCACGTGTTTGTGAGATTTTTCATTGAACACATTTATTTGCAAGGTGAGTTATAAATTTGTTAGGTTTATCTAAATAAAAAAATGTTTCAAGAAGGAGGCCAAAACCTTCCTCATGGGGAAATTCCTCATCTAATGCCTGACCACAACCACCACCCTGTGCCAAATGAATCTAAGACTATTGCTCCTCTCCCAGCTCACCTTATTCTCCCCGCCGAGAATACATGGGACAATT
Organism: Lissotriton vulgaris; assembly: GCF_964263255.1. Classification (NCBI taxonomy): domain Eukaryota; kingdom Metazoa; phylum Chordata; class Amphibia; order Caudata; family Salamandridae; genus Lissotriton; species Lissotriton vulgaris. The sequence goes on from NC_141691.1 coordinate 1,478,005,954, forward strand.
GTTTTCTTTTCTGACTCTAACTTTGATTGTAACCAACACCTGTATCCCCTTTTACCCTATGTTCTCAACACCCCGGCCCCTCGCCATCCTTTTGTTGTGTTCTGTACTGTTTAAAAGACCATGGTCTAAATAAACAAGTTTTTCTCTCTCTCTGTCACGTGTTTGTGAGATTTTTCATTGAACACATTTATTTGCAAGGTGAGTTATAAATTTGTTAGGTTTATCTAAATAAAAAAATGTTTCAAGAAGGAGGCCAAAACCTTCCTCATGGGGAAATTCCTCATCTAATGCCTGACCACAACCACCACCCTGTGCCAGATGAATCTAAGACTATTGCTCCTTCCCCAGCTCACCTTATTCTCCCCGCCGAGAATACATGGGACAATTGTTTTCTTTTCTGACTCTAACTTTGATTGTAACCAACACCTGTATCCCCTTTTACCCTATGTTCTCAACACCCCGGCCCCTCGCCATCCTTTTGATTGTTTGATTTTGTATATCTCTGCATTTTAAACGTTTTGCTTGTCCACCACTGTATACCATGTAAAGCGCTCTAATACCCTCACGGGTCAAGTTCGCGCTCTATAAAACACAAAATAATTTAATTTAAGACTGTGTTGTTTGAAATATATTATTAAATGTAGAGATGTATATTGGAGTTTGTTTCATCGTACTTAAATGTGTTTCAAAAAGAGTCTGTACAGTAATATGTGTATTTATTAAGATGATTTATTGATGTTATTAATTAGGATTTTTTTAAGTCTATACGAAGGTGTAGTTTAATGATGCAGCATATTTTTAGGTAGTTGGTTGAAGATACAGCACAAATGTGTAGTTTGAAAGATGTTCATTGAAGGTGTAGTTTATTACGTTTCATTTTCCCGAACTTGTGACCTGCCTGTTTAGTTGAATGTTCCATGAACTGTTACTAAGGAAACTGGCATTAAGCAGAATGGGGGTAGAAGTCCCTTGCTAAGGGTTATTATGTTTAACCAATAGATGTGCTCCTGCCTGACAGTTCAGACAAAGGAGCTTTCAACCCTAATGTTAGTGTCATCTGCTTGCATTCAGGCAATGTGATGAGGCTTGTTGGGGGTGGGGTGGGATTTGTGCGACTTTGGGATTCATGTTTGACATGTCTTGCATGTGGCAAATGTGCGGCAACACTGTGTGTTACGTTGCCTTACAGCTGCTTCTCCCGCCCTTTGAGCCTATTTACTTGTGTGCGCTGCGCGGTTGCATCACTTGCACTCCTTCAGCACACCATTGTCATGCTTTTCTGTGCATGTCCACAAGCCTGACAATGACACACTGATGTTGGCCGTTGAAGGTGGGCAGCCACGTGAGTGTAGGCCTATGATAAGTATAGGGCGGACCCAGATGTAGAGTTCATGCCTGGCTGAAGTCACGCTGTGAGCAGGGCTAGGCATGTGGATCATGGTGCAGCAATACAGATACACACAACACTTGGCATGTATGAGCCAAGACCCTGAGCCGTCTTGCGCTCCTTCATTTCTCTGTACATGCGAGCCTGCACTACAAGTGCATGCTACATTGCAACATTGTCAATTGTGTGCCAGGTGGCGCCGGCAGTAAAGCACAGACACACATTAGTTACTTCCTTGTCCAGTCCAGAACTGAACCATGGCCAGAGCCCTGGGCAAATTCTGCACACATGTATGCTGTACTGGCGTATGCCGGCTCTGCCCACTCCGCTTACGCTTACAGGTGGGGACAACAAAGCTGCATGTGCAAGGTCTAAGCCACTGCCTGAGGTAACATGGTTGCGTCCACTGTCCACAACACTACAAGCACCAGCAGTATATGTCCACATGGCCAGGTCTGTGCTCTGCATAGTGAGGTCTGTCCAGCACATCACCGCCACACTTGACATTGTGTGCATTCTTATTCATGGGTGACTTGCCTCCTTCACACATACATGGTTCCCACCTCTCCCAACATTCAGCTATTGTGTTTCTGAGGGGCCATGCCGTTTTGGAATGTCCACTCTCCTGTTCTGTGCTGCCTCAGTGGTAGTCGGGGGGACTGGTCTTGGGGGTGGTGGCGGTGGGTGCTGTGGCCCTCTTGGGTGTCCGAGCTGCATGATCAGTAGCTCCATGAAATGGGTGGGTCTTCAGATATGGCTCTGGGCTGGGCTCCCTTTCATACTGTAGGTTGTCATCCTGCTTTACACCAGTAAAAGGCAGGTGTTAAATTCCTACTGCTTATGCGGCTAATCGCCTGTTTTTGGATTGCATCGCAGATTTGGCTGGTCGTTGAAAATGTCTCGAAGTGGTGTTTTCATGTTTTTTTACATGGGAACGCATATTCTGCAAATCATTAGCGTTAGTTGTCGCTCTCATCTGTGGTAATGTGTTTATCGGAAGCTATCGCAGGAAAACTGGCGATAGCACCAGGTTGTGAATGGGACAATAATTATTTCGCCACTTTTGCTGCGCTAAAGTGCCGATAACTCAGCGATAAGTCCTTTAGAATACTTCCTATTGTTTTTTTTGTCCGGGTTCGCGCACGCAGCCACTTAAAAAAAATAAAAATGTGTTTTTCCCTTGGGGTCCTTGTGGGATTCTCTGAGCAAGCCTAGGGGGTCAGGGTGTTTGTAACCTGCCCGCTTATCTTGTTTTTTCACCTTTTTTTAAATTTATTTCTTGTGATTCGCATATAGCTACAACAAACTCCTAATAAACACAAGGGCTTGTTTTAGAGCCACCCTATTACCCAACAGTGGGGACTTATCACCACGTTATCATCACTTTAGCGCAGCAAAAGTGGCGAAAGAATAATCGCACTGTATAGGTTTCACGGTGCACACCTTCTTTATTTCAATCTCAGTTGTTTTAATCATTTTAGTCGTCTTCTGTTGCGTGCTTCCCCGAAAAAACGTGGACAGCCCTGCCACGTTATTTGAATATAACGCACTGGAAGGAGGAGTGATGCCACCCCTCGCCGGGTGCACTGCTTTACTGTCCAGGCATCACAAATTATGCCACACGTTAAATCTTTTGTTGTCTTCTTCTTTATTTAAATCACAATAATCCACATCTTGTTACATTCATCTTATTTTCACATCTTTTCGCTCTGTCACAAGCGGGAACGCTTACATCTAGCTTTATTCTAAATGAGGCAGAAATGCTAATCCAAGCCTTCTTCTGCGCCACGATTGCACATGTAAGTTTTGTTCATGTTCATTAAAATCCATATACCCAATGCATTTCGGGCCTTTGAGTTTGGCCCTTCGTCAGGGGTTATCTAGAATGCAAAATACATAATTAACTCTATGTTCCCCTCAGTGATACTGCATCTTAAATTCTCATGACATCTTTATCAAAACAGAGTTGTTACTGAAACTAACGTTTTCCCGCTAATAAACGTAGCCTACCACTACTCATTATCCTGAATACTTCTACTCCCTTCCATGTCTTTCCACCTTGTTGTTATATTCCCTATGTGTCCCAAAGCCTCCCACGTCATCTGTCTACCCTTGTCCCCCCTCCAGAATGCTCCTTCCTGTGTGCGCTTCTAACCACGTGCTGATATTCCATTACTTAATGCACATTTCACCATTCTTTTTCGTCATTTGCTTATGCGTACCTTTTTGCTAAATAATCACGTTCTCGTCCTTGCGTCTGCTGTCCCGTCAGACTTCTGTTAAACTCCTACGCTTTTCAATGTGCACCCGCCTTCTTGAGCCTAAAGATATTCCCGCCCCTCTGTTGCACCTGTGCGTGGTTAAACCACCACCCTTCCTTCTTTCGCGCTGTTGTTACACCATCCCCTCTTCGTCACTGCCTACAGGCCCCATGTTGCAGTTCGTGTTCCGTTCTAAATACCCGGCATCCTTAATCCACACTACTAACTTTCCGAAGTTCACCACATCAATGTATTCAACATAATTACCCCGCCCTCCCATAGATGTCAACTAACGTTAGTTTACGCCTTGATATGCGAGGTGTATGTTATTCGTCCCCCAAATTACCATGTAATCCACTTACAATAACACTGATAAGACATATAACGTTCTCTTTGTACCATGCTTAATTCATGAACCCAATGAAAGTTGTTGCGAACAACTGGTGAACCATCGTCCTGCTTGTGACATTTTTAATCTTTCATCAAATTTTATCAAATGTCTGCGGTGGGTGCTCCGAAGTATTTGGGCTGTAAAATGTCAAACTGCACTGTATAGGTTTCACGGTGCACACCTTCTTTATTTCAATCTCAGTTGTTTTAATCATTTTAGTCGTCTTCTGTTGCGTGCTTCCCCGAAAAAACGTGGACAGCCCTGCCACGTTATTTGAATATAACGCACTGGAAGGAGGAGTGATGCCACCCCTCGCCGGGTGCACTGCTTTACTGTCCAGGCATCACAAATTATGCCACACGTTAAATCTTTTGTTGTCTTCTTCTTTATTTAAATCACAATAATCCACATCTTGTTACATTCATCTTATTTTCACATCTTTTCGCTCTGTCACAAGCGGGAACGCTTACATCTAGCTTTATTCTAAATGAGGCAGAAATGCTAATCCAAGCCTTCTTCTGCGCCACGATTGCACATGTAAGTTTTGTTCATGTTCATTAAAATCCATATACCCAATGCATTTCGGGCCTTTGAGTTTGGCCCTTCGTCAGGGGTTATCTAGAATGCAAAATACATAATTAACTCTATGTTCCCCTCAGTGATACTGCATCTTAAATTCTCATGACATCTTTATCAAAACAGAGTTGTTACTTAAACTAACGTTTTCCCGCTAATAAACGTAGCCTACCGCTACTCATTATCCTGAATACTTCTACTCCCTTCCATGTCTTTCCACCTTGTTGTTATATTCCCTATGTGTCCCAAAGCCTCCCACGTCATCTGTCTACCCTTGTCCCCCCTCCAGAATGCTCCTTCCTGTGTGCGCTTCTAACCACGTGCTGATATTCCATTACTTAATGCACATTTCCCCATTCTTTTTCGTCATTTGCTTATGCGTACCTTTTTGCTAAATAATCACGTTCTCGTCCTTGCGTCTGCTGTCCCGTCAGACTTCTGTTAAACTCCTACGCTTTTCAATGTGCACCCGCCTTCTTGAGCCTAAAGATATTCCCGCCCCTCTGTTGCACCTGTGCGTGGTTAATCCACCACCCTTCCTTCTTTCGCGCTGTTGTTACACCATCCCCTCTTCGTCACTGCCTACAGGCCCCATGTTGCAGTTCGCCCCATTCTCAAGTTGGTGCACACTGCCACATTGCCCACAGGCTGATGTTACTAACACAGCGGACAACCAACATCCCTCCGCAGACAAAGCTGCTAGCTGTGCTTCAATTGTAGGCCTCTGATATCTTCTAACCAACAACTGCCAGATTCGGAGGAATCTCACAGGCAGCCCTAATAAACTTCCTCGCACATATCTTGGATGCATGTCCACAAAATCAACGGCGGGCCCCTGTATCCGCACCACATGCTTGTCCCAATTCATAGTCTTCCTGCGCAAGCAACCCCAACCCCAGCCATTGCCTTGCGCCTCTGTTCTCCAGATCCCAGAATGTTGTTTCTGAAATGGGTGTGCCCCAGGTCATGACGTCCTGTAGTCAACAGTAGTGGAAAAACAGTACTTTATTATAAAAACACAAATTAACAACACAAAAACATCAAACAACGAGTGACATTCCCAACGGGGAACATCATCAGGGCAACTTGTGGATCCAAATAACTGCAGATCGTCCTTGAAATCCCAATACAATTCAATATTCCGAAAGTCTGTATTCAGAAACTTGTTGGATAAATGGTGACAATGGTCAAGCGTTAGTATGGTCACAAACGTAATCTGGTACAATATTTTGCACTTGGACAAACCAGAATGCTTACATGCATGATCAATCCTGCACAAAAAGACCGTAACAGAAGTTTGTGTGGTCGTAAACTTTGTAGGAAAGAAAAGGAAGGTTACGACCACACAAACCTCTGTTACGGTCTCATTATGCAGGATTTATCATACCTGTAAGCATCACGGTTCGTTTCAGGTTGATACACCTGCAGCTTCACTTCACCCACACTGCGTAGGAACAGCTGGAGACCAAGCAATGTAACCACGCCATAGCAGGCTTCCCGCACGTGTTGGGGGCAATTGACGGCACACATGTTGTACTTGTGCCCCCTGCCGACACTGCACACAATCACCGCAACAGAAACCACACACATTTTAACAATGTGCAGGCAAAACTGGACTACCGGGGCCTGTACACTGATGTCGTTGCAAACTTCCCAGGCAGTGTACATGATTCCTACTTCTTCCGAAAGCATCCCAGCCCTGGTCCCCAGACCAGTCCGCCGCCAGCGATGAACGCTCGACCCTGCGCACCCAGACCTCAATTCTTACCTGCCGCCACTGGCGTATCTCCAAGAGGGCCCACCATGTGCCGGAGCAACCTTCTCATCTGTCGCTGAATTCTCCACCATAGGCCCCCAGCGCATCCTGCTGCACTGGGCCGAGGACTCATGTCTGTACAGCCTGCTGCCTTTGGTGTACACATGTTCCAGCTGAGCTCACAATTCAAATCGTGTCTTTATTGCCAGGATGGCGTATTGAGGCTTACGCACCATCGCAGGCTGCACACCCGCTCAGCTCTGGTGGCACTAACTCAGTGCAGCTTAAGTCTTCGCCACGTGACAAGAGACCTGTGTCAGCCAAAATGCCTTGGCTGCCACCATCTCTGTGCACCTCAAGTGATTGCCACGTGGCGGGAGGCCCATGTTGGCCAAAGGGCCTCGGATGCCACCAACTCTGTGTACCTCAAGTCATCGGCACGTTGCGGGAGGCCCTTGTCGCCCAAAGTGCCTCAGCTGCCACCAACTCTGTGCACCTCGAGTCATGGACCCTTTATGATTGAATATCGTGGTGCGGACGCCATCATGTCACCTCCGGTATTGGGGAATGTGATGTGGTGGGTCCCTAGGCCCTCATGCATAAATAATAACCACACGGAGACACACAAACAAATAGTGGAAATGGCATCGAGCATGTGTGCCTAGCCCTTATTATTGGCAGGGTCACATGTCCTGTGACACCTGTGCTAGATTGATGTGTTGTGGGTGTAAACCAGCCCTAAGGGAGTGGCGTTGGCATGCTGACAACTAGACCTGTGATCAGGAGATCACTACAGAGACGACCTAGGACATGTTGCGTTGTCATCCCCCCACTGTAAGCGTAAGCGGAATGGGCCGGCTTGGAGTATGCCAGTCCAGCATAGGGGTGTGAACAATGACCCCGAAGCTCTGGGCGTGGTTCCATCCTGGGCATGACAAGGAAGTTACTAATGGGTGTGTCTCTGTTGTTGTGTCGGCGCCAACCGCAGCGCAATCGATAATGTTGCACCCTGTGACTTAAGTCCCACAACATAAGCAACATGGACGTAAGGGGGAATCAGTGAACCTACATTCGTCCATACTTCTACACTTGAATGATCATAGACATCTGTGTGAATTTGAATGTGTAATGCATATGCACATTCAGTGGAGTGTTGTCTTAAGGTATTTTCTGCTCTTGTTTTTGGTATAGCCAGTACTATGTACTCATCCAATCACTCAGCCAATTCCGAAGCACTTATAAATTCACCAGGCATTCTCCTTGCTGTACTCTAATAATTCAGTCAGTACCCATGTACTCATGTAATGACCAAGGCACTAACACATGCACTGCTACAATCCTCTTTACACTACCCATGCAGTTCTCTAACCAACTACACACTACTCATTCGCTACTTCAATTCCCCGGGTAGTACCCAAGCAGTCTAGCAAACACCTTGTCACTCCCCATGCATTCCTCCAATCATCCAGCCAGTATTAGATACTTATCCAATCACTCTGTCAATTCTCAAGTACTTATAAATTCACCATGCACGATCCTTGCAGTACTCTAATCATTTAGTCAGTACCCATGTACTCATGCAAAGACCCAGGCACTAACACATGCACTGCTACAAACCTCTGTGCACTACCCATGCAGACCTCTAACCACCTACACACTACTCATTCACTCTTCAATTACCTAGGTAGTTCCCATGCAGTCCAGCAATCACCCTGTCACTCCCCATACACTCCTCCAATCACCCAGCTGGTACCATGTACTTATCCAATCACTCTGCCAATACCCAAGCACTTATACATTCGCCATGCACTCTCCTTGCAGTACTCTAATCATCCAGTCAGTACTCATGTACTCATGCAATGACCCAGGCATTAACACATGCACTGCTACAAACCCCTGTGTACTACCTATGCAGTCCTCTAATCACCTACACACCACTCATTCTCTCCTTCAAATCCCCAAGTAGTACCCATGCAGTGCAACAATAACCCTGTCACTCCCCATGCACTCCTCCAATCACCCAGTCAGTACTACATTCGTTCCCAATCACTCCACCAATACCCAAGCACTTATAAATTCACCATACACTCTCCTATGCAGTCAGTACCCATGTACTCAAGCAATGATCCAGGCACTAACACATGCACGGCTAAAATCCCCTGTGCACTACCCATGAAGTCCTCTAACCACGTACACACTACTAATTTTCTCCTACAATTACCTAGGTAGTACCCATGCAGTCCAGCAATAAGCCTGTCACTACCCATTCACTCCTCCAATCACTCATCCAGCACCAAATACTTATCCAATCACTCCGCCAATACCCAAGCAGTTATAAATTCATCGTGCACTCTCCTTGCAGTACTCTAATCATCCCGTCAGTACCCATGTACTCATACAATGACCCAGGCACTAACACATGCACAGCTACAATACCCTGAGCACTACCCATGCAGTCCTCTAACCACCTATACACTACTCATTCATTCGGTGCACAGACAAAATATCGTCTCCAAAATATCGACTGGACATAATATCGAGTTTTAAATATAGACTGGACAAAATATCGACTGGACATAATATCGACTACAAAAATATCGTTTTTCAGGTAAGTGAAGTAATATCGACTGTATAAAATATAGATAGCAAAAATATCGAATTTTTAATAATATATAATATTTTATAGTTTATTTTTATGTAATAATATGTGTGAAAAGTGTGTATTAATGTTATAAAATATTTTATTAAATGAATTTTGTTTTTTTAATAATTGCGTAATGTAATTCTGTAGCGGGTTGTGGGTTTATAGGGGAATAGGGTGGGAAGTAATTTAATAATAATTAATTAATTAATATATGTTTGTAAATTTTTATAATTAATAATTAATTGATAATTAATTAATAATAATTAATTAATTAATATAATGTTGTACATATTTTGTATTAGTAATTAATTGGTAATTAATTAATTTTAATTGTAATTAGTTAATTACATTAATTAGAGTACATTTTAATATATATAATTTTGTGTTATTGTTAAGTAATTAATTGGGAAAAATATTAATAATTATTAAAATAATTACAGCTAATGTGCTAATATATTTACTTTATTGTTATTGTTAATTAATAATTATTTGGTAATTAAATAATATTGATACATTTTGGGTAAAGGAGTATTTTTAGGGTTCAGGGTCAGTTTTCAGTTTTTGGGTAAAGGGGTATTTTTAGGGTTCAGGGTCAGTTTTCAGTTTTTGGGTAAAGGGGCATTTTTAGGGTTCAGGGTAAGTTTTTAGTTTTTGGGTAAAGGGGCATTTTTAGGGTTCAGGGTCAGTTTTTAGTTTTTGGGTAAAGGGGCATTTTTAGGGTTCAGGGTCAGTTTTCAGTTTTTGGGTAAAGGGGCATTTTTAGGGTTCAAGGTCAGTTTTCAGTTTTTGGGTAAAGGGGCATTTTTAGTGTTCAGGGTCAGTTTTCAGTTTTTGGGTAAAGGGGCATTTTTAGGGTTCAGGGTCAGTTTTTAGTTTTTGGGTAAAGGGGTATTTTTAGGGTTCAGGGTCAGTTTTGGGTTTTTGGGTAAAGGGGTATATTTTAGGGTTCAGGGTCAACAAATAAGATTGTAAAAAATTATTTTTATTATTTTCATTTATTATTTAATTATTATAATTTAATTTAAGTATTTTTAAGTATATTTTAGTAATTAAAATTTAATATTAATTTAATTTAACACTGTTTTTAATAAAGTCGATATTTTTTACATCTATATTATTGTTAACGATATTTTGTACTCGATATTTTTGTACTTACCTGTTTATAGATACAAACTCGATATTTTGACTGTCGATATTTTGTCCACGATATTTTGGCAAGTCGATATTTTGTCCCTCGATATTATTTCAGTGATCCATTCATTCTTCCAATTACCCAGGTAGTACCCATGCAGTGCAGCAAACCGCATGTGATTTCTAAAGAAAGCATTTAATTGGTTTTTATGTAGAACATGTTTCTTTACTAATAGAATAGCATATTTCTATATAGTTAGATTAATAATATTGAATGTATTTAACATTTTCTTCAGATATTCTTCATCATCATTAAGAAAGACTTAAGGGGCGTGGTCTGGACACCGATGGCGGAGGCGGCGTGAGCGGCGTGAGCGGCGAGCTCCGTCCCTGAACCCGCCGATTATCCTGAAAAACTGCCCTGATCACGGTGATAGAGACCGCAAAGGACGTCAGAAGGCGGTCAGAGGCATCTGTGCCCACCAGGTAGTGAATTGGTACCTCCGGGAGCCCCTAGACGCGTGTCACGATCAGTGGCCGCATCGGTCTGAGCGGAGGCAAGATGGCGGCTGGACCCGATCGAGGGAGCTAGTTCGAGGACACGCCGGAACAAGGTGCAGTGGCGCGACTCTGGACACGGACAGCAGCGAAAGTGCGGTAGACCCACCACGGCCTCGTATGTGCTTTTTGAGGCGGATGCAGGTGAAGGCGGACTGGGACTCGGCCGGAGGAAGGGCTATGGAGTGAAACTAAAAAGGCGACCGTGGTGACGACGGCATCGATAACAAGGCCCAACGCTGAAAGTACAGCGCAACCAGGAGCAGGCTGGAGGAAGACGCGGATCGCGTGGGGGCCCACGGAGGCGGCGATGTCGATGAAACGTCGACGTCGGAGCAGAGATTGAACAAACGCTTTGATCAGATCCTGGATGCTATAAAAGCGACTAAAGAGTCCCTACATCAGGACATATCTCAGGTGGCAACTGGACTGGGGCTACTAAGAGCAGATCATTCGAAATTGGCGGATAGGGTCAAAGAAACTGAACTCCTTCTTCAAGACCTAAAACTAGCGGTCGTCACAGTAGAACATAAAATGGACGATGCACTGAGGCGGCTGGAGTCCCTGGAAAGGAGGGCCGAGGACGCGGAAAGCCGCAACCGGCGCAATAATGTCCGAGTGGTGGGTTTGCCGGAGCGGATTGAGGGGACGGATATGGTTGCATATCTGGAGAATTGGTTTAAAACTACAGTGGCCCCCACCGGTCTATCACCCTTCTTTACACTCGAGAGAGCACATAGGGTCCCGGCCAAACCACCTGCGCCGGGTCGCCCTCCTCGCCCGGTGGTGGCTAGAGTCCTCCATTACAAAAATAGAGATCTCCTTATCCAAAATGCACGATCTGTTGGCCCTTTTCAAGTGGACAATAGTGCTGTAACGATATTCCTGGATTACACCCAGGAGATACAAAGGCTTAGGGCATCGTACCTATCTGTTAAGAAAGAGCTTAGGGAAGAAGGCATACAGTACTCTTTGCTGTTCCCTGCTAAACTGAGGGTAATAATGGACGGGTCGACGCAGTTCTTCCAGACACCGGAGGAAGCTTGGTCGTGGCTTGAAAAGTACAGGGCAGGCACGGACCGTAGGACTTTGGGGGATAATGGAATTCCCAAACCACAACGGATGCGCCAATCACAGCGTCTCCGCAAGAAAAGTAAACTACAAAAGAATTGCAACGTACGAGGATGGCAGCTGATAAGCAGGGAGCACTGGAGGCTACAGCCGCGATGACTGGTTCGCAGCAGGAGGAGTCAACCAAGGGGACTGACTCCGAAGGGGATAGGAGGTGATCTGCATCAGATCCGTCGGACGACGAAAGTACCAAGGGCCCGGAGGTGACACCCAGATCGGCTGATGATCTGTAGGTAGTTTATAGATGATTGAGATCAAGGGAGACGAACTGCCATACTGATATTGGAAAGCCTGGTAACGAATGTGAACTTTATCATTGCGCCTTATTATTGCGAGGTGATGGGGGCGGGGGGCTGGCGCGGGAGCTACCGCCTGTCGGAGTCAGACCACAATCCCACTGCCCTTAAGGCAGCCTGTAGTGGCTACTGCAGGACAGTAGTATGTGTTTTGGTATAGTAGTTTGGACGGGAACTAATGATGTGCTATTGGGACCTGTTCTGGGGGGGAAGGGTCAGGGAAGTTTTAAGGGGTTCATTGTGTTTGGGGTTTGGCAGTGCTGGTGTGGGCACACGAAACTTAGGGGGAGAGGAGGACTGGAGGAGCTGCAATGGGAACATTACCTGAGTTAAATTGTATCACATGGAACGTTCATGGATTACACACCATGTCAAGGCGTCACAAGGTACATGCATATTTAATGAGGAGGGGGGTACAAATAGCGTTGTTGCAAGAGACAAATTTTAACAAACAGGAATGTGTCGCACTACAGAAAAGATGGAGGGGTCAGGTGTTTGGCACAACTTACTCTGCGTTTGCAAGGGGGGCATTAGTGTGGGGTGAGGGCGGGAATCCCGTTCCAGGCAACACAAACAGTTGTGGATCCTGAAGGCAGATATGTGGCGGTAGCGGGGAAACTTTATGGTAGAGAGATGGCCCTATGTAGCATATACGCTCCAAATGTGGACCAGCCCCGATTCTTTGACTCCATATCTGAAAACTAGCGTATTTCCTGGGTGGAGTTTTTAACTCAATTACGGATGTAGAGCTGGATAGGTCACATCCCCCGTTAGAGGAATCCCAGGTCCGAAAAATGGCAAAGGAGAGAGCGGAGTGGCAGAGTGGGTGGGGGTTAACTGACGTGTGGCGAGTGCAGCACCCTGAGGATAGAGACTACTCCTTCTTTTCTGCTCTTCATGAGCTACATGTTAGGATTGACGCAGTACTGTGCACCCAATCACTGGCACCCTTAGCAACACATTCAGAGTACCTAGCAAGGACTATATCTGATCACAATCCTCAGTTGGTGTCCTTTAAATGGCAGCAGATGAGGGCGGAGGTTCCCACATGGTGACTTAAACCTGACACACTGGAAGATAAGGCCTTCAGGAACGATATCCAGAGGGGTATTGAACAATATTTCACTATAAATAAGAATTCAACATCTGCTAGAGGAACAGAGTGGAATGCTTTTAAAGTGGTAGTGAGAGGGCTCGTATTGGTAAATAAAGGGGGGAAAGGACTGTGGTACTGAATGATGTCAAGAAGGCAGAGGAGGAATTAAGGGAAGTTGAGAAATTGAGACCGGAACAGAGAGAATTGCAGGATCGGCTTCTGACGGCTAGGGAGCGCTTGGCTACTGAGACAGAAAGGTTACGTAGTTATGACTATAAGCAGTATAGAGCAAAGATACACGCAGAGGGAGGTAAAGTGGGCACGCTCCTGACGAGAATGGTGAACCCAAGAGAGGGGGGGTCCATGGTCCTAAATGTTCGATCAGAGTCCGGGGAGGTGGTCTATTCTCAGACTGAAGTTATTTCGCGCTTCTTCAGGTACTATACCACTTTATACCAGAGTCACTTGGAGGCGGAAACATCTGCTATTGAAAACTATCTAACGGGGATCACGTTTCCGCAGCTGGAAGAGGAGGACGTAAAGGAAATTGGCCGGGCTGTCACAATAGCGGAGATTAGAGGGGCAATCAAACACATGACTAGAAACAAGACCCCGGGAGTGGATGGTCTCCCAATAGAATTTTTTGCAACATACATCGACTCGCTAGCGCCCCAGTTGCAGGAAGTGTATAATGAAGCGTTTGAATTGGGTAACCTACCGGAATCCATGAGGGTTGCGCTGGTCGTCCCCTTGTTGAAACCTGGAAGAGAGAGCGAGGACGTGACCTCCTATAGACCGTTGTCCATGCTGACAGTGGACTACAAAATACTGAGTCGTACTCTGGCTTTGAGGTTACTACCTCACATGACGGCCCTGGTTCATGCTGATCAGGCGGGGTTTTTACCAACCAGGAATACCTCCCATAATGTCCGGCGCTTGGTAGGAGTGTTAAATACTGATCTTGGAGTGGAGGTGACGCCAGCGGTACTATCAGTGGATATAGAAAAGGCGTTTGACAGCCTTGAGTGGGAATATCTGGATAGGGTCCCAGAGAAATTCGGACTCGGCGAGAATTTCAGACGTTAGACAAGGGTCTTGTACTCTTCAGCAGCGGCCAGGGTGCGTCTGGGCTCGACCATATTGCCAGAATACCCGGTACGGAGAGGTACGAGACAGGGATGTTCGCTATCACCACTGCTGTTTGCGTTAGCAATAGAACCATTAGCGATCTACGCCAGGTCAGGGGCGGAATATAGCGGCTTGGTCTGCGAAGGTTCTCCGCACTATATATCATTATATGCGGATGATTTGCTCCTGTTCTTAGCGAACACGACGATTGCCCTGGAGGGGGCAGTGAGTATGCTGCGGAACTTTGGGAGACTATCGGGACTGCGGGTGAATTGGACCAAAACATGTGTATTCCCACTGAGGGCGGACACACCCCAGCCGCAACTAGATGTTGGTTTGGTGTGGGAGCGCTCGTGCTTTACTTATCTGGGAGTATGGATATTTCATACAGTAGAAGACTTATTGGAAGGAAATATAGGGCGCTGCATAAGAGCACTGAGAGGCAACATAGCATTTTGGGCAACACTACCCCTATCAGTGTTGGGGAGAGTTGCACTACTTAAGATGGTGGCCTTACCACGCCTACTCTATTACTTCCGTACACTCCCAATATGGGTGCCTCCTCGGTACTTCGGGGAGCTGAGGACACTTACCATTGATTTTCTATGGGGGGCAGGACAGAGAATGGTTGCAATGGATACTCTGTTGCGGCCAAAACAGGAGGGAGGACTAGCAGTCCCTAATTTTGAACTATACTATTTGGCGGCACAACTGCAAATCCTAACACAACATATAGCACAGTAGTTTAGGGGCCCAGAAGAAGCGTGTGGATTGGGGATTCCGAGGCATGTCCTATCTTATATAGTTATGCAACAGCGCCTAGTGATCCGGGATTTAACCTTGGAGGAGAAGACCCTGAGGATGTGCTGGAATAGGAGTCAAAAGAGAGCAAAAGTGGTGCACCCGTATGCACCCGAGATCCCTCTAGGCATGCTAACCGCATTGCCACATGGAGGGGACTGGTTCCAATTGCTGGAGTGGGAGGAGATGGGGCTGCAAATGTTGGGCGACCTATATGCCGATGGTGAGTTGTTGCCCTATGGGGCGGTACAAGAACAATTCGGACTTCCTGACGGAGGTTTTCTATTGCACATGGCAGTTACTACTGCGATGCTGAAACATTGGAAGACTATGCAGTCAGAACCGCAGACCACAATGGCTTGCCCATACGTGGTGATGGCGGAGGGAACGATCAAGGCGGTCACTTGCCTGCACACACGAATGCTAAATGAAGGTCTGATGCCTCTAACGGGTCTCAAGCTGAAGTGGGAAACAAGTATAGGGAAATCGATACCAGATGCAACCTGGGGTCGCATCATGTTAAGGACCTGGAAGGGATGCAGGAATGCACGATTTCAGCAGGTACATTTCTTTATGATCCATAGGGCAAACCTAACACCGGGGAAGATCAGGAAGTGTTTCCATGTGCAGGACGTGGTGTGTCCCAGATGCCTGGCACCCGATGTAGAGATAGAACACATGATGTGGGAAGGCTCCTCAATGAGGTAACTGAGAGGCAAGTGGAATACACTATGGTGATTTTTTTTGCTGTGGTTTTCTCACACCAGGAAGACCAATTTAACTAGCAAATTCATTGATCTGGGCCTCATTCTGGCCCAGAGGGAAATCACTTGGCACTGGAAGTCAAGGGAGGGCCCGTCCAGTAAGCGATGGGCGACTGAACTCCATAAATGGGCCCATAGTGAGAGCATGATCAGATTGCGCCAGGCAGCCTGTACGGCTAATGAGAAAAGTTTGGAAGCAGCGCAGGCATGGACCGAACTAGTGAGGGTGTTGAGTGATACCCTATCCCCAGACATAGAATAAAATGTGAAAGATTAGAGAGTTGTTCCATGTGAGTTGCGGATGCATAGAGGGAATCCAACAGGTCTCCTCCTTTTGAGTTGTTGAAAGAAATTGTTGTTGCCCGCATCACCCACAGTTCGGGGGGAGGGGGGTTTTCAGTTGGGAGTTCGAAACACCTGGCAACTGTAGCATATCAGGACCTATCAGTACCCAACAAATGGTGTGTTTCAAAGTAATAAGTAAGTGAACTTCGGCTGATGACTCCATAAGAATAGGATGGGGAACAGAGCACTACTAGTAGTTCACTACAGGTAGATAATCCATACCACTAGGACGAAGATCCAAATTGACAGTACTTGAGTAGCGCATATCACCAGGTGCATGGGTTTGGTTAGTTAGATAAAAGATAGGGTGGGGAAGTAAAAAAGCAGATGCTAGACGTCTCTAGCACACGATGATTAAGGTTTTATCACGTGGGTACTGCTTGCAACACTGATCAAGAATGCCGCCCGACCTCCGGGTTGTGGGCTAAATGGCTGTGCCATACTTATGTTGTACTGTAAATGACCATGTCGGGTTGTTTACTGGTGAGTAAACTAGAATGAATAGATGTATAATGTCTAGCTATGCAACAAAAATAAAGTTTTAAAAAAAAATCATTAAGAAAGACTTATCATGACAAAAAACAGAAAAGAGAAAACCAGAAAAGAAACAATACTATTTAAAGAAAAGACAACAGCAAGAATTAGATGAACTACAACATGTGTGAAAAAAGAAAAAGAATTGTGATAAGAGAACAAAATTATTTATTAAAAGACTTTCAAGCACTAGAAAGGGTTTTGACAATGTAAAAACTAGAAAGAATACCTCAAGAACAAAGGAGAATGAAATGAAAAAAGGACAAATCAATTCGCGAATCACGTTCTGACAAAATAATCTATGCTAAAAGAAGAAGGAATCAATTTGATCAAATAAGCAAACATATGTTTAAAAGTAGAGCACTACACAATTTATTGAACAGGCAAGAAATATAAAAAAAATATGATTTTTATGAAAAGAAAAAACTTATTGAAGCTATAGTTGAAAAGGCTTTTGAAATAAAAGAAAATTGTTCATTTTAGTTTTAAAGAGAATGCGAACACTAGATAAACCAATGCATTCTACAAAGTAAAAAGAAGAGAGCAATTAACAGAACTAACTTTTGTGATTTTGTTTGGGTGAATGGAAGCACAAAAGTAAAAAAAAGTGTTAAACAAAAGACTAAGGGCCAGATGTCGGTAAATCAGAAATACCGATTTCTTAAAAGCAAATTTTACCGATTTGCTATTAAGAAATCGGTATTTCCTATGTAGGTAAAGATTCGGTAAAAAATGCAGAATCCTTAATATTCCTTATTACCGAAACGGTAATGGAGATTCGGTAATGAGGAATACCTACCGATTCATTTCTACGGGCTTGGAGGCCCATAGGAATGAATGTGAAGACATTCAGTATTAGCGATTCTGTATAACCGAATCGGTAATACCAGGAGGTATTTAAAGGGTGCCAGGGTGTCCAAAGGACAGCCTGTTGCACCCCTGAAATATGCATGTGTGCAATGTGGCGCACATTCATGCCCTAAGGGCATGGTTGTGTGCCACATGGTACTTTAAAAAAAGCAAAAATATGCTTTTTTAAGGGAAATCAGTATTTATCACCACCTTGAAGTTGGTGGTAATTACCGATTTCTCAAGGCTCAAAAGCACTCTTTAATGTGCTTCCTGCATTGCATTTAAGGAATCGGTATTACCGATTCCCTAAATGCAAGAGCAATAAGGAATCGATATTAAGGAATCAGTATTTACCGATTCCTTATTTACCGATTCCTTACCTACATTAAGAATTGCTAAACACCGAACGGTAACACGGAACTTTATCGAATTTCGGCGTTCCTGACCAGTATTTGGCCATATACATCTGACCCCAAGATGCTGCAAGGACTAGATCCTTGCAAAGTGAGAAAAATACAGGTTTGCAAGGTCATTCTCTGGCTTGCCTTTCTAGAACAGTGTGTCAAAGTGTTTTTCATCATTTGAGAATGTTAGCAATACATCACTCTCAAATGCAGAAGTTAATAAGAAGATTGCACTATGTAAAAAGTCCTGCAATAATTTTAAGTGACTTAAACATGGCTCTTTTGCATGGGTCAGTATCAGATGTAAAAAAAGTTTGTGATGAATTAGAGTTTCATTACTTTGGTCCTGAACAAGAGTGTAGAGAAAGTCAGAGTTTGATAGGTGTAGGTGCTGCAGAAGACGTGGAAGATAGTAGTACTGAGAAGTTTGAAGAAGAAATGACAAAGTTTAAGGTAATTTGTTGTTAAAGACCAAACTATGGGGCACATTATGATGGAGGATTTTCCGCATCCTCTGGGCCGGCGGAAGCCACCGCCGGCCCGGCTGATGCGGAAAATCCTCTGCGGACCCACCAAAGACCCACCGCCATATTAGGATGGCCGGAGGGTCCTGGTTTAGGTCTGCTGCTTTTCCACCGCGGTTGGCCTACAACCGTGGCAGACAAGGCCTAATATGGTGGTGGTGTCTTCAGACACCGCCAGCCATAGTAGGATGTCTGAATTTCAATGCCTTTACACGGCGGCATGTCCGCCGTGCAAAGGCATATGGATTCTTGTTTGGGGGCTCGTTGCGGGCCCCCAGGGGTGCAGAGGGGGTGGGGGTGCACATGGGGGTTACATATGGTACCCCCCTGCATTTGCGTGCACAGAGCGGCAGGACCGCGCGGTGCCTGCCGCTTTGTGCATGCAAATGCACAGCTTTCATTTTTAACATTGTGGCGGGTGCTGCTTGAAGCAGCACCCGCCGCAATGTTAAAAATAGAGGATGTGACCGCCAGGGTGGTGGTCACATCCTAATTGCACAGGAGGGAACTCCTCAGGCCATGCGGAGATTCCCTCCTCCTCTATGGTCGCGGACGGACTCAAGTCTGTCCGCGAACATAATGACCCCCCATGTTTGTATTTGTTGTCGACAAACTCAGTATAATAATCAAACTAGGAATGTTGATCTGTATTTAAAAAGTGAAAAAGAAAACAATGCTAAGTGGAAGGAATTTGGAGCTTATATGTTGGTGGAAGATTGCTTTGAGTTGGGTAGTGATCAACGGATTTGTAAATATTGTTATACTAAATTAGAGGAGAACAAAATGCCAGTTAGAGCTGTACATAATAACCTAGAGTTTGTCACTATTCCCCCAGAAATGGTAGATTTAAACACACATGAGTCTATTCTGATTCAATCTGTGCACCCGTTTCAAACTATTGTTCATATGGAGCCTAAAACAGGTAAGCTGCCTCCATCAGATTTACAAAGAAGCTTAAAAGGAAGAGTTGTGTATTTACCTTTAGATTTTCAAAAAAATCTTGAAACTATTGGTATAGAGAAAGAGGAAACTGAACCTGTAGTTATTCTAGTTAATGGTGTTCCTACAAAGAGTCGGAAAATATGTCAAGAATTAGTAGATGTCAGCAAAGTGCAAAAGGCTACGTTATATCGCACAAAAAACAATGTTTACTACAAAAATGTGTATGTGGAAGAAGAAGAAATCGAATTAGTTGATGATAGCGAAATTTCAAGAGGCCAAATCGAAAAAGTGGACTTCTCCAAAAGTGAAGAAATTTATGAGCATTATAGTGTGCATCCTTTACATTCAAAGGAATGATTAGAAATACTATTGAATTATTCCAAATGAAGAATGCGAAGGGAACTCCCATGAGTGTTTGGGAAAGAAGTTTGGAAGCTCGTTGTTTTCCACAGCTCTTCCCCACTGGAAAAGGTGGACGATATGACAAACAACCAGAACAGATTCCAGCATCAGAATTTCATACAACAAGATTGTACACAGAAGATCCAGGATTTTGACAGTGTATTCCATACATATTTCATCTTTTGTTTGAAAGTGACTTGTCTGGACTTATATGCAGTGAACCACATATTTAAAACAGGAGTTCATCTTCAAAGTGTTTCTGAAAAGGAGTTCATGGACAAAGTAGAACAGAGAGACGATCATTTAGAATCTCAATTGATTTATTTGATGGCGTGTCAACGTGGTACTAATAAGTATTGGTATGGTCATCATGGAGAACATAAATGTATGTCAAGGAACTTAGGAACCCCTACATGATTTGTCACGCTAAGGTGTGCTGAATACGCATGGGATGATTTACTTGAATTTCTTCGAGAAGCAAATTCAAATATTAAACACATTGAATTGAAAACAGCTGGAGAGCTGTGTTCCTTGGATCCAGTAAATGTGTGCAGATATTTTAATCATAAGTTTCCAGCTATGATGTCTTTTATCTGCAATAAAAACAACCCACCTCTTGGAGAAGTTATTGACTTCTTATGGAGAAAGGAGTACCAAGCTAGAGGTGCTCCTCATATACATATGCTTTTATGGATCAAAGATGCACCTAAGTTTGTAACTGATTCGGATGAGACTGTTTTATCTTTTATTCAAGACTATGTTACATGTGTTATACCAAAAACAAGAGAAGAAAATACCTTAAGACAACAAATTTTACGGTTTCAAACTCATCGATCTGGCAAATACTGTTGGCGGAAATACAAGTCAAAGGAAAAGTTTTATACCAAATGTCGTTTTGGATTTCCACATCCAGTCATATCTAAAGGAAGAGTCAAGAGTTTCATGTCAGCAGTGAGACATTCTATCACTAGAAAATTTCCCAAAAATACTTACAATTTAAAAAGAAGTGAACAATCAAAATTTAATAATGATTATAATCCAGTGATTTTGTCAATACAGAATGCAAATCTGGATATGCAGTATGTTGCGGATAATTCCATTGCTGTTGCTCGGTATGTAACGTCATACATAACAAAATCTGAAAAGATGGAGTTGAAAGAAATGTGGGAAGCAATTTTCCAAGAGAAGACTCTTAGTAAGAAATGATACAGCTTTAGTTTGAAGATGCTGTCCCATCCAGAGATTGGTTTCTACGAATGTTCGGATCAGTTGACCTCTGAAAGTTTATATTCAAAGTCAAGAGGAATCATTTGGGTTAGTCTAGGTCTTGCTGCGAAACAAAATCGAGTACTTTAATCAATAGAAGAAATCGAGTTTTTAGCATTAAATGAACCGTAAAGCACAGATATTGTTAAAACAAACATGTTGGATATGCATTATCCTAAAAGAAGTCCCTATCTTGAAAACATATGTATCTATGATGTTCTGCAATATTACAGTTTTAAAAGAAATATTACAGAGAGCATGAATGAAGAGAAATACGCAGTGATTGGTTCTAATGGATGTTTGGTGAGATATAGTAAAGGAAATCTCATTAATCACAGGAAACTGAGTTGCGATACTCCAGATAAAAGGGAATTTTACTATTTAGCACTTCTGCAACTCGTCAAGCCTTGGCGTACTGAAATGGAATTACTTTGAGATTTTCAGTCGTATGAAGATTATTTCAATTCATGTAAAGATGGCATTGAATGCACCGTTTTTAAAAATTATCTACAAATGTTGAATGAAGAGATTCAACAAGAAGTTACTATTGCAGCTGAGATTGCTGGAGACAGTTCTCAAGACAGTAAAGTTCTGCTCCACTGAGTCAAGATCCACAGGGAGACTCAATTCTTGAAAATGAAGCAGCAATTGCTATGAGTGAAGTAGAAATGGCAATTCATCAAGCTCAACAGGATAATATGGAGTTGGGAAACTTGGAAGAGCAAGTAAATATTGAACAGAAAGAAATATATCAGCAAGTTACAGAACAGATCGACCATGACTTACATCATGAAAATAAAGAATGCAACTGCACATCATTTCAACCTATCCGAATGTGTATCAGTGGTCAAGCTGGTACAGGAAAAGTTTCTTAATTAAAGTTTTGACCAGTTCTTCACAGAAAACCACTAAATCACATTTATCTTGTGTTGTAAACACTCCAACTGGGTTAGCAGCACACAACATTAAAGGGATGACATTACATTGTTTACTAATGCTACCTGTTGAACATGAAAATAAGTTGTAATAGCACAAGCTTCCTGGAGAAGCTTGTTTTGAAGTTTCAAGAGTACTAAAGAAAATGACACTTCTGATAATTGATGAGGTGAGCATGGTCTCAAACTTAATGCTTGCCATTGTACATTTACAAATGCAGCAACATTTAAAAACAGATTATGATGTGTTATTTGGAGGAAAACATGTAATTGTTTTCGGCAATTTACTGCAACTTACTCCTATGAAAGGGGAACCAGTTTTTAAAACACTTCTGCAGGAAGACACCAGGAAATCCTTGGAAGGTATTGGAAATGTCAACATTTGGTCATATTTTCAATGCAAAGAACTTATTAAAAATATGCGACAGGCAATTGATGAAGATTATGGAAGTATCCTTCAAGATATGAAAATTGGAGTTTTGACAGAACATGGAAAAGAAGCTTTGCAAAGTCAGCTACTTATACACTTGTTTCCAAATAAAAAATGTTGCTCCGGAAATAATATACAAAAAAATTGGAGAAAGGAAATCTATAATCTGCCTAATACCAACACTGCAAGAATGTTCTACAGTCAATGAAGAACTTTTAAAGCTGAAAAAACAAATGATAAAATGGAAGCTATTGATTAAATAGAACACAAAGGAATTACTATTATTTTGAAGGAAACATTTAAAACAAAATTGGATTCTTTGGAAAAATCTATATCTAAATCTGCTGGTTTAGAAAAAAATGTATATGTATGTGAAAACTGTTGGGTAATTTTTCGGCATAATTTGGATGTGGAAAAGGGTTAGTAAATGGAGCAATGGGAAAAGTTGTTGATTTTGTTAATTGTCTGAACAGAGATGGAATTACATTTTTGAAGATTGAATTTGATCAGAACGAAGAAGTAAAACAAATTGAACATTGTGCTGTTCGTTTTTTACCTGTTAAAGACTTGTTTGTTCATAGAAAACAGTTTACTCTTTCTTTGGCATGTGTGGTGACTATTCATAAATCTCAAGGTTTAAGTGTCGATAGTGCATTGGAACATTGGAATACTGTGTTTAAAGAGGGTATGGCATATGTTGCATTGTCCCAAGTCAGAACTTCTGGATTGTATTTGATTGATTTTGATGAGAGAAAGATTAGTGCCGATGCAAATTGTGTAAGAGACTATAATCGGTTAAGAAGACTGTATGCTCCCAACTTAGGTGAATATCCTATATTTGAAAAGCGTGTACTATGTTGAAAACGAACATGTGAAAAACTGTGTAGTGAAGTTGGAAAGAAGAAAAAAATCAATAGAATGTTGAGGTTCCAAACAAAAAGTAAAAGGACACTGTTGAAGATATTGTAGAATATCAGTTAGAAAATAGTTCCGGTATCAACTGCTATGCTAATGTATTTGTGAACGTCATATTTTTTTCTAGAAAACCTACAACAACAAATTATGGAGAATCAAGAAGAAATATTTTGTTCTTTGTTATATTATATTTATGAAAAGTTGACAACTGATCAAACTAAAATCCAAAATGCTTCTGCCATTCGGCATCTTGTAGATATATGTTCTGGTTGTTCACAATTTACACAGAATGTACAGCAAGATGCCCAGGAATTTCTAATATTTATGCCTGCAGTATTGGAAGATGAAGGAATACAAATTGAAAATCTAGGACTAAGCGTTTAGCGCGGCTTGGGCGTCTTACTTGTAGCGCTTTTAATTTAGAAATAACCATCCTCTGGATAGGCTGCTATTAGGGGGATTTCTTAGGACATACCTGCACCTAAATTTTGGTCGCGTTTTTCACCGCTGTTTGGCGGCCCGTTAGTTGGACTGGGGGCTAGGCGCCATCTTGGGAGGGGAAGTGCCGGCTAGAGACGACATTTTTGTTCGCGCTCTAGTTGATGCTGCACACATAGCACGATTGGGTGCTACTTAAACGCCACTATGCTGACGCGCAGCGGAGACGAGCAGCGGGCGCGCCATAGGCGCGCCGGAGGTTCGCCAGAGGTGAGCCCATCTTTGCCCATCTGTGAACATCCGGGGCCTGGGGCCAGAACCCCTGCCCAAATCGTGCCCTATTCTAGGGGTGACTTATTACAGCTTAATCTGGGCAAGTCTCATCTTGAACGGGCTACTATACATCGCCTGGCTCGTGAGGGCTTGTTAGTCTCACCTAGGAGCATTAGAGCGCGACAGCGCGCATCTAACATCTACACCCTGAGTTATGGCCTGCTGAATACGCGTTCTTTGCAGAGCCATAAGATGGAGGTCTTTACACTCCTGGAAGACGGGGAGTTGGATGTGCTTGCGCTCACAGAAACATGGCTGGAGGACTGTTCGGCGCCAGATTTAGTGGCGGCCCTTCCAGACAATTATCTGGCAATTCATTTCAACAGGGAGGGAGCCAAGAGAGGAGGGGGAGTAGCCCTTCTTTACCAGACACGGCTGCGCGCCGAAAGGTTTCTTTCCGAGACCCTTGGGGGAGCAGAGGTTATGGGGGTTAAGCTCAGGCGGGGAGCGGTATGTGTGGTGTTCTTGGTGGTATATCGGCCACCTTGGGCCTCGCCAGACTTCCCGACTCTCTTCATGAGACTGGTCCAGGACCTGTGCACACGATATGATAAACTGGTTGTTGTCGGCGATTTCAACTATCATTGGGAAAAATCGCCCAAAGAGGGACAAGCACTACAGATCGAGGAGGCTATTTCCTCCTTAGGTCTTACCCAACAGGTCAAGGGACCGACACATGAGAAAGGACATGCGCTCGACTTAGTCTGGACTACCATGCCAGCCCAGGGTGCTACGGAAATTCTGCCTTGTGCATGGTCCGACCACTTTCTAATAAAGGGTAGACTTGTACTGAGGGGCCACCTGCCCAAACTTGGGGATGGCTGGAAAATGGCCCGGAAGTGGAGAAATCTTGATGGGGAGAAATTGGTCCACCTCTTGGAACACCCTCCTTCAGCAAAGGAGCAGGAGGACAATGTTGATATCCTTTGCGGTCACCTCCAGCATAAACTGGGGAGTGCCATTGATGTGGTGGCACCTCTTCGTAGGGTGAAGAAGGTGGCGAGAGGAGCTGGGGCTCCTTGGTACAATGATTCCCTAAGGGAGTTGAAACGTGGGGTGAGGAAGAAAGAACGGGCATGGCGTAAAAAATATGACACCATTGCCAAGCAAGAATACGTCTCATCCTTAGCCAATTATAAACTAGCCATACAAACTAGGAAGGCTGTGTTCCTCGAGGAAAGAATAGCTGCAGCAAGAAATCCGCAAAAGGAAATCTTTCGGGTTCTGGTGGAGCTCAGGGTAAATAAAGAGCAAAGTCCCGAGTTCACCCAGGAGGACTGTCAGAGGTTTCAGGACTTCTTCGTAAAGAAGATATCCGACATTTTGGATGAAATTGCTGCAACTAAACCCCTCGAATGTCCCCGTCCACTGGAACCTACCGCCCCGCTAAAAATCTCACCGTTAGTTGAGTTCTCCCCAATTTCTAAACTGGAACTATTTAAAATCATAGACCGGGTTAAATCGGGCTCCCTGGTGGACCCATGCCCTCCTGATATATTCAAGTTGGCAGTACCAGGAATCGAGGAAGAGGTTCTGTATCTATTGAACACCTCTCTTCGTACAGGACAGATCCCTCTAGCTTTTAAAGAGGCTCGCCTGATTCCCTTATTGAAGAAACCCGGCTCGGACACGAAGTGTTTGAAAAACTTCCGGCCTATCTCCCAGTTGCCTTTTTTGGCTAAAGTGATTGAGCAGCATGTGTTAGCTCTACTCTCGGGCCATCTAGAGAGCAACAACCTGCTGGAGATCAATCAGGCAGGGTTCCGTGCTAATCATAGCACGGAACTAGTTATGCTATCTATCCTGGATGAGCTCAGAACTCGAGCTGATGTAAAAACACCGAGCGCCCTGATACTACTGGATCTCTCTGCGGCGTTTGACACCGTGTGTCACAAACAGCTATTGTCGCGGTTGAGATCCTTTGGTATCATGGGTACAGCACATGCATGGCTTACATCATTCTTGCAGGGCAGGACGCAGCGAGTACAGTTGGGAGATCTAATTTCCACCTCTGCTCCGATCACCTGCGGGGTCCCACAGGGCTCTGCCTTTTCACCCCTACTCTTCAACATCTACCTGCAGCCACTAATCGCTCTCCTGAATAGGATGGACTGCCTTGTGTACAACTACGCCGATGATACTCAGATAATCATTCGGCTGGATGAGGGCCCGGGAGCATCCACCAGGCTGCAGGACATACTGAAAGCCACGGTCAACTGGATGTCCGAGAACTCTCTGAAAGTCAATCTGGATAAGACGGAAGTGCTGCCCATCTCCATTTCGGGCAACCCTTGGAGTGAGAAATTTTGGCCTATGGAGCTGGGTACACCACCGAAACCAGCGTCCGCAGTTAAAAGTCTAGGCCTATATGTGGATGACAAACTATCCATGGAAAAACAAGTCACCACGGTGGTGGGCACTTGTATAGGCCTTTTAAGACAACTAAGGAAGATCTCTGCCTTACTGTCATTCTCTACTTTGAGACACGTGGTCTCAGCCACAATTTTGGCTAGGCTGGACTACGGGAACTCCCTTTATATAGGTTTGCCCCAGCGGCTGCTGGACAAACTACAGGGGGTTATGAATGATGCAGCTAGGTTGATTTATAAAAAAACCCAGGACTGCCCATTCTTCTCCTCTGATGCAGGAGTTACACTGGCTCCCAATTCGTCAGAGGATTGTTTTTAAAGGACTGTGCATTGTTCACAAAGCTCTCTATGGCAAAGCGCCAAAATATTTGAAATCCCGACTATCCCCTTACACACCGGGTAGGACTTTGCTCTCGTCGGATGCCACTCTTCTGTCCCAATCCCGCTTCAAATTGACCACGGTGGGGGGTCGTGCGTTTTCCAACACACTCCCAGCCTTATGGAACAAACTAGCTCCAGAACTCAGGAAGGAAAGTAACTTACTATCCTTCAGAAAAAAACTGAAAACTGTATTATTTAAACAAGCATGGAGCAGACCTTAGGTGTACAGGCGGGATCAAGTGAATGCAATACCTCACTATGTAAATCTGGACAAACAGCGCTTAGAGACCCCGGTGGTTATAACGCGCCATATAAATTAAATTAAAAAAAAAAAAAAAAAAAAAAAAAGATGGGACCATAAATGTGGTAGCAGTTCATTTTCTTCTACCACTGAAATTGACACTGAAAGAATCATATATTTGATGATACAAGATAGCAAAACAGTGTCTTTTAACAAATTAGTGAAATCAGCTAATCAAAATATGGAATGTAGTCACTGCAAATCTGGAATGTGTTCAATATTATTTATAGAAAGATTTGGACAATGTATCATTTTAATGATACAACGTTGTACAACCGATTGAAAAAAATTGGAAACTAAAATTAATTTTTTTTTCCATGATGGACCTTCTACAACATCTGGACACTATACTGTGTATTTAAAGTGCAATAAAGGATGGACACATTGTAATGATGCCCATTTAGAATTTAAATGTCAGTTGCCTAATAAATTACCAAATTCATATCTAATATTTTTGATGCCAAAGTTCTGAAAAGATCATTCGGCCTATTGGGAAGGTGTCAACATCAATTAATGAGTTAATTTTGGAAATTTTCAATACAAACAATTTCAGAAATATCAAACAGCCTTGCGGGAAGATATTGATATGAATTAAGAAGTTTATTTTAGATATTCTCAATGCAAATGATTTTGCAAACATAATTCGGCCTTTAGGAAAGATGTGAAGATTTACTGTTTCAATTATAATTTTTATCCATTGATATTGTATTTAGAAAATTGTTTTTGAAAGAAACAGTTCATATATTTGATCTTTGTAGTATATGCACTGTAAATGAGAGTGTTTATTTTAGAAAATGTAAACAAATAGTTGAATTTGTTTTAAATATTTTGAAGAATGATTTTTTTTAACAATCATATTGATTGTATATTTTTGCCCGCTGTTACATGATGGTCAAAATTGAAATCGCTGTGTATTGTGAAATTCAATAGAATCAGAAAACAGCAAAAAAGGTAAACTAAATATGTTATGTAATTGTACAGGTATATTGTGATCTTAAAACTATAATATCTAATAACAATATTTTTTCTTTTCTTTTACAGAAACTAATTCTAAAGTTTGAAAATATTTTAAATTTAAATTATAATAAAACTACTGAAAAATGTTTCAATCAGTTTCATATCTACTTCTAAAAAGGTAAGATTTAGTCACCCAAGCAGTACCTGTGCAATGCTACAGTCACATGTACACTACCCATACAATCCTCTAACAGCCTAGACACTGCTCATTCACACCTTCAATTACCCAGGTAGTACCCATGTAGTGCAGCAATCACCCTGTCACTCCCCATACACTCCTCCAATAACTCACCCAATACCATGTAGTAATTCAATCACTCCGCCAATACCCAAGCACTTATAACTTCACTTTGCACTCTCCTTGCATTACTCTAGTCATCCAGTCAGTACCCATGTACAAATGCAGTAACCCAGGCAGTAACCATGCACTGCTACAATCACCTGTGCAATACCCTTACAATCCTCTAACCGCCTAGACACTACTCATTCACACCTTCAATTACCCAGGTAGTACCCAAGCAGTCTAGCAATCACTCTGTCACTCCCCATGCTCTCCTTCTCTCACTCTGCCAATATCCAAGCACATGCAAATTCACCATGCACTCTGTTTGCAGTACTCTAATCATTCAGTCAGTACCCATGTACTCATGCAATGACTCAGGCACAATCCCTGTGCTACAATCCTACCAATGCAGAACTCTTACCACCTACACACTACTGATTCACTCCTTTACATATCCAGGTAGTACCCATGCCCTCCAGCAATCACCCTGTTACTACCCATGCATGCCTTCAATCACCCAAGCACTACCCATACACTCATGTAATCACCCAGGCACTACATATACAGTGCTCTAACTGCCCCTGCACTACTCATGCACTCCTCCAATTACCTAGGCACTACCCATGTAGCGCAACTTTTAAAATAGCTACGAGGATGCGTGCAGCCATCGTGTAGGGTGCGCGACTTCTGTATAATAATTTTAAAAAAAAGAAAGAATTAATATAATTTTCCTAATTATACATTATTCTCAACTTTTGTTTAATAAATATATATATATATATATATATGTAGTCAATTGAAAAAGCATTGGATTGAGGTACTTATACTTAGAAACTCTCATTCAAAAAACCTTTGAAATTCACTGAAAAAACCATAGGTTTCAGGGACGTTATCGTTAGAAATTAGCATTTAAAAAACCTTAGAATTTCACTGAAAAAAACACAGGTTTCAGTGACGTTATAGTTAGTTGGACATTTTACTCGTACAAAACTGGAGAAACTCGGCCGTTATAGTTAGTTCAGCTAACTATAACTCGTGCACCTCAATCCACTGCTGATGACGTCACATCATCTGCTGAAGACGTCACGTCATCATTCATGACATGGTCAATGATATCACTGATGACATCACTGATGACATCTCACATGACATCACTGAGGAAATCAACCAGTGACTATGTGTTTCTGTAAAGGTTAAATATGTTTTATATATTCTGTATATTATGCTTGGATGCAAATGAAGAGATGTTTGTAAGGTTTCATCAAGCAGAAGTGTTTTCCAATTCCTTAGTATAATTTCTCTCAGTTCTTTGTTTTGGTTGTTAAAGTCAATAATCAGTTAAGTTGTGGTGTCATTATTTTTATTTAACTCTGAACCATCTTGACGTGCTATCAGAAGATCTTTTCTCATTTTGGATTTCACGTTAGTTCCTGCGGTCTCAATAACTTTCAATGGATAGTCCCATTCCAGGAAGCGGTCACTCATCTCATCCGACTAGGCTTCCATATTAGCAGTTCCGGAACAATTTCTCTTGGCCCTAAGAATTTCTCCATAGGGTATGCTCCATTTTAAATTTTGTGGATGCCCGCTGTTAGCATGGAGAATGTTGTTGCATGAGGTTGGTTTCCTGTACATCTTGGTAAATTAAACTCACTGATAGAAGATGTAAAAGAGAGATTAAATGTATTGTTGTTCATATATATATATATATATATATATATATATATATATATATATATATATATATATATATATATATATATTCACTGAAAAAACCATAGGTTTCACACCAGTTATAGTTAGGAATTAGCATTTAAAAAACCTATTAAATTCACTGAAAAAACCATAGGTTTCACACCAGTTATAGTTAGCTGGAAATTTTACTGATATAAAACCATTGAAATTCCCACGTTATAGTTAGATGGACTCACTATAACTTGCGCGTGCAATGCACTGCTGATATCACATATTACATCACTCATGACATGGTCAGTGACATCACTCATGACATCACTGATGACACCATCCAGTGAATGTGTGTCTTTCTGAAAAATAAATATATTTTATATATGTATATGTAAAAGTTGATGGAAGAATAAATGTTTAAATAAGTGTCTAAATGGATGGTTTTTAAAAATTGATTGGTTAACTGGCTTAATAAGACATCATCAGCAGTGCATTGCACGCGCAAGTTATAGTGAGTCCATCTAACTATAACGTGGGAATTTCAATGGTTTTATATCAGTAAAATTTCCAGCTAACTATAACTGGTGTGAAACCTATGTTTTTTTCAGTGAATTTCATAGGTTTTTTAAATGCTAATTCCTTTGTATATCGAGTTTCTAACCTTTTTTTTTTTTTACAATTTGCTGTTTTTTTTTAAGTATTCATTTTTTTTATATAATTTTTTTCTTTTGCGCTCTGGGTGCGCGCTCCGGGAAGCTTTCAGCTAAGCTCTCCGGTAAGCTTTTCCGAGAGCTCATCTGAAAGCGCACCCAGAGCTCAACTGTCGTTCGTGAAAAAAAATATGAATGAAAAGTTAATAATAATGCAAAACATTTCGTACCATACAAATAAAATTAGTTTTTTTTAATAAGGAAAATGATTATGCATTTCTATAAAAGATTGATGACGTCACTTCGGCGCGCAACGTAAGTGCCCTCGGAAGCGCCTACGTTCGCGGCGCATAAACGCACGCAAAAGCGCCTACGATCGCGCCACGTTTGCGCCCCGGAAGCGCCTACGATTGCGCTGCGTAAACGCACCGGAAGTGCTCCGGAGCGCGCAGCGTAAACGCGTCGGGTCATGTGACCCTAAAATAACACTTTTCATTGGTTGCTAACAGTTTTTTTTTACAATGAATAAAATCCCCACCCATTTCCTTCACTTCTTCTTTCACTTTTGTGACTGAAAGACCTGCCTTTTTTGCTGTTCCATATTCCTTGATTAATCATGGCTGCCAGACCATCCAGCAGTGAAGATGACTCCAATGATTTCATTGATGAAGAGCCTCCTCAGCCGAAGGTCAAAGAACATTTCATCTGGAAATTTTTTAAGTTTCCAGCAGACCAGAAGAAGGTGAATGCACCAAAAGTAGAGTGCAGGATCTGCAAACAGGTCCTGTCACGGGGTAACCCCCCAAAAAAATACTCTTTTGACAACTTCACCATGATTCGCCATGTGGAGAGGAGGCACCCCCAGAATTTTGCCCGGGAAAGTGTCAGGGCTCTGGCACAAGAGGTTCCCAGAGATGGGGCCTCTACATCAACAGGAGGAGCAACTTCTTCTGGAAGAGAACAATCACAGGAGCAGGTAGCAAACATACAACCTGCATTTAACCATGGGGTCGTCAGATGCAGATACTGCAATCAACTCCTCACCTATGGGGAGCAAAGTGTCCTGCTCATGGTTCGAGCATTGGAGAACCATCGCTGCCCTTCCCACCCCTAATTTTTTTCTTTTCTTTTTGCTCCTGTTGAGCAGTTTCCATTCCCTGTTTTTGTTCCTGTTCAGTTAAAAGAAGAAAACCAAAAGTTCTTTTCAGAACTACCTCCAATTCTCATCAAAGAGCTATATTCTTAAAAAATGAAGAGTAAGTGAAATATAGTGCATTGATAATTGAAAGGAGAATGAGTAAGAAAGAACAGAAAGGTATGAGAGGTGAAAGGAAGTGAAGTAGGAGGAATGAAAGAAGGTGAGTGTTAGAAAAGAAAGTTATGACATAGTGAATAAACTGGAGGCCTCATTTCTGAAAAGTGACGCATCGCTACGTGAAAACAGCGATGCGTCACTTTTCTGGACGCACTCCTTATGACATTCCAGATATGTCATATTTAATATATGACTAATCAATTCGCAAGGAGTTACAGATATGTCAGTATTTCTGACATATCTGTAAACACAAAAGTAACGCATTGCAGGAGTGCGTCACAAAAGTGACGCAACTCCAGTAATGTGTCCTTTCACATGGAAAAAGCACCATGTGAAAGGTTTGCTGTGAAGCAGGCGCAAGATTTTGGCGCAACAGCATCCTAAAAGTGACGCACTGCGTCATTATTACCAAGCTTTTTGCTACGAACACCCCCTCTGCATGCATTATACCTGACACTATTTTTTAAAAAGTGACGCATCTAGGTACATGGGTCACTTTTTAAAACTCTGCGCCACATTGTATCTGCATCAGGTATAATGTATGCAGAGGGGGCAATCCCTCGCAAAAAGCTTGGTAATAACGACGTACTGAAATCTATGAGATTTCTCTGCGTCACTTTTAGGATGCTGTTGCGTCAAAATCTTGCGCCTGCCTCGCGTCACTTTCATGTTTACAGATATGTGAGAAATACTGACGTATCTGTAACTCCTTGCAACATGATTCGTCATACATTAAATATGACACATCTGGAATGTCATAAGGACTGTGGACAGAAAAGTGACGCATCACACCAGCAGTGTAATAAAATGTGCCTCGTTGCACTATATTTAAAGGATGCAACAGCATCCTAAAAGTGACGCAGTGAAATCTCAAACATTTCACTGCGTCGCTATTACAAAGCTTTTTGTGGGGGAACACCCCCTCTGCATGCATTATACCTCACGCAGATATAATGTGGCGCTTGATTTTAAAAAGTGACCCATCTACCTAGATACGTCACTTTTTAAATATAACGCAACGAGGCACATTTTTTTTACACCACTGGTGCGATGCGTCACTTTTCTGTGCGCACTCCTTATGACATTCCAAGTAACGCATTGCTGGAGTGCGTCACAAAAGTGACGCAACTCCAGTAATGTGTCCTTTCAAATGGGGAAAGCAGCATGTGAAAGGTCTTGCCTCAGTCTAACACCTGCTGTAAAGCAGGCACAAGATTTTGACGCAACAGCATCCTAAAACTGACGCAGTGAAATCTCAAAGATTTCACTGCGTCGCTATTACAAAGCTTTTTGCGGGAGAACACCCCCTCTGCATTATACCTGACGCTATTTTTAAAAAGTGACGCATCTAGGTACATGGGTCACTTTTTAAAACTCTGCGCCACATTATATCTGCGTCAGGTATAATGTATGCAAAGGGGGCATTCCCCCGCAAAAAGCTTGGTAATAACGACGTACTGAAATCTATAAGATTTCTCTGCGTCACTTTTAGGATGCTGTTGCGTCAAAATCTTGCACCTGCCTCGCATCACTTTTATGTTTACAGATATGTCAGAAATACTGACGTATCTGTAACTCCTTGCAACATGATTCGTCATACATTAAATATGACACATCTGGAATGTCATAAGGAGTGCGCACAGAAAAGTGACGCATAACACCAGCAGTGTAATAAAATGTGCCTCGTTGCACTATATTTAAAAAGTGACGCATCTAGATAGATGCGTCACTTTTTAAATATTGCATAACAATGCGCATTATTTTACACCGCTGGTGCGTCACAAAAATTGACGCACAGGAGGCGCAAAACTAACAGCGCAAGGCCTTCATAAATATGGTCCTGGATTTTCCCCGTGCTTCGCCGGTGCGCGTACCATGCGCTTCCCCCGCGCAAAACGAAAATTTTTTTTAATGCCCTGCAGGACCCTATTTTAGTCCCTACATCAAACCTAGGGGGTCAGAGGGGGTCTACTCTTCCCCCTTATGGTCATTTGCCCCTTTTTTTTTCAAACCCCTTGTGTCTCGATTTTACCGAGACACAAGATGGCGGCCGCTCCAGACTGTTTAGAATGTTTACAGACACCCAAGAGCCAATCAGCTTTCTGCGCGCAAGTCGCGTGTCGCGCCTGGAGCGCACTCCGGTGCGCGCACCGGAGAGCGCCTATAGATATATATATTTTTTTGAACCTAAATTACTCAAAATCCACTGCAGCACATATCTTGAGACATAGCAAAGGCACATCGGGCTACCAGTCCCTACAATTTTGCCAAGTTTGGTGTAAATCCATTCAGCCGTTCGGGCTAAAAGTGAAATTGACCGCCCTATGGAAATTAACATGGGGAAAATGCGTTTTGGGACCCCCCTTTTATCTCGGCCCCCGCTTGACGTATCCCCCCCAAACTTTCAGGGAAGGACCGGAGCTCGACGAGGCCATTTTCAGGAAATTTTCAGGCAGATTCGTCAACCGGTGCCAAAGTTATTCCAAATAGAATTTTGAGATTTAACATTGAAAAAAATCCTAACTATAACTACCTACTGGCGACCGCCAGTAGGTAATATATATATATATATATATATATATATATATATATATATATATATATATATATATATATATATATATATATATTATATATATACTGGAAAAAACCAAAGGGTAAGAAGTGTTATAGTTAGGCTTAAACTTCACTTGTACAAAAAAACCGCCCCATGCACATTTTACATCACTCATGACATGGTCAGTAACATCACTGATGGCATCTCATATGACATCACTTATGACATTACTGATGACATCATCCAGTGATTGTTAGTGTTTTTTAAATGTTTCTGAGACTTAAAGATACATACTAAGCTACTACAAAGTTAAATTACTAGATTTTGTTTACTACTAATGAGTGATAGTACTTCTAAAATATATTGTGAGTGGCTGTGTGACTGCGTGTATTCATGTGTGACTGGCTGTCTGAGGTTGGCTGTATGGGTTTGTGAGTGGGTGGGTGTGCGAGTAGTTGTGCGGGTGTATGAGTGATTGTGGGGAATTGAGTGGGGGGTGTGTGGTTCTATGGATCTGTAACTGGGTGTGTAAGTGGTTGTGTGGATGAGTGAGTAGGTGTGTGAGTGACTGTATGGGTGACTGAGTGGATGTTTGGGTGAGTGACTGGGTGCATAAGTGGCTATGTGGGTGAGTGATTAGCTGTTTGAGTGGGTGTTTGGTTAAGCGCGTTTGTGTGAGTGACTGCATTGGAGACTGAGTGTGTTGTGACTGGCTTTATGGGTGAGTGAGTATGTGATTGGGTGTATGAGTGATTGTGGGGGTGTGTGAGTAGGGGTGCATGTGGTTCTATGGGTCTGTAACTGGGTGTGTGAGTGGCTGTATGGGTGACTGAGTGGCTGTTTGAGTGGGTGTTTGGTTTAGTGAGTTTGTGTGAGTGGCTGTATTGGAAAGTGAATATGTTGTGACTGGTTGTATGGGTGAGTGAGTGGATGTGTGAATGGTTGTATGGATGTATAAAGGGGTATGTAAGTGGTTGTGTGGGTGTGTAAGTGGTTGTATGGGTGAGTAAGTGGGTATCTGAGTAGCTGTACAGGTGAGTGTGTAGCTGTGAGAGTGGCTGTATGGGTGAGTGAGTGGTTGTATGAGTAGCTGTATGGGTGAGTGAGCGGTTGTGCGAGTGGCTGTATGAATGAGTGAGTGAGAGTGGATCTATGGAGGAGTGAGTGGGTGAGTGAGTAGTTCTATGGGTCTCAGAATAGATATATGTGTGACTGTGTGGGTGTGTGAGTGAGTGTATGAGAGGCTGTATGGAGTGTGAGTGGGTATGTGAGTTGTTCTGTGGATTATATCATCAATGATTTAATCAGTGATATCATTTGAGATGCCATCAGTGATGTCACTGACCATGTAATGAGTGATATAATATGTGAGTTCCTAAGCAGTGCATTGTGGGGGCATAAGTTATAGTCAGCTCAGGTAACTATAACTGCTGAGTTTCACTGGTTTTGTACGTGTGAAATTTGAGCCTAACTATAACATCCCTGTAACCTTTGTTTTTTCTGTGAATTTCTAAGGTTGTTTTAAGGTTATTTGCTTACTATAACATCCCTGTAACCTTTGTTTTTTTAGTGAAATTCTACAGTTTCACTGGTTTTGTACGTGTGAAATTTGAGCCTAACTATAACGTCCCTGTAACCTTTTTTTCAGTGAATTTCTAAGGTTTTTTTAATGTTATTTGCTTACTATAACATCCCTGTAACCTTTGTTTTTAGGTGACATTCTACAGTTTTTTAATGTTGTTTCCTAACTATAATGGCCCTGTAACCTTTAGTTTTTTTAAGTGATTTTCTAAGGTTTTTTAAATTTTATTTTCTAACTGTAACTTGTAACCTTTGGAAATGAGTGTGTGAGTGAATGCATTAGTGTATCAGTGGGTGTGTGAGTGTGTGGGTGTCTCAATTAATAAATGAGTGGGTGTGTGAATGTCTGAGTGGGTCTGGGAGTGCCTGCATAGGTGTCTCACTGGGTGTGTGAGTGGGTGTATGAGTTGCTGAGTGGGCGCATGAGTGTTTGAGTAGGTGCATGAGTGTCTGAATGAGTATCTGAGTGGGTCTGTGAGTGGGTGTGAGAGTGTCTGAGTGGGTTTGCAAGTGCCACCATGAGTGTGTGAGTCTGTCTGTGAGTGAGTGTGTTAGTCTCTGAGTGGGTCGGTGAATGGCTGTGTGAGTGGCTTTATTGGTCTTTGAGTGGGTCTATGAGTGGGTGCATGAGTGTCTGAATTGATCTGTGAGTGGCTGTATGGGTCTGTGAGTAGGTACATAAGTGTCTGAGTGCATCTGTGTGGCTATGTAAGTATCTGTGTGAGTGACTCGGCCACAAAGGAACCACACCTGCCCTTTTATGCAACAACAGTCCACAGTTTTGCACAAAATATCTACCCAAGTGGTATTCTACCTCTTTGGGTAAATGCCCAGTGTGCATTCTACATTACAGCTGTGTAATAGAGCACAAGAAAATGTCAAGAGTAACCTGGGGTGGCTTTTGGCATTATGATTGTTCCTTGTGCGACTTTATCTAGAAATATGGGATAACATGAATCCTCCGATAAAAAAGACAATGAAACTACAAACATTTCAATCTCCACCAAACAAGGGTCCTTTCTCCTAGCTATATGAAGTAAGTGTGTCTTTGTTTGGTGGAGATGTCCTCAAATTCCTCTAAATCAAGAACTCCTCACCAGAATTGGTTGGTAATGTGCTGGGAAAGCCTCTTGCTAAGCTGTCCATCATCCTGGCAATAGGCATGAAGACCTTTGGATACTACTAAGGTGGGCAGGACCAAACAGGGAATTAACCAAGTGATTTCCACATTTGGATACTCCTAGCAGTTTAAATGGAGAACCATAATGTCTGCTCTCAGCGGGACAGGACAACAAAGAACTCACTGGTCACAGTCTTATACAGATTGCTCTCCAATTAATCAAAAATGCAGCCACCTCCACAAAGGATTTCAGATTGTTTTTCAATATGGAATTGAAGAGAAAAAACACACTTGCTTTGCCTTTACCAAGCCCAGGAGTTAAGATCATATGTCCTTTCCTGAAGTGCAGCTTCAACAGGGGCACCTGCTATGTTTATATTTGTAAATGCTTCCTGTTGAGGTATAATTTCTGTGTAATGAGCATCATGACCAGAATGGCTACAACTTAATGGGGGCCAACTTTCGGCCCAGTGGACCCCTTCACCCAGGACCTGGCCTTCCAATGAAGTTGGTGACACCACTACCAACTCTGAAACCAATATCTCCGGCACTGTTGACACTCGCCTCATCATCACCTATAGCAAGGAAGAACGTGCTATCAGATCCATTGTCCACAGGCAATGGTGCATTGTCCATATCCTGTCCTCGGTTCTCTAGTCACCACCAAACCCACTGTCACTTATCGTCAGGCATTCTCGATGAGAAACGCTCTAGTCAAGAGCAGTCAGACAGTTAGAAACACGGTACATCCTTGAGCTTGAATCAAAGATACCATTTGGTCTTAATATGAGTGAGGATTCATATATCTATCTCTGATCCTTTTATCTGCCTCCCCTGTGCTTGATTAGTCTCAGTCTATTCCGTTTATTCTATATCTGTATCTCCATGCTTTCTGATCTTCTCTGTCTAATTGATTATGGTATCTCAGCATCACTGCTTCATCTCACTCGTCCCTCTGATTATCTGTTTAATGCCCCCATTCTTTGTCCCCTCGATGTACTAGGCAGGACAATTGACCAGTGTGCCAGCCCGGACCATATTATATTTAAATATAATCAACCTGATCTCTATCCAGAGAGCATATACTATTTTATTGCTGTATTCATACAGTAATTTTGTTTCTATTTGTTAACATGCCTTCCCATATGTTTTTTGCACTTTCTATTCGCTTTGAGTAGTACTTGTATAATCAACACGTGCATTAAGCAACATGCCATCCATCCACTTGGATGCATTCCCCCTTTTATTTATCACCATTCACTTTGTTCTCTCGTTGTACAGTCACAGCACGCCCGTCATGAGTTAAGTCATACAGACATCTTTGCTGATCATTACCTGGTCGGCTCTCCAGATTTTTCTGTTGGTTTCATTATGTCACCACCAGCCAGTGCTTTGGGCTCCCTCCACGCTCTGGTCTCTCCGCACAGTCAGTTCTGTGCGCTGTCAGCCCAATAGTCAGTTTTGTTTCCATCTGTTTTCCATTTCCTTTGTGATTTTCTCTATATTGTTTCATTTGGCCTTGTGTGAGTATCGCAACAGGTCTCCGTTGACTACGTTTTATGTGGGCTTTAAGATTACCCTCTCCACCTTTTTAGGCTTTCTGCACCAACATTTAGAATTATGCAGTAATATGTGTACAGCGCCCAATACATACCAGTATACATCTTGGGTATCACATGTTTGGGTCAGTCGGAACATTTGGTAATCTACGACTACCATACTTGAATTTTTCGCGCTCTCACCAGCCATTTTCCAGTCTTTTCTCTATCTTCATGTCTGTTGACCCACCTGTCTGTCTAAATTTCTCATAATGACTTGGGGCCCTGACGTGAGTCAGTCCATGATGCAACACATGTGTAAATACAGTAAAGCATGTGCATGTCAAACTGGTAAAACAACCGTAAAGCAATGTAACATGATTACCTATCATAAAGCAAGCATACCTGCCTTTAAATGACGCTACTTGCACGTATCGCGTTATGTGATCAAGGCCGCAGGTCGGTGGCCGAAACACGTTATTTGGACCATGTGACATCGGATTAAACTACTGCAACTGTTGTCTGTGCCCACGTGTGTTTTTCTCTGCTGACAACACTACGGGATCTCTTGGAAATTATATATATATATATATATATTCACTGAAAAAACCATAGGTTTCACACCAGTTATAGTTAGCTGGAAATTTTACTGACATAAAACCATAGAAATTCCAACGTTATAGTTAGTTGGACTCACTATAACAAGCGCGCCTGCAATGCACTGCTGATGACGCCACATATTACATCACTCATGACATCGTCAGTGACATCACTCATGACATCACTGATGACACCAGCCAGTGAATGTGTGTCTTTCTTTAACCTCTTCGCCGCTAATGACAAGGGTAACTCGTCATGGACTTTCCATTGATTTCAATGGAAATTACATAAAAGAAGGAAAATAGCCTTAGCAGTAAAGGGGTTAAAATTAATATGTTTAATATTTGTATTTGTAAAGGTTGATGGAAGAATAAATGGTTAAATAAGTTTGTAAATGGATGTTTTAAAAAAAAAATGATTGGTTAACTGCTTCATTAAGTGTATTTTATTTAATACATATATTAGCGAGTAACTTTAAAATATTGAAATATATTTATCAGTGTTTCACTTTGTGTATAAGTAGCTGCATGGGTTGCTGACTGACTCACTGTTTGTATGTGTTTTGAAGACAGCATATGTGCAGGACTGTATGGGTGGATGAGTGTGTATATGTGTGTGTTAGTGAGTGAATGACAGTCTCACTATTGTGTTTTTTAGTAACGACATATATTTTATTCTAGTGTATGTGAGTTTTGATGTATATAAGTGAGTATATGTGAGAGTAAGAGATTGTAAGAGTTCCTGTTTAAATAAGTATATGTTTATATAAATGATTGTTTAAGAGAGTAAGTATATGTAAGTTTCCTTAGAAGTAAAGAGGTAGTGTGTGTATAGTTTTATATGCAAATAAATGGATGTTCAATAATTTATTTGCATGTGTGAGTAACTTTTGGATGACTGTCGGTGTATAACAGGATGTATAGATGTATCACTACATATGATGAGTGAGTATATGTATGAGTGACTATATAGAACTGTTGGTAAATGAGTGGATGTGTATATAGATGGTGGAATTACTGAATTGGTTGTTGTAACTGGTATGGGTATCTCCATTTTTTAAAAAATGTTAGTTTCTATTTTTGAATATCTATTTCAAGGGTTACATTACACTAAAAGGAGGTCTGTCACTCTGTCACAAGGATGGTGTCATAAGTGATGTCATGAGTGATGTCACTGACGATGTCATGAGTGATGTAATATGTGACGTCATCAGTGCATTGCAGGCGCGCTTGCTATAGTGAGTCCAACTAACTATAACGTTGGAATTTCTATGGTTTTATGTCAGTAAAATTTCCAGCTAACTATAACATGTGTGAAACCTATGTTTTTTTCAGTGAATTTCTAAGGATTATTAAATGCTCATTCCTAACTATAACTTGGCTGAAACCTATGGTTTTTTCAGTGAATTTCAACGGTTTTTTAAATGATAATTTTTAAATGTATTAATTGTTATATATTTTTTACTGATTGACTACATTGTTTTAAACTATTTATTTTTAGATATTTTTTTTAATTACATTGCATAGTTTTAATATAAATTGGAAAAAATGTGTTTAAAAATATTAAAATTGTAATCTTTTTTATTTTTATTTTATATATATTTTTATTTATATATTTTATAGCAGGCAATGATATCCTATGGAAGGAAATTTAAGTTACTGGTAAGTACGGTTAAAATTACTTTTCATGATCAGTACAGGGCTGAAAGATGCAGCACTGAGGTCTCTCCTGATATTAGGTGAGTAAATCAGAATTCTTAGTTCGACTGATTTTTGAGGAATTTTTTTAAGTTCCAAAAGTCCACACTTAGAAGAATTTCCAAGTGAAACCAGTCAATGTTAGCCCATTGAAGGAAATTCAAGTTACTGTGAGTATGGTTAGAATTACTTTTCAGGATCAGTACTTGGCTGAAAGATGCAGCACAGAGGTCTCTCCTGATAACAGGTGAGTAAATTGGAATTCGTAGTTCGCCTGATTTTAGAGGAATATTTTGCTCAATAGTGAGATTGTGGGATTAAGTCCCCTTGCATACTGGGGGTCCCTGGGGGCCAACTAGCCCACCAGGAACTTCCAGTATGCGCCAGGGGGCTGCGTTGCAGAGAGGTGTAAAAAGGGGCGTGGCCTCATTACACCTCTCTACAACGCAGCCCCCTGGCGCATTTCCAGAGGGGGGACTAAATCAGCTTGAATACGGGGGTCCATGGGGGCCAACTAGCCCACCAGGAACCTCCAGTATGCGATAGGGGGCTGCGTTGCAGAGAGGTGTAATGAGGCCACGCCCCTTTTTACACCTCTCTGCAACGCAACCCCCTGGCGCATACTGGAGGTTCCTGGTGAGCTACTTGGCCTCCAGGGACCCCCAGTATTCAAGGGGAATTACTTCCCCCTCTGCAAACGCACCAGGGGGCGCGTTTGCAGAGTGGTGCAGGTAGGGGGCGTGGCCTCCTCCCAGATCCCGCTTTTTAAAATGTTTGTTGTTTTTAAGAGGGGGGGCTGTGTAGCCCCCCTTCTTTTTCTTTTTTTTGGGCCCTGGTGACCCCATCCCCCAGGGGCTCCCCCGCAAAAAGTTTATTTATTTATTTTTTAATGGGAAGGGGGCCGCGAGGCCCCCTTCCCCTGGCTAATCAAGGTCCCGGGGACCCCATCCCCCGGGGCATGCCACATTTTATTTTTAACTCCATCCCCCGGAGCTGGCCTACATTTTCTTTTTTTTTTATTTGGAGAGGTGGCCGTGTGGCATGCCACATTTTATTTTAAATTTTTAAGGAGGGGGGCTGCTAAGCCCCCCTCCGGGGCCACTTCTGGTCCCGGGTACCCCATCCCCCGAGGCCTGGCCATCCTCGTTGGGGGCCGTGGGGGGGTCCCCAAGCCCCCCACGGTTCCTGCCGGCTCCCTGTATCCTGTATCCTGCTGGAGCCGGCATTGCTTGGCTGAGCTCCCGCCCTACCATAGCAAACAGCAGTGTCCCGGGGGTAGGCACCCCGGGACACTGCAGGAGCTGGCCCAGGGTCATCAAGTACTCCAGGAGGGGGGCCGCGAAGCCCCCCTCCCAATAGTTAAAAGCCCCGGGGGTGGTGGTTGCCGGGGCTAAAGGGTCCATCATGGTCCCCCCTATTTTGAATATTAGAGCCCCGGGGAGGTGGCCGTCCTCGGGCGTGTGGGGGGGCTTGAGCCCCCCACACAGGTTTTTTTTTTAATTAAAAAAAAAAAGCCCCAGGGAGTGGCAGTCCCCTGGGCTGCGGGGGGCCGTGAGCCCCCTGCATACATTTCGTAGAAGCCCCGGGGTTGGGGGTCCCCGGGGCTGGGGGTACCCCTCTGGGACCCCATTATTACAAATATAAGAAGCCCCGGGGTGGCAGTCCCCGGGGTTAGGGGCCTCAGAGTCCCCCCACCCTATTAAAATAAGACCCAGGGGTGGTGGTCCCCGGGGCTGAGGGGGCCTAAGAGCTCCAGCCCATAATTTAGTAAGGCCCCGGGGGTGGCTGTCCCGAGGCTGGGGGCAAAGAGTTCATTGCCCCCAGGATTTGGCCCCCCGGGGCTAAAGAAACAAAATATGAACATTTTGTTTATCGCAGGGTACGCGTAACATATGTGCATCCCGCGATTTAAAAAAAAAACAAATTTTGGGGGCCTTGGGGGTCCTTGTGGGACCCCCTAAGCTGGCCTAGGGGGGGGCCTAGGGGGTCAGGGTGTTTCTACCTTGCCCCTATTCACATTTTTCGCGTTTCTTTTTCTGTTTTCTTGTGCCTCGGTTCTATGAGGCACAAGATGGCTGCCAACACTTCATGGTTTGGAGTGTTGACAGCCATTTAGCATAATGCTCGGGAAGGTACGGGTACTGTCCGCGTACCGTATTTCGTCCATAGATATATCTATGATTTTCTCAGGAACTACTGAATGGATTTACACCATTTAACATAAAGCATAATCTGCTAACCAAACTCTACCTTTTTGACAAATTTGGTGTAATTCCGTTCAGCAGTTCGGGCTGTAGCCGTGTCTAAAGGTCCCTATGGAAAATTGCATGGGCAAAACACGTTTTGAGACCTCCCTTTTTTCTCGGCCCCGCTTGACGAATCACCCCTAAACTTTCAGGGAAGGAGCGGAGCGCCCCATCTTCTTTGAGAATTTCGCAAAGATTTGTCAACCGGCGCCAAAGGTATTCCAAATAGAATGTTGCAGATTTCCTATGGAACTAGGTCCTAACTATAACTACCTACTGGCGACCGCCAGTAGGTAATATACATATATATATATTCACACTTAAGGCTGACCGGGACTACCAACATAGCCGGTGGGTAATGTATTAACAGCATACTTTCAGGGCTCTGAGCACTAAGCAACCATAGGCCATAGGCCCATGGTACAATCCCAACCGAACAGTGATTTATTTATTCATTAATCACGCAACAGTAATCCTAGCGCGCAGAGGTTTCCGATGCCCCACATGATGGGGGTGATTGAAATTTAACGCATAAACCTGTTTTGCCTCACATGCTAGACAAAGTACTAAGGTTTCACATATGAAATAATGTCGGACTTGTGTACACACATTTATTTTAATTTTTAGTATAAACTGTACTACACCGATTTACAAAAATTATAAATTTAATGAGAATTGTACCCAAATGAATGTGCTAATAACAAAAATCATACATATGAATGTAATATAATGGTCACTAACCATATGCAATGCATACTACTGAAAACCTGTGATTCATTAAATACAATGCCAATCATCAAGAATATCCCTTGCACACCAAATGTCCTTTTGTATATATGTATAA
This sequence comes from Lissotriton vulgaris, assembly GCF_964263255.1. Taxonomy (NCBI): domain Eukaryota; kingdom Metazoa; phylum Chordata; class Amphibia; order Caudata; family Salamandridae; genus Lissotriton; species Lissotriton vulgaris. The sequence continues at coordinate 1,478,050,379 of NC_141691.1, forward strand.
AGTTGTTTTGTAAATAAGTCACTCTACAAATCCCATAATGCTACATTACAGCAGAAATGAGTATTTAAGGTGAAAGTGAAAAGGGACTCACTAACCGTGATTAAGGCCGTCCAGGCTGAAACGCGTCGGTTGAGTGGAGCTGTGGAAAATAAAATCCATTAAGTAACCTACTCTGGAGTACTGCGCCATTTGTTCTAAGGAAAGTAAGCGAGGATCTGGATCCGACCCTAGCGCTAAGCACCAGCTGTTGAGCGCTCAAAGTCCAAGCAGGATCACATTGTGGATATATATATATATATATATATATATATATATATATATTCAATGAAAAAACCATTGGTTTTAGGCCATATATAGTTAGGGATTTGCATTTACAAAACCTTATTTTACTCGCATAAAACCATTGAAATTCCATATATAGTTATAAGCGCTAACTATATATCGCGCACCCGCAATCCACTGCTGATGATGTCACATATTACATCATTCATGACATGGTTAGTGACATCACTGATGACATCACTGATGACATCTCAAATGACATCACTGATGACATCACTGATTACAACATCCAGTGACTGTATGTTTCTGTAAAGTTAAAATATGTTTTACATATTGAAGAATGAGTGGATATATAAGTGTCTGGATGAAGGATTTACTAGGTGCATGACTGACTGATTGAGTGAGTGATTAAATGTGTCTCACTGAGTGCATGGGTTAGTGACTAAACTGTTTTAATTTGTGCATCATTATATCTGTTGTTCTACAAACTGCTGCATATGTTGATCAGTAGCTATATGAGTAACTGTATGGGTTATTGATTGGTTGTCCAAGTATTTGTATGGGAAACTGAGTGTGTGTGTGTATGGGTGGCTGGGAGGTGTGTGACTCTGTACATAGATGTGTGAGTAGTTGATTCACTATATGTATAGATTCAAAAGTGCATGTGCAAACAGCTGTATGGGCGGTTGACTGTGCATGAGTGTATTAGTGAGTGAATGGATATCTCAGTGCTACATGTCAAATTAAGTACATATGTAAAACACAGTACATGTGAGAGTTGACATCTATAAATAACTGTGCATAAGAGCCAGTGAATGTGTGAGTGGCTGTATGGATCATTGTGAACATGTTTCAGAGATTGTATAAGAGAGTAAAGTAAATATGTGTTAGTATATGTTTGAATAAGTAAGGTGTGTATAACTGTATAGTTGAGAAAATGGAGGTGTGATTGATTTTTGGCATAACTGACTAGGTGTGTGAGTAACTCCATGGATGAGTGACAGTCTGTGACTGTCTGTTTACACTGATTGTATCTAAGGTTATATTAGAGTCTGAAGAGGTTCATGGTATTATCACATGAATGATATCATCAGTGATGTTATCAGTCATGTCAAATGAGATGTTTTCAGTGATGTCATCAGTGATGTCATTTGAGATGTCATCAGTGATGTCATCAGTGATGTCACTAACCATGTCATGAATGATGTAATATGTGACATCATCAGCAGTGGATTGCGGGTGCGCGATATATAGTTAGCGCTTATAACTATATATGGAATTTCAATGGTTTTATGCGAGTAAAATAAGGTTTTGTAAATGCAAATCCCTAACTATATATGGCCTAAAACCAATGGTTTTTTCATTGAATTTTCAAGGTTTTGTAAATGCAAATTCCTAACTATATATCCACTATAACCTATGGTTTTTTCTGTGAATTTCATTGGTTTTTTAATAGCAAATATGAAAAGCTTTAAAATGTCAGTACGTGATAGATAAAAACATTTTCGTATTTATGCACGCTGATGTGCTTTGAACGCTGCACCCCCCCCCTCCCCTCTTTTGTCTTAGTAGTACTCTCTCTTTGCAGATACTGAAGGGTAGTTAACGCAGGCCTTTACCCCCGTTGTAATCCGTTGTGCCTGCTTGTCTCTCCATTTGATTGATTGTTGTCCAAGCATTTACTGTTTTAGAATTGGTTCTCTTTGGATCATTCTCTATTTACAAACAAGCACAAAGTCGCAATACTCTGTTTAGTCTTTGCAGATAGTGAAAAATCGTGTAAAAAAATAAAAGTAATCGAGCAAAATCAGTAGGCCACTAATTGGATCTCTTTTTGACCTCGCTAAAATAGAAATATTAGGAACAACCCTTCATGAGAAATACGAAAATAGTGAGATGAACTGAGCTCCACACCATGAGGGCTGCAAGACAGCTCGGCTCCATCACCCATCCCGCACAAAATAACGACAAACCCTATGCAAATATTAAAAATATAGACAACACACCAGCAAAGAAACAGGGTAAAACATTTTATTAAAAAACTATTTACATAACGTTGGTTTATAAGATGATGTCAGTAGTGGACCGATGTGTGAATAGGTCGAAAGCAGCACAAGGCTCCAAGATCCGGATGGCAAGCTCCTGGATGTTGGGTGCCATAGTTCAGAGTTCTGAGTTTGAGCCTTTTTCAATGCCTGTGCTTTGTTGAATCAAAATGGCGGCTTGACACAAAGCTGACACAAGCGTTGCTACTGATGCTATGCAGACCAAAACTGGTTTTCAGTTTGTACATTTTTCTAGATTTTTCAATCCAAGTTTGGTTGACTTTGTAGAACGATGGCTTCAAATTTTCAACATACGGTGTGGTGGCGCTGACTGGGAGGGGGCGCTTCGCTCCTGCCCCCTCCCCAAGTAAGATTTTCATACGTGAAAGTACGTTAATGGTTTTGGTCCCTGAGTTGCTTCGATGTCACTGCCATTCTCAAATGGCATAAGTTCTGGATGTTGGGTGCCATAGTTAAGAGTTCTGAGCAGCGCTTGTAACACTGTCTGAAGCTTATTTCCACCTACTGCAGCTTCACTATTCTCAAAGTAAGTGAGTGTCGTTTGTGGACCTGACTGCATTAGAAAACAATGTGATAAGTTACCTTCCTAAACAGCTTGACGGAGGCCCCTGAGGGGCGGTGTGATGGCCATGGACTCGGAGAAGACGCTTGGCTCCGACACCCTCCCCAAGTCTTATAGCACTGGTGTAGCCTGAGATCGCCCCCGACATAGGCGGCCGGCTCCCGGGGTCCGGCGGAACTTTTTGCCTTTTGATGACTCTTCAATTCTGAACCTTGTCCCATCCAGCTGAGTTGCGCCCACTCTTGCGGCTACAGCGTCTTGCCCACCATCCAGCTGAATTGCGCCCACTCTTGCGGTGCAGCGATAGGCGGCTGCCACAGGACTCTCAAAATGGCGGCCGGCTCTTCGGTTTTGGGCCTGGTCCATTAAAATGGCCCTGGGACACCTTTGAACTCGGACGCTTCCCTGATAGGGCTTGGGTCCCATTCTCGAAAAGCGTCCCCTCAGCCGTGAAGATTCTACAAAAGTCTTGGGGGCCTCCGACTCCCGCAGGCTTCTGGTGGGGAGCGGCTGCCATGATTGCTCGTGGAATGGCCACGACGGAGCTACGAGATGGTAGTGGTCTCATGCTGACGCCAGCTTTAGTCTGAAACATCCAGAAACACTGTAGACTACCAATTCGATCAGTTCCGGTAGCGCCCCAACATGACCCGGAAGAGAAGAACTTGCCCTCCCCTCTTTGACTGATGGTTCTTGTTGCCTGTCCCCTCTGTTGTCATTTAACAGAACTTTTTGGACTGCTGAAAGGGGTTGTGTTCCGAACGCTGGTTGGTGGAGACATTTTGACTATATTCTTGACCTACGTTGTCCCGTAATGCGTTATATGACACGCCGCGTTACCGCACCCGGAAGTGATCCGAGGCGCGGCGCGCAGCGCGTAACGTAAGCATAACAGGTCATGTGACTTGTTAATAAAACTTTTCATTGGTTCATTTTACTTTTGTTAATTTAATGATGAAAAGCTTGGTCATATGACCTAAAAATTACGCTTTTTATTGTTTTCGAACAATATTTTTTTTTCAAACATATGTTATAATATTCCAGGCTAATGTACTTTCCCGGAAAATTTACAACTGTCTTGTAAGTAAAATATATTCCTTTTTCGAGAAAAAGGGCGTTTCTTCCTTCCATGACGGAGCCATTGAGTAAAAGAGATTCGGCCTGCTGTCTTAGTCGCCGATACGCCTGATTATCAGATTCTTATCGATCACTTTATATTGCAGACATGAAAAACACAACTGCCCTTAAGCATTTATCTTTACTGCGTTCCTACATATTATACCTTTTATCCGTCATGTAATTGGACTACTTTATTTCACTTGCCTTTACTGATTCGAAAACAGTGACTAAAAGTAAAAACTTTACCAATGTAAATACTACTACCGTGTTTTGTTTTAAAAACCTTTATTGTGAAAATGTCAGTATACAAATACGGGCCTATAACCACGTGGGCCGGCCACGGAGCAAACTGAAATCGTATATGATGAGGAGACATTTACACTGTAGAAGAACGTAACGAGCGGGCCATTAGGTTGCAAGAACAAAGGTGTCTAACAGTTGCGGAATCGGTGGACGTACATTTTGTAATTAAAATACGACAGGGCCACTTACAATAACATTTTCTAGATATACATTTGCGGGCAAGGAGTTACGAGTCCCATTTATACCGGCGCCATTTTGGGCGAGGCCGGGCAGGTCCAACATATAGTCAAAATGTCTCCACCAAACATCGGCCAGACCAGAACCCCTTTCGGCCCTTTATGCTACAAGATGGTGTCTTCCATTCAGAAAATATTGTTGGCAGCATTTTGAAAGGAAACAGAAACAGCCGTTCTCCTAGTGAGTTTCACATTGTTACATTTAGGAAGAATGTTGAAGAGTAGTATGTGGAAAATCTGAAGCCATTTTTCTACAAACTCTCAATCAGACTTGGATGGAAAAAAAAAACCTGAAGAATGTACAAACTGAAAACCAATTTTTGTCTGTATAGCATCAACAGTAACGCTTGAGTCAGCTTTGTGTCAAGCCGCCATTTTCATTCAATCAATAGCGTCCCCCTGCACACATTCAGGGACCTGGTCGTGTCTTCAGATGAAACGGATTGTAGGAAAAGAAGCAGAAAGGAAAAGGAAAAAAGTTCCGCCGGACCTCAGGAGCCGGCCGCCTATGTCATGTGCCACCTTTGGCCACACCAGGGCAATAGTGAAGCTGCAGCAGGTGCAAATAAGCTTCAGACAGTCTTACAAGCACTGCTCAGAACTCTCAACTGAGGCACTCAACATCCAGGACTTGCCATTCGGATCTTGGCGCCTTGTGCTGGTTCCGACCTATTCACACATCGGTCCACTACTGACATCACCTCATAAGCCAACGGGGCACCCCACGCCGACTTTCGGCGCAGCATTGTAGGATGGCCACACCAGTGCGGCAACTTGCTGGACACAACATCGGGGCCATCCAGATCTCGGCGCGTTCGACTCACTGTACCGCAAGAGTGACCGCAACTCAGCTGGACACGCCATCTTTCGGCGCAGCATTGTAGGATGGCCACACCAGTGCGGCAATTTGCTGGACACCACCTCGGTGCCATCCGGATCTCGGCGCGTTCGAGTCACTGTACCGCAACAGTGACCGCAACTCAGCTGGACACGCCGTCTTTCGGCGCAGCATTGTAGGATGGCCACACCAGTGCAGCAATTTGCTGGACACCACCTCGGTGCCATCCGGATCTCGGCGCGTTCGAGTCACTGTACCGCAAGAGCGGGAGAAACTCAGCTGGACACGCCGTCTTTCGGCGCAGCATTGTAGGATAGCCACACCAGTGCAGCAACTTGCTGGACACCACCTCGGTGCCATCCGGATCTCGGCGCGTTGTGCTGCCTTCGGCCTATTCGCACATCGGTCCGCTACTGACGCCGCCTCACGTGCCAACGGATTTTCTACGCTTTTTGTAGCCCTATACCGCATAACAGGTCATGTGACTTGTTTATAAAACTTTTCATTGGTTCATTTTACTTTTGGTTTCCTAAAGATGGAAGGCTTGGTCATATGACCTAAAAATAACACTTTTCATTGGTTTAGAACATTTTTTTTCCCAAACGATGAAAGCCCCACCTTGTTTCTGGATCATTCAGACTGAAGCTGGCGTCAGCATGAGAGCACCACCATCTCGTGGCTCCGTCGTGGAAGCCTGCGGGAGTCGGGGGCCCCCAAGACTTTTGTAGAATCTTCACGGCTGAGGGGACGCTTTTCGAGAATGGAGCCCAAGCCCTAGCAGGCAAGCGTGGGAGCAACTGAACAACATGGTGAGCGAGACGCTGTAGCCGCAAGAGCGGGCGCAACTCAGCTAGATGGCCGCCACCTGGGGAGGCCCGTTCACGCCGCCTCCCCCACGCCCCCCCCCCCCCCCTGGGCGCCGCACGCCATTTTTCGGAGCAGCATTGTAGGATACCAAAACCAGTGCGGCAGTTTTCTGGACATCACCTGGGTGCCTGTCGTACATGTTGTGTCAGCCATGGGACACTGGACACAGTCCCATCAACATCTCAACGCGTTCTGCTGCCTTGGGACTATTCGCACAACAGACCGCTACTGACGAGGCCTCCCCCCGCACCACCCGGGACGCCCCACGCTGTTTTTCTGTGCTGCATTGTAGGATCCCAAAACCAGTGCGGCACCCAGGCGACATCACCTGGGTGCCGTCCAGAACTCTGCACGTTGTGCTGCCTTGGGACTATTCGCACAAAAGACAGCTTCTAACCATTGTTGCTTTTTGAGTTGAAAAATGTTTAAATGTTTTTAGTTTTTGTTCCGTTCATTATAGTTAAAAGTTAATAAAGTTTTATAATCTTACTTTGTCGGAGTGTTATCTATTTTTTTAAAAACGGGTGAATAGGGCCTTGAATCGGGTATTGTCATGTGTGGGCTTTGGAAGTGTGCTGCTGCAGGATCGGACATTTCAAACTCAAATGCACGTTCTTTTTCTTACCTTTCCGAAGCATGGAGCGCAATAGCAGGGAGAGAAAGGGTGATGCAAGTGTTGAACACTGCCTGGCCTGGCAAGTTGCTGGCAGTGCCCCCCCCCCCCGCCCGCTCCTGAAAGAGGACACACACACACCGCCGCCCCGAGTACTTCACAAATCTTTAAAAGACCATGCGCTTGTTCATGAGGCTTAAATGGTTTATCACCTCTTCTAGAACCCCTGCATCGACCCTCTGACGTTTCCTGGAAAAATTACCATGTAACACAATACCAAGCCCTGTCAGCTAAAACCCCCAAGGAATCGTGGGGCATATTATCAAGGGGGTTTATCTCCGCTTTTTTGGCTTTAAAAGCCATGAAAGCGGAGATAAAATTATCTCCCTATTACCAAGCTGTCGCTAACACCAGTTAGTGACAGCTAAAAGGAGATAGCGACCATCTTGGGCCCCGCTTTGCATGTCAGTGATACTTATCACTAATGACATGCAAAGTGGCGTGCCAAGATGTTAGCGACTGCAAACAGTCCCTAACATCGCTATCTCCTATTACCAACTTTTGGAGATATTCGCGCTAAGCGCGAATATCTTCAAAATCTAACACCTGCCCTGAGCAGTTCTTAGCCATGTTATCCAATGGGAGGTGGATAACATGGCTAAGAGCATTTGCTCGATAATACATGAATATCGCTGACTTTTCTGCGATAATAGCAAGGTTTATCTGCGATAAAAATCGCCGATGTGCGGCGATAATTTTTGTCTCTAAACAAGTTAGAGACAAAAATTATCGCTAGTTGTTCGTAATATGCCCCCGGGTTTTTGCTTGCAGAAATCGGGAGGCGGGAGACTAGCACTGAAATCAGTAGTCACACGCCTGAATCGGGAGGGTTGGCATGTCTGAATTCTCTACAGCTGGGGCCATAAACTACATCCGCAGGGGTAGGTGATAGCCTGGGACCAGCCTGGCATCTAAAATGGCTGCCGTGCACGACAAAATTGTGGCATTGGAAAAAAGGCAAGATGGCGCAGCCGCTGGAAGAGATGTATCAACATATATCAGCCTCCTCAGCCACCCTCAGGAAACATAGGGGATTAGGATACGTCTCCCGCACCCCCTTATACCTAGTAATTTAATTAACGAAGCACAAAATGGCGAATTCCCGTTTCGCTACCAGTTCGCGGCCCGTGAAGCGCTTCTACCGTGAAAAATCATTTTTTTTTTCTTTTCCCCACGGGACCCTTTAATAACCCCAACAACATTCCTAGGGGGTCAAGAGGGGTATACCTTGCCCCCTTTCATTAAATTCCCCCTGCGTTTTTCACCTCTTCTTCTCTCTCGATCCTACCGAGAGACGAGATGGCGGCCGCTCCGGACTGTTTAGAATGTTGACAGACACCGGAGAGCCAATCAGCTTTCTGCGCGCAAAGTTCCGAAACGCGAAAAGTAAGCGGACCGGATCGCTGCCCAGAGCGCTGTTACAGATATATATCTTGATTTAAACGTTAATTTCGCAAAATCCACTGAAGCACATATATTGAGACCTAGCAAAGGCACATCGGGCTAACAGTCCCTACAATTTTGCCAAGTTTCGTGCAAATCCATTCAGCCGTTCGAGCTAAAAGTGAGTCCAACCGCCCTATGGAAATTAACATGGGAAAAACGCGTTTTGGGACCCCCCTTTTTTCTCGGCCCCCCCTTGACGAAACCCCCCCAAATTTTCAGGGGCTGCTCAGAAACAAAATGTGCCATTTTCCTGAAAATTTCAGCCGATTCCGTCCACAAACGCCAAAGTTATTAGACATAGAATTTTCAGAAATGCCATAGGGAATTAATCCTAACTATATATACCTACTGGCGATAGCCAGTAGGTAATATATATATATACAAAAATGAAAATGGCAATAACGTGCGCTCTCAGTAACACAGACTCTACGAAAATCCCAAAGTTCCAAGGGTGTTTATCAAAACGCGTTGTGAATAAACACCCTTGGAACTTTGGGATTTTCGTGGATTAATTTACCGGCGCGCTCCGTCGGCGTGTGCGCCACCTCCCTCGGGTCCCCAGCAGTCAGAAGGAGCAACTCTGTTTTCATTCAAATTGTCGATAGCCCAAATATAAATTACACAAATATCAACATATGATATGTGTTAATACTTTAACTCATAATAAAAGTATTGTACATTTATCAACAAAATATGCCATCCTATCTGTAAAATATTTATGCAATTACTATTGCTTGAAGGATGTTACACAGCCATTGTTTTTAAAAACATTTGTGCACTGACACTCAGATTAACTTGCTGAGAATTGGTAATTTATTTTTAGAAAATAAATGCTGAAACATTACATCATTATACTTTTGAAAATATTTCTGTGTATTTCTTCCCTGTAGTATTTTGAAAAAACATACATTAAAGTTATGTGCTTACATCAACACGTAACATTAATATCTCTCAATAACTTACACCTTTACCTATATCACAAACTATGACATTTGCTTTTTTTCATACTTCAATATGCAACATTATATGAAAAATATGAAGACATTTAAAAAAAAAATAACACTGACCAGGGGCAACAATTACAAAGATTCGGATTTGTCTTACTTTTTAAATGGAAATCTGATGCAAAGTGTTGTGTTTGTAGTAACAATCCAATATAAATCATGATTTGGTTTGATTGTAATTAAAAGTAAAGCAAAGAACTGCAATCCACTGCCATGCATTACTTTGCCTCAAGGAAGCCTTCCATAGATGGTTCATGTGCGCTCCCCTGAAACTACCCATGTGTTTTGACACAATTCCCAATCTACGAATAACTGTAGTCAGTGTATTGTGCCAAAAGCCTGTGCCACCCTGAGGTATGCATAACCAGGAGAAATACTTAATTTCTCTGTGTTCCTATATATATGCTGCATTCTACACCACACAGGGAAAGGGCTTAAAGCAACATTTTTGTACAGGGGGCGCTCCTTTCTGTACATCAACTAAGCTAACCACAATGCAAGGGTGTCTGTGCTGGCATATGCCAATAAAAAGTACAGATACACCAGTAGAGATTACAATATGCGGCGGTGGCGGTCCTTCCACCATCACACAGCGAATTACCCACCTCACAATTAGGATGGCGGTGGGCACCACGGCAGATGCAAAGTCCGTCCGTCACTTCTCCGCCAAAGGTAATTGCACCGATTGCCTGGCGGACAGTGCAGGGTGCCTAAAATGGTGGCGTGCTAGCAGGCACATCCACCAAATTAGTATGTTGTCATGAAATGGCCTTTCCATGGTGGTGATGCCGCCATGGAAAGGCTGGTAGGGATTGTGTTTCAGGACCCATTGTGGGTCCCTCTTGTTTTGGGGGGAGATGTTGCTGCACTGGGGGAGTGGGGGGGACCCATGGTACCACACTGCATTTCCCTGCACTGCGTGGCAGGCACCATGTGGCAGACTCACGTCTGAGCATACCCTGCCAACTTATTTGCATATGGCCATGTCTGAACTGGGGTGGCAGAGTGGGCTAAAGAACGGTGATGGGTTAAACCCAGATCTGTTGACTGAATGTGAGTTTTTTATTGGTTCAGATGCTCCGTCCATCACCACCCCCTTTTGTACCGCTTTGTTCACCATAAGTTGGCAGGGTATGCTAAGACGTGAGTCCCTTGCTCACTTTGCCACTGGATTCAAGCAAGCCTGGCTGAAGACGGCTGTAATGCCAGAAACCGGTCCTAGGAAGCTTGTTTCTGGTCCAGGAAAGGCCTGGCCTGGCAGTTCGGGCTGGACTGTTCGCATGAGGCACAGGGTCAGACTGATTTGCATATGGCTTTGTCTGAACTGAGGTGGCAGAGTGGGCTAAAGAACGGTGATGGATTAAACCCAGATCTGTTGACTGGGTGTGAGTGTTTGATTGGTGCAGGTGCTCCGTCCATCACCACCCCCTTTTGTACCGCTTTGTAAGAGATGGGAAGAGATGGGCAGTTTCAGTAAGCTGGCAGCTTTGAAAAGTTTGACAAATCCCTTTAAATTATTTATTATGATCATAGTTCACTTAGCTGGTTGCTGCACTGGTTTTGACTAGATGGAGAAGTGTGATTATAGTGGGCCTTTGTGGGAAGGACGCAGGAGTGTGTGTTCTTGGCAGAGACGGCTCAAACCACATCACACCAAGTGTGCAACAGCCCCTACTCCAGCTGTGAGTTCCGGTGGCGCTAGTGAGCAGACTGCGTCCAGTGAAGCCAGTGAAGCCTGCAGGTGTGGACGAAAGCGAGGAGCCGGGAGCCGCGAGGAGACACGAGGAGCCGGGAGGAGCCGCGAGGCACTGCAGAGCAGGGGCGGAACAGCGGCAGCAGCCCCCCGGCACCCGGTTTTCTCAGCATTCCTCAGCATCCGCGAACAGTGCACCCACAGCAGCGGGAGAGGACAGAGAGGCGAGGTGAGCAAGAGGCGAAGTCAGGTGGGAGAGAGGAGAAAGCCCCCGCCCCGCCTCGCCGTGCATTTGCCTGAAACCCATCGCTACTCGTTGCTCGTTGAAGGAGGCAGTGTGAGCAGAGCAGGCAACGCGGTAGGAGGCAGGAGGCAGTCAAAAGCAAAAAAAAAGACAGTTGTGGGAACACATATAGCAACACTGAAAACCCAGCAACAGCCCAGCAACAGCAACAGCATCGAACACCAAAGCGGCTGATGTAAGTGAACGCTGCCGCCGTTCGAACTTTAAGGCAGTTTCCACTTGAAAAAAAACGAAGCCTGTGATAAGCCGGTGATAAGCCTGTGATAAGCCGTGAAAGGCTTGTGAGACTTGCAAAACTCGCGGCTAGAGCGCCCAAAAGACAATTTCCCCGTGGTATTGCTCTGTGCATTGTGGGATTTGCAGTGCAGGAGTGCTCGGGGCTGGCAGTATTGGTGCCCCCGCCGAGTGTAGCAGCGAGCAAGATCCAGCAACCAGTGACCAGAAGGGGAGACAAGGAGACAAGGAGACCTGGTGGCAAGGAGCAAGGAGGGGCGAAAACGGTGCATCTAGCGCGCAGCCCCGCCCAGACGGAAGGCGGGTACCGGCAGCCTCGGCTCGGAGTTTGGCACCCGGCACTCAGTACCTAGCACCCGGCATGGAGCACTGAGCTCCAAGCGGAGAGAGGCAAACAATAAACGCGGGCAACGGGGAGAGTCCCACGCGCACAGGAGACGCCTTAAACTTTCCCTGGAAAGTCCAGTTGATCAAGAGACTGCGAGCGTGGCTGCTGTTAGAGGCAGCTGCGAAGTAAGAGCCCAGGGGGGGTGGCCTAGGCTGGTCTGACCAGGTCCGACTTTGCTGGCGGCTCCCCCCTGTGTGCCCCGCTCGCTTCAGCTAGCCAGTCAGTGGCCCTCAATAGAAGGGCGCAGACGCCGGGCAAAACGTCTAATCGACGGTCATTGAATCTCCGCAGCGACTACCTTGCAATAGGAAAAAATTGACAGCCAATACAGGAAAAAACAATGAGGACCAGAAATTCGTCCTTACTGCAGGCACAGGAAAAACCTCGACCACACAGAACAGCCAGGAGACGGAAGGCAAAACTTTTCTACCCTCCAGGGGTGGGTGGCCTTTACTCCGGACCTGGGCTGTCGGAGGGGGAAACCCCGGGAACACCTGGTGCCAGTGGTGCAACGTCACCAGGAATACCTGGGGCAAACACCCCCCTAGGAAACAGAGACATAAGAAGTTTCTTTCACCCCCTGGCCACATCTCCAGCTGCACTAATTAGACCTTTAAGCTGCACCCCACCAAATAAAGCCATAGAAGACAGCCTACCCCCCAGTCCCACTGCCCTACGGGATCCAGGAAGGCCCCTATCACCAATAATAATCACTCTACAGGGTGACATAATCTTTAAGCCAGAGGCCCCGGGCAGTCGAACAACTCCTTTACACCACTCACCTGAAGACACCCACTCTAACGCGATCCTAAATGAGCCCCTGGCAGCTGACATATTGATCAGCACATGTAGCGCAACCCCGGCAACAGGGGAGTACACGCTTGTTGCAACTAGTCACACACATGAAAGTCATAAAGGAGGAGGCATCACAGAAACACAGGCCCAGCACCCCCTACCTTCGAACTTGATGACCCTGTCACCATCTGCAATGATCAGAAGCTTGGATAGGGGGGAGAGTTCCTCGGTGACCACACCATTGAACTTGATGCACTAGCGAACCTGTGATCAAGATAAAACGACCCTGTTACCACCTCCGATGAGTAGAAGATCGGATAGGGGGGAGAGCTCCCCAGTGATCTCAGATCACCTAGCTCTGATCAACGAGACACTCATCTCTATGACAGGTGCGGCAATAATGCACACTGACAAGCTTGATGCCCAGATAAATATATTACAAACTGTCGCAAACCTAATATCTGGAATTGACTGTAAACTGGACCATCTGATTTCCCTAATTCGTAGAGCACAGGACAGCACACACTTCAAGCCCGAGTCATGTAGCTGCAACAATTTAGGAAAACTCCCGGCTATCATGACCACATTAGTCGAGGACCTCAAGAACGAAGTCAGCAAGATTAAGGACCCGATCTCTCAGGAACCAACCTTGCATCCTCCAAAAACAGAAGGCCCAAGAAACCTAACAAACCACTTGACACAGATCAACAAAGAAGTTAAAACCGCCTGGGAGGCGCCATTACCCACGCTCAACATGAGCAGGCCAGACGCTACCACGATCAAAACACAAAATCACGAGCCCCAGCACATTACCACACTAACCAGCCCAGATGTCCATACCCTATCTAGGAAAAATAAGAAAAAATTTTAAAAAACTCAACAAGGCAAACAGAAATAAATCTCTCGCTCCCAGAACCATCCGGGAATGGCTACGGCCTGAGAATGAGATGCCCCCCCACAATGTGAACCAGGAAATGATCAACCTGGGAGCAACCGTCAAAACACCGGAAACAATAGAGTCAAACGCCGAAGACACTCAGCCCTCTAACCTAGCAATAACCTCACTTGCAACCCCCAGCCAGTTTCAACAGCATCACACCTAAATCAAGCAACGGACCCCTACAGCCAAAGTACAGCCGAAGCAACTCAAGCAAACTCAAAAAGACACAACCCTCAGGTCGCTGCTCTATCAATGTTCACGAAGGGGTGCGCTTCGCATGTGCCTCTAACTGTTACAGACCTCAAGGAAACTGAAAAGCCGCCATTAACCATAAGCGTGCCCAGCCTGTCACAGATGGAGGCCCACCGGCGGCAAACGGGGCCAGTGGGGTTAAACAGGCATGCAAATGACAGTCAACTGGACACAGTACAAACAACTCAAACAGGAGGCCATGGGGCAGACTCAGCCTGTCGAACAATCCACCCCCAGGATCGCAAGATAACGCTGTACCCTGACCACGTCTCCCAGGGGCCGTGGGACATTCTCAACCGTAGCAATTTATTAAAACTTTTTGCGAACATCCCAGGGCTGGAGGCAACTAACACCACAGACATCGAAACTAGCTCCTTCCTCCGCCAGATGCGGAGGAGAAAAATGAACCCACAGAGCTAACCTTCGTGAGCCCGCACATTTGAGGTGGTGAAAAGTCAGCACAAGCTATTGGAAAGTTGAGGCATAAAAATAAAACTCATGCGCACCAAAAAATACCCACTCCTCTTAAAAACTCAATCTGCACATTCCCAGATGGGAAACATTGATCAGCGAACTGGAGGGAACTCATGCCTGCATGCCCACTCCAACAACGCACCTCACGCGGCGCCCATCCTCCAAAGGTCCAAAGGCGCAACAAACACCGGTCTGACCATCAGCACCTCAATCAAAATAACAACCAACACGAACCAGGGCACACACATATGCGCAACCTTGGGACGCGCAAGCAAAGACTGGTCCTGGCTGCCGCTAGCCTTAAACTCAAGATCCTAACACAGCCATGATGCCCCGAGCCACCCCTCGTCCAACAAAATCTTCCAGACAGGTACAACCGCCGGCTTGCCTGAAAATCATGACTTGGAATGTTGCAGGGCTTAGAAGGCTGCTTCTCAACAAAAATGCTGTGACATTCATTGAAGAGGCAGATATCATCTGCATACAAGAAACCTGGCAGCTCCACCGCTTTCATTAAGAGGATACGCAGAATATGGAAAACCTGCAAAAAAGCTTAACATATTCGGAAGACCGTCGGGGGGGATATGTGTCTAAATAAAGCACTCACACAGCCTGGAATTCGTGGCAATCCCCAATCTTCCAGACAACCTCCAGGCAGGCATCCTGAAAGGCTGCCGCCTGTCAAATGGCCACTTTTCGCTCTTATTAATCAACCTCTATTATAACTCACATGGGCCCATACCCAATCTGGCCACGCTGACAACCCTCCTCGAGTCCTTACTGCTCCAACATTCAGGCTTGGAGTGCATCATTCTTGGCGACTTCAATACTCATAATATAGGGATATCAACCACACGACGACTTCAGCCTGGGGCCACCATTTTCCTGAATGACCTATTAACAACTTTCAAGCTGGTGACAGCGCACTCGGTCCTTCTAAATCTCAGTCCAGGGTCTTCTGTCGGTCCTACATACAATAACCAAACAACGATTGATTACATCATCCTCAGCGAAAAACTACAACCTCTCATGTCAAATTTCACAGTACACCCGCGAAGTTATAGCGACCATGCTGCTTTAACCATTACATTGAATCTTATAGCGGACACTCGCCACAGGCTCGAATACATTGGTGCATCTAACGGCGAAGAACTGATAAAACTGCCCAGAAGAATTCAATGGGCACAGACCTCTATTACATCCTTTAACAACTGGGCAAATCAGTGGCCAGGCTGGCCACCGAACGAACAAAAACGGGCGCAATAGCCACCTGGAATGCCACCACTGGGATCCTGGCTGCAATCCTTCGTGGAACCTCAAACAACACAACTAACAGGAACTCCCCTCTCACCTATGGAAACAAGGTGCATCTTAAAATCAGCGCTAAACATCTGAGCCAGAAACTTAAAGTCTTCTACAAACATGGCTCAAGCATAATGAAGAAACAACTTCAAGAGGCCAGCAAAAGTCACTCCAAGAAGGTGTGGGAGGCAAAACGAGATCACTGCGAAGCACAATGGCTGAAAATCTTTGACCTGCTGAGCCCAGGAAAATCGCAGGAGTTTTGGCACTAACTAAGTACCCTCGGACGGTGTATAAAACATAGAGAAAACTCCCTCGAGGCTCCCACTTGGGTCGCCCATGTAAAATCACTCTACATTGAAACCAGGACTAACCCCAAGCAAAATGCAACAATTGACGTGGGAGCCGACTCAGACCCAATCACCGAGATGACTGCCCCGCCGGGAAGATTGGTGGTGTCCAAAATCCTAAAAAACATCAGAGAGAATGGTGCCCCGGGGCCCAACGGCCTTCCCGGACACTTATTCAAGGCAAACATAGACTTCTGGTCAAAGACCTTGACCTACTTGTACAATAAATGCTAGCTCCTGGGTGATGTCCCTGATTCATGGAGAGGCTCGCTCCTACATCCCATCCACAAAAAGGGCCCCAAATCTGAACCATCAAACTATCGTCTGATCGCCCTGCTGGACATCGAGGGAAAAGCTTATGCCAGTGCAATCTTGAGGGACCTCACAGACTGGACGAACGCTGTAGATCTCCTCCCATTCTGTCAAACTGGATTCAGACCAGGGTCCTCCACAGTCGATAACATCACTGCACTCTCTTATTTGGTCCACCACGCTCGGGCACCCAAAAGCCCCCCCTTATTCGCCTGCTTTATTGACTATTTGGCGGCGTTCGACGGGGTAGATCGTGCCATCCTGTGGAGAAAGTTGGCCCAATGGAACATCAATCCAGCCCTGTTGAGGGCGATCCAATCCTTGTATCATAATACGTGGGTAAGAATCAAACTCTCGAGGGACCACGCTTCCACAAAGATCAACACGGACCGTGGCCTAAAACAAGGGTGTGTGCTAGCTCCAATGCTATTTAATTTATACACAGCGGACATGGAGAGGGCCTTGACTGTGGCGGTTCTGCTTATTCCAAAGATCGGCGGGACAAAAATTCACTTTATGCAATACGCCGACGACTTGGTGCTCTTGGACCATACAAGAATTGGGCTACAAAAGGCGCTGACTGCACTGGCCGCATACAATGAGAAAAATAAGCTTGTAGCAAATTCATCCAAGTCCAAAATTATTATCTTTGGAAAGTACCCAAAGAAAAAAACAGTAAAATGGAGGCTTGGCCACCTTCTGCTGGAAAGTACTCAGCGGTACACGTATTTGGGAATTTGCTTCCAGGAGTCGCGGCTCTCAAGCGCGCACCTAAAGACCATCCAAGGTAAAGGCAAAACTATAACTTACGCTATCTGCAAGCTGCACGCCTCCTTATACAGCCTGTCCACATTGGCCATCCAACGAGTACTCAAAGCAAAATTAATGCCGGTCCTAAATTATGCTCTTCAAGCATTTCCAGGCAAACTGCACAAAGAATTAGAAAAAATCCATTGCAGAGCCTACAAGAGACTATTTCATCTTCCGAGGTGTACCAGAAACACTCTTGTCCGCCTGGAGTTCTCACTTAATCAGCAATACCTGGACGAGATGGCCTCCCTAAGTAAATACTACTTCTTAACAACGACGGCAAAGGAGAACACTCTCAAGGCAACGCTGAATTGCATCTTCAGAGAACCAGGGAACCCCTGGTCGGCCACTCTCAAGGCGGCGAAGGACCATCTTAATCTCGCCATTGAGTCTTGGAACCCAGAACATGTCAGCTATACTGCCATCAAACACTCTATCAAAAAACAAGTGCGGGCGCAGTCAAGAGAACTGGATCTGGAGTCGTTGGTAAAAAAAGATCTACACAAGTCCTTGTCCTTACCACATATCCTGCATCATCCCAAATACCATCTTAAGCAGGCCGTGGGCCGCACAGCCCTCCAAAAGATCTTAGCGTACAGACTACACCCGCTGCCTCTTAAAGAACTATATGCCATTGGCACGGCCGCCCCAGGTGCCCGGGAATGCAGGCTCTGCAGCTACAAACGTGAGTCATTGGCTCACCTACTATTCTGCTGCCCGACCCTGCGCACGGCCCGCAGCCTCTACCTTAGGCCAATTTTAAGACAATCAGGAACCCGCACTGCAAAGGAGGCGACCATCTACCTCTATACCTTGACAACGGGAAAGCATATGGCCTCCTTCGGAAAGTTCATCCACCAGACACGAACTCTATTGAAGACCACGGAGGGCGAGGGCCTATGGTCATAGATACCTTGTTGACCTATGCCTCAACATGATCCTCATGTTCCGCAATCCCGCCCCCTGGGCAGCACAAATTCCTTTGGTTTTAACTTTTGTAATTTTATAACCTCGTATTATGTTTTTAATGTAATGGTTTTGAGTAACCAAACAATAAAGAATTCATTCATTCACTGGTTTGTCCATTCTGAGATATTTTGTTTAAAGTTTGCTAATAAAAACTGTCCTTTGGTAAAGCAAGAATATTTGATGCAACCTTCTAGTTGCTGCTCTTCTCATTAGGGTTATGTGGCAAACTATGTTCTGTCGACAGAGTTTGTGGAGTATTGCCCACTCTGCGCTCCACCTGGAGTGTGGAATCCCGGAAAATCTCAGAAAGCTGCCAGGTGGCAGAGATTTTATTGCACGCTACTCACTAATATTAAGTTAGTGAGCGGGAGCGAGAATAATTGAGCGCTAGCATGAGTCTTTTTAAAAAGAAAATATTCTTTATTGATTTTCAACAAGTTATACAAGTGATTTTCTTGTGACAGTAATGTTATACATAGCATTACAATAACAATTGATTGACCAGCATAGACAGGGTAACAAGGTATGACATATACAATGATCTAAATGCAGTGATAACATTATATGCCTTTGGTTTTACAGGAAAATAAAAACTAATTTAAATTTTAAGTTACAATACACAACAACTAAACTGCTAGCTGTACAAATATGTTCAGTCTCGTCTGTCCGCACTAGGATGAGTCTTGACGTGATTTCTCAAAGCGGGCGGTCATGGCAGGTCATTTCCATTCGCGTTGAAAAAGCTGCTGCTCATGTAGAAAATCTACTGAAGTGGCAGAAAGAAGCAGCGTCCTCTGGCACAGCGTGTGGTGCTGTTCGCACTGATTTCACAGCATGGAAGAAGCTTCTGGCACTAACAATCAGTGCAAGCAGCGTGACATGACGAAATTCTGCCCTTGCGGAACTCCACAGAATCTGGCTGAGTTTTTATGTAACTCCGCGGAATTCTGCAGAGTAAAACTCCACGAGTTCTTTCCATCTCTACTTCTCATGTAGTTGCCACCAGAGACATTAAAGTGTCCCTATGCCAAAACGTAAGATGGCACGTCTGAAAATATTTTTGTTGTTTGGGGAAAACAGTAGTACAACTGTTCGATCAATGGGGTAAATTAGAACATTTGACAGCTTCTCTGTATCTTTGCAAACTACCATTGAGAGAGACATTTGGGAACAAATGAGCCTCTCTGAACCTGCTATTGCTTGACTCTGTAAGTCTGATAATTGGATCTTAACTGGTCACGTGTTTGTGGTCTGTGTGTACAGAAGATGCACCTATGGAAGGCTCTAGCAGTGGAACAATTATGCTGTCACATGAATAGAATAAGGCTCTCAAGGTTTTGAAGAATTTGTAGAAATAGCAACATATTCCAAGCTAAATCCTTTGGAATGACAGGCTGCATTACATACAGCCCTATATCATGATGCTAACACACTGTGCATACAACAGGAGCTAAATGGCGATTAGTCAATTATTATTGAGCTGTGCCAGATGTTAATGAAAGCAGATTTCTAAGGGCAGTGTTCAGCAAAACTACAAAGTACATGTTCACAATCCAAAGATTAAAATCATACTGCATGTGATCAAACAGAAAGGCATTCTAATGACATCTGCTATTTGTGTTTTTTTCTTAGAAGGATAATCGGGTTTTTGAGGTCTCAAATTGTTGCTTGATGTAAAACTAATGGTATTTTCCTGCTTTGTCCTGTAATGTGCTTTGTTTTTCAAGAACAGCTGTTGCACATGGATTTGCTTTGATTACTCATCAGGACTGACCTAGGCTTGAAAGTTAGATGGACACATTTACATCAGTACCTTTTAAATATTATGCATTAAGCTAATATTCATAAAAAATAATTTTTTTACGTTATTTATACATCGCAGAGGTTTGCCAGGTGACTCCTGTTGCCTTGCATTCACACACGAGAAGCTACTCACAGGCAATCATTTAACTTATTATGTCCTGCAGTTTTTAAATTTCACCCTAATCATCCCATCTGTTATTAAAAGGACAAACCTACCACTTCTAATAAACATGCAAAAAGAAAATTTTTTAAATGGATCATTTACGAGATTATTCGCTTGATTCTACAATTATGCTCATTAAACTCCTATATTCATCATAGTATTTTTTTATTCTCGAAAAGAAGCATGTATTCACTGAAAAAAACTTTAACTATAAGTTAGAGTCTGGCATGTCAGATGTTTTGCTAAACCTTATGAGGAGGGATGATCTGTTGTCATGCAGAGCCAATATCTCTTGCCATCTAGTGGCATTAGCCGTGTGAGTTGCCTTGTTATTAATAAATAGAGCAGATTTGCTTAAAAACCTATAAATACATTTTGCAGCATTAATGTGTGGCCCTCAAATGTGTGGTGTCCTAGGGAAACTGACCTCCTGGCCCGCCCTGTCTTCTGTTGGGTATGGTTATTGTTACCTTGCCTCAAAATGAATTAAGTTTTGTTTATAAAAGTGATGGAGCAAGGAGTCCCATAAGAAGCGACATGCTCGTACTCATGAACCTCGAATAACATATAAGGAAGTAACCAACCTGTTTGTTCTACTAATTTCGCACATCTTACACTTATATGGGGTATCCGAGAGAAGCTTGCTTATGTGTTTTCTAATCCTAATACGCTTGCATCTAATATGGTTGCTGCTACGCAGGAATTGCTACTGCGCATGCGTTTGTCATACCCACATGACCTGACGCACTCGCAGCTTTGGAGGGAACCCTGTAGCATCTGCGTACTAGTGCTAAAATCGCTGTTCTGTTTTCTCACATGCGAGAGGCTTGCATTGCTGCTTTTGCTAAGCTGTTCGTTCTGCTTAATCCTAATGCTATAGTTTATTATAAAGTAATGGGTATAGTGTAGAAATTCATGGTAAACAGTGTAATCATGTATTCTGTACTCTAAAACTGTTTCTCTTGTATTTCATGTTACACTCTGAAACTTGGCCTGTTGTGTAATGCTGAACTCCATCTTGGTTTAAACTGTGGCTGTGCGAGAATCACCAGTCCCCGGAGTAGTGACCTTAGGACTATTGCCAAGGAGCTGACTGAATAGAAGATGCTCCTGGGAAGCTGCCCTAAAGAACTCTAGACAAATACATTGTATTCGTAAATAGAACATCCATTGTTTGGAGGACTGAAGATGTCATGAGAACCTGAAATTTAAGGGGCGTAGACGGAATTTGAATAAAGAGACGGGGAAAGTCTAAAATTTAGTTGGTGTGATGACCTGTCTTCCTCCTTTGTCCAATCAAAATTGGGGATCCTTACACTTGCAACATTGGGGGGTGGTACACTGACCTGAAAAACAGTATAATTAGCGTAGGTTTAGCTAGAGAAATTGTCCTACTTGTCTGAATAGCTGACCTGTCACTGACTAAGCATGGGCAAATTTTGCGAATTGGCAATTCGCGAATTTGCGGATTTGCGAATTGGCAATCCGTAAAATTCGTGAATTCGCGCGAATTTGCGGATTTTTTATTTTTGCGTGTTCGCGAGACGCTTTGCGTATTCGCGGGTGTTCGCGAGGTGCTTTGCAATTTCGCGGGGGGTTTTTTTTTGCCTGCTTAATCACTGCCACCCTCTTGTTTTTTATACCCATCTGCCCTCTGTACCACTTGTTTCTGTGCCCTTCTGCCCTTAGCCCCACTTAGCATGGCGCCGGCAAGCTGCCAGCGCCATTCTAAAATAGCTAGAAATAGCTTCGACAGGAAACACTAATAGATAAAGTAAAGCAGGTGCTCCAGTTGAAGGTCAAATTAAGTTACACAATCATTAATCACCCCAAGTTTGGTGGTGATTAATGATTGTGTAACTGAATTTGAGCAGCACCTGCTTTACTTTATCTATTAGAGCT
Organism: Lissotriton vulgaris; assembly: GCF_964263255.1. NCBI lineage: Eukaryota > Metazoa > Chordata > Amphibia > Caudata > Salamandridae > Lissotriton > Lissotriton vulgaris. The sequence continues at coordinate 1,478,072,466 of NC_141691.1, forward strand.
TCCTGTTGAAGCTGACTTTTGTAACTATTTTAGAATGGCTCTGGCAGCTTGTTGGCGCCATTCTAAAAGAGTTACAAAAGTCAGCTTGAACTTTTGACCAAATCCCCGTTCGCGGATTTTGCGGGAAATTCGCGAATCTCGGGGATTGCGAATTTACCGAAAATCCGCAAAATCCGCGAGCGGAAAGGATTTTCCGCCCATGCTTATCACTGACCCAATGCACTCAATAGGTGACTAAGAGCAGAGAGCTGCGGAGCACTCTGTCGGGAGGTTCGAGAACCCAATCGGGGTTTTGGGAAGTGAAAGTGCTGGCGGAGCACTTTGTTAGTGAAAGCTCTAACCCAATCAGGGTTTTGGCAGATTCCTTGCAGAGAGGGAGTAGCGCAGGCGTTGCAACCGAAACTGCGGGTGCTGGTCTTAACCTTTGGTGATCCGGTCCTGATCCAAATTCTGGGGTTATCCTGTCCTGATTGTCCATGAGCTGCACCAGCTAGCCTACTGGCACTGAAGTCTCTGGGGTTTTTCCTGTCCTTTCCAACTGACCCGTGGCCAGGGTTGGTCTTCACACTATTCTAGGTAAATATAAATCTGTGTGGGTAATTGTCTTTCTAAATTGCGTCCTTTTCTTTACCCTCCCTGAAATTTGCAAAGCTTTGATTGCATATGTTCCTTTTCTTTCCGTTCCTTGGTAAATGAGATGTTCATGTACTACTGTCTATTAGCGTGTTCCACTTTTTAACCCACCTTTAGTAAAATGCTAAATGTTTCTAATTGAAGTATATGTTCTTTTTCTCACCCTCTCTATAAGGAGATAAGCTGAATTTATAGTATGTTCCAAATCTTACCTTCCCTATAGTTATTGAGCTAAAATCTGAATAATCGAATTATGCAAGTTGAGTTCTCCTTTTTCAAACTGCCAATGAATTATGAAAGTCTTTGGGTTTAGTATGTTCCCTTTCTTTACCCTCCTTTAATCAAGTTGCGAAAGTCTGTTTTCTAAAATTAGCATGTTCCTTGTTTCCACTTTCCCTTTATTTCAAAATTTCTAAATGGTTGGCATAATCTATCTTATACATTGCTATACGCTGTTTCTGATCTTGGTTATTGATAGTTTGATTGCATTTAACCTGTGGCTTATGACTTTTGATGATGATTATTAGATAAAGAGTTTGAACCTACCCTGAGTCTGTGATTATTATATAATGCAAATGTTATGATATTTTGAGTGCCTTTTCCTTTTCTAACTCCCTGATTCATCGTGTTTAGGTATCTAGTGACAAGGATCGGTAAGTTACTGTTATAGGAATTAGTATAAGCACAAATTGGTATGAGAGTATGGGTTACCTGTCTGAGGTAACAAAATTGATATCTTTCTTTTGGAATTATGGGCCCAGGCGAGTATTGGTAAGACCCTAGTCGGGTGACCTGCGCGCTCTACCAAAAGCATCATAAATTCTAATGAAACATGCAGTTAAAGGGGCATTATTGTTCTAATGTAAAAACTAAAAAACACCCAAGTTCACAAGTTATAGTAAACTGAGCAAATTATCCTATCTGCAGCCTTACCAAACGCTGCTTATTACGTCAAACAGAGCGGTACAAAAGGGGGTGGTAATGGACGGAGCATCTGAACCAATCAGACACTCACACCCAGTCAACAGATCTGGGTTTAATCCATCACTGTTCTTTAGCCCACTCTGCCACCCCAGTTCAGACATGGCCATATGCAAATCAGTCTGACCCTGTGCCTCATGCGAACAGTCCAGCCCGAACTGCCAAGCCATGCCTTTCTGGACCGGAAACAAGCTTCCTAGGACCGGTTTCTGGCATTCCAGCCGTCTTCAGCCAGGCTTGCTTGTATCCAGTGGCAAAATGAGCAAGGGACTCACGTCTGAGCATACCCTGCCAACTTATGGCGAACAAAGCGGAACAAAAGGGGGTGGTGATGGACGGAGCATCTTAACCAATCAAACACTCACACCCAGTCAACAGATCTGGGTTTAATCCATCACCGTTCTTTAGCCCACTCTGCCACCCCAGTTCAGACATGGCCATATGCAAATCAGTTTGACCCTGTGCCTCATGGGAACAGTTCAGCCCGAACTGCCAAGCCATTCCTTCCCTGGACCGGAAACAAGCTTCCTAGTACCGGTTTCTGGCATTCCAGCCGTCTTCAGCCAGGCTTGCTTGTATCCAGTGGCAAAGTGAGCAAGGGACTCACGTCTGAGCATACCCTGCCAACTTATGGCGAACCAAGTGTTGGGTATGGTTATTGTTACCTTTTCTCAAAATAAATTAGGTTTTGTTTATAAAAGCATCATAAATTCTAAGGAAACATGCAGTTAAAGGGGCATTAATGTTCTAATGTAAAAACTAAAAAACACCCACGTTCACAAGTTATAGTAAACTGAGCAAACTATCCTACCTGCAGCCTTACCAAACGCTGCTTAGTACGTCAAACAGAGCACCATTGATGGCATCCCAAAAGGCATAATTTATGACACATTGATTACATATCAATTCAAAGCTGCCCATGTGCCCATGGTTTTCACACGGTGTTTATCTGTACGCAGTTGCACTGTGGAGTTTACCTTTTAAAAGTTGGATACAAAAGGTTATGATTTTTTTTTAAGTATGTAGGTCCTCAAAACGATTCTAATTCAAAGCATTGGCTTTCGCGATTCGTAAATATGTAGCTGGATCCTCAAATCCAGTGAAAGAATGTTTTTTAAAATAATAAAAAATAAAAAATTTGGGTCAGTATCTGCCTGTTTGAGGCCAATCCAAATTCTTTCTGGGGTGAGGGGATTACTTTTCTACCCCCCCCCCCCCCCCCCAACATATTTCTTTCACAATGCAGGCTTCAGTGCCCTGCATTCTGAAATGGATGCTGCAACACAATACCAGCCAAACAGTATGCCCATCCTCCACGGAATTGTAAATTTACATTGGACCAAGGGAAAACAGTTCATCAAGGCAGCTTCCTTTATTTTAAAAATATGTGGTTGACATACTTGGCAAATCCAAGAAGGCAGCCCAATTTTTAGGATAGCCATGCGTTTATTTAGCTCCTAGTTTTGTTCCTTTTATGTAAAAACTACTAAATGGATATTCACTGCGTCAAACAAGTATGACAAATTGGACCACACTGTTTCGCCTCTTCCACGATTGATAAAAATTCATCCAAATTGATGTGGATATGAGCACTTTTTCAACCCCGTCCATAATGTTTGCTCATTAAACTGCCCAGTATCAGAGTAATGCGAGTGGATTAAGCTTTATCAGAGTTTCATGGAGCTTTGTCGAACAGCGCTATAGTTAAATATTCATAACATTTTATTCCTGTGGGAATGCAATGTAGCTTTAGCTCTTTAACTCTCTAATAAAGGAATATATGTTAATTTTGAGGGATGTATGTATGTAAAACAAAATCTGATTCATAAGGGTGAAATTCATGAATACTTAGTGAACATCTCTGTGCCATACACCGTCATTACCACAATATAACAGATTATGCTAAAAATAAGTGAGCTTTTTGGCATTTTGAATTTAAAAAAGAAATGGGTTACTATATTCGTCTGTACATAGAAAACCACAAAGGAAAAATGCATTGATGAAAGGCAACATTTCTTACAGTTTTTCAAACTCAGGAGTAATTTTTAGGTGAAAATCAATTTTTTTGAAGCAAGAATTTTGAACCAGAAATTGCAGAATAAACGTAATCCCTTGAGATTGGCAAAACAGTCCATTAAAAGAAAATGCCATTATAACAGGGACACCCTCTTTCTAGTCAAAACCAAACAAAATGGCTCTATACTGTCTGTGGAACTCATGGGACAGTTAGTGACCCAATTAAAAACTGATATGAAGAAATTGGACTGTGTTTCTATTGAAAACCGCAACTGGATTTCAAAACAACAAAAAGACAAAGCTTATTTAATACGGTTTTGGGTGCTTCATGGAAAACACACATTCAAACACAAATATGGATGGCTGGTCCTTGAACTAGAGTCTCAGTAAGATTCTGAAGTGCAAATTAAAAACATTGATTCCTCAACTTGACACTTTTTTGAATCAAGATTCAAACAACATAATTGAATGGTGGGTTATAATATAGAAATACAAATACTTACAGACTAATTTAGTCCATGTGTACGTTAAAGAACAACCTCTGCGCGCTCTTAACCACACTTCGGTATTGCCTCCACTGGATATTTCGCATGCAGGTATTGTGCAGTTTGCACATCCACTAGGTAAACAAACATTTTTTTAATTCATTTACTTGAAACGGCATTTGAAGGATACACAAATCGAGGTTCCAAAATTTGAACACAGTATTAAATTCCTGTTTAGTTTATTCCACTTTGGCGAGCCAACACATGAAAACTGCAGAAGCATTACACATCCCTGTTCTAGAATAACGTGCACTTCGATAAATGCCCCATTGGTGGGCCTTGCTCGAGAGAAAAGCAATTGCCAGACAGGCATTCGCTGCTAGTCCGCGAATGTGTCCGCGGCTGTGAAATGGGATAATATTCTGTTTATGATTATCATGTTAAAAAATGGATTTGTTGGGAAAGAGATGTTATGTTCCCCTCATGGTGTACAGTTTATTAAAAAACAGACTTGCTGGGAAGGGAGTGCCCCGTGCACAATGTACAGTTGTGTTCCCCTGAGTGAATATCTGGTTTACTGGTTATCAGGGCACAAGTCGTAAACAAGCATTTACAATGCAATGGTCTCGGCATTATTAAAGGTAGAGCTATTGGCATTGCTCATAACATTTTTTTTTTAAATCATAAATAAATGGCATTGTCATTTACATTGTCAATAGCTTAATCGTTAAATACATGGCATTGTAATTTACAATGCCAATAGCTTAATAGCTCGCAAATGCATGACCTATTAAACCCCAGTTTATGTTTTCAGGAAGCTGGCAGCTTTGAGCTGCTCTGCAGGTCCCGTTATGATATTTCTTTTGATCATAGTCTAGTACGCTGTCTACTGCACTGGGTTGTCCAGTCTGAAATGCTCTGTCTAGTTTTGTCCCTGAGGAGGCATGTTTGCAGAGTGGGAACACCCAGATAAACTTGGCATGTGTAACATACAGATCTGCCACCCTCCCGTGCGCCAGTTACAGAAGACATGACCCCACTTTTTGAATTAAACACAGGTTAAGTGTATTTTTGCAGTTTCCGAATATGGGAACCAATGTTCAATCTTCATGCATAGACAAAAAAATCAAGTTTACCATCAAGCACGAGAGCCTCTCAGAAAAGCAAGATTCATTCAATTTACTTGCACTCCATTCTTTCTGGGTCCCGGCAATACCGCGCACATCTATTCTGTGGGGTCATCCTGGGAAGCAGCCGACTGGACACAGGACTTCGAGGCACCAATCGCCAATACCAATATATATATATATATGTGTGTGTGTGTATCTGCACATATAGGCGGGAGGGTGGTGGTCTGTCTCAGACTCTGTCAGTGTATTGAACCCTTCACGAGTTGACCGTTATGAACAGGTTAAGAGTTCAAATTATATGGCACAGAACAGTCATAGACGGGACAAGAAACCCCTACCAGCACGACCCGCCACCAATCTCCACTAAGTCGTGTTTCACACCCAACGCTTCCAAAGGTAGGTGTGAAGTGAAGAACCCAGAGGCCTCCCTCAAGGTCAGGCCCAGAGATGTCTTATGTCTGTGTCAGGCCTTTGAGGTCAGACACCGGCGCCACATGACCTACAGGAACTTGGCCGGCCTTTAGCAGGTGCAAGTTGTGCCCATGCCCAGGGCGCCGACCTCCAGCTGGGTGCAGGAGCTGCCTGCAGAAGTCTTGCGCCGACCTGGGACACATAGATAATTAAATAAGAGACATGTGGTTTGGCCCGGGACATAATCGGAGCAAAGGGGAGCTGTGTGTAGGAAAGCATGGGGCACCCGCTCGGCTGGTGGAGCTCATTGGGCTTTCATAAAAGCTGCTGCACTATGCTCACAGCAGCTGGAGGGCAGTGTTGATGATTTGTGCGTGCTATATTCGTGTGTGTGGCTTACATAGCACCAGACAGACCTGGTCGGGGTTAAGGGTGCTTTGAATAGGAAGGCATCATTCAAATTCTGTTTTTCCTCTGTCCGGTCCTCCGAATACCTATTCACCCATCCCCTGATCCCTCCTCCCATGCTTTTTTCTCTCCTTCGTACTTTTTTTCTCCTCTTCCTATCTGTAGTCTCTTCCTGTTTCTGGGTTTCTTTCATCCCCCGCATCTTGTGAACTTTCTCATTACCTAACAGCCGCTGGGGCTTTCTCTTTTTTTGGTTTTATTCTCTCTCTCTCCCTAGTCACTTGACTTTTCCCATTGTTCTGCCTTCCTCTGCACCTGCCCTCTTCCCCCTGCCTTGTTACATCCGCGCCTCGCGCCTTTCTGTCAAGAGAGCAGAGATAAGGAGAACATTGAGAGAAAGAGGGGGCGGTGAGAGGGACGGTGTGAAAGGCATATCTCCTGCTGTCACGAAAGGGTAGACGAGTCTTATTGATAAAGTGGTTTTTGCAGGTGTTCTGTTTCAATGCACTGTATGCTGCTGCGGTGCTGCCTGCTTGTGCCCTGAATCGTCACACATGCTGACAGGGCCCCGCTTATTTTTTGCATTGAAATCTGAAGACCGAGCTGCAGCTCTGAGGACTTGCAGAATGCGCCACATCCGCGTGAGATTACAAAGGATGTCGGTAATCCCTCTGCCTGAAAGGGACATTAGATCACCGACTAATGTCCTGATAACGCCGAGTGCGGCATCTCTCCTGCACGTGTTAACTAAAGCGCAGCGTGCACAGCGGGCATGACCCCGCTTCAGCTCTCAGTAAAACCGCGCTGTACTTTAAATGCTCTCCCCTTCAACTGCGAAGCCTGTTAACCAAAAGCCCTGGGATGCAGAACATAGCCCAAGAGCCTAAGGCTCCTGCTGCAGGGAGTATCATAGCTCAGCGAGTTAAGCCCTGTGTGTGGTGATCTGATCACAAACTGTAGGACTCGGGTACTTTACTTATTGGACATACTTATTTTTCAATCCTTTTTGATGAAAAGAGTACAATTGGGTTATGTAAGCAGCGGCTACAACCTTAATGTTAAAGGACAGTATATTTTCTTCTAAGGCGCACACATTTCTACCATAAATACACTTGACTGCAACACATAATTTCTTTAAATAACACCGCAATAATATTGTCGCCAGTGGCACCGCAGACAACTGTTGTAAATCATCACAGAGCCTTGACAGGGGCCAGTGAGTGGTTCTCACTTTCAAGGTATGCGTATCCCACCCACCTATCTATTGAAGTTCAAAAGCCCCATAGTGGGACGGCCTTCTGGGTAAATTGATGCCGCTGAACCAAGAACGACTTTATCTAATCTAACCGCGCATACTTTCCCCTTCAACACACTCTGTGATCTTGGCCAAGTGACTTGCTCTTCGTTTCTCGCATCTGACAAAACCCGAGAGAGCATGCAAACCATCTGAACATTTGACTTTTTCTGGGAAATAAATGAAGTGGCGAGCTTACTTTTTGCTACCAGGCTCCTGAGGACGTCTGCGTTCTGTCCGAGTGGCGTGTGCTTTTTAGCCCTCTTGCCTCCTGGCTGCAACCATTTACTGATGCCTTGTCCTGTAAAGGCGAATTATCTGAAATCGCTCTTGGAATAAGTGAAAATGTGAACTCAGTTGCAGAACACAAGAATGGATGCCTTGTCCTGTAAAGGCGAATTATTTGAAATCGCTCTTGGAATAAGTGAAAATGTGAACTCAGTTGCAGAACACAACAATGTAATTGAGTTGAGCAGTTGGATCATGGATTTGTGAAACTTGAACATAAGGTCAGTTTGCGATTGGGTCCTCGACCCTGACCTGGGAATGACCCTTTGCTGGCAAAATTCACATTTACTGTCTCAACAAGCGCTTTCTATCCCTCAATTGCATTTTATCAGGGACCGAAAAAAACTCCTATCTTAAAGTGGGCCATTTTTTTTTGTTTGCTTTTGGATTTGAGGGCGGGGGGCGGGGGCCGGGGAGCGGCAGAGCACGACGGAGGAGAGCTGCAGCAGAGGGAGGGAGGGGGGAGGCGAGAGCGCGACGGTCGGAGGATGCAGGTGCCGGAGTAGCCCTGTCTGGACCATTTTGAGCCGGACTTTCCTGGGCGCTGTGTTTGAGAGTTGTGCGCACCTGTCAGGAGGAGTCCAGGGCACACATTGCATGGGACACCTGCTCCTTACCGCATCGCTGGACAGCGCACCTCCAGCGTACCTCTAGTGGGGCACAGCGCCTGACAGATGAGTTGACTGCGGGTTCCCTGACCTGCTGAAAGTCTTCTGGCTTGGACCCAAACCTAGCCTCTCCGTGAAGAAGTGGACCAAATGCGGTCCGATGTGATTTTTAGCACGACGGAGGAGAGCTGCAGCAGAGGGAGGGGAGGAGGGGGGGGAGAGGCGAGAGCGCGACGGAGGAGGGCAGAGGGAAGGGAGGAGGCGAGCGGAGCCGAGCCTGCTCCTAGGGAGGTGAGCAGCTCCAGCGGAGCCGAGCAGCTCCTAGGGAGGCGAGCAGCTCCGAAAACACCACCACGTTTCTCCGAGGCAAGGAGAAAATGCCTTGGAGAAACGCACGGCCATTTTCGGTTTCGGAGGCGTGTTTTGCTGTCCTGAGTGACTGGCGACGTCACTGTCTAAAGAACAGCAAAACTTACGCCCCCAAATCCGAAAAAATCGGAGCCTATTCGGAGGGATGGCTCTCTCCTCCAATGGCTGGCCTCCATTTAGGAAGCCAGCCAATGGGAGAGAGCCAAAATTAGAGGCGGGATGAAGAGCCCCTCTAAGTAACATAAGATCTGGCTACTTCCGGTTCTGACGAACCGGATAGTACCTCGACCTAAAAAAGAAGTGAGGGGGCGCTGTCTCGGAAAGTGATGTCACAACAGGTGCCGAGCCCCTCGTCCCAGAGAGGCCAAAGAGTGAAGTCCAGCTGTTTGGCAGGGAGGGACGGCGTCCCCCCGGTAAAATAAGTGGGGGACACCGTCCACCCACGTGGTACCCCGACTCAAGCCCTGCTGGTTATTCATTTTGGCCCCAGCCTCACTCTAATTGTGTGTGCGAAAGTCCAGATATGTCCCTCGACTTGAGCGACCTCCTGGACCTGAAGGGGTGCACAAAGCATTCCCACATTTGCTTGACAGTGGTCTACCGTCCCTGTCAGGGGCTTAGCATGTAGAGTGGTGGTGGCAGCATACTGTGATTTTTGAATGAGTAGTTGTGACCAGGTCTTTGGTCACAGGAGCGGAGGCTTACTGGCTTTACTCATGGAAAGTGCAGTCACAGTCTTTGTCCAAGGTTATGGCTCTCACAGCAGGTAGATATGACGTTGGATTTAAGCAGAAGTATCCAAAACGTATCCCAAAACATGCGCAAAATGAAGTGCGAAGAGTCTGTTCCTGGCAGTCATCAGCCTTCCTGAAGTAGCAATACATAATGGGGGGTCTTGCTAGACACTTCCTCACCCTTAACAGCAGACTATGCTTATTCACCATCTCTCCCATACCACCCACCAAATGGCATCGTTCAGGAAGGGCTAATTAGCATTCCCCTGTTTAAAGGCCCTTTAGAATGTCTATGGTAGCCTTGATTCCATTCTCCCTCCCTTCAGTGTTTTTTTGTTTCTCTCTTAGAAATGGAGGCAATGCATTTCCATGGTCTGGGGAACTGCATTCTATTCTCCATCTTGTCCCATGTGAAACCAGAGGCCATCCATAATTAATCCCTCTGGTTTTAGCAATCAGACTCTCACCATTATACGGAGCCTTGCTACCATTCACACATTATATACATGCACTCAACAATCACACAATATGTCAGCAGAAGGGTCTGGGTGTCGCATCTGAGCATAATTTTATGCAAGTGAGGCTGGTAGGTCGCAAACCCCGTGAAATAGAAGCAAGGTCTGCTCAATATTGTCAATACACAAAACAGGGCATGTGTGGTGCAACCCACTAGTTTGAATGTTCTGGCACCAGCCTTAAAGAACATGCTAGATTAGCATGTCCGTTAAGTATTGTAAAGCGCTCTGATATCCTTTGGGATCAAGTTTGCGCTATATAAACTTTATAAATAAATTATTAAAGAAAGCATCTGTATGAGATCACCGATTACGACAAGACTGGGAGATGTGGAAGAAAATGGAACTACTTGCAACATGTTGAAAAGAAGATCTTGAGTTGGGACAGGATAGCCTGTAAACATACTATAAATGTATCCATGAATGTTGTGGACACAGGGTTACATAATGTGTGTCAGGGGCAGGCTATTGGAGCCCTATCAAAATGTACCCATGTCACGTTTTGTGGACTGAGAGGAAGTCCCAAACAACAACAGAGGATTTCCCTTCCCCAGTTTGAACAACAGTCCTTTTCTACGCTTCCATATGGCTATCGGCACCAGTACTTGCAAAGAGGCCAATTGGGTTTAAAATCAGCAAAGAGCCGAAGGAGGAGACGGTCAAAGATCTGTCAGTTGTCCAGAAAAAAACATGATCTATAGATCCATGGAGACGAGGTTGGCCATGCTCAGCTAACTAGAGGGAAATTCTTACAAAGCCTAGATATGAGACATAATCACTTCAGTCAAATGAATAATGCATATTTTGAAAATCTGCCTAAATGCTGCAATTGAGAAGCTATTCCCCCTCCGTATTTTGCCAGGATTGTAGTGAAACAAGGTAACAGATTTTTCAGCCAGAAACAGGGGTACAGGTGTGCCTCAGCAAAGGTGTGATATAACCAGTGCTGATGCACTAAATAAACGAGTGGAACTATGCTGGATACTTCCTGGCAAAGTTGCAAGTCAAAGGCCAATGCCTGAATTACAGATACGCTTCATGAACAGCTTCATTAAGTAGCGGTGACCCCCTATCTACAATGGGAAAATGAAACATCTCCTTCTCCATCTACTAGAAATAACAGACACTTGTGAGGTTCAGTGTGGACTGAGGTCTCTGATAGGTTTAAACCCTACTCTTTGGGCTACAGTTTGCTCCCAGGATGTTCATGAAGTGTCTTGCAACCAAAGAAGCTCATCTTCAGTAGCAAGGAGTTCATGTTTTCCACTGCGTCAATGACTGGCTGCTAAATGTATTGTTGGTATTGGAGGCCAAGGGAGCGATCAAGAAATGCACATCTAAGGAGATTGCTTTCCTATGCTAACAGCCTGACTCCGTGTGCCGCGGGATGCAGCCATCTCAATGCAGGGTGCAGGCCCACCTGCAAAAGCCTGCAACATTAAGCGACTTGATCAAAGGGTCATGCATAAAATTCACTGTCTTGTTGGACTTTATTTCATGCTACATCATCAAGCATGATTGCACAGAGATGCTGACCAACTTCAAAGCTGGAGCTTTCAACACTGCATCTGAAAGTGAAAAGGTTTTGCTCCTGATGCTTGGAGAAAGACACACATCTGCTGGTGGTCAAACTGCATGAAGTCTAATTGGATGTGCTGGACTTGTCCAAGTTGAGGCTGCAACATACTTCCATTATAGTGCATCTGACTGTAAACCCCTGCTACAGGATGAGGCTTTGTCGGGGAAGTCTTCTCATTCACTCTAGTGATGAGGAACTTGCTGACTGGTTTACTGCAGATAATTTTACTGGCTTGTGTATCTGTGCGAGGTGGAAACTCATTTGTTTTGAGATTTGAAAATAGCTAATGCCATGAATGACACATTAGATCAAATGAAAAACTGTTCATGTGAAACACCATGTAAAACACCATGGGCTGAGAACACAAAGTAGTACTAGCATGCCTCTTGTTAATGCCCCTTGAGCTGATCCAAGACACTAATATTTAGAGGCATATTTACTAGAGAAGCTACTTGGCTTAACGCCGCGCTCTGCCACTTTTGCAATGCAGGGCTGCACCATATTTAACAGTATGGTGCAGCCCTGCGTTTCCCCTGCACCATAGTGCAAGGGTGTCTGTGTTTTGGGCAAGATTGTTTATGTGCAGGAAGGTGTCCCTTCCTGCACTTAAACAATCTTTAAATGGTGTTTTGAAACTTCTATGCGTGCTGCTTAATACAGCACACATCGAAGTTACAAAACATAATTTTTTAATTAATTATTTATGTACACGAAGAGACACCTTTCTATACATGAACAATCAAAGGCCTTTTGCTGTTTCTATGTGTGCTGTACAATGCAGAAAACATGGAAACAGCAAAAACGAGGAGAAATAAAAAATTTCTCCTCGATGCACCTGTTTAAGACATGGTTTTCCCTGGGCTTAATTTTGGCACTGCCTTATATTTATGCCGCTCTTGTAAATATGGGGGAGTGCCCAAATCAATGGGTGTTGCAGTGGAACGCCCATTGTAACACCCATTGCCCACCCCTTTCACGCTAAGTATGGCGTGAAAGGGGGCCTTATTTACAAGTCAGCGTTTAACACTGCCTTGTAAATAAGGCAATGCACATGTCACCATGGAATAGTCACTAAAAGTGATGTTACTGTGGCGATAGGGGCTTATAAATATGCCCCTGAGTCTCTTGGAAGACAGCCTTCCTGGTAGCTGACACCTCATCCAAAGAGTAGTAACAATTCAAGAATTCTAATCCAGTGGTCAATACATCAGTTTTCAGACTGACACAGTTATGTTGCAGATAATCCCAAAGTTCATACCAATGATGATGCCCAAGTTTCACCCCAACCATTTGGTTTTCAGACCAGTGCTTTTCAGGTCTTGTCAAGCACTCTGCTATTGTGTTGACTGGACCAAGATGCTCATGTCTACCTTTCAGCTGGTGTGGCGTTTAGAAAATGCCAGTCAAGGCCACCATTGCCAATTCACTTGTAGACTGCCTCCAGTTTGCCTACCATACCATGCCTAACAAAAATGAATGTGTCCTCATGTAACGAAACTGGTGCTTATATAAAGCGCTCTGATACCCGATGTCTCAGATCTAGTTTTCGCTATATAAAACTCTACAAAAAAAAATTAGGCAGACACACAGTTGCCTTGGAGTGTGAATGCTCGCTCGACGAGAGGGAGATCCACTATAGTGGTGTTCATGTCCTATGCAGCACTGCTGGAGATCTGCAAGGCAGCCACCTGGAAATTGCTGTGGACCTTCTGTGACCATTATAGTTTTTCAGCTAATGTAATGGCAGATCCTGTAGTTCTGAAGAACCTAGTTAGTTGATGGGACAATACTTCACTCACCTACCAGGTGTCTACTGCTTAGCATACTATTTAAATAGTAAGTGAATCTATAAAATGTTACATTGTGAACAATACGTTATTTATCCATGAAGGTAGCTCTCCAGCATGGGTACCTTATGTAGATTAACAAGTCTATCCCAACTTCACTGGTAAACTGTTTCATTCAATTAGTTCTTGCTGCTACATGCTTTTAAAAGCTGTGTTCAGAATCTGAATAAGTGTGATAATAAAGTAGAGTTCACTGCAGGGCAGTATGGTATGTGTAAAGGTGAGTTCATCACACTGCGGAAAATAGCTCCATTATGGGTTTTTGCTTAAACTGTGATTTATTTATTTACAAGGGTCAGCCAGCTCAATGTCAGGGAATATTTAACTAGCATGTACATTTATAAAAGATTCAAATGTGGGAGAACTACATTTACTGGTAACTTGTTCTTTCATTTGATAGCCCTGCAAATGTGATGCATAGAGCACAACAAAGTACTGAAGCAAGAGACTCCTTGCACCTTCTTTAATCTATGAGGCTAATACAAGGGCACTACCAAACCCACCAAAGGACATTCCTAAAGGGCAGTAAATAGGCACCAAATGGGAAACAAATGGTATTTTGGAAAACAGAGGTCGCGAGGGGGGCGAGAGTAGTAGTAGTAGAGTAGTGTAGACCCTGGACAGAGAGGCCATTGGGATTGATCAGGAAATATCTCCTCTAACTGTTGGTTGTGGTTAAAATGCCTGACATCTGAATAGGCAATTTTCATACCTAGCATCACCCCTTTGTAGTTTTCTCCAGCCTTATGTTTAACATGTTTAAGATATGCAAAATAGAAAGTACCTTCAAGTTTGGGTCAGGGCCAAACATGAATTAAGCGAGTGAGTTAGAGTATAAAACGACTCGGTGTTAGCATCCTCTTCATTGTATTTGACTCAATATGAACTGTACAGTCCAACACTTATTTGGATACCTTTATTCTATAGAATGTACATTGTGCCATAGGCTTCGTTCTTTGAGCCTCCAAAAATAATTTTATACACCTTGCATCGTATTGGAAAATTAAGGCACATGCCACATTTAGATGAAACCGAACTCTGAACACAAATCAAATGTACTTTGCAATGTTTTCCAAATGTTCCCTGCTATGTATTCTTTACCTGTCCTCATGTTCTATAGCCTTATAATAACACGTAGGCATCATAGTTTCTTGTACCACAAAAACGACTTTATTTCTCAGTCGCCTTTAACGACCAACCTACCCTTATCCACACCCTTAAGTCTTGAAGAAGATTTACTACCAACATCCATCACTAGTTCTCCTCCTACGTATCCAACCAATACCAGTATGTTCACCTGCGCACTTCCAGATTACAGACACTCCACATCACCTGCAAAGTACTCTAGGATTCCCTCTTATCCCCTTCTTCAACCTCTACATGTTGCTCACTAGGACTCTGCTTGCTAATAACAACATCATAAATGTCTACTAATCTAACTGCACACAACTCGACTTGAAAGCCTTCTCTGTTATAGATGTCCTGTGCCTTCGACACTGCCTGCCCCCATACAGACATGACTGTCCAGTAGTTATTTGTAGATCAACTGTACAAAAACAGATGTTCTGGTGTTAACCAAGAACAAGAAGCAACTATTAGTCCAAGAAGGATTCATACCTCAAACCCCACCCAACTCACGCCACTTGGATTCACCCTTTATCCTCAACCTCAAGGAACACATCACAAAGAAAGCTAAGGCATATTGGTACCAGCACTCTCTACTAAAGAAAGTGAACTTATTCTTCTGAGAAAGTGAATTCTTGACGGCTGTTCAAGTCAGTCTGTCTCCTTTCATCTTCAACCTTTACATGGAGCTGCTTGGTAATCTACTCACAGATGACAGCTGCAAATTTCACCCATATGCACAACTCTTCTTGATGAACTCCAGACATCCAAAGCTTCAAACGCTGCTCGCATATCATCCAGACCTAGATGTCCAGGGCCTTCCTGAAGCTCCACCCAACCAAGACAGAATTTGTATTATATGCCAAGAACAACAAGCAAGATACAGTACAATTCTAGCTCAATGACAGGAACCTTGATGGCTTCGAATCCCAACTCTCACTGAATGCAAAAATCACTTGGATTACCCTGGACACTAACGTCTCCCTCAATGAACACATTGCTAAAAAGAACTCAAAGACGGCCTGGTATCAGCCCACTCTTTTAAAGAAAGCCAAACCCTTTCTTCCAGAAAGGGACTTCAGAACTGCTGTTCAAGCCCTTGTACTCTTGTATCTGGATGGAGGTAATGGCCCACTTAATGGCCCCCCAAACTCCCCCTGGCACTTTTCATCCAGGGCCTGAAGAAATATGACCATTATAAAATTAAGTATTCACAAAAGAACTAAAAACATGATATAATGAATTAATATCAAAATTATTAAAGGTGAGTAAATCATTAACAAAATGAATTATTTAGTTAAATAGTTAACAATTAAAAATGCAATATGTTTTAAATCATATATTAAATGACACATTTACATAATTATTATTGCAAAGTAGCTTATTACTACTCTAAATAAATGTATAGTCGATTTTGGCATCTGTATATCCCTAAATATATTATATGTGTTGCCTGCGTTTATGATGTAAGTGGGTTTTTTAATAGAATAGAATGTGTTGTAATCTAAGAACTCAGTGAATGTTTGTAACTGCCACCTGGACCCTTTATGCAGTTCACATTTACAATAAACTGGAATTGGCTTAAGGGAACTGTTAGAACTGGGGGTCTCTAGTTGGCAGAGGTAGGTACCACTGTCCAAATAGGGACCCTTGCTTCTAGTCAGGACAAGGAGATAACCCTCTCAGATAACCCCTGCTCGCCCTCAAGGTAGCTTGGCCTGAGCAGTCTAGGCTAACCAGAGGCAATGCGTTAAGTATTTGTACCAACACTCACAGTAACACAGTGAAAACACCACAGACTGATTCCACAACAGTTTAGGAAAATAAAGATATTTATTCTAAACTACACAAGACCAAAACGGCAAAAATCCAACATACACAGTTCAAGGTTACGGTTTCAAATGAGTTCTTCAGGTTGTAATCAAAGTTCTTTAAGTTGCGTTAAAATAATCCACAGATGCGTGAAAAGTTCACAGATGCGTCACGTTTACTCACAGTACCTTTTAGATGCAACAAAGTTCCACAAGCAGGAAGCTGGTGCGGTGGAAACAAGCGATGCGTTACTCCTGAGACCCTGGGGAGGCGATGCGACAGCCCCGCTGCAGCAGCGGGCGTGTTGCGACGAATCCGGTCTGTATGGGGAGGAAGGCAGCTTGCGTAGATTCCGGTGCGTAGGTTCCGTGGGAAGTCTGTTCTCGCAAAAGGCACGATGCGATGATCTCGTAGGGGCTGCGACGATCTCCGGGGCGACGATGCGCGGTCCAGCGGTGATCCTCTCTCTCGCAGCTCCTCGATGCGATGGTTCTGCGACGGTGCTCGCAGCGACGTGATGCGGTCCGCAAGCAAGCGGTGCGGCGATCTCACCCAGCGACGACAGGCTCTGCGACGACACTCGCAGCGATGTTCGATTCTCCCGCACCGGTCTGGTGCGTTCCGCAAACGAAGGATGCGACGGCTCCGGCAGCGGCGTCAGGCGCTGCGCCGATCTCGACCTTCGTAGCGGCGGGAAACTTCTCGCACTGTCGGGGATGCGCTCCGCAAGCGAGCGATGCGACACTTTTCAGCTTCACAAGTTCTCAGCTTAGTCTCAAGCTTCCCAGCTCAGATTCAACCTCCAGAGGCCCCACAACTGGATCAAGCACTCTAGGAAGGACAGAACTCTCTCAGCAGAGTTCAGGGAGACTGGGGGTGAAGTCCTTTTGTTCCTGGGACTTCAAAAACAGGGAGCCAGCTCTTCTCAGGCCCTTGGAGATTCCTTCAAGACAGGGGACACTGCTCACAGCAAAGTCCTTCCCCTCTCCTTGGCAGCAAAGCAACAGCAGGTCAGTCCAGCAGAGCAACAGCAGGACAGTCTTCCTTCTTCAGAGTCAGCTTTCTCCTTGGCAGAGGTTCCTTCTTGATTTCCAGGATGATCTAATTTTCTGTTGTCAGGGGTCCTGTACTTATACCCCTAAAGTCTTTGTTCTCTCAGTGCATGTGGGCCCTGAGCCCGGTCTGAACCAGTTCTGGGTGGATCCTGAGCACTTTGTTTTGCTGGCTGCATCTTTCCTTTCAGAGTGAGGGGCAGAGTCCTCAGCCGCCCAGCAGGAGGTGGAGCCAGCATTGTGGCAGGCAGGCACAGCCCTATTCAGCCCAGGTGCTAACTCCTCCCACCACTCAGGTTGCAATTGCTTCATTCAGCCTAGTGCTGACTCATCCAGCCTCTGGGGGGATTCCCCAGCCCCTGTCACTCACAAACCAGACAGTCAATACACAAACAGGCCCAGGCACACAGAAGGGTCAGACAAGAGAACAGCAACTTTCTAAAAGTGCTGTTCTCAAACACAGGATTTAAAAACCACCTTTCCTAAAAGATGTGTTATTAAATTCTGAGTTCAGGGATACTAGATACTTATGTCCTATCTTGTTCCTATGGGAAGAAATGCTGTTAACCACTGTAGCCAGCATCCCCCATGTTAACCTATGGAGCAAGATAGCCTTACAATAGTGAAAAACGAAAATGGCTGTAATTCACTACCAGAGCATGGTACCTGCACTAGTACATGCTCTACCTTTCACATACACTGCACCCTGCCCAGGGGGGTACCTTGGGCCTTCCATAGGGGTGACTGATGTGCACGAAAAGGGAAGGGTTAGGCCTGGTCAGTGGGGACACTGACCAGGAGGACATGGCAGTTCTAAACTGCCCATAGGCGCTGCAGTGGCAGGCCTGAGACACCATTTTAGAGCTACTCCTGTGGGTGGCACAATCAGTGCTGCAGGCCCACTAGTAGCATTTGTCATCACCAGCCCTGGCACACCCAGTGCACTTTACTAGGGACTTCATGGTAATACAAATATGCCAAACATGTATATCCAATCAGAATAACAATTTACATAGGGAGCACTTACACTCTGGCACTGGTCAGCAGTGGCAGAGTGTCCAAAGCATCTAAACCAGCAAAAACGAAATCCAGCACAGCATCAAAAATACAGGAGGCAGAGGCAAAAAGATGGGGGTAATCACGCCAAAGATGCCAGGTCTAACACGTGTCCCCTCCAGCTGAAAGTGGGGAGAACTACCCACCCTCTTGGGAGTTCTCTTCACTAAGGCGGAAAAACCTGGACAGACCATCAGCGTTGGCGTGTTCTGTACCAGGGCGGTGTTCCACCGTAAAGTCCATTCCCTGTAGGGAGATGGACCACCTCAACAGTTTTGGATTTTCACCCCTCATGTGCATTAACCACCTGAGGGGCCTGTGGTCGGTCTGAACACGAAAGTGAGTCCCAAACAGGTAGGGCCTCAACTTTTTCAGAGCCCAGACCACAGCAAAAGCCTCCCTTTCAATCGCACTCCACTTCTGTTCCCTGGGGAGTAGCCTCCGACTAATGAAAGCTACTGGCTGGTCTCCATTCTCCTCAGTGGCTTGTGAGAGTACTGCTCCCACACCATGCTCTGAAGCGTCCGTCTGAACTATGAACTCACTGGAAAAGTCAGGTGCCTTGAGCACCGGTGCTGTGCACATGGCAGTCTTCAGGGCCTCAAAAGCAGTTTGGCAGGCGTCAGTCCAGTCAACTCTTTTGGGCAACTTCTTGGAAGTGAGTTCTGTCAAGGGGGCGACAATGGTGCCATATCCCTTGACAAACCGTCTGTAATACCCGGTGAGTCCTAAAAAGGCTCTCACCTCTGTCTGGGTCTTGGGGGGCTCCCAAGCCAGAATGGTATCAATCTTTGCCTGTAGGGGCGCCACCTGGCCGCTCCCCACCTGGTGTCCCAAATACACCACAGATCCCTGCCCTATCTGGCACTTACTGGCCTTGATAGTGAGGCCTGCCTTTTGCAGAGCCTTCAACACTTCGCAGAGGTGTTGCAAGTGTTCCTCCCACGTGGAGCTGAACACAGCAATGTCATCCAGGTATGCGGCGCTGAATTCCTCCAGCCCGGACAGTACCTGGTTAACCAGTCTCTGGAACGTGGCAGGGGCATTCTTCAACCCAAAGGGCATGACACGGAACTGGAAGTGCCCCTCTGGCGTTGAAAATGCCGACCTCTCTTTGGCCCCATCAGTTAAGGCAATCTGCCAGTACCCCGAAGTCAAATCGAACGTACTGAGGTACTTGGCAGCTCCCAACCGATCCCCGAGCTCATCAGCTCTGGGGATAGGGTGTGCGTCAGTCTTCGTGACCGCATTGAGCCCACGGTAGTCCACGCAAAACCGGAGTTCTGGCGGGCCACCGGGGGTAGCAGCTTTCTTGGGGACCAAGACCACTGGGCTAGCCCAGGGGCTGCTGGAGGGCTCAATCACCCCTAGCGCCAACATCTTGGAAACCTCTTCCTTGATGCTGGCCCTGACCTTGTCGGCTACCCTGTAAAACTTTTGTTTTACTGGCAGACTGTCTCCAGTGTCCACATCATGGACGCACCAGGTGGTGACTCCTGGGGTCAGGGAGAACAGAGAGGAGAACTGACCCAACACTTGGCGACAGTCATTCTGCTGTTCTGGGGTCAGGGTGGGCGAGAGGACCACACCATCCACTGACCCATCGTGCTCCTTAACTGACAGGAGGTCAGGGAGAGGATCGCTATCCTCTTCCATCCCTGCATCTGTAGCCATGAGCATGGTTACTTCAGACCTCTCAAAGTGTGGTTTGAGGCGGTTCACGTGCAAAACTCTCAGGGGCTGCCTGGGAGTCTTCAAGTTAACCAGGTAGGTTACCTCACTCTTCCTTTCCACCACCTCGTATGGCCCAGACCACTTGTCCTGGAGCGCGCAAGGCTCCACTGGCGCCATCACCCACACTTTCTGCCCAGGTTGAAATTCGACCAGAGTGGTATTCTGGTCGTACCATCTTTTCATTTCTTCCTGGCTTGCTTCCAGGTTCGCCTGAGCGAGTTTCCTGAAGCGTTGTGTCTGGTTGCGGATGGCCAGCACATAGCTGAACACATCCTGGGGGGTTTTCCCACGGGACTTTTCCCAACCCTCCTTCACCAGCGAGAGAGGTCCTCTGACAGGGTGGCCATACAGGAGTTCAAAGGGACTGAACCCTAAGGACTTCTGAGGCACCTCCCTGTAGGCAAACAAAAGGCATGGTAACAAGACGTCCCACTTACGTCTCATGGGCTCCGCTAGGCCCATAATCATACCTTTCAGGGTCCGGTTGAACCTTTCAACCAACCCGTTTCCTTGAGGATGGTAAGGAGTGGTGAACTTATAAGTTACCCCACACTCCTCCCACAGAGACTTCATGTACCTAGAGATGAAGTTGGTACCCCGGTCGGAGACCACCTCTCTGGGGAACCCCACACGGGAAAAGATCCCCATCAATGCACGGCCCACCACGGGTGCTGTGATTGTCCTGAGAGGGACTGCTTCCGGGTACCGGGTGGCATGGTCCACCAAGACCAGGATGAACCTGTTGCCTAAGGCTGTCTTGGGGTCCAGGGGCCCTACGATATCTATGCCCACCCGCTCGAAAGGGGTGCTCACCACTGGGAAGGGTTGAAGGGGGGCCTTCAACTTCATTCCAGTCTTGCCACTAGCTTGACAGGTTTGGCAAGATCTGCAAAAGGAACCGACGTGCTTCCTCATCTGGGGCCAGTGGAAGTGGGTGACAAGCCGGTTCAGGGTCTTGTCTTGCCCCAGATGTCCTGCGAGAGGCACGTCATGAGCCAGACCCATTAGGAAGTTTCTGAAGCGCTCGGGTACCACCAGCACACGGGCTGCACCGGGCTCAGCAAACTTAGGCTCGCTATAAAGTAGGTCACCTTCCCAGTAAACATAGTGATCTTTGACTGCTCCACCTGCTGCCTGATCTACAGCCTGTTGCCGCAGACCAATGAGGGAAGGGCATTCCTTCTGCTCCCTGCAGAACTCCTCCCTGGAGGGACCACCTTCTTGCTGCCAATGGGTCAGCTCAGGTAGGTCTCCCAGTTCGGCCACCTGTTCCCCTGTAGGTTCCAGGGCATCCCCCTCAGGTTCTGCTTCCTCCTGGACCGTGGGAACGGCTGGGGCTGGTTTCCCGCGCCCTTTGCCTCTTCCTCTCCTGGCAGGTCTCTGGGCCACTGTTTCAGGCTCCAGTTCTGCTGATTCACCCTTACTGGCTGCCATAGCACGCGTGGTCACGCAGATCCACGCAGGCAGACCCAACATCTCCAAGTGAGTTCGGTGTTCTATGTCTTTCCATGGAGAACTCTCCAGGTCGTTGCCTAACAGACAGTCCACAGGCAAGGCATCACTGACAACTACCTCCAAAAGACCAGAGACTCCTCCCCATTCAAAGGAAACCTTCGCTATCTTGCAGAGGCGCACTGAGCTGTCAGCGGCCACTACAGGGCGGAGTACACCAGGGATGATTTGCTCGTCAGACACCCACTGACACCTCACGGATGTCACACTGGCTCCGGTGTCTCTCAGAGCCTCAACCTCCCTCCCATTGATGGTCACCTTCTGCCCATATTTCTTAGTGTTAGAGGGCAGTAAGGTTTCCTGGACCACCTCTTGGTCCCCTAGCGAGACAAGGGTCATAACTGCTAGCTCTCCCCAATCACTAGAAACCAAATCCCCACCCAAAGCTACACTAGCTAACGCTGGGGCGGGAGCACCAGTGGGTGCGGGCTTCTTCTTGGGACATTTCGGAGCAATATGGCCCACCTCGTTGCAGTGATAGCAGGTAGGGGGGCCCTGGTTATTTCTCTTGTCCCGCCTACCCTTAGAGGGCCATGGCTGTTTAGGCTTGGGGGGTTGGGAATCCTTTTCCTGGGAACTACTTTGGGGCCCTTGCGAGAACTCCTTTTGGTTACCCTTGTCCCCCCCACTCTTCTGCTGGGGACCCTGCCCACCTTTGGCTGTGGTACCCACAATTCCTTTGTGGACCCTGGTACTGGTCCAGCGGTCCGCCTCCTTAGCAAGCTCAATGGGGTCTGTCAGCTTGCTGTCTAAAAGATGCTGGCGCAGCTCTGGAACACAAAGACTACTCAAGTGCTCCCAACTGATTAAATGCAACAACCCCTTCAAATCAGTTACTTTACTGCCCTTCATCCAACCTTCCAGTGCACGCGAGTACCCATTCACACACTCCATCCAAGTCTCAGACTCTTTCTTCTTGGAGTTTCTAAACTGCAGTCTATACTGCTCTGGAGTAAGGCCATACCTGAGACATAAGGCCTCCTTCATATTGGGGTAGGTCATGGCACCTGTCAACTCTAAAGGCTCTAGAGCACTCCTCCCAGACGCCTCAAAATGTTTCCACAGGCCCGCCCCCCAATACTTGTCAGGCACATCATTCATCTTCAATGCAATTTCATACGAAGTGAACCAGGCATAAATATCCTCACTCCTATGGTAATTCTGTACCAGGTCTTTGGGAATATATACTTTACCCCCATGCACTGGCTGCGCGCTGCCACCATTAGAACTGGCATCCACCTCCTTGTTTTTCAGATCCAGCTCTTTTATTCTCAATTCATGAGCCAAAAGCAATTTCTTTTCCTCTAAGGCACGGGCATCCTTGCTCTCCTCCGCCGCCTTCTCTACTTCCAATTGCCTCATTTTCATTTTCATGACCTCCAAGTCATATTCTCTTATTCTTTGATTTTCTTGTAACTCTTCTGGGGTGAGGCCCCTACTGGAGTGGTTGCTGCCAGCTCCTGAGCCTACTCTGCCCACTGGCAGATCTGTGCTTTGAAAAGCATTTTCTACATCCACATCATCTTCCTCTCGTGCCTCCCAATGGGCTCTCAAGATTCTCTGTAGCTCCTCCTTTCTGTAGGTGCTTTTTATGGGGCACTCAAACTCAAGGCAGAATTTCTTCAGTTGCTCAACTCTGTATGAACACAAATCTTCAATGCAAAACTCTAATTCTGCTTCTGCCCTCTCACTGGGTGCCTTCCCATTCTGAGACATGATGCTTTTCGAAGAGTTACTCAACAACAGAATTCAAAAACTCAAAAACCAGTAGTATGCGGTGGCGTAATGGTCTGCACTCACTAGTGATGTACACCAATTACTGTGGGTCAAGTACAAATACAAGTTCAAATCCCACCGCCTGACCACCAATGTTAGAACTGGGGGTCTCTAGTTGGCAGAGGTAGGTACCACTGTCCAAATAGGGACCCTTGCTTCTAGTCAGGACAAGGAGATAACCCTCTCAGATAACCCCTGCTCGCCCTCAAGGTAGCTTGGCCTGAGCAGTCTAGGCTAACCAGAGGCAATGCGTTAAGTATTTGTACCAACACTCACAGTAACACAGTGAAAACACCACAGACTGATTCCACAACAGTTTAGGAAAATAAAGATATTTATTCTAAACTACACAAGACCAAAACGGCAAAAATCCAACATACACAGTTCAAGGTTACGGTTTCAAATGAGTTCTTCAGGTTGTAATCAAAGTTCTTTAAGTTGCGTTAAAATAATCCACAGATGCGTGAAAAGTTCACAGATGCGTCACGTTTACTCACAGTACCTTTTAGATGCAACAAAGTTCCACAAGCAGGAAGCTGGTGCGGTGGAAACAAGCGATGCGTTACTCCTGAGACCCTGGGGAGGCGATGCGACAGCCCCGCTGCAGCAGCGGGCGTGTTGCGACGAATCCGGTCTGTATGGGGAGGAAGGCAGCTTGCGTAGATTCCGGTGCGTAGGTTCCGTGGGAAGTCTGTTCTCGCAAAAGGCACGATGCGATGATCTCGTAGGGGCTGCGACGATCTCCGGGGCGACGATGCGCGGTCCAGCGGTGATCCTCTCTCTCGCAGCTCCTCGATGCGATGGTTCTGCGACGGTGCTCGCAGCGACGTGATGCGGTCCGCAAGCAAGCGGTGCGGCGATCTCACCCAGCGACGACAGGCTCTGCGACGACACTCGCAGCGATGTTCGATTCTCCCGCACCGGTCTGGTGCGTTCCGCAAACGAAGGATGCGACGGCTCCGGCAGCGGCGTCAGGCGCTGCGCCGATCTCGACCTTCGTAGCGGCGGGAAACTTCTCGCACTGTCGGGGATGCGCTCCGCAAGCGAGCGATGCGACACTTTTCAGCTTCACAAGTTCTCAGCTTAGTCTCAAGCTTCCCAGCTCAGATTCAACCTCCAGAGGCCCCACAACTGGATCAAGCACTCTAGGAAGGACAGAACTCTCTCAGCAGAGTTCAGGGAGACTGGGGGTGAAGTCCTTTTGTTCCTGGGACTTCAAAAACAGGGAGCCAGCTCTTCTCAGGCCCTTGGAGATTCCTTCAAGACAGGGGACACTGCTCACAGCAAAGTCCTTCCCCTCTCCTTGGCAGCAAAGCAACAGCAGGTCAGTCCAGCAGAGCAACAGCAGGACAGTCTTCCTTCTTCAGAGTCAGCTTTCTCCTTGGCAGAGGTTCCTTCTTGATTTCCAGGATGATCTAATTTTCTGTTGTCAGGGGTCCTGTACTTATACCCCTAAAGTCTTTGTTCTCTCAGTGCATGTGGGCCCTGAGCCCGGTCTGAACCAGTTCTGGGTGGATCCTGAGCACTTTGTTTTGCTGGCTGCATCTTTCCTTTCAGAGTGAGGGGCAGAGTCCTCAGCCGCCCAGCAGGAGGTGGAGCCAGCATTGTGGCAGGCAGGCACAGCCCTATTCAGCCCAGGTGCTAACTCCTCCCACCACTCAGGTTGCAATTGCTTCATTCAGCCTAGTGCTGACTCATCCAGCCTCTGGGGGGATTCCCCAGCCCCTGTCACTCACAAACCAGACAGTCAATACACAAACAGGCCCAGGCACACAGAAGGGTCAGACAAGAGAACAGCAACTTTCTAAAAGTGCTGTTCTCAAACACAGGATTTAAAAACCACCTTTCCTAAAAGATGTGTTATTAAATTCTGAGTTCAGGGATACTAGATACTTATGTCCTATCTTGTTCCTATGGGAAGAAATGCTGTTAACCACTGTAGCCAGCATCCCCCATGTTAACCTATGGAGCAAGATAGCCTTACAATAGTGAAAAACGAAAATGGCTGTAATTCACTACCAGAGCATGGTACCTGCACTAGTACATGCTCTACCTTTCACATACACTGCACCCTGCCCAGGGGGGTACCTTGGGCCTTCCATAGGGGTGACTGATGTGCACGAAAAGGGAAGGGTTAGGCCTGGTCAGTGGGGACACTGACCAGGAGGACATGGCAGTTCTAAACTGCCCATAGGCGCTGCAGTGGCAGGCCTGAGACACCATTTTAGAGCTACTCCTGTGGGTGGCACAATCAGTGCTGCAGGCCCACTAGTAGCATTTGTCATCACCAGCCCTGGCACACCCAGTGCACTTTACTAGGGACTTCATGGTAATACAAATATGCCAAACATGTATATCCAATCAGAATAACAATTTACATAGGGAGCACTTACACTCTGGCACTGGTCAGCAGTGGCAGAGTGTCCAAAGCATCTAAACCAGCAAAAACGAAATCCAGCACAGCATCAAAAATACAGGAGGCAGAGGCAAAAAGATGGGGGTAATCACGCCAAAGATGCCAGGTCTAACAGGAACTTTCTTCAAATAAGTCATTTCCACATTTGTATACTGTGCACTCGGCTGCAGCACAAATATCCATTCTCCATGTCCACTCAGCAACATCAGGTGGATTTGATGCAATCCATTGCCTACCAATGTCCCTTTTTGCCACTAAGAAACCTATGGCCACCGAATAGCCAGCTGCCGATTTCTCCACCCCCGCTGTCTACACCCAGTATGGCATTTATTTAGTCAGGGCACACATTCCACTTAGCACATCATAAATGTCGGACCAAAATTGGGTGATCTTCAGGCATGTCCGTATCATGTGAAAAAAAACTGCACATTCCGCAATAGGATGCAAGCAGGAGGAGTCCGTTTGCCTCCCCATGTGTCAAATCCTAGAAGGATCCTAATAGACCCCTCAAAACACCTTGAATTGTATCAGTCTCAATTTGGCCGAGGTGGCCAAACATCTGGCTGACATCTTGGCCTCCATGCAGCCCTCGTCATCAATGGAACCAACACTAACTGCCATTGGTCACATAGTTCTTCGAGTGGATTTGGGAAGTTTATCACTAGTGATCTAAAAATGATGGATATACCTTTCGACGTTAGAAGTTCTATCATAATCATGGGCTCAAGCGGATTGAATTCCAACACTGTCAATAGAAGGCGTTGTATCGGTTGAATGCAAGTCTATGTAAGAAATAGCGAAGAAACTGGGAATCCTGCAGCATATACTCCTCCGCCAACTTGACAAACAGTTAAATATGTATCCTGTCTCTTACCTCTCCCACTTTAGAAATGCCAATTAGGTTCCAGGACCCAAACCCCTTCAGATTCGAAACCTCAGAAATCCAAGTGCTTCTCCACAGGGGAGATTTCCCAGTTATTTTTTTGAAATGTTTATTGTGTTTCAATGCTCTCTGCCAACAGATTAGTGGGATCCTGGTGGGCTCTAGGATGTACCTTGGGACCGACGAGCCATGGTTGACGGCCTCTAAATTCCAGGTCTGCATCAGGTCCCACTCAAGCCAGAATGTCGGATGCTGGGTGTTACTATAAATCCAGGCATTATTGACCACCAACTGTGATGGCCAGTAGTAGCTTTGGAGGCTAGGTATTCCCAGCCCCCATCATACGGCACCTGGATGCACTTGGTCATTGATACCTGGGGTAGAGAACCAGCCCATAGGATCTTATTAATATGGTATTAATATATGTAAATAAGGTGTCCTGTAGGATGTATGGGAATTTCTGAAGTATGTATAAAGATCTGTGTAAAATTATCATCCTGAAGAGGGCCCCATGACTCATCTTTGGGAAGCGGAACTCATCCCATGCTGAGACCTCACGTCTGTTACGTGCCAGGACCAGAGCAATATTGAAGTTCCAACATAGCTGCGGTCTGTGATCTTATGGACCTCAAAATATAGGAAGTGGTTCCCCCGATCCCTTAAAAATGACAGTGCCAGAAAATGTGGATGCTGTTCCGTGAGTGGAACATATTGAGACTTGGATTGATAAATGTGAAGAATGTAGGCATCCCCATATGTTTGGACCATTTCCAAGACCCACAGGGTACAATATTTGGTCTTTTACAGGTAGACCAGGAGGTCATCTGCATATAAAGATACACAAACTTTATGCACAAACACCATTTAATCACCCACAGGTGCACATTCTGTCAAATCCACTATGCCAGTGCCTCAATCACTTGCGAAAACGAAGAAAGGAAGAGGGCTATCTTGGTGTGTACCTCTCTCAATCTGAAATGGCTGAAATAACACACAGCTCACCCTCACTTGTGCCCTAGAAGCCTGATTATGTGTGTAGTAGATGCAAAAAGCAAAAGCCAAAACTCAGCGAGCTCCAGGCCATACAAAACGCAGCAACCAGACTCGTCCTCGGCGTCCTCCAACAGTAACACTTCAACCCACACCTGTGAGAGCTCCACTGGCTCCCGTCGAGAAGAGAGTAACTTTCATGATACTCTGATCAACGCTGGGCATCTTTTCTCGCTATCACCGATCCTGACCGCTGTGTGCCGCCCCTCCTCGCCGGACCCGCTTCGCGGGTCCCGCTTCGCGGATACACAGCGGTTGTCTAACAACAAGGGGCTTCATCCGACCGGCAGGGTTGCGAGGGTAGAGCGGAGGACTCCACGGACCAGGAGTCCCCGCGCGCCGTTACCAGCTGGGCTCCTCTCCCTGCCAGCCCCGCCCCCTTGGGGTCCTTAGCAAATCTATAAAGTAAAGGTAACATTCCCGCTGCGCGGGAGCGCGCGGGAGGGCGCCGGGAGAAGCCCGGGACAAGGGCGGGACCGTCTGTGGCCGTCCGGGGTCGGACGAGGTTGGGTTGGGCCTATAGTCCTGGTTCATTTCACATCTTGTTAACTTGTTATACTTTATACCACACGTAGTAACATCTTGAGGCTCTAACACCAGCTCCTAAATATGGCCCTAAGATCTGGTAAACAGCGTTTAGTGCATATCCAAACCTCAAAGGGTGTTGTCTCAGGCCCTCTTGATGCCTTTATCACCAGAGCCACAGGAATATTAGAAAAAGAAATTGAATTGGTTGAGCACACATTGTCCCTGGATTTAGTCACTGGGAAGCGCTCCTCTATAGGTGCCTTGGCCCGTGTTAAAAGCCCTTTAACCAATGCAGCATTTAACTGTATTTCTACCTCAGAGACAGAAGTGATAGTCCATGTAGATGGGGACGGAGCCACAACACCCACGACCAATGAAAATATGGAACTGAAATCCGATAATAACCTGACCAGCTTAGAAGCTGATAGCCAAAATATTGAGGACGACGAGAGTAGCTCGTCTGGAACCCCACAATCAAATGTTCCTACCTTACCCAGTACGCCCGTTTTGCTACCAGTAATTACTAACCATGTTTCACGGAAAAGAAAATATGTTTCAAGCCCACAGGGAGAAAAGGTACAAAAACAACCCAAAATTGACCATGTCAATAGTTCCGCCCACTCCCAGACCATCCAAGAACCCCCAATAGTGTACTGTCCATCATTGGCCCACTCTGGGTCTTCTAACCCTTGCCCAACATGTTTTAGCAGCGACGATGTCTTGTTGGCAAAGATGGAAGCAATGTTTAAAACCTTATTGCTTCCGGTCTTAGAAAGTACCAGGATAATGTCCGCTAAAATAGATGTCCTGGAAGCAGCGGTCAATATCAATATGGACCTCTTGCAAAATTTAACAACTACTAGTATTAAGACAAGGGGCCCTAATTCCACAGGGGGTGCTAACCAAAAAGGGGGGACAACCACAACTATCCCTGCAGGGACATCAACTACCATTATTAATAAGAAACCACTAACTGGGGCAAAAACAACAGCTGCTACATCGACTACTGTCAGCAGAGCCCCTACTAAAGAAACACCAAAGGCTAAACGCCCATTGGCAGCCAACAACGCACAGGGGAAAAAACAACCAGCGAATGGTGCATCAAATCAACTAAATAACACCCCAGCACAGACATCTATAATGGGTAGGGAGAGGAAAACCCCTCATCCAGACAGGCACCAGAGGACAGATAATATAAATACACGACACCCTCCCAGAGTTAACCTACCTCCTGAAGCGTCACAATACACCATCGTCCTAACCGGAGTGGCCCCCTTAAGAGAGGGTATTAAAGAATCACAAGGGGATCTGCGGAACAAGGTCATATTCTGGCTAAACAAACATCGCCCACTCCCCCTGTCATCCCCCACCGAAATCCTCTATGTAAGGAGAGTGGAATGGGTAGGTTAGGGCGAAAAAGATCTGGAAGGGGACTGTATTTTAATTTCATTCAGAGACCCCTGGGTGGTGGATAGAATCCAAAGGAAAGCTAGATTTGCCCGTCTGGGTGATGTCCAGACCTTACACCTTGGTTACTTCTACCCCCATACGTACCCAAATAATCTAATGGGCCCCAATCAATGGAAATTCAAAGGGGGGAGGCCTCGAGGGCCCATAACTCATTACCCCCCACACTACCCTCCTCTCTTTAACCATTTCGAGGCACTGTCAGACCTAGAATGGGTTGACTGACTATGTGCACCGACCCAATCACCAAATCCAGCTATAGCGAAGGGGGAAGGAGTGCACATCCCATTCACCCCTACCCTGGAATCAGTAAAGGAGCAACAGTCCTTGTTCCATAACAAAATTAGAACGCAGGGGGGGTTTGTTGGGGAAGAGGCCTCCATTTCTAATATTGAAGAAATCAGATTAACAAATGCCTGCTTACCGAGTCCCCATTTCCCCCCCACTGTCAGCAACAACCTTGCAGAAATAGATTCACTAATTTCACATATGGTGTCTTGGAATGTTGCCGGAGCCAAGACCCGCTTGGTTTCTGAGGCTGGTTGGAGTTCATAGGCAAACATGAGGTTGTGCTTCTGCAAGAAACATGGGCTACAGCTCCGTTTTACATGGTTGGATTTACAAACTTCTCCAAACCAGCAATAAAAGGTACAAAAGGGCGGGCGTCAGGGGGACTGACCATATGGGTAAAACAGGCCTGGTGTTTTTCAGTTTCTGAATTGCATGTTGATAACCCCGATATATTGGCTATAAGGTTGAGCAAAGCAGGGGGGCAGGATATGCTTATTATCAACATATACTCTAGAGGCCTCCCTGGCAGATGATGCCCCAAGCTGATAGGCGCCCTAGACACACTATTAACGGGCTGGAATAAAGGCACATTCATTATGATAGCAGGTGACATTAACTGTACAATTGAGCCACTGTACCTGCCGGAGGATAATTGGGGGTTTGAAGAAGATGCGACATGGAAAATCCCCGAACTTTCCAACAAAATACCAGTTAAAGCAACGGAGGCTGCTCTGAATTGGACCGCTTTCTGCCTCACTTGGGGATTAAGGGCCGTGAATGGTCGCACCAAATCAGACATCGGAGCCAACCCCACTTTTGACAATGATGTGAGGAAGAGTCGTATTGACTACATCTTCATAAAAATGGAATATTGGAGCCTAATTGTTGATATGGAAATTGTAATGCGTCCGGAAAGTGACCACAACCCACTGTCCCTGAAATTTAAAATGTATGATTTGACAAGATTAGCGGAACCAGATCCAAGGGGGCAAGGGGTTGTAACCATATCAAATGACCGGAGGAGACTGAAATGGTCTATCATATCAAATGATGTAACGATACAGGCCAACATTGAAAATGTGGTGATGAATGCTTTAAATAACATGAGGACTGTTGTTGTTGAGAGGGGCCAGGGCGAATTAGATAAGATTATGGGCATACATGATAAATGTTTCTCTGAGCTTAAAATTATTCTCTCAAAACCATGCAAGTCTAACACCGGGCACCTGAATGCTCCAAGAGCAAAATGGTACAACAGAGAGTGTAGAGAGGCCCATAGTTATCTAATAGAGAAAGTTAAATCCAGAGACCTGAGTGCAGTAAAAGTGGCCAGGCAAAGGTATAAAAGAGTTCAATGGGAGGCAAAGAGGGAATGGGAAGATGATTTTCGGGCAGACCTTCTGGACGCCAGTAAATCTAATAACCAGATCAAATTCTGGGATATTGTTAAAAGTGGGAAGGATGGTGAGTTTCGTACTCCGTCTAACCATGTATCCCCGGAATCCTGGATAAATCATTACTCCTCCCAATTTTGCCCAGTAGCTGTTGACCCTATGTCTATATCGAACCTGCTACCTGCAATACCCCCTGGCAATGTGACTATGTCTTTTACAGAAGCGGAAACGGAGCTCGCACTAGGCCTAACAAAGAGGGGGAAAGCTCCCGGGTTGGATCAAATCCCAGCAGACCTATTTAAAGCAAACATAGGCCTTTGGGTACCTTATTTAACAAGCATAGCTAACACCATAGCGAGAGGTGCCCGTTTCCCCAAGACATGGAAGGGGGCGGAGATCCTCCCTATACATAAAAAGGGAGATAGATCAAACCCAGGGAACTATCGCCCGATCAGTCTAATTGACTGCTTTCAGAAAGTCTTTGCTCGTATGATCTTGGCGAGGGTTCACGGGTGGATGGAACTCGAAGGAATACTGTCCCCATTACAGGCGGGCTTTAGATCTGGTACAAGTACCATTGACCAGGTCCTGAGGTTCTGCATGATATTTTGGAAGGTCGTTATACTTGGCGGTGGCACAATCTTTGCTGCTTTCATAGATTTGAAATCAGCCTTTGATTTGGTGCCGAGGGGAAAACTATGGCAGGTACTAAGGGACTTAGGAATGCCGGGAGAATTGGTTGAGATGATCATCAGATTACATGAAGACAACTTTGCTAGGGTAAGATGGGGGGCACAAGGGCAATTTACGGACTCATTTCCGGTTTCACGAGGAGTCCGCCAGGGGTGCGTTCTCGCCCCCACCCTCTTCTTACTCTTTATAGATCAGGTAGTGAAATTCTTCGGGTCTACTAACACTGATGCACCGTCCCTGGCGGGGACTAAATTCCCAATGTTGATCTTTGCAGACGATACCCTCCTCCTATCAAAGACCAGGGGAGGTTTACAGTTGGCTTTAAATCACTTTGAGGAATATTGCAATCAAAATGACCTTCAGATAAATGTGGGGAAAACTAAGTTTATGGTTTTCTCCAGGAAAAAACCAATACGTAGTAGTGTACAACTAAACAGGGTTAACCTGGAACAAGTTGACACGATGACGTACCTGGGGGTCACTTTGGATTGCCGAATGTCCTGGAAACCACAAATAGAGACCCAACAGTTAAAACTTGCCCAACTGACTGGCTGTCTTTTGCGTAAGCAAAAGAAATCCATCACCAAAAGGGTTGCCCCCGCCCTACAAATTTATGATGTTAAAATTAATGCTGCGACACTCTATGGGGCAGAGTTATGGGGTTTTATGGACCTCTCGAGTTTGTATAGAATCCAGTGTAGGTTTCTTCGTAACCTGGTGGGGCTGCCCCAATCAACCCCACAGATCCCACTTTGCCACGACATGGGTTGCCTTCCAATAACGGACATGGCTAGATACAGAGTAGTGTCCACTTGGAGGCGCTTATGGACTTCGGAGGATTTGGCACTTTTTGCAAAGGAGCTAACCGAGGTGAAGTCTATGGGGGGTTCGGAGCGAATCCCATGGCTTCGCTCTGTGAAAAAGAGCCTGTGTGATATGGGCTTGAGTCATCTGTGGGTCTCGCCAGGCACTAACATCTTCCCCTCGAAAAAGGAATTTAAGGGTTTATTTTGGGCCTCAACTCGCCTTTCTTTGGCACACGCCTCTAGATCTGAAGACCTGACGGGGTGCTTTTTAAGCTTTAAACTGGATCCAGCCCGTGAGACATACTGGGACCTTATTTCCAGGCCAATGGACAAAAAATTGTACCATCAATTTCGGGTGGGCTCACTACCCCTTAATTCCTTTACCTCATCTTGGGGCAATAACTCGACTAATCTTTGCAGCCGCTGCCCCGGATGTAAAGAAACTGAGGGCCACTTTCTGTTCGCCTGTCCTCAATACAGAGAACCCCGTTCAAAATGGCTAAAACCCATCTTCAAACGCTTGATATGTAAAAAATCCTCGGACGCAATATGGGCTTTAAAAACAAACACCTCTGATTTTACTGTGATATGTTTGGCCAAGTATTTAGGTTGGGCATGGGCAATCAGAGCCAGAAGGAATTTAACTGCCTCATGATCACAAAGTGCAATGTACATAGTGTTTTCTTACATATGTCAAACCAACTTTTATGATTAGTCATATTTAATGTCTTGTTTCTTTTCAACAATGGTTTAATAACTTTTTAACTGTGGATTTTAGGCCTACTGTATATCTGATAATACACTGACATCATTCTTTTAATAAGATTTCGTATAATGTGGAGATTTTGAAACTGTTTTTGTATGTTTTGTCAAAATTGTCTTTTATGATTTTATCATCGAAATAAAGACATTAAAACCTGAAAACCTGATACTCACCCACACCTACAAATGCCTCCACAACATCGAACCCCAATATCTCAACGAGAGAATCACCTTACACGTACCCAAGAGAAACCTCCAATCCGCTGACCTCGCCCTCGCCGAAACCCCACACATCCGCAGAACCAGAACAGGTGGAAGAGCCTTCTCCTACATCACAAAAAAGACCTGGAACGAGCTCCCGATCAACATCAGACACATACCCACTCTGCACATCTTCAGGAAGACCCCCAAGACCTGGCTCCTCGACTGACCGGAGCTGCTCCCCCCAGAGCATTGAGACCCTCATGGGTGAGTAGTGCGCTTCACAATTTCCTGATTGATTGATTCATTCATTGTAAGAACTGAAACATGAAAGATAGATAAACGGAATCAACCGCCTTTTCAAAATTTCTTAAAACAAAGGGCGCCAACACGTTCAACTTAGCTGCCCTCGTCATGACTATCTGAAGTCACCTGATACTGTTTTGGGTCCCCTGATGTGGCATAAAGTGTTTCTAATCATACTGGATACATTCAAATATCATCATTAGCAACCGCGTAACAAGATTCTTAGACATGATCTTGAATTCCAGATTAATCGAGGTGATAGGCATGTATGAAGAGCATCTCATTGGGTCCTTCCCCTGTTAAGGTATGATCACAATAGTAGCCTCCCTGAGGTTAGCCAGTAACTGCCCTGTCTCTACTGCCTACACGTATAGGGGCAAGAGGTGAGGGGTCAGTATTGAGGCTTCATTTTTGTAAAATTCAGCAAGAAACCCGTTCAGACCTGGGTTCTACTTCTTACCACTATTCAAGGAAGCAATTGTAACCATATTCTCTTCAAGGTAAAGGGGGTCATCAAGCTCTCATTTTTGCTGCGCATCTAGAGGATTCAAATTGAGGTCTTATGCAATTGGATTAGAGTGCTCTGCTCATGGGGTGTACAGGCACCATATAAAGTAACAAAGAGTCAGCAACGGTTTAAGTTTTTAAGGTTGGCTCCATCACTAACATTCCCTTATTCTGACGAATGGTTGGTATCACCTGAGTCTCTAAATCCCTTGTCGCTATCCAGGATAGTAATTTGCCTAATGTGTTCCCCTATTCATAAACATTATATTGAATAGCTGGTCAAGAAAGCATGGTTGCCCCCAGCCTATGTTGTTGAAGTTCCTCAACCACAGCATGAAGTAGTCTGATAGTACACAAATGTGAGAAAAACAAGGACCCCCTGGTTATCAATACAGACTCCTAGGGCAGGGTAAACACCTATGTGGGTAAAAAAACCTAGGACATCAGAAGTGTAAATGACCAATTATTCTAAAATCGGTAGTGTGAAGAAAAAAAAAAACAAGAAGAAATAGCTGTATACGGATTGGTGTCATTACTACGCAGGCTATTACAACGCCTGCTGTTACAACGCGGGTTTTTACATCGCATACCACTACAACGCATAGTGCTTTTAAGCGCTGGATAGTGATTTATTTAATTTACTATTCCAACTCCAGTCCCCGTGGATAGTAGGGAAGGTGTTGGATAGTAAATTAAATATATTCCCTATCCTAGAGTGCCCCCCAGCGCAATGCGTTGTAATGGTTTGCGTTGTAATGGTTGTGTTGTAATGGTAGTGCGTTGTAATAAATGCGTTGTAAGTGATGTTTCCCCTGTATACAGATATATATTTAATAAGTATGAATAAAAATCATATAGAAAAACAAGCTATATGATAAGGTAAAAGTATAAATCATTAAAAACAAACACAAGTGTTACAAATCAAATTATGTCCTATAAGTCATACATTTTACAAAACACAATACAATCACATCGATTAATGACATAAAAAGTATGAAAATATTAATCATAAAAAACTCTAGTGGGCCACTTTTGGTAAGCAGAACTGGCGCTGCGGGATGAACCGAACGCCGGGTTAAGGCGCCCGATGCCGACGCTCATCAGACCCCAGAAAAGGTGTTGGTTGATATATGATTTTTATTCATACTTATTAAATATATATCTGTATACAGCTATTTCTTGTTTTTTCTTCACACTACCGATTTTAGAATAATTGGTCATTTACACTTCTGATCTGATAGTACACATGTCATGTGAGCGGACAGCTTCTACTTCAAACTCTCAAAGGGTTGAGGGGGGCTACCACTGGTGGTTTCTTAATAAGGGTGCTGTGTGCTCCATCAATCACAAAGCAATTTGAGAGCTCCTGTGTCGGAACCGAGGATTTGAGCCAGTCTGTAATAAATTGTTCAGGTCGAGACCCCTCCACGTCTTCAAAGACTCCCACCAAGTACAAATTATTGCACCTGGGTCAGATTTCTGCATCCTCGGTTTGCCTTTTAAGAGGCAGGGTCTCCTATCGGAGTTCAGAAAAGTCCATCTTAGGGGAGCACAGTTATTCCTTTGCAGAGATCGTACGAGTCTTCAATGCTGTTGTATGGTCAGCTGCTTTACTTAGGTCCTGTTGCAGAAGATTTACCACAATGCCAACTCCACCTATTCTGTCTGACAGGGCTACACTGGACTCTTTGATTGCCTGTAAGATTTCCGATGTGGAAGTGGCACCTCCTTTAGGGTCCTCTTGATCGGGGCAGGGTTCTGCAGCCTAGGCCCTCTGCTGGCCCCCACTCAGCCTTATGAAGAAGTTGATCCTTACCTGAGAGGAGGCTGCCGCCACGCATCCCTCATCATCCCCCGAAACATCAGGTTGTTACAGTCCAGATGGTAGAGGTCTTGAATGAGCAATTGTGCTTAGGCACTGTTGGCGGATCTCCAATCCTGTGTCCCTACTTGTGATGGCTCAACTTTCCTGATTCACCAGAGCGACGCTGATATGGCTGCCTCAGGCCCACTTCTCAACTGCTCCAGTCATCCCCCCCTCCAATGTGGTTGTACAGCTCTGAAAACCATGGCACTATTAAGAGGAGAGTTTTCCAAAGAAGGCAGCACCGGGCCATGATTGTTCCTCAAATGGGCCACAAATCACAATAGCCACAGACCAACCACTCAAGGCTGGGACCACAGGCTCATCTCCAACAGCGTGTTACCACTGCTTTCATCCTGTTCTTCAGGGCTCTTTGCCCCCACCTCGGGCCTTATGCTCAGTGTCCGAACTCAAGCCTCAAATGTTGTTGTTGTAGGCCAGACTCCTCAGCTCAGGCCATGTGTGATATCCTGTACTTATCTTTTGTATATCTTATGGTTTAATTCTCCTGTAAGTCTCTATGATTCTTGTGCCTTTGTTGTCACCTTTCTAATTGTTCTTACTTTTCTATGATTAGAATGTATATAGGTCATTATATGCTTTAGAAAACTGGAGGGTCTGCAGATCAGTTGGGATTGCTTAACCTAGCTGGTGGATGAGATCCTTCTTGAGAAATAAACTGCACTGAAACATCTTTATGCTTCCAGTATCTTTTCTTGGAATATTACACTGGCGTAGTCGGCAGTCTTGGAGGATCTCAACACTTATGGAACTTTAAAGACATTCTTTTCTTCTTAGATATCCGTTTTAACTGTGGCTTGGTGAGCTTTACATTTTTTTCATCTTTGAAAAACTTTGTTATTAAGGTATTTAAGTGCCAGCCTACACAGTGGATTGAAGATGTCTTTATCTGACTTCTGACTTTTAAAATATTTGAATCAAAAGATTGGAAGTTCTCTTAAGGAAATATACCATAATTTTGTATTCACGTGAGTTAATTTTACATGTGAGTGCATCAAATATTTAATGAGTTAACTTTAATTGTAATGGACAACTAAAGTTCAGTTGGAACTCTTATTTAAGCTGGATGTGCTGTTCGTTTGGTCTCCTGAAACATTCTATTGAATTTGGAAACGTCGTTATTGAGTGCAAGTCGTCTTTGGGAGTACCCGTGTGTCAATATTGCAGGAATTTACATTAATTTGTTAATTTTGTGCGAGGTAAGAGCATAATTCAACAACATTCTACTCTAGCTCGAGTGAAGATTTACTTTTGAATTACCTTAAGAATGCGCCTTTTTTTCTCATTCGAAGCGGCCCTACTGCGAGATCGTTGGGAACACTAAGTGACGAGACGAAAGAACGTCGTCTCTATGCTTATTGGCTTACGCATTCACGCAGCATGGTTGGCCATATTGGGAGAACTTTGCTTCATTCTTCGTTATTGGTTCCACTTGTTGGCAAAGCATTTAATCCTCTCGAAACTTGTGGCATGGAAAATAGTAGCGGATTGTTCTCGGCGATCTGCACGCCTTGTCACATCTTTGTGCCTCACCTACTGAAAACCTGATGCGGATCATTCTCGGCGATCCACACACCTTATCACATCTTTGTTAAGAAATAGCAGCAGATCGTTCTCGGCGATCTGCACGCCTTGTCATGTCTTTGTGCCTCATTTAAAATACGACGATTCGCACGTCTAAAGCAGATCATTTTGTTACGTCTTTAATAGGCTCAAAATACGACAATTCGCATGTCTAAGGCGGAGCATTGCCAGCGATCTACAGTTCAAAATACGACGATTTGCACATCTAAAGCAGATCTTTGCTGGCGATCTACAGTTCAAAAGACGTCGATTCGCACATCTAAAGCTGATCATTGCCGGCGATTTGCATGCTATCTCACATTGTACTTACTTATGTAAGTTTTATGAAAACTTTTCTTTGACATACTAAAGTGGATAATATAGCTAGTACATTCAGAATTTTAACTTGCTTCATGCTCATGATTATTGATCATTTTTACGAATATTATCATGTTTCATTACTTATGTTTGTAGCCATGCAGAATGTGACAGCTGCTCCTTTCTTTTTGGCTAGTCCAGGTGAACCACCTATTAAATGGAAGAAGTGGAAGAATGTTTTCGAGCGTTATGCTAGAGTGTGTGGTGCTTCTCTAAGCGCAGAAAGAAAAACATCTCTCTTCTTCATTGCCTAGGAGCTGAAGGACAAGACGTGTTCGATCATCTTCCAGAGTTAACAGAGGAATAATCTAATGGTTTAAATAATTATGAAATAAGCATATTAAAGTTGGATAAGCACTATCTTCCCAGAATAAGCACTATTCTGGAGAAATACAATTTTGGGAAAAGAACACAACATGATGATGAACGTGTGGAGACATATGTCACTGTTTTGAGAAAACTTGCTTCTTCCTGAAGGTTTGACAATTTAACTGACAAGTACATTAGAGACCAGTTCATGCTGGGATGTAACATGGAGAAGTAAGGGAGGATCTCTGGTTAAGGGATGAACCTAGTTTAGATGAGGTTCTTTCTATTGCTAAAATAATAGAACACTCTTTAAAGTGTGTTGAGGTACTTAAAAAAGAGAATTCGAAGGAAGTCAAAGTTCAGAGTGTTAATGATGCTAAAGTTAAAAGCAAGGTTCCTGGAGATGGTAAAAACAAAATTGAGCATAAGAAGTCTAATGACAATGTTTCAAGCTTCAAGTGTTTCAGGTGTGAGGTCAGGTCATCTTGCTAATGATAAGAAATGTCCTGCTTTGGATCATATTTGTTCTAAATACAAAAAAAGGGGCTTTTTTCTTTTGTGTGTAAAACTAAACTGAAACCTAGAGTGAAAAAAGTGGAAGTTTTTGAGGAAAATAATTCAGATGTGAGCTCTGAGGATTTTGAATGTGGACAAGTCATTGTTCAGGTTCAATCTTCTTACTGTAAAAAAACTTCTCCTACTGATTATATCATGGTTTTAGGGACAGTCCACTGGTGTTTTATTTGACTCTGGAGCCAAAATCACCATTGTGTCCAATGCCTTCTTTATGAATAAAGTCAAGCTGATAAAACCAGATATTATTCCTTTGGGATATGGTGGTGAGCCAATAAAATTGCATGGATATTTCCTGGGATTAATTGAGTACAAAGGTAGGTTAATTTTGGGAAAAATATATATGTAGCAAAGAAAGGGGACAGCATCATCAGTTGACTGCATCAACAGGACTTGGGGGTTTACTTGGATCTGAATTCTGTACCACCCATTCTCTTGAGAAAAAGGTTAAGTATGGTTGATAAATCTTGCGATGAGAAATATGTCCAAGATCCTATAAAGGCTTTCCCTAATGTATTTAGAAAAAGTCTTGGTTGCCTAAAGGGGTACCAACACAGAATAAAGTTAAAAACCAACTCAGTTCCTGTCTGCTGTAAAGTTAGAAATGTTCCGCTAACTGTTAGATGTGGGATGGAAAAGGAAATTGAGAAACTTAAGTGTGGGGGCATAATCGAAGGGGATGAGGGAACTGAATGGTTCGCTCCAGTTGTCGCAGCACGGAATTCGAATGGCAATTTAAGGTTGTGCATTGACTTGCGCCAAATAAACAAGAACGTTGTAGTGGATAGATATCCTCTACCTAATATAAATGAACTGGTAACATTATTAGGTGGTGCTAAGATTTTCAGCACAATAGACTTAACATCTGCATATCATCAGATTGAGTTGAACAATCTTCGAGAGATCTTACGGCATTTATTACACCGTTTGGAACATTTAGATTTGCGCGTATGCCTTTTGGACTTGTTTCAGGATCCTCAGCGTTTCAACGGGCAATGGAAAGTGTTTTAAAAAATATAAATGGTGTTTGCCTTTATCAAGATGATTTGTTTATATTTGCAAAGAGTAATGAAGAACATGAATGCATTTTAAGATCTGTCCTGGGAAAACTAAAGGAACATAATTTAACCATAAAAGTGGAGAAATTTAAGTTTTGATCTAATGCCCTGAACTATCTTGGTCATCACATAAGTGAGGATGGCATTAAATCTAAACAAGAGTTAGTCAACACTATGCAAAAAATGACTTCTCCATCTAATAACGAGGAGTTACTGAAGGTTTTAGGTATGGTAGAGTACTATGCCAAATGTATTAGAAATTTTGCTAATCTTACCATCACTATGAGATCCCTTTTGCGTAAAGGTGTTAGCTTTGAGTGATCTGATCAATGTGAGAAAGAGTTTGGAGAAATCAAGGCGTGTTTGAATGATGTTCCTTTTTTTTAAGCATGGGTGAATTTTGGAAATTTGCGATCCGCGAATTTGCGGATTTGCGAATTCGTAATCCGCAAAATTCGCGAATTTGCGCGGATTTTTTATTTTTGCGTGTTTGTGGGGAACTTTGCGTATTCGCGGGGCGCTTTGCGTGTTTGCGTTTTTTTTTGCCTGGTTCATCACTGCCACCTTCTCGTTTTTTATACCCTTCTGCCCTCTGTACCACTTGTTTTTGTGCCTTTCTGCCCTCTGCCCCACTTTTGTTTGTGCCCTTTTGCCCTCTGCCCCACTGGTTTCTGTGCCCTTCTGCCCAACTCATGCCCTCTGTCCCACTTTTTGCCCTTCTGCCCTCAGCCATAAGTCAGCTTCAAAAGGAAGCACTAATAGATAAAGTATAGCAGGTGCTTGAGTTGAAGGTCAAATTAAGTTGCACAGTCATTAATCACCCCAAGTTTGGGGTGATTAATGATTGTGTAACTGAATTTAAGATTCAACTCTAGCACCTGCTTTACTTTATCTATTAGTGCTTCCTGTTGAAGCTGACTTTTGTAGCTATTTTAGAGGCTCTGGCAGCTTGCCGGCGCCATTCTAAAATAGTTACAAAAAGTCAGATTGAACTTTTGACCCAATCCGTTCCACTCGCGGATTTTGCGGGAAATTCGCGGATCTCGAGGATTGCAAATTTACCGAAAATCCGCAAAATCCGCGAGCGGAACGGATTTTCCGCCCATGCTTACTTTTCTTCAGATCTTTGACCCTAAATTCAAATGTATTCTTACCACTGATGCGAGCGAAAAAGGATTGGGGGACGGTTCTTTAACAATTGAGTCCATCGGGTATTAAAACTATTATGTTTTTATCTCGGAGTTTGAAAGATCGAGAAACTAGGTATTCTGTTGTGAAACAAGAGTCCTTAGCTGTGTTTTGGGCTATTAAAAAATTAAACAATTTCTTATCAGGTGTACAGTTTGAAGTTAGGACTGATCACAAGCATTTGATTGAAATTTTTGAGAAAAAAGGGATTGATTTGATTAAATATATTCCAGGTATTGACAATTGTATAGCTGATGTGCTTTCGCGTCTAGTATCTCCTGAAAATTCTGATCATAGTGATGATGAAATAAGTAACAGTACTGATTGGGTGTGTATTGTGGATCATGGTCACATAAGTGAGGAGAGGTGGTGTGAAGAAATTGGTGTGGACGTGACAATTAAAGAAGCTATGACTTTATTAAAGGAAACTTGGCCAAGTTAGGGTCAGATGAAACTAAAACTTTTTGGTATATGAGACATGAGTTGTCTGTGGACAAAGGTTTGTTGTTTCGAGGTTCGAAATCGGTTCCTCCTTTTAGTCTAAGAAATGACTTAATAAAGTTGACTCATATCTCTCATCCAGGAATTACGAAGACTAAAGAAAGATTACGAATGTCATATTGGTGGCCGGGAATGGATAAGATGGTGGAAAGGGAAATTTGTGAGTGCATGCCTTGTAACATGTGTGATAAGTCTAGGTTGCCGAGGGTTCAACCTATGATTGTGAGATGAAGACCTTCACGTCCTTGGGAGGAAGTTGCAATGGATATTCTTGGGCCTGTCAATGAGAAAGATTCTCAAGTTTTCCCTCTAGTCGTGATGGATATGTATTCTCGTTGGCCGGAAGTCTTCTTTTTGTCCAGTATTGATTCTAGTCATGTGATTAAGTGTTTATGAGGTTTATTTTTAAGAGAATGGATTCCTTATTCGATTCTAATGGACAATGGTGTACAACTAACCTCAAAAGAGATGGAAGATTTTCTTTCTTTAAATGGAATATCTCATAAGTTGTGTGCTCTTTACCATCCAGAGGCCAATGGCATGGTGAAGAGGCTTAATAGAGTCTTGAAAGAAACAATTTCTTTGGCCAAGTCCATGTATCTTGACTAGAGGAAAGAAGTTTTGGAGAACATAGATGAATATAGGCTGACTCCCCATTCTACCACTGGGAAAACTCCCTTCCTGCTGTTCAGAGGAAGAGTGCCAAATACTAATCGTGAGCCACCCTGGGTTAACATATAGGGTTTTATTAGGGGTAAGGAGTGTTTGGCAAATTGTGAGGATGTACACGCAAGAGAGAAGGAGAAAGCTATCCAAAAGAAAACCTATTTTGATCACAAAAAATCTACTAAACAAATGCATGTGAAGGTTGGTGATAGGGTTGCAATCAGACGACCTGCATTAAATAATAATCCTAAATATCTGAAACCTATGAGGGTTATTAAAGTTTTTACCAATGCTGTTAAGACTCAGATTATCAAGTATGGAACACAAATAGATTAGTATTGTTGAAGAGCAAATCTCGTGAAATCTCAAATGATGTGTCCTCTGGTTCAAGTGGTAATGTGGGTGGTGGTGTTGCTGCTCTACCATGTTCCTCTAGACCATCTGCAGGTGGAGCTGAACCACTATGTTCCTCCCGACCATCTGTACAACCATCTGGTGGTGATGCTGAACCTCAACGTTCCTCCAGACCATCTGTACTACGATCTGTTGGTGGTGCTGAACTACGACGTTCCTCCAGACCTTCTGTACGACCTAAACATGTTGATGTTTATGTCTACGGTTTGATATTATGAATATGCTTAATGCTTATTGAATTTGTAGATAGTTTCTTCAATTCTTTAGTGAAGGAGGGAGAAGTGTGATATCCTGTACTTCTCTTTTGTATTTCTTTTGGTTTTATTCTGCTGTAAGTCTTTATGATTCTTGTGCTTTTGTTGTCACCTTTCTAGTTGTTCTTACTTTTCTATGATTAGAATGTATTAGAATGTATATAGGTCATAATATGCTTTAGAAGACTGGAGGACTGCAGATCAGTTGGGATTGCTTAACCTAGCTGATGGATGAGATCCTTCTTGAGAAATAAACTGCACTGAAACATCTTTGTGCTTCCAGTATAATTTCTTGGACTATTACACCATGCCTGTCAATTGGTATTGTCTTTGGCCTGACTCACTGCCTGTGCCGCCCTGTGCTGAGCACAGAGTCCACCAGCACTGGCAGAGGGGTCCGAGTAGCTGCGTCCACCCAGAAACATGTATTTTGGGATCTCCTTATCCTCCTGTGCTCCCTGGGCCACAAGCAACCCACAAAGTACTGCAGAAACCGCTCCCAAAGGTGGTGGTCACAGGTCTTTCCTCACTACTGGACGGGCAGGTCATCACCAGGCCCAGGCCTCGATGAATGGGAACACACGTTCCCAGCCTCCGAAACTTCTCCATTCCTGCTCCCGCAACCCAGGTGGGTTCAGGGGTGAATCGAGCAACAGGTACCAGCAATCAGTCCACAGGATTGTAAATCGATTATAGGGGCAGGAGCTGAGCTCTGCAAAAATGGGCCCGCCAGCTTTGTCGGCTTAACCACACCCCCTGACTTCACAATATTTTTGACATATTTGTATCAATCAATATTTTGAAACAATATTTTGGTGGAATACGGCACAAAAATATAATTACACTGATGAAAGTTCATATAAGGTGGCGTACCCGAAAAAGTTAATGTAAATAACTGCAAAGGAGAAAGCTATACAATGTAAATAAATCTAAAAATATTTAAGCAAAGACATTGTTGGACAACACAATTTTCAGTCACTGCCGAAATGGCAATAA
Source organism: Lissotriton vulgaris (assembly GCF_964263255.1). Taxonomy (NCBI): domain Eukaryota; kingdom Metazoa; phylum Chordata; class Amphibia; order Caudata; family Salamandridae; genus Lissotriton; species Lissotriton vulgaris. Next base: position 1,478,116,920 of record NC_141691.1, read on the forward strand.
GTTGGGTAATGTTAGCATGGCTCTGGCAATCATATTCCAAGTGCTGTCCTTGTAACCAATGAAAGAGCAGGAACAGGTCCTTGATTTGCAGATCTTTCCAATTTCTAGATGGACCTCCTATAATCATTAACACATGTGAACCCACAGACATCACAAGCTTGCTGCAAGACGCCTGAAAGCCTTATTGAAAGGTTTGTGGGGTTTTGTTGGCATTATTGTAGTATTGTAATAATATGTTGTATTACTTCATTATTATTATTTGTATTGTGTTGTTAGTGTGGTATTTGCCTTTAAACAACTTGTACTCATTTGAAAGGTTCTTGTGGTTCCGTGTACAGTTAGGTATTCACTCAAGTCAATAACATGTACTTATTTGAATGGTTCTCGTCGTTCCATGTACAGTTATGTATTCACTGTAGTTAGTTTCTCCTTGACCAGTGACATGTATGGGCGTGCTCATTGAAATGGAATAAACTACTTTCTTCAACCTATATTGAATTACTTGGATGCAATTACTACAAATAATTGGAGACTGTACAGTTAGGTATTCACTCAAGTCAATAACATGTACTTATTTGAATGGTTCCTCGTGGTTCCATGTACAGTTATGTATTCACCGTAGTTAGTTTCTCCTTGACCAGTGACATGTACGACGTGCTCATTGAAATGGAATAAACTACTTTCTTCAACCTATATTGAATTACTTGGATGCAATTACTACAATTATGGACCTCCTCAGGTTTAATTTGCTGCTCTAAATACTTCTTATCCTGCAAAGAATGCCTCCTTAAAGAGAGGTCAGAGGCATATGATGTCTGATCATCAAGATCAATATGTTTCCCCATGAAAGCAGCCAAGAGTAAAAGTAATCGAAGCCATATACTTTCCTCTCTTTTCCCCTTTGATGGACACCCTCCGGTAAATAACTTTCATGATACATCAGTGCTGTGATTATCGTCGGTGCTAAAGGGCAACTCACATGGCTGCCCTGAGAATAGTAGAAGAACTTTGGTTGAACGTCTCCTCCTCAGGCCCCATTAACAGAGAGTCGAGCTGACTTCTGAGCACAATGAATTGCCTATATATATATAAAGAACGGGTGTGTTTATGCTTCAATTCAAGCTTGTTGATCGACTCTCGAGGTGCACCTTCCCAGGCTGCTCTGCCTGTTGTCTTGAAAAAGGAAATGATCTTCCCTTTGACCATGATCTCCACTGGCTCCTCATCACCTCTGTCTTAGTCATGCTGACTAACAAGAGATCAAGTCATAAACACATACGGTGACAACGTGAGAAATGATTGTAGTCCCTGTGATTCGGGTCAAAGTGTCTCCAGACATCCCAAAAAGCAAGCTCTTTTTATTCCCCTATTCAAGCACTTGGTTCTCTATATGGAGTGTGTAGATTAACTGCAGACTTATTAAGTGCAGGGCCTATAATTGCCCTCTGGATTCAGGGCCATGTGAAACCTGAGAAAGATTCTAATAGAGGGTCTTATATATGTTTTGTCAATCGTTCAGGACATAGCAATGTCCTTGAAGCACAGACTATCCATAATTCCAACTATTATGCTCTGTTGGTCCCTGCACACCTAACCGACCTGCAAGCAAGATAATTCTAACATTTGCCTCAATCAACTTTGCAAAAGAAAACATCAGTTCACAAGATAACTCAGGGGCTGAATATTAAGTGCCAGAATTTCCACTTCATTCCTGCAAAGATTGGTTCACTGACTGACAATAGCAGCAGCATCTTCAGTGGTAGAGACTGAGCGCCATGGTAAGCATCTTGACAACACATTACAATTAGGCAGTTTCATCCTTCTGAAAAACATAAAAATTACAAATTTAGACTTCCGTGGCAAGACACAAATCTATAGTCCAAACTGTTAAGCGGTTAACGCATGCAGGGATCCTGAAATGGTCCATCGGTAAATAACTTTCCGGTGCTTCAAAACAGTCCCATCCCCCATTCCCCCTGCCAATACTCTAGACAAAGAGACATGTAATGCAATCAGTGAGACTATAGACCTAAACCAAACTTGCCCCTTCCCACTTTCCCCTGGCCCATCTGAGAAGTTGAAATGTCAAAAAAGGCAAAGAATATCACAAGAGAATTCTGTGTCAGTGCCTCGAATGATATCAGATCCTGTCCTTCCTCGCAATCAGTATGATAGACCTATCTACGTGACTACTCTTCGTCTCCAAGTTACTCTGTCTTTGAAAGCCATCTTTGGAGTAAGATATTGGACAGGAACTTATAAGTGAACCCCAGTCATCATGATTTTTTGGGCGTTCTCCCACATTTAGTGGCATAACAATAGCCCCTGTGGTGTGTGTGGGGTCCCCGAGATTCAGGGGCCCCTACTTGCACTGTGCACAGGCCAGCCCGAGAGCTCCTGACTGGGTCCGGAGCTTGGGGAAACCCCTCCATGCACTTTGCAAGGGGTCCCCTCAGGTTTCGTTACGCCACTGCCCACATTGTAGTATAATGTTACATATTCTGAAATGCATCTGCAATCTTAAAAGAATAGCCCCCAATACGGGGTCATCAATTTCCTCATTTGTGGAGTGACCTCTGTCAGGATTTCAGTCCAGAAGGGAGCTGGAAAGGGGTTACATGGGGCTGTACGTAAGTTCAAGTTGTTCTTTCTCAAATGGGTTTCCCAGTTGTTAGCGAGTCGGTTTTGTTGAATTTCCATCTCTTGGTCCAAAGAGCATAGTTTATTCTACTTGTGAGAGATCTACACTTGCGGTCTCAATGTGACCCACACTGTTTCCCATCACCTGATCATTTTTAGGATATCTGATTTGAACTTGGCCAGGTTTTCCTCTGTGACCCAATCTCCTTATGAATTTCTCTTTTTAATTATAATACTAATAGGATGTGTGAGACCTCACCACTGCTCCGTGGAAGTATCTGATGGCAGTTGAGTCGATTTGCAGTGTAGTTGGAAGGCAAGGGGCTGTAAAGGGTCAATAGAAGAAGCAGATCTGTGGTAAATGCAGAGCGTTGATCCTTGGGCTATGGAGAGACGCTTTTTGCACCAAGTTCGGCCTGCCTACACAGGCTGAATATGCAGCTAGTCATTGAGTAACTGAGGAAGAACATTCCGAACCAACATGACAGAAATAGAGACAAGGACATGAGGCAGTCACCAGAGGCCACTAGCTTCCTTGTTCAGGGTGCTATCAATCACTATCCGCAACATAGGGATGCCAGTGAAAAACTGCACCATCCATCTGCTACTTACTAAGCTTACTAGGGTAACATGGGGCAGCCATGTACAAAGCCCACACCCGCTCAATAAAAAATGCATGTCATGTGAATCTTCACAGGAATTTTTCTACTTTCGCCAGCATTCCTTGTCATTGCTACTATTCCCTTTATCAAAGGATCGTGACCAACATCAACACCAACAGGGTGTCGAGGTTGGTGCTCATATGCATTAGAAAACAAAGCCAGAAAAGCCCAAAAGGATCCGTCATAAGAAAACGGCAAGACTAAATATGGCATCCCTTTATCTGTGATGTGAGGCATGAGTCCACAAACCCAACAGTCTGTAGTATTAGTTACTAATTGATGCTGATGCAACAACTGTATAAACAAATTATTAAAGTATTCCATTCTCCTTGTTTGTTCATGTTCAGAGGGGGTATGTAACTGGTGCGGGGAGACAGTAGTATGAAAAGATATAGGGTGAGAGGTAGGTGTAGGTACAAGTGTCGGCTGCAAAGTGTGAGTAACCCAACCCACACAAGCTAATAAAATACATAAAAAGGTTAAAATACATAATGCTACGCCACATCTACTATATAATAATTTAGAGTATTTTTTCTTCATTTTTGTTCTTTTGTCATTTTCTAATTCACTAGAATTCATCCTCTAAAGTGTTGCTCGTGGCAATCTTCCTATCTCACTTAGGTGTGGTTATTAGCCGTCCTATGACACTGCAGGTCCTGCAGGCCTATTGCCACTATTCAGGTCACAAACCAAGTCTCCTACCACGACCCTGAAACTTAATTGGATGATTCAAGTATCGTATGAAAAAAAATACAATTCAGGAATAAAGAAAAGGAAAAAGAAAGTCTCAACTGTCTTTGGCCGCTCTAGTCCTCAAATTGTATCTGGTCTTGTTTGGCGCAGTCTGGTCCTGGAAAAGTGTCTCTGGATGAGTTGTATTTATTCTGAGATGCAATGGTACAGCTTCTTGCAAAACATCATCGTCTTCCTTCTCAGTCCGAGTCCATTCCAGGTGTGCATCGCCAAAAGGTACAAACCGGGGGACCCCTTCTCCTTCAAAATCACCTATACCTTTGCGGACCCACGGGTCAAAGGGCAAAGGCAAGGGTACCTTTTTGCAGTGCACACCATGGATCCAGTTCTTCTTTCCAACCACTTTTACAGCTGTACGTGTCGTCAGTTGGACCTGTCTCGGCTCTCGCAAGCGAGGCTCCAAATTCCTCGTTCTTTGGAAGTTTTTCAGGCACACCCAGTCCCCGGGTTGGATGGTGTACCCGGGATCTGAAGAAGCCTGAGGCAAAGCGTCTTGTAACTGCTGATGGAGAACACGCAATTTAGTGGTGAGGTCATGCAAATAGTCAACCAACATTGGGTATTCTATGTCAGAATACTTTTTGGGCCTAGGGACTCCCCAGACATTCTCCGGGCGTCCAAACACTATCTCGTATGGGCTAAGTTCCACACAAGAATGAACAGCTGTTCGGGTGGACAAGAGAGCCAAAGGTAAAGCATCGGGCCAAGCAAGACCCGTGCTGGCCTGTATCTTCGCAAGTTTAAGCTTGAGAGTGCCATTATAGCACTCTACCAAACCCGCTGACTGAGGATGGTTTGCCGCATGGAATTTCTGCCTAATACCAAGACCTGCACATACTTTCTGCATGATTTGACCCACGAATTTGCTTCCATTGTCACTCCAGAGAATTCGAGGTAAACCAAACCTCGGGAAGTATTCTTTCAGAAGGACCTTGGCTGTAGACAAAGCAGTATTATCCTTTAGGGGGTAGGCCTCTATCCATCTAGAAAAGGCGCACACCACCACAAGGACATACTTTAGGTATTGCATCTCTCCATGTGAATGTAGTCTATTTGCAACACCTCAAATGGATACGTTGGGGGAGCAAAGTGGCCTGCTGGGGTTGGTGTCCCCCTTCCTGGATTATGCATTAAACAAACAATGCAATGCTTAACAAGATTATCTGCGCATTTAGGGATCCCCGTATTCTGCCATACAGGAGCCAGAAGCTTGCATATTCCTTTCGCCCTAATGTGGGCTGGACCATGCGCCATAGTAACTACTGGAAGCACATAGGCGTCTGGTAACAGCCAACGCTGATGTTCCGACATTTCTATCCAACACCCCGTCGCATCCAACATTCCCATGCCATCTTTCCACTTACTCAATTCTTTCTCTGTATCCTCTTCCTGAATCATTTTCACACTTTCTATTGTGTCCTCACACATTCCTCCTTGGCTGACCCATCTAGCAGGGCCTGCAACATACATATGACTCGACACATCTCTAGCTGTCTCTTTCTATATCTGATCCGCACAAGCGTTTCCTTCACCCACGTCATCAGTGATCCTCTTATGCGCACTATACTTCACAATTGCTATCTGAGTGGGCAAAGCAAGTGATTCGAGAAGGTCATTTACTAACTGACCATGCTGTATTTTAGTACCGTGGGAGGTGAGGAATCCTCTTTCCCTCCAGAGGCGGCCAAAGCTGTGGGCCACCCCAAATGCATACTGGCTATCGGTGAACACATTCACTCTCTTTCCTTTAGCCAATACGCAAGCTCTAGTCAGAGCTATCAATTCAGCTGCTTGGGCTGAATTATGCCTAATGCGTGCTGTCTCTACAACTGTATGCAAAGTGGTAACAGCATAGGCCGCAGTCGTTTGACCATTGGGAAGCTTGAAACAAGAACCATCCACCCATAGGATCCCATCCAGGTCCAGGAGTGGCGTATATTTTAAATCAATTCTACCTTTCGTCTCTTCCTCTGTACAGGGAAAACAATCATGTTGCTCCTGAATGCCTTTCTCTACTAGGATCGGTAACAGTGTAGATGTATTTAGGGTATTGCATCCTTTGATGTGTATGTGGCTAGCCAAGAGCGTCAGCTCGTACCCAGATAAGCGGGCGCTCGTTAGGTGCTGAGTTTTTGTCCTATTTAGGAGAGTATCTACTGCATGTGGCACCATGACAATAAGAGTATTGTCTAGTACCAATCCAGCAGATTGGCAAATGGAAACTGCTGCTGCTGCTGTAGCTTTCAGACAACTGGGTAATGCTTTAGCTACAGGGTCTAATGTAGCCGAAAAATAGGCACATGGATGCTGCTTGTCCCCAAATTGTTGTGTCAAAACGGACAATGCGCAACCATCTCTCTCATGGACATAGAGTATGAAAGGCTTACCTTAATCCGGAGTACCCAACACAGGAGCAGAGCACAAGGAAGTACGTAAGTCAGAAAAACGTTTCTGACATTCCGCAGTCCAAGGGAGAGGTTGGGGTGTATCTTTGAGAGTGAGTGCTAACAGAGGTTTTGCTAACAAAGAAAAATTTGGAATCCACTGTCTACAATAAGAGGTAATACCCAAAAAGGCACGCACCTCTCTCTGTGTACATGGTAAAGACATTTGTGCGATTGCTTGGATTCGTTCTGGGGTCAATCGCCGTCCCTCCTTCGAGAAGAGATGACCTAAGTAGGTAACCTCTTGGCGATAATTTGCAATTTAGAGGGCGAAACCTTGTGATGAAGGTCAGACAAGTGACGTAACAGTGAGACAGTAACTTGTTTACAAATTTCCTCAGAATCAGCAGCAACCAACAGATCATCTACGTATTGAATAAGGGTGGCGCCTGGAGGCAAAGTGAAAGCATCAAGCTGAGTTTTCAAAGCCTGACTGTAAATGGAGGGACTCTCACAATAGCCTTGAGGTGCACGCTTGAACCGGAAACTTTGGCACCCCAAAGAGAAACCAAAAATATCCCTACTTTCCTCAGCAATGGGAATGCTAAAGAAAGCGTTCTTAAGGTCAATGTCCAAGAACCAGGCAGCCGAAGCAGGTATCATTGTCAATAGAGCAGTGATATCTGGGACGACAGGAAACTGGGGTACAACAATCTTGTTGACCTCCCGGAGATCGATCACAAAACGATAAACAGGTGGCTGGGAAGAGTCAGTATGTTTAAGAACAGGCAAGACAGGACTATTGCATACATTTCCCCTAGTCTCTTCAACCACACATTTCTCAACCAAATCATAAATAATAGCCAAGAGCGCTCTCTCACCATCACTAGAAATCTTATACTGAGGAATGCGAGGTAACCTAACATTAGATTTGAGGGTGACAATATAGGGTGGAATCTGTAAGAGGCCAACATCATTGGGGCCTGTAGCCCAAAGAGTGGCAGGCAGGGAGCGTAATTCAAGAGGGAGTTGGTCTCGAAACAAATATGTCGGGGAAATCAATCTCTTACCTAAAGTAAGATGTACACCAGAAGGAGAACAATGCAGTGTCACACATAGTCTTTTCAAGAAATCCAAACCCAACAAATTTTCACCACAACCAGTCATCAAAATAAGCGGAGCCTCTAAGTCATAAGGACCTATCGAAATGGGCCGAGGACAAGAAACTGGGTTACGAACTGGGGCGCCATAAAATCCTACAGAAACATTTGTTAAGCCAGACAAAGGTGCCCCGGGAGTTTAGAGTGGATGATAGAACTCTTTGTTGCACCAGTATCCAAGAGAAATGGCTCTGACACACCTAGCGCAGCGACTTCAACATAAGGCCCATTTTGGTCCACTGGAACTGATATGACTCCCTCACTTTGTCTACGGCTGTCCTAGCTAGAGTGAGAATCCTGATTCTCATCCTCCATATAATAATCTTCATAATAATAATGTGCAGACTGAGTATTTTGCTGATCAAAATAATTCATGGAATTTTGAGGCGGAAAGGAACGTTGATCCTGGGACATTGTACCTCACCCCCTCCCCCTAGGTGTTGACTGAAAGCCACCTCGGCCTCGCGGCCCAGGCGTACCACCAGCATAGTGCAATAAAACCGGCCAATTATTCTTGAAGTGACCTTCCTCTTTATAATAGGCGCATTGATTCGGACCCAGTGGAGGCCGTGGAACAAAGTGCTCAGGTTTCTGAAACAACTTCTGAAATTGGGGAGTTGGCTGAAACTGACGCTGAGCAGGGCGAGGGGGATAAGCCTGTTGCAAAAGAACTCTCAGCTTTAATTCTTTGGTCTTTTTATCAAATTTATCCTTCTCGTCCTTATCCCTATTTTCATAATACTGAGCAGTAGCCAATATCTGGGCAGAAGAAGAAACAGCCCATGAACTTTCGGAATCTTTTAATTTATTAGAGAGTTCGGGAAGTAAATTACATATAAATTTATCTACGAACAATCGTTGTCACCCTCTGTGCTCATATCCTGACCACTGTGATCAAGAAACGTCTCCTTGAAATGAGTAAAGAAGTCGGAGACACTCTCATCTTTCTTCTGTTTACAAGCAGCTAACTTATCCCAGTTAACTCGCAGAGCGGGCATCATAGTTTTCATTAAGGTAATAATCCTACCAGGAAGTTGTGCAACTAAATCATCAGGTTTAGAACCACCCACTTGGAGTCTATCAGCAGCAAGTATAGCAGCCCAATCAGCTCCTAATGCTTGGGCGTGGTCCTCTTTCCGATTCCTAGCCCACAACGGTTGCGGGACAACAATTCCCATCAGCATATCTATATCAGCCAAATTCATGATACAAGCATCAACAGTCTGAGACAATTCCTTGTAATAACCAGCAGGGTTTTTACGGGGTCAGGTAAGGACTGCTTAAGGGCCAGAACCTCAGATCTCTTCCAAGGTACATGTACCCATATACATTGGAAGTGAGCTGGTATAGGTTGATTACCATGCAGGGCTGGAACCTCTTCTCTCCACACTGGGGGAACCTCTCTCATAGGATAGGTTTTCAGTCTACGTCTAACAGAAGGATCGGGTTCGGACAAGGACCGGGAAATGAACATCGATCTGAAGGTGAGAAGTGTCTGTATAGCATCCTCGACCTCAGGGCCCAAAATAACTCCCTTATCAAAGTCAGCCCGAACATCCAGCAAACCCTGGGGAGCTAATCCCAATCCCGTGGCCTCCCATTCCTGACCTAGAACGCCACACATGGCATCAAAACCTAATTTTTGTGTAGGGGCATCCCACTGCTGGAAAGTGCCCATGGTATCTTGTACGGTATACTCGAGACCATTCATGATCCATTTGCGAGCAAGGAGATCTAACGTATTTCTTTCTCGAGAATCTGGGAGTAAAATACGGGTCTGCCTACGGGGAAGGACAGGAGTCATACGTACTGACCCAAAGAAAGGAGATAAAAGGCCAGAAACAGTATCAACCATCCGTTTACGAACTGAAGGGGAAGTTGAGAGAAGGACAGGGGATAAGGCATGAGACGGAGCAAGAGAGGAGACAACAGATAGAAGGGAAGCAGAGGGCAAAGAAGGCTGAGGCAAAGGATTCGAAGGCAAGGGAGCCGAAGGCAAAGGAGCTAGGGGCAGAGAACCTGGAGGCAAAGGAGCTGGAAGGAGTGGCAGTGCCGGAAGGGGCTGTGGTAGAGGTGCAGGAACTGGTTGGGGAACAACAGGTTGCTGGACAGGTGGCAAAAACGGGGGTGCATTAGTACCTCGTACAAAGTGGGGGGGCAATCTTAACAAGTGGGACATTAAAGGATCCTTCTCAGGATCAACATCGGTATTCGGGGGAGAAGTTAGCAGCACCGGGTAACATTTATCGATCGCCATGAGATGTAGCCTATCTGAAACTTCAATCGCACAATCTATCTCATTATCTTTAAACTACTGGGCAGCCTGTATAACAGTCATGCCTCTTTCTTTCCTATCTCTTTTTGCCTGTTTAATTTCTTTCTGTTTGGCTTCCTTGCGCCAAAGGTGAAAAGAGTCAAACATAGCCGGCCTGGCTTTTCTTTTAAACAAAGTAGCTTCTAAATTATCTAAAATGTCAGGCTCAAAACTACCATTGTGTGGCCACTGCAAAACGCCATCTTTCTTTGTATAGCGGACCCACACTTCATTAAAGGTGATGGGGCCCACACCATGTTTAGAATAGAGCTCATAAGTAGGAGTTCCAACCGGAGGAATTGGACAAGAGACCTCCAGTCGGGAGTCCCTATCGCAACCAAAACAACACAATTTCCTAAACTTACTGAAACCAGGCATCGTATTTCACTGGCTCCTGTACGAACAACAAGGGGCTAATCAAAATAAAACAGCACAAACGTACTCACCCCATGGCTTCGATTATTGCAATAATTGAATCAAAGAACCCAAAAAACAAAGAAGTGGGCGCTACCCACCAGTACTTAACAAAATGTCTTCTTACGCCAACAGAGGTCCGTCTAACGTCTCGCAATACCAGTCATCACCAAAAGGGACCAAGGCAGGGCGGCAGTCAGGCCAGCAGTCACCAGCGGCCGTTGGAAAGGAGAAACTGCACCTCAAAAGACCATCGGTCCACTTTTCGACATACAGGGGTCGCTGGTGTGGGGGCGCCTCCTCCGGAATTTTCCTGTGTGGCCTCTCACGATCCTCGGGCTCAACCGCTACCTCTGAAGCCGCCCCACGTTGGGCACCAGTTGAAGAACCGGGCCTTAGGCCCTGGCGGTGCAGGGCACGCCTGAAATCTCCGAGTTCACCTGCCTCGTTCCACAGAGACACGGAATACTCTGTTGGGCGTAGAAAACCAAATTTTATTAGCTGCAGCTAAGCACAGTTGTCCCAGAAGTACACCAAGTAGGTTCTCAGGAGACTGCCACTTTACTCCGTGGCTCACAGTCTCTTATAGCAAAAATACACCAATACAAACACACTCCCACTGCACAAAGTTTCAACCAATAGGAACAGTTTGAAAACAAGGTATTGCGTAACCAGAATGCCCTTCTCTTGCATCTTTTTAATAATAATAATAATAATAATCTTTATTGCGTGATTTAAAAATAAACCATTGCAAGTACAAAACATTTAAAAAGTTCAAGATTGCATTTAGAATGTTACATTCATTAAAAATCAGTATGTATAGATGATAACAAATGAAACTTACATTTTAAAAAGTCATATTCATAAAAAGCCAGCAACAGCAATTAAAATTTTGGCAGCATTATTCCAATGGGGGATCGCAAACTCTGGGCAGCTCAGCAAGTTTTTTTGCAGCGCGCTCCATGAATCTTACTAGCGCACAATTTAATTTAGTGTTCCTAGGGTCGAAACAGGCCAAAACTGCTGCTCTACAGCTTCTAATCATGTTTCTATTCCAATGATGCTTTAGTAGGGCCCGTCTCTCTGTCAATAGTAGAGGGCACAGGCATATGATGTGTATAATGTCTTCTTTGTGGGTCCCACAAAGTCGGCATTGAACTTTTCCATGTTCTCTTTTCCATTTTGGCCAATGAGTCAACAGGTTAATAACTCCCAGTCTCAGTTTTAAAAAACGTAGTTTCGTCCGAGCACTGAACGATGTAGTAAGGTACGGCTGTGGGATTAGCAAGGCATAGGATTGAAGGGTCATCCACCCATGACTTCTTTTTGCAAGGCTGGCTTTGTCTTCCACTATTGACAATTGTTTGGTGCTGATTTTCGCTAGCCTTTTAAATTCCATCTGACTAGCGTGCAAGTTCCAGAGGTCATTTAGGCACAGGGTTTTTAAGCCGTTTGACCAGTATTCATGTCCTGCTCGCCATGAGTTGTTATCAATGCTGGCCCACAAATGGTATCCTAAACTTCCCTCCTTTGATAACCTCAATTTGTGACAGCACACGAGGAAAGACATGGCTCTGGCCAATTGTTGTTTGCAGATGCCAAGTTCCAACCTAATTTGTGCCGGTGATGTATGGTTTGGTAATTTGAACACAGACCTGTAGATCTTAGTAATTATTTTATCTAGATGGTCACTATCCAATCCTTTTAATGCTTCGCTTCCGTAAGTTAAGGTAGGAATGATTTTTGCCTGAGCCGCCTGTAGTGTGGGTGCAAGAGTAGGGCCTTGTAGTTTCTTTTGAATTAGTCCGATTGCAAAAGCGAGTGCCGTACCCTTCCTTTTTTGCTCTTCTAGGTGGGATTTGTATTTTCCATTGTTGTTGAAAGTGACTCCAAGGTACCTTTGGCTATTTGATTCGACAATGCTTTCATTATTCAAAGCCCAAGACAGTTTCTTGACTTTCCTTGAGTGCACCGCTAAAATTTTCGTCTTCCTGTTGTTGATGCGAAGCTCATTGTCATTAGAGTAGTCGGAAGTAGCATCCAAAAGTCTTTGCATTCCGATCTTTGTTTTGCTTAACAGTACCACGTCATCAGCATCTTGTATGTTGCCCAACCCCACAAGTTAATCGATAATAGTACCCATAGTTCAGTTTTGAAATGGCAGGACATGTTTGTGTGCCTCAAAGAAAAGGTTGTGAAATAGGATAATACAAGGAGAGAATAGCGTAGGCCAATAGGCCAATAGATAAGATATGGAGAGAGAAGAATACTAAAGGCCAACAGATAGTTGATACAGGGATTAGTTAGTCCAGACAAGGATTAGTTAGGCCGGCTGATTTCTGAAATTGGTTTCGCAACGAGGACGGAGGGGTTTTTTCAACATGTCGCAATTCAAAGGGCAGAGACACTTCATTCGCCGAGCTGCCTGTGTGAGGGCAACACAAAATGGCGGTGAATACAAAATGGAGTCGAAATTAAAGAACCTCAGGAGGGCCCCTTTCCTGACTGGTACATATATTTTTATGGGGAGTTTTATATAGCAAACTAGACCCGAAGGTATCAGAGCGCTTTACATGACGGACACATTATTTTTGTTTTTGTTAGGCACCAGGAGGTTAAGTGATTTGCCCAGAATATTAGGACGATGAGCGCCCCTGCCAAGACTCGAACCGGTTCCCCAGCTTCTAAGTCAACCTTCCTAGCCGTTAGGCCACATCCTCTCCCATTTGAAAACATTGATTAGATTGTCTCATTGGTGTAGTGCTAAGGAAGTATCCGGGTCATTTTAGACTTATTCAGTATGTATTGTGATTATATTCTTGAAGAGCTTACATCTGTACACTATGCATCAGTGGACAACACAAATGAATTGATGAAAAAAGGCAGGCAAAGGAGAGTTTATGGCCAAGAGTAACATTAAGCCTGCCTTCTGATTACTGCCAGTACATCCAGACTATTAGGAGCTGCTGATGATTCAATTTCAAGGCCAGTTGTACTTTGATAAAGTCCTGCTGATGTGGTGTTCCATATCGTGTTCGCTGTATGAGAAATTCAGTTTATTTTTGCAATGCTTGCTTGCACATGTATCAGGTTGAATGTGAGTGACACACTACTTGGATGATTTTTTGTTGGGTCATAGAAGGCGGATAATTGTCTGAAAACCTTGGACATGTGTCAACATTTAATGGAGGAGGCTAGGGTGCCTTTGGCACCAGAAAAACGAGTGGGGCGGGCCACAGTACTAACATTCTTGGGCATTGAGATCGATTTCTAAGCTTTGGAGGTGAAATTACCTCAGGAAAAACAGTTGGCATAGTTGGAAGAGATGTTGGTGAAAAAGATGGTCGAGTCAAGGTTATTTCAAGTTTTGTTTAGACCTGAACTCTGTATACAGAGTGGTGAGAATGGGGAGAACATATTGAAGATGCCTAGGTTTGACATTGGCAGATCAATTTTTATCGCATCACAGGGTATGTTTGTTAGTGGGTGTGAAAGCAAAAGACACACATTTGGTGGACGGAATGCAGAACAAATCAAAACATTCACCCCCAGTCAAGAGATCTGGGTTAAATCCATTATTATTTTGTCACCATGCCACCCCAGTTTAGACCTGGCCATACGCAAATCAGTCTTGACCCTGTGCCTCATGGGAACAGTCCAGCCCGAACTACCAAGCCAGGTCCTCCCTGGACCGGAAACAAGCATCCTAGGATCAGTTTCGGGCTTCCAGCCCTCATCAGCCAGGATAGCTGGATTCCAGTGGCACAGTGAGTCCGGGACCCACGTCTGGGCATACCCGGCGCACTTAGGGCGAGATAGCAAAAGACACACAATTGATGGACGGAATGCAGAACAAATCAAAACATTCACCCCCAGTGAAGAGATCTGGGTTAAATCCATCATTCTTTTGCTCACCATGCCACCCCAGTTTAGACCTGGCCATATGCAAATCAGTCTTGACCCTGTGCCTCATGGGAACAGTCCAGTCCAAACTGCCAAGCCAGGTCCTTCCTGGACCGGAAACAAGCATCCTAGGACCGGTTTCAGGCTTTCAGCCCTCATCAGCCACAATAGCTTGATTCCATGTGGCACAGTGAGCCTTCCTGCACATAAACAATCTGTGAAAAAAAATTACATTTTGTAACTTCTTTGTGTGCTACATTAAGCAGCACACATAGAAGTGACAAAACACCATTTAAAGATTGTTTCTGTGCAGGAAGGAACACCTTCCTGCATATAAACAATATTCCCCTCAACACAGACACCCTTGCACTATGATGCAAGGGTGCCTGAGTTGGCGCTAGGCTGCTACATTTAGCACCAGCGCAGGGGGAACCGCAGGGCTGCACCATATTCTTGTAGATATGGTGCAGCCCTGCGTTTCATAAGTGGCAGAGCGTGGAGTTAAGCCAAGTAGGCTAACTCCACGCAGGCTAACGGAACGTTCAGCCACTTTGTTGTAAATATGCCCCTGAGTGTGGCAAGGGGCTCTGAAACATCAACAATTGAAAGTTCAAAGAGAAAGGTGAACAGGCAGACGTTTTTCAGGACGAGAAGGGGGCTAAAGTGCTATACAACCTGAGATTAGATTTGAAGAACAGCATTACTTTAGTGCTGGCGAAGTGCACTATTCATTTTTAGGAATGAATCTATATCTGATGGAACTGAGAGATGTGTTGCCAATTTTATTGATGAAAAGGTTTGGAGTTGAATTAGGTGTGCAGAAAAACGCATCATCGTGGAGAGTTTTTATGGGTGGCATGTTGGAGGATTTTAGGATTGGTTTTACTCGTGGTTGGTCTCGTGTAAAGCCGGACAGATCCGCTTGAGGGAAGGAAAGGGGTCAGATGGGGCGAAGAGAGCTATGAGACCACAATGAGGAGTTGATGACAGGGTGTATGCTTAAGGAAGGTTGCTCTTTCAGTGTCACAACTTAGTTGAATCTGTTTCTTTTAGGGGGAGAGATCAAATGTCTTTTAGGCGTCACCAGGGATTGCACCTGCGACTCTTGGCTGTTCCCTAGCGACCCCTGGCATTGCCTTTGAGACCCCTGGTCTCAGAGGTGGCCAAACCAGTGCCAAGAACACAGTGTCGGCTTGTCTGGTCCTCAATTGGTGCTCCACCCCCATGTTTTCTGTCAATTTTTGTATTACAGTAATAGTGAATAATAATATATTTTTCACCATATGTGTAATAAAAATGAAGAACAAGACATTCCCTTGCAGCTGAGATAAGTAAAAACATGCTTTCAAATGTATGTTGTGTTCATGCTTGTGGGTGAGAGTGTGTTTATGTGAGAGAGTGTTTGTAAGTGGGAATGCATGCTTAGCTATTAGGTAGTCTGAAAGGCAGTTGCCAGGAAATCTGCTTCTGATACGCTCCTGTCTCATAAAAGTGGATTTGTTTGCATTTAAGAAACGTGTGCTTCCTCAATCAATCAATTAGTAGATGTGTAGGGCGCTTCTTGTGACCCATAAGGATATCCAGGCGCTTCATGTCTCTGCGCATTCTTGCCCAAATACATTTTTGAAAGTGAGACATTTTCAATGTCAGTTTAAAAATGTACAGAGATACACTGCCTTGCTGATGTTGTTTTTTATGTTGAGAAAGAAAAAAACAGTCAAGGGACTGGAATACAAGAGTTAGGGCTAGAACACTAGGCTATTATATTTCTTGTTGGAATTAATTACATAAAAATGATGGTGCAAGAAAGCAATCCACCTTCTCTTTCCATGCGCCTTATGAAAACACGCATTATAATACTTGATTAGTGGTGCATTCCTTTCTCGCTTCTCCTGACATGTCACGTCTCATTCCTGAGAAACAAGTGCCTCACACCCTGAGGAGCAGTTCATGCGGATACTCCCACCTGCTTTAGCGTTAGGTTTACCGCCTAAGGCTAAGCAAAGCTGGCACCGACCGGAGTATAAACACTCTCTACTGCCCCAGCCCAGTTTTCATACCAGTATAACTGGGAGGCGACATTGAGCCCTCCCAACCTGAGTTCACTTCATTTAGTTTCATAAGTGTTGTTTAAATAAGCACCAGGCACACTGTGTGTTCCTGTTGAAACTTATAGGCAGAATGCGAGAAAG
The DNA here is from genome assembly GCF_964263255.1 of Lissotriton vulgaris. Taxonomy (NCBI): domain Eukaryota; kingdom Metazoa; phylum Chordata; class Amphibia; order Caudata; family Salamandridae; genus Lissotriton; species Lissotriton vulgaris. Next base: position 1,478,133,342 of record NC_141691.1, read on the forward strand.
TTGACATGACCAACATTCAACTTTTCTCGCAGCCGCTAGATGTCAGTGTTTCCTTCATAAAACTAGCCTCCTCAATCCCATACATTTAAACTGAAGCCAAGAACACTTGCTGATTTAATCACACTCATCCTCTACAAGCAGAAACCTGGCACAAACTGTTTTACAAAGCAGAAAATGCCGCGGGGAACATTTTTCGCATTTGGGCCATAGGGCAGTGTTCCATGCCAATGGCAACACGAGAGTAAAACCAACAGACAGTAGGTATAGCGCAAAGGACTTAATATACCTCCAACAGGAGCCTAGCACATGATCGTCAGAGGCGCATCGGTTTCAATATGTTGGATACAGACACAAGCGTTCAACAATAACAGATGCAAATACTAGTGGCATCGTTTACAGAGAAGTGACAAGTTTAAGGCAAAGGCGCCATAGCTGATATCTAAAGAGGGTTGGCCGGGGTTGGGTGTAGGGGCCGAAGTTTTTGATGGGACATGTTCAGGCTGTTCTGGGGGCCACCATCTGGAGGGTGGAGTTTGCTGCTAGCTTTGTCAGTGTTCTCTTTTGTTCATCCGTGAGCTCTGCCGAAAGTTAGCTCACACTGTCAATGCACTGGTGGGAAAGTGTCTACTCACTAATGAAGGAACGTGTGACCTACAGGTTGTAAACATATCTCAATTATCTATTTCACTAGGATTGGTACCTGTGATCTACAAAAAATATGTGCGTTGGTGCATAAACCACCTGCACACTCTCACTCAGAGAAATTATCCGATTTTGTGGCTGAAACATATGCCACATAATTATGGATGGGTTGCATTTGCCAGATAATCTATCATCTGCTTCATAAACTGCATATTTTAACAAAAAAGTTGCTTCTAGTTCAAATGGATCAAAAGATGCTAAAAATGTGGCAACACATGTTCCTGCGCAGCGGATGGTTGTCTACAGAGGTTGTCTGGTCATCTTTCTGTTTTCTATTGTTGCATTTGGATGCCACCTAAAAAAAAGATAGTCTGTTTAGTGTCTGCTAAAGTTAAAAATCACGGGCAGGTAGGCACCAAACTTTTGGTAGAGAGTCTCCCGCTCCCCAGAGCAGGCACAGGTGTTATAAGCTCCTCCAGGCACGGAAGTGTGTCGGGTGGGCGGTGCAGTCCTGCCAGGAATTCTGGGTAGTGTAGTCCCCCCGCACTGCGGCCGCTGAAATGGTGGTTAGCGACGGCGGGGGGGACAGGAGGGCGTTGGCGCGATCTTAGCGCAAAGACAGTTCAATGGCACAAGTGTTCCTCCCAAGTTAAAAATCAAGGGCAGGTAGGCACCAAACTTTTGGTACAGAGTCTTCCGCTCCCCAGAGCAGGCATAGGTGTTATAAGCACCTCCGGGCGCGGAAATGTGTTGGGTGGGCGGTGCAGTCCCGCCAGGAATTCTGGGCAGTGTAGTCCCCCCGCACTGCGGCCGCTGAAATGGTGGTTAGCAACGGCGGGGGGGGACAGGCAGAGGGTTGGCGTGATCTCAACGCGAAGACAGGTCAATGGCACAAGTATTCCTCCCAAGTTAAAAATCACGGGCAGGTAGGCACCAAACTTTTGGTAGAGAGTCAATTTGTGCTTCCCGTAATTTTGTCTTTACTTCAAGGAATTTACGTCTTTCCTCTTGCACCATTGGTGTAAAGTCTGGATAGATTGAAAACGCATTGCCATCATAGTTCATGGTTTGTTTTTGCTGGGCCGCCCGAAGGGCCACATCTCGGTCTCAATAATTTAGTAGACGTGCTATTATGGGCCGTGGGGGGGGAGTGCCCGGCGCCGGTCTTGGTCCAAGGGATCTGTGGGCACGTTCAACTATAAAATGTGACGAGAACGCCTCTGCTCCGATTGTCGCCACCAGTAACTTCTCCACGTACTCCTCCATTTTACCAGTGTTGGTGGATTCTGGAATACCTATTACCCGTATGTTGTTCCGGCGGCTGCGGGCTTCCAAATCCTCATTCTTGGTCACTATTGTTCTAAGGATTTTGTCCATGCTCGCAAGTTGTGCTGTGTGCCCTGCCGTAGTGTCATCGTTACCAGAGATCCTCCTCTCCGTTTCCTTAATACGCTCCTCGTGGGCATCCAACTTGTGTGCTATGGCATCCATTCTGGAGGACATGCGATCAACCTTATCAACCACTGTAGCAAATCCTTGTCTCATTTCTTGCAGAATATTGTGCATATCTAAAGTCTGTGGCGCTGTACTCCCATTACTTCTGCTCTCCCCTTCCGTCTCTTGTTCGTCTTGCTTGGAACGGGCCGCTTTCTTGACTGTGTCAAACATAATTTTAGGCTGCGTGGTGTCGGGTTTCCCCATGGTAACCTCTGCCCTTCGCATATATATAGGGTATAGCAAACTTACTGTACACCAGTTCAGCCTGCCCAAGTACTGTATTCCACCCTCAGGCCTGGTGTCTCCTCTACGCAGTCTTTTGGCGCGCCTAGAGGTGTAACTGTTGCATTCCCGAGGTCAATTGCCAGATTTGTTCCTTGGCGCGATTGTGCTTACAACACACTAGCACACCCCTGGATCCACACTCTAATTGTGCCCCTGACCATTAGACTCTGGTAACCGTCTGTGCAGTGTTTATTATATAAGTACTTGGCGTCCTCTGACTCTGTGTCCCCACAATAGTGCCATTCAGGGTGCTGCTCCTCTTTGCCACTACCACGCTATGCCAGAAAACTACAAAGGGGTGGCTCTAATCAGTATGGCTGAGCCGGTATCTAGAACAACAAAATGAGGATGCCAGTACTGATACACATGAATACTTATTAAAACGCTAAACCTGAAGTAAGATTCAAGGCTTGGAGCTGCTTAGTAGCTTTTATTATTTGCTTAATGTTATCAAAAAACGAATTGGTTCAAAAGTAAACAATATTACATGCTAGGTACAAAATTAAGGGAAGAAACAATCTTTCATTATGTCAGACATATCACAAGCATACAACAATCAACCATTCAGGAACAATGGGGAGAATAAGAAGTGATATATTTACAGTGAACAATATTTACAGTGAACACAAAGATGCTGGAAAAGGCCACAGTCTGCAATATATTTCGAAAAGTTTTAACTGAAAAATTATTTACATAAAAATGTACATTCCTAATCAAAATTTGAATAATCACAGTTTTTTTGGTGGGATAAAGTGACAAAATAAACACGGTAATGTACAACGGATGATAAGCAGCAGAGCAATTCAGATAGACTTATCACCCACGCAGACTTGAGAGTGGTAATGGGCCTACGCGTTTCGAATCCTGCTGGTCTAAGAGGATTCTCATCAGGGCCTTTGATTCTACAGAAAGAAAAAAGATAGTGAGAAAAAAGAGGTTTTACCAAATGTGCATTTGACTGATCAACATCAGAATCTAAACTCAGTTAACACCCCCTCCTGCACAGCTTACCAAGAAGAGGAGCAAATGCATTCAAATATAGCTTTTCACAGCATCAAGGCTGGGGAATGATTTGTACCTGAAAATGACCGAAAGCAGACCTAAATTATATACAGGACTTGGATGGAGGTGACTGAGAGAACTGCTTTGCATGTCCACTACTTTTTAGGTATCACCATTGCCCCTCCAAGCGATCACCGCCTCGGGTACAGCACGTCTGTGTTTATCTCAGCAGGTAACATTAAAAGTCCTTGTCCCAGTTCTCTCAGTCACCTCCATCCAAGTCCTGTATATAATTTAGGTCTGCTTTCGGTCATTTTCAGGTACAAATCATTCCCCAGCCTTGATGCTGTGAAAAGCTATATTTGAATGCATTTGCTCCTCTTCTTGGTAAGCTGTGCAGGAGGGGGTGTTAACTGAGTTTAGATTCTGATGTTGATCAGTCAAATGCACATTTGGTAAAACCTCTTTTTTCTCACTATCTTTTTTCTTTCTGTAGAATCAAAGGCCCTGATGAGAATCCTCTTAGACCAGCAGGATTCGAAACGCGTAGGCCCATTACCACTCTCAAGTCTGCGTGGGTGATAAGTCTATCTGAATTGCTCTGCTGCTTATCATCCGTTGTACATTACCGTGTTTATATGTTCACTTTATCCCACCAAAAAAACTGTGATTATTCAAATTTTGATTAGGAATGTACATTTTTATGTAAATAATTTTTCAGTTAAAACTTTTCGAAATATATTGCAGACTGTGGCCTTTTCCAGCATCTTTGTGTTCACTGTAAATATTGTTCACTGTAAATATATCACTTCTTATTCTCCCCATTGTTCCTGAATGGTTGATTGTTGTATGCTTGTGATATGTCTGACATAATGAAAGATTGTTTCTTCCCTTAATTTTGTACCTAGCATGTAATATTGTTTACTTTTGAACCAATTCGTTTTTTGATAACATTAAGCAAATAATAAAAGCTACTAAGCAGCTCCAAGCCTTGAATCTTACTTCAGGTTTAGCGTTTTAATAAGTATTCATGTGTATCAGTACTAACACGCTATGGCCCGAGTTGCTAGTGTTGCCTCCAGCGGCTTTGTGTCCCAAGTCAAGGCTCCCGGGTGGTGAGGAGGTGGGGGTGTGCTCCCAGTTTCTGCTCTTATCGCTGCAGACCACACTGTGATCACTCCTATTGAACTGCCCCTCACTTCTGAGCTGCATACACCGTGCTGTTGGAACTGTGCCCGTTTAGTAGATAGTGTGAGTGGCGTTCCCTTTCTCGGCTCTGGGGCCCTTCACGTTAATCGTTGACTCCAGGCAAACCCCTCTCTGGCCGTGCAGTCGCTCCTCGGTATGCCTTCCTCCCGACTCCTGCCGTGCCTCCGCTATTAGGTACCTCCTCCTGGCCGGCCGATCAGATGAACCCCTCCGTCTCCGCTTCACAATCCTGCCTGATATTTCTCACCTGCCGACACATTTGCCCAAGCGGTCTCCTTCTGATCCAGCAGCTTCACATCTCCGTCGCAGTTCGCGCCTTTGCCGACTCCTACAGTGCGCTCTGCGGCCTACTCGCCGTTAATCCAGCCCCGGCCTCGCGTTGATTCTCACTCCGCCCCCAGGGTTCACAGGTCTGCAGGGTGCTCACCGGTCCAATTTTCAAGTGCGCAGCATATCTCAAGGCAGTACCCGATCGGGCTCAAACTTTCACTGAGTGTGCCTCATGCCGGGTACTTTAAGTTGCTGTAGTTACAGGTAGCTATTACAGCAGTTGTCAGGATATATGTTAGGATTATTGGTTCAGGCAGCAGGAGCCTCACATGTGTGCGGCCATACTGCTCGTGCGCCCTCTAGCGCCCCCAGATTAATTAATCTATCGTTTTTAGTATCGTTCTTATCACCTTTCTTGTGCAGAGGCCTAATCACTGCCCCCTCCAGGATTTTGGGATAGTCCCTGACTCCAAAACCGCTAAAAACATATTGGAAAGAAATTGTGCCCACTAGTCTAGCTGTATTTTAATTATCACAGCAGGCCGAATATCTAGGCCAGCAGCTCGATTTAGATTTAGCTTCTTGATTATTTCCTTCATTTTTCTACTGAGAAGGATGAAATTAGCTCTTTTACCTCCCTACCTTTAAGCACCCTTACCTTACTTATTACTGGCTCATTACTAGGCATATATAATTGACCTAAGTGCTCCTCCCATCCTGCCTCATCGACTGCACAGCTCAGGGTTACAGGAGTCCGACCTGAGGCATCCTGGATCAGCTTCCAGAACCCTTTCACATTTTTTGTTTCTATTGTTTCCAGTAGATTCTCCCAACATTTTTCTTTAAAAATTCTCTTCTTAGTCCTTACCAACATTTTGTATTCTTTCCTTAATTTGTTTAGTTTAGTTAGACCCTCCTGATCACACCTTAGCCGTAGGGACCTTTCTACTCTCCTTATTAACCGTTTTTTCCCTACACACAGGGTCGAACCAGCTAACTTGCTTTCTAAGAGATCTTTTGTTTTTAACTTCTGTTTCCTCCCTTTTCAGGCCAACTCTCAGGCATTGTACAATCTGATTAATTTTATCCTCAAATCATGAAACCTTCCGATCAGCAACTTCCTTTAAGGTTACATTCTGTTGGAAGCTTGCTAGTGTAGCAAAACATTCATCTGTTAGTTTTTTAGTCAGACGTTTTGTATATGACATAGTCTGAGGGAGAACTCTTTCAGAACATTTTAAAGGCCCCCTCGTTAATTCATAATATAGGGCATTATGGTCGCTTTCCTCTCGCTGGGTTGACTGAGGTGGGGCAGCTGAGTAGTGGATGAATTGAGGAAAGGGAGTGGCAGTCAGCTGGGTAGTGATGGCACAGGTGAGTAGTGCTTGAGATGGGGGCATGTAGATTGTGACAGAGTGGAGCAGGGAATGGAAGCAGAGGAATTGCGACAAGTGTGGTGCAGGGGTTGGGTTCAGCTGTGCACTGACTAGTAGGGTAGGCAATCAGTGCCTAACGCGGGGTCAGAAGTATATGGGCAGGTGGTAAATGAATGAACCAAAGGCAAAGGTGCGGGTGGGTGGGCGACTGGAGGGTGGGGAGGGCATAGTGGTCAGATGGTTAGGGAGTGGTGAGGTGGGTCTCTGTGGTGCTAGGTGCATAGTGACAGAGGCGGAAGCAGGGGATAGTGATAGAGGTGGGGAAGGTGAAAAGTGTCTAAGGTGGGGCTAGGGGCATACTAGGCAGGTGGGTAGAGAATTATATGCGACATTGGGGTGTATACAGTTAGTAGTTAGTGGCTGGTGGGGTATGTTGGTAATGGCTATAATGGCTTCAGGGTTGTAGAGGCAGGTGAATAAGGTGTGGGTAGAAGTTGGGGGCCGGTGCTTAGTGTCTGGAGTGTGAGCAGGGGAGCAGCAGTCAGATGGGTAGTGATGAGTGGGGAAGAGGTTTTCGTGGGTAGTGGCTGAGGTAGGAACAGGTGGGTAGTGACGGAAGTGGGTAAGATGAGAAGTGGCTAAGATCAGGGAAGGGATGTAGGATGCAGGTGAGTAGTAAATGAGGTGGGATAGAGGTGTGGGTGGGTGGTTAAAGTCTTTTGTGGGGCAGTGGTTTAGGTGCAGGTGTAGGTGAGTAGTTTTTGAGTTGGTGCCAGGGGCATGTGGTTGATGAGGTTGCAAAAAGATGTGAGATGGGTGTGTAGAGATGAGGGGGCATACTTAGCATTGATGTAGCCATCACCGTGCTGGGTGTCTGTCACAGGAGAGATGATTCACTGGGCCAGGGACAGACTAATTTGCATGTAGCCAGGTTCTGAGCTGGGATGGTGCAGTGAGCTAAATAACGGTGATGGATCAAGCCCGGAACTTTGGACTGGGTAAGAGTGGTCTGTTTAACTCAGAGACTCTGTTCATCACCACCCCCTTTTCTGAATCGTTTTTGGCCACTATAGGTGTGGCAGGGTATACTCAGACATGAGTCCCTTGCACACTGCACCATCAGGATTCAAGCAAGCCGGGCCGACGATGGCTGAAATGCCAGAAACCGGTCCCCGGAAGCTTGTCTCCTTTCCAGTGAAGAATTGGCTTGGTAGTCTGGTCTGCCCTGTTCCCATGATGCACTGGGCCAGGGACAGACTAATTTGCATGTAGCCAGGTTCTGAGCTGGGATGGTGCAGTGAGCTAAATAACGGTGATGGATCAAGCCCGGATCTTTGGACTGGGTAAGAGTGGTCTGCTTAATTCAGACACTCTGTTCATCACCACCCCCTTTTCTGAATTGTCACAGGAGAGAGCACTTATGTTTTTTTCTTCTCAGGGATGACGTGACATTCAGCAATTGCGAGAATCCAGCATGTGCCAACAGAAATAGACAGTATTGTAACCCCTCCCATTCGCTGTCACTTTACCCATCCCTCTACCATCCTGATACCTTCCAAACGCCCGGTCAATACCTGCCACTCTGTGATCCCCAACATCCCTGTCAGCCTCCACATCCCTGTTATCCTTTTAACCCCTTGATGCCTGCCCAGGTCTGTCACCCAACCTACCATTGCCCATGAGATTGTGACAGTGATTATGAGAATGACAATGAGAGTGAAGCTACAGTAATAGGGAGCAGGGCTGGACTGGCCATAGCAGTCAGCAGGCGCTTGCCCAGGAGGCTGGAAGGGTGGGGGTGGTTTTGGAGCGGTAGGGGACTTTTTTTTTATGAGGCGGTTTAGCAGTAATGCTGCAATATCGGCCCTCAGAAACAAAAAACAGCAGTACTAGGGGCTGGTTTTGTTTAGCAGCAGTGTTTGACACTTGCACCTCCCTACCCCACCCTCCACCCCACTTCCCGGGCTGGGGACCAGTTCAAAAAAATTGCCAGGGCTGCCCTGGGTTCCCAATCTGGCTCTGTCCCTCACCCTATCACCATCACAGTCCCTGTGACACTTTCAGTCCTGTCATCTTTCTATCCCTGTCACACTCTTAATCCCTTCTAGTCTCCCCTGTCCTGGCACTGTCTCTCAGCCTATCACCCTCCTCCAATACTTGTTAAATGCTTATTCCCTATAACATTCCACTCCTTGTCACACTCCTGACTATCAGTGAACCAAGGCACCTCACTCAGGTGCCAGCTAGCCTCGAGCCATATCTAGCTTGATAAGAATTAGCCATGGTATAATGGTGGCAATTAGTGTCCTATTATGGACATTTCAATTGAAATTGTACTGAAAAGTAAACGGATCAGCAACAATTTTTATTGGAGACAGTGATTTCCTAAAACACCTGGTGCAGGTGTGGCATGTTGGTACACCATGAAAGTGTGAGTGTTGCATCGGGCCCTATGTATTTTTAGTAAGCCTGGGTCCAAATGATGCACTGGATTGTGCTACTGGGCCCCATATTTTTTTTTTCTAGAGGAGAGAATGCCGACAACCCTCCACCTCTATGTGGACAATTCTTACTAGGTATTTACACCTCTGTTATATTTTTTTCAGCCATCACTGTTCACAGCTGTTCTTTCACACCCCTGCGTTGAAAGTTAAACAGTCATGAATGACCATGGTGCACCTCAAAGAGCTTTTGACCTCTTCAAGGACAAAAACCTGCCTGAGCCCCTGGGGGTCTGTATTCCTAATGGAAAAGATTATGGTCATCGTACAATTGCTCTGCAGTTTGTTCAGAGAGCAATCAGGAAGCAAAATGTTTCTGATGCGAAAGTAAAAAGTTTTGAGCAATAAAGAAATAATGAATTGGGAATGGTGTTAAATATTTTGAGCCATAGATGATTTTATGAGGTCCCTCTCGGGTTTACCTGTATTACCTTGCTACGATTGAGATCTGTCTTTAGTATATTGCTGTGAAAACCATGGGCCATTTATCAAAGTTGGTGTATCTGTTTCTGTTGTGGGTATTGTCTGTACCAGGACATATTTTCAATGGAGAATGTTCACACAGTAAATGGCTATGTGCCGCTCTATCATTTTTTGGACCACAACATAGAGCTAAACTTAGGAGTGTGGGCATACCGAGGCCCTTTTTCTGCAAATATGTCCTGGGAGACCACATCGTCGGTGCTTCCATCAGACAGACAAACAGACACACACACATGTACGCACGCACATAGGTATGCATGCACTCGCATACACACACTCTGCCCCCACACTCCAGTACCACCTGGGCAACCAAACACTCAGGGTCTGATTCTGATGCAGGTTGGAAAGCTCCCCGACCGAATCGGTTTGGAAATGGTTTCCGACCCACTCGGATCGGGAGCGTCCGACCGACCAAGTACGATGCATCTGGATGCTTCCAGATACGATTTGGTTGGATTCCCATTGACTTCAATGGGAGCTTATGTTCCTAACCGCATCATAATTTGGCCATGGGTCAGGAAGACACGCTCCTAATCCTATTTGGAAGGAGCAAATGCCATTAGGAGGCCTTCCTAACCGCAACAGAATCAGGCCCTGGGTGGGAATGCTTTCCTAACCGCATCAGAGTCAGGCCCTTAATATGTAAACATTATTTGCTATTTTTTCTCCCATTTCCTCTTGCAGGGCCAGGCACCTTTACATACTCTTTGCTAACATTTCACTTTTTCCCTCTTATTTTACAACTGCTCTCTTGTCATTTTTTCAACAGTTGACAGAAAATTGCTGCTCTCCACACTAGTCCTGCCAAAGCCTCCAGCACCACTGAAACCAACACATGCATGCCTACATTTTCTTGAAACATTTATTCACAGTGGTGAATTGTGAGATAGTGAGGTGTGCAGACAACTGTGGTTAGCCAGTAGAGCATGAAGCATAGTTCATCATAAAACCCTAGATAATGCCTGGGCACTCATGCTATTGAAGTGATGTAGACTCACATGATGAGTTAAATATGCATGAGGAAGTGTCTTAGGGTCAGATGTACAAAGCCATTTTTCAGTGTGAAACTGCAGTTTACAAACTCAGAGGGTCTGCAACCACAAAATGTATTTTTGCTATCTATTAAACCTCTTTTGTGATTCAGAAAGCCCTTTCTGAATAACAAATGTTATTTAAAAGCTCATTCTAAATCACAAATAGAAAGAGGTGTGTATGGAGCATCTCTTCATAATTGTGATCTACAATGAGATATGTCAATGTGTGACCAAAATTGTGGTCCCTATCCATTGATAAGTTACGGACTCCTCATAAGAGGTGGTAACCCCTGTGCTAAGGGGAAGCTGTTCCTCTTGGAAAGCTTCCCCTTTGGGGATTGGGGTGGGTGTCCTCAGGCAAGAAGCAATTGGTCCAAGGAACCACTGCCTACACACCCAGATGTATTTCCAAACTGAATTGTTTTCAGGTTCCAAATACAATTGCAGGGGAGGCGATTTGCTGTTCCTTGTAAACGACCATCCCTGTGTTTGTAGCCAATCAGAGGGAGTTGAGAATAGAGGCCAGCCTAATTAATATTTGCTAGATAAGTTGATCTGCACCTTCCTGCGACTGGAGATTTTGTGACAAGGCCTATTAGTAAAATGCTCTCATTGCGAAGGTCGCAAATGTCAGTGCACAACTTGTGAATGTTATTTTCGACCTGTCAGTATGTATACATGGCCACAGGTGTTATTATGGCGGTTTTCATGTCAGATCATACAGAAAAAGAGGATTTCAAACTTTAAGTTATATGGGAGCTATTTAATGATGCTCTTCTCATGCAAGATTTACTATTCCTAAAAGCTCAAATCAGTTGCATGATTTGATTTTAATTGTGTACAGATGGAAGAATGAATGATCTTATTGATGTCTGAATGGATGGATGGATAAAAGCATTGAGGAATGGGTGGGAGAGTGAGTTGAGAAGATGCATGGTACAGTGGGTTGTCCATGTACTGTCTGATAGGAAGGACAATTCTGGTAATTGTACTTATTACCATGATTTTGGTGGGGCACTTTAAAATTATGGTGATCTATAATAAATGAATCATTCTGTTGTCACCCCATTATAATTCAGGAACTGATGTATCAAAGATTTACCCATTCTGTGCCTATGGGAAAATGGTTGATACATAGCAACTTTATAAACTTCCTGGCTCACAAAGGTGGGGCAGTCAAATTTCGCCCATTACTCTTTGCTTGCTCCCATCCTTCTTTTTCCATCCTTCCCGGTTATCCCTCTACCCTTCCTCTTCTCTCCCTCTATTTCATTTCTGTCTTCATTCTTTACTTTGCTCTTTTCTTCCTTTTTTTTCTTAATTACTTTCTCTCCAACCCCTTAATTGGGTTTTTTCTCCCGCATGTGCTATTTTTTCTTTCTTCTGTTCCTCCTCCATTTATTTAATTCTCCTTTGATCTATTTCTTCATCATTTCATTGTTCATATTCCTTCCATGTTCCCATCCTTAATTATTTTCCTCCTTACTTCTTTCCTTCCTCAATACTTTCTCTCCTGGCTCTTGGTTACTTTTCTCTCCCTTCCTTCCTCCCTCCTAAATCCAGCGTACAGAAAGCCTGCATCTGCCACAGCGCATGGATTTCTTCTTGCAACTGGTGATTGTTTGCCTGTGAAAATTAAAGCAAAGCTCTTGTGCGAGGCTGGGCTACGAATCGAAACCTGGTCCAATTCCTGTATTCAGCACTTAGTCTCCCAGAGGAATTCCGCGTTTTGGAGGCAGAAGAGTGAAACGATCACGTTGATTATGTTTTGAAATCTGGCTCTGGAATCGCTTGTTCCTATTTTTTCACGAGTTAAAAATGCAGAGGGTAAATTGCTAGACTTTGTGTCTCTGCTCGGTGGGAACCAATGAATTACTTCTGGATGTTTTTAATTACGCCATACGTAGATGAATGACGGGGCTCGACAGCATGCTGAAGCCACGTGTTTGCCTCATGTGTCTGCAAGGCTCGTGCCTGCTTGTAAATGCAAGGCAGGTTCCTATTTTTCTAGTGTTTTGCAGTTTTATAAAGCGCTCCGTGGGCATTTGAGCGCATTACAGATTAGTTACACAAGGTCATGTCCTTTATCTTTGTGAGCAAGGGGAGACTAAGCGATTTGCCCAGAATCACAGGATGGTAAGTCGACAACCAAGGACTTGAAACTGGTTCCACAGTTTCAAAGTTGGCAGCTCTGACCTTCAGGACAAGCTGTGCAATTAATTCATCCTTCTGGTGTGGCTGGGTGTTAGACTCTGCGGTCTCTAGTTGGCAGAGGCATACACTTCTGACAAATAGGGACTCACCTCCTCTAGTCAGGGTAAGGGGATCACACACTTAGATAACCCCTGCTCACCCCCTCGGTAGCTTGGCAGAGCAGATAGGCTTATCTCAGAGGCAGTGCGTTAAGCAGTTACGACCACGTACAGTAATAAAGTGAAGTCACTACAAATGGACAAAACACCGTAGTATTATAAAAATACGAATGTTTATATAAGGCTTAGCACAAGACCAAATAACGACAAAAATATACCACAATCTTAATAAATACTCTTGGAAGGAAAAATAATAGTTCAAGCATAATTTCTTCTTAGCACAAAGTCTTTAGTATCAAAAGCAACTCTTCTTCTTTAGATCACAGTTCTTGGCAACAATGTAACCCACACGGGAGTCACACGACGTCGAGGCAAAGTTAATCCAAAGGTTCGGCGTTGACCGCGAGGAGCGCTACGTCGAGCCTGGAGTCACACGGACCCCCAACAACACAGTACCTTAGGAAAATGAAGCACACGATGATCAGCGGCGTCGAGCAATCCGGCGTCAGGTCTTCGGTGTCGATCAGGCCTCAGTAGTCGTCGATGTCGATGATGGTGTTGCAAGCGTGAGCAGCGCTCACGGCGTCGAGAGGGCTTGAAGGCGATGCGATCAGCAGCGGTGCAGACACGAGGTCACTTGGAGCTGGAGCCGAACTCACTACTCACTGACGTTGCTGCTGGCGTCGATCGGGCCCGGCGGCCGGCGTCGAGGAAGCGGGACACTGGAGCCGTTACTCACGATGTCGAGCTGGATTCGGCGATGTCCGTCGGCGTTGAGATTGCTGGGTTCTTTCAGAGGCGCTGGACCTTCAGGTTCCAGCAACAAGCACTTTCAGCAAACAGTGAAGTCCTTTAGCCCTGTGACTTCAACAGGAGGCTGGCACTCTTCCAGCCCTTGGAGATTTCCTTAGCAAAGTTCGAGAGTACACACTCAGTTCCTCTCTCCCGGTTCCTTGGCAAAAATAAAGAAGCAACTGCAGGGTTCCCCCCAGCAAACAGCACACTGGCAGAAGGGGTAGGCAAGTCCTTGGATCAGCAGGCTTCTTGTCCTTGGTTCAGGGTTCCTTGTCAGAATTGATCTCAAGTCTTGGTTCAGGGGTCCTTCTCTTATACCCCTTTTCGGCTTTGATCCTTTTGTCCATACAGGGGAACTCCCCCTCATTCCGGGTCTGTGGTGGGTGTAGCCAGGTGGTGACACCTGGCCGATTTACGGTGCCGGGCCGGGTCCTCAGACGCCCAGCAGGAGGTGGAGCCAGTATTGTCACTGGCAGGAGCAGAGCTATCCGTTGCTCGGCAGGAGGTGGAGCCAGCATTGTATCGGGCAGGGGCAGCTATCAAGAGCTACTCTTCCCCTACTCTCAAGGCAAATGCACCACTCACCCCACACTGACTCATTCAGAACTCTGGAGCCACCCAGCCCCTGTCACACACACATCAAACAGGCAGAAACCAGAAATAGTTAGACAAGAAAATAGTCACTTTCTAAAAGTGCTATTTTCAAACCCAGAGTCCAAAAACCATCCACCCGAACGGATGCATTATCAAACCCCGAGTTCAGGGATACCAAACTCGACATTGCACCATGCTCCCCGAGCCAGCTAGGATCATACCATTAATAATCCTGGCAGCTCATGCTAACTAATGGAGAGCAGGCGACCTTACGATAGTGAAGTACGAAGATGGCGGTAGTTCACTATTAGGACATGCCGACTTCGTCAGGCTTGTCCTACCTTATACTTACAATGCACCCTGCCCTCGGGCCTACCATAGGGGTGACTAATATGAAGTTAAGGGAAGGTTTGGAGGACTGGCAAGTAGGCGTACTTGCGCAGCCCGCGTGACAGTACGAGACTGCACGTAGGTCTCGCAATGACAGACCCGTAGACATACGTTTACTAGGCCGCTCGTGTGGGTGGCACAACACGTGCTGCAAGCCCACTAGCGGCATTTGTATTTACAAGCCCCGGCACTCCGTGTGCACTAGACTAGGGACTGACAGTAAACCAAATAAGCCAAACATGGAATTCAATCAATACAGTAATTTCACATAGGGAGCACTTGCGCCGCGGCACTGATCAGCAGTGGCACAGCGCCCAGAGCGATACACCAGCAAAAACATCGTAAACATAGGAGGCAGACAGAAAAAATGGAGGAGAGACTCAAGCCAATGTTTTCAGGTCTAACACGGGGCATGGCGCGGCACTGGTGAATGGCCCAGAAAACGTAAACTGACTTTGTATTAGGGCAGTGGGGTAGCAGGAATCCCATGACATCTCGTGCAGCAAGGAAAATGGACCAGTGCCCTGAATGGGTACAGAAGAACAGTAATACTGATGGTGCCGTTGGCCTCTCAACCCCGTGGGCCATGGGGCCAGTGCAATAATTGTAACTACACTGCTGTAGAAGGTAGCTTCCAGTGAGGACAGGGCTTGATTTACACCACAAAGTGAAAACGTGAACAATCAATGATAAACAATAGGTTTTTATTTTGGCGGCCAATGCGGACCGATTGGCCTCGTCAATAATGTTTGCTGATCATCATCAGCAAAAGGAAACAAGCATTGGCATAGCCAATAGGTGTTGCCTTTTTGACCTTATAAGTGTTGAGACAAGCAGCACCCTTAAAAATGTAAGTATCAATTATTTGGAAATGTGTTTTAGATGCTTTTAGACATGCTTTAAGTAAATTAAAAAAAAGTGCTATGCAAGAGTGCATGGTACACAGGAGACAGAAGCGAGAAGAACATGATTGAAAACCTTCACGTGATTAACGTGCATTAATAATGTATCCAAACAGCGATGCGGGGTTAGGTAGGTGCGGGCATGCTGTTGTAAACTTTAAAAAAAGATAAATCGGTTGTTAAACACACAAGTACTTCGATGTATTATATTTACGTTTAAAACACTTAAGAAGGAAAATCTAATGCAAAATTAGTGGACCACCCCTCCACTGAGCAATAATTGGAAGGTGTTTTTCGCACGACAACCAGGAACATCAGTTCAACATTTGTCTATTACAAACTTAGGGACATATTATCAAGAACGGCATTAAAATTATAGCCGCTTTAGCGGCAGGAAACTGCTGCTAAATCAGCAATAATGGGCTTGATAATATGCCCTTGAGAAATCCAATAGAAGCCCATGTTCCCACCAGAACATGGGCTTCTATGGGAATTCACAAGGGCATATTATCAAGACTATTATCGCCGCTTTAGCGTCAGTTTCCTGCCGCTAAAGTGGCGATAATTTTAACGCTGTTTCTTGATAATATGCCCCATAGATCGGTATTTGGATTACATTTTCACTAACACCACATAAACAACACATTCTTCCCTCATAAGAAACTCAGCTACCACACACTGCAGTGGTGATTAGCCTAAATTAATCTTCACAGTGACCTTTCTGTGATAAGAGACATCAACAATTTGAAATACTGTTAAGCCTTTAAGGGTATGAATTCATGTTTAGCTGTTAGATTAGAAAAGAAAAACTTGACCTAATTAACATCTGGGGCCATATTATGTATGCAGCGCATTTTCCTGGTTAGCGCTGGGCACACCTTTCAAAAGATGCGCCCAGCACAACAGCAAAATGCGCTGCATTATGGTGAATGCGCTGTCCCCAGGCCAGCTTCGAAATTGCGCGAACCCCACGGCAGCGTATTCAGGTGAAAAACAGAGCAGCTGCTTTGAAGCAGCTCTGTCTTTTCCCAGTGCAAGCAGCAACCTGCCTGCTTTTCTAAAGTGAATTACAGATCCCCTTGCAGGTGGGTGCAGTGACTCACGATTTGAGACAGAACAGGAATGATACGATGTTAAGACTAATGTGATATGAGGAAAAGTATTCCTCTGAACGGCATCATTTGTACCGGGACTCCGTTGTTTTTTCATTGCCATCTCGTGTCAAACACTTCCACACGACCCACCTGGTTGTTTCTGCTGTTGCCTGAGGAAAATCTAACTAACATGACAACAGCCATCTTGCAGCCTGCATTTCTGCCTAGGAACTGTCGCACACCCAACCCTCTCTGTTCTTGCAGTTCAACAGAAAGCCATGAGACACTCACACCCTGTGTAAATGATTTGTTTTCCATCTCCTGCTCCGAGCCTGGTAAATATCCTTGACACAGTGGTCAGGTTATCAGGACAATGGTCTGACTGCTGGGCCTTGATCAGGGTGATTAAATAATGATCTGAAAGACCGGGCTTTGATGAAGCTTAGTGAACAATTACCTGAAAGACTGAGCCTTGATCAAGCCGAGTGAACAATGATTTGTGTACCACGCCTTGACCAGGTCACCATCTACAAACGTCGTCTGGATCTGGTTATCAACTACAAACACTGCCCTGATTGAACAATGAACTAACAGCCAAAAGACCAGAATGAAAAAGTATAAAAGGCTTGTAAGCTGCGGAGTGAAGCAGCAGCCTCCTCTGTCTTGTTTTTGATGAGCTTAGGACTCTGTTCCATAGCCCGGGCTATTTGAAAAAATCTGGGTTCCTCCTGCAGACGAAGGCTCCTGTGTCTCCTTTTACTACGTATGAAGGGTATGGAAGAATTGGGCGATTCCCCCACCGCCGAGACCCAGTAAGTAGGTTATTCCGGCTCTTCAGATACAAGGGTCAGTTATGGCTACTAAAAGTACATAAATGTTTGTAGATCAAACAGATCAACTTACTAAAAAAACTCACCAAAATATAATTCTGTCTTTTTGCAGACCCTTTGAAAAAGTAACTGAAAACCTTTCAGTTCGTGATTGCTGTATTTAGGGGTTAAACAGGTACTAATAGAGTGCAACTTTTCCCAAACAGTATTAATAGGCGTACAAATGGCACGATAACAAAATAATACATTCACACATTGCACAGCATTATGCAGCCTAATTTGCCCTTTCTTCCTGTATGATTTTGTCATCCCTGAATGCTATGCTATGCAGATATGTATAGCACACTATCAAAGAAAAACCAAAGGAAATGATGGATGGAGCGTTGACAATACAAGCACTCACCCCCAGTCAACTGATCTGGGTTTAATCCATCACTGTTCTTTAGCCCACTCTGCCACCCCAGTTCAGACATGGCCATATGCAAATCAGTCTGACCCTGTGCCTCATGGGAACAGTCCAGCCCGAACTGCCAAGCCATGCCTTCCCTGGACCGGAAACAAGCTACAGAGGAACGGTTTCTGGCATTTCAACCGTCTTCAGCCCGGCTTGCTTGAATCCAGTGGCACAGTGAGCAAGGGACTACTTCATGTACTTGAAAATAAATAAATAAATAAATAACAAATGTAATACTTAACAAGGCCAAGGCCAAGTCCATTTGCTTTGCCATTGCTTGTTTGCTTTGGCTTAAGGAACAATGCTTTATTGCTGCTTGTGGCAAAATCCAGTGCCTATACAGAGAAGTTGGGACAGACGGGGTCTAGTATAGGGCTGTTTGGTGCCTCACATGAGGACAATAATATAGCCGGCCTGCTGCGCTTAAATGATGTCTGATATTGTCATTAGTGCCGCTGTTAAAAAAAGCAGTGCCATCTGTATATGATACATTTTGCGAGCAGTCATTTCATATAATAGACTGCTTGCATAGATCTGCAGTAACTGAATGGGATAAGGTATTCATTACAAATTGTGTCAGCAACTGTTTTCTTCCTCTAAGCTCATTATAATGATTTATTGTACAATACTCTTCGTGTCTGCAGGGAAATGTAGAGCGAAACGGATTAAAATGCTGGAGATATAAGCAGAGAAGGACTACTGGTGTAGTAGGGAGTTTGCTTCTTTCATCTATGCTGCTGGAATGCGGAAAAAGTTGAAACATTTGTAAACTTTGCCAATATTTACAGGTTAAATTTATACTTCACCCACCTATAATTTCAACTCTTAGAAATGTAGACTGTCTTTGCAGAACATAATTGGTTTTGAACAAGGTCATGGGCCAAACTAATCTATAGTGTTCATTGAATTGCCACACTTGAGTTCAATAACATTACAGAGCCCTCCCCAAGAAGGCACCGAGGGTGGCAAAAAAGAGCACCAGAAGAGCAAACATATAGGAATCGTTGCATGAATTATCAATATATGTGGCTCATGAGAAAATTATGCATTATAAGAATATATATTTAAAAAATCGAAAGGTTTTGTTGACATTTTGAAAATTATTCGGTAAAGAAGTGGCGATTGATTAATACGCAAATACGCTGTATTACAAAAGTCCATTGTTTGAGGTTTCCCTTCCTCCCCTCCCATCCTTTAATTAGTAATTTTCTGTGTTTTAATCGATGTTAAATGTTTTATTGATTCTTGGTCCAAAGTGGTCTAGTTAACAAGGTTTGCTAGGTTAAATGTTGTGATTTGGTGATGATGTAGTGAGGCATTTATGTTTTGGATGCCATTTGGCAGAAATCACAGAGAATAAACAACACTGGTTTCACAGAGGTGAGCGAAATTTGGAGCATCTATTTTATCTCTGGAGATGTTTGACAACAACAGTGAGAAATTTGGAATTTGATTTTGAGAAACATTACAAAGCACAAAAAAGGTTATAAAGATGTTTGATGTAAAATTTGAAAAAGGTTGTTGGTGAAGTATTTCAAACTCTCCTCTTTGAAAAGTATTAAGCTCCAGTTTGGCATTTCAACAGCATACTTTACATCACCCTTACCATTGACTATGTGCTTCACTGAGACACACAGACACATAGAGGCTGTTCATACAGGGGCGTAGCTTCCATTGGTGCAGCAAGTGTAGCATTGGGGCCCCAAAGGCCAGATGGGACCCACCGATCCCTGATTATTGTTGTAGTTCAGTTCAGTTCAATTAGTCTTTATTTCGAATAAAAAATTCATAAAAGACAACCAAATACATGTATATAAAAACATTTTCCAAATTTGGTAAAATTGTACATTAAATCCCCCAGTACATAAACGAGTAAAAAAAGATTTTGATGCAACAGTATGTTAACAATAAGAAAGATATAAAAGGCAATTTACAGTTTCTTAGCGCGAATGAGCCACAGCCAACCCAAAAATTTTGCAATGCAAATCACTGATTTGGTAGTGCGTAAGTCTCTTAATTTGAGCAGGGCTGCGTGACTACTTCCACAGTTGAGTGTTTCGCAAATTGGTTTCAACCATTTAAGTCTAGGTAATCGATACACAGGACATGCAAAGAATATATGGCCTAGACTTTCTACCTGATCAGGACAGATGGGGCATTTGTTACTTTGGTTTTTTGCCCACTTAGCAGTAAATGACTTGATAGGCAATGTTCCCACTCGAAACTGGTGGTACAGTTTGCGATCAAGTGTTTTGCATATCAAGTCCCAATAAGGTTCAAGAAATGGGGTTATCTTGTGCATTAGAAACTGTCCTGTTAGGTTGTTGACAGAGGAGAGTGTGACCAGTGCAGATTTTTTGTCAGCCCAATAAAGATCTCTAAATTCCACTTTCGATGGGAAGTTAGAGCTTTCGGGATGCAGCCATAGCTCTGGGAGGCCCATAGAATATAATATTTGTTTGACTTCCCGTAGCCATGGAATCTTCTGTGCACCCCACAGGGCTCTAACCTCGCCTAATTCTTGGGCAAACAGGCTGAGTTCTTGGGTCGTCCAGAGGCGGCGCCAAAGAGCTACAAGACAGTACTGAGCCATCTCATCCAACGGTCTGCAACCTAAATCTAAAAGCAATGGTGTAATGGGGGAAGATTGGGGGAGCCCCACTAGGTTCCGAAAAAACTTGTTCTGAGCACTGATAAGAGCCGGCAGACCTTTGTATCCCCAGATATCCGCTCCATACAGGGTAGCCGCATTCACCTTGGCCTCATATATTTTTAACGCGGGTGAAATGCGTTTTGTCAAGGTTTTTTTCTGTTCCTTTAACAGACATCCTGTGAGGCGAACAAATTTAAGAGTTAGCACATCAAGCTGGGGTTTCCAAGTAAGTTGGTGGTCCAAAGTCACGCCCAAATAAGACATGACTTTGACCTGTTCTATTGGAACACCCTCTAATGTAAATGAACTGGAAATGGGTTTATTTTTGTTAAAAACCATGAATTTGGTCTTATCAGCATTGATCTGGAGGTCGTTTATGGCACAAAATTCAGAAAATCTATTTAGAGCAGCCTGTAGGCCGCTTCGGGTCCTTGAAAGGAGCAGGGTGTCGTCGGCGAATATTAACATGGGATACTTTGACCCCCCCCAGGGTAGGAGCATCAGTGTTAGTGTCTTTAAAAAATGCGACTACCCGGTTGATAAACAGGAGAAACAAGGTAGGGGCCAGCACACAACCCTGTCGGACACCTCGTTCGACAGGGAAGCTAGCGGTCACCTGACCCTGTTTGCCCCATCTTACACGTGCAAAGTTATCCTCATGAAGGCGCCTAACCAGATCTAGTAGCTCAGGAGGAAGTTCCATGTCTCTCAGGGCATCCCAGAGTTTAGCCCTGGGAACCTGATCAAATGCCGACCGAAGGTCGACAAAAGCAGCGTAGATGACACCACCGCCCAAAAGAACCACCTTCCAATAGATCATGGTTAGACGAAACACCTGATCAAGGGTACTGGTGCCTGATCTAAACCCTGCCTGCATGGGGGAGAGTATGCTGTTTTCCTCCATCCACCCCTGAATTCTAGCTAGGGCCATTCATGATACCACTTTCTGAATGGTATCGATCAGGCTAATGGGACGATAATTTTTAGGTAAGGATCGACCCCCTTTCTT
The DNA here is from genome assembly GCF_964263255.1 of Lissotriton vulgaris. Taxonomy (NCBI): domain Eukaryota; kingdom Metazoa; phylum Chordata; class Amphibia; order Caudata; family Salamandridae; genus Lissotriton; species Lissotriton vulgaris. The sequence continues at coordinate 1,478,154,674 of NC_141691.1, forward strand.
AAAAACCGGTATTATCTCAGCCCCTTTCCAGGACTGCGGTATCCTTTCCCCGGCTGCAATGGAATTTGCTAAGGTTGTTATATAAGGGACCCACAGATCTAAATTCAATTTAAAAAGGTCAGCTGGTACTGCGTCAATGCCAGGTGCTTTCCCAGACTGAATGGAGCCTAGTGCGTATTCCGTGTCCGACCTGCTAAAAATAAGTTTATCCCCATACGAGGCTAATATGGTCCCTGGTAGAGGGCCTTCTGCCAACTGAGGGACAGTTTGGTTAATAAATTGAGCAGAAAAGAATTTAACCCAATCTGCTGCAGGGACATGGTTTTCGGGGGGATAGTGAGTCCGTACCCCTGCCCCACCTGACTATCTCCCAGAACTTAGTTTGGTTGGAAGTCTCACATGCATGGAGGAGATCAAGCCAATAGGAGTCATCCCAATCCCTTTTTGCTTCCCAGATAATACGTTTATAAGCCTGCCTCGCTGCCCTAATATCCAGAATATTTCTAGATTTAACCGCTGCAATAAGGATGCCGTGGGCTTCTCTGCAATTTTTGTTATACCAGCCCTTAGGTTGCATTGCCTTCTTTTTTCGGCGCGGCCTGGTGAGCAGTTCCTTGATAGCCGCAAAACATGCCTCATGAAGGTCAACATTGTAAGATGTGGGCATGCCATTGAGGGAGGGTGCTATCATTTTATCTTTAGTGTGTAGGACCAATTCTTCAATCTGATTGACAAGCTCAGGGTCAGCTATCACTCTGGACCATTTGACCCGTCTTCTATTGTCGCACAAGGCGAGGTCAGATGTAAGACAGTCGGATTCCACCTGAGGTGGCCCTAGTCCAGGGACCTTGAGTGATAGTGAGAGAGGATTATGATCACTCTCTGGCCTGGTGTCTATAGTCATGTCAGTTACTGAAGCCCAAGCTTCGATATTGATTAATATATAATCAATACGACTTGTGCAGGATCCGTTGTCAAAAGTTGGCTTCCCCGCCTTATCAGAAATACTACGACCATTCACTGCTCGGAGTCCCCATTCTAGGCAGAGCCCAAACCAGTTGAGGGCGGCCTCTGTTCCCTTAACGCCCTTGCTAATTGATAGCGGGGGAATATTCCAAGTGGAATCTTCTTCTAAACTAACATCCTCGGCAAGGTTCAGGATCGGTTCAAATGAGCAGTTCAAGTCACCAGCCACTATTGTAAGCTGGTCGCTTTTGTGCTCATTTAAGAGTTCTTCCAAGTCATTAATGATTGGTTGTTTTCTACCACCCTGACATCCTCTGGCATAGATGTTAATAAGGATTATATCCGTGCAGTTCTCTCTGCTTAAGGATATGCAAAGAAGATCGGGATTCGTCCCCACTATTTCTCTAGCAATGAATCCCATACTGTTTCTTAACCATATGGTGAGACCACCCGAAGCCCTGCCCTTCGTACCCTGTATTGCCGGTTTATAGAAGTTTAGATAGCCAAGTCTAAACAATGGGGCAACTGACCAGGTTTCCTGGAAAAGGATGATGTCATGGGATGAGATGTAATCTAACCAATCATCATTTTCCAGGCGACCCCGGAGACCCGCTATATTCCAGGAAGCTATTTTGATTTCGTTGGCAGGGTTATTAATATTTGGGATTACAGGATGAGCTAGGATCACGACCTCAGCCGGGAGGGGGATAGGGGTGTTAGCAGGTGTTATCTGTTGATCTACTGGCAACGTTGGACAAGCTACACTAGAACCTTTCGTGGTGATTGTGACAGGGTCTGCCAGCTTCCTTTTTAGGTTCACCCCCCAAGTCAGTCAACTTCCTCTAGGCAGCCGAACATATTAGAAGTAGGAGCACCCTGCCACCAGGCACTCTGGCTAAGTCCCCCATTCCTAAAACCCCTATTCCCGGACTTTTGAATTGTTGTCCAAGTCCCACCCATCCTGTGCTGGTTTCTAGGGGGGTAAAAAAAAGTGAGGGGTCTGACGACAACAGTATGATCATCTTCGCCAGGGGCTCAAGAACAGAGGTGCTGTGCAGTGTGAGGATCAGCAAAGGTCACCACTATGCAGTCGCCCAAGATAGATTTGTGGCTCGGTGCAACCCATGGTACTCTTCGCACCATGAGTACACGGCTTCTCTGGTGGCTTGGCAACTGTCTATTTATATTAAGCCAGTGTATTACCTTGTTTTTGAGGGACCAGTGGTCCTCTTTCACTAGTGGATCAAGGGTAGGTACACCGGCCAATACAATGACATAAGGAGTAGCTTCCGGTGGTAAGTCGATATAGCCACCACGGAAGTTGGGTCTGTTAGGATCAAGGGTAAGAGGTGGCTGGGTATTGAGGGATGGCTGGTTGGATTGCAGATCAACTAAAGGCACAGGTTTAGGATGTGCAGTAATCTGCTGGGAATGTGAATCAGCCCCAGCACGAGAAGCAGTGTGCTTAGGTTTGGCTGGCGCTGAAGACTCTTTAGCAGGGCCAGACCTAGCGTTTGGGGTGGGGATGATACTATTCCCTATTTTCGTGCGGGGTTTAGGTATAGGTACAGGTTTGGGTCCCAGGGAAGGAGCATCAGATACATCTACTTCTAAAGGTTGTGGGGATGCCTCTCCCTGTGAGAATCTAGCTTCCATCTGCTTGAGACTAAGACTGGCCAGTGTAACAATAGTCCTGTCCATCTCAAGCAGATGATTTTCCATTCTGGAAAGTTTGAGTTCCAGGGGGGTAAGTAACTTCTTGAGAGTATCCCAAACAGTTTGTACGAATTCCTCATCACCCCTCTTATCCCACCCAACCTCACTCATTCTTCCCTCCCTTGGACCATCTTTGCTTGAGCCAAGTAGGCATTCAACCTGTTCAACATTCCCATTTCCCTCCAGTACGTGGTTAGTAGCACTAGCATGCAAGTCTATATGAGTTTTATCAATTGCTTCCCCAGAAGCAGAGGCACCTAATTGGCGTCGGCAATTAAAAAACTGGGCTCTCGCAATTTTGGCCTTTTTACGGGCAAATGCAGACCTAGCCAAGCTTTTCTTTTGCTGAAGCGCCATTTTTTTAGCATTTTTATTAACCTTAGTAACCGCCCTAGATGATTTACTCTTTACCTGTGGACTGACACCAACTACAAGATTGGGTAGCGCGACCTCCTCCGGAGGATTTGATGGAAGATCCTCCGCTTGGTCACATGGGGGCAAAGATGGGCAATGATGTATATCTGCCAATGTGAGCAAGGGGCGAGGGCCTGCTGTGCGCTCCGGGGTAAAGGCTAGAGCAAAGTTGCCTAATGAAGATTTCTTCGAGGAAGCAATGTTTAGGGACAATTTCCGAGCAGCATCCAGTTCCAGGGAGACCCTGTGTTGCATTTTGTTAATTTCGGCATCTATAGCCAAATTAGTCTTTGTTAGAAAGTCATCCAAAGTCCCACTAGGTCTACTGAGTCCCCTAGCAGTTTTGCTGCGTGTGGCTCGTGTACACATAGCGAACAAAGGGAAGGTAAACCACAAATAACAAAACGCTGACTCACATGAAAAGGGGGAGGACAGCCGTGCAGCCAAGGGTCGTGGCCCAGCCCAGACCTCTAAGACCTCGAACGGCCTCAAACAGCCCGCTCTTTGCCCGGTCTTAGCCCCGGGCACTCCCGCGCAGCGTAAGAACCCCGTATTTGTAAGTCAAAAGGCCAATGGGCAGAGATGTTGGAGGTGGGGCGGGGCGGTCAGGGAGAGCGGGGCCAGGTGACTCGGCCACTCACACCGGGACTCCTGGGAATGCGAGTCCCGGTTACCCCTCGCAGCCCTGCAGCCTCACACAAGCCCCACAGAAGCACCAGGCAAGGGATGTCCGAAGCGGGATCCGCGGAGCGGGTTCCGCGAGGCGTGGGTTAAAGGGCCTTCACAATCCAGCAACGCCGTCCAGGTTAGAAAAGAGAGTGTCCCACGATGCAAAGAGTTCTTGCCCCTTTTCAGCTGATGGAGGTGGGGCGGGGCGGTCAGGGAGAGCGGGGCCAGGTGACTCGCCCACTCACACCGGGACTCCTGGGAATGCGAGTCCCGGTTACCGCTCGCAGCCCTGCAGCCTCACACAAGCCCCACACAAGCCCCACAGAAGCACCACGCAAGGGATGTCCGAAGCGGGACCCGCGGAGCGGGTTCCGCGAGGCGTGGGTTAAAGGGCCTTCACAATCCAGCAACGCCGTCCAGGTTAGAAAAGAGAGTGTCCCACGATGCAAAGAGTTCTTGCCCCTTTTCAGCTGATGGAGGTGGGGCAGGGCGGTCAGGGAGAGCGGGGCCAGGTGACTCGGCCACTCACACCGGGACTCCTGGGAATGCGAGTCCCGGTTACCGCTCGCAGCCCTGCAGCCTCACACAAGCCCCACAGAAGCACCAGGCAAGGGATGTCCGAAGCGGGACCCGCGGAGCGGGTTCCGCGAGGCGTGGGTTAAAGGGCCTTCACAATCCAGCAACGCCGTCCAGGTTAGAAAAGAGAGTGTTATTGTTGTATTTTACAATCCAAACAGCAGTCACAGGGCCCACACATTACCTTTTTCTTGCACTACCACCAAGGACACAATGGCTATGCCACTGTGTTCATCCAACATTTCCTTCTTGCTTCTCAATTTCTCACAACTCTTGAGTGCTCTGCAAAGGTCTCCCCCTCAATGGCTAGTAAGGTTTCAGGCTTTTTCCACTCTTGAGGGGCCTCCGTGATAGGCCAGACGCTATAGCACCCCAGCACAGACACTGGCAGATTGGGACTTGCTACACTATGAGTTTTTGATAAATTTACCTCCTGCCTGAATTTGGAAGGGCCCCAGAGGGTGCTATGGGAAAATGTATTAGACCCTTTGCATGGCGTCACTCCCCCATGGAAGTAAAGGAACACACACAGTAGAATGCGCATCAGTAACAAGAGTGGCAGCGTAATAGGTATTTCAAAATGAGCCTTACGAAGGATGGGGGCGAGGCCTAGCATGAGGGAAGATGCTGATGTAGGAGTGAGGCTCCATGTCTGGGAATCCTTTCAGCAGCAACAATTAGCATTTTTATTTTATTTTATTTTTATTTAGTGCTTTTTTATATAGCTCAGACATATTCTGAAGGTGTTAGAGCGCTGTACAATAGGACCTGTTACATTACATGAGAAAAGTGTTACACAATAGAACTTTACACAAATAAACAGGAGACTAAAAAAGGTAGGGTACACAAACACAATATCCAGCACAGCAAGCAAGGGTGAGGAATGTACAGGAAAAAATTACAAATTTACAATGATGAGCGAACTTCCTTTGGGGCACTGAGAATGAAAGTTTTCGTTCTGAAAGTGTCTTTGGAGCAGAAGAGATTTGAGTTCAGCTTTGAAGATCCGGGTAGAGGAGGTGGCACGGAGCAATGGAGGAAGCGAGTTCCAGATTCTCACCACATTACCTGAGAAGGATTGGGCCATGTATCTTTCCCTTGTGAAGGAGTGGAGCTCAAGCAGAATCTTTTCCGCATTGCGAGAATGTCTAGAGCCTCCAGACAATTTTAATGTATTCGACAGGTAACGAGGGGAGGAAGTTTTCAAAGCTTTGTGGGTGATGCAGGCAGTTTTGTAAATAGCTCTTGCCTCAACGAGAAGCCATTGAAGAGGAGACAGGATAGGAGTGATGTGGTCGCATCATTTAGACCCTGAAATAAAGTGAGCTGCTGAATGGAGGATAGATTTGAGAGGAGAGAGGTGGGATTTGGGTAGGCTTGTCAGAAGAGAATTGCAATAATCCAGTCTAGAGAGAACCAGCGATTGTACCAAGGTTTTTAGGTCTTTCTCCAGGAAGAACCGACGAATCCCCCACAGAAGGCGCAACTGACAACGTGCGTTCTTAGCAATAGAGTTGATGTGTATGATTTGTTTTTCATGGTTAAAAATTTTATATTGTGTTCTGTAATTGTATAATATGTGGATCTCCACGGAGTTCCAAAACATATTCAATAAAATAATTGAAAATTGAAAAAAAAAAAAAAAAAAAAAAAAAGAAAAAAAGAAGAGTTGATGTGGGAGATTAGGTAAGTCTTTTGTTAAGTATGACACCTAGGGATTTAGCTCTGTCGACAATGATGGGTTTATTGTTGAGTAAATTCAGCTGATCAAACCAAGATTGAACAGGAGGAGGGGAGAGAGAGATAGATAGGAGGAGGAATTCAGTTTTGGAGGGATTTAGAATGAGTTGGTGAGCTAACATCCAGTTGTGAATAGAGTTGAGTAGTGAGAGATTTTGTGCGGAAGACACCTTGAGGTAGATTTGAGTGTCATTCGCATAGAGATGGTAATGAATCCCAGATTTACTTAGTAGGTTCCCTTAGGTTCCAGGTAGAGATTAAACAAAGTGGATGCAAGGATAGAGCCTTGAGGGATGCCTTGACCTGCAGCCAATGGAGACGAAAGACTGTTCGCTATCTTGATCATTTGGGATCTGTCCGAGAGAAATGAGGCCAACCATTTAAGCACTGTGCCTTCCAAGCCCATTCTCTGTTGAAGAGTGTTAAGGAGGGTGTTATGATTAACATTCTCAAAGGCTGCAGAGAGGTCTAGAAGAATCAGAAGTCACAATTCCCCAGAGTCGAGCATCTGTGTTCAATACCAAAATGACAGTGAACTGTGCAGGAATTTTCTGTGAACTATTTGATCCCTGTTGAAGGTTCTCCAGAGGCTGGGGAACCTTAAAGTGAGAGGTGACACTGCATGACCATTAGGTGATTCGCTCTGCATGAAAGATTTTACATGGGAAGAAGTGTCATTTGAGATTCCATTTCCAACACCAGAGCATACGAGAACTGACCTAAGCACTGGAGGGGCTGTTTGTTTGCAGCTCATGAGATCTCTGTTTGCTGAGGAGCCCTGAATCTCGTGGCAGTTTCTAGAAATGGCGTGATTGTAGTGCGGCTCTGGACCTGTGCCATCCAGCACAGATGACATTGCACTGGAGTACACAACAAGAAGAAGAGAGATAGGGAGAATGAGAAATACTCTTAGTCCCCGGTTAAGTTTTGATAAACAAGAAAAGAGTGACCAAAGGGCACACACAATTCGAAAAGCAAATGGAGCAGCTGGGGGAATGGAACTAACCCCACTCAGGTTAGTTTAGAAAGCCCTCACTCACCAACCTGGTTGGTGACATGCTTCTGCATCGGGCTCCACTGGAGAGGCCAAATGCCCCCCCAGTGTGCTTCGACGCCAGATCTACTGCGGAGCAGGTATTGTGAAAATAGACGTGAAGTGAATTAGTTAACAGTGATAGTGATAGTTAAAAATGTCTTCTGTGTCTCAAAAAAAGTATTTAATGTTTGATCACAAGGACATAAATAAAATTAGTGTGGGAAAATGGTCCAAATAAATTGTTTGGTTATTTCCAGAAATTTAATCGTCAGTCAACATGTTTCTGCCTTGAAACGGTGTCAATTTACCAGGCATTCATCAGGACAAAAAAAGTGAACTAAACCCTGGCGGTAAGGGCACTCTAAGGCCCACCCTAACCACGGGACGTGCTATGTAAAAACAGTGAGAAAGTGCATTAGGAGGAGCGGACTCCTCCTTAGGTAATCCTTGGTTAGGAAACCTCAAAAATAGTAATGATGGACCTGTGAAGGAAAAGGGACGAAGACATGCATATATACGAGACAGGACACACAGTTAAAATTGGTCTATGCTCATAGGTACGTCTACAGTGCTCCAGTTGTCAAGGAGGAACAGTGGGTGGTGATATAGCACTATAGTTAACACCAACCTCTGTCCCTGGGAAGACCGCTACAAATTAGGGGTGTAGTGGGCTAGCGGTGGTTAAAATTAGAAGTAGGGTAGCCCTTGCTTGCGTGCTTGAACGTGTTGATTTGGATCAATGGGCCAGAAATGGCCAGTGACCTCACCTAAAACATAAAGGTCTAAAATAAAATAAAATGTCTCACTTGAATGGTGGGTTAGTTACACACCATGGATCACGGGAGGGGGGTGGTGGCATAATTGGCACAACCTTAGGGAGAAAAAGGAAAAATGACATATGCCAAAGGTTAAACTCATAATTGAAGGGACCTTCAACTTAGCTTAATCATGCCGTGTCGTGAGTGGACCTTCGGTTAGTCGCGCTGTTGCTGGTGGAAAAGCGCCACTTACGCCCTCGACGCCAGGCACCCTCTTGGAACCTGCATACACCCTCGCAAACCGGATCCTGAAGATAACTGCGGGGATCCGAGGAGCCGTATAAATGCCTCGGTGAATGTGCGGCTCACTTCCGTGATGCGCGTCGCAACAGGCGAGGGTTGGTGGAGCTGGCCTCAATGACCAATAGGGAGTGCTGACGCAATGCGGTCATGTGGGGGGAGCAGAAGCGATAATGCAGCGCCAGTATGCGCTCATCTCGAAATGGTAAAACTTTATCGGAACAGAAATAGCGGACACATACTAGAGTTGGTATTTCCATGACAACTCCAGTTAAAGGAAAGTACTCGGCAGCTATGCGTTCAGGTGGGGAGATGATACAGCACCAGTGTGCGCTCATCTCGAGATGGTTTACACTTTATTGGAATGAACCTGGTCACAGCTGTAGAGTTAGCATCTCCGTGGCCACTGTTGACAAAGGAAAGTACTCGGCAGCCATGCGCCGTGGAGTCAAGATAGCGTCACATGGTATAGGTATTAAATATTACGATTTCTCCTGCCAAATAGAGGTAGATTCCAAACCATGTCAAATGAGTTTCACTAACGGGTTCCTGGGTTAGGGAACAGACAGGAAGGGGGTATGGTTCAAAGATACAGCTAGAGGGGTGACATAGTTCCTAGAATAACTGTCTTAATTCAGCACTGAATTCCACGGAATATCATCATTAAGTCCTCTGAGATGAGTCCCTAACCTGTACACCCATCTTTGTTCTTTTCCGAAGAGTCTATTCGTGATGTTGTTTCCTCCAGTGACTTGTTCGATTACTGTCCACCTTAGGTCATTGGTGGTATGATTCAGGTCAAGGTAGTGTCTGCTCATTTTGGTAGTTGTCTTGTGACATCTAATATTACTCCTGTGCTCGCAAATTCTCTGCTTCACTCTGCGGGTAGTCATACCTATATATCGCAGGTCACACGGACAGGTGATGAGATAGATGACATTCAGAGAATTGCAGTTAGTATGGGCTCTTTGTGTCCATACCTTTTCGTGTTCCAGGAAAAGTTCTTTGGATGTAGTTGTCAGGTGGCACACGCTGCAGTCTGAGCATGGGAAATGACCTACTACTTTTGGCATGCCCCAGGAGTCTGTGATAGAGCGTGGCCCTAGTGGTGTCTTATCTTTGGGATGTGTATGAACAAGGGCGTCTTTTAGGCTTCGTCCCTTTTTAAAAGAGAACAGTGGTTTCTCCCAGGTATTTTTTATACTGGATATAATCTTCCAGTTTTTGAAAATTGACTTCTTCATTAGGTTAGAGAGGCTACTGTACGTGGTCACGCAAGGCAGGGGAATCTCCTTGGGTGGGATAGTTTTGTCTTCCAGGAGTACTTCCCGAGGTTTATTGCGTGCCCTTTTGTATCCTTTATTCAAAATCGATGAGGGATAGCCTCTAGATTGAAGTTTTTCGGTAAAGCCAGCTGATTGTTCCTTAAAATCTTTTACATCACTGCAGTTGCGTCTTATTCTTAGATACTGCCCATATGGTAGGTTCTCTTTTAATGGGCGTGGGTAAAAGCTAGAGAATTCTAACAGGTTGTTCTTGGCAGTTGGTTTGTAATGGGTCTTGGTTGAAAGGCTGGTACCACTGACAGTAATGGTTACATTTATGAAGACAATTTCAGTTTTGCTAATTGTATGAGTGAACCTGAGGTTTTGATCCAAGGTATTGATCCGTCTGAGGAAATCCTACAAAAGATCATCACTGCCCTTCCACACCAAAAACACATCATCGATGTATCTCCTCCATAGCTGGATAGAGGAGGAAAAGGGCCCATTCAGAGGAAGGATGTATTTGGTTTTGAAGTCAGCGACGTACAACTCCGCTACACTGGGGCGAATGTACTCCCCATCGAAGTACCGGTGCTTTGTAGAAAGAGCTGCCCTTTGTATGAGAAAGAAATTTTCTTTCAGAGCTATAGTAGCACATTCCAGGATAAATGTCTTGGAGTCTGGTGGTCCCAAACAATTGAGTCCAGAGCTGATCCGAGGACTTTTATGGTATCGTCCTGAAGGATGCTGGTATACAGACTCTCTATGTCTAGAGTGACAAGTGTCACTCTATTCTCAACAAATGTCACTTCTTGTAAAAGCTGTAGAAGTCTTTTGGTGTCCTTCAAGTAAGTTGGAGTGCTCTGTACAATAGGTTTCTGGTAGTAATCACAGAAACGTGATAGTGGTTCAAGTAAAGAGCCAATACCCGAGACGATTGGTCGCCCTGGTGGAGGTGATCTGTTTTTGTGTGTTTTGGGCAGTGTGTAAAAGTAAGGGATGATGTTGTCGCTAGCACTTAGGAAGTCAGCTTCATTTTTTGACAGTTGTCCATTTTCTTCTGCTCTTTTTACTAAATTTGTGATACAAATTTGTAGTTCAGCAGTAGGGTCTCTGGTGAGAAGGGTGTAATTTTTCTTCTCATCCAATAGGTCTTGACAGACCTTCTCATAATCTGTGGTGTTTTGGATTACTAACCCCCACCTTTATCAGCTGGTTTTATCATGATAGTAGGATCATTTTAAAGTTCTTGGAGTGCTCGGTATTCAGCAGTGCTGAAATTGCCAAATATGGTCGGTTCTTGGTATGTTTCCAGATCTTGAAAGACAGCCTGTTCAAAAGCAGTAATGGCTGCTTGTACGGTATGCGGTGGTGGCGTAAAAGTGGAGTTTAACCTTAGGCTCGTATCCCCCTTGTGAATTTCTTCGTTGGGGGTCATCTTTCCCTTCAAAGAAGGATTTGAGCTTGAGTTTACGAAAGAAGGCTGCTAGTTCGCAATGAAGTTTGAATTTGTCTGGGCGTGCTGTGGGGACGAAGCCAAGGCCTTTCTCCAGGACCTTGGTTTCCATCGGGGTCAGAGTCTTGTTTGATAAGTTCGTGATAAGGCTCATTGTCCGCTCGTCCCTGGCATTGGCGTTTTGCTTCGAGTGTGGTTGCCCACTGGATCGTCTACTTCCCAGGAGACTTGATTGGTTCCTCTTCTCTTCCCTCTCCCTCTCCGGCCCCTCTCTAAAAAAGGCGGCTGGTATTGGTTTTGGAAATTAGGTGGTGGCATGAAGGCTGGGTTCCAGCCCATAAGGGGGAAGGGGGTTGTTGGAAGGGGAAGGGATGGTGTCCTCCTCCCATCAGCAGTGGCTGTGGCCACCTATGTTGTTGGTTGTAGTAGCCTGATCTCCCTCTGTTACCTCTGTTGCCTCTTCCCTTCCCCTGTTTAAAGGAGCCATTGCTCGAGCTGCTACTATTGGATGAGTTGTCATCTGAGTAGTCGGAGTTATTACCATTCGGTGATTCGCTCTGCATGAAAGATTTTACATGGGAAGAAGTGTCATTTGAGATTCCATTTCCAGAGCATACGAGAACTGAACTGAGCACTGGAGGGGCTGTTTGTTTGCAGCTCATGAGATCTCTGTTTGCTGAGGAGCCCTGAATCTCGTGGCAGTTTCTAGAAACGGCGTGATTGTAGTGCAGCTCTGGACCTGTGCCATCCAGCACAGATGACATTGGACTGGAGTATGCAGAGGGTCTCTTCACTGTCTGGGACCCACTTTATTCCTGCTTTCTTCACCAAGACAAGCAGTCATTGTGTACACAGGGTGATAATATAGAATGTAACTCAGTAAATCTCTATCCTGAGCACCCCCCAAAATAAAAGCATACTTTACCAAGATGGTGACCACAAAGTTTAATACTGATCTTTAAGTGTGTAGTGGAACTCCACACTCCTTGTTGTTCGCACACCATAGATAGGTCCTCAAGTTCACTCCACGCGAATAGCTTCAACTTCTAAAGGCTGCATGCATAGAAGCAAATATTGTAACGTAAATGCCCTCTCTAAAAGACAATCATAATTCAAATTGGCACCATAGAGAAGATCGGCAATCCAAAGTGGCAAATCAGATCACAACTACATGTACGTTTATCTCCTTGGTGTCTGTATGTTTGAGCACAAGGCGCTTTCTTTTGTTGAGGTCCTTGCACAGGTACCAAATTAATCCTGTAGGATACTGACTTGAGGGAATCCGAAAGAGTGTAAGATCTACGCACTAAGGGAAGGACTGTTTAATGAGTGCATTGCATTAACTCTGAGTATTTGGTCCCAACAAAGATAGCGCCCAATCTTAATTTTCAATTACCCACAGGGTCCAAACTTTACAGTGTATCATCTCTACACCTTACATATGGTCTTTTTTTTATATAAGTGAAATTGCCTTCCCCTCCATGGGGTCTGTCAGGAGCCTATTCTCCAGGGGGGATGCCTCAACTAGGTCCTAGCCCTCTCTAATATGTCTCCGTACTGCATGGCCAAACTGCAGATATCGCAACCGTTCGAGTATGTGCTAGTAGTGTCCGGGATTTTTTCACCCCATATATTAACAAGAGGTAACCCTTAGTCCCCATATAAAACATGTCAACTCTGCAGGCTGGTTCAGAGCAGTACCCAAAGACACAATTGTTTACTGTAACCAGTTGGGAGGCCCAATAATACAGTCTTACATCTAGGACTGCCAGTCCCCCTTCATAGACAACCCTTTGTAGCTTGTGCAGCGATATGCGCGAAGCCTCCCCCTCCCGCTCCACAACAGGGATCGTACCTCAGCCTCAATGGACCTGAAGAATGACGTCGATATTTGATATGGAGCATTTTGTAGAACGTATACTAGTCGTGGGAGTGACATAATTTTAAATAGAGCCACTCGACCCATCAATGTCAAGGGCAGCGATCTCCATCGCTGGGCATCTTTCCTAAACCTATCCAGCTGGGGTAGCAAGTTGCACGCATAAAATGTCTGGGAGTTCCTTGTTATATTTATTACCAGGTATTTGAACCCTTCCATTTCTAATGGATCCTCACACCTAGATGTTAATCTGGGGGGGCCCCTGCCACTGAAAATAGAACGGACTTACCCCAGTTAATTCGGTATCCAGAAAGGGCAAATAGAATGAGAGCTAGAGGGCAGCCTTGTCTCCTCCCTTTTCATAATGGAACCTCGCGGGAAACAGTTAAGTTCACCCACACCCTCGCCAATCGCTGTTCGCATAGCAACTTTATCCAGCCAATAAACCTAGGTCCAAACCTCATATGACTCAACACCGCCCACAAGTAGTTCCACTCTACACTATCAAAGACCACCCTTGCATCCAGGGACAGGCGGGCCCCTGGAGTTGAGGAGGCAGACTCCGTTACATGCAGGATCCCAAATAGTCTATGTAGGTTGAGTCTGGTCCCTCAGTGGGGCATAAAGCTTGATTGGTCTGTGAGTATCAGGGAGGAGATCACTGTAGTCAGTTTCTGGTCCAGAGCTTTCGCTCACACCTTCATCTCAAAGTTCAGAAGCAAAATCTGTTGATACGACCTGCACTTTGTTGAGGGCTTGCCTTCCTTAGGAATCACTAGTTTGCTGATCCTGCAGCAATGCCCCTATCTGTTTGGCTTCTTGAAAAATTGTGAGGAGATGAGGCCCCGTCATGACGAGTATAGCTTAATACAGATTCAGGGGGAGGCCATTTGGTCCTGCTGCCTTCCCCAAGTGCAAGGCTCTTTCAGTATCCGTGATCTCCTCTAGTGTCAAGTTGCCCTCCAGCCTATCCTTGTCCGCTTCGGGCAGGACCGTTAGCATAATGTGTCGAACAAAAAAAAGTCAAGTCAGTCTGACTCCGTATGTTCCAGAGTGGACGTGTGTAGGAAAATAGGATCTGCTTCTTATGGTTACTCCCACTTGTTGCTTGATATGATGCTGTTTTTGACTAGTCTGATTGGATCCTGCTGATCAGGACCCCAGTCTGTATGCTTTCTCCTTAAACTGTAATGTTATGTACTTAGGTACACTCCAGATTGGATACTGGGGTACCCTTGTCAGTCCCTAGTATATGGTACATATGTACCCAGGGCATAGGTACCCCCGAAGCCTCCCATGGGCTGAAACATGTATTATGCCACCCATGCAAAATTGAACTACAGGCCTGCCATTGCAGCCTGTGTAAGTTAGTGCATGCACCACTTACTAAAGATATAGGTTTACTATATCTAAGGGTCACTGCACTCAAAACCTATACGTCACCCCTATTGCAGGTCTTTACACTCCTGAGGGCAGGGTCCTTGGTTCTACCCTGCAGCCTACTGAGTCCATTTTCCTGGGTTGTCAGTGAAGCAGCCATATACTAGTATAAGGGGCATTATGCGACCACGGGATGACCATCTCAAAACGGCTGCAACAAACCCTATTGTGTTTGGTGTCAAACATGTTGGAATCATAGCCCCATGATTCTACCCACCAGGAGGCCCTTCAGGACTTTTGGTGTTTCCGGTACAAGCCTTCTAGCTCCGGACAGCACAAAATGGTTGCTTCCGACCAAAGACACATTTCTGCCCTCCTGCTGCTGAGCCATGCTCGAGCAAGGGAAGGCAGGACAATAGGCATCCTGCTACAAGGAGGTGTGACCACCTCCCAGACAGGATTTAGTATATTAGGGCTGGGTGGGTGCACTTGCCAGTGCCTGAAAGTCTACATGAGGAGCACATTTGGTATCCCTGTGCATAGTCCAGTTTAAACCAGTCTTGGGAGTTTTTGGCTCCTGCTCTGGCGTGAAACTGGATAAAGGACATGGGAGTAACCGCCCCCCTGCCCAGACCCTTCCCTGGGAGGGTCCCCATAATCTCTCCAAACCTCTCCTGTGGGTACTTAAGGGCTTACCTAGTTTTAGGACCTTGGATTCATTGTGGACAAGATTCAGAACTGTAACCACTGTACTTCAACCGTCTGGGCACTCTGGACATCGATTGGGCCTGACTTTGTCTCCCTCTCGGTCTGCTGCAGTTTCTGTGCCTGTGCACCATGCATGATCCGTGCAGGACCTGTGGAGCATCCAAGACACCTGAAGATAATCTCCCTTGGAGTTAAGGAGTCTCTTCCCTGCATTTGCAGGCACCGCAACACTGCTGACCGGTCTGCTGATCCCGAGGTCCTACAGACACTGTAACACAGGAGATGTGTCCCTATATACCCCGAGGTCTGAGCTGCCCTCTCACTCCGTTTGAGGCCAGGATCGATTGTGGGGGCTTCAATACCCGAACCTCTTTGTACAGCATACGTTTGCAAGTGCAAGTGCTTGTTGGTAATACTACAACAGGTGCATTGGGCTCTGAGTAGCCTTAACCTCTGGCAACTTCTCCTGCAAAGATCTTTAACCACCTTGCATCGAGTGCTTCGTGGCTTGTTGTTTTGTGAAGCTGTTTGAGGTCCTCTGACGACTCCTGTGCCTCTGGCCTATGGGCCCAATTGAGGGTCAACTTTGATTTCCTTGGGCTACCCTGATTGCTTGGGGCCTGCCCTGACTTCCTGTGTGTGGTGAGTCTCCTGGACCTTGCTGGTCTAATCTGTACAATTCCTTGACCTCCTGCATGGGTTGACTTTGCCAAAGCTTGTTGGTGCTCCGACTGGACACTGACCCCTCAGCACTCGACATCCTTTGTGGGATTGCTCACACCCAGCTCCTAGTTATCCTCGACATCGTCTGGTCCCCGCAGCTGTAGAGTCAAGGTCACCATCAACTATCCTGAAGCACCTGATATCGGTGGGAATTTGTCTACCGAGCCCCATGTCACTCTCAAGTGACCCAGACTCTGTCCCCTCTGCTTTCAGGTACTCCTCAGCAAGAATCCATGTTTGGATTCCAATAGACCTTTTCTCCTCTTCCAGCAGCAGCACTTTCTCGAAGTCCTCCATTGGGTTCGATTGCGGTTTACGACACCACTTCACACCTATGCACCCAGCTTCCCTGGGATAGGTAATTTGGGTACTTAGGTATGCACGGGTGGGACCTTAAACTTTAAAATTCCAACTGCGACTTGCACATAGACTTGTATGGAGCATGTGGTCGTGTTCTCACACTGCACACTCACTCCGTTGGGTCCCTATCCACTCACCTCTGGTGCTGCCTTGGGGTCCCAGCAATTCTACGTCCTCTCTACATTGTCCTGACTTGAGCATTGGTTCTTATACCACTTTCTTAGTATATGGTTTGGTCGCCCCCTGGGGCCCACTGTGTATTAGTGCTATTTACTGTGATTTCTTTGCTAAAGTATTGTGTACTTTGTGTCCATCTCCATGTGGGAGATACTGTAACATACTAGATAGTGTTATATAATACATACATATTTTTATAACTACTGTGTGGTTCTCCTTTCATTTAATCTATACTATGAGATTGCAATCTGGTAAAGCAAACTGCTTTACACTCCTTCAAGACTTAGCCTGAAGGCTTCTCTCCACAGCTACCACTTGGATAGCTTTCTAAGGGTTCTGGGACCTCTTAAATCACCATAAGGGTTGTCTGGACTGGTGCAAGGTACCCACTTACATTAGAGGACATCATATACCAGGCCAGCTTCTCACAACGTGTATAAGCTTTCATAGTATTCTGCGAACGACTCCTTGAACTCCTGTCCGGTCACATGTCTTACTCCCCTTTCATCCACTATTTCTGGGACCCATTTCATTGCTGCCTCACGCCTGTCCAACCACGCTAATAGTTTACTAGCCTTATCTCCGACTTAATAAATCCTTTAATGTGGGCTTTTGGCTAATGCCCTTGCCTCCTCTTCCAGCAAATCCCTCAGTCCTTCTGTCACAGGCAGAAGTGGTGAACCAACTCCCCTGGTGTTCGCTCTTGCCTTTCCACCTGAACCTCCAGGTTCAAATCTCTTTCTCGAGGGACACACTTCTCAGTTTCTGTTCTTTCCTGGAGGCCCCTATCCTTTCCTGGGCATGGCCCTGTAATACTGTTTTAAATAATCCCATATTTTCAGCAAAAAAGTGATTGGTACACTTCCTAATACTTTCCCTAAATTGAGGATCACGTAAATACCATGGGTCAATCTGCGGAGGGAGTACATTGTCTCTTGGGGGCCCTCCAACGCAGCTGCCACTGTGGAATGATCAGATATTCCTCAGACCACATGCTTGGCCTTCTTAAATTGGCCCACAGCCTGTTCATGAGTAAATAAGTAGTCTAGGCGTGAGGCTGCCATGTGCTGTGGACAAGTGAGTGTACTGTCTAAGATTGGGATGTTGCTAACGCCATATGTCACTAAGTCCCATTGTCCTAAGGAAATTTACCAGCCCCCCAGCCCTCCTTCCTGTGAACACCTCACCTAGGACATCCACTTCTACTGATATCACATCATTCATGTTCCCCCTAGTATTAAACTACCCAGAGGGAGCTCCAGCAAAAGAGAACCCAGGTCATTCAGCCTTGGGGCATGTAATCTTGGTGGCACATACACTGAACACAGGTTAATGGTCTGGCCCTCCCACTCACCAGTCAGTGCCACATATCTGCCCAGAGGGTCTGTCCATAGCTTCCCAGGTGTGGGCACAAAGGGGAACGCTTTCGCGCATAGCACTCCCACCCCGTGGAGCCTGTGGTGTATCCTGAATGCACCAACAGAGTGTATCCATACCTATCTAGGGCCTTATATTGATTTCCTCTTTGGTGTATTTCCTGTAAAAGTATAATGTCAGGGGTATGTGTTCTAATAAATTGCAAAGCTACCATTTGTTTCACCTTACCATTAGGGCCAGTCAGGTTCCAGGACCAAACCGTCAATAACTTCCTAGAGATGTTAGACATTAATGCTGAAGTCTAGACTTCCCCCTTGTACGGATGCTTGTGACTGTAGGGGAGGAATATCCCCATCACCCTCTTCTCCCCTCCCAGTTCTGGTCTCTCTTGTCATTCCTTGTGTCATCACTGCAGTATCTGCAAACAGAAAATATAGAACTCTCCCAGTCCCCCCACCTCTTCCCTCCCTGCTACCCTGCTGATCTGGATGCCACATCCCCAACTACTCAGCCTGCAGAGTGCCTGTCTCCCATTAACTAACATTACTAAACTATAGTTGGGGTAGGCTCATCCCGCCTAAAAAGGTTTTGCTTGATTCTTTCATTCCCTTCCAAGCCCCCCTTCAGAATAACTTCTCTTCCTGTCCCATAAGTGCACCTCTTGACTGACAGTTCAGGATCGTTGTGCATAGTGTCCCGGACCTGGCACCCCCATTATGACTCTCCCTGGTGTCCGTTATCTGTCCCACTCACTCTTAAATCTCCGGCAGCTCCACCTCTTTACTTCCCTGGAGCCCCTTCATCCCTTTGTGGGTTTCCCTCCTGTGCTCCAGAGGTCTGTTGGCTTTGTGGGGGTGTGTTGTCTTTGCCGCTTCTGCTTGCCCCCGCTTGCGATCCATACCCCTGTCTCTGTTTTGGCTGACCGTGCACCAGCCCTCCAGCCACTCCCAAGCCTCTTCTGGAGAACCAAAGTCTTTCCCTCCGCTATATCCCTGAGCTTTGCTGGAAACATCATCATGTATTTTATATTTCTCTCTCTTAGTTCCTCTTTTATAGGCTCAAAGCTTCTCCTTTGTGGTTGCACTTGCAAAGTGAAAGTCTGTAAAAAATCTAACTAGAGTGTTCTCATAATGGATGCCCCCTTCACTCTAGCCACCTGAAGAATTGTGTCTCTGTTGCGGTAACTGAAAAGTCTTGCAATGATCGTCTGGGGCGGGGCCCCTAGTTTGGGGGGACATCAGGGCCCTGTGTCCTCTTTCTATGGAGAAAAACTTTTGACAGTCTTTTGGGCTGTAGTTTGTTCATTATAAAGTACTCCAGGAATAGGTCGATACTGGGACCTTTGACCCCTTCCGGGACCCCAACCTACCCTTATGTTGTTTCTCCTTGCTCTTCCCTCCTGATCTTCAAGCCTCGCGGCCATATGCGAGTCCTGCTGCGTCAGTGTGAGGACCTAGGATTCCAAACGATGTGTCGTCGACTGGAGTAGGGTAATGTGACTTTCAGCCGTGGAGACTTTCTCACTCAGTTTGGAGAGGCCCACTGAAATCAGCGTGACCTCTATTGATACAGAGTCTATTTGGGTTCAATTGAGCCCTTAACATCTCTGATTGCTGCCATTATTGCTGTCAAGGAGGGTTCCTTTGCTACTCCTTCCTCCACGTGTTTTTCAGGTTTGGGATGGCATATTTGTCCATCTTGTTGGCCTGGGGAAGGCCTACGCCCTTCAGCTTCACCCTCACCTCATTGGTTTCCACCACTCCTTCCGCAATACCATTCTTAGGGCCAGAACCACCCTTCCCCAGGCCCGCTCCATGTCTGGGTATTGTTCCGGTGTCCCCGCTGCCTCGCCCACCTGTCAATTGTTTGCTGTTGGGGTATCTATAATGCTCGCTGTCACCTAGCCCTGTCTGATCTGCGATACAGTTTATTTATGTTGCCTCCTTACTGGCACAGGGATATGCCCCTTCCTCGCATCCTTGCCCGTTGGTTGTACATGGTGTTGGCATAATTATCACAGAAGCAAGCCAAGTATAGGGAGTGGGTAGATAGTGCTGTCTGGTTCACCTCCGTCTTTGGTCTTCCCTTTGTTTGTGGCGTTGGCCATGTCGATCTCACATGCAGCTCCCCCCCCCCCCGGGCTCCACTCCCGGTTGCCCAGGATATTTAGGCTCGAGAACTTTTCAGGCCAAAACAGGGAGCTAGCTAACGCTGCCACTCCTTCCTATTCGTGGCCGTCTGTGTGCCATTAGGTGTGACATGAGCAACATGTCGGGTCAGGCCACCCTGGCCAATCTCGCCTCCCGGGAGTGCAACCCCTTCACTGGCACTTCACTGCTGCCAGCCGCCTCCCTGTCCAGACACCACAAATTCCCTCGGCGGTCGGGCCTCTCTGCCCATCACTGACTGACTACGCCACAGCATCTCCAGTCGCAGACCCGGCCGCCCCGGGACTCCGTACTCTTTGGATTGCACCGGGCAAGAGTATGGGGAGCAGAGATGGATAGCCCCCACACCCCCTCAGAACTTCATTGATAGGATGATGTCCAGTAGGGACCTGGATACTGACAGATTTGCAAGCTTTGTCAGGAGCTCCCTTAGGTTGCGGCCATTTTCGTCCACGGTCAAGCCACTCCCCCCCCCCCATGTTCACTCTTATGCATTTCAATTTCATGACTAGCTACCAAACAGCTGTGAAGAAATTCTCTTCTGCATCCACAAAGGTTTTGGTCCACGGACAATCCATTCATGTTGGCTCAATTGTTTAGAAGCTGGTGGGGGGATTAGAGGGGAGAGCCCTTGGTACTTTGTTTTCTGTTGCTACCATGCAATTCCTATTTCAGATAAGCGTGGAAGGTTTGGGATGTGGCGGAACTCTCAGCTTATATCTGTTTTGTACTGTCTTTTCTTTTCCTACTTATTCCTCTATTTCTTTTTTCTTTACACTTTACACAAATGACAGTCTCTCCTCTGTGTTATTTGTTGGTTTTTAGAAGGAGTTTTTAGAAGGAGTGGCACAAGTGATAAAACATGTGACCGTCCCTTGGCCATATATCATATTTTTTACTTTCAGCCAGTGAGTATTACTTTTTTTTGTTGAAGTAGCTCATAACTAGCCAAAAGAGTGATTGTATAGAATTGGTGGCACTAAATGTTGAAGATATTAACATTCTTGTGAAGAAAAGAAAAATCTCAGAATTCCAATACAAATTTAAGGGGGTCATTATATTTGGCCAAGAAGCATTAGTTAAAACAAAAGAGTTATTCTCCCTTTATGGGTTGGGTAAGTGATATAATCTGTGAACGTCGACCAAACAAATGCATTATAACTATGTTAGCAAAACAATCAAAAATTTGAATATTAGAAACTCCTACAGATAAAGAAGGGAGATGGGTATTTAACAAGCTTTCAAAATATGGGAAGGAAATGTATACACCTAACATATATGCTCCAGTTAATAGTACAACGTTTTGGCAGCCACTTATTGACTTTTTAGGTCATTAAGTGGGTTTAATCTTCCACTATATGTAACCCTGGATTGTCTTTCCAGGTTTAAATCCTGCCTGACTCCATCACATAAAATAATTAGAAGAATCTGTGACAAATACATACTCAAGGATGCTCGGAGGCTTCAGCCCCCTTTTTAATTTTTTTTTTATTGAACCATTTATGTTTTTATACAAGCAAGTAAAAGAAACAAAGCAATACATTGTGCTATAATACGCAGCAAAAGAATCGAAACATTTGGGCGTTAGCAGATAATACAACATATAGAATTCATAATTGGATATAATCCAAAACCTCAGTAATATTCCTAAATATTGTTACTCTTTATACCATCCATCAACGGTGTCCATATTTTCGGTCCCATACTCTTTTTTTCCTCCCCTTAGTCCTATATATCGCCAGCTCAAGGTTACATTTAGCTAGTAATCCCGCTCGTCAGGTCTCAAAGGCGAGGGTGGAAGTACTGATCCATACACACATAATGCAAGATGGGGTAACCGCTATACAAATAAATAAGAATTGTTTTCTTTCTACAGGCATTACTTCGGATGTTACCCCGATCAAAACTAATTCCCCCGTAATGGAGACTTCCGAGTGCAGGACTATAGTCAAAAAAATTTAAATAGAAGAAAACAATCCCTTCAGTTTTGAGCATGAGAAAAACATATATGTTGCATCTGCAGTAACTTCCCCACATCTACTAAACGATGTTCCCACCAAAGTCTGCCATTTTGAAATCTTACTGGGCGTATAATAGAGATCAAATATTGTCATGTAATGTTGTGATCTAGAGCGCCCAGTAATTAAAATATCATTGGCTAATTTGATGATTCCTCTAAATTAACTGATTCCGAATTCCAATTTTGCGGCCCATTTTCCTTGAGCTGTCTCCAAATCGTCAGGACAGGTTTCTAACAGCAATTTATAATACAAGCCAATTGGCGTTTTCTTATATAGGCTATCCATAATAGGTATTCTATCTAAAGGTGATTTTAATTTACTAATGTAGCTGTGAATTTTCAGGTACTTAAAGTAGTCAGAGCCAGGTAAATTAAATTTATCCTGTAGAGCCACAAAAGATAAGAGAGACCCATTAGATATTATATCACCGAGCCAGCAAATACCCTTCAAGCGCCATCTAGACATCACATTATTTTGCCATATCGATGGCAAGATGTGTGAAGCATCAAAAGGTGTATACAATGTTATATTCGGGATTCCTATTTGGTGTTTGATTAATCTCCATACCATGTAAGCTGATCTTAAAACCTTGAATGAATCTCGTCTTTTTAAAATAACTAGGCTCAATTATTTTTGTTAAACCTGCTCTGCACTCCTTTCCCATAGCAAATTCAGAAATAGAAGGAGAACGACACGGAGCTAGTCTAGCTTTGTCACCAATCACTAATGGACCAATATACTGTAGAACAGCAGCCAAATAATAATACAGAAAATGGGGAATCCCCCAACCTCCTCTTTCTTTATGTAGAATCATTTTTTTATACGCTCGTCTGTGTCGTTTATAGCTCCATAAGAATCTAGTTGACATTCTCTCTAGTTCTTTAAAACAGCTAGGAGGGAATTCTAAGGGTATAGCGCGAAACATGTATACAAACTTAGGGAGGACCACCATTTTTAATATATTTGCCCGACCAGTTAATGAAAAATGAAGGTGGTCTATTCTTTCCAACATTGAGTTAGTTTTTTTTAGGACTGCCTTAAAGTTTGTAGTCGGAATATCAGACAATGGGGTGCCAATCTTGATACCTAAATAAGTAGCCTCTGCCACCGTTTTAAAGTGTGTGGGAGGCAAAGAATCTTCTTCTACATATAATATTTGAGTTTTAGAAATATTCAATTTATAGCCAGAGAAGGAGCCAAATTTAGATGCCAAATCTTCTATAACTGGAGTTGTTTTCTGAATGTTTGTTGTGACTACTACGATATCGTCTGCATATGCCAATGCTCTATAGTTCACCCGAGACATTTTAACAGGTTCTATATCTTTAGCAGAATTCAATTTATTTAAAAAAAGTCAATATAAAGGGCAAATAAAAGCAGGGAACATGGGCACCCTTGTCGGGTTCCTCTAGATATCGAAAGAGGGACAGATTCATGTCCTGCGATTTTAATGGATGCGGTTGGCATAATATATAAAGCTTTCAGAGCCTGCAACATTTTTGGTCCAAAGCCCTTCTGGCTCACCACATCCCATAAATACGACCATGTTACCCTGTCGAATGCCTTTTCGGCATCCAACAGGGTTATTCCCATGGGCGTCTCTGTCGCCTGGGCCCAATCCATAACAGCGATAAGGTGCTGAATATGATCTATGGTGTCCCTATTAGGGATAAAGCCATGTTGAAAGTTTGAGACTGTGGAAGATATTATATATTAGATATTTTGGTGGCCAGGATCTTCGAATAGACCTTACTATTGGCATGTATTAAAGAAATCGGCCTATAGGAGGACGGTGAGGTAGATGGTTTATCTTTTTTCAGGAAGGCCATAATAATAGAGCGTCTCCATGACCCTGGCGGTCTTCCTTTCTGTGCTTCTAGAAGTGTCAAAATAAGAAACCCCTGCATGTTCTTCTAAACTGAAGGTAACACAAAAAAAGAAAGAAAAAGACATCTCCCTTCAAAGAAAGAAAGTATATATCAACATCATCATCTTTTAGTTCAGTTAGTTCACTTCAGTTGTGCAGTTATTACAGCGAAGCCAAAAATTCCTTAGCCCTGTTCTCGAAGGAAAGAAATTGAGTTTTCTCCTTATGTACAATCTTAAGCTTGGCAGGATTAAGCAAAAACGCCTGTGCTCCTTTTGCCTGGAAGAGGGATATAATCTGCCGCAGGTGCCATCTCTGCTGTACTGTCACTTGACAATAGTCAGGTCTTACGAAAAATTCTGTACCTTTCCCCTTCCGTTTCGGTCAGGTCTGGCTAAATCGTAGAGCGCCTCTCTTGCGAGGAATTTGTTCAAACATATCAGAATTGCCCTCGGTTTTACATTCGCAATCCCTCTAGAGTCTTTCATATGAAAAGGAAATCGATGTGCCCTTTGGACTTCTATATCCCACTGCCACTGGGTTAACTCGGGGAAGGCTTCTGTAAAAAGATCTATAATAAACTGGCAAATGTTTTTCCCTCACTTCCCTCCGGTATACCCAGGACCCATAGATTATTCCGTCTTGACCTATTCTCTAGGTCAACAAGTTTCCAGTCAATATCGTCGCGTAAGGACAGTAAGCTAGTAATCTGCGTTTTCTGTTAGGTCATTGCGTCTTCCATCGATGAGATTCTTTCTTCGGCCTCCACTACTCTAGACGCAAGCTCATTACAGGTTTTAGCAACTCTTTGAACTGTGTTTTGGAGTCTCCGCACTGCTCCTTGAGTTCTTAGGTTCTCAGCTTTAGTATCCTCACGGTGCTACAGCATGACTTGGTAGATAGTTTCAAGCGTGATGTCAGAACCTGGATGCATCTCCTTCATATTCTTAGTGGCTCCCTCCGACTGATTCACAATTGGTGACCCCTCATTTTCTACAGTACCAATAACTGTTGGAGGAGATTGGGAGTGCGCAATCTTGCGGACTGTGCCTTCCTCAGGAGGCCATTCCTCCATCCTTGCTGGTGTCTCATGCCCCTCCTCGTCCTCCTCTTCATATATAGAGACTGCCATACCAGTAGTACTGTCCACGGTCCTATCATCTCTCCAGTCATCTTCACCCTCCAAACTCTCCATTTCTAAAGCGTTAGAGAGGTCTGACATTGAATAAAATTTGCCTGCGGAGTCAACAGAGACGGTATCTAAAGAGCATTCTGGTACAACTCCTATCGTTACTATATTTCCTGTATTTCCTGGCAGAGTTATCTACTCCTCATATTCGCCATGCAAATTACCAGCCTGAGGCGCTGAGTTAACCTGTACCTGATCCACATGTATAGCTTCTATTACTAAGTGTTAATATTTGCATCATTTAAACATTTCTTTGATATTACTTGCGTTTGTTGCTTACCTTTAGGTAAGTTCTTGTTGTTAAACATTCCCGGAATTTTCAGAATTGCCCCTTCTGTTGGTCCACTTTTTACGAAGTTTGTCTCAGGTGTAATTATAGTGGTATTGGTCTCCATTACAGATCCAGTATTCGTGGGGAATGTATCAGTCTCCTGCTCGAGAATGTTCTCCTCTTGACTCCTTGTATCAGTTATAATCTCATTTACAGCTGCTGCTGCTCGGGTATGTGGTCTGCTCATTTTATTTAGTGCATTTGTATTAATGCTTTTCGGTGGCATCTTTACGTCTCCTGTCTCACATTGTTTGCTCTGCTGGCTCACAGCCGTACCGCCATGAACATTAGCCCTTTTGCCGAGAGAGCGCTTGGCATTTACACACAATGCCGCCTTCTTCTCCTCTGAGCCAGCACAACTGAACGCCGCCCTGCTCGCTGCTTCACTAAGCACACCTGCGGGATTCCGAGCGATGAGGCGGCATCGGGAGCAACTACACCACCCGTAGCAGCGAAGCTGTCGAGAAAGTGGTTGGGGAAGCTGCCAGTAAAGACAAATCCAATCTCCGATTATTCCACAGCGGAGAAAACATCAATCCAAAAAAACGGCACTCGCCGTTAGGGAGAAAGGGTCCGATCAGAGGTGAGGCACATCACGAACTGCTCACACGGATGCGCGCGCATCCGCCATCTTGCCTACCTCTTGACCCGGAGGCTTCAGCCCCCTAATGAAATAGATTATACATTATTTTCCTACTCACATCAGACACATTCTGGACTTCATCACCTGTTAATCTCAGATAACCTAGCCAGTTCAATTCTCAAAACATCAATCAAACCCAAAACAGTCTCCGGTCATTCTGCTATGACACTATCGATTTGAATATGACTAAATAAGAAGACAAAACCTGCCGTCTACATCCGAAGATTCTGCAGGACCCATTACACTGTAGATTATTACAAGGAACAATAGAAACCCCAAAAAGGTCTACAAGCACCAATTATCCTTGAAGGCAATAATTAGAGGAATAGTGATAAGTATTTGTGTTAAATAAATAAAGTGGCAAATGAGAAACTGAAGTCTTTAGAACTAGACATAAAACAACAGCGCTACAAACTAGATTAGAAAATGGCAATAACATTGTAGAGTTGCTGAATGGTAAAAATATTATTATGGAGTCCTAACTAAACACAACTCTATCTGGCAAAGTTAATGTAATAAAGCATGCAAAAAACTAGCAAGATCCCTAAAATGTAAACAGGGTAATAATCTGGTTCTAACAATTAGGGACAAAGAAGGTAACTTTCACAAATTATGATTTCTACATGCTCATTTTGATACTAATAAAACAATTGACACTAAGCAAGCGATAAGCTTTCTGAATAAAAAACGTAATCAAACTATGTGAGTCACAAAATGTTTTCCTGAACAGCGAAATTATGAAAATAAAATTGGATAATTAAGGAACAGAAGGAGGTGAATCCATTTGACCCTGATGGGTTGATAGTACAATTTTCTAAAACGATTTTGGAGGATCTGAAAGACCCATTGTTGAACCTTTTTGAAGAATAAATATTGACAGTGGAGATTACAGGGATGATGGCTGCAGCAATAATAACACTTCTACTTCGCAAATTGGTTCACATCAAGCAGAGTTTATGAGGGGACAGTTAGCGAGCAACAATATAAGGATTCTATCTAATACCCTAGAAATAGGTAAACCTAAGAAGTCCCCAGTGTTGGTGATAAAACTTGACACCAAAAGGATTTAAATAAAGTGGAATGGTAATTTCTTCAAAATGTGCTTAAATATCTAACCTGGAGATAAGTTCATAAGGATGACGATGGCACTTTACTTCTAACCTAAGGTGAAAGTTAGTGTTGGAGACACACTGTGTGATTTCTTCAATTTTAACCAGGGCACTAGACAGGGATGCCATCCATCACCAACCTTGTGCTTGCTTGCTATTCAACTACTCCTGGCTACTATAAACCACAACTCGAAGATCACAGGATGTCAAATAAAGAATAACAATTTCAATACAACTGCATATGCTGATAATATTTTGGTTGCGACAGAACAAGCAGAAACAGACATCCCTGCCCTTATGGAAACCACTGATAAATATGCTAGAGTATCTGGATACTCAATTAATAAAGACAAAGCTGAAGCCTGCTACCTCAATGTTTTATGTAACAGTTTCATACTGAAAGATTCAGGTCTATTATAACAAAAAGATTATCTTAGGCCTTGAGTTTAATACTGATATCCAAGATTCCTTGACTCACAATGAGAAGTTAGTGAGCACAAAACTCTCTAAAATTATTTAATCATGGTCCCAAAAATTCCTCACTTGTTGGGGCAAGCTAGAATCAGTAAATAACGTCATGATCCCTATTGTGAATTATCTATCAAGTATTTAACCCATCAAATGTTCAGAAGACTTGTTTAGCATATCTATTAAATTAGTGACACATTTCTCTGGAATGGGAAAAAGCATGTATCTCAATAAAAAATATGACTTCCTAAAAAATTAGGTGGTGTCAAATTGGCAGATTTTAGGAAATTTCAGAAGGCCTTTCTATGTAGTCAGCAAATCCATTTGTTCCAGACTGAAAAGAAATGTAACACTTTTTGGATTAAGAGAAATTATTAATGGGTGATTTCTCTCTAATGTCCTCACTCATTGTAAACAAAGACACCCCATTCTACAAAATGAAATAATCATATGAAACAGAAAGACATTATAAAAATTGGATTCCAAATTATCGGATGTGATGTTTAAATATTCTAACATGACCTCATTAGGGTTAAACAAGAAGATTAAAGTGGAAAAGATTGTTCCAATGCAAGAGGAGTGATGTAAGAAAGGAGTATTATAGATTAGAGATCTGCATACCAGGAAAGACATTAAGGGCCAGATGTACGAAAATTTTGCAACTCGCAAATGACTTGCAAATTGATTTGAGAATGCAAAAATGGCATATCACAATGTAAGAAAGCTGTTTGGAAAC
This sequence comes from Lissotriton vulgaris, assembly GCF_964263255.1. NCBI lineage: Eukaryota > Metazoa > Chordata > Amphibia > Caudata > Salamandridae > Lissotriton > Lissotriton vulgaris. The sequence goes on from NC_141691.1 coordinate 1,478,182,706, forward strand.
CATAAATAGCAATGTGACTGGTTTGTGAGTTGGTAACAATAGCGCTCGGTAATTGTGACTCACAAATATTGAAATGCAAATAGCATTTTACGAACTGAATATTAGAGACAGTCGTAAATAGCAACTTGTCTCAAAAGCAGCCATCTGCACATCAATTTACCACTCATTCAAATCTAGTGGCAACTGGGAGCAAAGTACAGAAGCTGACCCAAAATGCATCAGACCTGTCCACAATGGCTGTCCAGTATGTGATAGCAAGGATGATGCCATTACTGGTTGCTCAGCAGTGGAGGAGGCGTAGACAAGAAAGATTTTCCCCACCAGGCTGACCCATTTCCCACAAACAGAAGAAGAGATTTATGACCAATGCAGGCTAAGTAGCAATGTAATTCTGGTGATTATACCCCTTTTAAAGCCACATTTAGAAAGCGGTACCTTGTGCAGCAATTCTATACCCATCCATGTTCAGGTGTTGTGCTCGTTACACCTATTACCCACTGGAAGTTTCCAGGATGTGATAGCTGTTGCAGGATGTCCAAACATATTTGTAATTGCCCAAAGCACACAAAATGTACGTTGTCTCACACTTATGTATGTGTTTCAGGTGACAGTGCATGTGTCCTATGTTCCTGGATTGTATATACTTGGTGCTAGTGCATGCACAACCAAACATTTATTCTCCTGTTGTGATCAAGGTGTCCCGTGCCTCCTGGGTATCACTACCTGAACCCGAGTAAATCAAATTGCAATTGGCTGCATCCCAACTGATGTGAGGTATGTCCCCAGGGCACTAGTTTATTATCCTCTGTATGAGGTTAATCCGTTCAATCTCCAAAATGTAAATGAAATTAAAACAAATGTTTCACTGAAATTAATTTATTCTTTCTTCAATATCTTTCATTCTCAATTCAGTTCATTTGTATGAGTAGTTTCGGCACTACATGTCCCAGCATGCATTTCACTGGTCCCAATGCATTTTGGCAATTCAGGCCTTCATCTGGGGACAATCTGTAAATAATAATAAGAGCCTTTGCTCAATATACTAGACGGAAAGCACCTTTTGTAACCGCTTGTTACACTAATTAAGCAGAAAACAATATGTCATCTTACTTCGTTCTCTTAACATAATGTGACCGAAAACATCAAACTTGTGAGTGATATATCAACCAAAAGGCCAAATGTGATAGCGTATCTATTTCATGAGGTGTTTAAAAAAAACTGTACTGGTGTGTGTTCAAAGTGCCTTGTGGAGACCGTGTCTCGCTGTTCATTAATTTGTGAGCATATCTTTAACGCCGTGATTATATTAGCTCAAGGTGACGAGCTTGCTGTGCTCTGTTAAGAGTTTGCTGTGCGCTCTTACAAATTCTATATCAGGACCGGAGGCTTCTGATTATGTTTACTCTATTTCTTTACTGCAAACACAGCAGCCAATGAAAGTAAAACTACATAAGTAAAAAACATCAATACCCATGAGGCTTTGAACCACGCCTCCTTTATCACAGCCAATCACTGTATCATAAAGTATACAACCGGCTTCTTCTTTCTTTGCTGCTCCACAGCCCAGATGATTGCCTCTCTACCTTGTATACTTTGCTCTGTTACTGTAATTTGCTAAGCTTGGCTGTGTACTTGATACGCGTTTTATTGCTTTAATTGGTATTGCTGCACATGATTGTGGTGCTTTTTCTTACTTGTGGGGACTTGTCTTGTGCCTAACGCGCGTTTTCTGCTGCTGCGCATCTTCAGGTTGCTCCGGTTTTGGAACGCAGCTCCTTCCTGCCCGCTCCGCTTCATTAGTCCTCCTTTTAAAGCGCGTGTTGTGCTTTAGGTTTCCCCCTTGCCCCACTATCGCTGCAGGCAGCATTGTCTGCCTTTTGATCGCGGTTCGCGATCCGGAGGGGTTTGGCCCCCCCGCTAGGAGTGGGACGCACGTCAGGGCCTTTGCGGGCACCCAGCGTGCGTCTCCAGGGCTGCACACGATTGTGGTGCTTTTTCTTACTTGTGGGGACTTGTCTTGTGCCTAACGCACGTTTTCTGCTGCTGCGCATCTTCAGGTTGCTCCGGTTTTGGAACGCAGCTCCTTCCTGCCCGCTCCGCTTCATTAGTCCTCCTTTTCAAGCGCGTGTTGTGCTTTAGGTTTCCCCCGTGCCCCGCTATCGCTGCAGGCAGCATTGTCTGCCTTTTGATCGCGGTTCGCGATCTGGAGGGGTTTGGCCCCCCCGCTAGGAGTGGGACGCACGTCGGGGCCTTCGCGGGCACCCAGCGTGCGTCTCCAGGGCTCGCGCACGTCTCTATGCGCGCACAGCCCTGCTATTTGCCGAACACGATGCTCTGCCCCGCGCTGAACAGGGGAGCATCACGCAGCAGGCCAGGAGCCAGTTTGGGCCTCTAAGTGCAGATAAGTCAACGATTTTGTTCCATAAACCCTCATCCGTGTTGCAGGCATTAACCCCTGCATTTCCAGGGCTCCTGGAAACCACATTTTTGGGTGCCCCTTTTTCTGCCTACAGATAGGGGTTTTTCTCCCTCCATTAGTCCTAGAATGGGGCTATATATACTTTGTTTGAGTGACTTTGGTATTGCTGGCTCCTGCGCCCCAGCATTACTCCCAACCGACGCCCTTTAATTACCGGGTTGATAATTGAGCTTCCCTCTGGGGATTTCTGATTGGAATTTTTAAATTCTACAAAGAGTATGGCAGAGTGCGAATTCTACCAGGAGGAGGTTGCTGCGTGCGAGGAACAGGGAGATGATGAGTACTATGAGGAAGAGTCCATGGAGGACATTATTGATAAAAAGCTGGATGCGAAGCTAGATAAGGCCCTTTCTTCTGCCCTGTTACCCCTAGCTAAGAAATTGGAACTATTGGTCCCTTCTACCCCTACCCCTTCCCTCCACTGGGTCTTCCTCGGCCCCGGGTGCCCCATTGGTTGAGCCTGCTGGTTCCTCTTGGCCTCATGGACACACATATTCTAAGTTATACAAGTCCAAAGAAAGCTCTAAAGATTGCGCTCCTGCCCCACCTCCACCGCAGTCCTCTCCTATCCCTGTTCTCAATACCACTACTGATACCGGCACGGACACGGATTCGTCCCATGAATCTAGACCTCGCAAGTGCGCTAAAAAGCGTAAGCACGCTTCCTCTCCTGTTCACCCTTCCCCTTTCATGTTCGATCCCTCAGACATAGCCCATCTTAGGTTCTCTGACTGGGCCCCTCCCCCTGTTCTAGCTGAATACATGCAAGCACATCTTCATAAGGGTTTTTATAAAGATGTTAGGGCTCGGCTGAAATCAGAATGCCCACGTCCAGACTTAGCTAACAAGTTGGCTCTGACTCCAGACATAGATTCTTCAATGACCACCTTCTTGAAAAAGTATAAAAAAGGACCCTAAGAAGGGGATTGATCGCGCCCTACGGGCGTGCCAAGAAAAGGTCCTCGACCTTTGTTGCCCTCTTGCAAAAATTCTAGAGTTGGCCCTCCAGGCACAAGAGACGGGGGCCGCTATTCACCCCAAGGTCCTGGCTGGATGGGCGCAAAGGGCGATTTGCATGTTAGGAAACGCTAACTTCGCTTTGGCTTCCGAATGGCGCAAGTCTGTTTTACTCAGGATTGACCCCCAATTGGTGGAATTAGCATCATCGGAACCAGGTCCTTTGGCAGAGGATCAACTGTTTGGCGACAAATTTGTGAAGGACATTGGCAAATTTGTGAGTACCTTCGATTCCCTGGATAAATCTCAGCTTCCCTCAAGAGAGTGCTCCAACAGGTCTCTGGTAGGCCCAGCCGTGGCAGAGGACGCTCGACCGGCCGCTACACGAACCCAAGTCCTCAGAGAGGTTTCGCCCCCAGACGTAGGGGTTACACCCAGGAGCGCCGAGCAGGCCGCCTTCTACCCCTCCAGATAGCATGGCTACAGGGGCCGCTTCAACCAGGGTGTCAACCGAGAATACAAAAACTTCAACTCACAGTCGTCTGGTAAGTCCTGTATGTCCGTAAATTCCCCTAGGGGGCAGGCTGTTGCACTTTGTGGTCATTTGGACGAATCTCACTTCAGATGTGTGGGTCCTTCAGACCGTTCAGGGCTACCAGATAGAACTGTTGGATTCTCTCTATCAGGTACTTCCCCCTCGTCCTCTCCTTTTTTCCCTTCAAGAACATATTTTTATAGACTCAGAACTAGAAGAGCTTTTGGCCAAACGGGCTATTGCCGTAGGACCCTTCATACCCGAAGGATTTTGCAGCAACATCTTTTTGGTTCAGAAGAAGAGCGGAGGCCAACACCTTTGTCTTGAACCTAAGAGATTTCAATCCTTATGTAGTCTACAGACACTTCAAGATGGAAGGCATCCATCTTTTGAGAGATCTCCTGCTGGAAAAAGATTGGATGGTCTGACTGGACCTGAAGGATTCTTATCTTACATTACCAGTTTGCCCCTTACATCAAAAATTCTTGCAATTTCAATGGAAAGGGCAATGGTACCGATATTGCACTCTTCCCTTCGGACTGTCTTCAGCTCTGTGGATATTCACCAAACTCCTGAGACCAGTGGTTTCCCGCCTTCAGGAAATGGGGGTGCGCCTCATTGTGTTCTTAGATGACATGTTAATTCTGGCTCAGGGCCAGACTCTTCTTCTCACTCCCTTGGAGTGGATGATGTCCCTGTTACAGAGTCTGGGTTTTATAATCAACATAAAGAAGTCAATGATGGTCCCGTGTCTGCAGATAGAATTTCTGGGATTCTTGATAGACTCTGTCTCTGCCCAACTCCTACTTCCTGTGAACAAGATCAAGTCCATAAAAAGAGAGATTAAATCCACCTTGTCCAAACGTTATGGCGAGAATTGTGGGCCTGTTGGCTTCCTCGATTCAAGCCATTTTCCCGGGTCCTTTACATTACCGGGCCCTTCAGAGACTCAAGATCTTTTACATCCAGAAGAAGTTTCACTAAGATCAACTCATTCCCTTATCTCTGGGGCTCAAGAGGAGCTTTGTTGGTGGCACATGACGGCCTGGAATTGAAAGGCAATCTTCGGCGCAGCCCCGGGCGTGGTTGTCGAATCAGATGCCAGTCGATGGGGATGGGGCACTCACTGTGGAGAATTTGCCACAGGCGGACGCTGGTCAGCAGACGAACTAAAGTTGCACATAAATTACCTTGAGTTACTGGCCGGCTCCTTCGCCTTCAGGTCAATCTCACCCTGAAGAGCAATTGTTACATCCTTCTCAGGATGGACAATGTTTCAGCGGTGAGATATATCAATCGATTAGGGGGCACGAGGTCCCTTTGTTGGTCAACATAGTAAAGGAGTTCTGGCACTTTTGCCTGGAAAACAAGATCACTGTCATAGAATATCTTCCGGGGAAGCTCAATCAGGTGGCAGACTGGAAATCCAGATTCCTCAGAGATTACAGCGATTGGAAACTTCACCCCACTCTGTTTGCTCAGATCATGGATATGCGAGGTCCATGCCTAATAGACCTGTTTGCCTCTCGCACCAATGCCCAACTTCCCCTGCTCTTCAGTTGGAGACCGGATCCGATGGCAATGGGAATGGACGCGTTCCTTCACCATTGGGGGCAGCAGAGGAACTTTGCCTTCCCTCTGGTTGCCTTGATTCCAAGAGTGGTGGCCTTTGTCCGTCGGCAGACGGCTTCAATAGTGTTGGTGACACCTTTGTGGAAGACTCAGTCGTGGTTTCCCACACTATTGGATCTTCTGTTTCAACTTCCGGTGTTCCCGACTCTTCTCCAGGACCCAGTGGGAGCATGCCATCCACTGGTCCTGCAGAACCAGCTAACGCTGATGGTGTGGACGCTCTCAGGAGACATGAGAGCATTGCAGGCCTTTCGCAGGCGGCTGCAAGCTTTATGCAGCAGGCTTGGGCTCCATCCACCCAAAAGCGATGTTAAGCTACCTGGAAGAGATGTTGCCTTCAACGGCAGGTGGATCCCGTGGGATGAGATGTGACTGAGATCTTAAACTTCCTTTCTGAATGTGCAGAATAAGGCCCTGCTTACAGATCAGTTAATAATTTCAGGTCTGCTATTTCAGCAGGTCATGATCATGTGGATGGTAAACCTGTGGGGATGCATCCTCTGGTTTGTAAATTGCTCAAAGGTGTTCGAGCTGCTAAGCCACCTCGTCCCAGGTACTCGACTTTATGGGATGTCTCCAAGGTACTTTACCTTCTGGAATCTTGGCCAAATAATACTGATCTGTCTTTGAAACAACTCTCTGCCAAACTTACCATGTTGTTATGCCTCATCTCCTGCCGGAGAGTGTCTGATGTACGAGCCTTAGATCTGAATGGTAGAATGTTCTCTCCACAGGGTGTCTCTTTCGTGATCACGAGACGGACGAAGACTATGTCACATTCAGTGGAGTATCCTTCTTTCCCTCATAATAACAAGTTATTTGTCTTACTATGTTTAAAATGTTATGAAGAGCGTACTATTGCACACAGGTCTGATCCATTGGGTCAGTTGTTAATTTCAGTCTAAAAGCCTTTCAAGCCAGTCTCGGCTGCCACCTTAGCTGGGTGGGTTAGATGGGTTATGTCAGAAGCAGGTATTGATATTTCTGTATATGGTGCCCATTCTGCGAGAGGAGCTATGGCCTCCAAAGGTTATATGTTGGGATCTCGTTTGGAGGACATCTTTAAAGCAGCTGACTGTTCTTCAGATTAATGTTTAAAGTTTTCTATTATAAGTCTATTTCTCATATTTCTGATGCTGTAATTGATGAGCTTTGAACCAGCATAATCAGAAACCTCCGGTCTTGATATAGAATACAACATTTTCCAGCTATCGCAGCAAGAATTTTTGATTCTATTAAGGACATGGAGGCGAGGATTATCCCACCCATTGGGACAGTTTATTTCAACTGTTAAGTTGTTGGAAGTTATGTTTATAACAACGTTATGTGCCCACCCTATGAGAAGTGAAGTTGTGGATTCCCTTTCTCAACCTTGTTTCTGTTTTAGGAAATGATTCCAACAAGAACTGACTGGTTACTCCGGATGGAGATGCATCGCCCTTGTGACAGAAGCGGATTACTTCACGTGCTGTGGATTATATTCTCCGTTGAGAATTCATAAAGGAACTGTTCATCTCTCCGTTGAGAGTTTAAGACTTTGGTTTTGGTTCGTACTTTTGGACAGAGTTCGCGCAAAGGAAGAGGAACTCGGTTTGGTGTCTCCCTACTTTGTATACTTTATGATGCAGTGATTGGCTGTGATAAAGGAGGCATGGTTCAAAGCCTCATGGGTATTGATGTTTTTTACTTATGTAGTTTTACTTTCATTGGCTGCAGTGTTTGCAGTAAAGAAATTGAGTAAGCATAATCCTCGCCTCCGTGTCCTTAATAGAATCTAAAATTCTTGTTGCGATTGTTGGAAAATTTTGTATTCGCTGTTCAACTTACTAGTAAGTTTGTGTACTTGCGTCTCAAGATTCAGGCCGTGTGTAGCATCCCATCAGCTGGGGCGTTCTGTGCGTGTGAATTCCTGTTTACTTAAAACGGATAACGGACTTCTCCATGCTCCGCCCATTACATGAAGTGCATAGAGAAGAGACTATTTACACTCCGTGAGCTGGGTAATTGGTCCAAATTGTGTCTATTGATGTGAATAAAAACGTTTACGTGTTTTGTGTTGAAATAAAAATGTTAATGTTGAAAATGTTAGTACATGTTTTAGAAATGAAAAAATACTTCAGGTCGCGTATAGTGCGTCATATGGCTGGCGCGTGCTGTCTTTTGCGCGTGAATTCCAGTTCCAATGTTATTTGTAAATTTACAGTGTTTAAGCAAATACTGAATCATAAATGTTGAATTAGAATTCTCTGATCTAATGTTTCCTTTACCACATTAACATTTTTATTTTAAATGTGCTCTTACACTTTTTTCACATGGTTAAAGACACATATATATTTTGGTACACAGTTGAATAAGCTCACAGCTTACGAATCATAAATAGTATTTTCTTTATGCTCAGTCACCTATGTTATGAAGTGAGGAGAAGTCCGGTATCCGTTGTTTGGTTACCCTCAATACCCTTAGGAATTCACGCGCAACAGACAGCACGCGCCAGCCATATGATGCGCTGACCAATCACTGCATGGCAGAACCTTTTTCAGTGAGGTTCCAGAAATGCGAGATCAAGTGACAAAGGAGTCAGATAAATTGTCAGATGTGTTTATGGATTCTTCAGTATCACTCCACCAGTTCTTCAAAACTCTGCAGCGCCAAAATGAGTATTTCTAGGAAACAAACTTCATCACTAACCGTTACATTTTAATATGACCCCTGTACATTGTTAAATAGATAATCAATTGGATGTCGGAGAGCTGTCTGACCGGGCTAACTTTATCATATCTACCCAAGATCTTTGCCTAACATTGCTTATCGAGATGAAATTTTGTCTAGCTTCCAATCATATAGAGATTTTTGTGCAATATTTTCAAAGAAACTGTGCCATGTCTGTAAATAGCATTGATTCACATTGCAAACATTGGACTCATGTCTTCCATGTTCCTTCAATCTAATCCTTCAGAACATCCACCAGTATGAGATGATTGTAATTTCTGAAAGGGTATTGCATTTTCTTCTCAGTTCTCGAAACCTATTCAAACCATCATGCATGTTGGACATCCCTTTTCTTTTTAAAACTATGATTCGTCATGTATTTCTATTGCTTTGTTTTTTTAAATGCCAGATGCTCTGCCACAGGTCACCTTTTTTTTATAGCTGGCTTCCTCACTAACATTCTAACTGTTTTAATTGAGGCAATTAATGGCTTATACAACTTAGCTCATCTGATTGTAACCTAACTAGCACTGGACAATCACTTATTGAGGATTACTCTATATCCACCCCCACCCACGTCTTCTCAACTAATCTGATGAGCCAATAACCAGAATGTTGAAATTGGAACAAATCATGGTAAATACTTTGGTTTCTAGTGCAAAGGAGAGGGTTTGCTTTCTTTTGGGAAATTAACGGAAACCTATTTCACTCAATAGGAACATTTTGCTAAGATAGTCAAGTTTAGAAAACACATTTTCATCTGGTTGTTTGCCAGAATTTAGCTAACTTGTTGATATGAAGTAATAAATATGAAGAAATTATTGTAATGAGCTGTCGATGGGGAAGGTTATATATTTCACAGAGGGGGAGAAAGAAGTGGAAATCATCAACTTTAAGTTGGTTCAAAAAAACAATGCCAAATTTGATTTGCGGCAATGAGAATACATTTTGAGTTTGGGGATTTGACAGAAGAATGTTATCGGCATTCCATTGCTGGATTGTTGTGAGGCACAACCTGAGTGTGATGATATCCTTGACATATGATGTTAAAAGCTTCCTCAACATCAAGGCCAAACAAAACATCTATTGTAATTGATGCAGCTTATTATATAGATCTGGGGACAAGCCCAACACTGCTACATTCATGTTGTGATCTTCTAAATCCAGCTTTAGCTGTTTATCTAGTCTCATATAAACAATCAAAATAGTACAAGTATGTACATATATATGCAAACATAGAGGGCCTATTGGTGAGCCCTCTTCCTCCATTGGTCTGTTCAAATGTCATCCACATTTTGCTTCTGTCCACCACAGCCTAAAGCATGGGGCAGTGGGGCAGTCGACTTCTGCCATTGGCTCTCGTGCACTATGAGTCATGGCATTTTTCCTAATCACATGCACATCCGCCTAAAATAGAAGTACACTACACATCCGGGTCACTGACATATTATCGATGCATACAATATAAAAACACAAAAATATTGGAAATTAAATATCGTTTACAAAAATATCGGCTTCCAATACTTAATAAGTAAAACCACACATATTGAGAACACAAATATCTTTGTTAAAAATATAGATTTTTACCTATATCAAAAACAAAAACATCAGAAACAAAAATATTGTGACCTTTAAATAATCATACGATATGTCAAAAATATTGATTCACACAATATTGATGGTGATATGGGTGTGCCCACATCATGGCCACTCGGAGCAGTTGTTCCATAGTGAACCTTCCTTCCAACTTCCAGAGCGATGTTCCGCCTCACTGCTTTTCCACCTAAAACAACTATTCCACCACCGGAATGAAGGTGGGTCACCTGGAGGTAAATCTCGCCCTTCCCGATTTATCATTGCGGAGATATCAGAGTAGATGGCAAAGATGGTCTCAGACTGATTGAGCAGCAGCTGCCACCAGTCTAAAACCCCACAGCCATGTGTCAGAATCTGTCCAACTGTAGAGAACCAACCTACCGACACCAGTGGAAGGTCATTGGACCCTTGAGACAGGAGAGATTTGTCCCTAGCGACAAGCTGCACCAAGCTGCACAAGGGAGAGAAGCCGCAAAGCCAAAAGACGACATGGGGGCTCTCGTGTGCTGAATACGGAAGGAACGCCCACCAGTGGCATGACTTAAACTGCTTCTCTGTATGCTTGGCTGCCCTTGAAAGAAATCTGCTGTACATCATTTTCCCTGACCGGCGAAGAGAAATTGGGAATTCTGGGAGAGCAAGAGGCGGATTGATTTCTCGCCTGTTGACGCCCATGAAGCTTCGTGACCACTGCCAGTAGGACTCTCAGTTTGCCATTTCGAGCGGCCCCCTTGCAATGCAGCGGTCAGCCTGGAGGGCAAAACGTGCCTAATCAAAGCGTGGGGGCCTGAGAAGTGTAGCGTAGGTGAACTGATAAGATCGGCCTGATCTCAACACGGTGCCTAGGAAAGACTTGCCTGACCTTGACATGGCGCCTGCTGCTCAGAAGAGAAGCAGCATGCAGGAATGAATGCTTACTGTCCAGCTAGAAGTCTTCCTTTAGGAGTGCTCTGAGAGGATGGCTAACGGTGAACGAGAGCCTTGATATCGTCACCAGTAACAGTTTTGGCCCACTCCAACTAGTGTCCTTCTCCCTGTAAGCAAAGGGCTATCTCCATCATGGGAGAATTAATGATCCCCGGCCGCGCATGACTCCAACATGGCGCCCATGCTGCTGTTGCTACAGGAGTAACAGTGGCAGCTCACTTCGACTGACGATCTACTTCCTTCACCACCAGGGAAGCTCCTGATTGCCCATAAACCCAATCCTGGGAACTGGTATGAGCATCACTCCGTTCCTGACCCCAAAATGGCTGCCACTGATCCCATCTAGTTCAAGGGGAAGTCTTGTGGCTTAGGCTGTGGGCCACTCACATGTATCTGGACTGAACCGCATGGCCAATCCCGGTTGAACTGCACCGACAGCTATAGGGGAGATTGGCTCTGGCACACCGCTTTGGCCATCACCTAACCAGCCGGAATTCAGACATATGTCTCGCCTTTTTCTCCACCGCTGTCTCCTTCCAATGGACTCCCAGCTCCCCCGGTTTTTTTTTTTTTTTTTTATCCTGACACTCGTTTTGCCATTAACTTCAGGCCGTCACCTACTCAGCTAGACTTCGGGCATTTGTCTCGCCTTTCTCTCCACTGCTGTCTCCTTCCAATTTGTCTCCCAGCTTCCCCTGTTCTTTTTGAATCATGATACTCTTCCGGTGGACCCCAAACCGCATGGCCGAATTCCGGTGGAGCTGCACCAACAGCTATAGGGGAGACTGACTCTAGCACACAGCTTTGGCCGTCACCTACCCAACCGGACCTTGGACATATGTTTCGTCTTTTCTCCACAGCTGTCTCATTCCCATTGTTCTGCCAGCTCACCCTGTTCTTTTTGAATCGTGAGACTCGTTCGACAGACCCCGAACCGCATGGCCAATTTCCGGTGGAGCTGCACCGACAGCTATAGGGGAGATTAGCCCTGGCACACCGCTACGGCCGTCACCTACCCAGCCGGACTTCAGACATTTGTCTCACCTTTTTCTCTGCCGCTGTTGTTGTGTGTTTATCTAGGATCCTGATCGATACTGCGACCTTATGCCCCTATTCGGCTATAAATCCATTTATTCCCTATATTGGCATAACCGTTCAAGTGCGATATTCAGAAAGTCATCTCTGGCCTCACACGAACAGAGCCACATTCCAGAGTAGTTCTCTGCCACTTCCTTTGCAACCAATTAGTGCAATGACAGAGCAGAAGTCACTATCTGAAGATTCCTAGATTAACACTCCGAGTTCTTCAACAAGATAAAAACTCAGCAAACCTGGAAATCCCCGCTTGCTGTGTTTTGATTAGTAATAGAACTCTAATGAGCAACTGATAGCGATCACTTCCTAGTGACATCTTTTTTTTTATTTTTTTATTTTTTTTAAATTTTTGAAAACCTTTATTGTGCACGAGGAAAAATAACAAATACGGGCCTACAACCATCCGGCCGGCCACGAACACTCAGTTGAGCACTACAGCTTACATTATGGCGACACAGTACTGCATCAGAACCGCAAACATTGAAAGGAAGAAAAACTGGAGGATGTCGCAGCACCGTGGCACAGGATGAATGAAGGTTAAATTTTAAAGTTTTTTGTTATGCAACTATCGTTCAGGCCGTAGTGTTCCGTACTAATAAAATAAAAATTAGAACAAGGTCCATGTAGGTGGGACACGACATTGGCAACTATATCAAGCAATTCGTATATCAACAACCAAGTCCCCGCCAGGTAGGATGGTTACACATTATCCATGCTACAGAGTAGCGCCTATAACCCAGTCACATTACCACTGCCACCCAACACCCAGCACTCCCTACCATGGGCAAAAAGGTGAAATCATAGAGGAATAAAACAGGTCCCATAGAAACTAACAAAAAGGAAATATAACCCCCCACCCTACACACATGCAGAGGCTATGGCCTACCCCCCCTCTAGCAGCGTGCCTGTCGCCCTATAAACCCGAAATTTAGGAAGAAGAGAAGTCGGAAGAGAGGAGAAGAGACAGCAAGAAATGCCGAAAGAAGGAAAAAGGAGATGAAAAGAAAGAAAATGTCACTCTTGACTATAGGGAGGGAGAAAAGGACAAGCTAATCTACCACTCCCAAAAGAAGGAGGCGGGGAGGAGCCCACCCAGCAGCCGATCTCCCGGACTCCCAGCCATCTGCAACCCTAGCGCCTTGCGGAGTAAACAATCAGCGTCATGTAGGAGAGGAGGAGCAATTTTGAGGAAACAGGCAAGGGAAACCGGAACAGTCCCAACCCATTCTCCGCCCGCCCCTGTATCCATCACATTGAGTAAAGCCTAGCCCTGGCCCGATTTGGGACGTCCCCCTGTGCCCGCCCACCCCGAGAAGCCTGATCCAGCAAGAAGAAGGGGAAGGCCCTCCCCCATAAGAACAAAGGGACAAGATGGCCACTCTCTGCAATGGAGAAAGGTCCCGGAACAAAGTAAAATACGCCAGTCCCAAACCAGTTCGGTACTGAAATCGAGCAACCAGATGAAACCCACAGTACTACACAGAGCGGCAAACAATGAGACCCCCACAAAAGAAGCACAGTCAGACAGGATAGGCAAACATAGTGGCAGCAGCCTCTGGGGCTCCGTGGGAGGGGTTGCTCTCCGGGCTGGAGAGGGAAACAACGTAGCAGTACACAAGCGGGAACATTGTAACTCAGTCTCCTGAACACCACGGGGTCGTCGAATAAGTCCACACTTTTCCGGCAACAATGTCGCACTGACCGGGATCAGGGGGGGCTGTGCCGCGTAGCAGGGGGAGAGGATAGGCAGAATGTATTCCGATCCAGCCAGGCAGCCTTCGACCTTCTCCTCCAACTGCAGCAAATTCGCACGCCATTCGCACCGCAGTTCAGCTAATGCCAGGATAACAGAGGCGAGGGTAATTTGTGTGCGGTCTCCCAGTTCCCCCGCAGAATGTGCCTCCGCAGATAAGGCAGCTCCCAAAGCAGACGTACAACGGAGCTGTCGGACGGAGGCCAGGGCGCCACCCGCCATCTCCACAGAGGAGCCGCCACTCGGGTCCCCACCTTCGAGCATATAGCGTTGTCAGGCAGCGCCTGGGCAGGAGAATATGACCCGCTCCCCCGAGGCAGGATAGGACCACCTTCGCGGGATGCCAACAATGGGGGGGGCTCCTTGCCGGCCGACACCGGAGAGGCGAGGCAACAGGGAGGCTACGGCCACTGAGGCGCCCACGGCATGCGCTAAGCAACGAAAAGGTGTCCCACCGTTGGTTCCGCGAAGAGCAAGTCAGGAACACCGTCGGCAGGCAGAGACAGTCGCTAGAGCGCGCCAACACAAAGGCCGACTCTCCCGTCAGCCAGTCCAGGATATCAGAGCCCCCGCAGGATAATCGTCTCCTGCGGCCACGGCAGTCACTGGCGTTTCTGTGTAATGCAGAGCACGGGTCCGGGCCAGGGTCGTCTCCCCTACAACTCTCGACGGTTCTCGGTCCGCCGAGCGGGTAGAGACACCGGAGGGCCACCTCCGGAATCAGGAATCCTCCTTCTTCAATCCGCCGGTGCACAAGTACAGGATAGGGAGCAGGATCATTGTGCGGGAAGCAGGGGCGCAGGGAGCCGGGAGATCACACGTCCGTCTCCGCGGCCATCTTGGCTCCTCCCTCCCTAGTGACATCTTTAATTGACGTCTTATGTCCAGCAAACTTACGTCAAACCAGGCACCTGTCAGGTATAAATATTACCAACGTTGCCTTAAGCAATAGCTGTTGTATGCCTGTGGCTCGCTGTTGTGCTGCCGTTGTTAGCTGAAGCTAGCACCCTGTTGCTGCAGCCTGCTGCCCGTCGCCTGAAGCTGCTGATACCACTATCGCTGCTAAAGCGCGAACGATGGTGTGGTGAAACTAGGAGCTGAACAGCCGTCCCTCTGCGAAGAAGCCCAGCAGATGCCAGCTGCCCGCGGACGCTGTCCCCCCTCCTTCTCCTCGACGCGCTGAAGAAGAGACGCTGTCTTTCTCCTGCAGAGAAATCCAGCTCCAGCGTTTCTAGTCTGCCATCGCGGGTGACTGGGATATCGAGTTCCCCCTGAAGGAGATACCAGACCTCCATCATTCTATTCAGAGGTATGGTGTTGACTAAACCCTTAGTGAGAATTCTTGAAGCAAACCTTGGCAAAACCAACTTAAACTAAAGCTACTTACTTACTCCCCTCCCAAGTATTAGGCTTAGGTCAGGTACACTGGGGTAGGCGTAGTTAGAAGCACCAGTTGAGTATTTTAGCCTAATGTATATATGAATGTATATATGTTTTATTACTTTTAAACCATTGTATGGCTAAGAAACCATATCAATGCTTTTACAGTATTATCTTGCAATACTTATCTTACTGTACGTACTTTTTATAATAACAAGTCTTGCAATTGTGGCAATACATTTCTCTTGTACGAGAAGAAAGACTGTTCAATAAACGTTAACCCTTTATTGACAAACGCCCGTCTCTCTATTCTCTACATATTGTGAAAGTAATCTGCAGCAACCTGACTGAGTAAAATAACTGTCTATTGTTTCACACGACACTAGAGATTGACTCTTAATCTGAGGAGCAAAGTTGTCATGTTGCACTGTTGTTGGAAAACTGAATCCCTTCTTGTCTGTGCCAGGGAAGCTGATCACTTCCTATTTCAGTCAAGAAAGTTTCCAGTGACCTCTGAGCTAGTTGGTAACAAACCCAATTAAGTTTAGCATAGTCAGTAGAGGCCTGGAGGATCCGCACTTCTACGTCGATAATACTGTTTATGTTATTCCAATGCGCAGGGCCTAGTGGGAAACTAGGAACTACACTACATGGCGCCCAAACGTTTGGTAAGGCGATAAACTAACGCAAGACGTTAGAGTAACTCAGTTGTGCATATTTCACACAGACCCCTTTCTCCCGTAAATACTCCAATAGACGTCTGGAGTGGGTGAAAGGTTAAAATCCGCCCGAACTCAGTAGGAAGAGATTCCTATGTAAAGCTCTGGTTTATTCAACGTTGAAGGATACAGTGTTCCAAAATATTGTGCACCTAATCTTTGTCTCCTTGGAGACCAACTCTGCAAAACCTGCATTTATATAATGTCAGACAGTGAAGAGGAAAGGGAAGCAGCTAGGCTGGCAACCCTACTAATAGAGGAAGACTCGAGTCTCCTACAGACGGACCCGGATGCAATTATCATCCCGGTCAACTTAAGAAAATCTATAACTTTAAAACTTATAGAGAACGGACTGACACCACAAGGTGGTACAGTAATTTTCGTGATAGAGGCTCACGAATATCGGCAGACAGAGGTATTCTATTTATGGATAAACTTTCCAGCGGCAAACGCTACAACAAAAGAGTTTCACAATTACAAAATAGAGGAACCTCTGGAAGAGTACGCTCCTTTCGAGGAGACTGAAATCCCACTAAAATTCCAAGAGCACCTGCTCTGGTTTAATGGCGCCCTAAAACATAATGATCATATTACCAGGCTCGGTCCACTAAGTAGACCAGGAGCAACGTGGCCGGTTCTAGCCAGCTACACACCACATCCTGACATTGCAAGAATGTCTAGAGAAGAGCTGTTAGTACAGCTAAAAACACTTATAAAAATACATAGGCAATTAGTCCAATATGTAATGCGGACTGCAACAGTCCAGCCAGCTGTTAATGTACCACAGCTGACCCCTCATCAGGGGAACACTAATAAAATTACACCACAGAACATACAGTCATGTCTTGGTAAAACACCCGTAAAACGGGAACAAATTCCTTTCTGGTTAGCACAGAAAATCACCCAAATAGAGGCAGTATTTCCTGATACTACCCCTATAGAGAAACACAGAATCTTGACAATCTGCCTTCCTATGGGAATCGCACCACACGTGGAGGACTGTGACATTTGGGGTACAGTCTTTGCTTCCATTTACACAAAAACACATGGTGTTCCGTCTATGGCGGTAATACCAGAAGTGCTAAAACAGATTCAAAATGAATACGGTCCAGAGCCCGCTTTAAATCTAGGTATGAACTTACTGAAAGACTTCAAGCAGGTCTCGGCTATATTATTAGCCAATATAAAGGGAGAAGCAGCATCTGTGGCGATTCGCCAGAAGTTGAAATAAACAGATATAACAGAGCAGCCAGTTGAGCTTGCCAAAATCATAGAAAAATGCTATGAAGAATTAGGTAGAGACAGGCTGGGTGGAAAACCAGTAAAGCCCCAACTGCTCGAAAATCCTGAAAAATTATTTATTAAAAATAATTCAAACACTCCTAAAAAGAGCTGGGATGGAAATAAACAATCCACTCCCAAGGAAAAAGTTTTCCAGTCCAGAGGAAGGTCTCCTCGACGGAGGGAAAGAACTCCGACTCGAGAACACCAGTCTCCCCAGAGGGAGCCCTCTGAGAAAAGATATAACCTTAGAAATAGGGATAATCTGAAAAAACCTGATAGATATCAAAGTATTGATACACGTCCCTCTCAATCTTTTCCACAGAAATCGGAAAGAAGAGGACGGTCAGACCCAGGAGAGCACACCAAGTCCAAAGACAAGGAACCTGCTCAGAGTAAAAAATCTCAATTTGCTAAAAAGAAGGTAGCCAGTATTAGAGTAATGCCGAGAATACTGAGGACATAGTTGAAAAACGGGGAGTGGGCATTGACAATGTTGGACAGTGCAGCAGAAATCAGTATAGCGCGCAAGATCTTGATGAGTCATCTGGAGACAGTGGACACGAATGAATACATTCAGGTTGAAACTGCCGACACCAGACTTAGCGAGCCCCATAAAATATACGAAATAACATTGCGTATAGAGGGTGATAAGACTTGGAAAATAAGAGGTCTATTTTGGGAAAAGGCTATGATATTCTGTTAGCTGAAAAAGATTGGTCCCCAGAGTTTGTCAGGGAGTGCCCTCGTGGCGAAGAAATGATTATGCCTGCCTTCTCGAATCACATTCCGATTCACAAAAAATATACATATGCAAGGAAATGGGCAGTAGCCCAGGCACCGGCATTGTATAAAAATCATGTAGGATGGGATGAGGACTCACCTCCCCAAAAAATCCAGTTAAAAAGTGAACCAACTGCCCAACGGCAGTATCCCATTAAGCAAGAAGCTAAAAAACAAGTCAGGGAGATCTTAGATCAACTTGAATACCAGGGGGTGATTGAAACATGCACCTCTCAAATGAACAATCCTTTGTTTCCTGTCTCCAAGCCAGACAATTCATATCGTCTAGTTTTGGACTACAGACATCTTAATACATGTTGTAAAACATTTGCAGTACAAAACTCGCATAGTGCAGCCCTAATGAATAACATAGTTAGGAAAAAATATAAAACGACATTAGACATATCTAATGGTTTCTTTTGTCAAAACATTGCACCGGAAAGCAGATATTTGACCGCTTTCTCTGCATTTGGGTCGCAGAAAAAATTCTGTCGACTCCCACAGGGGTTCAAGAACAGCCCAGGACTATTCTCAGCTAGAGTAACAGAGTTACTACAAATATATGATGATGAGGCATTATCTTACGTAGATGATATCTATCTCACAGACGAAGACTTGGATACTCACTTGAAAAGAGTGAACACCATTATACTTGGGTTCGCAGCAGAGGGTTACAAATTCAACTTCAAAAAGTCTCGAATTGCCCATCTGACAGTACTATTCTTAGGGTACAAATTATCAAGTGAAGGGAAAAGCCTAGCGAACAACTTCTTAGAGAAGTGCGCTGTACTCCAAGCCCCAAAAACGCTCAAGAATTTACAATCCATACTAGGTTTTCTGAATTTCGGAAGAACTTACATTTTAAATTACGCAGAGAGGGTTAAACCTCTTTACGAACTAATTAAACCTGATTTTAAACAAATCAATTGGACTCAAAAACACACAGAAATTTTGAGATCACTGCAAACAGATATGTTAGCAAAAACAAAATTAGATACACGTGACAATACACGCGATCTTGTAATCCGAGTCATCCCAGGAAGATGCGGATTCACGTACCTAACCTCTAATGAGGGAGAAAAGGTACCAATTTCAATTAAATCTCACTTGTACACACAAGCAGAAAAAACATTCAGTCATACAGAAAGAACTGTAAAAGCAGTGCAAATTGCATTAGCAAATGAATGAGAACTAGCACATGGTAAAAGGATTAATATCCTCACAGCGGAATCCGCCTTCGAGGCGCTATTCAGCCCAGTAAACCTGCCTACAGTGTCACTGAAACCGAAACGGATACAGTGTATAGATTCTCTAGGAGCGGAAGATGTGAAATACTATTTCGCCCCGCAATTCAAAGAACTGAATGAGTTAGAATATGAAGAAGAATATCCTCTGCCAATCGAAATTCTGCCTCTCCCACAATACGCCTGTATAATCTATACCCGGGGTCTCCAACCGGTCGATCGCGAGCTACCGGTAGCTCGCCGAGACCCTGTGAGTAGCTCGCGCCGAGGGCTGCTCAATTTAGTAGCCCATTAGTGTTGTTTGGGCTATTTAGGTTTTTTTCTTTGTCCGTTGCCCGCTCTCACCCAAAGCAGCTGCTCCGATTGGCTTAGCTGGGGTGGGCGGGACGAAGAGGATGACGTTTCTCTCCTCAGACTCAGTCTTGTGACTGTTAACGGCTTTCGCACCCCCAGCCTTTTCCTCACTGGCACCACACTGTCCATTGTGCAAGTGTGACGTGTGCCAGTGCGGAGCTCAGCAGGCGTGGCAGGGTGGAGCATTGTGGTGCAGTTTGCAGGCCTGAAAGAACTGCCGGGACCCGCGCGTACAACCTTGCACCAGATTAGCAGCAGGTAAACCACAACACCCTTAGTTTAGCCCCCCCCTGTAAAAAGTAATGTAAAAGAGCAAAGTCGAAGCATGTTCAATGACCCTGCATGGGACCGCTGCCCCGTTCCTCTCCTATGTGCATTGTGACTGTCTCTATCGACGCCAGGCCTGATCTACGCACCCCTGGCTTTTACTTGCTGGCTTTCACAACACTCATGCATCAAAGTACTGTCGACACCCACGCGTGCATTTTTCATCATTGCACTAAAAAGTAACTCGGACAATTTGGGGTCGGGGATCTGCGCAGATATACAGCATATCTGCGCAGATATACAGCATATCTGCGCAGATCCCCGACCCCAAATTGTCCGAGTTGCTTTTTACTGCAGACTCGACGGTGCAAGTGTCAGAGGTTGGGGTGTGTTCATTAGGCTCCACTTGCAATTGGCCATCTGTGATCTACACCAGGGCTTCCCCTTTGCACAACACTACTAAGGCCTCACAGTAGTTTGATTAATAATACTCCGCACTTTCGCTCACAATCCCTGCCCTCTCTCGACACCCATATTACGTCTGCGGATTCTTAATGTTGGTAAAGTAAACCCACGCTAACCTAGGCCGTCCCCAAATTTGAAGGCAGGTCAGAATGATGGTGAGCTGCGATCCTTGCTTTTTACATCGCCTCTGCTGAGATGTCTAATTTTCATAAGTGACATGGATTGAATCTGGATGAATGAGACGCAGACTTACCGCTCTGGGGCACGGCTCCTGGGCTGCGTGGGGAGATGCAGGCGGGGGTCGAATAGAGAAGATGAAGTTCGGCCAAAAGAGGAGGGAAATTAAGATGGATGGAGACACAAAAGGGTAAACTAGAGGTGAGAGAGGGAGCGAGTGAAGAGGAAAGTGGAAAGAGATTCAAATGAAAGAGAATAAGGGAGAAAATGGAAAGGCACGTGGAAAAATAATAAAGAGGAATCAAAAAAGGGTAAATGGGAGATGTAGGAAGAATGATCTGTAAAACAGATAGAGGGTTGAAATAAGTAAAAGAGAAAAATGAAGAACCCCCTTATCTGAAAGAAGGTGGGGGGTTCTTGCTGAGTAACATTAAGTGCTGCAGGACTTCCTTCACCATGCAGCCCTCTCGCTGGCAAGTGAAGTGCAGCCTTCTAGAATCCAGAGCACTTGGACCACATTGCGGTGGCACCTAGGGTCCTCCTTCATGTTGCAAGCAGGAAGCCGAGCTCTTTTGCGTTGTCAGCAGCACACACAGTTTTAGGGTACTCAGTGGTGCAGTGAAGAGGTGATTCAATTATGTCTTTGCACCCCAATTCATCTCAGACTTAGAGTTTATTGTGCGCCACCATTGCCACCCTGAAATCTTGTTCGGCCCCTCAGCCACACACACTTGACTGCTTCAGTTTCACTGGGGGAGCAATAGATACCCGCTGGCCCTGGTCACAGTGTACTCCTCCTTACCATCCCCCGTCCTCCACAGTTACACTCCACATTGACAAAGGCCACACTGAGTCCAAACTCCAATCCAGATACACCCACCCCCAGGCACCAGAAACTGTTCATTACAGGGCCATCAAGCCTGCACCTGCTCTACCTCCTCACACAGCTCACAGTCCTTAGCTTCGTCACCACTTTGTACTCACTGGCCACTGTGCGCTCTTCAGGGACACAGGCAGTTCTGGCTTTCCAGCTCCGGCCTCTCCACAGTGAGGCCTTGACTGCTCCATGGTGTTGTGCGGCCACTCGGGATATTATAAATTGGTTGTGTTTTGGGCTGTTTGTGGGACGATTTTATTGGTTGGTGGTCTGTGCCAATGCTTGTCTGGATTTTCGGCTTTTGCGTGCCGATTTTATTGGTAGGTGGGCTGTTTTGTGTTGTTAACACTGCACTGCATTTAAATTTTAACATAATATGATGCATTCGTATTCTTTCCCTGTACTGGCACACAAACTGCTGTCCCCTAGTGCCAACACAGGCACCCCTGTGCCATGGTGCAAGGTTGCCTGTGTTGCAGACAGATTTGTTTTTACACAGGAAAGGGCTCCCATGCTCCAATCACGGAACGCTTTGCTGGGGTAGAGAAGTGACAGTTATTGATAGGTCCTGATTTTTATGCTATTAATTGAAAGGTCGTAAAGCGGTTTGGCAACAGCACACATGCAAAGTCTTTACTTTCAGCGTTATTGTGTTCAAACCACAGTATGGGCTCTGAAGAAATAGGTTTATTGTCAATTAAACTGGGCGGGGGGTCTCTCGGAAAAATGCGCGAGTTGCTTGGGGTTTAGTAGCTCACGGCGATTTTCCCTGACCAGAAGTAGCTCTCACTACCCAAAAGGTTGGAGACCCCTGATCTATACAGATAGATTTGTACAGCATTTCAACGTAGAGAGCAAATCCTACGATGCAGCCTGTGCGATTCTGAAAGGACGTTGGCTGTGCGGTAAATTCAGACCGAAAGTAACAAAAACTGAATCATTGAGAAACTGTTCGGCTCGAAGAGCTGAAATCAGATGTTTAAAGATGGCGCTCGAAAATGCAGAACGTGAATTCCCGACACTTATCGTGTGCGATTCTCATTTTTGCGTCAACTCTTACAACAATAAATTGCAGAGGTGGATTGAAAACGATTACAAAGATGACACAGGTGCCACAATAAAGCATAAATTGCTCTGGAAACAGGTAGCTCTTTTACACAAAGACCTACAAAAGACTCACGTGGTACATGCACAGAGTCTTCAACGTGATGGCGTTCACGTTGCAGGGAATTCATTGGCTAATACAGCCACAGCGGAAGCAACTAACCCGGCTTCCGTAGCCACAAAAAAGCGTACAGAAAAATACATAGACGGGGAAACCATGCTGGCAGTAAAAACGACCGTAAAAGGCGACTGTGCAGCACTTCCAGTGAACTATCCACTCAATTATGCATACGTAATCGATGCAAACTCCGTTCCTTTTGCTCGAATCCAAGGAGTGGGGGACAGAGTAATTCCAAACAGGAGCAGGAGGGGCTTCCTCTTACTGGAAGCACACATGGGGTTGGGTCTGAGACATCAAACAATTAAGGATTCTCTGAAAGAATTACAATCAGAGTACTGGTGGCCAGGAATGAGCATAGATATTCAATGTTTTGCTCAAAATTGTGAAGACTGCAACAGAGATCACAGTAATGAACAGGCCAGTGTAGTTTCAGGAACCCTGATAGACAGCATAAGGCGGTCTATCTGCGCAATCAAAGAAGAGAAGCGCGTCCCATTGTACACAGTTAAGGCTAAACACACTTAAAAATGTGACCTCCAGCGCTCGGCTGACGCCTAGAACTGTTATAAAAGATTTGCGAGTCCATATCGGCACATACGCAATTACCACGTTCCATTCTGACCAGGGTTCTGCTTTTAGCTCTCGAGCTTATAAGGTGGCCATGGCCGGCATGGGAATTGGGTTGCGGTATTCTTGTCCGTCGCACCCCGAAGGGAATAGTGTGGTTGAAAGAAAAAATCGGGACATAAAGCGATCTATAACAGCGAAGGTATTAGGTTCAGGCGCTGGGTGGGACAAACATCTAATAAGTGTCCAGACTAGTCTTAATAACTTGCCAAGAAATTCTCTAAAAGGTTTCAGCCCATACGAACTATTGTTCGGAATTAGAATGAACATTCAGGACCTCGATAGTCAGATGTCAGTGGTACAAGAAAAAACAACAGACTTTGACATCAAAGATCGTTTGGCTGTTTTACAGGAACTGAATGAAACAAGAAAATCCTTAAGCAACATAAAGTTAAAGCAACAGCCATCTACCACTGACGAGGCACCACAAGCAACAGCCCCAGAAAGGCCTGTCTGGATTCCAAAGATTGGGGATCTAGTCAGAGAAAAAATCGCGGTGAAGAAGGAATTTGGGCCTTCTTACAGAAAAGCAGTACCTGTCTTGGCAGTCACCGGAACAAGATCAGTAGTACTACCGCCCCTTGCTGGTAAAAAGGAGAACAGAGTCGTGTCTATTGACCTGGTAAAACCACAAGCATGTGGCCTATAGTCAACAGTAGGCCCAGTGGACTCCCAAGAAACAACAGAATACCCAAACTTGCAACAATCCAAGAGGTTCAAACTGAAAGACTAATCACATTCGATCAGCCTGCAGTGCACAGAGAAGGACTATGCAATAATGCCATGGAACTTGTGCCTCTTGAGACACAGATTGAAACAGTTCGTCAAGAAACACCAGTCTACAATAATGTGGCATCAGAAAATGCTACCGAGAGACAGATTGAAAGAACAATCCCAACAATTGACAGAACTGCCTCTGGTTATTTCATCAACTTCGACAACTTCTCTGAAGATCAAAACGACCCCGAAGTGATGCCAGAAACAAAAAAGACTTTTAAAGAAAAAGCAACGGAACTCTTTCATCAACTGAAGGAAATCTACCTTATTTCACCTTGGTTAGAGTTCTGGTTCGGTCTAGGTGTATTTTTCCTCCTGCTTTGGCTCATCATGGTACTTTGTTTGGGAAAATTAATTGAGGGAAAATATAGTACAATGGACACAGCAAGTCAGAACATCAACTTAGTCCTGAAACCACACAGATCATCACACGTGAAGAAAAGAGAACTGTCAACAGTAAATGTCACAGCAATTCCAATACCTGGTGGGGTAGTATGGGAGAAAACAGACTATGAGATCTATGGTCCGGTCGAAATCCTGAGGTATCCTCATCAACTGAAGGTTTCCTTAAGTGACTTTGTAAAACCTAGTACATTCTCTGATGATTTTGACTTTAACAGTATTAATGACATGATGTCTGATTTAGTAATGTCAGCTAGATTTACAGAACATGATTATTTACAAGGTTCATCTAGTTATGAGCAATTATTCTGCTACACACATTATGGTGATCATTACTTGCATAAATCTGCACAGCCTAGAAATGTTTTTATGTATAATCAATGGGAACATTGTGCTACACCACCTAAAAGCAGTTCTAAAGCATTTTTTGAGAAATTCAAATACTTCTCAGGGTTTAACACCAGTGATGCAGAAATGTTTTATTACAAACTGTTAGATAAAACAGGAATGAAAACAATGCTGACAAATTCTAAATTGATATATTCAGAAGCATTTTATGAAAAAATGATGACATTTGGTTTTGATTATTGGAAAAATAACATTGAAACGAAAACAATTTGGGGTACAAAAGATTGGCAGGTACAAGGCCTTGAAGCACTATTCAGAACCTGCATGATACCTGAACAAATGATGTTTTTAAATGACACAATACACCAAACATCCTGTCTTGGCCTAGCTAAGATCAAAGACCTTAACAAACCGTCTATTCCAAAGCCAATACCTGAAAATACAACTACAGATGTTGAGTTAGACGTGTCACAAATTTTAAATTTTAACAGAACACATCCTGATTGGAAAAAGTGGTTGATCTGGCCTACTGACACAAACAGCTGTCAAGATAGATTCCTGAATAAAACACAGGGGTTAAAAATGACCAGACAAGACCCGAGATACTCCCAGAGACAACATCCAGGGATAGTAACAACATACAGTGTAGGGAAACTCTGCCTTGAATGGCTAACATCATCCACACTGGCTGAAATTAAGCAACACTTGTCTTTACTAAAAGATGGTGCTGATTTGCGCGATTTCATTTTTGGACCACGCAAACAGCGTCAAAAGCGTTTCATAGCGACCAGTATCTATGCTGCTTACAACGAGGCTTGGAAAGTCACACAAATTGAAACAGCTGAAAAAATACGAGAAATTGATCGTATTAATTTGGAGAAATCACTTTCTGTAGTGGACAATGGGTTAATGACTCTGTCCTCCAGAATATATTCGTTGGACAATATTGTATCCTCTGCCTTTGATGTGATAGATAGAGACTTGCTAATGTTACAACATGGCCAATCTCAATTACGTTCTATTATACAATTAGGCTGGACGCTGCAAAATCTTCGTTCAGACTATGTGCCCTGGCATTTAATCAACACAACGTCATTATTTTCCATTTTTAACCTTACTGATAAACAAATCAGTTTGGCACAGAAAGGAGCAGACTATACAATCCTGAGCATCGAAAAACTTGAGAGATTACCATTGACAATGTCAGAGAGTCCTGTCATTGAATGGATAATACACGGAATTATCACTATTCCGATAACAACTTTCTGATTTAAAAAGTGCCTTGAGTACATACCTGCTGGCCAGTATGAACGATTGGGTAAAGGATATGTAAAATCAGAATGGAAATTACCATACACACATTCATGCTATAGTGACAGCGACAAAAATGTATTTCTTAGTGGTGAAAATTGTAAACATTCACTAAGCGGTATACTTTTGTGCCAGGGTATTAATTTACACGGAGCTTGTGATGGAAATTCTAACAACCTTTCATGCCACCAGCTTGTCACACCTGCAACTCAGATAGAGCCCTTCTTTATGCAACTTGCTAACGGGAGTTACATTCTTAGAACGGATCACAGATGTTGTGGCCTAGTGCCAGGGAAAAGTTATCTAGTAAGAGTAACATCCATGGTCAAATGCTGTATGCAGGCATTGTTCCCGAGTGGGCCTGCAGACACAGTGACTCCCATCTGGCCTCGTCTGAATCTCTATTCTATACGAATTGATACTTTAAGCAAAATGAAGTCTGTGCTTTTGCAGACAACAGTGCCCATAACGTCATCAAAAGAGACGTATGATCTTCTAGTTGCAAGGACAGCTACTGAAGTTCATGAACTTTTATCAACAAATTGCCCCGTGCATTTCGTAGAAATGCTTAGCCAACTCCTTAACATGTCTAGTGCCACAGGCATCCCAGGCATATTTAAGACGATTTTTACGGGACTGCTAACACCTTTTCAAGCAATTTTGGGAATCGTTCCAAATTTTGCCCACTCTGTTTTTGGCGGCATACCCTTATTTTTCGGACTTGTAGCAGGGATTTTATTTTTGACCGTCCTGCTTCGTTATGGCAAGCCAAAGGTCAGACATAGCTCCCATGGGAATGGAAGAGACAATCCTAGCAATGCGCTACCGGGACAGGATAACTAACGTCCTTGGATTGGCCAGGCTGAGAGATCTAAACATGATCTGGTTCATTTCATTCAGACCTATATGGCAGAACTGTATCTTACCGGTACTTCGATGTATGCTATGCGGAGATGAGTGCGTGTTGGACATCTGTCTTTCACTTCCATCAGCTGTACCAATGGACGTCGATACTTTGCTCAGTCCGATAACGGGTCACGCATTGTGTTGTCCCCAGCGGCTACCAATCCTGATGACGGCATTCGTTGAGACTCCTGTGCTACGACTAGGTGGTAACAGTGGAGCAAATGACAAAAGCTACATCACCCGGGTACGACCTTCTGTGAGCATTGCTGATCCCGACGATGATGACAGCAATCATTCTCACACCTGCCAAGTTACAGCACTATCGAATTTGGTTGAACTGTCACCTGATTTTGTAGACCAATTCTTTGAGAGCCTGTCTGATATGAAGTTCTCACCCGAACAGAAATAATAACTTTGGAGAAGCATTCCGACACACAGCGTTCCCATGAGCTCTGAATTCGGCTTTCAGTTTTGATCAACAAAAACTGCTAAAAGCGTTGGAACTCTATTTCCCTGTGCAAGCATTAATTCTTTTGAATTGGACATTTTTTAATATTGACCTTTTTTGGCACGAACAATTCTTTGCTTAAGGTAAAAACTATTCTTAGAGTACAGAAGCTTCACACTTCTATTTCTAAACACATCTAGAGACATAACAACCTTACACCAGCCTCTAGCACATTTATTGCACTGCATTTATATGTGATGATTTATCTCGCCCTTCTTCTGTTTCAGAGATATTTCATGTGTGATTCTTTTTGCATAATCGTTCATTGATTTCATATGCAATAATTTTTGAATGATTTCTATGCTTCAAAAACGTACAGTACCTATATTTCACGTATTACATTATACGCCTATTTCGTTTGCATTTATGTATTTTGGGGTGGGCTATGTTACACATGCATCTTATTGCTCTAGTTTTAGTAATTTGATGGACATGAACCCGTGGAGTGGGTGTTGTGTGTTTATCTAGGATCCTGATCGATACTGTGACCTTATGCCCCTATTCGGCTATAAATCCATTTATTCCCTATATTGGCATAACCGTTCAAGTGCGATATTCAGAAAGTCATCTCTGGCCTCACACGAACAGAGCCACATTCCAGAGTAGTTCTCTGCCACTTCCTTTGCAACCAATTAGTGCAATGACAGAGCAGAAGTCACTATCTGAAGATTCCTAGATTAACACTCCGAGTTCTTCAACAAGATAAAAACTCAGCAAACCTGGAAATCCCCGCTTGCTGTGTTTTGATTAGTAATAGAACTCTAATGAGCAACTGATAGCGATCACTTCCTAGTGACATCTTTAATTGACGTCTTATGTCCAGCAAACTTACGTCAAACCAGGCACCTGTCAGGTATAAATATTACCAACGTTGCCTTAAGCAATAGCTGTTGTATGCCTGTGGCTAGCTGTTGTGCTGCCGTTGTTAGCTGAAGCTAGCACCCTGTTGCTGCAGCCTGCTGCCCGTCTACTGAAGCTGCTGATACCACTATCGCTGCTAAAGCGCGAACGATGGTGTGGTGAAACTAGGAGCTGAACAGCCGTCCCTCTGCGAAGAAGCCCAGCAGATGCCAGCTGCCCGCGGACGCTGTCCCCCCTCCTTCTCCTCGACGCGCTGAAGAAGAGACGCTGCCTTTCTCCTGCAGAGAAATCCAGCTCCAGCGTTTCTAGTCTGCCCTCGCGGGTGACTGGGATATCGAGTTCCCCCTGAAGGAGATACCAGACCTCCATCATTCTATTCAGAGGTATGGTGTTGACTAAACCCTTAGTGAGAATTCTTGAAGCAAACATTGGCAAAATCAACTTAAACTAAAGCGACTTACTTACTCCCCTCCCAAGTATTAGGCTTACGTCAGGTACACTGGGGTAGGCGTAGTTAGAAGCACCAGTTGAGTATTTTAGCCTAATGTATATATGAATGTATATATGTTTTATTACTTTTAAACCATTGTATGGCTAAGAAACCATATCAATGCTTTTACAGTATTATCTTGCAATACTTATCTTACTGTACGTACTTTTTATAATAACAAGTCTTGCAATTGTGGCAATACATTTCTCTTGTACGAGAAGAAAGACTGTTCAATAAATGTTAACCCTTTATTGACAAACGCCCGTCTCTCTATTCTCTACATATTGTGAAAGTAATCTGCACCAACCTGACTGAGTGAAATAACTGTCTATTGTTTCACACGACCCTAGAGATTGACTCTTAATCTGAGGAGCAAAGTTGTCATGTTGCACGGTTGTTGGAA
The DNA here is from genome assembly GCF_964263255.1 of Lissotriton vulgaris. Taxonomy (NCBI): domain Eukaryota; kingdom Metazoa; phylum Chordata; class Amphibia; order Caudata; family Salamandridae; genus Lissotriton; species Lissotriton vulgaris. The sequence goes on from NC_141691.1 coordinate 1,478,211,794, forward strand.
AACTGAATCCCTTCTTGTCTGTGCCAGGGAAGCTGATCACTTCCTATTTCAATCAAGAAAGTTTCCAGTGACCTCTGAGCTAGTTGGTAACAAACCCAATTAAGTTTAGCATAGTCAGTAGAGGCCTGGAGGATCCGCACTTCTACGTCGATACTACTGTTTATGTTATTCCAATGCGCAGGGCCTAGTGGGAAACTAGGAACTACACTACACTGTCACCTTCCAATGGACTCCCAGGTCCCCCTGTTCTTTTTGAATCTTGATACTCGTCCGGCGGAGCCCGAACCGCATGGCCGATTCCCGGTGGAGCTGCACCAACTGCTAAAGGGGAGATTGGCCTTGCCACACCGCTTTGGCCGTCACCTACCCAGCCGGACTTCAGACATATGTCTCGCCTTTTTCTCTGCCGCTGACTCCTTCCAATGGACGTCCAGCTCCACCTGTTTTTCTTTTTTTTGGAATCCTGACACTCGTCTTGCCAATAACTTCAGTATTGTATTTGTAATTTTTCTGTAATTAATGTAAAATTTCTGTAAACTGGTAACACCCTGTTTCCTTAAGTAAAGCTCTCTGATACCTCCGGGTCTAGCTAGCGCTATATAAAATTCTAAATAAAAAATAAATATCAACTACAACATTACTGCCAAAATAATTAATTTTGAATAAATATTTTAAAAAAACACTTTTTACATAAAACAATTACTTCAAATAAATCCAAAATATTTAATACACATATGGGAATAAATGTTGAGTTTGGGGATTTGGCAGAAGAATGTTATCGGCATTCCATTGCTGGATTGTTGTGAGGCACAACCTGAGTGTGATGATATCCTTGACATATGATGTTAAAAGCTTCCTCAACATCAAGGCCAAACAAAACATCCATTGTAATTGATGCGGCTTATGATATAGATCTGGGGACAAGTCTAACACTGCTACATTCATGTTGTGATCTTGTAAATCCAGCTTTAGCTGTTTATCTAGTCTCATATAAACAATCAAAATAGTACACGTATGTACATATATATGCAAACATAGAGGGCCTCTTGGTGAGCCCTCTTCCTCCATTGGTCTGTTCAAATGTCATCCACATTTTGCTTCTGTCCACCACAGCCTAAAGCATGGAGCAGTGGGGCAGTCGACTTCTGCCATTGGCTCTCGTGCACTATGAGTCATGGCATTTTTCCTAATCACATGCACATCCGCCTAAAATAGAAGTGCACTACACATCCGGGTCACTGACATATTATCAATGCATACAATATAAAAACACAAAAATATCGGAAATTAAATATCGTTTACAAAAATATCGGCTTCCAATACTTAATAAGTAAATCCACACATATTGAGAACAAAAATATCTTTGTTAAAAATATAGATTTTTACCTATATCAAAAACAAAAACATCAGAAACAAAAATATTGTGACCTTTAAATAATCATACGATCTGTCAAAAATATTGATTCACACAATATTGATGGTGATATGGGTGTGCCCACATCATGGTCACTCGGAGCAGTTGTTCCATGGTGAACCCTCCTTCCAACTTCCAGAGCGACGCTCCGCCGCACTGCTTTTCCACCTAAAACAACTATTCCATCACCGGAATGAAGGCGGGTCACCTGGGGGTAAATCTCGCCCTTCCCGATCTAGCATTGCGGAGATATCAGAGTAGATGGCAAAGAATGTCTCAGACTGATTGAGCAGCGGCTGCCACCAGCCTAAAACCCCACAGCCATCTGTCAGAATCTGTCCAAATGTAGAGAACCAACCTACCGACAGCAGTGGAAGGTCATTGGACCCTTGGGACAGGAGAGATTTGTCCCTAGCGACAAGCTGCACCAAGCTGCACAAGGGAGAGAAGCCGCAAAGCCAAAAGACGAGATGGCGGCTCCCGTGTGCTGAATACGGAAGGAACGCCCACCAGTGGCATGGCTCAAACTGTTTCTCTGTATGCTTGGCTGCCCTTGAAAGAAATCTGCTGTACATCATTTTCCCTGACCGGCGAAAAGAAATTGGGAATTCTGGGAGAGCAAGAGGCGAATTGTTTTCGCGCCTGTTAGCGCCCGGTGAAGCTTGGTGACCACTGCCAGTAGGACTCTCGGTTTGCCATTTCGAGCGGCTCCCTTGCAATGCAGCGGTCAGCCTGGAGGTCAAAACGTGCCTAATCAAATCGTGGGGGTCTGAGAAGTGTAGCAGAGGCGAACTGATAAGATCGGCCTGATCTCAACACGGCGCCTAGGAAAGACTTGCCTGACCTTGACATGGCGCCCGCTGCTCAGAAGAGAAGCAGCATGCAGGAATGAATGCTTACTGTCCGGCTAGAAGTCTTCCTTTAGGAGTGCTCTGAGAGGCTGGCTAACGGTGAGCGAGAGCCTTGATATCTTCACCAGTAACAGTTTTGGCCCACTCCAACTAGTGTCCTTCTCCCTGTAAGCAAAGGGATATCTCCATCATGGGAGATTTAATGGTCCCCGGACGCGCCTGACTCCAACATGGCGCCCATGCTGCTGTTGCTACAGGAGGAACAGTGGCAGCCCACTTCGACTGACGATCTACTTCCTTCGCCACCAGGGAAGCTCCTGATTGCCCATAAACCCAATCCTGGGAACTGGCATGAGCATCACTCTGTTCCTGACCCCAAAATGGCTGCCACTGATCCCATCTAATTCAAGGGGAAGTCTTGTGGCTTAGGCTGTGGGCCACTCACATGTATCTGGACTCTCGAATTTCTGTGACCGCCTGATCAACTCTCTAATTCTGGCGGAGCCTGAACCGCATGGCCACATCCCGGTGGGTCTGCACCGACAGCTATAGGGGAGATTGGCTCTGGCATACTGCTTTGGCCATCACCTAACCAGCCGGACTTCAGACATATGTCTCGCCCTTTTCTCCACCGCTGTCTCCTTCCAATGGACTGCCAGCTCCCCCTGTTTTTCTTTTTTTTTATCCTGACACTCATCTTGCCATTAACTTCAGGCCGTCACGTACTCAGCCGGACTTCGGGCATTTGTCTCGCCTTTCTCTCCACCGCTGTCTCCTTCCAATTTGTCTCCCAGCTTCCCCTGTTCTTTTTGAATCATGATACTCTTCCGGTGGACCCCGAACCGCATGGCCGAATTCCGGTGGAGCTGCACCGACAGCTATAGGGGAGACTGACTCTAGCACACTGCTTTGGCCGTCACCTACCCAACCGGACCTTGGACATATGTTTCGTCTTTTCTCCACAGCTGTCTCATTCCAATTGTTCTGCCAGCTCGCCCTGTTCTTTTTGAATCGTGAGACTCGTTGGACAGACCCCGAACCGCATGGCCAATTTCCGGTGGAGCTGCACCGACAGCTATAGGGGAGATTAGCCCTGGCACACCGCTATGGCCGTCACCTACCCAGCCGGACTTCAGACATTTGTCTCACCTTTTTCTCTGCCGCTGTCACCTTCCAATGGACTCCCAGGTCCCCCTGTTCTTTTTGAATCTTGATACTCGTCCGGCGGAGTCCGAACTGCATGGCCGATTCCCGGTGGAGCTGCACCAACTGCTAAAGGGGAGATTGGCCTTGCCACACCGCTTTGGCCGTCACCTACCCAGCCGGACTTCAGACATATGTCTCGCCTTTTTCTCTGCCGCTGTCTCCTTCCAATGGATGTCCAGCTCCCCCTGTTTTTGTTTTTTTTGGAATCCTTACACTCGTCTTGCCAATAACTTCAGTATTGAATTTGTAATTTTTCTGTAATTAATGTGAAATTTCTGTAACTGGTAACACCCTGTTTCCTTATGTAAAGCTCTCTGATACCTCTGGGTCTAGCTAGCGCTGTATAAAATTCTAAATAAAAAAATAAATATCAACTACAACATTACTGCCAAAATAATTAATTTTGAATAAATATTTAAAAAAAACACTTTTTACATAAAACAATTACTTCAAATAAATCCAAAATATTTCAAACACATATTTAAATTAAATAAAAATATATTACATCAACAAATTATTTGCCATACATCCCAATAAATTATATAATTGAAATATTAACAATGCAACTCCCCAAAAAATTAGCATTAACTATAAGCATTTAAACCCCAACCTAACTTTAATAAATATATATATACATTGATTTATTTTCAAAGCTATGAAACTATATGTCAAATGTAAAAAAAAACCTTAATTAGCATTTATCATAGAAGGACTCAACTGATAAAAAAATTCACACTATGGGCCCGATTCTGATGTCGTTCGGCAGGCCTCCGAATCAGATTTGGCTATCCTTGATCCGATTCATAGCCCTTGTTTCCAACCGAATCGTATGCAGGTCCGAAGAACCAAGTACGATGCGAAGATCGTGTACGCGCCGACCAAATTGTTTCCGAACCTGATCCTGTCCGTACGACTCATTTGTAGCCGAATCATGCCGTGCAATGGAGCTGGATTCAGACCGGTGAGTAAGATGCACAATTCGGTCAGCCGAATCGACTCGGTCTTAGGCATGAGCGGATTTTGCGGATTGGCAATCCGCGAATTTGCGGATTTGCGAACTCGCAATCCGCAAAATCCGCGAATTCCCGCGAATTTGCGGATTTTTTTTTTTTTTGTGTTCGCCCGTGTTTCTGCCAGTTCGCGAGGGTTTTTACAATTTCGCAATTTGCGAACTTACCTGTCGGGTCGCAAGTTTTGCGAACTTGTTGTTTCTACGTGTCCAACCTGTTTGGGACACTCTTCTTCATCACTGCCACTCTCTGTCACCACTGCCACTCTCTGACTACTCATGCCACCCTCTGGCCCACCCATGCCACCCTCTGTTTCATCACCACACCCTCTGGTTGTCCAGTGTACATTATTTTCGGCAAAGCAAAGCACACCTTCCCTGCCTCAAGTGACCTGAATTAATTTGGGGCTGATTAATGTGTCACAGAATATTTTTTTAGCTGGCACCTGCTTCCTTAGTGCGCCCTGATTAGTGATCTTTTGCACTTGCTAAGTGCTTTCATTGTTGCAAAATTAGTTACAACACCTGCCCTGCCCCAACTGACAATAATGAATTAGGGGCTGATTAATGGATTTTAACTTCCAGCCTGGCTCCTGCTTGTCTCCCTTAGCTGTAATTCATGACCTTTGTGGCATATGTGTAACTATTCTGAGGTTCAGAGCAGGGTCACATAATAGTTTCAACTGGCAACTGAACTCTGGAGGGGCCCCTCAGGAAGCACTACAGGAAATGGCTACTAATGATGTGCCTGAACTTTTGAACCTGGTAAGTAGTTACTTTCAGTTTTGCTTAGATCGTATTTCTGCAATTTCGCACTTATTCGCGGGGCGCGAACTCACGCGAACAGTGCGAGCAGTGCGAGCAAAATCCGCTGCTCGCGGATTTGCGGATTTTGCAGGAAATTCGCAAATCTCGCGGATTGCGGATTTCCCGAAAATCCGCAAAATCCGCGAGCGGAACGGATTTTCCGCCCATGCCTACTCGGTCTCAGCGAGACAAAATGGCTGTTGGAATTGTACTACGGCCCCCCTTCCCTCGGGGCCCTCCGAATCTGTCACAGGGGTACCCATGGGTGCCCTCGATCCAAGCATGCACAGTGTGGCGGGCAAAATGGGGAGCCCGCCATAGTGTGTATGCTTTTTCCACCCACCCCTTTTTTTGCCATGGGAGCCTGTGTAAGCATCCATACACAAGATCTCATAGAGTGCTATGGGAGTTTTCCCGAATCGAGTCCGTAACCATGCAGTTGCCACTTATTCACTCGGACGGCTTCGGACAGCGTGGCTTGCTAGAAAAGCCCTCTGTGTCCGATTCGTACAGAGGGCCTTCCTAGCAAGATCAGAATCGGCCCTAAAACTAAACCAGCCAATAAAACAAAACTAAAAACAACTTTAACAAATAATATCAAACAAACAATTATATCAACAATATAAAAGGCACATGGCAAGACGAGGAAACTCTGCCGGATTCTCTAGCCAGACCATTAAAGAAGAAATATAAACATCTAAACAACTATCTTAGTAAGTAAAACTTATATTAAACTAAAACGCAAATGTTATTAAACTTAAAAAAGTAATATTTAAAAAAATGTAATTACTCTTACTTCTATCTCTTTTCATAGACTTCCTAAAAGAAAAAGCTACAACAGGAGCAAGCATTGGCATAGCCAATAGGTCTCGCCTTTGGTACCTCATGAGTGTTTAGTTACCCAGCACAATTTCCTTGGTGTAACAACATCTAGTGTTGCATGGCTAAACACTTATAAGGTCCCAAAGGTGAAACCTATTGGCTATGCCAAAGCTTGTTTTGAGTGAGTGGCTAGTGCAGGTATGCCACTGTGAGGTAGAGATGCTGCGAGTGCTTTTACAGGTGCCCCTGTGACATTGTGCCTCTTTAAAATGTATTTTGGGTCTGGTGTAATACATCTAGCCCCTATTCCCGTATTCTCGCACCCAGTGCATCCTTAAATATCCCATGTACAGCCAGGGTTGACACTCCTATCACCGCTGCCCTCCAGTGACACTTTACCTGTCACAGGTGGATGTGGTGGTGGACTTGGTGGTGGACTTGCTGGTGATGGATATGGTGGTGGACGTGCAGGTGGTGGATGTGGTGGTGGATGTGATGGTGGTGGACGTGGTGGTGGATGTGGGGGTGGTGGTGGACGTGGTGGTGGACGTGGGGGTGGACATGGGGTGGTGGTGGACATGGTGGTGGTGGTGGTGGACGTGGTGGTGGACATGGTGGTAGTGGTGAACATGGTGGTGGTGGATGTGGTGGTGGTGGATGTGGTGGTAGATGTGGTGGTCGTGGTGGTGGATGTGTTGGTGGTGGACATGGAGGTGGCGGATGTGGGGGTGTTGGACGTGGTGGACGTGGTGGTGGTGGTGGACATAGTTGTGGTGGATGTGGTGGACGTGGTAGTGGAGGTGGACATAGACATGGTGGTGGTGGACGAGGTGGTGGTGGTGTAAATGGTGGTGGACGTGGTGGTGGTGGACATGGTGGTGCTGGTGGATGTGGTAGAAGTAGTGGTGGTGGTGGAGGTGGTAGATGTGGTGGTGGTGGTGGACATGGTGGTGGTGGTGGACGTGGTGCTGGTGGTGGACGTGGTGTTGGACAACTATTGGGTAGGAGGGTGCTGGCAAAATGTGAAAGGAGAGGATGATCTCAAAGGGAGCCCATGTGAGAGCAGAAAGAGGCCGAATATTAGAAACAAAAAATGGCGAGTAGATAGAACACAAAACAGATTTAACGGGGTGGTCCCTTCTTATAGTGCATGTGAATGTTCCTTAGCACCCCGTTTTTAGTAAACAGGGGGACCATGGGGAGATTAATTGATTAATCACGCATGATGATCACTCTGTACAGCCCAGTACTGCATTTAAAATTTAAAGCGCAATGCTCTGTTTATAAAAAAAACATATTGTGCCTGCAGTGAGAGTGGCTCACCTAATGTAACTGGGTGTCTTGTAAAGGTCGCTACTACTCTTGAGTTCAGTTTGCGCTTTATGAATTTGCTAAACAAACAGCCAGCAGTACTTCTAGAGCAAGAGCCTATTATATCCGTTCATGTAGCACACACACAGCAATTAGGGCTTTGTACAGCCCAGTACTGCACACTACACAACAAACAAATATCCGTTTATGTAGGGCACACACAGCAATGAGAATAAAGAAATAAAACAAGCACTGTACCGAAAGTGAAAGTGAGCACGTTTGGAGCTGAAAGTGCACACTGTGCTTAATGAGCCATGACGAGGGAGGAAAGCCACGCTAGCTCCTGTGGACCCAAGGCCAGGGCAGAGAGAAGACGGGACATGCACCCGCCTTTGGCCAACTGCGTGCTGTCTTTCTTAGAAAGTCACAACCAAAGGCCAATAGGGGGTGAATAAACCAAAAGCACATGCACAAGTGTGTGTTCCAAAGTTTAAAGCCTAAATGTCACGCAGAGCAGCGCATGTGCACTGGCTCAGGCGAGACCTAAAAACGAATACAATGCCAGACAATAACATCTATCACAAACCAGAAAAAAGATATAAGAAAGTAAACATAGTTAAATTAATAACAAACTATAATCCAAATACCAAAACTGTGAAACATCTAAACAGATCATACATGTAAGTATACAAAATAGAAGCAGTTGCATATTTTTACATGTAAATAACAATCATACAAACATTAAATTATTATATATATTTATACTATCACATTACCTTTAGATACAATGACAGAAGCTGCAAAATATATTGATTCACAGAAAGGAAAGCAGTTACTAATTCAGATGGGCTACACCTACAGCCAAGCCAGTACGTCATAAGAAAATATAATTTGAAAGTGTACTAAATATTATTCAAATGCATGCTACGGAAGGGAAACTACGAAAGATGATGATGTTGTAAGGCATGTAAGTGAGCACAACCACCTCCAAAATGTGACAGAAATAGAAGTAAGGGGTATAATGCAGGATATAAGAGAGGCCAGCACTGGTTCTTAGCAACCCACAACCAAAACCTTAAAGATATACTACCTAAAGTCCCCTAGCACATAACAGGGCAACTACCACCTTTTCCCACACCAGCGATACCCTACGGGCAGGGGGATTTATCTTATCTTTATGTGTCTTGGGTATTAAGTATAAGACCCTGGTCGTTGGATTAGATACTTTAAGATACGCTAGTTCATCCTGACTAATCAAAGCAGCAGTATCTTGCAGAGGCTAACAAGCAATTGGGAAACAGAGTGAATTATGCGAAAATCCAAAATGATGTTATGTACAAAAGCGTTGATGTATACAATACCCGGTTATTGGAATGGCAGATGCAGGGATTGATTAGCCAGGATGAACTAGCGTATCTTAAAGTATCTAATCCTACGACTCCGGTCTTTTACTTAATACCCAAGATACATAGAGATAAGATAAATCGCCCTGGCCGTCCTATTATTTCGGATATCAACAGCGCTTTCGAACACACACAAATTTGTTGACTCTTTTTTTATGCCCATTAATCATCAAGCTCCCCTCTTATATTCAAGATACAGGGGATTTTTTGGGCAAGGTATATGACATGCCATGGGAACCTGATTTTCTTTTAATGACAATCAATGTGACGACTTTGTGCACCAGTATTCATCACAAGGATGGGGTAAATGCAGTCAGATATTTTTTGGGAGAAAGATCAGCAAAATGTTGGCGTCACACCCAGATGTTGCTATCCATGGTCACTACTTGTTTGGAAAACAACTTTTTCTTGTTTAATGAAGATTTGTTTCATCAACGATGTGTCAGGGCGATGGGCACCTGCTTCGCCCCAGCTATTCTAATTTGCATATGGGCTGGTGGGAGGAGCAGGTGGTCCAGTCGCTTTTTGCACAAGAATGGCAAAATAATGTAATCCATTGGCATCGTTACATCGATGATTTATTTGTAGTTGGAAGGGAGATGAGTACAGTGCCCAAGAGTTTGTAAGGAAGCTACAAAATAATCATCTAAACTTGAAATTTACTAGTGTGATTAGTACTGCTGAAGTGAACTTTCTGGATCTGACTGTCTATATGCACCATGGGAAACTACATAAAAAGTTATTCCGTAAACCCACCAATGGGACCACATTGCTCCATACAATGAGTTTTCATCCGGCGAATTTGGTGAGAAGTACCTCCTATGGGGAATGTCTTCGGGCCGTAAGAAACTGCAGCTCCAACAGTGATGTGGAGAAGGAATTAGTATGTCTAAAGAGCAGATTCACCGAGAGCGGGTATGCACATGAATATATTGAAACAGCTGGACACAAACCCATCAAAAAATCAAGGGACGAATTACTTTTCAACCCCAGTAAGAAGAAGCAGAGGCATCGCAATGTAGGATGATTACTACCTACAACAACCAACATAACGATTTCAGGCGGATTCTGCAGAAACATTGGCACATAATAAGTAATGACCCAATTTTGAAGCAGGTGGTTCAGAGAAGTCCGGTTATTACTTTCAGACGGGTACATTCTTTGAAACAAGGACTAGTAAGCAACATGTTGCCAATAGGGAGAACATCAAAGAATACCAAAACATGATTAGCAAGGAAAGACGCCTTTATAAAATGCACTAAAGGCAAGGCCTGCACCTTCGGTAAAAATACCAGTAGTTATCTACCAGGGTTCACCAAGAAAGAGCAGAAAATAAAAGGGCAATTCACTTGCAAAACAGAATTTGCTGTCTGTGTGCTTCAGTGCCCTTGTGGCCTGAGGTACGTAGGCAGCACAATTCTTCAAGTTCACAAGCGAGCGCTACAGCACTTACTAGCCATAAAGAATGCGGATAAATCTTACCCTGTAGTTTGCCACTTTGAACATTGCAACAATAAAAATGTGAAAGGATTAACATACTTTGTTATTGATTCTGTCCCAGTCAACATGAGAGGAGGTGATAGACAGAGAACCTTGCGCATACTGGAATCCAGTTACATTATCAAACTTAACACCAAAACCCCTATGGGTCTTAATATGGAAGAAGATTTGTATACATATCTTTGAATTACTCCCGTATTCCTGTCAGTTTTAACTGGTTTTAATATTCACGGAATCACACTGAGCACTAGGGAGAAGAAATCTGGTTCTAATGTTTCAGTATTGGGATAGTCTTTTAATATCTATAGGAGGTATTATGCCCACTTGGGCATGACAGCTAGAGGTTGTGCTTGATGTTTTCGCACAGGCAAGTGGACAATTGACAATAGTATACAAGTTATACTGAGGGATGATAAGGCAAGGTGTAATGTTTACCAAGGCCCACTAGGGCAGTGACTTGGGTTCAGCACACACAATGTATTCCTGAGAGTATCCGGTTGTGATGTCACACGCCAGCAGGAGAGGGTTCGTTCAGCTGTTGCACCTGGCGCACCCGGACCTGGTCGGGACCGCATTTATCGTTTCCAGTCTCCCGAGGCTCAGTCCGGTACACCCGCCACCCAGCCAGCCAGGCAGCCTGCCTACCTGCCCTGTATCCCTGGTTGAAAGTCTGCAGGGAATGCAGGGAGTGCCGGGGCGGTCTGTGAGCCGAGAGCCTGAGCCGCAGGTCCGAGCTGGTCCGAGTCCGTCCTGATCCACCCGCCCAGTGATTGCCGGGTGCCGGTCCCACCCATTTCCAACGCCATCTATGCGGACTCTATGCGGACTCCGACTCCGGAGATGAAAAAGCAGGAAGAAGTAAGAAGAAGCAAGCAGCAAGAGCCTAAGCGAGCCCCAGGCAGAGCCATGCAGAGCGGAGCGGAGCCGGCATCTCTGCTTCTAGCATCCTGCATCGAGTGCGGTAGCGGTTACCAGCGGCGACGGTGGAGAGGTGAGCTGCAGCAAGAGGCAGAGGCGGGGGGGTGGTAAGAGGAGAGAGAGTGCAGCCCCCCGGCCCATAGCCCAAAGTCCTGCCTTACCTCGCGCCTTCCAGCGTTGCCAGCACTGCCGTCAGCAGCTCTAAACAGGAACCAGTGGGGCTTCGCTTAACACAGCAGGTCACCTCAGCTCTTCATTTCCGCGTTTCTGTGTTTCTGCACCCACTGCTCAGCACCCTGTGCATACTGCACCTGCTATTTCTTCATCACCAAACGCTCCCAGCAGAAGTTTAAAGTGCAAAGTTTTATTAAGAGCACTTGACCTCCAGAGCCGCACATTGGACCAGGCTCTGACAGAGTTTGTAAGGAGCAGAGTTCATCCATCACGCCGCTGCACAAGCCACTCTGTGTTTTTTAGTGTCTCTCAACAGTGCAAGCCAGTGCAAGCCAGTGAGCAGAGCAGCACAGAACTAGTAAGCGGAGCCAGCGGAGTGGTCACGTTGCCACCGCACACCGGCACACAGTACACAGTATCCAGCTGCCTTGCACATCTTGTGCAACTCGCATTACTCCTAATTTCCCCCAACAAATCGCACCAACATCCACCCCCTCCCTTAAGGAGTGGAGAAACGGAGGATGCGGTCAGGGAGAGTAAGAGGCACACCTCCACCAAAGAATAAGGAGAAAGCTAAAGCGGTAGCAGCCGAGGAACTCCAAAGTTCGACCTCCCCCGGCCCCCGTCCTCCAGCCAACAACGATACACATCAGGGGCCAGATCCCAGAGTCTCAATAGATAAACAACCATTGCTTACAACAGCAACTATTGCAGCAACTACAAGCAACTGGTTAATTGCCGCACACAAAAAAACTATTGTGGCAACTCCTGCAGCGAGATGGGGTAGCAGCCCCAAGACTATTCCGATAGCCCCTCCAAGGCATCACTCAGTACCTAACAACAGTAAACGGGCACTGATCACGGACTTTTTAAAAGTCGTAACAGAACCTACCTCACCCAAACGACAGTGTAGTAACTCTGGTGCCCTCAACACAAGAGGCAAAACTAGCACTACCCCAGCAAGTGAGTTCACAACATGCACCCCTAGCAGGAAAACTCCAAATCTGGAGTGCGCAGGAAAGGTTTCCAGCTACCACAATGTTCAGAAGCCCCTCAAGGAGTACCCACAGGCATCCCAAGCCTTCAGTTCCTATCGTCCAATGCCCTTATCCCTCCTGAACTTAGATACAAGCAGCATATCCAAGTTTTCGATGCACCAAATAATAGACAAACTAGCGGAGATCCCCACCATCCTTTTAGATCTACTCGCCTCAAGCAGGGAAGTCACAGAAAAGGACGCCCCGCATACAGCGAAAGATAACAATGCACCAAGGGAGACTGACCCCGAATCACCCAATCATGTGGGCAAACAGACACAAAGCGGCGCAGTTCCCTTTTCAAATCAATATCAGTCAGACCTTTCAGCACCTAGTTCAGCAACTACTGTCACTAACCCAAATATCTTAGTCCTACAAACAGCAGGAAATGTGGAGCAACCACTACCTGAGCCAATCACACCAATCAAGTCACTAACTAAGCGTGAGAGAAAACGCCTAAGAAAAACAAGAAGAAAAAGGCAATCAAGACAGGCAATCAATCCATTTCCTGTGCAAACCAACCAGGATCCGAACGAGAGCGACAATGAAGAAGCCCCCACTCCTCCTGATATAACTCCACACAATAATCAATCGAATCACCCACCCATGCAACTTACCCACGCAAACCGTCCAACTAACACCAAAAGGGAATTACTGCAGTCTGAGAAAGTATATAGCATTTTTAAGCCACCAACAAAATCTAAACACATTAAATCCACCAAGGAAACCTATTCAGTGAACTCACCAAACAAACCAAAGTAACCTATGACAGATACAACCACACCAAGTTCACGCAATGCACTTTTAGTTACAGCAAATCCAGGGGACAATATATGTCAAACTGACACAGCTAATAATTCTAATGCGGGAAGCACTCAAGCAACCCGAACAATTGTCCATAAATATCCAACCAAAAACAATGCTGAGGTAACTTTGAACACTTTTCTGAGAACAACAGTGCCATCACTGCCCGATAATGTCTCGGGAAGGGCAGTACACCCAGCATCGCACCAGGCTTTCTCTCCAAATTCCATCAAACTAGACTTCATCCCCCACTATGTATCAAGGGGAAATCATGACATTTTAAATAGAAGCATTTTACTTAAACTCTTTAAAGCACTGCCCTCCCTGAGCCACATAAATACCAGCGACATTGTTAGTATAGCATTCAAAGAGAATACGTCCTCCAAGGGACAGGAAATCACCACAGCCTCGTTCTCAGCCACCTCCTTTAGTGAACAAATTTGGCAGCAGAGGGAACAATTTGCAACATGGGGTATTGAGTTAAAAAAGATCGATCCCCCATGCTACCCCAACCTGCTTCTACCGGTCCCCCCATCAGTGGTTCTGTTAAAGGGGGCAAAAGGCTCGGATCATCAAACTTTTCAAAAAAGAAACGAGTGCATGTCCAAGAACATTACCATCACTTTTGCTAACCCAGAACTCATTAAGCCCTTGGACCGAACCACAGCCGGACCATCTCAAGATATGGCATGAACCAACACTCATGCAGCTTCTAATCGTCTCCAAGGCTGCAACATCTGCTCCTGGAATGTGTTCGGGCTTAACACAAAACTTGAAGATCCAGGCTTCATGGAATTTATTTTAAAGTATAAAATTATTCTCTTCCAGGAAACTTGGATGATTAATCCTACTCCCATAACAGGATATAAGGAATTTCATTGCCCCGCCGAAAAGGCAGGAAATCAAGGGAGAGCCAAAGGAGGGCTCGCAACATTTGTCTCAACCGATATCCCATGGCAAGTATCAACAATAGAACTCGAGTTTTCTTGGCTGCAATGTGTCAAACTTGAAGCCCTGTCTCTAACCTGTTTGCTGATACTCAACATCTATATTCACCCATCGTTCAGTCGGAAAAAGATATGCGTAGACCATCTATTAGCAACAATGACAACCTTAAAACTTGCCTATCGGGAGGCAAATATTATCCTGTCTGGGGACTTTAATATGAACTTACTTAAAGCCATTGACGAGCGCTCACACGCACCGAAACTACGAGAGTCGCTCGGGAAGAGATGTGCAGCCAGCCTGTTCGACCTTTCAATGCGAATGCTAAATGGGAGTAGCCGGACAGACTATCCAGCCGCACACACAAGAATTACCCACAAATCTGCCTCAACAATAGACTACACTTTCACGGATCAAGAGCTTTCCCCCTTCATCACAAATGTCCAAATATTGGATAGGACTGAAAGCGACCACCAACCGCAAACATTCACGTTACTAATTAATATAGACCACGCAGAGCCATCTAAAGTGCTATCACACCAAACGCAATGCTTTAACCTAAAACGTCTGGTCTGGAAACCAGATTCGATAAATGATATCATGGGGACATGTACCAACCTCTTAGAAAGACTTCAAATTGAACTCATAAACACTCGGGCATGGGAATGCTTTATCCTAGAACTAAATCAAAAATTCTGTAAGCAGGCCATAGGGAAAAAAGCCAAAAGTCATCAAGGGGCTGAATGGTTCACAAAATCCCTTAGGAAGCAAAAACAACAATTGAACAAATACCTCAGGAGATTACGCACTCAGTGCCTTGCCCCCTCCCAGGACCTCCTGCAACTCATCTCCAAAGCCAGAAAAGACCTAAAAAAAGATATCAAGGCAGCCCAAAAAGCATTCCAAGAACAACTATGGGCCAAATTCCACCATTCTACTAAACAAAGGGACTCAAGGCAGTTCTGGTCAATAATTAACCAGTTAGAAATCGGCAGGAACCGGCACCACAATTCTGACATCACGGAGGACTCCTGGAGGGCCCACATTGATCATCTATACAAAGATACGTCAATGGTTTGTCCCGCAACTCACGGCCTGGAATTAGGGGAGAAGTCAACTGTTGTAGATCATACCAGAACCACCCCCAAATCCGAAGCATTTGAATACTCTCTGCAAATCCGGAAGGAGAAAGTATTAACAATCATTAAAAAACTAAGACCTGAGGGAGCCCCAGGACCCAACGGGTTGCCAAACGCCTTGTTTCGGCACAACCCTCTACTCTGGTCTGATGTCCTCACGCCACTTTTTTCTTCAATCATAGCTTCTTCCACCATCCCAGACTCTTGGAGGGGCAGCATTTTAAATCCAATATACAAGTCGGGTCCCCGCTCCGACCCCTCCAACTACCGTTTGATAGCCCTAATTGATGTGGAGGCCAAAATGTATGCATCAAACTTGCTGGCTGACCTGGAGGATTGGGTCGGAAGCAGTCACCTCATCCCCTATAACCAAACAGGATTCAGGGCAGGGATGGGTACACTCACGAACATCTCCGCGGTTACCCTGCTAGCCAACCAAGCTCTTGCAAAGTCCAGGCCTTTGTATGCCTGCTTCATAGACCTGAAAGCAGATTTCAACATAGTCCCAAGAGCCGAGCTATGGGTAAAAATGCGCAACTGGGATGTCCCAACCAAACTCCTGGATGCCATAATCAACTTGTATTCCCAGACGTGGGTTCAGGTCAGGAAAGGCGACGGGCACAGCATCACCAAAAAGATTCAAACCCTTAACGGGCTAAAACAAGGGTGTGTGCTGGCACCCTGCCTGTTCAACATCTATATCGCCGACCTAGATAACCAACTACGGTCAATCCCATCAGACCCCCCAAAACTGGGTAACGTCCCTATACCCAGTCTTCAATACGCGGACGACATTGTGCTCCTCGCTCTAACACCAGTAGGCCTGCAGCGACTCATCACCAAATTAGGAGCTTATACCACCAATGCCCAATTAACCATCAACCATCAAAAAACAAAAGTGATGTGTTTCGCCAAAAGAGTTAAATCTAAGGCTCACCGCAAATTTACCTGGCACCTGGACGGGCAACCCCTACAAATATCTAGGTTTCACTATTGACCGTAACCTCAACTTCAATTTACAACTGGGGCAAGGCCGTATCAGAGCTAAACAACTGCAGTTCGCCTTCAGTGTCCTAAAGAAAAAACTTACGGGGTGCTCTACAGGCCATTTGCTCAAAGCCATTTCAGCAAAATTTTTACCCTCAATTTCATACGGCTCGGAAATTCTAAACACGAAAGATGTCAGCTCCTTAAACTCAGCACAATCAACTCTCTTCAAGGCCCTGTTCTCAATCCCCCGACACATTTCACCATCCCAAATTCGACTTGAGTACGGCCTGAGAAACCAGATCCCCGACAGACAAGGGGCATTAGCAAAATACTACTGGAGTATGAGGGACGCAGACGATAACACCTTAGCACACTACTGCTGGAAGGAAATTGAAACCCAATCCAGGCTAAGTAATTCAACGTTCAGCGTTCTGAAAGACTCTCTCGCGGCACTGCAAGTTGAGGAGGCCTGGCTTACCCTCCCTACTTACTCCAGTTTCAAAATCGTAGTGAACAACGCAATTAAAAGGACCTCCCTATTAATGGACAAAACAACTGTTTAAAAAAAAAAACACGCCTGGACCGTGATTCAAGGCTATCAGCGGCTGAAAACTCAATCATATTTACTTGATCATTTCTCCCAGGAGAGAAAACAGTACTTAACGTTACTGCGGCTGGGGTCATTTCCATCAAAAGATCTGACACCAAAATGGAAACACCTCTGGAAATCTAAGGAATGTCGCCTATACGGAGGTCAGGAAGAGTCCCTTCTACACCTGCTATGCATATGCCCCTCCCTGGCAGCTACCCGAAGAACGGTCCTTCGGGAAGCCTTAGGGAAGGAAGAAATACGGACATGTAGAGCAGCTGTCATCCAATGCCTTGGAGGGTCATCAATCCAACTGTCCTGTAGGGCAATAACATTTCTCAAAATGGCAGCAAGAGAGCTGAATAAAAAGGAAACCATTCACTAATTTAATTAGTTCCAGCATATCCATCAATGGCACAGTCTTAATGTTTTAAATTCCACTGTTTTATAATTTAAAATGTATTTTTTTATTTAAGGTGGTTCCCCACCCTTTTATGATTTTTTTATTGAAATCAAATAAAAGTATTTCTGACTGACACACAATGTTTATAAACTGATTTGTACATATGTAAAATATGTGTAATGTTCAAATAATTTTTACCAACCCGGTGGAATTATAATATTAGATGTTAAGGGAATCATTTGTGGTGGAGGACCGCAATGATGGCACCCATTATCCTGAAACCTGGCACATTGCAAATGCGCTGTTCCGACATATGTTGCACAATATCCTTAAACGTAGTACATACTATTGTTGTATCTAATTGCCAGAGTCTCAATTTATAGCCTCTTTTGTTTTAAAAGACAACCGGCCGATGCACTGTAAACTGAATGAACTACGAGTATTTCTCCATTGTTTATGATTGTAGTTTGTCATGTGTCACGGAAATAACACAGTTAAAATGGCGAATTAACTTTAACAAAGTTGTTAGTGAACAAGCCTGCTGGGCAAGCGAAACGTGTCTAACTTTGTTCTGCTGATATTAAAAGAAATTTGCCAAACAATGTAGCGTCGCACTGCTGATGACGTCACATATTACATCACTCATGACATGGTCAGTGACACCACTCATGACATCACTCATGACATCTCAAATGACATCACTGATGACATCATCCAGTGGATGTGTGTCTTTCTGAAAAATAAATATTTTTTATATATGTATATCTAAAGGTCGATGGAAGAATAAATGGGTAAGTAAGTGTCTAAATGGATGACTTTTTTGTAAAACTGATTGTATAACTGACTGATAAATTGTATCTTAGTGAATACATGGGTTAGTGAGTAATGTTTAAATATGTAAATATCTGTATCAGTCTCACACATTTTTTGAATAAGTGGCTGCATGGGTTGGTGAGTAGCTACATGAGTGTCTATATAGGTTATTAGTTGTTTTTTTGAGTATCAGTATGAGTGAGTGTTTATATGGTTTGGTGGGGAATATTACTTAGCACATAGATGCATTAATGAGTGACTCACTGTTTATATGTGTTTTGAAGACAGCATGTGTGCAGGACTGTATGGGTGGATGAGTGTGTGTATAGGTGTGTTAGTGAGTGAATGACTGTCTCAATACTGCCTTTATGACTAAGTACAAATGTGTTAAACTGCTATATGTGAGTATTGGTGTATGGAAGTGAGTATATATGAGAGTTAGAGATTTGAAGAGTTCCTGTATAACTAAGTATGTGTTTCTATAAGTGATCGTTTAAGAGCGTCAGTATGTGTATGTTTGTGTGTATAGCCGTATATGCAAGTAAATGAATGTTTGATAGATTATTTGCATGTGTGAGTATGTGTGTAAGTAACTCTATGGATGAGTATCGGTGTGTAACAGGATGTATAGGTGTATGAGTACATATCATGATTGAGTACAGGTATGAGTGACTATATAGAAATGTGGTGAATGAGTGGATTTGGAAGTAGATGTTGGAATAGGTTGTTGTAACTGGTATTGGTATCTCCATTTTCTTGAACATTTTTGTTTCTATTTTTGAATGTGTGTATCAAAGGTTATATTAGAGTGAGAGGAGGTCTGCCACTCTTTCACAAGGATGATGTCATCAGTGATGTCATTTAAGATGTCATCAGTGATGTCATGAGTGATGTCACTGACCATGTCATGAGTGATGTAATATGTGACGTCATCAGCAGTGCATTGCGGGCACACAAGATATAGTTAGCTGAACTAACTATAACGGGGGAATTTTCAAAGATTTGTATAGGTAAAATGACCAGCTAACTATAACATGTGTGAAACCTATGGTTTTTTCAGTGAATATATATATATATATATATATATATATATATATATATATATATATATATATATATATATATATATATATATATATATATATATATATATATATATGTATATACATATATACACATATATACACATATATATATATATATATATATATATATATATATATATATATATATATATATATATATATATATATATATATATATATATATATTACCTACTGGCAGTCGCCAGTAGGTATATATAGTTAGGATTTTTTTCCTATGGGATTTCTGAAAATTCTATGTCGAATAACTTTGGCGTTTGTGGACGGAATTGGCTGAAATTTTCAGGAAAATGTCACATTTTGTTTCGGAGCAGCCCCTGAAAATTTGGGGGCGTTTCGTCAAGGGGGGGGCGAGAAAAAAGGGGGTCCCAAAACATGTTTTTCCCATTCATTTTTCTATTGGGCGGTTGGAATCACTTTTAGCTCGAACGGCTGAATGGGTTTACACGAAACTTGGCAAAATTGTAGATATGGTTTGCCCGACGTGCCTTTGCTATGTCTCAATATATGTGCTCCAGTGGATTTTGAGAAATTAATGTTTTAAAAAACAGATATATCTGTGACAGCGCTCCGGTTAGCGCCCCGGTTTGCGTACCTGACGCGTAACGAAACTTCGCGAAGTGAAGCTGATTGGCTCTCCGGTGTCTGTCAACATTCTAAACAGTCCGGAACGGCCGCCATCTTGTCTCTCGGTAGGATCGAGAGACAAGAAGTGGAGAAAAAACGAAGGGGGAAATTAATGAAAGGGGGCAAGGTAGACCCCTCCTGACCCCCTAGCAATGATGTGGGGCTATTAAAGGGTCCCGTGGGGCAAAAAATTAAAAAAATTAAAAATTCCATTTTTCGCGGTAGAAGCGCTACCCGGTACGCGAACCGGGTAGCTCACCGGGAGCGTAACGGGAGTTCGCCCTTTTGTGTTTCGGTCGAATTTAATCACAAGATGGAGGAAAAACAATGTGGGAAATGGGTATAAGGGGGCACGGGAGACGTATCCTGACCCCCTAGGTTTTCTGAGGGTGGCTGAGGAGGCTCATATATGTCGGGAAAAAAAAATTGGAATTTTCCGCACGGTTAGCTGCCGGTACGCGAACCGGGTAGCGAACCGGGAAGCGAACATAAGTGAAAATTAGTGAAAAAAGGTACATTCGAAATTTTAAAAGAGTAATTATAGTTAAGGTAGCTCTGAAAAGAGCTTTTGGGTTCTGTGTAAGTTCTAGGTACTTATAAGTAGGTACCAATACACAGTCTTAAATTTTGTATGAAAACTCTGTTTCTCTCATCTGAGAAGTGCACACCATCTCCTCTGTAGATATCTTGCATGTAGTAACGCAAGTTATTGTTGTAGATGGAGCCCATTCCATGGTCTCTCATATAAGCTGTAACAGACTTATTTACATGCTTCCTCACTTTCTCAATTTGTGGACAAAATTGATTGGACTACCTCCATTTCTGTCTTTGGCATATATTGGAATATACCAAGGCAGTTTGAGGAAAAAGTGCCATCAATTGCTCAAAGGTGTCCTTTAAAAGACCTACCTTTGAGCAATTGATGGCACTTTTTCCTTATATGAGAGACCATGGAATGGGCTCCATCTACAACAATAACTTGCGTTACTACATGCAAGATATCTACAGAGGAGATGGTGTGCATTTCCTCCACAGTTCACTATTATGAGGTCAGGGTTTGGCAAATGCAAAAAGGTTTTCACCAATGGTATCAATTGGTGACATCTCAATCCTCTCTGGCCAATCCATTTGATTTCCACATTTTGTAAATTGAGGTTGTGTAAATTTCTGTTATCAGCATACCTGTGAGCCCAGTGGATGTAGCTATGTCCAAGAATCCAGATAGAAAACATGGTGAGAGGAGGTTCTGCTGCAGTCAGATGAAGTGTGGGAATGAAATGGCAGTTGAAACAGTAGGAGTTTGTAAAGAAAACAAACTGTGGAGTTTCAGTGCTAATGATTCACTAGCAGTGATTGGTGGATTTCCATTCCTGAAAACAGAAAGTTAGGGTGCATGGATGTGTTCTTTGAAAGATGTAATTTGAATGGTTAAGAAAAAATGATTTTAAGAAACATTGCAGTGGATTAGCAGGTGTACTGAGAGTTCAGAGTTCATTTGAAACATTGTTGTGTGAACTTCTAAACATGAGAGGTCTTTCAGGAGGTAGTTGCTATGGAAAAAGGGCAGAAAGGGCAGAGGGGGGAAGGGTGTTGATTTGAAAAAAGTGAAGGAAGAGTTTTGATTGGGTGACATGAGAGATATGTGTGATGAAATACAGCATTTCTGTGCCATTGTTGGTTGCAGCCTCTGGAGTGCATACCCTTTGCTCTGCTAAAGAAAAATTGGTGTGTGTCTGAGACTGTTTTGAAATTCAAAAAGCATTTGCTAAGGTGAGAAAAGATTCATTTAATTTAGATAGAGACTAGTATGCTTTTGGGAGAAAATTAGGAAGAAAGTTGTGTATTTAAAATGGTGCTTTGTGTCAAATGTTTTACCAAAAGATTTTGTTTCTTTGAGAAATTGTAATTGGAGATAATGTGAAGTATTAGTACTGACAGGGTGTGCTTGTACATAGGAGCTGTGCTGTGTTTTCAAATTATGACTTGAAAATCGTTTTTATGGAAAAGCAATGCTTTTTAAATTTAAGAGAAGTAAAAAATGGTGTCTGCTTCTTTAAACAAATATTTCACTTGCCCCATGATTCAGGGAGAATAATTTGCTTACTTGATGTGTATAAAAACGTTTCTTGAAGTCATTTAGGTTTCTTGATATGTACTGCTAGAGTTTCATAGCCAGCATGGGGCATATTTACAAGGCCTTTGAGCCACTTTCAAGTTATTTTTCCCATGTTAAAAGTGATGCAAAAGTGGTGCAAGGGCCTTGTAAATACGCCCTCATGTGTGTTGGGGCATTTTAAGTCACTTCCCCATGAATGGGGGAGAATAATTTGCTTACTTGATGTGTTTAAAAACGTTTCTTGAAGTCATTTAGGTTTCTTGATATGTACTGCTAGAGTTTCATAGTCAGCATGGGGCATATTTACAAAGCCTTTGAGCCATTTTAAGTCAAAAAACACATTTTTAAAACACATCAAGTAAGTAAATTATTCTCCCAGATTCATGGGAAAGTAGAAACAGATCCTTTGAGCACTCCCTGAGCACATAGTAATATAAAAATGTTGTACTCTTTACCATTAGTCTGACTTTTTTTATAATTACTCTACTATTATATCTTAAATTTTGAAAAAAAATGAATAATGTCTTAAACAATGTTTAATTTATAAATAAAATTTTATTGATATTATTTTAATAATCTTTGGAATTTTCAAGTATTACTTCATCTGAAATTTCATGATCTTTATTTTCATAAATTATCTCTTGTTTTTCAAAATTGTCCATAAATTCCAACAGTTGTTCGTCTACTGTCACATTAAAAAAATCGTCAATATTGTCCTGTATTTCTGATTGTACTTTGGGTTCCTGTGCTTCTTTATCCATAATTGCTGTTAAGGTAGAATAAAAAGAGAGAGAGAAATAGAGTCTAAGTAAGAAACTTCAACATTTTTATTTTTAACTTAGCGTGTACAACATAGTTCTAAGTTTTTAAGAGTGAATTTATGTTTGGGCAGTGTATTGTACAA
Organism: Lissotriton vulgaris; assembly: GCF_964263255.1. NCBI lineage: Eukaryota > Metazoa > Chordata > Amphibia > Caudata > Salamandridae > Lissotriton > Lissotriton vulgaris. Next base: position 1,478,234,679 of record NC_141691.1, read on the forward strand.
GGCAGGAAGTAGAAATATAAAGTACTGCATGTGATCAAGTCTAACTCAATCCATGACTACAACAGAGAAGCCTAACTCAATCTATAACTATAACTGAGGGACAGTAAATATCTAACAGGAAACGTTTTTATAAAAATAACTTTAGGTGCACAACATATTTCTCCTTAGAAACTATTAACTTACCTTTGGAAAAGTGTCTTTGGTTTCTCAGGAAATGCTCTGTAAATGTGCCTCAGGGAGTTCCAGTCAAAATGGCTGTCTTTCCCTCTTATTTTTCATATATATTCATGTAGCAAACCAATCAAATGTCAGCACATAAAAATACAACTTGAAAGTAATGTTATCATTGGTTGAAAATGTCAACTCTTTCTAATGTGTTTTTGCCATGTAATTTACCTCAGGTTATTTAGACAGGGCTACAACTTGAATGGCTCTATGGAATTCCATCAAATTTGGGAAAATGGTAGGGACTGGTATGTAGTAGGGACTATTCAAAATTTGGTGAAAGTGTCTCCAGTGCTTTTTTGGTACATTAATTTCCCACATTTTTTTTTGCTGCGTGTGCCGTTGCGCGCCCCGGTTCGTGCACCGGGTAGCTTACCGGCAGCGTAACGGGAGTCCGCCATCTTGCGTTAAGATCTAATTTGGACACAAGATGGATGATAAAAAATGCTGGGATTGTGTAAAAGGGGGCAAGGGAGACATATCCTGACCCCCTATGTTTTGTGAGGGTGGATGAGGAGGCCCACATATGCCCAATAAAAAGAAAAAAAAATTCAAATTTTCGCGCGGTTAGCGCCCGGTGCGCGAACCGGGTAGCGCTCCGGAAAGCGTAAATCGTGAAAATTAGAAAAAAAAGTTACATTTAAAATTTATTTAGAGTGATCATAGTTAGGGTAGCTCTGAAAAGAGCTTTTGGGTCTGTGGAAGATTTAGGTACTTATAAGTAGGTACCAATACACAGTCTTAAATTCTGGATGAAAACTCTGTTCCCCTCATCTGAGAAGTGCACACCATCTCCTTTGTAGATATCTTGCATGTAGTAACGCAAGTTATTGTTGTAGATGCAGCCCATTCCATGGTCTCTTATGTAAGCTGAAACAGACTTATTTACATGCTTCCTCGCTTTTTGAAAATGGAGGGAAGGAACTTATCCGAAACCCGTCAGGCTACATCCCGGCTTGGGTGTGGTGATTTGGGGAATTTGCTGCAGCCAGAGTGCGTCCTCCGCTGTGGGCAACTTTTGAGCTTTATAGTTACACGGTGGTCCAGCCGTGGAGGATGCACCACTGCATTAAGGCGCGGGCTGTGGCGCTTGAAAACTTGTCAGGCTCGAATCCAGTGGCAGCAGCACCAGAACCACGCACAATTCGGGGCCCATCAGAGGGCTTTGATTGGGGACCTTGAGTATGCAGCACCCAACAGGGTAGGATTACCGCACTTCATATCCCACAACACCTTGGGGGACTGTTCATTGGAACAGAGTTGGCCTATCGGAAGGCAGCTCATTGTTTGAAAGGAGGTGTGGTTGAAACGCTGTGAACTCTTTGGAACCAGCCTATGAAGAAGGAACTTATCCGAAACGCATCAGGCTACATGATGTGGTGATTTGGGGAATTTGCTGCAGCCAGAGTGTGTCCTCGCCTGTGGGCAACTTTTGAGCTTTATATATATATATATATATATATATATATATATATGTTCCAAGGAAGTTCTTTGGCGCTAAGCTGATCTGGCCCCTTGCAGCGGCGGGCTTCGGACGGGATCGCCAATCCCACAATACTCCAGCTTTCTCGTCCACAGGTCAGAAAGAACGATGTCCAAGCCTCAGTTGTATGCAAAAATGGATTTAATTCACATCCCACTTCTTAAGATCTTGCCTATTTTTTCACTCTCTTGGGAGAAATCCATAATCAAACGAATTTTGCCTTTTTCTGTATCATCTTCTGGTTTTCTCCTTTTGAGGCATTCCTCTCTTGTCTTTGTGCTGGTTCTTATCAAGCTTTTTTTAACTATTTTTTCTGGGTATTTTCTTTTTATGAATCTCTCCATGGTGTTTTTGCTGTTTTTTTCCCACTGATCTTGTTCACTGCATATCCGCCGGACTCTCAAGAATTCTCCGTACGGTATGTTGTTCAGTAATGTTTTTTGGTGGAAGCTGGTCGCTTCAAGTGTAGCATTGGTTGATGTTAGTTTTCTATGAAGAGTTGTGTGGATGTGCTGATCCTTGATATTGATTTCAGTGTCCAGGAAAATAATTCTGTCTTTGCTCATATTGTAAGTGAATTTCAAATTTGTTACACTGTTATTCATTATTTGGAAATAATTCTGGAATTCTGCTTCGGTACCATCCCAAATTATCAATAAATCGTCGATAAATCTCTTCCAACTTACGATTTTATTGACGGATGTTTCATTTGTTGAGTTCCATGCTACTTCCTGCTCCCACCATCCCATTGTGAGACATGCGTATGATGGACTAAAAGAAAATCCCATTGCTGTGCCGTTCCGTTGTTTGAAAATTTCTCCTCCGAATGTGAAAATATTTTGTTCCAAGCAAATTGTGATCATTTCCAGTAGCATCTGGTTATGGCTACTGAATTCCAGATTTCTCTCCTTTAGGAAAAAATTGCATGCTTTCATTCCCATCTCGTTCAGATCAGGTGATAAGATTCTTGCCAAGGTGTGTCCAGTAGTATTCGCAATAGGTCACTCGTGTCCTGGATGTAAGAATTTAAATTAGCAACAAATGGTCTTAAGAAGTGATCGATATATTCCGCCATCGGTTTCAACAATGATCCCTTTGCGGATATTATCGGTCTTCCCGGGGTTTTTTTTTGGTCCTTATGTATCTTAGGCAAGAAGTAAATAGTTGCCATTATTGGATGTGTTACAGTGAGAAATTTCCTCTCCGTTTCATCAATTAGTCCTTTTGCTGTCCATACACTTAATTTGTCATCGATTTTGTTCTTTATTTCCATCACTGGATTTTGTTTCAATTTTTCATAATGCATGTTATTCCTTAGTTGTCGATGAGCTTCTCTCATGTATGGGCTTCGATCCATGATTATCACGTTTCCGCCCTTATCAGCGACTTTTATTTCTATTTTATCAACTTCCGACAGATTTTTTAATGCCAACCGTTCTTCTTTTGTTAGGTTATCTTGGCCATAATTCCATTTGAGTTTGTATAACTCCTGGATTACAGCTTCCTGAAATAAATCCACTTTGTTTCCCGGGTTTAGTTGTGGGTAGAATTTTGATTTTGTTTTTTTTCCACTTAAACCTGCCCCGCATTGTGTTACTGCCTGTGAAAAAGACATTTCATCCATTGGGTCTTGATCAATGTTTATTAGAGTCAGAAAACCGTCTGCATCTTTAAGTTGTAAGTTATCCTCAATTGTTCCCAGTTGAGTGGCTAGAGCTTTAAAAGACCATTTAGTACATAATCATCACACTACAGAAGGAATTAAACCTAAACCGTTACAACCGTTAAAGGGTTTCTATCCTTGTGTTCGTTGCAAGGCCTACAAAATGAGTAAACGCACTTTAAGTTATAAAATACCAGGCATTCAGAAACCTAGAAGGATAAACAAATTTATAACCTGCACAACACCATATGTGATTTACTGTCTAATATGTCCCTGTGGACTGCGATATATTGGCAGTACGATCAATCCCGTCAAACTTCGCATATTAGAACATATGCGAGCGATCAATAATATTGATGAAGCGTACCCTGTCGCCAGACATTTTAACAAAGTTCATGGGCACAATAGGGACCTATTGGACTATTTTTGTCTGGATTGCATACCTACACACCCTAGGGGGGGGATCGCCTACAAAAGTTGAGACGCTTGGAGTCTCGTTATATTATAGATCTCCAAAGCAAAAGTCTGCATGGATTGAACACACATGAAGAATTAGCAGCACACTTGGGCTAATCTAGACTGTGTCCTTGCTCTATGATATCTGATATAATGAATTGCTCAACGATAATGATGTGTTGTCTCTGATCAAATGTATTTATATGAATTTTTTGGTATTTAATGATTTATGAGCTGTGGTTTAACGTAATTTGTGGATCTGATGTGCCCATCCATGGGCGAGATTGTGGCATGTAAATGTAAATGTATTTGAGCTTATATAGCGCACAGCTACCTGCAGTGGGTTTCCCGGCGCTTGCTTAGGGAACCCGTCCTGGTATTCCCCTGTGAGATAACCCCGGCAGGGTATCCACAAGGTGAAAGCCAGGCATCCCGCCACGAGGGGTCGTTGTGGAGATTAAGCAAGCTATTGCCCAGAGTCGCAGAGTGTGAACCCGTGAGTCGAGAAGGTGTGGTAAATAAAGTTTACCTATGCGGAATTTCTATGCGGTAAAGTTCAATAAGAATAACTCAATCAAAAATGAGAGGCAGAGTCCGTGGCATCTGAGTTTATAAGGGTTTTATTCCATAAAATGGAATTGGTTCGAACCAGGTATCATGTTCCATCACCACGAAGGTTCAGGAAGGGATAGACAATACTTTATTAACAGAGTACAATATATATAGTAAATGCATACAATGGTGATGGATACAGAAGGCGTAACAGCTGAGAGAAAAGAGATAAGAACACATGTACGTAACAGAAGGCATGCTCGAGGGCGTACACGGAGGTGTGTGCTAGAAACGTCACATGAAAGTGTCACAGGTGGGTGGATCCATAGAGGAATCCTGCAGTGTCAGCAGAAATATATGGCAGAGATGCGCGCGCAGCAGCAGGACGTGTGATTGACGTGGAACTGGAGGGTGAAGGGGACTTGACATTTAGCACTATACGTGGAGACAGAAGTCTGGCGTGTCAGAACAACCTAAACCCAAATCATATCTGATATCTTGTGTTTGAGGAACTGTATTATCTAGAAGGAATCTGTAACACGTCTCAAGCGTAGGGACGCTAACAACATGGGTCCTGTTGTACCGGGCACTGGGTCATATCTACAATCTGTCAGTCCTCTTCTAAGCTGTTCGGCCGGTGCACCTTTAGGTGTCCGAGCCTTTGCTAAATCTCTCATTGTCACTCGGTGTAACGGTGGGGGTGTTTGATAACCTCCTGTAGCACCTCCTGAAGCGGAGGCTTGATCATAACCTGGCTGTAGGGTCGGTACCTGCTGTAACTGGGTTGGGGCCTGAGCAGCGTCAGCCCCAAAAGGATTAAGCGGATGCAGTTGTTGAATACCAGGATGGACAACGGGTGCGGGTGCAGGAAGCGGTGCGGGAGGGGTCTGCTGTTGCGGACCTGGGGGCTGATGGTCAGGGGGCGGGTTACCGTCAGCAGGTTGTACACGGGTAGGTACATTAGCATATGCGGGAGCTACATCATCCAAGTAGGATGAAATAAAAATGTCTGCTGCTGTCTTGTGACGTAATTTAGTCGGAACCAATGGAGGGGGCAGATTTTTCGGTGTTTCCGGGGTCGCCTTGGGCAGGCCCTCGGCCAGGACTGGATACAATCCTGTCATAATGGCATTACTCCGTCTATCGTGTTGTTCCATTCTAACTCGTTCTCCTTCTTCTAGTAGTTCCTTTTCTTTGGCTTTTTCAGAATCCTCTCTACTTTTCTCTGCTTTTCTGAGTGCTTTCTCTGTCCGTCTGTGTGATTCTTTACGCCATAGCTCAATGGCATCTTTCTGTGACTGTCTGGCTTTCTTTTTCCATAATGCTTCTTCTACTCTCATGATGCACTCGGCATTCCATGTCCCTGTAACGGGCCATCTCTGATTCTCTGCTAAATCCTTAGTGTAATCCACCCACAAGTCGAGATATAATACAGCGTCTAAGCCGTGCTTGTGGTACATAAAATATCCGGGAGTGTCCCTGGGTGGGATGGGAACAGCTTCCTCGAGTATTCCTTTTCTAGTTCCTATCTGTCTCAGTTTAGAAAACAGTGGCATTCTGAACCTTGATACTTGATACTTGATACTTACTCGGACATGACTAATACAATAAACACAGCAATGAAGATCAAACAGTCACTCATACCACGACATTGAAACACATTAAAACATTTCGGAAACGTACAATAACCTGATAACTGAATACTGGATATACTGCTAAACAGTACAGATACACTGCTAAACAGTGCAGACCGGGTCTGTGTACCCAAACCCGTCTTGACCGGACACAAATTAATGCACCCGTTTAGATGCGTCCCCAGCAACGGTACTCACCGGGAAGCACGGAACGGAAGGCCTCGGAAACTCGATACTGGACTGGACCGGACTGGACTCGACTCGACTCGTGACGTAGGTACTTCGGAACTTCGGAACTGGTGGGCCTCTGAACACCTCGGACCTTGCTCTCTCGGCTGGGCTCTGGTCGGGATCCTCAGCACTCCTCACCGCCTCGTCTGGGTGTCGATCGCAGCCTCAGTCACCTCCGTTGGCCTGAGGGAGATACAGGAAATCCTGCGGGTACGCGTAGTTGTCCGTCATGGCTGTGGCAGGGGGCTAGGCCTGCAACGCACCGCCGGCGCGTAAGGTGGGGGAGGGGTCCCTATTCGGGCGCCAAATTATGTGGTAAATAAAGTTTACCTATGCGGAATTTCTATGCGGTAAAGTTCAATAAGAATAACTCAATCAAAAATGAGAGGCAGAGTCCGTGGCATCTGAGTTTATAAGGGTTTTATTCCATAAAATGGAATTGGTTCGCACCAGGTATCATGTTCCATCACCACGAAGGTTCAGGAAGGGATAGACAATACTTTATTAACAGAGTACAATATATATAGTAAATGCATACAATGGTGATGGTTACAGAAGGCGTAACAGCTGAGAGAAAAGAGATAAGAACACATGTACGTAACAGAAGGCATGCTCAAGGGCGTACACGGAGGTGTGTGCTAGAAACGTCACATGAAAGTGTCACAGGTGGGTGGATCCATAGAGGAATCCTGCAGTGTCAGCAGAAATATATGGCAGAGATGTGCGCGCAGCAGCATGACGTGTGATTGACGTGGAACTGGAGGGTGAAGGGGACTTGACATTTAGCACTATACGTGGAGACAGAAGTCTGGCGTGTCAGAACAACCTAAACCCAAATCATATCTGATATCTTGTGTTTGAGGAACTGTATTATCTAGAAGGAAAGGTCTCTCGGGCAGAGGCTATTCTATACTGACTGCTAGTGCATGCATATGTGACTACGTGTCTACGTGTAATGCGAGGGGCCATGGGCCTACCATGGTAACGGGAGCAATGAATTACTTGCACGGAGACAGAAAGGCCGGGCCCTTTGCTCTGCAGCTGGGAAGATGTTTTCCTAAATCACTAGACAGGAATGTATTTTCGAGGAGCGGAGCAGATAACTTGAAGGCAAAATACAGTCTTGGCAGGCAAGCAGGCCGAGCCGGGCACCGCTCGCCGCACAGGGAGTAGGGTAAGGGTCATGGATGCAGATCCAGGCTGCAGCTTTCAGAGGCAGAAGGCAGAAAGGGCTCGATGGCAGAAATCAGGGCCTAGCTCGCCAGAGCCAGGAAAACGTAAAAGTGCACCATGTAAAGACGGTGGCACGGCATACTTAGGAACTGAATTTTCGACCCATTCATGGTGGATCTGAAAGAGGACATGTTAACGTTGGACGCAAATGTATTTGCGTCTTCATAGCTGGTTGTGGAGGGAACATACATGTACTTGAAGCACGTACATGGAGCCGTTGGGGTCTACGTTAGGGGACACAATTGACCATAAAATTCATATTACCTCATTCCCTCCTTGTCCCCTACGGACCCTTCATGATATATCGATCTTCATTAGTCCATCAATTTGTTCATATAACATCATTTGTTCTTCCTTTTTCTGGCGGGATTTAGAACGTGAACTTGAATGGGGAATACACGATGTGGCGCACAAGCCGCAAATCGCTGGCCCACACTGCAGACATAGGCAACAACTGAACACTATGAGAAGGGCTATTCCGAGGAAGGATAGGACTTTCCATCCCCAGGCTGATAACACGCTCCAGAACCAACCGGACCAAGTCCAGGTGCCTGGATTCTGGTGTATCTGACTTGCAATCTTGTGGAGACGGGTTATGGCTCTATATACTGATGGTGCGTTTTCTGGAATGAAAACACAGCAACTCGATCCGATGACTCTACAAGCTCCGCCCCTATCGGCCAGGATGACGTCAAGAACAAGACAATTTTGAAGAACAACAATCCGCATAGCAGACTGCTCCTCTGTTAAGTTACCTAGGGCGGAAGTAGTTTCATTCACTACTGCTTCGAGGGTTCTGGTTAATTTACGTATCAGTTTACTATTAAAGACAGCACCTAAATAGGGAAAGAAACCTTTATTGAAGTCTGTATACTGCTCCCATGCCGTTTCAGTATAGTCGACAATCGGGAGATCTCTCTTGGGTCTATTGTGTACTAGATGGGAGTCCCTATGATAATCAGGAGGGGCTAGGAAAACAGGTGGCAGAAGGAATGCAATGTAACAAGTACCATCCCAATCTAGAGGTAAGCGTATATATGCTGTATGACCACAAATGAAATAGGAATGACGGGAAGCTTTGAATGTAGACTTGCCTTTATCACTGAATTCGATCACAGTAGTACATTTACTATGACCTAGGTGTACTGAACCATTCTTTTTGACACATAATTCACCTTTGACTGGTAATACTGACATAGCGGGCAAGACTGGTTCGGCTTCGGACTGGACATTCAGAATCATGAGGTTAAGTGTAAAATTACCTAATCCATATACTTCGTTTTCTAGATCAGTCCCTGTCCTTTAGGGAAGACCCTCCTTGTCAGGGAAACATACTTTATGCAGAACTGTGTTCAGATTTCCCCATACCCAATTGCCCTGGTAAACTACGGAATCGGAATCCAAAGAATTCATTAGACTAAACCATGCACCACAGGAACCATTGCGTGTGAACGGATACGGAAAGAGGGGCAGAACTCCCTTGTACTTCTGATAGGGAGGGAGTCGGCCACATATCCAACAATTGGTAGCATTGCTGGTCTGATGGGAATGATGTAACATACTGATGAATGTATTGTTCCGCAGCGCAAGTCGGTAAGGTAACTTGTGCGGGGGCAATTCACTGAAAGTATGCTCGGCAGTGTTATTTGAAGAGGAATGTGCACGTGTGAAAATAGGAAAGTACATGTGTAGCAATATGCTTGCAGCAATAATCATAAGACTCAGAAAAAACATAATCAATAATGTCACAATGCAGTGACTGCGGAGAGATTTACAATATTCATGTTTCTTGATCTGTTTCTGTCTATCTCTCTCTCTATTGGGGTCTAACTTGTACATGTCAGGAACCTGTCTAACCGCTTCACCTAGGGGAGGACTTAAACAATTAAACTGTCTGACTTGCTAGACCTCAACTTCATACGAAATTCTTGAGAAGGAGTTTTCTCTACCAGGGGGAGTTTAGTATCAGTCTCTGGAAGGGGGCAGGGCTGGGAGTCTAGTTTTGGCGGCAGTCCATAGTGTCTTTTCACATGACTCGAGAGGAGCCAGCCCTTGCGGCCCTCCACCTTCAATGCTGTCCTTGTTGTCAATAACACAAGCTTCGGCGCCTGCCAACGGGGCTCCAGCGGACTCCTCCTGTCGAAATTCCGGATAAAAACGTATTCTCCAGGGACGATCTCGTGTGGCTTCACCTCGGTGTTGTCGGGAAAGGCTGCAGCTACCTGTAAATGACATGATTGTAGTGCAGACATCAAGGAGGCAAGGTAATCTGTCAGCATATTACAGTCAACATCTGTGATTTTACGAGGCAGAGGCGTCCCCCACATATTCGGTGGCCTACCAAAGACCACCTCATACGGGGATAGCCCTGTTCTTGAATGTGCTATCATTCTCATGTAAAAGAGTGCAACTGGTAAAGCTACTATCCAGTCAACGCCTTTCTCTCTACATATCTTGGCAAGGCGAATTTTCAGAGTCTGATTATGTCTCTCTACGAGACCTGCTGCCTCGGGATGTCGGACACAGTGGAACTTCCACTGATAACCTAGCAGGAGTGATACCTGCTTCATAAGCTCGGACGAGAATGGCTGACCATTATCTGAATATACGATACGGGGCAAACCATACCTGGGGAAGAATTCACGTACCAGCTGCTTGGCAGTGGTCGGAGCAGTGTAATCTGGGACTGGATATGCTTCTGTCCAACGGGAGAGTGCACATACAACTACGAGGACATACTTGAATCCTCGACAACGTTCCATCTGGATATAATCCATCTGGAGGACTTCAAAAGGGTGATCGGGAGGATGAAATCCACCTTGCTCTACGGGAATGCCTTTACCTGGGTTGAACTGACAACAGATCATGCAAGTACGCACTTTCTGTTTGGCTGCTGCTCGTAAATGCTTATTGAACCAAAGGTTTTGAATACTGTCTAACATGGCTTTTTCTCCTAAATGTGCAGGACTATGTACTGTGTTAATGATAACTTGAACCATAGAATCGGGAAGAAACCATGTGGCTTTCCCCTTCGTCATCCATCCCTGTTCTGTCTGGATCCCTCCTAGTTCAATCCATTTCTTGATTTCGTCTGGGGTAGCATGTGTCTGTATGTCAATTACATCTAGGGCGGGATCCCTAACTGTCATGCAATGTGTCGGTGTCGGGACTACTGTTTTTGTCAGGTCAGTTGCGTGAGTCTGAGTCTGAGCTGTATGCTTGGCTGTTCGGTCTGCCAGGTCATTACCCTGGGAAATGGTATCTGTGACTTTCGTGTGTGCTTTGCACTTCATGATGGATATCGCTGTAGGCAAATGTATTGCGTCTAACAGAGCTTGAATGAGGGGACCGTGCTGGATTTTGGCTCCGTGAGAGGTCAAGAAACCTCTCTCTCGCCAGAGTACACCGAAGTCGTGTACGACTCCGAATGCATAACGGGAATCTGTGTAAATGTTAACTCTCTTGTTCTTTGCTCGAATACAGGCTTGAGTCAGAGCGATGAGCTCTGCTGCTTGGGCTGACAGGGTGTCAATACGATTCGTTTCTATGACTTCAGTTTCTGTCGTGACTGCATATGCGGCCACTAACTCTCCTGTACTTGTTCTCATACATGAACCATCCACATAAAGTGTCAGGTCTGGATCTGGTAATGCGGTGTCAAGTCTTGTCTGGGTTTCGCCGTAATGGTAATGACTTCAATACAATCATGTGCCAAAGGGTCTGTCTCACTCAATGGCAGAAGTGTAGCAGGGTTCAATGTATTGCAACGTCTGATTTCTATGTGTGGCTGAAACAATGTCAATTCATAACCTGTCAGTCGTGCTATAGTCAAGTGCTGAGTCTGTGTTCTGTTTAAAAGAACTTCCACGGAATGTGGAACTTGTACTGTCAATTGGTGTCCTAACACTATGGAATCACTTTGTCTGATCGCTAGAGCTGTTGCTGCCACAGATTTCAAGCACGCAGGCAGAGCCTGGGCTACTGGATCTAATGTACTAGAAAAATAAGCACACGGTTTGTGTGAACCTGCTTGATCCTGGGTGAGTAATGACAATGCAGTACCTTCGCGTTCTGTGACAAAAAGTGTAAAAGGTTTACTGTAACATGGTGTCGCTAAAACAGGTGCTTGACATAGGGCTTTCTTCAGATCGTCAAAAGCATGTGTATGTTCCTGAGTCCAAGGGAGGACAGTCGAGGACGCTGCCTCCTGGGTTGTCAACTGTATGAGTGGCTTGGCTAGAAATGCATACGGAGGGATCCATTGTCTGCAGTAAGAAGTGAGGTCTATAAAGGCCCGTACCTCCTTTTGTGTCTTGGGTTATGACATGTTTACAATTAGCTGGATACGGTCAGGTGTTAGCTATCTCCCCCCTTTGGACAGCAAGTGCCCAAGGTATACCACTTGCTGAACACAGAATTGCAGCTTCAAAGGAGACACCTTGTGTCCCTTGTCAGCCAGGAAATACAAAACTGTCAGTGATGCTTGTTCACATTCTGGTTCACTACGGGCGGTGATCAATAGATCATCGACGTATTGAAGTAGGGCAGTGTTATCAGGCATGTGAATACTGTCAAGTTGTCTTTTCAATGCTTGGCTATAGATGCTGGGGCTTTCTGTGAATCCTTGAGGTGCGCGTGCAAATTTGAAGCTTCGGCCATTTAAACAGAATCCGAAAAGATATTGGCTTTCCGGATCGATTGGGACACTAAAGAAGGCGTTCTTCAGATCAATTACAGTAAAGAACGTTGCCTCTGAATCAATAGCTGTCAATAATGAAGAGATGTCTGGAACCACAGGGTACTGTGGTACAATGCATTTATTCAATTCTCGTAAATCGATCACTAATCGATAAACTGGAGGTGCATTCGGATCAGTACGTTTAAGAATTGGAATGATAGGGGAATTACATAGATTGGAGTCAGTTTCTACAACCACTCCTTGTGCAATGAGCTCGTCAATGATTTTCAGTAAAGCCACTACAGCATCTGGTGGTAACTTGTATTGTCGGATGCGTGGTAAAACTACTCCTGGCTTGAGTGTGACACGATATGGAGTGATGTGCATACAACCTACATCAGTGGGGCCTTGTGCCCATAAATGTGCAGGAACATTCTGTAATCTGGAATCAATATCTCTCAACACATAGTGACCCTTAAAGTCACGCAAAAACAATCTTACTCCTTCCGGAGAACAACAAATTACAGCTCCTAGAGGCTTCAGTGTCTTGATACCTAATAAGTTTTCTGGACATGATTTCGTGAGCAATAAATCTGTAGTGCGCGACAACGGACCAACTGAAAGGGGAACTGGTTTCGATACTTCATTTACAATAGGCTTTCCTGAAAATCCAAGGGAAACATTCTGTGAGCCTGAGAGGGGTGCCCCTGGAACCTCGTCGTGACTGATTGTTGTCCTGCTTGCCCCTGTGTCAATCAAAAACTTTCTATCCTTTCCTAATACCTGACTATGTACATAAGGACCCTCTTGATCTACAGGAACCTCAATAAGAGGCAAGCCAACCTCCCTCTCCAGGCTGTTTCATGTGTATCGCTGGTAATCGGGATAATCAGTTTGTGCATACTGATACATCTGCTGTGTTGCATGTTGGGTTGCGGCAATCGGTTGTGGCTGTGGTACCGCTACGGTCTGTACTGTCTGTTGTGGAGCATGCATAGGCTGTACATTCTGTGGTACGTGTTGTTGGACCTGGTCTTGTCTAGGTTGACGTGGTCTTTCTTTAGCTTTACCTGTAGATATATTGTGTTTTAAGACTGCACAATCGTTTACATAGTGACCTGGCTGTTTACAATAGTTGCATGTCCCTTTAACAGGAGCTGCCGAATTATTGGACTGTGTCATGCCTAAGCATGAGCGAATTTTGCGGATCTCGCGTTCGCGAATTTTGCGGATTTGCGGATTCGCAATCCGCAAAATCCGCGAATTCCCGCGAATTTGCGGATTTTTTTTTTTTTGTGTTCGCCCGTGTTTCTGCCAGTTCGCGAGGGTTTTGTACACTTTCGCAAATTGCGAACTTACCTGTCGGGTCGCAAGTTTCGCGAACTTGTTGTTTCTACGTGTCCAGCCTGTTTGGGACACTCTTCTTCATCACTGCCACTCTCTGTCACCACTGCCACTCTCTGACTACTCATGCCACCCTCTGGCCCACCCATGCCACCCTCTGTTTCATCACCACACCCTCTGGTTGTCCAGTGTACATTATTTTCGGCAAAGCAAAGCACACCTTCCCTGCCTCAAGTGACCTGAATTAATTTGGGGCTGATTAATGTGTCACAGAATATTTTTTTAGCTGGCACCTGCTTCCTTAGTGCGCCCTGATTAGTGATCTTTTGCACTTGCTAAGTGCTTTCATTGTTGCAAAATTAGTTACAACACCTGCCCTGCCCCAACTGACAATAATGAATTAGGGGCTGATTAATGGATTTTAACTTCCAGCCTGGCTCCTGCTTGTCTCCCTTAGCTGTAATTCAGGACCTTTGTGGCATATGTGTAACTATTCTGAGGTTCAGAGCAGGGTCACATAATAGTTTCAACTGGCAACTGAACTCTGGAGGGGCCCCTCAGGAAGCACTACAGGCAATGGCTACTAATGATGAGCCTGAACTTTTGAACCTGGTAAGTAGTTACTTTCAGTTTTGCTAAAATCGTATTTCTGCAATTTTGCACTTATTCGTGGGGCGCGAACTCACGCGAACTCACGCGAACAGTGCGAGCAGTGCGAGCAAAATCCGCTGCTCGCGGATTTGCGGATTTTGCGGGAGATTCGCAAATCTCGCGGATTGCGGATTTCCCGAAAATCCGCAAAATCCGCGAGCGGAATGGATTTTCCGCCCATGCCTAGTCATGGCCTTTTTCTGACCGTCAACTGGAATTGACTAGCATTTTCATTTTCGTGTCTTTCATACGTCTTTGTTCGTGATCATGTTCTTCTCTAATTCTGTTCTGGTGGTACTGTAACATTTGTAACATTTGTGAAGGCGTGTTTGCTTGCCATGTGCTCTCGACTTTCAGTACACGATTCTTAACTTGGGGCAGAGAATTCTCGACTAATTTGGATACAAAAAGGTGCGGGTATGACTCGCTACTTGGTTTCAGGCCACTATTAATAATAAAACATTTCTCAAATCGGGAATAAAAATCACTAGTGTCTTCATCGGGTTTCTGTTTGCAGGCTGAGATTGCATCCCAGTCCTCCTTTTTAGTTGCTAATAATCGCGGCAAGACCTGTACTAACAATCCTGGTAATGCTTTGGTTTTGTCCCCAAGACCCAACCCTGGGGTTTGGGTCGCTTCTTCAGTTTCTAATGCAGCCCAATCTATCTTTTGGTCTCCCACCTCCCATTCTTTTTCTTTGAGTTTCTCGTAAATACCGGCAGGCAATAATATTTTCAATATTTTCATAATGTCGGGATAGGTATAATCTCCCATGAGTAACATGTCTTTTATTTCACGGTGAAAACCTGCAGGGTCTTTATCATGACTGGGCACTAATTTCTTCATTTCCAATAATTCCATTTTAGTTATGGGAGTGTATACATACACATGTGTAAGGGTGTTATCATCATTCCTGACTGGATGTACTTCTCGCAAGGGGTTTTGTCTGTCTATGTAAAACATTTTCCTTTCTGGGGGTGGAGCTGAAACAAACTGTGGATTCAGGAAGGCACTATATCTGTGTCGATGTTCTAAAATTACTTTAATTAAATCGGTACCCAGGCCTCTCCATTTATTCATGAGTAACTCTATTAGTACATCAGGTAGGGGACCTGGATCAGAACGTTGGTTCTTATACAACGTAAGGAGGTGTTGTATCGTGTACATACCAGCTAGTCGCTGTTCGTCTGGGGAAAGATTCAAAAATGTTTGCGCTACTGCGTCATCATTATATGTATCAGAATTGTCAGCCCATTGTACTGCTAACCTGGCTAATTCTTGTTCATCCATGGAATTGAGTACATGGTACCCCATTCGTTCTTGAAGTACTTTATCGGTAGCCTGAAATAGATGTTCAGGAGTCTTCGGATTTGACATAGCAGAGTGAAATGTTTCTGGTATTGGACAGAGGTAACATTTCTTGTTTTCAAACGTTTCTTGTTTACGAATGGGTCTGTCGAAGGGCCTATCAAAAGGATGCGGTCTAGGGAGTTTCTCTCTATCATCTTTTTGTCTAACTGATGCGAAGTTTCTGCTAGATCCTCTGTATTATCCTCCTCCTGCGAGGAAGTCGGACCATCAGATTCAAGTTGTTCTTCAGGTGCTCGCTGGGCATGTATTTCTATTATTTCTTTACGGATCTTTCTAACCATAGTATGTACACTGTTCTCCTTTTCGTGTTTACCATCCGCAATATTCTGGCTCCATCTATTCAGTCTATCCATTTCACTTTGCGGAAAACCTGCCTGATCTTGTTCTCTTATTAAACAATTAAACGAAGGGGGAATTTAATGAAAGGGGGCAAGGTAGATCCCTCTTGACCCCCTAGGAATGTTGTTGGGGTTATTAAAGGGTCCCGTGGGGAAAATAAAAAAAAATGATTTTTCACGGTAGAAGCGCGGCCGCGAACTGGTAGCGAAACGGGAATTCGCCATTTTGTGCTTCGTAAATTAAATTACTAGTTATAAGTGGGTGCGGGAGACGTATCCTAATCCCCTATGTTTCCTGAGGGTGGGTGAGGAGGCTGATATATGTTGATACATCTCTTCCAGCGGCTGTGCGTGAGCTTTTTTTTTTTTTTTGCTGCGTGACAGTCCGGAGCGGCCGCCATCTTGTCTCTCGGTAGGATCGAGAGAGAAGAAAAGGTGAAAAACTAAGGGGGAATTTAATGAAAGGGGGCAAGGTATCCCCCTCTTGACCCCCTAGGAATGTTGTTGGGGTTATTAAAGGGTCCCGTGGGGAAAATAAAAAAAAAATGATTTTTCACGGTAGAAGCGCTTTACGGGCCGCGAACTGGGCCGCAAACTGGTAGCGAAACGGGAATTCGCCATTTTGTGCTTCGTTAATTAAAGTACTAGGTATAAGGGGGTGCGGGAGACGTATCCTAATCCCCTATGTTTCCTGAGGGTGGCTGAGGAGGCTGATATATGTTGATACATCTCTTCCAGCGGCTGCGCCATCTTGCCTTTTTTCGAATGCCACAATTTTGTCGTACACGGCAGCCATTTTAGATGCCAGGCTGGTCCCAGGCTATCACCTAACCCTGCGGATGTAGTTTATGGCCCCAGCTGTAGAGAATTCAGACATGCCAATCCTCCTGATTCAGGCGTGTGAGTACTGATTTCAGTGTTAGTCTCCCGCCTCCCGATTTCTGCAAGCAAAAACCCGGGGGCATATTACGAACAACTAGCGATAATTTTTGTCTCTAACTTGTTTAGAGACAAAAATTATCGCCGCACATCGGCGATTTTTATCGCAGATAAACCTTGCTATTATCGCAGAAAAGTCAGCGATATTCATGTATTATCGACCTAATGCTCTTAGCCATGTTATCCACCTCCCATTGGATAACATGGCTAAGAACTGCTCAGGGCAGGTGTTAGATTTTGGAGATATTCGCGCTTAGCGCGAATATCTCCAAAAGTTGGTAATAGAAGGTAGCGATGTTAGGGACTGTTTCCAGTCGCTAACATCTTGGCACGCCACTTTGCATGTCATTAGTGATAAGTATCACTGACATGCAAAGCGGGGCCCAAGATGGTCGCTATCTCCTTTTAGCTGTCACTAACTGGTGTTAGCGACAGCTTGATAATAGGGAAATAATTTTATCTCCGCTTTCATGGTTTTTAAAGCCAAAAAAGCGGAGATAAACCCCCTTGATAATATGCCCCACGATTCCTTGGGGGTTTCAGCTGACAGGGCTTGGTATTGTGTTACATGGTAATTTTTCCATGAAACGTCAGAGGGTCGATGCAGGGATTCTAGAAGAGGTGATAAACCATTTAAGCCTCATGAACAAGCGCATGGTCTTTTAAAGATTTGTGAAGTACTCGGGGCGGCGGTGTGTGTGTGCCCTCTTTCAGGAGCGGGCGGGGGGGCACTGCCAGCAACTTGCCAGGTCAGGTAGTGTTCAACACGTGCATCACCCTTTCTCTGCCTGCTATTGCGCTCCATGCTTCGGAAAGGTAAGAAAAAGAACGTGCATTTGAGTTTGAAATGTCCGATCCTGCAGCAGCACACTTCCAAAGCCCACACATGACAATAACCCGATTCAAGGCCCCATTCACCCGTTTTTAAAAAAATAGATAACACTCCAACAAAATAAGGTTATAAAACTTTATTAACTACTAACTTTAACGAACGGAACAAAAACTAAAAACATTTAAACATTTCTCAATACAAAAAGCAACAATGGTTAGAAGCTGTCTTTTGTGCGAATAGTCCCAAGGCAGCACAACGTGCAGAGTTCTGGACGGCACCCAGGTGATGTCGCCTGGGTGCCGCACTGGTTTAGGGATCCTACAATGCTGCTCCGAAAATTGGCGTGGGGCGTCCCGGGTGGGGCGGGGGGAGGCCTCGTCAGTAGCGGTCTGTTGTGCGAATAGTCCCAAGGCAGCACAACGTGCAGAGTTCTGGACGGCACCCAGGTGATGTCGCCTGGGTGCCGCACTGGTTTAGGGATCCTACAATGCAGCACAGAAAAACAGCGTGGGGCGTCCCGGGTGGTGCGGGGGGAGGCCTCGTCAGTAGCGGTCTGTGTCCAGTGTCACATGGCTGACACAACATGTACGACAGGCACCCAGGTGATGTCCAGTAAACTGCCGCACTGGTTTTGGTATCCTACAATGCTGCTCCGAAAATTGGCGTGCGGCGGCCCGGGGGGGGGGGCGTGGGGGAGCCGGCGTGAACGGGCCTCCCCAGGTGGCGGCCATCTAGCTGAGTTGCGCTCGCTCTTGCGGCCACAGCGTCTCGCTCACCATGTTGTTGAGTTGCTCCCACTCTTGCAGTGCAGCGATAGGCGGCTGCCACATGGCTCTTAAAATGGCGGACAGCTCCTCGGTTTTAGGCCTGGTCCACTGAAATGGTCCTGGGACACTTTGGAACTCGGACGCTTGCCTGCTAGGGCTTGGGTTCCATTCTCGAAAAGCGTCCCCTCAGCCGTGAAGATTGTATAATAGTCTTGGGGGCCCCCGACTCCCGCAGGCTTCCGGTGGGGAGCGGCTGCCATGATTGCTCGCGGAATGACCACGACGGAGCCACGAGATGGTGGTGCTCTCATGCTGACGCCAGCTTCAGTCTGAATGATCCAGAAACAAGGTGGGGCTTTCATCGTTTGGGGAAAAAAAATGTTCTAAACCAATGAAAAGTGTTATTTTTAGGTCATATGACCAAGCCTTCCATCTTTAGGAAACCAAAAGTAAAATGAACCAATGAAAAGTTTTATAAACAAGTCACATGACCTGTTATGCGGCATAGGGCTACAAAAAGCGTAGAAAATCCGTTGGCACGTGAGGCGGCGTCAGTAGCGGACCGATGTGCGAATAGGCCGAAGGCAGCACAACGGGCCGAGATCTGGATGGTACCGAGGTGGTGTCCAGCTAATTGCCGCACTGGTGTGGCCATCCTACAATGCTGCGCCGAAAGACGGCGTGTCCAGCTGAATTGCGGTCACTGTTGCGGTACAGTGACTCGAACGCGCCGAGATCCGGATGGCACCGAGGTGGTGTCCAGCAAATTGCCGCACTGGTGTGGCCATCCTACAATGCTGCGCCGAAAGACGGCGTGTCCAGCTGAATTGCGGTCACTGTTGCGGTACAGTGACTCGAACGCGCCGAGATCCGGATGGCACCGAGGTGGTGTCCAGCAAATTGCCGCACTGGTGTGGCCATCCTACAATGCTGCGCCGAAAGACGGCGTGTCCAGCTGAGTTCCGGTCACTGTTGCGGTACAGTGAGTCGAACGCGCCGAGATCTGGATGGCCCCGATGTTGTGTCCAGCAAGTTGCCGCACTGGTGTGGCCATCCTACAATGCTGCGCCGAAAGTCTGCGTGGGGTGCCCCGTTGGCTTATGAGGTGATGTCAGTAGTGGACCGATGTGTGAATAGGTCGGAACCAGCACAAGGCACCAAGATCCGAATGGCAAGTCCTGGATGTTGAGTGCCTCAGTTGAGATTTCTGAGCAGTGCTTGTAAGACTGTCTGAAGCTTATTTGCACCTGCTGCAGCTTCACTAGGTCCGGCGGAACTTTTTGCCTTTTCCTTTCTGCTTCTTTTCCTACAATGCGTTTCATCTGAAGACACGACCAGGTCCCTGAATGTGTGCAGGGGGACGCTATTGATTGAATGAACGCGCCGAGATCTGGATGGCACCGAGGTGGTGTCCAGCAAATTGCCGCACTGGTGTGGCCATCCTACAATGCTGCGCCGAAAGTCGGCGTGGGGTGCCCCGTTGGTTTATGAGGTGATGTCAGTAGTGGACCGATGTGTGAATAGGTCGGAACCAGCACAAGGCGCCCTGCACTGTTGAGCCTTTTTGAATGCCTGTTTTTTGTTGTTTCCCCTCCATCAAAAACAAAACAAAAATACAAGGCGCCAAGATCCGAATGGCAAGTCCTGGATGTTGAGTGCCTCAGTTGAGAGTTCTGAGCAGTGCTTGTAAGACTGTCTGAAGCTTATTTGCACCTGCTGCAGCTTCACTAGGTCCGGCGGAACTTTTTTCCTTTTCCTTTCTGCTTCTTTTCCTACAATGCGTTTCATCTGAAGACACGACCAGGTCCCTGAATGTGTGCAGGGGGACGCTATTGATTGAATGAAAATGGCGGCTTGACACAAAGCTGACTCAAGCGTTACTGTTGGTGCTATACAGACAAAAATTGGTTTTCAGTTTGTACATTCTTCAGGTTTTTTTTTTCCATCCAAGTCTGATTGAGAGTTTGTAGAAAAATGGCTTCAGATTTTCCACATACTACTTTTCAACATTCTTCCTAAATGTAACAATGTGAAACTCACTAGGAGAACGGCTGTTTCTGTTTCCTTTCAAAATGCTGCCACCAATATTTTCTGAATGGAAGACACCATCTTGTAGCATAAAGGGCCGAAAGGGGTTCTGGTCTGGCCGATGGTTGGTGGAGACATTTTGACTATATCTTGGACCTGCCCGGCCTCGCCCAAAATGGCGCCGGTATAAATGGGACTCGTAACTCTTTGCCCGCAAATGTATATCTAGAAAATGTTATTGTAAGTGGCCCTGTCGTATTTTAATTACAAAATGTACGTCCACCGATTCCGCAACTGTTAGACACCTTTGTTCTTGTCACCTAATGGCCCGCTCGTTACGTTCTTCTACAGTGTAAATGTCTCCTCATCATATACGATTTCAGTTTGCTCCGTGGCCGGCCCACGTGGTTATAGGCCCGTATTTGTATACTGACATTTTCACAATAAAGGTTTTTAAAACAAAACACGGTAGTAGTATTTTCATTTGTAAAGTTTTTACTTTTAGTGACTGTTTTCGAATCAGTAAAAGGCAAGTGAAATAAAGCAGTCCAATTACATGACGGATAAAAGGTATAATATGTAGGAACGCAGTAAAGATAAATGGTCAAGGGCAGTTGTGTTTTTCATGTCTGCAACATAAAGTGATCAATAAGAATCTGATAATCAGGCGTATCGGCGACTAAGACAGCAGGCCGAATCTCTTTTACTCAAGGGCTCCGTCATGGAAGGAAGAAACGCCCTTTTTCTCGAAAAAGGAATATATTTTACTTGCAAGACAGTTGTAAATTTTCCGGGAAAGTACATTAGCCTGGAATATTATAACATATGTTTGAAAAAAAAATATTGTTCGAAAATAATAAAAAGCGTAATTTTTAGGTCATATGACCAAGCTTTTCATCATTAAATTAACAAAAGTAAAATGAACCAATGAAAAGTTTTATTAACAAGTCACATGACCTGTTATGCTTACGTTACGCGCTGCGCGCCGCGCCTCGGATCACTTCCGGGTGCGCTAACGCGGCGTGTCATAAAACGCATTACGCGACAACGTAGGTCAAGAATATAGTCTAAATGTCTCCACCAACCAGCGTTCAGAACACAACCCCTTTCAGCAGTCCAAAAAGTTCTGTTAAATGACAACAGAGGGGACAGGCAACAAGAACCATCAGTCAAAGAGGGGAGGGCAAGTTCTTCTCTTCCGGGTCATGTTGGGGCGCTACCGGAACTGATCGAATTGGTAGTCTACAGTGTTTCTGGATGTTTCAGACTAAAGCTGGCGTCAGCATGAGACCACTACCATCTCGTAGCTCCGTCGTGGCCATTCCACGAGCAATCATGGCAGCCGCTCCCCACCAGAAGCCTGCGGGAGTCGGAGGCCCCCAAGACTTTTGTAGAATCTTCACGGCTGAGGGGACGCTTTTCGAGAATGGGACCCAAGCCCTAGCAGACAAGCGTCCGAGTTCCAAGGTGTCCCAGGGCCATTTTAGTGGACCAGGCCCAAAACCGAAGAGCCGGCCGCCATTTTGAGAGTCCTGTGGCAGCCGCCTATCGCTGCACCGCAAGAGCGGGCGCATCTCAACTACATGGTGAGCGAGACGCTGTAGTCGCAAGAGCGGGCGGTAAACAGCTGAATGGCGGAAGAGGCACAGTGTAGCAAAAGCGGGCGGAATGGCAACTAAAACGATAAAGGGGCGCCCCACTACAGCTTGTCTTCAGGTCAAACGGATTGTGGGACAAGGTCCAGAATTGAAGAGTCATCAAAAGGCAAAAAGTTCCGCCGGACCCCGGGAGCCGGCCGCCTATGTCGGGGGCGATCTCAGGCTACACCAGTGCTATAAGACTTGGGGAGGGTGTCGGAGCCAAGCGTCTTCTCCGAGTCCATGGCCATCACACCGCCCCTCAGGGGCCTCCGTCAAGCTGTTTAGGAAGGTAACATATCACATTGTTTTCTAATGCAGTCAGGTCCACAAACGACACTCACTTACTTTGAGAATAGTGAAGCTGCAGTAGGTGGAAATAAGCTTCAGACAGTGTTACAAGCACTGCTCAGAACTCTTAACTATGGCACCCAACATCCAGAACTTATGCTATTTGAGAATGGTAGTGACATCGAAGCATCTCAGGGACCAAAACCATTAACGTACTTTCACGTATGAAAATCTTACTTGGGGAGGGGGCAGGAGCGAAGCGCCCCCTCCCAGTCAGCGCCACCACACCGTATGTTGAAAATCTGAAGCCATCGTTCTACAAAGTCAACCAAACTTGGATTGAAAAATCTAGAAAAATGTACAAACTGAAAACCAGTTTTGGTCTGCATAGCATCAGTAACAACGCTTGAGTCAGCTTTGTGTCAAGCCGCCATTTTGATTCAACAAAGCACAGGCATTGAAAAAGGCTGAAATTCAGAACTCTAAACTATGGCACCCAACATCCAGGAGCTTGCTATCCGGATCTTGGAGCCTTGTGCTGTTTTCGATCTATTCACACATCGGTCCACTACTGACATCATCTTATAAACCAACGTTATGTAAATAGTTTTTTAATAAAATGTTTTACCCTGTTTCTTTGCTGGTGTGTTGTCTATATTTTTAATATTTGCATAGGGTTTGTCGTTATTTTGTGCGGGATGGGTGATGGAGCCGAGCTGTCTTGCAGCCCTCATGGTGTGGAGCTCAGTTCATCTCACTATTTTCGTATTTCTCAAGAAGGGTTGTTCCTAATATTTCTATTTTAGCGAGGTCAAAAAGAGATCCAATTAGTGGCCTACTGATTTTGCTCGATTACTTTTATTTTTTTACACGATTTTTCACTATCTGCAAAGACTAAACAGAGTATTGCGACTTTGTGCTTGTTTGTAAATAGAGAATGATCCAAAGAGAACCAATTCTAAAACAGTAAATGCTTGGACAACAATCAATCAAATGGAGAGACAAGGAGGCACGACGGATTACAACGGGGGTAAAGACCTGCGTTAACTACCCTTCAGTATCTGCAAAGAGAGAGTACTACTAAGGCAAAAGAGGGGAGGGGGGGGGTGCAGCGTTCAAAGCACACCAGCGTGCATAAATACGAAAATGTTTTTAACTATCACGTACTTGACATTTTAAAGCTTTTCATATTTGCTATTAAAAAACCAATGAAATTCACAGAAAAAACCATAGGTTATAGTGGATATATAGTTAGGAATTTGCATTTACAAAACCTTGAAAATTCAATGAAAAAACCATAGGTTATAGGCCATATATAGTTAGGAATTAGCATTTACAAAACCTTATTTTACTCGCATAAAACCATTGAAATTCCATATATAGTTAGAAGCGCTAACTATATATCGCGCACCCGCAATCCACTGCTGATGATGTCACATATTATATCATTCATGACATGGTCAGTGACATCACTGATGACATCACTGATGACATCTCAAATGACATCACTGATGACAACTCAAATGATATCAATGATGACATCTCAAATGACATCACTGATGACATCACTGATGACAACTCAAATGACATCACTGATGACATCTCATTTGTCATCACTGATCACATCACTCATGTGATAATACAATGAACCTCTTCAGACTCTAATATAACCTTACATACACTCAGTATAAACAGACACTCACAGACTGTCACTCATCCATGGAGTTACTCACACACCTAGTCAGTCATGCAAAGAATCAATCACACCTCCATTTCCTCAACTATACAGTTATACACATCTTACTTATTCAAACATATACTAACACATATTTACTCTCTTATATAATCCCTGATACAAGCTCACAGTGATCGATACAGCCACTCACACATTCACTGGCTCTTATGTTCAGTTATTTATATATCTCAACTCTCACATGTATTGTGTTTTACATACGTACTTACTTGCACATGTAGCAATGAGAAATCCATTCACTCACCAACACACCCATGCACAGTCAACCGCCCATATAGCTGTTTCCACATGCACTCTTGAACTCATACTCCTAGTGAATCAACTGCTTACACATCTATGCACAGAGTCACGCACCTCCCAGCCACCCACACACACACTCAGCCTCCCATTCAAATACTTGGGCAACCAATCAATAACCCATATGGCCACTCTTATAGCTACTGATCAACACATGCAGCAGCTTACACAACAACAAACATACTGATGCACGAATTAAGACAGTTTAGTCACTAACCCATGTACTCAGTGAGACACATTTAATCACTCACTCATACAGTCAGTCATGCACCTACTAAATTCTTCATCCAGACACTTATACATCCACTCATTCTTCAATATGTAAGACATATTTTAACTTTACAGAAACATACAGTCACTGGATGTTGTGATCAGTGATGTCATCAGTGATGTCATTTGAGATGTCATCAGTGATGTCATCAGTGATGTCACTGACCATGTCATGAATGATATAATATGTGACATCATCAGCAGTGGATTGCGGGTGCGCGATATATAGTTAGCGCTTCTAACTATATATGGAATTTCAATGGTTTTATGCGAGTAAAATAAGGTTTTGTAAATGCTAATTCCTAACTATATATGGCCTATAACCTATGGTTTTTTCATTGAATTTTCAAGGTTTTGTAAATGCAAATTCCTAACTATATATCCACTATAACCTATGGTTTTTTCTGTGAATATATATATGTATGTATATATATATATAATATATATATATATATATATATATATACATATATATATATATATATATATATTTATATATATTACCTACTGCCGGTCGCCAGTAGGTATATATAGTTAGGATTTTTTTCCTATGGGATTTCTGAAAATTCTAATGTTGAATAACTTTGGCGTTTGTGGACGGAATTGGCTGAAATTGTCAGGAAAATGGCACATTCTGTTTCTGATCAGCCCCTGAAAATTTGGGGGGGTTTCGTCGAGGGGGGGGGCGAGAAAAAAGGGGGGTCCCAAAACACGTTTTTCCCATTCATTTTTCCATAGGGCGGTTGGAATCACTTTTAGCTCGAACGGCTGAATGGATTTACACGAAACTTGGCAAAATTGTAGATATGATTTGCCCAACTTGCCTTTGCTATGTCTCAATATATGTGCTCCAGTGGATTTTGAGAAATTAACGTTTCAAAAAACAGATATATCTGTAACAGCGCTCCGGTTAGCGCTCCGGTTCGCGTACCTGACGCGTAACGGAACTTCGCTAGGAGAAGCGGATTGGCTCCCCGGTGACTGTGAACATTCTAAACAGTCCGGAGCGGCCGCCATCTTGTGTCTCGGTAGGATCGAGACACAAGATGTGGCAAAAACAAAGGGGGAAATGAGCATAAGGGGGCAGAGTACATCCTAGGTTTGATGAGGGGGCTTTAAAAGGGCCCCGCGGGGAAAAAAAATAACAATTTTTTTATCATTTTTTTTGCGGGGGAGCGCTCGGTACGCGCACCGGGAAGCGTAATATTGGGAAAATAGGATGAAAGAATGTTCAAATATTGTATGTTTATTGATTGTTCTTTTTTTCTCTTTTTATTCTTTTTTTTATTTAAGTACCAACACGTAGGTACCAATGCAGAGTCTAAAAATAAAAATACATCGTTTTCTTTGTAGATATCTTGCATGTTGTTTCAGAAGGTATTGTGGTATATGGAATTCATAGTGTAGTCTGTCAGGAAAGCAGAAACACCATGGAGGCAGGAGATGAGATTGGTAAATACACATTGGAGATAATATAGTGGAAGAAAGGAAGTAACTATGAGCAAACTTACTATGTAACACAAAAAAGTTGCAAAGTATATTTAAAGTCTGATTTTACATTATAATCAATTTGCTACTAGTTTAAAAATACATATAAAAATGAATAATGTCTCAAACAATTTTTGAATTATTAAATATAAATTTATTTTTCTGATACGTTTTCAAAATTAAAAAGAGCTTCTAATAATTCATTGTCAGAAATGTTCTCATTTTCAATTAGGTAATCTACTGATTCTACACATTGCAGAAGTTCAAAGTCCTGTGATTCATCAAAGAATTCAGAGTCAATTTCTGTATCTTTGTTGCTTTCTGCAACAATTTCGAAGTTATTTTTTTTCTCTACTTCCATTTTTGTGCTGTAAAATGAATTTTAATAAAATATATCAGTACAGATAGGGCACTGTTGGGTTTAAGTACAGACAGGTAGTTTGGTTTTTTAAACAGTGATTTTATCTTTGGGCAGTGTATGGTATCAGACTGGAAGTAGAAATATAAAAAAATGTATGTGATAAAGCCTAAGTAAATTCTTAATTATACAAGACAAGCCTAACTCCATCCATAACTAAAACAGAGAAGTATATCCTATTCTATAACTATTACAGAGGGATAGTATATAACTATAAGAAAATGTTTTCCTAATTAACTTAAAGTGCAGAACATACTTCAGTTTTTAAAATAACATCTTACCTTTCAAAAAGAAGTTTAAGTTCTCAGTTGAAATACACTTGATATGTACTTCAGGAAGTAGTAGTCAAAATGGCTGTGTTTCTCTCTCTTTCTTTATATATATTCAGGTACATAACCAATCAAATGTCATGAAATAATAGAAGATATTGAAAGTAGCATTTTAATTGGTTGTCAATTCTAACACTTCATAAGTGTTTTTGTTAGGTAATTTACCTCAGGATATTTAGTCAGGCTTACAGCATAATTTTCTCAATGGAATTCCATCAAATTTGGGTAAGTGGTAGAGACTGCTATGTAGTAGGGCCTATTTTATATTTGATGAAAGTGTCTCTAGTGGTTTTTCTGTAAATTACTTTCCCACCTTTCTTTATCGAGCGCTTACCGGTGCGCTCCCCGGTACGCGAACCGGCAGCATTACGGGAGTCCTCCATTTTGTGTATCGGTAGAATTGAGACATAAGATGGAGGACAAACAATGTTCGAAATGGGTAGAAGGGGGCACGGTAGACACTTTGTGACCCTCTAGGTTTTCTGAGGGGGGATTAGGATGGTGATATATGCAAAAATAAAAAAATAACATTTTTGAAAATTTCGCGGGGTAGCGCCCGGTACGTGCACCGGTAAGCAAACCGGGGAGCGTACTTTGGTGAAAAAAAAAAAAGTTAGAAAAAGATAAACGTTTTGAATGATCAGAGGTAGGGTAGCTCTGAAAAGAGCTATTGGGCTCTGTGGCTAATTTAGGTACCTACAAGTAGGTTCCAATGCACACTTTTAAATAAAGGACGAATATTCTATTCCCTTCATCGGAGAAGTGCACACCATCTCTTCTGTAGATGTCTTGAATGTTGTAAAGCAAGTTATTGTTGTATATTAAACCCATTCCATTGTCTCTCATGTAAGCAGAAACAGATTTATTCACATGTTCCCGTGCTTTCTCAAATTGTGGAAAAAATTGGTTGGACCACTTACATTTCTGTCTTTGACATATATTGGAATATACCAAGGCAGTTTGGGGAAAAAGTGTCATCGATTGAAGAAAGGTGTTCTTTAAAAGCATTTCCAGACCAACCCCAGTCATAGTGCCCAAATCATTTCCACCACAGTGCACTATTAAGAGGCCAGGGTTTGGCAGATGCATAATTATTTTTTATTTAAAACATATAAAATATATTTTTGCATTAAAATAAGAATGCATTTTACAGCTTTTGATATTTACTATTAAAAAACCATTGAAATTCACTGAAAAAAACATAGGTTATAGACCATATATAGTTAGGAATTAGCATTTACAAAACCTTAAAAATTCACTGAAAAAACTATAGGTTATAGACCATATATAGTTAGGGATTAGCATTTACAAAACCTTATTTTACTCGCACAAAACCATTGAAATTCGCATATATAGTAAGTTCCACTAACTATATATCGTGCACCCGCAATCCACTGCTAATGATGTCACATATTACATCATTCATGACATGGTCAGTGACATCACTGATGACATCACTGATGATATCTCAAATGACATCACTGATGACATCTCATTTGACATTACTGATTACATCACTGATGATATCATTCATGTGATAATACGTTGAACCTCTTCAGACTCTAATATAACCTTACATACACTCAGTGTAAACAGACACTCACAGACTGTCACTCATCCATGGAGTTACTCATACACCTAGTCAGTCATGCAAAGAATCAATCACACCTCCATTTCCTCAACTATACAGTTATACACAAATTACTTATTCAAACATATACTAACACATATTTACTCTTTTATACAATCCTTGATTGAAGTTCACAATGATCCATACAGCCACTCACACATTCACTGGCTCCTATGCACAGCTATTTATATATGTCACCTCTCACATGTACTGTGTTTTACATATGTACTTACTTTGACATGTAGCACTGAGATATCCATTCACTCACCAATACACTCATGCACACAGTCAACTGCCCATACAGCTGTTTCCACATGCACTTTTGAACTCATACGTCTAGTGAATCAACTGCTCACACATCTATGCACAGAGTCATACCCCTCCCAGCCACCCACACACATACTCAGTCTCCCATACAAATACTTGGACAACCAATCAATAACCCATATAGTTACTCATATAGCTACTGATTAACACATGCAGCAGTTTACAGAACAACAGGCATAATGATGCACAAATTAAGACAGTTTAGTCACTAACCCATGCACTCAGTGAGACACATTTAATCACTCACTCATACAGTCAGTCATGCACCTACTAAATCCTTCATCCAGACACTTATACATCCACTCATTCTTCAATATGTAAGACATATTTTAACTTTACAGAAACATACAGTCACTGGATGTTGTCATCAGTGATGTCATCAGTGATGTCATTTGAGATGTCATCAGTGATGTCATCAGTGATGTCACTGACCATGTCATGAATGATGTAATATGTGACATCATTAGCAGTGGATTGCGAGTGCGCGATATATAGTTAGTGGAACTAACTATATATGCGAATTTCAATGGTTTTGTGCGAGTAAAATAAGGTTTTGTAAATGCTAATCCCTAACTATATATGGTCTATAACCTATGGTTTTTTCAGTGAATTTTTAAGGTTTTGTAAATGCTAATTCCTAACTATATATGGTCTATAACCTATGGTTTTTTCAGTGAATATATATATATATATATATATATATATATATATATATATATATATATATATATATATATATATTTATTTATTTATTTATTTATTTATTTATTTAATCTCCCCACATTTATACCCTATAATCCCATTATCCCACTACAGAAAAAAATGAAACAATTATTTATACACATTAATACAACTAAAAATAAGAATTACAACAATGTATTAACTAAACAATTATATTACTAAAAACACTAATAAACAAAAATAATAAACATATAAATCAAACGCCCTACAATAAAAATATACTAATTAATACTTACATATTATATTGCATACAACAATATCTTCTACATCAATATTTATTACAATGATATTAAAAGCAACACTAAAACGATATTTTTACCCTCAATATTTTTGATAGGCCTATATTCTTGACATATTTCTGTGTTTGGATATTATTTTCCAATGATTTGTCCAAAAGACCCACATCCAAGGCTTTTAGCCAATAATTGACATTTCCAATGGTTTTTTCTTTTAATTTTTATCCCCTTTTTATTTAATTAGTTGTCATTGTGTGTTTAAACTATGGGCCCCTTTAGGATGGCGGTCGGAAAACCACCCCGACTGCCATGGAGGCGGGAAACAACTGCCCGCTGGGACCGCGGATAAACCGGCGGTCAAATTAGGAACAACCGTCAAAAAAGACCCACCGTGGGGGTAGCGGGCCAACAAAAACAACCCTACGCGGGCGGTGTTGTCCAAAAAGGACCGCGGCGGTCAGAAACGCAGCGGAAAAGCTACAACCCGCCGCAGGCAAAGCGGAGACACCGCATGGGAAATTAGTATATACCTGATGGTCCCGCGGTACGAACCGCTGTTTCCGACCGCCGCGGTCGAACATTGCAGTGAATGGGAGAGCCAGCGGGAGAACTGCAGCATGGCCACCGCAGCAGACGATCCTCACAAAACATGGCAGACAATTCAAAAACACCACAACAAAGGCAAACATTGCACACAAAAAAGTAGCCATGCCCCCCCAAATACACAAAACACATACAAATGAAATAAATAAATGCCAAACAAAAACAGAAATTTTCCAGGACAACTCCCACAACACACCTGACTACAAAACCCCATTATGACACACCCACACAGCTGAGTATAAAACCAGACACTTCACTGACCACAATCCTTTGCAACACTCCAGAAGAGAAGGGTACACACCAGACCTGACAGGAGAGGCAAGACAACACAGAACACCCACCACCACCACCACCATCACACCAGCACCAACAATCCCCCAGCACATAACACACCTCACACAAAAACACCACACCCATCACCCACACCCCTGCACTCACAAACACTTCAAACACCACACACCATGGCATCACAGAAAATGCCCAAATTCACAGAGCGTGAGTTGACAGTCATGGTCAACGAGATAGTCAGAGTGGAACCACAACTGTTTGATAGCCTGGTCCAACAGACACAATTAGCCACAAGGACACAAATGTGGGAAAGGATACTACAAAGGGTCAATGCAGTAGGGACCACCCCGCGATCCAAGAAGGAGATCATGAAGCGGTGGCATGATCTCAAGAGGGTTGTCAAAGAGAGGAGAAGCAAGAACCAGGAGCTGGCTAACAGGACTGGCGGTGG
Source organism: Lissotriton vulgaris (assembly GCF_964263255.1). Classification (NCBI taxonomy): domain Eukaryota; kingdom Metazoa; phylum Chordata; class Amphibia; order Caudata; family Salamandridae; genus Lissotriton; species Lissotriton vulgaris. The sequence continues at coordinate 1,478,265,863 of NC_141691.1, forward strand.
CCCTCCCATTCCACCAAGAACATGCACACCATGGGAGGAGAAGGTGCTTGCCATACTGCATCCTGAGAGTCTCACAGGAGTATCCGGGGGAGAGTACAAACAAATGTTAAACAACACATTGATATGTACTGTATTGCACATCTAAAAACACACCACACCAGACAAATCACATCCATCTGCACCACACACCCAAAAAAACCTGTCCCACAGATCCAACAGACACCCACTCCCATGTAATCTAAACAACTTTTGCAATGTAATAATGGGAGCATGAGCACAGTCAGCCTGCACTACCACTCCCACCATGTCCCCTGTCCCACACCCCAGCAGCATAGAGCACCCCCTCCCTCCCAGGAGCCTCTGGAAGCAATTGCATTGTCCACCCCCACCTAACAGGTAGGTAGCCATATTGCTTGGGAGGCCTGTTTTGGGGAGGGAGGCCCGCACTCATACTCATACCATACCCCTTGTCCCACACCCCAGCAGCATGGAGCACCCCCTCCATCCCACAAGGACTGGGAAGACATTGCATTGTTCAACAAACAAACTAACAGGTAGGTAGCCATCTTCTCTAGGAGGCCTGTATGTGGGAGGGAGGCCTGCACTACTACTCCCACCATGCCCCCCTCCCACACCCCAGCAAGATGGAGCCCTCCCTCCACACCACCCAGGAGCACATGGAAGCCATTGCATTCTTCACCCTCACCTTTCAGGTAGGTAGCCATCTTGCTTGGGAGGCCTGTTTGGCGGAGGGAGGCCCGCACTCATACTCCCACCATGCCCCCTGTCCCAGAACCCAGCAGCATGGAGCACCCCCTCCCTCCCAGGAGCACTTGGAAGCCATTGCAGTACACCAAGCAAACTTTCAGGTAGGTAGCCATCTTGTTTGTGAGGCCTGTTTGGGGAGGAAGGCCTGAACTCCTACTCCCACCATGCCCCCTGCCCCACACCCCAGCAGCATGGAGCACCCCATCCCTCCCAGGCGCACCTGAGAGCCATTGCATTGTCCACCCTCACCTTACAGGTAGGTAGTCTTCTTGCTTGGGAGGCCTGTATGTGGGAGGGAGGCCTGCACTCCTACTCCTACCATGCCCCCTGTCCAACACCCCAGCAGCATGGAGCTCCCCATCCCTCCCAGGAGCACCTGGAAGCCATTGCATTGTCCACCCTCACCTTACAGGTAAGTAGCCATCTTACTTGAGAGGCCTGTTTGGGGGAGGAAGGCCTGCACTCCTACTCCCACCAAGCCCCCTGTCCCACACCTGAGCAGGATAGAGCCCTCCCCCACCCAGGAGCACTTGGAAGCCATTGCATTGTTCACCAAACAAACTTACAGGTAGGTAGCCATCTTCACTGGGCTGGATGTTTGTGGGTGGGAGACCTGCATTACTACACACAGCACCAATTCCATGTAATGCATTGATACCTGACATGTACGAGTAATTGATGTACCTCTGCATCATGTAATGAGGCACAGTATTGCACTTAATAAAAATAGTGAAAATCTCTCAATTGTGTAATGTACAGACAGTGGATGACACACAGCTAACAGAATACTTGCACAGTGCCCAACACTGACCATTCCCCATCTAATTCACAGGTGATGAATAACTCACTGCTGAGGACAACAACAACGACCAGCAGAGCCAGTCTACACCCCGGTCCATGGACTCTCAGATATAGACTCCAAGGACACTTTGGAAGATGAGCTCCAGGCCGGCCCATCTGGTGTGCCAGGGAGCAACCGGACCCAGGCCCCCATCCTCCCTACCACTACATCTGCTGCAACAACAACTGCACCGCAGACCCCTGCAGTTACGGCCTGTGCCTCCACCACCACCACCTCCCCCACCACCACCACCAGTGTCACCTGCAGCACCCTCCGGGTCCCAGGGAATGACCAGCCCACACCAACAACTGTGGATGGCAGGGAGAGTGTTCGGGGACCCACAGTGGCGAGGCAACAGGCTTGTGGCCGCAGGGCAGGGGGAAGGGCCAGGGTCACCCCCAGACCTCAGGAGGTTGGCACACCATTCCTGGACCACTTCAACAGAGTCATCGGGCCTACGAACAGGTCCAGGGACAAAGTGGCTGGTCTGACGAACTATTACGTGAGCTCATTCTGCTGATGAGGTCCAACGACACACGCATTGGCAAATGGTGGACCTCATGGGCCATCAAGTGGCGTTACTGAGGGACAGGCCTGCGTCCCAAACAACACCTCCGCCCCCCTCTGTTGTGCTGCAGGATGACAGTGCACCATCCTCCCCTGTGGCTCAGAGAGGGGTGTGTCCTCAGACGCCGCTGGCCATGCAGCAGGATCCCCCCCCAGCCAAGCGACCAAGGGGGTGTCCAAAGAAGAGCCTGGGAGTCTCCGGAGGCAAAGCACCAGCCAAACACCAGTCACGGAGCCAGCCCTGATGGCAACCCTCTTTCCCACTGCACTGACTGTTTGGAATGTCCTTCCCCACACTGCCTTGTCAATGGCACTTGTCTGTTGGACTGGGTCACCACATCCATGTGGTGTCTACTCTTACAACTCATTTACCATGACTGCCAACTCAGTGCTGCATCACCACCTTCATGTAAATCTGTCCACACCCCTCACATGTCAACTTCGTCAATAAAATAACTTATACACTTCAATTGGTGCAGCTTTGTCTTTAGTACAATATTTACAGTGTTCAAAATGTCCATAATGTATCCAAAAGATGTACAGTATGTAGGCCTGGATAATTTCCAGGCACCTAGGGAGACACAACAGAACAACAGTCACTGGTGTGCGTGTGGCATCACAGACATAACACTACATCACCCATCTACATAAGTCAACAGGCAGACAACACAATGTGCAACAATTGTCAACAAACAGAGTTCCGTATATGTTCACAGGTGAAATGTCACTGCCACATTTCCACACACAGGTGACTCTACATGTGCCTGTCTGTACCACCTGTCTCCATCTCCTATATTTTTCCTATACTGTACAACCCGTTGGTTGGAGAGGCGTTCTGTCTCGATCACTTTTGAGTGAAGCGATTTATTTAAAAAAATATTTTCTTAACACGATCTAGAAACCACTATACGGTCTGACCACTCTATCACTGTTTTTATCCATTAAAAGAGTGTCCCTGTAATACTTGGCCGACATATCGCCTAGCTCCTTGCAAGGATTCCCACACCTGGGTATTTTTAATTTAATTTATACGCGAGATGCGGGCATTCTGATGACACTACCGGCCCGGGGACGCTAGGCGATCACATGATTAAAGGGGGCCTTTAGGCAGACAGCTCTCTTCCCCTTATAACACAAATCAATAAAAGTAGATTCACAGTCCGAGCTTTCCTTGCAGGTTAGTAAGGGCCGATATCATTGGACCCCGTTAGCACGGGCATCGCATTGAGGTTCGGTAGAGTTTCCGACTCTTGCGGTGAGACAGAATTCACCTATTAGGATAGAGACGGACCACGGAGTAAACCAGGTCTGCTCATTAACATACTCCAGCTACAAGTTAACCAATTAGAGAGCACTTTCTTAAAGTTTAAATGCCGATTTAGCGACACTTCAGAGGCAAGACTACACGTAACTGAGCGTATTCGGTAGACGCTGTTCGTGAGAGGTGAGTGCACAACCTAAACGGGAGTGATTAGGCACTCATTCACAACCTTTGAGTGTTATTTAGATAACAAATTTAGAAGATCGTGTAAACAATATTTCTTCTTCGTTTTAGCAGCACGATTGTCTGGCATTCCGGAGCATCGAGCAGACCGGTAGACATTAAGGGCGAATTCCGATAAGTAGCGGAATTCCTAAATTGGGACCCCTGATTGAATACTCACAAGGTAAATGCAATTCCTTTAGAACTAGGGGCCGGGGGCATACTTGCCGTATGCATAGCTCATGCAGTCTTTTCTGATTTTTTGCTTTGTTTTAGATCGATATCAGCAAAATTCAGTTTCCCCCGATTTTTTTTCCAATCGGGCCCGCAAGTACGTGACACGAGTGATTTATTCTGACTAGAGCGGTCTATAATCATTCCGCATAAGGTGAGTTCTTCCTTCCTCTCTTTGTTATCATTAGAGGCTGTAGGTAGAGCTAACCCTAGTTAAATAATACGCACAAACCCTTCTCTTTTAGAACTCTTTGGTCCTAACGTGACAATAAGAAAGAGTGACTTCAAGCGGCTCTCCTTTTGTAAACGACTCTGTTGCCAAGGCTGGTAAGAGCGAGTACATAGAGTTACTTTAGCGACTCAAGTCAGTCCCTTGAATTATTCATGTTTGATAAAAATAGAACCATTTTTACACCATTGCAAACAGGGAAAATATGGTGATAGAATGTAGTCTAGGGATCCCTAATACTGGGGTTCTGGTAATTCATAAGCAAAACAGGGACGACTATCTAACCAGCAATAATGAGACTTGAATTAATCCATTCCAGATTGAAAATTACCCTTCCTATTAAACAAGGAGTGACAGATGTTGAAAGCACTAAATGGAGATCTGTATATAGTTTATATGACTGCCAATTGCTGTACAAATGCTAAGTTTTCATGCACCGCAGATGTATGTATTTTAATACTCTATATCTTTATAGGAAAAAGAAAAATCCCTACAGTGACAGATAAATGAAATCGTCTTGTAAAAGATGGTGAAAATACTCTAAACCATCGAAACGCGTCGACGCATAACTTCGTATAATCCTAAGAAGAACACTCTTGCGAAACATTCATTTGATTGAAGTGTATGCAATTGTTGTTATCAAAAGGCACATTGGATATACACATTTTTGTGATAAATCTGAAGTCATTCCCCTTTTTCTGTCGTTTTAATTATGCTGGTCATAATTTTTATTGATTGTGTTTTATTTTTGGAAGTTTAAGGCATTGTATATTGTAGTACAGTAATTATATTATGTACAGGATTTCTTGTGTTTTTTATCTCAACATGTATTTTTAATAAACATATGATTGTTATACATAATTTAGGTGTGTAGTATTGTTAAATACAATGTTTTTCTGATTAGTGTTCCAGGGAACTTTTCTTTCTGATCTGTCTGTACCATCCGCACATAGCCCTTCACGACAACAGCAATCACACCAGACAATGTACAATTTGTACCTCGTCACCCACCTTCAAGTGAAGTTGCGGTTGATGAGCTGTTGATGCATGTCATCTCCTCCCTCCTCTCCACTGTCCTCATCACTGGACTCAGGTACCTGAACAGGCGGGGGCCTTGGGTCCTCACCATCATCCAGGAGTAGGGGAATCCCCTTGTGAATGGCCATGTTGTGGAGCATATAGCATGCCACAACGATCTTGCAGACCTTCCCAGGCGAGTATGACAGTGCACCTCCAGTCCTGTCAAGGCAGGGGAATCTTGACTTGAGCAGGCCAAAAGTCCGCTCAATGACACGACGGGTCCTGCCATGGGCCTCATTGTACCTGATGTCAGCCAGGGTCCTGGGATTCCATAGTGGGCTCAGCAGCCATGGACGGCTGGGATATGCAGAGTCACCAGGGAATGACAAACACACATTGCAATGTTGCACAGGCAGAGGGCAGCAGGTCACACACACAGCACGCCATTTCACTAGGCATACTCACCCACAATCCAAGCACGCTCGGGAAGCAGATTTGCCATCATCCGGGGCACAATGCTGTTCCTCAGGATGTGCAAGTCATGGGCTGAGGCGGGAAATCTGGAACACACATGCGATATGGTCATGTCCACAAGGCACACCACCTGCAAATTGATCAAGTGATAATGTTTTTGATTCCTAAAAATGTGCTCACTCGCCATTGGTGGCACCAGACCAACATGGGTGCAATCGATGGCACCAAAAACATGGGGGATGTGCCCAAGGGGATAGAAGTCTCCCTTCACAACAGCCAATTCTGATCCCCTGGGGAAATATATCTCCCAGCACCAGGCTGAACATGGGTTGTGACATCCCTGCAGCGCTGGCCACAGTCTCCTGGAAGGAACCAGTTGCAAAAAAATGGAGGGCTGCCATCACTTTGTACTTTGGTGTGAAACTGTTGGGTAGTGGCAACGAGGCTGCAGGTGGGGCTCCAACTGATCACAAAGGGTCTTCAGAATGGGTCTGTTGAGGTGGAATTTGCAAATGATCGCAACATCTTCCATGTCCTCCAGCAGTGTCAAGTGGCGTAGGAGATTAGGCCTCCTCCTAATTGAGAAGAAAATGGACACATGTCAATGACAACCATCATGAGATGCCCACAGCACATCCCGTTAAGGATGTCACGGAAAAACAAAGACTGCCATGAGAAATGCGTGACACACCAGGTTACATGGGTGGACATTTGAGACACACAGAGGGCACACCTCTCCATTTACCATACACAAGTGCCTCAAACAACACATAGGTCAATGTGAATGCACACATACTGAACCCCACATTTCACATGTGCACGCCTTGTAGTGTATCATCCAGTCAATGTGTATAAAATGAACATTACTGTCTCATAATCATCTGCTGTACCTGTCACACCTCAATGCATCATGTTAACTTGGCACACATCCACAACACAATGATCACAGTAGGCGGCGAACTGTCAGTTGTGTGCATGAGCAGATATGAAAGCACAAGTAAGTGACAACACCATACAGTGAGACAAGCCTTGCCAAGGTCAGCAATGACCCACAACACATTGATTGGTTACACATTGTTGAGTCCACTACAACACTGTCACGCATCATCAACCATCAAATGCATAATTGACATGGCAGGGACCACAGACCAATGTTCGTCACACATAGCCAACCATGGCTCGTGCGTCCACCTGTGGATTATATGGAATAATGGCATTGTGTGCACGATGATGTGCCCTTTTTTTAACACACTTTATTAGCGAATACAAAGATGACATTTACAGTAACAGGGTTATTCAATTGATACAGTCTTTTCCAATTTATAACAATCCCCATTAAGCAAACCACAGTAATAGTTTGTGCTTAGTACAATACATGTTGTCAGAAGACAATCAATGTCATCCAAATATAACCCACAGTATCATTTGAGGAATAGACAATTTACACCCTAGGTGTCAGTGCGGTGGTGTGCATTTTATATATTTGAACAGGAACTTATACAAACCTCTTACCCATACCCTCCCTAACCCACCCCATTCCTCTCCTGGTCTATCTGGTCACAGCTTCTTTACTGCCCGTGGGAATTCTTTACCAAGTCTCAAGCTATAGGGTGCAGTAGCCATAATGAATTACCATGTTTTGAGCTAAAAGGGGCCGTTACTCAAAAGCTCCTGCATGCCCGTGCGTATTACTGGGACACAGCCTCCTGTGTTGGGGACAAATAAAGTGTTTCTAGCGCAATCAGCATGGCTTCCCAATCCAGTGCTATAGGTTGCTTTCTCAGACCACTCCCCTCCTCCTTTCGGAGAGCCGCTCCCTCCGCCTGACCCCTCTGCAGCATATCCGCCTGACACACGGCAACCGCAGGGGATCTGGGAGACTGCCATCTCATCGTTAAAGCCCTAATTGCTAAAATGAGTGCTAGATCTAGGAATCCCAGCCCAACTTTTTGCATCCCCGAGCGTCTACGCAAGCCCATAAGGCAGAGTAGGACCTCATCGGGAACCAGTAGTTGTGTCACAGTAGTGAGGGCTCGACGGACCCCATCCCAGTATCCTGTTAACCGAGGGCAGGACCACATCATGTGAATAAAATCCACCTTGTCCCCCCTACAGCGAGGGCAACAGTGAGGGGAGTCCGGGAACATACGATGTAGTTTCTTGGGTGTAAGGTACGATCTATGGAGTACCATCGTCTGAATACATTTAAGTCTTGCATTACGTGATACTCTTTTGGGGTGTTCTAGCATATTCTTCCATGCCTTGCCGTAATCTCAGTCCCGGAATCCCCCGCCCAGCGTGCCCTAAGGGATGTGAGCGGATCCCCGCTGCATGTGCCCATACCCCCATATTTAGCCAACCCACTAAATGACCCCCAGTCCCATATAATATAAAAGGCGTACCAGTTCATGTTGTATGTGATCGGTTCTCTGCGGTGCCCATGTGGTCCTGATATAATGTGTCACTGTGGCGTGTAACAAATATAGGCGTGGTGGTGCTCTAGTGGCCTGCACGAAGGAGTTGTGGTTCAACAGAGCATCATCTCCAAAAATCGCTCCCACCTCTTCCACCCCACTATCCATCCAGCCCTGTAGTCTGGTTTTTGTAAGTCTTCCCTGTGGTGTAGGAATGCCTAATAAAGGAACATTTGCTGTGTGTGGTGTTACCGTCGACGTGTAAGATAGGGCTTTCTTCCAGCAGCTCAAGGCAGTCTTTAGCAGGGGTACAGTCCGGGGGAACCCGGGCCCTTGGCAGCAGTAAAGAGTGAAGCTCTCCTCGGACTAGTCTCTCCGGTGTGAAGCCGATTTCTTGCAAATTCCTACCCACAGTCCAGTATGAGAGCCACTGAAGCTGACTAGGATAGTAGTATCCTCGGAAATCGGGGACCCCCAAACCGCCCATCGTTGTCCCAAGCTGGAGTTTCCGAAGGCTGATCCGTCTCCGGCCAGTTCCCCAGATAAGACTAATCAAAATGGTGTTCAGTGTATTAAAAATAGATTGATGGAGGACCACTGGTAGATTCACAAAGTAATATAAAAGGCGAGGTAGCATCACCATTTTTGAAATGGCAATTCGGCCCATCACTGATAAGGGTAGGGAAGACCAGAACCCCACACTAGTACCGAGCCTTGTTACTGCTCGTAGAATATTAGTGCCTATCTGATCTTCTTGTGTCCTATATACCTGTATGCCCAGGAATTTAAAAGTGGTGGGGGCCACTGGGATGGAGTAGGCGCCAAACCGTAGAAGAGTTAAGAGTGGCATCTCCCGGAAGAAGAAACTGGTCGACTTTGCAGGGTTTTTGCCAGACCCGACAGCTGTCAAAAGTAGCAAATATGGCAGGGAGCGGAGAGTTGTCAGTTGTCAGATCACGTAAATATAAGAGGATATCATCTGCGTAAATAGATATCAGGTGCTGCATCCCGTCGATAGAAATGCCCAGGCAGTCCGCTGACCTCCGGAGGGCTAGTGCCAAGGGTTCAAGAGCGAGCACGAACAACAATGGGGACAGGGGGCATCCCTGTCTCGTGCCTCTGTGAACAGTGTATTGATCTGAGATATAGCGGCCGGTGCGGGCCCTGGCTGTTGGAGATTTATACAATAGGCGAACCCACTTAAGGAAGTTATCTGGGAACCCTAATCGTTTCAAGGACTCAAATATATATTCCCAAGATAAAGAATCAAATGCTTGTCTAAGATATAAAGCTATACATCCCGCGTGGGGAGGTCACGTGAGATGGCCGTCTTATAGAGTGTAATCGAAAAGTGCTCAGAGATGTGCTGCAGTCCGGGAGGAATTTGCACTGTTCCCGGTGAATGAGTGTGGGGAGATGTAGTTGTTTACGGTTAGCGAGGGCCTTACTTAAAATCTTATATTCAGTGGAGATAAGGAGAGAGGTCTATAGTTAGACATTTCTAGTACGTCCAGTCCCGGCTTAGGTATGGACGTAACCAGCGCCTGCATGGTGGAATCAGGCAGGTGGCCAGTCTCAAATGCCACCTTGTAAACTGTCTCCAACACAGGTACTAGGGATTCCGAGTAGGTTAGGTAAAACTCTACAGGGAGGCCGTCCATCCCAGGTGTCTTATTACGATTCAGACCTTTAATTGCTACTCGTATCTCTTGTTCGGTAATGGGGCCGTCAATATCTTTCTGTATATCCTCCGGTAGCACCGGGAAAGGGAGTTCCTGGAGGAACTCATCGATCAAGGCAATGCCCACTTGTGCGGAGGGTGCATAGAGTGCCTTAAGTTGGTCATGAAATGCTGCATTTATTTCCGCTTCTGTATTGTCCAATTGCCCTGTCTGGTTATGAATGCTGGTTATATTTGGCGAGTCAGGTCGATCCCTTACCAGGCGGGCAAGCAGTGTGCCGGAACTGTCAGACTCAGTGTGTTTCCGTTTCCGTTGGAGATACTCCCTATAGTTTATTGTCCGTAATGTCTCTAGCGTTTCAGCATGGTCTATATGGGCGGACTGTAACGCCCCATCTTTCCAGGATCAAGGGCTGCCTCCCTCTCCAGTGTCTGTAGCCTATCCTCAACATCCTGTAGTTTCTGATGCACCTCCTGCCTGGCTCTCACTAACTGTCCGATCGTCACCCCTCTAACCACTACATTCAGAGCATCCCATTCGATCAGGTTCAAGGAAGCAGTGTTCCAGTATTCCTTTAAGTAGTTAGAAATAGCATTGGACAATGACGGAAGGGGGTGTCTTCGAGCAGGTGTGGGTGCAATCTCCAGACGGGCACTGGGATCGCTACCCTACCCCATTGAAGTGTGAGTTTTAGGGGTCTATGATCGGAAAAGGTCTTAGCCAGATACATAGATTGATGAGCCTTCGTGATAATGAATCTGGAGCACAGGAAACTATCTATTCTAGTATGGAGGCTATGCACCGGAAAGTAGAAGGAGTATTCCTTTAGGCATGAGCGGATTTTGCGGATTGGCAATCCGCGAATTTGCGGATTTGCGAACTCGCAATCCGCAAAATCCGCGAATTCCCGCGAATTTGCGGATTTTTTTTTTTTTTTGTGTTCGCCCGTGTTTCTGCCAGTTCGCGAGGGTTTTTACAATTTCGCAATTTGCGAACTTACCTGTCGGGTCGCAAGTTTTGCGAACTTGTTGTTTCTACGTGTCCAACCTGTTTGGGACACTCTTCTTCATCACTGCCACTCTCTGTCACCACTGCCACTCTCTGACTACTCATGCCACCCTCTGGCCCACCCATGCCACCCTCTGTTTCATCACCACACCCTCTGGTTGTCCAGTGTACATTATTTTCGGCAAAGCAAAGCACACCTTCCCTGCCTCAAGTGACCTGAATTAATTTGGGGCTGATTAATGTGTCACAGAATATTTTTTTAGCTGGCACCTGCTTCCTTAGTGCGCCCTGATTAGTGATCTTTTGCACTTGCTAAGTGCTTTCATTGTTGCAAAATTAGTTACAACACCTGCCCTGCCCCAACTGACAATAATGAATTAGGGGCTGATTAATGGATTTTAACTTCCAGCCTGGCTCCTGCTTGTCTCCCTTAGCTGTAATTCATGACCTTTGTGGCATATGTGTAACTATTCTGAGGTTCAGAGCAGGGTCACATAATAGTTTCAACTGGCAACTGAACTCTGGAGGGGCCCCTCAGGAAGCACTACAGGAAATGGCTACTAATGATGTGCCTGAACTTTTGAACCTGGTAAGTAGTTACTTTCAGTTTTGCTTAGATCGTATTTCTGCAATTTCGCACTTATTCGCGGGGCGCGAACTCACGCGAACAGTGCGAGCAGTGCGAGCAAAATCCGCTGCTCGCGGATTTGCGGATTTTGCAGGAAATTCGCAAATCTCGCGGATTGCGGATTTCCCGAAAATCCGCAAAATCCGCGAGCGGAACGGATTTTCCGCCCATGCCTATATTCCTTGCGATTTGGGTGGAGACACCACCAGGCATCAGAGAGTGTCCATCCATTCGCCCAGGTAGTGAATTGCTCGAACAGTTTGCTAGCAACTGAGGCCTGAAGTGGGAGATGTGATCTATCTAATCCTTTATCTAACACTGCGTTCTAGTCTCCTCCCAGCACCCAGGGGATCCTGTCCCAATCTGCCAAAACCGTACCCAGCTTGTACAAGAACCGATCCTGTTCAAAGTTAAGAGCATAAATGCTTCCTAGGACCAACAGAGAACCATCAAGAGTGCCCTTCACTAGGATATATCGTCCCTGGTCATCCACTCGGCGCTCAAGTTCAACAAATGGGATCCCATGGCGTACCCAGATAGTCGCCCCCCTAGCGATAGCCGAATAATTTGTAGAATAAATATGTCCCCTCCATTTTTTCCGCATCTTCTGTGTTTCAGAATCCGTGAGATGGGATTCCTGAAGGAACGCAATATGTGCTTGATGTCTAAGGAGAAATGCATGAATTCGGTGACGCTTCTGAATTGCTCCCAGTCCCCGCACATTCCATGTGAGTAGATTATAGGACCCTTTGTTCTTAGCTGTCCCTGCCATGCTCCCTAGTGTAAGGTGTTGTTCCCCACCGTGCCAAGTAACCAGGCAGATCGGACCAGGAGTCCAATTTCCCCATAACTGTAACTAAACCCGGCACAGTGCTTGAACTGCGCTGGGCCCAACAATGGTGTATCAAAAATACAAAACAAATAACAGTGCGTATGCTAAGAGGGAGGGGACCAGTCTTTTGCCTGACCATAGTGCACTAAAAAACTGCGAACCGATGGCTCACGGTACCTCACCCCGGGGGGGGTAAAAGATGTAAGCGTGGTGGGAGCGGTAGTATGAACACATTCCTGCTACAAATCATGGGTGACCAGGAGCCCCCCGGCCACCGGCTCAAATCCTTAGCCCACTTGAGTTTGTTGAATATACAAATGTGGTGCGCAATCATGGAATCAAACCCCCGGTGCACTACAAGGGAGTGGACCATTTCACATCATAATTAACGCAACAGAAAGATATAATAGTTCCTCTAATACCAGACATAACATCAGTAATAGTAGAGATGATTACAACAATAGCCTCCAGTGACTGCGGTTCAGCGTCTACATTCAACTAACTATGATGTCATCTGCTGCCCTGGGCGGGATGGTGGGGAACAGGATTGCACTGTGTTCGGAATCGGAGTGTAGAGTACTATCCTCCAAGTCGGTTGTAATTTTGTGCAAATCCTCACAAAAGGCACCAGCCACCGCAAGCGCCCCTTCCTGGTCTCTTCTCTGTTGTTCCTGCGAGGGGCCGCCACCTCCACCGCTTCGGTTGGGATTTTGGGACCGGCGAGCGGTTAGTCTCGGGAGTCCGTCTGAGTCATGCGTGGACATCTCAGGAAGACTGGCCTGGCTGGATCCTATACCCATCACCTCCATCCATTCTTCAACATCTGCCGGACTCTCAAAGAAGTGAGTTTTTTTTGTCATGTATGCTCTTCAATCGTGCAGGATACAGGAGTGCGTACTTGAGTTGTGCATTTTGTAGCTTTTTTTCACCGCTTGATATGAGGATCTTTGTCTCTGGACCAGCATTGTGTAGTCAGGATATAAGGACACGCGGTGGTTCTCGTATTGGATGAGTGTCTTCTCCCTAACTTTCTGTAACAGAGTGTCCCGGTCTCTATAATTAAGGATTTTCACAATCAATGGGCGGGGCGGTGTTCCAGGTTTAGGCAGTCCCGTCGGGATTCTGTGTGACCGTTCCACATAGAAGTATGGAGAGAGTCCTTCAGATGCCACGTGTTCTCTGAACCACTGCTCCATGAAATCCGTCACTCGATTTCCTTCGCAGAGTTCCGGCAGCCCAATAACGCGTATATTGTTGCACCGATTTCTTCCCTCCGCATCTTCGACCCGATCCATGAGCGTGGCAACCTGTTGTTGGAGCTGTTGTAACTTGGAGGAGTGGCCCGCTACTCTCGGGGTAAGATCAGTTAAAGTTAGGCCATGCTCCATAACTGTATCTGCCAGCTTGCCCCTGTCCGCTTTTAGTAGTGTCAATCCAGTAGTGAGAGCGCCCATTTGTAATTCCATCGACATCCTAGAGGCCCGAATCTCTTTGAGGATTAGATCTAGTTTGTCTGGGGGTTGCTCCTCAGCATGTCCGGTCGAGGTAGCCCCTGGCGAGGAGGGCCTACTCACTGTACCAGCCATGGTATGGGAAGGGTCAGAGCCGCTGCCCCTCTTGTGCCTTCGTCCGAGGTCTGCCCATATTGCAATGTCACTCTCAAACTCACGCAGGGCAGTCGCACCGCTCAGCTGAATCAAAAGGATGCATCAGCGCCCTGGACGTTGGTTCAATGGAACGGCGGCGTGCCGCAGGGACCCCCCCCCCCCGTCGGTGCCCCGGTAAGGTGGTCCCCAGGGTGGGTCAATCAGCGCTTAGGCAGCAGTAGTGGTTCAAGTCCAGTATACTGCAGGGTAAGGTGTTTGCTACCCGGGGCCTCCAGGCCACCGACAATAGCGTGGTACAGGCAGGGGTCCGGCCCGTAGAGACGGTCCTCTCCCACCTCCCCCAGGCAAGGAAGGTGTCGATAGGAGAGTGTAAGGTACAGTGTGGGGGGGGAGGAGGGAGACGCAAAGAGAAGAAAAGAAGGGGGCCCTAGATCGCACCGCCACTCACCACTTATGCTCCGCAGTGCCTCTCATGCGCGTCTCGCCTCACTGTTAATGTCTGCCCTCAGGCCCAACAGGCCCCGCCGATTGTCCAGGAGGCATGGGCCAGGCCACAAGCAGGCTCAAGTACAGTTTATGTCCGGCCCAGTAAGCGCCCAGGCCTCAAATCGTCGCAAGCCGTGCCCCGCTTTCCCATGTAGGTTCCACAGCGTGATCCTACTTACATGCCCCCAAAGCCACAATCCGGCAAGGCCCGCAGTAGATCGGGGTGAGGGCAGGCCCCAGTTGCAGCGTCGGGCCACATGGCGCTCCTCTTTCCACAGTGGGCCTCAGCCTGCCCCAGCGGCGTTCCTCCTCTGGTCACGTACCGCGATCCCGCCACCTTCCGCCCCGCCGGTCAGCACTGGCCGCCGAACGGCATCTCTGCTGTCCGCAGCCGCGTCCACAGGTCTCCGCGGGTGGTCTCGCAACAGGAGCTCGGCATCAGGGTATGCCACCGCTCCGGGCTCCCAGAAGACGGCTCCCCGCAGGCCAGTCTCCGCCTCCACGCGAGCTCCTGGCCTTGGCCAGCAAGGCATGCTGGGCAGGCCCCGCTCCGTTACGACGTCTCAGGACTGCCACCAGCATCAGGGTGATCACCTCGAAAGCGCAGGGGTATCACCGCTATTACCACCACTCCCGTTTGGGTGTTGTCGCTGTGGGGACAGCGCTTGCAGGGTGATTCCCCCTCGGGAGGGTCCGGAGCTTTATCAGGCGGTTGTATGATTAAACAACTACCTCGTAAATTACGAGTGCCTAAACCACGAAGGCTAAACAACGAACAATGCCAAAGCACTAATTAATGAACCACAACTTACTGAACAGCGAAAATATTAATTTTAGATATAATCCAATTCTACCACTACTTTCAAATCAACTCATCTAACCCATGTTTTATTATCTGTGCGGGCTTTTTTAGCTGAAGTATAAAATGCACAATGCAGTCTTGGGTTAAACAGAGAAGAACATCGTGTCACACGTTTATTTCCATGTTGCTTTTTTGTCCTTTAACTGCGCAGTATTTGCAAGATAATAGACAAACCCGTTTCAGGGCAGTCACTCTACCAAGGCCCGTGACACTTGCTGACCTTGAGTGATTATTAAACAGGATGGCACGGTCTCATGCCTTATGAACGGCGCTCAATCACTCTCAAATTACTATCTCCCAATAGTGCCTGTGGCATCTTGCTGAAACGTTTCTTTTCAATGCGAAATGAAAGTCCCTCACAACTGCTGCGGCAGTGCTCTCTCCAAGTATTGTATGTATTGTATTGTATTGTATGGCATTTTTGTAGAGCGCGTGGTTACCATGAGGCATCCCGGCGCTACGATAGAGCAAGACTCTGTGGAAGGGCGGGGAGGGGGGGAGGAAAATTATTTGGGGAAGAGGAAGGTTTTCAATGATTTCCGTAAGCGGAGATGGTCGGATTCCGTACGTAGTTGCAGTGGTAGCAAATTCCAGTGAGAGGCCGCCTTCACCGAGAAACGTCAGCCTCCGGTGCGAGATATCTTTACTCTAGGCACTGTGGCCAGAAACCCGTTGTCAGACCGCAAGGGTCTATTGGGTTTGTAGGGGGTGACTAGGCTTCACATAATCGGTGGTCCTTTACCTTGCAGGATTTTGTGGCAATGCATAGTGATTTGAAGATGATCCTCTCTCGCACAGGGAGCCAATGAAGCGCTTTGAGAGCAGGTTTGGCTGATGACCTGAGGGGGATACCCATTAAGAGCCTAGCAGCGGCATTTTGGGTTTGTTGAAGCTTGTTGATTGTGGCTTCTGGAGCACTCAGGAAGATTGCATTGCTGAAGTCTAGTCTAGAGAGAACTAGACCCCGAATCAGTAGCCTTCTAGAATGCTGCGGGAGTAGGGGGAGGATTTTGCGAGCGGAGAAGACCGAAGCAAATACCTGCAGTCTTTTTTGCTTGTGTCTTGAGCGAAAGGTCCTGCTCAAGCCAAACCCCCAGGCTTTTGATTTCCTTTTTTGGGGTGGGTGGGTCCCCTAGACACGCCGGCCAGATGGAAGAGGGCAGAGAGGCTGATTTTTGGCCTAAAATCATAATTTCTGTTTTTGATCCATTAAGCTTGAGTGAGGAGTCACACATCCAAGCATGGATCTTTGTCAGGCATTGGTGGAAATTGTCAGGACATTGGCTAAGTTGAAACAGTGAAACGACCAGTTGGGTATCGTCGGCGTAGCTAACTATTTTTATCCCAAAAGGGATAACCACATCCTCCAGGGGGGCCATGTACACATTGAACAATGTGGGGCTCAAGGAAGAGCCCTGTGGCACCCCACACTGGAGGGGGATTAAGGCAGATTGAGAGTTGCCTTCCCAGACTTGAAAGGTGCAGTTAGAGAGGTGGGATGAAAGCCAGGCCAGAGCGGACCCTCGTATTCCGGCTTCGGCCAGGCACTGGATAAGGATACGGTGGTTAACCGTATCAAAGGCCGCACTCAGGTCAAGGAGGATCACTGCCACTGATCCTCCTGAATCCAGAATGCACCTAGCCTCCTCGATGACGGTGAGGAGAGCGGTGTCGGTGCCCTGGCCTGGGCGGAATCCGGTTTGGGAAACACGCAACCGATCATTGGACTCCAAGAAGTGGGTAAGTTGGTGGTTCACCACTTTTTCTGCGATTTTACTGAGTCCAGGGAGAAGGGAGATAAGTCTAAAGTTAGCCAGCTCTAGAGGGTCGAGATGGGGTTTCTTTAAAAGGGCCTTGACTATGGCCCCTTTCCAGGTGGGAGGCACAGTGCCCAGGGAAAGGGAAAGGTTGATGAGCTCAGTTGCCGGGGTGGAAATGGAGGCAGCTATCTGTTTCAGGAAACGCATCGGAACAGGGTCGCTGGGGGAGCCACTTTTGATGCTGGATAAGATTTTAAGGAAATCAGCCTCAGAGATTAAATTGAAGGCGTTCAGCTGAGGGATCGAGTCTAGGGGCAAAGTCTCATGTCGAGAGGGGCTCTTCGTTTGAGTAACGGTGGAAATGATATTTTTTATTTTCTGGTCGAAATAGGTGGCTAGTTCGTTGCATTTAGAACCTAAGGAGTCTTGGGGTAACGGGGGCTCAGGGATCTTCAAAAGTTCTTTCACTATCTTGTAGGTTTCTCTCGTGGAGTTAGAGGCGTTTTTAATTCTGTGATCATAGAATGTTGTTTTGGCCTTTCTGATGGCTACTTTGTACGCTCTGATAGATTCGCGGTAAGTATTTTTGTTGGCTATGTCCCAGTTTTTTCTCCAGATACGCTCAAGCCTCTTGCCGCCTTGCCTTAGGATTCTGAGCTCGGGAGTGAACCAGGGTGCAGAACCAGTTCTGACCTGCTTTTTACTCAGGGTTTTTTTTTGGTAGGACTAAGTCCAGTGATTTGGAGAGCCAGTTTTTGAAATTGGTGTCAGCAACAACAGGGTCCGAAGCGGGGGTGGGTGGGAGCGTTCTAGGATGTCAATCCACAAGTAACTCTTTTTTTAAGTTAGTTTATGATTTCAAACATTAGGAAGCATGAGAAGATAAATAGCTCAAATTTCTGTGGCTTATTCTAAGCTTCATTAATGTCATGGAGATAGGTGTTCACAGAAGCAGCGATTAAACATTTAGGTGGGATGGTTAATTTTCATTGTAATTCTGTGCCATATTCTTGACATTCGCGGCTTAGGCTCAGTAAACTAGATTCTATAACTTTAAAAATAATTTCTTTAAAACAAAAAATAACAATAATATGTTAATTAAACTTACCCTTAGGTCTTTCTAAATGAAGTAGTTGTTAAGGAAGTCGTGGCTAAAAAAATTGTGGTTCAGGTCCAGTTTATTGTTAATGAGTCGTTGTTTACGCCACTCGTTCTATAAAAATTGTGGTAAAGGTAGTTTCCCCTATCGGGCTGCGACCACCATCTTGGCTGGCTAACCAGGCCCCCCACGATGATGTGCCCTTAACTATGCTGCCGCTGTGTACTGTTGAAGTGTTCACGATGGACATTGCCATTGCATGTGCCTCAAATCGCGGTAGCTACCTCCTGGCCATGGGGGTGTGACACCAGCACCACCCCCTTCACATGAGTGGTAGTCATTGGCATGGAGACATGGGTAGATGGCGGTGGGCATGCTCTGCCATCCAATTCGCGGTAGCTACCACCTGGCCACGGCGGTGTGACACCAGCACCACCCCCTTTACATGTGCGGGAGTCATTGGCATGGAGACATGGGTAGATGGCGGTGGGCATGCTCCGCCATCCAAATCGCGGTAGCTACCGTCTGGCCACGGTGGTGCGACACCGCCATGGGGTATTGCCGACAGCCAATGGGAGTGATGATTGCGGTGACATGATGCAGTTTTGAAAATCGCATAAGGCGTGCTCCGCCACCGCGAAGGCGGTCATTGGATGGGTTTGAAAGATGCACCATCGCGGTAGCGCACCCCGGGCCCCTGCGGTGCATCACCGCCATGGAGCATTGCCTACAGCCAATGGGAGCAATGATTGCGGTGGTATGATGTAGTTTTGAAAATCGCGGAAGGCGTGCTCCGCCGCCGCGGAGGCGGTCATTGAATGGGTTTGAAAGATGCACCATTGCGGTAGCGCACCCTGGTCCCCTGCGGTGCATCACCGCCATGGAGCATTGCCTACAGCCAATGGGAGCAATGATTGCAGTGGCATGATGCAGTTTTGAAAATCATGGAAGGCGTGCTCCGCCACCACGGAGGCAGTCATTGGATGGTTTTGAAATGGGCAGTTACTAAAGGAATAGAGCAGTCTATGTGTACTGATACCTATTCCAGTGCCCTGCAATTTATGAGGGGACCATTCACTGCACTGCGCCCAAATTCAAGTTAAAAAAGGCCCATTTTCCTTGACAGACACCCAGAACAAAAAGTACAAGTTATCTGGCCCATCTAGGTCAATAACAGGGATCCACACCCTCAGTGTTGGACCTACTTCTACTTAGAAAAAATGTGAGAGAAACAAATGACACCTCACAGAAACACCACCAATGGGGTAACTGGTATGTAATTTCCAGACAAGCCCCTGTCTCATCATCGGTAGTCACTTGATTCTCAAAGAAAATAGAGAAAGAGTGCCCAAAACAAACAACTAAAAACGTGTAACAAACAGTGGAGAGCAGAGAACATCTGCTCGTGACAAACACAAGACATAAATCAGTGCATAAAACACAGCATGCAAATCCCTTAACCAACTTTATTCGTAGGGAAATGAGTGTATGCTGTACAGATAAAAAGGCTGGTAGCTATTCATGCATACTATTACCTATTGCCAATGCCGACATGTTTCACTGCCTCATCAATTTAGGCGGTTTCATCAGGGCTTCACTAGATGCTGCCACTCCACTCTTGGACACTTGTTCTGTGTTAACTGCCAAGGAAACAGGCACATAAAAACAGTTAAAAGCATGTAAACACACCTATGGGTAGCCGTATATATAGTGTGCTGTATGTAAGCATTATTTACCCAGAGCCAGCCAAGTTGTTCATACCGGCCGCCCAGGGGTTGAAAGGGATGCAGGAGTACTCCAAACGTGAGTTCTCACCTTCACTTAGCCTTTGGCATTCTGACAATATAAACACATAGGATTTTCAACTGTCAGCAAACATTTACAGCCTGTCTCGTTGATAGGAGGCTGTAAGACCACTCTTTTAGGTTTAAAGTATTTTATTGAAGCAGGGTGGGGTAGGACACAAAGGTACAGGGAACAGGTGAACCACAAGATCCGCGCACCAATGCGCATCATACAGCCAATACAACAATGCAGTTACAATTGTGCAAGAGGCCCCGTCCGACTCGGGAGCATAGCTTTCGCACCTGTGGGCACGGACAGACAACGAGGGGAGGGGGGGGGGGGAGAAAGGGAGGGGAGGGGCGGGATGGGGGGAGGAGAGAAAATCAGGAGGGAGGGGACAAGAGAGAGAACGAATGAAAAGAACAAGGGGGGAAAGAAAAAAAAAAGGGGGGGGGAGGGAAGGGAAGAGAGGAAAAGAAAAAAAAAAGGGGGGAGGGGGGTGAAGGGAGGAGAAGCAACCCCGCTCCAAAAACCTACCTAACCACTGAACCCCCAACTACCATACCCCAACCCACCCCCTGTACTGTGCCAGCATCTACAGTCTCCACTACTGTGAACTCTCCATGAATCTCTACTATACAATACCGACCCCACCCAATCAAGCAGGCGGGTTCGGCGGCGGCGTCAGCCTCAACAACCGAAGATATCTAGGGCAGGTGATCTCTCGAAACTCGGAACATAACAGGCTGTGAAAGGGCTCCCACAATTCCTCAAAGGTATCAGTATCCCCCAGGGCTACTAAGGACATCTTCTCCATTCCAAGAACGTGCCATAATCTGTGCAGCCAACCAACTACAGAGGGAAGTGTTGTAGTGCGCCAGTGTATGAGAATATTCTGCACCGCTGACCCCAGCGCGATTGCGATCTGTCTACCCCTCTTAGACCTAAGGGGATACATCAACCCATTCGGCAACCCCAACAGGACATAGGCCGGGAATCTAGGCAGTTCTATCCCAAAGCATTTGTCCACCTCGCTCAGGACCTCTTCCCAGTAAGGAGCCAGCAGGGGGCAATCCCATAGTATGTGTGTCAGTGTACCAGTGTTGCCACAGTTGCGCCAGCACGTCCCTGGTATCGCCCTATCCATCTCGTGCAGTTTCTCCGGAGTGCGGTACCAGTAGGTCGAGATTTTAGTAAAGGTCTCTGTAAGACCCGTGTGGTAGGCCGAGTGGCGCGCGCGGTAGGAGATGTGGTCCCATTCTTTATGACTCAGCTCGCGCCCGAGCTCTCGCTCCCATCGTTCCCGACCGGGGTTTTGAATGTGAAATGAGGGGGGCTGCAGCATTTTATACAGGTCTGAGATCAGTTTGGCGTCCGACGTGCGAGTAATTAACCAACGCTCATACTCCGTGATTTCCCGGTGTGCCGCGTCGCGCACTTGGGGTTGTAATGCCCAGTGGCGCGCCTGCATGTATCGCATGCGCTCCGTTTCGGGGAGGCCATAATCCCTCCTCAAGTCCTGGAAGGAGACAACTCCCTCAGGGGAGTACAAGTGGTACAGAGTGCAGCAGCGGGCCACCCGCCAGCGCTCATAGGCACCCTGTTCCATCCCCGGGCCGAAGTCCGGGTTGCTAATGAGCGGCGTGAAGGGAGAGGGGAAGGTGGTTAGCTCGCATCTGGCAGCCACCGAGTCCCACGTCTGGAGCGGGACCCGCGTTACCAAAGACGCGTAAAGATTGGGGGGCCGATGGGCTCGCCTCAAGAATGGCACTTCCTGCAGCGTCCTACCCGCCACCGCCTGATCCTGGAACAACCAGTGTTTATCAGACTCCCACCGGCTCCATTCCACGAGATATCGGAGCTGAGCGGCCTGAAAATATTTCCGCAAGTCCGGTATCCCCAGCCCTCCGGATTCCGGTGAGAGCATAGCGATGCCCCTCTTGATCCTCGGCCTGCGGCCCTGCCACACGAACCGTGCAATGGCAGTCTGAGTCTCCGCAAGCCACCCCGCAGGAGGATGGAGCGGTAACGCTCTAAAGAGGTAAAGCACCTGAGGCAGGAGGGTCATCTTCACCGCGGCCACCCTACCCAGTAGCGACAGTGTGCCCTTATCCCACCGGCCCAGCTCCTCCCTGATTTTCGTGCCTAGAGCTGCGTAATTGGCCGTAACCATCTCCGGGAGGGAGGGCGCCAACAGGATCCCCAAGTACGGGATCCGGTCCTTGGACCAGCCCAGAGGGTAAAGCCTCTGCAGTTCCACTCTAGTGGCAGCAGTAAGCGAGATGTCTAGGGCGGCTGACTTACCCAGGTTCACCTTGAAGCCCGCCACGTCAGCGAATAAGTTCAGTTCCTCCACACAGGCCGGCAGTGATCTCCGCGGGTCATCCAGCGTCAGAATGACATCGTCCGCGTACAGGCTAATCGCATGACGAAACCCACCCATCTGGACGCCGATAATGTCAGGGTTCTGCCTAACCCTCTGGGCAAATGGCTCCATGTACAAGGCAAAGAGCAGAGAGGAGAGCGGGCACCCCTGTCTCGTGCCCCGCTCAATGGGGAAGGGTCGAGAGCTGCCGCCGTTCACCCGGACCACCGCAGATGGGAACCGGTAGCAATTGAAAATCAGATGACGGAACTTCTCCCCTATCCCAAATTTGCTCAGGACTTTCTCAAGGTAGGGCCAGTGCACCCTGTCAAAAGCCTTCTCCGCGTCTATGGACAGGAGCATCCTCTCTCCAGGGATCCTGGAAGCCTTCTCGAGAATGTGTGTCACCCTTTTCGTATTATCTACCGTTTGCCTACCGGGCACGAAGCCCGCTTGGTCCGAGTCAATCATGCCGGGGAGGTGCAACGCCAGGCGTGCAGCTAAGATACTGGTGAACACCTTCAAATCAGTGTTCAGCAGCGAAATGGGACGATAGGACCCGCAGGCGGTCCTGTCCTTGCCCGGCTTAGGGATCACTGAGACCGTGGCCTGGAGAAATTCGGAGGGGATGGCTCCCGGTTCTGCGAAGGAGTTAAAGAGGCGAGTCAGCAAAGGCGCCAGTTCCTGACAGAAGGTTTTGTAAAACAGCGGGATGAAGCCATCCGGTCCCGGGGCCTTGCCCAGTTTGAGCCGGGATATCGCCGTGACCACCTCCTCGACACGTATGTCACGCTCCAGATACTGAGCCTGATCCGGTGTCAGCGACGGGAGCGGGACCGAGTCCAGATAGTTCCCCTCAGCCTGGGCCGAAGGGGGCTCCCCGGAGTAGAGGTCCGCATAAAAGCCGCGGAAGACGTCCGCTATGTGCTCATCGGTCGTGACTCTGCCTCCGGCCGGGTCCAGTAGTTCCTTCACTCGGTGCTGCTGGTGCTGCACCCTGAGTTTGTTAGCCAGGAGCCGCCCACATCGATCGCCCCCTGTGTAATATTTGTGCTTCAGGCGGAGCACCGCGTACTCCGCCCGATCTGTGTCAAGGGCCGCCAGGAGCTTCCACGCCGCCTTCAGCTGCCTCCACACCCTGGGGGCCCCTGTCCTGTGATGAACCTGCTCCAGCTCCCTCACCTGCCGGGTAAGCTCATCTCTCTTGAGTTGTCGGTCCCTATTCTCGGCAGCGGAAATCGCGATAAATTCGCCTCGGAGCACGGCCTTCAGGGCTGCCCACTGTGTCGCGCGGGAAGTATCCCCATTATCGTTCACGGTCTGAAAAGCCAAAATGGCCGCCCTGATCTGATCCACCACCGACCGCCTATGCAAAAGCGTGTCTCGGAGCCTCCAGACCCCCCTCGGCCGAGCCACCGGCGGAAGAGTGAAAACGCCCTCCACCGGAGCGTGGTCAGAAAGAGAGAGGACCCCCATGTCCGCATTCGAAGCCAAAAGGAGCAATGGGCCCGACACTAGGAGATGGTCTAAGCGCGCATAAGATCTATGGGCGTGTGAGAAGTAAGAGTATGCGCGGGTGGTGGGGTGGAGGCGGCGCCACATGTCATGCAGGTCCAGCTCCTCAAGTCGAGTTCGAATCGAGCCCGAAAGCTCACCCAACTGATGGGGCCGCTGCACAGACCTATCCAGCGCCGCGTCGAAAACCAGGTTCAAATCACCCCCCAACACTATGTGCATATCAGAGGTGGATGCAACGTCGTCCAAGGCCCTGTGTAAGAATTGGTCCTGATGATCATTGGGGCAATAAACGGAGCCTACAGTCAGTGCTAAGCCCCCCACCTTAATCCTATATACTAGAAGTCTCCCTTTCTGTTCTGCTACCTTGCTCACGACCTCACCCCTGAACCCTCTAGAAAACAAAATGGCCACCCCTGCCGTCTTGGAGGTGCTAGAGGAGAATAGCTGTGTGGGGAACTTGGGGGTACGCATCCGCGAGCAATCCTTAGCCAGCAAGTGGGTCTCCTGCAACAGGCAGATATCCGCTTGTGAGTTTTCCAACAGGGATAACACTGCCCGCCGCTTAACCGGATTATTCAGCCCTTTCACATTGAGAGTAAGCACCTTAAGAGCCATCAAAGAGGGAGTTCAAGGAGCACATATCAAGAAGCAAAGCCCCGCCAGCAAACACAGAAGGCACCCTTCGAGGCCTCAAAACAGAGCAACTTTGAATCAACCACTGGCACAGTACAGTCCCCGAACCCCAACACCCCACAACCAAAACCCCCCCCCCCTGCCCCTGCACCACCAAATCCACACCACCCCCCGCTACTGGCCCCCCCTCCAGGTCCCAAAATCAAAACATCTGCCCGCCCGCCCCAACCCCTTTCCCCGCTTCTCAAACTTTTCAAAAAAGACATTGTCCCAGTCCGGCCCGAAACGGGCAAGGCCGTGGTAAGTCAACCTAGTGGACGTCCAGCCACCACCTCCAGCACTCGCCCTTCCTCCCAGCCCACCCCCCGGATCCCCGCACCTGCAATAAGAATGAGCTAAAGTAGACTCCCCCCGGAGTGAGTTCAGGCCGTCAAGGCCACTTCGCCATTCGCCGCCACTCTGGAGGCCTCCTGGATGGCAGCCGCCATTTCTGCCCGGATTGCAGGCGAGCCCGGGCGCTCCGCCGGAGGAGAGGCCCCCCCCCCAGCTTGTTGCCATCCATTACGAGTGCTGCGCCTCCGCCGCGGGGCCGGGGTATCTGTGTCCGATGCGGTGAGGCCCAACACCGCGCAGACATCTTGAAGGGACCGAAGCTGATGCAAGACACCGTTCCCCCTGAAGATCAGACGGAAGGGGTGCCCCCAGGAGTACTGTGTCTCATGCTCTCGAAGGAAGTCCGTGGCGATCTTGAAGGATTTCCTCTTCTGTAGCGTGACTGTGGATAAGTCCTGAAACAGGGTCACAGGGTGGTCCCGGAATCGGAAAGGTTGCTGCCCTCGTGCCTCTCGGAGGATCCGCTCCTTCAAGGGAAAGTTCGGGAGGAAGGCCAAAATGTCCGGAGCGGGCGCCGTGGCTCTGCGGGGGCGACCCACCCGATGTGCCCGGTCAATGCGAATCTGAAAGTCCTCCGACTCTCCCAGGATCGCACGGAAGAGGGCCACCAGATATGCAGTCACGTCTTCACCCTCCTCACCAGACGGCACACCGCGGACCCGTATGTTGTTCCGCCTGGACCGATTTTCAAGGTCCTCGGCGTGGGCCTGTAGCTCAATCTGTTGCTCCCGTAGCCGCAGGACCTCCTGCTGCAGATGGGTGATCTCCTCATCCCTGGAGTGACCCGCCTCCTCCACTGTGTTCACACGGTCCCCCAGGGAGTCCATCTCTCTCCTCACTTCGCGGACCTCCCCGGCCACCTCACTCTTGAGTGTTTGGAAGTCCTCCCGAAGGGAGCTAAACAGGGACTCGAGAAATGACCTCGTCACCGGGGGCTCTCCACCGTCTGCCCCTCTGGTTGGTGCCGGGGAGGTCGCGGCAGGCTGGGCACCTCCGCTGCGTAGGGCGCCCCGTCCCAGCATTTCCGGCAAGGTCCGGTCGCCCCGTCGTTGCCCCCTGGCATTCGACATTGTAGATCAATAACGGACACTGAGGCTCACTGAACAGCAAAGAAAGCAGCTATATGCCAGCCGGGAGCAGCCCACACAAAGAGCACCAGGAGGGCCGAGCTGCCCGGCTGAACTTCACAAAATGGCCGCTCAGTAGTGTCGAGGGGACAACGCCCAAGATGGAGACCCTCTCTCCTTCTCCGATCTGAGATCCAGAAATCCGGCCAGTGGGCTGAGTCACAATGCAACGTTCGCCGGGGTCCACTGCTTCAGGGAAATATCTTCCCCGGGAGACTCGTTCCGCAGTCCCGCACAGATAACTAGCCGAGGCGATCTCCTCCAGCGGGCCTCGTCAAGCCACGGGCTGGCGTAGTGAGGTGATGCCGACTCCGCCTCCGCTCTGCACCTCCGCTTCGTTCCGCTCCGTACAGCCGCTGTCGGGCAACTCCGAGCCGCTCGCGGAGCCGTCGCCGACTCCCACTCCAACAGCTCATGCACCGCTGCGGGCTTCACACCTCAGAGGCCGGTCGCTTCGTCGCGCTCCGAGGGTTGGGAGACTCGCGGCTTCCAGCTCTCACTCGGGCCGTTCAGCGGGCTCCGACCTGGGCTTCACCGGCCAAAATCTCATCCCCGACGGCGCAAACCAGGCTCAGCAGGCTCTCTACACCTCCACCGCGAGCACCAGGCTCAGTTGCCGCTTGATCCGGGGGGGAATCAGCGGTTCCAAGCGGTGCAGGAATTCAGGGGTCCGGGAGCTCTCGGCAAGTGCGACCGCTCAGCCCGCCATCTTGGCCACGCCCATAAGAAGACCACTCTTTTAAGCCATCAGAGGGAACCCCCATACATACTCAATCTCATTGTTTAAAAAGTTATACCGCTGTGAAAAAATTGTCGAACAGAAGTGCATATCACTACCAAATGTTTTACACATCCCGCTGTAAATTCAAACTTAACTTAAGCACTGGTCAAATGTCGACGTCTGACCGTCGCGAATTTGTACTTAAAAACGGGGGATGCAATTGACAAACACCATGGCTTCTCGGGTGATAAATGCTCACTGGTAGTGAATGGCCTTCGCGAGTTCGTGCTTAACTGGGTGATGCGAATGTTAACCACCCTTACTTGGCTAGTAATCACCCTCACACAACAGCATACGATACACCTCACTGTATGGAGGACCAAATCCTCTCTATGCCCAATGCGCGACTGTTGGGCTCAAAGCAAGGAATACACGCCACAGAGACCATTTGTTCCGATACTTCTCACCGTGATAACTTGTGCTGAGCGCTTCATCTCCTACACAGTGTGTGTGCTCTGCTCGCGCTGTAATAACCACCTGCAAGCGCCTACGTCCACTACGAGCAGTCACATGACGTGCTTGCAAAGGGGTCGGCCATATTGAAAAAGTACGCGATACCAAGGAGCCAAATTTAGCTGTAAATGCCAATGCCCATGCCGATTAAATTACAATGCCATGCTTATCGTCTCAGATATAAATAAATATGAAGCAATTGATAAGCTAAGGACGTTCCTCCTAGTGATTTAAACGCGCAGCGCTGTAAATGGCGTCCATTTTAGACTAGTCAAAATGTGCAGTGCTTTACATAAAGAGAGGCCACACGTTCACCAGAAGGATAAACAAGGCACTGCCCCTTAATCCAAATTGAACCTAGCAGCAACCTGAGATGTAAAGTTTCTGTGTCACTCCATACCAATTAGAACTATATGTTCAAAGGAAGGAAGACCCCAAAGCATATGTGAATAAAGAAGGGACATTTGTTATGTGATATGTGCTGGTAGGGCCAATCTTATACTTGGCGTTCATCTAGAGCGGAGACCCTCTTATGGCTATATGAAGATGTCTAAATCATCAATACACCCACGGCTGTACAAATAAAGTCACAAAATAGCCCAGGCCGGTGCACAACATTCTGTCAACATCACTATGCCTGTTAAAAAACCCTATCCAGCCTCACTATCAAGCAAATCATTACAGGAAGCAATGAGACAAGGGAAGGGAAACAATAACAGCAGTTGCCCAAGGCCTTACAGTTTAATCCTATTCCATTCAATAATTTTGTTAAGCCCCCCTTGGTCTGTTTTTTCGCTGTAGATCCACTGTGCTTCTTTTGAGAGCAATATGCTCTCAATGTTCTGTGGGGTCCCTTTCACCTTCTCTAACACTGTCCAAGTAAAAGTGTGTTTTTCTTTGACACACTCAGATAGTTGACGTCCGTTGTACTGGGTCTTTTGTTGTTGGTCTATGTTTGAGTGGAAGGCGACCAAGTCCTACTTTTCCCTCTGAGCTCCCATTGAGAGTTTGAAAGGGGCAGACCTGGACAACCAATTGTTGCAGCTTGACACCTAAGAATCGATCCCAGGGGGCTATAAATCTGTAGGAGTGAGCCTCACATTTCTACTGCTCACAGAGCCTGCTGCCTGGGACCCTCTCCTGCTACTGCCTCCAGAGCCTGCTGCCTGGCACCCTCTCCTTCTGCTGCCTCCAGAGCTTGCTGCCTGGGACCCTCTCCTGCTGCTGCCTCCAGAGCCTGCTGCCTGGGACCCTCTCCGGCTGCTGCCGCCAGAGCCTGCTGCCTCAAACCCCTCACCATCCACTTCCACCACAGGTGTTCCATGTCCACAGGGATGGCAAGGACAGAGAAGATTTGTGCCAGTCCATTCACAAGCGAGGAGCTGGAGGTCCTTGTGGACGAGGTGCTGGCACAGTTCCCAAGGCTGTGTGGTGCCCCCAATGTTGTGGTAAGTCATCGTAAAGGGAGGTGTAGAGCGGGGGGGTCAGACATGGTGTTGCACTGCTACAGTATATGCCTGAGTGTGAGGGGTTGTGTCATACACTGACAAACATGCTGTCTCCATGGCGAGGGAGTGTGTGTGTCCCAATGTCACGGTTTACCCTGCCTGCAGTTGTATGTCTGAGTTGAGTGTGTTACATTGTCAGCCATACAGTGCCACAGGGTGTTGGACATGCAGGTGCCAGGACAGTAATTGCTTGGGTGATTGTCTCTGTGTGCCCCTCTTGTCTGACTCAGTGTGAACCCAGAGACTATGCCCAGTGCCCACCCACCAAGACGAGATGACATCACTGCACTTACTGGGAACTCTTGTTCATTCACACTGAAATAAAGATATGCACCATCTCAGCCCTGTATAATTGCACACGACCACACTTGTGTAGATGGCTATATTGTTGGTGACCCCATGTGCCCCGATGCCACACACATTACATACACATATGTTCACAGGACATGCTCATTGAATGTTGGCCAGTCATGCACACTGTGATTCTACACACAGACACAGGTAGATATGTGATGTATGTAGTTGCCAGACATGCATAGAAATTGAATTGAAATTGAAATTGAAATTGAAAGGGTATTTATAGAGCGCGAACGGTCGCTCCGGAGGGAGCATCATGGCGCTGAAACAACCAGATGGCCAAGTCAAAGGTGGCAGAGGGCGGGTTAGATGGCAGCTTTGGACCAGTCATCGGGGAGGTTGAAGATCCAAGTTTTGAGGAGTTTTCTGAAGGGTTTCTCCAGGACCTGTTGTCTCAAATGAATGGGCATGCTGTTCCAGGCTTTGATGGCCAGGGTATGTAGGGTTTTACCTCCTTTTGTCTTCAAGTTGTAGCTGGCGGGAGACATGAGTTTTGCTTGTGCAGAACGGAGGGGACGACTAGGTGCATAATGAGGGAAGCGTCTGGTAAGATATTGAGGGCCGGTTTTATTGAACGCTCGAAAGGCAATGGTAAGTATTTTAAAAAGAATCCTTTTGTGTAGGGGGAGCCAGTGCAGGGTTTTTAGGGCTGCAGAGGCAGAGGATTTGCGTGGTAATTTCAGTACCAGACGGGCGGCCGTGTGAAGGATGCTTTGGAGTTTGGTATGTGTAGATTTTTTTGTCCCAGCGAGAAGGCCGTTACAGTAATCGAGGTGGGAGATGATGAGGGCCACTGTAACTGTTTTTCTGGCCTCAAGAGGGAGGAAATCAAAAAACTTGATCTGATTATGCCAAAGCATCTGCCGGCAACATTCTTAGCGTGTTGGTCGAATGATAGGTCCGAGTCGAACGTGACCCCGAGGTTTCTCGCAGTAGTTACGGTCTGCCGCGGAGCAACAGAGTTGTCAGGCCACCAGAGGGCTGGGCTAAAGGAGGTGTTCTTTCCGATGGGGAGAATCTCTGTTTTGCTGGAGTTACATCTGAGGTGGTTGATGTCCATCCAGTGGAAGACCGCGGTTAAACAATTTTTGAGATTGAGCTCAGCTTTAGTAGAGTTATCTTCAAGGGGTACAATTAACTGCGTATCATCGGCATACGAGGTGACTGGTATGCCGTATGACTCAATTAGGGAAAGGAGAGGGATGAGATAAATGTTAAAAAGGAGGGGACTTAGGATGGACCCTTGGGGGACACCGGAGGTGACCCTTTTTTCTTTGGATTTAAAGGGACCAAGGGCGACCGTTTGAACTCTGTCGTTGAGGAATGATTTTATCCATAGAAGGGCCGTATCTGAGATTCCTATGTCCATCAGTCGGTCGATGAGGATAGAGTGGGAGATGGTGTCAAACGCCGCCGTGAGGTCCAGAAGTATAAGAATAGCCTTCTTCCTCTGATCTTGCAGCGTTTTTTATGGTGTCTGATAGTTCGATCAGAGCGGTCTCCGTTGAGTGTCTGGGCCGGAAACCAGACTGTTGGGGGTGAAGTATGTTGTGGGCTTCTAAGTAGATCTTAAGTTCTTTGTAGACCAATTGTTCTATTATTTTGCCCAAGGCGGGGAGAAGGGTGATCGGGCGGAGATTGGTCAAGTCCGCCGGTGATTTGTTGACTTTTTTCATGAGTGGTTTAACAATGCCCCTTTTCCATAGGCGGGGGACCGATCCAGAGCAGAGTGACGAGTTGACTATGACATTGATGACGGGGTTAACAACGTCAATGAGTTGGTGAAGAATTTTTGGAGGGTATGGGTCAGAGGGGGAGCCAGATTTACAAGATAGAATGGCTTCTCTGGTTTGTGCTAGAGTGACCGGGGTGAAAAGTTTGAGACTGCCGCCTGGGAGTTCGGATTTGTCAGGGGTAGGGGGCCCTGGATGGGTTTGGAGATGTGTGCAAGCCACTGAGGGGGTTCAGTGCAGTCATCCTGCATGTGTGTGAGATTATCAGGGACCCTGTGCACCTTCATAAATGCATGCAATCACATCTGTTTGGCCCATGCAGAGTGCCCTTGTGAGGTGTACCCCAGTTTTGGATGGAGGGAGATTACAATTGGTAATGAGTCTGTGTCTAGCTAATGTACTGATAGATGTTGGTCCATGACACTGTGTCACTGATCATTTCCCCTTCTTTTCTCCCATGCCTGCAGCTCAAGGTACACCAGCGTAAGTCTGTGTGGAGGGCCATTGCAGCAGAGGTGCGAGCCCTGGGGGTATCCAACCGACGACGCACCCACTGCCACAAGAGGTGGGACGATATCAGCTGGCTGGCAAAGAACGTGGCAGAGATGACATTGGGGCTGCTACCACTCACTGGGTGTTGGTCACGGCGCAACATGACACCACTGATGGGCCGCATATTGGCAGTGACTCATCCTGAGCTGGATGCACGTCTGAAGGAGCATCGGCAGCAAGCCAGGGGTGAGTATTTGGGGAGGGTGACTTTGGCTGGGAGCGGATGCATTTGTACAGGGCCTGTGGCAGCGGTGGCCCATGTGATGTTCGTGGGGTGGTGCTGTGTCATGTGAGTGGCTTCTGGGATGGGTGCAGGGTCATGCATTGGCTCAAACTGCCCTTACAAGGATGAGCCTCCCTGCTGTGCTTTCCCATTGCCAGATGAGTTAGGATCGATATGGTCATTTTGCATTGGGATAGTGTGGGGAATCTATTAGGGGGTGAACAGCAGTATCAACTATCTGAGTGTGACTTCATGTGTGCCTACTTTGCATGCACCATGATCGGTGAGGTCTTTGGTATGGCCTACTTGCCATTGTGGACTGTCATGTCGTAATAGGTGTGTGTGTTGTCATGTCCCTAGGTGTGGGCAGAGCAAATTGTGTGTCTGGTACACTTCATCCTTGGGCAGGGTGTTGTGCTGTGTGGCCTCAAAACGGCTCAGTCATGGCAGATATTCAGGGTTACAGGCACTGTTGTGGTCTATGTAGTGTGTTGCTGCAATGCGATTGCAGGTGTGGTGGTCACCATGTAGATTTGGGCATCTCCTGTACTGCATTGATTGGTATGCGTTGTCCTGATGATGACACTAACACAACCCTGCATCTCTCTCTCATGCAGAATCGCCAGTGGACACGGAGAAACAGGAGCCGGAAACCAGTGGTGGTGAGGGTAGCACTACAGCTGCACCGGAGGCCAGTGACACAGAGCCCACCAGCGCATCTGAGGGGAACCGGGGTATGCAGGAGGAATCCGTGCCAGAGACACAAAGTACTACATCATCTGATGCCAGCGGTGATGCATCCATGTGGAAAGGCACGGGGAATGGGGACTCTGCATCATATTCTACCACACAGCAGCCAGTGGCCAGCCTCCCATCCACTTTCTCTGGTGCTGCCTGTGCCGGTGTCAATAAGAGGGGACGAGTTAGATTCCCACCTGGCACTGCTGAGCCTGCACCTGTCCCCCCTGCTGCCCTCAGTGCTGAGTGTGTAGAGCTTCTGCGCCAGCTTTGTGTGGGCCAGACAGCCCTGCTCAATGCCTTCAGTGACCATGACAAAAAATTAGGCCAGGTGGTTGCCTACATGGAGGGAATACACTCTGACGTGGGTGGGCAATACCGTACAGTCCAGGCTTTGTCGTCCACAGTGATGTCTGCCCTTCAACAGGCACATACTCCCATTCCTGCTCCAGGGCCTTTGTCCACCCCCAGTCAGTGGCCACATCGTATGATAGTGACCACGGTTCCCATGGGTCACAGTCACAATACAGCACAAGAAGCACCCAGCAGAAACAACCCAAGCGGTCTCGCCCACAGACACCATCCCCACAGAAGAGCAGAGCCAGCCCAGAATGCAAAGACAAGAGTCCGTCAGGGAAGAGCAAGGCCAGAAAAGCAAGGAAGCAGGCATCAGGCTCCCATGCCTCAGAGGCTTCACCAGCGAAGGACTCTCCAGGCCCTGAAACTTCACGCAGAGCTAGGCGTGCAGTGTCTATGCCCACGAGGAGGTGTTGTCTGGCAAGGGTATACCTAGGATGGGCTCAGGGCCACATTCCCCTGCCACATCAACTTCAATTCCAAGCCCAGTGAAGCAGGTGAAGGAGGGCACTGTAGGAGCTATTTTGTCATCACCAGTTCCCATTAACCCCAGTACAGGAAAGTCATTTTGCATTCCCAAGAAGTGGAAAGGCACCTTTCCAACCTCTCCACCCACACTGTGTCACAGGTCTGCATGACTCTGCCTCCACGTGCCACTACACCACCTGGTCCAAAACGACCTCCAGCTTGCCAAGCCACTGATAGCCCTACATCATCTGGGCCTCTGTCTCCCCAGTCAAGTGGTCCTGCTGTCCCGGACACACAGTGTCAGTATTGTATATTTGTAAACTTGTATATTTGTAGATATTGTACCCATGAATTCACTGTCGTGACAGTCTTTGTTTGTCCTTGTGTTTTTGAAATTCTGATAAACTAGATAAAAAGAAAATAAATTTGTTTTGGTACATAAATCCCGCGGTTACGTAGTACATATTGACTGCGTTGCTGTTATTCATGATATGAATTTTTCCTGTCCAGCCACCTTGTTCTGTTTACTCTGTTGTTGAGATCCGGGCTGGGCGGACGTAGGATCCAAAACCTTCACTGTTTCACAGTCCCGGACACACAGCCAGCTCCAAGTCTACCTGGCAGCCACGAGTGAGTGGTAGCCCCCCTCATACACCTGTCTCATACAGGTGCGCTAGTCCTGCCCATTGTTTACAACCTGGGTGTGTTGCTGACCATGGAAGGGTACAGTAAAACACACTCACTGTGCAGCTTTTCATGTCCTGACTCTGCACTTTGCCATGCCCACTGGCCATGTTGCTCTGCTGTGTTGGCCTTGCCTGTGCAGCTTCTCATGTCCTGACCGTGCACTTCTCCCTGCCCACTGGTCTTGTCATTCACTGCTGTTCTGGCTTTGCCTGTGCAGCTTCTCATGTCCTGACTCTGCACTTCTCCCTGCCCACTGGCCTTGTCATTCACTGCTGTTCTGGCCTTGCCTGTGCAGCTTCTCGTGTCCTGACTCTGCACTTTGCCATTCCCACTGGCCTTGTTGCCCTGCTGTGTTGGCCTTGCCCGTGCAGCCTCTCATGTACTTGCTATGCCACCTGCCATGGATACTGGCCCTGTTGCTCTGCTGTGTTGTACTCTCACCTGTGCCCTGGACACTGGCCCTGTTGCTCTGCTGTGTTGGAGTCTACCCTGTGCCATGAACACTGGCCCTGTTGCTCTGCTGTGTTGAGGTCTCCCCTGTGCCATGGACACTGGCCTGTTGCTCTGCTATGTTGGACTCTCCCCTGTGCCATGGACACTGGCCCTGTGCTCTGGTGTGTTGGAGTCTCCCCTGTGCCATGGACACTGGCCCTGTGCTCTGCTGTGTTGGAGTCTCCCCT
Source organism: Lissotriton vulgaris (assembly GCF_964263255.1). Classification (NCBI taxonomy): domain Eukaryota; kingdom Metazoa; phylum Chordata; class Amphibia; order Caudata; family Salamandridae; genus Lissotriton; species Lissotriton vulgaris. The sequence goes on from NC_141691.1 coordinate 1,478,300,215, forward strand.
GTGAAGCCTCTCATGTACTTGCTGTGCCACCTGCCATGGACACTGGCCCTGTTGCTCTGCTGTGTTGGACTCTCCCCTGTGCCATGGACACTGGCCCTGTGCTCTGCTGTGTTGGAGTCTCCCCTGTGCAGCCTCTTATGTACTTGCTGTGCCACCTGCCATGGACACTGGCCTTCCTTTTTGGAGTTTGCCTGTGCAGATTATCTTGCATATGAGCAGCATTTTGTGCCTTGCTCTTGTCTACTGTTGTGTCTACTGTCACATCTGTGCGATATGTGAATAAAGACAGTTACTCCTGTTGTCTGTTTTGTCAGTGTCCTTGCTGATTAAAGTTATTTTGGTGTGTGCATTTGGTTGCCTCCGCCCCATGCTCTATGTGTTACTTCAACATTGCCAAGATCTTTGCCCGCATCACATTTTTAAACAGGGGTGACAGGGTCTTCAGGCCAGTCAGACACTGATACTAGTATTATCTGTGATGGGTCTTTTACCTGTCATGCAGTTCTCTTTTTCGTGGTTTGCTATTGTTGGGTACATTGTTCACATGTCAGGTTGGGGTACACTGCCAGTACAGAGTGTGATGCTGTGCACAGGTTTGCTTGCATGCTGGGCACTGTCATGATGTATGTGTGTTATTCCTTTATGTATGCCCAGCTGTGTATGTGTATGGTCATCCTGTGTTGGCCCTTAGTCCTGGTCCCATGGCCTACATGAGATGTGTGCTCTTAGGTAGTCAAGAAGTGTGAAGGGTGTGACTTTGTAGTGGGTGTGGATGTGTGTGTGCCCCTGGATTGTGAAAGACACACGTGTCACCCAGGAGTTGTGTGCCTGTTGTTTGGATTGTTTTGCCCTGTGGACATGGTTGTATGCACATGTGTGAGTTGTCTGTTGTGCACTGTGCAGTGTGTTGGTGTGTCCATGCTGTTCTGTCTGACTCCTCCTTGTTGTTTTGGTCACTGATGAGTGTGCAAAGTGTGTGACTTGCACATCAGTGTTCTGTTTGTTTGATCATCAATGTGTCTTCTTGAGTGTGTTTGTGTATACTGTGTGGCCCTGCTGCTCCACACTGCCATTGTGGTTGTGTTTCTCATGCATTGCATGCACATGGTGCCTTTTCTCCTTGTGAATGGCATGGTTTGTGTGTGGTGATGCCATCCCCTATGTGTGCCACTTATGCCTACCCATTGTGGGTCTGCACTCCCTCTATTTGTGTATAGTACACCCCTTCCATGTCTACTACTGACATGCAAGTCAGTTCACTTTGATGTCAGCTGTCAACTTGGTTTACATGTGTATGTGCCCCCCATCACTTAATTTGTGAGACATTGCTTTGTGGTGTAGTTCTTGGGCCAAGAGTGATGTTCCACTCTGGACATTGCCCCAATGGTTTATGTGTGCTGTTATTGTGCTATTAATGAGTCATGATTGCTCATGTGCAATTCAGCTGTGTGTGCTGCCCAGTGCTCTGGTCAATATGGTTGTGCTCTTGTATCCCAGAGTGGTGCATCTGTTGTTGTTGTGTTGGATATATGTGTGTTGGCTCTGGTATTGCTTTACTTCCTGGGTGTGCTGTTGAGTTTGTGCTGTGCTGATTAGTGTTGTCTGAGTTGAGTTGTGTCAGTCATGTCTGTGTGTGACTGTTCTGCTTGTTGTGCACACACTACTTGTTGTGCATACAGTGCTGTGTGTATGTAGCCTTTGCCTGATGTGCATCCCCTGATGTCCTGTGGTGTTTGTTCATTTTTGATTTCATGTGCATCTGTGGTTGGTTTCATGTGGCAGTGTAGTTTTGCTCGGGTGCACTTGTTGTGTGATTTGTGGTATGTTGTGTGCGTTTTGTTCCTATGTGATGAGGTTGTGCACTCCTGTTGTGTCTGTGCTCCCATTGCCTTTCCACAGTTTGGCTGACAGGGTATGTCTGTTTCTGATGTGGTTCTGTGTGTGTTCCTGTAGTGTTTGTGTGTTGTTTTTGGGCAGGCATCTGTTCAGGCATCCCTGTGTGTGTGTTCTGTTTATGGCTACACCCAGGATGTGTGTTTGTTTGTGTGTGTATGTTCTGGCAAGTATTGGCAGCCTTCAGTGTGTCAGGCACTGGTTTTGTGTGTTCCTTGTCAGCCACTCCTGCAGTGGCTGTCTCCCTCGTTGTTTGTTGTGTGGGGCAGGGTGTGTATTGAGCTTGCTTGTTGCTGTGCTTGTTGCTGTGCATGGGGGTGCACAGGCTGGGCACCTGGCCTGTGACTGACTTGATTGGGTGTGTTGATGTGTGGTTGGAGGAGGTGTGTCCCTGTAGTCTCTGTGCCCTGCCCATGCCTTGGACTGGCCCTGCCTTCTGCATTGTGCGCATGTGTTGACCGCTGCAGTGACGTGACCGGGAAGTTGCTGCATGTTCACGGTCGATGTGTGTCCAGGATGCTGTGGGGTGATTATGGTGGCAGGTGTGTCATGTGTGGGTGCCCTTGTGGATGTGTTGTTGCCCCCAGCAGGGTGTCTGTTATGGTTTTGGACCCTGTGTCAGCCCGTGTGTTGTGTGTTGTATTTGTGAATTTGCGTACCTGCTGCGGCGTCCGGGGCAGCCCATTAGATGATAATGCTGTAGCAGGTACAGCACCAGCAACACATGTAGAGCTGGGTCCATGGTATTCGTGACCGGGTGGTGTGAACCGGGTCTCTGCTATCGCGCTCCGCTGTCGAGATTCTGCCATCTCGGGTTGGGTGGTGTCTCCGCTGCGGTGCGTCTGCTTGTTTGGGCCATCCTAATTTGTGGAGCGGGGCGGACTTCATTTTGCACGGCGGTGAGTCTCCATTGGCTCCTATCGCCAGGGTGGCGTGCGCACTTTGATGGTGGTGCGCGTCGCTCCGCGGCGGATGGGAACTGACCTATGTTTTGCAATACTAATATGGTGGACATGTTTCCCACTGCTCGCGGGCAGAAAAAGGCGTTTGTCTGCCCCGCCAGCACCGCGATGGTGCCACTGCATGCCATCCTAATGGCCGCCTTAGTCTTCAGGTTTGCATTACTTAATGCCAATAGTACCCTTTCTGTTTGCAAATAAAGATCATATTTGCTGTGACATGCATTCCAACCAAAATGGGTTTCTATACCTGTTTAAGCACTATAAAGCACATCTGCCTGCTGGGAACCACTTGTACTGTTCTACCAAAATAATATGCAATGGTTAATTTTTACAACATGTTAATGTCTATTGCAAGCCTAACACCACCACATATAGGCAGACACCTATTTCTTTTCTTTCTCCTCATATCTGTGACATATACTTGCAATAAAAAAAAGAATCATTGCATCAACTTGCCATGCCACACCTATTGGTTTTTCCAATGCTTGTCACAAGTGGCAGACGTACTGTCCATGTGGCTTGACTATAATAGTGAAGAAATTATGTTTTTATTTGTTTTAATTATTCTTTATGTATTCTTAAATTGGATCGTTGTATTAAGACAAGTCATGGTCAACAGGGCCTACACGAGATTGGCCCATAACTGACTGACTGCAAGACAGTCTTGTTCACAAACCACATGGCACCTCAAAAACAAAAATACTGATCACATCGAGGGTCAAAAATATTCACATGTAGATGCTGTGCAATCTCCTTAATGGATTTCTACAAGGTCCCTCATGGTTTCTTCCATCGCAATAAAAAACATAATGTCTACCTTCAGAACGGCACTGCTGGCTATGCTACTGTTCTGATATCTACCAAACTCATTTCTTATGCTGCCGTTTCTACTGCTATAACTGCTGCAGGCACCATCCTCCCAGGGTAAGTATAGGTCCCTTCATTATGCCCTTGAGAATCGTTATGCCACTTGTATCTCTGTTTCATTTATGTTATTGATAACTTGTCAGAGACTTGAACTGGTGTCTGTTTAAGGACATTAAACTCAAAGTAAAAGTTACATATGTAAATTATTTGAAAAGTTTATCATAGAACTAAAACAAGCAAAAATAAAGCACATCCTCAGGGAGAGATTTGCTTGTGAGATAAAAAGGTCTTGGAATTTAAACGACATGTTCACAAAGAAAGCAATAACTTTACAACCCATATTCTTATGCCTAGGATGTATGCCAAGTTACTACTTCTGTGGAGTTCTCAGAAATCAGAGTGGCTAGACAAATAAATCTATGAAAATGTAAGACTTCAGTGTTCAAGTCTCACCCTAAGCTACCCGTGTTTCTACCAGAGGAAAAGCTGCCAGTTTAAAATGTTGGGTAAGCTGTAAGTGTGTATACTTACAAGCTCTAAATGGAGCTGTGTCTCTCCACTGCTGAACTAAGAGTTCATTGTTAGGGGCTAGTTAAAGTCAACCAGATGCATAGCAGGGGCCCTATTCAGTTTTACTCGCTATAACTATTTTATTATTAGTTCTTAGTGACATGAAAATTTAAAGTGTATTAATATAGCGTGTTGCATGCATGTTGCAAGTCCAAAAGAGCTTTCTGGTTAGTGCGAGTGCGAAACCTGACAATTTTCCAGAGTACCAATCCCCATTTGTAGGCGTTGCACATCTTTATTCCATGAAAAAAGATCTGCAATATGCACCAACATATGGTGATTCAGCAAAGTTCTTCAAAGTGTATAATCAGTTCCACGCCTGCAAGTTTCACCCTAAGAGCAGGACCCTAATGAAATCTGTGACTAACTTATACTTCCACAGGAAGTACGAGCACGGACTTATAAAGGGAAATATATCCCTGCATCATGATCACCACACATATACCACCTGATGACAGCGGGTGGTAAATGTGTGTGTTAAACTCCACAGGAAAGGGAATGCAGTGCATATTCGGCCACATGCATCAAAGTTAGCATTTGCGATTTCTTAATTGCGAAAATTAAGGAATCGCAATTAAGAAATCGCAAATTGCTATGCATCAAAAAATCGCATTTTTATTTGCGATTTCTAAAAATTCCTTAATTGCGATTCACAATTTGCGAATCGCAATTAAGGAATCCCTTCCCATTGATCCCATGGGAAGGCATTCACAAATTGCGATTTGCATTTTGCGAATCGCAATTTGTGAATGCATTTTCAAGGGTGCAGAGGGGGGTCCAAAGGACCCCCCCCTGCACCCCTGAAATGTAACTTTAAGTGCAAGTTTCACACACACATGTCCCAAGGACATGTGTGTGTGTAACATGAAACTTTCAAAAATGCATTTTTGTGCATTTTTGAAAGTTTTCGCAAATTAGCATGAAGGTCAACTTCATGCTAATTTACCCCTTCCTATTTGCGAATTCGCAAATTAAAAATGTTCATGCATTGCATTTAAGAAATCTCAAATTACGATTTCTTAAATGCAATCGCAATTTTAGAAATCGCAACATGGTTGCGATTCCTAAAATTGTGAAAAGCATGATGCATCCCAAATTTAAGAATTGCATTCGCAAACGGCCGAAAATTGCGATTCGCACAGTGTGTGAATGCAATTCTCAATGATGCATGTGGCCAATTATTGCTTGGCAACTACTGGTCCACACAGTTCTTCCCTATTATGTGAGGTTTAACTTATACATCTACGATACTAGTGGGTGTGAATGCACGTTACCGGTAATTACAGGTGCAGAGTTTGCACCACACCAATACCTTGCAACTAGTAATTAGGGCCTAACTCTGATAAAACCATACCTCTAAAATAGCTTAGTGAAGTAAAACCTTGCTGCTTAAATCTGTGTGAAACCTGAAGGTTGGAGGTTGTACACCAAAAAGCCATCACACCTTCTAAATTCTAGCATTAGCCAAGACATTTGATGTTACTAAAAAGATACATATAACATACATATCAAAGGGTGTTTAGGCTGCCCTATTCATCTATTGGTCTGCTGTAGTGTCAATCACAATGTTCTTCTTCCCATTACTGCATACAGCATGAGGGAATAGCTCAGTCCACTAAGCTATTGTTGTTCCCATGAGGCACAGGGTCAAGGCGGATTTGCATATGGCCATGTCTGAACTGGGGCGGTGTGGAGTGCAAAAAAACGATGGATTTAGGCCCAGATCTCTGTACTGGGGTGAATGTATGACATTGATCTGCATTCTGTCCATCAACTGTTATTTTTGAATACTTCACTGAGAGTAACAGCATTCCGTTATTTCACAAGGAGTAAATCTGCACACAAATTAGTACCTTTCAGTGCTATGCCAACGTGTGGTTTTTGAGACCCCAAAAATATTTTTACTTTAACCATTATTTTTTTTATGTGTTGGTGAGGGCCCAGAATCCCCCCAACAATTAAGTTTTACACAAAAACATGTCAAAACAAAACGAGAAATGACAAAACAAAAAGCTGATAGCTAGCGCCACACCTTTTGGCTTTGCCAATGCTTATCATCGATTTGGGACTAATAAAATTGGTACTGTCGTATTGAGTAATAGTAATACTTATTAATGAGGCCTCTTCCAAATGGCCAGACTGCAGTAAAAAGCAAACCTATTTGTTGCTGCGTGGTTAGTAGGAGTAAGATATATAGTTTATAATGGAATAGAAATATGAAAACCCCAAAATTACTACTCTCCAAATTCTGTAATATCATTCTTTTATCAGAAAAGCAGCACGTTTATGCCGAGGCACTGCAGCATTTCCCCAATTCCTGTTGCACTTTTTAAGTTTCTTTGTTAACATTTGGGAAGGAATATCAGCACTAGCAGCTGCTGCATGCAAACCATTCGGAATGAGAAATGCTGGAATCCAAACGGCCTTATTCTGGGATTTCCCTTGCTGAAAATGGCTGATCAAGAGAAACGTCCGCCTAAATTCCAGGTGGAAGCTGACAGCTTCCCAGAAGCCTCGGCATCACTGTCAAGGGGTGTTGAATTCATTGTTCTGGTTAGGGACAGCCTCAGAGGGAATGGCAGGAAGAACCTCATACTTCTATGGCCTTTTAGTGAGTATTAAAGTGCGGCTCTGACCACTAGCCTCCTGTTCCTTCCTGTGAGTCATGCAGATGTGTCAGCCTAGGCAGCTTGTTTTATTACACAGGTCCTTTCTGTTGCTTTTATTTGCCAAATGAAACTTTCACACACACTCCAAGTCTTTACACCTACGTGTGATCATTCCCACATGGGAGCATGACATCACAATAATAATTATTAATCAATGATCTATTAATTAAACCCCATCGCTATGTAAGAGACATTGACATCGCTATTAGTTATTGATAAAAACTTCTAATCTTGCTGTACATTAAGTTGCATATGGGCACTGGAATGGCTGCCGATGTTGAGATTGTGACATACACTCCTGCTGCTACTTGTGTACCTGTGGATTTTATTTGAACGTTTGTGACCGAGTACCCTGTCCACCAAAATCTAAGTCAGCCCTTGGTGGCAGCATAAGGTTCAAAATGTGTAAGCAATCGAGCAGGTCACTCTGAGTTTTTGGATGGGAGGGTGCCATTCCTGCACAGTATTTTGTAGATGGCAGGCACTTTGAGATCCTTTTAAGTCTATTGGCTCTGGTGACGTTTGGGGTGGAAGGTAAACCTAGGGAACTGTTTGGGGAAAGTGCTTGTGAATAAAAAGAGAACCCTTCTAAAACGGCTTTGGATGATCGGTATGTGGAGGTGGGACCCTGGGTGGAATTTCAGGAAGGATAGTTTAGCCGCTGCTGTGGGATGTGTATGTTAGATTTGACTCCCTACTTTTTTATCACTCTAGCCCTCTCTTATAGAGCTTCTCTATTTTATTGTCGCTATGTTCTCATTTGTTTCTTATGTTGGCAAACCTGAGACAACTTGCTTGATAGGCCCTGACGGGTGTTAAATAGGAAACTGGCACTCACATGGCAGTCACAGTAATTAATATACAGAGAGTTATATCTGGCGTTGCTCTCAAAAAAGGGGGAACAAACACCCCACAACCCCAATTCCAATCTTAGGATTGACCAACACAGCTTAATACTATGAGGCACACACAATTTATCACAAATGTGAGTACATTATGCAGTTTCAAAAACAAGATAGACGTCTTTTCATTTGTTGGTAGATTTATTTTCAGGTACTTTGACCTCTTCTTAGCAAAAACGTGTTTCGTCGTATGGGGGTGTCCCCACAACTTCATCAAGGCTATACGAATCCCAATGGTTTTCGTTCAATCCTTAACCCCAATTAAATTCCGTCTCAACAGGGACAGAGAACCACACAGCAGTTCGCCTCAACCAAGTGTTACTGTTCTCCAGCTGGTTCCACCTTTTGGTGGAGACGCTTTAGTTGGTAACAATCTAGTTGAACCAACCCTGACCGGATCTATTTGCCTCAGAAGACCCCGCTGTTCTTCCTCGTGTCTAGCTGGAGGTTTGGTGTCAGAGGGCCTAGTGAAGAGAAGCTCTGTCTCTGGTCTCGCCTCTGAGGTACTGTATTTTTTACCTCCCATTGCCTTCCATCTGAGGGGGTAAAAGAAGATTCGGAGGGAGAAGGCATCTTTGATCTTGATAGGACCCTTTTGGAAATTATTCCAAACCTTCCAAAATTGCCAGTTTCTCCTTCATTACACTTTACAGAGATTCATCCTCCCTAAAGTATCCCAACCTTTAACCTCCGTCTCAGTGCCGTCTTCGGCTCAAGTCTTGAAGGTTGAGTGGATAAGGTTGAAGTCTGACTTGTTCTGGAGCTGTGACTTTGGATAGTCAGGAGTCCAGGAGGCCACCTATTATTGCATGTGAAGTTAAATATCGAGCAATTTTGAAAGTGCTGCATAAGTGGTCAAGTTAATCCAATCTCTTGTAATCCATTTCTCGTTTAATATTTTCTTTGGAGTGGCTTTTTGTAGGGTCTAGCTCCTTCCATAGTAGGTGCATAATGGGCAGCTGTTTGGACTTTCAGGTAGCCTTCAGGATCACTGACTTTAGTGGCTTTCCGTTCCTCCACTCCACTCTTCCTATGTGGTGCTTTCCCTCTATTTTTGCAGATTTAACAATGTGTCCCTTATGAGCCATTGTAAGCTGCTTCCTTTTTCTTGGCTTCCTGCTAAGTTTCTTTTCCAGTTGCCATTACATGTGACCTTAAATTAGGCCCACCTTTTTAAAAAAAAATGTTTTATTGGGGTTGTGTGCACATACATAATGGTCAAATCTTTACCATTATAATTACAATTCCATTTTCACTTCACTGTCTTATAGTTGACTTGTGCCACTTCAGCCATTTAATATATAATGTTATTCTGGATTGATGTGTTCCCCCTTATATCTAAATCTAAATCTAACCCCCAATTCCCCCCTCCCTAACCCCCCCCCCCCCACCATATAGCCCATTCAGCCAGATTAGACCCTCCTTACTTGAAATGTGTTCCTGATCAGGATTTTTTAGAGCCTGGGCCAGGCATCACTCTCAAGGTTCCTTCTCAGTTTCATTTATCCCAGGACATTATTTTACTTGTTTTCATCCTGAAAGTTTAAATGATTCCCCTCACTCTTTGGAAAGATGCAGGGCCCTTTCAATCCATTTACACAGAATCAACAAATTGTGTTTTTTTGTAAACTTTGGAACAGTTGATAGCCGAAAGAAACCCCGCTACTGGTATGCTGAGCCGCTGGGTCAGAATGGCCATAGTTCAAGCCTATTCAGGGAAGATTCTTTGAGTGCGACTCAAGTTGGCTCGACTATGGGCATGGCTGCCTCTTGGGCAGACTTTAATGGAATTCCCCTTCATGAAGCTTGTAGAGCATTCTAAATTTGTGCGCTTTCTAACACTTTTGTTTATCATGACCGCCTTGTGGTTTTGGGTTTAGGGACCGGCTACTTTGTGTCCGCAGTTATAGGTGCTGCTTTAATTTAAGCAGCTTCTTTGTTTTCAAATGTTATGACATTACATCCCAGTTTTAGATCATTATTTCTATGTTCAATGTCTGGGCTTTGTACAGCCTATGACTGCGCTGAGGAAGAAGGATGAGGAGGTAATGTTCTGATTAATTAATGGTAATCTTCCTTACTTCAGGGGAGGCAAGCTGCACTATCTACGCCAGAACTCGAACAAGGAGGACCGGGACTGGGCATAACGAAGAATACGGTAAGTAGTCAGAACATAACCGTTTGATTAATAATCTGCTTAGTCTCTGGGCCTTATTCCAGAAAGCATCTTCTTTTAAAGCATGTGATGGTCAATAAATGCTAAAGTATTAACGGGAGAATGTGTAACCCTTGGTTCCAGACACTGCCCGTTTGATTTACACTTAGATTTTCCTAAGGAGGTATTTTCAACAGTGGGATAAAATTAAATGCTGGTAGTATCAAAAGATTTGGGCGTCTCCACTCAGTGGTAAGATGTAATAGATGTGTGTCATCAACCCCAAAAGATTCGGGCGTCTCCACTCAGTGGTAAGATGTAATAGATGTGTGTCGTCAACCCCAAAAGATTCGGGCGTCTCCACTCAGTGGTAAGATGTAATAGATGTGTGTCGTCCCCCAAAAGATTCGGGCGTCTCCACTCAGTGGTAAGATGTAATAGATGTGTGTCGTTCCCCAAAAGATTCGGGCGTCTCCACTCAGTGGTAAGATGTAATAGATGTGTGTCGTCCCCCAAAAGATTCGGGCGTCTCCACTCAGTGGTAAGATGTAATAGATGTGTGTCGTTCCCCAAAAGATTCGGGCGTCTCCACTCAGTGGTAAGATGTAATAGATGTGTGTCGTCCCCCAAAAGATTCGGGCGTCTCCACTCAGTGGTAAGATGTAATAGATGTGTGTCGTCACTGTAGTCAGGTTTCCTGATGGTTGGTCTTGTTAACTTGTTTGATTAAAAGCTTTAAAATCGTGTCCTGAACCTGTCTTTCTCCCTCTTTTTATTTTTCTTTTCTGTGTAGAGACTACATGAGGCCCTGAAGAGAATCCCAAGAGAACCAGTGGGATTCAAAACGCGTAGGCTCCTGCCACATTGTGTCTGCGAGAGCGACAGGATCATTTAATTAATTTCCCCCAGCCACTCGTACATTACCAAGCCTCACCAGTTTAAAAAGTTTCTTTTGCAGATTTAATTTAAGATACTGGATTGTACATTATAAAATTAATCTCTTCTTATTTTTGTAAAATTGTGGTCGCAGACTGTGGCTTCTTGTTTCTTTTGTGGTTTAGATTGTACATATTTTAAAATGGTAGCATATGTTTTTGCAGCCCCCTTTTCCCTAAGTGGTTTGAATGAGTTTTGAATGTCTGTGATATGTCTGGAATACTGTTTGACTGATGATTAGTAGCCAGTTCCCCCATTCCCATGTGTCCTTTTTGAACATGTTTTTCTGTTTGATGTAAAAAATGAAAAAATCATAAAGTCTTCCTTTTTCAAAAAAAATAGCGAAATAAAAACCTATTAAGTAGTAACTCCCGTTCTTGAATAATTTTTCAAGTTCTGTTTGGTTATTTGTCTAATTAAATCATTCATATCAGCACTGGCACCCCTCTTTTGTTTCTTGCTAGTTTGGCTCAGCCTTGCTGATTAGAGCCACCCCGTAGTTGCTTTCTCGTTACTTCAGGGGAGGCAAGCTGCACTATCTACGCCAGAACTCGAACAAGGAGGACCAGGACTGGGCATAACGAAGAATACGGTAAGTAGTCAGAACATAACCGTTTGATTAATAATCTGCTTAGTCTCTGGGCCTTATTCCAGAAAGCATCTTCTTTTAAAGCATGTGATGGTCAATAAATGCTAAAGTATTAACGGGAGAATGTGTAACCCGTGGTTCCAGACACTGCCCGTTTGATTTACACTTAGATTTTCCTAAGGAGGTATTTTCAACAGTGGGATAAAATTAAATGCTGGTAGTATCAAATTCTACTGTACGATCTGTTGAATAGCAGGAAACAATGTGTGGCACGGTTTGTATTTTCAACACCAAAGGTAATTTAATACTGCTTACACTGTAATTGTGATATAGTATTTGTATGGCGCTTACTCCCCTTTGTGGGGTGCTGAAGCGCATACTCTCATGGGTAGCAAGCTACTCTGGGGGATGTGTGGGTAGGAGGGTGCTGTGTTGAGCCAAGATGTGAAGTATTTTCTTGTTGTGTGTGATGGCCACCAAGGTGCAGTTATCAAGTTATGGGCTCAGTACCTGGCAGAGTGATGGGTAAGATTATGAGAGAGATACACGTACAAATTATTAATATAAGGGAAAACAGGCTTAGCCACAGGGGCATCAGTATTCTCTGCACCAGTACACCCAAATAGGCTTGCCTTATGTTACACTGCTGTCCTTACTCTTCTATGCACACCCAGTACTTTTGATGGATCATAGAGACCCTTCTTCTTTCTAGTTGACACAATGAGACACCTTTTGACAGTCTAAAATGTCATACCAAAACAACTTCCACTTTCATTATTAGTAGTTAATGTTTCAGGGCAAAAATTACAATTTTGTTAAAGAAGATTTACCCTGCTTCCATTATTTCTGCTAGGGCAGCAGCATGCCACCAACTGGTAGACCTGTGTACCTGGCGAAACCCACGTTGTAGATCGACTCTACTGGATAGCGCATGGGCTGTCTGCTGCGAGGCATACTGTAGCTTACAAAGAAAATAGAGGGGTTTGGAGCTCACTCATTGCTTACCATTGGTTGGCTTTTTTTGTCACTCTCATTTGCCTGCTTCCTATTTGTGTCCCTCCTTGTCAATTTAGTGTTTGTCCCTCCATTGTATCATAGCCTCTTTCCAATCTCTTTCATTGCCTGGCATTGCTGTTTTCACAGCTTGCTTTTCAAGCAAAACGTTTTTTCTATTGTGTGTGAAGCAATACATTAGAGTATGTGTGTTTTTGTTTCCCGTTGTTTCGGCTGTTAGCGGAAGGAGGCACAAGGACTACGTCTCCCAGGGGGCGTGCTGCTAAGCCCACACCTGTGAGGAATCATCTGCTCTCCAGCACCTACATAGCGCCTTGTCGCTCCCGCTGGCTCGGGAGCTGCTACGTTGTTTTGGCTGTTAGCAGAAGGAGGCACAAGGACTACGTCTCTCAGGGGGGCGTGCTGCTATGCCCACACCTGTGAGGAATCATCTGCTCACTGGTGCCTATATTGCCCATCGTCACTTCCGCTGCGCGGACGCGCGCGTACGGGCGCCGGCCGAAGCCTGGGCCAAGAGCGGGCCAATTTTAGCCCGTTCTAGACCGGGAGAGACCAGACCGGGCCACCCCTCTTTTGCCTGCAGGAGAATACACAACCTCTACGAGGGATCGTTGTAAGTACTCTACTGATTTGGCAGACGTCTAGCGGGAACAGTATGGCTAGTAGGGAGCTGAGGAATAAATCTGTGGCCACCAGGGTACAGCTCACAGGAACCCTGGATAATTTCATTACAAGAGCTAACTTGGTGATTGACCAGGGGATCGTTCTGATGGAGCGTCGAGTGTCGCAAGACCTCACTTTGGTAAAACGCTCCTCAATGGGTCACATTGTTAATGCTCGCACCCCAGATCGTAACAGCTGTGGTAACATTATCTTAGCTCCGGTAACCATACACTCTCCACCTGTTTCCCAGGAGCAGGAGCATATTTCTCCCCTTGCCTCTCTTCAAACATCAGAGGGTACGCTAAATGCTGATTCTTTTGGCCGGCCAACTCTGCTGAGAATTTACCCACCCGATGTACCCGAGAAAGACAGGAGCGGGATAAATCTAAAAGAAAGCGTACTGCTGCGACTACTGCAGGTGGGAGAAAATCCAAACGTGCTAAAGGGTGGGTGATACCGATACAATATCTATAGATAAGGGCTGTCACGCTTTGACTGACTTGACTACTCAGAGGCCACTGGCATTGAGTGTCCAGGATAATGGGCATTATTCATTAGGAACCATTCAGCTCACCGGTGGTGCTAAGGCAGACGAAGATCCACTGCTAACTAAATTGGCCGACTTACTAAGATCTTCGCTTGCCCCACTAGAAGATAGACTTGTTCGCATTGAACATAAGCTTTCACAACTGGATCCTGAACTGTATATAAGGGGTACTATGGTTAATAAAAAGCCCCATGGCTCAGGACTTGGTAATGTTTCAACCGACCCCGATGGTGATGGTGCTCCAACCCACAATCCTCCCCTGTCTCCCGCTGTGTTAATCATTCCCGTTGCTACCAAACCTCCTTTGTCCCAAACTTCTGATGTTCGCCCCATTCATTCCGACAATCGGAGTACGTGTATCCCTCTAAACACTGTGAATCCAAAAGAGAGTGGTCAGATCTCACTGTCAGCACCAACTCAGGCGGAAAGTAGAATTGATTTCCCTCCTGAAATGAGCCCATATGTGGTGTTCTTGACAGGCATTCCTGAATTAAGTAACCCGAAACAGGAATCATATGTGTCTTTAAAAAATAAAGTGTCTCACTGGCTTAATCATAATAGACAACTACCCCGTCATATTAACAGTGAAATATTGATGGTACGCAGGCTTTCATGGGTGGGTAACAGTCCCAAAACCATCACAGGCGACTGTGTCCTCGTAAACTTTAGGGATCCCCACACAGTAGAGTATATTTGTAACTGGAACTATAACAGTATTGGGTCAACCATTCAATCCTACCCGTTGTAATTTTTTTATCCTCCAACAAATTTGTCAGAGTGTGCGGGGGATTGGTCCCTAGTATCACGTTGATGAGGGCAAAGGGTGGAGAGGGGTATGTTTTGCCAATCGATTGCTCAGGGCTACTCAATCACACAGAACAGGTTTAGTAGTCTGGAAGCTGGGGATTGACTACACCCGAGTATGATGGACATGGCCCCTATTATTCAATTCAGGCACCCCACCGACATAATTGAGTTGGAGGAGCAGGCTGGGGCGGTCCTTCCAGTCCGTTAACCGACCCTCTTAGACTTAAACAGAGGCCGAATATGGAAGCGGGCTCTGTGGGCCCGGGGCATGTAGTTCTCCATATAGTGCTCTCTCCTCGTGCATCTCACGAGGAGGGAGAACAGGTGGGCATTGTTGTCATTTCAGATTCGGTTGCACCACCTGAGACGATGTCAATATTATCCTGGAATGTGGCAGGTCTGTCACACAAGCTAAACTGTGCAGAGTGGGGAGCCTTGGTGGACCAAAAGGATATCTGTCTCTTTCAGGAGACTTGGGCCAGGGAAGAACACTCTAGAGAGGGTTTCGCCACATTCCACGTACTTGTCAGGTGGGGTGGGAAGGGACGACCTTCTGGTGGTCTTGTGATCTGGGTTGCAATCCACTTGGACTGTACGGTAGAGGTTAAGGCCACACACTCTGAAGATGTCTAGTGTATACTGCTAAAGTGGCCAAACTCAGACAAAGTAGCTATTGTAAATGTATACTCACGCCCAGTGAGTTTGACTTCTGAATCACCCACTTTAGTACAACTATCCAACTTCTTAAGCACATTGCCTACCGACTGCCATCTTGTGGTGGCAGGAGATGTAAATTGCCATTTTAAGCCCCTGCTAGGTACGAGTGAGGGTGCGCTCATGGGTGAGGATGACTATTGGGGTATTCTGCTGTGTCAATCGCCTCGCCCAAAATCATGGTCTCCCCTAGCGATACAGATTACGTCCCTTATCTTAAATTATTCGTTAAGGGCCTGTAATGGGTGCACACCGTCTGATATTCCCTCGATGTGCACCTTTAACAAAAAGGGACAAGAATCGCGCCTTGACTACATCATGGTAGAAACGAGGATGTGGTCAAAGGTTATCGATTTCAGAGTGATCCCTAGGGTCGATAGTGGCCACAATGCACTATGTCTGGAGATGATCCTTCCAGGACCAAAGGAAATTTTTACTGCAGAAACAGATGATCTGGGTATAGGATTGCTACTTACAAATAACAGACGTAGGATAAAGTGGGGCAAAATAGTAGACTCCCAACCTCAACTGGTAAAATTGTATGATTTAGTACTCCCACGACTTCTCGAGGTCAATACTTTGATCACTCAACCAATGTCCCCAGAGTTTAACAGGAAACTAAGCCACATTCATGCCGATTTAGTCTCTGGTTTAGGAGAGGTTTTCAATCCCCAAGTTCCTTTAAGGAGAAAGAGAACAGCAGCTGCAGCCTGGTATAATTCATCCTGCAGAAAGGCCAAGTCTGAGCTGATCCTGGCGGTTAAGTCTGGGAACAATAAACAAAAAAATTGTGAATTGAGGCTGTTCTATAAAGAAGCAATGGCTCACGCTAAAAGTGAGTGGGATTGGGACAGGTGGTGTAATTTAACCACTGCCCTGGAATCAAGAGATGCACGCAGATTTTGGTCACTGGTAAATACAGGCTCAGGGGAACCAAAATCTGCTCTAGAACCTAATATTGCTCCTTCAATGTGGGAAGCTCACTTCAAAAGTCTATATTCTGATGATTCCGCTGTACATGGCTTACCTGCCCCGGTATTAGTAAATGTACAGCATGAGCATGAGCCCCTGGAGTTCACCCTGGGTGAGGTTATTGCGCAATAGGGAAACTTGCAATGGGCAAGGCCCCTGGTGTTGATAAACTTACTGGGGACCTATTCAGGCACGAACCTGGGATCTTGGCCCCTTACTTGCTTATTCTTTTCAATGCAATTTTGGGAGGTATGGAGGTTCCCTATACTTGGCTGGGAGCAGAGATAGTCCCAATTTTCAAAAAGGGTTCTCCCCTGCTCCCAGCCAACTACAGGCCCATCAGATTCATTGATGTGCCCCAAATATTTTTTGGGCGGCTCGTTTTGGACCGTCTCCTGGAATGGATGGAGGTACATGAGGTCCTAAGTCCCCTTCAGGCGGGGTTCAGGAGAAACACATCTACCAGATCTTTCGCCTGATTCTCCTGTGCAGCCTCTACATGGTTTTTGTGGATCTCCGGTCGCCGTTTGATTTAGTGCCACGGGGGAAACTTTGGGGGGTTCTCCAGGAGCTGGGTGTCCCTCCCCAAATACTGAACGTGCTCATGAGGCTCCACGAGAGGACTTTCGCCCAGGTCAGATGCGGAAGAAATGGGGCACTGTCATCTAGGTTCCCAGTTGACAGGGGGGTGAGACAGGGCTGTATTCTGGCACTGACCCTGTTTTTCCTTTATGTCATCGGTGTAATCTTACATCTGGACAGTGTCCCCAATAATGATGCCCCCAGGCTGGCAGGCAGGAGGGTCCCGGCAATCATGTTTTCCGACGATACTCTCCTGCTTTCCAAATTCCCTATGGGGATACAACGGATACTGAATGGCTCTGGGGATTTCTGTCGATCTCGTGGCCTCGAGATAAACGCCGATAAAACAAAATATATGATATTCAATCCTCCGGCGTTTACACGCCCAAATCCAACTTTGGGTCGTGTAAGTTTGGAAAGGGTCACGGCATTTCAATATCTTGGGGTGACATTACATGAAAATCTTTCCTGGGGACCTCAACAAGTAAAATCCCTACTGAAATTGTCCCAGCTTGTGGGTGGTATCTCTAAGGTATCAAATACATCTACACTCAGGCCAGTGAGCCCAGCTCTGGAGATTTATAAGACTCAAGCCAGGGCTGCAGCTCTTTATGGCGGAGAGTTGTGGGGACACTCCTGTGTCTCTGAAATTGCAAAACTGGAAACTAAATTTATTAGACGGTTGTTGACACTACCTCAAAGCACCCCGCTTTCCCCTCTAAGATTGGATCTGGGACTCTCTCCTATAGAAGATGAATTAGCACTAAAACCGCTTAGGTTTTGGCATAGGTTATGGGTAACCACCGATTTGCTATATTACAGGCAAGAGCTGAAACATGTACTGAGCCTCAACGGTGCTGTCAAAATTCCCTGGTTGGCATTCGTGAAGCACAAACTTATGTGTCTAGGGCTACCCGACTTGTGGAACAACCCAGAAAGGGGCTGTCTCGACCTATCGCGCAAGTCCCTGTCCAGGATTTTCAGGGAGAAAAAATTGAACTCTGCCCTTTGTGCTTCGAATGCTGGAACACTAAGGGCCCGATGTAGGTAATTCTAAATTACCACTTCTAAAATACCGAATCATACCGATTTGGTATTTAAGAAGTGGTAAATTAGAAGGGGGGAAATGTAGGTATTTCAGAATCGGTAAATACCGAATCGTTATGATTCGGTATTTACCGATTCTGTAAATACCGAATCGGTAAAGCCGATTGATTCCTATGGGCATTGCAGCCCATAGGAATCAATGGTCATTACCAAATCGGTAATTACCGATTCGGTAAATACCGTTTTTTGCAAGGGTGCAGGGGGTGTCACTTTGACACCCTCTAGCACCCTGAATTCAGGCACGTGTGCCATGTGGCACACAGACATGCCCTAAGAGCATGTCTGTGTGTCACATGGGACTGGTGTGCATGCACACATGTGCATGCACACCCGTATTCGTTATTTTACCACCCAATAGGATTGGGTGGTAAAATACCGATTCTTAAAGCCCTGTGGCACTCTGACATGTGCCAGCTACATCTGCATTTACAGAATCGGTATTTTACCGAGTCTGTATTTACCGATTCGGTAATTTTACCGAATCGGTAAATACAGAATCGGTAAAATACCGATTCTGTAAATGCATGCCCTACATCTGGAAACCGTAATACCAGTCGGAAACGGCCGAATTCGGCCGTTTCCGACCGGTATTAGGGCACCTACATCGGGCCCCAACTGATTCCTTTTTAGCCTTCAAAAATTCTTATATATTTGAGGATTTTATGGATTGTGTTTTTCCGATTTTAGCTAGAAAACTTTTTTATCCAATGGAGATATGGCACACTGCCACTTAAAGCATTCACTAGCAAATGGTCAGCGGCTGATAATAAATCATGCCCAGGATGTAGCTGTGATGTTGAGGATGAACTTCATGTGCTTTTTTTCTGTCCTACATACAGCAACACCAGGAAGTATTGACTGGCTCCACTTTGCAGAAACCTAGGATTTAAAAATGGTTTTACTTTTAGAATTTTAAAGACTGATACATCAAGTTTCATCGTATTTGCACTTTCTAAGTACCTTACAGCTATGTGGACCAGAAGGCGTAAATTAATTGATATCCACTGCTAAAGTTTTTATTATTGAAAGCTATCTTTATATTTTAAATGTATGATATCTGTATAGTGCAATTTATGATGTTTTCCTAATGCTTATACATATCTCCTGTTTTTAAAGTTTTAATGTTCTAATTTGTACTCTTTTATGACCTGGACGGTCGAAATAAAGAATTTTTGAATCGAATTGAATTGTTTCCCTCATGTACATCTTTTTTTTTTTTATTATTTCAAAGTATTTTTATTGAAAATATAATTTGCATATACAATATAATGCAGTTTGACCCATTTACTTGGCTTTAGTGACAGTGGAGACAAAAAAGAAATGGCTGGTTGATAGTTTGCTGCTATATTGTCCGCCCCTCTCAGGAAGGTTACCCAGTTGAACCAGCGTTTGAAGGAGGCTTTCCCCGTGTCCTTCCAGTTGCCTAGGACTGTTTTGGCAGCGGCAGTGAGCAGAACATCTACTAGGTCACTGTTTTCTTTCGAGTCGAGTGTTGTATCCAGGAAGGCCATGGTGATGCCTGGTAGGCCGCGTGTGGATTGGCTGCCTGTGAGTGCGTCTATAAAGTCATGGACCTTGCCCCAGAATGCCTTGACCTTGGGGCAGGACTAGTACTCTGTGTTGCTCTCTGTTGCCCAATTGCTTCTCCTCTTCTTCTTCTCTCTTGTGCTTACCCTGGTTGTTATCCCTATTCCCTCGCAAACGCACATCCCGCTGTGCTGTTTCTCCCAAACCCATGTTACTTTTACTCCGGGCCTCCCCCTGTTGCTTTCACTTCCTCTCCAGGCTGCCCCATTTCTTTTGCTTCCCCTCCTTTGTTGCTTTGATGTTACCACTGGCCTCCCAGAGTTGCTTTGCCATTGCCTATCTGTTGCTTATCCTCTCCTGCCTGCCTACAAAAAAAAATGTTTGCTTGTTTCATTTAATTTTTTAGTTACGAACCGACTCAGGTTGGTAACTAAAAAGAAAAAAAACATCTGCATCATTTTGCAGGTGTGCTCGTGTGTGGTGAACACACCCACAAAATGATGTGGGTGGACCTGTCAAAGGCTTTTTTCTTTAGGCATTGCTGCAAAATACTGTGGATGCTGTGCAGCATTGCTAAAAACCATTAGCAAAGCCAGTAGGTCACAAAGCTGAGATCTATTAGCTTTGCCAATGTTTGTTATATATGCATCCACAAGTTCAGTTCTCTTCCGAGCTCCTTTGTCTGGCCAATTCCATTCTACGCCCTCCACCCCCCCTCCCTTGCACATTAACTCTGCTCTAACCTTCAGCCAGAGGTCTTTGAACTAAAACAATAGAAGCCAATAGGTGTTCTTTTCTGTCCTGCAAAACTCCTAATTCAACCCCTCTGAATCCTAGTCTCACTGATTCCTAGGCAGTTGATTAACATACTGCTGAACCTTCACATTGCATAGATATGACCTGTAATCTGCCTTTATCTGCCTTCCAATATGCAAGCATGCTGAGCCCGCCCAGCCAGGAAAAATCAAACAATCACCGACTCATTAAGGCTGGTCAAAATATCTCAAGTTTGTCTAGCTGAATCCTACACAGTTGGTCCTGTCCTGCTAGCCCCCACAGTTGTGAAATTCTGACCCTCAATCTGCCTTTATCGGCATTAGAAGAGGAAAGTATGGTGAGCCCCGCCAGCCACAAAAATCCAAACTACCCCCTACCACTTTAACTCAGGTTGCAGTATCTCGGGCTTGCTCTGCTGATTCCTGGGTGCTTGGTTCCATCCTGCCAACCCTTCGTATTTTGGAGAAATGACCTTCAATCTGCCTTTATAAGCATTAGAAGATGCAACTACACTGAGCCTGGGAGCACCCTCTCTACCACATAGAAGATGGTCGCAATGTCTCAGGCTAACCTTGTTGAATCATGTGAAATTGCACCTGTTCTGCTGACGCTTCCGATTGTGATGATCTGATCCGCAATCTGCCTTTATGGACATTAGAAGATGAAAGTGTTCTGAGCCCTGCCAGCCAGGAACATTTTGAAACTACCACCGAGCACATTTTACTAATGAGTTGGATGTTTCAGGGCTTATTTACAAAGGCATGCGCAAGGGAACGTTAAAGTTTACCCCTTTAGAACTACTTCAAGTACTCTTAAATCCTTGTGTGAGTCAACCCCTTAATAAAGTACAGCTGCTGCTAACAAGCCGTACCCAGTATAGACTTCTTGCTTTTCGGCCTAGCTCACAATTTTTAGAATTAAAAAAAAAAAAACAGATACACACACACAAACACCACAGATTAAAATAAAAAAAATAGCACTCTGGCTGCACACAATAGCTGGAAAGCCGCAGCGCAGTGGTGTTTTCCTCTGTCAGCGGGTCAATGTGTTCTGTAAGCACTTCCATCCTGTCGACTCCCCGGTCGGTCTCCACCTGCTAGCCTGGCTCTGGAGGCAGCGCCGCTGACCTGGCCTCTCCCTCAGTCCGCTGGCGCCAGGTCCGCGGTGGGCCGCGCACTTTGATTATTTGTGTTAACAGTTAATGCAGCCCCGCGGACACGTGTGCCAAGGCTCTCTTCACTTCCTCCAGACAGACGTCCAACAAGTGGGACTTTTTATGAGTTCCCTCGCGCTACGTCCCCCCTCCCTTTCCACCCACCTCTTCGTCATAATCTTTGCAGGAAGACAGCTATTTCTGGCCGAACGCTCGCTCACGCCGGGTTCACGTAGATTTATTGTCAGGGTCACGCAGCGCCGAGGCGCTCTACTGCGGGGAATGTTTTGTGTGTCTGCGCCACGCTTATGGGTTTCATTTATTTGTTGTTTGGTGCCTAGTCGGTCGGCGTGACTGCCCCCTCTACTTGTGTTGCACAATATTTCTAAAATGTCCCACAGCTTGTGGTGAGATCTCACGAAGCCTGCCTGAAGGGGTTTCCATTACATTTACTATTACAGGGCCTAATAAACTTTTTTTTTTCAGATTAAAGGCTCTATCCAACGATGTGCCACTAGACGTGAGGAAAACGTAGATTATTATGCGCAGGCAACGCTATAAGTTTATTATATATTCAGAATCATAACAAGCTTTATTAGATTTTTTGCATGAAAAATCACAAAAGCAAACAAAAAGTTACAGCATCCCACACATTTTTTTAAAGTAAAATTCCTGTCAAAAATAACAATTGATCCAATACCTTAAAGATTTAAATTCATCACAGTTTCCAATACAATACACATATTGGTTTTAGATCAAAATAGTTTTTCTGGCTTTCACAGTGCTTTTAAAAAAATAGGCAATTTCATTTGTAAAACATTCATTTTCTCTAAATTGCACAAATAGAAATGCTGGTCTACTTTGTGAATAGGTAAGATCCACCTTCTTCTTTGCGTTTTATAAAATTTACAGAATAAAACCACACAAATCGACGATTGCTGGGACTGATTATCACATTATATATTTATTTGTTAGTGTTTTTTTAGCGCTGCCTAGGCCAGCTTAGGTAACAGATAGAACAAAATCAGTGCTTAAAAAAAACGTCTTGGTAGTGTCAGTACAGAACGGTGGTAAATCAATAAAACAATAAATAAATAACTGATAAGTCTACATGTGTGCTACAGCAGTATTAACAATACCCTGATGTTCCAATATAGATTTGCAAATAGCTTGTGGCTAGTTACATGTTGTGACGTCGTCCTCGCAATGAAGAGGCCGACGCTGGTGATAGTTTTTAAGGAGCTTTATTTCTACCACCCTTCTTCTCCTCGTCCCCTACTCTAACTGTGGTTTCCTGTTCCTCCCCGCCCGTTCCGGTCACTCCCACAACTCCACCCCCCAGACACTAACTAGACTGCTGCCCCATAACATCTCCCCCTTTCTTAACAAAATACAGTTGAGTCAAATGTCTACAGTTCCTCAATCAACCGCACGGGTCTGCGGATGGTCCGTCGGGGTCTGAGAGATGCCTCCGCATTCTCATTCTCAGCTTGAGCAGGATCTTCAGGCCTCAGCAATACAGGACTAGTGACGGTCCTTTCGTTGTTAGAAATTCCGGTTGTCTTGTCAAGGGCATTCCTGATAGCTGGAGTGCACTTTTGAAAATGGGACACATTGCGTGTGATTCTCTTGTTTTCAGATTCTGCAGTAATCATAGTCCCTTTCTGCTGAGTGACCACCAAAGGTTCAGCACGATATTTACAGTCCGTTTTCCTGTGTTGTTCCTGTTTGACGAGCACCCAGTCCCCTTCTTGGATGGAAAGGGGTTTAGCTCTTCGCTTAGCATCAGCATAGGTTTTCATCTTTTCCTTGGTTCTGCGATCTTGTTCAGCAATGTCGTCATGTTCAGTATTATCAGACTGGGATTGCAGAGTGTTTTCCCAAGTGGGTATTCTAGTCCGGATGGTACGCCCCAGCATGAGAGTGGCAGGGCACTTGCCAGTCGTCACGTGAGGAGTTGTCCGATATGCCCTCAAGACTTCATTCAGAGCAACTTGCGGATCTTTCTTGTCTAGAGACGCCTGCTGAAGTGTCTTTTTCAGAGTGGCCATAAAACGTTCCACCATTCCGTTAGCCTGGGGCTAGAGGGGAGTGATCTAGCGATGCTTAAAGTTAAGATGTTTGGCAAACTCCCCGAACTCTTGACTATTGAAAGGTGGTCCATTGTCTGTTTTGACTTCAATCTGAATACCCCACGCTGCAAACACTTCATGTAAGACAGCAATGGTACTGGTGGCCTTGGTGGACAAAACAATGGGGAATCTTGAGTACTCATCCATGAGTACCAAAATGTACTTTCCTGATTGAAGGGGTACAAAGAAATCCAGGGCAATTTCTTGCCACACACCATTCGGCAATGTAGACTTTTGAAGGGGGGGGGGAGGCTCTCCCGGACTCACCAATTGACATTGAGGACAGTCCTTGAGAGTTAATTCCACCATCTGATCTAATAGCGGGAACCACACTCTCTCTCGGAGCGCTCTCTTAGTGGCTACCAACCCACGATGACCTTCATGAGCCAGATTGATCACGCCTTGACGAAGTCGCATTGGTATGACGATTCTTTGGTCTCTGAGTATGAGCCCTTCTGTTGTGACGGACAGTTCATCTCTCACGTGTTTGAAAGCATTGAGGTCTTGTCTTTCACTGGGATCTCGGTTGTCATCATCATTGCAATGTCGCCACATATCCGTTTGTATTCGTAGTTTCACTTGCTGCATGATATTGTCCTGGGCAGTGGCCTCATAGATGGCTTCCAGTGGGACTGTTTAAATAAGTATGTGTTTCTATAAGTGATTGTTTAAGAGAGTAAGTATGTGTAAATTTCCTTAGAAGTAAGGTGGTAGTGTGTGTATAGCTGTATATTCAAATAAATGGATGTTCAATAGTTTATTTGCACGTGTGAGTATGTGTGTGAGTAACTTTTGGATGACTGTCGGTGTGTAACAGGATGTATATGTGTATCACTACATATGATGAGTGAGTATATGTATGAGTGACTATATAGAACTGTTGCTGAATGAGAGGATGTGTATATAGATGGTGGAATTACTGAATTGGTTGTTGTAACTGGTATGGGTATCTCCTTTTTTTTGAAAATGTTAGTTTCTATTTTTGATTATGTTTTTCAAGGGTTACATTACACTGAAAGGAGGTCTCTCACTCTGTCACAAAGATGGTGTCATCAGTGATGTCATGAGTGATGTCACTGACCATGTCATGAGTGATGCAATATGTGACGTCATCAGCAGTGCATTGCAGACGTGCAAGTTATAGTGAGTCCAACTAACTATAACGTGGGAATTTCAATGGTTTTATGTCAGTAAAATTTCCAGCTAACTATAACTGGTGTGAAACTTATGGTTGTTTCAAAGAATTTAATAGGTTTTTTAAATGCTAATTCCAAACTATAACTGGTGTGAAACCTATGGTTTTTTTCAGTGAATTTCATAGGTTTTTTAAATGCTAATTCCTAACTATAACTGGTGTGAAACCTATGTTTTTTTCAGTGAATTTCACAGGTATTTTTAATGCTAATTCCGAACTATATATAAGGCCCCAAACCTATGTTTTTTTCTTTGAATTTCAAAGTTTTGTTAATAGCAAATGTCTATAGCTATAAAATGTAATATGTTTGAAAATGAATGAATCCTATATTTTATTTGTATTTAAAACAATTTTTTTAATGTATTTATATATATATATATATTTTTTTTTTTACCCTGGAGCGCTCCCGGGGCGCGCCCCGGTGAGCGCCCCAGAAAGCGCAGTCTTTTGAAGCGCCCTAGGGCGCGCTCCGGAGAGCGTACCGTTAGCGCTATTGCCGCGAACGAAAACATCATCGTGACGTATCATGTAGCCGCGTCCACGTGATACGCACGGCGTAAGCGCACCCGGAAGCACTCGAGCGAATACGATCGCGCAATGTAAACATGTGACATGCTTACGCGACGCGCCCAGGGGCGCGCCGCGTAAGCGCGTCGGTCATGTGACCTGAAAATAACACTTTTTATTGGTGCAGAAGAGTTTTGGTTTCATAATGATGAAATCCCTGGTCCTGTGACCTGAAAATAACACTTCTCATTGGTTCAGGCCTTTTTTTTCCAAATGATGAAAGACCCCACCTTTTTTCCTTATTCTGAATTTGTCCTTTGACTTAGGAAGACCTCTTTTGCAATCTTTGAAGTATATTTTGTACTTTGAAATGGCTTCAATAGCAGCAGCAGCTGGAGCATCTGCACCACCACCACTACCACAACCACCAAGAGGACCACCACAAGATTACATTTGTGGTCAACAAGAGGAGGAGGAGGAGGAGGGGAGGAGAAGATGGCTGCAAGAACACAATACCCCATACCAGCCAAAACCACACATTGTACGGGAGTTTTTTTCGATCCCAGAGGGCAAGAAAAAAGTCAATGCGGCCAAGGTGACTTGCCTAATCTGTGGCATGGAACTTTCCAGGGGGAACCCTAATAAAAAATACTCTTTTGGAAACAACACAATGATTCGCCACATGCAGCGCAGGCATCCGATGAACTATTCTGCTGCTGAGATGAGGGAACTGGCCAGTAACCCTCCCCAATCTTCAAGCACCGCCTCCAAAAGAAATCAACCCACTCCATCGGGACGAGAGGCAAGGGAGACGATCCCTTGCATTCAGCAATGGTTTGCGGATTTCCGTATAACATGTATCCATTGTGGTAAGACCATCTCCTATGGTGAACTAAGCATAAAGCTTATCGTCCTTGCTGGGGACAACCACAAATGCCCCAAAAAACCCTAACTTTTTCTTATTTTTTGTTGTTGCTCCAGTTGAGCCATTTCCAATTCCCTGTTTTTTCGTTTCTCCCCATAAAAATAACAAAAAAAAATAAAATAGTTCATAAAAGCCCAAAAAAGTACAAAATGTTCCAAAAACACAAAAAAATATAAAACAACAAAAAAGAAGAAAAAAACAGTTCTTTTTAGAACTACCTCCAATTTATAAAAAAAGGCTACATTTTTTAATAACTCTGTCATTCTTCTTTCCCCATGGACCGCTCCCCCGTCCGCTCCCCGGTGCGCGTACCGGGCGCTCCCCCGCGCAAATCAAAAATTATTTATAGCCCCCACATCAAACTTAGGGAGTCTGGGGGGTCTACCCTGCCCCCTTATGGTCATTTCCCCCTTTTTTTTCTACCTCTTGTGTCTCTATCCTACCGAGACACAAGATGGTGGCTGGTCCGGAATGTTTACAGACACTCTAGAGCCATTCAGCTTTCCGTACGCACCTCGCTTGTCGCGCCCGCTGCGCTCCCCGGTGCGCGTACCGGGGCGCGGCCATAGATATATATATATTTTTTGAACCTAAATTACTCAAAATCCACTGGATCACATATCTTGAGACATAGCAAAGGCACATTGGGCTACCAGTCCCTACAATTTTGCCAAGTTTGGCGGCAATCCATTCAGCCGTTCGGGCTAAAAGTGAGTTTGACCGCCCTATGGAAATTAACATGGGGAAAACACGTTTAGGACCCCCCTTTTATCTTGGGCCCGCTTGACGAATTCCCCCCCAAACTTTCTAGGAAGGACCGGAGCTTCGCGAGGCAAATTTGAGGAAATTTTCAGGCAGATTCGTCAACCGGCGCCAAAGTTATTCACAATAGAATTTTGAGATTTTGCATTGAAAAAAATCCTAACTATAACTACCTACTGGCGACCGCCAGTAATATATATATATATATATATATATATATATATATATATATATACACATATATATATATATATATATATACATATATATATATATATATATATATATATATATATATATATATATATATATATATATATATATATATATATATATTACCTACTGGCGGTCGCCAGTAGGTATATATAGTTAGGATTTTTTCTCTATGGGATTTTTGAAAATTCTATGTCTAATAACTTTGGCGTTTGTGGACGGAATTGGCTGACATTTTCAGGAAAATGGAACATTTTGTTTCTGAGCAGCCCCTGACAATTTGGGGGGGTTTCATCAAGGGGGGGCCGAGAAAAAAGGGGGGTCCCAAAACACATTTTTCCCATGTTAATTTCCATAGGGCGGTTGGCCTCACTTTTAGCTCGAACGGCTGAATGGATTTGCACGAAACTTGGCAAAATTGTAGGGACTGTTAGCCTGATGTGCCTTTGCTAGGTCTCAATATATGTGCTCCAGTGGATTTTGAGTAATTTAGGTTCAAAAAAATATATATATCTGGGCGGAGCCTAACCACACATCTGATCTGATTGGCTGTCAGCACTTCATCCAAGAAGTGTTGGCAGCCATCTTGGGACCAATATACATGATAGCACCTCATTAAAAAGCATTGTAGTTAATAGAGGGTTTTAGGACTTTAGTTACATTATAAATCATTTGTTGATGGTACCATACTCGTTTTAGGAATTGTGGTGGGTTCTAAGGTGATTTTACCATGTGAAAAAACCTTCTGCTGTGATATCATGAATATTGTTTGAAAGAAAACTAATATCTCATGATTTTCCCACAGTGGTTTGGAAGGGGATCTATAAGCTAAACTGAAAGCATATTTTCTGTAAATTCACATTATCTTTCTCAGTCATGTGAAAATGAAGTCTGACATTCTCAGTAAAACATGTACATCCAACAAGGACAGAGACTGTCAGTTGATTCCTTTGTGTTCTACTGCAGCCTCCTAGAGTGTTCTAAAGAACAACTAGAGCGCTAACAGTCCTACTTATTACAAAGGTATGGCACACCTGAAGCCATCTTGATTGGAATAAAGTGGTAACTCTTAAAACATTTAATTTAAAAAGAAACAACATGAAGGGGTATATTTTGCCATAGAAAGTATGATTAGTGCTGCAGAATGAAAAATTAGGGCACATTTTGAGTGACTTCTCAAATCCTTTTCTATTTCATTAAAACATTCTGACATGCAGTCTCCCAAAATGGCCACCAGAGACAAAAGAGCCCAAATGTAGCCCAAATATCACCCAGATGTAGCCCAAGTATAGCCCAATGACAGAATGTCCCAGAGTGTTCTAAAGAACAACTAGAGCGCTAACAGTCCTACTTATTACAAAGGTATGGCACACCTGAAGCCATCTTGATTGGAATAAAGTGGTAACTCTTAAAACATTTAATTTAAAAAGAAACCACATGAGCGGGTATATTTTGCCATAGAAAGTATGATTAGTGCTGCAGAATGAAAAATTAGGGCACATTTTGAGTGACTTCTCAAATCCTTTTCTATTTCATTAAAACATTCTGACATGCAGTCTCCCAAAATGGCCACCAGAGACAAAAGAGCCCAAATGTAGCCCAAATATCACCCAGATGTAGCCCAAGTATAGCCCAATGACAGAATGTCCCAGAGTGTTCTAAAGAACAACTAGAGCGCTAACAGTCCTACTTATTACAAAGGTATAGCACACCTGGAGCCATCGTGATGGGAATAAAGTGGTAACTCTTAAGACATTTAATTTAAAAAGGAACAAAATGAGGGGGTATATTATGCAATAGAAGGTATTATTAGTGCTGCAGAAAGAAAAATTAGGGCACATTTTGAGTGACTTTTCAAATCCTCTTCTATTTCATTAAAAAATTCTGACATGCAGTCTCCCAAAATGGCCACCAGAGACAAAAGAGCCCAAATGTAGCCCAAATATCACCCAGATGTAGCCCAAGTATAGCCCAATGACAGAATGTCCCAGAGTGTTCTAAAGAACAACTAGAGCGCTAACAGTCCTACTTATTACAAAGGTATGGCACACCTGAAGCCATCTTGATTGGAATAAAGTGGTAACTCTTAAAACATTTAATTTAAAAAGGAACAAAATGAGGGGGTATATTTTGCCATATGAATTATGATTAGTGCTGCAGAAAGAAAAATTAGGGCACATTTTGAGTGACTTCTCAAACCCTCTTCAATTTCATTAAAAAATTCTGACATAGTCTCGCAAGATGGCCACCAGAGACAAAAGAGCCTAAATGTAGCCCAAATATCACCCAGATGTACCCCAAGTATAGCCCAATGACAGAATGTCCCAGAGTGTTCTAAAGAACAACTAGAGCGCTAACAGTCTTACTTATGACAAAAGTATGGCACACCAGAAGCCATCTTGATTGGAATGAAGTGGTAAGTCTGAAAACACTCAATTTAAAAAGGAACAACATGAGGGGGTTAATTTTGCCATAGAGAGTATGATTAGTGCTTCAGAAAGAAAAATTAGGGATCATTTTGAGTGACTTCTCAAATCCTCTTCTATTTCATTAAAAAAATTCTGACATGCAGACTGAAACATGCACTTTGAATACCAGCAGCAGACGTCCCTGGTGAGCAGTAGCTTTACTACAGTGATCTAATGTGCAACTAGAGTGCTAACATTCAGAATTTATGGCAAATGTGTGACACATCTGAATGCCTTCTTGATGGAACCAAAGTAAACAAGCATTGAAAATGCAATAGATCTCGCCCTCATTTAAGTTAAAGCCATTCTGTTTGTAATGAGGTGGCTTTTGAGCTTTGCTTTTATTAGTGTTTTTTCAACTTTCATGTAAATAACGCACCGTTTTCACCAAATCGACTTTGCCCAAGCACACCCTTCCCTTCGGCCAACAAATCCCAAAAATTCGGCACACCTGCCGATCCACTCTCCCTACAGCTCACCCAAGCGCCGTCCCTCTAGCGCAACTGGAACATCCCAAATTCACCTTCTCCATGCGCACCAAAAACTCCCATTGAATAACATGACAATTCGCTACTCCGCACAAAAATTGCTCTTTAAAGAACTTCCACTGCTCCGATCCGCTTCAAACTTGGCTGGACACTAGTTCCAGCGATTCCCTAACATCTCACCAAAAATCAGCTCAATCCATCCACTGGAACGGGGACGAATTTCAACCCGAATACGCGCCCCCCGCAAACACAAAAAAAAGCCATAAAACGGCCAAATCTCGACCAAAAACCGCCAAAATCCCTCAAAACCTTGCCAACACCAATACGCACGAAACTGAACCGGCCCCTCAGCCCTAGGCTCCGGGAACCCTACTTAATTGACCCAAAAGCCCTAAAAAAGCAACATAATACACATGAAAACGCCCTAACAACCCTAAAATGCATATAAGTATATGTATGCATGCATTTATGTTTGTATTTATATGTAGATATACAGATGATATATGTTTATATATGTATGTATATATATATATTCACTGAAAAAACCATAGGCTATAGACCGTATATAGTTAGGAATTAGCATTTACAAAACCTTAAAAATTCACTGAAAAAACCGTAGGTTATAGACCATATATAGGGGCCGCTTAGGATGGAGGATTTTCCGCCTCCTCCGGGCCGGCGGAAGCCACCTCCGGCCCGGAGGAGGCGGAAAATCCTCTGCGGACTCACCAAAGACCCACCGCCGCATTACGATGGCTGGTGGGTCTTGGTTTCTGTCCGCTGCTTTTCCGCCGCGGTCGGATTACAACCGCGGTGGAAAAGCTCTCATTTGGCTGGCAGTGTCTATCAGACACCGCCGGCCAAATTAGGAAGCATTTGAAAACATGCTTTTCCGCGGCGGTTTTTCCGCCGTGGAAAAGCATGTGTACTTTTGATTTTGGGGGCCCGTTGCGGGCCCCCAGGGTGTTGGCGGGTGGGGGGTGCACATGGGGGGTACCTATGGTACCCCCCAGCATTTACATGCACAATGCGGCAGGCACCGCGCGGTGCCTGCCGCTTTGTGCATGTAAATGTTACACATGCACTTTTAACATTGCGGCCGGTGCAGCTTGAAGCAGCACCCGCCGCAATGTTAAATACCCAGGATGTGACCGCCAGGGTGGCGGTCACATCCTAATCGCACATGAGGGAACGCCGCAGCCCATGCGGACGTTCCCTCATACTCTGGGGTCGCGGACGGACTCAAGTCCGTCCGCGATCCTAATCGACCCCTTAGTTAGGAATTAGCATTTACAAAACCTTGAAAATTCACTGAAAAAACCATAGGTTATAGACCATATATAGTTAGGAATTCGCATTTACAAAACCTTATTTTACTCACACAAAACCATTGAAATTCCATATATAGTTAGTTGCACTAACTATATATCGCGCACCCGCAATCCACTGCTGATGATGTCACATATTACATCATTCATGACATGGTCAGTGACATCACTGATGACATCACTGATGACATCTCAAATGACATCACTGATGACATCACTGATGACAACATCCAGTGACTGTATGTTTCTGTAAAGTTAAAATATGTCTTACATATTGAAGAATGAGTGGATGTATAAGTGTCTGGATGAAGGATTTAGTAGGTGCATGACTGACTGTATGAGTGAGTGATTAAATGTGTCTCACTGAGTGCATGGGTTAGTGACTAAACTGTCTTAATTTGTGCATCATTATGTCTGTTGTTCTGTAAACTGTTGCATGTGTTGATAAGTAGCTATATGAGTAACTATATGGGTTATTGATTGGTTGCCCAAGTATTTGTATGGGATACTGAGTGTGTGTGTGGGTGGCTGGGAGGTGTATGACTCTGTGCATAGATGTGTGAGCAGTTGATTCACTAGATGTATGGTTTCAAAAGTGCATGTGGAAACAGCTGTATGGGCGGTTGACTGTGTGCATGAGTGTATTGGTGAGTGAATGGATATCTCAGTGCTACATGTCAAAGTAAGTACATATGTAAAACACAGTACATGTGAGAGTTGACATATATAAATAACTGTGCATAAGAGCCAGTGAATGTGTGAGTGGCTGTATGGATCATTGTGAACTTGTATCAGGGATTGTATAAGAGAGTTAATATGTGTTAGTATATGTTTGAATAAGTAAAGTTTGTATAACTGTATAGTTGAGGAAATGGAGGTGTGATTGATTCTTTGATTGACTGACTAGGTGTGTGAGTAACTCCATGGATGAGTGACAGTCTGTGAGTGTCTGTTTACACTGATTGTATCTAAGGTTATATTAGAGTCTGAAGAGGTTCATCGTATTATCACATGAATGATATCATCAGTGATGTGATCAGTAATGTCAAATGAGATGTCATCAGTGATGTCATCAGTGATGTCATTTGAGATGTCATCAGTGATGTCATTTGAGATGTCATCAGTGATGTCATCAGTGATGTCACTGACCATGTCATGAATGATGTAATATGTGACATCATCAGCAGTGGATTGCGGGTGCGCGATATATAGTTAGTGCAACTAACTATATATGGAATTTCAATGGTTTTGTGTGAGTAAAATAAGGTTTTGTAAATGCGAATTCCTAACTATATATGGTCTATAACCTATGGTTTTTTCAGTGAATATATATATATATATATATATATATATAACAGCATGGTTCCATTTCCCTCGTAATGGTGCTGCTTGGCGGTGCGTCGCTCACCGCGGCTGAACCAAGCCGCCAATTATTTCAACAACGTCAATCCCTTGAATCAACAAAGTGAGCCGCCACTGCCAGCCAGTAATCTTGCCAAAAGGTTTTAATATGCACAGAAATCCAACGCGTTTCTGTAACGAACATTACAATCCAAAGCCCACTGGAGGGCAGCACTAAATAGAACTTATGATTTTCATCATTGTCACTGACCATTATAAACATTTCTGGTTAAAGCCCACTGGAGGGCATCACTTTATAGATTACTTGAAATTTCATTTTTTTGACATTTCATGAACTGTTGGTATGAATATCTTAGATGGGGGTTCCCATAATACCGATGTAAAAATATGACGTTTGAAAATGCAAACAACATGGACCAGAATTCCCTGCGGGCGGAAGTGAAAAATAATTTCCTGGGTACACAGGGGCAATTTAAACAATGCTTTTTGTGAGTTCAAACTGACCTCTGAGCAAGGTAGATGTAACTACCGAAACACGTTGGATTTCTGTGCATATTAAAACCTTTTGGTAAGATTACTGGCTGACAGTGGCGGCTCACTTTGTTGATTCAAGGGATTGACGTTGTTGAAATATATATATATATATATATATATATATATATATATATATATATATATATATATATATATATATATACAAACCACCATTCCCGGCTGCTCCTAGTCTCAAAGGTTACGGCGAGCCTGCGTGGGTGCCGGACACCCTTTAACATTCAAAACAAATTTCTTCCTCCAAGAAGAAATACGCAGGCTACTTCTGGATGCTTCAGTGTTCTTTTATTAAAGGCACAAAATCAAGTAGCTGCCTACCGACGCGTTTCGCCACTAAGGCTTGTCACGTCATACATTCCAAATTGCATATTATATACAATAATTATTATCTCGCCTCAGTGGGCTAACTCATAATTATTTTCATGATTATTACAATGTCACTCGCGATATCTCGCCAAAAAAGACTATCATATATATTTTTTGGCGAGATATCGTGAGTGACATTGTAATATTCATGAAAATAATTATGAGTTAGCCCATTGGGGCGAGATAATAATTTGTATATAATATGCAATTTGAATGTATGACGTGACAATACTTGTAAATTATGAATGTTTACCACTCCAAGATGGCTGACACAACTCTTTGAGGAGTGACCAGCAGCAGTCCTCTTTCACTGCAAACTATTTTGATATGTAAATAGCACCTAGCACTAATCGATTTCACCGTGACCAAGCCTTAGTGGCGAAATGCGTCGGTAAGCAGCTACCTGATTTTGTGCCTTTAATAAAAGAACACTGAAGCATCCAGAAGTAGCCTGCATATTTCTTCTTGAAGGAAGAAATTTGTTTTGAATGTTAAAGGGTGTCCGGCACCCACGCAGGCTAGCCGTAACCTTTGAGACCAGGAGCAGCCGGGAATGGTGGTTTGTTTATGTTAGTAAATGCTCCAGGTTTCCCGTGAACGAACTCCGCGTTACTAATCAGCAGCAAAAACACAGAGTTATTTTGTACCAAGTGGTGGAGGAGAAGTTTTACGACTGAACGTTGATTTGCAAACGTACAAGCTCGTCAGCGGTAAGACCCGGAAGCAATCTCCAGTGGAAGCAGCTTCGCGGTGACGAACGCGAGGGTTGCTCTTTCAGGAAAGCGGGCGCGCTTTGAACTTCTATTCGTTCGTGGTAACGGAGTGGATTGAAACGGGAACAACACCGTTTGTCTACGTCTGGATGCTGAACGCGCTGGGCTCAGCGCTATAACTGAAAGTAAAGCACAAGAGGTGGCGGCTCGCTTTGAAGCGAAGAGAAAAGAGGTATCAGATCGTCTATTTTTTACTGACACTACTACTGGAACCAACACCGAAGGGCAACCGCAGAGAGAACATG
Source organism: Lissotriton vulgaris (assembly GCF_964263255.1). NCBI lineage: Eukaryota > Metazoa > Chordata > Amphibia > Caudata > Salamandridae > Lissotriton > Lissotriton vulgaris. Next base: position 1,478,334,937 of record NC_141691.1, read on the forward strand.
CATTACTAAGTAATGAAGTAAAAATACAGCAGCTGTGTGACAAATTGGATAAACTACATCACAAAGAGGTAGCTAAATGGTGGGAAGCCGAATCTCTACAGAAATACCTGGATGTGCAACGAGTGCCGAGAGGCTTAAGAATCTATACCATCCCTACCTTCGAAAACCCTGACCCGGAGATGTTGGAAGAGCGGTCATGTAATTCAAAGGATTGCTTGGCAACAATGATGCAAATTCTTATTAAATACGCAATTAAAGATAGAGCGAAGTTATTGGAACAGATTGATGCACTGCTAGCAGATCTGGCAAAATTAACTACGCAGGAGAAAATTCAAGAATTCATGACCAAGTTAGAAGGGCGCCTGAAGAAACTTGAAGATGACATCACTGCCCAAAAACAACGTAAATTTATAAGAGACTTCAAAGATTACCAAACGGGCAGAACCTTGACATTCCACAAAAAATATGACTATTTATTCCAAAAAGCTAATGCTAATCCAAATGAAAGCACTAAAGCTAATATCACAGTGGAAGGTGACAGCACTGCCCCTGAAGAGAGTGTTGCGTCAGATGGTAATCTATCAGATGCGCCAGGCAGCACAATGGGGACACCAATGCGTGGAGGGGGTAGAGGACAGATCAATTTCCTCACGCAATTTCAAATGTTGAATAAAGCCAAGCAAAACCAACAAGGAGGGAAAGAGGACCAGGATTTTCGCAGGGGCCGAGGACGAAACTTTCGAGGCAAAGCCGGAGGATTCAGAGGAGCCAAAAAGCAAGGAGAAGAAAGAAGAGCGGATTCCAATACACCCGCACCCATGCAGACAAGAGCCAGAAGAGGGATAAAATGACTGTAGTCAACCTCTCCAAACGTGAGTTAAACAATATTGAAATTGACTTACTAGCTTTAGGACTGTCCTACACGCAAAATGGACTATGTACAAACTCGCATAGACACATTTTGTTTTATTCGTAAATTGAAATTAAAAAAATGGTTCCAATTCCATGCACCTAATATAGAAACAGAATCAAGAGGAGATCCAGTAAGAACTTTGACTTTATCTGATATTGAAACCTTACAAACTGTGACTGAGTTAGATGAGGCAATTGACCATCATGACAATCCTCTGCTTAATCTAGATAATTTGGAACTGACAACTGATAAACCTTGTAAGAGTGGCTTTAAACCCATATCGACATTTGTACCCGTGATCCATAGTGATGCTATAGATGTTTTTGAAAGAAGTGTTACAAGAGACTTGAAACAAATACGCTATTGTACCAAAGGCTTAGCTAAGCAGAACTTAACCCGTGAACAGAGTGAAGCACTTGACTCCCTCAAAAATGATGACTCCATAGTAATCCGCCAGTCGGATAAGGGAGGGAACGTTGTGGTTTGGGGGAAAACCAAATACTTATCAGAAGGTCTAAGACAGTTGGAAGATAAACAATGTTATCAAAAGGCGACTTTGAAAGAGTTAAAACTCTCCTATGATAAATATGATGAGATGCTTTTGAATTGGTACGAAAGCGGCATTTTGGAGAAGGGGGAATATCTGGGACTCAGTTGTAGGCACCCCAAAACGCCTATTTTATACCTCTTACCCAAATTGCATAAAGACCCACTATTTCCACCAGGCAGGCCCATTGTGTCCTCTATGGGGTCACAATTGGAGACAACATCAAAATATATAGATTTCTTCCTAAGACCATTTGTAATTTCTCTGCCAGCATATCTGAGGGATACCATGCACTTCCTGAATTTGATCAATGACTTAGCCTGGGAACCTGACTACTTGTTGATCACCCTGGATGTGACTAGTCTATATACATCCATTAAACATGAAGCAGGTATCCTAGCAATAAGACACTTTCTGAGAGCGAGATCAATCAATACTTTAATGCATACTGAAATGTTGGTCGATATGACGTATTACTGTCTCACCAACAACTTTTTCTATTTCAATGACCAACTGTACAGGCAGATACAAGGGACGGCGATGGGCACCTGCTTCGCTCCCAGCTACGCGAACTTGTTCATGGGCTGGTGGGAGGAGCAGGTGTCCAGTAGCCAAGGTGACCAGGGAGAGAGGGTCATATTCTGGACCCGCTTTATAGAGGATATATTCTGTATATGGAAAGGAGACGAAGCTAGTGCCAGGAAATATATCTCAGACCTTAATGGTAATGATTGGAACATCAAACTAACATCCCACATCAGCAAAGACAAGGTAATATCCCTAGATACACTGGTGGAGGTTAAGAACAACAAGATAGTTACTAAGCTCCATAGAAAGGAAACTGCGGGAATAGTCTCCTTTTTGCTTCCAGTGCACACCCCTACAGCCTTATTCAAAGTATACCTTTTGGGGAATTGTTAAGAGCTAAAAGAAATAGTAGCAGTATGACAGAATTTGAATTGGAGAAATCAGTGATGATTGATCATTTTAGAGAAAGAGGATATACTGACAAAACAATTAATCAAGCAGTTGAAAGAGTCAGCAAGGTAGTAAGAACTGACTTGTTAGTACCCAAGCAGAGATCACTTAAGGAGGAAGATGAGACAGTGAGGTTCATCACTACATACTCAGGTCAAGCGTTTAGGGTCCGCCAAATATTGACTAAAAACTGGCCAATCCTAACTACTGACACTTTTTTGAGTAAACATGTGAAAGAATCCCCCCAGATAACTTTCAGAAAAGGGAAATCTCTGAAGGATGACTTGAGTAAAAACACAGTCACATCCCAAAAATAAGCTAAAAATTCGAGCCCATGAGGTTTTGAATGTTGTATGAAATGTAAGGCCTGCAAAGGTAGCAATAACTGTGCGAAAGTCAAAGTACCAAACAGCTCTAGAATGTTCACTATCAAAGGGCCCTTTGATTGCAATACTGAATTTTGTGTTTATTGTCTAATTTGTCCCTGTGGTAAATTTTAAATTGGTAGCACCAAACACAGGGCAAAGATCAGGATATTGGAGCATAAACGAGCAATTAGAAACAACAATGAACAATATCCTGTTGCTCGTCATTTCAAGACATATCACAATCAAAATGACAACTTACTGAAGTATGTTGTGTTGGATGCGGTTAAGCAAACTGTAAGAGGGGGAGATAGACTGCACCAATTGAGAATTTTGGAATCCAAGTTCATTATTGATTTCGAGACACTACATCCTACAGGGATGAATTGTAGTGAAGAACTAGCAGTGCATCTATGATAGTAGTCATACAGTAGACAAGAACACGTCTGAATGCCTCGATTTATGTTTTATCGTGTAAATAGTGATGAAATTTGTCATAATTGTTTTTTAAAGTACACCTTTGCTATTTTTCTTTCTTTTGCATAGGAATGTAGGACCGAGTGAAACATCCAAAGACATCATGGAATTAAGTAACAGTACAATGATTAAGTGTTGTTCACGATTTACTTTATGTCAGTTCATTCATGCCCACTTGGGCGAGACTATTATATATATTTTTTGGCGAGATATCGCGAGTGAAATTGTAATAATCATGAAAATAATTATGAGTTAGCCCACTGGGGCGAGATAATAATTATTGTATATAATATGCAATTTGGAATGTATGACGTGACAATACTTGTATATTATGAATGTTTACCACTCCAAGATGGCTGACACAACTCTTTGAGGAGTGACCAGCAGCAGTCCTCTTTCACTGCAAACTATTTTGATATGTAAATAGCACCTAGCACTAATCGATTTCACTGTGACCAAGCCTTAGTGGCGAAACGCGTCGGTAGGCAGCTACCTGATTTTGTGCCTTTAATAAAAGAACACTGAAGCATCCAGAAGTAGCCTGTGTATTTCTTCTTGGAGGAAGAAATTTATTTTGAATATATATATATATATATATATATATATATATATATATATATATATATATATATATATATATATATATATATATATATATATATATATATATATATATATATATATGTATATATATATATTGTCAGGGTTGTGCTCCGCAGGATTCGATTGATGCAAATATGGGTTCCACCTCCAGACCGCACCAACACCCCTAGTATATCACAGGGTGTTCGAGTGATCAGGTAAGGGAAAATATGAACAAAATAACAAACAGGAGGGGAAGGAAGGGAACAGCTGGGAAGGGATAGCTGAAACGAGAGAACACACACAGGATTACAACTCATTCAATAATCCTACTCTCATTTCATTCTCACTACCCTTCCTTCTTCGATATTCACCTGCACCCTTTGAAGCCACCGCTCTTCTCTTATTTTAGCACAGAGTACCGTAATGAAACATCAATTCCCTATGTAAAACAAACACACACGTTAGAATCACAGGAATATTCCACTTGGCTGATGCTATAGTATGAATCACTCTTAATTAGAACATACCCTCCTGATTAGTTATAAATAAATGTAGTGTTTCTCTTTTAAAGACATCCACCTGGAAATAAGTCTTTCTCCATTGGACCAAACAAGTTTCCCATGAACGAATCGTTCCAACTCAAAGTAAAAGTTTCACCACAGTGTCTAATTCACAAAAGTAATATTTCTTGCAAGGTATAAGGTAGCTTTCCACCACTTTTATCCGCGCTTATTCCTTGTTCACTGTTCACTAACATCAAATGAAATCCAGCCTCCTGACACGGCAGAATGTAGGGAGCTACCCCACTACCCTCCGCTCAGGCAAAGGATTGCGATTTCCTTTATCTTTCTTGATGCTCCAAAAATCCCTCTCTTCTTAGGAGGGAAACAAAATAGAATCTTAGTAAGCTCAAATACGTCTTTGAAGCCACACTTAACAGGCTGTATCCAAACAGATAACGTAGTCAACCTTTTTGTAAAGCACGTAGCACAGATTCTTCTCTGTTCTCTAGTTCATGTGCTCGCGCTATTACGCGTTTGCCAGATATTGTCAATGCGTGCAGGAAATCAGAATAAACACCGCGAGCCCGCTGTAGCATTATCCCTACCGCACTGAAAGTCAAAACGCCGACCTTCGGCTTTGCACGCCCTAAGGCTGTCAGGATTCCGCCCGTGATGGAATACTCACGCGGCAGCTTCCACGTTTTCTGAAGAAACACCGACTCGGTTTCTTCTACCAAGATGACGGTCGCGCTGGAACCAGCGACCTGCTCTCTTCCAGGAAACAAAATCAGAATAACAAATTACACACGATGTCCCTAGGCCACGCCCCCTCATTTATGCTCCCCCAGCCAGCCAGGAATTCTGGGAGTTGTAGTCTTTTGACTAGGCAGGCGCAATGTAGGTTTCAAATCCTGACATATATATGTATATATATATATATATGCATATGTGTGTGTGTGTATATATATATGTGTATCAGGGTGGTCTGCACGGATCAGAGGTGGTGGGGCAGGGGGGGAGGAAGGGGAATGTAAAAAACAAAAGACTTACCTTTCTGCTCCATCTCTCCTCCTCGTTGGAGCAGGAAGCAAACCTAGTCTCCCCTGACCAATCGCAACACTGCAATGCTGCTTTGATTGTTCTGAGCACTGTGGTTCGGCGCTCAGACAGGGACTGGGGGCCTAGACTGTAATGCAGCCTGGGTGCAGAACATGCAAAGTGCGCATGACAGTTTGACCAGCCCCAGGGGGCCGGCCAAGCATTAATGTGTGCTTGAAGTGGGCAAGGCACTCCTCCCCTGCCCTGCTCTGAGAGCAGAGCACACCAGCCTGCAAATCAGCTGGACCAAATAAAATGATAATAAATTAGAGTTATCATTGTTTTCCCTTTGTTACACTGCTTAAAAGCAGCTGCCACTGATATATATATATTCACTGAAAAAAAACATAGGTTTCAGAGACGTTATAGTTAGATTGTCATTTCTCTTTTACAAAACCATAGAAATTGCCCCATTATAGTTAGTTCAGCTAACTATAGCGTTTGCACCCGCAATGCACTTCTGATGACGTCACATATTACATCATTCATGACATGGTCAGTGACATCACACTTTTTTTTATTTTCTGGGCCGGATTCGCAACCCCAGCACTAACTCGGCCGATTTATTATTTTTTTAATGTTTTTATTGGCCCTGGGGGTCCTTGTGGGACCCCCTGTGCATTCCTAGTGTGTCAGGGTGTTTCTACCCTGCCCCCTTTTCTTGTTTTTTCTCTGTATTTCACTGTTTTCTTGTGGCTTGCTTCTACAGAGTCACAAGATGGCTGCCAACACCTCCTGGTTTAGAGTGTTGGCAGCCAATCACAGTGAAGCTCGTGCTTGGGAGGGTTCGCGAACCCATCGCTGCCCTAGATACCCAAAATGTTTCTTTTTCTAATTTCTCAGGAACTGCTGAACGGATTTACACCATTTAACAAAAAGGACTCTTTCTGAACCAAGGGCTACATTTTTGCCAAATTTGGTGTAATTCCGTTCAGCAGTTCGGGCTGTAGCTATGTCTAAAATTTCCTATGGAAAATACCATGGGGAAAACGTGTTTTGTGACCCCCCCTTTTTTCTCGGCCCCTGCTTGACGAATCAACCGAAACTTTCAAGAAAGGAGCTGACCGGAGCGCCCCACTAGTTCTGAAAATTTCGCGAAGATTCGTCAAACGGCGTCAAAGTTATTGGGAAAACAAAAAACACTTTTTCCTATGGAAATTAGGTCCTAACTATAACTACCTACTGGTATATAATTATATATATTAATTTGTATATATATGATTGTTACATCATCCTTAATAATTTTACACTCCCTTGGCCAATCTGCATGAAACTTGGGGAGTAAAGTTTGGGAGGATGTGTAGAGTGAGCCAAATTTGATGCAGATCGGTCAAATAGTTCAAAGCTATACTGGGGATGGGTTCCAACTTCTTTTTCCATAGACCAATAAAGTGAAATCTCTCGTAAGAGATTTTTCTCTTAGTGTAACTCCAAAACTACAGAGTGAATGATCACTTTTTATGGCCAAGGATGAGGAGCTGAAATACCCACCTTCCCCCTTGCCTTGCCCAAGAGCAAAGGCGAGCATCCCCCCTTTAACCAAGACATAAAAAGAGGGTGTATGAAGAACCCAGTTACTTTCTTTGCCTTGCTTAAGAGTGGAGGGGTGGACTCTCTCTGCCTCGTCTTACCTAATTTTCATATGGGAGCTAAACTGAATAATGCTTATTTTTGTGACCTCTCTTTCATTTCCTCTGGGCTGGAGCTGCAAGAAGCTTACATACTGAAACTTAAGCCCTTATTATGAGTCTGGCTGTCCACAGACTGCCAGACTCACAATGGCAGTCTTCCGACCGCCTTATTATGACTAGGGCGGTCGGGCCACCCTGGAACCATTGTAACCGTCTCAACCGCCAGGGAACTGCCTTTCCCTGGTGATTGCGCAGCAGTCCTGAGGCCACATTATGCTTGGCGCATATTATGAGTTTCCTCTCCACCATGGTTTGCATGGCAGAGAGGAAACAAAGGGCCCCCTGGTACCGCACACCATGTGGATGCACACAGTAAATGCACCCCAGTACCTGCACAAAATTGACTGCAGCAGTCCATGCTGTTCAGGTACTGCCTTTGAAGTTTCCATTGCGGTACCTATTTCATAGGAAAAGCCCTGGGAATGGCAAAGAACTGCCCGCCAGACCAGGAGAAAACTGCCAGGCAGTTCCTGCATCGGCTTGGCAGTCCAGGAGCGGGCCGATCCCACTCCCGAACCACCAAACTCATAATAAGGCCCTAATTTACTAATGCCATTTGACTCTAAAGTTTTATGCTGATTCACCAAAAGGAGCTAAGGGCCAGATGTACGACCATGTCATTTAGCGACTCGCAAATTGCACTCAATTGCGACTCGCTAAATAGGGATTGTACAAGGCCCTATTAGATTTTGCATGCACAAACGGGTCGCAAACCTGTTTGCACATGCAAAATAGGGTCGTACATCGGACCCTTAAGGTATAAACAAGGTGAAAATCATCTTTTCAATGGAAATTTAGACCTAACTGTATATCTATATGTCTTATATATGTATAGCTATATTTATATATTTATCAGTATAAGCATATTTAAAATACATTTAGAACTATATATAGATTTAGAACCTTCAACTTAGCATAACAATTTCGTGCTATTGCTTTCTAAGTCAGACACACTGAAGGGTGCTTAAACAGCAGAGGTGGTGGCGCATGAAGCCTCCACTGCACTAGGTGGAAAAAATACAAGATTGAAGAGAAAATAGGAGCTCTGCCTAATAGCAAAGACAGTGTAAAGGCAGGAGAGGATAGATTACGATCCTAGCAAGTGTCCTCAGTGTTGCAGAGGCAGCACAAACTGGCCACAGTGGTGAGGTCATGAAAACGAAATGTTCCAAGAGGCCACAGGAATTACAGAAAGATTTGTGTAAATATCTTCTACATTCTTTCACTGCAAGGTTTATGGAAACAAAAAACCACAGTCAGAAGGCTAGTTCAACAATTTCTCATTCCTTTACTTTCTTAAAAATTAATTGCTAGAGGATAGATGATGACTGAGCACAAGTGGGAAAGCACGTAGGCTATATTTGCAACTACATAACGAAGCATTTAAAATAACATTTATTATTTAGAGACACATATCTTTTATGCATCAAGGGCAAGTGTTGAGACTGTTACATCATATTCAATATAAATATTATGATTATTAACAATGAAAAAAAATATTCTGTCGGCTAAAATTTCTTTCAAGCACCAGATTCTCATTGACACAAACAGGTGAACAGAGGAGGTCCTTTTCTATGATTGGCAGTGCCATGACTGAGGTGAGTGAATAGTGGCCAAAATAGGTTTACTTAATACTGGCCTTGGTGGACTTGTGGTAGAGCTTTTGTGTAATAATAAATCATTTTTCTTGCCAGACAGGCACGATTGCTTGTATACATGGCTGCTTTTAATATTAAGAGAATGTATGTAAAGGGTTAGAAAAGCGGACTAATCATTTGAATGGTAATGATAATGTTGCGTCCTTGATTGGTGTATTTTCTGTTTTGAAACTCCAAGTTTTCTCATACTGTTTGAACTAAGAGGATTTTCTCTGGTTCACATGTTGTAAACGTGGCAGTAAGGGAAGTTGACCGTTTAGATTTCCGTTAAGGAAGGAAGAAGCCAGCATAGAGGCCCTACCTTCGAAACAGAACTAATGTCATCCATACCCCATCTTTCTCGTCCAAACCTGTACTCCACAAAAGCAGGGGTCCCTCAAGGTTCTATCATCTCGCCATGCTTTTTAACATCTACATGAAGTCATTACCAGTACTGATCAATACATTTCACCTCACGTGCTATAACTATGCAGATGACACGCAAATACTCCTTCAACTGGAATGCCCCAAAGACATTGGAAAATCACCAATTTTCAGCGGTCTCAGAGCCGTGGATCAGTGGATGACCTGGAACCATCTCAAATGGAATGCTTCAAAAACTGAAATACTCAAATGTGGCGATTGGAAACATTACAACCCACTTGCTGCATGGACTGATGAACTGGGATCACTGTCTAGAGTTTCGAAGGAAGTAAGAAACCTCGGAATGACCATGGACTCCAAGCTGTCAATGAATGCCCAAGTGGATAAACTAGCAAGATCAAGCTTTGCTACTATAAAAACGCTGCAACTAATTTTCCCTCATTTGGGATTTCCACACCAGGTCCAAGCTACCATCTCCCTTGTTCTGTCCAAACTCGACCAATAGCCTCTACCACGGATCACCTTTAACGACCATGAAAAGACTACAACGGATTCAGAACTCGGCTGCCAGACTACTCTTGCATATCAAACCGCGAGACCACATCTCCACTGCCTTGAAAGCCCTGCTTTGGTTACCGGTTGCCAGAAGATCCATGTTCAAGCTGCTTTGTATCACCCACAAAGCAATACATGGAATGGGACCATTCTTCATCAGGAATACAATCACCAAAAACATTCAACAAAGGAACCTCCGCTCTAAAGGAGCATCGCCTCAAAATCCCACCATACAAGAAAAAAAACATAGGTGGCACATCCTTCTCTGTTCAAGCAGCCAAACTATGGAACTCTTTACCCCCCAACAGAAGGTCCACCGACAACTACCTTATCTTCAGAAAACTACTCAAGATTTGGCTCTTCCCCACATAAGCACCAGACACAAACAGAAATTTACAGCATATCCCTCTGTATACAAGCATTTGTTTTCACTATAGATATGTACCCATCTTTGTATATTACTTTGTATAAACATGTAAAATAATTATGTTGTTGAGAGAAAAACAATATTAAATAAATAACATGTACATACTTTCATTGTGCATCTATGTACCTTCCATGTAATTGGATCTGTGTGTCTGTTACTTTTCTCCTGAAAAAGCATATACAATGCACTACCCTATTTCTTATCCAGTGCCTCTATCAATATCTTTAATCTACATTTACTTACCTCCTTTATGTATCTATACACTTTCGCTGTAATTATGGATCTATATATTTATCACTCTCTTCAAATTTAGCATTTCCAATGCACTACCCTATTTCTCAGCCTATACTTCGCTCAATATATCTTGTAGCCCAACCTTCTGACTCATCTCAAACTTCTTCTACTACTCCTTCCAATGCACTACCCTATCTCTCATCCTATACATCTATCAATGTATCCTCTACATCCGGTCTCTCATTTATCCCAAACCCCATACCACTACTATGATTGCCAAAATAACCCTCTCTAGACTCTCTCCTACTCTACCCCTCCTTGCATCATCTGACACCTTTTACTATACCGATCCCCTAAAACAAATCTTTCTAAACTCTTCCCTCTGAGTCCCCCCCTCCAAAACTCTTTTCTACTCACCCAAAATCCCCCTACTGCTAAGACCTAAAAAAAATTTTTTTAAATCCTTCACTCTTTTATCCCTCCACTATCCTTTTCAATCAAAATTAACAGGCTAACATGTTCACTTCTCAAATTCCATATTAAACTATACTAATATACTACCCAAATAACTGAAAAACGTATCCACTACTCAAATTACTTCATATTTTTTTCTAAACTCATTTTCAACAGTAATCCTTTATGGGTTCTGGAGGGGCGTGCTACTCGCCAGAAAAGCGCTTCAACACCCATCAGGGGTAACAAGTGCTATATGAATGCAAATCTTTCTTCCCCTTTTATCCCTCCGCTATCCTTCTCACTCCAAGCAACTGACTAATATCCACCAATGAAATTACTTCATATTTCACCATATTAATTCTCCACTAATCCTTTGAAGGCTTCCTGAATAGCGTGCGTCAACAAGCGCTATATAAATACAAACCTTTGTCCTCCTCTATCCTTCTGCTATCATTCCAAATCCAAATAACTGACTAACCTATCCACCACTTAAAATGTACTTGCTGGTTTCACTATACTAATTCCACACTAATCCTCTATGGGTCCCAGAGTAGCGTGCTACTTGCCGAAAAAGCGCTTTGACGCCTCGTCTGTGTAGTAAGCACCATATAAATACAATTACAATACAATACAATAAGGTATGGGCAGAAATTATATACATGGCTTGGCATCACTAAAGCTTAGTAAACAAATAAAGCCATATAAGTAAGATGGCTGACAATATACCAATATTTTGGGTATCAAATAGACTGGGAGGCTGGAAGGATTTGATGAAATATGATTGGGTCTAGCTACGTTCACTCTGATTTGCATATTATCTGCTAAGTTCTTTATGATAATTAAGATCTTTCTGGTTTACATGATTCGCAGACTAATGCTATCAAATAAATACTCAGACAGTTGAAAAATACCAACAATTGTGTATGCACACTGACTTTGGCTCCATCTATTAGCACAGCAGATAAGAGATTCTCAGAAAGGTATGTTCGACTCCTAAAACTCCCTGTCCAACAGAGGTAACTTGCTGGAAAAAAAACGTCCGTACGATTTGTATCCGGAGCCATCTCCCTACGAATTGTACCCGTCCATCCGAGTCGCGTAGTACGATCCGTATTCCGTGAATCCGTCCGAATCGTCGCGATCCGTACGTATTGCAAGGCTGAAATCGTGAACCGTACGACTCGTACACATGCCGTACGACTCGTACACATGCTGTACGACCCGACGAGTACGATCCAGACTGGGGTATGAGGACGCGATTCGTACGGTCCAGGTCAGGTAAGCGCGAGTTGTACGGAAAAGCACACAAACATATACACACCGTACGGTCCGTACCCCCCATGATCGCAGGGGTACGCACCGTAACCATGCGATCATGGGGTGTACGAGCCGTACCCCATGTACAATGGGTGTACGAGCCGTACCCCATTTACAATGGGTGTACGAGCCGTACCCCATGTACGATGGGTGTACGAGCCATACCCCATGTACGATGGGTGTACGAGCCGTACCCCATGTATGATGGGTCTACCCATCGTACATGGGATGTGGCTCGTACACCCATCGTACATGGGGTACGGCTCGTACACCCATCGTACATGAGGTACGGCTCGTACACCCATCGTACACGGGGTACGGCTCATACACCCCATGATCGCAGGGGTATGGTGCGTACCCCTGCGATCATGGGGGGTATGCACCGTACCCGGGGGGGGGCCGTTCCGTACCTGTTTCGGCACAAACTTTGCTTTTAAGGCTGTTTTCAGCTCCCGTAGAAAAAGGGTCGTACGGTGCACACCCGACACGTATCGTACTTGCTGGGTCGTAAAAACCAGCCGCAAACCGTACAGATGTCGCGTACAGCGGGTTCCGAGGGAGAATCGTACGGAGATTAGAGTTGTACGGACCTCTGTACGACTCGTACGGAGTACGGCTCGTGGTACGAATCGCACTTCCTCGTACGTAGGGAGACGATGCAGGGTATGATTTGCATGGGAAAAACACTCCAGTGAGTGCAACAGTAGGGAAAACGTTGGATAGAGTAGGGGTAAAAATTACTATTCCCGCTCCAAAGAGTGCAATGGTAGGGAAAGCTTTGGATAGCGGTGGGGTAAAAATTACTATTCCCACTCCAGAGAGTGCAACAGTAGGGAAAGCGTTGCATAGCGGGAGGGTAAAAATTACTATTCCCACTCCAGTGAGTGCAACAGTAGGGAAAGTAAAGATTTATTATTAAAATAAATTTTTATTAATTATCAATACCAATAAAAAAATTAATTAAAAATAATTACCAATGAATAAAAATGAATTACCAATTAAAAAAATGAATTACCAATGAATAAAAATGTATTACCAATTAATAATTAATTATCAATTAATTATCAATACATATAAATAAAAATAAATATTAACTTCATTACAATTAAATTACTTCCCACCCTATTCCCCTATAAACCCACAATCCACTCCAAATAATAAATAATACAATGAACATAATTATCAATTAATACAAATGAATTACCAATTAATAAAAATGAATTACCAATTAATAAAAATGAATTACCAATTACTAATTAATTATCAATCAATGAATTATCAATACATATAAATAAAAATTCATATTTAATTATTTTATAATTAAATTACTTCTCACCCTATTCCCCTATCAAACCCACAACCTGCTACAGAATGAAATTACGCAAAAATGTAATTACATAACATTCATTACTTAAAAAAAATTAAACATACATTACAAAATTAATAAATTATTTTAACACATATACTACCATACATAACACTAAAAAAACATTGATAGTATGGAAATCGATATTTTAAATTCGATATTATGGAAATCGATATTTCCCACCCCAAATCCGATATCCTGACTGACTATATTTTGGTAATTCGATATTATGTCCTATCTATATTTTGGAGTCGATATTCTGTCCATTCTATATTTTGGATTCTATATTTTGTTCGTTTACCTGGATTTACATATTTCAATTACACAATTAAATGTACCCTATTTATAAATGCATTTCAAATATTTAGTTACAGAGGGATAAAGGGCATGATTTAGAGTTCAGAGGATGAGATATCCAGTTACAAATGAAATGTGACGATATCCCGTCCACCCTATGAAAAGTGTCTTATATCCTATTGCATTTGTAATATTGCAGGTGGGAGATCCGTCACTTTTGCAACAGTGTATGTCATCCACCAAACTCTTAATCAGGCCTTAAGTCATGTGTGCCGAATCACCTAATTTCCATCCAGTGTCAGGTCTTTGATTCAAGTTCAGGTTTCAAATTTCAAAATAAGAAGCTTAGCCTCCAGACCACATCTCTTGCCCTTTGTATCTTCCCCACTGGACCATATATCTTCAGCTGTGTAGAAAATATATGAATACTGCTATTAAACTGCAAGAGTGTGGAAACAAGTTCAATGCAAAGAAACTGCAAATGTCTATGAATGTGCACAATACACACACACACACACACACACACACACACACACACACAGACACTGGTTTGTACTTACCTAACTTACATACAGCTTCTTATCATAAGCTTGAAGATAAGTAGCAATATTAACATGTCTTCTGCGTAGCATTAAATTTAATTCTGCAAGTTTCCAGGTATAATTTTGGTAAGATAGCTTTGTTACTTTCAAGTCACAAGTTCTGATCCTGGAAAATAGTTCAATGGGTTATGAGTCCAGTGAAAAACCCTGCCTGTGACCTGCTTGCCAGATGTTTGAATCATTCCTAAACTAAATAAACCTTTTAATTTTGTAGGACATTGATAAAACATATGCCATTGAATTGGATAGTAATAGTATAAAGAGCCCAAAAACAAATACTCTAGTAGTAGCTGGTGGCAGCTCCTACGATTCCGCTGAACGCTGAGGGGCAGACTGCGAGGCACTGATTGTAATGATTAAGATTACTGTGTAGTCTTCTGCTTTACTGATCGCCTAATTGCTCATTTTTACAATTTTCACTCGCATTTTTAGGTTTAAAGTATTTTATTAAGGTACAAAAAACATGGGGAAGGGAATAGGAGGTCAAGCGAACATACAGTACAAGACGCGAAACGTTGCAGCGATTCAGAAGGAAAGTAGGGAGGCAGGACGCCCCGGAGGGTAACAGGGCATAAGTCATAAGGCAATAAGGCAGTGCGAATGACCCTCCAGTAGACCCCCATTCCCCGAGCAAGGCCGAGCTGGAGTAGCGTCCCGCAACACAGTGAAAAACACACCATCCCTCCAACCCCCCGTCCCCGGAAAAATAGAAGAAAGAAAAGCAAAGGAGAAAAAGGAAAAAAACAATACCCCAACATCCCCGCCCGAAAGTCAGCATTTAGAAGCATGTAACCCCGCCCCCCACCCCCAGCCGCCACCCTCAGCCCCAAACCCCCGATCCCGCCACATTCACTCCGTTGGAGCCGCCGGCGGCGTCAGCCTAAGGAGTCGCAGGTACCGTGGACATGTGAGCTCGCGAAACTCCGTGGACAGCAGTGCTAAAAAGGGGTGCCAGAGCTCTTCAAACTGGTTTACATTCCCAGCTACTGTTAGCGACATCTTCTCCATACCCAGTACCTGCCAGAGCTGGTGTAGCCAGCCAGTAATAGAGGGGGCAGTGGGGGTACGCCAAAGTACAAGGATGTTTTGAACCGCTGAGCCTAGCGCAATCGCAATCTGTCTACCCCTGCGGGACTTCAGTGGGTACATCAGGTCATTGGGGAGGCCTAGCAAGACATACGCAGGGAAGCGCGGGAGCTCGATCTCAAAATGCCTATCCACCTCATCCAAGACCTCCTTCCAATAGGCCGACAGCACCGGGCACTCCCAGAGAATGTGCGTGAGGGTGCCTTCCTGTCCGCAGCCGCGCCAGCAACCTTTATCGCCGATTTTGTGCATCTCGTAGAGCCTCTCCGGGGTGTAATACCAATAGGTGGACACCTTAGTAAAGGTCTCCGTCAGCCCAGTGTGGTACGCAGAGTGCCTCGCCCGATACGCGATCCTGTCCCACTCCTTGTGGCTCAAGGTCCTGCCCAATTCCCTGTGCCAGCGCTCCCTCCCAGGGTTATGGTAATGAAACGGCGGGGGTTGAAGAAACTTATACAAGTCGGTGATAAGCTTGGCATCCGAGGTCCGGGTTACTAGCCACCGCTCATAGGGCGTAATCGAACGGGCAGCGACATCGCGCACTGGGGGTTGAAGAGCCCAGTGGCGGACTTGCATATAACGCAGTCTGTCCCCCTCCGTTAGGCCAAACTCCTGACGGAGCTGCTGGAAGGGGAGCACACCCTACGGCCCGTAGATCTGGAAAAGCCCCCTACAACCCGCGCTCACCCAGTGGGAAAAGGCTCCCGGTTCCAGACCCGGAGTGAAGTCTGGATTGCCAACAATGGGAGTGAACGGTGATGGAAAAGTGGTGAGTTCACGGAGCTCACACACCGCGTCCCACACTCGCAGCGGAACCCGGGTGATAAAGGAGGCGTAGAGATTAGGCGGGCGGTGAGTGCGCCGCAGGAACGGGACTTCCTGGAGGGTACGGCCCGCAACTGCCTGGTCCTGAAAGAGCCAGTGCTTGTCCGATTCCCACCGGCTCCACTCCACCAAGTATCGGAGTTGCGCCGCCTGAAAGTACTTCCGGAGGTCCGGGACACCGAGACCCCCCGCCTCCGGGGCAAGCATGGAGAGGACCCGTTTCATCCGAGGCTTACGGCCTTGCCACACAAAGCGGGAGATGTCAGCCTGCGCCTGCCGTATCCAACCTACAGGGGGTTGTAGAGGTAGAGCGCGAAAAAGATACAGGATCTGAGGCAATATCGTCATCTTCACCGCTGCGATACGGCCCAGCCACGAGAGCAGGCCTTTGTTCCATCGGCCGAGTTCTTCCTTGATCTTTTTGCTCAGGGAGGAATAGTTGGCAGCGACCATTGCAGGTAGGGAGGGTGCAAGCAAAATCCCCAGGTAAGGCACCGCGGAGGAGGACCATTGCAGAGGAAAAAGACGCTGGAGGTCCCGCCTGGTGTCGACAGAGAGCGACACATCCAGGGCAGCCGATTTAGACATATTCATTTTGAAGCCCGCCACGCGGGCAAAGGAGTTCAGTTCCTGGACGCAGGCAGGGAGCGACCGCTTGGGGTCATCCAGGGTCAGCAAGACATCGTCCGCATATAAGCTGACAGTATGGGTGTATTGCCCCATCCTCACCCCAACAGCGTCCGGGTTATCGCGAATCCTCTGGGCAAACGGCTCCATATAGAGGGCAAACAGGAGCGGCGAAAGGGGGCAGCCCTGTCTCGTGCCGCGCTCAATGGCAAAGCAGCTGGAGCTGTGTCCGTTGACACGCACCGATGCTGACGGCCTCCTATAACAATTAAAGACCATAGTGCGGAACTTCTCGCCGATCCCCAGTTTCCCGAGGACCAGCTCGAGGTACGGCCAATGAACCCTATCAAAGGCCTTCTCCGCGTCGACCGACAGCAGCATCCGCTCCCCCGGGACGCGTGAGGCCTTTTCTAGCACGTGCGTCACCCTCTTGGTGTTGTCGACCGTTTGCCTACCGGGTACAAAACCGGCCTGGTCCGCCTCCACCAGACCTGGTAGGTGCAGACCCAACCTGGCCGCCAAGATCCCCGTGTAAAGTTTGAGGTCCACATTTAGAAGCGAGATGGGCCGATACGAGCCGCACAGAGTCCGGTCCTTCCCCGGTTTCGGAATAACCGACACAATCGCCGAGAGGAGGTCCGGTGGGATGGCTCCCGGTTCAGAGAAGGAGTTGAACAAGCGAGCCAGGAGAGGCGCGACAGTGGGACAGAAGGTCTTGTAAAACAAGGCCGTATAGCCATCCGGGCCCGGGGCCTTGCCGTGCTTTAACCGTGCAATAGCGGAGATGACTTCCTCCACATGAATGTTCCTCTCTAGGTGGGCCGCCTGGGCGGGATCCAGGGCTGGGAGGGTCACTGATTCCAAATAGGCCTCAGCCTCTCCCGGTGGGGAGGGCTCTGCAGCGTACAGCGCCTCGTAGAAGGCACGGAAGGAATCCGCCACCTCCGCGTCACCGGAAATCGGGACCCCGTCCGCTCCCACTAGCTCCTTTACTACGTTGCGCTGCTGCGCAGCCCTGAGCCGGTGGGCCAGGAGCTTACCGCATCTGTCTCCGCCGGTGTAAAAGGCATGTTTCAAGCGCAACGCCGCATACTCCGCCCGGTCCAGGTCCAACGCAGAGAGGAGTTTCCGCGCCGCCTTCAGCTGCCTCCAAACTCGAGGAGCCCCCGTCCGGCGGTGAACCTGTTCAAGTTCCCTGACCTGCGCCGTTAGTTCCTCCCTCTTACGCTGCCGCTCCCTGTTCTCCGCCGAGGAGATGGAGATAAACTCCCCTCTGACGACCGCTTTCAGAGCCGCCCACTGCGTTGCTAGGGACGTGTCGGAGTTGTTATTGTGGGTCAGGTACTCCTGAATGACCTCCTCCACTCGCTTCACCACCGATTTCTTATGTAGAAGCGTGTCCCGAAGCCGCCACATCCCTCTAGAGGGGGGGGCCGCCGGCCAAGCAAATATTCCGGAAACCGGCGCATGGTCAGACAGGGACAAGACCCCGATGTCTGCCGCCGTGGCGGCCGAGCGAAACGGTCCGCTCACCAAGAGGTAGTCCAACCGCGAATAAGTGCGGTGTGCGTGAGAGAAATATGAGTAGTCCCTATCGGCGGGGTGCATGGTGCGCCAGAGGTCATGCAGATCCATCTCTGCAATCTGGTCCTGAACCGCTCTAGAAAGCTCCCCCGTCTGCGGAAAGCGCTGGGCAGACCTATCCAAGGTGGAGTCGAAGACCATGTTCAGTTCTCCCCCCAAAATGACGTGGCGATCGGGCGAGGCAGTAACGTCTACCAACACAGATTCCAGGAAGCGATCCTGGTGGTCATTTGGGCTGTACACGGAGCCAACCGTGAAGGAAACACCCCCCAGACGCATGCGATACACTAGAAGCCTCCCTTTCTGCTCGGCATGTTTATACAACACCTCACCCCTGAAGGAGCTGGCTAGAAGAATGGCCACCCCCGCAGTCTTAGTCGCAGCCGAGGAAAAGAGTTGCGTGGGGAACTTGGCAGAGCGCAACCTATGGCAATCTTTAGAGAGTAAATGGGTTTCCTGCAGGAGGCAGATATCCGCCTGCGACCCTTCTAGCAGGGAAAGGATCGCCCTACGCTTCACAGGATTATTCAGACCCTTAACGTTAAGGGTCACTACTTTCAGGGACGGCATCGCTCCCAGGGAAGCAAAACACTATGCGGCAAGCAAGGGATCAGTGGAAGGGGCGCGCGGGGCAGGGGCGCAGGGAAGGCCAGAGTCGGCTTCGCATGTGTTCGGACAATATCGGACGGGACCCCCCCAACACCAAACCAGCTCTTGAACCCCCCCCAAAACCAACCCATGGCAACCAGCCAAACCCAAAAACAAGAAAAAACACCCCATTGTCTCAGTCTAGCCCAAGTGGGCGAGTCTGTAGAAACCAGTCAAGTGGACGTCCAGCCACACACCTCCAACCTCTCCCCCCCCAACCCCCAGCCCCAACCCAGCATCGTAGAAGCTAAGAGTCTCTCCCCCCGGAGTAAAGTTAGGCCGTCTGGGCCACGCCATCAGATTCAGGCAGGTTCCTGGCTGCAGTCCTCAGGGCCTCCGCCATATCCGCCCTGATGGTAGGGGAGTCAGGGCGACTCGCCGTCGCCGACGATTGGCGCCTCCTCGATCTCCGTCGGCCCCGCCGCTCGGGGCGCCTCCATGCGGGTGTCGCCCCTTCTTCCTCTGTAGCTGTGAGTCCCAGCACCCCACAGACATCTTGCAAGGAGCGCAGCTGGTGTAGCACCCCATTCCATCGGAAGATAAGACGGAAGGGGTGACCCCAGGAGTAGGCCGTCTCATGCTCTCGCAGAAAGTCCGTAGCGATGCGGAAAGACCTGCGCTTCTGCAGTGTGATGGCGGACAGGTCTTGATAGAGCGCCACAGGTCGTTCTGGGAAGGACAGCGGCTGCTTCCTGCGGGCCTCTGTCATAATGCGCTCCTTTAGGGGGAAATCCGGCAGGAATGCCAGGATATCAGGTGGGGGTGCCGATGACTGGCGCTGGCGGCCCACCCTGTGTGCTCTGTCGATGCGGATCGGGAAGTCCGCTCCTTCTCCCAAGATGTCGCGGAACAGGTCCTGCAGATAGGCCACCAGGTCCGTACCCTCATCCTCGGACGGAACGCCTCGCACCCGGATGTTATTCCGCCTGGACCTGTTCTCGAGGTCCTCAGAGTGGGCCTGGAGCTCGACACACTGCTCCCGTAGGCGGAGAACATCCTGCTGGAGATGAACTATCTCTTCATCGCGACGCTGGGCCGCCGTTTCCACAGTGTCGACCCGCTCGCCCAGGCCCTCGATTCCTCTACGCACTTCACGGACCTCTCCGGCCACCTCGGTCTTGAGAGTCTGGAATTCCTCCTTGAGGGAGCTGAATAAGTCCTCCATGAAGGACCTCGTGACTGGTGGTTCGCCTCTGGTGGTGTCTGTTGAGGCCCGGGAGGATCCCGGGGACGGCTGCGCCCTGTCTCGCAGTTGCTGGGCCCTGCCAAGCATGTCCGGCAGAGTGCGATCTCCCCGTGCCGCGCCACGTCTCCCAGCCATCTTGGCCTCCGCGGTGGGCGAAGCCTGGAGCTGGCCGCTGCAAATGCACCCAGCCGCTCGTGGGCACCAGATGTGAAGACCTCGCTGAGGACAAGGTTAGTGCGTCACAGGCGACAAAATGGCGGCACGGGCCAGGGCGAGACGACCATCGAGCCAGTCAGGGCAATAATCAAGGTTCAGGGCGGAGGCTTTCAGCCGCGTGCTTCCAGGGCTGACGGCAGATGCATAGGCACCAGGATGAACCGAGGCGCCCGTATGACAAGGGCGCGGGCGAGGGTCACCAGTACCAGCTCCTCAACAAGATGGCGGGAAGGGCGGAACCTAGGAGGGCAGCCCAGGCCAGCAAGTCTATGGGCGACCCTCAAACAGCAATGGGTCGGGAAAGTGCGAAACCAGTGTCCTCCAGTTTCACCGGCTAGTACGCCCGGCTCGGTCACCGCACAAACTCCAACGTCCCTCGCTTCCAGGCTCGGGGTCCGCAAGGCGTCACACACCGACACCCATGGCAGGGGGGTAGATCGCCGACGCAGGTCTGGGGTCTGTCGTCCAGCGAAGACTCTGGCCACTAGGGCGCCGGCCAGGAAGCCTCCGCACTCCACGGAGTCCGTCGAGCCCGTTTCCTCGGGATCCCCAGCTTTCAGCACTCGGCCCAGCCGAGGCGCGCGGACAGCGCCGCAATACGCTCCGCCTCCAGGCCCTTCTCCTCGGGGCGATCCAGGCTCCACTCCTCGAATCGATCGTTGAACAAACTTTTCGGGGACTTCCCCCGGGGCAACAGAAGTCAAAGTGGTATCAAAATGTGCCCCAAGAGCTCCGGCACAGTTCTCTCGCCCGCAGTGCTGCCGCGGGGGGAGAGAAGCGCAGGAATCGGGGCTCGAGCTGAGCTGGGCCGGAGGAGCTACGGGAGGAAGCGTCCGCTCACCCCGCCATCTTGGCCACGCCCCCTCACTCGCATTTTTAAATCAAATTTTTAACAGTTCCAATTGCTGCTGAAACACAATTTTAGATTTCCCTTGCCTACCTGGTGTGAGGTGTGCTCCACCTGCCCCGGTCCATCGCGGCTGCATTGCCGTTTGTGTGGAGGGCAGGGTGCCATCTTGGGTCAGTCCCGGAGCCCGGCAGGACCTGAGGTTGCGGTCTAGCTGGAGGAGGGGCTAGACTATATCTTGCACATGATCAATTGGACGCGCAGCGGGCGCGCCGAAGCCGCGCCAAAGGGAAGCCCGTCTGCGCCCGTCCGTACCTGGATCGCGCCTAGGGCCACATCCCCTGGCCCTCCGAGACCCCTAATTGGAAATAAGGTAATACCATGCACTAGCTCCCAACTTATGGATATCAGGAACACCACCTGCATTTCTTGCTGCCCCCATTTTAAATCCGATTCCCTCTTTAACCTATTATCTACACAGTGTCCCAACTGTTCCTATAAAATGATCCTACCTTTCCGCCAACAAACGGATAACTTACCTCCGGGAGCAAATGATGTCAAATACATTCAATGCTTGCTCATCAACGCTCGTTCACTTGTAAAACATAAATATGAAATCTTTGAAATGATAACCAGTTTGATCTCCTTTTTATAACAGAAACCTGGGCAGACCAAGCATAAGGCCCAGACTTCTGCATCGCCTCCCCCAATGGGTACCAAGTAGTCAGACAGGACAGATCCTCAAATAAAAAAGGCGGTGGTATAGCAATTATATATAGGAAGAATTTTGTAACTAAAATAGAATCTATTGACTTCCCATTTGCAGAAGCTCTAACCTTCTCAATCATGCTTTCTCACTCTCAATCCTTTAAAGGAACCCTTCTCTGTGGTCCACCTAATCCCCGGACTGAATTCCTTGTAGCCCTTAATAGCTTATTAGAACCTATTGCCGCTACTCCTGATTACACTATATTAGGAGATTTTAATTTCCATTTAGAAAACACCTCTGACAAAGACAGTTTAGTTTTAACCTCGGACCTTCTATCAGCAGGTCTTCGACAATTGATCACAGCACCCACTCATCAAGCGGGACACACCCTTGATGGTTTATTTACCAATAATTCCCATATTACCTCTTCAACAATTATACCACTAACCTTGAATATGTTGCCCAACCGGACTTCACCATCTGCCCCCTAGTTCTCGGAAACCCTTAGACTGGAAAGGCAACGTTGTCGAAATCTAGAAAGGCGATGGCGCAAACATTATGATAACAATGATAGAGACGTGTATAAAAGAGCACTGGCCACATATAGAAAGCTCCCAATCACAGAAAAAAGCAACTTCTATCTTACACAAATAGAATCAGCTCAAAATTCCGCCAAACAACTTTATCAGGTAGTAGTGAAACTATCCATTCCACCGGCAAGTGCAACCACAGAACCTTCTCAAAATCTTTGTAATTCCCTGGCTGACTTTTTCAAGGAAAAGCTCAATGACATCTATTCCAATTTCGCGGTCAATGATCATCCTAGTCGCGACACTAGTTCCAGCTCCCCCTCCATCTCTTTTGGCAAATTTAGTCAAATCTCTCCGACACAGACAGCAGAACTAATAGCAACCATTAAATCAGGATCCCCACTCGACCCTTGCCCACCTTCCATCCTCAAGCCGGTTTCTAATCTTATTGGACCCGCCCTCACTAAAATATGCAACTCCATGTTCCTCTCAGGTTCCTATCCATCCATTTGGAAAAAAGCCATCATTAAGCCCTTATTTAAAAAAAACAATCTTAATCCCGCAGAACCTAAAAGCTATAGACCGATTGCATCTCTTCCCTTCCCATCCAAAATATTTGAAAAAATCATGAATACCCAGTTATCCCATTATATTGACCAGAACAATCTCCTGGATGAGACCCAATTTGGATTTAGGAAGGGTCACGGGACAGAAACTGCACTTATAAAGGCATCTGACGAAATTAGAATTATCATCGATCAAGGCGGCGCAGCAGTCCTGATATTATTGGACTTGTCCGCAGCCTTTGACACGGTCGATCACACTATCTTGATCGTCCGTGTATCCTCTATTGATATCCATCATAAGGCGAAATCTCTTCTGACCTCCTTTTTATATGACCGTAAACAGTCAGTCAAACTTGGTGGCTACTACTCCCCGGTCTTTACCCTCCCTTGTGGAGTTTCTCAAGGATCCTCGCTAAGTCCGACATTATTCAACATCTATGTGTCGGATAAGCATGGGCGAATTTTGCGAATCTCGCGTTCGCGGATTTTGCGGATTTGCGAATTCGCAATCCGCGAATTCTCGCGAATTTTTTTTTTTTGTGTTCGCAAGTGTTTCTCCCAGTTCGAGAGGATTTGGTACTAGTTCGCAATTGCGAACTTACTTGTCGGCTCGCAACGGTCGCGACTATGTTGTTTCTACGTCTGGTTCATCATCACAGCCTCCCAGCACCCTATGTTTCACCACTGGCACCCTCTCTTTGACCCATGCCACCCTCTGTTACATCAATGCCACCCTCTGGTTCATCATCACTGTAGAAGATGGGGGGGGAAAAGCAAGCCCACCTGCCCTGCTTGAACTGACATGAATTAATTTGGGGTTAGTTTATTAACAACACCTGCCCTGCCCCAACTGACAATAATGAATTAGGGGCTAATTAATGTGTCACTGAAAGAATTTCAAGTTCCAGCCTGGCACCTGCTTGTCTGCTCCTTTAGCTGTAAATCAGGACCTTTGTGGCATACAGTTAAGGTCAGAGCAGGGTCACACAATAGTTGCAAGCAGGCAACCGACTTCTGGAGGGCCCCCTCAGGAAGCACTACAGAGAATCGTTACAAATCATGAGGTTGACCTTTTGCACCTGCTCATTGCTTTTGCTTTAGCTAAAATCGTTTTTCGCGCTATTCGCGGTGCGCGGCGTCGTGCGAAACCGACCGCGGAAGCCGCCAATTCGTGCGAATGAGCATTTAATTTTTTTGCGGCTTGTTGTTTCGCGAGTTTTTTTGCAGTATTCGCGAGCCGCTTGCAGCGCAACACGCGAATTTACCCCAAGGTCGAGTACGGGCGCGGCCATTTTGTTTGCGTGACGTATTTCCGTTTCCGCCCGCTATGTATAATCTCGCGCAGTAAGCGCATTGCGAGTAGAGGTTCGCACGAGATCGCGCGGGAAATCTAGAGGTTCGCACGAGATCGCGAGGAAAATCTCGCGCGAACTTACTTTCGCGCTCGTGAACGGGCGCCGGCCATCTTGTTTTTCATTCATTTCCTGTGTCTGGGCATGGTGTTTAATCCTCTTGGTATCTTTGCCATCCTTTGCTTGTTTTCAGTTTTTTATTTACGATTTTGCTTCTTATCTATCCCTCTCTTTTCCTAGCTGTATATTTTTGTCTTTTCTGCTATTTTTCTTTACTTTTAAACTACTTTTTTAAATTCTTTTCTTTTCTTCTTCCCTATCCTATTCTTTCTTAATTTTCTACTTCTTCCTACCTTACCTGCCCAGACCATGGTCAAGCCAGGCGCCGTGAAGCTGCCCAGGCACTTGAGGGCCGCAGCGGCGGCGGGGAGTAGTGCTGGACCCAGTGCCAGGACAGCATGCGGGAGATTGAGGGGGGAGCAGGTGACGCGACGGGAGATATTCAGCCCGGAGGAAGTGGGCGCGCTGGTCTACTTCGTCCAGCGCCGCCTGCCCAGGACCATCGCGGGAGGCGGCAGGATCGCGGCCGGCGGCTACAACATGCGGGAGCGCCGGAAGCGGTGGGAGAAGGTGTGCTGGGCCATATCCCACCTCTACGGGGTCCAGCGCACCTACAGCCAGGTCACCCATCGCTGGACGGACCTCCTGGACCGCGAGCGCGACCTGCTGGACCAGCTCGGCTTGGAGATCCCCGGGCTTGGTGAGTAGTAGTAGCCATTTAATCACTCACTACTATGATGTTTTCTCCTGCTCTGTTTTGTTGTATTGCAAATATTAGTTTTTTACATGGAGCAAGCCAATAATGCCGCTGATGACGATTACATTGTAGTTAAATTATATTTCAAAATCTTCTGTGCATTTCAGGTGCACTGCTCTCCTTCTCAGTGGCGTTGCTACTATGCTTATTTGTTTTCTATTTCGTGGTCTCATTGGCCTGGGTAACTATTATGTATGAGTGTACTTTACAGAACTGCGTAATGCTAGACACTAGGGGGCAGATTACATTTACAAGCCCCTTGCGCCACGTTTACGTTGCCTTGCGTGACGCAACAGCGGCGTAAACGTGCCGCATCCCTGCGAGTCATTTACAGCATGACGCATCTAGGGAGATGCGTCACGTTATAAACCCATGGGCCTGCACCACAATGGGTGCGTTCCTAGTACGCAGGGTGGGCGGTCCGGCGGCTGTGCGCCTCGCAAAATTGCCTGCGTGAAATCTACAAGATTTAATGCAGGCACTTCTGCGACGCTGCTACGTCAATTCAATTCCTTATGTCTGCTCGAAGCAGGCGAAAGGACTGACACAGCATCTTAAGTATTGGGTGGCCCTGAGCATTACTGGAGTTGCATTGCGTTGGCGACGTGACTCCAGCGATGCGCCGCTCTTACGTGACGAGATGCGTCACGCAAGTGCCTACCCTTGCGCCAGGGCGCGCCGCATTGTAAATGAGGCGCATCTGCCGTGTCGCAAGGGTAGTTTTGCGTGACGCATTTGATCTGGCGCATCTCTGGAGATGCGCCAGAACGCGTAAGTAAGTATGCCCCTAAGGGGCAGAATTGCAATTACCGTCGCATCCCTGCAAAGTAGCAGGGATGCGCCATTAATTGTGCGGCCCGCTACCACCACCAAACATGGTGCGCCGTATTTGCAATGCGGCGCACCATGGGCCCAAAACGTCACCGAAGCTTTACTGCTGGAGTTGCGTCGCAACGATGGCGCAGCTCCAGCAATGCTCTGGGGTACCCTATCTCCCCAATGCTGGGTCAAGCCGTACGTCTGCTTCAAGCAGGTGCAGGGTTTGTGTGACGCATCATTGTCCTAAAGGTGACTGATTGAAATTTTGTAGATTTCCCTCAGCCACTTTTAGGATGTGTTCCAGCGCAGGAATGCCCTCCCTTGCGCTGGAACGCCCCCTGATGGCGCAGGGCTTTATAACGGGATGCATCTCCCAAATGCGTCACGTTGTTATAATATTATACGCCGCACCATGGCGCCCTTTTTTGTTTAGCTGCTGCGTCACAAAAGTCACGCAAGAACGGCGCAAAAGAGCCGCAAGGGGCTTAAATCTGCCCCTTCCTTTGTACCCCTGACAATAAGAAAAATAGTGGCGGTGGATTGATAGTTTGACTATTTAAATAACTGGTAATGTAGCAGGCAACTGTTAGTGTTGTCACTGATCTGACTGAAATCACAATGGAGTTTGTCTGTCACTTTGCGTCTTGCCTGCGGACTGCTGCCTGCCAGTCCTAGGTGAACGTTTCAGTACTTTGTTTAGTGAGTTACGTGACTTTCGAAGTCACAGGTCCGCAAATAAATGAAAACTAACCCTAATCAATATAATTTCGCGGAAATATTTTGTTATTGTTCTTTTGAAAGGTTTGATTTGGTTGACATTGACAAGCAACAATCATCCATGTTTTCTGTTCTTTCTTTCATGTTGTACGTCAGCTCCCCCCAGGGGCGAGAGGAGGACACAGGAGCAGCAGGCGGCGGATGCTGTTCAACAGGGCCAGGATGGTGGCAGGCGAGGGCTTCTCTGCTGGCCCCAGTAAGTTTTCATTTTAGACTAGTACCTATTTTTCCTAGCGTTCCTCATTTGACTTTTTTCAAAATTGTCTTTGATCTTCTTGTAGACTGTATCTAAATTCTTATCCTGCCTCTACTATGACTCCCTGTGGTATTACTAGATTATTCTTATTAGTCTGTCTGTGTAGCTAACTAAGATTGCACGGTTGGCGAAACTCCCATGATTCTAGTCAGCAATAGCTCTATCAACTTAGTGCAGTCCTCTGGGATTGTCCATAATGTCTTTTGAAGTGTTCTATCTGGACTCATGCTTGCAAAAATTGCAAAACCTTTCGCTCAGTCACTCTAGTCTGGAGGACCAAAAAACACAGATTGTATTTAAATTTAAAAGCTTTATTAAAAGTAAACACATTTATTAAAATGAAGTCATAATAAAACTAAACGTTTAACTGATAATGGAAAAGTGGTTAGTGCTGACGATTAATTGAAGACATTTCTTGTGGTCGAGCCGAGCTCTCACCTGGTTTCAACTTGATCTTGTTGTTAGAAGTCCATCTTCTGTCTGTGTGGAGAAAAATGGTGCGTGTTAAAAAATCAGCCTTCATCAGTTGTGCCAAAAGTGCAGCAAGACAACCTTCCCTGGAAAAAGGGACATTTTTTTTAACTTTAACGTAGACAGTCACAAATTACATTGTTTTCACATGTCTTCATTCCTAGACCAAATACTAGTGACTAGTGAGTGCTTTATTCTAAGATTCTTAAATGTACTTTGTAGGTGGAACATCTGGTGGCGGGGCCAGTGTGGTGGTGGTGCTCGACACGGAGGCGGAGGGCAGTTCATCAGGGGAGGAGGCGGCGGCGGCGGCTGTGAGAGTTGAGACGGTGGTGGCGGCCAGAGGTAAGCTCTTATATATTCCTTACTTATTGAGATTGAAGACTAGCTGGGAAGGCAAGAATATGAGATGCATGGCTGGGTGAATGATGAAGCAATGATGGGTAGAAGGACAACAGCCTGGGTGGGTGACACAGAAACTGTATGTGTCCATATACCTGGATCATGCTACTATCTGACTCTTAGATAGCATATGTGTATCTAGAGCAGGGGTACTCATAGTACGGCCCGCGGGCGGGTGGTGGCCCGGCAAGCCTTCCTTGGCAGTGCGCAGACCTTGCAGACAATCACTGCTCCCCCGGCCCCCACAGAGCAGAGGCTTTTTTGTATTTCACCTGTTAGCGCCCCTGCATCTCCACTCTGACAATCACTGCTCCCCCGGCCCCCACAGAGCAGAATGGAGATGCAAGGCCACAAAGAGGTGAAATAGAACAAAGCCTCTGCTCTGTGGGGCCGGGCAAGCAGTGATTGTCAGGGTGGAGAAGCAGGGGCGCTACAACAAACAAAGCCTCAATAATATGTTAATGGTCTTTTAAAGACCTGTTAAGTACTTTGGTGTTGTTGTCTGTGTGTGCGCGTTGAGGAAGCGGTCTCAACCCGGGCTGAAGGCTGACACAGATAGACACACACACAGTGAGATGACAGAGGTGGAGGGAGAGGGAGGGCAGGAGGGAGAGAGAGATGGAGAGGGAGGGCAGGAGGGAGAGCAGGAGGGAGAGAGATGTATGTAAATGCTGGGTCTGGTGGCTCAGTGGATGAGGGCATCTGCTGCAGGGACCTGTGTGCAACCTCATGGTCACAAGTTATCGTTTTGCTTTAGCCCCGCCCCCTCTGACTCCGCCCCCACCAGTGCGGCCCTCGGCCACAAACTACACTGTAAATTTAGCCCCTGAGAGAAAGTTTGTGAGTACCCATGATCTAGAGAGAGTAGACGGTCAGTGGATGAACTAAGTGTAACTTTGAAGAGCATGTAACACTGCACCCGCACGTCCGTTCCAGTGTAGGAAAGGCAAGGAAAAGAAGTTTTAATTTTGTCCAAATACTACCATCAATAGTAGCAGTAGTTTGTATTGCAAGCACAGCATAGATCCGGTTATTACGGTGGCCACTCCCTACCTCTCTTAATAAGTTTAGTAGTACTCAGTCATTCATGTGTGGATGTATCACTGGTCACTCAATAAAAAGCAAAGCACCTAAAGTCATCCCATATATAAGCAAAAACATCCCATGTGAAGTGATAGATAATCAGATTATTTATCTTCTTCAATTTTCCATTTCTAGTACTCATTTCCACTGTAGGGTGAAAGTTAAATTAATTAAGCAGTAGCCCTTGAGTTGTAACAGAGTATTCTCAGTGCCACCCATAATAGAAAAGTAAGAGCTTCACCACCTGCATGTACTGGACGGGTACAGTAACGCAACGCAAGTCTAGGTCACTCCTCATGGCGTGCGTCTCTTTTTCTCGGGTGCAAGTTTACTGCGCTGGCATTATGCCGGCTTGCAGAAGATAACGTACCAATTTTCCTAAACAAGAGACAAGAAGAAGAATAAGACTGGTGTACTTTCATAGTCGACTCCAATGGAAGTCCATAGTGTTCGTAGAATTTGTTCCTTAAACTCCCACTAATGTTAGAGCAAGGATGAAGAAGTGTGAGGTTAGATAGATACTGGCCTCAATAGTTATGTAATGCGCTTGCAAGTTGCTAGTTGTAGTGCAACACAAATTTCTGCTGAATGATTGAGTTAATCTTAAAGAGCATTGGTTACAGACTATGTCTTTCTTTCTTCATATAGGTTCTCCTTCCAAACGAACAAGGAGGAAGGAGCTGGCTAGAGCGGCCCGGCAACGCAGGATCGATGCCACTGTGGCCGAATATCGGCGGCTGGTGGCCCTGGAGGACGAAGAAAGTGTGCAGTCGACCACAACAACTACGTCGTCTGCATCGGCCTCCGTTCCCCCACGGGCTGCCAGTGCCACCCAGCACAGTGGTCCACCCAGACTGAGCCGGGCTGCCAAAGCCAAACGCCACCGCCGAGTAGCAAGGACAACAGCTTCCTCTCACAGCCGTTGCACCTACAAGGCATTGAAGGCACGCCTGTGCCGCAGTACCCTGATGGTGTCCCGCCTCCAGCAGGAGCTCCACCACTTTTCAAAGGAGTTGGAGGGGCTCCGCGTAGAGCACGCCTTGCTCCGCCAGGAGCATGATGCCCTGGCCCAAAAAGTTGACAGCATCCACCCATAGTGTCCCTTGCCCCTTTTTTAGAGACTTTTGGGGGGTGGGAATTGGGAGTTGGGTTTTTGGGGACTTTTGAAGGACAATCGTTGGGGTTAGGGAGGGTCTTGCGGGAGATTATTTTGTTAGGGATATAAATATACTTTTTCAAACTTTATCTGAGCATACCCGTTTCTTACTGCTTGCCTGGTGGGTGGGGGTTTAACAGTGACTTTGTTTTCCTGAAAGTTTAGTTCCATTTTCTTCCTTTAAGTGTAAATGCCCAAATGTTTTCAACACTAAGTGCCTCTCACAGACTAAGTGAAGTGAATCCAAGAGTCCTAGGACTTTAGTAGTACTACCTTCAGTCTCTCGTCTCTCCTACTAATACTCCATTATACCCCCAAACCACCAAACGCTTATCTTACCTGTAATTTGTGTTTGAAAGTAGGGCTAGACCCAGGGCTGGCTCCTCGGGAAACAGCGAATAAGGTTGGCAATCTTGGTCGGATAAAATTTCCTCATAGCGGTGGTACTAGTGGTGTGACACAGTGGCAGTTGCATGCCTATGAAAAAAAAGAAAATGAAATCTGGTTTGTCCTCCTGAGCAATTCAACGGTACAACTGAGAATATAGCAGGTGACAGAAGTACAGTAGAACAGTGCCACATTGTAGCCTAACAAATGGTAAAGTATAACTACTAATTCGGTTGAAGTTCTTTCACATTAGCAATGGTTCTTTGTCAAGCAGAGTAAGAATATATCCTCGGATTTCTTCACCAGCCTGTTGCTATCACCTTATCCTCCCCAGCAAGTGTGTGGATTTATTGCTGTAATTTAGTCACACATCAATCAAAACCACACAGCCCGGGGGAAGAGGGTTAGGGTTTGAAAAATGGATGGGCACGGGGGTTTTTGGGAAAGGTTTTGGGAGACAAGAAAAAATAGCACAGCATAGACAAACAATTGTGAACATAAACAAATCTTTGGGTACAAACCTATCCATCAATCTTTGAAAGTGCATGCACTACTGCATGCATGTCAGTGAAAAGTAAGTAGTACATTCGACAACTGTGGAAGAAAGAATGCGACAGTACAGGACCTGTGTGGAATTATTGATAACGATATTCAACATAAGGTCTCTGTAGCCAGATACCCGAGAGCCTTGCTGGTCACTATAAATCCATTCACAACAACACTCAATGGGGTTGGTCTGGAAGGTATAGTAGATAGAAAAGGAGAAATTGCTTTTTTTCTAGGTGTCCCCTCACTCACCAGGGTTGCCCCTTGGTGACATGCTTCATCATTGGGGCCATCCCAGTCCTCTACGGCCTGGGGCGTGCTGCGACTTGCGAATTACGTAGGAGCACTTACAAATGACTATGTGTGGTGCAGATGTGATAGTGGAGTGGACTAAGTGATGTGTTAAGGGATCAATTTAGAAGCAGAGAGAGATCCAAGAAATGCAGTCACAGTCAGAGAAAAAGGCAAGGGATACTGTATCTATGTGGTTGTAGTGGTCCTGTTGGAAGTGGTAAGTAAGTTGCCTGCAGAAAAAAAATCCTCTTATTAGCGGCACTCCTCCATTGCAGCCGACGCTTCGTCCATCGATGTTGGTCACCAGAAGACACCCTGTCCACTGCCTGCCTGATGCTGAATTGTGGCTCGCTACTGTGAAGCCTGACTCCATCCTTTTTTCCCCATTGCAGAGACTGAAACCCGGCCTGTAATTATTCAACGAAAAACAGGAAGTGATATAATATTACAACACCACTGATAAATAAATATAAGGTATGTAGGCTGTGGAGTGCAAAAAGTCACAATTTGATTTTCCTAGTAGACAGTACAATATTTTTGAAAGTGCGTACTCTGAGTCACCTTTTGAAGGATAAATAAGTATGGGCAAATTAATGTAGCGGATCTTGCCCCTCAAGCTAGGTGTACTGTAAACTGTGTTTTAGCACAAAATTAGATCTTCCTAGCAGTGCTCCCACCCAGACCCTTACTAAAGCCAGTCGCAAAAATGTAGAAGACCCCCAATCAAATCTCAAAAAACGAGGCCTAGCAAAAAACTGGTGACAAAACTTACTTTGAAAGTAAAAGTAGGCCGAAGTACCCCCTTCCTAATTACCCCTTACCCACCGTGGATTGCATTCAAACCACTTGCAAGCAACCAAGCAAAAGTAGCCATAGCCAGCATCGCTCCAAGACTCGAAATCCCCCCCACTCAAACACATGCAATAGAAATACTGCTAACCCTAACGAACCCTAAGTTAAGAATAGTGGCAAAGGCTTTCTTTAACTATGCCAAATCCCCCCTTTCCCACCATGGATTTTCTTCAAATGACTTGCAACCAAAATTACACATTCTCACGAGTGCTCTAAGACCCCAGAACTCAGTTGCAAAAATCTAGAACACCCCGAAACACATGCAATCCTGCTGCTAGGGCTAACCCTAACGAACCCTAAGTTACAAAAAGTGCCAAAAGGCTTTTCCGCGAGGATTTTGTCCCAACCACTTCTACCCGGTATTAGACCTTCCCAGGAATGCCCCAAGACCCGCCAACCCACCCGCCAAGAAGCATAACACCCCCAAACAGGCCAAAAGCAAAATCTCATACTTGCAATATTTCTCGGCCTTCGGTCCAAACGCGCTGCGTAGCTAGGCCATAAGTCGGGGTTGCCACGACGGATTTCCTGAAAAGCAAATGCAATCAAGATTAGAGTGTCCCAGCAGTGCTCCCAGACCACGAAACTCACCCGCAAACACCAGGAAGCCCCCCTAAGAGCACCTCAAAGGCAAGCAAGTCATCAAAAACACAAATAATTTTCCGCCTGGGATTTGGTCCAAAACACTTTTATCCGGTATTAGAGCTTCCCAGCAATGGCCCCAGAGCCGTCAACCCAGGAGAAAAGGAGTAGAAGACCCCCAAACAGCCAAAGAGCAAAAGTACAAAAACGGGGACTTAGTCAATTTTTCACAAATTTCCCAAATCACTCCGCGCGCGCTCTGCAACTAGGCCCTAACTCCCCTCTGCCACCATGGATTTGCTTCAAACCTCTTGCAAAGTAAAGTATATATAGCCAGCAGTGCGCCCAGACCCCGAAACCAACCCACAAACACCAGGAAGCCCCCCAAACATGCCCCCGAAAACGCTACATTGAGCAAAATGTCAGAAATAGCCCAAAAAAAAATCGGCCTGGATTTTGTCCCAACCACTTCTACCCGGTATTAGACCTTCCCAGGAATGCCCCAAGACCCGCCAACCCACCCGCCAAGAAGCATAACACCCCCAAACAGGCCAAAAGCAAAATCTCATACTTGCAATATTTCTCGGCCTTCGGTCCAAACGCGCTGCGTAGCTAGGCCATAAGTCGGGGTTGCCACGACGGATTTCTTGAAAAGCAAATGCAATCAAGATTAGAGTGTCCCAGCAGTGCTCCCAGACCACGAAACTCACCCACAAACACCAGGAAGCCCCCAAAACAGGCCCCCGAAAACGCTACATTGAGCAAAATGTCAGAAATAGCCCAAAAAAAAATCGGCCTGGATTTTGTCCCAACCACTTCTACCCGGTATTAGACCTTCCCAGGAATGCCCCAAGACCCGCCAACCCACCCGCCAAGAAGCATAACACCCCCAAACAGGCCAAAAGCAAAATCTCATACTTGCAATATTTCTCGGCCTTCGGTCCAAACGCGCTGCGTAGCTAGGCCATATGTCGGGGTTGCCACGACGGATTTCCTGAAAAGCAAATGCAATCAAGATTAGAGTGTCCCAGCAGTGCTCCCAGACCACGAAACTCACCCGCAAACACCAGGAAGCCCCCCTAAGAGCACCTCAAAGGCAAGCAAGTCATCAAAAACACAAATAATTTTCCGCCTGGGATTTGGTCCAAAACACTTTTATCCGGTATTAGAGCTTCCCAGCAATGGCCCCAGAGCCGTCAACCCAGGAGAAAAGGAGTAGAAGACCCCCAAACAGCCAAAGAGCAAAAGTACAAAAACGGGGACTTAGTCAATTTTTCACAAATTTCCCAAATCACTCCGCGCGCGGTCTGCAGCTAGGCCCTAACTCCCCTCTGCCACCATGGATTTGCTGCAAACCTCTTGCAAAGTAAAGTATATATAGCCAGCAGTGCGCCCAGACCCCGAAACCCACCCACAAACACCAGGAGGCCCCCCAAACAGGCCCCCGAAAACGCTACATTGAGCAAAATGTCAGAAATAGCCAAAAAAAATCGGCCTGGATTTTGTCCCAACCACTTCTACCCGGTATTAGACCTTCCCAGGAATGCCCCAAGACCCGCCAACCCACCCGCCAAGAAGCATAACACCCCCAAACAGGCCAAAAGCAAAATCTCATACTTGCAATATTTCTCGGCCTTCGGTCCAAACGCGCTGCGTAGCTAAGCCATAAGTCGGGGTTGCCACGACGGATTTCCTGAAAAGCAAATGCAATCAAGATTAGAGTGTCCCAGCAGTGCTCCCAGACCACGAAACTCACCCACAAACACCAGGAAGACCCCAAAACAGGCCCCCGAAAACGCTACATTGAGCAAAATGTCAGAAATAGCCAAAAAAAAAAAAATCGGCCTGGATTTTGTCCCAACCACTTCTACCCGGTATTAGACCTTCCCAGGAATGCCCCAAGACCCGCCAACCCACCCGCCAAGAAGCATAACACCCCCAAACAGGCCAAAAGCAAAATCTCATACTTGCAATATTTCTCGGCCTTCGGTCCAAACGCGCTGCGTAGCTAGGCCATAAGTCGGGGTTGCCACGACGGATTTCCTGAAAAGCAAATGCAATCAAGATTAGAGTGTCCCAGCAATGCTCCCAGACCACGAAACTCACCCACAAACAGACGGAACCTTCCCTAAGAGCACCTAAAAGGCAAGCAAGTCATCAAAAACACAAAAAAAATTCTTCCTGGGATTCGGTCCAAACCACTTTTATCCGGTATTAGAGCTTCCCAACAATGGTCCCAGAGCCGTCAACTCACCTGCAAAGAGGTACAACAACACCCCCACAAGTGCTGAGTCTTTCTTCATTGGGCGTAAACCAGCCCTCTGGTTTGATGGAAATAGGAGTCTGGAGGAGGAGGATAGAGGAGCTTGTTCTTCTGAAATTGTGAACCTGAGGAATGCAGACTGCGGCAACTTCAAATCAATTAGCAAACCAGTGAAGACAGTTCTGCTGATGGGCTTGATTTTGTGATTATCTGATTAAAGTTTGAAATATATTAACTGTGCACAACAAAGAAAGACAGACAGACAGGAATAAAAGTGAATAGGGACGAAAAAGAAAGTTATTGATTCGTTGTCTCATTTTCAGGGCTCGGTATCACGGTCCAGGAATAAGAATAAGGCTTCGTCATCATACTCTGCGAATTCAGGCAGGGTGAGCTCAGTGTCACCTGACAGAGTAGAAATTCCCTCATCTATGTTGCTGGCCACCTCCTCTTCATCCGGCACGCTTTCTCGTACTCTGAAATCTGGTGGTATGAGGTGCTGATTCATCTTGATCATTGTTAACCTCTCCACATTTTTGGGCGAGAGGCGGCTCCGTTTGGGAGTTACAATGCCACCAGCAGCACTGAAAACCCGTTCAGAAGACACGCTTGCGAGTGGGCAAGACAAGTAGTTTAAAGCCAGGTTGGTGAGCTGTGGCCACAATTCTTTTTTCCCATGCCAATACGCCAATGGGTCAGAATTAACATAGACCTCTGTTGAGTCATTCAGATAGTCCTTCACCATCGACTCAAGGTCCTCTTCCAAGGTTCCTCCACTTTGCTTAGCTCTTGCTGTGCCTCTGACCTTTTGAGAACCAAACCCACGCAGAGCTAGCCAATCCTCTTCAGCCTCCAATGTTTCTGTTGTGCCTCGTGCAGATGATCCGGTTGCCGGTGTCTTTAACGGCTGAGAGGTCACTTGTGCCACAGCCACAGATGCAGAAGTGGATTGTTTTGACTGGGGATGGCCTGCTGATGTACTGCCATTTCCTTCAATTTCCAGCCGTTCTCTTTCAAACCTCTTGGCTGACAAGGCTAGCCAACGTTTGTACTTTGGAACATGTTGATCATCAAAAGGAAAGAATGCTTGGCCTGCCAGCGCCTTTTTGTAGCGTGGATCCAGAATAGTAGCACAAATGTAATGCTCTTCTGAGTGGATCTTTTTAAGACGTTCATCACCTTGTAGGAGCTCTAATAATTGCTCAGCCAGAAGCAAAGAGTCTTGGTTTTTGTCATCTTTTTCAAACACAGAACACACCTCCTTCAGTTGGTCCTCCAGCATGTACAACAATGGGATAGCTTTTCCCAAATTAGAGTCCTCCTTGCTGACTGCACGCGTGAAGAACTCAAAAGGACGAAGCATGCGTGTCAGGCTTTGAACTATGTTCCATCATTGCGGCCCACTCATCCTCAGCTCCTCTGTACCCTCTGTAAGGAAATATTGATCGAGTTCCATATACTGCTCATACAGACGCTCAAGCATGTAGAAGGTTGAGTTCCAACGTGTTACCACCTCCTGGATGAGTGCTTTCACTGGCATTTTACGTTGATATAGCAGGCTCCTCAGCTGCTTCCGGGCCTTAAAAGAATGGCTGAAATGCTTGCACATTTTTCGGCAGGTGTCCAATACACTGTACGCTGCACTGGCTTTATTAGCCAAGAATTTTTGGACAACCAGGTTTATACAGTGCGCCAAACACGGCACTCTGAAATAGTAACCGTCCCTCATGGCCTTAACTATATTGGCGCCATTGTCCGTGGAAACATAACCAACCCGGCGTTTTAGTGGGGACAGCCAGTTAAGGACCTTTGTGTTAAAGACATCCAAAATGTTTTCTGCTGTGTGACGTTTCTCCAAACCAAACATGGCTATTGTTGCATGTTTCCGAGCAGCTTTAAAAACAATGTCCGTGTCAACACCTGCGTTTAGCTTTGCTTTAGCCCCTGAAAAAGAGACCCAGTGTGCAGTGATGCACATGTAATCAGCGCCTGCGCCACTGGTCCACATGTCTGTTGTCAGATGTATAGTGTGAACAGCACTCTTCTGCAAAGCTGCCCCAATCACCTTCAGAACATCTTCATGTAGTGCTGGAACCGCAACTCGGGCAAAATAGAACCGGCTAGGAACCTTCCATTTAGGGCAGAGCGCTGCCACTAATTCTAGAAAACCAACCCCTTCTACAAAAGAAAAAGGGAGAAGGTCCAGAGCTAGCATTTTAGCCAGCTTAGTGTTATACAGACGCGTCAGTGGGTGGTTGCGTTCATATTGCGTTTCTGTAAACAACATCTTTTTAATGTTGCCCTGGACCAAGGATTTACGGGATGATGATGATATCTTCGACCCAGTTACGCTCGCTGATGAACTTTTCCGCATTGATGTCTCACTCTCTCCCACACTCTTAGTGTGCCTCACATGGGGTGTGCTGCTGACAGGGGTACTGGGTGTAAGTGAAGTGTTTGAATCGTCTTCTTCCTCCTCGTCATCATCAGATGAAAAATCAACGCTTTCATTACGTGCAATTCTGGCTTGCATAAACGCCTCTAGGTGCGGAAACCATTGGACAGGGTGCGCTCTCTTAAGATGACCTCTCTGGCCTCCGGTACCATAGTTAGAACCAAGCTTACCACGACCAACTCGAACCTTACAAAGGCTACAAATGGCTAGGTTTTCCATTTTTGGGCAAACACTAAAGAAGTCCCAAACTGGAGACTTGAAATGTCTTTGGGGGCCGGAGGAGGCGGCGATACTGGTGGTGGTGGTCCTGCTGCTAATGCCAGATGAAGTGGAGGATGTGGATTGCCGAACTTCAGTACGTTTTGCACTTTCACCACCACGAATTGAGGTCGAGGTGGGTACCTTCTTGCGAGGAAGAAATATGGAAGCGGTAGGTTTTGGTGTACTACTTAACTCCAAATCTAATGATTCCATTTCCATTGCCTCCTCGTCGACATCATCATCACGCTCAGCAGCTTCTCGGGATAGGGTCAAAATGTCTCTTTGCTGCATGCCCGGTGGGGCTGCAGTGACCATTGTGATGACTGGCTCGTCGTCATCGTGAGAGGCTTCATCACCAGCAGTATCTGTCACTTCTTGTTGAGCCTCATCACACTCCATAGGTA
Source organism: Lissotriton vulgaris (assembly GCF_964263255.1). Taxonomy (NCBI): domain Eukaryota; kingdom Metazoa; phylum Chordata; class Amphibia; order Caudata; family Salamandridae; genus Lissotriton; species Lissotriton vulgaris. Next base: position 1,478,373,370 of record NC_141691.1, read on the forward strand.
TGAGTTTTTCGACGACCTTCCTTTTACGCTTAGGTACCTTTGTCAGATCATGGTGTGCCTCATCCTCAGACCGCAGTGGTGGTTCCCAAGCTGGATCTGTATCATCAGAAGGAGGTGGGCTTGAAGAAGATGTAGACACCCCCCTTGATCTTTTCCTTGCTAGGGATGTGGAAGACAATGAATGATCATCAGGAGGAGTGGCTTCCAATGATACCTCGGCTTCATTGTCGATTTCCTGATGTGCCCTTACTTCGGGAGGAACAACTATTGTGGGCACTTGTGAACCTCCATGCACCTTTGCTTGCGCATCTCCTTTTGCTGCCTCTCCTTCCACATGTACTTGGGCGTGTACTTGCACATGGTGTTGTTGTTGCGGCTGTGGTTGTTCAATACTTGTCAGATGAGTTACAACAACCTGTGTTGATTCAGGGACATTGCTGCTACTTTCTTGCGATGAGCCAACATCACTGGTCGATGGTGATTGGAGAAGTACACTGACTGCCTCTGAAGCACTCAAGGGCTTTGACTTAAGTTGGCGTGGTGGTGGAGGCACTGAACCCAATGGAGCAGGGGTGCTGCTCCCAGCTTGGTCCCCAGCAGATCCTGCTGCTGCAGGCGTACTTTTTTTATTTCTCCCAAAAAACGTGGCGGGTGGCACACCAGCCTCCTTGGTAACTTGCTTCTTCTGCTCCTTACTAGCAACTTTCTTGCTAGAGGAGCTACGGAGACCTTTTTTTGGGGCCATCTTCTTCAGAGCAGGTCAGACAGCAGGCCGCAGTTGCACGAATTGTAGAGTTGTCTGAGGCCAGACGTGACGTCGCGTGACGTTATGCTGCACACACACACCGCTGCAGGACTTCTTCCTGGCACTGGTGGTTCTCTTGAGTCTTGTGCACCTAAAAACAATGGAAGACAGAGGAACATCAGTTCAGTTATACAGCACAAAATAAATCGAAAAACACTGCAAAATCAGCACAATCCCAATCCATCCATGCCCTCCATAATGTTTAAATTCAAGACAACCCACAGAAAGACTAGGCCCATGCAAGACTCACTACCCCTGGGCATAAATAAAGGTTGAAAAGTAGGCAAAATGGTTGCAGGCCTAACAACAAAGCCTGCATTCAAAATGGCCACTTGCCTGCCAGCACATGGCCAGTGCCTGTAGCTGCACTCAAAATGGCCACCAGCCACATGGCCTGTCCCTCCCCATGAACACCCCCAAAAATCGAAAAACACTGCAAAATCAGCACAATCCCATTCCATCCATGGCCTCCATGATGTTTAAGTTCAAGACAGCCCACAGAAAGACTAGGCCCATGCTAGACTCAAATACCCCTGGTGAAAAGGCCACAAGTACAGGCCCAAAAAACGAAAATCACTGAAAAATCAGCACAATCCCATTCCATCCATGGCCTCCATGATGTTTAAATTCAAGACAACCCACAGAAAGACTAGGCCCATGCAAGACTCACTACCCCTGGGCATAAATAAAGGTTGAAAAGTAGGCAAAATGGTTGCAGGCCTAACAACAAAGCCTGCATTCAAAATGGCCACTTGCCTGCCAGCACATGGCCAGTGCCTGTAGCTGCACTCAAAATGGCCACCAGCCACATGGCCTGTCCCTCCCCATGAACACCCCCAAAAATCGAAAAACACTGCAAAATCAGCACAATCCCATTCCATCCATGGCCTCCATGATGTTTAAGTTCAAGACAGCCCACAGAAAGACTAGGCCCATGCTAGACTCAAATACCCCTGGTGAAAAGGCCACAAGTACAGGCCCAAAAAACGAAAATCACTGAAAAATCAGCACAATCCCATTCCATCCATGGCCTCCATGATGTTTAAATTCAAGACAACCCACAGAAAGACTAGGCCCATGCAAGACTCACTACCCCTGGGCATAAATAAAGGTTGAAAAGTAGGCAAAATGGTTGCAGGCCTAACAACAAAGCCTGCATTCAAAATGGCCACTTGCCTGCCAGCACATGGCCAGTGCCTGTAGCTGCACTCAAAATGGCCACCAGCCACATGGCCTGTCCCTCCCCATGAACACCCCCAAAAATCGAAAAACACTGCAAAATCAGCACAATCCCATTCCATCCATGGCCTCCATGATGTTTAAGTTCAAGACAGCCCACAGAAAGACTAGGCCCATGCTAGACTCAAATACCCCTGGTGAAAAGGCCACAAGTACAGGCCCAAAAAACGAAAATCACTGAAAAATCAGCACAATCCCATTCCATCCATGGCCTCCATGATGTTTAAATTCAAGACAACCCACAGAAAGACTAGGCCCATGCAAGACTCACTACCCCTGGGCATAAATAAAGGTTGAAAAGTAGGCAAAATGGTTGCAGGCCTAACAACAAAGCCTGCATTCAAAATGGCCACTTGCCTGCCAGCACATGGCCAGTGCCTGTAGCTGCACTCAAAATGGCCACCAGCCACATGGCCTGTCCCTCCCCATGAACACCCCCAAAAATCGAAAAACACTGCAAAATCAGCACAATCCCATTCCATCCATGGCCTCCATGATGTTTAAGTTCAAGACAGCCCACAGAAAGACTAGGCCCATGCTAGACTCAAATACCCCTGGTGAAAAGGCCACAAGTACCGGCCCAAAAAACGAAAATCACTGAAAAATCAGCACAATCCCATTCCATCCATGGCCTCCATGATGTTTAAATTCAAGACAACCAACAGAAAGACTAGGCCCATGCAAGACTCACTACCCCTGGGCATAAATAAAGGTTGAAAAGTCGGCAAAATGGTTGCAGGCCTAACAACAAAGCCTGCATTCAAAATGGCCACTTGCCTGCCAGCACATGGCCAGTGCCTGTAGCTGCACTCAAAATGGCCACCAGCCACATGGCCTGTCCCTCCCCATGAACACCCCCAAAAATCGAAAAACACTGCAAAATCAGCACAATCCCATTCCATCCATGCCATCCATGATGTTTAAGTTCAAACTAGCCCACAGAAAGACTAGGCACATGCTAGACTCAAATACCCTTGGTGAAAAGGCCACAAGTACAGCCCCAAAAAACGAAAATGACTGAAAAATCTGCACAATCCCAATCCATCCATGCCCTCCATGATGTTTAAATTCAAGACAACCTACAGAAAGACTAGGCCCATGCTAGACTCAAATACCCCTGGTGAAAAGGCCACAAGTACAGCCCCAAAAAACGAAAATCACTGAAAAATCAGCACAATCCCAATCCATCCATGGCCTCCATGATGTTTAAGTTCAAGACAACCCACAGAAAGAGTCAGTCCACCCACCACTGAGTACCCCTGGGCAAAAGGCCCCAAAACAGCCCAAAAATCGAAAATTCGAAAATTTTAGTTGCAGCAACTGTAATGCCCCAAACAAACTTACTTGTAAAATTTCTAATCCAACAGTGATCCAAAGAAAGTCAAAAAGGCCTCAAATCCAAATATCCAGCAGCATCCACAAAAAGTAATCCTTCCAGCTTCAGATCCAAATGAAAAGTGACCAGGAGATGGACAAAGCACTGGGAGGAGCCTGCTGAACAGGAACAGGAAGTTGAAGACTGTGGGGCACTTCCTTCCTCCCACCCCCCTCCCCCCCTCCCCAAAATGGACTCCTCGCTAAAAAAGTGCAGGCAAATGTCAACCTAAGGAGTTATTCAGATAAAAATCATCATTTCTAGAAGGTTTATGCTGCTTGCTGGTGGATTTCTTGTGCAGAATTGCAAATTTTATATTTTCGCTCGCCGCATCTCAAATCTCGCAATTGCGAAGTACCGCGAGACGTGATCTCGCCGTACTCGCGTTGACAAACTCTCGCTGGCAATCCGCGATGACGTTGCGTGCTCGCCAATTCCCGCGGGATCACACAGCAAGATCCAAAATGGCGCAGCACTCGCAAACTATCGAGAAAAACAACCCGGCAAACGATGATAAACGCCGCGCGCCGCAAAAATTGTATCACCAATGCCGCGCGCCGCAAAAAAAATCCGCTGCGTGCGAATTTGCGGATTTTGCGGGAAATTCGCAAATCTCGCGGATTGCGAATTTCCCAAAAATCCGCGAGCGAAACGGATTTTCCGTCCATGCTTAGTGTCGGACTTGGCGAGGGTCATCAAACCACATGGAATAGGGCTAACATCATACGCCGATGACACCCAGTTGGTGTTGACTATACATAATGATGAAGGAGCAGTTGCTGTCAACTTTCAAGAAGGCATGATGGCCATTAGTTCTTGGATGGAATGTAATTGCTTTGAGGAAATAGAAATTTTTAGGTACTCGATGTGTCCCCCACTCACACCCTATCCATGCTCCCATGTTCCATAAATGTCGTATAATTCCTTTCCCATGCCTGCCATAAAGACGCCTATGCATTTGCGTCCAACGTTAACATGTCAGTTATCCAGCCCTCCAAGAAAACCACGTTAATTTGGCTTTTAGGCCTATGGTGCCAACGTCTTTATATAGTGCACTTTTAAAATAACGCGAAGCACACGGTTTCCACGTTTTTCTGGCTCAGTCGAGCCAGGCCCTTAATTGAGGCTCCGAGTTTTTCTGTCTCTAAAAGCTGCAGTTTAGGTATGCATCCCTGACCTCTGCCTTACTTCCTGCCCAGCGAGCGGTGCCCGGCTCGGCCTGGCCTGCCTGCCAAGACAGTATTTTGCCTACAGTTATCTGCTCTAATTTTAGCATTGAGAATGATCATAGCATTTGGTCAAGTTGATTAACTCCAAACCAAGATTGAATCTATAGTCTTAATAACATAGATGATACTAGCCCACAGCCACAAATTTTTTTTTACAATAAGTGCCAAAAAACCAATGAAACCAAAAGGAGGTCCAATTAGGACGATTAGTTTAATATACCATATTAGTGAATGATCAAGAAGATCAGAAAAAAGTGTAGATCATTTATATACAAAGAAGCAATGAGCCTGTCCGGGGTAATGCTTGTAAAAAATACTTCTTTTTTACTCGCTAAATGCTATCTACAATTCCTTGGTCATTTAGCGAGTAAAAAAGAAGTATTTTTTACAAGCATTACCCAGGACAGGCTCATTGCTTCTTGATCATTCACTTGAGCACATACTTTATCTTTCTCTGTGCACGTTCTCTCTTTTTTAGAAAAATGTATTTTGCCTTATAAGTTGTGTAAATATATGTACATAGATATATTGATCTTCATACGCCAATATATGGTATATTAAACTAATCGTCCTAATTGGACCTCCTTTTGGTTTCATTGGTTTTTTGGCACTTATTGTAAAAAAAAATTTGTGGCTGTGGGCTAGTATCATCTATGTTATTAAGACTATAGATTCAATCTTGGTTTGGAGTTAATCAACTTGACCAAATGCTATGATCATTCTCAATGCTAAAATTATGTCGAGGACCAACTGTTGTCTATACTGCTGAATACCCAGGTCCTTGGACTATATTGGGTCAACCCTTGTTCTATAACAGTTACAGTTATGTGTTCAGCCTCCTCGAAAACACATTCCAGTCTAGTGAAATAGGTAAACATATTCCGGGCTGCAGAGCAAAGGGTCCGGCCTTCCTGTCCTCCTTGCAAGTGAATTACAGCACCCGTTACCATGGTAGGCCCATGGCCCCCGCGCATTGCACCACGACACGTATGCACGCACTAGCATTCAGTATTGAACGGCCTCTGCCCGAGAGACCTTTTACTTCAAATAACACATCCTCCAAACATAAGATACCAGATATGCTATAGGTACAGGTCGTTCTGACATCCCAGACACCAGTCTCCTCTACTAGTGCTAAAGTCAAGCCCCCCAGCTCTCCCCAGTTACACGTCAATACCACGTCATGCTCAGTTGCGCACGCACCCATGCTAAAGGTTTCTGCTGACCCTGCAGAAATCTCTCTATGCATCCACCCACCTATGACACTTCTGTGACGTTTCCAGTACACACCTCTGTGTACGCCCCTGTACACGCCCTCTTTTTACGCCCATGTGTTCTTATCTCTCTCTTTTCACTTGTTACGCCTACTGTATTCATTTCAATTATACTGTTTTACTATATATAATGTGTGATGTTAATAAAATGTTGAATGTCCCTTCCTGAACCCTAGTGGTGATGGAACTCGATGTCCCGGTTCTCGAGAATCTTGATTAAAGCCCGTATGGCTCAGATACCACGGACTCTGCCTCTCATTTATTGAGCTATCCTTTATTGTCATTTAATGTATAGAAAAATAGTCCCGGTAATTTTATTTACCACATAATCTGGCGCCCGAATAGGGACCCCTCCCCTTCCCCACTCGCCGGCGATGTAACGCAGGCCCCTGACCCCTTCTACAGCCGTGACGGATTCCTGTGCACACCTGCGGGTTTTCCTGCTATCTCCCTCAGGCCCACGGAGGAGACGGAGACTGCGGTCCGGCATCCAGACGAGGCGGTGAGGAATGCGGAGAATCCCGACCAGAGCCCCAAGCCGAGAGAGCAAGGTCCGAGGTATCCGGAGGCCCACCTGTTCCGAAGCGCATGCAGTCCAGTCCAGTCCAGTTTCCGAGGCCTTCAGTTTTGCTTCCCGGTGAGTACCGTTGTTGGGAACGCATCTAGACGGGTTCGTTAATTTGTGCCCGGTCAAGACGGGTCTGGGTACGCAGACCCGGTCCTGACGTGTTCACTTAGGTGAATACGGTATGACGTGTCTCTTTATGGGACCGGTATGTCTGTACTGTTTTAGCAGTGCATCTAGTGATCCAGTCTTCTAGTATCATTACAGAATTTATGTTTTCTATGTACCAGGTATCAGTTGAAAATGTTTTAATGTGTTTAATGTCGTGGTATGAATGATTGTTTGCTACTCATTACTGTGTTTATTGTGTCCACGTTCAAGTAAGTTCAAATATGCCGCTATTCTCGAAATTACGTCAGATAGGAACTAGGAAAGGGATACTCGAAGAAGCAGTTCCCGTCCCGCCTAGGGACACTCCAGGTCATTTTATGTACCAAAAACATGGCTTAGATGCCATACTGTACTTAGACTTATGGGTTGATTATACTAGGGATCTGGAAGAGAAATATAGATGGCTCTCTCAGGGACATGGGATGCTGAATGCATCATGAGAGTAGAAGAAGCACTATGGAAAAAGAAAGCCAGACAATCCCAGAAAGATGCCATAGAATTGTGGCGTAAAGAAGCGCATAGAAGAACGGAGAAAGAAATTAGGAAAGCAGAGAAAAGTAGAGAAGAATCTGAAAAAGCTAGAGAAAAGGAGCTACTAGAAGAAGGTGAACGAGTTAGAGCAGAACAATCAGACAGACAAAGAAATGCCCTTATTACAGGCATGTATCCTGTTCTCGCCGAGGGCCTACCCAAGGCGACCCCGGAAGTACCCCGTAACTTGCCGCCACCATTGGTCCCGACTAAATTACGTCATAAACAGACCGCAGCGGAAATTTTCCTTTCTTCATACTTAGATGATACTGTCCCAGAATTTGCAAACAGAAATCCTCCTCCAAATGTTCATCCTCCCAACCCTGTTCACATTTCTGTAGATGACACGATTTCCCCCACTGTCTCATCTGCCACTGTTCCGGCCACTGGCCCTAGCAATCCTTTTAATCCGCCTGCAACTCAGGACCGTCCTGCATTACCTACGCCTAGCTTACCGCCTATACCGCCACCAGCGACAGCACAGCCACTAGTAGTCGATGATCGCACTTCAGGAGGAGCAGTAGGAGGCCCCCCTATCACCCCGCCTCAAATAAAACGAACCACACTAAGAGAAGCAGCATTACAACGCACACCAAAAGTAGCTACATACGCAGCCCTTAAACAGTACCTTACTGATTGCAGATATGATCCAGTACCAGGCGTAGACCATATGATATTATATTCAATACGTATACGACGTGTTACAAACTATCTGACTCTTTTACCAGATATGAGAGATCATTTAGACAACATATATCGTTTTATCAGAACGGGGGAGAGACCAGAAAGTATTCACGAGGCCATGGCACACAGGAAGGTGGAGACTCAGGGTATGATCTTACAGTTTTTGATAAATTGTTTGATAAGAGAACGTGATCAGCCAGGCGTGGACCAGGAAGAGATGAAAGTCCTGATAAAATGGAGTGACAACATAGCTGATGGAAAGCATAGTAAACAAGGTTGTATAGAGTCCATGTATAGGAAGATTCGTAAAGAAATCCTAGACATACACGCGAGAGAAAAAAAGGCAAGAGAAGCCGAGAAAGCGGATGGTGAAGTCTCAGAAGACGAAGATATAGAAACTGCGAGTGCAGGTAGAATAGCGTATGTAGGTAGGGCAAGACCTTTTGACAGACCCATACGTCTAGAAAACCAGAAACGTTTTCTTTCTCCCATACCAGAACAATGTTCTCTTAAACATTTATTCCAAGCCACCGATAAGGTACTGAAACAACGAATAGGTTACAGTGAACTTAGTACCATGCATGAACAGGAATTAGCCCGGTCAGCAGTCCAATGGGCTGGCAATACTAGCGTATATAAAGATGATTCAGTAGGACAAACGTTTTTGAGCCTTTGCCCAGACGAACAACGACTAGCTGGTATGTACATGATTCAACATCTCATCACACTATATGAAAGTCAGCATTCTGATCCAGATTCCCTTATATAATATATTGGAAGAATTACTACTAAAGAGATGGAGAGGCCTAGGTACCGATTTAATTAATATCATTCTAGAACAACGACACAAATACAGAACTTTCCTGACTCCACATTTCGTTCCTGTCCCACCTCCAGTAAGGAAAGCATTTTATATAGACAGACAGAATCCCTTACGAGAAGTTCATCCCGTCCGGACGGAAGGGGGTGAGCTTCAACGTGTATTCGTATACACACCCTTGACCAAAATGGAATTATTGGAAATGAAAAAATTAGTGCCCTGTCATGATGAAGATCCAGCAGGGTTCCACCGCGAATTAAAAGACATGCTCCTCATGGGGGAGTATACGTATCCCGATATCCTTAAAATGTTAAAGGTTCTGTTGCCAGCCGGCATTTACGAAAAACTTAAGGAAAAAGAATGTGAGGTGGGAGAGAAAAAGATTGATTGGACAGTATTAGAAAACGAAGAAAATACACGAGTCCCTGGTACTGGTCTTGGGGAAAAAGCCAAAGCATTACCCGAGTTGTTAATACAAGTTTTACCAAGATTACTAACCACGAAAAAGGAAGACTGGGATGCTATCTCAGCCTGCAAACAGAAACAAGACGAAGACACTAGTGATTTTTATTCCAGATTCGAGAAATGTTTCATTATTAATAGCGGCCTGAAAACGAGTAGCGAATCGTATCCACATCTTTTTGTGACCAAATTAGTAGAGAATTCCTTACCACAGGTTAAAAACAGAGTACTGAAGGTCGAGAGTACATGGCAAGCTAATACCCCCTCCCAGATGTTACAAATGTTACAGTACCACCAGAATCGAATCAGAGAGGAACACGAACATGAAAAGAGACGTATTAAAGACACGAAAATGAAAGTACTAGTTGCCCAGTCCGTCCCAGCTGATGGTCAGAAGAGGGGTACGACACAGACTAGTCATCCTGCAGCTCCTGTTAAAGGGAATTGCAACTACTGTAAACAGCCAGGTCACTACATAAACGAATGTGCAGTTCTAAGACACAACATAGCCACAGGCAAAACGAAAGAAAGACCGCGTCCACCTAGACAAGAACATGTTCCACAGAATATTACGCAGAACACGCAACCTCCACAGAACACGCAACAGACAGTAACTGTACCCCAACCCCAACCAATAGCTGCCACCCAACATGTTACACAGCAAATGTACCAGTATGCACAGTCAGATTACCCCGATTATCAGCAGTATTCATGAAACAGCCTAGAGAGGGAGGTTGGCTTGCCCCTTATTGAGGTTCCTGTAGATCAAGAGGGTCCCTATGTACATAGTCAGGTATTAGGGAAAGACAGAAAATTTTTGATTGACACAGGGGCGAGCAGAACTACCATCAGTCATGACGAGGTTCCAGGGGCACCCCTCTCAGGCTCACAGAATGTTTCCCTGGGATTTTCAGGAAAGCCTATTATTAACGAAGTATCAAAGCCAGTTTCCCTAGAAGTTGGTCCATTGTCCCGTACTACAGACTTGTTACTTACGAAATCATGTCCAGAAAACTTGCTTGGTATTAAGACATTGAAAGCACTAGGAGCAGTGATTTGTTGTTCTCCGGAGGGAGTGAGATTGTTTTTACGTGATTTTAAAGGACATTATGTGTTAAGAGATTTTGATCCACGATTACAGAATGTACCACAGCACTTATGGGCGCAAGGTCCAACTGATGTAGGTTGTATGCATATTACACCTTATCGTGTTACTATCAAACAAGGAGTTGTACTACCCCGAATCCGACAATACAAGTTACCACCCGAGGCGGTAGCAGCCTTATTGAAAATTATTGACAAGCTCATTGCTCAAGGAGTAGTTGTAGAAACTGATTCCAATGCATGTAATTCTCCGATCATCCCGATTCTTAAACGAACTGACCCAAATGCACCACCGGTCTACAGACTGGTGATCGACCTTCGAGAATTAAATAAATGCATAATACCCCAGTACCCAGTGGTTCCGGACATTTCTTCTCTATTGACTGCCATTGATTCCGAAGCAGCGTTCTTTACTATCGATCTCAAGAACGCCTTCTTTAGTGTCCCCATTCATCCGGAAAGCCAGTATCTCTTCGGATTCTGCTTAAATGGCAGAAGCTTCAAATTTGCACGTGCTCCTCAAGGATTCACAGAGAGCCCTAGTATTTACAGCCAAGCACTGAAATGACAACTAGACTGTATTCACATGCCTACTGACACTGCCCTGCTCCAGTATGTGGATGATCTATTGATCACAGCACGGACAGAACGAGATTGCGAACGTGCATCACTGACTGTCTTGTATTTTCTGGCCGAAAAGGGGCATAAAGTGTCCCCTTCGAAGCTACAATTCTGTGCCCAGCAAGTGGTATACCTTGGACACTTGCTGTCCAAGAGGGGTAGACAGTTGACACCTGACCGCATCCAGTTAATTGCACATATTCCGCAGCCCAAGACACAAAAGGAAGTACGGGCCTTCATTGGCCTCACTTCTTACTGCAGACAATGGATTCCTCAGTATGCATATCTAGCAAAGCCACTCATACAGTTGACAACACAGGAAGCAGCGACTTCGACTGTCCTCCCTTGGACTCAGGAACATACACAAGCTTTTGATGAACTGAAGAAAGCCCTATGTCAAGCACCTGTTTTAGCGACACCATGTTACAGCAAACCGTTTACACTTTTTATCACAGAACGTGATGGCACAGCATTATCTGTTCTCACACAAGATCAAGCAGGAAAACACAAGCCTTGTGCTTATTTTTCTAGTACATTAGATCCAGTAGCCCAGGCTCTGCCTGCGTGCCTTAAATCAGTTGCAGCAACAGCTCTAGCTATCAGACAAAGTGATTCCATAGTATTAGGACATCCATTGACAGTACAGGTTCCACACTCCGTGGAAGTTCTCCTAAACCGAACCCAGACTCAACACTTGACCATAGCACGACTGACAGGATATGAACTGACACTGTTCCAACCTCACATAGAAATCAGACGTTGCAACATACTAAACCCTGCTACACTGTTACCCTCAATCACAGCAGATCCCATACCACATGACTGTGTGGACGCCATTAATACCGTAACGAAGCCAAGACAAGACTTGACCGACATTGCATTACCTGACCCAGACCTGACACTTTACGTGGATGGTTCATGTATGAGAACAAGTACAGGAGAGTTGGTAGCCGCATATGCAGTGACTACTGAAACTGAAGTCGTAGAAACACATCGCATTGATACACTGTCTGCTCAAGCAGCAGAGCTCATCGCTCTGACCCAAGCCTGCATACTAGCTAAGAACAAGAAAGTAAACATATACACAGATTCACAGTACGCATTCGGAGTCGTTCACGACTTCGGCGTTCTCTGGCAGGAAAGAGGTTTTCTGACCTCTCACGGTGCCAAGATACAACATGGTCCCCTCATTCAAGCTCTGCTAGAAGCAATACACTTGCCTACAGCCCTAGCCATCATGAAGTGTAAAGCACATACTAAAGTCACCGACACCATTTCCCAGGGTAACGACCTGGCAGATCGAACAGCCAAGCTTACAGCTCAGACTCATACAGATGTATCGACTGACACGACAAAGACTGAAGTAACTCCATTAACACATTGTATGACAGTCAGGGATCCCACACAAGACGTACTCGACATACAGTCACATGCTACTCCAGACGAAATAAAGAAATGGACTGAACAAGGAGGGGTCCAGACAGATCAGGGATGGATGACGAAGGGAAAAGCCACATGGTTTCTCCCTGACTCAATGGTTCAAGTTATCATTAATACAGCGCATAGTCCAGCACACTTAGGAGAGAAAGCCATGTTAGATAGTGTCCAGAATATATGGTTCAACAAGCATTTACGTGCAGCAGCAAAACAGAAAGTGCGTACCTGCATGATCTGTTGTCAGTTCAATCCAGGCAAAGGCATTCCCGTGGAACAAGGTGGATTTCATCCTCCTGACCATCCTTTTGAAGTCCTCCAGATGGATTATATCCAGATGGACAGATGCCGAGGATTCAAGTATGTCCTGGTGGTTGTATGTGCCCTTTCCAGATGGACAGAAGCGTACCCAGTCCCAGATTACACTGCTGTAACTACAGCCAAACAGTTGGTCCGTGAATTTTTCCCGCGATATGGTTTGCCCCGTGTCGTGTACTCAGATAATGGACAGCCATTCTCGTCCGAACTCATGAAACAGGTATCACTCCTGTTAGGATACCAGTGGAAATTCCACTGAGTACGACACCCTGAAGCAGCTGGTCTTGTCGAAAGACATAACCAGACTCTAAAAACACGGTTAGCGAAGGTCTGTGCAGAAAAAGGAGTAGATTGGATGGTAGCCCTGCCGGTTGCCCTCTTTTACATGCGTATGGTAGCCCATTCCAGAACCGGACTGTCTCCTTATGAGATCGTATTCGGTCGTCCCCCCCAATATGTGGGGTACGCCTATGCCTCGTAAAATCACCGATGTCGACAGTAATATGCTGACAGATTACCTAGCTTCCTTGATGTCTGCACTACTATCTTGTCGTTCACAGGTCGCGGCTGCCTTCCCGGACAATACCCAGGTGAAACCGCATGAAATCGTTCCAGGAGACCTGGTATTGGTCCGCAACTTTGACCGCTCAAGCCCTTTGGAGCCCAGGTGGAAGGAAACGAAGCTGGTGTTACTGACCACAAGGACCGCTGTGAAGATTGAAGGCAGAAAAGGATGGCTACATTCCAGCCACATTAAGAGATTTCATGGACTGTGTCCAAAGACTTTTCCCAAGGACTGCCCCGTTTCAGAAACAGACTCTAAACTCCCCCTGTTAGAGAAAACTCCGCAGCAGGAGTATAAAACCAAGTTGAGGTCTAGTAAGTCAGACAGCGTTTAATTGTTTAAGTCCCCCTCGGGTGAAGCGGTTAGACAGGTTTCTGACATGTATAAGATAGACCCAAATAGTCAGAGAGATAGGCGAATCGAAAAGAGAGAAAAATATTGTAAAAACCTACACAGCAGATGCGTCATTACTTTAATTTTTATGTTTTTTCTGAGTCTTACGATCATATGCATAAGTTTAATGCTACATGTTTTCTTTCCTCCTCTTGGTTCCCATGTACACACTTCCTCTAACGACACTGTAGAGCACACTTTCAGTGACCTGCCCCCTCACGAGCTGTCCTATCGATTAGCAATGTGCAACAATACTTTTATCCGAATGTTATACCATTCTCACCAGGCCAGCAATGCCACGAATTGCTGGGTATGTGGCCGACTCCCTCCCTATCAGAAATACAAGGGAGCTGTGCCCCTCTTTTCTTATCCGTTTACACATAATGGTTCGTGTGGAGCATGGTTTACTTTAATATCCTCATTAGACAGTGAGTCCAAAGTTTCCCAAGGCAATTGGATATGGGGGAACTTGAATACAGTTATGAATAAAGTATGTTTCCCAGACAAGGAAGGTTTTCCCCAAAGGACAGGAACCGATCTAGAAAATGAAGTGCATGGATTAGGTAATTTTACCCTTAACCTCATGATTCTGAACGTTCAGTCCGAGATTAATTCGGACTTGCCATCTATTACAGTTTTACCAGTGAAAGGTGAATTATGTGTTAGAAAGAATGGTTCAGTACACCTAGGACACAGTGATTGTAATACTGTGGTCGAATTCAGCGATAAAGGAAAGTCTACTTTCAAAGCTTCCTGCCATTCTTATTTTATTTGTGGTCAGACAGCTTATGTACGCCTGCCATTAGATTGGGATGGAACGTGTTATATCGCGTTCCTATTGCCACCTGTTTTTCTAGCCCCACCTGATGATCATCGAAATTCATATCTTGTGCATGTAAGGCATAAGCGAGACCTTCCTCCTGTTATCGATTATTCTGAGTCAGCATGGGACCAGTATAAGGATTATATTAAAGGATACTTCTGGTTCATAGGTCCCGTCCAAAATAGTAAGATAATACGAAGATTGACCAGAACTTTGGAAGCAGTAGTGAACGAAACTACTTTTGCTTTGGGTAACCTGACCGAAGAGCAGTCTGCTATGAGACTTGTCGTTCTTCAAAATCGCCTTGTTCTTGACGTCATCCTGGCCGATAGGGACGGGGCTTGTAGAGTGATCGGATCCAGTTGTTGTATTTTCATTCCTAATAACGTGCCATCAGTGTATAAAGCAATAACAAGACTTCATAACATAGCTCACCAGATGCACCAGAATCCTGATTCCTGGACTTGGTCCGGCTGGCTCTGGAGTGTGATATCAGCCTGGGGATGGAAAGTACTGTCGTTCCTAGGACTAGTATTCCTTATAGTATTCAGTTGTTGTCTCTGTCTACAATGTGGGCCAGCGATTTGCGGCTTGTGCGCCACAGCTTGTATTCCCCGTCCAAGTTCACGTTCCCGTTCTTGAATGAAGAAAGATGAGCAAATTATGTTATACGAACAGATAGATGGTCTCATGAAAATAGATATATCCTAAAGGGTGTAGTAGGGGCCAATGAGGGAATGAGGAAATAGAAATTTTTAGGTACTCGATGTGTACCCCACTCACACCCTATCCATGCTCCCATGTTCCATAAATGTCGTATAATTCCTTTCCCATGCCTGCCATAAAGACGCCTATGCATTTGCGTCCAACGTTAACATGTCAGTTATCCAGCCCTCCAAGAAAACCACGTTAATTTGGCTTTTAGGCCTATGGTGCCAACGTCTTTATATAGTGCACTTTTAAAATAACGCGAAGCACACGTTTTCCACGTTTTTCTGGCTCAGTCGAGCCAGGCCCTTAATTGAGGCTCCGAGTTTTTCTGTCTCTAAAAGCTGCAGTTTAGGTATGCATCCCTGACCTCTGTCTTACTTCCTGCCCAGCGAGCGGTGCCCGGCTCGGCCTGGCCTGCCTGCCAAGACAGTATTTTGCCTACAGTTATCTGCTCTACCTCCTCGAAAACACATTCCAGTCCAGTGAAATAGGTAAACATATTCCCGGCTGCAGAGCAAAGGGTCCGGCCTTCCTGTCCTCCTTGCAAGTGAATTACAGCACCCGTTACCATGGTAGGCCCATGGCCCCCGCGCATTGCACCAAGACACGTATGCACGCACTAGCATTCAGTATTGAACGGCCTCTGCCCGAGAGACCTTTTACTTCAAATAACACATCCTCCAAACATAAGATACCAGATATGCTATAGGTACAGGTCGTTCTGACATCCCAGACACCAGTCTCCTCTACTAGTGCTAAAGTCAAGCCCCCCAGCTCTCCCCAGTTACACGTCAATACCACGTCATGCTCAGTTGCGCACGCACCCATGCTAAAGGTTTCTGCTGACCCTGCAGAAATCTCTCTATGCATCCACCCACCTATGACACTTCTGTGACGTTTCCAGTACACACCTCCGTGTACGCCCCTGTACACGCCCTCTTTTTACGCCCATGTGTTCTTATCTCTCTCTTTTCACTTGTTATGCCTACTGTATTCATTTCAATTATACTGTTTTACTATATATAATGTGTGATGTTAATAAAATGTTGAATGTTCCTTCCTGAACCCTAGTGGTGATGGAACTCGATGTCCCGGTTCTCGAGAATCTTGATTAAAGCCCGTATGACTCAGATACCACGGACTCTGCCTCTCATTTATTGAGCTATCCTTTATTGTCATTTAATGTATAGAAAAATAGTCCCGGTAATTTTATTTACCACAGCTTAAAACTTAACTCCGACAAAACGGAGGTCGTGATTTTTGGCAGCCTCACCCCTTCTTGGTCCCCAACATGGTGGCCTTCTGATTTGGGTTCCCCTCCACTACCTGTGACCAAGGCTAGGAACTTAGGGGTAATATTTGATGACAAGCTATCTTTTGTCAGCCATGCAAATGCTGTTGTCACCTCCTCTTTTTACACCCTTAGAATGGTTAGAAAACTCCTGCCTTTCCTTCCTCCTAGTGCTGGCAAGACCCTCATGTGTACCTTTTGTGGAGTGGTGTTGCTCACTGGTTAGAGGTGGCAGGCCCGTAAGCAAAGAACGGCCCGGGACCAGGGTTCAATTCCCGACGCGGCAGGGTTGTGGACCAGGGTCAAACGGACTCGATAATTCTCGCCTCGGTGCCTACTCTAACCAGGGAAAACACTCGGCAACTCTGGGCATTAAGCTTGCCTCATCTCTACAACGGCCCCCCACAGACACCGGGGATGCCTGGTTTCACCTTGGAGATACACAGAAAGGGACCATCTCACAGGGAAAACCAGGACGCGTTCCCCAGCGGTCTTTCAGCGCCAGGATACTCCTTGGAGTCACAGTGCGCTTTACAAGTACACCCACACATTTACCTTGGTATTATCTAAGGTTGAATACTGCAATGGGCTTCTATTAAATGCCCAAGAGAAAGTCCTGAATAAAATGCAGCTAATCCAGAACGCGGCAGCAAGAATTTTGACCCGCACCCCAAAGTTTACCTCAATATCTTTATTTAATTTTATTTTATTTTTATTTTCAAAGGTTTTATATAGTGCTGCTAAACCAAGAGTATCAGAGCGCTTTACATGGAGGTGAAAATCAACTAAAGTTTGTGCGGGGAAACAGAAAAAAAAAAAGTAAATAAACGTAATGAAAGCAAATATACATAATAAAGCAAAAATACATAATAAAAGTGTAATCTGCAGAGCTTGCATTAGTTACCCCAATATTTGTTGAGAAGAAGTACTTTGAGTTCTTTTTTGAAGTGAGAGTAAGAGGGGTTGCAGTGAATATCTTTGGGGAGAGAGTTCCAAATTGTAGGAGCGTTGCCAGAGAATGCACGGGATTGGGTCTTTTGACATTTGAGTCTAGGAGGGATAAGGACAAGGGAGTTAGTGCTTCTCAGGGACCTGGAGCATCCTGCTTTGTGTAGTTTGGTTGAAAGATAAGAAGGTGTGTTTTGGTAGAGAGCTTTGTGTGTGATGCAAGCGATCTTATAGGTGGATCTTCCTTTTATTGGGAGCCAATTGAGGATCTTGAGGGCGGGGGAGGTGTGCTCAAATTTTTTACAGTCGGAGATGAGTCTCGCAGCTAGATTGAGGACAGATTTGATCGGAGCAAGATGGATTTTAGGTGTGCCGGCCAGAGTTGCGTTACCATAGTCGATCCTAGAAAGGACAAGCGATTAGACAACAAGCTTGAAGTTGGCTGCTGGAATAAATGGTTTAATTTTCTTGAGGTGTAGAAGGGGGAAAAGGGCGCTTTTTGCTGCATTTTTAATGTGGGCTATGAGATTGAGGTTCTGGTCAATACTGATGCCTAGGGATTTAACAGACTTAGAGGCGGAGAGTGAACAGTTAAGAGCTTTGATGTCATTGATCCAGAGTTGGATGGGAAGGGAATTGTTTTTGGGGGAGAACAGTGTGATTTCAGTTTTTTTCGGGTTAAGTTTGAGATGGTTCAGATGGAACCAGGTTTGAACTTCAGTCAAGGTGTCATTGAGGTGAAGTATGTCTTTGTGGGATTTGATCTTGTAGTATAGTTGGGTGTCATCGGCATAGAGGTGGTAACTGATATTAGCTTGTTTGAGGATGAGAGTGAGTGGTTCCATGAACAGATTGAATAGGGTTGGGGAGAGGATGGATCCTTGAGGGACGCCGAGTGAGACGGGTTGTGATTTAGAGAGGAAGTGGTTGAGCTTGATTTGTTGTGATCTGTTATGAAGGAATGAGGAGAACCAATTTAAAACATTACCTTCAAGGCCAAATCGAGCTTTAAGAATGTTGAGAAGGGTGGGGTGGTGTACAGTATCAAAAGCAGAAGAGAGGTCAAGGAGGATTAGTATTGAGGATTCCCCCCTGTCTAGTGAGCGATGGATGTCGTCGGTAATGTTTAGCATAGCAGTTTCGGTACTACATCCCTTTCTGAAGCCAGATTGGAAAACATCAAGTAGATTGTAGATGATGATGTGTTTATTTAATTGTAGTAGGACACATTTCTCTAGGGCTTTAGAGAGGAATGGGAGGTTAGAGATAGGGCGAGGTTGCTGAGGTCATTAGGGTCAGTCGTGGGATTTTTTAGAATTGGTGTGATTTGACCAAGTTGAAGAGAGGCGGGGACACAGCCAGTGGAAAGAGAGGAGTTGATGATTTTGGTCTATATAGGTGCGATGATAGAGTTAAGTTCTTGAACCAGGTGGGCGGGGAGAGGATCTTTGGAGTGGGAGGAAGGTTTGAGTTTGGTAATGATATTAGTGATCGTAGATTCGGATACTGGACTAAAGTCACTCCACAAGGCATTGTTTTTAGTCGGGGTGTTTAGTTCCAGAACGGGTCTGGTTGGAAGAGAGCCGGGGGGGCTTGAGAGGGATTGAGAGGTGTTGAGATAGTGAACAAAGGTGAGTTAGAGGAGGTGGAGAGGGTGTGTTGTATGGGGGGAGGTTGGAGTGAGAGCGGGAGGGAGGAGAAGGATAGTTCGATCAAGTTTATTTTGTTAGTAAAGAAGCTTGCAATTTCTCCACATCTGTCGGTAGAGGCAAAAATTTTGGGAGGGCCAGTGGAAGTTTGTTTTTTAACAATGTTAAAGAGTTCTCTAGGGCGGTTTCTCGCCTGATCAAGCTGGGTCCGGAGAAAGGAGGCTTTTTCATTTAAGATATGTTTTTTGTATTGGGCTCTAGCAGCTCTGAGTAGAGCCAGAAGCCGCACTAAATTCAAGGCTCTGTGCATCGCTTATAAAGCTATGAACAATATAGGGCCGGAGTTTTAAAAAAAAGCTTTGTTCTTATACACTCCCAAAAGATCCCTACGTTCATCCACGGCCCACCTGCTCCCAATCCCGCGTACAAAAAAAGTGGCCTGGGGAGACAGACGATTCATAGTGGCTGTATCCAGATTGTGGAATACCCTTCCCCCTTCACATTAAAAACAGTCCATCCTTAATGTTATTCCGAAAACAAATAAAAACATGGTTCTTCAATCAGTAACACCATCTAGCGTCTCATCAGCCACATTCAGCGCCGAGACACCCCAGGGTATTTGCGCGCTATATAAATCGTATAAATAAATAAATAAAATACTCTTAGGGGCACATTATGATGGCGGGCGGATTGCCCCCGCCAGCCTGGCGGGGGCAATCCGCCTGCCATCCGCACCTAAATTCCCCCCCACCATATTAGGATGGCGGGGCTGACCGTGGCGGACGGAAAGACCGTCCGCCGCTTTTCTGCCCCGGTCTCCTTGTGGCCGGGGAGGAAAAGGTTTAATATGGTGGCAGTGTCTCTCAGACACCACCAGCCATATTAGCATGGCCCAAAACAGATGCCTTTCCTTGGCGGCAGGTATCCAGTCTTCACTTTGGGGGCCCCCTGCGGGCCCCTGGAGTGAAGGACAGGTGGGGGGTGCATAGGGGGGGCACCAAAATTGGTGATTATCAAAAGACGTTAAGAATAAAATAGGGCCTCCACCTGGAATCAAAAGGTGAAGGGAAGCAACGGATTGCAACAGAATATCTTTTGACTTTCACTGCCTGCCACAATAATTCAGGTAATTTATTTTGAGATGTTGATTTGATACTCCCTCTAACTTATCTTGGGTTTTTAAAATATTTAGGGAGTCCGGTCTTGGTAAATACCTCCTCCACATAATGCAAAAATAGACTTTTATCACTCTTATCATGGGCCAGACAATCTTTAATCATCGCTCTTGAGAAATCTGATTCAGGGTCTTGCGTATCCTAAACCATAACAATAATGGGGCCAATCCAACTAAGTCTTCAATTTAGCCCAATCTAGTTTTTAGATGACATATGCTGACAGCAATACCCTGAGAACTGAAATTAATCTCCGCATGAAGTTATTTTCAACTCTCTGAAGAGCATCAGAATTAGTGCAGCCCCACACCACCGAACTGCACATCCCCACTGGTATGAACTTTATACATCCAATACTAATAATTTCTTTTATGGGTTGGAGATGTGAGGAAAAACTAAATACAGCTTCAGTTGCCTAGCATCAAAAGGAATGGCCAGGTAATTAAAACAATCAACTTTGACCAAAGATCGATCTCCAGTTCTATACTGCATGATTTTTGTGTGCTGTGGGCCACTCATCATGACAAAAGATTGGTTAAATTAACCGTAAGATCCAACTCAAGCATAAAAGAAGTAAAACGATCAAACAGAAGGTGGACCCATTTGCAGGTCTTGCTAGACTGACTACATTGGCCGCATACATGAGAATAGGTCTTCGTTGATTACCAATGTAATGCATATCTTTCCCATGAGTGGACAGGTGTTTTTCTGAGAAATAGTATTAAATCAGGCTCTACCCCCATAGTTGCCAGAACTGCCCAAAGTTTAGACCGACTCACAGTGTCAAAGGCACAGGTTAAGGCCATAAAAGTACATACATATGTCATCACATTGGGCTCAGAAGCTAAAATGCCTGCTGCGTCAACACTAAGGCACACCCACATGTGGTGACATATGAATGCATACATCATCATGCTGTGGTTGCCGTAGTGCCATTACATATACATGCACATGTACACATATATTACTGTGCTGGGGCTATTTTCCCTCTAATACCGTTCAGCATCAGCACTAACATTTTTTTTTGTCTTGTCGCTGATACAGAACGGCATTGCTTGTTTCAGTATTGGAATTTCCATGGCAACTTCAAGCATTCAGAGCAACTGGGTGCAGAAGTAGAACTATTGAGCTGTCCGGTAAGAGCGAAGGTAAAGCAGGAGGAGATTGTGAGGGGCCTGATGATCCTTGGACTGCTTGGATCTGAGGGGGCATAGGGGCCTGACTGATTCAAAGATAGGAATTAGCTTGGTGGGCGCAGTGCTGGCGATGGTGAGGGATGCTGAGAGAGTCTTTACTGAAAGACATCATTAGTGCAAATACATGCGAGTGCTGGCGAAGCTGATATACACACCATTACTTCCTTTTGTGCTAGCCAGGAAATAACTTCGTCACATAGGGCCCGATTCACAGAAGTAATCTGAGGCAAAATCCTAAACTTACTACTTTTGGTATTCACAGAAGGCATTTAGTAGGAGTAAAGTTAGGATTTTGTCCTAAGTCTGTCTTAAGTCTGTCTTAAGTCTGTCCTAAGTCTGTCCTAAGTCTGTTTTAAGTCAAACTTAAGACAAAATCTTAACTTTACTACTACTAAATGCCTTCTGTGAATACCAAAAGTAGTAAGTTTAGGATTTTGTCTCAGATTAGTTCTGTGAATCGGCCCCAAAAGGTGCCCCCCTGCTTGCGGTATGCTAGCCAGTCACCTCACCTTCTCTCTCAAGAAGGGGTATTGCTTTGACTCAGAGTGAGCAGAATGCTAGGGCTACAGAAAGAGTAAAAACAGAAATAGGATCACGTTTACCAGCATCTTCTTGTGCCCGTGTGTCCAGATGGCCTAAATATCATGGTATTGTGATGTTGGAAACAAGATGGTGGTAAACATGGTACCTCGGCTCGTGCACTTTGTGGTATGTCTGTGCTGTAAACACTCATCTGTCAGTGGGTCCCACCCCGAGGAAACTGAAAATATTGGCTTGATTAGGAATTGCTGCTGACAAGGTGCATTTTGGCAACTCTGTGCCATTTCAATAGATGGAGCTGAATGTCCGAAAACACTAGGAAATATTACTGAAATAAGTTATAGGCAGAGAATGTAATGGACAAGTGCACATAAAAGTCCTCAGGTTCCTATGATTTGCAGCATTGTTCTGTGGTTTAAATCTGTTTATTATTACAGACACACCATATTAAACAAAGCTGCAGTCAATAATCTAAAAATAAGCTGATATGTCACGGGCGTCTTTTGTTAAAGTACCTGCCGGACTCATTGGAAAACAAGATCTATTTCTTGCTTCGCTGTAAGACAGCATTGTCAGGCACACAACAGGCCTGACCCCATCCAATTGCCTTCTGCTTATTTTATCTGTGCAAACAAAACAATCTTTGCGTGTATTTTTTCTCATACTTCCTACATGATATAATCTTTTGTTTTCACTTGCAGGCCTCCGCCGCTTCCAAGAATGTGGCTCCTCAGGGCTGGTCGAGACGCGCGGAGTTCAATGGTTTGTAGTTGACGGCCCCAGACCAAGGTCGAGGATTCCCTCCTTTTCCTTCCCGCCATTGTGCTGCGTCCGGCCGGGTCCTCGCGGCCGCACCGCCACCGCTGCTGTGACAATGGCGACTGGCACCAGGCACGCTCCTGCTGCCCGGCGACAGCTGTGCGGCACTTGCCAAGCTTGCATCGCAAAAAAAAAAAAAAAAAAGCACGAGCCCAGATACCGTCAAAAGAAAACAAGCCACAAACTCAATTAAAAGGGAGGCTGCAGTCTAACAGTCTAACACCTTGTTTCTTTCCGGGTTGGTGCTGATGACCAGGCGTCCGGTATTTGGCGGACAGAACCAGTTCACAACCTGCGCCGGGAAATTTCAGTAAACATAGCCCATGTGCTGGTTTTCAGAAATGTTTGACTGACCATAGAGTGAAGCTAGTTTCATGTGTTTCAGGGTATGATTGGTTACTAGCCCTTACCTCCGTCGCGCCAGGATACGCCCAAGTAACATTGCGCGTTACAAAATAATTTATACATACATACATACATACCTCAAAGCAACTTATTTAGCACAAATTATGTGATGTGGAAAGGTAGCGCTTCTTGCATCATTCTTTAGGCACTATCAATTAGGCAACCAGTGCCCCTGTGTCGGTGCGTAATTATAGTCCTCCTTCTGTGTTTGTGGAATGCTCCTCTATCTGGTCACTCTAGTTACAGTAAGTCAATGTTAATCAGCCACATATTAGCAAAGAACAGACCCAATATACGGGGAGGGGAGCAGCTGGAGCTCTTGACCCAGAACACCCACTTTCTTGTTACAACATATTTTTAGAATATTATAACAAAATGCCTGAACTTTTTTTTCTTGATGCAGCAGCTCAACTAGGTGTTTTCTCTTTTCCAGGAGTACATCTTATTTCCCAGCTACTACTTTGATCAGGAGACCATACCAAAATGTCGGTGCCTAGTTCCCGCATAGATTCTGACATGCCTGGAAGAGAAGAGGGCCAGATTCCTCCCAGAAACATCAACAATGGGATGAGGGTGGCCGCAAAATGCCAGTTAATTTCAAGTGCTGGAACCTATTCCAAAATTACTCTCCTGACCTCAAATCAATTAATTTTAGAGCTCCAAAGCCGGCTTACATTGTTTTACTAATCAGAACGACTAAACATTTTATGAGAAAGAGAAAAGCTAATTGTTAAGCAAGCTCAGGGCTGAGATGGTGTTACTTAGACGAAAATCAAGATGAATAATTATCTTAAATTGAATTTATTTACAAGCAACAAGGGGGCACGCATAACTTTTAACAGCACCATAAAAGAATTGAGGACAGGGACCTTTAATATTTAAATTAGATCAATAAAATTAATATCGGGATTACATGACTATGATAATGAGGGCCTTTTTTATGTTTCGGCGGATGGGATACTCCATCAAAACATGCTGCTATCCCATGCAATGCACTTCTAATATGCTGAAAGAGACATCTGCCACATTTTGATTGAGTATCACATCCACCAAATACTAAACAAGACCCAGAGTTGTTAATAGGACAAAGGTGCCCATCAAAAGTAAACATTTGGCTGGGGTTGTTGTATTATCAATATGAAAGTTGGTGACTACTAGTAAAGTTTCTTTTGTATTGCATGACAAGTGCTGGGTTCAGGCTCGTATAACCCCAGTCACTTTAACATGGTGTTTCTAAATTATGTAGCATCGTCAGATCTTTGCATTCCTCCATTTACAACATATGGTATAGGTGTATGTACCTCTGGTGATTCTGAGCATAGGCTTTGCCAGCAGTATATCCATACGTCTTCTCTTACTGCTAATTGGAGTCAGAGTTGGATGCAGATTGCAGCTGCCGATCTAGGGTCTTATTTACGAGCTTCTTGCGTCGCCGGTACGCCACTTTTTCCCATGTTAAAAGTGACGCATCAGTGGCGCAAGTGCTTGCAAATAAGCCCCCTAGTATGTTAGCTCAGGTACTATGTGCAGGTTTGACTGGCCCTGCAGTCACTGCACTGGCTCAAAGGGTGCCTTAGGATACTGGAGATCCATTTTTAGCTGCAACATTTCCATGCAAGGCCTTCTTACACAGTTTACAATCAAAGGGTCAAAGCTGGCGGGTGATGATTTACAGACCAGGCCACTACCATTTTACCTTGGACCCACACAATACTGTTGGAATTGAAATAGAAAGCTCTTAAAAAGCCCTTTTCCAAGTATAAATACCAGAGCCAAACTAGTCTCAAGCAGTAGACTCTTATATTCCAGCACTAAGAAGCCTTCTGCTATTTGTGTGCTTGAAAAATAATCTGACATAATATAATACTTTAAGATAACGTCTTAAAATGCATTCTCAAAGTATAACATTTCCTGTGTGGCAGACCTATCTATACTGCTAATATATGGGATAAAATACACCCAGTTATACATTATTAGAATACTGCGAGTAATGACCATTTAGAAGCACCCGGCCACAGGGTCTGTGCCTTTACAACCCTGTGGAAGTTTAAGGTGACTTGCAACACCCTGTACACTTAAATATGGGGTATTTTATTCCTTTTATTGCACGGTATCAGGAGTCCATCCCCTGTCAGTGATTGTGATTGGATTCATATTTCTTGCTTGCAATACTATGCACTGAATTGCCTTTAACTACTCTAATTTTACTAACTGATATGGTAATTGTAGAAAGCTGGCTCTCTACATACTCTACCAAAATGAGGTCTAATGTTCACAGAGTCCAGTGGATCCCCAGAGGCTTTACAGAGGCTAAAGTAGATAATACTAATGCTCTCTTTTGTGGTAGTTTGTGTGTGAGCAGTTAGGCTTATCAGAGGGTAGTATTAAGCATTTGTTGTACACGCAGGGGAATATTCACAAGAAACTGGCGGAGCGCGGTGCTAAGCCAAAATTGGTAAAGCTACACTCAGACAGTTTCAAAATGCAGGGATGCACCATATTCACAAGAATGCGGCAAACCCCTGCGTTTCCCCTACAACTGACACTAAAAAAGCTGACTAGAGTCAGTGTAGGCACCCTAGCGCCATTGTGCTAGGGTGCCTGTGCTGCAGGGGCAATTTTTTATGTGCAGGAAGGGACACCTTTCTGCACATAAACAGTCTTTACAGGCGATTTGCTCTATCTATGTGTGCTGCAGAATGAAACACACGTGGAAAGAGCAAAATACGAGGAGAAATAAAACATTTCTCGTCGTAGCGCCTGCTCAAGACCAGGTACCAGGTGGCGGTATTAAAAGATGCATTTTTATATTCTGAGTTCAGGCATACTAAACTCCATCTTTGTAAATATGGGACAGCGTCAAACAGAAATGGGTGTTACGGTGGAACGCCCACTGCAACACCCATTGCACGCCCCTTTCACGCTAAGTGCTGCATGACTAGGTGCATTATTTACAAGGCAGCGTAAGGTGAAGTAGTTAACGCCACCAGAACTTTTGAAAAGTGACTTTCTAGTGGAGTTAACTCCTTGTAAATATGCCCCACCGTGGCAATAAATGAGATACACACTAAATGAATAAATTTGAGACCAACTTATAAAAATAATACTTGGTTATATTTATTTTGCAGAACCACAGAGCTTCGTCATAGGTAACTACGTTTTCCAATAAACATACTTTTCAGTTAAACAAATTGTCATTGCAATTTTCAGACTTTACAATGTTAACCTATGGGAGGAAGAAGAATCATTCAGCATACATAGGGATAACATCAACTTACAAGACCAGTCTTTAGAAGGTACGGTCAGTATTGGGGAATGTTCAGTTCGACATCAACAGTGCACCACCAGCAGCACAGGGGTGCAGGGTGCAAATTTGAGGTCGGGCACCCAATACAAATCAATGGGGATTGGGGCAATTGGACAGAGGCTGCTTACAGGTAAGTAGCAGCGGCTTGGGGGCCAGTCTCTTGGGGTTGAAGCAAGCACTGGGCGGGGCCTAAAGCATGACCAAAACTACACCCCCAGCGGGACAGGGGCGGCCGGGTGCAGGGTGCCAACACAGGGTCGGGTGCCCAATGCAAGGCAAAGGAGATCTGCCAAATTGAACAAGGGCTGCAAGTTCAGGCCAGAAGGCCGGTCGAAGGAAACCAACAGCTGTAGAGGTAAGTTGCAATGCTTGGGGATGTAGCAACACTTTTTGTCCTCTTCACCAAGGCC
Source organism: Lissotriton vulgaris (assembly GCF_964263255.1). Classification (NCBI taxonomy): domain Eukaryota; kingdom Metazoa; phylum Chordata; class Amphibia; order Caudata; family Salamandridae; genus Lissotriton; species Lissotriton vulgaris. Next base: position 1,478,400,231 of record NC_141691.1, read on the forward strand.
CAGGACAGGCGAGTGGAGGGGTGCCTTTTGGTGTAGGAACAGCTTACCGGAGCAGGTCGAGGTTGAGTGGGTCTCCATACAGAGGCTGCAGGCGAAGTTGAGGAGTCCAGAAGAGGTCAGCTCACTGTGGACTCAGGCTCTGGAGTGCTGGGGAGCCTTGTTGGAACCAGCGGGCCACTTGGGATGGAGGTGTGAGGTGCAGAGGTGGAACTGGGGGTAGGCTTTGCGGTTCTTCAGGTCACAGAGTCTGTACTTTGAACATGGTTGCTTTGAGTGTCCGGCTCTTCTTAGGTCATCAGGAACTGGAGTTCAGGGTCTGGGGATGCAACTAAATACTAGATGTGGTGGCATTACAAGAGGGTAAAAGGTAGTGGCCAATGGGCCCCTTACCTGGGGTACAATCACCCTCTATTCTGTCCACCTTCTGTGACAGGGGGACATAGATGTAACCCTGATTGGATAAGCCCAACCATCTTCAAGATGTTGGGCACTGAAAATTGACTTCAGCTCTCCTCCAGCACCCGAGGGGTGGAGTTGACAGAGGGAGTGTTGGAAATGACCCTTTTTGCAAGGTTATCCCCAAACTTTTTGCTTCTTCCTCCTATGTTCTCCTGACCTGTTTGTGTTGGTTTTAGGACTCCGGGCACTTTACCACTGCTGATTAGTGCTAAAGTGCATATGCTCCCTGTATAAATTGTGTTATGGGTTGGTGTTTCCATTATGGGCATATTTGATTTACTTGTAAGCGCCTAGTAAAGTGCACTGAGTGTGTCAGGGCCTGTAAATCAAATGCTGCTAGTTGGCCTGCAGCACTGATTGTGCCACCCATATGAATAGTCCTGAAAAGGTACCTCAGACCTGCCATGTTAACCTGGCAAGTGCACCCATTTGCCAGGCCCTAATCTTCCATTTTTTACACATAAGTCACCCCTAAGGTAGACCCAACGTACCCCTGTGAGCAGGTTGATGTGTATGTTAAAGGTAGGACATGTACTGGTGTGTGTGACATGTCCTGGTGGTGAATTACAATGTATTTCATTTTTCACCACTGCAAGGCTATCCGGTCCGTAGGAAAGAATAGGAGTTTTACTTATAACATCTTATAAATATAACTTCCTATTGGGACAAGATGGAAAGATGGAGTTTAGTATGCCTGAACTCAGAATATAAAAATGCATCTTTTAGTAAAGATGATTTTTATATTTTGTGTTTGTGTATTGACGGCCTTGGAGTGACAGGGGCTGGGGAGATGCATTCTCTCAGATAACCACTGGGGGGGGGGGGGGTGGTTATCTGTGTCCTGCTTTTCCTGAATGAGTCAGGGCTGGGCTGAATAGACCTGGGTTGCATTCAGAGTAGTGGGAGGAGTTTTCACTAGCACCTGAATAGTCCTGGTCTGTTTTTAGAGTGGTGGGAGGAGATTTCCCTTGCACCTAAATAGGCTGTCTGCTTTGGACAATGCTGTCTCCACCTCCAGTCGGGCAGCTGCACCAGAGAGGACAGAACTGGTTTTGGCTGAGCACAGAGTCTCTCTGCAACAAGAGAACAAATACATTTGCTGTATAAATATTGGGGCCCTGACCCCAGTATTTTAGATTACTGCTGAACTAAGGAACCTGCCAGAAAGAAGGGTTGGAAAAGCTGTCAGGAGGAACTGCCACTTTGCTGCATGCTCTGCCGTGTTGTCCTGCTGCTTGCTGCTTCCGTCTTGGGCAGTGAAAGGACTGGATTGTACTTTCATCATCCTGCTGTTAGAGTTTTCTCTAAGGGCTTGAAGTCGAACCTGCCTACTTTTTGAAGTCTCAGGGATAGAAAAGACTTCAGAGAGAACTCAATGGAATCAAGGAACCTGCCAAGAAGAAGAGCTGGAAGAGCTGCCAGGAGGAGGACTGCCCCTTTGTTGTTTTGTTGCTTTGTTGGGTTGGCGTGCAGTTGCTGCTTCTGTCTTGGGCGGTGAACGGACTGGACTGAAGTTTCTTTACTTGTGCTGAGTATCTCCGTGGGCCTGTAGCAGATGTGCCTCCTGTTCTGAATGCTCAGGGACTGCTAAGACTTCACCAACCTCGGGATACTGCTTCTGAAACTGCTGTTTCAGTTGCCACAGAGAAGAGAAATGCAACCGAATCCATCACTGGCTCTGTGTCATGCCGGTACCACAGAAGGCACCGTCCGCATCTTGCATCGCAACTCTGGTCTCACCGACGACGACTTATGCCGCCACCACAGAGCCGCTGATTGCACCGTGACCTGTGGGCTCTGCACTCCGCAACGCCTTGCTTCACTTCACCATTCTAGTCTCACCGACGCCGTCACTGTTGCTACTGCTGACTTCGACTCCCGTGACCGCATCGTGGCTGGGGGCACCACTCGTAAGTTTTGCAATGCACCACTACGTCCCACACAGCAGTCTGGGCCGACCAACGCCAGCTCCCGCTAACCAGTTCTGTCGCTTGCACTGCAACTTGCCAACACCGCATCGAGCACCGCCCCGCCCTGCACCGTAAACCTTGGTCTCACAGACACCATCTGGACCATTGTCACTGAGCCACTGCCTGCACCGCATAGAGAGGGCAACGCACCCTGCACCGCTTCTAAACTGGTGTGGTGTCCTTTTGTAGTGTCTTCACTGTATTACTGTTGGTTATGTGCAAATGTTTTATACACTGCCTCTGAGATAAGCCTGACTGCTCGTGCCAAGCTACGAAGGGGGTGAGCAGGGGTTATTTCAGGAGTGTAACTCCCTTATCCTGACTAGGAGGAAGGGTCCCTACTAGAAGGATCCCTACTTGGACAATGGTACCTACCTCTGCCAACTAGAGACCCCCATTTCTAACTCGGAGGCAAACCTCCAATTCTTTCTACGTTTTCCCATCTGTCCTCCCGCCAAAAAGGATACTGATGACAGGAAGGGGGCCTGCTCTCTCCAACAGGAGAGGCTAGGGTCGCATTACAAAGGTGGCAAGGCCTTTGAAGCTCCCCATCACTGTGGCTCTTGCTGACCAGGAAGAGGTGTGAACACCTCCACCCGGAAAAGGCATTGCTGTCGCCCTCAGAGTACGCATGAGGTCAGAACACTGTCTGGTAGTAGCAAGCTGGCTCAGGCCAGTCATGACCACAACAAAGATTTGTAGGTTTCAGGAGACCCCTCTAAGGGTCCTCTGTGTGCACTTTTTAATAAGTCTGACACTGAAACCAGTGTAGGTTTATTATGCTGAGATGTTTGGTACCAAACATCTCATATTTCAGTGAAGCCATCATGGAACTCGGGAGCTCATAACGAGGGGTCCCTTAGGGTGGCACAATTCGTAAGGCAGTCCTTAGGGACCCTCTTTAACCAGAAGGTCCTTGGTACTAGGGGCACCTTTTTCTAGGGACGTACATGTGAGGTACAGGGGTGCCAATTATTGAAACAAAACGTACAGTTTACAAAAGCAGATCTGGCACAGGAGACCTGGTTGGCATGACCCTGTGCACATCCAGTCGAAAACACATAATTTTCCAGGTAAAAGGTGGGGGCTAACCATGTCCAAAAGAGGCACATTCTTACAGTAATGGAGTTACATGTAGACCACATTAGTCTCCCAGATTACATCATTTGCTCTAGTAGAAAAGACATACGTCTTTGGGTTTTGATGTCCAAAATGTAGTTCTTAAATCACTTTTGAAATTTAGACCTGAAACTCAGACCTGAGATCCATAGTTTACGTACAAGGCACTGCAGCAAGTACATTAAAACTGTACATTTACCAAGTTTTGATGTCAGATGTTCATGGTGCTTTGTTACACAAGGATAAAACCTGCAAATGTCGCCTTAACACAAAGGGAGATCTAATACATATTTTAGTGGCTTGCCTGTGTTTTTTAGCTCAACGAAAGTCTTTATTAACACACGTTAAAAAAGTATGATATTAGGGATAGGGGCAAGTAGTTCATAGATTCTTGGATAACACTTGTACTGTGGGGTGCATTTTTCTGTCTGTATGCAATCTTATGAAAAAGGCTGAACTGGGGTTTTAATCATGTATTAACTGTGAGGCGATTTTTACTGTGTGTGCATGAAGTTTTATATAAAATCTGACCAGTCTATGATAGAAGGATTCGTGGTTTTAATCCAGTTTTAACTGTGAGTTGGCCCGATTTTAGTTATTGATTTTATATGTTTGCACATGGGTTTTATGGTGCTCTGTTCAAAGACTGAGGTCCAAATCAACATATGTTTGACTGACTGACAGGAAGCACCACAATCATATATTGGGGCCCATAACTAATTTCTGAGTATGCTTTCTTACTAATTTAAGGGATTTTTTCTTTGAAATTCAGGGCCTCCTTTACAGGTTTTTGACGTAGGGCAGCGCTGAAAGTCACTTTGCTGGGTTGCCCTGCATCAAAAGAAAAGGGCCGAAATGCACTGTGTCTATGAGATACAGTGCATTCCCGTCCTCTTTCAGTGCGCTGTGCACAAATGGCTACCTTCCTTTAATTCAGCCACCCTTGCACTAGGTCCCGTGTTGTTGCACTATGGTCCCGTGTTTTTGCACTATGGGCCCGTGTTGTAGGAATGATTGTTTTTGTGCAACAATCAATGAAGGCGTTTCCCTCTTTATATGTGTGCTGGAAAATGCAGCACACATAGAAAGAGGGAAAAAAACAAGGAGAAATAAAGTTATTTCTCCTCTTTACGCCACCCCTGGGAAGGAACACGGTTTTGACGCATACCCAGATTTATGCTATGTTGTGAATATAGGAATGTGTCCAAATCCATGGGCGTTACATGGGAACACCCACTGCAACGCCACTAGCATGCCTCCCTGATGAAATGTGAGGCAGCGCAGTGCCTTACACCACACCTACGAGGCTGTGAAAAGCAATGCAGGGTGGCTTTGTGTGGCCTCGTAGATTTGGGTCTGCACTCTGCGCCACCGCAGCATAAAAAAAGTGACCTACCAATGGCGCGTAAGGCATGTAAATAAGACCCTTAGCATTTTGACGTACAATTGCAAATGAGAGCAGAGGGGCGTGTTGGGACTGGACAATTTGCTTTATAGCAAAATCACAGATACAAGAATCACCCTACTCCTGGGAAAGACAAGAAGAATGGGAAAGAGCTCTTCACTGGCGAAGCTCGAACCTGAATGAAGTGTCACCTAAGTGGAACCCAGCGCACACTGTAAGTGTGTACTCCATTTAAAACATCCAGAAACGCAGCTCAGTTCCTCAGGGGCACTTTGGCTGCAGTAGGGAAGAGAGGGTCATAATACCGGGGGCGGGCAGCACGGCTCACAGGTGGTGGGGCTGGTCAGGGTGGGTGAGGGGGCAGCAGGGGGGTGCAGGGCACAATGTAAGATAAAAAAATAAAAAATATACTGACCTTGCCGCCGTGTCCCTCGTTTCTGCTCCTGCTCTCCTGTGTCTCGGGCTCCAGGAAGCACAGCCCTTCTCCCCTGACCAATCAGAATGCTGCAATGCAGCGCTGTGATTGGTAAGCACCCAGGCTCTCCTGACCAATCACAATGTTGCAATGCACCGTTGTGATTGGTCTGAGCGCTGTGGTTCAGCGCTCAGCCAGGGACTGGGGACCTGGGGATGTTCTCCATGCAGGCTGTAATGCAGCCTGCATGGAGAACATGGAAAGTGTCCATTACTGTTTTTGGCGACCCCAGAGGGCTGGCCAAACAGTCATTGCACACTTAGGAGGGTTCTATCACTCCTCCCATACAGGCTACTTGAGGCATCCTTTTATTACAAGCACGTTCTGATTCAAGACCTATCTTGTAATAAATGAGTTCATAGGGTGTTTTAAAACTCTTGTTCGCTATAAAATGCGAACTTTTTATATAGAGTTTGCCATTTTTTAGAAGTCCTGTAAATGACAGATGTTACTATTAACCAGTATAAAGGTACTTAATTTATCAATTCAATGGAAGAAAATTCTTAGCGCTTGTGAATGGGTTTTTCACACCTTGGATGGTCCAGTAGGGAGCCTTGCATCCACACTAGGACCAGCAACATCACGCAGGCAGGCCGATATCAGCACGCCTAATGAGATCCTAGACAAAATTAGATGCCATCAGGGGCGGCTCCTCTGCTAGAGTGGAGGAGTGTCGCCCCACTGCTTTCTCGCAATGTGAGAAGCAGAAATATAAAATGGCAATAACTTCCAGTGATTACCATTTAATGTTTGGTTGTAGGTGGGAGGGTGGGCGGGCCCGCTCTGCACCATGGTCAGAGGAGGGATGGTGTACCCACTCTGGGTGCGCAAAGACTGTTTGGTCGGCTCTCTGGGCCAGCGCAAACCAGTCGACTGGCATTTCTCCAAACAAGTGGGTTGCACAAGGAGTTACTATGTTGACTCAAGACGTGACTGTTGTTTGAAATTATTTATGAAAAAGTTTTTTTGAGCCAGAATAGACCACTGTTTGGTCTCGCCCTGTTAAAAGGATTTTTTTGTAAGCAGGTAAACGCCAACCTACATGGCTTTGTTCTTTCTTCCTGGTTCACAAATGAGAAATTGGATCATTAATTACAAAACTAGTTGTCAATGTATTATTAATGTTTTGTTTGACAATGTATTTAGTGGTGTTAAAATCTGCAATTTATTTCACCATATTCCTTTTTGTGTTCTTCTGTGGATTGTGTACGATTTTTGTGTTATTATTAATATTGAAAAACTGATGGTTTATTAGATGAAAAATTCATGCAAAACTTGTAAAGAAAAAATTATATGAGTAAAACAACACCAACAAAAGGTCACATCAAGTGCCGTGTGTGATCATGCGTAGTGATGAATAACTGTTATCAATATTGGTATGTGTGTTGTTGTATGAATTTTAGAAAGTTGGCATTTTTCTGCCTAAACCAAAAATGCCTTTCTGCCAGGGTCCAGGGTCACATGACTCTGAATGGCTCTCCCCTTGTTGGTTGTATATTCTTTTCAGACATTTGGACCAAAGACCAAAGACCCCAAGGTGTGAGGGGAGAGGGTCTTCCTGACAGGATTTCTGGAGAGTTGTACCCTGCCTTGATTGCACTTCAAAGAGCCACGACTGAAGCACACACAAAGAAACCTGACACCAGACCTGCCTTTGCCAAACTAGACAGTTGAGCCAGGACCAGGGTAAGAGTAAGAACTGAACAGAAACAGTTTTGAAGGTAGGCCAGAGAATTTCATCACCCAAAGGCTGGCTCCAGGTGTAAAAGTGCCACCTTCATTAACTCTCTACCTGAATATTCCTGAACCTATTCAGAAGAAAGAATGTCCTGCTGAAAAAGGAAGACTGAACCTGTTTGATTTGAACCCAGGCTCCCCAGAAGTGACTCTAGAGATCAGTTGGCTGACCAGTTTGAGCTACAGAGACACTATAAGCTTCAAGAGGCCTCCCTGCACTTGCCTAGCTGACCAGCACCAACTAGACCTGACTGAGCCCTGATGCTACCCTCTGCTGGAGTGACTCCTGATCCTTTAGAGGTGCTCCACAGGCTCTGAACCAGTGGGTAGCATCAGAGTGCACTCCTCCTGAACTCAAGGTGAAGATACAGATGTTTCGAGCTCCTCATGACCGCTAAGTGACCTCTTTGCACCTAGAAATGTCCGTCGGCTATGACCGCTAATGCAAAGTTCCAGGGGGACCTACACTTCACACCAACAATGACCATCCGTGACAACTGCTGACATGTGGCTCCAACGAGACCTGCAAGTGCTGACAGTGACAGCCCACATCAACCACCAATTTGAGGCTTCAGTGATGACCGGATCTTTGCGCAAAAACAGCGACCATCCGCGACACCAAGTTCTGCTCCTCATGCCAACAACTATCTCCTCACGGCCTCCACCAATGAACAACAGCTCCTTGCGTGGGCTTGAAAAGGTAACTCTTTTGCAGGACAAACCTGGGGGCATATTATCAAGACAGGAGATAAAATTATCGCTGCATTATCGGCAGAAAACTGCCCATAAAACGGCGATAATGGGCTTGATAATATGCTCTATGGAATTCCAATCGAAGCCCATGTTAGATGTCTTCACAAGATTGCTAACAAGCCCTCGGAGATCACTTTGGAGGGAAGGCAGAGTCCAGCTCTCCTTCCGTGTCTGATTTGGGAGGGTCAGAGACCCAGTACTTATACCCAAATGCGCCTTTGATGTGGGGGAAACTAAAGAGTGGTTTTGTAAAGTGTGAGCACCCATTTCAAATCAGTCCCACCTACTGGGTCATCGATGGGGATCACCAACCATTTGTTTGGGGTCAGGTCATTACTCCTTGATGTCCTGGTGGTAGCCCCCTTTCCTCCTGTCTGCTCGGGCCTGCCATCAGAATGCACATTTATGCAGAGGGGTGTTTAGCCACCCCTGGCCTTCCTAGATTCATGGCTGTCGGGGAGGAATGCACGTATAGGAACTGTCACCCCATCCAGTTGTGTATTGGAGACAGGCTGTAGGTGGCATAGAGCAAAGTTAAGACCACTGTCTGAAAGTGGCATTTCTGCACTAGTAGGGTTAAATCCCACCTTACCAACAAAGTACATTGATCACTAGTGTTCCACCCATACAAAACATGATTAAGCTCCTCCCGCGGGATTTGGAATTAGCATTTAGAGGCTTTATGGAATTCCCAATGCTAGTCTATGAGGGGAGTAGGCCTCACCAATGTGAAAAAATAAATAGGCTGTTTTTCACTACCAGGACATGTAAAGCACACAAGCATATGTCCTTCCCTTTGCTTACATAGCACCCTGCCCTCTGGGTTGCCAAGGATCGCCCTTAACTGCATAGCTGCGGCGGCTTTTCCCGCTGTGTGCGGCGGTTTTCAAAATACTGCGTTACATGACGAGCTCAGCTCGTCATCAGCATACGAGCACCGTAGCTGATGATGAGTCATCAGCATCGAAGGGGTTAAGGGTGACTTATATGCAATAAAATGGGGAGTTCAAGGCTTGGCAAGTAGTTTTACTCGCCAAGTCATAGGGACAGCGAATTGAAAGTGCATGCCCTGCCAAGGCAGGCCTGAGAAATAGAGGGTTACTTACATGGGTGACACAATCAATGTGGCAGGTCCATTAGTAGCATTTAATTTACAGGCCTTGGGCACCTATAGTGCATGTTACTAGGGACTTATAAGTAAATTACATCTGCCAATAGGATAGGATGCAATGTTACCATGTTTTAGGGGAAAGAGATCACAAGCACTTTAGCACTGATTAGCGCGCTAATGTGTGCAGAGTCCTAGAGCCAGCAAAAATGGGTTCATAAAATGGAGGGAGGCAGGTGAACAAGTTAGGGGAAGGCCCTCCCAAGGCTGTCAGGTCTAACAGTGATGTTATATTGATGCCGTTGGTTTATCGGTTCCATCCATTCTTCATTCAGCTCTAGTGTTGTCCTGGCCACGACAAGGTGATGGTCTGATGCCACGTCTGCTCCTCTTATCATTCTCATATCTTGCAGGGACCTCAGGAACGTCTAGGCAATGTAGACATTCTCTGTTGAATAGTCTTGTGACATCCATGTTGCTTTGTGTATTTTTTTGTGTGGGAATCCACTACCGCCTATCACTGGACTGTTCATGGCACAGAGATCTGCAAGCCTTTCACCATTCTCATTCATGTTTCCAAGGCCATGGTTGCCCATCACTTTGTACACAGTGTTGTCGCTTCCAATCTTGGCATTGAGTATCCCATCAATATGGTGACGTCTCTCTCAAGGCATTTTTCCAGGATAGACTGGAGTTAGTTGCAAAACTGTTCTTTTACCTCTTCTTTGCTGTTATTTGTAGGTGCATAGTATTGGATCATATTCATGTTGATCCTCTTGTTTCTGTGTGCAGAAGTTCACTGTGATGGGTCTGGGACCATGAGCTTCCCATCCAATCAGAGCTCGTTTGGGTGCTGGCAATAGCATCAGTGCTATTCTCTGAGGGTGTGGGGTGTTCTCTTCCTCGTGCCCAGAATACAGCAGAATTCTTCCTTGAGCCAATCTTTTCTGTCCGAACTGTATCCATCTGGGTCGCTGATGTCAAACAGGACACAAGTATTTTTTAATATCCACTGCCACTTGGGATGTTCTGCCTGTCTCGTACATAGTGTTCCCTTTTCCATGTCCCAATGTTGATGGTCTTGGTTGAAAGCAGTTGGAGCGGCTTTGTGGGTTCCAGGGATCTCTGGTTTTCTCCAAATGGAGTCATAGCTCTCCATGAAGGAGATTCCTCTCTCCCCAAGGGCGGAGATGTCTTTTGTTTTTTTCGATGATAGTTCTGTAGCACGGATATTTTTACATGATGGGTTAGCTATCCCCACGCATAACCCTCCTCCTTTTGCAGCTGGGCTTGGGACCACCCTTGGTGAAGTTTCAAACCACGTACTTGTTATCAAGTCAACAGTTAGTCTTGTGGACTAACTAATTTAAAACCGGGGCCAGAGAAGTGCTCTGAACTTCAACTGATGTGAGCACTTGTACTTCCTGTTTATCTCAAAATTTCAAAGCAAGCAGATTGTTGCAAAGTAAAGCACTGCTACTAGCTTTTTGGAGCTGCTCACAAACAAACGACTGATGGAATCCTTTGTGGTGACTTCAAATTGTGCTACATGTCACAGTGCCAAAATTGTACGGCTTGCGGGACTCCTGTAAAGAAGTTGGGAACATACTGTTTATACATTTTATGAAAGAATTAATTGAAAGTTCCCATACTAACTTCTCACTATCTTCTAACGTGGATGGGCACCCAACAGGATTTATAGTAGATTTCTTTTTAATATCTACAATCATGCTGCATACAAAATCAGGAGATCTCTCACACGAAATGTACAGTTTTACACTATAGGGAGCTCTTTTGCTTTGTTTGTTCTGACAGACGAGGAACAGTCCTTTGTGCAGGATCAACAAGGTGGTGATCACTATATTTTTCCCACGAGTATAAATGTTTTGAACCTTGATAGTCAAATGTTCCAGGTTTTAATAACCTGTCAAGGCATGGTTGGTCCTGTGTCAATGCTATAGAATTATCATTGTAATGGAACAGAATCAAACATTGATCTCTGGTCACGGACGATGTGAAACTCAGTGTTGCCCAAATTGTACGAGGAGGCCAGTAAGACTATACGTGGGTTGTGCACTTTTCCTATGAGCAGCACAATGCCTCAAATTTCTTTCAACTCACCAAGTGAAATTGGAGTTCATTGGTGTGCCCTTACATGAGACATCAGAGTGCCTCCAACTCCCTATGAAGCTGTTAGTGTGGGTTACAATTTGCCCAAGGAACACAGCATTCACAAAAAGATCGAAGTACTCAACTGAAAAAACATTTGCAGTATTGATTTTACATCCAGCATCTAAGGTAAATGGGGGAATTTGGGGCTAAAATATATTAAGGGGCTGCCGAGTGAGCACGCTTCCTGTGCTCTGTGAGGTTCCTGCCTGCACTACGGACTGGACTAGACTGTCACTCTCCTCTCAGATGCACAGATTGTGCATGCAAAGGGACATCACAAATGACTTGACCATGTTCTTCAGAATCACTGCAAGATGAATCATAGTCAGATGGAACTCCACAGTCTTAAAAATCATTTCCAGATCAGTGATCCTCTCCCTTCACTGCAGTCTCAGGATCAGAACCTGCCTCAGAGATCTTGATTCTTTTTTGAGTTAGGTCCTGGGAAGATGTCATCCAACAAGACTCCATCTCTCTTAGCCATCTAAAGTGTTCTCCCTCAAATAATGTGTGCTGGGTAGATGCACAGGTACTCATAGAAGTGACAATACACTGAGAATGCTATGTGTGTGAGATATGACCTGAAATGAGAATGCAATGCAATGCTACAGAAGTCAGAGTGTTGCACACAAGTATTAGAAACAGCAAGAAAAATTGGCCAAATCAAGAAATAATTGCATTTGCCTTTAGAACTGGCTATCCAAATTCGGAAACAACCAAAAAGTGTAAATGAAGAAAAAAAGGTACTCCAACTTACACACACGCAATAAGATATACAATAAAAATAAAGCTATTTTCTCCAAAAACGCATATTGCCATAATAGTCTCTGGAACTGAAAAGCACTACTTTTTTGGTCAGAAATATATGTGCTCATTGTGAAAGAGCAGAATGCAATAATTCACAGAAAAGGTAGCAGGAAGCTGAAGTGGGCTGATCCATTGGCCTCTACAGCATGCTTTAGTGGGCCAGAGACAAATATTGATGACACAACAGTTTATCATAGCAGTAGTTTCATTGCCTGCAGGCATTTTCCATTCCCCTTGGGCAAGTGATTACGCACTGCTTGGGGTCTTGATTATCCCCCCCAGGTAAGTGAATATGTCCAAAAATATAAAGCCCTCTGGGAGGTCGGAGCATAAGCCAGTGGGTCCAAACCCTCCCCAAAAACTGACATCCCTGGTGTATAGTGTGGATTCCTGATTGTGGATTAATGACCCATTCATGATCCCTGAACAGGAAATCCTTTTCAACAGGGCACCATTGGAAAAGGAAGGCCTTTTGCCCCATGTGTCAAGATTTCTGCCCAAAGGTGCGTGGCCCACACCCCCCAGACAGAAGAGATAAAAAAAGAGGTGCTTATATACAAGGAAATGGTGCTGCGAAACTGCAGATTTTGCAGCACACGCTGTGGAATAAACAAAAAAAACACCAGGATTACAAGAATACAGCGCACTTCTGTGTTTTCCCTTGCGCTGGTAAAAATAGCTGCCTAGCACCAGCACAGACACCCTTGCGCCATAATGTAAGGATACCTGTGTTACAGGGATGATTGTGTAGGATGGTGGCCTTTCCTGTACATAAACAATCAATAATGGTGATTTGTTACTTCTGTGCGTTATGCATTCTGCAGCACACATTGAAGTAGCAAATCACCATTATTTTATGATTTGTTTTTTGAGCAGGAAGGGACACCTTACTGCGCAAAAACAGTCAATGGTATTTACTCTTTCCAAGTGTGCAGCAGAATGCAGCACACATAGAAAAAGCAACAAGCATTGGAAATGCAATAGGTCTCGCAGTAGTAAAGTTTGAGCTATAGGTGTTATTTATTTTTTTGTTTTTTATTTATGTGTTGTTTTTTCTAAATAGCTAAATTAATAGCTTTCTTCTTTACAAAGCCAATAGTTATAATTTTTGTAAATGTGACACCTCTAGCATTTGTAAAGCAACATGTTTTGTATTAACGGGACTTATATGTGACTTATATGTATTGATATAAAAAAAAGCAATGGCTTTTAAAAAAAATTAATAATTAATACGTAAATAAAATGGATTTTATTTTATATTGCCAATAGCTTAAAGTTTATTAAATATATTTAGTGAAGATGCTGTGGTTGCGCTGAGTGAGGGTGAGTGAGGGTGAGGGTGAGTGAGGGTGAGGGTGAGTGAGGGGTTGAGGGTGAGTGAGGGTGAGGGGTTGAGGGTGAGTGAGGGTGGGTGAGGGGTTGAGGGTGAGTGAGGGTGGGTGAGGGTGAGTGAGGGTGAGTAAGGGTGAGTGAGGGTGAGTGAGGGTGAGTGAGGGTGAGTGAGGGTGAGTGAGGGTGAGTGAGGGTGAGTGAGGGTGAGGGGTTGAGGGTGAGTGAGGGTGGGTGAGGGTGAGTGAGGGTGAGGGGTTGAGGGTGAGTGAGGGTGAGGGGTTGAGAGTGAGTGAGGGTGAGGTTGAGGGTGAGTGAGGGTGAGGGATTGAGGGTGAGGGGTTGAGGGTGAGTGAGGGTGAGTGAGGGTGAGGGGTTGAGGGTGAGTGAGGGTGAGGGTGAGTGAGGATGAGGTGTTGAGGGTGGGTGAGGGTGAGTGAGGGTGAGGGTGGGTGAGGGTGAGTGAGGGTGAGTGAGGGTGAGGGTGAGTGAGGGTGAGGGTGAGTGTGAGTGAGGGTGAGTGAGGGTGAGGGGTTGAGGGTGAGTGAGGGTGAGGGGTTGAGGGTGATTGAGGGTGAGGGTGAGTGAGGGTGAGGGGTTGAGGGTGAGACCTAAAAATGCCAACCTTAGGACTATCAGTACATAAAGAAGTTAGTAGCTATTCCTATTTACGTCTGGAAAACGTAATAAGTTGTATGGTAGAATTACTTTATTAACTCTCGGGAGCTTAAAGAACATAGGGTGTTTCCTTTGAAAAGCAATTTCATGGCAGGAGTTACAAATGACGTCTAGTACATCTTTTATGTCTATAACAGGAAGTGACTATATACGGTCACACCCACTACCCGTTAACCCACCTTCTGTGAATTCCGGTACCAGAAGCTCTTGGCGACGGCTGTCCGCCTCTCTTACGTACTGCATGTTCGGAGATGACTTATGTGACGTCACAGCTGTCACAGACGCTGTGCCCGCTATGCCACTGATGCACATCGACCTACAGGCTCCTTGTGGGCCCTTGTATGAGCTTGTAATAAACTTTACCTTGAATCTCTCCGTTTGTCAATCTATCTTCCCACTACACCGAGGTAAAGGAAGAAGGGCTGTAGAGGAAAGAGCACAGTGGTATGAGGAGGTGGGAAAGAGGGCATTGGATGGATGCATATGGCTGCATATGAGCAGCAGATTATAGTGTGCCCCAAAGAAGAGTACGTGTCGTTATTGAGAACTATATTGGCATGTACACACAACACGCATACCCCTGCTGAATGTTATTGTTATGGGGCATACATTTCTTTTAATATTGGCGGAGCGAAAGGAACACCGTCAATACAGTTCTAAAAAAATGTAAAAAAAAAAAACCATACCGAACCGCTTCTAATTGGACCTAAAAATCAACACAACAGGGGGCGCGTCTGAAAGCTCGAACTTTAAATGAAGAAAAAAAAACGAAGATAGGCCTACAACCCATGCACGTAAAGCAACGGAAGGGAAGTGTATTGTAAGTAAAAAAAAGCGGCCATCTTGAAGCTATTTCCTTGATATTTGTAACACTGAACGGAGCACGTACTAATGCCACGATTCAAAACGCAAAAACTGATTTTGAACAGGTAATAAAATATAATTAAGTTGAAATGGAAAATAAAGTATTATGTACGCCTACTTTGATGGTTAATATGCAGCATTCTTGTTTTTCTTCATTTAAAGTTCGAGCTTTCAGACGCGGGAGGGGGCGGAGCGGGGGTGTGGGAGGAGTGCGGGAACGCCTACAACCCATGCACGTAAAGCAACGGAAGGGAAGTGTATTGTAAGTAAAAAAAAGCGGCCATCTTGAAGCTATTTCCTTGATATTTGTAACACTGAACGGAGCACGTACTAATGCCACGATTCAAAACGCAAAAACTGATTTTGAACAGGTAATAAAATATAATTAAGTCGAAATGGAAAATAAAGTATTATGGACGCCTACTTTGATGGTTAATATGCAGCATTCTTGTTTTTCTTCATTTAAAGTTCGAGCTTTCAGACGCGGGAGGGGGCGGAGCGGGGGTGTGGGAGGAGTGCGGGAACAGACGGCGAGGGGAGGAGAGTAGGGGAGGCACGGCCTAGCGGCCGTGCAATCAAGAAGTGAGGGGGCGGGAGAGTAGGCAAGGCAGGCGGCTGGGGGCATGTGCACGCGCTTTTAAGCTCAATGCGCATGCGCATTGAGCTTAAAAGTCACGGGCACTGCAAGGAATCGCCACGATTCCTTGCAAGTTGGACAAAGAGTGGATAAGCCCCCATAGTCTCGCTTGCTAGATGCGCATGCGCATCGACAGGCGAGACCTAAAAATGAGGAAAAATAAAAGTATTTCTCCTCTTTGCACCAATCTAATGCCTGTTTTTGCTTGGCATTAGTAGTTGGTACTGCCTCAGCTTTACACATCCTTGTAAATCTGGGGCAGCGTCAAAAAGCAATGGGTGTTGCGGTGGAACGCCCACAGCAACACCATTTGCACGCCCTTTTCATGCAGATACCTGCGTGAAATTGTAACATATTTACCTTATTTACAAAGCAACGTTGAGCCACTCAGCATGGCTTAACGCCGCTTTGTAAATATGTTACAGGGCATTGTGCCACTAGAACGTCTAAAAAAGTGATGTTCCGCTGGTGTAATTTACTTGTACATATACCCATAAATGCTGGCCGTTATTTTCAATTTGTGGGGATGGGGGAGAGCGCTTTTGCCTTCCCCAGAGGCCTCCATTAGCCCTCCAGAGAAGGGATGATATTTTAATTTCATATTATACGTCTGGAGGGTTGACCCATGTCATTGGGGTGATCCTCCCAAAAACAGACATTCCTTACAGCAATGAATGAACATTAGTCACAAGAATTGAAGACTCATGCATATGCATGCGTCATGGAGCATGCATGTGCATGTGTCATGATGCACTTGTGCATATGTGTCAGTTGATGCAGTGTTAAAACAGTTAATCCTTTACACAACATTTAAATACACTATGAGAATGATAAAAGACATAAAAGCTGAACGTACGTGCACTTGCACACTGTTTAGGTCTCGGCAGCGTGACCTATTGTTCTTAAAATGCCTGCCAAGGGACACAGAAAGGTGCACGAGCCGCTTAGGGTATGTGGACGCGCTTTGCTAGCGTGCGCACACACAGCGTTACTGAAGGCCAAAGGCACGCACAAACGCGCATACACACAGCATACACACACAGACGCGCACACACACACACACACACACACACCGCCGCCCCCCCACGCACACACACACACACACACACACACACACACGCCGCCTCCCCCCCACAATTAAGCCCCACTTACCGCATCAGCGGCCTCAGCCGCCACTCCTGACGTCTGCTGCCACCGCGGGGGCTTCTCGCATAAGAATACAGAACTGGACAAGATCCCTCGACTCTGGGAGCACCCTGCAGATCCGAAGCGTCCACCATTCATGAGGTCGCTGCAACTGTGGCCTGCATTGGGCCTCTGGCCGGTCCACACCGCGGGGGCTCCTCGTCCTCTCAGGCAGGGGCTGCGCACTGCTGTGCACGTGTGCACGCCCCTGGCGACGTGCGCGCCCCTGGTAACCCTCACGCCCGACCGCAGGTCTGCCCAGTAGAACGGCGCTCACTTCATCCCTCTGTGAGGCAGAAGGTTGAGCTGGTTATGTTAGGGTTTGAAGCGTGTCCTGCAAGTTACACAGGGCCTGTGCTGTTGGCGCCTAACCAATTGAGCTGCTTTACCTCTGCCTACCACCGTGAACGCATTTGAACCAGGTATGCACACATTTTATAATAAGGATTCCACTCTTCGCCGCTTCCCACAGGGCGTTGTAAATGTCAGAGCCTGGAGCAGAATTGGTTATTGTTGTATTCGAGTAGAAGCGGTGCCGTGTGGCCTGCTTCGGCCGCTCCTTCGCAGCAGACATGACACTGTGCCGTGACGTGTTAGCACTCCACTGTCCGCAGCATGTAAGGGAGTGACCCGAGTGTGGTTATGAAGCCTGGAAATTCGGTCCAAGAGCTGCACAGGGAGATTCGAAGCGCTACGAGGAATGTGGGGATCCTTAGATATGCAAGTTGGAAGTAGTGCGCAATATCTGCATGTGGCTCTTGTGTAACTGCTCACCGTTTTACCAAGTACTGGGCGAGTTTGATGTGTATTGCAGAGTGTGAGTGCAGAGTGAGTGTGCAGAGTGCAGAGTAGTGAGTGCAGAGTGTGAGTGCAGAGTGTGAGTGCAGAGTGACTATGCAGAGTGAGTGTGCAGAGTGCAGAGTGCAGAGTAGTGAGTGCAGAGTGCAGAGTAGTGAGTGCAGAGT
Organism: Lissotriton vulgaris; assembly: GCF_964263255.1. NCBI lineage: Eukaryota > Metazoa > Chordata > Amphibia > Caudata > Salamandridae > Lissotriton > Lissotriton vulgaris. The sequence goes on from NC_141691.1 coordinate 1,478,417,894, forward strand.
GAGTGTGAGGAGTAGTGAGTGCAGAGTGCAGAGTAGTGAGAGCAGAGTAGTGAGTGTGCAGAGTAGTGAGTGTGCAGACTAGTGAGTGCAGAGTGTAGAGTGCAGAGTAGTGAGTGCAGAGTAGTGAGTGCAGAGTGAGTGTGCAGAGTAGTGAGTGCAGAGTAGTGAGTGCAGAGTAGTATGTGCAGAGTAGTGAGTGCAGAGTGCAGAGTAGTGAGTGCAGAGTAGTGAGTGCAGAGTAGTGAGTGCAGAGTGCAGAGCAGTGAGGGCAGAGTAGTGAGTGCAGAGTAGTGAGTGCAGAGTAGTGAGTGCAGAGTGCAGAGTAGTGAGTGCAGAGAAGTGAGTGCAGAGTGCAGAGTAGTGAGTGCAGAGTAGTGAGTGCAGAGTAGTGAGTGCAGAGTAGTGAGTGCAGAGTAGTGAGTGTGCAGAGCGTGAGTGCAGAGTAGTGAGTGCAGAGTGCAGAGTAGTGAGTGCAGAGTAGTGAGTGCAGAGTAGTGAGTGCAGAGTAGTGAGTGTGCGGAGTGTGAGTGCAGAGTGTAGAGTAGTGAGTGCAGAGTAGTGAGTGCAGAGTAGTGAGCAGAGTAGTGAGTGCAGAGTGCAGAGTAGTGAGTGCAGAGTAGTGAGTGCAGAGTAGTTAGTGCAGAGTGCAGAGTAGTGAGTGCAGAGTAGTGAGTGCAGAGTGCTGAGCGCAGAGTAGTGAGTGCAGAGTAGTGAGTGCAGAGTGCAGAGTAGTGAGTGCACAGTAGTGAGTGCAGAGTAGTGAGTGCAGAGTGCAGAGTAGTGAGTGCAGAGTAGTGAGTGCAGAGTAGTGAGTGCAGAGTACTGAGTGCAGAGTAGTGAGTGCAGAGTAGTGAGTACAGAGTGCAGAGTAGTGAGTGCAGAGTAGTGAGTGCAGAGTAGTGAGTGCAGAGTGCACAGTAGTAGTGCAGAGTGCAGAGTAGTGAGTGCAGAGTAGTGAGTGCAGAGTTGTGAGTGCAGAGTAGTGAGTGCAGAGTAGTGAGTGCAGAGTAGTGAGTGCGAGTAGTGAGTGCAGAGTAGTGAGTGCCGAGTAGTGAGTGCCAAGTAGTGAGTCCAGAGTAGTGAGTGCAGAGTAGTGAGTGCAGAGTGCAGAGTAGTGAGTGCAGAGTGCAGAGTAGTGAGTGCAGAGTAGTGAGTGCAGAGTAGTGAGTGCAGAGTGCAGAGTAGTGAGTGCAGAGTAGTGAGTGCGGAGTAGTGAGTGCAGAGTAGTGAGTGCAGAGTAGTGAGTGCAGAGTGCAGAGTAGTGAGTGCAGAGTGCAGAGTAGTGAGTGCAGAGTAGTGAGTGCAGAGTGCAGAGTAGTGAGTGCAGAGTAGTGAGTGCAGAGTAGTGAGTGCAGAGTAGTGAGTGCAGAGTAGTGAGTGCAGAGTAGTGAGTGTGCAGAGTGTGAGTGCAGAGTGCAGAGTGTGAGTGCAGAGTGCAGAGTAGTGAGTGCAGAGTAGTGAGAGTGCAGAGTAGTGGGTGTGCAGAGTGTGAGTGCAGAGTGCAGAGTAGTGAGTAGTGAGTGCAGAGTAGTGAGTGCAGAGTAGTGAGTGCAGAGTGCAGAGTAGTGAGTGCAGAGTGCAGAGTAGTGAGTGCAGAGTAGTGACTGCAGAGTAGTGAGTGCAGAGTGCAGAGTAGTGAGTGCAGAGTAGTGAGTGCAGAGTAGTGAGTGCAGAGTAGTGAGTGCAGAGTAGTGAGTGTGCAGAGTAGTGAGTGCAGAGTAGTGAGTGTGCAGAGTGTGAGTGCAGAGTGCAGAGTAGTAAGTGCAGAGTGCAGAGTGTGAGTGCAGAGTGCAGAGTAGTGAGTGCAGAGTAGTTAGTGTAGAGTAGTGAGTGCAGAGTAGTGAGTGCAGAGTAGTGAGTGCAGAGTAGTGAGTGCAGAGTAGTGAGTCCAGAATAGTGAGTGCAGAGTAGTGAGTGCAGAGTGCGGAGTAGTGAGTGCAGAGTAGTGAGTGCAGAGTAGTGAGTGCAGAGTGCAGAGTAGTGAGTGCAGAGTGCAGAGTAGTGAGTGCAGAGTAGTGAGTGCAGAGTAGTGAGTGCAGAGTGCAGAGTAGTGAGTGCAGAGTAGTGAGTGCAGAGTGCAGATTAGTGAGTGCAGAGTAGTGAGTGCAGAGTAGTGAGTGCAGAGTGCAGAGTAGTGAGTGCAGAGTGCAGAGTAGTGAGTGCAGAGTAGTGAGTGCAGAGTGCAGAGTAGTGAGTGCAGAGTAGTGAGAGTGCAGAGTAGTGAGTGTGCATAGTGTGAGTGCAGAGTGCAGAGTAGTGAGTAGTGAGTGCAGAGTAGTGAGTGCAGAGTAGTGAGTGCAGAGTGCAGAGTAGTGAGTGCAGAGTGCAGAGTAGTGAGTGCAGAGTAGTGAGTGCAGAGTAGTGAGTGCAGAGTGCAGAGTACCATAGGTGCCGCCCAGGGTAGTGAGTGCAGAGTGCAGAGTAGTGAGTGCAGAGTGCAGAGTAGTGAGTGCAGAGTAGTGAGTGCAGAGTAGTGAGTGCAGAGTAGTGAGTGCAGAGTAGTGAGTGTGCAGAGTGTGAGTGCAGAGTGCAGAGTGTGAGTGCAGAGTGCAGAGTAGTGAGTGCAGAGTAGTGAGAGTGCAGAGTAGTGGGTGTGCAGAGTGTGAGTGCAGAGTGCAGAGTAGTGAGTAGTGAGTGCAGAGTAGTGAGTGCAGAGTGCAGAGTAGTGAGTGCAGAGTGCAGAGTAGTGAGTGCAGAGTGCAGAGTAGTGAGTGCAGAGTAGTGACTGCAGAGTAGTGAGTGCAGAGTGCAGAGTAGTGAGTGCAGAGTAGTGAGTGCAGAGTAGTGAGTGCAGAGTAGTGAGTGCAGAGTAGTGAGTGTGCAGAGTAGTGAGTGCAGAGTAGTGAGTGTGCAGAGTGTGAGTGCAGAGTGCAGAGTAGTAAGTGCAGAGTAGTGAGTGCAGAGTGCAGAGTAGTGAGTGCAGAGTGCAGAGTAGTGAGTGCAGAGTAGTGAGTGCAGAGTGCAGAGTGTGAGTGCAGAGTGCAGAGTGTGAGTGCAGAGTGCAGAGTAGTGAGTGCAGAGTAGTTAGTGTAGAGTAGTGAGTGCAGAGTAGTGAGTGCAGAGTAGTGAGTGCAGAGTAGTGAGTGCAGAGTAGTGAGTCCAGAATAGTGAGTGCAGAGTAGTGAGTGCAGAGTGTGGAGTAGTGAGTGCAGAGTAGTGAGTGCAGAGTAGTGAGTGCAGAGTGCAGAGTAGTGAGTGCAGAGTGCAGAGTAGTGAGTTGAAGGACTGGGTTCTTTTGGACCCAGCGGTGCCAGGGCACAACACCTGAAACCTTCGTGGGTAACCTGCTCCGGCGTACAAGTCACAGAGACACGGGACACTTCCTTCGGCGTCAAAGAGTCAAGGTTTATTTACTGCAGGGAACACAGAAGTCACGACAAGTACAACACGTGCAACTTGGGGAGACTGCTTCAAATTGGTTCTGTGGATCGCTCCTTTTATACAGTTTTTACCCATAGGCTAACATTGAACACAAAGGTTTATAACTCAGTTCCCACATCTAGCTCCCAGAGGGGTCGCTTTGGTCGTTTTAAAACACACAAGGTCCGGAACATAAGTGCGGAAACATTTGGCGGTTCCCAACTGTAAAAACCCATCTTCCCACCATTAGCAAATTCCAATCAGCAGTAAAGTAGATCGAAATAGGAACGAAGACAGGTGCAGAGGAAGACGGAGACAGTGGGGAGATTGGAAAGGGTGTAAAAGGGGAGTGTCGAGAAGCACGAGATACAGGCATCAAAGGGACGTGCCTAATGAGATGCACGGCTGAGACAATAAGCCCGTGCGGCAAGATGAGCCTCGAGCGGCGCCATCTGCCTTACAGTAGCATCCCCCTCGTCATAAAGACACTTACAAAGAACATGTGTCTTTCGCCATATCTTGGAAGTCCCAGGGTCGCGAAGCGGACAGCGTCCGTTCGCTGGCTACTTGAGGGCAAGAGACAAAATGGATGCCGTATCTAAGATGGAACCCGTGGGTACAGATGAGAAACCCACATAACAAACGAACGGTTTAAGTTAGCACAGCGAAACTGCGCACACTTACTAAACTCGTCATTTGCGGTTCATAGATACTAGACTCGACCATATTCGTGCGAGTCGAAAACACCACTTACAATTGTCACGGAACCTCAGACGCTCCTTTTGCCCTCATGTAGGCAAGCACTAGTCGGAATCATATTCGATATTCATCAGACCATCAAGATGTCGTTGTAGCATAGCTCTGTCCAGCCGAGTCCCCTTGGTAACAGATGGTTGTCTCATACACGTTGTAGCACAGAGGCCACATAAGGCAGGACCACACTGCACACAAAGGCAACACGTGAACAGGAACACTACCACAACCCCGATAATCATCAGAATCTTCCAACCCCAAGTCGACATCAGGCCCCAAAACCAACCGAGTAGCGTCCAATCCCCTACATCCACGTGTATGGATTCGGAGATCTTATGCAACTTCGAGATGGCTTGATAGACAGTAGGAGCATTATCAGGTATGAAAATGCAACAGCTCGAATGGATCACCTTACATACCCCACCGCGATCTGCCAAGACAACATCTAAAACCATACGGTTTTGTAACGTCATAAGTCTCTCCGCCTGAAGTTCTGTGGTGATATTACCAAGGGCACTGGCAGTAACATTAGCTGTCGATTCTACCACCCGAGTCAAATGTCTCAGGTTCCTACTATTAACCATAGGTCCCCAAAACGGGAGGAAACCCTTGAAAAAGTCTCCTGCCTCTTGACCGGCAGTATCCTCTTCGCTAATTACGCCTCGTACGACTCTAGTCTTATGATAATCAGCATCTACAGTAAACGTCGGAGGCAACAGATTTGCAACGAAACATGAGCCCATAAAGTCTGTGGGCAACCATGTGTATGCACGATCATGACAGATGAAGTACGTACCCTTGGCAGCCAGAAACACAGGGGTCGGGGACATTGGCAGAACGTAACTTTCAGTGCAAGCACTTACTCCAAGTGAGGCTTGCGAGCCACGACCCACAAGACAAAGATTACCAGTGTGGGGTACGACCCATATTGGAGACGAGCTTTTAAGCTGCTTTTCATTAGTGAACATACTATATTCCCCTCTACTTAGGACCCTATAGGCCTGTACCTCTTCTTTAGGGATGAGAAAAGCATCATGGATCTCATCTTCCATGTCCGCTATTGCCATTGATAGCACCCACTGGTACGAGGTAGGACCAGGCTTGGGGGAACGTTGTTCTGGAGTGGGGTGGAAACCCAGTGCGCTTCGAAGCATTGTTTGGAATGCTCGAGCTGACCCTTGGGAACTATACGGTAACACCAGATATGGAATTCCCTTACCCGTAGTATGTGGCATCAACCCACACACCCAACAATTAGTAGTGTTAACCACTAACTGATGCTGATGGAGGAGCTGGATAAAGGAATTATTGCGGAATTCTACACGTCTAGCCTGTTCGTGTTCTGGTAACATGTGAAAGGAATGGGGAGAAGCAGTAGAAGTAAGGTTAGGGTAAGGAGTAGGAGTAGGGGTAGGAAGTAAAAAGTAAGACATAGTGTAATACACCCCACCCGCCAAAAATGCAGATGCAATTAAAAACAATACAAATAATTGGAATACAAAACATTTAGTACGACTAAGTTTCTGCAGTCTGACTCTATACGCCTGAGCTCCTTCCAAATCCTTCAGCTTCGAAAATGCCATTTCCCTACGACCGTCCGCAACGTTTCTTGACGCACTTCGTTCTGTGCAGCAATAGTCAATCCCCAGGAGTTCCTAGGAACCGACGGCCTTTAACCTAGCGTCAAGACCTACTGTCCAGAAGGAAGTACGCGCGCGGCCCTACGGCCCTCAATACACAATATGTATTTAATTAGCACAATAATTCAGCTGTGGAAGGAAAAAGATACAGAGAAAAAAACTCAATATATGTACAAAACAATTTTCAATGATACCATTGTTCAAAGTTGATCATGGGAAACGAAGATATTATAGTTATCAGTTTCAGCAAAACAAGAAAACCATTTTATTTGTCCTTAGTATGAGAACGCAAAGAATATCGATGTTTCCCGGGACGTGTCTGCTCGTCAAACAAAGGATCCGTTGAAGAGACAGCGTCCTGCTGATCAACTTGTTGATTTGGTCTTGAGTCTTTTGCTGACAAATGTTCAACAGTGGCTTTCTGCTGCGCTGAGGGTTCTTCAACAAGCTGTGCGTCGCTAAAAGGTACAAACGCCGGCAATGTCTCTGCTTCGGTTGACGCAATGCCTTTCCTCACCCACGGGTCTGCCGACAAAGGAATAGGGACTCGCTTACAATGGGTAGCATGTACCCAATTCTTCCGCCCCTCAAGACGAACGGCAGTTCTCGTGGCCAGGAGTACCTGGTAAGGTCCGGTGAAACGGGGGTCCAGATTGTTTTTGCGTGAAAAATTTCGGGTAACTACCCAATCTCCAGGCTGGAGCTGGTGGCCTGGACCCTCCGTCTGCGTCGGCAAGGCGTCGTAAACCTGTTGATGAATTAACCTCAGTTTAGCAGTCAAGTCATGTAAGTAGTCAATCAACATCGGATACTCAAGATCAGTGAATACACCTGGCCTAGGAACCCCCCACACATTCGCAGGACGGCCGAACACTATTTCATAGGGACTAAGCCCTATTCGGGAGTGTACAGTCGCCCTAGTTGACAGTAATGCTAACGGCAAAGCATCAGGCCACGAAAGTCCAGTCGTAGCCTGAATCTTCGCTAATTTTAGTTTAAGGGTGCCATTGTACCCTTCAACCAATCCAGCTGACTGGGGATGATTGGCGCTATGGAATTTCTGATTAATTCCAAGGCCCTTACACACACTCTTCATCACACTTCCAACAAACTCACTTCCGTTATCTGACCACACGACTCTAGGCATTCCATACCGAGGAAAGTATTCCTTCAGTAGGATTTTCGCAGTAGACAAAGCAGTATTGTCTTTGAGGGGATAGGCCTCGATCCATCGGGAGAATGCGCAAACTACAACCAAAACGTATTTCAGGTTATTGCATCGCTCCATATGGATGAAGTCCAATTGGATCACCTCAAAGGGATACGAAGGAGGGGCAAAACTGCCAGGGGGAGTTGGGGTTCCTTTGCCAGGATTGTACAGTATACACACCATACAATTCTTCACCAAACGTTCAGCACACTTCGTAATACCATCATTCTTCCACACATCAGCCAACAACTTGCAAATACCTTTCGCGCTAATATGTGCTAACCCGTGTGCCATTTGCACAACGGCCAGTACATACGCATCAGGCAACATCCATCTTTTCTGATCCGACAAATCAATCCAGCAACCATTCGCATCCAACCTTCCCGTACTTTCTTTCCACTTCATCTTTTCAGTCTCGGTGGCCTCATTCTGTATTGCCTTCACACTCTCTATGGTATTTTCACACACACTTGATTCTGTAGGCCACCTAACCGAACTCGTCACATACATTCGAGTGCTAAGGTTCCGGGCAGTCTCCTTAGCAATCTCATCTGCAAACGCATTACCACGACCAACATCATCCGTCACTTTACGATGCGCACTACACTTAACAATTGCAACTTGAGCAGGCAAAGTCAATGCATCCAAAAGATCGTTCACAAGCTGGCCATGCTGTATTTTCGTGCCATGCGACGTCAAGAAACCACGTTCTCGCCACAATCGTCCAAAACTATGCGCTACACCGAAAGCATACTGACTATCGGTGTACACATTCACACGTTTACCTTTTGCTAATACACATGCTCTAGTAAGAGCAATCAGCTCTGCAGCTTGGGCAGAGTTCTGATTCAATCTCGCAGTCTCAACAACAGTATTCAACGTCACAACAGCATAAGCAGTAGTCACATCACCATTCGGCAATTTAAAACATGACCCATCCACATACAGGGTGCCGTCAGGGTCTTCCAATGGGGTGTTTTTAAGGTCCACTCGACCTTTCGTTTCCTCCTCTGTCCGCAAGTAACAGTCATGTTCTGTTACTGCATCTGACTCTGCACTAATTGGTAACAAAGTTGCCGGATTTAGGACATTACAACGTTTTATCTGAATGTGGCTTGCCAAGAGCGTCAATTCGTACCCAGACAACCTCGCACTCGTCAAGTGCTGAGTTTTCGTACGATTCAACAGAGTATCGACTGCATGCGGAACCATTACCGTAAGCATATTATCCATGACCAATCCTGCTGATTGTCGGATAGAGACCGCAGCTGCCGCAGTTGCTCTCAAACAACTCGGCAATGCTCTAGCTACTGGGTCTAAGGTCGAGGAAAAATATGCACATGGACGTTGCTTACCACCAAAAGGTTGCGTTAAGACGCTTAAAGCACAACCTTCCCTCTCGTGAACATATAAAGTGAACGGCTTACTGTAATCAGGGGTACCTAACACAGGAGCCGAACACAATGAATCACGCAATTCAGAAAAACTTTTCTGACACTCTTCCGTCCATGGTAAAGGAGTTGAAACATCCTTGCACGTAAGAGCCACCAATGGTTTCGCTAGCAGTGAAAAATTAGGAATCCACTGCCTACAGTACGACGTGATACCTAGGAAGGCACGCACATCTCTTTGGGTTTGTGGCACAGCCATTCGCGCAATCGCTGCAATTCTCTCTGGGGTCAATCTCCTTCCCTCCTTTGACAATAAGTGACCTAGGTAGGTTACTTCTTGACAACAATATTGGAGTTTAGAAGGTGACACCTTGTGATTTAACTCACAGAGATGTTGCAGCAACGATACTGTAGCAATTTTGCAAATGTCCTGAGTATCGGCAGCCACCAATAGGTCATCGACGTATTGGATTAAAGCCGCACCAACCGGCAACCTAAACGCATCCAGTTGACCCTTCAAAGCTTGACTGTAAATCGATGGACTTTCACAGTAGCCCTGAGGAGCGCGTTTGAAGCGGAAGCTACGTCCACCAAGAGAGAAACCGAAAAGGTCCCTACTCTCTTCGGCAATCGGGATGCTGAAAAACGCGTTTTTCAAATCAATCACCGAGAACCATGAAGCTGTAGCTGGAATCAGAGTCAGTAGCGCCGTAATGTCAGGCACAACAGGGAATTGAGGAACCACAATTTTATTTACCTCCCGTAAATCGATAACAAAACGATAAACAGGCGGTTTGGTAGGATCAGTGCGTTTAAGAATGGGCAGTACAGGACTATTGCACACGTTTCCCCGAGTTTCTTCAATGACATCTTTCTCGATCAAATCATAGATGATCGCTAACAAAGCTCGTTCACCATCAAGTGAGATACGGTATTGGGGAATACGTGGCAATCGCACATTCGATTTCAACTGAACAACATAAGGAGAGATATCAAGTAGGCCCACATCGTTTGGACCCGTCGCCCACAAAGACGCAGGAAGAGAATACAATTCCGGTGGAAGCTTATCGAGGGACAAATACATGGGAGAGACTACTTTCTCTCCGAACGTAAGCTTTACACCCGCAGGAGAACAATACAAAGTTGCATACAAACGTTTAAGCAAATCCAGACCCAAAAGATTTTCACCACAACCAGTGGTTAAAATCAACGGAGCTTCGAGCTCACAAGGCCCAATTTTAAGGGGCAAAGGGCGCGAAACTGGATTGCTAACGGGGGCGCCAGAGAATCCAACGGATACATTGGTTAAGCCAGACAAAGGTGCGCCAGGGAGTTTCGAATGCATGATAGAACTTTTCGCTGCACCAGTGTCCAACAGAAAAGGCTCAACGACGCCCGATGTAGCAACTGCGACGTAAGGCCCTCTCTGATCAACCGGAACTGATACCACTCCCTCTCCTTGTCTTTGGCTGTCCTAGTAATTACTGTCGTCAGTTCCCTGATCGACGTAATAATCGTCTACATTATACTGCGCAGATCGTCCTTGCGATGATCCACGTTGATCGAAACAGTTATTAGAATTTGATGAATTGTCAGAACGGTCATTCTGAGCACCACGACCTCTACCACGTGACGCATGCTGCGAACCACCACGACCTCCTCTAGACGAATTACCACCACTACGGTCATTTAAAGCAGGACAATTAAATTTAATGTGTCCCTCCTGTCTACAATAAGCACATTGATTATATCCTAACGAAGATCTCTGAAAAGAGGAATCATTACGCGACTGCGATCTATTCGATTGCGACTGTGATCTATTCTGCTGAGGCGCATTCTGATTAGAACGCGGCGGATATGCTTGTTGTAACAACACTTTAGTTTTCAGCTCTTTCGTCTTTTTATCAGCACGGTCAGTTTCCTCTTTTTCTCTATTTTCGTAATATTGTGCCGTAGCCAGAATCTGAGCTGAGGTAGAAACGGCCCACGCACTTTCTGAATTCTTCAATTTATTGCACAAGTCGGGCAATAAGTTCGATACAAATTTATCCACAAACAGCCTTTGTCCACCCTCAGTACCCATATCCTGTCCACTATGATCAACGAATGTCTCCTCAAACCTCGTAAAGAAGTCTGAAACACTCTCATCTTTCTTTTGTTTACAGGCTGACAACTTGTCCCAATTTACCCTCATAGCTGGCATGAGCGTTTTCATTAATGTAATGATTCGTTGGGGAAGAAGTTCAATCAATTGATCGGGTTTAGTAGCAGCCGCTTGTCCAGCGTCTGCAGCTGTAATGGCAGCCCAATCACCACCTAATTCATTTGTGTGATCTTGGTGACGAATCTTGGCCCATACCGGTTGCGGTACGACATTGCCAAACAACATGTCGATATCGGCAAGATTCATTACCGTAGCATCTACGAGCTGCGACAATTCCTTATAATACCCTGCAGGATTTTTACGAGGATCGGGCAAAGTCTGTTTCACCTGAAGCACTTCCGATCGTTTCCATGGGAGGTGTATCCACACTCTCTGGAAATGTGCCGCTATTGGGTTATTAACATCAGTATTATCAGCAGGTACCCAAACCGGCGGAACTTCACGCATAGGATATTGGCCAGACTCAGCTTGTTGGCGTTCAAGATCCTCTACAAACAGTGCGTGAGGGATGGGAGCGAGGCGAAAAGACAGCAACTGCTCGATAGCACGTCGGACATTGGTATCGACTATCAGTCCAGTTGCGAACTGAAGCCGAAGATTAGACAGGGCGGTCAGCACCTCGTCAGGCGCAACGGCCGCTATCTGATCATGTAAAAGTTTACACATTTCGTCAAACACATATCTCTGAGTCGGTATGTTGAATTGACTAAATGTTTCAAGAACAACACGGGGTGGATTTCTCTGCGGATTGTCCATCCAACCCATCGCCATATTGTATAGCGCAGCGCGTTCCCTATTACCAGGAAGCTGACTACGCCTCTGCGGTGGACCATCAGAACCAGCGGACCCAAAAACAGGTCCGAGCGACTGAAAGAAGCTAGCCGCAATGGGAGAATTACGGTTACGAGTAGAGGGACAAGAATAAGACACAGGACTAACAAGAGAAGGAGTAGAAACGTTGGCAACAACAGGGGTTAACAACACAGGAGCAGTAGCGTGAGTAGGAGTATGTGGAAGCGGAGGAGCAGTAGGGATAGAAACAGGCACAGGAGCAGGAACAGTCGGAAGAGCGGGTGCAGGTTGAGGAACTGGTGGAGGAATAACAGGTGGAAGAACAGGTACGGCAGGGACCACAGGAGCAGCGGTACCCTGTACGTACGGAGGTGGCGACTTCATAAGATAAGACATTAAAGGATCCTCAACTGCCTCTTCCCTCTTATCCGACTCCGTAGGCAAAGCAGGATAGCATTTATCTATGGTCATACGCTGTAGCCTCTCAAACACTTCCTTATCCTTATCCTCCTTATCACGCTGAAACTGCTCAGCTTTCTTCACAATAGTAGCAACATTATCTCGCTCACTGCGTTTATTTTGTCTGATCTCTTTCTGTCGGGCTTCTTTGCGCCACAACCGAAAGGCATCAAACATGGCCGGCCTTGATTTACGTTCGAACAACTTTATTTCCAAATTATCTAAGATCGACGCTTCGAAGCTACCGTGAGGTGGCCAACGAAGATCGCCGTCTTTCTTTGTATATTTTATCCAATAATCGTTAAAAGCAATCGGGCCTAGCCCATGTTTGCTATACAAGTCATAAGTAGGAGTTCCAACCGGAGGTATCGGACACGAGTCCTCCAGCAGGGAATCCGCATCACAAGGTCTAAAGCAACTGAACAAAGTACTACGACCAGGCATCTTGCACACTAGCCGAGTTTCACAAACTTCAAGGGTTACGGGATTTCGGGATTTACCAAGTCCCAGCAAAGACAAAACCCTCGGTCTTTGGCGGCTGCAGTCGTCAAACAAATACAACAACAAAGTACGCTAGCAAAGTGTCACCGACAAAAACACTCACACAGCGTGTACAACAACAACAAAACACTAGTGTTTACAACAAAGACACTCGCTAAAGTGTCTACAACCAAGGATTCTGGGAGCGACCCACAAATACTTAACTCAAAGATCAATGGCGTCCTCAGGAAGGCCCGTCAATCGTCTCGCTATACCAAGGTCTACGCCAGGCGCCAAAACAGGTCTACAGTCAGGGCAGCAGTCCGTCGCAGCCGTTAGGAGGCGGGAATCTTCGCGGGAAAAGTCTTCGGGCCACTTATTTCGACAACAGGATCGATGAAGCGGGGTGCACCTTCCCTCGGAGATTTCACACGAAGTTCCTCACGATCGTCGGGCTTGGACCGGTACCACTGATGCAGCCCCACGTTGGGCGCCAACTGAAGGACTGGGTTCTTTTGGACCCAGCGGTGCCAGGGCACAACACCTGAAACCTTCGTGGGTAACCTGCTCCGGCGTACAAGTCACAGAGACACGGGACACTTCCTTCGGCGTCAAAGAGTCAAGGTTTATTTACTGCAGGGAACACAGAAGTCACGACAAGTACAACACGTGCAACTTGGGGAGACTGCTTCAAATTGGTTCTGTGGATCGCTCCTTTTATACAGTTTTTACCCATAGGCTAACATTGAACACAAAGGTTTATAACTCAGTTCCCACATCTAGCTCCCAGAGGGGTCGCTTTGGTCGTTTTAAAACACACAAGGTCCGGAACATAAGTGCGGAAACATTTGGCGGTTCCCAACTGTAAAAACCCATCTTCCCACCATTAGCAAATTCCAATCAGCAGTAAAGTAGATCGAAATAGGAACGAAGACAGGTGCAGAGGAAGACGGAGACAGTGGGGAGATTGGAAAGGGTGTAAAAGGGGAGTGTCGAGAAGCACGAGATACAGGCATCAAAGGGACGTGCCTAATGAGATGCACGGCTGAGACAATAAGCCCGTGCGGCAAGATGAGCCTCGAGCGGCGCCATCTGCCTTACAGTAGCATCCCCCTCGTCATAAAGACACTTACAAAGAACATGTGTCTTTCGCCATATCTTGGAAGTCCCAGGGTCGCGAAGCGGACAGCGTCCGTTCGCTGGCTACTTGAGGGCAAGAGACAAAATGGATGCCGTATCTAAGATGGAACCCGTGGGTACAGATGAGAAACCCACATAACAAACGAACGGTTTAAGTTAGCACAGCGAAACTGCGCACACTTACTAAACTCGTCATTTGCGGTTCATAGATACTAGACTCGACCATATTCGTGCGAGTCGAAAACACCACTTACAATTGTCACGGAACCTCAGAGTGCAGAGTAGTGAGTGCAGAGTAGTGAGTGCAGAGTAGTGAGTGCAGAGTAGTGAGTGCAGAGTGCAGATTAGTGAGTGCAGAGTAGTGAGTGCAGAGTAGTGAGTGCAGAGTGCAGAGTAGTGAGTGCAGAGTGCAGAGTAGTGAGTGCAGAGTAGTGAGTGCAGAGTGCAGAGTAGTGAGTGCAGAGTAGTGAGAGTGCAGAGTAGTGAGTGTGCATAGTGTGAGTGCAGAGTGCAGAGTAGTGAGTAGTGAGTGCAGAGTAGTGAGTGCAGAGTAGTGAGTGCAGAGTAGTGAGTGCAGAGTGCAGAGTAGTGAGTGCAGAGTAGTGAGTGCAGAGTAGTGAGTGCAGAGTGCAGAGTACCATAGGTGCCGCCCAGGGGCTATGTCGGAGGGCCAGGGAGCAACGGGGGCCCGCTACTGGTCCCCTATGTCCCTTTCCGCCTTCCTTTTCATGTACGGTAAAGTGCCATGAAACGGTCGGCGGGAAGGGACATTGTAATACCTATGGCAGTACCTAGCAGGCACCACCACTGTTGTAGGAATACAAATCCCTCAGAGGGAACAATGGGCTCCTTGAGGCCATCAGATCTGTGGTGGGCAGTCTCTCCGACCGCCAACTATCCTCCCGCCAGCCTAATGTGGCGGGTGTTAATCAGTATTACGATGGCGCTGGAATCGCCACGGTCCCAACGGGCTGTTGGTGGCAGTCCCACCGTCATCATAATCAGGCCTGTATGAAGTGGTGGATCTCGCACAGCTGAAGGTAATCCCAAAGTCAAGGATTGTAATGGACTTTCGTGTGCTGCAGGGTAGTGAACACTGTCAAGCCAAGCAGTGTATAAGTGAAATTGCAACAGAAGCTCTCCCGCCTAGGGAGAGGACGACCCAGCGCACTACTTTAGTGAGACCAGCGGTCTAGTTCCATATTCAAGTTAAACAATGAATTCTAATCCAAATAAAGTATTCAAATATCCAGATTTATTCATATCGATGTTATGATATTCGTGTTGACAAAGTACATCAGAATACAACGCGTGTATGTTAATTCAGGTGTGTTATCACATCACACGACCCAATGCATTTCGGGCGTTGCCCGTCGTCAGGGGAATTACTCTACAAACAGAAACAAAAAACCAGCTATAGTATCCATAATCTTCTATCTAGGTCAGAAATATACTGTGACTGAGCGAGGTGTTTATGAGTTAAAAAAACGGAGAGTGATTACAGCGGTGAACAGAGGTGAAGGAAGAAACGTAAGCAAGCTGTAGTGAAGTTAAAACGGGTATCCGAAAGATAAGAGTGTTACAAAACCAAGGAAATAGGCGTGACCAGTAACCAATTGATGATAAGTGACTGACTCCCAAAATAGCGGAAAGGTAAAAACATGCCAAGAAATTCAGAGGGAAATGATAACCGCCACCAATACAAGGAAGTATATAGGAAGCTCAGAGCGAGCGTACTTACAGATGTGACAATAGCGCGGACTCCGCGGAGTTCCGTAGGGTGAGCACTCCGTAACCGAGCCGAGAAGGGGAATATACGAAAGGTAAACATAGAGGTAGGACCGAACCGCCCGAAAGTGATGAGCGCCATCTTAGAGTGTGCATGGGTGTGAAAAGGTAGGAAGAGCTGGAAGGCTCGAAAATGAAAACTAGGGAGGTGCCATATTGGAATGTGCAAAGAGGTGATGAAAGTAATGAAAGTGAAAAGACTACATATCAGCATAAACAATAAATGGACATATCAGAATCCAATATGTACATGAAAAATAAAGAATCATAGGTAACACAAAAACTCAATGCGATCATTAAGACCCGAGGGGGCCATCGTGGATAAATAACGGATCCAGAAGTTCTCCCTTTTGAGGAGATTGTTCTTATTGTTCACTGTGATGGGAACTTGTTCCAGTACTTGGAATTTGAGTTGTGTAACTGAATGTCTGTTCTCCAAGAAGTGGATAGCCACACTTGATTTCTGATTTTCAGTGCGAATGTTACTCTTGTGTTCCAAGATTCTCGTGCGGATCTTCCTCTCTGTATGGCCCACATAGCATTTGCCACATGGGCATTTTAAAGCATAAATCACATTCTTGCTGTTACAAGTGGCGTTCACCTTCAGTTTAATCGGGAAACCTTTCATGGGATGGTTCATCACATTGCCTTGTATACTATTGTTGCAATTGCTGCAATTAAAGCAAGGTTTGAAGCCATTGTAAGTTATTTTGGTTTTTGGGCCACTGGTTTTACTCAGGATCTCTTTCAGATTCTTGCCTCTAGAGAAAGCAAAGATCGGGGGTTCTGTAAATAGGCCGTTGAAATCTGGTTCCTGTGTCAAGATAGACCAATGTTTGCGAATGATCTTTTGATATTGTGAGGAAACACTCGAGAACTTAGAGACTACCACCAGTCGGTCCGTGGGCATCTTAGGTCTGGGTTGTAACAGAGAAGCTCTGTTACGTTTCTCACTTCTCTGGACGGCCAAGTCCAGAATGGGCGCAGGATATCCTCGTGCTCGTAGACAGTCTAGAACAGTTTTTATCTGTGAATTGCTCTCATCTGGTTTAGAAACGATCCTTTTCACTCTCAGAATCTGTGCGTATGGTAGGTTGTTTTTAAGTCCCATACGATGAAAACTTTGATAGTGGAGGGTAGAGTTCCTGTCAGTGGACCTTCGAAAGATGGTAGTGGACCAGTCTCCCAATTCTCTCATGATTTTCACGTCCAAAAAATGGACGCAAGATGTACTAGATTCCCAAGTGAATTGTATTCTTTTAGTAACTTGATTCCAGGTGTTGAGGAAGGTGATGAGTGTGTCTTTGGTACCTGCCCAAAGCAGGAAAATATCATCAATGTACCGCAGATATAACCGGCCATGTTCTTGCCAGTTGTCTTGAGAGAGGATGTGATTTTCTTCGAAGTTTCGCATGAAAATGTTGGCGTAGCACGGAGCAGCCGAATTTCCCATGGCCGTGCCATTGAGCTGTAAAAACCATTTATCGAAGACAGTGAAATAGCTATGATATAGCGTAAAGATGGTAAGCTCCATGAGGAATACTTTCAAGTCATGATCAATGTTGGATTGTGCCAAGGTTCTTTCAATTGCATCAATTCCCCCATCATGGGGGATTGAGGTGTAAAGGGAACTGACGTCCACAGTACACATGATGAGATTAGAATCTTTCAAAGAATCCATGACTGGTTCAAGTTTTAGTAGGAAATCCGTGGTGTCTTTGACAAAAGAATCAGCTGTAATGACGAATGGTTGTAAGTATTTGTCCAGGAATTTACCCACATTTTCGTGGATGCTGTTTATGGTGGACACAATGGGTCTAAATGGAGGATTAGTAGGATGTTTATGGAGTTTCGGTAGCATGTATAAGACAGGAGGTCTAGGGTTCCTAGGTGTTAGGTATCTTTTTGTTTTGTCATTGATAGTACCGTTATCAAAAGCTTTATTGATGATGTTGATTAAATCTTTGGTATACTCCTCGGTGGGATCCCCAGGGAGAGTGTCATAAGTGTCAGTGTCACCAATGTGAGTGGTGACTTTGTCTTTATAAAAGTTGGTGTCCATGACTACCAGAGCCCCTCCTTTATCTGCATTCTGACAGATGATGTTAGAGTTGTCAGCGATTTTCTGTAGTATATTTCTCTCTTTACGAGTAAGGTTCCCATGTTTAGCTGGTTGTATGAAAGGAAGTTTAAGAATTTCTTGTCTGACCAGGTTTTCGAATGCATCAATGATTTTGTGGCTTTGTGGGGCCATGAATGTACTGTGTGGTCGTAAGCCTCTAAGCATTTCTTCCTCCTGAGTATTCATCGGGCAAATGTTGAGAAAATAGTGTTTCAGACGCATATTGCGTATCAATTTAAATTCGAGTTCCAGTGTGTTGGTTCCCGTGGTAGGTACGAAAGATTGTCCCTTTTGGAGAATGTGTGTTTCTTCGTCCGACAAGATGGTGGAGGAAATGTTAATCACCAGATTCTCCTCTGGGTTCAACGTCTAACAAACCATATAACCCTTTCTCGGCCAATGAAACCTCATCTTCAGAGGATGACCAAAGAACAAGACCTACACACACCAGAACAGATGCAGATGCCCAAACTCCAAGTACCTCAACCAACACTGCGGTTCCTTTTTTAGAGCCAGGATTCAAACAACAAAAAGAGCCCGGGGGGGAAAAACCCGCTGAGGAAGCAGAAAAAACACCACCGGTGAAAAGCAAAAAAGCCAAAGGAAGACGTTGAACCCAGAGGAGAATCTGGTGATTAACATTTCCTCCACCATCTTGTCGGACGAAGAAACACACATTCTCCAAAAGGGACAATCTTTCGTACCTACCACGGGAACCAACACACTGGAACTCGAAGTGAGTACATTTAAATTGATACGCAATATGCGTCTGAAACACTATTTTCTCAACATTTGCCCGATGAATACTCAGGAGGAAGACATGCTTAGAGGCTTACGACCACACAGTACATTCATGGCCCCACAAAGCCACAAAATCATTGATGCATTCGAAAACCTGGTCAGACAAGAAATTCTTAAACTTCCTTTCATACAACCAGCTAAACATGGGAACCTTACTCGTAAAGAGAGAAATATACTACAGAAAATCGCTGACAACTCTAACATCATCTGTCAGAATGCAGATAAAGGAGGGGCTCTGGTAGTCATGGACACCAACTTTTATGAAGACAAAGTCACCAGTCACATTGGTGACACTGACACTTATGACACTCTCCCTGGGGATCCCACCGAGGAGTATACCAAAGATTTAATCAACATCATCAATAAAGCTTTTGATAACGGTACTATCAATGACAAAACAAAAAGATACCTAACACCTAGGAACCCTAGACCTCCTGTCTTATACATGCTACCGAAACTCCATAAACATCCTACTAATCCTCCATTTAGACCCATTGTGTCCACCATAAACAGCATCCACGAAAATGTGGGTAAATTCCTGGACAAATACTTACAACCATTCGTCATTACAGCTGATTCTTTTGTCAAAGACACCACGGATTTCCTACTAAAACTTGAACCAGTCATGGATTCTTTGAAAGATTCTAATCTCATCATGTGTACTGTGGACGTCAGTTCCCTTTACACCTCAATCCCCCATGATGGGGGAATTGATGCAATTGAAAGAACCTTGGCACAATCCAACATTGATCATGACTTGAAAGTATTCCTCATGGAGCTTACCATCTTTACGCTATATCATAGCTATTTCACTGTCTTCGATAAATGGTTTTTACAGCTCAATGGCACGGCCATGGGAAATTCGGCTGCTCCGTGCTACGCCAACATTTTCATGCGAAACTTCGAAGAAAATCACATCCTCTCTCAAGACAACTGGCAAGAACATGGCCGGTTATATCTGCGGTACATTGATGATATTTTCCTGCTTTGGGCAGGTACCAAAGACACACTCATCACCTTCCTCAACACCTGGAATCAAGTTACTAAAAGAATACAATTCACTTGGGAATCTAGTACATCTTGCGTCCATTTTTTGGACGTGAAAATCATGAGAGAATTGGGAGACTGGTCCACTACCATCTTTCGAAAGTCCACTGACAGGAACTCTACCCTCCACTATCAAAGTTTTCATCGTATGGGACTTAAAAACAACCTACCATACGCACAGATTCTGAGAGTGAAAAGGATCGTTTCTAAACCAGATGAGAGCAATTCACAGATAAAAACTGTTCTAGACCGTCTACGAGCACGAGGATATCCTGCGCCCATTCTGGACTTGGCCGTCCAGAGAAGTGAGAAACGTAACAGAGCTTCTCTGTTACAACCCAGACCTAAGATGCCCACGGACCGACTGGTGGTAGTCTCTAAGTTCTCGAGTGTTTCCTCACAATATCAAAAGATCATTCGCAAACATTGGTCTATCTTGACACAGGAACCAGATTTCAACGGCCTATTTACAGAACCCCCGATCTTTGCTTTCTCTAGGGGCAAGAATCTGAAAGAGATCCTGAGTAAAACCAGTGGCCCAAAAACCAAAATAACTTACAATGGCTTCAAACCTTGCTTTAATTGCAGCAATTGCAACAATAGTATACAAGGCAATGTGATGAACCATCCCATGAAAGGTTTCCCGATTAAACTGAAGGTGAACGCCACTTGTAACAGCAAGAATGTGATTTATGCTTTAAAATGCCCATGTGGCAAATGCTATGTGGGCCATACAGAGAGGAAGATCCGCACGAGAATCTTGAAACACAAGAGTAACATTCGCACTGAAAATCAGAAATCAAGTGTGGCTATCCACTTCTTGGAGAACAGACATTCAGTTACACAACTCAAATTCCAAGTACTGGAACAAGTTCCCATCACAGTGAACAATAAGAACAATCTCCTCAAAAGGGAGAACTTCTGGATCCGTTATTTATCCACGATGGCCCCCTCGGGTCTTAATGATCGCATTGAGTTTTTGTGTTACCTATGATTCTTTATTTTTCATGTACATATTGGATTCTGATATGTCCATTTATTGTTTATGCTGATATGTAGTCTTTTCACTTTCATTACTTTCATCACCTCTTTGCACATTCCAATATGGCACCTCCCTAGTTTTCATTTTCGAGCCTTCCAGCTCTTCCTACCTTTTCACACCCATGCACACTCTAAGATGGCGCTCATCACTTTCGGGCGGTTCGGTCCTACCTCTATGTTTACCTTTCGTATATTCCCCTTCTCGGCTCGGTTACGGAGTGCTCACCCTACGGAACTCCGCGGAGTCCGCGCTATTGTCACATCTGTAAGTACGCTCGCTCTGAGCTTCCTATATACTTCCTTGTATTGGTGGCGGTTATCATTTCCCTCTGAATTTCTTGGCATGTTTTTACCTTTCCGCTATTTTGGGAGTCAGTCACTTATCATCAATTGGTTACCGGTCACGCCTATTTCCTTGGTTTTGTAACACTCTTATCTTTCGGATACCCGTTTTAACTTCACTACAGCTTGCTTACGTTTCTTCCTTCACCTCTGTTCACCGCTGTAATCACTCTCCGTTTTTTTAACTCATAAACACCTCACTCAGTCACAGTATATTTCTGACCTAGATAGAAGATTATGGATACTATAGCTGGTTTTTTGTTTCTGTTTGTAGAGTAATTCCCCTGACGACGGGCAACGCCCGAAATGCATTGGGTCGTGTGATGTGATAACACACCTGAATTAACATACACGCGGAGCGTTGTATTCTGATGTACTTTGTCAACACGAATATCATAACATCGATATGAATAAATCTGGATATTTGAATACTTTATTCATCATAATCAGGCCCTCAGTTTCAATGACAGTGGTGACTTCCATTCACACAATTTTCATAAGGATTGTTTCAGGTTCACTATATTGGAAAGATTGTAGACCCTAAGGTGCAGCTGAGTACAATCTGTGTTGTGGTGGATTGCTTTGCCCTTGTCTTGTACCATTTATGTCAGTAGCTTCATGCACAGGTTAAAGAAGTGGATGATGAAGGATGATCCTTGTGGAATGCAGCTGTTTAAGGTGCATGTTAATTACTTGAACGAGCTGAGTATTACAACATTTTAAAGTTTCTGGTTAATAGGAACAAGTTTAGGACTAACTCTTTAATGCTCATTCTGGATGAAGGGATGTTTAGCATGGGTGTATGGTTGATGGTGTTGAACTCTGGCAACCGGGCAGAGCAGACAAGAGACTCTCCCCCCCAATATTTCAGGAAGTTGTACGTGATCTACATGGTGGCTGATTTGGTACCATGTTTTAGCCCGAAGCATGACTTTTTTAAGGTGGTTGATATGTAATTGTAATGGTGTGACTTGTCCAGATTTAAGAGTTAATGGAGGTGCCAGTTTTGAGGCTTAAAGGGAGAATGCTATCTATGCATGACTTGATTAGGGTAGCTGGTAGAGTTTTGAATGAGTGCGCTAGTGGGTTCATGGTAGCAATTATCTTGGGGAGGTCCTCAAAGCAGAGAGGCTAAAAAGATGTCCATTTATGAACTGACCTCTTGGTATGCAAGACTAATCAAGGCTTTGGTCTTGTTCTGGTCTTCAAACATGCACAGTCAATGTGGTCATGTTTTAATGTGATTCATTAAAATATTACAAATGCATGTAGATATAGAAGCTGTGGATGCACATACTTCCACATTGGGAATGTTTGAACATCATTTGCTAAATCATTACAAATGCCTTAAAAGATGGCTACCATGGATGCGCTGACCTTCTAAAGATAGCTGTTGTGGGTGCACCTGCCCTAGTTGCAGTTATCTAAGGCAGAAAAAGGTATAGGCGAAGCCTATACGTTTCACTGGAGATACCTACTAGCTTTGCCAATAGTTTTGTTAAATAAATATGAACACAATAAAAATAATACTGTTTCAGAATGTGTGATATAATACCACATAATTTGTCTCCCCCTGCTGCATAATTTAGTTAATCCTGGCAAATAATTTGACTCTGCACTGACGCATGAGTTCAGTGGCCCTGATTGTGGATCAACTCCATGGAACACCATAAATCCCCAGTTAAGTGCAGCCTTAGGAGGCAGCCAAGCTACTATTCTATTGTGATGCATGCTCAGGTATTTTCCTGCCCTGGCCCCTGTAAACATCACAATGAAAGGTCTACAGCTAGCCCCATGTTTTTCCAGGATCTGGTCCACACTGTACTAGTAGTTGGGAAGAAGAGCTAGGAGCTCCTTATATGCTGCTGTTCACTTAGCTTTGTTGGTTACGTCATAGGGAATCCTGGGAGATCCAGTTCCCAGTCTTCGTATTCTCAGCCTACCTCCTTGGTGAATGGTAGCAGGAGTTGGAAGGCAAATCTGTTTGCTTCTTTTACCTCACAAAGCCAAGCAACTCTCCACGCGAGTAGATGCAGGAGCGGTACAATGCTGAATCCTCTTCTATATAGCACCTCCTGGTGGCATCATCACCGGAAAGGCTCCCAATAAACCAATCAGCATGGATCAGCTGACTTTACCTCCTCCAGGTGTAATCCTCTTTAAGCTTAGCGTGTATCTTGGTGTTTGCTATACTCTGAGAGCAGGGACAGACTGAGAGATCCCCCTCACAGTGCTAGCTA
This sequence comes from Lissotriton vulgaris, assembly GCF_964263255.1. Taxonomy (NCBI): domain Eukaryota; kingdom Metazoa; phylum Chordata; class Amphibia; order Caudata; family Salamandridae; genus Lissotriton; species Lissotriton vulgaris. The sequence continues at coordinate 1,478,440,664 of NC_141691.1, forward strand.
CTGGTAAAGGATAATCAAGACTCAAGTCATGATAGGACATCCAGACCTACACCAACCATGCTCCCACCATGACCACTACCACACAAATGATGAGTTCAGAGGAGATGCCACCATGCCCATTTAGTGCATCATTTAAAGCTAGTCCCTGTAAGCTTTCCAGTCTACAGGAGTCGTTAAACATCCACGTTTATGCCTAATTCTTAAAAAGCTAAAAATATAAGTGACAAGATGAGACAAGCTGCATGCTGGGCTCATGGGCGGTGAGTTTGGAACACAACGAGAGAAGGTGACCCCAACTTTGACATCATGTAACCCCTCCGTCTCCCAGCTGATGAGGTTACCTCGTGAGAGGTTACACGCCAAGATTTGAAGGACATGTATGTTTCAATGGCAGGAGCGGGGATGATCTTTTAATTGCTTCAAAACTGCTAGGGATGGACTAGGACTGATGTTTAGCACTAACTTCAACGACTAGAGTGTAGTCAGTCTCTTGCATCTAAAGTAAGAATGGGGAGACTCTCTTAGCCCACCCAGAGATCCCGCTGTAAGTGCTCTGTATGACTTCAGAAACATATAATGAGTTGACCTACCAGAGGTAAGCATCAGTTCATCTTATGCCTGTCTGCTAAACTGTGAGCAATTACTTTAAAAACTGTCTGCTTGTCTAACATGTTTTATTATGAAGCACCAAGTCTAGGACAATAGGGTTCTCAACAAAACGTAAACCTGTGACAGTGCCCTTCATATTTCACTCAGATACTTGCCAGACTTCTCTTGGCCTGGCCATAAAAACTTCCTTTAGTTTACTGGGATGAGCAGCAGGTTGCATGATATGAGTCAAACTGCACTGTGACTTCTCTCCCATATATTTTCTGTCTGTAAAAAACAAATTGAATTAAGTAAACATGTTTGCAAGCATGGAATTAAGTAAAAAAATGTTTGCACGCAAAGAGCTGAAACTCTCTTTTCCAGCAGAAGGGCCAAAGTGGACTGCACTGACATGACAGACGGCCGTCATGCTATTATGGACATGCGAGCAATGTCACTGTAATGCTCCCAGCATCTGGCAGCTGCTTTTATCTTCCTGTTGGAATGCTGCCCCTGTGAAGAATAATCGATTTAGATAATCTTTACTGCCTCCTGGAATGGGTGGACAAGCCAGAGCCTCCTTGTCTGAGATCATTGGAAGCCCTTTGGGTGATTTCAAGCTGTCAGCCTTATCAGACAACTGCACCACTGGATTTATTTGTTTTGATTTTAAGAATGTATTCTGCGCGCCCTGCTTTTGTCTTCAGCCCCCACTTTCTCCCCCTTTTCCAGCCTCTGATCAGTGACTTTCAATTTCCTAAAACTGAATATAAAGAAGCACTGATAGTAAAACATTGCATTTAGTGCAGGTGACATTGTTTATAACCCTGATTACGGAAACAGCCAGGCTCAGTACAGCGAAAATGGTCACATTTAAGCCCGTTTTGTTGTTTGGGGACTTGAGAAAAAAGTGTAGTTAATTCACTAGAAGAAATGAAAGAAGATACTAAAGGCAGCCCAGAAAACTGTTTTTCTGTAGAATTATAATGCAGGTGAGAAGTTATTATAACAGTAGGGGTAGTTTCCAGACCAAGACAGAGGGAGGTGGTGTTACCTGAGGTAGCCAGGGATAGATTTGTGACCGGTGAGGTAACAGTGGAGCCACATAGCAGCAATGCTGTATCTAGGAGCAGGCAAGGTTGCAGTTGAGACATGCACGCTTGAAGCTGTGACAGGCGTGGCTGAAACTGGATCAGGCAGGGTTGTGGTTGGTGCAGGCGGGCGTGACATAGTTGCATGGGTAACGCCTGCAAAGAGAGAAAACAGAAAGTCCGAATAGTAGGAAGGACATCTGTTGAGTTAAAGAGGTATGTATGCAGCTATGTGCATTGTATTAGCAAAAAGACAGCGGAGAGATGTATATGGATTCTTGTTTATTCATGTTGTAATCGGATAAACATGATCAGTACAGGTCGTCATGCATGGCTAATTTAGTACTGGAATGTAAACTTCCATAAGTTGTGAATGGTAATTTTTCTTAAATGTAGTAACATCGATTAATAATAACGTTTTTATAGTGCTGTACTGTAGATTCTAAGCAAAGTGAATAATAAATGTTACTGTTACTAAAATTGTGTTACTCAGCTTATGGAGGGTGAAAGTCCAGGATTCAAACTGGTGAACATCAGGTCAAAAAATACCCAGCTAATAATTTCTAGGCACTTTTGTAGAGATATGTACAAGGGAGGCAAATGCTTAGAAGATAATGAACAGAAGATTTCACAAGATAAAGGATAAGGGGGTTTTCTGACGTTTGATCAAGGCTGGCTTCACTTTGATCCCTCAAGGTGGTACTTATTCGCAAGAAAAAGAGCCAGGCGGGCAAAAATGGATAAGCAAATTCCTTTTACTGTCACTAATTCCAGGAGAATAGTGTCTGGGGCTGGTGTAAGTGGCACTGGTACATGTCAGAAAAGAGATAAAAAGATATAGTCTAATATAAATATCATTGCCTAAATCTTGTTAACAAAAATGTTGATCCATTGAGAATTAATCTAAACAGTATTAGAGCCTCGATATTCCACTTTCATAACAATAGTGGCAGGGGAAAGGCAAGTGAGAAGATGGCGTCGTTCTTTCGAATGTTGAGGAAATGGTAACTTGAAAGTCAAACTTTCTGCTTCAGCTAACATGGTGAAGCCAAAGGTTCCTGAGAGTATATCTCTCAAAGATCTGTCCCTGATAAGTACCATATTAAAGCACAATCAGTGGCACATACACCACATCTGAGGCACGTGCTCCTCCATCCAAGCAAGCCCATGGAGTAGATTGGCATCTGTCTGCAAAGTGGCTTTGGCTCCCCGTCAGGAGTATGAAGCACATCAACTACAATGTAATAAATCACAAGAACAGAAGAGACTTGAGCACTAGTTTATAAGGCAAAGAGACATAGAAACCAAAGATGATGAGCAGCACAGAAACGTGCAAAAACAAAAAATGTAACTCCATTGATAAAGTACAATAGGTCTATTGAAAAGCAAATTGTTTGAGTAATGAAAATTATCATGACCATGTCCATATACCAGAAAATAGAATTCGGCCTGAGCTGTGGGATGCTGCACCGTTAGCGGAGTTTGTGGTTTTTTCCGCACTCCGCGGAGCATGCAGTTCCGAAAAACTCCACTCCATCTCCTTGTAGAGAGTTGTTAGATCCTATATCTAGATGCATTGGGATGACCTTAACTTCTGTCTCTCAGATTTAGCACATTTCCACACAGTTGGGACCTCTCTTTTTCTTCGCATGCATTAGGTCATCTCCTGGTTATTAAGCACACAACGTCTGAAACTAGAGTATGTTGGCCAATCTCACACTCATGTCAACGATAGTAAAAGGAATGTGCGTGCCTCGGTCGCATGTATAACCGAGGTTGGTGGGAAAACAGCTTATTCGTGTCCAGACTATGTCTTCGTGCATGAAAGAAGACAGTACCTCTTTATGGCTGCTAACCTGTAGGCTGTCATGCAATAGTTGTCAACCCTTCTATAGCGAAACCCCCTTTTAAATATGTTTTTACATACAGCCCAGATGCACTGTGTTGGTCGTTTTTTAAGGAATATGACCCTATCCCAAACCATTTTCTATGTAAGGGTAAGTCCCTTCAAGTCTTCCATTCCATGCTTGGCACATTACCCTGCCTGAAAGAGAAGATGGTGGTTTATATGGAACATGACTTGATGAGAAACACTTCTCGGCTTCATGGCTAGAACCCATTGTATTTCACATAGGCATCACCACTCCGAATAGGAAGAGAAGGGATGCAGGGATACTGAATGGGAAATACTCCTCTAATGCTGCTTCTGAATCCCGTTGGCATAGGACCATGTTTTTATGAGAAAGGCCTGTCATGTGAGATTCGGTTGACCAGCACTAGTTTATCAACTCCCTATCCATGGTCTACAAGTTCCTTTAACTTCCAGATTTTGGAGTGTGCAGAAAATCACTTGAGACTGCCCTGAAATTGCCCCCCATGACAAAGTGAGTCTGAGAGCATTTCTTAATTTGGGCTCCTAAGTTTCCTGACCCAGGTAAAAAAAAAACATATGCAAAGCACAATAAAGCGGAAAAAAAAAAAAAGGGGGAATGTGTATTCATTTTATTTTTGAGACTCCACCACTTATAGATAGTGGTGGGGACTTCCACCTGTCAAGAAGACAGTTGACCCTCTTCAGGGCTTGTAATTCAGCTAGTAGAGATCATTATATTGGCCTGATAGCCTAATCACTCGAGGACAGATTTACTCATCTTTTATGCAACGCAGTTAGGCAAGTTGCTGCAATGTGTTGTATGAAAGGGAGAGAGCTGAACTGTGCCATATTTACAAAGATATGCCGCTTTTCAGCTTTATTTCCTGCCCTGGCAAACATGTGATGAGGCTTGCTTCTACATGGAAAGGGGTGATGGGTGCTTGATTGACAGCTCGTAATAAAGGAATCCAACTTACAGAAATGTCTCGAAGAGAGCAGGCCACAGCAGTACAAGTCTCTCCTGCTCCACGCATACATCTGCCAAACCCTTGGTCCTTGAGTATTCCTGTGGGACCAGGAGGGAATGCTTCTCTCGAGCTTTCAGAAGAGACTAGGAACCTGGGGCCCGGTGACTTGCCCCACTACACGAAGGACTTAACGCCACACACATAACAAACTGAAAACTGTACAGGACCAGCCGTGCTTAATTTGTGAAAATGTTAATTAGTCCACAAAATGCTTTCTGAGGAAAACACCACTAGCGAGTCAAATGCTTGGGGGTTGCCAATATATTCTGATTCCATTCCATGCCTCTTTCTTCCACCATCTTCCACATCCTGTGATTGTCCTTTATCTCACCCTTGTAGGTGCAGCGATTCTTGCCAAATCAAACTCAAACCTGCTTCCCCAGGCTCTGGCCACTATGCCATATCTCCTTAAAAAAAACATACAACGTTGTAACTTGCGATAGGTACCTTAAACACCATAGCAATCTTGTGTGCCTGTGTAAGTGAAAAAAAGAAATTGCTTGTGAGAAACGGGAGCAGAGAAAGATTTAGAGCAAAAGGAGTTGCAGTGAAATGGGAAGTTACTTGTTTAACAAGCATTGAAAATGCAATAGGTCTTGCCTTTGATTAAGTTAAAGCCATTTGCTTTGCTAATGGTAATGAATAGCAAAGCAAATGGCTTTAACTTAATAAAAGGCGAGACCTATTGCATTTTCAATGCTTGTTTTTTTAGGTTACTTAATTTAGGCTGTGCATCTCTTTGTAATCCCCACATCGTGACTGCAAAATGTAGTGCACCATTAAGGCAAATTGGTAGTAAATCTGGGACAACGTATTCTCTTATTATGTCCCCGAAGTATGCAAAAAAGTGATGAATGCAATGCTTGAATTAATCTCAGCCACTGGTAATTACTCGAGGCCGCATCCCACTCCATTGTTATTTTGCATTACATGCCACCTCATTTTGCAGCCAGCCATGTGAAAATCAGTATTGACCATGCTCCAATGGGAACAGTCCAACCCGAACTACCAGGCCAGGTACTTCCCAAACCAAAACGCAAACAACCCAGGACAGGTTTCACCCTGATTAGGGTTCACCAGCCAGGTATAGCTTGGCTCTAGGGGCGCAGTGTGCACAAGACCCACGTCTGAGCATACCCTTCCCCCTCAGAGTGTCACACTGAAGTATACAATGAAGTGATGGACGGAATTCTTGAATCAATCTCAGCCACTGGCAATTACTCAGGGCCGCATTCCAGTCTACAGTTATTTTGCACACCCTTCCACATCAGTTCGACTGAAGCCATATACAAATCAGTCGTGACTCGGCTCCAGTGCGAACAGTCCATCTTAAAATACCAGGTCAGGTTCTTCCAGAACTAAAACGCAAACAACCCAGGACCGGGTTCCCTTTGATTAAAACTCATTCTCTAGGTATAGCTTGGTTCCAGTGGCACAGTGTGTATGGGACCTATGTCTGGGCATACCCGTCCCACTGAGGTTTGCATCCCAGGCTACCCTTATTTTGCACACTATGCCACACCAGTTTGGACCCAGTAAATTACCCTGCTCCAATGGGAACAGTGAAGCTCAAACTGCCAGGCCAGGTCTTTCCTGAGCCTGAACGTAAGCAACCAGGACCAGTTTGACCCTTATTAATGCTCATCAGCCAGGTATAGCTTGATTTCAGTGGTATCGTGTGCAAGGGACCTATGTCTGAGCATACACATCCCACTTAGGATGTCACACTGAAGTATACAATAAAGTGATGGCTGGAATGCTTGAATTAATCTCAGTCACTTGCAATCACTCAGGCCGCATCCCAGTCCATTGTTATTTTACACACCGTTCCACCTCAGTTTGGACCCAGCAGGCTTATGCAAATCAGTCTTGACCCGGCTCCATTGGGAACAGTCCATCCCGAACTGCTAGGCCAGTTACTTCATGAACTAGAACCCCATAAACTAGGCATGGTTTCACCTTGATTAGGCCTCATCAACCAGGTATAGCTTGGTTCCAGTGTCACTCTGTGCACAGAACCCCTGGTCATACCCGTCCCACTAATGTATATATAAAAGTGATAGATGGAATGCTGGAATAAATCTTACCCACTGGAAATTACTCAGGCTACATCCCAGTCTATCTTTCCTAACTAAATGGCTTCTGGAACAAAAGCAAAAGATTTCCTTCCTCTTTTATTGCCACTCTGAAAGATTCCCAGAGACTATCTTGTGTTGTAGATCCTTAATTTTAATTGAAAAAGGATCAATATGGTTTTGAGCCTAGTAATACATTCTTAATCTCTCTGTGCTCCTCCTCACATCCACTGGGCCTGACCTTCGTGCTCGTGGAGTCCTTATTCGGGTGCCATATGAAGAACCGTTTTTACCCACTTACTGGGTCTCGGTGGCGGGGGAACCGCCCAAGTCTTTCATACCCTCCTTATATAGAAAAAAGGGGACACAGGAGCCTTCACCTGCAGGAGGAACCAAGTTTTATTCGAATAGCCGGGCTATGGAACAGAGTCCCAAGCTTATCTGAGACAAGACAGAGGAGGCTGCTGCTTCACTTTGCAGCGTACAGGCCTTATATACACATTTCCCACCTTAAGAAACCAGTTTGGGTGGGGGCCTGGCACCCCCGAGTCAAAATGTAGTTACACCATTCTTTGTTCAGGCAGGACGGGGCTGCAACAGATGGTACAAAAGATTATGAACAGGTCTTGCAAAACAGGATATGTACGTGAGAGAACAGACAGATCTTGAAAAACAGGATATGTGAAAGAAACAAGTTCTGGGACAGTGGCGTGACCAAGTCTTGAGAAATAGGATGGATATGTGCAAGAGTTCAGTCCGAGGATGGTGAGGCCAATTCTTTGTTCCTTTTTTCGAAATTGGCTCAACCACAAGGAGCAGGAAGGACAAGGTGGTCGTGACAGTTAGAGTTTCATCAGACATCAGCAGAAATGACCAGGAGGGTCGTGCAGAGGTTTTTGACACGAAATGGCAATGCAAAAAAAATGGATTCCTGACACACAAAAAAATGCAGAAGAGAAGGACACTTTTCCTAAGACCCTCCTTTTGCCATTGAGTGGCAAATACTCTAGGAAACGTTGATATTCATGAGATCATTTGTTTCTTGCTGGAGCATCATCTTCATATTGGTGTCGTGAATGTTAGAGGGTTGAGACTTGAGAGCCTGAACACACTTTGCACAGAGCATTGGCAGGCTCTGAATGCACAAACAGCAGGAGACTAGGGCAGCCACTCCCAAGGCAAGGAAGATGAGGACCCTCCATCCCTATTGGGAAAGGAGGCCCCAGATCCAGCCTGTGAGGGACCAGTTGCCTTCATCCTGATGAATTTCAGAGGAAAGGTGATGCAGACGTTGGATGGCATCATATACTGTGGGTGCGTGATCTGGAATATACACACAGCAGCTGGAGCCAATCAATTTACACACACCACCACGATCAGCGAGGATGATGTCTAGAACCATACGATTTTGAAGTGTTACAAGGCAGTTCGACTGTAGCTCTGCAGTGATGTTGGAGAGGGCACCAGCTGTTTCTGTGATAGTGGCCTCAAGGACCCTAGTCAGTCCTCATATAGCCCGACTGTTTGCCAGGGGGCCCCAGAATGGGAGGGAACCCTTAAAGAAGCCCCCGGCTTCCTGGTCTACTGTATCCTCAGCCAATATGACACTCCTAAGTGAGCAGCGCAAAGTGCCCTTCATCAACAGGTGGTAATCTCCAAGGGTAGAATACGTTGGTGGAAGGAGGAAGGCCAGATAGCAGGTACCAGACCAGTTACGGGGGAGCCAAGTGTAGGCTGCTGTGCCACAGACAAAATAAGTGTTGGGGGACACCACCAACTTTGGAGGAGACGTAGAGTTTAAAGTTTTAATGATGTCACAGACACTAATACCAACTTTCTTAGTTACCAAGCCATGGATGCAGACACGGCACCGCACTTTTATAACATTCAGAGTGTCTCGTACATCAGGTAGTAGCCTTCTGGCGTGAAATTTGGTAAATGTTTGTCGAGAAGTTGAGTTAAATACCACCATCTCACCGAGTTCATCCGTTGGTAATAGCAATGTTGATGAGCCGGTCGGGCAAAAAGGGGTGTTGGTATTGCCAGACCTGTTTCGCCAGAAGTCATCTCAAAATGTTCCAAGGACAGAATTGGCAGCACCATTGATAGTATAGGCCTCCTGCATCAACATTCACCATGCAAGACAGGACCCAGAAATGAAAAAAGGATAAGGAAAGAATAGGACAGGTAGTGTCATAGCATGCGGTATCAGTCCACATACCCAACAGTTGGAAGTATTTATCATCAGCTGATGATGATGTAACAGCTGGACAAAGGTGTTATTGAAAAATTCTGCACGGCGGGGTAATTCGTGGGCGGCTAACGTGAAATATTGATGCTCTGCAGGAGTCGGGGTGGGAGTTGGTGGGGTAACAGGTTAGTAGATCCGATGATAGACAAGATGATTGAGAAAAACAGTGTCACCACGGGGGCCACGAAGCCCTTGCCATGTAGGAGACTGACATATCGTTTCTGGACTTGGGTGTATTGGACGGCTGCCATTGTACTAAGCCAGGGACGAGGAGCAGCTGTCTGTGATTGGTGGTTGCTTCAATGGATGCAGGTGCCAAGAGCCCTAGGGGCGTACCTTAGTCTGACATACCAGCACCGGTCTTAGCCGGGAGATCACATTGAGCGAAATCAAGGGCAAAGCTTCCTTCTGGACTGCAAGTTATATCGGGTAGAAGTAGGATCAGTATGGTCAGGGAATAATTGTTCCTGATGCTGGGCAGAGTGAGGGGAGTGTTCCACCTTTCCCTTTAGTATACTGTCACTCTCTGCTTCAGTGGATGTGAAATGTAATCTTGCGTTGCTGAATGGAACAAACGTCTGGACTATTTCTGTTTCTAAGTCTCTTCGTCCTTCTCTCACCCACTGATCATAGGGGAGAGGCAGAGGCACTCATCTGCAGTGCGTCGCGTAGATCCAGTTATTCCGACCTTCAACTTTTACGGCAGTGCGAGTAACACCTGACGGGGCTGTGTCCAGCGGGGCTCGAGGCTCTTAGTATGTTGGAAGTTGCGAATCAGAACCCGGTCACCAGGTGGATAATGGTCCTGGGCCCTCATTTCTATCAGGTATGGCCTCATGCACCTGGTGGTAAAGAGTACGAAAGGTGTTAGTCAAACCGTACAGATAATCAGTCAACACAGGGTATTCAACATCAGACAGTTTTTGGGGCCGTGGAACACCCCACACATTAGCAGGCCTCCCGAACATAATTTCATAGGGAGACAGTCCTATCCTGGTATGGGCTTTTGTTCTGACACACAGCAGAGCCAGGGGCAGAGCATCAACCCAAGTGACACCTGTCTCCGCTACAGTCTTGGCCATTTTAGTCTTTAGGATGCCATTGTACACCTCCACCAGACCTGCTGACTGGGGGTGGTTAGCTGCATGAATTTTTGTTTCATGCCCAGTGCTGAACAGACATACTCCATTATTTGAGCCATAAAGCGTGTCCCGTTGTCACTCCAGACCAAACGGGGCAAACCAAATTGTGGGAAGTATTCTTTCAATAGTACTTTGGCGGTAGTGATAGCGGTGCAGTATTTGACAGGGCAGGGCTCCACCCATCGGCTGAAGGTACAGACTACCACCAGGACGTATTTTAAATTGTTACATCTGTCCATCTGGATATAATCTATCTGGAGGGCTTCAAAAAGAAAGGTAGGGGGGGAGAATCCTCCTCCAGGGGTCACTGTAACTTTTCCCGGGTTGTACATAAGGCAAATCATGCATGTTTTGACCATCCTCTCAGCATATGCTGGTATCTTTGAGCTATACCAGGTGGGTTTCAGCAACTTACATATCCCTTTCGCACTAATGTGAGCAGGGCCATGGGCCATCGTTACTACCGGTAGCACACGACTGTTGGGCAACATCCCTTGTCTTTCCATAGTGATACGGGCCCAACAACCATCTATTTCTTTTATCGCTAAATGCTCTGTCCACGTCCTCAGCTCCTCAGGGGTAGCATGGGACTGAATATCGATCACACTCTGTACTGTATCTTCAACCATGCCCCCCTCTGCCACCCACCTGGCGGTACCTCCCACATACATTCCTTCCTTTTTCTTAAGAGCTGTCTGTCTGGCTGTCTGGTCTGCCAGGGCATTGTCTTTTCCAGCATCATCCGTCACTTTCTTATGCGCTTTACATTTTATAATAGCTACCTTTCTGGGAAATGTCAGGTATTCTAACAATTGGTGAATTAGGGGGCCATGTTGAATTTTCGTCCCATGTGAAGTAAGGAAATTCCTTTCTTTCCACAGTCTCCCGAAGTTGTGAGCCACCCTAAAGGCATACTGACTGTCAGTGTAGATATTAACCGTTATTCCTTTGCTTAACTCACAGGCTCTAGTGAGGGCCACTAATTCTGCAGCCTGAGCAGAAAACTGCGGAATCTGAGCTGTTTCTACTACTTGCTCCAATGTAGTGAGGGCATAGGCAGCTGATGTGTTACCATCTGGCCCTCTGAGACATGATCCGTCCACATACAGTGTACCTTCTGGGTCTGCTATCGGGGTAACCTGTAAGTCAACCCGTCCCTTCGTCTCCTCCTCTGTCCTCAATATACATTCATGTGGATCTAAACAAGCATACTGAGTGTCCAGTGGGAATAAGGTGGCGGGACTCAGTACAGTGCATCTCTTGATGTTAATGTGGCTGGAAAAGAGTGTCAATTCATATCCTGTGAGTCGTGCGCTAGTGAGGTACTGTGTCTTGGTGTTATTAAGGAGGGTATCCACAGAATGGGGAACCATCAGAGTCATGGGGGAGTTCATGACGATCCCCGCACTCTGACGGACTATGAGTGCGGCCGCAGCTGTCGACCGTAGGCATCCTGGGAGAGCCCTCGCAACAGGATCTAAGGTGGCTGAAAAACGGGCACATGCCGTTGGTGACCTCCGAATATCTGGGTCCAGACAGTGCATGTGCAGCTGTCTGTGTCATGTACAAAAAGAAAAAATTGTTTGTCATAATCTGGAGTACCTAGGACTGGAGCAGTACACAGAGCTCTTTTTAAATCCTGGAAGGCCTGTGTATGCTTTCTAGTCCATGAAAAGGAACTGTCTGATATGTCTTTAGTGGTGAGGGCAAGAAGAGGTTTGACCATGGCCGAAAAATTGGAAATCCACTGTCTGCAGTATGAGGTTAGACCTAAAAAGGCTTGCACCTGCTTTTGTGTCCCTGGGGCCGCCATAGCATTGATAACGGCTACACGATCAGCGGTGAGCTGCCTTCCCTCCTTCGAGAGAAGATGACCTAAATAGGTCACCTTCTCTTGACAAAACTGAAGCTTTTTTAAAGAGACATTGTGGTTATGAAGGGCAAGGTGGCGTAACAAACAGAGAGTAGCCTCTTTAAATGTCGGGCGGAATTTGCAGTAGTGTGGAGGTCATCAACATAGTGCAGCAGTGTGGAATTATCAGGGAGTTCCAAGGAATCTAGTTGACTTTTGAGAGCTTTTACTATAGAAACTGGGCCTCTCGGTGAAGCCTTGAGGGGCGCGGCAAAATCTAAAGCTCCGCCCACCAAGGAAGAAACCAAACAAATGTCTGCTGTCAGGATGTATAGGAATACTGAAAAAGGCATTCTTCAGGTCTATGAAAGAAAAGTGTGTGGCGTCAAAAGGGACCATCGCCAAGAGGGCTGTAATGTCGGGGACAACAGGGTATTGGGAGATGGTTATTTTGTTAAGGGCTCTCAGGTCAATCATGAATCTGTATAATTTAGTGGAGAGAGCATCTCCGTTGGTCTTTTTAAGAACCGGAATAATGGGACTGTTACAGATATTACCTTGTGTCTCCTCCACTACGCCCTTGTCCATCAATTCAGATATTATTGTTAAAAGGGCCGAGTCTCCTTCCGCGGGAAGTCAATACTATCGAAGGCGGGAAAGGATGGCGCCGGGCTGAATACGTACCACATGAGGGGGTATATTGAGACAGACGACATCAGTGTCTGATGATGCCCAGAGGGAGGAAGGTAAAGACTGCAACTCTGGTGGGAGGGGATCCGACAGATACATATAGGAGGCTGTGGTGGGGAAATTCTTAGGGATACACCTTGGGGACTACATGATATGGTCGCATACAAAGCTTTCAGTAAATCCAGGCCTAATAAGTTTTCACTGCAACCTGTAGTGAGGACCAAGAGAGCGACAACATGTGCGGGGCCAATATCGAGAGGGAGGGGTTCAGAGACAGGGCTGGTCACGGGTGTTTCCACAAAACCCACAAGGACATTCATGTTGCCAGAAAGGGGTGCCTCCGGAACTGACAGACGTGCAATAGAAGACCTTGTGGCCCCAGTATCCCGAAGGAAATTCTGATCATTCCCCACAACTGACATTTGAACATACGGGCCCCTTTGATCCACTGGAATTTGCACTCTAGTAATACCCCTTTCCCAACTTCATCATAATCATCCTTGTAATAAGTGCGTGTTGCTTCGTATCCATCAAACCTATTGGCCGGGCGTTGCCAGTAGAGGTGCCATTCCTGGATCGATGCTCGTTGTCCTGCGGCACGGGCGGGCCATGGTCCCTAGTTGGCCTCCCCTCCCTAGGAGCACGAGGCCGTTCGGATGTTTTCAGCTAATACGGGACACTCATCTATCCACTGGCCGTACCCTTTACAATAAGCACACTGATCTGTTTGGAGGGCTCCCGTGCGTTGAGGGCCTGAGGGGGTAGACTGGTGTGCCCTCGGAAGGGGTTGGGGCTGTGGTCTGAAATTCCCATGGGCATCAGGACCCCAGGGAGGGTAAGCTTGCTGTAGAAGTACCTTAGTCTTAAGATCCATAGCCCTCTTACTTTCCTTTTCTCTATCTTCCTTCTCCCTATTCTCGTGATACTGTGCCATAGCCAAGATTCCAGTCATAGTCTGGGCTGACCATGTACTCTCAACCTTCTTGAGCCTGGCGGAAATCTCAGGAAGCAAGTAGCTGACAAACTTATGGACAAATACTGGGCTAGAGCCTGGGATCCGGGGGTCCAAGCCACTATGTCCCTTGTATTCTGTTTCAAAACGAGTAAAGAAGTCAGCCACACTTTCAACTTTTCGTTGTCTAAAGGCATTTATCCAATCCCAGTTAATGACTGTTTCTGGCAAATATGTTTTCATAAGTGTTATTATTTTACCGGGCAAAGTCAGGAAAGCAGCTTCTGGCTCAGTCCCCCATGCCCTTGCGTCTTCCATAGCTTCCAGATTAGCCCATTTATCTCCCAGCTCTACTTCATGGTCAGTATGTCGAATCTTATCCCAAATTTCAGTAGGAACGACCATACCAAAGAGCAAGTCGATGTCTTCAAGAATAAGTGTACCAGCAGATATTATCTGGCCTAATTCTTTGTAAAAGACAGCTGGATTTTTTCGAGGATCTGGTAACTGCCCTTTCAACTGCATTACCTCTGACCTTTCACCAAGGGACATGAACCCATAGCCTAGGCCAATGGGCTTCAACAGACCCTCAGCCATTATTTTGGGCATCGGTGAGTGCGTTAACAGAGACAGGGTCCGCCTCTCTCATTGGCATAGCTGTCTCTAGAGGGGGTTTGGGGAAGGCGGTCATATCACGGTAAGCTATCAAAGCGGATATAGCGCCAAACATCCCCTCTACCTGCACATCGCCCTTTTATATTTGTGACCTGAGGTCCACTAATCCGGTGGGTATCTGCATAAATGAATTCTCGAATCTCGGCATAACCAAGGTACACATGTATTCATCCCAAGTGGTCTGTTCCATAATCGTCCACTGGGAAAAGGTGGACCATATTTCTTTAAATGGATAAATATTACCGCTATTTATCCAACATTCACACTGTTGCTTTTGCAGGTCATCCTCTCGAAGGGACGAAAAGCTGACTGCAGAGCGCAAGGAAGCCAGTCGGGGGGAATTCAATAATCTATGTAAATCCTGCTTAACCGTGGACCACGGGGAACAAGGGAAGGGGCGGCAGGGGTAAAGCTGCAGGGATTGGACGAATGGGGACTCGTTGTCATTTCCGTGGTGAGGACAGGGGTAGTGTGCGCAGTCGGTGTCATAGGCGTCAAAATAGGGGGGGTCGGTGTGACGGGGGAGCAGTAGGAGGGGCAGTGGGGGCAGGAGTGTGCAGCACGGCTGGTACAGCTGCAAGCAGGGCAGGGGGTGTCAGGGCAGGGTACATGGGGGCATAAGCAGGAGGACTTTCCAACATGGTATCGAGCAGGGAATCGCCCTCTTCTCCCCCTTCCATGAAGCCTTTTCCTTTCTCTTCACAGGCCGGGTAGCACTTCTGCACCCGCGCCCTATGTTCCTTATCAGCTATCCGTACAGATTTTTCCATTTGGTCCTGCAAGTGCTCCCTAGCATGGTCAGCCATTGACATCAGCTCCTGCTTCCTTTCTAGTGCCTTTTCTTTCTTTGCTCTCTGCTCAATTTCCTTCCTCCACAACCTGACAGACTCAAACATCGAGGGACGATTCCTCTGTTTTAATAGCTGTTCCTCTAGATTTACCAGAACTTGCGGGTCAAAAGACTCATAAGGCGGCCATTGTAATTCTGAGTTACTTGGTTTAGTGTATTTGGTCCAAAAAGGGGAAAACATTATTGCAGAAGGACCATGTTTAGTATACATGGTGTGACCAGAAGTCCCCTTTGGAGGAAGAGGACAGGCCGCCTCCAGCTGGGAGTCCTGCGCACACATACACAACATAATTACTTAAACTTACTACTGGCCGGCATGCTTGTAAACAGATAACAGACAACAGCAGGTTTAAAAAAACTCACCTCGCTGGCTAGGCTTCTGCAAAAGTCAATAACAGCAGAATCATACAGACTCAGTGGGTGATCAGTCCACCCTTACCTGACAGGGGTAGTTCTCTTCTGCAGACGTAGGGCTGTGTCCTGTTCCAGAAATCACTTTGTTAGAGGACTCCAGCGAGGACGCGGTCATGTGGCCCAGACCAGGTGGGGAGGAACAGCGGGCGAATCGTTCGGCTACCGGTCTGCAAGAATCCCGCGGGTAGGGTACCTCCGTCGGAGTCTCTCCGTGCACCTCCTCACATCGACTGGGCCAGACCTTCGTGCTCGTGGAGTCCCTATTGGGCGCCATTTGAAGAACCGTTTTTACCCAGTTACTGGGTCTCGGTGGTGGGAGAACCGCCCAAGTCTTCCATACCCTCCTTATATAGAAAAAAGGAGACACAGTAGCCTTCGTCTGCAGGAGGAACCAAGTTTTATTCGAATAGCCCGGGCTATGGAACAGTATCCCAAGCTCGTCGGAGACAAGACAGAGGAGGCTGCTGCTTCACTCTGCAGCTTACAGGCCTTATATATACATTTCCTACCTTAAGAAACCAGTTTGGGTGGGGGCCTGGCGCCCCGAGTCAAAATGCAGTTACACCATTCTTTGTTCAGGCAGGACGGGGCTGAAACAGATGGTACAAAAGATTACGAACAGGTCTTGCAAAACAGGATATGTACGTGAGAGAACAGACAGATCTTGAACAACAAGATATGTGAAAGAAACAAGTTCTGGGACGGTGGCGTGACCAAGTCTTGCGAAACAGGATAGATGTGTGCAGGAGTTCAGTCCGAGGGTGGTGAGGTAAATTCTTTGTTCCCTTTTTCGAAATTGGCTCAACCACAAGGAGCATGAAGGGCAGGGTGGTCGTGAAAGTTAGAATTTCATCAGACATCAGCAGAAATGACCAGGAGGGTCGTCCAGAGGTGTTTGACACAAAAGGCAAAGCAAAAATAATGGAGTCCTGACACAAAATAAATGCAGACAAGAAGGACACTTTTTCTCGGATAGATCCTTATCAAACTTCCACCTGTGATATCATAACAATATATTAGGCCATTATAAGCAATCCTATAGTAGTGCGATCTAAGATACAACTTGGAATCAATTCACCTTCGCTATATTTCAGATATTAGAGACTAGGCCTGGACAGAGCTTGTGGCGTTTCACTCTGCAGAATTCTGCAAAGTAGCTAAAAAACTCTGCCAAAGTCCACAGAGGTCTGTGAGTTGGCCGAGTATTGTTCGGCCACCCCAAATGAAGTCCCCTTGGATGCTGAGGGTAGTAGGGGGCCAAGACCCCGATTGCTGCCACAAGTAAGTACCCCACAGTCGGATTGCTGAGACATCGTCAGAGGCCCGCTCCCTTTCTCAACCTCTCTGCACAGGGGCCTCCTGGTGCACTACTGGTTGGGGGATGAAGTCCCCTTGGCTGCTGAGGGTCGTTGGTTGCCAAGAACCCCTATTGTTGCCACAAGTAAGTCCTCTACAGTGGGATTGCTGAGACATTGTTGGAGGCCCGCTCCCTTTCTCAACCTCTCTGCACAGGGGCCTCCTGGTGCACTACTGGTTGTGGGATGAAGTCCTCTTGGCTGCTGAGGGTTTCTGCAGGCCAAGAAGCCCTATTGTTGCCACAAGTAAGTCCCCCACAGCCGGATTGCTAATACTAGGGGTGGGAGCGCCGGTAAACTCAGCTCCGCCGGCAGTTTGGCGGAATTTTTATCTAACTCAGCATTGCAAGCGGACCGGGAAAACTCTGCAAACTTCACTGGTGGTGCGGAGTTTACCGCCCACCCATATCAGACACTAGAAAGTAAACTAAACTAAATTGCTTAAAAAATGTGTATTGCCTATTTGAGTATTATTGAAATTACCAGTAATCTTGAACGCCTAATTTGTTCGTAAAAGCATCCATAACTCTAGCTATGTTTTGTTTTCTCTGCTGAATGGATTTTGAGACATCTAACTCAATGAATTGTAAGAAATTAAAATCCCCTCCAATAATGAATTAGCTAGAGAAAATACCCAGGGCCAGTAGTAAAGAATGGAGGACCTGATTTCCATTCCTGCTGAAGAAGACACAGCTGACAGCTAGTCTTTCTGTAATGAACTTGTGATCAATTTCTAATGCCTCTCATTGATCTGGAAAGATACCTTTCCAGGTTTTTCCCATGAACTCCATTCTCCTCCCTGCCCTCGTTCATTCCCCTTCCACTCTTGATACCTCTTCTCCACGTGTCCCCCCCCCTTATTTCTATCTCAGAGCCTAGCTCACCTTTCTCTGTAACTTCTTTGAGGGGATCTGCATAGAGGGAAGATCAAAGAATACATGAATCACCACTCTGCTAATACTTTCAACTTTTCTTGTGGTACTAGCATTGATTGTGCCGCTTAAATTCCCATATTCACTTTGATATCTCAAAAGACATATCTGCAAAGATTTGGAGGTCCAATTCATTTTCTGTCTTGATTGTTTACAGTCAAACGGCTTCCTCTGGGATCCTCTAATCTGCAAAATTCACCAGGATCATCTGTGGGCGTCTACTGATTTTTTCCTCCATAGGAGGTACGATATGCACGCGACAAGTAAAGAGGTCTTAAAACCCTGGGAGGATATGGGATCTAATTAATCTTTCTGCTACAGCACTTGGCAAAGATCTCTGCTCTTTCTGTTCCGGGATGCCAACAAATCTTAACTTAAACCTTCAAGATCTGTTTTGAAAGACTTCTAGTATTGTAGATCCTTAAAAAGGCTCTTATCTGTTCATGTGTTCTCAATTTCTGATCCTCTATGTCAGAGATACATTGCTTTAATTCTTGGACATGACTGCTAACCTTTTGCATTTTTTAATCTAAAGCCTACATCTGCTGTCTCAAAGAATTGCAAGTCTCATTTTTGGAATGATAGATTGAATGTATCTGTGACAATATGTGTCTCTAAAGGTGCAATACTGAATCTTCTGTATTCCCTGCATCATACGAGTCATTGATTAAGATCTTGCTGCGTTGCCGTGCATTATTGGTCATTGTCTGGTTTAGTGTCTTCTCCATTAACACCCTCTTTGATTTTTGTCACCTTTGTGGACTGACTTATGTTTTCCACAGATGTCGTGGCTTGAGGACTTTATTAAATCATATATGACTGTGCTGGCCTTGTTTGCAAAGTTTTTGCTTACAACATTTGCATGGACTGCCAGATTATTCTGTAAAGGTATTTGGGCTAATGTTTTGCTGTGAGCTGGGAGTTCCTTCACCCTATTAGGCTTCTTTGAAGTGTTGTATTGTTCAAAGAATAAGGGGAATTTTTTTTTCTTGACTACCAATTTGGTCTTTCTATATTTCTTCATCCATGAGAGATAATATTGTTCAGCTTTGACCAATTTTCATTAATTCAGCTGGCAGGCTTCTTGAGTAAGTATCTTGTAAGAGGTGAAGCATTAATGCAGCCCCTATAACAGAGACTATGAGCTAACTGAGTAAAGAATACATGGCCTCATTCAATCTGTGCGTTGCTACTAATAATCTGTGGAGTAGTGTCTATTACAACTGGGAGGGTTTTAATGTTGCAATACTGTGATTCTGAAAGGGGTTATTACAAAGGTTCATAATCACAGGAGCCAGGAAAAAGTGACTATGTGTGGATGTCCTTTGTGTCTGTTCTTTTTTGCTATCTGCCGGTTTACTTTAAATGCTTTCAAGATTCTTAGACCTTTTTATACTAGTCTTATTAATCATGTTTAATATTTTTTAATCCATTGCTTATCCCCTTATTAATTTTCTCATCTTTACATTTCTCCTTGTTCTATTAGTGTCTTCCCACCTTAGTCTCTGGTTCCTCCCCTTTTCCCCTACTATTTCTTCTTCATTTTTTCCTCCCTTCCTTTGGTGCCTTTTTTGCAAACAATTTTTGGAGTTCTCGCCCTCTAAGAAACTTGCCAATCAGTTTTACCTTGGTGGAATGCAGGCAGTATGTGCAAGACTTCCTGAGTACCTCGATCCATAGGCCAAGTCCGATCCTGGTGCCTTTGTTGTCAATGTTTCAGTGAGAGCCAGTCTTATCAAGTCTTCACGGAGATTCCCAGAACTCAGTGCAAAAAACTCTATGTGGCAGCCATTTTGGCAGGGTGGAGATGAGGAGGTAGTGTGGGGCTGGTGACACCCTAGGCGGATCGCTTTGCTATCCCTTCAGCCAAAAAATACTGCACTATGTGAACGGGCACAAAACACTTACGGTGCTGAGTAACAATGAGCACTGTGCTCTGTTTCATTCAGACAATGACCTGGCATTCACAACAAAATCCTTTGGTGTTGCAGTGTCTCTTCTAGGAATCCTCCTACTATCTTTACAATCAAAATTGTCCAGCAAACCTATGGCATGCTTAACCAAGCATTGACTGAACTGTTTGGAGTATGGGATTGTTGTGGTACCAAAACATATATGAGGCTCAAAGAGCAGTCAAGAACTTGACAAGAGGTGTAAATCACACCACTTATGACGTATTGTTTTGTGTTATAGTGTTTGTTCCAGATCTCTTGCCACTGGAGAGATTGAGTCACAGCCTGATTCATTTGTTGATCTGTTGTAGAAACTCCATAAAACAAGAAGTAGCCTTTCAACAAAGAAAGACTCTCCAGACTCTGCCTCTGAAACTAAGTTGCTGGAGGATGGCTTTCTAAAACTGTGAGAATTTGCACAGGAGAATATTTCAGCGAAGATGCCATTTGGACCACCATACCAGGCACATTTACCAGATCTTGTGGTAGAAGGCACTCATACTGTTACCCTGCCTCCCTTGCACAGTGCTGAAAAGCATCAAAATGTATTGATTGATTATATCAAGGAGGAACATGTGGTCAGTAACCCTTGCTACCAATGCCAAAGTGACTGTAAATTAGTTAAATATGCCCTCTACCTGTTCTGGAGTCACCCCAAAAAGAGACTCGGCTAAGTTGATGTCATCTCCTCTGAAGGCTGAGTAACTGAGTCTCCAGCTGTATTCTCCCTAAATCCTGACTTAGTGCCTGTGACTCCCATACTTGTGTCACAAACGTATGCACCACAGCAAGAGGTTATCTCATCAGAAGACAAGAGGAATCTGCTCCAGATAGATTGACAGTTTTTTTGGTTCTTCCTGTTCCTGACTATCCAACTTCAGAGACCATTGTATGACACATACAAGTTGTCACATTCCTAAGGAGTTTGGGTAGGTACAACAGCCCACCATGGCCTTACATTAGGTCAAAAAGGCTAGCATATCATTCATTTTATACATTCATCTCCTGATCATCAAGAGGCTGATGCATGGGTGTTCAATGCTAGCTCCTGTTTTACAAGTGTTGCAAGCCCCCTCATCTGCTCGTCATGGGGTAAAGAGCTATCATTTGGTTGGGATGTACGGCGTTACAACGCGTACTTTTACAACGCGTGCCGTTACTACGCAACTTTTACAACGCAAGTCGTTACAACGACTTGCGTTGAGGGGTGCTGGATAGTAAATATTTTACTTTACTATTCCAACTCCAGTCCCCGTGGATAGTAGGGAAGGAGTTGGATAGTAAATTAAACTATTTACTATCCTGGAGCGCCCCCCAGCGCAAGTCGTTGTAACAACTTGCGTTGTAAAAGTTGTGTGGTAACAGTACCGCGTTGTAAAACCTTCATTGTAAAGGTTGTTCCCCTTTGGTTAACATTGCTGCATATACGTTGTCAATTAGGATACTTTGTGATAAAGTTCCATACCAAATAATGGGGCCAATTCTAAGGTTTTAAATACCACATGTCCTGCACAATTTATTTGTGGGGGACATTGCTATATCTGGTCCATTTGTCAGTCAATAGCACAACACTGCACTGAAGCGCCTCTTGAATTAACTCAACACATATCTGTCAATGATGATCCCGATGTTCACTCTGACAACTAACAGATGTTCTATTCCCATCACTATGTCCACCATTGCATTCATCAATCAATTCAATCAATCATGGAATTGTGAAGCGCACTACTCGCCCATGGCACGGGGGGGGGGGAAGGGGAGGTGGGTGCAGGTCGAGTCAGCTGAAGAGCCAGGCGGGTCCTGAAGGTGTGCAGAGTGGGGGAGTGTCTGATGTTGATCTGGAGCTCGTTTTAGGTCTTTGTCAGATGTAGGAGAAGGCTCTTTCACAGGCTCTGGCTTTGTGGATCCGCAAGGTTTCGGTTTTGGGTACGTGGAAGGAGACTCGTTCGTTGAGGTATTGGGGTCCGGTGTTGTGGAGGGATTTGTAGACGTAGTTGAGTAGTTTGAAGGTTACTCTCTTCTCGACGGGGAGCCAGTGGAGGTTTTGCAGGTGTTGGATGATGTGTTCATGTCGTGGGATACCGAGGACGAGTTTGGCTATGGTGTTCTGGATGATCTGGAGTTTGTGGAGCAGGGATTTGTTAATTCCAGCAAAGAGGGTTTTCCTGTAGTCCAGTCTTCTTGTAAAGAGTGTCATCACTACAGTGACCATCAGAAACTTGATAGTTTTACACAATGGGAAACTACATGACAACTCATGCCAATATGCTTATGTGTTCCATATTATCACTATTTTTCACTACTATGGATATTTAGGACACACATCTATGGAATGGCATGAGGCTATTTATAACACCTATCTTCTACATTGATATGACCTTCCTTTTCAGTTTCGTTATTTTCTTAACGATGCTCCTGTCATTATTAGTATTTCTTTGTTGTGTGGTTGTATAACTTGCCAAGTCCATGCAACTTTGCTAAGCATGGTCTGGCTTGCTAATTATTGGCTTACCCACTTCTCTCACTCCACAATTGCATGCATTCCTTCCGAATGGGAGCTATATTTTCAGAACAAGTTCTCCCAAGTTGTGGATTGTGTCAAGGTTATGTTTTTCTGCTTATTGTTCAGACGATGGTGAAATGCTGTGCTGTAGTTTTATGTCACACCTCCTACTAGGGATTATGATATTCCCTTTTGGCCAACCATTACTTTTGCCCCATTGTATCTTGATAAAGTGAACAAACTGGTTCTTATTCTAACATTGAAAGATTTGACTATAACTGTGCCAGTTCATATTTTTGACTCCCATCAGCACACTCACTGGTGCATTCAGCACGTCTTCTACACACTCAGTATCCTATTCTATTTGCTGACCTACCCAGGGCCGTATTCAATACTTTGCACACAAAGATGTTGCTAATGTTTTTAGGAAATTCGTTTCTGGACTGCTTTCATCCTACAAGACTGTTTTTGGTGTAATTTCATCTACTTTGGGTTCCCTCACAATCTTCTCATCATCCTTCAAAGATAGCTTCACCATATTCACCCGAGAATCATTGCTGCTATGCAACATCCTTCTACCTCAGGGTAAATTTGCCTTCAAGCCTGAGTGAACATTAGACTCAAAGTTCCAGATTCTAAAAGGTGTCACGCAATGCAGCGCAGCACCCAAAGAGGCTGTGCTGCGTTGCATGGCACAGAGAGCACCATATTCATAGAGATATGGCACTCAACCACCCTCTCCCATGCACCAGCCCTGATTTCAGCTGCCGTGCGCCAGGCACACAGCTTAGAGTCATAGTGCTAGAGTGCGTGCCTGAGTCTAGCATAGGTTATGTGCAGGAAGGAATTGAACTGCAATTAAAATGTCCAACGAGACTCCATTTTGTGTTGCCATGCTCTCGGCAACCTGGTGAAGAATTGCTTTCCACGTCCCAGTTGAAACTTGCACAACCCTCCTTCCTTCTTGTGGTCGAGCCGATTCAGAGAAGCTGCCTGTGTGCCTCACCCCCCCAGTTGTGTCAGAGACTTAGCCACATCCTGTACATTGTTGGTAACTCAGCCTGTCACGACCAACTCCTGTGCCCTGTGACCACACCATCTGGTCAAGGAAGCACAGGGCTGTGCCCCGTGATCACACAATTGAGCAAGGAAGCACGAGGCTGTGTACATTGTGCAATCAGAGACAGATGTCCCCTGGCCACGATTGCACCACACGACTGATGAAGAACTTGCCAGATGAGGAACATATCAAAACGTGGAACTATGTATTGTGCAAATGGGCGTGGCGTGTACTATAAATATGCGTGCACTGCGGATTGAAGCAGCAGTCTCCGTGGAATTGTTTTTGTACCATTCTGGGACCCTGTCCTTAGCTCGAGCTACCAAATAACTCACTTCCCTCCACGGCTGGTTGTCCTGGTCTCTTTGGTATTGTATGATTTAAGCAAGAAGAACCCGTAGATTCTAGGTGTCCCCTGCACCACTCGCTTTGACTCTCCTAGTGGGGTAGGGGGTCTACAAAAACCCGGTTCTACAAAGGGTACCCTTTCTGTACAAAATACTATGCCTACACAAGTTTCAAACCTTTAGCATAAAAAAGCATGGGTGGTTGCAAGGGAACGCCCATGTAATGCCCCGTTAAGGCAAAGTAATGCAAATCAGCATGTCACGCTGCTTAGTGTTCCTTTTCCATACAAACCAGCGCTAATACCAGTTAGCGTTGGTTTGTCAATCCCCAAATAGGTTTAGCATTGGGTTAGCGTTACAAAAGTAACGCTAACCCGACGCTAAACCAAGCTGGGCTGAAGTTTTCACAAGATTCTGCCATCTGGGGAACAGAGTCATGTTCCGATGGCATTACACTTATCAAACCATTGTGCTAAATGTACTGCGGGGCAATCATTGCTCCCTGTGGATTTTTGGGAGCTCATATTGCTACTTGTCCTCCAAAAAATGTGTTATGTGGCAATGCAAACATCTGTCATTACTACTGCTGCATGTAGAGCACTGTTACTGCTGCTGTTCCACATTCACCTCAGACACAATTGCATATTGTTACTGCTGCTGCTCATGTAGCACCACTGTGTTGCCTCTTGTACCTCTGACAAAATCTGAAATTTGACATGTTAATCTAGTGTTATATTATGCTACCATTTTGCCTTCTTCTGCAGTGGGACCAATGGTCCTTCCACCTCTACCCACAATGCTACCCAATTTACTGGTAGCCCCCTAAATATTAAAGCTGAAATATGGAGGTATACAAATATAGAGGACAACAAAACGAATCCAAAATATCAAAAGAAAAAGTAGCATTGATATATATAAATATCTGCCTTCAAAGTATGTAGATGTGAAGTAAGAAATAGTAAATGTATACTTCCTCTACATGGACTTATGTTTTAAAATATTTGGCCTTTGATATTTTGTTCACAATATTCTTGTATCACGATATTCATAGCTTTGATATTCAGTTGTACAATCCTATTCACCTGAAGGCACAACATCATTCAGCTACAGGCCCACTAGCCATCATACGCATGACTCTTCTGCTCGTGAACATCCTGTTCACTCTACAGCACCATTCATGGTCTCCACGGTGTACTTCACACCGTCACCACCTGCTACAGAGCCTATATGTGATTCTCTATGTCTGGACATTACAAGCCTGTCTAACGTAACGAATACAATTTGAAAGGGCATGCAGCTGCAGCTGTTATGATGTCCTGCTTTGTATCCATGTGTTTTTACTTGATTTTGCACCCTGCTGCATAGTCAAATTAGGACTGTGGCTTTTGCTTTGTTTGAACATATATTAAAAGGCAACCTTATTTGCAACTGTTAAAATATATATTTTTGTACTCTTTAATAATACTCACTATCATTCCACAAATGCGGATCAATGTGGACCAGCACACAATTTGCTTAGGGCCTAAGGCCCCTGATTATTTATTGCTGATTCATATTGTTATAATATTATGATTGCTCATGTTGCTTATGCTTTATGCATTATCATAGTGTGTCTTAAATTAATATATTCATAAAACATATAGGGGTCTATTCACAAACTGCACTTTGTAGTATTTTTAGTAGTGCTACAATAGTGCTACTAAATGTACTACAAAATGATATTCACATATGTAAATTCTAAAGTGTCCGACTCGGCCTCTTTTATATTTTGTGGAAATCTCCACTCTGACTGTGAAAATCGACACACACGTACTCCTACATTTTAGTAGTAAATGTGGGAAGGACAGTGGTGTAGTGGCTGGAAAATGGGAATACTTGCCACCAGGCCCGGACTGGCAGTTGAGGGCACCGGGCAATCCCCCAGTGGGCTGCATAGTTGGGCGCCGGTTTTGGGCCCCTGGGGTCCGTTTTTGTTACAGGGCCGTTTTTGCAAAAACGGCCCTGTAACAAAATCGGCCGAAAACCGGCCCTGGCAAAGAGCGCTGTCGCACCCCCAACTACCCCCACCCCCGTGGGGGGGGGGGGGGGGACAAGCACAGGCCCGTTTTGGTTCCCAGTCCGGCCCTTCTTGCCACTAAATGGGACAGGTTTTGGGATGGGTATGGAGGGGTTACGTAATGGTTAAGTGTGGGGTTAAGGAAGGGACATGCACCCATCCACTAAAGAGTAAGCCCATTGCTATTCACAAAGTGCACGTCTTAAGTAACTATAGCCAAAAAGAACCCACAACAGTTGTAAATGATCTCCAGCTGAGACCGGGAGTAAATCCAGCATCAGATATGGCCAAGTACTGGTACGGGATAAGAAGAAACATAATGGAGGCAAGGACTTAAAATAACACCCCATAGGAAATAATGTTCAGTAAATAAATGAAAATTTTACTTTTGTTCAAAATGTTAAATTATTTAAATTAATTCTACAAATATTTTTCAGGAAAATGTAATACTTATATAAAATTACAAATGTTACTGTGGGTGGGGATTTTTTAAATGTATTCTTTATGAAAATTGTTTCATAATTTGAATACATATATTTTAGTTAACCAATGATGTGATACACATGCAATTCTACTAAAGTTCAAGTTTTTCAGCCACTTCCCCATGTCCGACCCACATTTACACATGAAACGTAGACTTACGAGTGCCGTAGATCTCCGCATAGAAATGATAGGCGAGGCGGAGTTGACGAAGAAGGACTTCACATGTCGGTTTGAGGCTTTCATTTTCTAGTACATGATAAGCCCATTTACATTTCTGCTTCACACACTACAATATGTAGTTTGAGATTCAGACCCATGGTGCTGTAACATTATTCTTTGAATTTAAGGTCACATCTACATTTGTAATTCCTCTGGGGCATATTATCAAGGGGGTTTATCTCTGCTTTTTTGGCTTTAAAAGCCAAGGAAGCGGAGATAAAACTATCTCCCTATTGCCTAGCTGTCGCTAACACCAGTTAGCGACAGCTAGTAGGAGATAGCGACCATCTTGGGCCCCGCTTTGCATGTCAGTGATATTTATCACTAATGACATGCAAAGTGGGCGTGCCAAGATGTTAGCGACTGGAAACAGTCGCTAACATCGCTATCTCCTATTACCAACTTTTGGAGATATTCGCGCTAAGCGCGAATATCTCCAAAAGCTAGCGCGAATATCTCCAAAAGCTAACACCTGCCCTGAGCAGTTCTTAGCCATGATATCCAATGGTAGGTGGATAGCATGGCTAAGAGCATTAGCTCGGTAATGCATGAATATCGCTGACTTTTCAGCGATATTCATGCATTTTGGCCAATTTTTATCGCTTAGGAGATAAACCTTGATAATAGCAAGGTTCCTAAGCGATAAAAATCGCCGCAGCTCAGCGATAAAAATATCGCCGCTAAATCAACATAGCGATAATTATCGCTAGTTGTTGGTAATATGCCCCTCTATTCCTTATCATTAGTGCGGGCACCTTCCGGAGTCATATTGTGTATGCTTGAAAATTGTCAGAACAGTTCACATTCAAGGAACTTCGGTTGGCGTAGTCGAAGGATAAAGAATTTTTTCCCCCATTAAAACCTTATTATTCATATACCTAGAAAACATAGGGCCTCTTTTGGACACAGCTGGATGGCCTGCGGGTCTGCCTGATAAGCAAAGCCCTTGACCTCTGCTCCCCTAGCAGAGGACCATCTGCCAAACTTAGAGATCAACTAGGCCGGTGGGTCTCCTTCCATTGACTAGAATGAACCGCCATCTTTGGTGGAGAGGCTCCTAAATGCCTGTTTGATTCCTCCATCCTATGCCTACAAAGAATTATGAAGTTTAGCATACATATCTACCAAATTTACTGATATTTCAGCATTGCTTTCAGCTTTTTTTGTCCCAGGCTCTATCTGTGGATGTATTAGTTGCAGGAGACATTATTTCTCCGCAGTTATCACTAGTTACTACTGATTTGGTTATATTCCACTGAGCAGCAAAAATATGCACAGACACAAAAATTGCACATGACAACCGTTTTAATTAACCAGCAGCAACTTGCTCAGTACATAGACGTTTTCAGGCTATTGTTTCCTATTTATTTAAGCGCGCTCTGAAAATTTTAGCAGAGTGGTTAAGCAAAGAAAACAGAAATGGTCAAAGGGGGCAAGCAAACCAAATTACAGTAGATCTCACAGACGATTTCTTCAGGTTGTACTTTAGCTAATGCTTTGTTTGTCACTGTGCCATTGGCCTAGTATCAAGAAAATACGCTGTACGATATGCTATCTGCTTGATTAATATTGATAGTTTGTGTTTCATTCATTTATATGATATAATATTTCACACTGGCACAATATATGTTTTTCTTTTTCCCATCTGGAATGCGTTATTGTCCCTATTGAAAAGATTCAAGGGATCCTTTTAAAGACTGGTTTCAAAACAAGGCCAAAGGAGATGGGAGTGAATTGAGGCTAAGGGGGCTCCTCAGACGCATGCCTTTCTCACACTGCCCTGCAGCTTATTTAGCTCTGTCCCTTGTGTTTCTTTTAGATACAGCGGTGGGGCTCATTCCTTAAACGCATAAAAATAGATTATCCAAGCAGAGCTGGTGCATATCCTCAGCTAACCTTACATGCTTTTGCTGCGCTAAACCATCAATCTGTTTTCACCACTGTTTGTGTTCGTGGTTATCCAGCAGCAACAGGACCTATGGGAATTGTTTTAGCATACACGCTATCTCCCGAATGAATGTAACTATCACGTTTACAAATAGCTCTGACATGAAAAATGCTCATGTTTGGGACTGGCTTGGCAGCCCAGCTGTCTGCATGGGCTGTTGTTACCAACAATTTAAAATACACGCAGCGTGGGCTTTAGCTCTGGCCAGAAGAGAACTTCCCTCTCGAATAATGGTATTGGCTGTTTGCTTTTGTATGAAGTGCTTGCATTGCAATGCGCGAGAGACTTTTTTTACATCTCAAAAGTACCCTAAATGATCACACATTGAATTAATTTCTTAGATACATGACGTAAAGAAAGCTTGTTTTATTTTTTCACTGCTGCAACATTTTTTCAATACATTAATTAGGAGTCAGCATGCAAGCTAGAGCCCTTGCCTTTGCCAATGCTTGTTAAAACATTTGCGCCAATAGTGAATAGATTTTGTTTGTTTCAATTAATAAAAATTGTTACAAAACCATAGCATGATTGTACTAAAATTATCACAGTATTAGTTACCATAATTTACCTCTAAAAAGGCTTAAAAGGGGCGGAGGACCAACCGTCTATCCATACATGGGCGAAAGACCTGGCCAAATGTATGATTGCAGAGAAGGAAGTATTTACAACATGTGGGTGCCCTAAAAATGGGACAATAAGTGGAGCAAATAGAATCTATTGTGGAAATGTATGTATATCCTCATCGGTGGAACTGGAACTGCAAAGAGGTGGTGACAGAGATGTAGTCATTTTGTAAATGTGGCTTTTCTACCCCTAGATATTGTAAAGATGTAATAGGTAACTGTCATAAGCACTAAATGGTACTGTATGTATAATAATTGCTGAACTTAATAAACAGATAATGATTTTGTTTAAAAGGCATAAAAGGAAAAAAGAATTCATGAACCGTCACTGCAAATTAAGTTTGCGTTCCAGCTTTGAGCCGTATCGGTTTCTTAAATGTCCATCGATACTCTCTACATTTGCGCCAATACTGTTTGCGTTTTGTGTATGCCTGTTTCGGACTAAAAAAAACTGGGGCCTCATTTATGAGGCCGTGCGTCAGCCTGGAACCAGCCATGCCGAGACGCTGAAACCGAACGTCGATTAATACAGTACCGCAAATACCATAAACGAATACGGCCAGGGACGGGTAAAAACAGTGGATTACCGGAACCGATTTGTGGACAAGATAATTTAAGCCCACGAAAACGTGATAAGATCAGGAAAGACAGATACTGCATAATCTTAAGAAATACGCCGGAGTGAACAAATGAGTGGCACCAAAAAACGAGCGTGACTATAGAAGGAACCCCGGAATGCAACAAACCAAAAAGATTTGCAGCGCCCTGAAGAAACTCCTTGGTAGGGAGTGAAACGCGTTGGCTGAACTCGTGACATATTTTACTGATGACGTGTATTTTAAATGGATAAAGATAAATAAAGAACATTTTTCTACACATTTCTTCTTGGACTTCTATTTTTGGTGCGCCCCCTTGAACAGTAAAAAACTGTGCGTCACTTTTGTCACACACTCCAACAATGCGTCACTTTTGCGCCATACAGATCCGTCAGAAATACTGACGTATCTGTAACTCCTTGCGCCATGATGCATCATACTGTAAATATGACGCATCATTGGTGTCGCAAGGAGGGTGCATTGAAAAGTGACGCATCGCTGTTTTCACGCAGCGATGCGTCACTTTTCATAAATGAGGCCCCTGCTGTTGATGTTTTTGTCTACTACATGGTTGAAGTGAGTGGATTGACCCAGGAGGCATGTAATGCACAGTTCCAATAGTTGTGATGTGTCTGTGAAAGATGTGATGTGGGAGGGTTGGCCAGTGGAGGTTTAGGAAGAAGGAGGTGTGTGAGAAGGCTTTAGCAGTATCCAGGGATAGTGAGAGGTCACTGAAGTGGTATCAGTCAAAGGAGGGAATGGCAAAGATACAAAGGAATTTTACCCACTGAGAACATGGGAATGATAATATTCTGGCAAAGCCGAGAGAGAAAGAATGACACGAGTGGGCAAGTGTCAAAGTATGCTAGGAGTAGGAGTGTAAGCAGTCAAAAGTGCCATCAAATGTACATGTGATTATGTTTTCCACAGACATTTAGCTGGATATAAGCATTTTTGATTTGAGTGAAGATGATAAGCTCAGTTTTAGAAACCTTTTTTTGCTGAAAGCAGTCATATTCCAGAAGAAAGAACATTCCTGACAAACAATCCACGATGAGGTGAGGTATGAATTCTGGAGTAATGTTGACAGACGAGGTGGGTGAATTATGCACACTGCATGTGTTTAAGTGAATTACTGCACAGTGGGAAGAGAAGGGGATCTTACACCGACCATTAGTGCTTTCGAGTGACAGCAATGATCATATGTGAAGTGAGTGGACAGCAAGACACACCAGGAGAGAGCACTGCAGCTGATGTCTGAAAAGGCAGAATTTGGAGGGCGCTGGGAATTTACTTTGAAGTATGCAATTTACTATAAGGTACTACTAAAATGAGTACTGGATTCACAAATTTAAATGCGTTAGACTATAGGCCAGTAGTAAATTTGGTGCCCTGTTTTGCCATGGGTGGCTAGAGGCAGAATAAAGAATGGGGCTAACAAAATTGAACACGCTAAGAGACAAAACAAATAGCGCGTATTCCTGTATCGCCTCAATGCCTCATTGGATATAAACACTGAAATGAGTCTCTCCACTGGAAACTCGGGGCCAATTCCTCTATTAGTGTGCTCCTTAAAAATTCATAGGTTTCTGTCCACCTCTCCATTTTGGACACATTATATGAGATCTTGAAAGTGCATAGAATGATGTCCTGATCTTATGTAGGTATCAGCATAGCAATGGTATCATCCTTTTTATTCGGTTTAGCCTGCACTGCGCTTGAGCCGTCCTTTAGAAATCTCTTGTAATGAAAATAAAATCTTAAAAGGAGCTTAGAGCCCGCCTATCACTTACCTTTACTTATCTTCGGTTTGCTCCTACGTCACTCTGATTTCCTTTCTTCCTGTTGGTAAGTGCAACTTCCTGCCTCCAGCTTCCTGTTCGATTTTACGCCTTTGTCCTTGCTTCGGAGCTTTGACCAAGTACTAGTGCCAGTGGCCTTCGCTGTATGCCCCTTCCCTGTTTGTTGCTTGAGTTCATTCCCGTCACTGCATGACCCTTTCCTATCCCATTGCTGTGTGGCCTCCCTCCTAGCTCCATCATAGCTTGTTTGTTTAACGTGAACTCCACTGGAAGGACTTGGAGCTCTTTACAAGAGCACCAACTACATTACACAAGGACACATTCATTTTTGGTCGGCCTTGGGGGATTAGGTGATTCTGTTCATTGCTTGCCCGCCCCTCCCACCACTTCACTCCCATTACTGCATGCCCCCCCATTCATTGCTTGTCCGTCCTTCCCACCACCTCACTCCCGTTGCCGCATGCTCTTTCCCCACCTTGTCGCTAGTTACCTCCCTCCTACCTCCATCATAGGTTGTTTTATGTACTGCATACTCAGCCTGAAGTACTTGGAGTGCTTTACGTAATCACCTGATTTTTGGTTGGCAATGGGAGATTAAGGGCCTGATTTAGATCTTGGTGGACGGGTTACTCCGTCACAAGGGTGAAGGATATCCCTTTCGCCGAAATATAAATCCCATAGGATATAATGGCATTTATATTACGGCGAATGGGATATCCATCACTGTTGTGCCGAAGTAACCTGTCTGCCAAGCTCTAGATAAGGCCCTTAATGATTTACCCAGAATGGCAGGATGTTTAGCTGGCTTCGAGACTCTAACCGGGCCCCCCTGGCTCCCATGTCAGCAGTTATGGCCATCCTCTCTTTGTTTACATGTTTTTAGAAGGGTGGCCTCCTGGTGCCATCAGATACGTGTTCGAGGACTTTAGAAGTAAGAAAAGTAAAGGATTGTCAAAGCCAATAAGTTGCGCTTATGCAAAATCTAATGGCTTTGTAATTTTTTTTACATTGTTATGTTTTGTAATGTACACCAATATAGGCATGGGTAGTCACCTAACCTTTTTTTAAAATAATATTTGTTATTGATTTTCCAAAGAACATCAGTCTTACAGTACAGCATTACAAATATCTATCTTCTGACCCTGATACCCCACTTATCTTATCATCCCCACGGTAGGGACAAGGGACCCGTGGACTGCACTGATAGTTATCCCCTCTTAACAGTCACCCTCTTCTCGATAGTATTTTTCCCCGCATCACATTGACAAATTCAATTCTGGGTATCAAACAAGGTCGGAGTAAGCTATACAATGATTGAAAAGAGCAAATGCAAGACTGAAACTCGTCTAAACCTATCCCCCCCTTTCATACCACCTGTGTGCCCTACCTACACGCAGCTCAAAAGTGTAGGAACATCTATCTCCTTTGTCATGGTGCCCCCAGTAACAGCAACACAATACAGTTGGACTCACCACTTTTTTAAGTCCGACTAATATACTGCAGGGTAAGTACAATATCACTTTACTAGTACCAAGAGGCTGGGTGAGCCAATTGGTGCTTCCATGGTCGAGCCAACCTCTGAGTCCGTCTTAGGTATCCCTAATGCTGCCACCAGCGCCTCCCACGCCCTCGCTGCCTCCAGTGTTTTTTCATTATCGGTGCGCTTGGCCTGTTGAAACCTGAGTGTGCTTTCGCTCTGTGCCCATTTGAGTAACTCCGCCTTCCACCTCCCAAATGCGGTCCCTCACGCTGACTTCCAGGGTGCAGTAATCTCTATTTTAGCCAGCAGCAAACCTAGGTCTATGAATTTGCTTGTTACTTTCGTTTTGGAGGTGTGCGGAAACCAGTGCAATAAACAGGCGCCCTGGTCAGACTCCACATTACGGTCGGTAACCCCACAGAGCTGATTGACCACCTCCTCCCAATACGTTCCCAGTTGCGGACACTCCCACATCATATGCTGAAAGTTTGCTCCCTCTAGACTGCAATGCAGGCACCAGGCAGTATCCATTTTGAAATATTGATTGATCTTGGCAGGGGTTAGATACGCCCTATGCAATATGAAAAGATCAACCAACTATAACCTGGCATTCCTAGTACTTTTCCAAGCCCTCCTAACTAACTGGGCCCAGGTTTTCTACGGTGTCTGTTTACCTAGCTCCGCCTCCCATTTCCCCCGCAGGTCCTGCCATGGCTCTAGCCTCTCCGTCAACATGCGCCTATAAAGGCATGTAATCGCCTTAACGGTTCCCGCGGCCATCACCACATACTGGCAAGCCATTGATGTCTGTGGTTCCGATAGCCCCTCCTTCCAATAACGTTTCATAGCCGAGACCAGAGCTGAGTGCAATAAGAGATCTCCCCGAGGGAGGCCATATCTTTCTTGCAGGGTCTGGAACGGTAGTAGTGCTCCGTCCTCATAGAGATCACCCAGTACCTGCAGCCCCAGTTCCTCCCATTCAGCTGCGTCGTGAGGATCCTGCAAAGTATTTTGTAATCAGTGGTCAGCATGGACAACAGGCGATAGGCCGACCTATTCAGGGGATCTTTTCCTGGCTTTAGCAAAGGGACAATTATGGCCTCACGAGTAGAGGTAGATAGCTGTCCCAGGTCCAGGGTCTCTCGGAAAACCACCAACAGCCTAGGTGCCAATATATCAGCATAATTTGAAGAAAACTCTATTGGTAGCCCATCCGTGCCTGGTGTTTTATTGCGCCCATGTGTTTAATCGCGCCCCATATTTCCTCCACTGTAAGCTCCCGCCCCAGTGTGTCCGCCTGTTCTACCTCAAGGCGCGGCGGGTGTACGTCCACCAGGAAATCCTTCAACGTATCGTCCGTAGCCTGAAGCCCACTTCTATATGTCAGCATAATATTCCAAAAACAACCCATTGATCTCACGCTTGGTGTAGACTTGCTTTCCCGTGGGTGTAGTCAATGCCAATATGGGCGTGCCCCTGGCGGCCAGGTTGGCCAGCCATGCGTAAACGCCAGGTAGGAATTATAGGTCGCTCCCGAGTCCAGCAGATTGTCAACAGCAACGGGTTATGGTCTGAGATTGTCCTTGCTCGGTATTCGCTATGGCGCACCATCGCGTGAATATCCGGTGTGCACAATACGGCATCCAACCACACGTGTTAGTCATGGAGTGCCGAGAACTAAGAATAGTTCCGCTCCTCCACATGTCATATCCTCCATGTGTCTATAAACCCCCATTTATCCTGCCAACCCTGCCTAAGTTTGGAAAGCTTATGTATAGGTGCCTCAGGCAACTGAGGATGAGACCTATCCATGTTGGTGTCAGTGATATATTATAAGTCGCCACCCAGTATCGCTGGACTTGTCAAAGAGGGCGCCAGCTTCCCTGACAAGCGGGCAAACAAGGCCGCCTGTTCCACATTGGGGGCATACAGACTGCATAATGTTACTTCTTTACCGTCCAAACATCCTATAACAGCCACGAACCTCCCCTCCGGGTCCACTAACTGTCGTATCGGTTGAAAAGGAACCCCCGCCCTGACCCATATAAGTGCACCCCCAGCAAAAGTGGAGTATGTCGTACAAAACAGCTATCCTCTCCATCTGCGTTGCAGCGCCAAACCCTCAGCTTGATTGATATGGGTCTCTTGAAGGAAAGCAATCTGCACTCCCCTGCACACCAAATATGCATGAATCTTGTAGCGCCTCTGCATTGTGGGCATTCCCCGTACATTCCAAGTAATACACTTTAAGTCAGGTGATGTCCCCATAATGCCTCGCAGCCCGCATCCTCAATTGCACTGCCTCCAATGGCACACCGGTGGTCACAACTACCCCCAAGAAATCCCTCAAACTCCCCCAACAACCCCTCCACCCCCCCAGAATAGGCTCTAAAAACCTAGTACCCATCCAAACTACCCACCAACTGTACCCCCGGTATCTACCAGGGATCTACACAAGGACCGAAACTAAGAGGGAGCTCTAGAGCCGAGAAGATCAAGTCTACAACCACATTGGATCCTTGCACCGTACCCCACTACTAAAGAAGCCTCTATATCGTTAGAAGAGGCCCGGACTGAAGGGCGCTGCTCTATCCTAGCGTCCACCCGTCCCGGTCTCCACGACTATACAATCACAATCGCTCCCCAAAGAATATTGGGCCAGCATCATTCTGCCCCCCCACCCATAGTGTCAGACTCAGGCACTGTCAATCAGGCATCAACGATCTTATCCGCAGTCCCAGGGTTGACGAGCGGCAACGGAACACTCCCAGTGTCAGTGTCATCGGAGTCAGTCTCAGCTGACCCTTTCTCCGAATCCGTCGCCACCATCGACTCCGCACCTTGTACCTGAGAAATCTCCATTACAGCCTGCAACACCGCAGATCTCTCAGCCACCATCTGTGCTGCAGTAGGGCGCTCTGCTCCAGGGCAAAGCCGTCTAGTGCGTCTTGTACGGCGCGATCACGGCACCTCTGAGCGTTGCTTAGGTAGTCAACTAACCTTTCACCTTCATTTTCCCTGCCATTGTACTACATAATAGGTGTTGGTATAGACTTTTAACCTAGTTAGGTGCTCTATAAAATGTTGTGTGTTTTTCACAGTAAACTAGCCTAATTTATTCTTAGGATCACAGCAGGATTACCATCTGCTGCATAATAGCTATGTATAAGGGTCATCCCTTTCGTCATCCTCGGCAGATGTGACACAACAAGGTAGAACTCCCTGAGGGTACCTTTTGGGCATATAAACACCATATCTTTGCTGGGGTGGGCAGAGGAGAAAAGACTTCCTTGCTGACACACTGACGCAAGACGCTGAGGTACCTGCATGTAGACACTCCAGCAAGCAGTGGTCTGACAGCCCTCACTGGGTGTCCATCGTGAGACCAAGACTGGGTCCTTCATTCTCTCGCACCAGGTAATGAGCTTGGCTTCATCCTAGAGGGATTCTTGGCTCTACACCTACATACATGCTAGGTACACTTATGTACATCTTGTTAGGGTTGTTTTGTAGGAGTACGCATCATTACTGTTATGTATTTATATACCTTCATTTGCTCATTGTTTTACTCTATGGTAGAAATCTCCCATCCATTTACTCTGTTGATGCTTACAATAATTTATATCTGTTTCTGTCTTATGGTTGTTTCAGCACACCTATTTTACACTAGAATGACACTGGTTCAATAAATGCTTATTGAAAACGTCCCCACTGTTATTTCTGTGTACCTCTCTGAGATAAAGTGAGCACAAGTGACTGAGCAAAAAGTACTATACTGTTTCCACGATCCCTGACGGGTCAGGGTTGTCATGTGCGATAGTTGCCAGAAACCATTCTCTCCTTGGTTAGAGGAGTTCATAGTGGCACTGTGAGCTAGCTGGTATACAGGCAAGCATATCCGGTCGGGGTGTCTGGAATCAGTCTGGACACCAATCCCACAATTTATGTTGTTTAAACAAGCAGATTCTAAATAGCTCTATAGAAACTACACTACAACATGTTGCACAGCTGTTGAGCGGCAGTGCAACATAGCTTAAATAACAAAAAAATGCTATGACACAGTCAATGCTGGATACATCAAAATGTTTTTTTAAAAAAACTTTAAGCCTTGCTGCACAGCATCTCACCCGCTGTTCAACATGTAAAAAATATTGAAACGCCAATCGATTTTGCATAGGCAAAACCGATTGAGTTTGCCATTACTTATTATTCTAATCAGTTTGGAATCTTCTTCCCAGAGCCCTTGATATATCCATTCTCTTTGTGTGTTTCTCTGCTCATTCCTGCTCAATCTGTCCATACAGTTGTCATTGGGTGCTTACTTCACATTTGAAATTAGCTACACGCTGACCTTTCACACATCTTTTAATGATCTTTCATCGAGCACTTATTAGTGACGTAATCGGAAAAAATCCGTCCACCATGTCCTGTCTGAGATTCCACTGAAAGAAATGGGCAGGAAAGGGGACGCCAA
Organism: Lissotriton vulgaris; assembly: GCF_964263255.1. Classification (NCBI taxonomy): domain Eukaryota; kingdom Metazoa; phylum Chordata; class Amphibia; order Caudata; family Salamandridae; genus Lissotriton; species Lissotriton vulgaris. The sequence continues at coordinate 1,478,477,975 of NC_141691.1, forward strand.
AGGATGTCCAACCCTGGTGCTCACTCTGTCCTACCTGAGGCTCCACTAAAAGGGATGGTCTGGTAACATCAGACCAGTGTTTGTTCAGCAATGATGCCCATCCTGTTTTGTGTGGGACTCCATTGTGTGGAGTGCTGATATTGACGTCCTTGATGCCAAACAATGAAGCCACATTTCCATATATAGTTCCTCTAAGGTAGGTTGAGTCTTATCCCATTTGTGACTGAAAATCATCATAATGCAGTTGAGCAATTCTGTGAAAAGAGGACCGGACAGTGACACACCACTTGCTCAGAATTATCATACGAACTATTTCGGTTAAAATAATAACTGTGTTGTCAAAACAAAATAAATTCTAATAACAAGTTTGACATCTTATATAGTCGTATTTTCAGATTAATTTATGTAGGAATGAACATGTGCAATCTAGCAATAAACAGAACAATGTGTATTTCCAGAGATAACGAAATGAATAAAATGTTCTTGGATACCTCTTACAATTCTTGTGTTACCATCATTATTTAAAAGATCACTTTATGGAAAGCTGTGTTCTATTATCCCTCCTCTTAACCCTTTATCCTTTCCTCCTATTCCCCATTTTTAATAATTGCTATATTAAAGTATTCTGTGTTAGCTATTTTGGAGTACTATTAATGTACAAACAAAGTAAGTATGTTAATGACCTTGTGCTCTCCGTATGAGCTCTTCACTGATTTTGTAAAAAAAACACAATAGTGATTTGTGGTGTTAAAAAATTAGACAAATCCATAAGTATATTGAGTTAAAGTATTATTTGCACTCGCACAACTGTCTGGGCCACCGCAGAAGGGCTCCTCTGACTATAACCATCCTCTTGGACTCCCAGGGCCAGATGTAGGTAAATGAGATTTACCGATTTTTAATTACCGAATTTTACCGATTCGGTAATTAAAAATCGGTAAATCTGAGGGGTGGATATGTAGGAACATCCAGATGTTCCTTTTACCGAATCGGTAAATATCTGTATTTACCGATTCGGTAAATACCGACCGGTAATGCCCCATTCATTCCTATGGGCTTTGAAGCCCATAGGAATGAATGGGGCATTACCGGTCGGTATTTACCGAATCGGTAAATACCGATTCTGACAAGGGTGCAGGGGGTGTCACTTTGACACCCTCTAGCACCCCCAAAAAAGGTTCGGGGGCCATGTGGCAGGCATACCTGCCCTAAGGGCAGGTCTGCCTGTCATATGGCACAGGTGTGCATGCACACATGTGCATGCACACCAGAATCGGTATTTTACCATCAAATAGTATTTGATGGTAAAATACCGATTCTGTAATGCTTGTGGGACTCAGAAGAGTCCCACCTACATATCAATTTTACCGAATCGGAAAAAATACCGATTCGGTATTTTACAGAATCGGTAAATTTACCGATCGGTAAATTTACCGATTCTGTAAAATACAGGGCCCTACATCTCAAATTGCATTTACCGGTCGGTAACGGCCGAATTCGGCCGTTACCGACCGGTAAATGCCTACCTACATCTGGCCCCTAGTATGGTTCTCATTTTGGAACGAGGACAGAGTACAGGATAACCCAACACATCGTCCCTAAAAAAATACACTGCAGCAAAATGAATGCATAAAACATTTCACAATTTTACAATTCAAATGCTACAACAATACTCACTCAGCAGCCTCACAAATCAAATCACCCATCAATTCTACATCAATACACACAGGGGGGTGCATGTTATGCCCCCCTGTATGCATTCACATGCAGTTGAGGCAGAGGGGGTCCCTGTAGGGCACCCTTTGCTTCCTCTCCGCCATGTTCTACATGGAGGAGTATCCTTCATGACACCGCCGTCAGAGAGGAAATTCGCAGCATGCTTGGCCAAACTGTGGCAGTCCCGCCAAGCATATTGCGGCCATTGACCACCGCGCCACCTCCAGGAAACAGTGGTTCCTTGGCTGTGGTCCGACCACTCAACTTGTAATGGGGCGATGGGTTGGCCAGTGCAGCGGTGGCTGTACCGCCACCACTGCACCCCCGTGAGTCCGGGGTCCTCAGACCGCCAGACTCGTAATCGGGCCTTTAGTGTCCAACACCTTCCTCCCAGTATTGTTAGACTGCAGTGGGAATAGTAATTTTCACCCCTTTATTGTCCAATACCTCCCCCAAGTATTGTTAGATTGGAGTGGGAATAGTAAATGTCAGGCCTTTTATGTCCAACACCTTTCTCCAATATTGTTAGATTGGAGTTGAAATTGTAAATTTCACCTCTTTAGTGTCCAAAACCTTCCACCAATAAGTGTAAAATGGAGTGGGAATAGGAAATCCCACGCCTTTATTGTTCAACATCTTCTCCCAATATGGTTAGACTGGATTGAGAATAGTAAATGTCCACCTTTTATTGTCTAACACTTTTAAAAATGGGTTATATCGGAGTATTGTCATTTTTAGTCTGTAATTATTTATTTCTATTATATTTCTATGTATTAGAAATCGCTTGTGTTATTTTATTAATATTGTTATATATAGGTCCGTATTATGACTGCAGTGGTCCATAGGGCCGCCATAGTCACAGTGGTGCTCTGACGACCGCTGTGGGACTGTGGCGGTCAGACTGCTACTGGACTGCTGCAGCCGCTGGGGATATGTAATCCTGCAGTGGTGGTGCGGCGGTCTGAGGCAGCAATATGCCGGTGGTGCCGCTGCAGCACCGCAAAGCACATTATGAGTTGCCTAACAGGGCCCCCTGTTGCGTCTGGGGCATGGGGAGGCATGCAGGGGGCACATGGTGTGCCCCATCTGTATGCCGTGCAGAGTAGAAATATCGCCGCAAAAATATTGGGGGACAAAAATATCACCGCAAAATATCGAGGGGAAGAAATATCAACCACAAAAATATAGTTGACAAGAATATCGACTGACAGTTAAGTAATATCGATTACATATTGTTGTAATAAATATTGTTTACAAAAATATAGTTTACAAAAATATCAATTTATTATTAACTAGCAGCCCGTCCCGACCTTGTACGGGAGCAACAGGCTTCCCCGACCCCCACCCGCCCGACATTGTCCAGCAGCCTGGGCCCCTGCCAGGCCCATGCGCCGCCTCTCCGACCGCCGCCTGCCCCGACATGGGTCCCCTTACCTCAGCCGCCGCACATCCCGCCTGTCCGCTGCTGATATACTGCTTTAAATATGTCTGTTCTTCTTTGCAGAGGTGTACAGCTGACCAATCCGTTCTACAGAGTGTACATTGGATGGGAAAGCTTACATCATAGCTAATCTTTTTGGCCGAGAGGTTAATGATTGCTTTTTCACCATAAAAACACGGGATCATTCTCTTTTCTCCTGCAGCCCGGGCCCCCGCCCAGCCCGTCCCCCGGCTGCCCTGACATGGCTCCCCTTACCTCAGCCGCCGCTCCTCCTGCCTGTCCGCTGCTCGCACCGCCGCTGGCCTGTCCGCTGCTCCTCACGTCACCGCTCCTCCCCCGCGCCATTTCCGCGACTTCCTTACCTCAGCCGCCACTCCTCCAACCTGTCCGCTGCTCGCACCGCCGCTGGCCTGTCCGTTGCTCCTCACGTCACCGCTTCTCCCCCGCGCCATGTCCGCCACTCCTCGACTACTTTTTTTTTACTGTAAATTTTTTAAATAACGTATTTCTTTTTATTTATATAGCCTATAACCATCTACACACCCTTACGATTCCAACGGTCTATCGGGTGTGTGGATTGGCGCTGTGGTTCCCGAGTTTACCCGCCTCAAAGGCTGAAAGTTCTTCCTTTATTATAGTAGTATAGATTTTAAGTATTTTAGTGTTTTTAATGAGAATTGTTTGTAATTTTATTATATATTTTAGAGTTTTACTAGTTAATAATTTATTTTAAGTTTAATTTTGCGTTTTTAGTTCCGTAGCTGGATGTGGGTTTAAAGGGGGATAGGGTGGGAAGTAATTTAATTTGATAAAATGTATTGAATAATTAATGTGTTAATTGATTAATTAATAATATTTCAATAATTAGTTGTTAATTAATTTCAATTAGTTAATTATTAAATAATTATGTTAATTGATTAATTAATTTTACGTGTGTGTTGTGGTCTTTATATGTGTAAATTGAGTGAAGGGTGGTAAGTAAATACATATTTTTATTGATTAATTATTAAATACTTTAAAATTAATTACCATTAATTAATTAGTAATTATGAAATGTAATTGTGTAATTCATTTTAGGTGTGTGTTTTGGTGTTAAAACATTTGTTATTGATTAATTAATAAATATTATTACATTAATTTTCATTAATTAATTAGTAATTATTGAATTTAATTGTGTAATTATTTGTAGGTGTGTGTTGTGGATTTTATAGTGTTAAATAATGGGTAAATATTTTTTTCTTTTCTTTGTTAATAATAATATATGTAAAATTCTATATTAATTATGTTAATTTTGGAAATTCAATTTAATAAAAATGTTGATTGTTTTGTGTTTTTTTCGTTTTGTGATCCAGCGCTTTCCCTACTGTTGCACTCACTGGAGTGAGAATAGTAATTTTTATCCCTCCGCTATCCTGGGCTTTCCCTACTGTTGCACTCATTGGAGTGGGAAAAGTAATTTTTACCCCTACGCTATCCAGCGCTTTCCCTACTGTTGCACTCATTGGAGTGCGAATAGTCATTTTTACCCCTACGCTATCCAGCACTTTCCCTACTGTTGCACTCATTGGAGTGAGAATAGTCATTTACCCCTCCACTATCCAGCGCTTTCCCTACAGTTGCACTCACTGGAGAGGGAATATTAGTTTTTACCCGTCCGCTATCCAGCGCATTCCCTACTGTTGCACTCATTGGAGTGGAAATAGTAATTTTTACCCCTACGCTATTCAACGCTTTTCCTATTGTTGCACTCACTGGAGTAGGACTAGTTATTTTATCCCCTCCACTATCCAGCGCTTTCCCTACTTTTGCCCTTACTGGAGTGGGAATAGTAATTTTTTCCCCTACGCTATCCAGTGTTTTCCCTACTCTTGCTCTCACTGGAGTGGAAATAGTACATTTTAGCCCTACGCTATCCAGAGTTTTCCCTACTGTTGCACTCACTGGAGTGGGAACAGTCATTTTTACCCCTTCACTATCCAACGTTTTAACTACTAATGTTTTTATTTTGTTATTAAATGTTTCTATTATTATTTTTAAATAGTTTGTTAATTAAATATAGAATATTTTACTTTACTTTATTTATATATGAGTTTATTTTATTTTTATATAATTGAAAAAGTTTATAAATTCAATAAAGATTATAGTTAATAAAATGTATTTAAGTAAATATATGTATATGTACACTTTTTTGTGTTTATATTTAATAAATTAATATATTTTAAATATATATTATATTTTATTTATTTTCTAAATAGTATTAATATTATTTATTTTTTTATTTTAATTTCTGTTATTTTTTAAAGTCGATATTTTTAACATCTATATTTTTTACATTTATATTTTTTAGTCGATATTACTGTACTGACCTGTTTAACTATAGAGATTCGATATCATTGTGATCAATATTTTTACATCAATATTTTTTTCATCAATATTTATGTAATCAATATTTTAACATGGAACCCTGTTTGCACCCCCTGTTTCTGCACAGTCCATGCCGTGCAGGAACGTGCTTTGATGCTTCTATTGCGGTGCATTTCGAAGGCTCAGATATGAGTCTTAGGAAGGCACTACCAGCCAGACAAGGATTAAACTCCTAATCTTGTGGACGGTGTGTGGATGGCTTTGGCGGTCTAGCTGTGGGGCATTGGCGTGGCTACCTGCTAAGAGAATGCCAAAGTTGTAAACAAGAACATAATAACAAATTAGTTACCTGAATGTTTGTATATTTTGTAATAATATCATTAATTAAATTTGTTTATAGAATAAAGACATGTACCAAATGTTTTCTCATTTTATTTATGTTTTCAAAGTTTATTTATTCCTTAATTGTACATTATTAATGTAAACATATATAAATATATATATCAACTTACAAATAACCATTAATGTAAAGGTGAGTAAATATTTGTTTTAATATTTTTTTGAAAAGTACATTATATCTTATAACTTCTGCATGTTTCATATTTTCCACTTTTATTTTCCATTTTTTAACAGTTTTTTTACATTTATTACATTGTTATATATACAAGTTTGAAAAATTATTTTAACCTATGTCTTGTAGTATATATTAAATAATTGTATAAATGTAATGCTACTATTTAATTTCTATTTTAGAATTTTGTAACATTTTTAAACTTTTTTTATATATGTGTTCAGTTTTTAATACATTTTTACATTTGTTCAACATTTTTACATTATTTCTGAGCCCTGGTCGAAGGCCTTATGACCGACATCGGCGATTTATATTTCTGATTTTGATTCAGTCGGTCGAACTGAAACCGGACTGCCAGTCGTAACCAGTCCGTAATCCAAATGGATGGCGCTTTACACCGTCCAGATTACTATACCGAACCTTTCCGATATGGAAACCCTGTCAGAAAGCATGTTTGGGGGTTCCTAACAGGCCCCCCTTTCCTTAACGGCCTCCAGTAGGTGCCTGCCACGGGGGTGCAGGGATAACATAACTTCACATTTCCCTACAGGAGCATGTACTACAGCTCCTTCCTAAACCTACCAAGGTTAGGCTGGAGTCGAAGTGTGGACGGCATCTTGTTTCATAGCTTGGCCGCCCAGAAGGACAAGGAGCGCCCCCCCACCTTGCTCACTTTGCCACTGGATTCAAGCAAGCCTGGCTGAAGACGGCTGTAATGCCAGAAACCGGTCCTAGAAATCTTGTATCCGGTCCAGGGAAGGCATGGCTTGGCAGTTCGGGCTGGACTGTTCCCATTAGGCACAGGGTCAGACTGATTTGCATATGGCCATGTCTGAACTGGGGTGGCAGAGTGGGCTAAAGAACGGTGATGGATTAAACCCAGATCTGTTGACTGGGTGTGAGTGTTTGATTGGTTCAGATGCTCCGTCCATCACCACCGCCTTTTGTACCGCTTTGTTCGCCATAAGTTGGCAGGGTATGCTCAGACGTGAGTCCCTTGCTCACTTTGCCACCGGTTTCAAGCAAGCCTGGCTGAAGATGGCTGTAATGCCAGAAACCAGTCCTAGGAAGCTTGAATCCGGTCCAGGAAAGGCATGGCTTGGCAGTTCGGGCTGGACTGGCTTAGCAGTTCGGGCTGGACTGTTCCCATGAGGCACAGGGGCAGACTGATTTGCATATGGCCATGTCTGAACTGGGGTGGCAGAGTGGGCTAAAGAATTGTGATGGATTAAACCCAGATCTGTTGACTGGGTGTGAGTGTTTGATTGGTTCAGATGCTCCGTCCATCACCACCCCCTTTTGTACCACTTTGTTCGCCATAAGTTGGCAGGGCATGCTCAGACGTGAGTCCCTTGCTCACTTTGCCACTGGATTCAAGCAAGCCTGGCTGAAGACTGCTGTAATGCCAGAACCCGGTCCTAGGAAGCTTGAATCCTGTCCAGGGAAGGCATGGCTTGGCAGTTCGGGCTGGACTGTTCCCATGAGGCACAGAGTCAGACTGATTTGCATATGGCCATGTCTGAACTGGGGTGGCAGAGTGGGTTAAAGGACGGTGATGGATTAAACCCAGTTCTGTTGACTGGGTGTGAGTGTTTGATTGTTTCAGATGCTCCGTCCATCACCACCCCCTTTTGTACCGCTTCTGGATTTTCGGAACACAGACAAAACACAGCGTGGTGTATCTAAGCATTCTATTAGGTGAGTACCTAGAAAACAATTTCTGTATCTCCCCGGAGATTCCTCCGTGGAGGGCCTTATGTACCAAACAGAGGAATTTGAAATCGACCCTTTGCTGTACTGGAAGCCAATGTAAGGACCTAATGACATCTGACGTAGGGCGGCCCTTGGTAATATTCATTAGCAGTCTGGCTACAGCATTTTGCAACGATTGCAGCTTACTGCTCTGCGCTTTGTCAATTCCTACGAAAAGCACGTTGCAGTAATCAATCTTAGAAAGAAAAAGTGCCACTACAACAGTCTTTTGGAGTGCCTGTGAAATTAATGGAAATATTTTTCTGAGTACTTTCAGGAGGAAAAAGCAGGAAGAGTTCAGCTGATTTACCTGGGCTGAAAGTTTGAGTTGATCGTCAAGGATCACACCTAGATTCCTGACCTTGGTGACAGGGCATGGGCACCCCCGCCTCTGTTGGCCACCAACTGTTGTTCCACAGAGAGGGTCCTTAACCCAACACAACAACCTCAGTTTTGTCAGTATTAATAATTAAATAATGTTAGCCCATCCAAATCATGATGTCTTTCAGACATGCATGAAATCTGCCGGCTACCAGCTCTGGTTGTTTATGTTATGTTATGTTATGTTATGTTATGTTATGTTATGTTACGTGCATTTGTACTGCGCGCAGCTGCCCCAGCTAAGGGGCGTCCTGGCGCATGGCAAGGTAACACGCAACAAGAAACACAACAGCTAAAAAGAAGAAACCAGTTTAAAATAAGAACGTTTTAATAGCCTTACGAAAGGAAAAAAGATCCTCCAACAGCCGAATCTCCACCGGGAGGGAGTTCCACAGTTCGGCTGCTTTGACCCGGAAGGAACGGCCACCAACACGGCACAGCTTATATCGAGGGGTGATAGTAAGCGCTTGACCCAGAGATCTCAGAGGCCGGGTGGGGACGTACCAAGACAGGAGGCCGTAAGAATTTGAGGAGCCGAACCCTTCAGAATTTTGAAGGCTAGGCACAGTACCTTGAATTGGATTCTGGCCCTGACTGGCAGCCAGTGCAACGCTTTCAAAGTACTGGAAACAGGGTAGGATCTAGGAAGACCAACGATTGCTCTGGCGGCAGCGTTCTGCACGCGTTGGAGACGGGTGACTTCGGCCAGGTTAGCCCCCACCAGGAGAGAGCTGGCATAATTCAGGCGCGATATAACAGTCACTACAAAAATAGGAGTCTAGAGGGAAAGACAAACCGAACTAGGACGCCCTCCACTCTGAAAGCTAATAAACAACAACAGTCCTAGTTCTCATGGCAATATTTATTTGCTGCATTGTAAACATCTATGGTCAACATTCGTAATCCAAGGGATCTCTTTAGTCTTAAGAAAATCCTAAGATGATTCAATCTATTGCCTCTTTAAAACAACAACCTCTCTGATTGAAACAAACAGGACAGCACAGACAAAAAATGTGTGAAAAAGCGAGATGGCACCTCACGGGCGCACCACCAATGGGACCCCTGGTTGGTACTCACCAGGATGGCCCTGTTCTCATCATCGGTGCCATCAAGCTAAAACCAAAAACGTGTCTCGAACCTCAAAAATAAAAAGACAGTGAATGGTGCAGTGGACACAACTTATATGTGACAAAACTGACAACATTTAACATATAAGTCACTGAGCAACTGGGACCATAAACTTTACTTTCATTCCCTTCTCTGTTGCAAAACAGTGAACACACATATACTAAAAAAGAAGAGAGTAAATACTACCTATCGATTCACTCTCTACTTACAGCCGACATGTTTCATTGCCTTGGTTTCTATCAGGCAATTTCTTCAGGGCAATACACTTTAAATGCCACTGCAAGAGAAACTGAAGCTTGGGTGCTGTAACATAAACAAACAAGAGTGTGATCACCTGGTGTCCCTCTCTGTGTTCTGCATCTCAGACTATCAAACCACCATGCTATATTAGTAAATAAATGAAAGAATTCTATTTACCCTGCATGCAGTTTTGCCTCTCATACCAGTGATGAAAGTATGCTAAAAACGGAGTCCAGCCCCCTTAGGTGAGCATGGTCCTTACTCCCCGTTCGAGAAAGTTACTGCAATTTAAAAACACAGAGCATTTAATTAATTCAGTATAGGAGCCTGCTCCCAGCTAGCGCATTACACACAGCCTAAATGCAGCTAAGTTAGATGTTACCGGTGACAGAGTAGCGGTCGGCGTCCTCTCAACCCTCGAGCGCCGACCGAGTGAATCTCTGTTTATTTACCGGCTGTGGAGTTGCGCGTTTGCGTGCTAGGATTGGTCCGCGGTGACCAAGGCTGCCGGTTTTCCGGATCTCGGATTGGTTCCTGAGATCGCGTACCGCGCGTTTCCATTGGTCCACATTGTCAGCTGACACGGGTGCCGATTTGCGGAAATTGTGATAGGACTCAGACTGTCCTCATATTGAATACCGGTCTTCAGTAGAAGGGCGCGGCCATTTTTAAACGGGCACTTAAACCTGGTTCAGAATGGAAAAAGGAAATTAAACCAGTATGTTTAAAGTTTAGTGTACGCCAAGGTTTATAACTAAACTGCACTATTAAACTAAATAGGTTTTGTTGATCGTGTCCCGTATTTATCTAGTGTAGAATTTTGGTGTTAACAGATTCACAGTGTATTAGGGATTTATAATGGCAACTCACCCCGTGTTCTAAGAGTGGAAAAGACAATTAAAGGCTAATAAGGGACTATCACATGCTAAGCCTGGTCAGATCAGATATGGTGAGAGTCATGGTGCTACTGAAATGGAGAAGGAGGTTTATTAATATGGATCTTATTATTATTTTAATTTAGGATGGAGGAGTACCACCAGTCATGTAGGACAGTAGACCATTACGCTAGAAGACAGCTCTTCAGGTGGTTAACGCAACTTATTCCATTCCAGTAGTTCGTTCAGCCCTTTCTGCTCGCTTTGTTCTTGATATATCCAGCGGGCTTCCTTGTTGATTAGTCGTCTTTCCACAGACTGCGCGTCGCCCATCACTCTCTCCAACACTACCCAGGTAAAGGTGTGTTTATTGCGGTGGCAATGTTGCACTAACTTCGTAGTCAGTTTTCCAATCCTTATCGTACTGACATGCTCCTGGATGCGGAGTTTGATCTTTCGTGTGGTGAGTCCGATATATTCCAAACCACACTCACATTTCAATCTGTATACCACGTTGGTTGTATTACAGTTACTGAAGTGATTCAGTGACCACGTGTTCCCAGATTGAAGCGTCACGGTGGTGGTTTTCTTAGTCAAGGGACACACGGAACAGCTCCCACATGGGAAATGTCCTTTAGGGATGGTAGTGTTCTCGGTTTCTCGTCTTACCACACTTCTGGTGTGAACCAGTTTGTCTTTCAGGTTACTCGCTCTTCGGAAGGCAAACCGTGGAGGTGGCATCTTAAAGTCCGCTGTAGAAAGTAGAGACCAGTGTTTCCTGATCGACTGGCGGATTTTTGTGGCCATGGGATCATAGGTCATGACTACAGGTAGACAGTCTGATTTTTCTTTGACTTGTGTCTCTAACAAGGCTGCTCTGGGTGTATTCAAGGCTCTTTTCTGGGCTTGCTTGACTACTCTCCGTGGGTAGTCACGGGCTTCCAGTTTCGAACTTAGGACTCCTGCTTGTTCTTTATATAGTTCTGTTGATGAGCAGTTTCGCCTGTACCTGAGAAATTGTCCTACAGGGAGATTGTCCCTCAGTGCTCTTGGATGATATGACCGATATGACAATAGTGAATTCCTATCGGTCGGCTTTTGGTGTACACTTGTTCGGAAACCTCCTCCAGATGCCTCAATATCAAGATCAAGATAGACCGCCTTTGTATGATCGTAATTCCAGGTGAACCGCAGGCTCATGTCTTGAGTGTTTAGCCAATTTAAAAATTGGATAAGGAGTACTTCTTCCCCAGTCCAGAGGAGGAGCACATCATCAATGTATCACTTCCAGAGGCGTATGTGGTCTCTGAAGGGATTGGTGTCTGATTCGATGATGTGCTCCTCAAATTGGCCCACGTAAATGCAGGCAAGGCTAGGTGCCATCGTAGCTCCCATAGACGTTCCCGTCACTTGTAGAAAGAGGTCGTCTTTATAGCAGAAAAAGTTTCTCGTGAGAGCGATTTCCACGCACTGTAACACAAAGCTTTGTGGGGCATCGTAGAACCATTCCTGTGTGGCCAATGCTCTGGATGCGGCCACTAGTGCGGCATCCTGAGGGATACATGAGTACAAAGACTCTATGTCTATAGTTACAATGTATTCGTTGGCAGGTTCAAATGTTGTTTGGTCCAGGACATTTAAGATGTCCATGGTGTCCTTGACATAAGATTTCTGAGTTACCACTGATTCGCGGAGAAAGTAATCAGCGAACTGCGATAAGGGCTCCAGAATGGATTGGATTCCAGATACAATAGGCCGACCCGGAGGAGGCCGGGCCGGCTTATGTATCTTCGGCAGGATGTAGAAGGCCGGGATCCTGGGATTGGTATTAACGAGGAACTCAGCTTCCTTCGCACTTATCCACTTCTTCTCCTTCGCAGTCCCCACTAGGTCAGTTATCATTTTCATAAGATCTGGAGTGGGATCTTTGGTGAGCGGTTGGTAGTTGGTTCTCACACTAAGTAGGCGGCGGACTTCAGCCTCGTAATCACAAGTGTTTAATATAACGATGGCTCCGCCTTTGTCGGCGCTTTTTATAGTGATGTTGTCATTCCTCTGTAGGGACTTCATTGCCTCCCAATCACTTTTCGTCATGTTTTTGAATCCACCGGATTTGTTGTCGTTTTCTATTCTCCCAATTTCCTCTAGAACTTTAGCCTCAAAAACTGCCACTTCCGGGCCTGTTGCTCCAGTAGGGGGGCAAAAAGTAGAAGGTTTTTTCAAGTTGGTATTGAAGCCCTTATTCTCCTCAGATGGTTGTTTCGCGAAGAATTTCTTCAGTTTAATCTTCCTCATGGTTTCATGAAACTCAGTCCGGCATTTAAAAGCATCATGGATCGGGGTGGGAACGAATCCCAGCCCTTTATTAAGTACACGTTCTTCCTCCACTGTTAATTGATGGTCGGGCAGGTTGACCACAATGCTCATCACAGTGGTTTCTTTCCCCTGCTCCGTGTCAGTCGTGGGGAGAACGTTTGCCATTGTTGTGGTAGCCGACTGCCGCGTCCTTTTCCTTTCCCTTGTTGTCCCGGTCCCTTGTTGGACGCTTGTCCCTGTTCTAAAAAACTCCGTAGCAAGGTACTCAGGTCAGTGTTAGAAGCTTCCGATTGGTTAAACCTTACTCTGCTGGTACTAGGTCCTGGCTCAGGCTCGTCCTCACTGGAAGTATTGTCAAAGGTCCAATTTGCAGGTGTTCGTCTTTGTCACCGCGGACCAATCCTAGCACGCAAACGCGCAACTCCACAGCCGGTAAATAAACAGAGATTCACTCGGTCGGCGCTCGAGGGTTGAGAGGACGCCGACCGCTACTCTGTCACCGGTAACATCTAACTTAGCTGCATTTAGGCTGTGTGTAATGCGCTAGCTGGGAGCAGGCTCCTATACTGAATTAATTAAATGCTCTGTGTTTTTAAATTGCAGTAACTTTCTCGAACGGGGAGTAAGGACCATGCTCACCTAAGGGGGCTGGACTCCGTTTTTAGCATACTTTCATCACTGGTATGAGAGGCAAAACTGCATGCAGAGTAAATAGAATTCTTTCATTTATTTACTAATATAGCATGGTGGTTTGATAGTCTGAGATGCAGAACACAGAGAGGGACACCAGGTGATCACACTCTTGTTTGTTTATGTTACAGCACCCAAGCTTCAGTGTCTCTTGCAGTGGCATTTAAAGTGTATTGCCCTGAAGAAATTGCCTGATAGAAACCAAGGCAATGAAACATGTCGGCTGTAAGTAGAGAGTGAATCGATAGGTAGTATTTACTCTCTTCTTTTTTAGTATATGTGTGTTCACTGTTTTGCAACAGAGAAGGGAATGAAAGTAAAGTTTATGGTCCCAGTTGCTCAGTGACTTATATGTTAAATGTTGTCAGTTTTGTCACATATAAGTTGTGTCCACTGCACCATTCACTGTCTTTTTATTTTTGAGGTTCGAGACACGTTTTTGGTTTTAGCTTGATGGCACCGATGATGAGAACAGGGCCATCCTGGTGAGTACCAACCAGGGGTCCCATTGGTGGTGCGCCCGTGAGGTGCCATCTCGCTTTTTCACACATTTTTTGTCTGTGCTGTCCTGTTTGTTTCAATCAGAGAGGTTGTTGTTTTAAAGAGGCAATAGATTGAATCATCTTAGGATTTTCTTAAGACTAAAGAGATCCCTTGGATTGCGAATGTTGAGCATAGATGTTTACAATGCAGCAAATAAATATTGCCATGAGAACTAGGACTGTTGTTGTTTATTAGCTTTCAGAGTGGAGGGCGTCCTAGTTCGGTTTGTCTTTCCCTCTAGACTCCTATTTTTGTAGTGCCTTGTGTACGGCGGCTCAGCCGTGAGAGTACTCCTATGCAACCTTTCGTCGTAACTCTGATTTTTAACGCATAAGTGTGGTCACCTTAACCTGGTTTCCCTACCACTCACTGCATAATCAAACCACCAATAAGTCTGTATTCTGAGAATGGACAAAAATTGCCTGGCTTTCACGAATGAACAGATCGCGGCAATTTTTGCACGCCCATCATTATTCGAAGGAAATCCCCTCTCCGGTAACAACAAAGTCAGAGAAGAATGGGAGAAACTAAGTAATCTGAAAAAGAAACACATAAGAATTGCCCTGCATGGGGCTCTTATGACTGAATATTATCAAGCTGGAGCCTCACCTGCAAGTCTAATAGTGAGAATAGAACCGCGGATCTTCCTTGACGATAAACAGTTCCGACGCGATTGGAGCTTTATCGCTAATAAGTGTACCAGGGATTGGTTAATATTGATAATAAGTACAGCTCAGAGATTAAGTGAAGAAGTACTTAAGGAGATCGTAGAACTTGAGGAGGCCATCAGTCGGGACAGTAGTTTCACTGACGCGAAAGACCATCTACAAAAAATCCAAGACGATCTGGAAGAATACAAACAATACATGATAACACAGAAAATAAGGGGACTGCAGCGTAATCTACAACGCTATACACATGAATGGGCTTTTCCCTACGTTAATGATTCATACTACGAACCAGCTCAAGAACAACAACAGCCACAGCAATTCGGAGGAGGGAGAAGAGGCAGAGGAGCCAGATTTCAACCACAAAGACGAACACCTGCAAATTGGACCTTTGACAATACTTCCAGTGAGGACGAGCCTGAGCCAGGACCTAGTACCAGCAGAGTAAGGTTTAACCAATCGGAAGCTTCTAACACTGACCTGAGTACCTTGCTACGGAGTTTTTTAGAACAGGGACAAGCGTCCAACAAGGGACCGGGACAACAAGGGAAAGGAAAAGGACGCGGCAGTCGGCTACCACAACAATGGCAAACGTTCTCCCCACGACTGACACGGAGCAGGGGAAAGAAACCACTGTGATGAGCATTGTGGTCAACCTGTCCGACCATCAATTAACAGTGGAGGAAGAACGTGTACTTAATAAAGGGCTGGGATTCGTTCCCACCCCGATCCATGATGCTTTTAAATGCCGGACTGAGTTTCATGAAACCATGAGGAAGATTAAACTGAAGAAATTCTTCGCGAAACAACCATCTGAGGAGAATAAGGGCTTCAATACCAACTTGAAAAAACCTTCTACTTTTTGCCCCCCTACTGGAGCAACAGGCCCGGAAGTGGCAGTTTTTGAGGCTAAAGTTCTAGAGGAAATTGGGAGAATAGAAAACGACAACAAATCAGGTGGATTCAAAAACATGACGAAAAGTGATTGGGAGGCAATGAAGTCCCTACAGAGGAATGACAACATCACTATAAAAAGCGCCGACAAAGGCGGAGCCATCGTTATATTAAACACTTGTGATTACGAGGCTGAAGTCCGCCGCCTACTTAGTGTGAGAACCAACTACCAACCGCTCACCAAAGATCCCACTCCAGATCTTATGAAAATGATAACTGACCTAGTGGGGACTGCGAAGGAGAAGAAGTGGATAAGTGCGAAGGAAGCTGAGTTCCTCGTTAATACCAATCCCAGGATCCCGGCCTTCTACATCCTGCCGAAGATACATAAGCCGGCCCGGCCTCCTCCGGGTCGGCCTATTGTATCTGGAATCCAATCCATTCTGGAGCCCTTATCGCAGTTCGCTGATTACTTTCTCCGCGAATCAGTGGTAACTCAGAAATCTTATGTCAAGGACACCATGGACATCTTAAATGTCCTGGACCAAACAACATTTGAACCTGCCAACGAATACATTGTAACTATAGACATAGAGTCTTTGTACTCATGTATCCCTCAGGATGCCGCACTAGTGGCCGCATCCAGAGCATTGGCCACACAGGAATGGTTCTACGATGCCCCACAAAGCTTTGTGTTACAGTGCGTGGAAATCGCTCTCACGAGAAACTTTTTCTGCTATAAAGACGACCTCTTTCTACAAGTGACGGGAACGTCTATGGGAGCTACGATGGCACCTAGCCTTGCCTGCATTTACGTGGGCCAATTTGAGGAGCACATCATCGAATCAGACACCAATCCCTTCAGAGACCACATACGCCTCTGGAGGCGATACATTGATGATGTGCTCCTCCTCTGGACTGGGGAAGAAGTACTCCTTATCCAATTTTTAAATTGGCTAAACACTCAAGACATGAGCCTGCGGTTCACCTGGAATTACGATCATACAAAGGCGGTCTATCTTGATCTTGATATTGAGGCATCTGGAGGAGGTTTCCGAACAAGTGTACACCAAAAGCCGACCGATAGGAATTCACTATTGTCATATCGGTCATATCATCCAAGAGCACTGAGGGACAATCTCCCTGTAGGACAATTTCTCAGGTACAGGCGAAACTGCTCATCAACAGAACTATATAAAGAACAAGCAGGAGTCCTAAGTTCGAAACTGGAAGCCCGTGACTACCCACGGAGAGTAGTCAAGCAAGCCCAGAAAAGAGCCTTGAATACACCCAGAGCAGCCTTGTTAGAGACACAAGTCAAAGAAAAATCAGACTGTCTACCTGTAGTCATGACCTATGATCCCATGGCCACAAAAATCCGCCAGTCGATCAGGAAACACTGGTCTCTACTTTCTACAGCGGACTTTAAGATGCCACCTCCACGGTTTGCCTTCCGAAGAGCGAGTAACCTGAAAGACAAACTGGTTCACACCAGAAGTGTGGTAAGACGAGAAACCGAGAACACTACCATCCCTAAAGGACATTTCCCATGTGGGAGCTGTTCCGTGTGTCCCTTGACTAAGAAAACCACCACCGTGACGCTTCAATCTGGGAACACGTGGTCACTGAATCACTTCAGTAACTGTAATACAACCAACGTGGTATACAGATTGAAATGTGAGTGTGGTTTGGAATATATCGGACTCACCACACGAAAGATCAAACTCCGCATCCAGGAGCATGTCAGTACGATAAGGATTGGAAAACTGACTACGAAGTTAGTGCAACATTGCCACCGCAATAAACACACCTTTACCTGGGTAGTGTTGGAGAGAGTGATGGGCGACGCGCAGTCTGTGGAAAGACGACTAATCAACAAGGAAGCCCGCTGGATATATCAAGAACAAAGCGAGCAGAAAGGGCTGAACGAACTACTGGAATGGAATAAGTTGCGTTAACCACCTGAAGAGCTGTCTTCTAGCGTAATGGTCTACTGTCCTACATGACTGGTGGTACTCCTCCATCCTAAATTAAAATAATAATAAGATCCATATTAATAAACCTCCTTCTCCATTTCAGTAGCACCATGACTCTCACCATATCTGATCTGACCAGGCTTAGCATGTGATAGTCCCTTATTAGCCTTTAATTGTCTTTTCCACTCTTAGAACACGGGGTGAGTTGCCATTATAAATCCCTAATACACTGTGAATCTGTTAACACCAAAATTCTACACTAGATAAATACGGGACACGATCAACAAAACCTATTTAGTTTAATAGTGCAGTTTAGTTATAAACCTTGGCGTACACTAAACTTTAAACATACTGGTTTAATTTCCTTTTTCCATTCTGAACCAGGTTTAAGTGCCCGTTTAAAAATGGCCGCGCCCTTCTACTGAAGACCGGTATTCAATATGAGGACAGTCTGAGTCCTATCACAATTTCCGCAAATCGGCACCCGTGTCAGCTGACAATGTGGACCAATGGAAACGCGCGGTACGCGATCTCAGGAACCAATCCGAGATCCGGAAAACCGGCAGCCTTGGTCACCGCGGACCAATCCTAGCACGCAAACGCGCAACTCCACAGCCGGTAAATAAACAGAGATTCACTCGGTCGGCGCTCGAGGGTTGAGAGGACGCCGACCGCTACTCTGTCACCGGTAACATCTAACTTAGCTGCATTTAGGCTGTGTGTAATGCGCTAGCTGGGAGCAGGCTCCTATACTGAATTAATTAAATGCTCTGTGTTTTTAAATTGCAGTAACTTTCTCGAACGGGGAGTAAGGACCATGCTCACCTAAGGGGGCTGGACTCCGTTTTTAGCATACTTTCATCACTGGTATGAGAGGCAAAACTGCATGCAGGGTAAATAGAATTCTTTCATTTATTTACTAATATAGCATGGTGGTTTGATAGTCTGAGATGCAGAACACAGAGAGGGACACCAGGTGATCACACTCTTGTTTGTTTATGTTACAGCACCCAAGCTTCAGTGTCTCTTGCAGTGGCATTTAAAGTGTATTGCCCTGAAGAAATTGCCTGATAGAAACCAAGGCAATGAAACATGTCGGCTGTAAGTAGAGAGTGAATCGATAGGTAGTATTTACTCTCTTCTTTTTTAGTATATGTGTGTTCACTGTTTTGCAACAGAGAAGGGAATGAAAGTAAAGTTTATGGTCCCAGTTGCTCAGTGACTTATATGTTAAATGTTGTCAGTTTTGTCACATATAAGTTGTGTCCACTGCACCATTCACTGTCTTTTTATTTTTGAGGTTCGAGACACGTTTTTGGTTTTAGCTTGATGGCACCGATGATGAGAACAGGGCCATCCTGGTGAGTACCAACCAGGGGTCCCATTGGTGGTGCGCCCGTGAGGTGCCATCTCGCTTTTTCACACATTTTTTGTCTGTGCTGTCCTGTTTGTTTCAATCAGAGAGGTTGTTGTTTTAAAGAGGCAATAGATTGAATCATCTTAGGATTTTCTTAAGACTAAAGAGATCCCTTGGATTACGAATGTTGACCATAGATGTTTACAATGCAGCAAATAAATATTGCCATGAGAACTAGGACTGTTGTTGTTTATTAGCGATATAACAGTCGCCTGTATTACCAACTGCCGGGTGCGGGGGTCGAAGAACTTCAGGACTGGTCGCAGAGCCCGGAGGATTCCAAAACAGCAGGCAGCCGTTTTCTTCGTGTGCCCCACAAAACTGAGAGTGGGGTCCATCCACACTCCCAAGTTTTTTAATTCCGTCACCGGAAGCGGAGCCGACCCAAGCTCCGAAGGCCACCACCTGTCCCCCCAGAGATCCGCCCTTCTACCGACGATCATGATCTCGGTCTTCTTCGCGTTGAGCTGGAGACAGTTGGCCTTCATCCAGCTTGCCACCGCCCTAAGTCCACTCTGAAACCTGGGGGCATCCTGGTCCGCATCCCCGCTGATCGTAACCGCTAGCTGGGTGTCATCGGCATAAGACACCATGGTCATACCCCACTGCCTAACAACCTCAGCCAGCGGTCTCACGTATAGATTGAACAACGTGGGGCTCAGTGAGGATCCCTGCGGCACTCCCTGTTTCAGAGGATGGAACTTGGACTGGAACGGTGGCACCGCAACGCTGAAGAAGCGACCATCGAGGAAGGACCGGAACCACTGGAGGGCGGATCCCCCCACTCCAATCTCCTCCAGGCGATGCAACAGGATGGAATGAGAGACAGTATCAAAGGCGGCGCTTAGATCTAATAGTACAAGCGCCGCCGTCTGTCCTGCATCCATCACTGTGCGAAGATGTTCAGCCATGGTGAGAAGGGCGGTCTCCGTGCTGTGTCCAGCACGGAACCCGTTCTGGGTGGGGTCTAAGATGTTAGCTCGAGTGAGGTGGTCGGAAAGAACCTTGTTCACGTGGGCCTCCACGACTTTGGTCGTCCAAGGGAGCAGGGAAATAGGCCGATAATTTTCCGGCTTTTCCGGGTCCAGGGAGGGTTTCTTTATAATAGGAGAAACCACAGCCCGCTTCCAACTTGCTGGAACCGTACCCGAGGCCAGCGAGATGTTAATCAGGGAGAGTACTGATATTGTCAGCTGTGAATCATCGGCATACATGATCAAGGAAAAACCATGTTTCCTTACAACATTGGCCAGCGGGGACATATATATATTAAAAAGTGTAGGTGACAAAGCTGATCCCAGCGGGACACCACAAGATAGACGGAAGGTTTCAGATTGTAATTTTCCCAGTGGATGTTCTGTTCTCTATCTTTTAGAAAAGAAGAAAGGAGGGACAGAGCGGTATCCTCTATTGTCACCTCTTACAGCCGCTGCACCAACACCGTGTGATTCACATTGTCTAATGCAGCCGACAAATCCAAAAGGATGAGGACCGTTCTGCCCCCGGCATCCACAATCTTCCGTATCCCTTCCGTAGCTAAAATTAAGGCTCAGTCGAATGACGAGGCCTAAAACCACGCTGTGTCGGGTCAAGTAGATTATTCTCTTCCAGGAATTGTGTCAGTTACTCATTTATAGCTTTTTCTAGTATTTTAGCAGGCATCGGTAGCCTAGAAACCGGCCAATAGTTTTTAGTTTCTCTTGGATCAAGGGCCGTTTTTTTAAGAATTGGCCCGATACAGGCCTGTTTCGAAGCGCTAGGATATTGTCTTGTAGCTAGAACCTGATTCAGCAGGGGGGTAAGATGTGTACTCATAAGCTTGGATACTAAATAAAATATGGCTGGGGGACATGGATCATTCGGAGAGCTGATTTTGTTGATAAAATAAGGTTCTAGCCCTCCTCCAGAGATATTGGCCTAAAACATGACAGTCTACAATGTCCTGCCCAGGCTTTCATGGTGGAGGTATTACTACCTGAACTGGCAGAGACAGAATTTAAAAGGTCGTTATATATTAATTGTACTTTACTCTGAAAAAAGGTGGCCATATTGTTGCAGAACTCTTGATCTGGACTGAACTTGGCAATGTGCTGTGACTTGGCTAGCGTGTGAACAGTTTTAAATAGTTCCTTAGAGGAACATGAGGCCTCCACAATTTTGGTCGTAAAGTTCTTGTATTTTTCTAAATTCACATTGTAAGCCAGCTTTTGCTTGGAGCTATAATCAGTCCTC
Organism: Lissotriton vulgaris; assembly: GCF_964263255.1. Classification (NCBI taxonomy): domain Eukaryota; kingdom Metazoa; phylum Chordata; class Amphibia; order Caudata; family Salamandridae; genus Lissotriton; species Lissotriton vulgaris. The sequence continues at coordinate 1,478,499,179 of NC_141691.1, forward strand.
CAAGTCTGTTCACTTCTTCTACAGCTCATCTTCATGTGTTTAAGGTCAAGGCTGTACCAAGGTGCGGTTGCTGAGACTCTTTTACTTATTTTATTTGTTTCGGGTGCAATACTGTTTACAGCTATCCGGATCCATTTATCAAACTGGTCCGCCGCTGTATCATTCTCCCCACCTAGAGTAGGTGGGGTTGTGTTCAGCGCCTGTTCGAAGTCATTGCCCTGTATTTTATTCAATTTTCTGACCCTCTCGTTAGTGGCATAGATAGCGGAAGGTCGGCTAGGCTTATTCTTTGTTACCTCAAAGTATAAAATCCTGTGGTCAGTACAAGGTAGAGGCACGGTCTTAGTCATAATTATTTCTGAATCATTTGCAAAAATCCCATCTAGTGTATGCCCTGTCTGATGCGTGGGTTCTGATACTATTTGGGAAAGACCATATCCTGCAAAGTTATCCAAGAGTCTTGCTGTATCTGGATTGCTCCCTAATTCAAGATAGTAATTAAAATCTCCCAAAATGTTGAGTGATTCCGATTCTAAGCATTTTTCTAAGAAGTTCACGAGGGCTTGTGAGAAATCAGCTTTAGGCCCGGGGGGACGATATAGAAGAAGCCATTGGAACGTAGAACAATCATTAAGTTTAAATGAAAATTGTAGCGCCTCTGCCGAGAGCAGCGTAGAGGGTTCAGTACGTAATCTAAGATAGTCTCGATATATCAAAGCTATACCACCGCTTCTGCCCTCAGACCTGTCCTGTTTTGCCACCACATATCCTGAAGGAAGGGCAAGATTCCAGTTAGGGTCCGAGCTGGCATCCGTCCATGTCTCTGTCAAAAAGACAATGTCTGGCTTGTCCAGCTGTAGGAGGCATTCTAACTGATATTTATGTTTAACAAGTGATCGAGTATTTAATAGAAAGCATGACAAAGTTAGTTTTTGTACTTGTATTTCCGCCTTTCTTATCTGCTCATGGTCTGTAGCCACCTTACACCGGGGATACTGCCTAAACTCCCAAACTTCAATGCGTTTAAGGATGGCCTTGTTTCGCACGTGTGATATAATTGGAACCCTACCCACGACACCTGTCAATGGGGTAAAACGGAAACCACACCTTACACACTTGTAGTTTTGTGACTCTCGCCCCCCCTTCCAACAATAAGGGGTCCATTAGGATGGCGGGCGGAAAAAGTCCGCCCGCCACCCTAACGGAGATCGGGACCGCCCGCCTAAAGGGCGGGGGTCCCGACATTGGCATTAGGATGCGCCCGCCACAGTGGCGGGCGCATTCCTCAAGTTAACATTGTGGCGGGCGGTGCTCACTGCACCGCCCGCCACAATGTTAAAAACAAATGCACGCATTTGCATAATCGAAGCGGCAGGCACGGCGCGGTGCCTGCCGCTGCGATTATGCAAATGCAGCGGGGTACCACAGGTACCCCCCGTGTGCCACCCTCCTTTGGCCGTCACTCTGGGGGCCCTGTGCACACCGCATGCCTTTCTGTGGCGGCATTACCGCCACGGACAGGTATTGAAAAATGCCTATTCTAATATGGCTGGCGGTGTCTGATAGACACCGCCACCATGTTATCCCTTTTCCGCCCCGGCCGCAAGGCGACCGGGGTGGAAAACAGGCGGGCGGTGTTTCCCACCGCTGCGGTCCCCTCCGCCATCGTAATATGGCGGGGGGGAATGCAGGGAAGGATGTCGGGCGGATTGCCTCCGCCAGGGTGGCGGTGGCCACCGCTACCCTGGCGGAGGCAATCCGCCCGACATCCTAATGGGCCCCTAAGTGCCATGACCCTCACCTTTCCTGAGTGCTAGGAGTTCCTGCTGGCAATACCTATAAACGGCGAACTGGCCAGGGGACCTGGCACTAGGCGCGATCCGGGCACTGACGGGCGCAGACGGGCTTGCCTTTGGTGCGCCTTTGGCACGCCCGCTGCACGCGCCCGCTGCGCGGACAAGTTAGTGTGGTATTTATGCTATGGCGGCAAGAACAACTAGAGCGCTGACCCTGAGTAGGCGGGCTCGCTCTAACAGGCGGTTCCCCGGGTCGGCGCAAGGTGACAATGCAAATAAAACAAATTTCCCTCAATTTTAAAGCAGTGTTGCTGATAACTGTGTAAAACACAAATTAACCGCAAAGTCAGAACCATTCAGGTAACGCAATTTTCCCATCAATTTTAAAAACAATATTAATATTAGCTGTGCAAAACTCAATTTAGCAGCAGAGTCAAAGTATTCAGTTAGCGTAACGTACTGTGTACCACATGCTGCACGGTCGAGCCAGCGTGGTATTTATGGCTATGGCGGCAAGAACAACTAGAGCGCTGACCCTGAGTAGGTGGGCTCGCTCTAACAGGTGGCTCCGCGGGTCGGCGCGAGGTGACTATGCAAATAAAACAAATTTCCCTCAATTTTAAAGCAGTGTTGCTGATAGCTGTGCAAAACACAAATTAACCGCAAAGTCATAAATATTCAGGTAACACAATTTTCCCATCAATTTTAAAAACAATCTTAATATTAGCTGTGCAAAACGCAATTTAGCATTCAGTTAACGTAACATACTGTGTATTATTAGTAATGTTTTTTCCTGGTTAATTGTTTCTGGTTTTTGCACACTTTTTTTAGTAATGTATCGTTATCTTATGTTAAATTGTGTTATGTTGTTTTTACTTTGATGGTTAAGTGTAATTTATATGTATTTTGGGGAATGTAATTTGTTTTGTGTGTGGTTTTTGCACTGTACTGGTTTTGTCTATAAATTGCTTTTCTATGGGTATTCAGAGTTTCAGGTTTTATTTTTTAAGTAAATCAATTTTGGTTTATAATAAACCAATGCTTTTTACTTTGATTTCCTTTTGTGTTTCCTGGAGCGTTTTTTTAAAAACACTTTTATGGGTTTCTATAAACTTTGGATTTCTTTGATGCATTTGTATTGGATTTGCTTTATTTTTGTTCTTTTGTTTTTAGGCTTTTTGGACAATATTTTACTCCTGGATTACTATTTTTGACTATGTGGATACAGAGAAAGATCTACAGCCACAGAACAGTAGGTTTTATTTTTTTCATTTCTTTTGGGAGGGAAATGTGATATATTATTTGTAGACATATTATTTGATTGGTATTTGGAATTGTGTGAATGTGTTGTATTTAATTTATGTGATGAATTGAGTTTGTTTCTTGCTGGTGACAGTTACATTTTTATTTAAATAGTTTATATATTATTTTGTTTTTTTCTGGTGACAGTTACATTTTTATTTAAATAATTTAAATAATATTTTATTATCTCTGTCTTCAGTACTTTTGCAATTATATTTAATTTTGTGACTGATGTAATGAAATATTATATTTAGTATTTATAAAAAATGATTTGGTATCTTGGTTTACATTTTGTGATACATATTTTGAACTTTGCTACGTTATTATTTATTTTATAATATACTATTGGCTATTACCTCTAAGTAATCCACTTGCTTTGTTATTTATGAAGATTTTGGCTTTACATTGTAGCATGTTGTACATTATTTAAGTTTATTTGATAAATTTAGGGGCAATGCTCAATTCATAGTAGGAAGCTTTGGTCTTTTTTGTAATATTTCTATCAATTTATAGAGTGTAGGTTGGGTTCTGCCTAGAGTGGACTGGAAGGCATTGTGCCATCCTTCCACTGCATTGTTTTAGTTTGTTCAATTAAAGATTTTAAAGTGGAGATAGCTGGTAGTTGGCCTGTGAAGTGTTCTGGGACTTTAGGCAGTATATCTTTAAGTATTTTGGTTGTGAGTTCTTTGAAACTATTGCTTGCCTTCCTTATATCATGTAATATCTCCTGTACTTCTATTTATGTCACAATTGGGGGGGTCGTTGTGCTCACTTACATGAATTACATCATCTTTTGTAGTTGCGCTCTCATAGCATGCATTAGAATTCTTTTTGGTACATTTCCAGTTTACATTTTCTGTTGATGCACTTTCTTGGTTGTAGGTGTAGCCCATGTGATTTAGGGCCTACTTATGAGTCTGGCAGTCCAAAGACCACCAGACTCACTGTAGTGAGGCAGTATCGTTCTTCTGACCACCCTATTAAAACGAGGCCAGTCAGACTACCATTGCCCTGCCACAACTGCCAGGGATTAGAGATCCCTGGCAGTGAGGCAGCAGAGCAGTCTAAGGTTTGCAATATGCTTGGCGATGCTCTAAGGCACCCCCACACTTATTATGACTTTCTTCACTGCCAGTGGTTTCATGAAGGTTCTTCCTCCATGAAACTGCTGGCAGAGAGAAAAGAAAGACGGCCATACAGGGCACCCTCTTACCCCTGGGCTTGGTCTGAACAGCATCGTAATCAGGCACATTTTTGCTGCCTCTGTCATTGTATCTGACAGTAGCTTAATAGTATACATATATACAGTATTGTACTTTTGTTATTTACATGTAAAATTATGCAACTACTTCTATTTTGTATACTTTCATGTTCGTTCTGTTAATATGTTTTACATGGTTTCGCAGCTTTTCTGTTGGGGGTGTTCTAATGTGGAGCATGTTCTTTCTTTGCTGTTGGATGAAAAAGAAAAGTGAGTTTCATTTTTCATTTGGTGGGAGTTTGTTGAGATTAAGGTTGTTAGGTTTATATTTACTCACTTTTTGGGTGAGTTTAGAATTTTGTAATTATTTATGTACACTTTGTTGGCTTGTCGTAGTCTTTTTTCTGGCAGTTTCAAGTCGTTCTTTTGTCTTTTAGGACACTTTGTAAAGAGATGGAAGTTTGAGAGTATTTAATTAATTATTTGTTATTTTACTTTTTAGGTTTATTAATAAGTATGTTTTAGTTTAAATATAAGTTTTACCTACTTGGTTAGATTTTGGTTGAGATGTATATAATTTTTCTTTAACCCCTTTGGTGCTCATGACGAGCTCAGCTCGTCATGAGGTACACGTCTCGTGTGCTCATGGCGAGCTGAGCTCGTCATGACCACACCCATTTCTATTATGGCCCAGCACAGCAGATGAATGTCTCAAGCAGCCAAGGTGTTAATGGTTTGGTGAGAGAGCCTGGACGAGTTTACTTCTTACAGTGTTTGTTGTTTTTGAAATATTTAGTTGTTTACATTAGTGCAACTTTTATAATGATGAATTAATATTGTCTGATTTTATTGGTTAAAGTTGTTTATACTTGGATAGTTTATTTTTTTTTAATTTTTTTATCAGTTATGTCCTTTTATGGTAAACACAATATTTTTTAATGTATAATGTATAGTTTGATAGTTTTGAATATACATTTTATATTTATATTTATTATCATTTAGGATTTTGTTTGAATGTTCGTAGTTAATGATAATCTTTTTTGGGATTGTATTGATATGATTTTAGTTATATAATTTATTGGGGTGAATGGTAATGATTTTGTTGACAAAATATCTTTATATTTAATTTAACAGGGTGTATAAAATGTTCTAGGATTATTTCCCCAAAAGTGTTTTACGTATAAAATGGTTTTTAAAATATGTATGAATGATTATTGTGTGAATCAATATTTTTAACATAGTTTATGTTTATTTAATGGTTTCCGAAATTTCTTTTTTTCGATATAGGTTAAAATATATGGGCCTGTTTCACAAAGGTAAACTTAAACTTTTGTGTAAGTTTATGATTGTTTGCTATTCATTAAGGTGTCTTACTAGTAGTATTATACAACTGCGGAGTCAACTCACATAAAAAGATAGGACAGTCCTATGTTTTATGTGTGGAGTCTCTGCAGTCGTAAAGTTAATACTAGTAAAATAACTTTGTGAATTGCAAACAGCCTCATACTTACACAAAAAAGTATGTTAAACTTTGTGAATCAGGCCCAATATATTAATTTTTTATTTTTTTATTTTATTTAAAAGAATATTGAAGTACATTATTAACTTTTAACTCAAGATAATGAGATAACATATCGGTCAGTACTTTAGCAGGGCAGTACAGTCACACCAACCATATCCCAGTGTCACCTCAGGTCCAGCAGGCGTATTCTCCATATTATCTACAGCACCTGTTCGTATTAAATTACTCCTCTATATATTGTCCTTGGCAACAATACCACTTCCAACCCTTCTCCCAGAGCCCAGTATCCCTTTTCTCCAACCCAGTGCACTCTTACTGTCAACTGTCGCATTCAATAATCTATCCACTATATTTCGATTCAACAATTTTACAATATGGCTTTTAACCTCTACCACCAATGCACTAGTATCCTCGCCCTCAGTTGCAGTGTGTTTAGTCTGGAGATATGTCTTGTATAGCGCCCAGATGTTTTTGGGCCGACTGCGTGGCGGGAGCAGCTCGCTCTGGCTCTTGGTCTGTGTGCTGCAATATATCATATCTGTCACCCAGCTAGCAATCGTGGGAGTAGGGCCCTTAGCCCAGCATATCGCCACTCTGCGTCTTGCTATTAACAGTCCCATGTCAACTAGTGGTCTGCTTGCTTTAGGCAGGGGTTTGGAGTACCCTAACAGGGCCAGTAGCGGATCAGGTGCTAGTGTTGTGTCAGTAACCCCTCCCAGCTCCTTAAAAACCTCAAACCAGAAGTGAGCGATTCCCGGGCAGAGCCAGGCCAGATGTAAAAAGTCTGCTGTGCGTTCCCCACAGCGTTCACACGCTGCATTGTCCACAGCCCATATCTGCATAGTCTCTTCGGCGTGTAGTACACCCTATTTAAAAATGTAAAATGTATTAATTTATGTCTGCCATTTAGGGAAATGCGATTAGTACTCTCACAGCAGTATTTCCACGTTAAATCATCTAGCTCCCTGTCCAAGTCTGTCTGCCATGCGATACAAGCTTTCGTGTAGTGATTTTTCCTATACTTATATTTTATAAATATTTGACACCAACTTCGCTGGGGTGTCAACTTTAATCACGTATGTGAGAGGGGCAAGTTCAGGTGGTTCATTTAGGTCTCTTCCCAGGACATTCATCAGGGCTTGTCTGGTTCTATGGCACTGAAATCTATGAAGGAGGGTAACATTTTCAGCTGTGGCTTCTACCTCTTCCCATTTCTTAACAATGCCCTCTGAGAATATAACACTGATCGTCTGGACATTAAGAGAGTGGAGAGCATGTGTTACCCCCTTTTTCCTACAAGGAGGCAGCCAGTGGCACCAGTCTCGCCGGATCAGCGGGGAGTACAAGATGGCCCCAGCTTACATCTTCAGCAAATGCTGCCAGGCCTGTGTGGTCGTGTTAATAGAATCTAGAATCCCTGTTCGACAGTCCGGTGATTTAAACAGCAAAGCTGGAAGTTGGAGCGGGGAAACCACCGCCCTTTCTATCTATAGGTGGGGTGTATTAGGCTGACCATGCACCCAGTGGAGAACATGAGCGCTTTGAGCCGCTCTGTAGTATAGGTCGAGGGCCTGGGCTCCCAGCCCCCCATGTTGTATGGGAGCGGGAATATGTCCCATTTTACCCGCATGTGTTTCCGCGCCCAGGCTAGCTTAATCATTAATGAAGTAAGTGTGCGAAAAAAGGCACCAGGCAGCACCACAGGTATATTAGTAAAGAGAAACAGGAATCAGGGGAGTATAACCATTTTCATTGTTGCGACTCTGCCTGCCAGTGACAGCGGTAGCCGGATCCATTTGCCTATATAGTCCTCCAGTTTACTTATTGCTACCCCACAGCTTTCTTTGAATACCAACTCTGAGTCACTGTGTACCTTGACGCCAAGGTATCTCACCGGGTCTGTCGTCCATTTGAGCGGATAGTCCGGTGTTAAAGCCCTTGTGTTTGGGGTGAGGGGGAAAATAAGTGATTTATTCCAATTTACCTTTAGGCCCGAAACCGTGCTGATTTTCACCACCTCTCTCAATAGTATGGAGAGATTATGGCCAGGGTCTCTTTTGTATAGGAGCGTATCGTCTGCGTATGTGGAAATATTGAGTTCGTATCCCTGGAAACGTATTCCTTTATGCTTGTGGTATTCTCGAAATGCGCAAGATAATGACTCCGCCACCTGAGCGTATAATAGCGGGGATAGTGGGCACCCCTGCCTCATAACTCTAGTTATGCTTAACAAAGCTCTGACTAAGTCCCCAATTTTGACTCTCGCTGTAGGAGAGTTATAGAGAACACCCACCATCTGCAAAAAAACTTCGCCCAGTCCCATTCTGGTCATGACCTGTTTCATGAAGGGCCATTCAACCGAGTCGAATAATTTTTCCATGTCTAGATAGACTGCCACTGCTTGTACATCTTGTCTAGTGTGTTGCATTGCTCCAAACACTGTACGTAAATTGTAGGTTACGTTCCTACTTGGAATAAATCCTGCCTGTTCAGGTGCTACTACGGTCGGGATCAGTGGTGCCAGTCCGGTCGCTAGTATCTTAGCATAGATTTTGGTATCAACATTAAGCAGCGACAGTGGTTGGTGTGACGAACATTCAACCGGCGACTTATCTGGCTTTATAATGGCAACTATGACTGCCTCTCTCATAGACGCTGGCATGATTCCCTCCTCATGCATCTCTTTAAACAATGTCGCCAGGTGTGGGACCAACAGGCCTTTAAATTCTTTGTAAAATTGGGCTGTCAGCCCATCCACTCCAGGCACACTGCCAGTTTTCATCACTGCCATTGCAGAAGAGGAAATATCCTTTTGTACGCAGTCATCACACCGCGTACCATTACTATGCATGTGTTACAACGTATTCACTGTAATAACGCGTAGCCTTCAGTATGCATGTTATTACTTTGCATGCGCTGTTACAACGCATGCATAGTATTATGGGTGTCGAGAAGGCAGCGATGACGGCTTCAAGGAGGCAGCAATGACGGCTCCAGGCACTCACCGAGAAGATACAGGTAAGAGGGACTGTTTAATTTTGTAGGGTTTGTGTTTGAGGAGTAGTGTTTTTAGTTTAAGGGAGGTGTTGTGGGTCGTGTAGGGTAGTGTTTGTGTGTAGATACAGGAGTGGGAGATGGGGTAGGGTCGTGCAGCGGTTAGTATTTTAGTGGTATTTGTGTAGTGTAGGGTAGTGTCGGGGGGTCACGCAGGGTAATGTTTAAGTGTAGGGAGCGGATTGGGGGTAGGGGCAGGGTCGTGCTTGGGATTTTGTTTTAGGGTTTAGGGTATTAGGGTACTGTAGTAGTGTTTCTGTAGTGTAGGGTAGTGTTTTAGGGTTAGGGGAGTGTCAGGGGGTCATGTAGGGAAGTATTTTCTTGTAGGGGCAGGACTGGGAGTAGGGGCAGGGTCGTGCTTAGGGTAGTGTTTTAGGGTTTAGAGTAGTGTTGTAGTGTTTGTGTAGTGTAGGGTAGTATTTTAGGGTTTAGGGTAGTGTTGGGGGTTATGCAGGGTAGTGTTTCAGTGTAGGGGATGTACTGGGGGAAGGTGCATGGCGGTGCTGGGGTAGTGTTTTAGGATGAAGGGTATGTGTAGTAGTGTTTGTGTAGTGTAGGGTACTGTTTTAGGGTTTATGGAGGGTAGTATCAGGTGGTCGTGCAGGGTAGTTTTTAAGTGAAGGGCATGGACTGGGAGTAGGGTTAGGGTCATGCTGGGGGTAGTGTTTTAGGGTTCAGATTAGTGTAGTAGTGCTTGTGTAGTGTAGGGTAGTGTTTTAGGGTTTCAGGGTAGTGTTGGGGGGTTGTGCAGGGTAGTGTTTCATTTTCGGGGGTGGACTGGGGGTAGGAGCATGGTTGTGCTGGAGTAGTGTTTTAGGATTAAGGGTAGTGTAGTAGTGTTTGTGTAGTATAGGGTAGTGTTTTAAGGTTTAGGGTGGTGTCAGTGGTTTGTGCAGGTTAGTGGTTAAGTGAAGGGGATAGACTGGGAGTAGGGGTAGGGTCGTGCTGGTGGTAGTGTTTTAGGGTTTAGGATAGTGAGTAGTGTTTGTGTAGTGTGGGATAGTGTTTTAGGGTTTAGGGTAGTGTCAGGGAGTCGTGCAGGATAGTGTTTAAGTGAAGGGGACGGACTGGGAGTATGGGTAGGGTCATGCTGGGGGTCGTGATTTAGGGTTTAGGGAAGTGTTGTAGTCTTTGTGTAGTTTAGGGTACTATTGTAGGGTTTAGGGTAGTGTCGGGGTCGTGCAGGGTAGTGTTAGGGATTAGGGACAGGACTGGGGCTAGGGACACTGTCGTGCAGGGGGTAGTGAGTTAGTGTTTAGGGTAGTGGTGATTTAGTAGTGTAGGGTAGTGTATTTTTGAGGGTTTTGGTAGTGTCTTTAACGTTGGGATGTTTAGTGTAGTGTATTTGTATGTAGTCTTGGGTTTTATTATTACTAGGCAAGTTTTTAGTTCACATACATTAACACTTTCAATGTAATGGTATGCGAACTAAAAACTTGCGTATTAACGTTTTTTGCTAAGAAAAAAATGTGAAGTAATGGCATGCAAACTAATTTCATGAGAAATAACGAGTCATATCAGTGGCGAAGTGATCTCCTCCAGCTCAAGCGGTCTCATAAGGTATTCCCGGTGCGCATTAGTGAGCCAGGGTAGTTTGATATGTGTCAAATAATCTAATATTTTTTCTTCCGTTCCTGCACTCTGTGAGTTGTATAAAGTCGAGTAATATAGCCTAAACCGCTCTGCTATATTCCCCTCTTCTGTTAACGCCTCCCCTTTTGCACTGTTAATCTCTGCTACTGATGTTGCCTCTTTGCGCCTCTTCAGTATAGAGGCCAGGGCGGCTCCAGGGCGTTTGCCCTCTACATAAGTCTGTGCCGACGCGTATTTGTCTAGGTGCTTTGTTTCAGAGTCTGCCACCTCATGGTACTCTGCCAGGAGAGTTTTAAGTTCCTGTTTGACGCCCTCATCGGCTCCCGTCAGGAGCCGATGCTCCAATTCTTGGAGTGATTTCTCTAGCCCCGCCAATCTCTTGCGGAGCGCTCTAAGGACTCCTGAATGCTTGGACATGGTGATCCCCCGCATGTACACTTTAAATGCTTCCCACATTACTGTGAACCTATCGACTGAGCCAATGTTGCATGCAAAGTAGGTTTCTATAGCGAGACAGAATGGAAGGCGCACTCAAAGGAATTACGCAGGTACTTGTGGTCTTGAATTTTCTTTTCTTTATTTAGGTAATTATACCAAACAGGACATACACAGCCAACTCGTTTCGTTACGTGTTGTAACTTCGTCAGAGCTGAAATCAAACATGACATAATGCAAATTACTTACATTTATCATAAATAACACTTAATGTACAAAACATTTACACATCATAATCTTTAAAACCTCAATTCAAGATGGAAGACACAGCAAAACTGTGTTTTGAAAAGAAGAAATGACATTAGTACATATAATGTGAACAGATCACAACAAATCCTCTGACGGGCCTAGAAACTGATAAAACATGTTTCATTTCATATATGATTATCGAATCATCTTTTAAAAACCATGAAACTGAGTTGAAACCAATTGATCCTAGTATATATATCATTATAAAGTGGCATTTGAGACTTCTAATTTCGGGTAAACTATCCATAAGGACATTAGGATTAAGGAGAGGGAGAAGAAAGGGGAAATATGCAGAGAAAACATAGATAAGAAACATTGTGACCGATGTCATACTGATATGGAGTAGACATCTTTATATAACAAAGACAGAATAAAACTTTATACGTCTATTTTGCCTACAGAAGGATGGCCTTCTAATGTATCTATTCGAGGCAAGGTAAAGCCATTAACCCTTAAATGGACACCTGTCCATAAATAACCCTAGGTCTGTAAATGCTCACCTAAGTCTCTGATCTTGATTTAGAATAATAAGTGACCAGTGAAGTCCAAAGGGTAGACGTAGTATGAGGCAGGCACCGTAGCAGATGACGGAAAATCCTATAAACCAGTAAGAGCACGAGAATAGAGGGAATATATTAGTGTTCAGAAAAATAACAAATATGTGGTGGAGGATAAACATGATAATTAAAAATTAAGGATTACAAAAAGGTTAATATGTGCAAAAAATGAAAAAGAAGTGGGAAAACAAACAGCCTGTAGCCAAGCAAAATATCATCTCCTTCCTGCCAAGTACCAGAAGAAAAAGCAGTAAAAATTGGGTAAATCCGTAAACACTTATATTCCAACGGAACATGCATAAAGATGCTTGACTGAAAGTCAATTAGCAGGCCCAATAGCACCTATTCCATATCTTGTCTTAGAAAAAAGTAGAGAAGGGGCCCAATCCTTAGATGAAAGCACATGGAAGATAGAGACCAGGTACACATGGAAATGCGGGGCACTCAAACATATATGTATAGTGTGTACCAAATTAAATCTAATAATCAGGTTGTATGTTGATATGAATTAGCGATAAATGAGGGATATTGGCATTAATTACTACGCTGTGTACCAACGAATCAAAAAGCAAAAAGGCACTTACTAAGTAATACACTCGGTGAAGCTGCTACAATATGCCTGGTTCCAAGAAAAGTGAAACGTGGCCTGCCGCCGTTGAAGAAATTCGATATTGATAGGTACAGAAGTCTATGGATAAAGTGTATAATATAAAAAGACAGTTCTTACTTATTTTATAATGTTAATATAGTCCTATTTATTATAGCCACCTCAAGATCACAAATTCAATTAAAAATGGTCCAAAGGGGTCTGATTGGCCCATACGTGATACGTAAACCTGTTTGTGGGCTACTAAATTTTCTTAAAGAAAAGGAAAAATACAGAAAAGGGTATAGGGCAAAAATGACCACAGGGTCTTACCTTGTCTCTATGATATCGCTAATGATGGTTTTTATACCGGATGTCGCTCAGCAACTTGTATGGTACTCCTAAATAATTGGTATGATGTGTGCTCTTGGACCGCGTCGTAAATCAAGACAACGGCCCACTGGACATAATAGTCTCCTGTGTGAAAAAAAGTATATAAGAAAACAGAATGTGTATTCAATGGCATATAGTAATAGAAACAGTGCCAAACAATGATAATATGTTAAATAAGGGGTTAATATACATGATTAGCCAATAACGTAAAAATAGCGGTAGCCGACGTAACTGGTCAGGAGTTATCGGAAACGAATAATAGCCCAAAATCACTTTAAAACGAGTGCCTCTGGAGCCAGGTTAGAAATGACCAATCCACACAAAAGAAGGGCCATGTAGCTTAAGTAATGTCGATGTGCACAGAAAGTGTTAGATAAGCGAGAGAATAATATCATGTAGTTTAACAGCTAAAGTAGTGCACAGAGAGTGTACGGTAAACAGGAAATGATGTATCTAACCATAGCATCGCTATTTGATTCAGAGGTTTAGACATGTAGACATATGTAAAAAACCCGGAAACATTGTGAAGTAATATATGGAGTGGAGCGTTCAAGCAGAGCAGGGCTGCACTATGCAGAAAAACATGTAAACAAGAACATATATAGTACATCTTAGATTGACATGGATATTAGTGTTTAATAATGAAACATGCCAATCAAGATCGCCTCTGGTTGCTCCCTCTATGCTGTGGTGCTCCGGGCTGTGCTGCTTCTCCTTGGACCACTCCTTTATAGCTTTCTGCAGTTGTTTAGGGTCCATGTAGATCCTTGATCTGCCTTATCTGTTGACTCTGAGCCCCGCCGGGTACAGCATGGCGTAGTCCAGATTTGTTCTTGTAGTTGGCGTTTAAAGGGAGCAAACTGTCTGCACGCCTCCTGCACGCACAGCGTGCAGTCCGGGAACAGTGAGATAGTAGATCCCGCATATTGTAACGACTTCTTATCTCGCATGGCTTTCAACGCAGCATCTCTGTCCCTATAATTTAAAAACTTGGCTATTATAGGCCTAGGGGAGCTCTAGGGTAAGGTCTCGGGCCCTGAGGTTCCGTGACAATTGTAAGTGGTGTTTTCGACTCGCACGAATATGGTCGAGTCTGGTATCTATGAACCGCAAATAACGAGTTTAGTAAGTGTGCGCAGTTTTGCTGTGCTAAACTTGAACCGTTCGTTTGTTATGTGGGTTTTTCATCTGTACCCACGGGTTCCATCTTAGATACGGCATCCATTTTTTTCTCTTGCCCTCAAGTAGCCAGCGAACGGACGCTGTCCGCTTCGCGACCCTGGGACTCCCAAGATATTGGCGGAAGACACATGTTCTTTGTAAGTGTCTTTATGACGAGGGGGTTGCTGCTGTAAGGCAGATGGCGCCGCTCGAGGCTCATCTTGCCGCACGGGCTTATTGTCTCAGCCATGCATCTCATTAGGCGCGTCCCTTTGATGCATGTATCTCGTGTCTCTCGATACCTCCCCTTTTACACCCTTTCCGATCTCCCCACTGTCTCCGTCTTCCTCTGCACCTGTCTTTGTTCCTATTTCGATCTACTTTACTGCTGATTGGAATTTGCTAATGGTGGGAAGATGGGTTTTTACAGTTGGGAACCGCCAAATGTTTCCGTACTTATGTTCCGGACCTTGTGTGTTTCAAAGTGACCAAAGCGACCCCTCTGGGGGCTAATTGTGGGAACCGGGTTGTAAACTTTTGTGTAACATGTTATCCTATGGGTAAAAACTGTATAAAAGGAGCGATCCACAGAACCAATTTGAAGCAGTCTCCCCGAACTACACTCGATGTACTTCCTGTGACTTCTGTGTTCCCTGCAGCAAATAAACCTTGAATCTTTGACGCCGAAGGAAGTGTCCCGTGTCTCTGTGACTTGTACGCCGGAGCAGGTTACCCACGAAGGTTTCAGGTGTTGTGCCCTGGCACCGCTGGGTCCAAAAGAACCCAGTCCTTCAGTTGGCGCCCAACGTGGGGCTGCATCAGTGGTACCGGTCCAAGCCCGACGATCGTGAGGAACTTCGTGTGAAATCTCCGAGGGAAGGTGCACCCCGCTTCATCGATCTTGTTGTCGAAATAAGTGGCCCGAAGACTTTTCCCGCGAAGATTCCCGCCTCCTGACGGCTGCGACGGACTGCTGCCCTGACTGTAGACCTGTTTTGGCGCCTGGCGTAGACCTTGGTATAGCGAGACGATTGACGGGCCTTCCTGAGGACGCCATCGATCTTTGAGTTAAGTATTTTGTGGGTCGCTCCCAGAGTTCTTGGTTGTTGACACTTTAGCGAGTGTCTTTGTTGTAAACGCTGTGTGAGTGTTTTTGTCGGTGACACTTTGCTAGCGTACTTTGTTGTTGTATTGTTTGACGACTGCAGCCGCCAAAAACCGAGGGTTTTGTTCTTTGCTGGGACTTGGTAAATCCCGTAACCCTTGAAGTTTGTGAAACTCGGCTAGTGTGCAAGATGCCTGGTCGCAGTACTTTGTTCAGTTGTTTTAGACCTTGTGGTGCGGATTCCCTGCTGGAGGACTCATGTCTGATACCTCCGGTTGGAACTCCTACTTATGACTTATATAGCAAACATGGGCTAGGCCCGATTGCTTTTAACGATTATTGGATTAAATATACAAAGAAAGACGGCGACCTTCGTTGGCCACCTCACGGTAGCTTCGAGGCGTCGATCTTAGATAATCTAGAAATAAAGTTGTTCGAACGTAAATCTAGGCCGGCCATGTTTGATGCCTTTCGGTTGTGGCGCAAAGAAGCCCGACAGAAAGAAATCAGACAGACTAAACGTAGTCAGCGAGATAATGTTGCTACTATAGTGAAGAAAGCTGAGCAGTTTCAGCGTGATAAGGAGGATAAGGATAAGGAAGTGTTTGAGAGACTACAGCGTATGTCCATAGATAAATGCTATCCTGCTTTGCCTACGGAGTCGGATAAGAAGGAAGAGGCAGTTGAGGATCCTTTAATGTCCTATCTTATGAAGTCGCCACCTCCGTACGTACAGGGTACCGTGGCTCCTGTGGTCCCTGCCGTACCTGTTCTTCCACCTATTGTTCCTCCACCAGTTCCTCAACCTGCACCCGCTCTTCCGACTGTTCCTGCTCCTTTATCTGTTTCTATCCCTACTGCTCCTCCGCTTCCACATACTCCTGCTCCCGCTACTGCTCCTGTGTTGTTAACCCCTGTTGTTGCTACTGTCTCTACTCCTTCTCTTGTTAGTCCTGTGTCTTACTCTTCTCCCTCTACTCGTAATCGTAATTCTCCCCTTGCGACAAACTTCTTTCAGTCGCTCGGACCTGTTTTTGGGTCTGCTGGATCTGATGGTCCTCAGAGACGTAGTCAGCTTCCTGGTAACAGAGAACGTGTTGCACTATATAATATGGCGATGGGTTGGATGGTAAACCCTCTTAGAAATCCACCCCGTGTTGTCCTTGAAACGTTTAATCAATTCAACATACCAACTCAGAGATATGTGTTTGATGAAATGTGCAAGTTCCTTCATGATCAGATAGTGGCCAATGCGCCTGACGAGGTGCTGACCGCCTTGTCCGAACTTCGGCTTCAGTTCGCAACTGGACTGATAGTAGATACTAATGTCCGACGTGCTATTGAGCGGTTGCTATCTCTTCGTCCCGCTCCTATTCCTCATGCATTGTTCGTTGAGGATATTGAACAACAAGACGAGTCTGGCCAATATCCTATGCGTGAAGTTCCGCCGGTTTGGATACCAGCTGATCCTAATGCTCAACCTCATCCGATAGTGGCACATTTTGAGAGAGTGTGGATACACCTCCCATGGAAACGATCGGAAGTGCTTCAGGTGAAACAATCTTTGCCCGATCCTCGTAAAAATCCTACTGGGTATTATAAGGAATTATCGCAGCTCGTAGATGCTACGGTGATGAATCTTGCCGATATCGACATGTTGTTTGGCAACGTCGTACCACAACCGGTATGGGCTAAGATTCGTCACCAAGATCACGCAAATGAATTAGGTGGTGATTGGGCTGCCATTACAGCGGCAGACGCTGGACAAGTGGCTGCTACTAAACCCGATCAGTTGATTGCTGCTCTCCCTCAGCGAATCATTGCATTATTGAAAACGCTTATGCCAGCTATGAGGGTGAATTGGGACAAGTTGTCAGCCTGTAAGCAGAAGAAAGATGAGAGTGTTTCCGATTTCTTTACGAGGTTCGAGGAAGCATTCATTGATCATAGTGGACAGGATATGGGTACTGAGGGTGGACAGAGGTTGTTTGTGGATAAATTCGTGTCGAACTTGTTGCCCGATCTGAGCAATAAATTAAAGAATTCAGAGAGTGCATGGGCCGTTTCTACCTCAGCTCAGATATTGGCTACGGCACAATATTACGAGAATAGAGAGAAAGAGGAAAATGACCGTGCTGATAAAAAGACGAAGGAGCTAAAAACTAAAGTGTTGTTACAACAAGCGTATCCGCCGCGTTCTAATCTGAATGCGCCTCAGCAGAATAGATCACAGTCGCAATCGAATCGATCGCAGTCGCGTAATGATTCCTCTTTCCAAAGATCTTCATTAGGGTACAATCAATGTGCTTATTGTAGACAGGAGGGACACATTAAATTCAATTGTCCTGCTTTAAATGAACGTAATAGTGGCAATTCGTCTAAAGGAGGCCGTGGTGGTTCACAGCACGCATCACGTGGTAGAGGTCGTGGTGCTCAGAATGATCGCTCTGACCATTCATCAAATTCTAATAACTGTTTCGATCAACGTGGATCATCGCAAGGACGATCTGCGCAGTACAATGTAGACGATTATTACGTCGATCAGGGGACTGACGATAGTAATTACTAGGACAGCCAAAGACAAGGAGAGGGAGTGGTATCAGTTCCGGTTGATCAGAGAGGGCCTTACGTCGCAGTTGCTACATCGGGCGTCGTTGAGCCTTTTCTGTTGGACACTGGTGCAGCGAAAAGTTCTATCATGCGTTCGAAACTCCCTGGCGCACCTTTGTCTGGCTTAACAAATGTTTCCGTTGGATTCTCTGGCGCCCCCGTTAGCAATCCAGTTTCGCGCCCTTTGCCCCTTAAGATTGGGCCTCGTGAGCTCCAAGCTCCGTTGATTTTGACTACTGGTTGTGGTGAGAATCTTTTGGGTCTGGATTTGCTCAAACGTTTGTATGCAACTTTGTATTGTTCTCCTGCGGGTGTAAAGCTTACGTTAGGAGAGAGGGTAGTCTCTCCCATGTATTTGTCCCTCGATAAGCTTCCACCGGAATTGAGTTCTCTTCCTGCGTCTTTGTGGGCGACGGGTCCAAATGATGTGGGCCTACTTGATATCTCCCCTTATGTTGTTCAGTTGAAATCTAATGTGCGATTGCCACGTATTCCCCAATACCGTATCTCCCTTGATGGTGAACGAGCTCTGTTAGCGATCATCTATGACTTGATCGAGAAAGATGTCATCGAAGAAACTCGGGGAAACGTGTGCAATAGCCCTGTACTGCCCATTCTTAAACGTACTGATCCTACCAAACCGCCTGTTTATCGTTTTGTTATCGATTTACGGGAGGTAAATAAAATTGTGGTTCCTCAATTCCCTGTTGTGCCTGATATCACGGCGCTACTGACTCTGATTCCAGCTACTGCTTCATGGTTTTCGGTGATTGATTTGAAAAATGCATTTTTCAGCATCCCGATTGCCGAAGAGAGCAGGGACCTTTTCGGTTTCTCTCTTGGTGGACGTAGCTTCCGGTTCAAACGTGCTCCTCAGGGCTACTGTGAAAGTCCATCGATTTACAGTCAAGCTTTGAAGGGTCAACTGGATGCTTTTAGGTTGCCGGTTGGTGCGGCTTTAATCCAATACGTCGACGACTTATTGGTGGCTGCTGATACTCAGGACATTTGCAAAATTGCTACAGTGTCGTTGCTGCAACATCTCTGTGAGTTAAATCACAAGGTGTCACCTTCTAAACTCCAATATTGTTGTCAAGAAGTAACCTATCTAGGTCACTTATTGTCAAAGGAGGGAAGGAGATTGACCCCAGAGAGAATTGCAGCGATTGCGCGCATGGCTGTGCCACAAACCCAAAGAGATGTGCGTGCTTTTTTAGGTATCACGTCGTACTGCAGGCAGTGGATTCCTAATTTTTCATTGCTAGCGAAACCATTGGTGGCTCTTACGTGCAAGGATGTTTCAACTCCTTTACCATGGACGGAAGAATGTCAGAAAAGTTTTTCTGAATTACGTGATTCATTGTGTTCGGCTCCTGTGTTAGGTACCCCTGATTACAGCAAGCCGTTCACGTTATATGTTCACGAGAGGGAAGGTTGTGCTTTGAGTGTTCTAACGCAACCTTTTGGTGGTAAGCAACGTCCATGTGCGTATTTTTCCTCGACCTTAGACCCAGTAGCTAGAGCATTGCCGAGTTGTTTGAGAGCAACTGCGGCAGCTGCGGTCTCCATCCGACAATCAGCAGGATTGGTCATGGATAATATGCTTACAGTGATGGTTCCGCATGCAGTCGATACTCTTTTGAATCGAACGAAAACTCAGCACTTGACGAGTGCGAGGTTATCTGGGTACGAATTGACGCTCTTGGCAAGCCACATTCAGATAAAACGTTGTAATGTCCTAAATCCGGCAACTTTGTTACCAATTAGTGCAGAGTCAGATGAAGTAGCAGAACATGACTGTTACTTGCGGACAGAAGAGGAAACAAAAGGTCGTGTGGACCTTAAAAACACCCCATTGGAAGACCCGGATGGCACTCTGTATGTGGATGGGTCATGTTTTAAGTTGCCGAATGGCGATGTGACTACTGCTTATGCTGTTGTAACATTGAATACTGTTGTTGAGACTGCAAGATTGAATCAGAATTCTGCCCAAGCTGCAGAGCTGATCGCTCTTACTAGAGCATGTGTGTTAGCAAAAGGTAAACGTGTGAATGTGTACACCGATAGCCAGTACGCTTTCGGTGTAGCGCATAGTTTTGGACGATTGTGGCGAGAGCGTGGTTTCTTGACGTCGCATGGCACGAAAATCCAGCATGGCCAGCTTGTGAACGATCTTTTGGATGCATTGACTTTGCCTGCGCAAGTTGCAATTGTTAAGTGTAGTGCGCATCGTAAAGTGACGGATGATGTTGGTCGTGGTAATGCGTTTGCAGACGAGATTGCTAAGGAGACTGCCCGGAACCTTAGCACTCGAATGTATATGACGAGTTCGGTTAGGTGGCCTGCAGAATCAAGTATGTGTGAAAATACCATAGAGAGCGTGAAAGCAATTCAGAATGAGGCCACCGACACTGAAAAGACGAAGTGGAAAGAAAGTACGGGAAAGTTGGATGTGAATGGTTGCTGGATTGATTTGTCGGACCAGAAAAGATGGATGTTGCCTGATGCGTATGTGCTGGCCGTTGTGACAATGGCACATGGGTTAGCACATATTAGCGCAAAAGGCATTTGCAAGTTGCTGGCTGATGTGTGGAAGAATGATGGCA
Source organism: Lissotriton vulgaris (assembly GCF_964263255.1). Classification (NCBI taxonomy): domain Eukaryota; kingdom Metazoa; phylum Chordata; class Amphibia; order Caudata; family Salamandridae; genus Lissotriton; species Lissotriton vulgaris. Next base: position 1,478,519,409 of record NC_141691.1, read on the forward strand.
TTACAAAGTGTGCTGAACGTCTGGTGAAGAATTGTATGGTGTGTATAATGTACAATCCTGGCAAAGGAACCCCAACTCCCCCTGGCAGTTTTGCTCCTCCTTCGTATCCCTTTGAGGTGATTCAATTGGACTTCATCCATATGGAGCGATGCAATAACCTGAAATACGTTTTGGTTGTGGTTTGCGCATTCTCCCGATGGATCGAGGCCTATCCCCTCAAAGACAATACTGCTTTGTCTACTGCGAAAATCCTACTGAAGGAATACTTTCCTCGGTATGGAATGCCTAGAGTCGTGTGGTCAGATAACGGAAGTGAGTTTGTTGGAAGTGTGATGAAGAGTGTGTGTAAGGGCCTTGGAATTAATCAAAAATTCCATAGCGCCAATCATCCCCAGTCAGCTGGATTGGTTGAGGGGTACAATGGCACCCTTAAACTAAAGCTAGCAAAGATTCAGGCTACGACTGGACTTTCGTGGCCTGATGCTTTGCCTCTAGCATTACTGTCAACTAGGGCGACTGTACACTCCCGAATAGGGCTTAGTCCCTATGAGATAGTGTTCGGCCGTCCTGCGAATGTGTGGGGGGTTCCTAGGCCAGGAATATTCTCTGATCTTGAGTATCCGATGTTGATTGACTACTTACATGACTTGACTGCTAAACTGAGGTTAATTCACCAACAGGTTTACGACGCCTTGCCGACGCAGACGGAGGGTCCAGGCCACCAGCTCCAGCCCGGGGACTGGGTGGTTACTCGTAACTTCTCACGCAAGAACAATCTGGACCCCCGATTTACCGGACCTTACCAGGTACTCCTGGCCACGAGGACTGCCGTTCGTCTTGAGGGGCGGAAAAATTGGGTACATGCTACCCATTGTAAGCGAGTCCCTATTCCTTTGTCGGCAGACCCGTGGGTAAGGAAAGGCATTGCGTCAACAGAAACAGAAACATTGCCGGCGTTTGTACCTTTTAGCGACGCACAGCTTGTTGGAGGACCCTCAGCGCAGCAGAAAGCCACTGTTGAACACTTGTCAGCAAAAGACTCAAGACCAGATCAACCAACTGATCAGCAGGACGCTGTCTCTTCAACGGATCCTTTGTTCGACGAGCAGACACGTCCCGGGAAACATCGATATTCTTTGCGATCTCACACTAAGGACAAATAAAATTTTCTTGCTTTGCTGAAATTGACAACTGCAATATCCTCGTTTCCCATGATCAACTTTGAACATTCGTATCATTGAAAATTTTTTGTACATATATCAAGCTTCTTCCTTGTATCTTTTTCCCTCCACAGCTGAGAGACATTGTGCTTATATATACATATTGTGTATTGAAGGCCGTAGGGCCGCGCGCGTACTTCCTTCTGGACAGTAGGTCTTGACGCTAGGTTAAAGGCCGTCGGTTCCTAGGAACTCCTGGGGATTGACTATTGCTGCACAGAACGAAGTGCGTCAAGAAACGTTGCGGACGGTCGTAGGGAATGGCATTTTCGAAGCTGAATGATTTGGAAGGAGCTCAGGCGTACAGGTTCAAGCTGCAGCAACTCAGTCGTACCAAATGTTTTATATTTCAATTGTTTGTGTTGTTTTTGACTGCTTCTGCATTATTGGCGGGTGGGGTGTATTACACTATGTCTTACTTCTTACTTGCTACCCCTACTCCTACTCCTTACCCTAACCTTACTTCTACTGCTTCTCCTCATTCCTTTCATATGTTACCGGAACACGAGCAGGCTAGACGTGTAGAATTCCGCAACAATTCCTTTATTCAGCTCCTCCATCAGCATCAGTTAGTGGTTAACACTACTAATTGTTGGGTGTGTGGGTTGATGCCACATACTACGGGTAAGGGAATTCCATATCTGGTGTTACCGTATAGTTCCCAAGGGTCAGCTCGAGCATTCCAAACAATGTTTCGAAGCACACTGGGTTTCCACCCCATTCAAGAACAACGTTCCCCCTACTCTGGTCCTACCTCGTATCAGAAATCTCTATCGATGGCAATAGAGGATATGGAAGATGAGATCCATGATCCTTTTCTTATCCCTGAAGAAGAGGTACAAACCTATAGGGTCCTAAGTAGAGGGGAATATAGTATGTTCACTAGTGAAAAGCCTGATGTCGACTTGGGGTTGGAAGATTCTGATAATCATCGGGGTTGTGGTAGTGTTCCTGTTCACGTGTTGCCTTTGCGTGCAGTGTGGTCCTGCCTTATGTGGCCTCTGTGCTACAACGTGTATGAGACAACCATCTGCTACCAAGGGGACTCGGTTGGACAGAGCTATGCTACAACAACATCTTGATGGTCTGATGAATATCGAATATGATTCCGACTAGTGCTTGCCTACATGAGGGCAAAAGGAGCGTCTGAGGTTCCGTGACAATTGTAAGTGGTGTTTTCGACTCGCACGAATATGGTCGAGTCTGGTATCTATGAACCGCAAATAACGAGTTTAGTAAGTGTGCGCAGTTTTGCTGTGCTAAACTTGAACCGTTCGTTTGTTATGTGGGTTTTTCATCTGTACCCACGGGTTCCATCTTAGATACGGCATCCATTTTTTTCTCTTGCCCTCAAGTAGCCAGCGAACGGACGCTGTCCGCTTCGCGACCCTGGGACTCCCAAGATATTGGCGGAAGACACATGTTCTTTGTAAGTGTCTTTATGACGAGGGGGTTGCTGCTGTAAGGCAGATGGCGCCGCTCGAGGCTCATCTTGCCGCACGGGCTTATTGTCTCAGCCGTGCATCTCATTAGGCGCGTCCCTTTGATGCATGTATCTCGTGTCTCTCGATACCTCCCCTTTTACACCCTTTCCGATCTCCCCACTGTCTCCGTCTTCCTCTGCACCTGTCTTTGTTCCTATTTCGATCTACTTTACTGCTGATTGGAATTTGCTAATGGTGGGAAGATGGGTTTTTACAGTTGGGAACCGCCAAATGTTTCCGTACTTATGTTCCGGACCTTGTGTGTTTCAAAGTGGCCAAAGCGACCCCTCTGGGGGCTAATTGTGGGAACCGGGTTGTAAACTTTTGTGTAACATGTTATCCTATGGGTAAAAACTGTATAAAAGGAGCGATCCACAGAACCAATTTGAAGCAGTCTCCCCGAACTACACTCGATGTACTTCCTGTGACTTCTGTGTTCCCTGCAGCAAATAAACCTTGAATCTTTGACGCCGAAGGAAGTGTCCCGTGTCTCTGTGACTTGTACGCCGGAGCAGGTTACCCACGAAGGTTTCAGGTGTTGTGCCCTGGCACCGCTGGGTCCAAAAGAACCCAGTCCTTCAGCCCAACGAGCGATGCTCCCTTTCTACTATGAATATTGTAGAGAATGTTTCAGCCCCCAGCAGCGTGACCAACAGCTTTTCCACAAATAACTCCATGTTACCAATCTGGTTGGTCTCCAGCAGGCCCTTGATCCTTATATTGCTTCTTCGGGACCGTGTTTCAAGGTCTTCAGCTTTATCCTGCGGGTATTGTAGGAGTCTATCCATCTGTTTGCGCTCAACATTCATTTCTGTTTGGGCTTCCTCCACCCCAGTGATTCTACGCTCCGTCATGTCCATGCGCTCTACCTGTTTATCCATTCTTTCAGTCATGCGGTCCATGCGATATGACAGGGAGTCCAGTTTTGTATCAATTGCGGACAGGCTTTTTTGCATGGCGGCCAGAATGACACGCATGTCTCCTTTCACCCGTTCTGGCATCTCCCCTCGACCTCCTGTGTGTCTCTCAGGGGTGCTCTCTCTCGTTCTGGATTTGGGCTGTTCAAAGGAGATCTTGGGTTGCGCTTTATCCACTTTGCCCATGATGCTATAGCAGATTCAGACTCCGTGGTTGCAGCTGGGTGTTTAAAATTTGCTATCTGGACTCCGTGTGTCGTTTCGGGGCTATGGCGCTCCTAGTGATCAGTCCTGCCCCCAGTCACATCCCGACTCGGAAATCACTCAGCAGTTATCAGCCATTAGGAAATCATGTCATGTGGAGGTCCACGGGCACCCTGCCGGCAATCAGTGTATCCAGAGCAGACCCAGACCATCGGCCAGAGGTAGTTCCTTTCGCTCTCACAACTCAACCAGGCTGAGTGTCCACTTCAGCACCACAGATTCAGGGAACTCGCCTCAATGCACCATGTCTAGTCGTGTGTGGTAATTGGACCCGCACAGCCTTCTGCCGCTGCTACCTCGTCATAGCCGCGGGAACCTCAGCACCAGGTGTCCCTTCCAGGCAACACGGGGTACCCGCGCTGATCTTCACTGCTATCTACTTCAATTTGGTGAGGGAGAAAGACAGCAGCACATCTCCTCACCAGGGATCAGGATGGAACAAGGCATCTCCATCCAGTCGCCGTACACTTTTCCTTCACCTCACTTCAATCACATTGCTGGGGCCTGAGGCTATACCTGCCATTCGTAGCGGCATGCAATGCACACACTGCAGTCTCCACTCTTCAACAGGGCTCCTCTCACGTCGGACTAGCAGTACACTCACCCTTGAGGATGTTGCCACACACGGGGCTCACTCTGCCACTCTCTATCAAGGCTCCAGCGCCCAGATCGATTTCACTGGTTGCCGATTTGGCCCGGCGGGGCCCAAGTCACCAAAGCAGGCCTCCGCCGCACTCTCAGTAGTATTACGGCCGGAGACACGCACCCCGTCAGCACCACCGACTCCGTAGGTGCTCACAGCTAAACTCTGTTGTTCGCCTGCAGAACTCAAGGGGCACGCCCTCAGTAACTAGGCAGAATCAATCGATCCCCGAGCCACCAGGTCTCACGACGTACCACCAGGCCGCAGAGTCTTCACCAGTTTATGTCACACAGGAGTCCCATCAGATGCCACGGACACCGCCAATGAGCGCAGCTAGGCTTCTGGTGTGCGTATTTGCAGTTTCTGTTGTCGCCTTAATGCAGGATTCTTTACGGATATTGAGATGGCTCGACAGAGCTTATGATTTAAGCAGCCATCTTGGGCTCAGGTCAGCTCCGCCCCCCCTCTCAGGCCCAATATTTTTAACATCAATATTTGTGTTCTCAATGTTTGTGGTTTTACCTTTTAAGTATTTGTAGTTGATATCTTTGTAATCAATATTTAATTTCCAATATTTTTGTATTTCTATATTGTATGCATCGATATTATATCAGTGATCCAAAGTATTTGATGTACAAGGGGCCAGGCTATCATCGAGGGGTCCTATGACTGGTACCATCCTTTCAACATACCACATTTTGACTCTTTGCAAGGTTCTGATTCTGAAATGGTTGATGACAGAAGTTCTGAGCACAGGGAAAAGTATAACACAACATAATATTTATCTATATATATCATTTGACATAAAATTGTATAGTAACATGAAGAGTTGAAAAAGGTTAGTTGAGTAGCCAGAATTGCATTCCATCCACATTTTGACATTGCTGTCCAGCTGGTAAGAGGATGAAAGCTCCAAGTAATCTAGGGAGTAAAAAATGTCTTTGAATAGGAACAATATGTGTGAAAACAGCTCTTTGGTACAAGGAAAGAATGGAAAGCAAACTGAGCATACCACCAGCTACAAGAATCTGCATGCCAGCAGTGATTGGTGAATAACAGACACTTATAACTGAGGGCCAGATTACCAGTCTGGTAGTCTTCAGGAGCGCAGTGGTGGTGGTCCAGCCACCCGGTACCAGCGGTCTGACTGTCGTATTATAACTTTGGCGGTCGGACTGCCAATGCACCTTCGCAACTGTTAGGGAGCCGTGTTCCCTGGTGGCCCAGCAGCAGTCAGGGGCTCACAATATGCTGGCAGTGCTGCTGGGGCACTGCCATGCATATTACGAGTTTCAGGATTGCAAGTGGTGTCATGGAGGTTTTTCCTCCATGTAACATCTGGCGGTCATCAAACAAAGGGGGCCCTAAATGGCCCACACGTGCCCCATGCAGGGGGGTGCATGCAGGAGGTTACATGTTGTGCACCTCTCTGTGCATGCACCCCCAGTTGCAGCATGGAATGGACTTCACAGTCCGTGCCATCCTGGAACGTGCTGTGGCAGGGCCTTTCTAAGGCATACATACATTCGAGTGACAATATTGCAGGTGGCTGGGAACACTCGCTTACACCGGCACCACACAAGATAAAAGCAGATGAATTGGAATTCAAAGTACAGACACCAGGGAAAAAGGGAATAGACCTAGGTTAGTTTCCATACTAAGCATAAGCTAAAGTATTCTTCCTCCAAGTTAGCTGAAATTTATCATAAATCACACAAAAAGGCCATCACCACAGCAAAGGCATCTTACTTCTCGTCATGAATCCTTAACTCCAATAAGCAAGCCAAAGAAATCTTCACTATTCTAGACGAGCTGTCGAATCCAGAGAGAGTACTAAATAAACCCAAACCTTCTCAAGCCTTCTGCGACTCCCTGAACACCTATTTTATCGACAAAATAAACACCATCAAAGCTAGCATTCCCCCCAAAAACTTGCATAATGCTGCCTCACCCACCATCGGGACCCCCCATCGATACAGAGACTCTGAACGAACTAGTAGCCAAAGTTAGATCTGGCTCCCCTCAGTACCACTGCCCCCCTCATATACTGAAAACAGCTTTCATGGCATTTCCAGACCCAACCCTTGCCCTCCTTAACCACTCTCTGGACCAAGGTTGTGTATCCAATACCTTCAAGGAAGCCATTGTAGTCCCCCTTCTCAAGAAACCAGGCGCAGATCCACAGATACCAGTCGACTACTGCCCCATCGCTTTACTCCCTTACATGCCAAATTACTGGAAGGCAATGTGGCCAGATGCCTGTTTAACTTCTTGGAACAGACAGGCTTCCTTGACCCTAGCCAAGCCGGCTTTCGACCATCACATTTCACAGAAACTGTAATCTTAGCAGTACTAGACTCCCTACACGAAAATGCGGATGCAGGCACGCCCCAGGCATTGGTGCTGCTTGATCTCTCGGCGGCCTTCAACACGGTCGACCAAGGCATTCTGGCCGACCATGTCAAGGAGGGAGGTATCAATGGCCCAGCACTCTCCTGGATAAAATCCTTCCTGAACAGGCTGTCCGTACTGGCCTGTATCACCGCCCCCAAGCTAATAACAACATTGGGGTTTCAGAGGGCTCGTCCCCCTCCCCTCACCTGTTCAACCTCTACCACTACCCACTAATAAGCTCCCTCAAAGAAAAATGAGTCACCATTTTTAACTATGCCGATGACCTCCAACTCCTGTTCCAGATCGACAACTCCCCCCAGTCAATCTTGGTCTTCCAAGACACCAAGACATTCATCCACCAATGAATGGATCACAATCATTTAAAACTAAACCCCAATAAAACTTAACTGATACTGGTAGGCGCTGCACACAGACACTGGGGCCCACACTACTGGCCTAACAACCTGAGCCCTCCACCCACTCCCACCACCTCAGAAAAAAGCCTTGGGGTACCCATAAGCAATGACCTGTCACTTAAAGCACACATTTGCACTGTGATTTCCACCTGCTTCCTGTAGCTACGCTAAATAAGGAAAATAAAAAGTCTATTATCCCAAACTGCACTGTTCCAGCCCTGGTTCTATCTTGGCTCAACTACCCAAATGCCACCTTCTTGGGACTCCCACTTGGCCTCACCAGACGACTCGAACTGGTTCAAAACCAGGCAGCAAGACTAATGTTCCAACAACCCGGATGGCAACACGCCGCCCCTCTCCTCAGGAAACTTCACTGGTTACCTATTCCCCAGCGCTGTGCCTTTAAAACTGGCTGCCTGGTGTACAAATCCCTAAACAGTTGCAGCCCCAAATTTATCACCGACCGCATTTCCCGTTATACCCCCCTTGCACAATCTCCGCTCAGCCCATCTCCACCTCCTCGAAGTACCTATCTTTAAGCTGAAGCAGCAAGGGGGATGCAGGTTTACGACCCTTGCCCCTCGACTATTAAACTCCATCCTACTGGAAATTAGATTAAGCACAAACCTGATCAATTTCAGGAAATCTCTCAAAACATGGCTATTCACATGCGCCTATAAATAATCTGCTTCGGACTGGTGATCCCTCTGCCTCACTAGCGCCAAGAAACCAACCGGTGAATGAGCGCTCTACAAAGCCTTTCTAACATAACATAACATAACATCATGCCAACTTCCAGCAAAAGAAAATTAGGTGTCACCATCACATTTTCAACCCCGAGTTCTCTGATGACTTACATACATACTAACACCACTGTATTTCTGGTGCATGTTAGATAGAAGGCGCCTTGAGAGAAAAACAAAGCGGCTCATTTATGAGCCCTTGCATCACTTTTATGCCGCTGGTGCATCACTTTTTGTGATGCACCAACGGAGTAAAAAATATGCCTTGTTGCACCATATTTACAAAATGACGCATCTAGGTAGATGCGTCACTTTGTAAACCCCTGCGCTACATTATACCTGCCCCAGGTATAATGTATGCAAGGGGGGAGTTTTGACGCAAGAAAGCGTCACAAAAGTGACGCAGTGAAATCTATAAGATTTCACTGTGCCATTTCTTGGACGCTAATGCGTCAAAATCTTACGCCTGCCTTATGGCAGGTGTAAGACTGACGCAGTCACTAACAACATGGGACTTGCCCATGTGAAAGTACACATTGCTGGAGTTGCGTCACTTTTGTGACACACTCCTGCAATGTGTCACTTTTGTGCCTACTGATACATCAGAAATACTGACGTATCTGTAACTCCTTGCTACATGATGCGACATATTGTAAATATGACGCATCGTTAGTGTCGCAGGGAGAGCGCAGTGAAAAGTGACGCATCGCTGTTTTCACGCAGCGATGCGTCACTTTTCATAAATGAGGCCCAAAGTTTGTCACAATACTGCAGTGCTTTGAGGGTGCCTCTTTATCTACATACACTCACCTTGCAATCTGGTTAGAAGTACGCCTGGGAAAGGAAGAATTGGATAACAATGAGCAACAGAGACACTGGATATCCAGAGACACTGGATATCTTTACACTGCCCTTTCACTGGCTGGGCTGAGCACGATATATTCTGGAGGAGGCTTGATATCTAAAGACGTGAGAAAGCTTTAAAGGCCAGATGTATCAAAGGTTTTTACCCATTCTGTGTCTATGCGAAAAAAGGGCCCTAAATTATTTTATCGTTTTGGCTATGAAACCTAATTGTAAATATTGTTTATGCTATACCTTTTAACATTCTCTGTATTTCAGACTCTCTATGGTCTGGTGAACCTATGTGTTCCTAAGGATGAAATTATAATCATATGCAAAAGTATTCTGAGCTATTATGTTCAAGTGTTATTATGCTAAAGTTGACAACGTCTTCATAAAAAATTGTGAGGCCCTTTTCACCAGATGCAATCCTACACCATCTTCCTCGTGGAACTTCTTGCTCCTTTACAGTCCTTCAACTGGCAAAGCAACATTCCCAGACACACATCTAGACACAGTTTCAAACCTGATAACACTCCAACCTATGCGTTCTGGGTGCCCTCAACATTTGGTTTGACAAACCCAATATGCCCCATCCCAAAACAATCATCGCTGGCCTAGACTCACTAAGCCTGCATAGGATCATCCACATACCCGCACACATCGCTGGACATATCCTAGAGGTCAAATATTGCTAATACAGAACTAGTTACCTTTCAAACGATGACTCCAGTCACATGGTCAGACCGCCATTTGCTTGACTTCCAACATTAAACAACACTAAGTGATGCACCTAAAACCACCTTACTTGCATCTAACTATCGACCGTGGAACAAACTCAATTTGGAACACTTAGAAACACAACTAACATCCAGTACTGATCTAGAAATAATACATTATGTTAAAAAACTATATGAGTGGCTACAGGAAGCTTTTGATATCCTGATAGCGCTAAAAACCACACAACAGAACAAAAGAAAACAAGCACCTTCGAGAAATACAGAGATAAAAGAGATAAAACAACAAATTAGAAAGCTGCAAAATACCTGGCTCAAAACAAATGCCAATCAAGACAGATTATACAAGTCAGCTATAAAAACAAGCATTAAAAATGCAATAGGTCTCGCCTTTCATTAAGTTAAAGCCATTTGTTTTGCTATACAATACCATTAGCAAAGCAAATGGCTTTAACCTAATTAAAGGCGAGAGCTATTGCATTTTCAATGCTTGTTTACTGAAAGAGACTGGATCGGTTTCAAGATTGGAGTGATGGCCAGGCATGAGGGGGAAGGATGAGAGGTAGAGGAGACAGCCAGCTTCTCTGGGCCACAGCTACCATTAGTGCAGGAGGTGCAGTTGCATTGAAACCCAGGCCTACAACACCCCAATTATGGGGCCTTGTGTTTTTGTTGACCTTCTGTTTGATATATTTTCACTTTTATGAATCTCACATTTAGTGTGGATTCTGAAATACAGAAAAATACCCCTGAAATGATCGCATAAGCGATGTCCTCTCCGCTCAGCCTTGCCACTCCTGTTCCTCCTATTCTCCACTTACATTTCTGGAGGGTTCCGACTTCAAGACATTTTGCTTAGGGAGGCTCAGAGCAAAAAATGTTGAAGACCCCTGCAATAAAAAATCAATTCTAAAATGCATCTGTACAAAGGGGAAATGCCAGAGGAAAGTAACTGACTTTATCACTGCCCAAACAAACATCATTGTCAGAGAACCATTTGAAGAAAAGCGTGGGTAGTGGGGAGCATTCCATGTAAATTTTGCTTCAAAGTTTATCAACGCATTCTTAGATTCAAGTAATCTCAACTGCTGATGTGTTTGGTGTGGCAAGCTACTTTAGTAGGGTACAGGAATGGTAACTACACGGAGAAACCTTAGTGTCTAGCTTTTATTAAAATTAGGCTTTATCGGATATTGTGAAACTAGCAACACACAATGGTTTGCAATCCTGACAAAGTCAATAGATAAAAGGGAACTTGAAGAGACAAAGAATAATGGGGCTAGAGGGGGAGAAAGATATTGCAACACTCAGTCTCTTTGACACCTCCTGAGATGTAATGCACAACATGAATGACAGGGCATAAACTCGAATTTCACCCCAGCTCCTCCAAGCTTACCCGCTGTTGAAGGTGTATGGGGAGAATCTGTGTTCTATCGGTCCACTGTAGTGATAGTCCGCCATGCGCAGACTCTCCTCGTGCCGCGGGATGGACAACATTGTCTACCTCAACTCACACTGTGCTCCGGGGCTGCTAACGTGCTGTTCACAAGCTCTTAAACACTGCGCTGAATCCACCGCTGAACCCGCTGCTGAGGGCTGCTGGTGCTGTCTCATTCCAAGATGGCTCGAAAACGGAAGCTGATATCAGGCTCTGCTTCCTTTCGAAACCGAAAGATATCTGCAATTATCACTGCTTCAACCAGCGTTAACAATTAACTGCCAGGAGGAGATAACATAAAACTTTTATATAAACATAGCATAATGCCTATTTTTTATTCATGAAGATATACTCTCTTTGACGTACAATATTTACTTTACTGCTCGTATTAAAACTAACCCTGGGCGAAGCACTACGCTCCGTTTGCGGAGTTTGCGGAGTTTTGGCAACTCCGCGTTCCGCGGAGTTCGCGTAGCTGCCGATAACTCCGCTATCCGGTGCGGAGCGTAGTTGTCGCGCGCTAAATAACATTGTCGCGCGCTAAATAACATTATCGCGTGCGCGGCAATGGCTTACCTTGGTTCTGCGTTCGCTTTTTCCCGGTCGCGTCTGCCACCATGTTTGTAAACCCTTCCGTGCAGCTGTGCGAACGCGATAACGTCATTGGAAGCGCGATAAAGCCATAAGGACGCGCAAGTATGTTTGTTGGTAAGATCGAGTTGCCGAACACGCAGAACCTGCAATCTTGCACAGAATAACTCGCGAGCATGTTAAAAGTTAAACCATAATAATAAATTACCATTTTGGTTAGCAAACAAGTGAAAAACCCCTCAAAGTTGTACCTTTGGATGTATTTTTTGGGGGGAAGGAGTCCTCTTTCTGTTTCTACTCTATTTTTGAATATTAAGGAGGAAGGGCTCTGGAGTTTACAACTTCCTGTTCCTGTCCACCAGGCTCCTCCCAGTGCTTTGTCCATGAGGTGGTCACTTTCATTTGGATTTTGAGCTGGCAGGATCACTTTCTGTGTGTGTTGGCTGCATTACTGCTTTTTTTGAATCTTACTGAGGACTTTTGGATTTTGAATTCTCTTTTTCAAGTAAGTTCAGTAATGTATGAGTGAGTATGATGTTGTAGACTTGTGTTTGTTTGATTTAAAATTTTTTAACTACAGTATTTATTCCTTGATTTAAATTATTGATGGGTGCCTACTTTTATGAGGTCCCAACTTGTATTTCTTTTTAAATTTCATCCAGGCTACATAGAGAGGTACCCATGGGTAAAATCATAATTCTGTGTTTAAATTTTTATTCAAGTTTGTAAACAAACATCATGGCTGGCATTGGATTATGGTCATCATTATACAATAGCAATGTCTGCTGTGGAATTTCTGTTTGTGTAATGAAAAAGTTTTTTATTTTTTTAAGCCAATAGCTGACCCTAGTACTCCATGTAGTTAGTGTGTAGGCATGTTTGAGTTCATTGTAATAACTTTCTGTGGTTGGCCTGGCCATGTGTTGTTGGCGGCCATTTTATGTTTCCCAGCCACTTTGGTCTTGCCATAGGCCTCCAAACTTGTGGCCTACTCTTCCAGTAGGCCAGAGGTACTAGTCATAGGGTCATGAAAAGTAATGAACTGTTTTTCTGGTGTACCTCTAATTAGGAAATCATGGATGGACTGGTTTGATTTAGAAAATCTTATGTTTATGTGTGGGGTATGTCAGGTTTCGGGTGTCTGTCAATTTCTGCCATTAGGTAACCCTAGGAATACAGCTCGGGTAGTTTTGGTAACGTCGCACCGTGTGAGAACGCGACCTTACCTTTTTTGTCTTGTTCGCGCGCTCAATGTACTGGCTCGGGAACGCGATAACGACTTTTCACTCGATTCGCGTTGCCGAACACGCCGATTTTGCATTCTCGCGAACAATATGTCCCGAGTTGCATAAAAGTTCCTCGAAAATGTTTAATGTGTCCCCTGTGCTACAAAAAAGTCCTCATTTTTGTGTTATTTACTTATTTGGTTGTACTTTTGTCTTCCTGGAGCATGGGCCACTCCCAGTTCCTTTCTGTCCTCTATGTAATGATTTCTTGTTTATGGTTGGGGTGACCAATTTGGGGGGTGGTGTCTGGTGTGTCCATTTTGTGAAGCTAAGCATTGTCCCTTTGGCATAGGCATTTATTGTCTGTCCTCTCTTTCTTTTCATGTAGTGGTGAGGGCCATTTTGTGTGTACTTACTTCCTTTGTGATGATTCTGCTATGTTGTTGTTGTTGTTGGTGGGCAGGCCATGTGGTGGCGGCCATTTTGTGTATGCTTCCTTTGTGACTGATTTTGCCATGTGGTGGAGGCCATTTTGGGTGCATCCCCTTTCCATGTTGTTTTTGGGTGTCCCTGTCCTCCTGGCCCTATGGAGGCGGCCATTTTCTGTGTCCTTCCCTGGTTCTCTTCTTTTGCCATAGCCATCCAAGGCTTTTGTAGGTACTACCACTCACAGCCATAGGTGCATTCAAGTTAATCAACTCTTTTTTCTGGGTGTAACTTTAATTACACCGTGTATGGCTTTGGATTGCTTCACATTTTTTTGTAATGGTGGTACTTTTAGTTTTTGGGTTGCTTGTGTGTAGCTATTATGTCACTCCCTGCCATTAGGTAACCCTAGGAATACAGCTCGGGTAGTTTTGGTAACGTCGCACCGTGTGAGAACGCGACCTTACCTTTTTTGTCTTGTTCGCGTGCTCAATGTACTGGCTCGGGAACGCGATAACGACTTTTCACTCGATTCGCGTTGCCGAACACGCCGATTTTGCATTCTCGCGAACAATATGTCCCGAGTTGCATAAAAGTTCCTCGAAAATGTTTAATGTGTCCCCTGTGCTACAAAAAAGTCCTCATTTTTGTGTTATTTACTTATTTGGTTGTACTTTTGTCTTCCTGGAGCATGGGCCACTCCCAGTTCCTTTCTGTCCTCTATGTAATGATTTCTTGTTTATGGTTGGGGTGACCAATTTGGGGGGTGGTGTCTGGTGTGTCCATTTTGTGAAGCTAAGCATTGTCCCTTTGGCATAGGCATTTATTGTCTGTCCTCTCTTTCTTTTCATGTAGTGGTGAGGGCCATTTTGTGTGTACTTACTTCCTTTGTGATGATTCTGCTATGTTGTTGTTGTTGTTGGTGGGCAGGCCATGTGGTGGCGGCCATTTTGTGTATGCTTCCTTTGTGACTGATTTTGCCATGTGGTGGAGGCCATTTTGGGTGCATCCCCTTTCCATGTTGTTTTTGGGTGTCCCTGTCCTCCTGGCCCTATGGAGGCGGCCATTTTCTGTGTCCTTCCCTGGTTCTCTTCTTTTGCCATAGCCATCCAAGGCTTTTGTAGGTACTACCACTCACAGCCATAGGTGCATTCAAGTTAATCAACTCTTTTTTCTGGGTGTAACTTTAATTACACCGTGTATGGCTTTGGATTGCTTCACATTTTTTTGTAATGGTGGTACTTTTAGTTTTTGGGTTGCTTGTGTGTAGCTATTATGTCACTCCCTGCCATTAGGTAACCCTAGGAATACAGCTTGGGTAGTTTTGGTAGCGTCGCACCGTGTGAGAACGCGACCTTACCTTTTTTGTCTTGTTCGCGCGCTCAATGTACTGGCTCGGGAACGCGATAACGACTTTTCACTCGATTCGCGTTGCCGAACACGCCGATTTTGCATTCTCGCGAACAATGTGTCCCGAGTTGCATAAAAGTTCCTCGAAAATGTTTAATGTGTCCCCTGTGCTACAAAAAAGTCCTCATTTTTGTGTTATTTACTTATTTGGTTGTACTTTTGTCTTCCTGGAGCATGGGCCACTCCCAGTTCCTTTCTGTCCTCTATGTAATGATTTCTTGTTTATGGTTGGGGTGACCAATTTGGGGGGTGGTGTCTGGTGTGTCCATTTTGTGAAGCTAAGCATTGTCCCTTTGGCATAGGCATTTATTGTCTGTCCTCTCTTTCTTTTCATGTAGTGGTGAGGGCCATTTTGTGTGTACTTACTTCCTTTGTGATGATTCTGCTATGTTGTTGTTGTTGTTGGTGGGCAGGCCATGTGGTGGCGGCCATTTTGTGTATGCTTCCTTTGTGACTGATTTTGCCATGTGGTGGAGGCCATTTTGGGTGCATCCCCTTTCCATGTTGTTTTTGGGTGTCCCTGTCCTCCTGGCCCTATGGAGGTGGCCATTTTCTGTGTCCTTCCCTGGTTCTCTTCTTTTGCCATAGCCATCCAAGGCTTTTGTAGGTACTACCACTCACAGCCATAGGTGCATTCAAGTTAATGAACTCTTTTTTCTGGGTGTAACTTTAATTACACCGTGTATGGCTTTGGATTGCTTCACATTTTTTTGTAATGGTGGTACTTTTAGTTTTTGGGTTGCTTGTGTGTAGCTATTATGTCACTCCCTGCCATTAGGTAACCCTAGGAATACAGCTCGGGTAGTTTTGGTAACGTCGCACCGTGTGAGAACGCGACCTTACCTTTTTTGTCTTGTTCGCGCGCTCAATGTACTGGCTCGGGAACGCGATAACGACTTTTCACTCGATTCGCGTTGCCGAACACGCCGATTTTGCATTCTCGCGAACAATATGTCCCGAGTTGCATAAAAGTTCCTCGAAAATGTTTAATGTGTCCCCTGTGCTACAAAAAAGTCCTCATTTTTGTGTTATTTACTTATTTGGTTGTACTTTTGTCTTCCTGGAGCATGGGCCACTCCCAGTTCCTTTCTGTCCTCTATGTAATGATTTCTTGTTTATGGTTGGGGTGACCAATTTGGGGGGTGGTGTCTGGTGTGTCCATTTTGTGAAGCTAAGCATTGTCCCTTTGGCATAGGCATTTATTGTCTGTCCTCTCTTTCTTTTCATGTAGTGGTGAGGGCCATTTTGTGTGTACTTACTTCCTTTGTGATGATTCTGCTATGTTGTTGTTGTTGTTGGTGGGCAGGCCATGTGGTGGCGGCCATTTTGTGTATGCTTCCTTTGTGACTGATTTTGCCATGTGGTGGAGGCCATTTTGGGTGCATCCCCTTTCCATGTTGTTTTTGGGTGTCCCTGTCCTCCTGGCCCTATGGAGGCGGCCATTTTCTGTGTCCTTCCCTGGTTCTCTTCTTTTGCCATAGCCATCCAAGGCTTTTGTAGGTACTACCACTCACAGCCATAGGTGCATTCAAGTTAATCAACTATTTTTTCTGGGTGTAACTTTAATTACACCGTGTATGGCTTTGGATTGCTTCACATTTTTTTGTAATGGTGGTACTTTTAGTTTTTGGGTTGCTTGTGTGTAGCTATTATGTCACTCCCTGCCATTAGGTAACCCTAGGAATACAGCTCGGGTAGTTTTGGTAACGTCGCACCGTGTGAGAACGCGACCTTACCTTTTTTGTCTTGTTCGCGCGCTCAATGTACTGGCTCGGGAACGCGATAACGACTTTTCACTCGATTCGCGTTGCCGAACACGCCGATTTTGCATTCTCGCGAACAATATGTCCCGAGTTGCATAAAAGTTCCTCGAAAATGTTTAATGTGTCCCCTGTGCTACAAAAAAGTCCTCATTTTTGTGTTATTTGGTTGTAGTTTTGTCTTCCTGGACAGGCCATGTGGTGGCGGCCATTTTGTAGGTACTTCCTTTGTGCATTTATCATTGGCCTCCCTGCTTTTGGTCTGATCTGATAGTAGGCCAGAGTCCCAGAGGTGGTAGTTACTAGTTAGCGGGGCTGCTTTATGTAGCTGTTTCTATTTGGTCTATTTAATTTTTACCATCATTACGGCATGTGTGTATGCCATTGCATTTCCAAGTTTGTTGTCTGGGCAGGGGGGTAGGTAACTTTTTTGTGTGTGTAATAATTTTATGGCTTGTATGTGTTTTTGCAGTGAAGTTTTACAAACTCTTAGCCATGGGGTATTTTGATTTTCCTTGCATTAACCTGTCATGACTCATGTGTAGCAGGCATCCTCCTTTTTCTGTCCATATTGGTATATGTTAGGCCTGCTTGACTTTATTATTGGTTCTTTCTGGACTTCATGTGGCTGGGAGCTGTGGTGCTGGTAGTATTAGTCTTCTTTTTTGTGTTTTATACATTGGCCTGTGTGTCTTTCAATTGTTCATGTGCTGGCTTGCTGCTTGTTTCACTGACGTGTTCTGTCTTCTTTGCTTGTAGGTGCACAGAAAAAGACTGAGGAGGTGCGGGTTGTTTTCATCCATCGCCCGTTCAACTGCCAGACGGACGTCCTTCAATTGTACGCCACGTGTGGTGTGTGACTCATCTGACCACACATCTCTGCAATTTGTGCTACTGAGTGCTGCTGTGTGCTGACATCAGAAGAAGATGGGCCCTAAGAGAGAAGGTACCAGGTCCTCCACCACCAAGAAAGTTGCTGAGAAGAAGGTACAGAAGAAGGAAGTGTCACTTAAGGCTGGTATGGACCCCCAAACCTTTTTTGGGCCCCCAAAACGTACGCCTGCAGCAGCGGTGTCCGTGGTGCAAGCTGGGGCCAGCACATCCGCATTAGCGGGGGCAAGCCACCAACCCAGGGCCAAGCACATGAGGGTCGAAGAGGTAGCCAGCCTAGTGTTACAAAGCAGTGATACTGAGCCTGAACTTAACTTATCGCTGTCTCAAAGTAGCACACAATCCACGCAAGATGAAAGTGCTCAACAACCGCCGCCAGCAGTAGATGTTCAACAACCACAACCACTTCCCGCAATAGTTGTTGAAAAACCACAACCACCGCCCGCAATAGTTGTTCAACAACAACAACCAAATCCCACAATAGTAGTTGTTGGAGAACCACAGCACGCTATAGTACTTCCTCAAGAACAACAACCACCGTCTCCACACGCAATAGTAGAAGTTGTTCCTCCCGATGTCGGGGCAGTTCAGGAAGTAGAGCCTCATTCCGAGCAAGAAGAAGAGGAAGCCACTTCTGGAGGTGATCTACTGTCTTTAAATTTACGAAAGGAAAGCAGTGTTAGTGGCAGTGCATCGAGTTCTTCGCATAGCATCCCTTCAGATGACCTTGATAACGAATGGCGCCCACCACGAGTAACTGAGCATTCAAAGGAGAGACATCCTAAGACCAGGCTTGGAAAAAGGAAGGATCCGGCAAGGCTTGAACTTCCGGAGTTCGATGTAGGTGAGCAGGATACTGATGGTGATAAAGACGGGTCTGACACTGACAATGTCATCATCACAAGCGTTATTCCTGGTGCAGAGGATGTAGAGACCAGCATTTTCACCCTATCCAGAAGGGCTACGATTAGTGATGAGCAGGTAGCACGTGTAACTCCTACACACTCAGCGCCCAAAGTAACACCAGCTCCCATTTTTGCATCAGCGAAGGCCCGGCAGCGTGCGACATCCAGCGCAAGCACCACCTCAACAGAAGGAGGTAGTGGCAGTACTAGTACTGAACTGTCACATAGGGAAATTCAACAAAAAGGCTCCAGTTCATCCGGGATTGGAAGTGGGTCCTCCTCTTCCTATGGCAGGAGACAAAAGTTTAGCTCCCCAGTCTGGGATTTTTTTACGGTTCACCCACATCAGGAGAACATTGCTATATGCACCATTTGTCACACCAATGTTAGTCGTGGTAAGATTGGTACAAACTATGGTACTGGAGGCCAAACGACCCATTTGAAAAAAACACACTTAATTCAGTGGGAGAACCACCTTGCAAGCTTAAAAAATGTAAGCACTGGTGTTGGTGGGGATACAGTACTACAAGGTCCACTCATGGAAGAAGAGGGAGACGATGACCTTCTATCTGGGAGTGGTACACAAATGAGCCCTGTCGCCAGCACTGGAGTGGTGCAGTCCAAATCCTCAGCATCAGCAACTTCTCAGTGGCACCAGAGTCAGCCGGAGACACCAAGGGCAAGGAGTGAAAAGTCTGCGTTGAAAGGTGGTCCGTCTAGCAGAACAGAAAGAATTACCAAGCAGCTTACCATTACTGGCATGTTTAGGCAGGAGGGAAAGTACGAGCGGAACCACCCAACAGCACGTTTGTACAATGCGAAACTTGCAAAAATGTTGGCACTGGACCTTCTCCCATTTTCATTTGTTGAGGCAGTGGGATTTCGGCAATTAGTGGCAACACTCGCCCCAAAATGGGACGTTCCCAGTCGCTACTATTTTGCAAGAGTTGCTATTCCAGCACTACACCACGACGTGCTGGGATTGATTGGGAAAGCCTTACAACAGAGTGTTGTCCATTGTATCCACCTGACAACCGACATGTGGAGCAGTCGCAAAGCCACAGCAGATTACATGTGCATCACCGCACACTGGATCTCTTTTGCAGGTGTGAAAGACAAGTTAACATCAGGCCTTCTTGACGTTGCTGGGATTTTCAATGACACTCGCAAACATGCAACTGTAGCCATGTTTGGTATGGAGAAAAATCATACTGCTGACAACATTTTGTCTGACTTTAACAGCAAGGTCTTTGAATGGCTGAAACCAAGAGGCCTTAAGATTGGTTTTGTTGCCACCGACAATGGCAGTAATGTAGTGAGGGCAATGAAAGATGGACAGTATTTCAGGGTACCCTGTTTGGCACACTGCATTAACTTAGTCGTGCAAGACTTTCTGAAAAATGAACTCCAAGTCAGCACCATACTGACCATCTGCAGAAGAATATGCACGCATTTTAACCATTCTTTCAAAGCGCGGAAGCTGCTACGCGTCATTCAGCGGGAGCATAATTTGCCAGTCAAAGCACTGATCCAGGAGGTCCCAACACGTTGGAACTCGACTTATATCATGCTTCAGCGTCTCTTTGAGCAGTACATACCACTGAATGCTTATGTAATGTCAAGAAGATTAGTGGATCCTACTGTTAATCTTAAAAGCCTGACCGTTGAGATGTGGCAGTGGGACATCATTAAATGCTTGACAGAGATGCTACAACCTTTTGAGGTGTTCACACGTGCAGTTAGCAGGGAGGACTGTACTATGGGCCAAGCCATCCCATTGTTGTACATGCTCGAGCAACAGCTGAAGGAGGTCTGTGAAACATACGGAGGTGACGAAGAAAAAGTTGATGCATGTACCTTGGCCAAGGCCTTACGCAACCGCTTATCTGTAAATGCAAGGCTTAAAATGATTGTGTCAGATCCAAATTACATAACTGCAACAATCTTGGATCCACGGTACAAATTGTTTGTCAGCAGTAGCGCAGTCATTCCTTTTTCAGATGGGGATGTTGCCAATTACAAAAGTTCCATAGCTGTGGAAGCTAATGATTTCGAAACTGAACGGCTGTTACTTAAAGGCCTGACAGTGCCAGCCCAGGACAGTCAAAGTACTCCAGGCCATCCTCCTGAGGCAACTCAGGCAAGTTCATCACAGCATGAGAGCGGTGCGTCCGCTTCCCAGCAGGCACCAACAGTACCAAAAGCAGCACCTACACGATCTGATTCAGCAGACACAACCAAAAGCATAACTGCTTTTTTTCTACAGAAGGGGATGGGTAAGTCCGTTGCTGTTGCAAAGGGGAAAGAGGAGCAGCAAAGCCGAGCACCAATGAACACTGAGCGGATGGTTCAGGCCTATCTGGATGACACAACAGAGGTGTTCATGGAGCAAAGCCCATTGGTCTATTGGTATGAAAGAAGGAGACAGTGGCCAGTGCTGAGCAGGCTGGCGATAAAGTATTTGGCTTGTCCTGTAGCCAGTGTCGCCTCTGAGCGGGTTTTCAGTGCTGCTGGTGCCATTGTGACATCGAAAAGGACCAGTCTCTCCCCCAAAAGCGTTGAGAGGCTGACAATGATAAAAATGAATCAACACTTCATACCACCAGACTATACTGTACGTGAATCAGAGCAGGATGAAGAAAGCGAGCCCGAAGAATTCATCACTGCTGGGTTACATGACCTACTGCTGTCCGGACCCGCAGAGTTTGAGGACGAGCACCTCTTCCCTGACCAATAGGCTGTTAAATTGTGACTTTTTCCCTTCTTTTATTTGTGTTATTTATTTTCTTATTAAAAATGACTTTCTGGTGCAAAACTGCTAATCTTAAAATAAAAAGCTCAACCAAATCCCTCCCCACCACTCATTCTTTTAATGTACCTACTGGAGTTGCACACCTGTGCATTTATTTTCGCTGTATCTTTTTTAGTTACCTCCTGGAGTTGCACGCCTGTGCATTTATGTTCCATGTTGACTGCACTCCTCAGAGTCTTGCTCCATCTTCTTGACTCCCACTCAAGTCAATACAATTCCATCTTGGCAGCCATACATTTGGTGTTGTAGATGGAGTATAGTACAATAACAATAATGTAGCCTCTAACAGTCCCTCCATAATAAGTGAACCGTACATGACTACAGCCATCCTCTATTTCATTTGAAATCTGCAACTCATAATAACTGCCTTGCTGAGTCTTACTGTTAAGGCTACCACCTCTGTCTGCAGGCATTCAGAGACGACTCTTCTGTGTCAAAAGAAACTTGAGCAGGCATCCACAACTGAAGTCAACTTGTTGTGATGACTCGCATTACAAAGGCTCGGCAGCATCTGTGATCAATCTTCTGACAGTGAAAGAGAAGAAGAGCAAAACAGGTATAAAAATGAATGATGCCATGCATTGCATTGGATGTATTTTTTGGCTGACTCTGAGCTAATGGGCATGGAGTTGAAGTATACTAGTAACTTCAGTTCAGACTCACCTGATAGCCAATTCTTCCATGTTATTTACTAATAATAGAAATTATTTACGCCCTTGTGTTCCTACTACTACAGATGCAGTCAGGACTTAATTTATCGTAGTCACTCACTACAGACTGAGTTGCTGATGATAATGATGGTGACCACCATATCTTTGCTGTCAGGCGGTTGGATCTGAGCTGATTGATGCACGATGTTTCTTGGAGTGGAATACAAGGTAATAAATAAATACAAATAAGAGTCACAGCACAGTAGACCCAGGCTACTACATGTTTGTGCACAGTGCTGTGGTAGAGTACAATAGTGGTATGATTGATGACTGAGAATGACGCATTGATTTTGTTGATTAATTTTGTAAATGCTAGGTTGCTTTTTCAATTTCATTCACCTTTCTGTGGCTCTGAAATTTTTAGGGAAATGCAGTTTGTATAACGGCCAAACCTGTGTCGTCGTGGGCCTGTTGTTGTGTGCTGGCTCCTGTCTTTTTTTGTACTTCTACATTAAAAATGATATGCAACTAGTAGACTTATACAAATTGTATCCAAGCCGCCTCAGTCTGAAAGTCCTCTCATACGACTACTCCTCTTGTATTGTTTTTTTTATCTTCACTGTATTACAATTTGTTTAGGTCATTCACATTCTTTTGTATTTGCCTTTTCTTTTTCAGGCTGGACATCTTTCACGGTTCACCCACTGCTTTATAGTATGAGCATCAACTCTCATCCTTACCACAGATCCTCATCATCAAGCAATTGGATTGCGGGAAATCAAGAATCATATTCAGCGTGTCCTTTTCTTACGTCCATTGCTTACAATCATTAGCTAGCTGATCAACATCATAAATCATCGTCTTCATTGTTTTGCTTTTGTTGTCTCCAATCTCCATGCGTACTGTTTTTCTTTCTCAAACCTTTCCCAAAACCCCCGTACCCATCCATTAAACAATCCCTAACCCTCTTCCCCCGGGCTGCGTGGTTACATTGAGGTGTGATGTTTCTTACATTAAATATACACCAACAATTTGATCACGCGCTTGCTGGGGCAGATGTGGTCAAAGCAACAATAGTGAAATGTCAACAAGGCATGGCCAGGATCTTCTGCGGCTTCCCAACTCAAGCTCTGTGTATAACGCCAAATAATTTACCATTAACATCAAACAACGAATGCATCTAATGAATTGGCGTAATTTTTTGGGTTTAAAGTGTAAAGCATTATGATTTAGAAAAGTTTGACGTTGCCGTGAGTACTACAAGTAAAGTTGTACTTCTTATCTTCTCTTGCACTTTGTTTCCAGTCCCCAAAACCATTGTTTTGTTTCAGTTTAGCAGTTGCAATATTGGGTCACCCATGCAATGTACTGTACTTACTTATACTACCCCCACATTGTCTGTCACGCAAATGACTGTCTCTTTCTTTTTGTCGCTAGTGGCAGGGTCTGTCTACTATCACAGAAGTTCTGATTCTGAACCACAGATTCTTCGCCATTGTCTTGGAAATCAAATGCAGCCCTTGCAGTGCCACACTTCATGATAAATCATCATCATCTCATCAGCAATCACAGGTAAGATAAGTTTGCAGTGAGGTATAACGCAAGACAGACTGGTCGTTCTTCTAATACTACCAATATAACTCGGTGAGGGTTTACTGCATCTATCTGTTTGCATGTTAAAGATGTGGGCAATATATTTTATTATTAAAAAGCACTGTCCGCCGACCTGCATGGCCAAATTAAACCTTGCGAGGTTGCACAACGTACATTATTTGGTGAAACACTCCCCCCTCCAACCCCACAAGAAACGCAAATGAACTTCAAATGTTTTCTTTTTAACATAACTTTGTCTCGTTTATTTTAACATAATGTAATATATATATAACTAAAGATGATACAAAAATAAAATATATATAAATCCTACACCAAGCTGTCCCCCTACCCGCCTCCCCTAACCCCAACCAAATTCCCACGCTCAATGTCATGTAAAAAAAAAGTAAAAACCCAACACCCAATTCCCACCCACCAACAAAAGGATTGAAAAAGGGGCAAACAGGGTCCATCTCATAGCTGGCGGGCTTTTAAGTGTTGATCCACCAGGATCTTTACACGCTCCTCTGTCTGTTTTTTAGTCTGACTGCTTTGAGCCTCCAGCCTGGCTACCCGGAGGAGAATTTTTCGCTGGAACTGGCGGCACCTACATTGGCAGCCATGTTGTTGTGGGGGGGTGGACGATGCGGGGAAAATCTGGCGGCGGGCGGCTACCTGAGCACGCCGACGTACTCCTGCAGGCTTGGGGGCCGGGGCATTGGAAGAGGCAGCAGCTGCTGCCGCCGCCTCCTCCTCCTCCTCCTCGGCCTGAGCCACCAGCCGGCGGTAGGCCTCAACGATGGCCTGCAGTTTCCGCTGACGGGCCCGGACTGCCAGCTCCTTCCTCGTTGGTTTAGAAGGAGTAACTATAAAGAAAGAGACAGAATTGTTGTAATCAAAAATCCCAGCAAATAAAGAACGCAAAATGGATCCAACACATAGTGGGCGGCACAGTACAGTAGCAATAGCAAGCAAGTTGAGTACCTAAAATGTTGTTTTATCTATCTTGAACATTCTACGCCTTATATACTTCATTTGTCTGCCTTTTTGGCACGGCATTATGCCTGCCCTAGTAACATAGCATGGGTGTACTTTAACGGTCACATACGAACACCTGTCTTTTTCATATCTCGTTTTTTTATATCATATACTCTGTGCTTCCGGGAAAAGTGACAGTCTCAAACTAACATTAAATTAACAGTGGCCAGCTAGTACTAGTAAATGTCTACTCTAGAGACTATCATTCTTTATATCGCCAACAAACGTTAGGTGGTTTGTGTTTCGCCAGCAACGACCCGGAATGCATCCAGTCATCCCCTCCTTCCCTTGCCTTTGTGTTTAACCAAAACACCGCTGCCAACACTAGTATCCACTATCCACTAACCACCAATATTGGATGTGTCTCCCACCCACGCAGGCAGCTGTGTTTTCCACTTTCTATGCTTCCACAACAACCCACGCATCCAACTGCTCTCAAACACCTGCATTGCTGATTCCAAAGTATCCTTCTATATTATATGATTAGAGCTTTTTCCTTGCACCTTTCATCATACTTAAAATCAATCTCATGTTAATCCATCGCGGTCATGTAATGTTGTGGATAAGACTTTTTTAGTCTGCCACCAACCTTTCACAGCTGAGTTGTAGTCACATAGAAGAGGCATGTATAACTAATTTTATCAATTCTGGCCGGTGGTAATGCTTTTGCTAAGCTTGGTAATGAGAACAGTGGCGTCATATATTGTCCAGTAGAACTTCAAGTTCATTATAAATATCAGAGTACAGTGAGGAAGTTTTCCCCACCCACCAAGTAATGCGGATCACTATTGAATGTAACTTACCATCGCCCACCGTTGTTGTCTCCTCCCCCGCTGCTGCCGGTGCTGCTGTAGGTGCCTCTGGTGGTCCTCCATTACCCTCCGGGATCGCCTCTGCTGACGGCGTTGCAGCGCCGCTGCCCCCGTCGGCACTGGTGGATGGTACCGGTTCTTCAAAAATAAAAATAAGTCATTAAGTACACCTTTTTAGATGGATGCACAGCCCCCATTGTACTTGTTCACCAAGAACGGAGTTCTGCAAAACAGTTAAGTACAACGTAATCACTAGTAGTCCACATTGCCTAGTACAGCAGAGTAAGTAACACACTACACATATCAGCATTTATTTGGTATGGTATGGTACCCAAGCTCATCTCATCTATACTGCTACTCTAGTCCTTGGAAAGTTAGACTGAACCATGTAACCTAACCAGTTTACTTTGTACATCAATGACATGTCTACAGTTGGGGGGCGTGGCTTGGATGCCGAGGAGGTAGGCAGCGTGAGCTCGGAGCTCCGTGCCCGATCCCGGAAAATATCCTGAAAATTCATTCGAACCCCGAGATAAAGGACATTATCCGGTACTGGACGGTACTGCGGAGGGTCCGGGACCCGCGGAAGACGACACCGAGCCTTCCCGCAGCAGTAACTTAACTTCTAAAGCTGAACTCGGCCGAGAAGTCGCGGACCCCAAAATGGCGGCGATGACATGAGATCGCTTGTGACGGAGACAGCTGCCCGGAGACCCACTGAAGACCGCTCCCGGACACGCTAGGGGTGCTGGCGGCCGTGTCGCGCCTCTCCCCAGGTGTTGGTAGAACTTTGGGCGCGCCCTTGGGCGGTGGTTGAGGACCGTCTCCTGACTGGGGCGACAACGGTGCGACAGTGACTCGGAGACGAGAACCCCGGATCTCAGGCGCAACTGGCGCTGGCCGAGCCACGACCGCTCGGTGCTTCCTGCCTCTTGGTGACATTTCTGGACCTGAGAACCCGGCCGGAGGACGGTGCCCGGCGACGCTCGGAGGGCGACCAAGAACATATTTGAGGACCACTGCCCATCCCGGCCCAGATGGGGAAACCGAAGGGGAAGGGGGATGGCGCGACCGACACTGAGGCGGCGGAAGGAGCAGAGAGAGACCAGGCGGCGCTACAGCGGATGCAGGATCGCATCCTGGAAGCCATCGCCACCACAAAGGATGCCCTACAGCAAGATATAGCTCAGGTGGCAACGGGCCTGGGCCTCCTGAAGGCCGACCACGACAAACTTAAGGACAGGGTGAAATCCGTGGAGACCACGGTTAAGGACTTAGCCCCGGCCCAGGCAACGGTGAAGGCCCAGATGGCCGACGTGATGGACCGTCTGAAGGTACTGGAAAGGAGGGCCGAGGATGCAGAAAACAGGAACAGGCGCAACAACGTACGCCTAGTGGGCCTGCCGGAGAAAATTGAAGGCGACGACATGGTGGGCTACTTGGATAACTGGCTGCGGACGGAGGTGGCACCTGAAGGCCTGTCCCCCTTCTTCTCCCTGGAGCGGGCACATAGAGTTCCGGCGCGTCCGCCAGCCTTGGGCCTTCCTCCTCGCCCGGTGGTGTTCAGGTTGCTCCATTACCGGGCCAGAGACTGGCTTTTACAGAGGGCGAGAGAGGCAGGGCCCTTTCAAGTGGAAAACAACAGAGTCACTATGTTCCCGGACTACACGTTTGAGACTCAGCGACTTCGGGCAAACTTCTTGTCCCTCAAGCGCGAGCTCCGCCAGGAAGGCATCAAGTACTCCCTGTTGTTTCCAGCCAAGCTAAGAGTGGTGGTGGACGAAAAGTCTTTATTCTTTACGACTTCTGCGGATGCATGGGACTGGTGGGATACTTATAAGGCAGGAACGGACGGTGCTAAGGCCAGGGAGGAAGAGGCCAAGAGGGAAAAGCCGATCAGACAGTCCCAACGGATCAGAAAGAATCGCAGGAGGACCGGGAAACCCTCGATGTCGCAGACGGAGGCGGAGAGGCAGGCGGCCCTACAGGCGGTGGTGGACTTATCTAGAGCCGCCAGGACTCAGTCTGGGAAGGGCACGGATTCGGAGGCCCCGGGAACGGGCTCAGAGACAGGACAATCGGAATTTGGTGGAGCCCGGGGCCCTATTGTGACGCCGCAGACCTCGGGAGAGATACTGGAGGCGTGTTGAACTGGTTTGGCGGAATGGACTCGTTGGTTGGACACCGGGGCGATGGACCCGCAGCAGTGGAAAGACATTGATTGAGGTTTTGGGGATCTGTAATGTGGGGATTGTGGGGTGGAGCGCGCGGGGCTGATTTGTTGGAGGTTCTATAGCATTGAGCCGCGCCTTACTGGCCCCTAAGGTCATCGCAGTGGGGACTGCGAATATTACCACCTTTCCTTGAGGGGTGATCGGGAGTGTTGGTTTGGATGGGGGTACTTCCAGTTGCGGGGGGGCCTGTCCTGGGGGGGTGGGAGTTGCGAGCAGTTGGGGTTGCTCAAGGGGTTGTAGTTGTTGGAGGGGTTTGGCTTCCTGTTTGGAGAGGGTGGGGGGGAGGGCCCGTGGTCGCGGGAATTAGGCGAACACTGTTCTTTGTTGTATGGTCCGGTTGTGTAGGGGGGAATGGCTAGTACTGGAGCGTTGAAATGTGTGACCTGGAATGTGCGGGGCATGCAGTCCATGGCGCGCAGACATAAGGTTCAGGCGTACCTCAAGCGTAGGGGGGTTCACATAGCGTTCCTGCAGGAGACGCACCTAAATAAGCAGGAAGGGGCGGCTCTACAAAGGCGCTGGAGGGGGCAGTTATTCTACACGACATTTTCAGCATTTGCGAGGGGGACATTGATTTGGATACGGGCGGGGGTCCCCTTCCGAGTCTCGAAGTCATCGATAGACCCAGAGGGTAGATATGTGGCGGTGGAAGGAAGGCTGAGAGGCAGGATGATATCGCTCTGCAATGTGTATGCTCCTAATGTAGACCTGCCCGCTTTCTTGTCTAACGTCTCGGGCAAATTGGCGGGTTACTTGGCGGGGCCGGTCCTCCTGGGGGGGGACTTCAACTCGGTTGAGGATGTGCTACTAGATAGGTCCCATCCCCCGCTACGCGCGTCCCCAGCACATAGGATCGCCAAGCGTAGATTAGAATGGCAGGAGAGCTGGGCCCTCACGGATGCCTGGAGGGCGTTGCACCCCACCACTAGGGATTACTCCTTTCACTCGCACCTGCATGATTTACATGTGAGGCTGGATGCGTTTCTTTGTTCGGAATGTGTGCTCCCTGCGGTGGGAGGGGCGGAATACTTGGCAAGGACGATATCGGACCACAACCCCTTGTTGATGTCTCTGGAATGGATGGTGACTGTTAACTGCGTGCCAACATGGCGCCTGCAACCTGACACCCTGGACGACTTGTTGTTCAGGGAGGCCCTGAGTGACCGTATCGAGAGGTATTTTGAGGAGAACAGTGGTTCGGCTTCCACGAGGGCGGTTGAATGGGATGCTTTCAAGGTGGTGGTGCGGGGACACTGTATTGGGCACACGGCAGGGGCACGGAAGACTTTGTTGGACGACTTAGACAAGGCTGAGACACGGCTGAGGGATCTTGAGAAGAGGCGCCCGAATCACCCAGAACTGCAGGAGGGGCTTAGCGGGGCGCGGGAGGGGCTGGCGGTAGAGCTAGAGCGGCTGCGTAGCTTCGACCACAAGGCATACGTGACGAGGGCGCATGCGGAAGGTGATAAGGCGGGGGCGATGTTGGCTTGGCTTGCTAACCCTATCCGGGGGGGAGGGCCGATCATGAGGATACAGGAACCAGGGGAGGAGCCTTGCCACACCCAACCCGGGATCCTGAACAAGTTCCGAGCTTATTATGAGGGGCTCTATCTGAGTGGTGATACGGGAGGGACGGAGGAGCTTGAGGAGTTCTTGGACGGGCTAGAGTTGCCGCGAGTGGAGGACTCGGAGGCAGAAGAGTTAGGGCGGCCAATCTCCCTCGGAGAAATAGGTTGCGCTGTAAAACAGATGGCTAGAAACAAGACCCCGGGCCTTGACGGTCTACCGATCGAATTTTATGGCAAATACCTAGAGCATCTTGCTCCACGGCTGCGCGAGGTATACAATGAGGCGCAGGAGAAGGGCCGACTCCCGGGCTCTATGTGCGAGGCCCTTATGATCCCACTCTTGAAGCCGGGCAGAGAAGGTGCGGCGCTGTCCTCGTACCGTCCGTTATCTATGTTGACGACGGATTACAAAATCCTCAGTAAAATACTGGCCAACAGATTGCTGGTGCACATGACGAGCCTGGTTCATGGTGACCAGTGCGGTTTCATACCGACACGCAACACCACTCATAACATCCGCAGACTCACGAGACTGATGGGTGTGGACTGGCCAGACACCGTCTCCCCATTTGTCCTGTCCATCGACATTGAGAAGGCATTTGACAGCCTCGAATGGGGATACCTGTATGAGGTGATGCGCCGCTTCGGGTTGGGAGACGGATATATACAGTGGACCAAGGTCCTATATACTGAGGCGGTGGCGAGGGTCCGGGTGGGTGCGCTGATCTCGAGACAATACCCGATCAGGCGTGGCACTAGACAGGGTTGTTCCCTGTCCCCGCTACTGTTTGCGTTAGCAATGGAACCCTTCGCTGCGGTAGCCAGACTGGGCCGCCACTACGCAGGTCTGCCTTTTAGGGGGAGGCCGCACCTCATCTCCCTTTACGCGGATGACTTGTTGATGTTTTTGGCCAATGCCGGCGCCGAACTTCAGGGGGCGTGGAGGCTACTGGAGCAGTTCGGTAGGTTATCGGGCCTGAGGGTCAACTGGCCTAAATCCTGTCTGTTTCCCCTGAGGCCGGGAGAGCCGTGCCCACTCACTGCTCAGGAACTCCGGTGGGAGCCGCGCTGCCTACATTATCTAGGGGTTTATGTTTACCACACCCCGTCCGACCTGCTGGATGGCAACGTAACTCGCTGTATTAACGCCCTGCGTGGATCTATGGATTTCTGGGCGACTCTACCGCTCTCTCTGGCTGGTAGGATTTCCCTGCTTAAAATGATAGCCCTGCCCAGGCTTTTGTACTATTTTAGGACACTGCCGGTATGGATCCCGAGTTCGGTTTTCAAACGCCTGAGGTCACTGATTATAGCGTTCCTGTGGGGCACGGGTAGGAGACGCATAGCGCTCGACACGCTGCTACGCCCCAAAGATGAGGGAGGTATGGCAGTGCCGGACTTCGAAGGATATTACCTCGCTGCCCAGCTGCAGACTTTTACTCAGGAGGTGGCAAGAGTTTATAGAGGTCCCGAGGACGCGAGAGTCGAAGGCACCCCGCGACACGTTCTGGCTTATATCACGCTGCACCAGAAACTCCGAGTGGGAGACCTGACGGTCGAGGAGCAGACTTTCCGTCTATGTTGGGACCGGGCCCGTAAGCGGGCGGGTGTCCGCCTTATGTACGCCCCCGAAATTCCGTTGGGAATGGTCACTGCCCTCCCACATGGAGGTGACTGGTCACGCTTGCTCGGGTGGGAGGAGGCGGGAGTACACGTGCTGGGTGACCTCTACGAAGATGGGGTGTTGCTGCTGTTTCGGGACCTGCAAGAGAGATTTGACCTACCGAGGGGTGACTATCTGCTGCACGCGGCAGTCACAGGTGCCATGCGAGCCCACTGGGGAGAAGGGCTGCAGGAACCAGGTACCTCAATGGCCTGCCAGTACGCCATGATGGCGGCGGGAACCTTTAAGGCCGTCACATGCCTGTACTCGCGGATACAGCGGGAGGCCTTGCAACCTCTGGCAGCCCTGAAGGCCAAGTGGGAGCTGGACCTCCAAGTGGAGATACCAGACACGACCTGGGGCCAACTGCTGAGGAGGGCGCGGAAGAGCTCGAGGAATGCCAGGTTCCAATTAATCCACTTCTATGTTATCCACAGGGCATACCTTACGCCCGGGAAAATCCAACAGTACTTTGGGGCGACCGACGCTGCTTGCCCCAGATGTAATACAGCGGGGGCGGATTTATGTCATATGCTGTGGGATTGCCCCTCTTTAGGCGACTACTGGCAGGAAGTTGGACGGGCCCTTAATGGGGCGACGGACAGGGATATCCAATACACTAAGGCAGTTGGCATCCTTCACTGGTTCCCACACACACCTAGAAATACGATGTCAAGTAAATTTATAGATTTAGGGCTTATCCTGGCCAAGCGGGAGATCACACGAAATTGGAAGTCCAGAGTGGGGCCCACGTATAAAAGATGGTATGGGGAGTGTCTGAGATGGGCCGCGTGTGATAGTACCCTACGATACCAGATGGCCTGGAGGTCGAATGATGAGAAAGCACTGGAAAGGGCGACTGCATGGGAGGTGATGGTGCAGGCGCTCAGGGATGTGGACGATGAGTGGCAGGAAGGCGAGAGCGAACTAGCCGGAGCAGACCCTAACACTATACAGGAGAACACACCTTAGCGATTGTTTGCTTCCTCCTGCAACACACCAGGCACTGATACAGGGTTACTCAAGCGCAGCGCGACCACGGGGGAGGGCGGGTAGGAAGCTGGTTTGGAGGGATGTTGGGGTACCGAAATTTGGGGAGGGGGAGGGGCGTAAATCACAAAAGCATTCCAGGGTTATGTGCACAATGAAGCGGTCAGACAATGTAAGACGTATGAGACCATGACGGAGATGAAGCTGCCCACATCGCAAGCGGGGAGAGCTCCCCGGACGAAAAACGAATGTATTCAACTGAACTGGTCCATGTCATAATTATTTTGCTGAATATCTTGTCTGTACTTTTATATTGGTGATGCAATAAAAAAAAAAAAAAAAAAAAAAAAAAAAAATGACATGTCTACAGTTTTGCGCATGCTACCTCACAGCTTGTTGCGCAGTACGAGAAGACGCCTTTGAGGCCACATGATAGTTCAAAGCATACACCTGAAGAGTTTGGAAAATAGAGGCCCGTATTTACTTTTTGAATGTGGATTGTGGAATCCAGTTTCCTTACAGCCTCAGGTTACACCTTTTTTTTAGCATGACAGCTAAAAAGTTGAATAAATGTATGTAATGTTTTCATACTGTCTAACGTGCACCACTTTTGTCATTATCTTTCGGCAGATGAGAAGATTTACTTCTACGAAGCAAAGATTTGCAGAGCTTACCAACAAGAGGCATATGCAACCAGTATCCGTTCAATGGTGAGGGGTCTCCGACATTTCCCACATTTCCCTATCGTGCACTGGTAGCTGTACAAATGTAGAATACTTTTTATTGAGCCTTTTTTAACTCTGGATTTCTTCTGGTGGCCCTGCCCTTGACGTATTTGACAGAACAACTTAAAAACATTGATGTTACTTACTTAGTTACTTCTAACAAAATAAAGGTTTTGAAGTACCACATTGACTCGGAAGTATATTTTCAGTGTCTGTTGTCTTGTAGACTTACACGAGAGAGTGAGAAAAAGGGGGTTACTTAGGTTATGGATTGTGTAATAAAAGCATTTGGCATCTTCATATTGGGGTTCAGGAAAGGGGTAATTGAATAATTGACCAATGACTGAGCCCATATAGGTTGTCGTTCATTGAATTGTGGGTTCCTCTGAGTTCTGTGACTGAGGTGTAAGACTGTAAGTAAGTAAGGTCCAACCTGCCTATCAACAACAACATCCAATTTTGGGGTGCATACATAGTTATGTATGTCACTGCATAGAAGAATACCCGCAAGAGTAGTAGTGGTATTCATTACTAACGCTTACAAAATAGTAGACCAACATCTGCATGCATACTTGGTTGGTGTCAATTGCCAAAGAAGAGACATTACAGAGGAAAAAGCATAAGACAGGAGTGGACCCTGTGCCTTCCGCTATTCGATCACAGATTTTTTGAAAAGATTGATACCTTAACTAAACAGTTAGGTGAAATGTCATTAATGGGTTGGAAAAAAAGCTCAGTTTGAAAGTTAGGGAAATATCATTGTTCCAAAAGAAAACACTGTTGGACTTACTAGGGACAGCAGCAGGATCCTCAGTAGAGGAGCTCTGTGCCTGTGGTTCACAATCACGTTCACCCGCCGACTCGGTCCCAGCCTTCTGCTTGCCCCTGGGTTCTGTGGTTCATGTAAGAAATAATAAAGAGAACACATTGAGTGCTGTGAAACATAGACAGCAAGCATTTCAAAAACCACTGCTACAACATTAAAAGAAACAAACATTGGTCTACCAAATGCCTACTGCCTTGCATGATTCACTGACTAGTGTACTTGGTGAAAACAAATCAAATGTTCCATAAACATTCTGATTGCAGATTACTAAGTAACACAGAGGCAGTAAGACCTGAACAACACCACAGATTCAAGAATGGGGTAATCAATCAATTATCTGTAAGTAGCCATTTCTTTTTCATTTTTTGCCAGCAAAATGCATAGATCGCAAGGAGGAGACATGCTTAACTTTGTGCATACTAACTAACACGGAATTGTACGTTCATGGCATCATATTTTGTTTTGCTACTGACTGAATGCTACTGCTGCCCTACCCACTCAATAAACAAACTACATCAGTTCTATGGAGGGCTGAGGCAGGGGCGGCTATAGGCTCATGGTGGTCCTGGACTCCTGGCCAGGGAGCGTAGGTGGGGGGCCCGGAAGAGGAGGTCGGGGCGGAGCACGGAGGCCAGTGAAGAGGGGGGAGTCAGGGTGTTTGGAAGTGGAACAGAGCCGGAGGCACCAAATCCCTGCCAGGGGCCGCCACGCAAATATGTATCCATCCTCTGAGGATTAATAAATTAAGGATATATATTGGTGGGGTGGCCCCTGGCGTTTGGTGGCCCTGTGCAGTTGCACAGCTTGAACATGCCTAAATCCGGCCCTGGCTGAGGTAAGAAGAACAAAGTAACTTTTGCATTCATTGCCAGAGGAGTATTATTCATGCAGAAGAGAAGGCCGTGAAAAAAAGATACAATATGCATTGCAAACACGTACAATTATCCATCAACGGCTATTTCACTGACGGACAAAGGAAGGACAAGACTCTATTAATAGCATTAACTAACTTCAGTTCTCTACAATAAAGAAAATCTCACACCAATAAACAGCCAAAGCTAGCGCCAAATTGAACACGCAAGAGTCAGTGAGGATGAAGAAGCGCAGCATAGACCAGTGTCATACAATTACAGTAGATATAATAACGGAATACATCGGAAATGTAACTAGGAGCACCAGTCATCGCGTTACTTATTCAGCCAAGATTTGCAAAGATACAACAACAATACTTATACTACTATAGAGATATATTATACACACACTTTTTTTTTTTTGGGTAGCCACTCACCAAGACCCACGACCTCGACGCCAAGCAGGTCCAACAGGTCCTGCTCCCGGTCCAAAATGTCTGCCCAACGGTGGGTCAGCTGGTGGTGGGTACGCCGGATACCGGAGCAGCGGAAGACTGCCCGACGCACCTTCACCCACCGCCGGAGACGCTCCTCAATATGCTGGTAGCCGGAGCCGGGCCTGCCACCTGCTGCCAACATCAAGGGGAGGTAGCGCTGGATAAAGAAAACCAGGGCAGCCACCTCCTCCTCCCCAAAAAGTTGGCGGGGCCTCACCCCTTGGGGCGCATTCTGCCGCAAGGCAGCCTAGTTTTTTGGGGCACTGGCGCCTTGCCCTTTGAGCCGCCGCTGCTGCTGGCGCCCTTGACCATGGTTCTGGGTGGAGGGTAGAAGAAAACTAAAAGTTCAAGACAAAAAGGTAGGGGAAAGAAGAAGCAAGGTAAAAGAACAAGAAGGAAGTAAAAAGCAATAGAAAAGTTGTAAAAGTAGAAATAAAATGAAAAATATAAACCTAGGCACAGAGAGAAATAGGTAATAACTAAAGAAAGTTAGAAAAAGTGGGTAAAAAGACAAGGATTAAAGAGATTTTAACAGGATGCAAAAGTAGGCCCAAAACCATAGCCAGAGTGTGTGATCCAAGATGGCTGCGCCCATCGCGACCGCATGGGTAGGTTCGCGCGATATTTAGCGCGATCACGCACTTTTGTAGTGCGAACGAGAAGATGAGTTCCCGAACATGTCTTGCACAACGCGACCACGTTAATTGTGACCCGGAACAGGAAATAAGGGAACGCAAGCAGGCGGGACAAACCTCTGGGGTAATTTAGCGCGCTAGCCATCCCGAGCATGCAGGCAACGCCCCGAACACGCGCACCGCGCTCCCGAAGACGAAAAACGGCGCGCGAACGGGCCCAGCAAGCAACTCCGCATGCTTGCGGAGCTACGCGTAGTTCGCGGAGTGCAACTACGTCTTCGCGTAGCTCCGCGGAGTCCGACTCCGCGAACTACGCCCAGGGTTAATTAAAACATTTGCATCTGTCTAACAGTTCATTATACCGCAGTCCAGGCAAAGTACAACTGTCTCGCAACCAAATCCCAAACACTGTTCTTCCAAAATGGCGAGAGCACGAGCAAGTTAGTTACCCACCCCCTGTGCGTTTGTTTCACCACATGATATTGAGTAGGTGAAAACAATGAGAAAAAAACTAGAACGGCAGCGCAATCTCCCCGGAGCTAGATGGAGCCCAACTGGGCTGCCACATTGACTGCAAAGGGCTCGAGGGAGCACACCGTGGCCCAAGGACATTCGGTAGGAGGTGTGGCAGAGCGGGGAGCCATGAACCAGAGCAGTCCTGCCAAAGTAGCACGGACTAGATTGGAGCACCTGCTGCAACTCCGGTAAGCTTAACTAAGCAGCTAGAAGCCCTGCGAAAGTCTCTGCGGTGAGCGGGGCGAGGGAGCGGCAGGAGAGCCTAGAAGTGAGAAACGCGAGGCTTCCACCACAAGGACTGGACAATAAGAGAGCGGCCTGGAGTAGCACAGATGAGGTCGGAGGCCTCCCCTCCCTGATCCCCAGCTGGCGTTGCAGGCCTTAGGACGCAGCACCTCGGATCTACGAGTGTGATGTGCCAGGAGGTACGTGCAGCAACCTGAGCAGCGGCCCGGACAGCACCGGTGATGGGACGGAAGGACACAGAACCAGGTGAGCTGGCGTGGGGGCTGAGACTGCTACTGACGGGGAGACCAGCAGTGGTAGGAGCCCAGCAGGCCAGTCTGTTGCTTTACAGGTCCCCTTCAAGCAGCCTTCCCTAGTGCCTTCTGTGCGAGGGGAGGCAGGCCAGCCCCGGGGAGGGACACTGGACACCCACAAGAGGGCGGGAGGCGAGAAGAGGGAATACAACTCTGTGCACAGCTCTCCCGGACAGCGAAGAGCAAAGTTCAGACCAGTCCCCCCTCCCTCCCCGGACTCTCAGAGAGGGGGGTTGGGTGAGAGCAGGGAGGGTCGAGTCAGAGGGCAGGAGAAAAAGGATAAAAGAGAAGTTTGGTGCCACGCTGGAGCTTGTCTTTATGGCGCCATGTGTTTGAACACATGGCCCCATAAAGGTTAGAAACCTTATGCGACTGGAGAAGGCAGACGAGCCCGTCCGAGTGGGCCGTCTGAAAAAGAGTAAAGTATATGTCATACAAACCTATTTTCCAATGGCTGGCCACCGTTTAGCATAAATGATGACACCGGCCAATGGAAAAGAGGGGCAGGGCTTAAAGCCCTTCACTGAAGCTCCTTAAAATCATAAAATCTCGCCGAGCGAGCTGCACATGTGCGCAACCACGCTAGCTGAGTCCTAAAAAGCAAAGAAAAGATACTATTCAAACAGAATTCAAAATGCTAAATGTGCCCAAAAATTATTCTACAAAAGAAAATTCTCAATGAGTTTTGTAAACCTAATTGTCTAAAGGAGCTCATCCCATTACTCAAGATTTCACAGACAAACTGGCAAATTATTACATGGACAAAGCAGACACATTGGACTCATACTTAAAATAAAGACAAAGAATCAGCGCTATCCCTTTACAAAACAACAATCCAAGAATATTCTAACCCAGGCTCTCCGTTCCTTCCAACACATTTTACACAAATAATTTATGGACCTAGTTAAATCAAGCAGGCCTGCCGGCAGCACTCCTAACCTATGACCACCGCAAACCTTCAAGACAATTATTTTAACAACCTCTGCTGCCACACCTGTAAGCAGAATCATCAACAACTCCTTAACTACTGGAATACTTCCAGAACAACTCAAAAAGTCATACGTAAGCCTATTACTGAAGAAAACAAACTTGGGCCCGCTAAACCATGACAACTACAGACTGATTACAAACGAACCTTTCCTCAGCATACTGATAGAAAGTGCAGCATTTGCCCAAATGGGATTCCATCCAAGAAGAGGAACAGAATGTGCCCTCCTTGCAGTCTAGGATAACCTGAAGAACACAGTTGACCACAACGGGGTTGCTTCTGAGGTTCCGTGAATTCTGAACCCGTTTCATAAAGGTCATGGTTTTCTTACGAATTTGATAGTAGCGAACCGTAACTAGTGAGTGCGGCAAGTACGAGTGTTTTCGCCATGTTACACCGATGGATTCACTACGTATTTAGGGATTTCATTCTGAACCCTTGGGTTCCATTTTGTGTATGGCAGCCATTTTGTGGTTGCTCTCACATAGGCCGATGACTACGGCCACGCAAGTCTTTAGTGCACGTACACTTTAGCTGACTCCTAGGTGACCTGAGCGAACTGACCTTGTTGCCTGAAGCTAACCTTGTTAAGCCAGTTCCTTGTCCGGTAGTTGATCGAGATTAAGGATCAAAGAACAGGACATTGTTGAGTTTATTGCACACACACACACCCTTATCCTACTTCTCATCTGTTTCTGTTCCTTCCTTTATGGCCTGTTTATGGTATGGGTTGTGGTCTTTTATTATGGGTTTGTCCGGCCTGTTCGAGAAAGAATGTTGGGCTTTTCCGTGTAATCGATGGTGGGCTGGACAACTGAAAAGTGGGTTTGTCGTCATGCGATACCTTTTGTAATGTTACCTTTGATTGGACAATTCGTAAATAATGGGTGTTTGTTCGGAATGTGATTTTTAGCATAAAAGACGATGTCTCGCAATACAAAAATTGAGCAGTCTCTGACGAACCTACTTGTGTCGTACTTCGTAGACTTCTGTTCCTGGTTGCAGCCAATAAATTTGATCTTTGACGTCACCGAGAAGTATCCCGTGTCTCTGTATTCTAAGACAGGTGAACCCGAAGACTTTGGGCGTGCCCCTGGCGCCGCTGAGTTCTAAAACCCGGTTCTTCACTGCGCTACTTCTCTTGGACCTCTTGGATGCCTTTGACATGGTTGACCATGACACTCTGATAAAAAGAGTATATGAAGCCGGCACAGCGGGACTGCTCTAGACTGGATTGGATCTTACCTTTGCAACAGAACTAATGCCATCCAAACCTCACCTTTCTTGTACAAACCATTCTTCACGAAGGCAGGGGTCCCTCAAGGCTCTATTATCTCGCCCATGCTTTTCTACATCTACATGAAGTCATTACCAGCACTGATCAATCAATTTCACCTCACGTGCTTTAACTATGCAGATGACACGCAAATACTCCTTTAACTTGAATGCCCCAAAGACATTGGAAACTCGTCAATTGCCGATTGTCTCAGAGCCGTGGATCAATGGATGACATGGAGCCATCACAAATTGAATGCTTCCAAAATGGAAATACTCACTTGTGGTGATCAGTAACATTATGACCCACTCGCCATGTGGCCTGATGATCTGGGAACACCACCTAAGGTATCGAAGGAAGTAAGAAACCTCGGAATGACCATGGACCCCAAGCTATTGATGAATGCCCAAGTGGACAAACTAGCAAGATCAAGCTTTGTTACTATAATAACTGTGTGACTGTGACACATTTTCCCCCATTTGAGATTTCCACACAAAGTCCAGGCTACCTTCTCCCTTCTTCTGTCCAAACTCGATTACGCCAATAGCCTCTACCATGGATCACCTTTAATGACCATGAAAAGACTACAATGGATTCAGAACTCGTCTGCC
The DNA here is from genome assembly GCF_964263255.1 of Lissotriton vulgaris. Classification (NCBI taxonomy): domain Eukaryota; kingdom Metazoa; phylum Chordata; class Amphibia; order Caudata; family Salamandridae; genus Lissotriton; species Lissotriton vulgaris. The sequence continues at coordinate 1,478,558,538 of NC_141691.1, forward strand.
AGACTACTCTTACCTATAAAACTGAAAGACCACATCTCTGCTGCCTTGAAAGCACTGCATTGGTTACTGGTTGACAGAAGATCCACATTCAAGCTGTTTTGTATCACCCACATAGGGATACATATAACAGGATCGCTCTTCATCAGGAATAAAATCACCAAACACATTCAACAAAGAAACTTCACCTCTGGAGTGGCACCTTCCCTCAAAATCCCAAGATACAAGAAAAAAAACATGGGTGGCACATGGAACTCTTTTCTCCCAACATAAGATCCAGGGTAACCACCTTATCTTCAGAAAACTATTCAAGAATTGGCTCTTACCCACACAACCACCATACGCAAACAGAAATATAAAGCATTTCTCTGTATATATAAGCATTTATTTGTACTATAGATATGCACCTGTGTATGTGAATTGCTTTGTATAAACATGTAGAATAATTATGTTAATAAAATTGAGATATTCATAAGCTCTGCTTAACAAATGTACATATTACTGATAGTTACATCATTTAATGTTTTTAACATGTATATAAGTGACTGCATAAATAAGTAAATGTTTTATCATAACTATTTATCTAAAATTGCTTCACTATTGATTTACAATATACATATATATATATATATATATATATATATATATATATATATATATATATATATATATATATATATATATATATATATATTCACTGAAAAAACCATAGGTTATAGACCATATATAGTTAGGGATTAGCATTTAAAAAACCTTATTTTACTCGCACAAAACCATTGAAATTCCATATATAGTTAGATGCACTAACTATATATCGCGGACCCGCAATCCACTGCTAATGATGTCACATATTACATCATTCATGACATGGTCAGTGACATCACTGATGACATCACTGATGACATCTCAAATGACATCACTGATGACATCTCAAATGACATCACTGATGACATCACTGATGACAACACCCAGTGACTGTATGTTTCTGTAAAGTTAAAATATGTCTTACATATTGAAGAATGAGTGGATGTATAAGTGTCTGGATGAAGGATTTAGTAGGTGCATGACTGACTGTATGAGAGAATGATTAAATGTGTCTCACTGAGTGCATGGGTTAGTGATTAAAGTGTCTTAATTTGGCAATCATTATTTATGTTCTTCTGTAAACTGCTGCATGTTTAAATCAGTAGCTATATCAGTAACTATATGGGTTATTGAATGGTTGCCCAAGTATTTGTATGGGAGACTGAGTATGTGTGTGGGTGGCTGGGAGGTGTATAACTCTGTGCATAGATGTGTGAGCAGTTGATTCCCTAGGTGTATGGGTTCAAAAGTGCATGTAGAAACAGCTGTATGGACAGTTGACTGTGTGCATGAGTATATTGGTGAGTGAATGGATATCTCAGTTCTACATGTCAAAGTAAGTACATATGTAAAACACACTCCATGTGAGAGTTGACATATATAAATAACTGAACATAAGAGCCAGTGAATGTGAGAGTGGCTGTATGAATCATTGTGAACTTGTATCAAGGATTGTATAAGAGAGTAAATATTTGTTAGTATATGCTTGAATAAGTAAGGTGTGTATAACTGTATAGTTGAGGAAATGGAGGTGTGATTGATTCTTTGCATGACTGACTAGGTGTGTGGGTAACTCCATGGATGTGTGACAGTCTGTGAGTGCCTGTTTACACTGAGTGTATCTAAGGTTATATTAGAGTCTGAAGATGTATTATCACATAAATGATATAATCAGTGATGTAATCAGTAATGTCAAATGAGATGTCAGTGATGTCATCAGTGATGTCATTTGAGATGTCATCAGTGATGTCATTTGAGATGTCATCAGTGATGTCATCAGTGATGTCACTGACCATGTCATGAATGATGTAATATGTGACATCATTAGCAGTGGATTGCGGGTCCGCGATATATAGTTAGTGCATCTAACTATATATGGAATTTCAATGGTTTTGTGCGAGTAAAATAAGGTTTTTTAAATGCTAATCCCTAACTATATATGGTCTATAACCTATGGTTTTTTCAGTGAATTTTCAAGGTTTTGTAAATGCAAATTCCTAACTATATATGGTCTATAACCTATGGTTTTTTCTGTGAATTTCATTGGTTTTTTAAAAGCTAATATCTATAACTGTAAAATATATTCTTTATTAAGTGACGTATCACGTAGCCCGTGAGACGCCTCATGATACATCGCATAACCGTGACGTATCGTCTCTGCAGCGCAAACCAAACCCAAAACGTAAGCGCGCCAGAACACGCTTAAAGATATATATATATTTTTTTAACCTTAATTAGACAAAATCCACACGTGCACATATCACAAACGTTCAAAAAACACAATATGTCGGACTCCCGTTACGCTGCCGGTTAGCTGCCCGGTTAACGTACCAGGAAGCACCTTTACCGCGAAAAATCGCAATTTTTTTTCACCCCCCAGGGAACTTTAATAGCCCCCTCTTCAATCCTAGGGGTTCAGGAGGGGTTTGCCTTACCCCTTTCATTCATTTACACCTTTTTTTTTTCCACCTCTTGTCTCTCGATCCCACAGAGAGACAAGATGGCGGCCGCTCCACACTGTTTACAATGATAACAGCCAATCAGCTTCTCCTCAGACTCCCGTTACACTGCCGGTTAGCTGTCCGGTTAGCTGCCCGGTTCGCGTACCAAGACGCGTCTCTACGGCGAAAAAATCGGAATTTTTTTTTTTTTTTTTGGGCCCAGCGTAGCTCTATAATATCCCCTCATCAATCCTAGGGGGTCAAAAGGGGTCTACCTTGCCCCTTTCCTTCATTTTCCCCTTTGTTTTGGCCTCCTCTTGTCTCTCGATCCTACCGAGAGACAAGATGGCGGCCGCTCCGGACTGTTTACAATGTTGACAGCCAATCAGCTACTCGTCAGACTCCCGTTACACTGCCGGTTAGCTTCCCGGTTAGCTGCCCAGTTAGCTGCCCGGTTCGCGTACCAAGACGCGTCTCTACGGCGAAAAAATCGGATTTTTTTTTTTTTGGGCCCAGCGTGGCTCTATAATATCCCCTCATCAATCCTAGGGGGTCAGAAGGGGTCTACCTTGCCCCCTTTCCTTCATTTCCCCCTTTGTTTTGGCCTCCTCTTGTCTCTCGATCTACCGAGAGACAAGATGGCGGCCGCACCGGACTGTTTAGAATGTTGACAGACACCGGAGAGCCAATCAGCTTCGCTTCGCAAAGTTCCGATAAGCGAAAAGTACTCGAACCGGAGCGCTGCCCGGAGCGCTGTTACAGATATATATCTTGTTTTAAACGTTAATTTCTCAAAATTCACTGAAGCACGTATATTGAGACCTAGCAAAGGCACATCGGGCTAACAGTCCCTACAATTTTGCCAAGTTTCGTGGAAATCCATTCAGCCGTTCGGGCTAAAAGTGAGTCCAACCGCCCTATGGAAATTAACATGGGAAAAACGCGTTTTGGGACCCCCCTTTTTTCTCGGCCCCCCCTTGACGAACCCCCCCAAATTTCCAGGAGCTGCTCAGAAACAAAATGTGCCATTTTCCTGAAAATTTCAGCCGGTCCGTCCACAAACGCCAAAGTTATTAGACATAGAATTTTCAGAAATCCCATAGGGAAAAAATCCTAACTATATATACCTACTGGCGACCGCCAGTAGGTAATATATATATATATATATACCGCCAGTAGGTAATATATATATATATATATATTACCTACTGGCGGTCGCCAGTAGGTATATATAGTCAGGATTTTTTCCCTATGGGATTTCTGAAAATTCTATGTCTAATAACTTTGGCGTTTGTGGACGGAATCGGCTGAAATTTTCAGGAAAATGGCACATTTTGTTTCTGAGCAGCTCCTGGAAATTTGGGGGGGGTTCGTCAAGGGGGGGCCGAGAAAAAAGGGGGGTCCCAAAACGCGTTTTTCCCATGTTAATTTCCATAGGGCGGTTGGACTCACTTTTAGCCCGAACGGCTGAATGGATTTCCACGAAACTTGGCAAAATTGTAGGGACTGTTAGCCCGATGTGCCTTTGCTAGGTCTCAATATATGTGCTTCAGTGAATTTTGAGAAATTAACGTTTAAAACAAGATATATATCTGTAACAGCGCTCCGGGCAGCGCTCCGGTTCGCGTACTTTTCGCTTATCGGAACTTTGCGAAGCGAAGCTGATTGGCTCTCCGGTGTCTGTCAACATTCTAAACAGTCCGGTGCGGCCGCCATCTTGTCTCTCGGTAGATCGAGAGACAAGAGGAGGCCAAAACAAAGGGGGAAATGAAGGAAAGGGGGCAAGGTAGACCCCTTCTGACCCCCTAGGATTGATGAGGGGATATTATAGAGCCACGCTGGGCCCCAAAAAAAAAAAAATCTGATTTTTTCGCCGTAGAGACGCGTCTTGGTACGCGAACCGGGCAGCTAACTGGGCAGCTAACCGGGAAGCTAACCGGCAGTGTAACGGGAGTCTGACGAGTAGCTGATTGGCTGTCAACATTGTAAACAGTCCGGAGCGGCCGCCATCTTGTCTCTCGGTAGGATCGAGAGACAAGAGGAGGCCAAAGCAAAGGGGAAAATGAAGGAAAGGGGCAAGGTAGACCCCTTCTGACCCCCTAGGATTGATGAGGGGATATTATAGAGCTACGCTGGGCCCAAAAAAAAAAAAAATCCGATTTTTTCGCCGTAGAGACGCGTCTTGGTACGCGAACCGGGCAGCTAACCGGACAGCTAACCGGCAGTGTAACGGGAGTCTGAGGAGAAGCTGATTGGCTGTTATCATTGTAAACAGTCTGGAGCGGCCGCCATCTTGTCTCTCTGTGGGATCGAGAGACAAGAGGTGGAAAAAAAAAAGGTGTAAATGAATGAAAGGGGTAAGGCAAACCCCTCCTGAACCCCTAGGATTGATGATGGGGGCTATTAAAGTTCCCTGGGGGTGAAAAAAAAATTGCGATTTTTCGCGGTAAAGGTGCTTCCTGGTACGTTAACCGGGCAGCTAACCGGCAGCGTAACGGGAGTCCGACATATTGTGTTTTTTGAACGTTTGTGATATGTGCACGTGTGGATTTTTTCTAATTAAGGTTAAAAAAATATATATATATCTTTAAGCGTGTTCTGGCGCGCTTACGTTTTGGGTTTGGTTTGCGCTGCAGAGACGATACGTCACGGTTATGCGATGTATCATGAGGCGTCTCACGGGCTACGTGATACGTCACTTAATAAAGAATATATTTTACAGTTATAGATATTAGCTTTTAAAAAACCAATGAAATTCACAGAAAAAACCATAGGTTATAGACCATATATAGTTAGGAATTTGCATTTACAAAACCTTGAAAATTCACTGAAAAAACCATAGGTTATAGACCATATATAGTTAGGGATTAGCATTTAAAAAACCTTATTTTACTCGCACAAAACCATTGAAATTCCATATATAGTTAGATGCACTAACTATATATCGCGGACCCGCAATCCACTGCTAATGATGTCACATATTACATCATTCATGACATGGTCAGTGACATCACTGATGACATCACTGATGACATCTCAAATGACATCACTGATGACATCTCAAATGACATCACTGATGACATCACTGACATCTCATTTGACATTACTGATTACATCACTGATGATATCATTTATGTGATAATACATCTTCAGACTCTAATATAACCTTAGATACACTCAGTGTAAACAGGCACTCACAGACTGTCACACATCCATGGAGTTACCCACACACCTAGTCAGTCATGCAAAGAATCAATCACACCTCCATTTCCTTAACTATACAGTTATACACACCTTACTTATTCAAACATATACTAACACATATTTACTCTCTTATACAATCCTTGATACAAGTTCACAATGATTCATACAGCCACTCTCACATTCACTGGCTCTTATGTTCAGTTATTTATATATGTCAACTCTCAGATGGAGTGTGTTTTACATATGTACTTACTTTGACATGTAGAACTGAGATATCCATTCACTCACCAATATACTCATGCACACAGTCAACTGTCCATACAGCTGTTTCTACATGCACTTTTGAACCCATACACCTAGGGAATCAACTGCTCACACATCTATGCACAGAGTTATACACATCCCAGCCACCCACACACATACTCAGTCTCCCATACAAATACTTGGGCAACCATTCAATAACCCATATAGTTACTGATATAGCTACTGATTTAAACATGCAGCAGTTTACAGAAGAACATAAATAATGATTGCCAAATTAAGACACTTTAATCACTAACCCATGCACTCAGTGAGACACATTTAATCATTCTCTCATACAGTCAGTCATGCACCTACTAAATCCTTCATCCAGACACTTATACATCCACTCATTCTTCAATATGTAAGACATATTTTAACTTTACAGAAACATACAGTCACTGGGTGTTGTCATCAGTGATGTCATCAGTGATGTCATTTGAGATGTCATCAGTGATGTCATTTGAGATGTCATCAGTGATGTCATCAGTGATGTCACTGACCATGTCATGAATGATGTAATATGTGACATCATTAGCAGTGGATTGCGGGTCCGCGATATATAGTTAGTGCATCTAACTATATATGGAATTTCAATGGTTTTGTGCGAGTAAAATAAGGTTTTGTAAATGCTAATCCCTAACTATATATGGTCTATAACCTATGGTTTTTTCAGTGAATTTTCAAGGTTTTGTAAATGCAAATTCCTAACTATATATGGTCTATAACCTATGGTTTTTTCTGTGAATATATATATATATATATATATATATATATATATATATTCACTGAAAAAACCATAGGTTATAGACCATATATAGTTAGGAATTAGCATTTACAAAACCTTGAAAATTCACTGAAAAAACCATGGGTTATAGACCATATATATTAGGGATTAGCATTTACAAAACCTTATTTTACTCACACAAAACCATTGAAATTTCATATATAGTTAGTTGCACTAACTATATATCGCGCACCCGCAATCCACTACTGATCATGTCACATATTACATCATTCATGACATGATCAGTGACATCACTGATGACATCACTGATGACATCACTGATGACATCTCAAATGACATCACTGATGACATCACTGATGACAACATCCAGTGACTGTATGTTTCTGAAAAGTCAAAATATGTCTTACATATTGAAGAATGAGTGGATGTATAAGTGTCTGGATGAAGGATTTAGTAGGTGCATGACTGACTGTATGAGTGAGTGATTAAATGTGTCTCACTGAGTGCATGGGTTAGTGACTAAACTGTCTTAATTTGTGCATTATTATATCTGTTGTTCTGTAAACTGCTGCATGTGTTGATCAGTAGCTTTATGATTAAGTATATGGGTTATTGATTGGTTGCCCAAGTATTTGTATGGGAGACTGAGTGTGTGTGTGGGTGGCTGGGAAGTGTATGACTCTGTGCATAGATGTGTGAGTAGTTGATTCACCAGATGTATGGGTTCAAAAGTGCATGTGGAAACAGCTGTATGGGCGGTTGACTGTGTGCATGAGTGTATTGGTGAGTGAATGGATATCTCAGTGCTACATGTCAAAGTAAGTACATATGTAAAACACAGTACATGTGAGAGTTGACATATATAAATAACTGTGCATAAGAGCCAGTGAATTTGTGAGTGGCTGCATGGATCATTGTGAACTTGTATCAGGGATTGTATAAGAGAGTAAATATGTGTTAGTATATGTTTGAATAAGTAAGGTGTGTATAACTGTATAGTTGAGGAAATGGAAGTGTGATTGATTCTTTGCATTACTGACTAGGTGTGTGAGTAACTCCATGGATGAGTGACAGTCTGTGAGTGTCTATTTACTCTGAGTGTATCTAAGATTATATTAGAGTCTGAAGAGGTTCACCGTATTATCACATGAATGATGTCATCAGTGATGTGATCAGTAATGTCAAATGAGATTTCATCAGTGATGTCATCAGTGATGTCATTTGAGATGTCATCAGTGATGTCATCAGTGATGTCATCAGTGATGTCACTGATCATGTCATGAATGATGTAATATGTGACATGATCAGCAGTGGATTGCGGGTGCGCGATATATAGTTAGTGCAACTAACTATATATGAAATTTCAATGGTTTTGTGTGAGTAAAATAAGGTTTTGTAAATGCTAATCCCTAACTATATATGGTCTATAACCCATGGTTTTTTCAGTGAATTTTCAAGGTTTTGTAAATGCTAATTCCTAACTATATATGGTCTATAACCTATGGTTTTTTCAGTGAATTTCATTGGTTTTTTAAAAGCTAATATCTGTAGCTGTAAAATGTATTCTTCTTTAAATCTTAAAATATATTTTACATGTTTTTAATACAATTTTTTTTAAATTATTTTTATTGTTTCGCTCCCGGTCCGCGAACTGGTTAGCTTCCCGTTAGCTCAATTTGGAGCCGCGACCCGGTCCGCGAACCGGTAAACGTTCCGTTTGCGTAACTGTTGCGTTAGAAAACAACATTGTGACGCGTCGCGTCAGCATGACGTTTCGCGTTGTCGCGTAATACGTCATGTGACGCGCCAAGTTAGCGTACCCGGAAGCGAACCGGAACGCGGCGCAAAGCGCGTAACCTAAACACAGCAGGTCATGTGACTCGGTAATAACACTTTTCATTGGTTCATTTCACTTTTGGTTTCCTAATGATGTAAGACTAGGTCATGTGATCTAAAATTAACACTTTTCATTGGTTTAGAACTATTGCTTTTCCCAAATGATGAAAACCCCTCCTTCTTTCCTCACTCTGACTTTCATCTTGGTGAGAGAAAGACCCTTTGTTAACAGTGAGCAATGGCTTCATTAGTAGCTTCAGCTGGTTCTTCCCCACCACCTCCACCACATCCAAGGAAGAGAGGACCACCTGCTGAAGTTATTATTCAACAAGAAGAGGAAGAACAGGAAGAGGAGGAAGAGCAGGAAGAGACGCTGTTTTTGCCAGAGGAGCCCAGGAGGTATCATCGGAAGGAGAACTATATTTGGCAATTTTTTAAATTTCCCCAGGGCCAAAAGAAAGTAAATGCACGCTACGTATTTTGCCGTATATGTAATGATAGACTGTCCAGAGGGACCGAAAAAAAGTACAGTTACGGCAACTACACAATGCATCGGCACATGAGTAGGTGGCATCCTAACAACTACAGTGCTGCGCAGTTACGTGACGAGCAAGATAATCCCCCTTCAATGGCCAGAAGATCAGTTGTACAGGAAGTGACGGGACCAGAGGCGAGGGAGATGGTCCCAAATATACAAATGAAGTTCGGGGAAGTGAAACAAGTGTGCGTGCGTTGCAATCAGTTCATTTGCTACAGAGAAAGTAGCATCACTCTAATTAACAGAGCTATTGACAATCATGTTTGCCCGAAACACCCCAAAGAATAAATTCTTTTTTTTGTTGTTGCTCCTGTTGAGCCCTTTACAATGAATCGTTTTCGTTTCCCCCCTCCCCCCAAAAAACCAAAAAAAATATGAAAATGTTCAGAAAATACAAAAAAACTAGAAAAATGTTCAGAAAAATAATAAAAAAAATATAAAACAACAAAAACAAAAAAAAAGTTATTTTCAGAACTACCTCCCCGTTATAAAAAAATTGGTAGAATATTTGGAACTCTGCCAACCTCTATTTCTTTTAGTTCGCTTCCCTGGTTCGCTCACCGGTACGCGAACCGGGAGCGAACCAAACATTTTTTTTTTAAAAAAAGAACAGTAAGTATAAGGGAAGGAAACAGACAGTTATGTTAAAAGAAAGACAGCTATAGGGAGTAAACAAAAGATACTGTTACCCGCAATCCACTGCTGATGATGTCACATATTACATCATTCATGACATGGTCAGTGACATCATCAGCAGTGGATTGCGGATAACAGTATCCCTAGTTTACTCCCTATAGCTGTCTTTCTTTTAACATAACTGTCTGTTTCCTTCCCTTATACTTACTGTTCTTTTTTTTAAAAAAAAATTGTGATCAGTCAGAAACAGTGACATTAATAGAGACAGAGTGAGTGTACAAGAGTGAAGAAGTATGAGAAGAGAGGGACTGAGAAAAATAGTGGAAGGAGTAGAATAATTAAGTAATAGAGAAAGGAATGAGGGAAGTAATGATTTGGGCACTTTGACTGGGGTAGGTCTGGAAATGCTCTTAAAGGACACCTTTATATTCCAATATATGCCAAAGACAGAAATGGAGGTGGTCCAACCAATTTTGTCCACAAATTGAGAAGTCGAGGAAGCATGTAAACAAATCTGTTTCAGCTTACATGAGAGACCATGGAATGGGCTCCATGTACAACAATAATTTGCGTTACTGCATGCAAGATATCTACAGAGGAGATGGAGTTCACTTCTCAGATGAGGGCAACAGAATTTTCATTTTGAATTTAAGACTGTGCATTGGTACCTACTTATAAGTACCTAAATGTACCATAAACCCAAAAGCTCTTCTCAGAGCTACCCTACATCTGATCACTCACAATTATTATTTTACTCTAACTTTTTTCTCTAATTTTCAACAAACTACGCTCCCCGGAGCGCTACCCGGTACGCGAACCGGAAGCTAACCGCGCAACATTTCTAAAAAAAATGTTTTTTTCCCGCACATATGGGCCTCCTCTGCCACCCTCAGAAAACCTAGGGGGTCAAGATACGTCTACTGTGCCCCCTTCTACCCATTCTGAACATTATTTGCCCTCCATCTTGTATCTTAATTCGACCGAAACACAAAATGGTGGACTCCAGTAATGCTGCTGGTTCGCGAACCGGGACGCTTCCCGGGAAGCGGTCCAATAAAAAAGGTGGGAAAGTAATTTACAGAAAAACGACTGGAGACACTCTCACCAAATATAGATTAGCTCATACTACATAACAATCCCTTTCATTTTCACAAATTTGATTGAAATTCCATTTAGCCATTTAGCCTGTAGACCTCTCTAAATACCGTGAGGTAAATTACTTCACAAAACACATCTGAAGTGTTGGAATTCACAACCAATGAAAATGTTACTTTCATTTTCAACTTTTATTACCTGACATTTGATTGGTTATATACCTGAATATATACAAAGGAAGAGAAGGAAACACAGCCATTTTGACTGCTACTTCTTGTTGTACATTTCAATTGAATTTTCACTAAACACTTCAACTTGTTTGTAAAGGTAAGTTGTTATTTTTAAAACTGAAGTATATTGTGCACTATAAATTAATATGGTAAACTTTTTCTGATAGTTATATACTATCCCTCTGTAGTAGTTATAGATTTAGATAGACTTCTCTGTTATAGTTATGGATGGAGTTAGGCTTCTCTTGTATAATTATGAATTTACTTACGTTAAATCACATACACTTTTTTATATTCCTACTTCCACTCTGATACTATACACTGCCCAAATATAAATTCACTGATAAAAACTGCCTATCTAAAATTAATCCCAACAGTGCCCTATCTCTACTAATATATATTTTTTTTATCCAAATTTCAGGCAAAATGGAAGGCGAACAGAAAGTTGAATTTCAAATTGTCCTGCAAGAGAGCAGCCAAGAAATAATTGATCCAAATTATATTGAATTTATGGATGAAACTTGGGACCAAGAACTACTGCAATGTGTGCAAGCAGTAGATGACCTCCTTCAAAATGAGGACATTTTACACCCTCAGAGATTACAAACTATGTTCAATGAAAATAATGACATTTCAGACAGTGAAATGTTAGAAAGTTTATTAAATTATGAAACACAATCACAATAATAAACAATTGCTTAAAAAATAAAGAAATTAAAAAATAATCAACAAAACCAACAATCAATTAACATACAGTATTTGAAAAGTCTATCATTCTTTTTTCCTTATAGTACGCTGCCCAGAACGCTTTCCGGTTCGCGAACCGGGTGCTCCCCACGCTCCCCGGGCCCTTTTAAAACCTCCACATAAAACCTAGGGGGTCAACGAGGATCTACTATGCCCCCTTATGGTAATTTCCCCTTTTGTTTTGGCCTCCTCTTGTCTCTCGATCCTACCGAGAGACAAGATGGCGGCCGCTCCGGACTGTTTAGAATGTTGACAGACACCGAGGAGCCAATCAGCTTCGCTTCGCAAAGCTCCGTTACGCAAAAAGTACGCGAACCGGAGCGCTGCCCGGAGCGCTGTTACAGATATATATCTTTTTTTGAACGTTAATTTCTCAAAATCCACTGGAGCACATATATTGAGACCTAGCAAAGGCACATCGGGCTAACAGTCCCTACAATTTTGCCAAGTTTCGTGCAAATCCATTCAGCCGTTCGAGCTAAAAGTGAGGCCAACCGCCCTATGGAAATTAACATGGGAAAAACGCGTTTTGGGACCCCCCTTTTTTCTCGGCCCCCCCTTGACGAACCCCCCCCCCAAATTTTCAGGGGCTGCTCAGAAACAAAATGTTCAATTTTCCTGAAAATTTCAGCCAATTCCGTCCACAAACGCCAAAGTTATTAGACATAGAATTTTCAAAAATCCCATAGGGAAAAAATCCTAACTATATATACCTACTGGCGACTGCCAGTAGGTAATATATATATATATATATATATATATATATATATTCAACTTTAAATACAACAACACTTGAAAGCTGGAGTTTATTTAGTGCATCTTTAATTCTACATATGCTACATTCCATTATGCATCTATATACCTTCCACGTACTTAAGAATCGTTATATTTATTACGTGTCTTCTAATTCAGCATATCCAATGCACTAGCCAATTTTCACCGGATGTATGACGTTAGCACGCATACTATTACCACGCATACCTTTACCACGCGGTATTTACAACGAATACCGTTACAACGCATAGCGCTTTGAGGTGCTGGATAGTGGTAAGTATAATTTTATATTCCAACTCCAGTCCCCGTGGACACTAGGGAAGGTGTTGGATATAAAATTAAACGTATTCCCTATCCTAGAGCGCCCCCCAGCACAGTGCGTTGTAATGGTATGCGTGGTAATGCCTGCGTTGTAATGGTAGTGCGTGGTAAAAAATGCGTGCTAAACGTTGTATACCATTTTCACCCTATACCTCTCTCAATATATCCTCTGCCTCAACTCTCTGACTCGTCTCAAACCTCTTTTTACAACTCTTTCCAACGCACTACCCTATTTCACACCCTATACCCATATCAATATATCCTCTATCTCCACTCTCTCATTCATCCCAAACCCCATACCACTACTATGACCCCCAAATTAACCCTTTCTAAATTCTTCCCTACTCTACCCCCCATGCATCAGTTCATACCTCTTTTACTATTCTGATACCCCAAAACAAGACTTTCTAAACCATTTGCTCTGGCTCTTCCCCCTCCTCCTCCCTTTTACTCATCCCAGGCCTCCTCCCACTGCTATGAGCTCCCCAAAAATAAAAAAATGAAGCATAATAATATTTAAAAAAAACATATAATATATATTTCAAAATCCTTTCTTCCACTATCCTTTTCAATGCAAATAACAAACTAACATGTCCAGCACTCAAATTAATTTCATATTTCACTATTGTAATTCACCACTAATTCTTTATGGGTTCTGGAGTAGCGTGCTACTCGCTGAAAAAGCACTTCAACACCTCAACAGGGATATAAAAGCACTATATAAATTTAAACCTTTTTCCCTCTTCTATCTCTCCGCTTTCCTTTTCAATCCAAATAATGATTAACATATCTACCACTCAAATTACTTTCATATTTCACTATACTAATTCACCACTAATACTTTATGGGTTCCAGAGTAGTGTGCTACTCGCCGAAAAAACGCATCAACACCCTATCAGGAGTAGCAAGTGCTATATAAATGCACACCTTTTTCCCTCTTCTATCCCTCCACTATCCTTTTCAATCCAAATAACTGACTAACATATCCACCACTCAAATTACTTTCATATTTCACTATACTAATCGTTTTTGGGTTTCGGAGTAGCGTGCTGCTCGCTGAAAAAGTGCTTCAGCCCCTTGTTAGGGTTAGTAAGCACTATATAAATGCAATTACAATACAATACAATGCATTTCTTTCTATCTTTCTATAAATAACTAAAGTGCATTTCTTTCTATAAACAACAATCTTTTGTGATATACCAATATGCTCTGTGCTTCAACGTGATGGACGAAAGAGAAGCCCGTTTTGGTGCCTAACAAGGCACATATTGGATTGCGATCAATTTTGGAGCAAATACAAAAACCACAGTTGATGGCCAGAATGCAGAACAATGTCATACATTCACCCCAGTACAGAGATCTGGGCCTAAATCCATCATTTTTTTGCACAGTCCGACCCTGTGCCTCATGGGAACAGTCCAGCCCGAACTGCCAAGCCATGCCTTCCCTGGACCGGAAATAAGCTTCCGAAGACCGGTATCTGGTGTTTCAGCCGTCTTCAGCCCGGCTTGCTTGAATCCAGTGGTGTGGAGTGCATGGGACTCACGTCAGAGCATACCCATCCCACTCGGGGTGACAAATACAAAAACCACAGTTGATGGACAGAATGCAGAACAATGTCATACATTCACCCCAGTACAGAGATCTGGGCCTTAATCCATCGTTTTTTTGCACTCCACATCACCCCAGTTCAGACATGGCCATATGCAAATCAGTCTGACCCTGTGCCTCATGGGAACAGTCCAGTCCGAACTGCCAATCCATGCCTTCCCTGGACCGGAAACAAGCTTCCGAGGACCGGTTTCTGGCATTCCAGCCGTCTTCAGCCCAGCTTGCTTGAATGCAGTGGTGTGGAGTGCATGGGACTCACGTCTGAGCATACCCATCCCACTCGGGGTGACAGATACAAAAACCACAGTTGATGAACAGAATGCAGACCAATGTCATACATTCACCCCAGTACAGAGATCTGGGCCTAAATCCATCGTTTTTTTGCACTCCACATCACCCCAGTTCAGACATGGCCATATGCAAATCAGTCTGACCCTGTGCCTCATGGAAACAGTCCAGCCCGAACTGCCAAGCCATGCCTTCCCTGGACAGAAAATAAGCTTCCGAGGACCGGTTTCTGGCATTCCAGCCGTCTTCAGCCCAGCTTGCTTGAATCCAGTGGTGTGGAGTGCATGGGACTCACGTCTGAGCATACCCATCCCACTCGGGGTGACAAATACAAAAACCACAGTTGATGGGCAGAATGCAGAACAATGTCATACATTCACCCCAGTACAGAGATCTGGGCCTAAATCCATCATTTTTTTGCACTCCACATCACCCCAGTTCAGACATGGCCATATGCAAATCAGTCTGACCCTGTGCCTCATGGGAACAGTCCAGCCTGAACTGCCAAGCCATGCCTTCCCTGGACCGGAAACAAGCTTCCGAGGACCAGTTTCTGGCATTCCAGCCATCTTCAGCCCGGCTTGCTTGAATCCAGTGGTGTGGAGTGCATGGGACTCACGTATGAGCATCCGTCCATCACCACCCCCTTCTGTACCAATTTTGGAGCTCGGCACTTTTGGAAACTTTTTGATTCAATAAAAAGAAAAGAATCTACTGATGTTCAAATTTCAAGAGCCAGTGCTACTTTGTAATATAATTTGTGTTTGTTACCTCTCTGTTTTGTGAAAAATACTCTGTGCTTCGATTGATATTAAACATGAAACATTTTTAAACAGTAGCATTACATTACATTACATTCACAACAGTATTAAAGAGTTCACCTAACAATAAGCAATCACTTTCCCATCTAAAGGCCTCATTAAGATGTTGGCCGAAAGCTGTCCGACAGCTCGTCGGAGGCTTTCTGCCCGACATCAGAGGTGTCCGTTGACGCTGTATTACGAAACTGATGGAGAGGGAAACTCGGAGGGAATTCCGCTCTGCTTCCGACAGGCTCACTGAGCCCTTAGAGGCGGCAGTCGGAAAAGTAATCCCGGAATGACAGCCTAGCCAGCCTCTGCTCCGCTGTTGGGATTAGGATTTTGCTTTCCGACTGCCCTGGAAAGGAAGGGGGAAAGTGACTTTGGGGTCCCTGGCAGGGCTCCCTTACCTCCTGGCCCTCCGCTATGGGGTCTAAACATCCCTGATGCCTGCCACACGATACAGGGATGCTTAAAAAGTGAATATTTCTTATTGCGGCTTGTGCTGCAGCCCGCAGCACAAGCTGCAATAGGAATTATGCACTTGCAGACTGCCGTCAAGGTAGTCGCATCCTAATTAGGGAAGCAGGTATACTCGTCCGACTGGCATCCCAATGGGGCTGTAAAGCAACACCTTAGTACCATAAGTGTGTAAAAAAAAAAGGTTATCAAAGTCTCCTCAAAGGTGGATATCCTACACAGCAAAGGATGATTCCTGAAAATATTATTTGATCACAAAATCTAAATCCTTAAGCACAAGCATTGTCCTAAAATGCATCTATGCATCTCTGTCTTTTTCCTACTTTCATCAATCATCAATCTGCAAAGTTTCCAACTCTGGCAGAAGGTCCTGGCTTTTAAATGCCTTGCCTGCTTTGCAAAGACACTAAGGTGGAATGAAGAATTTATACTCTAACACAGCTACTCCAAAAAGTCACTTATACTCGTGAGTAAATTATACATGTATTTTACCTTTACACTTTTGATAAACTTTACTACTTTCACAAAATTTGAATATAAAGGTACTCAAAAATGTAGACTGATACTGAAAAATGGGGTGTAGCCAAATTTACAAGTGTAAGTTACCGCTACCAAAAAAGGAAACAGTTGTAAATCCAGCACCACTTATGGCCAACCACTGATACTGCAACACCCTCATATAGAAAATAATGGGGACAGGGATAAAACCCATAGGAAATAATATTACATTAATTTACATTGTTTAAAATAGTTTAAAATATAAATAAATATAATTTTATGTTAAAAAACTAAAATATAATTAAACTATTTTAATTAATTCAGTATATAATGTTTGACAATTATAAATGCATGATTAAAATTTTTCTTTAACTTTATGCCAGAATGTATTTTTTAATTTACTTTAAGGTATTTAAATTAAATAAAGATTTATTTCAAAATTAAGTTAATAGTGCTGCAGCATTTATTTGTTTTGTTCTACATTTAAATAAATATATAAAATTAATTTATGGTAATATTTAATGTTAAGATTTTTACTTTTCCCTATACTTTTTGATATGGAGATCTCGTCCACCCGATGGTTTGCTATAGGGAGATCTCTGACTTGACTGCAGAGTGTCTGTATGGTAAAGCATAGGGGTTAGTCACTTTACCTTGGGGTGATCTCCTTTGAAATAGCACAGAATATTGTCCTCTTCCTGGTTTCTGTGACGAGGGGTTACAAATAGCTGGGTGCAGTCTGCTGTCATCTGTTTGTACGTCTGTGGTGGGCACTTCACCTGAAGACTGTCCTTCTGGAAAGAGCATCCTTGCAGACAGAGGCCAGACTTGGAACGGCACCTGGCCAGTACACAAAGGGCAACCAGCCCAGTCTGGTTCCAAGGAAGCAAACTTGGAATACACATCCCCCTGGGGGGAACACCAGGCTTACCTGATTAACCTGCCAACGGGCACTGCCGTGAGGGGAACGGCCGGATCAACGAAGGAGCGGAGGCACACGCCGGGAGGCGAGGGAGGCGTCCCAGGAGACCGGACTACACTCCCCAGCATTCCCTCTGCTGGAAAGCGCGCCCGTGACGCGCAGTGAGTGCCGGAGGCGCCGGATAAAGGCTGACCCCCCGGGAGCTCAGTGGGGGAACACCAGGCTTACCTGATTAACCTGCCAACGGGCACTGCCGTGAGGGGAACGGCCGGATCAACGAAGGAGCGGAGGCACACGCCGGGAGGCGAGGGAGGCGTCCCAGGAGACCGGACTACACTCCCCAGCATTCCCTCTGCTGGAAAGCGCGCCCGTGACGCGCAGTGAGCGCCGGAGGCGCCGGATAAAGGCTGACCCCCCGGGAGCTCAGTGGGGGAACACCAGGCTTACCTGATTAACCTGCCAACGGGCACTGCTGTGAGGGGAACGGCCGGATCAACGAAGGAGCGGAGGCACACGCCGGGAGGCGAGGGAGGCGTCCCAGGAGACCGGACTACACTCCCCAGCATTCCCTCTGCTGGAAAGCGCGCCCGTGACGCGCAGTGAGCGCCGGAGGCGCCGGATAAAGGCTGACCCCCCGGGAGCTCAGTGGGGGAACACCAGGCTTACCTGATTAACCTGCCAACGGGCACTGCCGTGAGGGGAACGGCTGGATCAACGAAGGAGCGGAGGCACACGCCGGGAGGCGAGGGAGGCGTCTCAGGAGACCGGACTACACTCCCCAGCATTCCCTCTGCTGGAAAGCGCGCCCGTGACGCGCAGTGAGCGCCGGAGGCGCCGGATAAAGGCTGACACCCCCTCTCGCCCCGCGAGACGCGCGCGGGAGCGCCCAGGCTAAGCCCGGGCAAAGGGCGGGCCCTCTGTGGCCCTCAGAGGCACGAGGAGGACGGGACGGGGCCACCCTATTTACGCCCATTTCTTTACAACTCGAAGGTACTGTTAATTGGTCCATTGGCCATTCTTCATTCGGGAACTGTGGGTACAGCAATCATTTTCGGGACTATCTGCCTTTTAATTATTATGTTCTGTTAGGTGTCATTGACATTTGTCTGTAGTCCCGCGTAGCAACCCAAACCCAAACTACAGAATAGGGGTTAGCACCTGTCAGCATGTCCCCAAGAGGCACCCGCAGCAGAACTGCTGCCGCTGTGACTGGCCCCATTGACCTTTTCATATCTAAGGCCAATGATGCCATCAATCAGGGCATTAACCTACTAGAACGCAGGGTATCACAAGACCTGGCGCATGCCAAACGTTCCTCACTTGGCCTCATTGCTACCGCCATTACACCTGCACAAGCTATGCCTAACAACATCAGACCCCTACTTGACGTTTGTGCTGACATTCACACCATTCCCAGCGAGGTTAACCTCTCAGCCTCCATTCCCCTGTTAGACACAGACACCGACACTAGTACAGACCTGGAAAAAAACCCTGACCTACTAATTAACCCCTCTCCCAAAGTAAAATCTGCTGATAACACCAGGCAAGCTAGAGGTAGGCGAGAGGGGGCAGTTCAAAAACTAAAGTTACACGCACCCAAGCCCCGGGTCACTGCGATCAGGAAATATGGCCGGGCACAAAGGAAACCTGGGAAAAATACCAACTCTGTCCCTAACAATAATCATAACACGACTAAGGTTACGGTAATATCCCAGAGGGATGATAGTGAAACTGTTCAGCAGGGCAGAACAACGAACACTAATGGAAATTTAGACAAGGCATATGACCCCCTGTTGGAAAGACTGGGGGAACTATTAAGCATTTATCTATCCCCAATCGAAAATAGGCTTGCTCGATTAGAAAAACAGCTAGATGAATTGAGCAGCCCTCTCAAGAATGTCCTAAAGGGAGGTCATGCAACTAGTACAAAAAATAGCAACCCCACTAATATAGCAGGTCCCAAAACAACTATTTTACAAGTACCCACAGCCACCCCAAATAACGTAGATAAAGCCGTACCTGTTGCGCTGGCCAATGGCCTAATTACAAAACAAAAAGCAGCAACATCACACACTAATAGCAAATCCACAGATAAAAGGAAGGATCCTGGCACCAATACCCTCACTAATACTATGCTCCCAAATGTGAGCACCACAGGTCACCCTTCAATTTCAACAAGTAATCCTATTCTGACCCAACCCATCCCAAAAACACCCAGACAAGTTCCTGCCCGCATTAACCTTCCTCCGGAATGCGGTGCATATGTACTAGTGTTAGTAAATGTCACCAAACTAAGAAAGGATCAGGATGAAAATCCTGTATCACTCAAAAACAAAACCCTGCACTGGCTAATTGCTAACTGCAATTACCCGATTGATGGTGCAAGGGAGATTATTAACACACAGCGAGTGGGTTGGATTGGACCACTTAGGAAAAAATTTGAGGGCGACTGTGTCATTATTAGTTTTAGAAAACCACATTTAGCAGAGAAAACATTAGCCAACGCCCCTCTACCATCGCCATGGGAATTTAACACCACGCTCCTTCCCTTAGGATATTTTTACCGACACCTGATACCCCCCGAACAAGCCACGGCCAACTTTCCCAACAATTTCCCCACTAATTCGTACCAAGAGATGAATTTTGGAGCAAGGGTCAAATCACCACTTTTTGTCCAAAACCAGAACCTAAATGCCGCCTTTTCCAACAACCATAATTGGCATCCACAACCCCCAATGCCAATCCCTACCCCCAACTATCCGCAGCACTTTCAAGCCCCAACTATGCACCAGAGCAATCATAGGGATAGGTCTTACCCAATCCCCAACCCATTCCAGCTTGCACAGATGACACAAGCTAGGCCATTGTACAATATCCCAACTTTCAATCGGTTCGACTATCTATCATCATTAGACGAACAGGATTGACTGAGCACACCCCTCAACAAAGAATTATGCAATAATGCAAAAGCCTGTAACCAAGAGGGTGCCAAAATTACAATCTCACCTGCATCGCTCCATGTTAAAACAGCAGTTACAGAAATTATATTGTCGGATAGTATTCCGGCCACTTCAAACGACCCAACTAACTATGATAATGGGATTACTAGGAGCTCATCTATTAACCAGGGGTTCAAACACGGCCTATCAATTCTAAGCTGGAATGTCGCAGGTTTAGAATCTAAGCTCTCTGACCCTGCTTGGACTGAACTAATTAATGACGTAGACATACTTATGTTCCAAGAAACTTGGGCTGTTGATAACCTGTATATTGAAGGCAACCACTGTTTCAGCCTGACATCACTAAAACCCAGTTTTGGCCAAGCGGTGGGTGGACTCTTCACGGGTATTAGAATTTTGGCAGGCGGTACAAATAATGTTTTGAAGCCAGATAACCTTGCCAATTCCAATATTCAAATTCTGGAATATAAATTGAAATCAAAGACCACAATTTATTTAATCAATTTTTACAACAATGATTTTTATGGTGTACCGAACAAAAATTTTGTTGCTTTATCTAAGGTTTTAAACATGATTGATTGTTCCTTGTCAGTAGACACTAAGACTAGTATTCTGATCGGGGGAGATTTTAATGTGAAACTTATAGATAACTATGGATCTACTAATTTTGATCACTGTAATGACCGCAGGGGTTTGGAACTGATTAGCATACTCTCTGATTTTAATCTTGTTGATGTAATGAGTGTAGGATATGATATGAATTTTCCCTATGCCCCTACGTTTAAGGGCAGGGATAACGGTTCAATTATCGATTACATTTTTACATCACCTGTGTTAACGGACTGTTTAATCAAATCTTCTGTGGTGCAAACGTCCTTCAGCGATCATAATCCATTGTTTGCTATTTTTAACCTCGCACCCAGTCCGATTTTTATGAATTTAAATGGGGCAAGGGATATCACACCCTCAATTGACGGCCTTCGCCTCAAATGGAGAGGAATTGATTGTGGGGCCACTATAGATACGATTCAGGAGGCACATCCGGATTTATTGAAACGCCTCTCCTCCCCAAGTACAAATAATGAAGAACTGATTACTGATTTTGAAGCTTTATGCTCCAATATAAAAACTCTCCTGTCAGTCCCACTCCCTACTGACCATAAAGAGCCACGGTGGTTTGATACATCTTGCTCCGTGGCCAATAGAGAGTTAAGAAAGGCCCTTTCTGCCAAACCCAGGTGTAAGGATGTAGTTCGAGCTGCCAGGAAAAACTACAAAGATAAAACATCGAAAAGGAAGGCAAACCTGCTCTCCGATCACTGGGATAAGCTGGTTATCAGCGCCAATCTGGGTGGCAGCGGCCCATTTTGGTCGGCAGTCAGGAGAACGAGGGAAATGGGCAAAGAGCTTACAAAAATTAGTTGTAATATAACCAGTACAGCCTGGGAGACCCATTTTTCTAATATTTATGCCGCCCCCTCTGATGAGCAACCTCTCCCTAACCTGAACCAAACAGAAGGCTTAGAGATCTCGGACTTAGAAGTCAGGAAAGCTATCAAAGAGAGCCTAGGTAACAAGGCGCCCGGGCCGGACGGCCTCCCTATTGATATCATCAAATTTAACGCTGATCTTTGGACACCAATACTTTTAAATATTTTCAACAGTCTCCCACATGTAGCCATGCCTGCCACCTGGGCCACTAGTATCATTGTCCCCATCTACAAAAAGGGAGACAGATCAGACCCAGTAAATTATCGTCCCATTTCCCTCCTGGATAATACTCTAAAAATACTAGGATGAATAATTTATAACAGGGTACTAGAATGGGCATCTGATTCTGACTTTTTAGACCCCTGCCAGATGGGGTTTAGGAGTGGGGTAGGAACAGTCGAGCAATGCCTGAACTTAAAATTGATAATAGACAAATACTGCATTGCTCGCTCATCCCCCGTCTACCTAGCTTTTATGGATCTTTCATCCGCATTCGATCTTGTGAACAGATCCA
Source organism: Lissotriton vulgaris (assembly GCF_964263255.1). Taxonomy (NCBI): domain Eukaryota; kingdom Metazoa; phylum Chordata; class Amphibia; order Caudata; family Salamandridae; genus Lissotriton; species Lissotriton vulgaris. The sequence continues at coordinate 1,478,581,053 of NC_141691.1, forward strand.
AGCTATGGTTAACTCTCCTGTCAAACGGTCTCGATGCCACTCTTGTTAGATTCTTAGCCTACCTCCATACTGACTTGAAAGCTCGGGTACGTATCGGGATGGGCGGAGAGGTATCGGGAGCCATTAAGATAGGGAGGGGGGTGAGACAGGGGTGCGTTTTAGCACCCCTGCTGTTTATCATTTATATTAATGGTCTGTCCAACTGTTTAAAGAAAGCTACCCCTGATGTCCCAATTATTTTAGGAAATCCCTTACCTGTACTTTTATATGCAGACGACGCTGTCCTTATGGCACGCACACCTAACGCCTTACGTCTGCTTGTACATAGTTTTGTAAATTTTATGGAGGGACTGGATTTGAAAGTTAATTTTAAAAAGTCTTTTATTATGCCCTGTGGGCCGGGCAAAAGGAAACTCGGCACTATTCAAATTGGAACAGATAAACTCGAATCTGTCCATAAGTTCCCTTATCTGGGGTTGGTTTTCGCTGCGAACGGCTCTTGGAGTGGGCATGTGGCCCACGCCACGAGCAAGTTCTCGAAAGCCAACAATTCTGTCCTGAGTCTCCCCCGCCCTAAGAAAATCGGCGCCACCAAAGCCATTGTTAAAATTTTTAAACTACAGTGTTCCCCTGTTGCCACGTATGGAGCCGAGGTTTGGGGATCGGCCAGCAGCATTGGCATTCAAAGAGAGGAAAACCGTTTCTGCAGGAAATTGCTGGGAGCACCAATTTCCTCTTCCAATTTCATCTGTCATAACGAACTCAACCTCCCCTTCATAAACGACTTTATTAAAGTAAGACCAGCACTCTTCTGGATTAGAATCTGGAGGAATGAGGCTGCTGCCCTTACGCAAAACATCATTAGGGACTGCCTTAATAGTGAAAATGGCATGCAGATCCCCTGGTTTAAAGAAGTTTTTAAAATATTTAATGAAATTGGTAGAGGTATTTTGTTTACTGAGCCAACGACCATTGGATTAAAGGACAAATATGAGGTCCAAAAGGCACTCTATGCACTTTACCGTAATGAACGGCTTGGAATTGAATTACAGAAATCAGGGGTCAAAAAATACATTGGTAATGGTCTCTGTATGCAAATCATGCCACCCTACCTCTCACTCCCTATGTCAAATTGGGAGCGATCTTTACTGTTTCGTCTAAGGGCAGGAACTGTGAAATTTTTGCTCTCTTTTCCTCTGGGGTATCAACACCATATTGACCTTACCCCCTGCCCTTGTGACGGTACAAGCACTCAAGATGATTTGCACTTTCTGTTTTTCTGTAAATTTTATGTGAGATATACCAAATGGCTTTTAACCCCATATTTTAGAAAACTTAGACCTCTTACACTTCAGGAATCCTATATGCTGCTGCTCACCCTGGACACTGATGAACTGACATTTCGCACTAGCACTTTCTTAAGACTAGCCATACGCGCACGCAAGACTATGGAAAGTCCTTGAAATCAGATTCAGTCATAAAGATACTACTGCTAAAACTTTATAAGATAATGAAATTTATTGCCTAACCACTGTATGAATTGCTTTGTCACTATGGAATGTAATTTATTTAACTGTTTTGTATTATGTGTATATATGTGTTCTGATGTGTTCGGTACTTTTATGAATTTTATCAAATTCGAATAAAGGTCTTTTGAACTTGAACTTGAACACATCCCCTGTCAGCAAAACCAGTATAAAGATGGGAGCTGATGTCTCATTGTTGTTTGTTGTTGTGCTCTTTTCTACAGAGGAGTGGGTACTCTGCAGAGTACTTAGGGACTACTAGGTAGCCAAGGGTTGATGTGGCATTGACCAGAGATGAGGAAATATTTCTTTAAGTAAGATCTGAAGGAGGAATTACTCATCCGTCATGAGTGACAAGATATGCCTATGAGCAAGGGACAAAAATGTGCCAACCCTGCAGGACAAGCCCATTGTGAAAGGGGCCGCTGTGACTGACTCTGGCGTAGGGTCCATCTGACTGAAACTCACTAAGCAAGTGTGCTAAAGGACTTGTAATACTGCTGTGTGGCTTTTGTCATGTATCGCTGTCATAGGCAGGCATCTTGAGTAGTGCGCCCATGTTGTAGGCCCGACTGAAGGCAGGATAAGCGTCTGGAGGCCTGTGTGCCCAACAAGTGGATGACCACAACACTGTCATGTGTGTTTTTGTTGTGTTGAAACCATTCCTGAAGATTGAGTGACCCAATAAGTTCTTGGGGACGCTTCGTGTAGAATTGAGGTTGTTGCCTCTAGACACTCTGTGCTGAAGAGATCACCACCAAAGAATCACCATATGGAAGCATCTGGCAGCAACTTTCAAGAACACGCATGAGCCACACCATGAGTCAAGAACCCACCAGAGTACAGGAGTGAGCCACTACTGGTAGCCCGCTTCCTGGAAGAGGGCCCTCAACAGAAGCCCCTGCTTGTTCAGCGACCATTTGAGCAATGTATTGTATGGCTGGCTGCAACACAACTAATTTGAAGACTACTGCATGCCGTCTAGAGGCTACCTTCTGCCAATGAGATTCTGCTGCCATGAGAGTGTCCGTGTCCAAAGCAACCCAGCTTTACTGCTACAAACTCGAGGAGAGACTAAATGGGCCAATTCACCAGGGCAATGGAGTATTTTACTTTGTCGCCCTGGTGGGGATTTAGAAATGTCTGTCGGGTCACTGGACATTTTTAGCATTAAAAAGAACAGCCATCCCCATTCCAGCTTTGCTGGTAGAATGAGATTGTGTATTTGTTTCAGAGATAGACAGCTATGTGGACTACTCCAGACACATTTGTACCACATTTGTTATGTAGCTCAGATAACTGAGTTGTCAATTGGAAGAGATGTCTTGTTTAACAGTTATGTGCCTTAAGTTTAGAAACATTTCTAACTTTGTTGTAGTTGGATTAATGATTTGATAATTTCAGAATGTTGCATTTACTACTGTTGCCTAATGTCTCTTTGTCAACTCATGACAGGCATTTCACTTGCGGACATTCTCATCAAGTTCGGAATGGGATGAGCAGGTAATTCCTAGAGCACTTACCAGTAATCTTCATTTTTCTGTTTCTTAGTCCTCGTCCCAGTACGTACGTTACGTCATTTCTACTCTAGAGTCTGTCATCATCAATTTACTGCTAGTTTAAATGGCTTACACTGAGGGCAGATGCTTCCTTTACAGACCTTCCGGCGGCAAGTCAAAGGGCCTTATTACGATTTTGGTGGTCCTACAGAGGACTGCGCAACACGCCGTCTGCTGTAGGCCCGCCCAAAGCCGTGCAGCGACTACCCTCCAGATTAGGAGTTAAATCCTGGTCTGGTGGGTGTTCCTGCGGTCATCTGACAGTGGCGGTCTGATAAGCTCCTAGTAGAGCCTAACATGCAGGCTGCCACTCTCAGATCGCTGACTGGGGGTGCACAACCAGGGGAGCACTACATGTGCCCCCTGCATTCACCCACAGCTCCAGGAGTGGCAGGGGGCCCTGTTAGAGGCCCCTTTGTTGCGTTTTCACCACCCTTTTTCATGGTGGGCTCACCGCCACGAAAAGAGCGATGAACAGGTAATTCCTAATATGTTTGGCGATGCCGCAGCAGTACAGCCAACATATTCATGCTCCTGACCTCTGTGGACTGCTTCAGGATCCTTGATCCCCGGCGGTTATAGCGGTCTTGTGGTGGTCTGACCACCACACTCATAATACTGCAGGTAGGTCCGCAGTGTGGCTGTGGTTGTATTGTAGGGGCACTGGAGCAGACAGTCATTCTCTCATCATGGGATGAGGAAGAAATAATTGGAGAAATTAATACTACTCGAAAGTAGTCTAAGTATTTACTGTTACCACTCATATGTTGGTTGGAAGGCTATAAGGACACCTTGTTTCACTCTTTAACATTGTTGTTAAATTCTTGGCTAGCTTTGTAGGCAATATTCTAGCTGGAACACTATCTCCTCTTAAACAGCAATAGAATGCATCATTGCTCTTTGGGAGTCTGGGATCATTTGCCTGTTTCAAAATGTGGATCTCACGGACTCAGCATCTCAGCCACCCCATCTTGCATGAGTAATTCAACTGTTTCAAATTTGCAAGAAATAAACAGAGTGAATACAATAAAATATTCAGAAATGATACATTTCATAAATATGATGGATGCTCAAAAACATGTGTATAAAAGCATTTCAAATAGAATGCCAACGCAAGGCCTCACCTCTGTGGCAATAAAGACAGCCTTTTAAACACAGCTACATAACATTTTCTATTTAATATTATGTATTATTAAGAGATATCTTTCCGTTAGATTCCAATAGATGTTCTTTTTTGATTAAAGGTTTATTTTAGGCCATAAACTCAAAATATTTATGCGAATAAATAACAGATGTTAGCAAGACAGCATCCAACATAGCCAAACAAAGCAACCATACCATAGTGATGTCATTTTTAATGCCAATGTTAAGGTGAAATTTAGGGGCCGATTATGATGCGGCCCATAAAGGCTCCTTCAGAGCCGAATCGTAATGGGCCCTTCGGTTTCTGACCGCCTCATTATGATGGAGGAAAAGGGAAACCATAAAGGAAACCGGTCGGTCATTCCGGCTGGCTTCCGACAGGCTCAGAGAGCCCGTCCGCCAGTCGGAAGCCAGCTAGTGATCTCAAGGGCGGGCCTTTTCGCCCTTGAGATTACAATGCACATTTCCAACATGGTTTCCATGCCGAGCTGTCTGACATGAAAACCATGTCAGAAAGCGTGTTTGGGGACCCCAGCAGGGCTCTCCTTTGGTGCACGGCCTCGGGTTGGAAGCCTTGCCCCCTTGTTGATCCCTGTACCTTGTCTCAGGCTCCTTGAGGGGCCTGAGACTGGGTGCAGGGATGAACTGCACCTCCCATTTTACTAAGGGAGCATGCATTACGACCAGGTTACAGCCGTAATGCATGCTCCCATAGTGAAATATAGGAATGCGACCTAACTGTGTTCGGTCATATCCTAATCGGCTGGTCGGGACCACTGACCAGGTGTGGGTGGGTTTCAGAACCGAGCCTGATCAGGCTCTTAATGTCACCAGTGATGTCATTGGTGCAATTTGCAATGTCATTTGCCATATCATGTGTGAGGTCATGAGAACGGCATTTGGAGAGCCCGTTATGGTTTGCATGGAGGGGGCAAGAAACAATGTGTGACTTCATGGAGATATTTTGGTTGATGGTGAATCGTAAAACTAAAAATGTTGCGGTAGGGAACAAGGTGGGAGTGTTGCCTAGCCCAGTGAGGTTGGAAATCTAGTTATGGAAGATTTATGACTGGAAGAGGAGGAATTATGTGTTAGATGGCTTACGTTTAAGATAGAATGTATTCATTCATTAAGGAGGAGATGTTGTGTAAGTTTTGATATTTTAAGATAGAATTGGATGCCTTTTGACATGCTGTTATTGTAATACGTTTGATTTGTAGAACTGATCCAAGAAATTCCATATACAGGTGGAATCTGAGAGGGGAGAGGATCAATCTTTGAGGTACAATGCAAGATATACGGAGAGGGTGCGATCTGAAACTGTCCATTTTAACAAATTGTGATCTGGAGGTGATGAAGAACTGGAATGATTTTCCGGGTAATTTGACTCGGTCCCAATCTTGTGTGAAGCATTTTCAGGATAGTTCATGGTATATAGTGTTGAACGCTGCTGATAAATCTAATAGTACTAGCTTTCAGGTGTTACCTTCATCCATTGTTCTTAGGGCATCATTCGTGATTTGTCGCATTGCATTCATATACCTCCAACAATCATCCTTTGGGCATTGGGTGACACTCATAAACTGGCTCTGGCTTAGTAATTAGCTAGTTTTTAGATTGTACATATCACCACAGCCCAGCACCGCTCACACACCCTCACAATCAGCACATTATAGGCAGTCCTTTTTAGACCCACCCAATGCATCTGATATTGCCTAATCTGGAATTCATTCATTTTTTGCTAAGTAATAACAGCATGCATCCTCGCACAGACATACCCCCCACATCGTCAGTCTCAGACATCATACAGTACCCAATATCACACTTTGATGCACACAACACTGTACCAAACTAGTATAGTTGGCAAAATCCAGTCAAACCAACAGCATTGCCGGGCATCACATAATACTAAAATACACAAAGAAACACTCATATAAATACTTCATAACTCTATCTCACTCTCATGCACAAAGGAACAGCTAAATTGTGATATACCAAAAGAGAACACTTTACTCCAAGTGAGCAATATGCAGCCGGCCACTCAACATTGAGAAATAAAGAGCACGTGCCCCGGACGCAAAGTGATATTTGTATATATAGAACACTATCAACATCTCACCAGATTTAGTGCAATTTTCTTTCATGCTAATCTACACAACCCACTTCTAAACTAAGCATTAAATAAACTCTCTTCTAATCTCACATAACCAAACATTGACAAAATGTGCCAAAACACCTTAACAACAGTAGTTGTTATTATACAAATGTGAATAACATAATATAACAAACCATCTCATTTTTCATTTTCTTGGAATGTTTTGTGAGTCTCCCCATTGCTAGCAACAATGTTCATTTGGATTGCCATGCAGAAATACATCATAAGAACAAATGAAGCTGGATTGTTAGATTGTTCTTGAGTTCAGCAAAAGGTCTATTTCACTTTCTATAAGGGATTCCGCTGTGTGGCTTGTTGCCTTTTACAGAACATTATGGTGTCTTTGTTTTTAAATATTTGCTTTTATGATACATTTTAAATAATTGTGTCAACCTTCATATATACTTTATGGGTGAACTGCAGTGGATAGTTGTCTATCTATTTTAACCAATACTCCTCGTACTAGGCAGTAACTACAAAATATGCAAAAGGAAATGTAGAACCTTTATAGCCTACTGTTCGTGTTAATTTTTTAATTTTCCGATAATTCTCAAAGAATCTCATGAGTACACACACATGAGTACACACATCACCCACAACTTTCAGGTTTGTTGAAATATACACTGTCTGTATTTTCACATTTGCAAACTTCACGAGAATGTGGCTTGGCTAATCTTTTCTCACATGGGAAAACATTCTCCCTGTAGAGAAACAACCTGCCTTGCACCCCACTAATTGTGGGCGTGTTTCCTCTCATTTTCCAAGATGAACACGGATTTCCCTGCCCCTGCCAAAAGTAATTGTTTGCAAATGTTCAGGGTTGGAAATATTCGCAAATGTCAGTGCATCCCACCAATCATGCAGGTTTTCTTTTGATGCTGTTCCCCACTAGAGAACAGCTATATAGCTTGGACAGGCTTACTCACTCATAGAAATATTGTCAGAATGGCAGAACTTTAAGGCTGAGTAGTTCCATTTATGAAGGTATTGGGGCACCATTCCCGATTGTGGTAGCTAGGAGCCCTATTTTTCCCTTATACAATATGCTATTACAATTAGCTGTGCAAATGGGTCCATGAAATGTACCAGTAGGCTTGAATGTATGTTTTGATCTTTTAATCTGCATGGAGAGATTGATGTGTCCACTTAGGTTTGAATGCGGCGTAATTTTGTTTTATTGCTTCTGAAACTAATTTAATAATATTTCAAAGTATTTTCTGTCTAGCTAGGTTTGCACTGAGTTTCAAAGTGTTTTTATGAATATGGGACCCACAGTCCCAGGAGTTCCTAGTTGAACAAGAATTTGTGCTGACGTTTTGTTGTTTTAAATATGTGTTTTGCTTTATATGGGATAGTGCATCTTTTGTTTTTTTATTATTGACTTTCTGTAGGAAATATATTTCTTTTTTAACACGTTGTTTTATTTTTCTGTATGACATTGTTGTCTGTGAAATTACATGTAGCCTGGAGAGTTTTCTTATTTTATGTAGCACAGCCGGTGGAATCTCTGCTGTTGGCAATCCAGCCGAACAGATTCCACCGGCCGTGCTACATAAACAAAATAAGAAAACTCCCCAGGCTACATGTCATTTCACAGACATCAATGTCATACAGAAAAATAAATCAACGTGTTATACAACCAGCTTGGTGTGCCTTTTAAAGATGGCCGTCATTTAAAAGCTTTTCTCAATGGTATTCCATGAGCTCCTTTGTGCGGCTGCGGTCCTAAGTACACCGCTGAGTCAGCGGTTTCCCGTCCGCCGTATTACTATGTTCCCACTGGCCCAGCTGCTGTGTATCTGACAGTAGTAAATATTTTTTCATATGTTGGTGTAGATATTTTGACTGCACAAGTGCAAAATGTACATATATGTATGACACACATGGGAAAATACCATGTACGAGTACTTTACCATTGCTGGAGTCCGGACCATATGTGCTCAGTCCAGTCAATGGGTGAAAAGTGTGAAACAGACACCTGGATTTTGGCACCGACAGAGCCGTTTTCTTTGGTGTCAAGTTGCTACTTTGAAGGGTGCCCTGGAGGAAGGTATCCATGTGGGAGACTTAAGGGAAGAAAAGGAAATGGGTGAGTATGCATTCCAATTCTGTGGTTTCCGCTGACTCGAAGCAGACGATCTCCTTGCCACAGTCGACTTGACAGAAAGGCAACTCATAATCCGGACGGCAGTAACCCTGTATTTTATGCCCTCACAGCTGCTTTCCTCTACAGCTGTAGCGGCGTTCTGCGAATAGCTAGCGGCAGCAGCTGGACTAAGGTGGTCTTTCCTTAAGCAACCCGCCAACAACATAATTAGGTGGGTGGACCCCCAGCTAGGCGGGTGGGGAATCCGCCGCGATGGCAGGACCATCACCACTAAGATCGTAATCAGGCCCTTAGTTTGCCTGTGAATCCCAAGTGTCATCACAAAGAAATATACTGAATCTGTCTATGATTTCTCCTGTAACAGTGAGGTTGAAAACTCCTCATTATTGAGATTTACATCATCTTTAATTTAATGTTGTGTGTGCCAAAGGTGTAAAGACCCCTCTTTTGGCTGGTCCATTGGATCAGCTGTACAAGGGAGAAGAGTCATGGGACATTCACACACAAAATGAACTCAATCATTCCCCAGAAAAGATTACAAAAACAGCATTCTACAAAAAGTGATCAACAGTTTGTTCCCGGGATGATCAAAAACTAGGTACTCCATCAAACTGATAAAAGTCAGTACTGTCTTTGACATATGTAATAGTGACCAGTACAAGTCCTTGATCAAATAGTCAATGTATCTGCTGTTATGACAAAAGATCAAAAAAGATTTTGTGATACGGAAATATAGTGTCAAGAATATTGGGATGTCAAAAATATTGCCGTCAAGACTCTTAAAGGTAAAAATATAGGGCCTCATTCCGATGTCGGTGGACCCACCACCGACATGTCGGCGGTGGTGGGCCCACTGACTTCCATAGAAGCGGTCCGACTACTGGATTATGATCTGGCGGCCATAGGCATCGGTCATAGGACCGACTGCTGCTTGTCCGATGGGCATTGGGCAGCGGTGGGACCGGAATCCTTACAATAGGGATTATGATGTCCGTTACCCTCAATCAAAAAATGGAGAGAGCTAGAGGTTAGGGTTAGGTACATCCTCTGCAGCAAATTTAGAGGACCTCAATGAAGAAGCATTCCACCTAGGGGTAACCCTGGTAGGTGAGGGGATTCTAGAAAGTAATTTTTCTTTCTGGAAAGAGGGTTTTTCACACATGTTCAGTGGAATCCCTGTTCTTCCTATGTTTAGGTTTCTAATTCTGGTATTCTGGATGTTGTGGAACTGCGTCTGTTACCCTCAGCTTGTACATGGCGGTACTACCACCATGTACAGGCTGACAGAAAGGGACTGTGGGGATCCTAGCAGGGCACCCGCCCCCCTGGGCCTCCGCTATGGGGCCCGGAGCCACCATTCATGCACCCTATGCAAGGCACCAAATGGTGCCTGGGACACAGTGCAGAGATGTTTCTAAACATGTCTTTTTGCATTGAGGTTTATGCTACAGCCCTTTTCCGGGCCGCTGCACAAGTCTCAATGCAAAAAGGCATGTTTCCGACACCCTACACAGCAGTTGGATCGTAATTTGGAGGTGGGGACCGGCATCCACTTGTTGGGCGGTTGCAATCCCACAACGATGGCGGTCGAACGTTCGTCCATCGCCATCGTAATCAGCCCCATAGGTTTAAGTTTTGATTTTAATATGGTTGTAAAAAATATTGATTTACAAAATATCATATGCAATAGCAATTGTAAGTGTTAATTAGTATGTATATTATTGTAGCGTTTGATTCTATGTGTTTATTATTTTCTTATTTGTATTTTTAGTGAGATCATTTATTAATTATGAAATTGTTGAAGTTTGTATTTTTAGTTGTATTAGTGTGTAAAAATACAAAGGCAGGGAGATTTTTAAAAAATGGATATTGTTATGTAAATGTAGTGTTACTGATTTTAATGAGATGCAAATTCATATTGGAAATTTTTTATATTACTTTTGTTATATTGATAATTTTTATAAATTATAATTGATTAATTAAAATACATATTAATTATATTACATTAAAACATTAATTTGTTTTCAATATTAACATACATATTTGCCATATTTGTTTAAAAAAATGCAAATTAAATTCAATAAGCTAAAATAATGTGAGTTTTTAAATAAAAATGAAACATTTTATAATTGTTGTGAAAACTAATTTCAGAATTAAATATTTAAAAAAACTTTTACGTTGAAAATTATAATGCCATTCTATGAATTTTTTTAAATGTATAGGCATTTATATAGCGCACTACTTACCCGTAGGGTCCCAAGGCGCTTCGACCGCTGCGAAACCCTTCCTGGCTTCCCTGAGAGATGGTCCCTTAATGGGTATCTCCAGGGTGAGACCAGGCATCCCCGGCGGTCTGGTGGGGCCGTTAGTGAGGATGAGGCAAGCTAATGCCCAGAGTTGCCGAGTGTGATCGCTGATCAGAGTGGGCACCGAGGCGAGAGAATTATCGAGTCCGCTGACCCTGGTCCAGAAACCTGCCGCGCCGGGAATCGAACCCTGGTCCCGGGTCATAGGACCGACTGCTGCTTGTCCGATGGGCATTGGGCAGCGGTGGGACCGGAATCCTTACAATAGGGATTATGATGTCCGTTACCCTCAATCAAAAAATGGAGAGAGCTAGAGGTTAGGGTTAGGTACATCCTCTGCAGCAAATTTAGAGGACCTCAATGAAGAAGCATTCCACCTAGGGGTAACCCTGGTAGGTGAGGGGATTCTAGAAAGTAATTTTTCTTTCTGGAAAGAGGGTTTTTCACACATGTTCAGTGGAATCCCTGTTCTTCCTATGTTTAGGTTTCTAATTCTGGTATTCTGGATGTTGTGGAACTGCGTCTGTTACCCTCAGCTTGTACATGGCGGTACTACCACCATGTACAGGCTGACAGAAAGGGACTGTGGGGATCCTAGCAGGGCACCCGCCCCCCTGGGCCTCCGCTATGGGGCCCGGAGCCACCATTCATGCACCCTATGCAAGGCACCAAATGGTGCCTGGGACACAGTGCAGAGATGTTTCTAAACATGTCTTTTTGCATTGAGGTTTATGCTACAGCCCTTTTCCGGGCCGCTGCACAAGTCTCAATGCAAAAAAGCATGTTTCCGACACCCTACACAGCAGTTGGATCGTAATTTGGAGGTGGGGACCGGCATCCACTTGTTGGGCGGTTGCAATCCCACAACGATGGCGGTCGAACGTTCGTCCATCGCCATCGTAATCAGCCCCATAGGTTTAAGTTTTGATTTTAATATGGTTGTAAAAAATATTGATTTACAAAATATCATATGCAATAGCAATTGTAAGTGTTAATTAGTATGTATATTATTGTAGCGTTTGATTCTATGTGTTTATTATTTTCTTATTTGTATTTTTAGTGAGATCATTTATTAATTATGAAATTGTTGAAGTTTGTATTTTTAGTTGTATTAGTGTGTAAAAATACAAAGGCAGGGAGATTTTTAAAAAATGGATATTGTTATGTAAATGTAGTGTTACTGATTTTAATGAGATGCAAATTCATATTGGAAATTTTTTATATTACTTTTGTTATATTGATAATTTTTATAAATTATAATTGATTAATTAAAATACATATTAATTATATTACATTAAAACATTAATTTGTTTTCAATATTAACATACATATTTGCCATATTTGTTTAAAAAAATGCAAATTAAATTCAATAAGCTAAAATAATGTGAGTTTTTAAATAAAAATGAAACATTTTATAATTGTTGTGAAAACTAATTTCAGAATTAAATATTTAAAAAAACTTTTACGTTGAAAATTATAATGCCATTCTATGAATTTTTTTAAATGTATAGGCATTTATATAGCGCACTACTTACCCGTAGGGTCCCAAGGCGCTTCGACCGCTGCGAAACCCTTCCTGGCTTCCCTGAGAGATGGTCCCTTAATGGGTATCTCCAGGGTGAGACCAGGCATCCCCGGCGGTCTGGTGGGGCCGTTAGTGAGGATGAGGCAAGCTAATGCCCAGAGTTGCCGAGTGTGATCGCTGATCAGAGTGGGCACCGAGGCGAGAGAATTATCGAGTCCGCTGACCCTGGTCCAGAAACCTGCCGCGCCGGGAATCGAACCCTGGTCCCGGGTCATAGGACCGACTGCTGCTTGTCCGATGGGCATTGGGCAGCGGTGGGACCGGAATCCTTACAATAGGGATTATGATGTCCGTTACCCTCAATCAAAAAATGGAGAGAGCTAGAGGTTAGGGTTAGGTACATCCTCTGCAGCAAATTTAGAGGACCTCAATGAAGAAGCATTCCACCTAGGGGTAACCCTGGTAGGTGAGGGGATTCTAGAAAGTAATTTTTCTTTCTGGAAAGAGGGTTTTTCACACATGTTCAGTGGAATCCCTGTTCTTCCTATGTTTAGGTTTCTAATTCTGGTATTCTGGATGTTGTGGAACTGCGTCTGTTACCCTCAGCTTGTACATGGCGGTACTACCACCATGTACAGGCTGACAGAAAGGGACTGTGGGGATCCTAGCAGGGCACCCGCCCCCCTGGGCCTCCGCTATGGGGCCCGGAGCCACCATTCATGCACCCTATGCAAGGCACCAAATGGTGCCTGGGACACAGTGCAGAGATGTTTCTAAACATGTCTTTTTGCATTGAGGTTTATGCTACAGCCCTTTTCCGGGCCGCTGCACAAGTCTCAATGCAAAAAAGCATGTTTCCGACACCCTACACAGCAGTTGGATCGTAATTTGGAGGTGGGGACCGGCATCCACTTGTTGGGCGGTTGCAATCCCACAACGATGGCGGTCGAACGTTCGTCCATCGCCATCGTAATCAGCCCCATAGGTTTAAGTTTTGATTTTAATATGGTTGTAAAAAATATTGATTTACAAAATATCATATGCAATAGCAATTGTAAGTGTTAATTAGTATGTATATTATTGTAGCGTTTGATTCTATGTGTTTATTATTTTCTTATTTGTATTTTTAGTGAGATCATTTATTAATTATGAAATTGTTGAAGTTTGTATTTTTAGTTGTATTAGTGTGTAAAAATACAAAGGCAGGGAGATTTTTAAAAAATGGATATTGTTATGTAAATGTAGTGTTACTGATTTTAATGAGATGCAAATTCATATTGGAAATTTTTTATATTACTTTTGTTATATTGATAATTTTTATAAATTATAATTGATTAATTAAAATACATATTAATTATATTACATTAAAACATTAATTTGTTTTCAATATTAACATACATATTTGCCATATTTGTTTAAAAAAATGCAAATTAAATTCAATAAGCTAAAATAATGTGAGTTTTTAAATAAAAATGAAACATTTTATAATTGTTGTGAAAACTAATTTCAGAATTAAATATTTAAAAAAACTTTTACGTTGAAAATTATAATGCCATTCTATGAATTTTTTTAAATGTATAGGCATTTATATAGCGCACTACTTACCCGTAGGGTCCCAAGGCGCTTCGACCGCTGCGAAACCCTTCCTGGCTTCCCTGAGAGATGGTCCCTTAATGGGTATCTCCAGGGTGAGACCAGGCATCCCCGGCGGTCTGGTGGGGCCGTTAGTGAGGATGAGGCAAGCTAATGCCCAGAGTTGCCGAGTGTGATCGCTGATCAGAGTGGGCACCGAGGCGAGAGAATTATCGAGTCCGCTGACCCTGGTCCAGAAACCTGCCGCGCCGGGAATCGAACCCTGGTCCCGGGCCGTCCTCTGCTCTCGGGTCTGCCGCCTCTAACCAGTGAGCCACACTACCTCACTCACAATTTAACCAGTGCACATCCCTACTCGTAACTATTATCCAATACAATCAGTTCAGTGCTTCAATTCTTTTCCAGTCCACACAGTTATTTAGATAGCACAGAGTCCATTGGTTCTTAGCGTTCTTATTTATTGATTATTTTCTTGCCACATCGTCACAGCCGACGCGCGTTTCGCCCTCCACGGGCTTTTTCAAGGCTGCAAATTAGTATACAAATACATACAATCAGTAAAACTCATATCTACCAAGCCACCTTTACACATCCATACTTAGTCAACTCCAACCCTTATTTTCCTCCATTTCCATTTGGAGCTACTAACATATATCAATAGCATTTTTCAAATCTTGAATTCATATTGTAAATAACTGCACAATTGCTTAATCAATCTGGCATGTTTGATGTCATATAGCAGGTTGAATACATCCAATTTTTGTGGCCATCTTCCTTCACATGGTTATACTATGCTGGCATTAATCATGCATTTCCAAGTTATCCCTACAACACCTATCTCTCAAGGTGGCCACCACTTATGCCTCAGTGTCTTTTGTTCAAACGTATGTATCAGTGCCCATATTAGCCACATTTTTATCCCTATTTCAATGTTGTTACTAATCCAATTATACCAATGGAAACTCTCAACTTAATGAATTCCACTTACCAGACAAGTATAGTATGGTGAGTGGCGTATTTTCGTATAATTCAATAAAAACCGTAAAATTCCTTTGTCATTGGTCCTATAAAACCAAACAGTACCGGTATTTAGAAAAGATTTCATACATTTGTGTGTTACATCTTACCACTTAATTATTCAGTAACAGACCCCAGTCGACCGGCTTACCTTAAAAGCCTGTGATCATGGAAGTGAAAATTATTCTTTTATATTCTTGTACTTCACTATTCCTTTAGTCACTCAGTGGTCTGTTATTTAATAAAGAACTGCAGGAGCCATGATAAGTTCCATCTGAAATAATAAACCAATCCTATTTTAGTTGTTTATAGGGGAAAGTCCAGGCGTTCTATACAGGTCTGTTATATTTCCAAATGTATGCCTCATTGTGTTGCCCCCTGAAATGCAACCAGTTTCACCGCCTTTCCAAATACCGGTCCAAACACTGTTAAAAAAACGTCCATGATACTACGTGTTGCTTCTCTAGCAGCAGTGTGGCACACCGATTTAATACTGTTCATCGCCACCTCAACCATGGCGGTGTCCCCATCATCTGTTTAAGCTGCCCCTCGTAGTGCATATATCTCTCTAGAGCCGACTTATATTCCTTAAAATTGTATAAAATAGCAGGCACCCCTCGTATTTCAAATCGATATGAGTGCGCACTCCTCATCCGGTTATCTCTTTTTTAGCTAAGTTTAACAACCGGAAACAAAAAAAGACACGTCAGACCGGGTGCATCTGTGCATCGCGCCTTCCAAATTAATTAAACCCAGTCTTTATTGAGCGTCCAGGAACAATTGTCTCAATCGTGTTTTAAACTATCAAGTGCTATTCCCGAACCCATTTTTTTTAACTTACCGCCATCGCGAAGACCGGTCGTGTCTCAGCAAGGCGTCTCTCTTCCGCGTTCGTCTAGCAGGAAGTAACTACGTCCTCCTGGCCCGCCCTTTACATCAGTCAAAGAGAAAGGACTAGGCCCGCCATCTAGTGTTAATACTCACTAAGGAGAAAGTAGTGGCCATCTTGGAATATTTGTGTCTCAATGTACTGCACAAGCAAAGGGCAAATACTATTTGTCTCATCCTATTCATACATTTTATGCACCAATTTCAAGCGCATTATCACATGCATATACATAACATCAATATAATTGTTATGGGCACATTTGATCAATAAGATTTACTTTGTTTTTCCTCGATGCTGATGAAGCAAATCTGTATATATAATCATAGAAACTCACACATCTCTTTATCCATATTTGCTCCCTTTTCCACTGCTCTCAAAGAGATGATCCATTTGCTTTCCAACTTTCGTAAATGCTGTTCACGATTACCACCCCTATTACCTGTCCTCACAACCTCTATGCCATGAAATCTGATTTTGTGTAAGTCATTTGGCTGATGCGCCATATTGAAATGTACCGCCAAAGGGTATTGGGCATTGTTGTTCCGCATAGCCCTAACGTGCTCCTGTATTCTTTCTTTTAATGGCCTTATTGTGCTGCCTACATATATCCAATTACATATACATTTTATGCAATATACCGTATAAGTGGTATTGCAGTTGATAAAGTTTTGTATCTTGTGTAATCTAGGACTATTATACCTGAACTCCGTTATTTTGTTTAATGCAAAACAACAAATGCAGCAATTGCCACATTTGTAGAACCCTTTTGGTGGTACGGGCATCCAATTTTGTCCTTTTGGCGGCGGGATGTAACTTGGACACAGTTCTTGTCTTAAAGTTCTCCCTCTACTCCAGGTGATCGATGGTTTTATTCCCACCTTGTTGTGCAGGCTGGGATCCTCCAATAATAAGTGCCAGTTTCTATTCAATATCTTGTATATATCTGTACTAGCAGTACTGTAAGGAGTAATGAACCTTATCTTTCCTTTTGTTTTGCCTCGTTTGCGTGGTTTGTTTACAATCAGTGAGTTTCTATTTATTTTATCAATTCTGTTTCTTGCTTTAGTTACTATTTCCTTACTGTAACCCCTGGATAGAAATCTCCTCTCCACTGATTCAAGTTCTGTCTCTAGTCTTTCCTGATCGCTACAGTTTCTTTTAGTTCTTAGCATTTCCCCAAAGGGGATTGCATTGATCTGCGAACTGGGATGTGCACTTTGGGCATGTAACAAAGAATTACATGCTGTATCCTTGCTGTAGGGGACAGCATGCAATCTACTATTCTTAACCACAATGGTAATATCCAGAAAATTTATCTTGGACACACTTTCCTCTTTCGTGAATTTCAAATTAAAAGGATTATCATTTAGGAAGTCAAAAAACATGTCTAGCTCCTCCTTGTTGCCCGCCCAAAACATCAACAGGTCATCTATGTAGCGGCCCAGGTATAATATGTTTTCTGTCAGCATATTTGGACATTTTCTCCATATGTGGATCAATTCAAAGTAACCCATATATAGGTTTGCTAAGGAAGGGGAAAATTTTGCCCCCTGATCTGGCGAAACCATTCCCCATTGTGCAGAAATACATTGTTAGCTAATACCAATTCAATCATTGATATCAACATATTTGAGTGGGCATAGGTCTCAATGGGTCTGCTCTCTAAGAAGTGACGTACCGCTAATAATCCCTTATCACAGGGAATGCTCGTATATAGAGAGCACACATCCAAGGTGACCAGCATATGGCCCTCCACCCAGTCAACATCTGCGATTTTATTCAATACATCCCTAGTGTCTCTGATATATGTCGGCAAGTTCACAACCAACGGCTGTAAGAACAGATCTATATATTCCGAGATTTTTTCGGTTGGTGATCCAATTCCTGCTATAATAGGCCTACCCGGAGGGAAATCAGATTTTTTATGAACCTTGGGCAGACAGTATATATAAGGATATGTTGGATTATCATTATAAAGGTATTTGAATTCCGTTTCTGAGATTAGACACTCATCTTTCCAGCTTTTAAGGTGATCGAAGATTATTACCTTTATCTCCTTTATGGGGTTACAACTTAACTTAGTGTATGTACTTATGTCACCTAGTTGTTTATCAATTTCACCGATATACTCTTTGCGGTTCATCAGCACAATATTCCCTCCCTTGTCCGCCTCCCGGATGACAAGGGAGTCCTTCTTCTTTAGATTTGTCACTGCCTTACGTTCTTTTTCAGTAATGTTCTGGGTTCTATATCTGTATGTACTTGAGTATTTATCCTCTAACGCATATAGCTCCCGTGTCACATTTTGTTGAAACCTGTCTAAATTGTTATTGCCCTGTAACTGTGGTGTGAATCTTGACTTCATTCTCAGGCCACTGTTGATTTCAGTGTATGTATCCAGAAATAGGCTCGTTGCTACGGATTCCATACTTTCCATACCATCCTCTGCATTTATGCTTACTAGTAAATGCGTGTCTCTAATATCCCTAATAGAAGGATTAGAGCTATTCATGTATACATTGGATACCTCATTTACTCTCTGTGGTCTATCAGCAAAATATTTCAACAATTTAATATTTCTAATAAACTTAAAACAACTGATATGAAAAGAAGTGAAATCTGGAATATTACTAGGACAGAAACCCAATCCTTTGCTCAGTATGTTTATTTCTGGTTGCGTCAATTCATGGTCTGAAAGATTCACAATCGCAATTTCATTACAGGTTTCAATCTGTTCATTTACATTCTTTGATTGCGGGTCACTGACCTTGTTGCGACACCCGCTCTTCCCCTTTCTTCCTGATCTCTTGTTCCCCCTCCTTGTCCTTTTACGTCTTTCTTGAATGTCTCCTTGTTTCCCTGTCTGAACCGCTGCAATTCTAAAAAAAAAGGGATCTTGTACGGGGCCTTGTGCACCTCCCTCTGGGCCTGCGGAATCAATGCTTGTCAAGCTACTAATGCTTGTGATATCTGACATGCTACTGCTACCCGCTGTCTGTGAAGTTGTCTCTGAGCCAGTTCGATTGTTGGGTGGTTTAATATTATCGAACTTTCTTGCGAAGGTATATACCCTTCCACATCTATAGTCCCTTTCGTCCCTTTTTATTTTCTGGCATTTTTTATCCCTTAGATAAATCTGATGTTTCTGGAGTTGTTCCTTAAGTACGGCCCAGTTTTTATCTGCCACTTCTGGTAAACCCATATCCTTGATCTCCTTTTCTAGATTTGCAATCTCCAATAACAGTTTTTCCCTTTTCAATTCTGCATCCCTTATGAGGATGTCCATCATGCCCAATGAAGAGTTCAACAGTAGTTTCTCCCATTCCTTTAAGTGTCCTTTGTCTAAATCCTCAAAGGAGGGGAAAATCAGCACTCGTAGGCCTCGTGGAACTTGTTCCTTACTGATATATTTCCGTAAGACAGTGGCATCCCACCACCGTGAGAGTTCCTGTTTTTTTAGCCTTTCTAGCCTCAAGAACTTTTGCTTCATACCCTCATTCGCTGCTGTTCTTGGTAAGGGGTTTCTGTTTATATTTCCATTAAACAAATCATCAAGTAATGCATCCCTATTGTCATCAAAGGTGGCCATCTTTATAGGTTTAGATTATTTTTTGTTGAATCTCAAACCCTATCAGTAGATACGCAAATACTCTAATTATTCATAAACAACAGTTCTGAATGATATACTTGTCAACAATGTAGGTTTGGGAACTGAGTGCTTGATCAGCAAAATTAAATATACACATACAAAAAGCCAGGGTGAATTTGCTACTGTGATCTGCACATCAGTTTTGTATTTGTCCCCTGGTATTCAATTGTCCAGTCATGCAGAGATACTCAATTTGGGAGTGCCCAACTGATAGGATGCTTATTCACCCTTAAGCACTTTCCGTCACGATCCTCTGCCCACAGCAAGTGTAGCAGAATTTCATGAACCATAGATAGAAACAATTTAACCAGTGCACATCCCTACTCGTAACTATTATCCAATACAATCAGTTCAGTGCTTCAATTCTTATCCAGTCCACACAGTTATTTAGATAGCACAGAGTCCATTGGTTCTTAGCGTTCTTATTTATTGATTATTTTCTTGCCACATCGTCACAGCCGACGCGCGTTTCGCCCTCCACGGGCTTTTTCAAGGCTGCAAATTAGTATACAAATACATACAATCAGTAAAACTCATATCTACCAAGCCACCTTTACACATCCATACTTAGTCAACTCCAACCCTTATTTTCCTCCATTTCCATTTGGAGCTACTAACATATATCAATAGCATTTTTCAAATCTTGAATTCATATTGTAAATAACTGCACAATTGCTTAATCAATCTGGCATGTTTGATGTCATATAGCAGGTTGAATACATCCAATTTTTGTGGCCATCTTCCTTCACATGGTTATACTATGCTGGCATTAATCATGCATTTCCAAGTTATCCCTACAACACCTATCTCTCAAGGTGGCCACCACTTATGCCTCAGTGTCTTTTGTTCAAACGTATGTATCAGTGCCCATATTAGCCACATTTTTATCCCTATTTCAATGTTGTTACTAATCCAATTATACCAATGGAAACTCTCAACTTAATGAATTCCACTTACCAGACAAGTATAGTATGGTGAGTGGCGTATTTTCGTATAATTCAATAAAAACCGTAAAATTCCTTTGTCATTGGTCCTATAAAACCAAACAGTACCGGTATTTAGAAAAGATTTCATACATTTGTGTGTTACATCTTACCACTTAATTATTCAGTAACAGACCCCAGTCGACCGGCTTACCTTAAATTACCTGAAATTGTTGAAGTTTGTATTTTTAGTTGTATTAGTGTGTAAAAATACAAAGGCAGGGAGATTTTTAAAAAATGGATATTGTTATGTAAATGTAGTGTTACTGATTTTAATGAGATGCAAATTCATATTGGAAATTTTTTATATTACTTTTGTTATATTGATAATTTTTATAAATTATAATTGATTAATTAAAATACATATTAATTATATTACATTAAAACATTAATTTGTTTTCAATATTAACATACATATTTGCCATATTTGTTTAAAAAAATGCAAATTAAATTCAATAAGCTAAAATAATGTGAGTTTTTAAATAAAAATGAAACATTTTATAATTGTTGTGAAAACTAATTTCAGAATTAAATATTTAATTTCAAATTTGTTTTATTAAGTTCAAGAGCAAGAATAACAGGCACAGTAAGGCGAGAAGCATGCTGTAGGGTTATGTAGCGAGCGAGACAGACAGGCACGTCTTCTCTGAGAGGCCATTCAGAAGCATATAAATCACACCTACACAGTATGGCGATGCCGGCATATAGTTGAAGGTGCCATGTAAGAATTACAATCAAACAAAACCAAAGGAAGAACTCAACCCCCCACCCTCCACCCAACAGCCCCTCCATCCTCCCCCCTCCCCCCTCCCCGACCAGTATGCCAGTAGTTCGGAGTCTCCCTGAGTGCACTCTCGGGCTGACAAGTAGCAAGGTGTTTAAGGTTGTGGCGGAGCCTGTGGTGGGTCTGTGAGCCGCAGAATGCGAAGGTATTTGGGGCAAGTGATTTCGTGAAATTCCCTGGATAAGAGGGACAGGAGTGGGCGCCAGGTCTTCTGGAAGGAGTCAGTCGATTGTGTGAGTGTGGCCTGGATGCGTTCCATGCCCAGTGTGAACCACAGTTTGTGTAACCAGCCAGTGTGGGTGGGTAATGTGGTGGAACCCCAGAGTGACAGAACGTGTTGCGACGCTGCTTGCATGGCGATGCCCATCTGTTTGCCTCGCAGTGATCTTAAGGGAAATGTGAGCGCATTGGGTAGCCCTAGGATAGTGTATGCAGGAAAGCGCGGGACTTCAGTTTCAAAGGTGGAATCAATATCATCCAGTACCGCTTTCCAGTACCCTTGCAGAGCGTCGCAGTCCCACAGGAGGTGGGTCAGAGTGCCCCTTGCGCCGCAGCCTCTCCAACACAGAGCGCTTCGGAGAGGATTGCCCTGATTGAGTCTTGCCGGAGTAAGGTGCCAGTAGATGGCCAATTTTATCGCCGACTCCCTGGCGGCAGTGTTACGGGTGGTGTGTGCCGCTCTATAGAATACAAACCCCCATTCCATGGGCGAAAGTGTTCTTCCGAGCTCCGATTCCCAGCGCCTTTGCCCCGCCGTTTTAACTGGGCCGGCCACAGGTGATAACATTTTGTAAAGGTCCGATATCAGGTGCCTATCCGAGTCTTTCGTGATCAGCCATTTCTCAAACGGCGTCATTGGTCGAGCAACTAGGGGAGCGTGGTCCGGGTGCGTGAGCCAGTGGCGCAGCTGGAAGTATTGGAACATGTGAGGTTTAGTCACTCCGTAGCCTTGTGTGATGTCGGCAAGGGGGAGGAAGCCCTCTAGGTCAAAGAGATGACCGGCTGAGCGGCAATCTGTGCTCCGCCACTGCAGGAAGGCACGGGGATCGGTGCCCGGCGGAAAGTCCGGGTTATCAAAGAGCGGAGTGAGCGGGGAGGGGAAGGTCGTCAGGCCCCGCCTGACCGCCACCGTGTCCCATGTCCTCATGACGGTGCGAGTAACCGGGGAGCGGAGAAGGTATCGCGGTCTATGCTGGCGGGCAAGAAACGGTACCTTCCACAGCGACATCTGGGCCATCGCTCTGTCTTGAAAGAGCCATCTCTTTTCCGACTCCTGCCTGTACCATTCCACTAAATAGCGGAGCTGTGAGGCCTGAAAATATTGCTTGAGGTTAGGGATCCCGAGTCCCCCCTCGTCAATGCGTCTGTGCGCCACCTGTTTGTGCAGTCGTGCGCGTTTCTTTTCCCAGATGAACTGGTGGAAGGCATTTTGCAAGTCAGCAATCGTACCTGGCGGCGGCGTGACCGGAAGGGTCTGGAAGACGTATAAGATCTCAGAATTAAATATTTAAAAAAACTTTTACGTTGAAAATTATAATGCCATTCTATGAATTTTTTTAAAATTGTATTCTTATTAAAAAACGTACTTTATATATTTTTTTAAATGTATAAATGTTAATTTTGGATTATGGTATTATATTTTTTATTTTATGGTGTCAAACTTTATGAATGGTAATAAATATTTTTTTAAATATATTAATTATTAATAGTGATGTTCTTTTATATGTTGATGTTTAAATATGAATATTTAGGTTTGTAGTTTTGGTTAATGTGTTTTTTAATTAAATATTAATTTGCTTTATAGAACAAAAAAATATGTGTGAGTACGCCGTACTGATTGTGTATATTCACTTTTTAGTTTATAGCACCTTGCATAAAATCTTTCAATTGCAGTGGAAATAGTAAATGTCACCTCTTTAGGGTCGAACACCTGCTCCAAATTGGTATAGATTGGGGTGGGAATAGTAAATGTCACCCCTTAATTGTCACTTTCTTAAAAATGGTTTACATTGGAATGTAAATTTTTATATTTTAGTTTGAAATCCTTTGTTAAAGTTGTATTTGTATGTATTAGAAATATTTGTGTTATTTAGTATGTATTGTTGGTATTTGGGAGCATAGCAAAAAATAGTTGTTTGCAATAAATAGTATTAGTAATTACATATGTTTATAGAATAAAAACATGTACCGCAAACAGCACCGAAGACATCACCCACATGATAAACACCATCCACCCCGGCTACCCAACCGACCCATGTCCACACCACATCTTTAACAAAGCCGACTTCATCATCGCACCCCAACTCCGGGACGTCATTAACAGCTCCTTCACATCCGCCAACCTCCCGGAGGGCTGGAAACATGCCGAGCTCAGCGCCCTCCTGAAGAAACCCACCGCGGACCCCCTGGACCTCAAGAACTTCTGCCCCATCTCGCTCCTCCCTTTTTCTGCCAAAGTCATTGAGAAGACCGTCAACAAACAACTCTCTGCCTTCCTCGAGACAAACGGTTCCCTCGACCCCTCACAGTCCGGTTTCCGAGCAAACCACAGCACCGAGACCGCCTTCATCGCAGCTACCGATGACATCAGGTCCCTGCTCGACAACGGGGAAACAGCTGCCCTCATCCTCCTGGACCTCTCAGCAGCCTTCGACACCGTATGCCACCGCACACTGATGCAGCGCCTCAGAAACACCGAAATCCAAGGGAAGGCCCTGGAGTGGATCATCTCGTTCCTCGCCGGAAGAACCCAGAGAGTCCGCCTCCCCCCTTCCAATCCGCGGCGACCGAAGTCACCAGCGGCGTTCCTCAAGGATCCTCGCTCAGCCCCATCCTCTTCAACGTCTACATGAGCCCCCTCGCAGCCATCGCACGCCAACACAACCTAAACATCATCTCCTACGCTGACGACACCCATCTGATCCTCTCCCTCACCAACGACCCCGCCACCGCCAGAGCCAGCCTCCGGGAAGGAGTGAAAGGCGTCGCGGAATGGATGAAGCTCAGCCATCTGAAACTGAACTCAGACAAGCGGGAAGTCCTCATCCTGAGACTATCCCCCTCTGCCTCGGACGACTCCTGGTGGCCCCCTGCATTGGGCACCGCCTCCAAGCCCACGGACCATGCACGCAACCTGGGCTTCATCCTGGACTCCTCCCTCACGATAACCAAGCAAGTCAACGCCATCTCGTCATCCTGTTTCAACACCCTGCGCATGCTCCGAAAGATCTTCTGGTGGATCCCCACCGAAACCAGGAAGACGGTCACACAAGCCCTTGTCACCACCCGACTGGACTACGGGAACACCCTAAACGCTGGAACCACAGCCAGACTCCTGAAAAGACTCCAGTGCATACAGAACGCTTCTGCACGACTCATCCTGGACATCCCACATCACAGCCACATTTTTCCCATCTGAGAGACCTGCACTAGCAGCCAGCAGCAAGATGATCACGTTCAGACTCCTCACCCACTGTCAGGAATTCCCCGGCCGCTGGTAGATCACTGACTGCTATGCGAGTCAGTAAGGGCTCGAAAACTACATTTCCCATGAGCCTTCGCGCGGCGCGCTAGAATGACGCTGTGCGACCGGAAAGGATATCATGGCGTTTCCCGATGGAAGCGCTGCCGATTATTCTGCCTGGCGAGTAGTTTGACTGCTTGTGTTTCCTGTGTTCCAGTCGGCGGTTGTTGTGTTGGGCTGCGGTAAGCTCAAGTCATCGCTATTCCGGATCTGTGGATTACTTTGGTGGGGCTTAGGAAGCGCCCGCAACGAGAACGGATTACCGGTGTCCTCTATACCTGTGTTGTGGATTACTTTGGTGGGGCTTAGGAAGCGCCCGTATCCAGAGTGGAGAACGCTGTTACAGGTTTTCCTAAGTTCAAGCGGGGTGCTTGTGTTTCGAGGGCATTCCGGGGGAGCATGGTGTTTGTCTAACTGCTCCACATCTAACTAAGGGGAGCGTGATTCTCCGGTCACTGCAGAAGACCTAGGCTTAGGTGCCACTGGTTCATTCTATGAACGTTACCTTCCTGTTGGCGCTTGCAGAGAAGAATCTGTAGAGACGCTGTGTATTGATTTGCGCTGGGCTTATTTTCTGTTGCTAATTTTGTACCAGGAACTTACTTGGTGAACAAACATTCTAAGGGATGTATGAATCATAACGGGGTTGACTCTTTAACTTTCTGAGCTGACCCTGGTACTTTCTTATCATACATATCCTCGGAGGGGGAATCCTTACGAACATAGTAGGAAGATACCAGAAAGGAGTGATATTTACTTATGTTTTGTGTCCTGGGCAGTCAGGTTATCTTCATCCCCAATTTGGGTAGGTTTCCCTACCTCTTCTCGTTTTATCGGATTAAGGTTACGGAAAGGGAGGTACAGTGGTTTACTGATGCTTTCCTTTTGTTGTGTCTTATAGTAGGAAAACCAGGGGATTTAGAAGAAGCCCTTTATATCATCCTTTCGTTTCTGCACACCTGTAGGCTATTGCAGGTGAGGTAAAGCGTAGTGTATTGTTTAGTTTAAGTTACCAGCTGAGGGTTATCATTTCACTCATCTTATGCTTTCTATATCTGCAGGTTTTCGGTTCCAGTTGCCCAGCTGTTCCCCTCCGGACCTACCTTTTTCCCCCCGCTTGATCTCCTTAACAGTCTGTGTCCTTGATAGCCAGACTTGGGATGATCTAGAGGTGGGCCCCTTTATAGCATCGATCCAATCCTGAGGAGCAACCACGAAAGACCTGACAGAATAATCGGCCCAAGAGTTTTGCTCCTCCTGGTTGAATTGATCCAAGGGATGGCCTCCTTAGACAATGTACTGGCCGCACTTGGCTTAGTGCAGGTGGAACTAGCCACCTCCCGTCAGGAAACTGCTGCGTTGCAGGCACGGATGGATGCCTTGCAACGGAACCCTTTTGATGCAGGTAACCCTGCCCCTCCGCCTGCCTCAGTAGTGGTAGAAATGCCTTCCCTTGTTCCCTTAGCTCCCCCTGAAAGATGTCTGGGAGATAGAAAAAAGGTGCAGGTATTTATGACCCAGGTGATGTTACATTTCACCTGTAAACCCAAGTGTTTTCTTACTAACCAATCCAGGGTTTCTTTTCTGATTTCCTACTTGGGTGGAGAGGCAGCTCAGTGGGCGGTCCCTATCGTCAAGAATAACGATGCGATCCTGTATGATTGGGATTTGTTTCGTACCGAATTTGAAAAGACTTTTGACAGGAGAGCAGAAACCTTTTCCGCTGATAAGGAGTTGCTTGTCCTCAAACAAGGCAATTCCGATTTAGTTACATATCTGAACCACTTTTGGAGGTTAATCGCGGAAACTGATTGGCCGGAAGCTAAGCAGATGGTTTTGTTCTACCAAGGACTCACAGAAAACTTAAAGGATGTCATAGCCCAAGTTGAACCCCAGCCTACAACGTGTGCTGCTTTTATTGATCTGGCCTTGCGTTTGGACCACAGGTTATGAGAAAGAAAAGGAGAGCTAGGAAGAAAAGACAGACCACTACTAGTGGGGGACAAACCAACCAGTGGAGAAAAGCCTGATGGAAAAACCGAACCAATGGAAATTGGAGTAGTACGAGCGTCCCTCACCTCGAGTGAAAGAGAACATCGCCGCAAATTCGGGCTCTGTCTTTACTGCGGGAAAAAAGGAAATTTCCTGCGCGAATGTCCAGTGAAGCCTAAGGGAGGGCGCTATCGTACAGGACAAGGAGCGGTATCCACAGTCGACAAGGGATCGGAAAACTCCAACGCTTGAGTTCAAAGGAAGGGAGGAACTCGAGCGCGCACTTCATCCCTTCAGTAACAGAAGAGGACTTAGTGGGAAACCAGCTATTCTTTTTGGACATAGAATTATGGATAGACCAAAACCCCAAGAATATCCGAGCCATGGTAGATTCAGGAGCAACGGGTTGTTTTATGGATCTGACGGAAGCTCGGAGATTGGGGGTGACTCCTGTTGCTAAACCCGTCCCTGAAGCTGTGTTTGCCGTAGATGGTCATGTATTGGAATCCGGTCCTATCACCCAACATACACCTGAGTACAAGTTGTGGTATGGGGGTTACCACATGGAACGTCTTTCGTTCAATCTCATCCATGCCCCTACCTATGGAGTGATATTGGGACTCCCTTGGCTGAAGAAACATGAACCCTCCATTAGGTGGACGGAGCAGTCCTTGGAATTCTGTTCCCCTTATTGCCAAGATCACTGCATCAGAGAGAACCCTCGACCCTCCAGGGTGTTGGCTGTTACCCATCTTGTCTCTACCGCCGCTGAAAAGGAGGTGGTATTACCCAGTTGTTACCAGGAATATGGGGAGCTTTTCAGTAAAGTGAAAGCAGAAGTGCTCCCTCCTCACAGAGAATACGACTGCCGTATCGATCTAACACCTGGGTCTGTCATTCCATGTGGCAGGATATATGCTTTGTCACAACCCGAAACAAAACATCTCCGGGAATACTTGGATAACCTCCTTGCTTTGGGATTCATCAGACCTTCTAGGTCTCCAGCAGCTTCCCCGCTTTTCTTCATCCCGAAGGCTAATGGGGAATTACGCTGCTGTATTGACTATAGGGCATTGAATGCCATAACGATAAAGAACCAATACCCACTCCCATTGATACCGGTATTATTGGAGCAGGTGAGATCGGCCAGAATCTATACGAAATTGGACCTGAGAGGAGCCTACCATTTAGTGCACATGCGAAGCGGCGATGAATGGAAGACCGCATTTAAGACAAGGTATGGGCTCTTTGAGTACCTGGTGATGCCCTTTGGGCTCTGCAACGCCCCTGCCTCCCTCCAATTCTTCCTCAATGAGGTGTTAAGAGACTTCCTAGACATCTTTGTAGTAGTCTACATAGACGGCATCTTGATATATTCCAATGACGAACCAGAACATCAAAAACATGTGTGTCAGGTACTGGAGGCTTTAAATCAAAATCATCTGTACTGCAAACTAACAAAATGTGAATTCCACGTTACCACTGTTGAGTTTTAGGAGTCATGCTCACACCATCAGGGCAAATAATGGCAGAAAGGAAGGTACGTGCCATTGTGGAATGGCCTAGACCCAACTGTGTCAAAGACATTCAAAAACTCCTTGGATTTGCAAACTTCTATAGGAGGTTCATCTCGCACTTTTCGGACATGGTAACCCCACTCACAAAATTGACCTGGAAGAACACCCCCTTTGTGTGGGGCTTCGACGAACAAACTGCCTTTGACCAATTGAAAACCGCATTCACGTCGGCACCGATATTAATCCATGCTGATCCGAAACTCCCCTTTGTGGTAGAGGCTGATGCGTCAGAACTAGCAGTCGGGCCGTTCTTTCGCAAAGGAATGAGAGTACGGGTCATCTCCATCCCATCGCGTTCATGTCACGCAAACTTAATCCTGCGGAATGCAACTACACCATTGCTGAGAAGGAACTGTTAGCAATCAAGGACGCCTTCACTGAATGGAGGCATTGGTTGATGGGCGCCTCTCAACAAATCACGGTATACACCGACCACCGGAACTTGCAGTTCATGCGAGCAGCTCGCCATCTCACCCCCAGACAACTTAGATGGATGCTGTTTTTTTCTGAATTTCATTTCGTAGTTACCTTTCGTCCGGGATGTGACAACCGGAAGGCGGACGCTCTCACGCGTCAGGAAAGTCACCCAGCATTAACAGCGTTGCCAGAGACTAGCATCATTGAACCCCAAAAGGTGGTAGGTGTGATACACACCGAGGAGTTTCTCCACAAAGTTAAGAGAGGAGTCCAAACCTTCGCTTGGAAAACATGGATCCGTCTACATCCAGAATGGAGAGTCCGTCAGGGGTTGCCAAGAAAAGGGTCTCAGTTGCTTCTTCCCAAACTCGCCTTGAGACAACAAGCCTTCAAGTGGTGTCACGATCTGCCGTGTGCGGGACACACTGGAGGGAAGAAAACCTTGGAGAAATTGCTACGCACCTATTGGTGGCCAACCATCCGTCCTGATGTGTTTGCTTGGGTTCAACGATGTGACACCTGTTCGCAGGCTAAGAGCGATCATCGACCTGCACAAGGGCTTTTGCAAACCATGCCCACTCCTGTGAGTCCTTGGGAGAGCTTTTCGGTGGATTTCGTGGTGGGTCTCCCTAAAGATCACGGGATGACAGCTATAGTAGTAGTTGTGGATTACTTAACCAAAATGGGTCACTTTATAGCCTGTAAAGGGGTTCCCACAGCTAGCCAGCTCGCCCATTTCTTACTCCTTCATGTAATCAGGTTGCATGGACTTCCCAAGGTTATAGTCTCAGATAGAGGAGCACAATTCACCGCAAAATTTTGGAAGCTCTGGTGTGACCGGTTAGGCATTGCCTCTTCCTTGTCCACCAGCTTTCATCCTCAAATGGATGGGCAAACCGAAAGGTTAAACCAGACCCTCAAACAATACCTAAGGTGTTTTGTAGATACCACTACTGAGGCATGGGTGGACTGGTTGTGGTCGGCTGAGGTAGCCTATAACGATGCAGTCCATTCCTCTACTTTGTACACCCCTTTCTTCTGTACCTATGGGTTTCATCCTAGATTTGCCCCCTTGAGTGTGCCGGTCGCTGAAGCTCAGATTCCGCAGTTGCAGTCCAGATTAGTGCAGTTGCGGAAAACCGTACTGCAAGCTAGAAGGAATCTTGAGAAAGCGAAACAGAAGTACAAGACTCAGGCTGATAAACACCGTAGGTGCTGCCCTGTGTACAAGAAAGGGGATTGGGTGTGGTTGTCCACTCGAAATATCCGTTTCCGAAGGTATAGTGTCTTCAACCCTAGGTTCATTGGCCCTTACCAAGTGATTCGCCACGTCAACCCTGTGGCGGTGAAATTGAGACTTCCATCGCATTTCCTGATACACCCGGTGTTCCATGTCTCGCTGCTCAAGCCTGCTCGGGGTCCTTGTTCTAAGGCCCCTGCGCCTGTGAGTGTACAGCAGGATGTGGAGTACGAGGTACGGTGCATCTTGGACGCTGTTAGAGTGAGAGGTAAACTCCAGTACTTGGTATCCTGGAAGGGTTATGGCCCGGAGGAGGACTCTTGGGAGCCTGTGGGTGCTATACATGCTCCCAGACTGGTGCGGAGGTTTCATTTGTCTCATCCTGGTAAACCTGGTGGCAGTCAGTTAATGTTGTGAGAGGAGGTGTACTGTCAGGAATTCCCCGGCCGCTGGTAGATCACTGACTGCTATGCGAGTCAGTAAGGGCTCGAAAACTACATTTCCCATGAGCCTTCGCGCGGCGCGCTAGAATGACGCTGTGCGACCGGAAAGGATATCATGGCGTTTCCCGATGGAAGCGCTGCCGATTATTCTGCCTGGCGAGTAGTTTGACTGCTTGTGTTTCCTGTGTTCCAGTCGGCGGTTGTTGTGTTGGGCTGCGGTAAGCTCAAGTCATCGCTATTCCGGATCTGTGGATTACTTTGGTGGGGCTTAGGAAGCGCCCGCAACGAGAACGGATTACCGGTGTCCTCTATACCTGTGTTGTGGATTACTTTGGTGGGGCTTAGGAAGCGCCCGTATCCAGAGTGGAGAACGCTGTTACAGGTTTTCCTAAGTTCAAGCGGGGTGCTTGTGTTTCGAGGGCATTCCGGGGGAGCATGGTGTTTGTCTAACTGCTCCACATCTAACTACATATCCTCGGAGGGGGAATCCTTACGAACATAGTAGGAAGATACCAGAAAGGAGTGATATTTACTTATGTTTTG
Source organism: Lissotriton vulgaris (assembly GCF_964263255.1). Classification (NCBI taxonomy): domain Eukaryota; kingdom Metazoa; phylum Chordata; class Amphibia; order Caudata; family Salamandridae; genus Lissotriton; species Lissotriton vulgaris. The sequence goes on from NC_141691.1 coordinate 1,478,612,024, forward strand.
TGTCCTGGGCAGTCAGGTTATCTTCATCCCCAATTTGGGTAGGTTTCCCTACCTCTTCTCGTTTTATCGGATTAAGGTTACGGAAAGGGAGGTACAGTGGTTTACTGATGCTTTCCTTTTGTTGTGTCTTATAGTAGGAAAACCAGGGGATTTAGAAGAAGCCCTTTATATCATCCTTTCGTTTCTGCACACCTGTAGGCTATTGCAGGTGAGGTAAAGCGTAGTGTATTGTTTAGTTTAAGTTACCAGCTGAGGGTTATCATTTCACTCATCTTATGCTTTCTATATCTGCAGGTTTTCGGTTCCAGTTGCCCAGCTGTTCCCCTCCGGACCTACCTTTTTCCCCCGCTTGATCTCCTTAACAGTCTGTGTCCTTGATAGCCAGACTTGGGATGATCTAGAGGTGGGCCCCTTTATAGCATCGATCCAATCCTGAGGAGCAACCACGAAAGACCTGACACCCACGCACACAAGGCTCTCCACGACATGGGCCCAATATACCTCAACAGCCGTCTCACATTCTACACACCCACCCGCCAGCTCCAATCCACCAGCCTCGCCCTCGCCACCGTCCCGCGAATTCGCAGAGCCACCGCTGGAGGAAGATCCTTCTCTTACCTGGCAGCCAAGACATGGAACTCCCTCCCCAACCTCCTAAGGCTGACCCAGGACCATCTCTCCTTCAGGAAACAACTCAAGACCTGGCTGTTTGAGCAGTAGCAGCTCCCCCTCCTCCCAGTGCCTTGAGACCCTAACGGGTGAGTAGCGTGCTCTACAAATTTGTCTGATTGATTGATTGATAGCACATTTTTTTAATTATATTTATATTTTCAAGTTTTGAAATACAAATGTATATATAGATGTATAAATAAAACATCTTTTATCTGTTTTTATTATTAAATAAGAAACGTAAATCATATTTATTTAGTAGTGAATGTTTTACATTTTCCAATTTTTTGTCCCTTGTTTCACATTGAATTCATTGTTTTATATACATATTTTCAGCATCATTTTAACATAAGTTCAAATAATTGTATATATTTTATACTCTTCTTTAATTTATACTTTATAATTTTTCTTTATTTTGTACAAGAATTTTTGACATATTTTACATGTTGAATGATTTTCAACAATTTTAGTACATCTATTCAACATTTATACATTATTTCCCATTCATTTGCATGGGGAGATTCCCTTTTTTTAGTTTAAGTTGATGGCCTTTTTTTTACCGCTACCAACTGTTTTGTAGTCTATTTGTGTCATGTTTAGTATATTTTCCTGGATCCAAGTGATGGTAGGGTGCTGCTGTTCGTTGGAACAGGTAAGTTCTTTTTAAGGGTTTTGAGCTTAAGAGGATGTAAGGAGGAGGTCTGGAAGTTAGTCATAGTGTTGTTTGTGTTTTTTTTGTACAATTTGTTGCAATAATAGTAGGGTTGTCACTATTTGTATTTTTGGGTTTTCATACACTGTTTTAGTAATGTATCTTTATGCTGTGTTACATTGTGCTATGTTACTTATTTATGAGGATTAAGGGCCTGATTACGACTTGGTCGGTCTTCCCGCTGAAATGCACTGTGGCGGTCCGATGAAAACTGCCAAACCATCGGCATTCCCATTGGAGCTGCAGCACCACCAGTCCTGGATTACCTTTGTAATCTCACAGCATTAATCCAGGACCGGCTGTGCGGCAGTGTCACTGTCATGGCAGTGGGAATTTTTGGCTTTTAGGAGAGCCTAGAAAGCATACTTCCACTGTAACAGCGCCTCCAGCACGTCATGCATGACCATGCACTTTTGGGGAGCACATCACGTGCCCCCCGCATGCAGCTGCATCAGCAGATTTGTTTGGGCGTCCTGTTGTGGACCCCTTTACATGGCTTTTCCCCAAGCATTTCATTGCGGGGTCCCACCATGAAATGCTAGGTGGAAAGGCAGGTCGGAATCCACCCCGACGGTGCTGGCATCGACACTGCCTGGATTGCTGCCTACTTCCTCCACCGACGCCACCGGGGGATCCTGGTAGTGGTGGAAGGCTTGTGGTGGTCCCACCACCACCACCATTGTAATCAGGCTGGAGGCCTGATGCGATGTTCATCATTGGACTGCCATCGACAGGTACTGCAATCCCAGGACTGCTGTACTCTTAATTTATTTATTTATTTTATTTATTTATTTATTTATTTAATTTATATAGCGCGTTATAACCACCGGGGTCTCTAAGCGCTATTAGGCCCATATGTAATGCATATGTATTTTTGGGAACATAGTGGGTTTTGTGGGTGGGTTTTCTTGTTGACTTCACAGGTTTGCGTATACAAATGTGTCACATGGGCATTGGGAATCAAAGTTATTATGTTTTTTTAAAGGAAATCACTTTTGATTAATAATAAACCAATTTTTTCATTTTATTTCCATTTTTGGGTTTTTCAGGAGTGTTTCTTTTTTAATAACTTTTACAGTTTTTTATGGTTCCTATATTCTTCGGATGGCTTAAAGGGATATCTATTGGGTTTGTTTGATTTTTGCATATTCTGGGCTTTATGGACAATATTTTTCCTATTGTTGGTGGAATATTATTTTTGACTACATGGATACAGAGGAAGATCTGCCTCTAAGGAACATAAGTTAAATGTATTTAATTTCTTACGGGCGGGAAATGTTATATTTTATTTTTTGTGTAAATATTATGTAACTGTTATTTGGAATTGTGTGGCTTATGTGTTATATTTATTTTACATGATTGATTGAGTTTGTTCTTTGAGCTTTTTGGTTGGTGAGGTTTACATTTTTCATGTAAATAATTAAGAAATTATTTTATTATCTCAGTAATATTTAATGTTTAGACTGATGTAATTAAATACTATGTTTATTATTTATATAAACTTTGATTTGCGATGTGGTTTTGGATTTTGAACAGTTTTTAGGGACTTTTTTAGGTTACTGTTTATTATATGCTTTTGGTTATTATTTCTAAGTCATCTACTCCTTTGAAGAGTTTGACTTTCAATTGTAGCTTGTCGTACATTCTTTTGGTTTGTTTGGTAAGTTTAGGTGTAATTTGGCTAAAAGGTGTTGATAGCTTTGCTCTTTTTGAAATGCTTCTATAAATTTACAGAGTGTAGGTTGAGTACTGCCTGGTGTGGATTTGATTGGAAGGCATTGTGCTATCATTCCACTGTGTTGTTTGTTTTGGCTTCCTGTGCCATGGTACTGTCATAGACATTCCACCATGGTATTTGGAATTTGAGTAAGTGCCGGAGCAATGCAGTATGCAAATAATCCATTTTAGGGGGCTTAGTTTGTATTCATTTTGTTGGTAGAAAGACTTTCTACTAGTAAATTGTAGTGGTTAGCTACTTCTGTGACAGGCACTTAGGCTAGAGCTAGGCTAGAGCTATCATTTTCTTTATTCCAAAGGCGAATTGGCTGTTCTACAGTATATAACAGAATATTCTATACTTAGGGGCCAATTATGATGAGTGTCGGAAAGCTTCTGACCTCAGGTCAGAGGCTTTTAGACACTCATCTTCAGTTTCAATCATGACCGCCTAATTACAATCTAGGTAGTCAGAATTTAAACCAGCTGGTTATTCCATCTGGATTCCGACGGGCTCAAGGAGCCCACAGGCTAGTCAAAGACTGGCCCATAATTCCAATGGATGGCAATTCTGCCATTGGGATTACGATGCTCTGTTTTCCACAGGTTTTCCATGTCTGGCGGAAAACGAGTTTGGGGGCCCTTAGCAGGGCCCCCTTCTCCTTGCAGCTGATCCCTGAACAGCCACGTGCTGCAAGGATGAACACAATCTCCCACCATGTGTGGTCGCATTGTAATTGTGGTGTCAGGACAGCTGACCAGAGGTTGGTCAGTCGGTCCCGAGACTGTGACGATGGATTGATGAAATGTGTCTCCATATGCTTTGATTGAAATGATAGTAACAGCTTTGTAAGGCTGTGTGGGGGTAATCTTTGAAATGGTTTGAATCATGGCTTGTTTAAATTCTATGATTATTTTTTGTGGGTAGTAGTTATTTGTTTTATGTTTAATGTGGTTTAAGAGTTTTCAGTAAGTACTACTTTGTTTATGTGGTAGAAGAGCACCTATAAAAGGGATATTTGTGTTTTGATAGTCACGATGTATGGTGTATATCTGAGTGGACAGTCTGGGATGCATTTTGAAGGTACTGTCCATCATTCAGGTTTGAAAATGACTTTGTTTCAATAAGTTATCTGATATAGAGAATATTAGGATTAGTTTATCATTGTTTAGATTGTCATATAAAAGGTAAGGTTCCTGATTTTATGTCATTGTTAAAATCATAAGCATAATAAAATGCTAATTTGCAATGCTGCAAGTAAATTGGTGAAGCATTGCATCCGTAAAAAATGTAGATGGTAAATCTTTTAGGTACAGATTTAATGGCAGTAGTGGTAATATACAGCATGTCTACTGTTCATTAGTGATGTTTATTCAGCTCAAGAAAGACCCATCGAGCACAGTCCTAACACTACACCAGGTATATTAGTTGCATTCCATCAGAATATTAATCCTCCCCTCTTCAATACTGATTGATTGTAACTTTCACCAAAAGTTCCCCATATTAAATATCCCCTGATCCACAAAATCAAATCAGCCTGAAGGTCTCTGAAGCAACATTACTGTGCTTGCTCATAGGCTCCCTATTTAAAGCATCAAGTGCCATATATTAGCCTTTGATAGGAAAAAGTATTCCTAAAACCATTGCTTTCTTATAGACTTATTTCAGTAATTTCATCTGTTGCCACATGGGTGGCCCAACGCTGAACCTTTATTTAAATATATTATTTACTTGTATGAGTAATATTCCTCAAATCAATCTGTTCTTTGGTTATTAGTGACTTTGGGTTTGATTTAGTATTGGGTGGTGTCAGAACCTTTTCAGAGGGCCACTTGGCAAGAAGGCGCCACCGGGCCCAACCGTGGCGATTGAGGCCTTTTACTCAGAATGTCGACCTACTATGAGTCAAAGTAACTGGAATAAGTGCTTTCCCCGTCCAGCACTTGACTCTCACTGGTAGCGCAGGTAGAGCAGTCAAAGGCTCTTCCAGGGAAGGTAAGTGCTAGGCATACACAGGCTCATAACATACACGATAACCACAGTAAGATGATTGTTCATTCAAATACCGGATTTTATGAAACAAGAATTTCCAAAGCCAATAGGTCTCACCTATGGGAGAGATATTCAGTTTTTCCTATCAGGTAGAGGATTTTCAACAGTAAAGAAGACTTTACATATTTAAAAAAAAGCCCTATGGAATGGGCAGCGATGGCTGCGTCATAGCACTTTTATTTCCCTCATGGCGGTTGAGGGTGTAGAGAAATAAGCAACAGGGACAACGAGGAGGTGGGAGAAGAAGAAGCAACATGGGTAGGTAGATGGTGAAGCAAAGAGGACAGGTGGTGGGAGGGGAAGAAGCAACACAGACAGGGTGGGAGTAGAAGAAGCTTGTAAATAAAAAATAGTACCTCAATAACAGTGGAAGGACCCTAAACCACACAAAGAAATCAGTACTTGGTCCATACTCCAGCTGAAGGAAGAGGAAGTGAAGCCAGCTTGTGCTGTCCAAATAGGAGGCAGCAAATCAGAGTGACAATGAAGCCCACGAAAGGTAAACAAGGGGCAGGCTCCAAGCTCCTTGAAGAACGCCATATCTCTCACAAGCGAGAACACATATGCTGATGCACTCTAGAACTTAAAAGGAGCATTTAATGTACACACACAGAGCCTATACAACACACTAAATAATCCACACACCTCTCTTAAGGACAGCATGCTAGTGCAATCCAGGGAGGGATCCCTAACTTCCTCTGTCCCTTCTAGTAAGGTGTTATTCCCCATTCTAATAACGAAAGTGACCCCAAGATTTGGCCAACAGAGTGCCACACACTTCAAAGTCTATCCTTTGTCTTAAGAGTTCACCAGCACTACATTCATGCAAGTCTTCAGCCGCCCAAGTGGTCCAGACAGTCTTACCTGATCCGGTGGCAGCCACGATCACTGAAGGATCAGTGCACTCCTTTGTGAACTATGGTCTATTCTATCTGAGGTGGAGAAGTGTGGCTCACTGGTTAGAGGAGGCAGACCTGGAAGCAGAGGTCAGCCCCGGACCAGGGTTCAATTCCCGGCTCGGTGGGGTCTTGAGCCCTAAAATGTCCATGGACTCGACAATTCTCGTTCCGGTCCCTACTCGATTCATGGGTTCACACTCTGCGACTCTGGGCAATAGCTTGCTTAATCTCCACAACGGCCCCTCGTGGCGGGATGCCTGGCTTTCACCTTGCGGATACCCTGCTGAGTTATCTCGCAGGGGAATACCAGGACGGGTTCCCTAAGCAAGCGCTTAGAAACCAGTGGTGATTTGCGCTATATAATTACATGTACATTTACATTTACATTTGAGGGTCTGCAGCCTTTCTGGGCCCCAATGTCGCGTCGGGCCTCCCCAGTCCCAGTGTTGAAATTAGAGAAATTGATGTACATAGACAGCGTTCATTTCCCCTCTTTCCCGCTCCTCTCCCTGCAAGCACCATGAATACCGTAAAATATTGACCGTACCACCCTGCCAGTAAAAGCCCGCACCCATATGTACATGACAGCCATTTTAGGCACCCTGGCCTCTTTCCTGCTCATTAAAATCACCGGCTTCCCTTCTGCGCGTGTCTGAACCCCCCTCCCCCTCTCACATGCATAGGCTATGAAACCCTCTCCCTCTGCGCGACCCTGCCCTGAAAGGCAACCCTCCTGCTTGACCCACGCAAACCCCCCCATTCCCTCTTGAAGAGGCATCCTTCGCCTTAGCTGACATAGCCCTCCCCAGCTGCACCTGACTGCCCCCGCTCTCTCTCATGTGCGGGTCATAAGACCTCTTTCTCTCTATGCGACTCTGTCCCTGTGTCCACCCTGGCTCCCCCTCCCTTCTCCTCACACGGGCAAGTCATAAACCTTCTTCTTCTGCAAGACTCTGTCCTTGGGAGTCACGCTCGCGCCTGACCAAACACCTCCTTCCCTTTTATGAATACCCCTCTGTTGGTAAACTCTCCCTCCACGCCCGATTATCCATGCGGCATGAATACCACTCCTTTGATGACCCCTTCCCCCGTGTCCAGCTGTCCACATAGGTCCGAGGCCATCGCCTAAGCCGGGAGATACAGTTTACTGCCCTTTATTGTATGAAGTCACTCCTCTTCAAAGGACTCACTATTGATCCTAGCCACCCCACCCCCTGGGCTATGATCAGGCGCACCCATCCTAAACAGTTGACGGAACACTCAGCTGCGTGATTGCCCTCCCCTCTTATCAGCAGGTCAAGGGTCCCTATTGTGAACACATGTGGGGTAGGATTGACACGAGGATTATGGGGTTGTCTTTTCTTTGTTTTACAATGCTGTGACTGTAATGCCAAGTGTTCTGTAAGGTATAAAAGACAGAGTCTCAGCTCACTTGTTAGAGCACCTCCTGATGACACCTTGTTTCGTGTCGGAAATGACAGGCTCTCCTCATGAGAATTAAACTCTGTTCTTGATTCCTGCTTCCAGCACCCGTCTCTTTATTTGGTAACTATTCAGAATGGGAACTAATAGGCGACTTGCGCCAGCAGCCTGGGCATCGGTAGTAATGCGGGCTCCTGTTCCACACCAGGATGGCCTGCATTGGTATTGCATGTCCTCTTGCATCTTCAGCAACAATCAGTACGTCTTTATTACAGCATTTTCAGCACAATAAACCAGGGTATGTCCCTGTCTCCATGTGACCGCCTTCAGGATCACACGTTACAGTATACATCGCTCCCACGGGCGGCGACCCACACTTCACGGCGGTGCGCTCGTGGCACATAGGTTCACTGATTACAGTGTTTCCACGGGCAAGGGCCTGCACTTCCTGGTGGCTCCCTCCTGGCACATGACGGCACTTCCACAGACAATGCTCAACAGGATCACCACTGGGCCGCACTCCCGCCCGACACTCTCCTCTTCCTAACATGGCTTTCTGGTCTTGGTAGGCAGACAGATTCTAGGTACTCTCTGTAGCAAACTGGGCTTCTTTGCAGATGGCCCCCACTTTGTGTCCTCATTTGAACTGCTATATGCTGGATTTTGACTCTGATAATGCGCTGGGACCTGCCAACCTTGCCTCAGTGCTGGTGCTCCTTCCCCTAAAGTAATGTGAATTGGTACACCCAATTGGCAAGGTACTTTGCCATCCCTATAAGTCAGGCTTAAAAGCTAAACATGCATCAGTAAGGATAGCTGGCTTAATTCTTCTCTTCTTTCGCTTTCAGAGATATTCCTTACAGCGAACCTTTATCAATAAGTGTGAGACTCCCTTTGAATAGTCTGGGTTCTGCCACAATTCTGAGACAGCAAGCCTATCTCCTGGAATATAGACCTGATATAAACAAACAATTATATCTTCTCCCATCCCTTTTGGCTAAGAGGCAGCTTGATCAACTGTCTATAGGAATCTAATTCCTCTGGCAGACTCCAGCGTGTGCCAATAAAGCAGTGGTTTAGACAACAGGGTAAAACTGATTGGAAAAATGCCCATGTCAAGGAGCTGGGGAAGGCGAGGGGTGCTCTGTGGAAGATTTAGAAGGTTTCTAATAAACTTATTTTCAACTTTGATAAGAGCCTCAGTTCTCACTTAACACATAGCTTTGACCCATACACAGCTGCACTTTTCACTTTTGTATTATCGATCTCCTCTAAAGGTACTAGAGGACAGACCTGGATTTTCTTCCCCATCTTAATCACAGTACCAGACTCCTGCTAAAATTTCAGGGTACTCATTAATCTGCGTCACCCGGCTAAGTTTGTTTGATAAACAGACCCCCAAATAAACAAATTTCAGGACTTGCTCAAGCTGAGCCTCTCTAACTAGAATGCTCGCCCTCACCTTTTTATATGGGTCAAAAACCTTACATTTTAACTTAATAACCTTCAGCTCCACTCCAATCATACAGAATCGTAAAAACCTATCCACTATAGCCTGCAGACCACACATGGTTTTGGATATTAAGGGAGTGTCTTCTGCGAACAGCAGGGTGAACATTTTATGGCTACCAAATTTAGGGGCATCATTCCCAGGTAAATCCTGTTATCAACATTATGGTCGTAAATATTTGGAGAAAGCACACCTTGTTTTTTATAGAAACTTTTCTAAATGTTTTAGTTGAACTTAAAGTAAATAATCTATGCGTGCTGCAGTGGTAGCTCGTTTGTCTGCACGTGCCGTGAAATGAGCCACCCTACCTCGAGTGAAATCACACTCGACCACTGCGCACTGTTGCAAAACTCTTATAGTTTTATTTTGCTATTGTTTTTTCAATTATTTTTTCAATTATCATTTATGAATTCAAATAAAGTTTAAACACAATTTGTCAATTCAAAACATTATTGACATCATTTTGTGATTACTTCCACTATTTTACACATTTGTCAACAGAATAGATACGGTGAACAACACATTACAAATTATTCATTGCAATCTTCAGTTAGATGCCCGATGCATTTCGAGCCTAACAAGGCTCTTCCTCCGGGGCCTGAAATCTAAGGGAATGAAAACATGTTTTTTAATAAACAGATCGACAGTATGGGGGACCAACTCGTTTGAAATTGGTGCATACGGGTGCTCGAAGTGAAAACCACCACCTCTATCCACGTGATAAATATAAAGATCGCTTACCCTCCTCGTTTTGTAACTCAGACAATCTCCTAAAATGCGGACAATATATACAACCCAACGTCATACTGGTGCAAAATAACACACTCAAAAACCGGGACTCGAAGCGTTTCAAAGAAGCTGACTCACCCTCGGTGTAAACTGCTGTTCGCGTCAATTCTACGAGAGACAACAAAACACAAACTAAGTGAACCTATTCTAACGCTGATGCTAATCTACGAGCCACTAGTTTAAACTCATTACCTTAAATGCTCAACCGTCCCGCTCCTCTGCTCTTTCTACTCTCGCTGTTCGTACCAAACGTTTCTGCACACAAAAGGAACTTTCGTCTTTACGGCTTTCATCTTTCAACTGTTAAACCAATCAGAGCAAACCTGGTCTCGTCTACCAGCAAACTAACAACTAGAAGTTCCGTAGCGCGAACACTGTGTTCCCGCACTTGGTATTAAAGCAGAATGCACCCGATTGGTGCGCTATGCGGAAGTTGATCACGTGACTAGGGAGGAATAAGGAAGTTGGGTCGCCTTAGATATACACAGTTGTTACAGTGTGATGAGGTCTATACTATTAAGACTTATCATCCGAGAGAAACAGTCACTGTTCTGTATGTTATTATCTGTTTGTGGACCTTATAGAAGCTACCACACTAGCCCTATATAAGTCAATCAATTTCAAACAGTTTTAAAGCAATTTTTACAATTCTGCTCAATAAATGAGTTTTTGAAAAAGAGCGTGAAGCAACACGGAACAGTTATTTTTCAAGAAAGTTATTATTTATATTCCTTTAACTTCAAATGTTCAAGGGTACAAAATTAAGAATAGTTGCACATAAATCTTAGGTAAACGGAAATGACAAAACAATCCATTAATACATAAGAAAAACAATCCAGTCTATCCAAAGTATATAAAATTTACCCTTGACCCGACGCTTAGGAGCCTTGACGCCCGTTTACTCTGCTTTTCAATACATACCAGAATCCTGAAACAAGAACAGGTCTGAAATAGAATGAACAAACATTGAACTTGATTATATGGACACAAACAACAAGGGATATTTGGCGATTCCTTGAGGGGTCATCTGCACTGCATTAAGTTTACTGTCCTGATGATGGTCTTTGGATACAACCTTTGAGACCGAAACGTCGACATACCCGTCCACGTCTACACCCTGCATCTGACTTTCTATTTTATTCTTAAAAAGAAGTCAATTTTATATACTTTTCTTTTTCAAAAACTCATTTATTGAGCAGAATTGTAAAAATTGCTTTAAAACTGTTTGAAATTGATTGACTTATATAGGGCTAGTGTGGTAGCTTCTATAAGGTCCACAAACAGATAATAACATACAGAACAGTGACTGTTGCTCTCGGGTGATAAGTCTTAATAGTATAGACCTCATCACACTGTAACAACTGTGGTTTTTGAAAGAAATCCCTTGCTGGCACTTTTTGCTACAACCATATTGATTGCCCGAGCCCGCAAGGGTATATTGGGTTACCCAACTCTTGAACCAGTTAGATATACACAGCACGTTCTAGTTGTTAGTTTGCTGGTAGACGAGACCAGGTTTGCTCTGATTGGTTTAACAGTTGAAAGATGAAAGCCGTAAAGACGAAAGTTCCTTTCGTGTGCAGAAACGTTTGGTACGAACAGCGAGAGTAGAAAGAGCAGAGGAGCGGGACGGTTGAGCATTTAAGGTAATGAGTTTAAACTAGTGGCTCGTAGATTAGCATCAACGTTAGAATAGGTTCACTTAGTTTGTGTTTTGTTGTCTCTCGTAGAATTGACGCGAACAGCAGTTTACACCGAGGGTGAGTCAGCTTCTTTGAAACGCTCCAAGTCCCGTTTTTTGAGTTTGTTATTTTGCACCAGTATGACGTTGGGTTGTATATATTTTCCGCATTTTAGGAGATTGTCTGAGTTACAAAACGAGGAGGGTAAGCGATCTTTATATTTATCACGTGAATAGAGGTGGTGGTTTTCACTTTGAGCACCCATATGCACCAATTTCAAACGAGTTGGTCCCCCATACTGTCGATCTGTTCATTAAAAACATGTTTTCATTCCCTTAGATTTCAGGCCCCGGAGAAAGAGCCTTGTTAGGCTCGAAATGCATCGGGCATCTAACTGAAGATTGCAATGAATAATTTGTAATGTGTTGTTCACCGTATCTATTCTGTTGACAAATGTGTAAAATAGTGGAAGTAATCACAAAATGATGTCAATAATGTTTTGAATTGACAAATTGTGTTTAAACTTTATTTGAATTCATAAATGATAATTGAAAAAATAATTGAAAAAACAATAGCAAAATAAAACTATAAGTGTTTTGCAACAGTGCGCAGTGGTCGAGTGTGATTTCACTCGAGGTAGTTTGATCAACATTATGGTCACCATTTTTTACACAAACCTAGTATTTCACGAGCTGCTTACTATTACTCTCAATGGGAACATTGCTCAACACTGCCAAAAGGTGGTTCAAAAACATGTGCACAAAGTTTGCTTATTTTTCTGGTTTTGATACATCAGACCCAGACTCTTATTATTATAGGTTTCCTCCCACATCAACAAAGAAAAATATGCTAACAAACACCAAGTGGATATACTCTGCTTCCTTCATTTCCAAACTGTCAGTAAAGGTTTTTGACTTTTGGGAAGACACCATAGACACAAAATCAGGCTGGTTGACAAAAGATTGTCAGGTTCAGGGACCGGAGAATTTATATAGAGCATGCCTCATACCACATTGAGGAAAAGTGTCCTTCTTGTCGGCATCCATTTTGTGTCATGACTCCATAATTTTTGCATTGCCATTTCGTGTCAAACACCTCTGCATGACCCTCCTATTAATTTCTGCTGATGTCTGTTGACATTCTAGCTGTCACGATCACCCTGTCCTTCCTGCGCCTTGTAGTTGAGCCAATTTCGAAAAAGGGGAACCAAGAATTGGCCTCACCACCCTTGGACTGAGCTCCTGCACACATCCATCCTGTTTCGCAAGACTTGGTCACGCCACCATCCCAGAACTTGTTTCTTTCACATGTCCTGTTGTTCAAGATCTCTCTGCTCCCTCACATACATATACTGTTTTGCAAGCCCTGTCCGTAATCTTTGCACCATCTGTTGCAGCCCCCATCCTGCCTGAACAAAGAATGGTGTAACTGCATTTTTGACTCGGGTCGCCAAACCCCCCACCCAAACTGGTTTCTTAATGTGAGAAATGTGTATATAAGGCCTGTAATCTGCAAAGTGAAGCAGCAGCCTCCTCTGTCTTGTTTCTAATGAGATTGGGACTTTGTTCCATAGCCCGGGCTATTCGAATAAAACTTGGTTCCTCCTGCAGATGAAGGCTCCTGTGTCTCCTTTTACTAAATAAGGAGGGTATGGAAGACTTGGGCGGTTCCCCCGCCACCGAGACTCAGTAAGTGGGTATAAACGGTTCTTCAAATGGTGCCCGAATAGGGACTCCCTGAGCACGAAGGTCATGCCAGGTGGATGTGAGGAGGTGCACGGAGAGACTCCAACGGAAGGTACCCTTCCCAAGGCATTCTTGCAGTCCGGTAGCCGAATGACTCGCCCGCTGTTCCTCCCCACCCGGTCTGGGCCACGTGACTGCGTCCTCTCTGGAGTCTCCTAACAAAGTGATTTCTGGAGCAGGACACAGCCCTACGTCTGCAGAAGAGAACTACCCCTGTCAGGTAAGGGTGGGCTGATCACCCACCGAGTCTGTATGATTCTGCTCTTATTGACTTTTGCAAAAGACAAGCCAGCGAGGTGAGTTTTTAAACCCGCTGTTGTCTGTTATCTGTTTACAAGCATGCCGGTCAGTAGTAAGTTTAAGAAATTATGCTGTTGTATTTGTGCGCAGGACTCCGAGCTGGAGGCGGCCTGTCCATTTCCTCCAGCGGGGACCCCATGTCACACCATGTATACTAAACATGATCCTTCTGCTATAATGTTTTCCCCTTTTTGGACCAAATACACTAAACAAAGTAACTCAGAATTACACTGGACGCTTTATGGGTCTTTTGAGCCACAAGTTCTGGCAAATCTAGAGGAACAGCTATTAAAACTGAAGATTCATCCCACGATGTTTGAGTCCGTCAGGCTATGGAGGAAGGAAATTGAGCAGAGAGCAAAGAGGGAAAAGGCACTAGAAAAGAAGCGGGAGCGGATGTCAATGGCTGACCATGCTAGGGAGCACTTATAGGACCGAATGGAAAAATCTGTAGATATAGCCGATAGGGAACATAGGGCGCGGGTGCAGAAGTGCTACCCGGCCCGAGAAGAGAAAGCAAAAGGCTTTTGGAAGGAGAAGAAGAGGGCGATTCCCTGCTCGATGCCATGTTGGTAAGTCCTCCTGCTTATGCCCCTATGTACCCTGCACTGACACCCCCTGCCCCGCATGCAGCTGCACCAGTCGTGCTGCATACTCCTACCGTGGCTGCCTTTTTCAAAGAATTAGGTCTGATAATATCTGCTGGTACACTTATTCTTGAAGACATCGACTTGCTCTTTGGTATGGTCGTTCCTACGGAAATTTGGGATAAATTCGACATACTGACCATAAATTAGAGCTGGGAGGTAAATGGGCTAATCTGGAAGCTATGGAAGACGCAAGGGCAGGAGGGACTAAACCAGAAGCTGCCATCCTGACTTTGCCCGGTAAAATAATAACGCTTATGAATTTTTTTTTGCCAGAAACAGTCATTAACTGGGATAAGATAAATGCCTGTAGGCAACGAAAAGATGAAAGTGTGGCTGACTTCTTTACCCGTTTTGAAACAGAATACAAGGGACATAGTGGCTGAGACCCCTGGATTTCAGCTCTAGCCCAGTATGTGTCGATAAGTTGCTTTCTGAGAATTCCGCCAGGCTCAAGAAGGTTGAGAGTACATGGTCTGCCCAAGACTATGACTGGTATCTTGGCTATGGCACAGTATCGCAAGAATAGGGAGAATGAAGTTAGAGAAAAGAAAAGTAAGAAGGCTAGGGATCTTAAGACTAAAGTACTTCTGCAGCAGGCTTACCCTCCCTGAGGTCCCGATGTTCACGGGAATTTCAGACCATAGCCCCAACCCCCTCTGAGGGCTCGCCAGTCTACCCCCTCAGGCCCTCAATGCATGGGGGCCCTTCAAACAGATCAGTGAGCTTATTGTAAAGGGTATGGCCATTAGATAGATGAGTGTCCCGTATTAGCTGAAAAAATCCGAACAGGGAAGACTCGGCCTCACGCTCCTAGGGAGGGGTGGCCGACTAAGGACCATGGCCCGCCCTGTGAACAGGACAAAGAGCATAGATCCAGGGATGACGCCCCTGTCCGGCAACGCCCGGCCAATAGGTTTGATGGATACGAAGGACCACGCACTTATTACAATGATGATTATGACGAAGTTGATGAGACAAGGTTCCATTGCCCCAGAAACTGTCTGATGTTGAATACCTTGTGTTGACTGATTATCTGTACAGTTTGACAAACACCTTTCGTACTCTTTACCACCAGGTGCAGGAGGCCATACCTTATAAAAGCAAGGGCCCAGGACACGTTATCCAATCAGGCGACTGGGTCCTGATTCAAAACTTTCAACGTACTAAGAGCCTTGAGCCACGCTGGACACAGCCCGTCAGGTGTTACTGGCCACCCGCACCGCCGTGAAAGTTGAGGGACAGAATAACTGGATCCACGCCACGCACTGTAGATGAGTGCCTCTGCCTCTCCCCTATGATCAGTGGGTGAGAGAAGGACAAAGAGACTCAGAGATAGAAGTAGTCCCGACGTTTATTCCTTCAGCGACGCAAGATTACATTTCACATCTACGGAAGCAGAGAGTGACAGTATACTGAAGGGAAAGAGAAAAAACTCCCCTCACTCTGTTTAGCATCAGGAACAATTATTCCCCAACCATACTGTTCCTACTTCTACCAGATATAACTTGCGTTCCAGAAGGAAGGCTTGCCCTTGACTTCGCTCAGGTGCCTACAGGCTGTAGGGCTGTGATCTCCCGGCTAAGAACGGTGCTGGTATGTCAGACTAAGGTACGCCATAGGACTCTTGGCACCTGCATCCAGTGAAGCAACCACCAATCACAGACAGTCGCTAGTGGTCCCTGGCTTAGCACAATGGCAGCCGTCCAATACACCCAAGTCCAGAAACGATATGTCAGTCTCCTACATAGCAAGTGCTTTGTGGCCCCTGTGGTGACACTGTTTGTCTCAATCATCTTGTCTGTCATAGGTTGGATGTTACTGATCTACTATCCTGTTACCCGTGTGGAGAAGTGTGGCTCAATGGTAGTGGCAGACCCTGATGCAGAGGTCTGGCCCAGGACCAGGGTTCAATACCCGCCTATGCGGGTCTTGGGCTCAATTTCCTCGGACCTGATAATTCTCGCCTCAGTGCCTATTCTAATCATGGGTTCCACTATGCAAGTCTGGGCAATAGCTTGCTTAATCTCCACAACGGCCCCAACAGCGCTGGGATGCCTGGCTTCACCTTGGGGGTGCCCAGGAGTGGACATTTCACAGGGAAAAGCCAGGAAAGGTTCCTAAGCGGTATACGGACAGCGCTGGGACACTTCCGTTGGAGGTAGCTGTGTGCCTTACAAATGCTGGCATTTAAATTTACCCCACCAACTCCTACCCCGACTCCTGTAGAGCATCAGTTTTTCACCTTACCCATCCATGAATTGCCCCGCTGTGCAGAATTTTTCAATAACACCTTTATCCGGATGTTACATCATCATCAGCTGATCATAAATACCTCCAACTGTTGGGTATGTGGACTGATGCCGCATGCTATGACACACCCTGTTCCATTCTTTCCTTATCCTTTCTCCATCTCTGGGACCTGTCTTGCATGGTGGATTTTGATGCAGGGGGCCTATACTGTCAATGGTACTGCCAATTCTGCCAAATCACCTTGTAACACTTCAAAATGGTATGGTCCTTGACATCATCCTCGCTGATCATGGTGGTGTGTGTAAATTGATTGGCTCCAGCTGCTATGTGTACATTCCTGATCACGCACCCACAGTATATGATGCCATCCAACGTCTGCATCACCTTTCCGCTGAAATTCATCAGGATGAAGGCAACTGGTCCCTCACAGGCTGGATCTGGGGCCTCCTTTCCCAATGGAGATGGAGGGTCCTCATCTTCCTTGTCTTGGGAGTGGCTGTCCTAGTCTCCTGCTGTTTGTGCATTCAGTGTCTGCCAATGCTCTGTGCAACGTGTGTTCAGGCTTTCAAGCCTCAACCTTCTAACATTCACAACACTAATGTGAAGATGATGCTCCAAGAAGAAACAGATGATCTTATGAATATCGACGTCTCCTAGAGTATTTGCCACTCAATGGCAAAAGGAGGGTCTAAGGAAAAGTGTCCTTCTTCTCGGCATCCATTTTGTGTCATGACTCCATTGTTTTTGCAGTGCCATTTCGTGTCAAACACCTCTGCACGACCCTCCTGGTAATTTCTGCTGATGTCTGTTGAAATTCTAGCTGTCACGACCACCCTGTGCTTCCTGCTCCTTGTGGTTGAGCCAATTTCGAAGAAAGGGAACCAAGAATTGGCCTCGCCACCCTCGGACTGAACTCCTGCACACATCCATCTTGTTTTGCAAGACTTGGTCACGCCACCGTCCCAGAACTTGTTTCTTTCACATATTCTTTTCAAGATCTCTCTGTTCCCTCACGTACATATCCTGTTTTGCAAGACCTATTCCGTAATCTTTGTACCATCTGTTGCAGCCCCCGTCCTGCCTGAACGAAGAATTTTGTAACTGCATTTCTGACTCGGGTGCGCCAAACCTCCCACCCAAACTGTTTTTTTAATGTGGGAAATGTGTATATAAGGCATGTAAACTGCAGAGTGAAGCAGCAGCCTCCTCTGTCTTGTTTCTAACGAGCTTAGGACTCTGTTCCATAGCCCGGGCTATTCAAATAAAATTTGGTTCCTCCTGTAGACGAAGGCTCCTGTGTCTCCTTTTAATAAATAAGGAGGGTATGGAAGACTTGGGCGGTTCCCCCGCCACCGAGACCCAGTAAGTGGGTATAACCGGTTCTTCAAAATCAACGGACTTTCCTGAATAAAACAGTGCAAGAAACTTCCTGTCCTGGAATTTCCAAAATAAAGGATTTGAACACTCCTCTTATTCCCGCATTTTCACACTTCGAGAATTGGCAGCACTTAACACACTTCAGTTACGATACATTGGACACCATGACATGTAATTGTTCTTTTGATTCATCAGACTCTAATTGAAAGAAATGGCTGGTTTAGTCTGTGGACACAAATGGGTGTCAATGTAGATTTCTGGGCAACATCGCAGGATTTAAGATCAATGGGCCTGATCATCTGTATGTACAGAACACTCTGGGGTGGTGACATCATATAGTGTTGGGGCGTTGTGCCTTGATTGGCTAAAAACTTCAACACTCTCTCAGGTGAAGCAACACTTGTCCATTCTTTCTAATGACATGGATCTCAGGGATTTTCTATTAGGTCCCCGGACCCACATCAAAAGCCATTCTTGTATAGAATTAACAACAAGCTGTGGAACATTTCTCAATAGGAAGTTGCTGAGAGATTGCACGAGATCGACAGGTTTAATTTAGAAAAGGCTTTGGCTGTGGTTGACAACGGTGTGTCATTGAGAATTTATTCACTGAGCAACATATTGTCTTCTGCAATTGACATTATACAGCAAGACATATCTATTTTACAGTATGGACAGTCACAATTTATGGTCCATTGTAATACCGAGCTGGCCATTGCAAACAATATGTTCTGGCCACGTGCCATAGCTTTACATCAATAGTACGTGTCGGTTTTCAGCATACGATCTAACGGAAATACAGATAGTAATGGCATGCAGAGATGCAAAATATACTACATTGTACATTGAAAAATTAGACCATTTACCTTTCACCGTGCCTGAGACACCATCCACAGTCGGGATAATCCATGGTTACATCACAATATCGGTTACAACTTTCTAATTCCAATATTATCTCCAATACCAGCAGGTAGGTAGATACGAAGCTCCAGGGGAATGTTATATGCATGAGTACTGGGACTTACCATTCAGGTTTAGATGCAGGAATGGGGACACAGACGTTTTCCTTAGTGGTTCCGACTGTGAGGATGCTTTAAGTGGGTCCCTAGTTTGCAAGGACATTTCTCTTTATGAGGAATGAAATGCTTCAGTGGCAAATTTGTCCTGTTATCTGAATGTTTCCTGGCTGCCTTGATTCATCCTGTTTTCAAGCTGTTCTTGAATGAGAGCTATTTGATGCTGAATGATCAAAACTACTCTGGAATGGAACCGGGCATAGCTTGTTGACGGTTAATTCCGTAGTCCATTTTTGCACACAAGTATTGTTTCCACCTGCCCGCACAGTTAGGGAGGCAACGCTATGGCCTTCGATAAATGTTTCAGACATATGCTTTGATTCTCTGAGCAAACTGAAAGCCAAGCTTTTTAAAAAGGATGTGGCCTCAACTTCAGCCAGAGAGACGTTTGATCTCCAGGTTGCAAGGTCCTCTTCTGAGATACAGACACTACTCTACACCAATTTCCTGCTGCATTTTATGGAGCTGGTTCACTGTATCTTTAATATATGTGGTATGAAGGGAATAGTGCACTTTTTAAATATATCAGCTCTGGACTGGTTTGCTCCTTTCAGACGATTTTTGGAGTTATGCATCTTTCATACACTCGGTGTTGGGAAGCGTTTTTGGAGAGCTCCTGATTGTCCTGTTGCTTGTGGCGGGAATGCTGATTTTAATTTTTCTGCACCCCAATGGACGTCCCAGTTCAACCCAGAATGGCGACAGCACTGCTTGTGCTGCAATGCCTCGAGCGAATGTTACACTGCTTCGACACACCTCGGCTTTGAGAGCTAAAAAAGCATTGGTTCTTGTCCTTCAGGCCTGTTTGGCTTCCCTGCGTACAACCTGTATTCAACTGCCTGCTTTGCAGCCACAAATGCGTTTTGGGTCTATGCCTAGGATCACAATCGGCAGTGCCACTGGGCATTGAGGTACTGATGGACCCCTCAAAAGCCCATGGGTACTGTTGTCCCCAGTGATTTACTGATTTAAACTTTATTGTTTAGTTAATTAAAACCATAACAAATTTCCTTTGCAGTCCTAAAACAATGTTTAGATACAAGATTAATTAAAATAGATATATAAAATCAACAAGAAAAAATTCTAACTCAGATAAAACTAAAAGGGACAAAGAGGATAAAATATCAGAATAATGCAATACGGTTACAAGAGATTAGTTTGCTTTCAGACGTTTTTCAAATGCAAGCAGGAACTTTACAATCTTGCAGTTAATTTGTTAGTCCGTGGAGTCCAAGCAATAAATATAATCGCTGTCCTACAGGTACGCAATCCTTTAGCCAAAAAACAATTCTGTAGAAGGAGTGTTCGCTCCCGTTTCAACTTCATATAATGACAAATGATGTGAATTATGTCCTCTTTAATATGACCACAGAGCCTGCAGGCAGCGGATCCCGGGTGATTCCAGGCTGGTATGTCGGCCAACGTTGGATATTTTACGAATCTTAGAGCCATCAGCCTTCTATTAATAAAGACTGGATAAGTAGAATTCAAATAAGATGCCGGGGTAAGTAATTTATAACTGTTGATTACAACCCAAGAGTGCGGGTGATGGGAAAAGATTTCCTTATCAATGATTTAGTTCAATTTCATGTGGCCTGTTGGCTTTTAGATAGCGTTTATACATCGACCCTTAGTATGAGGAGTGGGTGTTATGTGCCCGGGCAAGGCCCATGTAGCGAAGCTGCTCATTTCTTACATTGTCTTATTTTTCACATTAACATTTGTGCTGTGACCTTTTGCACATATTTGTGTGCATGATAATGTTCGATTTGTTTCCCTGAAACTAATTTCTTTATACATCTAGCTTCGCACAACATCGTCACGATGCTTCGAACATCATGTTCAAGGCCCTTCCATGCTCTATGCTCTATGGGGCTCATTACAATGTCAGGTGAAACCTTTCCACCCTACACCAACTCGTACTCAGGACCAACCGACTGGCGGTTGTTGGTTCCGCCCACCTGATTACGATGCGGCGAACACTGCTCATTTGGATTTCCATCGTTTCCTATGGGAGCTTGTGTTCCGCTCGACAACACAGGCTTCTATGGGGAAACGGGCTGTGTATGTAAAACCCTGCACCCTGTCGCGGGCACCCCACGATGCCTGCCACACAGTGCAGGGTTTTACAGGGTGTCCCTTAGCTACCCCTCAACCCCCAACTGGAGGCCGCAGGATGAAGGGGACCCTGCCAGCTGCCCCCAAAGTCACTTTCCGACAGCCTTTTCGTGTCAGACAGGCCGACGCAGAAAGGCTGTGGAAACCAACATCATGATCCTGAGGTCGGAAACACTGGCCATAGGGGTGTACGATGTGGTTCTGACTGTTTCTGACCAACTCAAATACTCTGAAAGCCGGTCGGAACTGACTCAGAATGACCGTGCGGTTTACATTCCGACCGAGAACATCATAATCAGTTGTGCAGATTGTAAACCGATTGAGTCAGTCGGAAGGGCTCTGACACGGTCGAGGAGATACAGACTGTTGGGGGGAGGCTTTCCGCCCGACATCGTAATGAGAACCTAAGTATAAATGTAATTTCTATCATCCACAGGGCGACAGCGCAATCTACATATCCATAACATCGCTAATTTATACACACATCTCAAAGCTGCTTTCTATTATAAAGATCATCCCATAAGATTAGCGGAGGAGTCGCTTCAGACGACACTGAGGGTCCCTGCATGCTGAGACTTCACCACGCAGTGGTCAGAATTCTTGTGAGGGGTGTCCAGTTTGTGACCAAGATGGGGTCCTTCATTCTCTCCTACCATCCTACCAAGTAATGCTGTTGGATTGTTCTTTTGGGAGATTCATGCCTCTACACCTACACCCACTCTAGGTACACTTAGAGCAAGTTTTGCATAGTAGGAGTACAACTGATTACTGCCTTGTTTATATGCCTGTATATATACACTGTGTTAGCACCATGGTATAGCTCTACCTACTATTTACTCTTTTGGTGCTTGTAATCACTTTCATCTGCTTCTGTCTACTGATTATCGCAGCACATGTATTCTATACAAGAATAACATTGGGTTAATAAATATATTGAAAATGTCCTACTGTGTATTCTGTATATTTCTCTGAGCACTAGTGAGCACCAGTGACTGAGCGAAAGGTTCTGATCTGTTTCCACCATCGACTGGGGGGTCAGGGTTGTCATGTTCAGTGGTTGCCAGAAACCATTCGCTCCCTGGTAAGGTTAGGGGAGCTTACAGTGGCACTGTGATCTAGCTTGTCTTTAGGCCAACATATCCTCCGGAGGCACCTGGAATCAGTCTAGGCACCTTGCCCGAAGTTTATGTTGTCCAACAAACGTGCAGGTCCTACGGAATAGTGGGAACTACACAACAGTAACACAATGAGAATAGGACCACATTCCTAAAACATTAGTATACAGATGGGAGATTATTCATACAAGTTTCCAAGTGACTTATTTTCATGCACGGATATTTTTTTCAAAGCGCTAAACAGATGCCAACAATTGGCATGTGCATTGGAAAATACCCTTAGCTAAGGTGCACTTCTGTGATTGGGTCTGACATTTTACAATCATATTACCCTGAAGAAGTCCTATGTTAAACAGGATGAAACACATTGGCTGATGGTTTTTATGAACAGAACAAACCTCAATAAAGAAGAAATTAGCATTTGCTTTGCATTGACAAACATTTTTCATTTAATTGTGATAGCTGGATGACTATTTCTTAATTTGTACATATGTCTGTTTGTCAGTGGTGCAGCTCCGATTCTGCTTTGTTGTTTTATATCCCTCTGTGAAGCGAGGCGCCTTTGGACAAGGGACGCATTCGGAGAAATGCACACAAGATTGTTCTGAATGTAAAATATTTTGGTGATTAACGGTACAGATGCTGTACATGTGTTTTTGGTCCATTGTCCATTCCTTAAGCTTTTCATTACAAGGGAAGGGGTACTTGTGATACAGCCAGCTATAGAGGTACAAGAATATTAACAGGCATTGAGAAAGAAGGCTATATTTCAGGAGGAAATGCTTAGGTAGAGGGAGAAATACAAGTACTAGGGTGTAAGCATGGTTAGACCTAGTAGGGTAAGGATAAAGAATTAGGTTGAAGGTAGCAAAGTATAGAGGTACAAGGCTATTGATTGAGGTACTATGTTAAAGGCCGGGGACAGCAAGAGTAGGTTACAAGCAGGTGTGGAGGTACTAGTCTGTAAGTATGTTAGCAGTATTGGGGTGTAGTTAGAGTAGAGGTACTAGGTTATAGGTGAGAAAAGGTGTTAGGGTATAGATACTGGTCTAAGCAGGCATAAATGGACTGGGGTATGGACAGAATTAGTAATATTAAGGTATAGCTGGGTCACAGGAAGCAGTGTAAAGGCGGAGACAGAGGAAATAAGGTAATTCTAGAGGTAAAAAACAAAGGTATGGCTAGGGCTAGAGTTACATGGGTATGACTAGGGGTGCTGGATTATTGTTTTGTATTGTAATTGCATTTATATGGTGCTTACTGCCCCAGACGATGCTTAACAGTGCTTTTTTTCGGCGAGTAGCACGCTACTCCGGAACCCATAAAGGATTAGTGGTGAATTAGTACAGTGAAATACAAAAGTAATTTGAATAATGGATATATTATTTAGTTATTTGGATTGAGAAGGATAGTGGTGACATTGAAGAGGGGAAAAAGTTTGCATTTATATAGTACTTGCTACCCCTGATGAGGCGTTTAAGCGCTTTTTCGGCTAGTAGCACGCTATTTCGGAACCCATAAAGGATTACTGATGAATTAGTTTAGTGGAATGTGAAAGTAATTTGAGTGGTGGATATGTTAGTCAGTTATTTGGATAGAGCAAGGTGGAGGTATTGGGATATTTTCAAGTGAAAAAAAAAATTATGAGGCAAAGGGAAACAAGCATTTGCAATGTAATAGGTCTCGCATTAGGAAAGTGTGAGCTATTGGTATTGTAAATTACATTTTTTAATAGGTGTTGGCTTTGAAAATATATAAATTAATAGCATTGTTATTCACAAAGCCAATAGCTTACACTTTCCTAATGGGAGTCCTATTGGCTATGGCAATGCTTGTTGGTAGCAGGCAAGGACAGTGCTGTTGTGGTGCCAAGTGATGATGTGGTTGGGCTGCGGGATGTGGTGGTGTATTAGAGTGATGTGGTGGTGTATTAGAGTGATGTGGTGGTGTCCCAGAGTGATGTGGTGGTGTCCCAGAGTGATGTGGTGGTGTCCCCGAGTGATGTGGTGGTGTCCCTGAGTGATGTAGTGGTGTTCCTGAGTGATGTGGTGGTGTCACACAGTGATGTGGTGGTGTCCCCGAGTGATGTGGTGGTGTCCCTGAGTGATGTGGTGGTGTCCCCGAGTGATGTGGTGGTGTCCCTGAGTGATGTAGTGGTGTTCCTGAGTGATGTGGTGGTGTCCCAGAGTGATGTGGTGGTGTCCCAGAGTGATATGGTGGTGTCCCCCTATGATGTGGTGGTGTCCCTGAGTGATGTGGTGGTGTCCCCGAGTGATGTGGTGGTGTCCCCGAGTGATGTGGTGGTGTCCGTGAGTGATGTGGTGGTGTTCCTGAGTGATGTGGTGGTGTCCCAGAGTGATGCGGTGGTGTCCCCGAGTGATGTGGTGGTGTCCCTGAGTGATGTGGTAGTGTCCCCGAGTGATGTGGTGGTGTCCATGAGTGATGTAGTGGTGTTCCTGAGTGATGTGGTGGTGTCCCAGAGTGATGTGGTGGTGTCCCCAAGTGATGTGGTGGTGTCCCTGAGTGATGTGGTGGTGTCCCCGAGTGATGTGGTGGTGTCCCCGAGTGATGTGGTGGTGTCCCAGAGT
This sequence comes from Lissotriton vulgaris, assembly GCF_964263255.1. Lineage (NCBI taxonomy): Eukaryota > Metazoa > Chordata > Amphibia > Caudata > Salamandridae > Lissotriton > Lissotriton vulgaris. Next base: position 1,478,636,695 of record NC_141691.1, read on the forward strand.
GATGTGGTGGTGTCCCCGAGTGATGTGGTGGTGTCCTCGAGTGTTGTGGTAGTGTCCCTGACTGATGTGGTGGTGTTCCTGAGTGATGTGGTGGTGTCCCTGAGTGATGTGGTGGTGTCCATGAGTGATGTGGTGGTGTTCCTGAGTGATGTGGTGGTGTTCATGAGTGATGTGGTGGTGTCCCAGAGTGATGTGTTGGTGTTCCCGAGTGATGTTGTGGTGTCCCTGAGTGATGTGGTGGTGTTCCTGAGTGATGTGGTGGTGTCCTTGAGTGATATGGTGGTGTCCCTGAGTGATGTGGTGGTGTCCCCGAGTGATGTGGTGGTGTCCCTGAGTGATGTGGTGGTGTTCCTGAGTGATGTGGTGGTGTTCCTGAGTGATGTGGTGGTGTCCCCGAGTGATGTGGTGGTGTCCTCGAGTGTTGTGGTGGTGTCCCTGAGTGATGTGGTGGTGTTCCTGAGTGATGTGGTGGTGTTCATGAGTGATGTGGTGGTGTCCCTGAGTGATGTGGTGGTGTCCCTGAGTGATGTGGTGGTGTTCCTGAGTGAGGTGGTAGTGTTCATGAGTGATGTGGTGGTGTTCCTGAGTGATGTGGTGGTGTCCTTGAGTGATGTAGTGGTGTCCCTAGTGGTGTCCCTGAGTGATGTGGTGGTGTCCCTAAGTGATGTAGTGGTGTCCCAGAATGATGTGGTGGTGTCCCCGAGTGAAGTGGTGGTGTCCCAGAGTAATGTGGTGGTGTTCCTGAATGATGTGGTGGTGTCCCTGAGTGATGTGGTGGTGTCCCTGAGTGATGTGGTGGTGCCCCCGAGTGATGTGGTGGTGTCCTTAAATGATGAGGTGGTGTTCCTGAGTGATGTGGTGGTGTCCCTGAGTGATGTGGTGGTGTCCCTGAGAGATGTGGTGGTGCCCCTGGGTGGTGCCCCTGAGTGAAGGGTGGTGTCCCCGAATGATGTGGTGGTGTCGCCGATATGTGGTGGTGTCCCGGCGTGATGTGGTGGTGTCCCTGAGTGATGTGGTGGTGTTCCTGAGTGATGTGGTGGTGTCCTTGAGTGATGTGATGGTGTCCCTGAGTGATGTGGTGGTGTTCCTGAGTGATGTGGTGGTGTTCATGAGTGATGTGGTGGTAATCCAGAGTGATGTGGTGGTGTCCCCGAGTGATATGGTGGTGTCCCTGAGTGATATGGTGGTGTTCCTGAGTGATGTGGTGGGCACTGGTGTCCTTGAGTGATGTGGTGGTGTCCCTGAGTGATGTGGTGGTGTCCCTGAGTGGTGCCCCTGAGTGATGTGGTGGTGTCCCTGAGTGATGTGGTGGTGTTCCTGAGTGACTTGGTGGTGTTCCTGAGTGATGTGGTGGGGGTTTCCTGAGTGATGTTGTGGTGTCCCCGAGTGATGTGGTGGTGTCCCCGAGTGATGTGGTGGGGGTTTCCTGAGTGATGTGGTGTGTCCCCGAGTGATGTGGTGGTGTCCCAGAGTGATGTGGTGGTGCCCCGAGGGATGTGGTGGTGTCCCAGAGTGATGTGGTGGTGTCCCTGAGTGATGTGGTGGTGTCCCAGAGTGATGTGGTGGTGTCCCTGAGTGATGTGGTGGTGTTCCTGAGTGATGTGGTGGTGTCCCTGAGTGATGTAGTGGTGTCCCTGAGTGATGTGGTGGTGTCCCTGAGTGATGTGGTGGTGTCCCTGAGTGATGTGGTGGTGTCCATGAGTGATGTGGTGGTGTTCCTGAGTGATGTGGTGGTGTTCATGAGTGATGTGGTGGTGTCCTTGAGTGATGTGGTGGTGTCCCTGAGTGATGTGGTGGTGCCCCTGAGTGGTTCCCCTGAGTGATGTGGTGGTGTCCCTGAGTGATGTGGTGGTGTCCCCGAGTGATGTTGTGGTGTCCCTGAGTGATGTGGTGCTGTTCCTGAGTGATGTGGTGGTGTTCCTGAGTGATGTGGTGGTGTCCCTGAGTGATGTGGTGGTGTTCCTGAGTGATGTGGTGGTGTCCCAGAGTGATGTGGTGGTATCCCCGAGTGATGTGGTGGTGTCCTCGAGTGTTGTGGTGGTGTCCCTGAGTGATGTGGTGGTGTCCCAGAGTGATGTGGTGGTGTCTCCGAGTGATGTGGTGGTGTCCTCAAGTGTTGTGGTGGTGTCCCAGAGTGATATGGTGGTGTCCCCGAGTGATGTGGTGGTGTCCTCGAGTGTTGTGGTGGTGTACCTGAGTGAAGTGGTGGTGTCCCAGAGTGATGTGGTGGTGTCCCCGAGTGATGTGGTGGTGTCCTCAAGTGTTGTGGTGGTGTCCCTGAGTGATGTGGTGGTGTTCCTGAGTGATGTGGTGGTGTCCCTGAGTGATGTGGTGGTGTTCCTGAGTAATGTGGTGGTGTTCCTGAGTGATGTGGTGGTGTCCTTGAGTGATGTGATGGTGTCCCTGAGTGATGTGGTGGTGTTCCTGAGTGATGTGGTGGTGTTCATGAGTGATGTGGTGGTAATCCAGAGTGATGTGGTGGTGTCCCCGAGTGATATGGTGGTGTCCCTGAGTGATATGGTGGTGTTCCTGAGTGATGTGGTGGGCACTGGTGTCCTTGAGTGATGTGGTGGTGTCCCTGAGTGATGTGGTGGTGTCCCTGAGTGGTGCCCCTGAGTGATGTGGTGGTGTCCCTGAGTGATGTGGTGGTGTTCCTGAGTGACTTGGTGGTGTTCCTGAGTGATGTGGTGGGGGTTTCCTGAGTGATGTTGTGGTGTCCCCGAGTGATGTGGTGGTGTCCCCGAGTGATGTGGTGGGGGTTTCCTGAGTGATGTGGTGTGTCCCCGAGTGATGTGGTGGTGTCCCAGAGTGATGTGGTGGTGCCCCGAGGGATGTGGTGGTGTCCCAGAGTGATGTGGTGGTGTCCCCGAGTGATGTGGTGGTGTCCCAGAGTGATGTGGTGGTGTCCCTGAGTGATGTGGTGGTGTTCCTGAGTGATGTGGTGGTGTCCCTGAGTGATGTAGTGGTGTCCCTGAGTGATGTGGTGGTGTCCCTGAGTGATGTGGTGGTGTCCCTGAGTGATGTGGTGGTGTCCATGAGTGATGTGGTGGTGTTCCTGAGTGATGTGGCGGTGTTCATGAGTGATGTGGTGGTGTCCTTGAGTGATGTGGTGGTGTCCCTGAGTGATGTGGTGGTGCCCCTGAGTGGTTCCCCTGAGTGATGTGGTGGTGTCCCTGAGTGATGTGGTGGTGTCCCCGAGTGATGTTGTGGTGTCCCTGAGTGATGTGGTGCTGTTCCTGAGTGATGTGGTGGTGTTCCTGAGTGATGTGGTGGTGTCCCAGAGTGATGTGGTGGTATCCCCGAGTGATGTGGTGGTGTCCTCGAGTGTTGTGGTGGTGTCCCTGAGTGATGTGGTGGTGTCCCAGAGTGATGTGGTGGTGTCTCCGAGTGATGTGGTGGTGTCCTCAAGTGTTGTGGTGGTGTCCCAGAGTGATATGGTGGTGTCCCCGAGTGATGTGGTGGTGTCCTCGAGTGTTGTGGTGGTGTACCTGAGTGAAGTGGTGGTGTCCCAGAGTGATGTGGTGGTGTCCCCGAGTGATGTGGTGGTGTCCTCAAGTGTTGTGGTGGTGTCCCTGAGTGATGTGGTGGTGTTCCTGAGTGATGTGGTGGTGTCCCTGAGTGATGTGGTGGTGTTCCTGAGTAATGTGGTGGTGTTCATGAGTGATGAGGTGGTGTCCCAGAATGATGTGGTGGTGTCTCCGAGTGATGTGGTGGTGTCCCTGAGTGATGTGGTGTTCCTGAGTGATGTGGTGGGCACTGGTGTTCTTGAGTGGTGTGGTGGTGTCCCTGAGTGATGTGGTAGTGCCCCTGAGTGATGTGGTGGTGTTCCTGAGTGATGTGGACATGTCCCTGAGAGATGTGGTGGTGCCCCTGAGTGATGTATTAGTGTTCCTGAGTGATGTGGTGGGGGTTTCCTGAGTGATGTGGTGGTGTCCCCGAGTGATGTGGTGGTGTCCCCGAGTGATGTGGTGGTGCCCCAGAGTGATGTGGTGGTGTCCCTGAGTGATGTGGTGGTGTCCCTGAGTAATGTGATGGTGTTCCTGAGTGATGTGGTGGTGTCCCTGAGTGATGTAGTGGTGTCCCTGGTGGTGTCCCTGAGTGATGTGGTGGTGTCCCTGAGTGATGTGGTGGTGTCCCAGAGTGATGTGGAGGTGTCCCTGAGTGATGTGGTGGTGTCCCTGAGTGATGTGATGGTGTTCCTGAGTGAGGTGGTGGTGTCCCTGAGTGATGTAGTGGTGTCCCTGGTGGTGTCCCTGAGTGATGTGGTGGTGTCCCTGAGTGATGTGATGGTGTCCCGAGAGTGATGTGGTAGTGTCCCCGAGTGATGTGGTGGTGTCCCCGAGTGAAGTGGTGGTGTCCCTGAGTAATGTGGTGGTGTTCCTGAGTGATGTGGTGGTGTCCCTGAGTGATGTGGTGGTGTCCCTGAGTGATGTGGTGGTGCCCCTGAGTAATGTGGTGGTGTTCCTGAGTGATGTGGTGGTGTTCCTAGTGATGTGGTGGTGTCCCTGAGTGATGTGGTGGTGTCCCCGAGTGTTGTGGTGGTGTTCCTGAGTGATGTGGGGGTGTCCCCGAGTTATGTGGTGGTGTCCCCGAGTGAAGTGGTGCTGCCCCTGAGTGATGTGGTGGTGTCCCCGAGTGATGTGGTGGTGTCCCCAAGATGTGGTGGTGTCCCCGAGTGGTGTGGTGGTGTCCCCAAGTGATGTGGTGGTGTCCCGAGTGGTGTGGTGGTGTCCCCAAGTGATGTGGTGGTGTCCCTGAGTGATGTGGTGGTGTTCCTGACTGATGTGGTGGTGTCCCCGAGTGATGTGGTGGTGTCCCTGAGAGATGTGGTGGTGCCCCTGAGTAATGTGGTGGTGTTCCTGAGTGATGTGGTGGTGTTCCTGAGTGATGTGGTGGTGTCCCTGAGTGATGTGGTGGTGTCCCCGAGTGTTGTGGTGGTGTTCCTGAGTGATGTGGGGGTGTCCCCGAGTTATGTGGTGGTGTCCCCGAGTGAAGTGGTGGTGCCCCTGAGTGATGTGGTGGTGTCCCCGAGTGATGTGGTGGTGTCCCCGAGATGTGGTGGTGTCCCCGAGTGATGTGGTGGTGTCCCCAAGTGATGTGGTGGTGTCCCGAGTGGTGTGGGTGTGTCCCCAAGTGATGTGGTGGGGTCCCTGAGTGATGTGGTGGTGTTCCTGAGTGATGTGGTGGTGTCCCCGAGTGATGTGGTGGTGTCCCTGAGAGATGTGGTGGTGTCCCTGACTGATGTGGTGGTGTCCTTGAGTGTTATGGTGGTGTCCCTGAGTGATGTGGTGGTGTCCCAAAGTGATGTGGTGGTGTCCCTGGGTGATGTGGTGGTGCCCCAGAGCGATGCCCCTAAGTGATGTGGTGGTGTCCCTGAGTGATGTGGTGGTGTTCTTGAGTGATGTGGTGGTGTCCCTGAATGATGTGGTGGTGTCCCTGAGTGATATGGTGGTGTCCCTGAGTGATGTGGCGGTGTCCCTGAGTGGTGCCCCTGAGTGATGTGGTGGTGTTCCTGAGTGATGTAGTGTGTGAGGGTGAGGGAGTGTGAGGGTGTGAGGGGGTGAGGGGGTGTGAGGGTGGGTGAGGGTGTGAGGGTGTGTGAGGGTGTGTGAGGGTGTGTGAGGGTGAGGGGGTGTGATGGTGAGGGTGATGGGGTGAGGGTGAGGGTGTGTGAGGGTGAGGGTGAGGGGGTGTGAGGGTGAGGGTGAGGAGGTGTGAGGGTGAGGGCCCAAAGTAAATGGTGGCAGGGCAGACATCTTAAGACAGAGAGAAGAGACTGCGTGGTGACTGCGTTGGTCAGTTTCAGAATCAGGAGGGGCAGAGTCAGCACAGTCTGCGAAGGATCAACGTGTCGACACAAAGCATAGCGGATGTAGCATTGCAGCTAGCAAGTCGAGTGTTTTCAAGCTGTGTCCCTAGAGAGATGGCAACACAGCAACAGCATTTGAGGAGCAAGGCTACTGTAAACAAGCACGGTAGGTTTTCACTTCCGTCCAGAAACAAGCTCTTGGCATTGCTGTGGCAAGGGGGGTGGGCGGGGGAGGGGCAGCCTTTGAAGTCTGATGCTGAGGCACAGACCAATGGTGGTTTGTTATGAAGCTGGCGATGGTGTGCACGCGCATAGATTACATGAACTGTATGCGTGCTGTCCAGTATGTGACATCCCTACTTAACGTTCCCTGTTGGCATGAATATAGTTATGTGCAAAAGATATCAATACCTCTGAAATGTATATAGCGATAAGGCTCCAAATAATGGGTAGGCTGTAACAATTCCTGACACATAAAAGAAAGTGGTTACAGAACAGTAATATTCCGTTCAAACACGCTCAATGCACAAAGTATCAAAACAGCACCTTACCTATCATTTGTAACTCTTTACGCATCCAAATCGGAATCTAAAAAGAAAACCAAGATTAACTTGAGAAAACATCCTATAAGTCAATCTGCATTGGCGTTAGAAAACAAAAATTGACCAGCAGAACTCACTGGCGCATGGTTAGTGGCGTCCGTGTACCATGTGACCCCTGCATGATGGCTGTGCGCAGCCAGTCCTTTTGTATCTAGACCAGAGAACGCCCACGTGAGGTTCTGAACAATAGAACTTTATTGACCAATGCAGTTGCAAATGAATTAACTTTATTGTGCATTTCTGCAGATTTAAACAGAACATAAGTCCTCATGATATACGAGTGTTCCACGTGCTGAGACAAAGTGAGCAAGCAAGCCCACACATTGACAGGCATGGGGAGACAAGGCACAGATAGAGGGGCAGGCAAACCAAGAACAACAGAAGAGAAGCGGCAGGAAAAAGGAAAGTTGGAGGACAAAGAGAGCAAGACAAACTTACACAGTAATCGGCACAGGGAGAAAGACAAACACAAACAGTAACAGATACAAGGAGACAGGAGACACACACACAGTAACAGACACAGGGAGAAAAGACACGGATAGAGACGGCGGACGCAACAAGACAGACAGAAGAGGCAAGGAAAGGAAAGACGCGACAGACAACACATAGAACAGGATTTAAAAGGAAGCCGGGAAATGCGCAGACATATAAGACGCATGACAGGTTAACGAAGGTAGAAGAACGTTACAACGGGCATCTAGAAAGAAGCTGTGAGAAAAAAAAACACAGCCAAAAGACAAATAAACGGAGTCAAAAATACAGCGAAACAGAGGTGACAAAGGCAAATGGCCAAAGGGAAAGGGAAAAGCATGAGAAGAAGAACGTGAAGGAAACAAGCTCTTGCATTGCTGTGGCGGGGGGCGGGGGAGCGGAAGCGCATCCTTTTGAAGTCTGATGCGGGGGCGGGGGAGCAGCAGCCTTTGAAGTCTGATGCAGAGGCACAGACAAATGGTGGTGTGTGACGTGGCTGGCGTTGTGCACGCGCCTGTCTCACATGAACTGTGTCTAATCCGCCGCTTTGGTAAACTTTTCGGACCGCTTACTATAATCTCGCCGGAGCAATGCGCAAGCGCATTGGCTCAGGCGAGACCTAAAAAAACATTGTTGAGAGAGAATGGTGAGGAACTAACTTGGTATAGGAGGAGGTTGAAGAGGAGAGGAAAACGAGGGGAACAATGTTGGTGGTCCTCCTACTCTCCCATACATACAATGCAGAGTGAAGTTTGATGGGGACAAAGAAGAAAGGGGGTACCGGGTATCTAAGTAACTCTTAGAACAAATAGCATGCCAGGATTTCCCAGGACGGATTCCACACTCCCGGAATGTCATTCACTTCGCAAAGTTAAAGGAAACATGATGGTTAGAGAAAAGTGGAAAATGTATCCAGAACCTGTTTCCTTAGGGTTGTTTTCCTCCAGAATTACATGCAGCCGGTGCACACTCACTAAATCGAGGCAATGCTACTGTTTCAACTTGAAATTTCACGTCCCGACTCCCTGTATCAAATCCCCAAGTTGTAAATCATTCGAACTTTGATGTTAATTGAATTAGACTGTTTTTGGCTGTGTACAGTAAAAGCGGGCTCGGCGAATCACTCGGAATTGGAAAATCCGTTGCAGGGCCTTACAAAAATATATTATTTAAAAAAGTATTGTAGCTAAAGTACATCCCTTTCCAATGATCTTACCTATTGGTATGCCTGGCTTCTGTCTTGTTTTCAGAAGGATCTGGAGCATGTTGTCCTCATCCATTTTGTGAAACTCATGTATCAAATTTAGAAATGTAAGGAAGATGCAGTTTTTAGCAAGATGAGCGATAATATAACGGTGGAATACATGGCCATTACTGCCTGTGTATGGGTAAAGGATTGTATGAAATTACAGCCGTCCCAAATACTTTCAGCATCACATATTGGGGAAAGATTAGTTTGTATTGTTGAAGCTTCTTATTTTTCTTTTAGAACTTTTTTTTGGACGATTTCAAGACTGTACTAAGACTGAGGAATCTCACTTGTGCAGATACATTTTCATCCGGTGGAAATGGTGGATGGATGAGTGGGAGAAAGGTCCGTTCATCATTATTATTTTTTTCCCGGAGTTTTATATAGCGCAAACTTGACCCAAAGGTATCAGGATCAGAGTGCTTTACATGAGCACCGGTCACATTACACAAGGGTACATTCATTTGTGTTAGTCATGGGCAGATTAAGTGATTTGCCCAGAATCACAGGATGTTGAGGGTCATTGCCGAGACTCGAACCCGCTTCTTCCCATTGGGGATCGACCACCCTAACTCGTTCGGCCATATCCTCTCCCCAACTTCTAAGCAACAATTATTCAGCCTATAGGGCAAGGATGGGTCTGTTTATGTACTGCCAGAGGCGCAGCTATTATCGGTGCAGCTGGTGCAGTGTAGTGGTACTGGAGCCAAGAGCCCTCAAGGAACCATTGAACTCTGATAATGCAACAGTTGCTTACCGGTAATCTAAATGACTTCGAGCCAAAGCCACGTAACAAAATGCTTTTAAATGTCTATTAAGTGTGTGCTCGCAGGTGGGAGTGTGCTTACATGAAGGAGAGTGTGTGTAAATGTGAGTGTGAGTGGAAGTGAAGGTCAAAGGGCTTGTGATTTCACTTCCGTAACCCCCGGAATTTTAGTGAATTGACTTCTATGGACACTACCTGCACTTCTGGGCACTTCTGGAGTACATTTAATGGGAGAGTACCGGCACTTATGAAGAGCAAACAGGTACTCTAAAGAGTGAGCACCTGCACTTCTGTATTTCCATTTAAAGCACTGATTTACTGTCCCAACAACAGTCAAAGGAGGAATTTTTCTTGTTTGCACTAGGGCACATGGCATCCTGACTACACTACTTTGTACTACCTTTCTGCCTGAGTATACAACCTCCAGAAAACATTTAGGGAATTATTTCGATGTTGGGAAAAATTCCTTCCGCCCGACAACGAATCGGTCATGGGACCGACCGACACCCGGTCGGCGGTCCCGAACAACATATCATAATGCGACTGAACACTGTTCGGTCGCATTCCCCTTTTCTCAATGGGAGCTCATATTATGGCCGTAAACCGGCTGTAACACAAGTTCCCTTTGAAAAAAGGGAGGTGCCTGCCGCAGGGCGCAACACGGGGGCACCAGAGGCCGTGCACCAAAGGGGGCCCTGCTGGTGGCCCCCAAACAAGCTTTCCAAAATTGTTTCCATGTCGGACAGGCCAGATTGGAAACCATGTCGGAAACCGCGATTGTAATCTGAAGGATGGAAAGACCCGCCCTTGAGATTACTTGCCACTTTCCAACTGGCAGGTTTCCTTTCCGACCTCCTCCAGCACAATGAGGCGGTCGGAAAAGAAACCGACCGGCCGATTACCATGCAGGCCCAAAGGTCGGAGCCTTTACAGGCTGCATAGTAATCTGCCCCTTATCACCTACCCTGGTGGCCTACTACTATAGCCCACACTCAATGGCATAACAAAGGCCCGGGGGGGGGGGGGGCTTAGCACAGTGACCTGGCCTGAGAGCTCCTTAGTGAGTTCGGAGGGGGGCCCTCCATGTAATTTAAAAGCGGGTCCCACAAGTTTCTTACTCCACTGCTCACACCTGTAGATCCAAACCCACCATCAGCAGCGAGAAGAGCGCGTGTGCCCCATGAGACAGAGATTCGCTGACTGAAACTATGGAATCCTGCAGTGTTCATGTCAAACCAAGGCAGGTGTCAGACCTCCCTAGAAGCCAGCCTACACGTCTGCGGAGTACTTTAAAATGTACTTCATTGTACCACCGAGTTCCCGAAACTTCTTTTTGAAACAATGAGGCTTTGAAGAAGCTGGTAGCAAGAATAGTGAGGCATAAGGGTTATTGTATACACTTGAAAGTGTTCTTTTGTGTGCCAGTTTCTTTTCAAGCGTTATCAGTGGTGGTGGCATTTAACAACTGCTTCCATAAATAATCCTTCTGGATGTATTAATGGCGCTGGGGAAGGAAGAAGACAGCAGACAGCCTGCAACAGGGCAAGTCTGAATCCCACTGGTGCTAACTCTTGATGATAGCTAGGAGGGAACATCTGAACCATTTCCTCCTTCACCTACTCCAGCAATCAGATTACAAGAAAGGCACAATTGAACAGCTTCCCTGTATTGAAAGGCTCAGACCGCAAGTCAGCTTGTTTCACAGGATGTGCACACGAGTCACTCTGAGATTACAGCAGAGCCGCAGATGTATGTTCTCAGCTCAAACAATACCCAATTGTTTCACACTGGCCAGTGCACGTGGTCATTAATTAACACTGTACTTAATTTAATAAAATGACCTTTCAAAAGAGGCTGCGCCTCGACTAAATTATAACATCAGTTTGCAAAAAAACTGTTTAATCTACCCCTTCCCCTTAATGGCGACTATGAATTTCATCAGGAGCATTCACCAGAAATGCCACCTACTTGAACTGAACTTGCATTTATATAGCGCTTGCTACTCATCACGAGGCGGTGAAGCGCTTATCAAAGGAACACTTAAGATGTTCGAAAATAACTACTCACAAAAGATCAGACAGCCCGCAAAATAAATAATTAAAATGGATTTTATTCCCAATTAATGCAGCTGGCTGTTCAGAAGTTGTCATCGCTCAATAACTCACTGTCCACAACTTCTTGATTAGCAAGAAAGGACATACCCGCTCCAGGCTGCCCACTCCCCAGAAAATTCTGCCTACCAACTAAACTGTAAAGCTAAACCTGTCTTAGCGTGGCAACTAGGGAAGACCTCTTTGGCAGTAACCAAAGCAGATAAAAGCTACCTAAACAGGACCCTGAGAAGAGAAAAAGAGGGAAGGGTGGGTGGGACAAAAACGAACCTCCTCCACCGGCCTCCCACGGGCACAGTGCCTTTCCCGCCTTAATGACCCCTATAAATCATTTCCTGTGCATGCCTCATTACCCTAATCGACCAACACCTGGTGGCTGCTCCCTTTGCGTGAACAACCCAGGGAGAGACCGGCTTGCGCACAGCTCCCCCTGGGTCCCTCACGCAATAACTCACTTTCCACAACTTCTTGAATAGCAAGAAAGGCCACTTTATTAAGACAGGTGCAAATAAAATCCTTTCCAAAAACATCTTGATTCATTTTTTTTAAATAAACCAAATCTCCAAACTTATCTTAGCATCCCTATGAAAGATGAACCCCCACCAGGCTAACCCAACGAAACCCAGAAGAGACTGACTCGTGTTGCTACCCTCCCCTCATTTCCTTTTCCTGCCCTTTGAGGATGTGCAAACCAGCTCCAGGCTGCCCACCCCCCAGAAAATTCCGCCAACCAGGAAAACCGTACAGAGTTTTCCTGCCCCACCAATGGAGAACCTTCATGTGCATCTGGTAGAGCACCACAACTTTTCTTTCCATACCTGGGCAATCAAATCACTCAATTCCAGCAAATAGAACGCTTGCCCCATCTGAGACAGGTGGACCCCATCCTCTCTGAAAAGATGCCCCCCAGTAATCTGTATATTAGTGTGCGATAAAATGTTAACCCCCATGCCCCCACAGAAAATTTGCATTGCTCTAGTAAGTTTTCTCCACATTTTTTCTAAAGCTGCATGGTTTCTTGCTCCTCTCCAATGCAGCCACAGTATAAATTCCGTCCAAATCACCATGGTGCTCACCCACGTTTCTTTGATGACGGACAGATCCATTTTCATTAGTTTGATCAAAGTCAGGCCAGATAGTTCTACAAGATCGTCCTCTCCGAGGTGAATGACCAGCAAATCCGGAGGCCCCCCCTTTACCCACATCACTGACAACAAAGGAAACAAACCCCCCCAATGCAATCCCCCTTTTCCATTCGAGATCACCTCATGGGTAACACTTTTAAATCCAAGTAATCTCCCACAAATCTGTTGTTCAGCATAAACAGCAGCCCACTTAACGAAGGAGTGTCCTACAATCCAAGTTGTCCTTTTACCTTCAACCATCCTTTGCAACGGACCTAGGCAGAAAAACAGGTATTAACAAGAAAAGAAGAATACTGAAATCATTTCCTAACATACTTTTCGCAGCATTTGGACTTCCATCTCCCAATTCTGAGTATTTCTGACCAAGCCCACCCCGATCTTGCAGCCTCCGTTGCTGCTCCAATGCGAAAAGAGTGCGTTCCAAAATGCAGTGGATTTTCCCCCAAACTCAGCAACACCTTCCTCAAAACAGCCAGCGATTGTGCAATTGAAATCGGACTCCAGTGTACGTGACAAAATATGTCCCCAGGCGTGAAAAAAGAAGAGGTCCTGAAAACCTCCCATTCCACCGGACAACAAAAATCCAAACCACTCCTACCCAAGAAAACCCATTTTCCCCTACCCAACTGGTCAGTCTTAGAAGCCCTCAACCATAGTCTCAGCCTGTTTCCCTCCACGAAAACCTCATTGCTGTTTATTCCAGCCCTGTTCCTTAAACCCAGTAACTCAGAAGCCCTGAACGCCCCAAAAAACAACCACAAAAATCCTAAGCTAAACTTCCAACACTCACACTCATCATAGCAGCAAGAGGACAACTGAGTCAACATCCTTTGAAGCAAACCAAAAGTCACTGGCTGCCGCAGCTGTTTAGAACCAGCCAGTTCCCTACCCAACCCTTTCAAAACCTTTTTAACCAAAATCCCACCCACTGGATCCCTCCCCCACCTCAGCTGCCCATAAAAAGAAATGCCGGCCAATTTGTCAGAAATAGTGGTGTGTGAAAGACCTTTGTCTATCATGTGCAAAACAAAAACTGTTCCTCAGACATCCCCCATGTGTAGGAAACTTGTTACCATAGCTAAAGAATTCGTTCCAGGCTTGTAGATAACTTCTTCTCATAGAATCAGCCACTGATTTCTCTACCAACTGGACAATCCTCAATCCCCCCATGCCCAGACGCACTGTGGGAGCTGAGTTTTGGTGATCTCTGCCCCGGGAGCCAGCCTGCGGATTCCTCCCACTGAAAACGAGACAGAGCGTCTGCTATGCAATTATTGACACCTGGAATATGTCTTGCTTTGAAAATAATATTCAGCTGTGAACACCTGAGTATGAAAGCATGTAGCAACCTCAACACTCTCAAGTCCTTGGCCCTTTGCTTGTTAATCAACTCAACCACTGCCAAGTTATCAACATTGAACAAAACTGTCCTGTTGTGGAATTCCTCGCCCCAGAGGTATAAAGCAACCAGTAGTGGAAACAACTCCAAAAAGGCAATACTGCAACCCTGCCGCTGCCAGTGCAAAGGCCAACTTTCTGCGAACCACCGCCCCTCCCAGAATGTGCCAAAGCCTTTAACACCAGAAGTATCTGTGTAAACCTGCACTTGCCAAATCATATCTTCGTCCGCAAAAAACAAAGGTACTCCATTGATGTCCTTTAGAAATGTTATAAAAAGTAAAGGAGGCCCCCTTATCTTTTCAGTCTGGGACAGGGGGATAGTATTGAGGAACAAAGCAAATCCCACTAGTTAACCACAAAGGTAGTTATGGTTATTCTGGTGTAGTGCCCAAAAGTCCTACAAAGTTTATTGTGCGATGTGTAGCGAAGGCATTATTACCTGAAATTAATTGTTTCTTCCAGATAAATTGTCGAAGAACAAGGACCCGATTATTTGATCCGGGTTTTAGGTGAACTGCATATTTTCACGAATCTCAATATAATGGAAACAGTTCTGATGTCTGCGGGTGAATAACAATGAAGCATTGATAAGCATGCCTATTATTTTAATTGTTACAGATTGGGAAAAAATTTTGAGAAAATTTTTTTTCACAGTGAATATACCTTCTGCTCTTTATGGGCGTGCTCACGCTCTGGTGGTAGGAGCCACCGATATTGGTTTGTTAGTTGGCTGCAAATAAAACGGCATCTTTTACCATGTGGTTTTCAAAGGAGTGATTCCTAATGGTTCACAAAAAATTCATACTGCTACCACTTACCCGGTGTTCATTAACTGGCAAATCGTTGTGTTGAAAGCCTTTTCAATTAGCTTGTTCTGTGTTCAATATCTGTGAAGTGTAGGGGATTGTCCTCACACTGTCAAGGGAAGAGGAATTGTGGATGTGATGTCACTCTCTTCCATTCGCATAATGACGCATATTCACGTATATTTTTCTTATTGTATCATATATAGTATCACGTGTTCGCTAATCTCTTTACTGCAAGCAACTGATTTGGTCAGAGATTAAGGTGTGCACTCTAGCTTTATTATACGTGTATTTGTATACACATGTATAAACAGAGTGCTCTTGATTATTACTATTAGTGATGAATATCTAATCATTGACAATTGCAGGGCTTACATTTATGATAAGCGTTGGGTTTATTCCTTGTGTACCACTTAATTTAATGCACAAGCAACAAGTGCATATGTCATAGCGTTTAATCAAAACGTGTGATATTTGTAGATTCATTTAATTGGTCGCTTTAGTTCTAATTGACACATGCTTGTACCCAGAACTTGTATATACAATATTGCCTGTTCTGTTTTAAGTTGTGCTTGTGTGGCAATGCTTCTATATTTTTGCCGATTTTGCTATGGTGCACATTTGTCTGGCATTACTTAGTCAAACGTTTACAGCATTATTTTCGAGCGTAACGTGTGACCATTCTATTATGCTCTATCTAGCGAGGCAACAGATATTAGGTTTATTACGAGGAACCGAGCATATGGCTGCATAGGTTCTCCAAGGCTTCAAGGCAGACATCAGAACTGTTTCCATTATATTGAGATTCGTGAAAATATGCAGTTCACCTAAAACCCGGATCAAATAATCGGGCCCTTGTTCTTCGACAATTTATCTGGAAGAAACAATTAATTTCAGGTAATAATGCCTTCGCTACACATCGCACAATAAAGAATAAATGCATAAATGAATTTTCCAAACATTTCTCCTGTTTTTTTTAAAATTTGATTATAATTGAATATTATGTGAGATATATATGTGGAATAAGTTCTTTTACAGCTTTACTATATTGTTGGCCTATGTCTAGTGAAATTTTGAGGTTTTTGATTCATTGTGTGATTGGTATCGCCAAAAAATAGGACTTTTGGGCACTACCAGAATAACCATAACTACCTTTGTGGTTAACTAGTGGGATTTGCTTTGTTCCTCAATCTTTAGAAATGTTAGCCTGATGTACAGATCCGCCCTGACTGCTGCAGAAATGCGCACTCTATGGTGTGGGAGATAGGCCTCAGACAACGACATCCCAAGCCTCCTACAGAATGTTCTTCCAGCTCTAACCACCTACAGGTGAAATTCAGGTAGTCCAACAACTTCTGTACTTTCCTGAGCTCTAGCTTCCACTCTTCCACCACTGATGACAAAAAGGCTGAAATGTCCTGCACCTTGCAGGCAGTCTCTATCCCCAAAAAAGTCAAGGTTGTACCGGGCCCTTCAGTTTTGTCATGAGCCAAAGGAACACCAAATTCCTGAGTCATGGCCAGAAAGGTTTGCAACGCCATCTGACACTGCCCTGTATTCTGAACACCAATGAACAAAAAATCGTCCAAATAGTGACAAACAAGCTCATGGCCACTGATGTAAGTAAACTGCCACTGTAAAAAAGTGCTGAAGGTTTTGAATAATGCATAGGATACCGAACACCCCATGGGCAAAACTTTATCCACATAGAACTCTCCCTGGAAATGCATCCCAGGCAGGTCAAAGACAGACAGATGAATGGGTAAAAGACAGAATGCCGACTGGATGTCACTTTTTGCCAGTTGTGCCGCCCTTCCCGCTGATCTCACCAACTGCAATGCATCATCTACCGATGCATAAGACACACTTGAATCCTCAGGCGCTATAAAGTCGTTAATAGATGAGCCCTCGGGCCAAGACAAGTGGTGGATCAAGCGGAACTCCCCAGCTTTCTTCTTGGGCACCACTCCCAGGGGAGAAACAATCAAATCAGGCATTGGACAATGAACAAAAGGACCAGCAACTCTGCCTGCCTCAACTTCAGCCCGCAACTTCATCTGCACAAACTGACAGAATTCTTTAGCTGACTTCAAGTTGTCCGACCACCGGCTCTGGCGGGGACCACGATAACCAATCTTAAAACCCACCTTGAAGCCCCAAAACTATCTATTTGACGAATCAGTGTCCGGGTATTCTGCCAACCACCTCTCCAAAACCTCCACCTTAATAGGTGTATGAGCCCTTTGGGACAAACTGAAATGACTGGCCTCTTCCCCTCTGTCCCCACCCCTGATCACCAAATCTCTGTCCTGGGAAACATTGAGTGAGAGGATGCCTGCCTCCACATTGGGAACACTCATGCTTATATCTACAGAACTGACTACTGCAAAATCCTTTGTTGTAATTCCAACAAGCCCCAAACAATGCTGCCTTACCCCTGCCAGCAACCGCTGCCCCAGACTGGGCGGGACGATATTGAAAGAGCCGGTACTTTACAGGCAACCCACTAGCAGTGTGTGTAGTAGCAGGGAGCTGTGAAGACGCCATCCATTGCAGCCATAACTTTGAGTCCACATCACCCCAAGGAAAATCATGAAAAATGCTCATGCGAGCTCTGAATTCCTCATCATATGAGAGCCATGCATAACCCCCAAAAAAACTTTGCGCTTTTCTGATAATATCCATATACTTAAACATGGCTACAGTTCTATCTTGGTGTTGCTCACAATAAACACTGGCGTATGTAAGGAAGGCAGAAGTCCAATTCTCAATCGTTTTGGGGACCCTAGGACCATGAGCTAATTCCCACTCTTCCTCCTTAGACCCTTCCTTAGCCTGGATATCACGATGTAACAATTTAAAGACATCAACAAATTCATGACACCAAATTCTGCTCTTGGTCTTGTCCGACAAATGAGAGCCTAATGGCATGCCAATCCCCATGTAAGGCAATTTCTTATGTATGTTCTTATCCTCCTCCACTGCCTCCTTGTTCTGAGAATCCCCTTCCTTGGGACCCTGGCCAACTTTGTATGCGGCCCCACCCGCCTTCGCCCCCTCCTGTGAATGCCCCGCAGGCAGCGACCCCTCAGGAACTTTATCCACAATAATCTCATCCCCGATACCAATAGACCTGGTAGACTTATTAGTTTCATCCCCCCTGTTGCCAAACAGACCACCATCATGTCTTACCTCTTGGCAACTGTGACGCTCTCTGTTGAAAAGCCATATGGTCCTCCTGCCGAGTAGTGATGGTCGAGGAGTCCTGTACCTTTGCTCGGTCCGCACTTGACGTCTGCAAAAGACTAAAAACACTGGATTTCCCCAAAACACCCCTCTTCTCCGGTATGACCGGAGTCAAAACATTTTTACCATCATCCCCACAGTCCCCATCTCTTAATTCACCCTCTTCTGAATCATCACTGTCAACATCAAAACCCATTGTGTCTCTGCATCCAAAATAATCCCCACTACCACCGGGCATTTCCCCATCACCAACTCCACCATCATAAAATTGCCATTGAATATCAGTTTGCCCGACGTGTTTCCTGTAGAGGAAAGGAAATCCGCTCTAGATCGCCCTCCTTTGCACAGCCCCCCAGACTGAGCCGCATCGTGCTCAGCCCGCAGCTTGCTCTTTCCAGTCGACTTCCTGCTCACTGAAGCTGTAACCTTACCCTTGAAGCCGCTCAGGCCTGACTGTTTCTGTCCAGAAACCCCCCCAGAAACCCCCACTGTGCCATCCATCAATGTCGCCGACTCGTCACCCGAATCTAACCATACCCACTGGCCACCCCGGGAGGCCTGAACTGCGTGCTGTGAAGGGGCACCAAATCCCACCCCAGGAGGACCTGCTAACAGCACCTGTCTGGGTGACTGCTGCGACCCCTGGCTCACCACACCACCAACTGTAACCGCTGGCCTTGTCACTTTAAATGGCTGTGTCAAAAGGGGCACCAATAATGTGTCCCCTTGCACCACTGCACCAGCCTGTAATACCACCTCACCACTGCTGGGGGCCTGCTCTGCCATAGCCCCAGCTAATTGCAAGGACCCACCCCCTGGTAGCAAATGGCCTGCAGAACCAACCACCCTGTCCTCCAGTGGCACATCAGGTCTGGCAACACAAGGCAACAACGTGGCAGGGCTCACCAAATAATTCTGCTCATTTATAGACACCTGCGCACCCCTGCGCCATTGCTTCTCAGCTTGCATAGCGTCAGGGGCATGCTGTACTATGCGTGGCTCATTGCAAATGCTGCCCGGCCCTTCCTCGCTCCTCTCCCGCCTTCCCCCTCCTGCCAGAAGCCTCACTGGGCCCACCCCTCAAGTTAGCGGCCCGCCCCAGAACCGGCCCCCCTCCCGCCTGCTGTCCCACTCCTACGCGCTACTCCCAGGGGAGCTCTACATACCAGCGCGGGACAGTCCAACACCGCGGGGGGACCGCCGGCTCCACCGCAAGCCCCACCTCGCCTTTCTCTGCCCCTGCCAGCATGGCGGCATTGCAGTCGTCTTCATCGTCCTGCAGTGACAAGCAGGCAGACACTGCCCTCGCCACACCACCGGCACCCTTCCTGGTAGGGCGTGCAAGCCCCACCCACGCTTCGTCCGGGACACCAGATTGGAGTAGGTCTTCTCTCCCCGCCGCACACAGAACCCGGATGGCCTCCCGTACCTCGGAAGACGCCGCCATAGTTCAGCCACACCGATAAAGTACGTTGCGCAGATTAAATAACTCGATCTCTGACCACAGAAATGAACCTCTGCCACCCCCCTCCTACGGGCACAGTGCCTTTTCCGCCTTAATAACTCCTATAAATCATTTCCCCGTGCATGATTCATTACCCTAATCGCCCTGCACCTGGTGGCCGCTCCCTTGCGCGAACAACCCAGGGGGAGACCAGCTCGCGCACAGCTCCCCCTGGGTCCCTCCATCCCAGTGCTGCAGAAAGTTTTGAGTATGAGTCAAAAGCGTAGAGTGCTCCTTTAGTCTGAACACCCCATCGAAGGCACACAGCTCATTCTGCTTTTCTAGACCTGTCAGCATGGTCAGCCTGAAAATCCGAGGGAACGAGCAGCTATAAGGCTTCAGGATTAAAACAAACCATATAGTGACTGACTCAGAGATATCCCTGAGAATTTTACCAGAAGAAACCACTGAGAGCATGTGGTCACCATCATGTGCATGGTCACATTGGCAGAAGTCCTGTGCATCATGTCTCCAAACTCAAGATGAAGCCAGCAGGGGTCAAATTCAAGAGAGGAGCTGCTGTCACAAAAATTCAAGATGGTTCTGGACAGGAGGTACAACTTGGTTTTTATTTCAAGGCAGTATTAAAATTATTGCCTACACAAAGCAAATGTAAGTGCATTGCCTCTGTCTACATCTCCTTATTGTTCAAAACCAGGCTGCTTTGGCTCTGGGCTGAAACCATACGAAAGATTTTGATGGAAAATGTTAATTTCGAATTTAGAAGAGAGGAGGGAAAGTAAATCTGCTGTTGAGCTGGTGGACTTGCGGTCCACACCTTCAGCTCCACAACTGTCTTATGTCATATTCAGAAGACAGAATCTCCCCTGGGGATGGAAACATATCTGGTACTACCACGGCGTTCTCCAGATTGTGGGGGTAGATCTTCCAGAAATGGTGGTCGATCGAGCGTTGCTAATGCACCACAATTTCATCTATTTATTTAATTAATTTGAGTCTTTTTGAAAAGCGTTTGTGTGGCCCAAAAAAGCTACATAGAGCATTTGAGACAGAGTTTTCTCTTTGAGAGACAATCAGGGTGGCACTTAAGTGACAGGCTTTCACACAAAGATAGGGTGACAGCTCCTCAGACTACAACTCCAGTAGCATGATGGCAAGACTATTTTTGTGGGCAATGACAATGCACCCCAACTTTAAATGTTTATGCTCAGTTCACATTTGGTATGGACATTCCACCATCCAGTACCAGCATTAGCGAATTTTTCACCTGAGGTTCTCCAAACATAGGGGCTCATCCAAAGATAGATTCCATCCACTTGACAAAGAAACCTCCATCGCCCTGATGGCGAACTTTAAATACAATGCATAATAAGAGATCTAATATCACAATTGAAATTATAAATCCGTATTTTCAGTACAGTGCAAATAAAGAAATGTGGTTATAAAATGTTTCCTTTAATTTAAACTTAAATTAGGAAATAGGTCATAGTAAGAGGACTGCTATGTCCCCCAGGCAAGCTCAAACCTATTCTGCCAAATTGCTTCCACTGCATCTTGTGGTGGGGAGGGGCACCTGATGTTCAAATTGCTCACCCACTCCAGTGAGAGTAAAGAGCCCAGTCAGCTTATGCATTGGACTGGACTTCTTTACTACTTTGGCTGGCCAGCAGACAGGGTCTCTTGGTTGCACCTGGTGGCTGTTTCCATGGCTGGATCATTCGCACTAATGAGAGGTCATTGGGGAGCTATACAGAGGTCAGATGGATGAGGTGGCCTTTGCTCACCATTTCAGCACGCTGTGGGAATGATCGTCTGTAGCTCTGCAAGCCAGAATTACATCTTTATTGATAAGGGAAAGGGAAGAGGTTTTATACTTTAGGAGATCTGGCCACGTATCAAATGGATTTGCCCCCTTGGTTCTAAGGAAAGTGGCGGTGGCAGAAAAGGAGGATATACATCACATGTAAGGAGCCCCACCAACCACTGTGCAATGCGTGAGGGTAAAAAGCAAAAATAGCTAGCAAGCATTCAAAAAAAGAAAAGCAATTGCCTTAATCAACAGACCATAACTCTGCCTCCAATAAATTGGAGCACATAATGCTAAGATCCTTACATTTTAGTGCTACACTTATACACCGTTTCTAAATGCAAGTAAACAGAAACCTACTAATATGCACTAATGACCAAATCATTAATACAAAAAAGGAGAGAGAGGTGAATTTATCTCACTATTCCTTTTGCCCCAATATAAGACTCATCACACAAAATGGTATAGCGAGACCTAGAGAGCAGTCATTTTTGTATAAATACGACTGTGTAGAGTAGATCCTTCTTTTTAGAAAAGTAGCCCTCACCCATACCCCATGACATGCTTCATCATCTGGCTTTACCCACATCCTTGACATATCATTATGTCTGGATGGGGTCTACCACATCATGGAAACTCAGGATGATATAAAGATCAGATATTTTTCTGGGCTGACCTGACAAGAATAAACATATACATTATGGGATGGTTATATTGACCCTGCATTCTCAATCTGTCACCATGTTTGGCCTATGCCTGGTGCACAACCTCGGTCAGTGGCCTTCGTCTTGACTTAAAGATCCCTGTCTTGGGTCATGTCCCTATAATCATTCAGCCAAAATCATTGACAGATATATTAAAATACAATAACAGCAATAAATACTTGCTTGCAACTATTTCACAGGAATATTTTGTGAAGGAGAGAAGACAAACAATACAACTTAAGTCGTCACACAGCATTTTAGGGAAGGATTCCTTTCATGAACAATTTAGTGAGTTACGACAAACGGTGAGGCACTGCACACATATGTGAAAAAATGTGGATGGTAACATTTCCCCTCCATTAAGTAACTAACCCAGTGGTATTTTGGGAATTTTTGAAAGAGGGCAAGAAGGAGAAAATCTCACTGTGTCATACACTGTATAATTGAAGTATGGGTTTTAGAACAATGCTCATAAAAGTCAATTACAGTGGCCTTTATATTCAGTTGCAATAGTGATCACAAATAGGAGAGGAGAGGTGTGGCGCAGCTGCCAGAGTGGCTGCCACCGGGGCTCAGGGTTCGATCCCCGGCGCCAGTGACGGCTCAATTTAGCATCATGTGACTCTGGGCAACAGCTCACTAAATCTACCTGACAGCCCCCCAGTGCCTGGATACCCTTAGGGGTGATACGTTTGCACTTTACAAATGTGTAATTATTATTACTATTATTATTACTAAATACAAGGGTCCCTTATCTTATCCCTGTAGTGGTTACTCGCATCATTAAGGGACGGTTGTCTCCTCAGCCCAGTGTGCCCTTCTAACCTTTCACGTATATGGGGAAAGAGGAATTCCGGTCATTTAAAAGCATGATGTTCGCTAATCTTACATTAACGTCTATTGTCACCACGTATTGGCTACGGCATTGTAGTGTAGCTCCTATATTCCACATAGGCTCTGCACATTGGAATAATATATCCTATAGATGTGACATAGGACTGAGGTCAGTATGTCTCTATCGAATATACTAAACTTAATTGTGAATGCCAGCTAGCTCAGAGGTCACTCGATACTTTCTCGATTACACAAGAAGGGATTAGTTCCTGACAACCGCATAAATATGACAACTTTGTTTCCCTAGGACTGGAAAAAATATCTTCAGAGTCGCGGAAACAACAGATAACTATTTTACTCAGTCAATCGTGCATGCTTCGTTTTTACAGAGTTGCAGAGAAATAGTGAGACGGGCGTTTTCAATAAAAAGGGGTTTATTGAACAGTCTTCTTTCTCATGCAAGAGAGGTGAACTGCTACAATCGTTAGACAGAATGCAAAGCATAATGCATACAGCGAGAATAGTATTATAAAATAATTCTGTAATAGCATTGTCTGTTGCTATGACATGTAAAAATACATACATAAATAACATACCGCCTGATTCATCATGCTCCCGTTTTGCGAGGCCCTAATAGCGATTCATAGCGAATCGCTATTAAGGACTCGCAAAACGGGATTCATGTAGGAATATGCAAAAAAAATGCGATTCCTTACAATTCCTTATTTGCGATTAGCTAATTACTAATCGCAAATAAGGAATAACTCCCCATTCATTCCTATGGGCCAAAAGGCCCATAGGAATGAATGGGGAGTATTCCTTATTTGCGATTAGCAATTTGCTAATCGCAAATAAGATAGCGATTTGAAGGGTGCCAGGGGTGTCCACAGGACACCCTGTAGCACCCCTCAAATGAAATTTCACACATGTGTTGCACACACACATGTCCAAAGGACATGTGTGTGTGTAACATGCAACTCGGAAAAATGCATTTAAATGCATTTTTCTGAGTTTTCGCAATTTACCACGAGGTCTGACCTCGCGGTAAATTGCGCCTAGAAATTGCGAATTCGCAAAAAAAAATAGGATGATGAATTGCATTTAAGGAATCTCAAATAGAGATTCCTTAAATGTAATTCCTCGCAAAATTGCGAGATCGCAATTAGCGATTTTTACATTTGGGATGCTGAATCCCAAATGCAAAAATCGCTCTCGCAAAGGGCCAGATTCTCAGAATCTGGCCCTTTGCGAGCGCAAAAAAGCTTGATGAATCAGGCTGATAGTCTAAAATACTCAACTGGTGCTTCTAAAATACGCCTACATCAATGTACCTAACCTAGGTCTAGTATCAGGGAAGAATCAAGTGTTGTTTAGCATACGTTTCAGTTCTGCCAAGAACTGCTAAAAGTTTTATCTAGGTTCTAATCATCTCCATACCTTAGAATGAAGGAGGTTGGTGTCTCTGTCTCGGACTCGAGGCAAGAAAAAACGCTGACAAGCAGGGAACAGAGGCAAGACAAGCCCCATGGAGTCACTCTCCACAGACCTTCTATATTACCCAGTTTCCCGCAAACACCCTTATCCTTTTTACGCTTTTTATCCAGACGGTCCTCACCTTTTGTCCTCAGCCTGAGTTAAAATGGCACCTACCTCGAGCTGGAGACACAAGCGGGGAGAGAAGGTGGTGCTCCCGGGACCTTTTACCTGCTGATTTGAAACAAAAGAAACAGGACTTTCTTCTGGTGTCACTCGGAGCTGAGGCGTGTTCAGGAAACCGGGTCTTCCTCTCGGCTCGGGCCGGGTGAAAACTGGGTCCGCAACCTCATGCACTTCTCAGAGAGCGCCGTGGTGGAGTGGGCAGGGGGTGCCCATGGCTCGGCCAGAATGGAGCAGGCTGGTGGGACTCAGCGGCATGGCCAGCATGATCTTCTCACCCTTGGTGGGGTAGGGGTTCTTCCGGTGCTCGTTTAGCCAGGCCTTCAGCGTGCTTGTGCTCTCCCAGTTGGCGTTCTTGGGCCGGCCCGGGTCTCCGTACTGGAACTGGCCGTAAGGGTAGTAACCGGGCGGCAAAGGTGGCCGGGTGGATGCTGGGGCTTTCCTTCAGTTCGTAATGGGAGCCAATCTGCGAGAAGAGCGCCAGCTCGGTGGTGTGAGGCAGGAAGGCGCTGTAGTTGGGGGCGGCCCCGTAGGGCCCGTGAGCGGCGTACATGAAATATGGCTTGGCATTGCGAAGACATCACTTAGCTGGAAATTGGTATACACTGCAGCTGTGCTCTGCACAGCGGACCCCAAATGCATCTTAGCAGGGCCCCCAAGGGTCTTAGGATTGCTCTGTGTTACTTTACTTTAGACCAAGGGATAAAGAGATGCACCTTTAAAGCGTCGTGCGGCGTGGCTCTGTGCTTGGTGGCGGTGGATGCGCAGCGTTTCGGAGGCCATTTTTCTTTGGCAGGCTTGTTGTTCAACTAAGGAATGTGGGCTAGCAGTGGCGTAGCTAGCCCTTGTGCCGCCCATGGCAGTCACTGCTTCTGCCGCCCGCGACGGCCCCATGAAAGAGCAAATGGTGGGGGGGGGGGTGATGCTGGCAGTTTCAGCATTGCCGCCCGCGGTGGCCGCATGAAAGAAAGCCTCAGAAAGCCGTCTGTCTGTCTGTGAGGTGGAGGGCCTGTTCTCTCGTCCGCACTGTCGGATCTGCACAAAATCTACTGCAAAATACGACAGCAGAGCTAATTAATTTAAAAACAACTCGAGTCTCCGGATCCCAGCGTTGAAGCCAGCGACGGAAGATGAGAGGTCCCTTGTATGACAAAAGGCAAGTTGGTACAAACGCCCAGCACCAGCCTCGCTGCTTCTCACGGGCCGAGGTGCGCAGTCCGGCCCAGATTTCGTGTCCGAAATATATATCGGCCATCTTGAAATGTGCTGGATGCCTTTTGCATACAATTAACGTGCGGGCTGCTAAAACATAAAACAGGGGTAGTACTCTTGGCTTTACCAGGCTGCAGCGGTGAAAACAGGGCAGATGAGGGGTAGGCTCCCTCCGAATCCGAGGTCAAGCAGAAATGGCTCTCCAAAACGCCCCGCGATTTTCAGACTGGGGGGCGTGTTTTTCTTTTTCTCCTCTTCCTATTGGCTGGAATGTAAAATTCCAGCCGATGGGAAGAGGAGAGAAAGACGATTAAAACACGCCCGAATCCCAAAAAGACGGGGCTTAAACGGACGGACGCTCCTCTTCTCCAATGGCTGGCCTCGGTTTAGGAAGCCAGCCAATGGAGAAGAGGGGCGAGTTCAAGCCCCCACACTAAGAAACATAAGATCTCGCCAGCGAGCCTGCGCAAGCGCAGCCTACGCAGGCCGAGATCTAAAAAGGAGCCAGTGGTTTCCATCCTAAATCTATGTACACAGCTCAGATTTAGGACCTGCTATGAAACAGACCACTTGAAGAATTGCATTGGATATGCAGAAAGGGATGTATTGTTTCTTTGATGATTAATAAAAACATAATATAGCTTTGATGTTTGCAATTGGTTAGAGGCAGTAGATATCAACCATATCAGGCTTGCTTTTTGATGAAGGTAGTGACAGTGGGAAGAAAATTGGCATCTTTTCTTGGAATGTGGTTGAACTGCAGAAAATGATTTCAAGACCCAGAAGCCCATCAGTATATAATAGAGTATTATATCCTTTGTTTGCAAGAAACTAGAGAGATGGACAGTTGTCCTTTGCAAGGATACTGAAGATTATTAATCCCAACTATACAGAATAAAATGTATGGACGGGCATCAGGGGTCCAAGAATTTATATCTCCTACTGTGTGCACATAAGGGGAGTTCAGCTAACAAGAACGACCCTCCCTTGCATGCATTCTAAAACATTTTGATGCAATTACATGAATTCTGGGTATATTATCCTCCTTGTTAACATTTACATTTACCTAACTAAACTTGAAATGGAAGAAGAACAGTTTTCCTGGGAGAACCATGGGTTAGTTTTTTCTGAAGCCTTCGCCACAATACAAAAGAAAGATTCAGTGGAGATGGCTTTACTCTCAATTCACGGCTCACAATTAATGGCACTAAATAGGCCGCTAACTTCACATATGTCAGTTTCATACACCTATGGCTCCTCTCTCGAAAGGTGATGATTGGTTTAGTTTCATGTCTGTGATGATTGACCATGTGTTCTTACCTGGTGCTCAGCACAGGCTTTGCATGTTGTGCTGCATGTTCACTATCAATGTGCATCTCATGACCCACCACACCTACCTGCTTCATGGTCAGTGGTAAGCTTGGGCTGAGCAGGCACACTGTGTGTTCACCAGCCACACGTCACAGAATGTTAATTCGAAACTTCTTAGTGTGGTCTTACCAACATAAGGCATTTTGCTGCTGCATTGAGTATTCATGTACACAGTGATCAGCTCCTGGCTCCCATTTGGAATGCATGAGTTGGAGGCAGTTATGAATCTGGCAGTGCATGGACGAAGACTTTGATTTGTTCCACTATTATGGAAAAAAACGTTTGTAAGACACATCACTTTGCCTTCCAAGCTTAGACATTTCAAGCCTATTTCGGGATTGTATTTTTATTTTGATAGTGAATGTAGACATAGTTTTCTTCTCAGAGCAAAAGAGAATGGTCAGACTCTTGCTGGTCACTGAAATATGTTCACTGAAAGGGAAAAAAGACTACTAGGTTTTACAGTTGTGTAGTACTCATGCCTTGATTTGTTCTTTCGGTTCAGAATTCAATAGAGGATCTTAAATCTGGACTGAGGACATTTTGATAGTGAATGCATCTACAGTGCTGGAATTATAACAGGGGTTCTGCCCACATTACCCTCCCATACCAGGACAAGGAGCATCAAGAAGAGGAAAAAGTAGAAAAGAATAGCATAGAGGGATTAATTCGACATTTAATTAAGAACATGAAAACATTAATTATCCTGTTCTATAAAACTTAATATGTAGCAAGTCAATCACAAATTTCTGAGGACATATAAACATGTACAGGAAAAGAATGGCGCACAACAAATATATATAGAGGGCAAAGTCAACTATATAAAATACAATCAAATATACACAAATCACAAATACAATATATAAAATACATATACAAGGTGTACCCAAAGAAAGATCTTAAACAAGACCTATCAAAAAATATATATATACACTCCTGATTTTGGGTGATATATGTCTATAAAGCAGATCCTCGCTGCGCCTGAGATGCAAGTTCTCTCAAAATACTATATTGTCTGAGGCGCCTGGATTTAAACACACAGCAAATAAACTATAAGGGGACTCCAAATCACAATGATGTTGACGCAGTCGCGGTCGCGTTTCTGCCAGTAGAATCTTTATGGCCTCATCAGGACAAGGGTACTTCAGGGAAAAATAACCTAGCGCAGGTACATCTAAAGGTCCCCCGGGTGGAATAACTCCACTGGGCCAATGACCCGGAATCCTTTGTGGGCCACAGCACCGCGCTCACTAGTAGGTCCGGGGCGCTGTAAAAAATTAGTGCATACGTATCCTAATACAGGGGTTGAGGCAGGGGAACTCACTCCTTAAACGGGCAGCCCAATTCACTTTAAAGTCCGTCCACGTTGCTCAACATGCAACCACCTTCCGCGTTCACCTGCATCTACAGTGCAGCAACAGTATTTGATAGGGTACATTTTGGCAAACTTTAAAAATAAAAACAGGAAGAGCTGTGGTGGGGAAAACGACTATTATTAATAGAACTGCAATATATATGTTGCCCTCTGACATTGAATGTTTACATCTGGAGCAAACTTTTAAAGTAGGCTACAAAACTATTGACTGTGTCCTGTTCTTCATGATATATGAGTGTGATGTCAAACACATACCATTAGCCACTTAGGGAGTTACATTTTAACACACCGTAGGAGATAGGTTGAATGTGTGCAATAAGCCTAACTAATGACAATCGCGTGGGTAGCACTCTAAACCATAATTATTTGCACACTATGCCACCTCAGTTTGGACGAAGCAATATCGCCTGCTCCAAAAGGAACAGTCCAGACAGAGCTGCCAGGGCAGGTCCTCCCTGAGCTGGACTAGAGGAAATCGAAGTCTGGTTTTTGCCATTATATAGGTCTTCAGTCAAGTATAGCTTTGTCCCAGTGGCACAATGAACACAGGGACATGTTGTTAAAAGTTAGGCTGCAACGTCAACATTATCGGCGCCATCTTGCCCCCTTTTTGAGCCTATTTGTGCGCGTAAGCGGCAGCCATTTTGAGCACCATGGCCTCTCTGCCCACCACAAATGGCCAGCGCGTCTTTCTCCCTCTCCTGACCTCGCAGGCACCCCCCACACACTGACAGCCCCCGCTCTCACATGCCTTGGGTCATAAACCCCTCTTCAGCGCAGCTCTGCCTCGGAACCCCATCCTGTTCCCAGCGCGACACCTCCCTTCATTCCTTTCATGATCCCGGGCCCTTTGATAACACCCCTTTCCTCTGTGCCCGTTTGTCTTACTCGTTCCCAGGCCGCCACCTGGCCTTGCGGATGCTGTTTATTGCCCCCCCCCCCCCTGTACAGTAGGAAGCATCCCCCATCAAAGGATCCACGAGTTGATCAAAGCCCCCACCCTATGAGACCCGATCAATCCCATGCATTCCGTGAATCGGCGGAATGTCCAGCTGCGCGATAATCATCACCTGTTGTGACCGGGGTGGGGACTCCAACTGTAAATTTGTGTGGGAACGGGCCTGAAGCGGGGATTCCGAGGATGTCTTTCCGTACATCAAAGTGTTGACAGAGATGTGTTTCAATGCAATAAAACAATAAACTTGTGCATAAGAGGCCAGGCCACAGAGATGCGGTTAGAGCACCTCGAGAAGATCCCTGTTGTCTGATTTGATGTGTTCTGCTCCGTCGGAATAAACTTCTGTTTCCTGCCTTCCAGTCTCCAGCGCCTGCCTCTTTGTTTGGTAACTTGAATGGGTATAGAGGCGGTTAACGCCGGGCAACTCTGAAAAAGGTCATCGGCCCGTACCTTTTTCCACAATTGGCGTCCCAAACGTGGGGCCCATCAGCGACTCGTGGATCCAGTGGGAGAGGTCCCGACGACAGAGTGAACGACTGCAACGATCGGGAGAGCTCCTGTCCGATAGACCCTCGTCTGACAGCCGATCATCCGAACTTCACTGGTTCCGAACAGACCTCTCTCGAGTGATCTACGGTCCTGACTGGGAACCATCAGGAGTGCCGCGAGGATCACGAAGAATAGAGGACGATCGGGCGCTGGATTCGGAAGACAAGAAACTGTCCATACGGTCCGGGTAAGGTCGTGTAAACACGACGAATTGCGAAATGATTGTTTGATTGTTTGGAAAATACTAGTATTACTCTTTTGTTGATTTGTTTGGAGATTCGCTGTCTGCAAACGGAGGAACAACAGGCTCTCCCTTTGCAAGCAGTAAAGGATAGGTAACGCAGACTTTTGTCCCCGTTGTAATCCGTCGTGCCTATCTTCCTCCCCCACTGATTGATTGTTTGGCCCGAACTACTGTTCGCGGATTGTTTTCTGGAGATTCTCTGTCTGCAAACAGGGAAGAACAGGTTCTCTCTTTGCAGGTAGTGAAAGGGTAGGTAACGCAGACTTTTGTCCCCGTTGTAACCCGTCGTGCCTACTTATTCTTCCCATTGATTGTTTGATTGACCGAACATTGACTGTTCGATATTGGTTCTTTTGAGGTATTCACCGCCTGCAAACAACGAAGAATAGAAATATTCTGTCTAGTCTTTGCACGCAGTGATAAGATAGGTAGTGCAGACTTTTGTCCCCATTGTCATCCGTCATGCCTGTCTTCTCCCCACTGATTGGTAGCCTGTTTAACCCGGACCGCTTATTAGAGATGAACCATCCGGCTCCACCGGAAGGCACCCCTAATAAGGACATGTTCACGAAGCATGGATTGATCGCTATAGCTTATAGCAAGCTGTGGCATAAATATACGAAAAAGGATCGAGAAAGTCAGTGGCCACTGATAGGATCCTTCGATGAGGATAAGATAAGCGCGCTAGAAACAGCCCTTGGGAAACACAAGACAACGCCCACTATGCTTGATAGTCTCGGCATGTGGCGCAAAGAAACCGAACAGCGTAAAAAGAGAAATGAGAGTAGGTTGGGAAAAGAGCTGCGAAAGGCAGCCCACCTAGCTGCTAAGAAACTAGAAGAAGAGATTAAGGAAAAAGAGGAAGCCAAACAGAAACTAGAGGTAGAAACATCAAGCCAGTGTCCCGTCAGAACGCCCTCTACGCTTTATCCCGAACTACCCCTGAAACAACGAGCCAACGATGATCTTTTGTTAGGTCCTCCGATCATCTACATGCCCCCTCCATATGCCCCTTCCCAACCCTTAGAACAGCACCCACCACCCCCAAGCACAGATGAGAGTAATACCGGAGCTTCGGCCCCCATGGCCTCTGTGCCGGCCGGACCCCTTGTATTAGATACAGCACAAGCGGCAGCGTTAGATGACCCTGAGACCCGGAAGGCTGATTCCGCAAGAACGAACAGATTAAGCAAGGATGAGCGGGCAGGGATTGACAAGATAGTGAGGACATTGGTAGAAAGAAAGGAAAGTGAAGAGTACATCACAGATATGTTCAACTCATATGCAGGGAGCCACAGACGACATTTTGCCGTACGGCTGTGTTATCATATTTTGAATGCGTACGAGGACCGATATCGAGACAAAGGTCCCGAGAGCCTAACGACTCTGTATAGGAAGGTCGATATCGGGGATGAGGGCGAGTGTGATGTGACGGACCTCCTTACGCGTACGCTTGAGGTTCTCCGCCACCTCACTGAACAGCAATCGGAAGCTAAACTCACGACACCTGTAGCGACCGAACCCCAAACTGAGCGAGCTAGCGCCATGATGCCAATAAGAGAGGCTGCCCCTTACTGGGTTCCCCCACGAGGTCTAGGAACACACGATGACGTCAACCACCAGGATGCAAAAGGGAGGGTTGTGTACAACTGGGTCTACCAGCCATGGGATCAGCAAGATATTCTGACGTTTCGGAAATCTCTGCCCGATTTACGTAAGAACCCCACTGCTTTCTATACCGAATTAGGTACAGCCCTAGGTTCGACGATTATGACCCTGGCTGACATCGACTTGTTTTTCGGGTTATGTCTACCAGCTGATGTGTGGAAGCAAATCTGGAAAGTCGACCACCTTGAGCTGTTCGGACATACCTGGTCACAACTCGATGGCATAGATAAACAACGAGAACCTGGACAGAAGCCCTTGAAATCCATTTTAGACCTCCCAGACAAGATTGTACAGAAATTGAAAACCCTGATTCCAGAAAAGAAAGTGGACTGGTCGATAGTAACGGCTTGTCAACAGAAACCCCAGGAAGATGTATCGGACTACTTCTCCCGGTTTGAAACGGTGTTCTCCGATTACAGCGGCCATGATCTGACCACTGCAACCGGACACCACTTGTTTGTCCAAAATTATGTTAAGGGTTTGTCACCGGAAGTCTCCCAGAAACTACAGGCCAGCGAGAGTAGTTGGGCAGCCTCCAAACCTGCGGCTATCCTTCAGATGGCCCAATATTACGAACACCAGAAAAATGAAAACGATAGAGCAACAGAGAAAAAGAAGAAGGACTTAAAAGAGAGGGTGATGATTGCACAACTGCAAGGAGTGACTATAGGACGAGAGCAATACAAAGGAAACTACCAGACAAGTGCCCCTAGGAACGTGCCTCCTAAAGACCGCAACCCGACACCCCGCATTGGACGTACAGACATTAACGAGGACCAGTGTGCTTTCTGTAAAGGATTCGGCCATTGGAAATCCCAGTGCCCGGTCCTGTTAGAGATGAACAGAAATAGGGACCCCAAGGACGTAGCAAGTGGGCCGAGAAATAGAGGACAGCAACAAGGGCCCACAAATAACACGACTAACGATAGACCAAACAGACCAAATACATTCGACCGACCCAGACAAAATCAGTACCAGCAGTCTGACTGTGATGATGCCCACGACTTCGCATAGGACTGCCAAGGGCAAGGGAGGGATCCAGTCGAGCTCTATGTTGACCAGCAAGGTCCTTATGTCACCGCTAAGGTCCTGGGTACCAAGTCTCCATTTCTGGTAGACACTGGCGCAACCCGTAGTGCGTTATCTAAACGACTGATTCCAAGGGCACCCTTGTCTGGCTCACTTGTGACATCGATAGGTTTCGATGGAACGCCCTCCACTAACCCTTTGTCCACTCCAATTTCCTTCGACTTAGAGAACAATCTCACTGACACGACGTTTTTGCTTTCTGCCAATACCCCTGACGCCATTATGGGACTTGACTTACTGAAACACTTCCGTGCGACTATTAGGTGTTCCCAGGACGGAGTTCGAGTTTTCCTGTATGACAACCCCATTCTGCTCAGACATTGCCCTTCCCGACGCATGCTTTCTATCAACGACGCTGACATGTCCCTGCTTGACACTCTGCCTCCGTATCTGTGGGCCAAAACAGATTCGGACGTAGGACGCATGATGATTGACCCAGTGCACATCACTGTTCGACCGGATGCAATACTCCCAAAACTTCCACAATATCGGATATCGCCCGAGGGCGAGAAGGCATTGGTAAAAATTATTCAGTCTCTGATAGATGCAGGAGTGGTAGAGGAAGTAGTTAGCAACGTTTGTAACAGCCCTATCTTACCCATCATCAAGAAACAAGGAGAGGGAGATGAGAAAGCATACCGCTTCATCATTGACCTTCGAGAGATCAACAAAGTGGTTGTGCCCCAGTACCCCGTAGTCTCAGACATCACCACTATCCTGACTTTGATTCCTTCTACTGCCACCACCTTCACTGTTATCGACCTCAAAAACGCATTTTTCTCTATCCCCATCCACCCAGACAGCCGATATCTCTTCGGCTTCACCCTAAAAGCCCGCTCATATAGGTTCTGCCGAGCACCCCAGGGCTACACAGAAAGCCCTAGCATCTACAGCCAGGCCCTCAAGAGGCAACTGGACCAGGTCCAGTTACCCGATGGAGTGGTATTGATTCAATACGTCGATGACATCCTTTTGGCAGCCGACACCACTCCATTAGCAGTCACAGCCACCATTCAACTCCTGCACTTCCTTGCGGAAAATGGCCACAAGGTCTCCAAGAAGAAGTTGCAATTCTGCCAACCCCAGGTCACTTACTTAGGCCACCTTTTGTCCAAAGACGGAAGGAAACTCACCCCCGACCGGATCCAAACCATTCTTGAAACCCCTGTCCCCAAGACTCAGAAACAGGTCCGCTCCTTACTAGGTCTCACCTCTTTCTGCCGACAGTGGTTACCAAACTTCAGCCTCATTGTAAAACCGCTGCTTTCTCTGCTAGCTAAAGATGTCCCCTTCCCACTCCCTTGGACCCCCGAATGCCAATCCTCTTTCATAGAGCTGCGTGATGCCCTCTGCTCAGCCCCTGTCTTAGGTACCCCCGATTATACCAAGCCCTTCTCCCTCTACACTCACGAAAGGGAGGGGTGTGCTTTATCTGTCCTGACCCAGTCCATTGGCCCAAAACAACGACCGTGCGCTTACTTCTCTGCCACTCTTGACCCCGTAGCGAGAGCCTTACC
The DNA here is from genome assembly GCF_964263255.1 of Lissotriton vulgaris. Taxonomy (NCBI): domain Eukaryota; kingdom Metazoa; phylum Chordata; class Amphibia; order Caudata; family Salamandridae; genus Lissotriton; species Lissotriton vulgaris. Next base: position 1,478,670,750 of record NC_141691.1, read on the forward strand.
TGCCTGCCTTCGAGCTGTAGCTGCCGCTGCTATCTCTATCCGACAGAGTGAGGGAATCGTGCTCTCGAATTCCCTCACGGTATTAGTACCCCATGCAGTTGACACCCTCCTGAACCAGACCAAGACGCAACACCTAACGAGTGCACGACTGACTGGATACGAACTGACTCTGCTCGCACCCCACATCACCCTGAAAAGATGCACCACACTGAACCCAGCGACTCTGTTACCCCTGCCAGAGAACGATCCCAATGTGCCCCCTGTACACGACTGTGTGACCCTCATGGACGAACAGACTAGAAGCAGAATTGACCTCAGAGACACGGCTTTCCCTGACCCTGACGGAGAGCTGTGGGTGGACGGCTCTTGCATCAAACTCATCGATGGCACCACTTCTGCTGCCTATGCAGTCACCACAGCCCGAACTGTAGTCGAGACAGCCCGCATCACCCAGCGATCTGCACAGGCAGCGGAACTTATTGCCCTGACACGAGCATGCATCCTAGCAGCAGGAACCACAGCGAACATATATACCGACAGCCAGTATGCCTTCGGGGTGGTTCACCATTTTGGGCTCCTTTGGAAGGAAAGGGGATTCTTGACCTCACACGGCACTCCCATCCTACATGGGGATCTAGTCTCCGCCTTGATCGAAGCTGTCCTTCTCCCCAAAAGACTTGCGGTCATCAAATGCCAGGCACACAAGAAAGTGACAGACATTATTGGACAGGGAAATGCACTAGCGGACCTCACTGCTCGAACGACAGCTGAAAACAGGACGACAACACGCATGTACGTGACCAGGTCACAAGCAGAAAAATGGACCGACGCTAGGGACACTGTTAGGGACATTCAAATGGCTAGCACACAACGCGAACTGACTGAATGGGCACGGGTAGGATTAAAGGACGATGAAGGCTGCTGGCGGACAAAAGACGCAAACAAATGGTTGTTACCTGACTCATACCTGATTCCCATACTGACTATGGCACACTCCCCTGCTCACATAGGATCAGCCCCCATGATTGAACTTGTCTCCAGAGTTTGGCACAACGATAAAATAACAGACTCCGCCAAACGTCTGGTCCAACAATGCTTGATATGCCTGCAGCATAACCCCGGGAAAGGAACTGTAGTACCCCGGGGAGGGTTTGGGGTTCCCAATCACCCATTTGAAGTCCTGCAGATGGACTACATCCAACTAGACAGATGCCAAGGCCTGAAATATGTGCTTGTAGTGGTGTGTGCATTTAGCAAGTGGGTGGAGGCATACCCAACCCGTGATAACACTGCTATGGCCACTGCAAAACTACTGCTAAAAGAATTCTTCCCTCGCTACGGCCTTTGTCGAATTTTATGGAGCGACAATGGCCCCCACTTCATAGCCGAAGTCATCCAGCTCATCTTAAAGGGGCTGGGTATCACACAAAAGTTCCACGCAGTCTTCCACCCCCAGTCTGCTGGACTAGTCGAGCGACACAATGCAACACTGAAGTTAAAATTAGCCAAGATAGTGGCTTCTACAGGACTGAAATGGCCAGACGCTCTCCCACTGGCATTGCTATCAATGCGTTCCACCCCCATCAAACACCACCTGACACCATACGAGGTCGTTTTCGGCCGGCCCATGAGCGTCTGGTCTACACCTAAACCAACCTCCATTCATGACGTCCCGGACGTCCTAATGTCTGATTATTTGTAGAAGTTAACTGAAACTCTGTCTGTCATTCATCAGCAGGTGCAGCAGGCCATCCCCAATGCTTCCAGGGGTCCGGGCCACGACATCCAACCGGGGGACTACGTACTAGTCCGGAATTTTCAGCGGGCGAAGAGTTTGGAACCCCGGTGGACAGGCCCCTGGCAAGTACTGATCACCACCCGGACGGCGCTTCGAGTGGAGGGGAAACGGCACTGGCTGCACGCACACCACTGCAAGAAGGTCTCCTCGACCCTGGCCACAACAGAAAGCATCGACAACCAGGAAGAGCTCCTGAACAAGGATCGACCATCTCTAAACTGCTATCCCGATACCGAGGCACTTGAACTCGCAAAATTCTCTGATCCCACTGTGCCATCCAGAGAAGGGTATTTCCTGCGTCGAAAGGAGGGAGCTTCGGCTAAGTAGACCACGGACTGAGTTAAATCTCAGAACGGTGACCTAAACACTACCAAGGGTTACCCGGAGAGAAGCTAAACAAAGTCTGTGGTTCTGCCCACTACCGAGCACCTTGAAGATGAAGGAAGCGCCAGATAAGAAGATGATGGAAGCGCCAGATAAGAAGATGATGGAAGCAACAGGAAATACCCACTACAGGAACCCAAAGACTGACAATATGCACAAATCAAAGACAATCGCCATCTTCATTGTCTTCCTCTTTTGCCTCCTCCTTATGACTTCCTTCTGGATCTTGGAGGAAAACACACCTGCTCATCAGATACTGTTAACCACTGCACAGCCTACCACCATGAAAGAACATTATTTGATCTCACTCTCTCCTCAACTCAGAGAAAGGCGAAAGGAGTTCTGGAACAACTCTTTTGTGCAGCTACTCCACCAGCACAATCTCGCCACCAATGCCACCAACTGCTGGATCTGTGGGCTGCTACCCCACGCCACTGGACATTCAATACCTTTCATCCCTTCACCCTTCTCAATTCACGGCTCCTGCCTTGCTTGGCTGATCCTCCTGCAAGAAAGCTATAAGGACAATGCCACCTCCAGCAAAACCATGACGCACTTCTTTCATGAGGTCTGGCGAAACAAAACAAAGACACACTTCTGCCCGCAGACCTCCAACAACTCTATCCACATGGACATCCCTGCTAAAGAACAAATTGAAATGCAGGTGTTCAACAATCCAACCAGACCCACCTTCTCCTACCTGCGGAAACGAACGGCTGCCACTCTGACTGTGGCCCTGTCTGTTATCAACGTCACAGGCCACATGTGCATAGAAGGGCTTGGGACACAGCTGGTAGGCCGCAGTGCTTGCCGTTTCACCAGAACTTTGGACTCTACCGATCCACCTTCCTTTGTATCCTCTCCAAATATGTACTTCGTTTGTGGCACAAAGGCTTACACCTGGCTCCCCAAAGGCTGGGGGGGCACTTGTTTCATCTCCTTCGTCCTTCCTCCAACCTATGTGGCCCCAGCAAATCACCATAGACAAAAGCGAGCCAAAGACATTGAACAAGCTGACTCAACAGGAGCACAGTTCCTCGATGCTATGAAGGGACTTGTTCCACTCTGGGGTCCGATGGCAAACAGCCGTGTCATACGACATCTGACTCAGGCAGTCGAGACAACAATGAACATCACAGCTGGTATCCTTGCTAACAACACCGCCGAGCTTCAAGCGGTCCGCCTGGTGGCTCTCCAGAACCGCCTTGTTCTAGATGTGGTTCTTGCGGACCGTAGTGGAGCATGCCGCATTATTGGGTCCAGCTGCTGTACATATATACCGGACAACTCATCTTCAGTGTACAAGGCCATCGAACACCTCCACAGACTCTCCTCAGAAGTCCACCAGGAGCAGGAAGAATGGTCGCTTGGTGGATGGTTCTGGAGTACTGTTAAGAACTGGGGCTGGAGACTGTTTTCTATTATCCTGATTCCCGTAGTTGTGATATGTGGACTATGCTTGGGAATTCAATGCCTGCCACCTCTGTGTTCACTATGTATGAGTTGTATTTGCTCTAAGACTGTGGACCTTGGAAATGAACGCATGGGAGCATTATATGATGCCGAGGTTAGGAATTTGATGAGGATCGACATAGAGTAGACAAGCTGGCTAGATATGTTGAAAAGGGAGGACTGTTAAAAGTTAGGCTGCAACATCAACATTATCGGCGCCATCTTGCCCCCTTTTCGAGCCCATTCGTGCGCGTAAGCGGCAGCCATTTTGAGCACCATGGCCTCTCTGCCCACCACAAATGGCCAGCGCGTCTTTCTCCCTCTCCTGACCTCGCAAGCACCCCCCACACACTGACAGCCCCCGCTCTCACATGCCTTGGGTCATAAACCCCTCTTCAGCGCAGCTCTGCCTCGGAACCCCATCCTGTTCCCAGCGCGACACCTCCCTTCATTCCTTTCATGATCCCGGGTCCTTTGATAACACCCCTTTCCTCTGTGCCCGTTTGTCTTACTCGTTCCCAGGCCGCCACCTGGCCTTGCGGATGCTGTTTATTGCCCCCCCCCCCCCTGTACAGTAGGAAGCATCCCCCATCAAAGGATCCACGAGTTGATCAAAGCCCCCACCCTATGAGACCCGATCAATCCCATGCATTCCGTGAATCGGCGGAATGTCCAGCTGCGCGATAATCATCACCTGTTGTGACCGGGGTGGGGACTCCAACTGTAAATGTGTGTGGGAACGGGCCTGAAGCGGGGATTCCGAGGATGTCTTTCCGTACATCAAAGTGTTGACAGAGATGTGTTTCAATGCAATAAAACAATAAACTTGTGTATAAGAGCCCAGGCCACAGAGATGCGGTTAGAGCACCTCGAGAAGATACCCTGTTGTCTGATTTGATGTGTTCTGCTCCGTCGGAATAAACTTCTGTTTCCTGCCTTCCAGTCTCCAGCGCCTGCCTCTTTGTTTGGTAACTTGAATGGGTATAGAGGCGGTTAACGCCGGGCAACTCTGAAAAAGGTCATCGGCCCGTACCTTTTTCCACAATGTCTGGGCATTCCTTGGGATGCTTATGATGCTACATCAAACACTCACAAGGTGATGAGAGGAATGCTTGCAGTAAGTATAACCACTGTCAATTACTTGGGGTAGAACTCCAACCCATTGTTGTTTTGCCTACCATGCCAACTCTAAATAGACCCAGCCATATGCAAAACAGTTGGCAAAATTCATCTCAAAGTAAGTATCCTACCCTTGGAACCTGTTACACTTTGTACCAGGTGGATTGCCAGTTTTTCAACTTCAGGCTGCTTAACGGCTCTGCCTTTGGAAAACCTACTATGAACGACGGCCTGCAGGGGTAGGGACCATTGGAGTAAGGGCGTCACACTGCCCACCCTCTGCCACCCTTGTGGATGGTGTGCTGATAACCAGGGTCTTAATCAAGCAGATCACTGACATTATTCCGTCTGTCGGAATTGAGTGGCAAGGCTATTTGCATTGGCAAATTATTTATTCCATCTTTTCTTATGTAAATTTGCAATTGATGCCCCTCCTGTGAGTAATAGTACAACCCCTAAGTAACTCCATATGACCTAAGCAGTCAGCAGCGCGTGTACTGAAAATTCACTAAAGCAGCGCTCACGGTGAAGCTTACTATGTCAACAAGGACCTGCATATTAATACAGAAAAGTGCAAACAATGACCTATTGAAACAGAATAAATTACCTGCTTTCTTTTCTATTAATCAGTTCAAAATGGGTAAGGTAACCACTTCTGATTATGGGGGCCAACAACAGCCTATACGGGGGCAGATTTAACAAAAGATTTTGCGGAGGTGCTATTTTTGCCATTCTCATGGTCTGTCAATGGATAGCAGTAACAAGGGTCATCAAGAATCGTAACTATAGGGCTATAAGAAGTTTGAGACTCAAATCTTGCTTTGTTTGCTTATACATCGTTTTGTGTCCAGCCCATTGTAGGATTTAAAATGGCAATGTAATGCGAGCAGTAGCCGACCAGGTAGCTCCTCACCCTGTCTTACAATTGATTATGTCTTAGCCCTTGCGCATCCATCCTTAGAACAGCTATACATTATATCTTATCACATTATGGAGGTATGAAATGTCCAACACGCTGTATTAAACCTAATATATGTAAATCCTACTTTATTTATGGACAACCCATATAAAAATAGCAAAGTAACATATTTTGCCATTTAAAAAAAAATCTGGACTATGGCAAGAGATGCATGTTTAGTTATTTCTTCACCATGCTCTACTTCTAAGTTAACTCCAGGTTGAGAGGAATATTTACAGACAAGGGCAGGTACATCTTAAGGATTTCTGGGGGCCCTGGGCCAAACGTATTTTGGGGGCCCGTGTTCGGAACAATTTTGAATTTATAATCAATTTTTAGCTCTTTCATGGCTTCTTCGGCTAGGTCACTGACAGTGGACAGACACACTGGTCCATATTCTAAATGTGTTTACTTCGAGTATTTAGGGATAGTGAGGTGTGATTTCAATATTGTAACACAGAAGCAGATCACTAATATTACTGCAAATAGTCTGTGACATATGAATAGGTGAGGTCCTGCATTGATCTGAAAGAATGAAACATAAATATTGGTGATGTGTGGCAGTCAATTACAATCTGTTTGAGGTTTATTTAGGGTCGTCAGGGCAAGACTCTGCAGAACCGAGCTGGCTGTAGCAGGTGGTCCCATGTAAAGCTGGGGCCCTGGGCCAGAGCCCACTTTGTCCATGCTTTAAAACCTCACTGCAAATGGGTTGGAGTTGGTAAGTGAGACGCAGATTGCACTACAATGTAATACAGAGTGCTCCTAGCAAGTGAAATCCTTTTCCTTTGGGCACTGTTACCTGCAGATAAAATTGACTTTGTCAGCCTTCCCAAGTACCTTTCTGCACATATGATGACAGGATCCCCAGTGCCAACTCCTTGTCCCGAATGGATTGTTCTGCTCCTCAAACAGCACATGGCGCCCACATAACACTGCTTTGCATTCGTGTCCATCAGCCACGCGCTCATCTACTCATTACATTGTTGTTATGTTTTCAATGCTGCTTAGAAAGAGAGAATCAAATGTCACACTTCTTGTCATGAATCAAACGTGCTTTTGTTTTAGCATCACATCTTCACTGGGAAAAAAACACACTAAGAAGTATGTCTGCTACTATGTTTCTTCTTGTTGTTTGGAAACAGGGTGCGACCAGTTAAAGTCTCCAGCAGTGCATTTCATATGTTTTTTTTCTATCCATCTATGTACATTTTAGGAGTCTTTGTGAATTATGTAAAATAATTAAGTAATGTATTTTGCACTGACACTTTAATATTACTGTGGACAGGGACAGGTAGGAGAATAAAGTATACACAAGAAAATGCATTACATTTAATGAGCAAACTGCGGTAGGTGGAGTACCAAAGTCTCAGTGAAAATAACGTAATTGTTTTCAGAAAAAAAACAGACAGGGGACAATTGTGAGTTACAATAACATTCCATATAAGGAGGTTAGGTTTGACACACGTTTATTGGACTTTTTTCCATTGGCAGCTGAACAATACTTCTCAAAGAAAAGTCACAGCACGTAAAATCAGAAGCACAAGGTGCAATATATGTGCTATTGACTGCATAAAGAACTTTAATAAATGTGATGAATACGTTTATATCAGGGAGATTGGGCCCAGCCGTTATGCTAGAAGTGCACAAATATATCAAATTTTGATCAAGATGTACGAGGATAATATACAGTGGAATCCTAGGCCTTGTAGGGGTTTATCTCAGTGCCCCGCTGCTCCTGCGACCCAGAGGTGTCCCGCTCTTCAGGTATCCGTCATCGAGCATTTGACCTATGAATATTCATGAGTAATGGAAGTCTCAGTGGCTCTTCACCACTTTCCGCAGGGGCGCCTGTCATTTTGCATTATGTCACTGAGGGCCATATGCCTCGAAATAAGGAATCACAGAATTTGCCTCTAGGCCCATAGGAATGAATGTGGAGGGTTTCGTTAATTGTGAATTGCACTTTGCGATTCGCAATTAAGGAATAAGTAGAATTTGCAAATATTTTTACAAAACCTACATACATCTCGTTTTGCGATTCTCAAAAAGCGATTCTCAAAAATTCGCTATTTGAGAATCACAAAACCAAACTTTCACACATATGCCCCTAGTCAATGGAACCTTGCACTTCTCTTTATATTAAATCAGCTGTGTAATAAGAGAGGGAAAGAGTGTGTTTTAAGCTTGTACACCTTCTAGGCCGAATGTATGAAAGGGGTTTACGTTCATAATATATCAAATGTACATTGCCATTTACAAATGTTTTTGCGAATCGTTAGACAAAGGAAGGCATGTAATAGGTGCCCTTCGCATTTCCTAGTGATTAATGAGTTGATTGTAGCAATAATGTATAACCTCAGTTGTGGTCACAATCTATTGATTGGCTACTGGCACCTGAAACTGTGTGGTATCCTCTAATTATGCCCTAATATAAGTTTGCAAATGTTTATTTTTTAGTAGTACAGGTCACACAATGCAACCGATTTTAACCCGTTCCCAGCGTCGAACGTTCAGCGCCCAGTGCTGAACGTTCAGAGAACGAATGCTGGCCCGTCTGCCAACGGTCGTGCGCAGCACTGGGGAGGTAGCGCTCGTGACGACCGTTGGCCGACGGCAGCAATTAAAGGGTTAAGAGACGAAAAAGTGAGATCTCTCTCCCAGGTATCTGGCCCCTCTCTTCCGGTTTCATCACAGGGCTGTTCGATCCATTCCATACCCAGCCCCTTCATTAAATCTGCCTCCTTAAAGTAGCTTACAGGAACCCTTAGTTCCAGTTTTTTTAGTCTGGCAACTGGAAACTGTAGTTGCATGCTGGCAGTGCTAATGAGCACCATATCACAACTCTGGTATATCGTAGATGTTTACAGATGAGACTGCTTTTGTTATTCCTCTCATTCATATTGTAAAGCGCTCTGTTATCCTCGGGATCTTGTTCGCGCTATATAAAACTTTATAAATAAAAATACATAAATAAAATACCTATGTCCAAGGTGCTTCATTATCTGGAATACATGCATCAATGGCACAGTGGCAGCAGCCTGTGCATAATTGTATTTTACAGGCAAGTCAGATGTTTTGGCTTTACTAAATACTTATTTACATGCCGTGATGACTCTGGTGACATGTTATTATTTACTTTTCTTTTGATCCGTCCGTTCTGGCCTCTGTCATTTGTGCACCTTGTAGCCACAGAGACATGCATTGGTGCCCCTCATGCTGTGGATACCCAGATGGTTTACAAGGGCTGTTTGTGTATACTTAGTTAGAAGCTAATTATATACAAACATGCAGCGTCATCATGGCCTTGTTAAAAACTAAAATTGAAAGAGAAGAGCACCCAACATAGAAACTGGTTAACATGAGTACAAGATGCATAAATATAAGGGGTGAGAAAGAATGAGTGTGAAGACACAGCACAGTAAGATGCACAAGCATCCTCATGGCCACCAGATGCTGACTTGCATTGAAACAAAAGGAGACCCATCACTGCGAAGAAGAGATGTTGCAACACATAGTAAAGTCAAAAAGCCTTGTCCTGTCGTAAGCGGCACCTACGATCTTCAAGAGGGAAGCCAAAGGTGAGCAAATACCACACATGCATTACCCTTAGAAGATGAAATTAGATTCAGAGAATGTTTTCTGCACACATCCAAATAAATCAAAGGTCTGCACAGACAGCCTCAGTGCAAAAATATTGCCAATCAAGAGTATGGTAAGACGCTGGCTATTGGCCACATTGCACACACTGCACAGTACAGTGCCTACCCTTTAAAGGAGCCTCCTGGGAGTCGCTACATTTACTCCATGCTCAAAACTATAACATCTGAACTACAGCTGATCAGGGATGACATACTTAACTAGCTCACATCACCTCCAAACTTGATCACAAGCTATCCCCACATACAACTCCCCTCCAGACTAACAATACTCTTTCATCCAATTCCATTCCACCTGCATCGTATCTACTCCTGCCTACACCTGGGTCACACTCCCTTACTGGAGATCTACGCTGAATCCCAATCACTCCTGTTGCCTTAATAGGCTAGTTATACAGCTATTGAACCACAATATACTCTCCCTCCTTGACACTTATACCCATGCTCTGACTGACCACTCCATATCTACCACAAAAAACGGGACTATTATCACTCACCCTCTCAGGACATCCCACCCAGGGGCGACTCCTCCACTAGGGCGGAGGAGTCTCGCCCCACTGCTTTCTCGCAGTGCGAGAAGCAGAAACATAAAATGGTAAAATCACCATTTTACGTTTCTGCTTCTCTCACTGTAAGAAAGCAGAAGTGTTTGGTTGGGTACACAGACAAAATATCGATTTTTAAATATCGATATACAAAAATATCGAAGTTTAAATATCGATGGGACAAAATATCGAAGGTAAGTAATATCGATATTGGTATGATATCAGTAATATCGAAGTTGTAAATATCGATGTCAATAATATCGAAATTAATAACTTTGATGTTACTAATATCAATTTTTAAATAAATTTAGTGTATATTATATTGTATTTATTATGTTTTATTATTTATTTTTAATGTAATTTAATTAAATATTGTATTTTACTACTGTAGCGGGTTGTGGGTTTATAGGGGAATAGGGTGGGAAGTAATTTAATTATGTTAAATTAATTATTAATTAGTAGGAATTATTGATTAATTAATTGAGAAATAATTTTTAATTATTTTTAATTAATTGATTAATTGATAAATATGTTCTGTAGCGGGTTATGGGTTTATAGGGGAATAGGGTGGGAAGTAATTTAATAATAATTAATTAATTGATATATGTTTGTACATATTTTAATTAATAATTAATTGGTAATTAATTTCTATTAATTAGTTAATTAATTAATATAATTTTTTACATATTTATAATTATTTATTAGTTGGTAATTAATTAATATTAATTATTTAATTACATTAATTATAGTAATTTTTATATATAATTTATTGTTATTCTTAATTAATTATTTGGGGAAAATAATATTAATTATTAAATTAAATTAATTACAGCAAATGTGCTAATATATTTACTTTATTGTTATTGTTAATTAATAATTAATTGGTAATTAAATAATATTAATTAATTTTGGGTAAAGGAGTATTTTTAGGGTTCAGGGTCAGTTTTCAGTTTTTGGGTAAAGGGTTATTTTTAGGGTTCAGGGTCAGTTTTCAGTTTTTGGGTAAAGGGGTATTTTTAGGGTTCTGGGTCAGTTTTCAGTTTTTGGGTAAAGGGGTATTTTTAGGGTTCTGGGTCAGTTTTCAGTTCATGGGTAAAGGGGTATTTTTAGGGTTCAGGGTCAGTTTTCAGTTTTTGGGTAAAGGGTTATTTTTAGGGTTCAGGGTCAGTTTTCAGTTTTTGGGTAAAGGGGTATTTTTAGGGTTCAGGGTCAGTTTTCAGTTTTTGGGTAAAGGGGTATTTTTAGGGTTCTGGGTCAGTTTTGGGTTTTTGGGGTACAGGGGTATTTTTAGGGTTCAGGGTCAGTTTTGGGTTTTTGGGGTACAGGCGTACAGGGTAAAAACAAAAATATATTACATTAAATCAAATAAATTACATGAAAAAAATTAAAATTACTTTAAATTATTAAGTGTTTTATTTATTTTAAATGTATATGTATTAGTTTTAATTTTGTTTTAATATCTTTATTTAATAGTTGTAAAATTATATGTATTTTAAAATTATTTTTACATTATTATTAATACATTTAAAAAAACGATATTTTTGATTCCGATATTTTTGTACTACGATATTATTTTTTCGATATTTTTGTACTTACCTTTATGAAGATAGGATTCCGATATTTTTGCTGTCGATATTTTTGCTCCGATACTTTTGCATGTCGATATTCTGTCTGTCGATATTATGTCAGACATTCGTTTGGTTGGGTGCGTGTGGGTGGGCGGGCTGCTTTAGGGCAGTGGAGGAGTGGCTTGCCCACTGCTGAGGGTGCTGACTGTTTGATCCAGCCCTCTGGGGCCAACCAAACCAGTCATGCACACTCTGCCTTTTCTCCATGTAGGCTAAGAAAATGGCCCCCCCATAGGCGCTTGGCTGGTCGGTGTCCTGACCAATCACAACGCTGCCATTGCAGCATTGTGATTGGCTTAAGGGAGGGGAGGGAGGCTGCCTGCTTCCTGTTTCAACACAGGACCGGGCCGGCGAAGATATGTTAACTTTTTTATTTTATTTTAAATTGCCCCCCCCAGGTGACCCCCAGTAAGTGAGTCATGCTGGTCGCGACTGACACCACCCCAACACCAGGTATACAAATAAAGCAAATCTCAAACAAGTTCCTATCTCACATATGTCTACGATCACTTCCAAAACATCCCTTAAATGCTCATTACTCAACTGTCTTTCTTCTGTAAAACACACGGTGGATATAGCCGATCTTATATTTATTCTTGACCCTGACATCTTTATACTCACTGAAACTTGGCTAAACAAATCCTCATCCCCAATCCTTTACATACTAGTCCCCAGTCATGACATCATCAAACTTGACAACTCCGGCCGCTCAGTGGGTGTACTAGCCTGCATATTCAGCTCCCTACTATCTTTAAACAATCAAACGCTCTGTCTCTGCATTCCTGCAAATACCTCAAGATCAACATCTCCACCAATGAAAACTCAACATGCTCTCCACACTTTTCACCACCCTCCCACAGATAACCACACATTCATTGAATAGATCATAGAGATTATCTCCTCTAACAATAAAGAACATGACAACCAGATTTTTCTTGGGGATTTCAACATTCATTGGAACAATTCCAGTGACCCTCTCATGAAAAGTTTTAAATCCTTTCTCCAGGACCTAAACCTTATCCAAGCCTGCAACAGCTCTGCCCATAACAAAGGGACCACCATAGATTTAATTATCGCCTTCCTTATCTGAAAAAGGACAACTATCACCAAGGACCAACCACTGAAATCCAAACACGGGGACTGAGACACTCCCAACAGTAACCCACTCACACTATCGGCTTTTAGTAATGACACCCTAATCCTGTATGACCTCATGACCTCACTGAAAAACAACATCAATTCCATGTGAAAAATCATGAACAACCTTGCCCCCAAACAGCTAAAGAGAATCCCATCTAAAAGATCGAACCCCTGGTTCAATAGCAACCTTAACGAATAACGTTGACACCTCATACTTGCAGAAAGAGCATGGAGACCCCCCCCCTTTGTCCAACCTCAAACGTCTACGACAAAGACAGAGAGCCTAAAATATATGCATCAGGAATTCCAAAGCAGCATTCTTACAAAAACAACTTGACTCAGCAATTAATTGGCCTAAATAACAGTTTGAAACTTGTTAAAACCCAGATGAACCGCAAAATTGATCCCTTATCCTCAGATTACAAAACTCTACCTTACTGTGAAACCTTTGCCTCCTCCTTTGCTGAGAAACCTATGCTTATCACCACCAAGATCCAGAATGCTTTGAGACTCTTTCCCAAAGTCACTTGACCCAGAAGAAGGCCAGAGAAACCCTCCACTCACTCCTAAAAACAACACTCCCTGGTCTAGTTTGAAATCCTTTGATGAAAATGACATCTTAAAACAATTGACCTCTCTGAAATACTCCAACTGCTTCAACCATCCTCTTCCCTCCAAACTCCTCAACAAGGCCATCACCTCCTACTTCCTTTATGAACTATGATAATCAATGCCTCACTCACCAAAGTCTCCTTTCCTGACCGCCTCAAAGGTGACCAGGTTACTCCTATTCTAAAAAACCCAACTCCGACCAGTCTGACCCCCAACAACTACCAACCTATCCCCAACATCCCAAGTTTTGCAACAATCCTAGAAAAATGTGAGTACGCACAGTTCTGCTATCACATAGAGCAATTTCAACCTTTCAACCAATGTCAATCTGGCTTCTGACCAGGTCATAGCACCAAAACTGCCCTTGTCCACATGGTTGATGATACTCTACAGTCTCTCGATCATAATGAATCTTGACTACTAATTGTACTTGACTTGTCAGCGGCGGTTGACATGGTCAACCATGATACCCTTTTGAACATACTATAGCACAGGCTGGGTCTCTCTGCTAAAATGGTTCTCCTGTTTCCTTCAGAATAGATCTTAGCACATCCTAATCAGCCACACCCTCTCCGATCAGTTGCCAGTGTCACTTGTCGCACCTCAAGGTTCTACTCTCTCCCCGACATTGTTTAACCTATACATGGAGCCCTGAACCAAAATACTTAAACTCTCTCACATCTCTTACCACATGCACACGGATGACACTCAACTTTAAAAAAAAATCGCATCCCCCAATTATATCAATATCCTCCACAACACTTTGACTAACAGGGCAGAATTGGCTGACTTGTAACCACCTCAAACTCAATGCCCTCAAAACAGAATTCTTATTAATCTCACCACCTGCAATTGCCTCTAGTTTCAAAGACTGGCTCCTACATCTTACTGCCTTGAACTATACCCCACACATCATATACTTTGTAAAATCCCTACATATTATCTTGGACAATGCCCTCTTCATGCAAAAGCACATCAGCACCACCACCAGAGGAGCCAACCTTCGATTGCATGCACTAAGAAAACTAAAACCATTCCTCCCCTGGCAGACCTCAGAACAGTGGTTCAAGTTCGTCTATTATAGAAATTAAACTATGGTAGCGCTACCCTACAAGGACTTTCAAAAATCACACTTACACTGCTGAAAGCTACTTTAAATGTAGCAGCTAGGCTCATCAGCGGATCAAAAAAAGTGATCATGTCACTCCAAACCTCCACGCTCTGAAATGGCTATGCTTTGAGGTTAGGATTTCTTCTTAAAACTGCATATATGACCTATAAAGTGCTGTGCCACTAAACCTTCTCTTACCTAACCCAGAAACTGAACATATGAGGTGGAAACAGATCTCCCAGAAGCACAAGCTCACTACAACTTAAACCACAAGTATTAAACAAAAAGGAAACCTACAGCAGATCCTTCTTCAAAATTGCCGCCAAATCTGGAACTCTCTCCCTCCTGAGATCAGATGCAATCCATCCACATCCTTTTTGGGTAAAGAAGTAAAAAAGTTAGTATCCGACAAATTCCTCTCACACTGAGGACACACCTCCCTCTCCTCACAAGTGACTCCTTCCTACCCACTTATCACTGATTCCTGTTCCCAACTTCGCCCATATCCCCACAAGGTTTTCCTGTGCTTCTCAGCCATTTTTACAACGCTCAGGGACTAATCTGACCTTGCTTATGCTAGTGCCTAAAATTGGCTACCTGTTCCTATCTCCCTTCTTACCATTGGCTCTTGTAAATTCTGGTCTCATGATTTATAATGTTTACTGTTCTGTAATATTTCTTCATATTGGACTTGGAGTCTGCTCTTGATATTACTCCTAATTGACTACATGTTCTTATCTCTCTTGCTCTTGCATATACTCCCCTCCTGACTTGTAACAGGTTTTTGTATATTGCCTACTGCATTTTTGTATCTACCTTCCTTGTCACTTTGGTAAAGCGCTCTGTTACCCAATCGGGTCATGTGTGCGCTATAAAACTCTAAAAATAATAACGAAATAAATAAATAAAACACATTCTCTTTAAATTATGTAGCACCGGACATGGGCAAGATGACGGCGGTGCTCTAGACTGCTGCGAGAAGCTCCGCTGACCAGTACCCCTTGGCAATGATTTGAGAGGTGCCGGTTATGAAGTCCGGAGGAAAACATCAGACGACGTAGCCAAAACTTAATACGGGCTCAGCAGAATGAATATTAAAGCCTGTTACAAGCTTGTTACAAAGTAATGCAGCAATGTAACAACGTAACGCCCAAAACTTACTCTCGGATTGTTTCCGACGGCTCTGAACCGGATGGAGGGGCTCCGTGCTGAGGATTCGCTGGATTCGGTGGATATAGCGGCGGTCTTGGTGCTGCGATCTCGCCTGTCCTTTCTGTCCTCGCTAATTGGTTTCGCTGTGCTGAGACTTGCTGGACACACCCGACTTGCTAGGGACGCCGCTGATCGCCGCAGTGTGGACGGCTCGCTGGCTGGTCCCGTGGCCGTGATTGACTCTGCCTGCTTTCCGGGGGCTGATTTTGCCTATCAAGCGAGCACAAACGGAATGGCCCCAAAGAACGCTGCTGCTACGGCTGCCGCTGCTGCCTCTAAAACCCGAGCAGCGAAGCAGGCTCTCCGTGATCGAGAGCTGGCGCTGAAACGAGCTGGAGCGCTAAGCTCTGAGGAGACCCCTGGCTCTGACATCGCTCAAGCTCCAGATCCGGGGAAGCAATCTAAATCTTCGAAGCAACTGCCGTCCACACCCGGACCGGGCCCCTCAGTGGTTGAACTCCTTAGGAAGACGCCCGCTTCTCTTCCCCCTCACCTGTCAACGATTACAGCGCAGACTGCGGTGGTTCGATCCGTGATGGCTGGTCCCTCCCCCCCCCGGACTGGAGAGTGTAGGTAAGACGAGGAGAGTGCTGCCAGGAGGTAGTGCTTTCGTGCCTGATCGAGATGGGGGAATGTCAGGGAAGCCTGACGCTGTGTCTGCAAATGGAGATTCGAACATCTCAGTAATAAACATGTCTAATCACCCGCAGATTACTGAGAAACAGCTCCCTGTGACCCATGAAGGTACTGATTTACAGGCATCGCCTTGTGCTCTCTCTGCTCCTATCTCTACCCCTGTGGCTACTGTTTCTATTTCTAAACCTGTTCAGAGCTCGGTTCTGGAAGACCCCAATTTATTACCACCTCCAATAAACACTCTGACAATGATTAATGAGCCTGAGCCCGAACTTGAAACTGAAACTAACGTTGAAATCATAACTCAATCTATGGTGCAAAACACAGAATGTACAGAACCTAGGGGGAAGATATCTAAGGCACGCAAGGACTGTACTGTATCTGACTCGCTGGACACAGATAGAGATCCGTCTGATTTTTATTCAATATCTGAGGGACTTGATGATCTCAGATGGTCACATGAATCATACTTGGAATCAGAGGTCGATACTGGCTCTGATACTAGTGCAACGGAGAGTGACCATGACCCAGCCCAGGGTGAATCTAGGGGAGGAAGGAGAACTGTACGGAGGAAGAAAAGGACCCACCATGGTGCATCAGGACTTTTGTGGGATTATTCTCCAGCATCAGCACCAGCCCTTAATTCTCAGGAGCATGCCTCCATATCTCAGCCTGAGTCATCCGTCTCTGTAGATCAACAAAGTGCTACACTGACTACTGTAATGGATACAGTTCTCCAAGCGATCGCCTCCCATCGGGAACAGACCTCAAGGGATGGTCGAAGGGCACAACTAGCGTTACATAAGGTACAGGGCGTAGTACGAAAACTTTCAAAATCTGTTGCAGCCTCTAATGTAAGGATGACGGAGAGGAAGACTGCATAGTAAGTAACAAAGCAGAAGCCACAGTTACTCAGGAACGAGTGGAATCCCATGAGGAGGAACTAAAGAATGTTAGATGGAAGTTGGAGGACATGGAACATTGTCTTCGACGCAACAATCTTCGCGTCATTGGAATTCCTGAAAAAAGCGAGGGCGATGATATTCGTACTCTCATTATCCAGCTATTTAAAGATACTCTCCCGGAGCTTGCCTCTTGGAATTGGGATATGGAAGTGCAACGAGTCCATAGAGTTCCATCTACCTTGAAGGCCTCTTCACCGCAGGGGAGATATCCCCGTGCAGTGTTGGTATATTTCGGAAACTTTCTTCTCCGCCAGGCCATTGCTGACAAAGCAAAGCCCGAAGCTCGGCGCACCAGAAACTCTATCTCTTACTTTGTTAGGCCTGACTTTTGCCACACTACTGTGGAGAGAAGATGGCGCCTTCACCAGTTGATCAAACCCTTTTTGGACAAAAAGGCTCAGGTGTATCTCAACAACCCTGCTAAGCTGAAGGTTATTTATAATGTAATAAACAACAAAAGAGTGCCCACTGAAGGGTATAGGTGTCCAGCACAGAGACAAGGAAAGTTTGAATCTACCTTCGTAGGAATTTCCCAGGGATTCTTTTTAAGCCCTCACTCACCACCCTGGGTGGTGACATGCTTCATCATTGGGCCCACCGGGAGAAACCGAATGTCTCCCCGGTGTGCTGCGACGCCAGGTTACTGCGGAGCGGGTTTTTTTTGTGACAGAATGTGAAAAGTGAGTAATATTAAAAAATACCGACAGCACTTACCACACAAAAACTTTATTCCGTGGTTGGCTGGGTATTAGTTAAAAAGTATGTGATGGGAAATCTACCAACTATTGTGTTGGGTGTTTTCCCCTCAAGGTTTACAATGGGGTCAACATGTTTCTGCCCTTTAAGTGTACATGTGTTACTGGGCATTCGTCAGGACCATGTAAATGTGTACCTCGGCGGTATAGGCACGCTAAGGCCTACCCTGACCAGAGGACATGAAAGTTAAAAGACTGACTATGTGTCAAAAAAAGGGGGTGCAAAAAGAACAAACCAAAAAAGGAGGGTTCGAGCTAAAGTGTGCGAACCTGTGGTCTGAAAAAGATTGACAAACACACATGAAAAGACAAAACGTAAAGGTTACTGAGTGGACTGGAGCGTCTTTCTGCTACAACTGTATATGCAGCTCTGTGCTTGGACTAAGGATGAGAAGCGTGCCCACGGTGAATTTGTTAGTTAGTATGTTACCGCCTGAAATGGTGGAGGCCAGGCTGTCACAGGGCATTCAGCTAATCAGCACAAAGAACTGTCGCAACACAAGCAGACGTACCATTCGTGCTAAGACGATCAATGCGCCCAGAAAATTGGGCTAGTGACTATGTTGGACCCTAGTGGTTCAACCAGTGTCTACAGATTAAAAAGAGTAAAAAGATAAAAATGGCAAATTTCTCACTTGTGTGTTAAAAGATCCACACCTCATGGGTCTCGGGAGGGGGGTGGTGGCGACAGTGGCACACCCTAAAGGAGTGAAAGGACACAGTTATTATAGCGATCTGAGCGGTACTTAGGATACTTAGCTTAATGTTAGGCAGAGCCTGATGGTATAAGCAGGGATCCTTACGCCCACAATGCCAAACACCCGCTTGGCACCTAGCGCTCTCCTCGAACCGGACCCCGTGGATGGGTGTTCGGGAAGTGAATGGCATAGAAGTACTCTCTCCTAGGTAAAGCGCGCGAATTTGGGCGTTGCTACCCGGGGAGGTGGGTGTGTCTAAGGGTAGGGGGTGCCCAATCGCAAAGCCGTCCGAGAACGAGTCTTGGAATACAAGCCCTCGTGTTGCTATGGTGACCGATTGGACGTGTGTGTGTCAGAAGGCCTGGTAGTTAGAACGTCAAACCACGAACATTAGTGTTGTCATGGTTAGTTTAAATGTCTAACACGGGTCAGGAGTGGGTGGGCTCTGAGCACACGGAAAAGGGGGAGGGGGAGAAGGGGGAGAAACTCTTCGAGACATAGAGAGTCAGAGCTTAGAGCATCAGAACGATACATGTGGATATGTGTAATGAACCCAGATTCGCGGCAGATTATCTTTTCAGAACAGATGACCATGGGATCTGGTCGTTTAACCCATTAATGTGGGTGCCCAACCTATAGACCCATCGTTGCTCTTTCTCGAAGAGAATGTTGGTAGTATTTCTCTCCGTGGTTACTTGCTCAATTATTGTCCATCTGAGGTCATTGGGCGTGTGGTGTTGCCGCAGAAAATGTTCGCTCATTTTAGTCGCAGATTTATGACACCTTATGTTACTGCGATGCTCGCAGATTCTTTGTCTGATTTTGCGTGTTGTCATCCCGATGTACTTTTTGGAACAAGGACATGTTATCATATAAACGACGTTAGTCGAGTTGCAATTTGTATGATTCTTCTGTGTCCATGTTCTCCCCGGTTCAAGGGACAGTTCCTTAGTGTGCGTGGTGAGGTGACAGACACTGCAATTGGCACATGGGAAGTGCCCTGTCACGGGTTTTGTCCCCACCGCGAGACCGGATAAGTTTAAACTCCATTGCGAGTTAGCTGAGTTTTTTCGCAAGCTCAAGCTCAAAGCCTTTTTTGAAGCCAGGACAGAAACTGAAACTGAACCTCCACCTTATGATACCAACTTCAGGTTGAAGTCGACCTTTGTACCACCGCCTCACAGCATCCCAGCAGAAATAACAGCTTTCGAACAGGCGGTCTTTAATGATATGGAATCTCTACCACTACCGACCACATTTCGAAACTTCTCAGGAGTAGAATTCCAAGCGCTAGAACAATTGAAAAAAGACAAAAGTATTACTATCAAACCAGCCGACAAAGGGGGAGGGATAGTGATACAAAACACCACTGACTATGACAAAGCCTGTCGCACCCTTTTGGACAACACAGTCAACTACAAACGGTTAACTGCAGACCCGACATCAGAATTAAAAGAACGTATTTCCAATCTCGTTAAAGAAGCAGAAGAGACTGGCCAGATTTCAAAAAATGAAGCAGCATTTCTCACTGGCAGCGGCGGTATTGTTCCGTATTTTTATACCCTACCAAAAACCCACAAAAACATCAATCCTCCGCCTGGAAGACCTATTGTCTCCGGAATCGGTTCTGTCCTCGAACCCCTCTCGACATTTTGTGATTTCTACCTAAAACCACTGGTACAGAACACTAAAACATACCTTAAAGACACGAAAAACCTCCTACAACTGCTAGGCCAAGTGACCTTTTCGGAAAATTCAATCATCCTTGTCACACTAGACATTGAAAGTCTCTATACGAGCATTCCTCAAGACGACACCTTAAGGGTCATGGAGAGAGCCCTAGATTCTATTGAATGGGATTATGTAACCCCCAAGGATTTTCTAGTCCAGTGTGCCACAATGGCACTTAAAGAAAATTATTTCGAATATCAGGGGGAGCTCTATTTACAAAGTACCGGAACATCGATGGGTAGCACGTTTGCTCCGTCCATAGCTGGATTGTACGTCTATGATTTCGAGGTAAAACACATTCTGCCAGCAGACAACCCTTTCCTCCCATCAATTACCTTATGGAAAAGGTATATTGATGATATACTTTTAATTTGGAAAGGTGATGAAGACATCCTAAAAACTTTCTTGACCTGGATAAACACCAGAGACCCATATCTGAAGTTTACCAACAACTACAGCAAAGAGAGAGTGGTATTCCTTGATGTCAACATCTCTGTGAGTGGAACCACCTTGAAAACTACTACCCACTACAAACCAACGGCTAAAAATAATCTCCTAGATTTTTTGAGCTTTCACCCAAGACCGTTGAGAGAAAATCTGCCATATGGGCAATATCTCCGTATACGGAGAAATTGTATGGACATCAAAGATTACAAATCTCAGGCCTCCGATTTGACAAAGAAACTACAAAAACGTGGCTACCCAAAAAAGATCCTGGAAAAAGGGAACAAACGCGCCAGGAACCAACCACGAGAGGCCTTACTGGAAGAGAATATCAGAGCTCCAACTGAAATACCTTTAACATGCGTAACAACATACAGCACCATCTCAGACGCGATGAAAAAATCTGTCAACAAACACTGGAGAATCATAAACAGCAATAAAAGAAACTGGGAAAAACCATTATTCTCTTTTAAGAAAGGCACTAGCCTTAAAGACTCTTTGGTCCACACACGCCCGAAGGTCGATACCTCCACCTCCGGTACAAGATCCATCACTGAAGCGTGGGGTCTGCCACCCGTGACAGGGCACTTCCCATGTGCCAATTGCAGTGTCTGTCACCTCACCACGCACACTAAGGAACTGTCCCTTGAACCGGGGAGAACATGGACACAGAAGAATCATACAAATTGCAACTCGACTAACGTCGTTTATATGATAACATGTCCTTGTTCCAAAAAGTACATCGGGATGACAACACGCAAAATCAGACAAAGAATCTGCGAGCATCGCAGTAAAATAAGGTGTCATAAATCTGCGACTAAAATGAGCGAACATTTTCTGCGGCAACACCACACGCCCAATGACCTCAGATGGACAATAATTGAGCAAGTAACCACGGAGAGAAATACTACCAACATTCTCTTCGAGAAAGAGCAACGATGGGTCTATAGGTTGGGCACCCACATTAATGGGTTAAACGACCAGATCCCATGATCATCTGTTCTGAAAAGATAAT
This sequence comes from Lissotriton vulgaris, assembly GCF_964263255.1. Classification (NCBI taxonomy): domain Eukaryota; kingdom Metazoa; phylum Chordata; class Amphibia; order Caudata; family Salamandridae; genus Lissotriton; species Lissotriton vulgaris. The sequence goes on from NC_141691.1 coordinate 1,478,692,612, forward strand.
CTGCCGCGAATCTGGGTTCATTACACATATCCACATGTATCGTTCTGATGCTCTAAGCTCTGACTCTCTATGTCTCGAAGAGTTTCTCCCCCTTCTCCCCCTCCCCCTTTTCCGTGTGCTCAGAGCCCACCCACTCCTGACCCGTGTTAGACATTTAAACTAACCATGACAACACTAATGTTCGTGGTTTGACGTTCTAACTACCAGGCCTTCTGACACACACACGTCCAATCGGTCACCATAGCAACACGAGGGCTTGTATTCCAAGACTCGTTCTCGGACGGCTTTGCGATTGGGCACCCCCTACCCTTAGACACACCCACCTCCCCGGGTAGCAACGCCCAAATTTGCGCGCTTTACCTAGGAGAGAGTACTTCTATGCCATTCACTTCCCGAACACCCATCCACGGGGTCCGGTTCGAGGAGAGCGCTAGGTGCCAAGCGGGTGTTTGGCGTTGCGGGCGTAAGGATTCCTGCTTATACCATCAGGCTCTGCCTAACATTAAGCTAAGTATCCTAAGTACCGCTCACATCGCTATAATAACTGTGTCCTTTCACTCCTTTAGGGTGTGCCACTGTCGCCACCACCCCCCTCCCGAGACCCATGAGGTGTGGATCTTTTAACACACAAGTGAGAAATTTGCCATTTTTATCTTTTTACTCTTTTTAATCTGTAGACACTGGTTGAACCACTAGGGTCCAACATAGTCACTAGCCCAATTTTCTGGGCGCATTGATCGTCTTAGCACGAATGGTACGTCTGCTTGTGTTGCGACCGTTCTTTGTGCTGATTAGCTGAATGCCCTGTGACAGCCTGGCCTCCACCATTTCAGGCGGTAACATACTAACTAACAAATTCACCGTGGGCACGCTTCTCATCCTTAGTCCAAGCACAGAGCTGCATATACAGTTGTAGCAGAAAGACGCTCCAGTCCACTCAGTAACCTTTACGTTTTGTCTTTTCATGTGTGTTTGTCAATCTTTTTCAGACCACAGGTTCGCACACTTTAGCTCGAACCCTCCTTTTTTGGTTTGTTCTTTTTGCACCCCCTTTTTTTGACACATAGTCAGTCTTTTAACTTTCACGTCCTCTGGTCAGGGTAGGCCTTAGCGTGCCTATACCGCCGAGGTACACATTTACATGGTCCTGACGAATGCCCAGTAACACATGTACACTTAAAGGGCAGAAACATGTTGACCCCATTGTAAACCTTGAGGGGAAAACACCCAACACAATAGTTGGTAGATTTCCCATCACATACTTTTTAACTAATACCCAGCCAACCACGGAATAAAGCTTTTGTGTGGTAAGTGCTGTCGGTATTTTTTAATATTACTCACTTTTCACATTCTGTCACAAAAAAACCCCGCTCCGCAGTAACCTGGCGTCGCAGCACACCGGGGAGACATTCGGTTTCTCCCGGTGGGCCCAATGATGAAGCATGTCACCACCCAGGGTGGTGAGTGAGGGCTTAAAAAGAATCCCTGGGAAATTCCTACGAAGGTAGATTCAAACTTTCCTTGTCTCTGTGCTGGACACCTATACCCTTCAGTGGGCACTCTTTTGTTGTTTATTACTACTTCGTGGGGGACCGAGAGTGTCCTTTTCCTCTCTCTCTCGTTGTTGTTATTGGTTATTTATAATGGGCAGGTTAAATTTTTTACCTCTGAGATAAAAGCTAAAGAATTCTTAGATAGTCTGACCTGAGTTTTGACATTTTTTTTGTAACAGTAGAGTAACTGAATGTGTAGAGTAGTCTAAAACTGAGCAGCGATCGAGATTTCACAGTGAAGTAGTTAGTTATCTGGCATATGTCAGTTATATATACAGATATAATTTTGTGAATTAAGTCATTAGGATTATAGACGCTAAAATAATCATCTCACTTTCTTATTTAACTTTTTTAGTCTGTATTTCTCTCTATTTTTTTGGAGTCACTATTTTTGCACTATTTTTGCACTTTCTCATTTCTAATGGCTTTTGAACACACAAGTTTAACATTAGTGGTACTGGTCAGGGAATGTCTATCCATCACCACAGACTCTATTAGAGTCTAAATGCCTCGGTGGTTGGTGTGTGGGGGAAGGGGGGTGGTGGGCAGGGGGAGGGGAAAAATTATAAAAATGAGCAACTTCAATCAAATAAGACAATGTCAAGCATTTTTTTTTGTATAAGGGATCAAATGATAGTAAAAAGGAAAAGTCAGATTATGAACCAGCGGCTTAATATATGTGCTTACATGTTTTACTGTGCTGTAATGACTAGGTCTGGGATCTACCATCCTAAATGGGGAGATTAAAACTCTGCAGCTGGAATATCGCAGGTCTTAACGATAGAAATAAAAGGGCGCAACTATATCAACTACTGCGACAAGATCCTGTTGATATTCTATGCTTACAGGAGACCCATATTGCAGAATCTGATAAAGAACTGTTAAAGATCCCAGGTTACAATGTGATCGTAGCCACTTCTCAAACATCTAAAACAAGGGGGGTTGCTATTTTAGCAAAACCTGCGCTTGGTGATCGTAGACGAAAATTGGCCGATAAACATGGCAGATGGGCTATAGCTCAATTAGAATCAGGTCCTACTATATGTTTAATATACAGATCAAATTTAGATGATCCCATATTGTTTAGCGACCTAGACATAGAATTAGCCTCTTGGCCTGGTCCTCTCACTCTATGTGGAGATTTTAACATTTCCTTAGGGACCTTTGTAGATAACCGATTACCTCAGAAATACAACGGACGTAAGCCTAAGGTATATAGGACTATACGCCAATTGATGAATAGCCACAATTTGATGATGTTTGGGACTTGAGGAAACATCACGATTCTGGTTTTACTTTTTTTCATATACGCATAACAAATATGTTCGAATTGATTACATTATGACTTCTTTGGCAGACGTGGATTTATTGGATATAATCAAGTCTCCAAAAACAAGTTCTGATCATAACGCACTTACCCTTATTTTTGATTTACCCAGTTTTATTAGACCTAAGCCACAATGGTCCTTTGACAGAAAGCTACTTGTCAACTTGGAATATATAACCCATATAACATCTTGGGCCCAGGGGTTCTTTGACTGCAATCAATATAGCGCACCCAGATTGATTGTCTGGGACTGTTTCAAAGCAGCATTAAGGGGTGAAACTATATCATTTGTTGCCAAAAGTAAAAAGATAGAGGATAACAACAACCTTGAGCTTAAGCGGGAATTGTCTAATCTTGAGGCTTATCATGCCACCCAGATCCACCAAGGAGATCTAGCTACTGACACTCTTCATAAAATATTAGTTTTGAAGACTGAAATCAATAGCTCTTTAATCCGGAAAGCCGCAGAAACTTATCAAGCAAACAAAAGCAGTTTATATGAATCAGGAGAAAATGTAGGTAGGCAGTTAGCCCTCCGTACACGCCAAAAGCAATCCTATAATAATATAAAGCTGATTGAGTATGAGTGCCAGCAATACACGTCCTCACAGGATATAGCAGAGGCTTTCCGGAAGTATTATCAAAAATTATATCAAAGTGAAGATTTATATCCCGGTTGAGATTTAAAAACCTTCCTTAACAACTGGATGTCAGAGATAGACCCCAATTTGTTGATTGAGGAATCAGTCAAAGAAGAACTTGAAAGGGAAATCTCAATTACGGAGCTGGAGCTTGCATTGGCTGAGCTCGCAAACGGTAAAGCCGCAGGTCCTGGCAAAATCCCCTTGGACCTATACAAGGTACTGGGTAAACAAATACTTCCTTATTTATTGGATCTGTTTCTAGAGATCCAATATCATGCAGTCCTGGAAATATACCAATATAGCGATATTTTCTAAAAAAGATAAACTGCCCCAGCTTCCATCTTCATATAGGCCCATATCTCTTATAAACTCCGACTCAAAACTATACGCCAATGTCTTAGCTAATCGGCTCAGTCGGGTTGTCGGACATCTTGTCTCCCCGTGGCAGCATGGCTTTATTCCGGGCGAGAGCACCACAGACCACACCCGTAGAGCCATTACCCTCTTTGACAACATGGGTGCCACGGGGGGCAAGATGTCGATGATCCTTCTCGACGCCGAGAAGGCATTCGACCGTGTCTCTTGGCAATTTTTGTGGAACATCTTGGAACTTAATAATTTTGGGTATAAGTTCATCAAAACCATAAAGGCCTTGTATGTAGGTCCAAAGGCAAAACTTTCCATCTGTGGTTCTGAGTCGGAGTTTATTGAGATACAAAGAGGCACAAGGCAGGGTTGTCCCTGCTCCCCGATATTATTTGCCCTTTATATCAATCCCCTAATCTTAAAATTACTTTCTTCACTGGTTATTCAACCTGTCACGGTGGGCCTGTTTTCGACGAAAACTTTGGCCTATGCCGATGACGTGGCCGTCTTAACAACAAATCCAACTGAGGCAATTAATGAAATTGAACTAATCACTCACACTTTTGGCACATACTCAGGCTATTCCCTTAACAGGGATAAAACAATGGTCCTGTGTACAAATAATACGACATTTGAGAGCCCCTATAAAGTGAAACAAGCAACATACTTAGGTGTATGTATATCCTCTGATGTGAACGAAATTAACCATCTTAACTACACTCCCTTGATTAACAAAATAAAAAAAATCTTAGGAGAGTGGATAACTTACATCTGTCTATAATTGGAAGGGCCAACTATTTAAAAATGAATATCTTTCCAAGAATACTCTACTTGTTTCGAACAATTCCGCTATTGGCTGGAGGTAGCTTTATTAAGATTTGTGAATCCTCCATGTCCAAGTTCATCTGGAGTTTTGGGAAGGTTAGAAGAGCTTTACCATTCCTAACTTTACCTCTAGATGGGGGGGTTAGCTATCCCTAGCTTAACTTTATATCTATGGGCAACACTCATTCAACACATGGGTCCTCTATTAAATTGTAAAATATCCACTCCAACTACTAGAGCATTGTATATCCCTTCCATTTATGAGCTGAGTCTGGGGGCCAAATGCCAAGGGCTATTTTAAAGGCAGGTTGAACCATCGTACTTTAAAAAAATTAAGTTAAAGGTAGTTACTGATGCGTGGAAGGTTTGGAAATCTGTATCTAAACAACTAGATATTCCAAAATTTACAAAATACACCCCCTTGTGGAGTAGTTCGATCCTACTGGCCTGCCTTAATGATAGTACCTCCCGGAGGTGGGAAAATTTAGGTATTAAGACAGTGGCAGACTTTTTTTGCCAAGAAAATACTACCACCTTCGATTGGCTTCAGCAGAAGTATACTATTCCTGCTACTGATTTTCTTAAATACTTTCAGGTGCTTACGAGTATTCACAATTGTGTTCCCAGATTAGAATTAGATAATTTTCAACTTTTCTCAGTCATTGGAAAATGATCTACTAGTATAGGCAGCCAATATCGGTTATTGATTGAAAATACTAAGGATGATTTAGAGCGGGTTGAACAAGCTTGGGCTCTAAGGCTGGGTAATCCAAATATAGATATTGATTTCTCTTTGGCCCTATCATCAAAACTGTTCATCGCCTCCAATCTTAAAGCCCAATATATAGAGTTATATACAATCTTTACTATACACCGGCAAAATTGTTTTCCTGGGGTTTACGGGATGATGACAACTGCCCAAGATGTAGACAACCTCAAGCGAATTTAATTCATATGTTTGCCGAATGCCCCAAACTAGATATATTAAAAGTAATGATTATGAGATTCTGGGCCCAGGTTTTTGGACGGAATATACGAGATTCAGTAACCCTCTATGTGATGGGCCATGATGATTCTCTCGGTCATAGTATTGAGGAGCAAAGGTCCATGTTTTTAGCTACTGCAATTTTCTGTATTATTCTTGCTGCCCGTTGGAAGGACCTAGAGCCACCTACATTTCAGGTGTGGCTTAGTCGATTTCTGGCCACTTATAAACAGGAGATCTCTATTATATTTTTCATTGGGTGATATAGTTATTAATATGCTTGTTTATTCTTTTTGATGTCTTAATATGTTTGAAGTACTTTTTATACATTTGATGAATATGTATTGCTGTATCCTTTGACTGAATGTTGCTCAATAATAAAAAATAAAAAAATATGTAGCACCATCCAGATTCGATTTTTTTCTCCTTTTTCATCTCATGGAATTAATTTCGAATTTGACTTCATTTAATCAAGCAGGTATACATTGCTTGCATTTAAAGTGTTTGCTGTCCGATTTTCGCAGTATTATTGAATAACTTCAAAGTTGTACACAATAACAAATATGTTTATATGTAGGAGTTCATTTTACCTTGTTCTTATCCTGAAAAGACCCTCAAGTATATTGCAGGTAAAAATAAATAGAGGAACCTGGGGGCATATTATCAAGAAAGCTCGATACATTATCGCCGCTTTTATCGGCTGAAACTGCTGATAAAGTGGCAATAATGGGCTTGATAATATGCTCTATGGAATTCCAACTGAAGCCCATGTTAGATGTGAAGACATCTAACATGGGCTTCGATTGGAATTCCATAGAGCATATTATCAAGCCCATTATCGCCGCTTTATCGGCAGTTTCCTGCCGATAAAAGAGGCAATAATATATCGAGCTTTCTTGATAATATGTCCCCTGGAGACTTCTAATGTGATTTGAGAATTTCCTCTACACCTCCATCTCCCCTTCTGCTTCCCATTCAGTATCTTATCTGTTAACATTAAGACATCACACAAAGAGACTTGATTAATTTGTCCTTGTCGCGTATCAAGAGAGAGAGAGGGATGATCAGAAAGCTAGTCTGTATCCCCGGGTTTATATATAGTAAATCAAAAAGAGACTAGCTTATGTATAGGGAGTTAACAAAAGTTAAATGGCTCAAGTATGTTTCGTCAGGGGGTAGGAGCACCTGGTGAGTTGGTGAGGGTTTCATGAGCACACTCGCCAGGTGCTCCTACCCCCTGACGAAACATACTTGAGTCATTTAACTTTTGTTAACTCCCTATACATAAGCTAGTCTCTTTTTGATTTACTATAATTTGTCCTTGTAACATATCTCAAAAGGACGGGTGTCAGATCTGTAATTAGCTAACCTTATTGCATTACATGTATTCCTAAAAAGTTTTTTTTCTCCTATTTTCACCCACACATAATTATGAGCACCCTCACCTATGGTGGAAGAAACTGTTATTACCAACAACTGCAATGCATTGTTTTTCTTTCAAATGATACACTAACAACCTGGTGTACAATACTAGAGCTACTGCACATTGTCCTATTTACAAACAAAGAGAATTTATCAGAATATCCTGGGTTTCTCTACTAGTTGTCTCTTACCCATCATAACCAGCAAACACTTTCAAAATTGCACTAATAACTCCATAAAAATGATTTTGTTGGCACAGCTGAGTGAAATGTCTGTACGATCATCCTATTGTTTTTTTCCAATAAAAAGGCTACTGGAGGTAACTGCGTTGCATGTACCATTGCTTATTATTGTACCAACCCCCTTGCCTTAAAAGTGCACAATTCCATTCTTTTTAGTATATCTGGATTCAGCAACATCACAAATAGTCCTGTTTGCACATGTTCCAGTCTGTTTACTATGTGCCTGGATACAGCAAATATGCATGTGAAGGGCTAAACCCTTAGTTTATATATTACACCCATGACACAGTGGTGGATTTACTTTGTCCACTTGAAAAGTAAAGAGACTGAAGAGAGTGACTGTAATGCCCATACACATAGCAAGTATTTACTATGAGTGCAGCTATAGTGGAAGTGGAGAAATTGCAAGCAAGGAATTACAGGAGAGTACAGCACATAAAGCGAATATTTCAGGCCTGGGTGTGCAAAGAAAACTTCACTCTTGGGGCATGTTGTTCACGACTAATTGGAGGTTTGGGAGTGAAAACCATCTCATGGGGTACCGGCGTCCACTATAGGGTGATATAAGAAACATTATGGTATGTACGTTCTGGTATGCGAAGAGCACAAACCTAGCTTGTGAACAGCAGAGTGCTGTTCATGGGCCATGGGCCCTGGAAAGGTACAATGCTGTGTGTCTCACAAGATCCATCCTTCCATTATTACATATGGTGGAGGGGTAAGTCTTTCATGAAACCTGTTGAACCCACTGATCTCTTGGTATCTCCTCTGAAGATTTGAGAAGACTTGCAAATCAGTTTAAAAGAATTTGTCCAATGCTTACCCTCAGAATCATTTTGAAGTAATGCGTTTTGGCGCTACTGCACATTTTACCACCAGTAACATAATACTAAAATAGTTTTTTAAGTTTTGTCCATTACAATTATACCTATATTTCGGTAGTGAACCGTTTTGATGAGGATTTTCCGGCAAAGGTCACCATGATACTAATTTAGGTCATGCAATTGCAAACTCGTGGAAAAAGGGAGGAAAAGACCATGGGCCTCATTTATGAGGCCCCTTGCGCCATCGCAACTTCACTTTTCATGAAGTTCCGTGGCGCAGAAGCCTGCGTGATATTTATCAGTCAGCAGTACGCCAGTTTTTGTGGCGTACTGCTGCCTGATAAATATCAGTCCCTTTAACGCAGTGTTCTGCGTTAAAGGGGCGTGCAATGGGTGTTGCTGGGGGCGTTCCCAGCAACATCCATGGCCTTTTGACACTGCCCCAGATTTACGAGAAATCGTAACTCTGAAGCAGTGCCAAAAGCTTACGCCTCCCCAGGGGAGGCGTAAGGGAGGCGCAACAGGGAGAAATGTCTTTATTTCTCCTCGTATTTCCTTTTTCTATGTGTGCTGCATTCTACAGCACACATAGAAAGAGGAAAAGCCTCTTGTGATTATTTTTGTACAGAAAGGTTTCCCTTCCTGTACAAAAATAATCTTCCCCGCAACGCAGGCACCCTTGCACCATTGTACAAGGGTGCCTGCGCTGGCGCAGGCAGCCCATTGTGCGCCGGCGCAGGGGAAAAGGACAGGAATGCGTCGTATCTTATAGATACGGCGCATTTCTGCCCCTTTCTTTTGCCGTAGAGAAGCGCAGCAGGAAGGCCTGCTGAGCTTCCCTACGGCAAAAAGTCATAAATGAGGCCCCATATTTAGATGTATTATGACTTCTTGTAATCATGCAGAAATGTAGTAAGTGAAAAAAAACATAGCATGTTCGTGTAGTTTTCATTAAACCACACAACTGTGAGCAATATGCTCCCAAATGAATGCTAAAAGATCAAGATAATGTCAATGTAAACAAGAACATACAGATCTAAGGGGCATATGTATTCAATACCGTTATTGCGATTCTCAAATAGCGATTTTTAGAGAATCGCCATTTGAGAATCGCAAAACAGGTTGTAATAAAAAATTCGCACATATTTAGCAATTCCTTGGCATTCCTTAATTGCGATTAGCAAATTGCGAATAGCAATTAAGGAATACCTTCCCATTCATTCCTATGAGATAGGAGGCCCATAGGAATTAATGGGAAGACATTCTCAATTTGCGATTCGCAATTAGAGGACCGCAAATTGAGAATGCAATTTCAAGGGTGCCAGGGTGTCAAAAGGCTACCCTGTTTCACCCCTGCAATATGTATGTGTGCACAAGTGGCGCACATATATGCCTCTAAGGCCTCATGGCGCTTTGAAAAATGCAAAAAAGTGAATTTTTCAAAGAAAACGCAAATTACCACCAACTCGAAGTTGGTGGTAATTTGCGATTCCTTAAGGCCAAATCGCACTTTTTCTGTGCTTCATACAATGCATTTAAGGAATTGCAATTTGCAATTCCTTAAATGCAATCGCAAAATAGAGAATCACAAATTTAGCGATTCTCTAATTTGCGATGCCCTTTTAGGATGGTACATCCGAAAAGGCCTTTTCCCGTTCGCAAATGGGACGATTCTGAGAATCGGCCCATTTGCGAATGGGAAAAGGGCTTGATACATATGCCCCTAAGATCTTCCAGAGCACTCCTTCACATATAGAAAAATAAACGACTGCAGGAAAATTGCATAGACAAACAGCAATACGTGTACCCATTTATCATTAGCCACCTTCATGAATCTTGTTAGCAGGTACACTCTTTGTAGAAGTAGTTTGACATATATTCAAGCTGTTTTCACACGATCAATAGCAATGAGTATATGCCCAGGGATGGGCAAAACTCAGGTAATTTGCAGGTGCACAATTATGTACATTTATAGCAAAAATATGTGAAAATACCTGTAATCACATAAAATGCATCTCACGCTCAAAAAATTACCAGAACGATCGGTTTGGGTAAAAATTCAACTTGAAAATGTAGTTTTGAGTTGAATTCCAGTTGTGAACATTAAAAAACCTGCTTCTTGTGTTTGGATTTGTAGTTTGGCAGTCTTTAGACATAATATCGGAAACAAAATCATTGTGGGACACAATATCGTGCCTGAAATATCCAGGACCAAAGTATTGTGATGGTAAGTTTCTATAGGTAAGCAAAGTTTTACTATATATAACTCCACATATATGTACCTTGACAATATGTATATCTTAAAGGTACGTAGATGTGGAGTTAAGAATAGTACATCTATACTTACCTAGTTGCACTTATCTTCTCGATATTTTTATCCTTTATATTTTTTCGTTGATATTCTGTGCATGTGATGTTTTTGTTTTCGATATTCTGTCAGTGATCCAGTTTTGCACTCAAACATTACCTGAGCAGTCCACTCAGGTAAAATATCTGCCTGAAAAGTTTGCTGAATGCCAGCATTAAATATTTTGCAGCTCCTATTCAACACACTGCCGCTTATCTTCGGATTTGTGATTTCCAGCTCAAAAAATACCAGGACAGTTCGCACGGATAAACAATCTAACTCAAATGTGTGTTCACTGCTTGCATTGAAGGAACTACAGCTTGCGTTCAAAACACTGCCGCTTACGCTCAAAAATTACTCAAATTGTACATCTCGGATTACGATTTCTCCCTGAAAAAAGGGAGTCCCATTATGCAATGTGGTATAATGATGTAATCTTGGTAATTTTGCCAAAATGATGCAATTTCACTGGCATAATTAAAATTTTGAAGCAAACACAAGGAGAGGATGACAGAGAGCTGAAATTATTCAAACACTCACCCCCAGTCACACTTTTTAACAAAGCAAACACAAGGAAATGATGGATGGAGTGCTGAAACTTTTTAGACACTCACCCCCAGTCACATATGACTGGGTCTAAACTGGGGTGACGAGCTAAAGAACGATGAGAGATTCAACCCAGATCTGAGACTGGGGGTGAGTGCTGAAAAGTTTTAGCGCTCTTATCATCATCTCCTTGTGTTTGCTTTGTTTGCCCTAAGTTGGCAGGGTATGCCCAGACGTGGGTCCCGTGCCCATTTTGCCACTGGATTCAAGCTAGCCTGGCTGATAAGCAGTGTTACCCCGAAACCGGTCCCAGGAATATTTTTTCCGGTCCAGGGAAGACCTGGCTCGGCAATTCGGGCTGGACTGTTCCCATGAGGCACAGGGTCAAGACTGATTTGCATATGGCTGGGTTAAACTAGGGTGGCAAAGTGAGCTAAAGAACGATGATGGATTCAACCCAGATCTGTAATTGGGAGTGAGTGTCTGCAAAGATTCAGTGCTCCCTCCATCATCTCCTTGTGTTTGCTTTGCTCACCCTAATTTGGCAGGGTATGCCCAAACATGGGACCCTTGCTCACTTTGCCACTGAATTCAAGCTAGCCTGGCTGATGAGGGGTGTTACCCTGAAACAGGTCCCAGGATGTTTGTTTCCGGTCCAGGGAAGATCTGGCTCGGCAGTTCGGGCTGGACTCTCCCATGAGGCATGGGGTCAAGACTGCTTTACATATGACTGGGGTCTAAACTGCGTTAGCGAAGTGACCTAAAGAACGATGATGGATTCAACCCAGATCTGTGACTGGGTGTGAGTGTCTGAAAAGTTTCAGTGCTTCGTCCATCATATCCTTCTGTTTGCATAATTAAAATTTCGCACAGGCCTAGAGTTTTACTGTAATTTCATTGAGAGACCTCTTATCAATACAGATTTTTAATTGACCTCTTGGTGGTAACACTGTTGAGGATATTGCATGAGTAATACATCCATTATTAAGTTAGACCTACAGAATACTTGATATATTTATTCTTGAATTCCATATGGGGTTGCCAGTAATTAGATTTGCCAATCAATATGTCAATGCAGCAGTAGAGTCACTGCCTTTTTCTTGATAAAGCAGTGAGAAAGGTCTGCGTATTCCTCTGGTAGAACTTATTCAGTATTAGAACATTGGAATGTTGGGAGCTCCATTGTTGAAATTGGAGTGCTCCATGCTTTTAAGGGCCGGTAAAGGCCCGCAGAGCAACATTCCAATGTTTTACAAAGGCCTCTTGGAGCTCGAGGGGATTTAAATCCCTTCGAGCTTCGAGAGGCTTCTGTTTTATTTGTTAGAACATTCTACCCTCTAGTGGTATAATGTTCTAATAGCCTTATAGCCCTTCCTAGCAGGGCTATACCGGCTATTAAAGTCCCGGTCGCTTGTTAAAGTCCCTCGCCTTTGCCTCGGGCCTTTAACGCAGGAGCAGGCCTTTAATAGCCGGTATAGCCTGCTACTGCGGGTTATAAGGCTGTATTGTCTATGACCCTTATGCTTCTATTTTCTATATTGGAGTTAGCAGACACATAGATACTGTGATAGCACCCTTGATGTAATGTAGGTGATCCTCAAGATGTTCTTGAATAAAGTGACTAAGGTAGTAACTGTTCACCTTGATTGTGACACTCGTTATGAGTCTAGGGTCCAAATGTAAAACCTGTGGCACTTTAACTCTTGAGTCACTGAAGCGATTGCCTAAAACCCTCCCTAAGGACAGTGTTCAAGAGTGTGCAAGACCCCCTACACTTCACTGACATCATTCAACATAGCCCAAAGACAAATCAAAGTATTCATATTGATAAGGTGATGCTCAGCTTTTGTGGCAATCTCATTGTAGTAGTATTTGTAGTATTGCTTTCATCTGTCGGAATTCTTGGGTGTGTTTTTTAGGGGCCCGAGGTCCTCACTAACAAGCAGGATTTTTAGATAAAATGAGCTAAAATTCGAAATCCCATAAATTGCATGATTAGGAAATAAGGCAAATATTACCAAAGTTTGTTCCATGCTTTTGATCTTTCAGCCAGTAGAAGAAATTAACAGAAGCTGTTCCCAAACCCCTAATCATAGATATACATTTCAGGTTATTTTGCTCCAAGCAGTCCCTTTGTATGCCAAGGTGCCCTGCCCCTATATGTGCCCCATGCCTCGCTTTAACTAACTGCCCCCCATCTATACCGCTTATCTGGGTCCCCCTGCAGCCCCTCTTTATGGCAATCTTTATGGCCATAGCTTCTCTTCATGTCTCTTGCCTCCCCTGCATTTCCTGTCTTTGCCTTGCCCTTTGGAGCCCCAACTGGTGCCCCCATCACCACTGCAGCTCTTGTTGCTACCCTGCCCTGATGGCCAGGCCTCTATCTGCCCCTTGGAAGCCTTCAGTCCATATGTGTGCCATCCTACCTTGACCTGCAGTCCCTGTATATGCCCGCCCCTCCATCAGCTTCTCTGTGTGTCCTCTACTTCTCTCTATGTTCCTCTGCACTCCTGCAGGTTTATTGGTGCCCCTAACCTGCTGTATGCTGTCTTGTCTTTACATTCCGTCAGTGTCTCTCCCCCCACCCGCTCCCGAGTAGCTCCTCTGTGTGGCCCTCACTGCTCCTATATTTGCATTAATGGTCTGGATGTGCAGCTCCTCTGTGTGTCGCAAAAGTGCAACAATGGTAAAGCCAATAATTCTGCTATGTAAAATGAAAGCAGACCTATTGTTTTTGGCTTTGGTAACGTTTTAAAAAAAATGCACCTGCAGATAGATGGACTGCTTATTTTACAATGCCAGGGCTAATTTTGTGGAATTGATTTTAAAAGGTGGCACAAAGAGGATACGAATTTACAACGACTCCCCTTGTGGAGTAGGGGAGCTTTACAGAGCTATGTCCACTCACCATGCTCAAGAGTGGGGACAAATTATTTAAATCCTATTCCTGCCTTGCAAAAGTCAGGATTAGTGTGCCACTCTGCCCTTCCTCGTCTGACCTAACGGTGGCGGGGGGGCCGTTGTCAATAACGGTTTCTCTTTTCCTTTTCAAGGAAGAGCAGGAAACTGCCCTTCTCCCACCTTACCCTGCCCACGGGTGAGGCGGGATCAAGTGAGTTGCCAGTCACGCCTGTGCCCTGACCTGCTCCTTTGTGACTTGCAGCATTGGGCAGATCACAGAGTAGAAGGTCAGCTGGAACAGACTCCTTTTTTTAAACTCCTCTTGACCTTAGGCAACGTGAGTGAGAAAATGGCAAATTCTGCTCCTCACTCTTTAACAAAGTGAGGGGTTAAAAGCAAAGCCGCCTTCCACTGCACTTGGGCAGTGTTGGTGAGGACACAATTGTAACTTAAAGGGTATCCAATGACAATTTCAGACCACAGTAATCTACCATTCTTTTTATTGAGACATTTTCCTACTTGCCCTATGCAGAGGATGTTGTCCATTTTTTATGTGGGCAGGGCATAGAAATAATGCAGAGGACCTTCAAACTGCCAAACTCTTGGAAGGTTGACAAAAGGATGCATATTGCAGCCTCTCTTGGATGAATGGTTCATGAAAAGCATATGCTAAGGTAGAACTATTGTTAATTAAGGAGGCAGCTGTACCCGGATGAAATCTGAGATTCATTTGCACTTAGCTGCACCATCCTGTCCTACTGCAGAATGCCAAAACTAGAAAAATAAGCATCACTTGTGCTGGTGTCTTGTTATGACCGTGAGGTAGTGAGTGGGACTGGAAAAGGGATTCTGGGTAACCTGGAACAAGCATAAACAAAGACAATCATTTTGACTTTTGGTGGCTGATGGTTTTGAAATAGATGTGCCTTCGTTTAGACCCAAAGGTACTTTAATGCCCTCTCCAGGGCCACAGGTGCATTTGGTCTCCGCCTAACTAATTGCACTAGTTCCCTGAAGGAATAAACCAGCTCAAAAATGTAATTAAATTGACTCTTTGTCCGGGTGAATCTTTAATAAAAGCTATTTAGCTATTGTATACATTAAATTATGATAAAACCTGAATATTCGTTACCTAAGAGCTTGGATTGAAGGGACTGCCAGCAGTACCTAGTTCAACCCTAAGCCTTCTGAATATGTACATGGACTAGGGATCCCAGTGGTTGGGTCAAGCAAGAGCCCTGTGATCTTGGCTCACTTCCTTCATCTCCTTTACTCCTGCTCAGAGTGGAGACCTGCAGCAGAGGCCTCCGGGCTGGTAGCATGAGGCCAAGCAAAGATATGGGAGGGCAACACACATATCTACATCTGGGACGGGTATAGACACCGAAGCCGGGGGTGAAAGAACAGGAGAAATCAGTAATGGAAGATGAGAGATATGAAAGAGGATAAAAGAGACAGAGAGTGAATTTGTACTCACCTGTCTTTGGTGGGTGACACCTGCACAAGAAGGGGGAATGTTTTTCACATCCACAACAACAGCTATTATGACACTGAATTTACGGACCTTCAGGAGAGTGGGATGCTAAGTTGGCCAGGAGTCCTGTACTCATGTCTAGCCACCTTTCAGGAAATGAAGTTCGGCTCAGTGAGTGATCCTAACGGCACGCTAAGAGGTAGTTTCACAGCTGGGTTAAAAGCCCAGCAAAACAGAATACTGCCTACTGGGGCACCCGTTGTTAATGAATGTAAAGACTGCTCCACAAGGGACCCTGTTGCTGCAATAAAGCACCATCTTCGGGTCCAATCCCGTGAAGGGACACCGCAAATGCGGGACGTGCACTGTATGTCACATCACGATGGAAGGCTCACTCTTCACCGACGACAATAAATTTTGGCGCCATGAGGAACATACCAACTGCAAGACCAAATACACTGTGTATGCGATTCAGTGTCCTTGCAAAAAGTCTACATTGGCAAGACCACGCAGGAGGTTCGTCAGAGAATCATACAACACAGGTCCCGAATAAACAACAAGAACCTAACGGCACCCTTGGTTTCCCATTTCTTACAATATAAACATTCTGTGAATGACATGCGATTGACAGTGCTGGCAGTGATTCGAGGTGGCAGTGGCGATCCGGACGTACGTCTTTCCCAAAAGGAAGCGTATCTTATCTTAAAATTTGACACATCTAACACTGGCCTGAACAAAATGTCTGAACTTTCGAACTTGGGATTCTAGTCCTCCCCTGTAAGCTCTTTCTCCAGTATGTCCTGGTGATTCCTGGTTTGAGCTGTGATGCTGTTGCTGTCGTCCTTGGTGCAATTTTGTCTTGCACTAAATCCTAATCTATCCTATGCTGTTGCAAACTCCTTGTTATATCTTTCTTGCTTTCATCACTGTCATCTCTATTCCGTAACTAATGATGGCATCAGACGTGTGTATTGCTTTGAGCAATCCCAATAATGGGCATTGGCGACACAGTTTTTGTGAAATAGGGATACAGCGTTCAACACAGGACGCTTATGAAGGGCTTAACCTCTGCTCTCATTAACAACTTTGGCAGGGACCTTTACGAAATGAGCGATCCATGATAAGGACATTATGCCATAAAATGTTTCAGGTGTCAAATTGACGTCCATGCTTTGCGAGTAATTGGGGTTTCATGTGATAACTGGCCTAGCTCTGCAAATATGTTTATGTACTGTGATGCTGTGGGCAACTGTTAATCATCGATGTATTCACTCTGATTAAGAAGTAACACCACGATGTATGCTTTGCGAGCAATTTGGATTTCACGTTATAAATGGTCAAGCTCTGCAAAAATGTTTATGTACTGCGATGTCGTGGTCTACTGTTCATCATCGATGCAGTCACTCTGATCACGGAGTAACACCACGATTTATGCTTTGCGAGCAATTTGGACGTTACGCTATAAATGTTCAAGCTCTGCAAATATGTTTATGTACTGTGATGTCGTGGTCTACTGTTGATCATCGTTGTACCGATTAAGAAGTGACACCATGATATGGAAAGGGTAGCGCTCTTGCGCTCCTCCCCCCTCTGCCGGCACTATCCAGCCCCCTAGAACTACGAATACCAAGATCCTCGGGACTGATTCCCAGTCCGTTGTCAATCGCTACGCCCCCTGTGTAGTAACTCCCTTCTTTACGAGGGTGATGTTCACTCGGCGATTCGATTCCCAGTTACGAACAACTCCAGACTCCGTTTATCGAGGGCTCTAAGTAAGTAGCTCCCAGGCTGATTGAATTCCCCGGCGCAATATGGGAAATGCGTCTTAAACATAACTTGTCGGTTTCCGCTTCTTCACAGCTGTTTGCGGTAGCTTGATTCCCGCCCCGCCGCCCGGAATTCTCCACACGAGCACAGTTTCAGTGCAGGTAGGAGACGTCCTGTGTATGATGCACCCCCATTCTTATTCGTCATACTGCCACCATCGTGCAAAGCGGTATACATCATTTGTTTGCTTTGCCTCCCAGCCTTCTTCAACTGTAGTAAACAACTATGTGAGTCTTCTATGAACTACACACCTCGCCCTGGGCGCTTCGGATCCTGGCATCTTTGATACCGCACACAGGTATTTGGTTTACCCTCCGCTATCCCTCTCTTGTGCCAACCTCCACTGTTTATACCATCAGTACTGATTGCCGTCACCCTTGCTTTTGCAGAACACTTTCCTGAGGCTATTTCCACTTCTCCCCACGCAGTCTTTGTGCCGGCTGAGAAGGTAAATCTTTTTACTTATGAGCAGAGAGACAGAGAGTACTCTTTTAAAAGCACTATATACATAGTTTCTGACACCACTCCCAATTTTCCTTTTAGGCAAACTCTCACCCAGTCCCCGTCCTGAGGAGAACCTAGACTCATCAAGGTTCGAAACGCGTTGACTCCCAGCCTGTGTCAAGAACAAAGGGTGCAGTTAGGGACTATTTCAGACCACTCATGTGGGCCCTTTCTGTCAATTCTAAAAATCTCTACCCACAGGTGTTGTGAGACAGGCAGGCAAATCCATTCCAGATCCGCCTGTTTACTGGTTTTCTAGTTAAAGGACTGGCTTTCTTCACTCATAAATTGTAAAAGCTGTATATATCACAACTATTTTGTTATGTAATCTGTTTGAAGCATAGTAGTTGGTGTCACTGAAATCCTGAGTGTTTTCCTTAATTGTTAGTATCCTTCTATATATTGTATATATTCTTTCATGTTTTTGCACTAACTGTTTTGATAGAATGTTTCTTCGATGTCATGTGTTCTGATGAAATAATGCAAATTAATTCCTAAAATACAATAAATTTGTTTGGAAATATACAACCATTTGGCTACGCAGTACGGTCTGGCTGTGTGGTCTACTAATTTGCTTTAAACAATCCTGGTCAGCCATTTTGTTCTGTTTTTCGATAATTCTAAATTAAGCACCTTGTTTTTTTCTGACAAAAGCAGATAGATATATCAGCCTCATTATCTTACTTGGTGTACTTGGGTGTTTGAACGATATGGGCACACCAAACTTGCTCTTTAATCTGCAAATAAATCAAAGCACAAACCTGTTAACAAACTTTAGAGTAAAACTTAGACAAGCAAACTCTCAGCAATGGCTCACGTGTCCTGTGGGGCCGTCAGTAGATTAGGCTTGTGCGTAGTTATAGGGCAAATGGCACGTTTACTGTCTACACAACCGAGAGAGGGAGGAGGGCAGGAGTGCAGGCGTAGATTCCTAGAGCGCTGTAAAACCAAGCACAGCCATGAATACTTCAGCAAAGGTTCCTCATCATTATTGATATCAAATTGAGTCCAGTAGTGACAGCTTCCTTTCCAGAACATGGAGGACAAGCAAAATTGAAACATGCAGCCAACAAGCACGCTTAAAATGTGAACAGCCACAGCAGCCGCGGCCTGTACAGGTAATAGCAGTGTGATGGTGGTGAAGAACCGGATTAACCCACTTAATGGGTCTCGGCGGCGGGGGAGCCGCCCAAGCCTTCCATACCCTTCATATATAGTAAAAGGAGACACAGGATCCTTCGTCTGCAGGAGGAACCCAGATTTATTCAAATAGCCCGGGCTATGGAACAGAGTCCCAGGCTCGTCAGAAACAAGACAGAGGAGGCTGCTGCTTTACTCTGCAGCTTACAAGCCTTTTATACTTTTTCCTTCTGATCTTTTGGCTGTTAGTTCATTGTTCAATCAGGACAGTTTTTGCAGTTGATAACCAGATCCAGACGATGTTTGTAGATGGTGACCTGGTCAAGGCTTGGTACACAAAGTTTGATCAAAGCTCGGTCTTTCAGGTCATTGTCCACTCAGCTTGATCAAAGCCCGGTCTTTCAGGTCATTGTTTAATCCCCCTTATCAAGGCCCAGCAGTCAGACCATTGTCCAGATAACCTGATCACGGTGTCAAGGTTGTTTGCCAGGCTGGGAGCAGGAGATGGAAAACAAATCATTTACAGAGGGTGTGAGTGTCTCATGGCTTTCTGGTGAACTGCAAAGAACAGGGGGGGGGGGGGGGGGGGGTTGGGTGTTCGACAGTTCCTGGGCAGAAATACAGGCTGCAAGATGGTTGTTGTTGTGCTAGTTAGATTTTCCTCAGGCATCAGCAGAAATGGCCAGGCGGGTCGTTTGGAAGTGTTTGACACGAGATGGCAATGAAAAAGCAATGGAGTCCTGGTACAAATGATGCCGATCAGAAGTCCACTTTTCCTCAGACCCTCCTTTTGCCATTGAGTGGCAAAAACTTTAAGAAAAGTCAATGTTCATAAGGCCATCGGTTTCTTGCTGGAGCATCATCATCATATTGGTGTTGTGAATGTTATAGGGTGGAGGCTTGATGGTCTGGACACACATTGTACAGAGCAGACACTGAAAGCACAAACAGCAGGAGACCAGTACAGTTACTCCCAAGGCAAGGAAGATGATGATCCTCCACCCCCACTGGGAAAGGAGGCCCCAGATCCAGCCTGTGAGGGTCCAGTTGCCTAAATCCAGATGAATTTCGGAAGAAAGGCGATGCAGACGTTGGATGGCATCGTACACTGTAGGTGCGTTGTCTGGGATGTACATGCAGCAGCTGGAGCCGATCAATATACACAATCAATGTATACACACACCACCACGATCAGCAAGGATGACATCTAGGACCATTCTGTTCTGGGGCATTATGAGGCGGTCCGCCTGCAGCTCTGCAGTGATGTTGGAGAGGGCACCAGCTGTTACTGTGATGGTGGGTGGCTTCAAGGACCCTGGTCAGTCCTCATACAGCCCAACTGTTGGCCATGGGGCCCCAGAAAGGAAGGAAACCTTTAAAGAAGTCCCCGGTTTCCTGGCCTGCTGTATCCTCGGCTGATATGATGCCCCTACTTGAGCGGGGCGTCACGCCACTAATGGGTATTCTACCCATTGACAGGTGATAACCTCATTGGGTAGAATAAGTTGGTGGAAGGAGGAAGGCCAGATAGCAGGTACCAGACCAGGTACGAGGTAGCCAAGTGTAGGCAGCAATGCCACAGATGGAATAGGTTTTGGGGGATGCCACCAGCTTCGGAGGAGATGTGGAGTTTAAAGCTTTGTGATATCACACGTACTGGTACCAACTTTCTTAGTCCCTAGGCCATGAATGCAGACACAGCCTTGCACATTTATGTCATTCACAGTGTCTTGTTCATCAGGCAGTATCCTTCTTGGGCGGAATCTGGAAAATGTTCATCGATTAGTTGAGTTGAATACTACCATCTCACCGAGTTCATCTGGGGATAGTAGCATTGTGGATGAGCTGGTCGGGCAAAAAGGAGCATTGACATGGTCAGATCTGTTCCGCCAGAAGTCATCCCAAAATGATCCAAGGGCAGAATTTGCAGTACCATTGACAGTGTAGGCCTCCTGTATCAACATCCACCATGCAAGACAAGACCCAGAGATGGAAAAGGGGTAGGGAAAGAATGGGACAGGGTGTATCATGGAATGCGGGATCAGTTCACAAACCCAGCAGTTGGAAGTGTTCATGATCAGCTGGTGATGATGCAACATTTGGATGAAGGTGTTATTGAAGAATTCTGCACGGTGGGGTAATTCGTGGGCTGGTAGCGTGAAATACTGGTGTTCTGCAGGAGTCGGGGTAGGAGTTGGTGAGGTAACAGGGTGGTAGACCAGTAACAGCCAACCAAGGATAGACAGGATGAGGGAGACAAACACTGTTACCACGGTGGCCATGAAGCATTTACTATGTCGGAGACTAACATATTGTTTCTGGATTCTGGTGTTTTGGACGGCAGCCATTGTGCTAAGTCAGGGACCTCTAGTGTCTGTCTGTGATTGGTGATGGCTTCACTGGGTACAGGTGCCAAGGGCCCTATGGCGTACCTTAGTCTGACACGCCAGCACTACTCTCAGCCGGGGAAGATCACAGGCGTGCAGCCCATAGGCACTTGGCAAATTCAAGGGCAAGCCTTCCCTTGGGGGCTCAAGTTATATCGGTCGGATGTAGGGACAGTATGGTCGGGAAACAATTGTTCTTGGTGTTGTGCAGAGTTAAGGGAGGGTTCCACCCTTCCTTTCAGTATGCTGTCACGTTCTGCTTCCGTAGATGTAGAATGCAGTCTGGCATCGCTGAATGGGACAAACGTCGGGACTGTTTCTATTTCGGAGTCCCTTTGTCCTTCCCTCACCCACTGATCATAGGGTAGGGGCAGACGCACACGCCTGCAGTGTGACAAACGCACCCAATTCTTCCAACCTTCTACTTTCACTGCGGTGCGGGTGGCCAGCAACACCTGACGGGGCTGTGTTCAGCGGGGCTCGAGGCTCTTAGTCCGTTGAAAGTTCCGGATCAGGACCCAGTCACCAGGTTGGATAACTTTCCTGGGCCCTCGCTTTTGTCAGATATGGCCTCATGCACCTCGTGATAAAGAGTACAAAAGGTATTAGTCAGACTGTAGAGATAATCAGTTAATACAGGGTATTCAACATCAGACAGTTTCTTAGGCCGCGGGACACCCCATACATTGGCAGGCCTTCTGAACACAATTTCATGGGGGGATAGCCCCATCCTGGTGTGGGCCGTTGTTCTTGTGGACAGTAGGGCTAAGGGCAGAGCATCAACCCAAGTGACACCTGTCTCTGCTACTATTTTGGCCATTTTAGTTTTTAGGATGCCATTGTACACCTCCACTAGACCTGCTGACTTGGGGTGGTTCGCTGCATGAAATTTTTGTTTTATACCCAATGTTGTACAGACATATTCCATAATTTGAGCCGTAAAGTGGGTCCCGTTGTCACTCCAGACCAAGCGGGGCAAACCGAATCGTGGGAGGTACTCTTTTAATAGCACTTTGGCGGTAGTGATAGCGGTGCAGTCTTTGACGGGGTAGGCCACCACCCATCAGCTGAAGGTACAGACCACCACTAGGACATATTTCAAATTGTTACATCGGTCCATCTGGATGTAATCCATTTGGAGGACTTCAAAAGGGAAGGTAGGAGGAGAGAATCCTCCCTTAGGCGTAACTGTGCCTTTTCCTGGGTTATACATTAGGCAAATCATGCATGTTTTAACCAGCTTGTCAGCATATGCTGGTATCTTAGAGTTGTACCATGTAGGTTTCAACAGTTTACATATCCCTTTTGCACTGATGTGACTAGGACCATGGGCCATCGTAACTACTGGTAGCATGTGACTGTCAGGTAACATCCATTGTCTTTCCATAGTCGTACGGCCCAACAACCATCAATTCCCTCCTTTGCTAATTGCTCCTTCCACACCCTTAGTTCCTCAGGAGTAGTATGGGACTGAATATCAATCACACTCTGTCTGCCACCCACCTAGCGGCACCTCCTACATACATTCCTTCCCTTTTCCTAAGAGCTGTTTGTCTGGCCGTCTGGTCAGCCAGGGCATTGCCTTTCCCAACATCATCTGTCACTTTCTTATGGCCCTTACATTTTATAATGGCCACCTTTCTGGGGAGTGTCAGGGATTCTAACAATCGGTGAATTAGGGGGTCATGTTGATTCTTGGTCCCATGGGAAGTAAGGAAATTCCTTTTTTTCCATAACCTCCTGAAGTTGTGGGCCACCCCGAAAGGAATATTGGCTGTCAGTATAAATATTTACTGTCATCCCTTTGCTTAACTCACAAGCTCTAGGGAGGGCCACTAATTCTGCTGCTTGAGCAGAGCACTGCGGAATCTGAGCTGTTTCTACTACTCACCCTAATGTCGTGAGGGCGTAGGCGGCTGAGGTGTTACCATCTGGCCCTCTGAGACATGATCCGTCCACATACAGTGTACCTTCTGGTTCTGCTATTGGGGTGTCCTGTAAGTCAACCCGTCCCCTCGTCTCCCCCTCTGTCCTTAATATGCAGTCATGAGGGCCTAAGCGGGCATCCTGAATATCCAGTAGAGTAATCTGGCGGGGTTTAGTACAGTGCATCTTTTGCTGTTAATGTGGCTGGCAAAGAGTGTCAGTTCATATCCTGTGAGTTGTACGCTAGTGAGGTACCATGTCTTGGTGTTATTAAGGAGGGTATCTACAGAATGGGGGACCATCAGAGTCAGGGGGGAGTTCATGACGATCCCCGCACTCTGACGGACCATGAGGGCAGGCCGCAGCAGTCGCACGTAGGCATCCTGGGAGAGCCCTTGCAACAGGATCTAAGGTGGCTGAAAAATAGGCACATGGCAGATGGTGACCTTCGAACATCTGGGTCAAGACAGCGCACGAACAGCCGTCTGTCTCATGTACAAAAAGAAAAAAATGTTTGTTATAATCAGGAGTACAGAGGACTGGATGAGTACACAGAGCCTTTTTTAAATCTTGGAAGGCCTGTGCATGCTCTCTAGTCCATGGAAAGGAACTGTCTGATATGTCTTTAATGGTGAGGGCAAGAAGAGGTTTGACCATGGGCGAAAAATTGGAAATCCACTGTCTACACTTTGAGGTTAGGCCTATAAAGGCTCACACCTGCTTTTGTGTTCAAGAGGCCGTCATAGCATTGATAATGGCTACACGATCAGCAGTGAGCTGCCTTCCCTCCTTCGAGAGGAGATGACCTAAATAGGTCACCTTCTCTTGCCAAAACTGAAGCTTTTTCAAAGAGACTTTGTGATTATGGAGGGCAAGGTGGCGTAACAAACAGAGAGTAGCTTTTTTACATGCTGGAGCAGAATTTGCAGCAATGAGGAGGTCATCTACATATTGTAATAGTGTGCAATTATCAGGGAGTTCCAAGGAATCTAGCTGACTGTTTAGGGCTTGACTATAGATACTGGGGCTCTCTGTGAAACCTTGAGGGGCGCGGCAGAATCTAAAGCTCCGCCCACCAAGGGAGAAACCAAAAAAATGTCTGCTGTCAGGATGTATAGGAATGCCGAAAAAAGCCTTCTTCAGGTCTATGACAGAGAAGTGCGTTGCGTCACAAGGGACCATCGTTAAGAGAGCTGTAATGTCGGGGACAACAGGATATTGGGATATTGGTATTTTGTTAAGGGCTCTCAGGTCAATCACAAATCGGTATATTTTAGGGGAGAGAGCATCTCTATTTGTCTTTTTAAGAAAGGGAATAATGGGACTGTTACAGATATTGCCACGTGTTTCCTCCACTATGCCCTTGTCCATTAATTCAGATATTATTGTTAAAAGGGCCATTTCTCCTTCCACGGGCTGTCGATACTGCCGGAGGTGGGGGAGAAGTGCACCTGGCTGGATGCGTACCACATGAGGGGATATGTTGAGACACCCTACATCAGTGTCTGATGATGCCCAGAGGGAGGATGGTAAAGACTGCAACTCTGGTGGGAGGGGACAGGACACGTACATATAGGAAGCTGAGGTGGGAGAAATTGTTAGGGATACACCTTGGGGACTACATGATATGGTCGCATACAGAGCTTTCACTAAATCCATTCCTAACTAGTTTTCACTGCAACCTATAGTAAGGACCAAGGGAGCGTCAACATGTGCAAGGCCAATATCGAGAGGAAGGGGTTCGGAGACAGGGCTGGTCACAGGTGTTCCTGCAAAAATGTAATGGTAATGGTAATGTAGTTTCTTATAAAGCGCACGTATCACCACAAAGGGTATCTCAGCGCTTGCTTTGGGAACCCGTCCTGGTTTTTCCCTGTGGGATAGCCCAGCTAGGCACCCCAAGGTGAAAGCCAGGCATCCTGCCGCGGGGGCCGTAGTGGAGATTGAGCAAGCTATTGCCCAGAGTTGCAGAGCGTGAACCCCTGATTCAAGTAGGCACCGAAGCGAGAATTATCAGGTCCGCGGACATTTGGGCTCCAAACCCTGCCGCGTCGGGAATTGAACCCTGGTCCCGGGCCGACCTCTGCTTCTGGGTCTGCCTCCTCTAACCGGTGAGCCACACTTCTCCACCTTCTGGGTCTGCCTCCTCTAACCGGTGAGCCACGGAGACATTCATATTGCCAGAAAAGGGTGCCTCCGGGACTGACAGACTTGCAATAGAAGACCTCGTGGCCGCAGTATCCAAAAGAAAAGTCTGATCGTTCCCCACAACTGACATTTGAACATACGGGCCCCTTTGATCCACTGGAATTTGCACTCTGGTAATACCCCTTTCCTGGCTGTCCTATGCTTGGTAGGACCCTGTCTCATCAACTTCATCATAATCATCATTGTAATAAGTGCATGTTGCTTCGTACCCATCAAACCTATTGGCTGGGCGCTGCCGGATGAGAGCGTCATCCCTTGGCCTGCGTTCTTTATCCTGTGGATGGGGCGGGCCATGGTCCCTAGTGGGCCTCCCCTCCCTGGGAGCGCGAGGCCGAGTCTTCCCTGATCAGATGTTCTCAGCTAACACAGGACACTCATCTATCCAATGGCCGTACCCCTTACAATAAGCACACTGATCTGTTTGGAGGGCTCCCGTACGTTGAAGGGCTGGAGGGGATAGACTGACGAGCCCTTTGAGGGGGTTGGGGTTGAGGTCTGAAATTCCCGTGGGCATTGGGACTTCGGGGAGGGTAAGTCTGCTGCAGAAGTGCCTTAGTCTTAAGATCCCTAACCTTCTTACTTTCCTTATCTCTATCATCATTCTCCCTATTCTCGTGATATTGTACCATAGCCAAGATACCAGCCATAGTTTGGGCAGACCACGTACTTTCAACTTTCTTAAGCCTGGCGGAGATCTCAGGAAGCAAGTTGCTGACAAACTTATCGACAAATACGGGGATAGAACCTGGGGTCCGGGGATCCAAACCACTATGTCCCTTGTATTCTGTCTCAAAACGGGTAAAGAAGTCAGCCACATTCTCATCTTTTTGCTGCCTACAGGCGTTTATTTTATCCCAGTTAATGACAGTTTCCGGCAAAAGTGTTTTCACAAACGTTATTATTTTACCGGGCAAAGTCAGGATGGCAGCTTCTGGTTTAGTCCCTCCTACCCTTGCTTCTTCCATAGCCTCTAGGTCAGCCCATTTACCTCCCAATGCTACTTCATGGTCAGTATGTCGAATTTTTCCCAAATTTCAGTGGGGACAACTGTACCAAAAAGTAAATCTATATCCTCAAGAATGAGAGTACCTGCAGATATAATCGGACCTAATTCTCTGAAAAAGGCAGCCGGGTTCTTCCGGGGATATGGTAATTGTCCTTTTAACTGCATTACTTCTGACCTTTTTCCTAGGAACATGAACCCAAAGCGTGCGCCAGTGTGCCTGAACAGCCCCTCGGCCATTGTTTTGGGCCTCGGTAAGTGCGTTAACAGAGACAGGGGCCGCCTCTCTCATTGGCATAGCTGTTTCTAGAGGGGTGTTTGGAAAAGCGGTCATATCACAGTAAGCCATTAAAGCAGACATAGTGCCAAACATCCCCTCTCCCTGAACATCGCCTCTTTTTATTTGCGACCTAAGGTCCATTAATCCGGTGGGTATCTGCATAAGCGCATTCTCAAATCTTTGCATGACCAGGGTACACATGTATTCAGCCCAGGTGGTCTGTTCCATAATCGTCCACTGGGAAAAGGTGGACCATATTTCTTTAAATGCATAAATATTACCGTTACTTATCCAACATTCACACTGTTGCCTCTGTAGGTCATTTTCACAAAGGGATGAAAAGCTGACTGCAGAGCGCAAGGAGGCCAGTCGGAGGAAATTCAACAATTTATATAAATCCTGCTTAACTGTAGACCACGGGGAAGTAGGAAAAGGGCGTGTAGGGGTGCTTACTCGGAACAGTAAAAAGTGGAAGATATAAAAAATTTAGAGAAACTTGTGTTCCAAGCAGGGTGTGCAACTCGCTCTTATATGATGTTTATGCACAAATGCCCTTCTGAGTTAGCACCCATAAAGCAAAGAATAACAAAGGAACATTTTGGATTAAGGTTGTTTTTCTCATGCAATGTGGAACATCATAGTTCACACAGCAAGTTTATTTTTGGAGTCAGAAGAATATGAACATTGCAGCAATGAAGCACTAGATAAAGAACAATTTTAATACATCGCCAGCGTTTATGAAAATGTTAAGAGTTGCACGAACACGTTTTACAATTCAGTACTTGTTGAGGAGTAATGCATTATGGGACTTATAGTGTTTACAGGGGAGCGAGAGAGTTTCCAGTGACACAGGTGCTAATTAATTGGAGAAGAAGGGGAGGGCTGCCTGCAGGGAGGGGCTGAAGAGCAGCTTAAAGTCAAGAGGCTGAAAGGGAGAGGGGAAACTTCATTTGGGAGGGAGCGAGGAGGATGATTGCGTCTGAGCAGGTAGGATGTGAACACGAGGAGGAAAATTAGAGTGATGTTGCTTTGAAGATGAAAGAGAAAGGATGTTTACATTGGAAGGCTGGGGCGAAGGGGTGAAAGGTTGGGAAGTATGACATGAGAAGGGAGAGGAGAGACTTGGGAGGGTCACGTTTATATGACGGGGAAAGTAGGAAAGAGTAGATCGAGGCTGCAGGCTGTCATGGTTAAGGTATGGTAATGAGTTACCGAGTGAAAGGAAGCAAGTTAGGTTCCCTTATAAAGTGGGACTTGAGTATGTCAGAAACACTAGGGAGAGTGAAAAGAATGCATTCTAAGTTTTACTAATCCTTGAGAATAAGAAGAGAGGGCAACTTTAAACGCAAGATTTTTTGCATTTATTCGCATATATTGGCTGATGTAACATTAAAGCATGTGTAATTGTTATTTTCAGTTTTCCCTGACGAAGGGCCCCAGAGGCCTGAAATGCATTGGATGTTAATAAAACTGCTACGGATGAATTTGGCTCTAGTCGTGTTCTTGAAGAGAGGTTCGGATGGCCCAGCAGGAGCATTGGAAATTTGGGAAATGGCTTTTTCCTTGCATGAGGAGTATAATTATTTCAAGTGAAAGTGTGGATTACTAATGGAGAAAAATAATGACTTGTAAAATGGAAAAGAGGAAAATGTGGAGAAAAGCAACATTGCAATTGCAATTTTGAAAATAGCTGTGCCATTGGTAAGGGGCAGAAAGGTGTCCCAATATATGTTTTTGTTTAGATGGGCCATGTTTAACATACATCGTATGGCCAGGGGTCCCTTCTGGAGGAAGAGGACAAGTCGCCTACAGCTCGGAGTCCTGCGTAGTCATACAACAATATAATCTCTTGAACTTACTACTGACTGGAATGCTTGAAAACAGATAACACACACCAGCGGGTTTTAAAACTCACCTCGCTTGCTTGGCTTTTGCAAAAGTCAATAACAGCAGAATCATACAGAACAGACACCAGCGGGTTTTAAAAAACTCACCTCGCTTGCTTGGCTTTTGTAGAAGTCAATAACAGAATCATACAGACTTGGTGGGTGATCAGTCCACCCTTACCTTACAGGGGTAGTTCTCTTCTGCAGACTAGGGATGTGTCCTGCTCCAGAAATTATTTGCGAGGGGACTCCAGCGAGAATGTGGTCATGTGGCCCAGACCGGGTGGGGAGGAACAGCGGGCGAGTCGTTCAGCTTACCGGATTGCAAAAATCCGTCGGGTAGGGTACCTCCGTCGGAGTCTCTCAGTGCACCTCCTCACATCCACCGGGCCTGACCTTCATGCTCGTGGAGTCCCTGTAGGGCGCCATTTGAAGAACCAGATTAACCCACTTACTGGGTCTCGGCAGCGGGGGAACCGCCCAAGCCTTCCATTCCCTTCATACGTAGTAAAAGGAGACACAAGAGCCTTCGTCTGCAGGAGGAACCCAGATTTATTCAAATAGCCCGGGCTATGGAACAGAGTCCCAAGCGCATCAGAAAAAAGACAGAGGAGGCTGCTGCTTTAATCCACAGCTTACAAGCCTTTTATACTTTTTCATTCTGATCTTTTGGCGGTTAGTTGATTGTTCAAACAAGGCAGTGTTTGCAGTCGATAACCAGATCCAGACGATGTTTGTAGATGGTGACCTGGTCAAGGCTTGGTACACAAATCATTGTTCACTCAGTTTGATCAAAGCTCTGTCTTTCCGGTCATTGTCCACTCAGCTTGATCAAAGCCCGGTCTTTCAGGTCATTGTTTAATCACCCTGATCAAGGCCCAGCAGTCAGACCATTGTCCAGATAACCTGATCACAGTGTCAAGGATGTTTACTAGGCTAGGAGCAGGAGATGAAAAACAAATCATTTACCCAGAGTGTGAGTGTCTCTGGGCTTTCTGGTGAACTGCAAAGAACAGGGGGGGGGGTGGATGTGCGACAGTTCCTGGGAAAGAAATGCAGGCTGCAAGATGGTTGTTGTTGAGTTAGTTAGATTTTCCTCAGGCATCAGCAGAAACGACCAGGTGGATCGTGTGGAAGTGTTTGACACGAGATGGCAATGAAAAAGAAATGGAGTCCAGGTACAAATGATGCCGATCAGAAGAACACTTTTCCTCAGAGGGGCCAGGTTCAGGGGGATTCGACAGACGACAACTAGGGAAATTTTTATAAATATTAAATTTCCCCTCATCGTCGTCTGTCGAAATTGCTCCCACCTGGCTGCATCGCTCTTCCCTGCACGGGCCGCGGCAGAGCCACAGGTAGATTAGGTACATGGGTGGAGGACAAACAAAAAAGGACAGGGCAAGGGCTGTGCAGGTGAAAGCTAGAAAAAAGTTCCACCAAAGCAGATAAAAAGGAGTACTTGTGCCATGGAACACTGATCAGAAGAACACAGGAAAATCAACAGCAAATAGTAAGCTACAACCAATAGAAATGGAGGACAAGTAAGTGGCAAGCTTACAAACAAATAAAAAGTAAAGGTGGGATCAAAGCCTCTTTTAAGACTAACATACAATACAATAGATTTCACAAGCACAACAGTAGCGCTGTGCAGGCAAAACCTAAAAGTGTTGCGACTGCCATTTCTAGAATTTCAGGAATCAGTCTTTGTGCCCTGAGTTTGTTACAAAAATAATGTGGAAGGTGGCAGGATTGGGGTACACTCTTCTGGGGGCATCCTAGAGGGGCCCCCACCAGTGCCAAAACTTTTTAAAAGTATTTTCGGTGTTCTGGGTCCCACTGAACCCCTGCAGGATCCAGGGAGGCCTCCTGTAATGTCCCATCGGGCTTCCTGGGATCCAATGCTGCACTACTGTGTGGTCCCACAGAACTGTGCAAGCTTTAAAAAAGGAGCTTGCACTGTTCCACAGTACCTTGAAATGCCAGTTATGATGTGGTATTGAAGGACCACGGGAGGCTGACCTTAAGGCCTGGCTCCAATCCAGGCCCTGCGCCCAATACCCTAATACACATGACCAAAAACTATGGTCAGTGAGGGAGATAGGTGAATGTGATAAAAAAAAATCCAGAAATTCAATGAAAACAACCAACGATTGTAGAGATAGTGTAGTTAGGTATGGCAATAAAATCTTACATTGTGCTAAAAAATATTCAATGACAAATATAAGGTTAAAGTGACGTTGTAAATAGGAATAGTAATGATATACTTTATGTTAAAAAAACTCAAAAATTCACTGAAAAAACAATCAAAGCATAAAGTGGCGCAATTGTTACATGAAATACTAAGATTTTATCTCGCGTTAAAAAACCTTAGACATTCACTGAAAAACACAGAATGTAAAAACTATTGTTTTAAAACAAAAGAAAACACTAAAATCCAGCAGTTGTAGTTTACTTAGCTAACTATGACTTGCACCCTGCCATGGACGGCTTATAACCTTACACATTACATCATTACATGTTAAATATCATCATTGATGACCTCTCAAATTACATCATTGATGACATCACTGATGACTCCATACAATCATAAATAATGATAAGTAATATTTCGTATTTCGAAAATGCGAACATATCACCCTTCAAGGGTTTCAAGACACTGAGGGCCGTCTGGAAGATTAAGTGATCTATTGCCCAGAGTCACATGATGCTGAGCTAAGGGTCTGTGGCCGTGAAGTAATTCAACACAAAGATGTTCTGCACACAGAAAAAGTACAGACTCCGGTTGGGTTCAGGTAATCTTTATTCACCATCTCCACTGCTCCAATCCTGTCACAGCCTCGGTGCCTCACAAGCCTTTCTCAACATTCTAAAGCACCATTCAGAACCCACAGAAGGAAAGTTCCAAGTTACATGGGAAGAGAGGGGGGGGATGTACCAAGAGGAACGGAATACATCACAACAAACACATTATAAGTGAGGACACATTTCTATTTACATTAATGGGATTACACACCTCAATACTTCACATGACTCATAATTTTAAGTCAAGAGGTTGACAATTATATGTTTGCCACAGTATGCACACTTTCTTCTAGGCCTAAAGGATTATACATAACATGCGTTCCAGAGACTGGCACAGAGGCATACAGCCTCACAACACTAGTGAGAGATAAACCCCCTCAAAGTGAGACACCACTACATTCAACATTATTCAAGAATCTCCAAGGACTCAAATTCTTCAGTGAAGTTGTGGAAATAAAAATCCACACTTTATAGACATCCTTGTTACACAGAATTTGCCTATAGTGCTGTATTACAACTATTTAATATGAGCACATTCCCAGATATCCCCAGGTCGATAGTCTATTGTGAACAGAAGGTTTGGCCTATCTCACAGATTTTTTGGAACAGGTTTTGGCTACATGCTTCAACCTACTTTCAAACAAAGTTTCAAACATATCTCTGCAACAAACATTAGTTGTGCTAAGCCTTTCTTTATCTCACTTAACAGGGCCTAATACTTGCAACCCAAACTTTTGTGATTTGTGAACGGTGCACGGCATAACTTTCAACATGAACAACCTAGCTTGCCTCAAGGGCATATGCTATTTCCATGCTGAGGTCCCACACATATACATTCAGTAGTTCTATGCTGTGTATGACTATGGTACTATCAGTGATGTCATCAATGATGTAATTTAAGATGCCACCAGTGATGTCATCTATGATTGACCGAAAGGCCTCACACTGATTGGAAGGACAATCAAAAGCTTTAAACTTTGATCACATGTAGGCAATAAAGCTCTTAGCATCTTTTCCCAAAATTCCACACAAATACATTCGGTACATATATGATATCTTTATAGTAATCATGATATCATTGATTGATGAAATTACTACTATCTGTGCCTGCTTCATGACGCTGCCACTAAACAAAGAATTCAGACAAACAACATCAGTTAATTCTAGCTCTGCAAGCATTCTTATTGGCTCAGCTGATCTCAGCATTCTATACGTGGTGCTATAACATTTAGCTGTCTGTTTTATTATGTCAGGATTCTATACTTTTGTATTATTTCGCTTTTACTTCCAATATACATTTTCTAAGTGCATCAGATATTGTGGGAGTCAATAATACTTGCATTCTCAGTAAATAACATGCCACTGTTGCTAGATCTGTGAGAACTCTTTTGTATCTCTCGATGCTGAGTGTTATGAGAAATACCTCCAGGCAAGAACTGTCCTTTTCTATTATTTCAGTTTTCCCTTCAGCAAAAAGGAGTGTACCTTGTGCCCCGCTCCTTAAAATGTGTGACTCTTGCCTGGTTTTGTTTTTCAGTACAGGTTTTTGACCTCGGAGGCTTTTTAAATATCAACATGATGTCACATTGAGTGATGCCACCCCTAGAATAGTTCCCAAGGGAAAAAAGTATAGAGCAATTGTTAAATCTAAATCTGAAAGGTGACAGAAAGACACTCCGACAAAGGTCGTGATAGCAGGTAAACATTCTGAAACAATCCACGTCATCATGCACCCAGAGACATAGCACTCGTCATACTAGGGAAATTCACATTTTAGATGCATGTAAAACCTCCACAATACTTTTGCAGCAGACAAACAGGAGCAGGAAGTGGAGATGTTAATATGTTAATATGCCAAATTAGGCTGTAAGATAGTAGGCAAGAGTGCATTTTACAACACTTTCCATGACTATGCTATTAGGTATACAATAAGTGGTCATTAATCTTGAGCCCAAAATTGGACAGAAGGATGTGTATGCTTTCATGAGCAACAGTTAATAGGTTTAAATGTATTTATTAAGCACAGCATTGAACTGACATTCCCTATTCACATCATCCAAACACTAAAATAGACTGCATAAAACTCTTCTACTTAAAGTCCAAGCATGTCGGTCATGGAGAGCGTTGACGTACTTGGGAAAACATGGCAGACGCCAGCTAGAGCGGCGCGCGCGTCCCAACAAAGACTCCAGTCCTGATGCCCCAATCTAGATAAAAAACTTCCTTTTTTGGTTGATTGCAGCGTTTTCCAGGGTGGATTCAAATACCTGACAAGCCAGTGTCGCGGTAGAGCTGCGAAGGGTTTGTTTTGCAAGCTGAGCGTTTGGAGCTCGGGCCAGCGTTTTTCCTCGGCGGCGTCTGAAAGGCTCACGACTTCCAGGCTTCCAGGCTACCCCGGACGCCGCGGGCGGAGCAGCCAATGTGTTGGGGGCGGGCCTCTCTCCCCGCGCCCTTCCGCTGGTACGAGGCAGACGTGGAGCTGCGGAAAAGCCAGAGGGCGGCTACACACGGCTCCTTCGCTAGAGGCGGAAGCTCAGCAAACGGTGCGGTAAGGGTTTTTTTGGGGAGGATGTCTTATTAGAAGCTCAGTGTTCAGAAAAGAACGCAAACTTAAATATAAACCTAAACGAAAAAATAGCGATTGCCAGTGTCAAATGTGACTACAAGCACACAGTAGTAGACACAGAAGTTGATAGGAGCTCCCAGACGCTTGTAAATCAAGGAACAAGCGTTGTGCAAATACCCGCAAAAGATTTCTGCCCTGTACCTGTGCCTGTCCCGAACCTGATTAGTATTAAGAGCAAATTGCACGCCCTTTCTAGTGCAGTTTTGATTCAGAAAAGTAGTAAGGCACAGACTAAGAGGAGGGGATCAGAAGCGAAGAAGGGATCCACCAGCGACAACCTGGGGAAGCGAAAGGGGAAAGGAAAGGGTAAAAAGAAGGACATTGCTCTTGGAGGTAAAATTGTGGATCCAGAATTAGAGCTAGAACTGGAATACGTGTCTGAAGGGATTCCTGAGAGAGAAATAGAAACAGAGACGCAGACGGAGCCCAAATTAGACTCATTACAAACACTGCATGATAAAGCGCCGATTAGGGTAAGGAGTCACTCGATACCACGTACTACCAAATTAGTAGGCGAGGGACTGAGCAACAGTGTAAAAGAGTCACCTCAGAAGTCATTTCAGAAGAAAAGTAAATCCAAAAAGACCAAAGCTACACTGATTACGCCTTCTCTGAGGTCTTACTTCAAGACACTCCCTCAGATCTTAAACATTAACCAAGAACCTCAGGGCCCTCAAAACTCCACTGCCGTACAAAATATACCTACTCCAATTGAAGTCCCTGCCACACTAAGTCCGCCAGTCGCATCTAGCAGCACCAAGTCTCCAGTAGTGGAGGAAATGGAACAGGAAAACAAGTTAATGACGGATGATGATACCGTAGAATTGAGCACAGCCATAAAGACCTTATCAGATCCCCTAGCGGCTAATCTAGAGGGTTCAGGAACTATAAGCGTTGCAAAGGATTTGGAATTATGCTCTGGGGGCAACAATGAAGACAGTGAAAGCACTCTCCAGCATATATTCCTCAATATGAGAGATTAGATCAAATGTGGTTTTGCCGAGTCAAAAAGAGTTTTGCTGAATCAAGGCAAAATCAATCTGAGATTCGGGCTATGTGCGAAAATCCAGAGACTAAAGTGGTTGGGCTTTTCGAGAGGACTGGGAGCTTAGAGAATACTGTAGGTGAACTCAAAGCAAAATTAGATCATGCAGAAATAAAGATCCAGTCTCTGCGCAGAGAGGGAGATGCTGTAAAAGAAAGAGTTGAGTCCCTAGAAAATTATTCAAGGAGGAACAATCTTAGGATTTTGAAAGTCCTAGAAGGCAAAGAAGGAAGCGAAATCAAGAAATATGGTGTGACTCTGCTCAAAGATGCTCTTAACTTAGAGGAGTCAACAACAGAGCTAGAATCAGATATACAGACTCAACCCAGGCAGGACCAAACCCAGAAAGATCCTCGTAAACTTCCTAACATATGTGATGAAGAAAAAGATACTTAATCTAGCACTAAAAGCTAAAACATTGAAGGCTTCTGACTTTTCCTTTGAAGTAAGATCAGACCTATCTAAGACTACATTGGAAAGACAATGGGAGCTCGGACAACGAATGGAAAAGTTCAGAGCTCTAGGAGCAACTGTACAGATGCGATTCCCCGCCTTTTTGAAGATTATGTTTAATAATAAAGGGCCCGATGTAAGAGCCCTAATACCGGTCGGAAACGGCCGATTTCGGCCGTTTCCGACCGGTATTAGGGTTTTCTAATGTAGGAGCATGCTTTACAGAATCGGTATTTTACCGAATCTGTATATACAGATTCGGTAAAATTACCGAATCGGTAAATACAGACTCGGTAAAAATACCGATTCTGTAAAAGCACATGTAGGTAGCACATCTTTGAGTGCTGCAGGCCTTACAGATTCGGTATTTTACCGAATTGGGTGGTAAAATACCGAATCCAGGCGTGCATGCACAGCTGTGCATACACACCTGTGCAATGTGACACACAGACATGCCCTTAGGGCATGTCTGTGTGCCACATGGCACACAAGTCCGGAATTGGGATGCCAGAGGGTGTCAAAGTGGCACCCCCTGCACCCTTGCAAAAATCGGAATTTACCGAATCGGTAAATACCGATTCGGTATTCACCATTGATTCCTATGGGCTTCAAGGCCCATAGGAATCAATGGGGGATACCGATTCTGTATTTACCGAATCGGTAAATACCGAATCTTACAGATTCAGTATTTACCGATTTTGAAATACCTACATGTTCCCCCTTCTATTTTACCACTTCTTAAATACCGAATCGGTAAAATTCGGTATTTTATAAGTGGTAAAATAGAATTACCTACATCTAGCCCCTAATGTATAACATCAAGACTCCTCTTGAGGCGGACGAACTACTAGTTTCCATCAGCGAATTCTCTCAAACCCCTTGACACAGGATGACATCTAGGAAAAGGAAAAAAAAAAGGAAAGGGGGGATAAGAAACGTTTGGATCTATAAAGCCTCTTTACATAGGATGACAGTGTAAGTCACCTAATTGAGCTGTCTGTTGAAAATACAGACAAGGGAAAAAAAAATAATAAAGGAAGAGAAAAGTGAGTAAAAAAAAACACAGACATAATATCACACAAAAAGAGGAAGGGAAGAAAAAAGGGTTATAAACAATTGCACTTAAAAAAAGCGATAAAAAAAAAAGGGTAACAATAGGGGGAACATAGGGCTACAGGATTACAATTTTAAGTGTTCTCCTTTTTTCCTCCCTTTAGCCTTTCCTTTAGCTTTACTTTTTGTTAGAAGATATTGTGTCCACCTTCTAAAATAACAACTATGTCATCTATTTAATATCAAATATTTAACCAACCAACCAGATAGATGGGGCGGCAGGTGGGGGTAGGTCGGTGACGACAGAGTAAGTAGGGGGGGGGGGGTTCTAGGGGAGGGAGGGGGGAGGAGGGGGGGGAAAGCACAAAAAAGTCCTCATAAGCAAAATGTCAAATCATTAAATTTTGCCGATTCCAGGGAGAGTTATATAAAGTGGCTGGTCGAAACAAATCACAATAGACAGATAACAGTAGAAAAAATACTATGGGAAAAGCGGGACATCTGGATGATAAAGATAAATGAGGGACATTAAATTCTTGTCCTGGAACGTAAATGGCCTGCGCGTACGAGGAAGGAAACATAAAATCACGCAGTACCTTAGAGACTCGCCCGCGCAGGTCATAACAATCCATTCCGGATTGGAGGACAGATCCGAGTGGTAGATGGCTGATAGCCAATGTTCAGCTTGATGTAAGGCGATTCACCCTGGTGGGTTACTACGGTCCCAATCAGGATGATCCTTCTTACTTACATGCATTACAAAATCACCTGATCACCATTACAGACCCAATAATATGGATGGGAGATTTCAATCTAGTGATGGATCTGAAATTGGATAAATCCCCTAGTTCTAGAGCTGTAGTTCACAATAAAATGAGAGATACACTTCTGTACTGTATGTCCAACTTGGGATTGGAAGACCTGTGGAGACAAAGAGCCGGGAAAACCTTGGGTGTCTCGTTTCACAATTACAAATATAAACATAAATCGCGTATCGACTATGCTCTATTTAGCTTCTCCATAAAAGACTCCATAAAGAACTTAACATATTTACCTCAGCATATTTCCGATCATTCAGCTATTCTCTTCTCGATAATGTTAGATCAGGGACCCACCTATGTTTCCTGGTCTTTTGACCGCTCCATTTTATTGGAGGAAGAGGAAAGAGAACATCTTATACCGCCTCCTTTCTGAAGTGGAATATAGAGTCTGCCTCCCTGGTCAGTGTGTGGGAGTCTTGGAAAGCATATATAAGGGGTTGTATCACTAATCGGGCTTCCTACAGAAAAAAGAAATACAGAGAGGAGATATTAAAAATAGAGCAAGATCTGGTCCTCTTACAGTCTGTAGATCAAGGGCCTTAGATAAATCTAGAAAAGAAAAGGGAGTTAAGAGATAAATTAGATACACTACTGCAAGAGAGACTGAATAAACGATGGCAGTCCAGTAAGCTTTCCCACTTTGAATATGGTGAGTCGGCAGGAAAGCTGCTGGCTTGGAAAATAAAAGCGGACCAGACTAGGAACCATATAAAAGAAGTGAGGCTAGAAGGGGAAATGGATAGTAGGAAGTGCCTTTTTCCAAAACATATATACAGATGAGATTAATGCTAACATCGAGGAAAGAACGAAGTGGCTGGAAAAGGTGAATCTTCCAAAGCTGTCCAGGCTACAGAGTGAAAACCTAGATAAAGAAATAACCGAGGCGGAAGTTGAAAAAGTTATTAAACAACTAAAACAGGGAAAGGCTGCAGGACCGGATGGTATTCCGGGTGAACTATACCGAGTATTTAATTAAACTCTGACCCCGATTCTAACAAATCTCTTTAATAGTATCTTCATTAGGGGGGAGATACCACCTAGCTCCTGGGGAGAGGCAAATATTGCCTTAATCTTAAAAACAGGTAAGGACCCTGCAGATTGTGGATCATACCGTCCAATCTGGCTTCTCAACAACGACTATAAGATCTTTTCAACAGTTTTGGCTGCACGTTTGGGAAGCGAAATTGGAACAATTACCCATCAAGATCAAAAGGGGTTTATCAGAGGCCGCCAATTGGCTGACTTAACTTACAATCTAGTCAGAGCGATAGATATTGCCTCAACCTTTGTTTTGCCTCTCCTCATTATGACACTCGATGCAACAAAAGCATTCGATAGGGTCAATTGGTCCTATCTAACTGCAGTCATCGAAAAGTTTCAATTTGGCCCTAAATTCTGTAGAGCGGTAGGTTTATTATATAAAAACCCGAGAGCCAGCCTGTTAATTTGTACTCGCACAAATTCCTTTGCACAAATTCCTTTGAAATTAGCAGAGGGATAAGACAGGGGTGTCCTCTTTCCCCTCTTTTATTTAACATTTATATCGAACCATTTGCTCAGATCATAAGAGAGGACATTAATATTCTGCCTTTTTCCTTTTCTGGATGGGAGAAGAAAGTCGGATTATACGCCGATGACATTCTCATCTACACAACGGACCCGGCCCAGGCATTTCCTACGGTAATTAAAAGAGCTGAGGAATTTGGAAAATTTTCAGGCTATGAAATAAATGCCGGGAAAACAGATATAATGGCTTGGAACATCATAAATCTTCAGCTTCCGGTGAAACCTTCAATCCGCTATCTGGGGATCAAAATCACAAAAGACTTAAATCTTTTGACCCAGACTAATCTGGATTGGATTTCCCGTGAATCCAAGGCACTGATGAAATCTTGATCTTTTCTCCCTCTCACCATTTATGGGAGAACTAGCTTAGTGAAAATGACCATCCTCCCCAAATACACATTATCTTTAATACTATCCCATTAATATTCGATACCAAGCAACTCTCTAAATGCCAACAAAACATCAATTCATTTATTTGGTGCTATAAGTCAACCAGGCTGGCATGGAAGAAGTTGAGAAGGAGGAGAGGAAAGTGAGGTCTCGCCTTGCCAGACCTAGAATACTATGCTTGGGCTTTTCATCTGACCCACTCCAGGATGCTATTAAAGATCCCGCTAGATAACTCAAATGGCCGTATGTTCAAAGCAATGCTACTGGGCTCCGATCTTCCATTGGACGGATTCTTATTTAAGTTTGGTCATCAGGGATTCTTCAAAAAAGTTAGGCTAAAGACATTATATAGCTCCCTAAAAGAATGGATTCAAATTAAATCTAAGGCTGGGATAGCATACTTTTCCAATCACGCACCGATCTGGGATTTTACAGGATTCTCCTTGCAACATACTGAGACTGTCAAAACTGTGTTATTGGAAGCAGAAATTAAACGATGGGGAGAGTTAGTGGCAGGAGGATCCTTAATGGAATGGGAAATATTCTCAGACAGGGTAACCTCACCACTATCCTGGTTTATCTATATACAACTGTCCAGTTGGTTGAGAACTCAAATAAAGAAAAAGGTCAAAATTGGAGGATACAGTTCTCTAGAAAAAAATCTAGTTGAGAAACCCTATGGAGGTAAAGAGGTGGCCTTTTACTATTGGAACATCATCGAAGAAGCAGAGGGCGAATTTAACCTTACGTTAAAACTATGGGGAGGAGAGGTAGAACCCCAGGCAGAAGAGAAATGGAAAGAATCCTTCAGCCTTCTCTACAAAATTATAAAACCTGCCTGATTGAGGCGCAACCAACTATTTACATTACATCGAGCGTATTATTCCCCCAAAAAGCTCTCTAAGTTCCAACCAGGGAAGTGTTGTAGTAAATGCCTCCTCCCAGCAGCCTCAGATTTACATATGTTTTGGGAGTGTCCGAACATCACTACATACTGGCAAGAAATCAAGATATCACTTGAATCAATTCTCAGAATCTCTATTCCTTTCTCATGGTCTTTAATCATCTTTGGGCTAAATAATAACATCAAGGGGCTAGAAAGAGAATTTCTATATTATGCTATTCTACTAGCAAGAAGACAAATATGCAAAAATTGGGTTAACATTAATTCGCCGACCCATGCAGAGTGGCTGTCTTCACTTTATACAACATCGAAAGTAGATTTAGCCAGAGCCTGTAGCCCTCGTACTGTGAGATTCTGGAACTTCTTAGTTGAGTGGAGACGGGACAGCTAGAGTACCCGGGTTTTTTTTTCCCCCGGGTCCAATGATTAAGCCTAAGTATCCATGTCCAATGGGAGGCACCCCATGCCATAATGTTACTGGAATATCAGCCGATAATGGGCTCGAATGGAGATAGTTTGTGTGGGGCTCTTTCTCGCTGAGACATCAGGCCCGCCTTTCTGGAGGTTATGAAACCATTTTCTGGTTTCTTAATGGTACAGAGGCGATTGTATTTTTGCAGCTGGAGCGTCCCTGGAACGATTAAGTGGCTAATGAGGACACACAAAAAAAAGCATGTTGGTCATGGCCAAAGGCCACGTATCAGGAGAGAGGAAAAAGCAGGGAGATACATTAAAAGTCACATGTGCTCAAGTTATAAAATAAAACACCAAAATTCTACCTACTTCTCCTGTAAAGGGGAGGCACTCCTGGAATACCCAGTTCTGGATATTGCATCACTAGTCCCCCCTTCCCCGCCCACCCAGAGTCGAAACACTCAGCAGAAACAACAAACGGAGGAAGAGTTCACTCAGGCTCCGGAACCGACTACTTGAGAAATGCCCTGGCAGATTCAACCTGAGAAAAAACAAAAGACCTGCCCTTATGCTCCTCTCTCATTGGATAGGGGACAGGCGAAGCAAACCTCTCGATATCAGTTAACCCCTTATCACCATTGGCCTTTTATTCTTCAATAAGGTATCTAGGTTTCAGTCATTGGAAGAACAGTAAACTGTATTCTTCCAATTGTCCAATAGTCTTCTGTTGTAGTTGGGCTTGCAGGAGTTTGTCCATCCATACGGGCCATCGCAGGACCTGCATCGCGGCCCAATATGAGTAGTTTGCTAAATTATTGTTGCTCCTCAGGACCTTCAGTGAGAGCCTGTAAACCTGAGCAATCCAGAGAAATACAGCTGCTCCCGGCTGCAAATTCAGGACCAAGAAAGTCTATGAAAACAGACTCCAGAGCCAGTGACTCCACAGGGAGCAAGAAAGGCAGCCCCACATTTTGGAGACTGGTGCTTCTCCTCAGGTTATTGAGAAATTCCAACTAACCCCAGGTGGAATTTGTATAAATTGTATAAATTCTGCTAACTTCCTTGGTGGAAATTATGCAAACTACCCAGTATATTGCACACAATTACGCTTTATATCGTGAAATGGCCCAAACAATGATGCAAAGATATATTGCACTAAAAAAGAGAGAAAATGCAGCACAATGTGCAATGCATGCAAGCACCCATTTTCATGAGCATGGAACTCCAGATTTCTTCTGCTTGCTGGTTTCCAAGGGGCCAGATGTACGACCCGTTTTTGCATGCGCAAACGTGTCTGTGACACGTTTGCGCTGCAAAAACCTACAGGGCCAGGTACAATTCCTAAAAAGCAAGTCGCAATTTATTTGCGACACGCTATTTAGGAATTGTGAGTCGCAATTAGGAAAGGGGTGTTCCCTTCCTAATTGCATATGCAAATCAATGTACTAATGTTTTGTGACCGCAATTGCGGTCACAACCCACTTGCAAATTACCACCCTCTTCAAGAGGGTGGTACTGCAGTCGTAATTTGGAAGGGGTCCCAAGGGGACCCCTTCCACTTTGTGACTGTTTCTCAAAATATTTTTTAAGAGCAGGCAGTGGTCCCAGGGACCACAACCTGCCCTTAAAAAATGAAACAAAAACGTTTAATTTTTTTTTAGGTTGAGCCTAGCGCAGCGTGCATGCGCTGCTCTATGGGAGGCTTATTGTGAGCGCTCAAAACTTCTCCGTGTGGGTCTCACTCCTCCCACACATTCAATTGGCCTTTGCGTGTGTCTTTCAATAATAAAAGCACGCAAATGGCCAAAGGGGCTAATGTGCCTAGTACATGTTTTGTCGACCAAAAAAGTGTAAAATCCATATAGTGGAAAACATTACTATATACAAAAATATGCAAAAACCAATCAATTCATGCTGCAGCTGCTCGTCTCCGGAGATATTGAGCAACAGGGGATACAATGTATAGTGCATTGATGGGGAAGTACTGGCACCCTTCCAGGAGCAAATGAATGAAACTCACCAGACATAGCAGATTTGCTCATAAACAGAGTGGAATTTATTTATTTGTACCAAATGCCTGCATTATTGCTAATTAGCAAGGAATATGTCAGGTCTCCTGCCTTAGGGGCTCTCAGACCGCTTCTTCCCAGAGTGATAGGTTTCTAGGTGCTATATACATTGAGTAATTCCATGTCAGCAGAACTAGAATAAGGCACCAAGCCAAATATGGCTAACAGGGATGTGTAACATGACAATCACAAATAGCTAGATATGGGCAGACCAGAATGGCTGGCTCGGCACTGTGTAAGCAACTTGCACAGCCAGATACGGAAACTTATGATAACACCAGGACAAGGAAAGGGACCTCTAAGGCTGATTCAGAATAACTGCTGGAAGCTTGTCCAGGCAAGGTCAGATGTGAAGCTCTTTGGAGCTCTGGGCCTCATGTTAGTGTGAGTGCATACATATGAATTTAAATGGAAGTACATCTATATTTTGCAACAATCCTCCCTTTTGGATAGACCTATCCAACATTAGTGTAAAACCAAAACATATATATATGTATATATGAAGGAAACATTAGTTACATATCTTTGGATGCCATTACACAGTGTTTGCATAAAATGCATATATTGTCACATTGATACATCCCGATGAGAACATTATTATATCAGCAGGCTGTTGTGGTACCGGCAGCATACTCATAATTAAGTGTCCAACAAATATTGTTTTCTCTGTGCAATGCATAGTGCTCCAATGTCACTTTAGTCACTCAGTTGCCGGGCACTTTCTGCAAGTTTCAGTAATTTAAAGTCATGTAGTAAGTTGTCATCTCCTTCTCCTCCTTGTTCGCAGTCGTCTTGTTCAGGGGCGGTTTTACTGACCTGCCCTGCGTTGTCCTCTTAACTCTATTTTTCTGCAGGTGCAGGCCATTACCTTTCATTGAGCCTGCGTTGTGTACTTCACTCAACAGCATTAGTAGATGTCGCATCCCTCTGACACTTTATGATGGGCCCCTATGGATCGTAGAAATGGTCTGGTCTGTCCTCCTTTTGACTGCTGTGTTGCTCAGGTCCTCTGGTGAATGATGGTCATCAATTTCTGATACCGTCCTCTCAGGCGTTGGGGTGCTGCCCTGCATTTTTTCCCCCTCAATCCAT
The DNA here is from genome assembly GCF_964263255.1 of Lissotriton vulgaris. Taxonomy (NCBI): domain Eukaryota; kingdom Metazoa; phylum Chordata; class Amphibia; order Caudata; family Salamandridae; genus Lissotriton; species Lissotriton vulgaris. The sequence goes on from NC_141691.1 coordinate 1,478,736,467, forward strand.
TCATGGTGTTGGTTCACTGTCTGTCGTTCAGTCCACCTAGAACTAAAAGAAACAGCTTTTATTTTTCTCACCATGACCATGTCTCCATAATCGCTTTAGAAGTCTTTGCCATATTGCAGGCAGTTCTAAAGTCAGAGCATTTCAGGACTGTTCCATCAGTTGCTTTTACTAATAATCATTTTTTTATTTTTATTTTGGCGCTCATTTACTCCTCCTGACCTCAAGTTGGAAGGTGATATAGGGTATGCATGTTATAATTTATTCCGTAAAACAACCTCTTTAGCATAAATGTAGTCACTAAGTGATCTCCTTTTATCACTATTTATGCCCTGGTGGGTCCCTAGCCTTGGAGAGATGGCTCTCCTGAAGTACTGCGCCCCAGTTGCTGCATTATTCCTCCCTGTTGGATATATCTCCATTCATTTAGAAAACATATCCACCCACACCAGCAAATATTTAAATCCATTCACTGGGAAGCAACATGAATCTGCACAGTCATCATCTCATGTGCAATATCAGATGGTCCCTGCTCCAGTCTTGTAAGGGAAAGGAACATACTGCGTGGGAACACAGGCATCTCATCCTGGTAGGCCCATACTCTCTTCATTATTCAGCTCACATCCATCATCAATCCTCCCTCTATGTTCATCTGGTATTGCATTGTGCTTCCTTTACATTAGCTTGCAACAATTGTCTCTGAATGAGCTGTATTTTTGGAATGCTTTGTTCATTAGTCCCATCTGCACTGGCTGTAACATGCCTTCATTTAATGCTGTGTCAGTGATGGCATCACCATTGGCTAACTTAGTATTAGCTCCTATGTAGCCTTCACATTTTATTATTGCTATCCTGGTGTTTAATAGTATTGCTTTTGACAAGATCCTTACTAAAGGACCATTTTTAATAAGGCGCCCTGCTTCTGTTATGAATCAGTGATCAGTTAGTGTAAATGTAACAGTTTTACCCTTGACTAGTATTCATGCTTTTGTTACAGCATACCGCTCATCTTATTGGATAGATGTTCCAAGTGGCAGAGCTGCACTTCAGCTATTGCTATAGCATATCCTGTTCTGTAATCAGTCTCTATCAGTATGCCGGAGTAACCATAAGTGTACAATTCATATAGTCTATCTTTCCTAATATTGTCTAATCTTGGCATGGTGCCATTTTCTACAATCTCAACACCAACTTACTTAGGGGTCTCATCTGTCTCTGAGAGAATGGATCTCATCAGAATAACCTATTGCAGGTAATACTTTTGCCAAATTAACAGGTGGGCCTCTTATTATGACATTACAACTAGACAACATGGTGCCATTATAACCTGTGTGCCTCCCAGCAGGAAAATGTTGTGTTTATCCAGACAACAACAACAACCATACCAAATGTGGCACCTAGACAATACAGGTGTAGTCCAACACAATGAGAGCCGTCCTCTCCACCATCACATCTGCTGACCCCTAATCACTGCAGAAAGCAAAGTCACATAGTTGTGTCCCACAGGCCTTTCTTTCCCAGCGGTGTCAGCACACCAACTGGGTGTGCGTGTTTGATTGGTTCAGATGCTCCGTCCATTACCACACCATTTTGTACCGCTTTCGGCCGCCATAAGTGTGGCAGGGTATGCTCAGACGTGAGTCCCTTGCTCACTTTGCCACTGGATTCAAGCAAGCCGGGCTGAAGATGGCTGGAATGCCAGAAACCGGTCCTCGGAAGCTTGTTTCCGGTCCAGGGAAGGCATGGCTTGGCAGTTCGGGCTGGACTGTTCCCATGAGGCACACAGTCAGACTGATTTGCATATAGCCATATCTGAACTGGGGTGGCAGAGTGGGCTAAAGAACGGTGATGGATTAAACCCAGATCTTTTGACTGGGTGTGCGTGTTTGATTGGTTCAGATGCTCCGTCCATTACCACACCCTTTTGTACCGCTTTCGGCCGCCATAAGTGTGGCAGGGTATGCTCAGACATGAGTCCCTTGCTCACTTTGCCACTGGATTCAAGCAAGCCAGGCTGAAGACGGCTGGAATTCCAGAAACCGGTCCTCGGAAGGTTGTTTCCGGTCCAGGGAAGGCATGGCTTGGCAGTTCGGGGTGGACTGTTCCCATGAGGCACAGGGTCAGACTGATTTGCATATAGCCATGTCTGAACTGGGGTGGCAGAGTGGGCTAAAGAACGGTGATGAATTAAACCCAGATCTTTTGACTGGGTGTGCGTGTTTGATTGGTTCAGATGCTCCGTCCATTACCACACCCTTTTGTACAGCACACCATTGGCAGCACCACTTCATTTGCAATGTTAATTTGTTCTGAAACAGAGATGGAAAGGCAGTTTGTAGTCAGGCAGTCCCCATGATGGCCCAGTACACAATGTCTCTTTCAATTAATTGAAACAGTTTGCAAGTTTATTAGTCATAGCATCTGCATTCATGGATCCATTAGTGGCAGCAGTTCATTATCCCCAGGAAGGACATAATTCCTTTCTTGGTGGGCAGGAGCTGAATGCCCTGAAATAATTTTATTCTGTCAGGTGGCATGCGGAGTGTACCTTGAAATATCACAAAACCCCGGTAAGTCACCTCTTTTTGGCAGCATTGGAATTTTGACAATGAGGCTTTGTGTCTGCTCTCCTGGAGGTAGATCAGTAGAGCTACAGTGTCTTTTCACAGGCTTTCAAAGTCCTTAAGTGATGGAGATGTCACAAAGGAGGTCATCAGCCTATTGCAAGACGATGCTACCACCTTCCAGGCATAGGTGGTCCAAGTCCTTCTTTACTGCCTGTGCATTGAACGAAGTGTACTGAGTATTCCAGCATGACGGCAAAGAGGCTTTCACCCTGTGGATGGACTTTAATGCTAAAATCCACTGAGGAGAGAAAAATACTCTGCCTCTACGTATAAATGATAATATAGTAGTGGTGTCAGGCACAACAGGCTGTAAGGGAACCACAAGTTCATAATGTTATCACTTTATGGGGACAGCATGTTTTCACTTCCCTATCTTTTTTATTTTTATTTATTTTAAATATTACTTTATGGTGATGGTATTTTTCCAAACCTCTCCGTTCTTTAGTTCTATAACCTTATTGTTAGTTATGTGTACGTGTAGTCAGTTTATTTTAATAATGATCACTAACCTTTTTTTGTGGTTTCTACGTATGAAAAGCAAGCCCCGTTCCTTTCCTTTTGCCTTTAAATGCATTTATTTGTAACACTAAGCACAGAAGCTTTACTGAAACATAGAAATGTTCTTTTACCCTTTAGAAATAAGCATTTCACCCTTTATAAAGGAGTAATTATTTACCATCAGATCCACAAATGCGCTTCTTAGGAAAGAAAGTCCTGACTTTCATCCTCTTTCTTTAATCCAAAATAATCAACTTATTTCAAACTTTCAAGACTATTTGTTTTTAATGCATGTTCTTGTATGTGCTATTTGATACTAATTTAAAGCCTAGTTGCCACAGTCTTTACTTGTTGCTTGTGCCTGTGGCTGTGTTTTATGACCAGCAGGTGTGACCTTCTACACTTCTCAGGAGAGAAAGCAGCAGCTGGTGCTGGGAATCAGCTCTGTTCATTCTAATAAAACCCAAGCATTCCAAGCCAGTCAAAATCTATTGCTTTTATTTTAACATTTTACCCATACAGCAGCCACCAATTACTCACACAGTGTGAAGGAATGTAATATTTAATATCATGTATCTAAGGAGAGTGCAAAGACTTTATTATTAGGATGAGCACTGAAAGTAAATGGTGTAAGCTCTGACTGCACTACTGACGGTGGTTCCAGTATACATTTGTACACACGTTTTCAAAGTTTAGTAATATGAGGCTATGTATAATGCTCCCAGAATGCTCTCTGATTATATGCAAATATTTGCAGACGCTTGAAGCGAGTGTGATGATTCTTTGCTTTCAAAATAAAATGTTCACAAAAATGCAAAAAGGAAAAAAAACAGTTCGCTAAACTACTGTAATATTTTAGGTACCATATATTTGCAGTATTATTTAGTAACATGTTGATGTATGCTAGTATTTACCAAAAATATTCATAATGGAAAAATCAGTTTAACCAGTTTAAATACAATTATAGAAAACAAAAATAAACAAGCATTGGCAAAGCCAGTAGGTCTGAAATTGGAGGTCAGGCTTTTCTTTTTTGTCAATTTGTGACTTGTTTAGGCATGGTTTGTGTAACACCATATCAGTGTTGGAGCTTCTGGGCCCTCACGATTCTAACAAGCATTGGCAAAAGCAAACATTGTTTTGGTCTCAAAAAGCCACAGGAGTTCTGGGCACTGTACAAAACTACTTTGTGTGTCAATATGCTCCATGTGAAAGAGCAGAATAGTGTCATTCACAGTGATGCCAGCTGATAGAGAGAGAGTGTGACAGGCAGGATTTTAATATAAACAAAATTTCATGGCTAACGCGAGGCTTAATTAGAGGCCCAATTATTAAAGAAAGTCTCAAAAGTGCATGCATGGTATATATCCTTGCACATATACGGTGTCCTTGAATTCACTAGAATTTACAGAAGCAGGTCAAGAAATACTACTCCTAGAAGATATTTGTGAACTGCATTTTTCCATGAGCAAATCTGCATGTGTAGATTTGCTCATGTGAAAATCTGAATGTTTCCAAGTTCACTTTTCCTCCAACCACTTTTTCCTACCCCTGGAAGAAGTTTTACGTCTGCCACTGTCAAGAGTACATTTCCAACCTTTCTCGTTATGAGGAAATATTATAGAAGAATTGGTGAAAACCCTTAAACATGCAAGTTAGTAGGTTTGCACAGACTCAAAGGTCCTTCCAACCCTGGAACTATTGCTTACCACTAACTTTAGCCCCAGTATGTAGACCTGCAGAAACGTGGCAACATAAGGGAATTGCTAGTATTCAAACTCTACTATAGTATGAGCTTTGGCATGATCAGAGATGCTATATCAGAACTCTTATATAATGAGATTGCTGCCATAATTTGTCGCAGCATTGCATGGCACAAAAGGGACAAGTAGATTTTGTTACAGGACAAGTAAATATATGAAGCAACTTGCCCCATGGACAAGTAGATATTTTATTAAATTTCACACCTCTGTTAATACATCAATTATGTACAGAAACAAACAAACACAAAATATTTTCTATGAAACACAGGACGATGTATGCAAAGTCCATTCTCTTTCTTTTTAAACACTTCATTTTTCAAATAAAGGAGAGAATTCACATTGCATTGCATATAATCACTTTACAATCAAAACAATTTGTGCCTGACATTTTCAGTATAATAGTGGCTCTGATGCCAACCAGCACAGTGGTAACGTATAGTATCTGCCTGTTCCCAACACGTCCCCTCCGCCCCCTCCCACAGTCCCAATCAAAGTCGTAATACTTAAGGCTATCAATGCATTGCTAATAATTCTGAGCCACTGCTTCTCCCCGTGGTCCTGCTGTGCTGTACAGAGTGACCATGTGACCAGAATGTTTCCTTCAGCCCACACCCTCCGGCACTATGCCGTTGTCTGCCTGTGCACTGGAAGCATGCTTGACGGCATCCAGATGTGTCCTCAGCGTCCCCCATATGTCTTTGGGACGTGATGTTGGTGGCATAAGACTGGCATATATGTCTGCATTGGTGTTGCAGTTAAGCATGGGCGAATTTTGCGAATCTCGCGTTCGCGAATTTTGCGGATTTGCGAACTCGCAATCCGCAAAATCCGCGAATTCCCGCGAATTTGCGGATTTTTTTTTTTTGTGTTCGCGCGTGTTTCTGCAAGTTCGCGAGGGTTTTTACAATTTCGCAATTTGCGAACTTACCTGTCGGGTCGCAAGTTTTGCGAACTTGTTGTTTCTACGTGTCCAGCCTGTTGGGACACTCTTCTTCATCACTGCCACTCTCTGTCACCACTGCCACTCTCTGACTACTCATGCCACCCTCTGGCCCACCCATGCCACCCTCTGTTTCATCACCACACCCTCTGGTTGTCCAGTGTACATTATTTTCGGCAAAGCAAAGCACACCTTCCCTGCCTCAAGTGACCTGAATTAATTTGGGGCTGATTAATGTGTCACAGAATATTTTTTTAGCTGGCACCTGATTCCTTAGTGCTTCCTGATTAGTGATCTTTTGCACTTGCTAAGTGCTTTCATTGTTGCAAAATTAGTTACAACACCTGCCCTGCCCCAACTGACAATAATGAATTAGGGGCTGATTAATGGATTTTAACTTCCAGCCTGGCTCCTGCTTGTCTCCCTTAGCTGTAATTCAGGACCTTTGTGGCATATGTGTAACTATTCTGAGGTTCAGAGCAGGGTCACATAATAGTTGCAACTGGCAACTGAACTCTGGAGAGGCCCCTCAGGAAGCACTACAGAAAATGGCTACTAATGATGAGCCTGAACTTTTGAACCTGGTAAGTAGTTTCAGTTTTGCTAAGATCGTATTTCTGCAATTTAGCACTTACTCGCGGGGTGCGAAGTTGTACTGGCAAGCCGCGAACAGTGCGAACAAGCCATAAAATCCGCTGCTCGCGGATCTGCGGATTTCACGGGAAATTCGCAAATCTCGCGGATTGCGAATTTACCGAAAATCCGCAAAATCCGCGAGCGAAACAGATTTTCCGCCCATGGTTAGTTGCAGTACACCAGGCTTCCCAGCCAATCTTGTAGTTTGGGGGCCGTTTTCCTGCCCCAGTTAATGGTGAGTGCCCTTTTAGCCAGCAGTAGCCCCAATGACGCTAATCTCCTCACTTTTTTGGGAATCTGAACTGTGTATCCCAAAAGTGCAATTTCGAGAAGGGGAGAAAGTGGAAGCCTAATTATTTTCCCTAGTGTCTCATGTACCGCTACCCAGTAGGGCTTCAAACGGGGATAGGACCACGCCAGATGCAGAAAGTCAGTGAGCGGGAAAGCGCATTTTAAGCAATTGTGAGGTCTAGCAGCATCTATCTTATGCGCCATGGCTTGTGTAAAGTAGACGCGGCGGAGGAATATGAAATGTAGCAGCTTGTGGCAGCTGTTAAGTGAAATGCCCTTATTGGCCTCACAACATTTTGCCCATTGCTCATCTGATATAGACCCTCCCGTATCCGCCTCCCAGTCTTGTCTGAGTTTTGAGTCGCCCACAGGGAGCATTTGAGCGCAGGCTTTGTACATTTTACAAATGAGGCTTACGCCACTAGGGTTCTCTAATACCAAAGTGAGTGGGGTAAACATGTCTGGTTCTATCGGATATGCGGGGAGCGCCACACGTAGCGCGGATTTCACTCGGCTCATTAGGAAGCAGGTCATGAAGCTTCAGTCAGTGAACCTGGCGTCGTCGTCTTTGGAGAAAATATGACTCCCCGGGAAGAGATCGGCCATCTTCACAATGTCAAATGTCACCAGTGTACGCTGTACTATTCCTTCTCCAGTGATTGGGAACCATCTGGCATTGGGTAATGGTAGGGCAGAGGAGTATAGCAGTGTAGTACCTGTGCGCCTTTTCTACTTGCCCCACTCCCAGGTGGTTGTGGATACTGTCTGGATTTCTCGTCTGTCCCATGGGAAACCCCCAGGTACTACCTAGCTCAATTTGCCTGGGAGAACCAGGCCTGCCTCTGGCCTTAGGAACAGGACGTGTGCTTCAGGGTAAAACCAAGCGTACATGTAGCGGCATTGCGCTACCAAGTAGTACAATTGGAAGTCCGGGACGTTGAAACCACCTTTGTCATACAGCAAGGTCAGTATGGACCAGCAGATGCGAGGCTGTTTTCTGCCCCAGACCAGGCGGGCCATGAGTGTCTGCAGAGTGCGAAAGAAGCCGTCCGATAGGGGTATTGCAATATTATTAAAGAGATATAAACATTTGGGAAGAACCACCATTTTTAATATGGCCACCCTGCCCGCCAGTGACAAGGGCAATCTCAGCCATCTGTCAACCTGCTCTTCTATCTTTTGGAAAGTGTGTCCATAATTTAAGCGTATGATTTGAGTGGTGTCCAGGTGGATATGTATACCAAGATATTTCACCGAATCCTGGCACCATTCAAGAGGGAATTCACAATCCCATTTGATTGTGCTCTCTGTTAGCGGGAATATGATGGATTTATGCCAGTTGATACCCAGCCCTGAGAATCTACCGAAACTGATAATTTCACAGATCAGGGGCGACAGGTTGAGGTGTGGCTCCCGAACATACAGGATGGTATTGTTTGCGTACGGGGAAGCTAGGAGCCGGCCCGTTTTGAACTGCAGCCCCCTATGTAAGTGGCGCTCTTGGAAAGGCCTGATTAGTGGGTTCATTGCTAGAATGAATAATAGGGGGGACAGGGGGCAACCCTGTCTAGTCCCCCGATATAGTCGAAATGGTCTGGACAGAGTACCATTCAAGCGGAGTCCTGCCGAGGGGCCACTGTATAACAAGGAGACTGTGGCGATGAAGCCATAAGGCAGTCCCATGCGCTGCATCACTTCTACGAGGAAGGGCCACTCCAAGGAATCAAACGCTTTCTCTACATCAAGTAACACCGCCGCTTCCGGCACTTCAGGCTGTATTCTGTGCAGCATAGCAAACAGTGTTTGGAGGTTTAGGGATGTCGAGCGTCTGGGGACAAAGCCAGATTGCACTGGGGAAATGATGTACTCCGTCAGCTGTGAAAGCTTGCTTGCGAGCACTTTCACCAACATTTTATAGTCCAAATTCAATATGGACAGTGGCCGATACGAGCCGCATTGCTTGTGGTCTTTGCCTGGCTTTGGAAGACGTATTATCACATCTTCACACATTGTGGGGGGGGGGAGACATTGCTTCTTCAATGCTTCCGCATAAACCTCAATTAACTGGGGGGCCAAAACGTCCTTCAATTCTTAATAAAAGACCCCGGTGAAGCCGTCTAACCCCGGGGCTGTAGATCCCTGCAGGGTGTCTATGGCTAGTGTGACATCGGCAGCGGATATTGGTTTCGACATAAAGTCTAGCATGTATTTTTCCAAAAACACCAGTGCGACTTCATCTAGGTATGCAGTCTGGCCCGGGCCGTCGGGTTCTGCCCTGGATGTGTACAGTGTGGTGTAATATTCGAAGAAAAGTCCATTCTCTTTTTATATGGAATGCTAGGCAATTCCGCCTCAAGTTTTAATTCTAATTTTTACCATTGTCGGAATATAACCATTTAATAGTCACACATCTATACTTTGTTACTGCTTTTGCTCTCTAAAGTAGAGTGCAGCTGTGAACATATTTTATATAATTCATTCTTGCCTTTATTTGAATTGTTCTCTCCTGCCGTTTTTTTATTTTAAACAGCTTTCTAGTGAGCTTACCATGATTTTCATCTGAGATCCGGTCTTGTGAAATTTTCTTTTTACTCACAATGTGCGCTTACACCCTGAAAGATAAATTCAAAAGGTCTCCTACAAGGGAAAAGTTGCTAGGTAGTGGATAAAATGGGTTAAAAAGAGGAAAATCAACAGTAATAGACCAGCCAGAGACAGCACATAAAACCATTTGATTTTCTAATGCACCAATGCACTCCATTTTTTTATAAATCATAGAAACATTTTGAGGAAACATAGAGGTCCAGTACTGATGATCAATACCCTATTCAAATGAAGTCATTCATCCATGAAATAACTACGCATATTTAAAAAATAATTCCCTGTGTTCCAGTGCAACCAGCAAATCAGAAGCTCCACTCACTATATTCTGGGAGGGTTTCTTTTTGTGGGTTAAATTAATACCCCATCCTAGCATAGGGTCTCCCGAAATGGATTTTTTTATAAAAACCCTCAAAGTGTCTAGCCATTTGTCAATATTTATTGACATTAAGTAACTTAGTTACTTATCAGTCACCGGTTTCACTGTTTCATATATGTGTAGGTACGCATAAGTTATTCTCTAACCCAGGTTCTCCTGCAGTGTATGCCACATATCAAATAGTATATTGATACAGAGAATATTTTAAAAATATTCTCTACAGTCCCCTGTCTATTTTAAATGCCAGTCAATGCCCCTTTTATTAATACTATGTGTTAAACAGCATTTGAGAGACTGAAAGGTCACTTGCAGAAAGGCAATTTTGTTATTTAGCTTATATCTCACTTACTGTCTGGTGACATCACAGTCCTCCAATGTCCCAGGGAAAATACTGCTACCCTCCCAGGAGCAAATGAATGAAACTCACTAGACATAGCAGGTTTGCTCAGAAACAGAGTGACATTTATTTATTGGTACCAAATGCATGCATCAGTGCTAATTAGCAAGGAAGAAGTCAGGTCTCCTGCCTTAGGGGCTCTCAGACCTCTTCTTCCCAGAGTGACAGGCTTCTAGGTGCTATATACATTGAGTAATGCCATGTCAGCAGAACTAGAATAAGGCACCAAGCCAAATATGGCTAACAGGGATGTGCAACATGGCAATCATAAATGGCTATGTATGGGCAGGCCAGAAAGGCTGGCTCGGCACTGTGTAAGCAACTTGCACAACCAGATAAGGAAACTTATGATGATGTCAGGACAAGGAAAGTGACCTCTAAGGCTGATTCAGAATAGCTACTGGAAGCTTGTCCAGGCAAGGTCAGATAGGAAGCCCTTTGGAGCTCTGGGCCTCATTTTAGTGTGAGTGCATACATATGAATTTATATGGAAATACATATATATTTTGCAACATGCATAGAATGCAAGTTTGAAGTGAATAATACCTGTTTTATCGACTGAAACAGTGAAAAATATAGGTAAATTCATCCCTTTAAAAAAAAAAAAATATATATATATATATATATATATACTAAAATCACTCAATTCATATTACACCTTCATCTCCAGAGAAATTGAGCTACAGGGGATACAATGTAAAGTGCATAGACTGCAAGTTTAAAGTGAATAATACCTGTTTTATCGACTGAAACTGAAACATATAGCTGAACTCATCCTTTTTAAAAATATATATATACTAAAATGAATCAATTCAAATTACACCTTCATCTCCAGAGAAATTGAGCTACAGGGGATACAATGTAAAGTGCATAGACTGCAAGTTTAAAGTGAACAATACCTGATTTATCGACTGAAACTGAAACATATAGCTGAACTCATCCCTTTTAAAAAAATATATATACTAAAATCAATCAATTCATATTGCACCTTCATCTCCAGAGATATTGAGCTACAGAGGACAGAATGTAAAGTGCATAGTATAGCAGTACAGGATGATGTTTATGATAGACCAGATATTTCATCCAATGCCTCCTGACGGTCTAGACTTGCTGCTACTGTGGACATAAACTTCACAAAGCAGGCAGTGAAAGCAATGGTTAATGGGCTCTTTACAGACCCGAATATTGAATTCTCTAATTACTGGTTTTAGCCAGCAGCGTCTTTTCCACTCAAAGCTAGGGCAGGTGCACAGTACGTGAGCAGGGGTGGCCTTAGGCATGTGCAAGGTGTGCACCTGCACAGGGCCACCAAACCCTAGGGGCCACCACGCCAATATATATCCTTAATATAATAATCCTCTGAAGATGGATACATATTTGCGTGGTGGCCCCTGGCAGGGATTTGGCGGTCTCCGGCTCTGTTCCACTTCCAAACATTCTGACCCCCCCTCTTCACTGGCCTCCGCGCTCCTCCCCGCCTGGACCCCTCTTCCGGGGCCCCCTACCTACGCTCCCTGCCCAGGGCCGCCATGAGCCTAGAGCCGCCCCAGACGTGAGCCAGAGATTCCTTTATGAAAGGGCAAAACTGACAGCAAGTGTTCATCGGCACATACTTCCAACTTTGGGCCATTTCGTCTGCATTGAGTAGCCCCATCTGTAGTTGTTAAAACGTTATTTTATTGGTTGTGTTATGGGGAGTGACATGTAAAATTGTAGTTTCAGCTCCTTATAAGTTGCAAGTACATATTGATTATGGGCTATTGATTGAAGGATTGTGAGACCTATTTGCTGATTGCTTTTTTACAGCGTTACCCAAAAATAGCTTGAAGGCCCCATACAATAAATTAGAATCCAGAGGGAAGATCAATTCGAGCTCTTCAGTTCTCTTTCAAATCATCCTATGCCAGGGAGATGCCAGTTGGTTAAACAGCTCTTTGCCCAAATGGAATTTAAGACTCCCTACTTTAGCAATCTTTGATTTGAACCACATTTTCAGTCTCGCAGCCCTCTGTTACAATACCTCTTCCGTTAACCCAAATTCTAATCTTATCTGGGGGACTCTCATGGAATATGGGAGTCTGAAGAGTTGGCAAACGAGTCTTAATTCGTTTTTGAATAGCCAGTCTCCAAATATAATTCGAAATGCTTCCAAACCATGGGTCAGAGCAGGTAAAAATTTGGTTTTGATAACCTGCAACAGTGGAAGTAGGGCCTGTGATGTTGCTCACTCTTTTGCAAAGTCCCACCCCTATGCCTGAGTCACATTTTTTGCAGACCTGTCATGTGGCTCTTTGGTGCAATGGAAGTTGGAAATTCGACGCCCAAGTAGTTATAGGAATTGGTCGTACTGATTCTATGCTCTTCCTGTTTCCATAGCCCTTGCTGCCGTTTGTGGGACCATGTGAACGTAACAACGTTTTTTCTGGGTTTATTTCCAATGCATTTTCCTTCCGGTTAATGCACAGGATATTAAGAGAGGATTGGAGACCAATTGCAGTGTAATCCAGAAGTACTCTATCATTTGCATATTGCATCATAAACAGGGTTTAGCCGTTGAGTCTCGGCAGACAAGACTTAGCATTCCTTAGAGCAGACTCAATATCAGCAGTTTAGAAATGAAAGAGAATTGGGGCAAGAATGCAGCCTTGTTGTAGCACTTTCTTAATACAAATTTCCGTAGATAATGTGCCTTACTGAGTTTGACTTGGACCCTGTTGCTGGAATATAGAGTAATATTTGTTCAGGAAGCCCGCAGTTACTTAGTTTCAACCATTTCATGGCCCTGTTGATCTGTCAAATGCCCTTTTATAATCAATAAAACATGCGTGTAAAGAGCGTTTATCTCTGAAAATACTGGGGATTGGGAAAGCAAACAACATTATGTTCTCTTCGATTCTGGTATTTTTTGGAAACCTGTCTGGAACTAGAGAATTATATTTGATGTTGCAGCTCATTCCTCTAGATCTATTAAAATCAGTGTGGCAACAAACTGACATCCATCAAAGCTATCAGCCTCTAATTCTCTGGGTCATCCCTGTTCCCTTTTTAGGTCTCGACTATTCTATCCCACAGGGATGAATAGACGAGAGTATAGTAGTTGAAACAAACTCTTTGACCAAGCGGATTCCAAGCAGATTCCTTCCAATGCATGTGATCTATTGAATCGTGACGCTTCGCCAGCGCGCGCTTGGCCTCACTCACACCCCATATGCTTGTTCCCTCCCACTAGCTCGCTCCCCCGCCCCCCACCCCCATCCGACTTGCAAGTAAGCCTCGCACACCACCAGGCTCTTGAAGCGCAACGCTTCGGCAGCGCGCGCTTGGCCTCCCTCACACCCCGCGCTGCATGCTGTTCATGGAAGTCTGCCTAGTTTTATGTCATCATTGTTGCAGCATTGGAAGCAAACATGCACTTTCATTTTGACACACTGCACACGGTTCACGGAATCCTGCTTAGTTTTATTTCATCATTGCTGCCGCATTGGAAGTATACGTGCACTTTCACTTTGACAGACGCTTTTTTTTAAACCTCATCGCACTGTTGTTCGTTGTTGGATTTTCATACTGTGAACAAGCGCTGCACACGGTTCACGGAATCCTGCTTAGTTTTATTTCATCATTGCGGCCACATTGGAAGAATAAATGCCTTTGTTTTATTTTCATCAGTTTTTGGTATTTTTTGCTTGGCTGCGTTTTAAGCACTTCCCACAACTGAACACGTTTTGCTTTATTTCATGAACATTGTTCATGTTATCCAGTCGTGTGAGACGCGCGTATCCTCGCACCCATTTGCTCCCAAGGAATCCCTTCCGCTTCCCCCCACCTCAAAAACCACCATTGGCCGCACGCATCAGACCCGCCACAGCGAGAGCGTCAGACTTCAAAGGAATGCTCTCTCCCGCCCCCCTGCGCGATGCCAGTTATCTCCCTCCCTTATCCTATTCAGCGAGGAACCCTGCGCTCTACTACCAATGCACTGGGGCTGACATGACTGTCTGACTGACACACCAACCAGGTGTCCCGTCTATCTGGGTTAGCTGCAGCGCCTCCGGCTTCCTACCCTGCTTTATGCCACAGCGTTTTTTTTTTAGTGCTTACACATTCCTAATGGCACCTCTGGGTGCCTCTCCTCGCTTCAGTCCCCACTCCAGCCTCAGAGCGTGCGTGCATTTCCAATGCTTAGGTAACATCCTCGGGCAGCAGCTGCTTGTTTTCTTTACCGAGTAAGTTCTTCCTGTGTGTGGTGTGGGCTTTCGATTTAGGATATTTATTTATTTTTTTGCTGTTTTTCTCCTCAAGAATATACATTTGTTTTTACGTGCGGCCGATTTTTCCATTTTAAGGCATATAAACATAACAAGTGGGAGGCAGAAACAATTTAAGGAGACCCCAATTACTGGAAACTGCAAAGAGCAGCACTTTCTGCTGCACCGCCTGACCCACGGCGCCGCCGACCAATTCACCCGCCCAAAATCCAGAACTTCACCTTCAACCCAGATAGATAGAAACATTCCAAAGAAGCGCCCCAGATAGGGAACGCCCTGCAACCTCGTCATTGGTTTCACTTTCAGACATGCAGGTCACTGATGTTCTATTGCAAAAGCTTCCATAGTATGGCTTGGTATAGGTATGTATATAGTGCCTACTACCCCTTATGCAGCGCTGAAGTGGTTAGCAGACGGGTAGCATGCCACTCACTGTCTCTCTCACTCCACACAGCACTCTCTCTCTCCCTCCATACATCACTCTCTCTCTCCATCAACACCACACTTTCACTATGTCCATTCCCAAATCACTTTCTATCTCTCATAGTCGCCACATTAATCAGTCTCTCGCTCTCTCAAACCCACTAACAGCCTCATTCTATATCACAATTACCACATCACTCTCTCTCAATTGCCAAATCACACTCTCTCAGTTGCCAAATCACTCAATATAAATAGCCAACTCTCTCATGCCCACACTACAAACCACACTCTTGCTCTCAGTCCATACATCAGTCTCACTCTACCACAATACATGACTCTTGCTCACCCTCCATACATCACTCTATCTCTCTCACTCCAAAACACTCTATAACTCTATAAAAAAAATACCTCAAGATTTTCAGAACTCACACTCTCTCTCTATATATCTCTATATAACACAACCTCTGTCTCTCAATCTCTCTCATTCACAACATCTCTCACAATCTCTCTATATATCCCTCACCACCTCTAGCTCTCTATACATCTCTCTACCTCAACACCTCTCTCTCTCTCTAGCTCACAAAAACACAAACACACTCCTACTCTCACACACACACCACCTCGCTAACACACACCCACCATCACTCACACACACACATCCCCTCGCTCACACACACACACCCTCACACACACACGCACACACACTCTCACACACAAACACTCTATCACACACAAACACACTAGACGAAACAACAATAGCCACCAACAAAATACACAATCAATATGGGCACCAACACCATAGCTAACAAGACTAGAAACAACACAACACTAGCACACACCACCATAGCACACACCACAATATTAGCCAACAGCCTAGCAGACATCATTGTGGTCGCCATGGAACACTATTTTCCATTTAATTTTGCATGTTGGCAACAAAAAGCGTTCACAACGTGTATGTAACAAGCAGAATCACCTCACAAATAAAGACACGTTTTCAACAGTGAAAAATGAAAGGATTTTTGTTCACATATTATTCTTCATGTGACATACATAGTTTTTGTATTGAATCCGTTAGGGAGTTTCAGCAAAAGAAAAACAACACAGAGGTGGACTGGAGGTCGAAGACAAAATTTACAACTTTATTATAAACACATCACCACAGCATCACTCAGCAGCACCACAGCATCACTCAGGGGCACCACAACATCACTATGCCCTACCACAGCATCCCTGAACGCCACAGCATTACGTGTCGCGACCACAACATCACTCAGTGCCACCACTGCACCAATCTGTGCAACCATTCAACAACAACTGGTTCAAACATGTTCTATCAATGTTTCAAGCTTTATTACAAATGTCACAAAAATATGTTCTTGGATTTTCGTCACAATAAAATACACTGAACATAATCTTCACAAAAGTTTTTTTACAAAACTTTAAGCTATTGCCATTATAAATTACAATAACTTTTATTTAAGTAATAATTTAAAAAAAAATTTAAAGTCATTGTTATTTGTAATATCAATACATCTAAGTCACGTAAATACAACACATATTGCATTACAAATGCTATAGGTGTCATATTTGCAAAAGTTATAACTATTGGCATTGTAAATGACAAAGCTATTAATTTAGCTATTTTCAAAACCAACACATAAAAAAAGTGTCATTTACAATACCAATAGCTCAAACTTTCATAATGTGAGACCAATTGCATTGCAAATGCTTGTTGTTTGTAAATGGAAACAATATATGCCTCCTGTCATGATGGTGGTATCATACTAGTTAATAGTACATTTTATTGCTCATTGCATTGCTCCAGAAATGCTGCTCAATTTTAAAGATTGTTGTGGGCAGGCCATTTGGCCTGGTGCTCCATTGGTTCTCCCTTTTAATATGGCTTCTCAACTATTAAGGGCATAATTTTAATGCGGCTGGAAGAGGTCAGAGCGCTCGTTGGAAGTACTGTTGCAGGACAGGACTAGGGGAAGCCGGAATTGAATGTTGTGGTATTGGGTTAGTTTTATAGAAACTGGATGCATAATTCTCCCATGTGCTGCTGTTCTGTTGTTTCTGCCCTGGAGGTTTGTATGAGGCAGTCAAGAAATACACCCGTCTCCAAAATTCTCGGTTTTTATCTGGGCTGGCCTGGCGGCTTCTACCACAAAAAAATCTGTGCTGCTCAATTGCCGCTCGCTTTGTCTCCCAAACTGGCTTAGAAGTCCTTTAAAATTATATGTCGCTCTTGTTAACTGTAGCATAAGTGAATTCATTGTGACAATTTTTTATGTGAAATGAATTACATAACTCTCCGTGGGTACAGCTTCTGAGCACGTTCGAAAGAATAATTTGTTCCTTTCTTTTGACAGATTCATTATTACTGATACAAAGGTTCTGTCCCTCTTATCTTTGATACAAGGGATTCAACAATTCTCTTTAACTTCACAATTAGTCTTGTGAGTATCTGGGTATATGGGTCATATAAAGCTATCTCTGAATGACCTTGAATTTAATTGATACAGTATTTCTTTCTGTCTTTTTCTTGAATATTATAGATACGGGCGACTCTTTTGGAGCAATTCTTTATAGTTTATTTGCCCAATTTAGGATTATAAAGTGATCGAAACTATATTTATGCATGAATATGAACAAGCATCTCCCTTTGAGCTTTTGATGATGGGTCTGTGCCTTTCTTCTTTTTAACAATAAAGATGAACATTTATCTAAAAAAATAGAGATGGCCTTTAATATTTAGTTATGGGTTCTTTATACAGCTATTTTTTGCTTATTTTTGTATCACTGCAGTTGTATAAATGTTGTTGTTGTATGTATTCCGTGTAGATAATGTCCAATAGATTGGTTATATTTTTTGAATATCTCATAGGAGGGGTCTGTACCATCCTCTTCAAAAATCAACAATCCTGAAGATGGTCTCGCTGACTTACAGCTACAGAGATCAAAAAGTCAACGCAAAGTCTAATTTCCTTTGAAAAAATTATTATTTAATGTATTATTTGCAACCTTGTTCTACTGTGATAGACAGTTTCAAACACTCTTTATAGGATTTGGACAGTTAACACATTAACTTATGGGTCTGTATGATTTGTCAAATGTATTTATAACCACTGTTAATGTGCTTTTGGCGAGTGACTCTTTTTGAACCCCTTTGAAAAATATCTTTTTTGAATATATATAAAAATACAATATCTACACACCTGCTTCTGAAAAATCATTTTTCAAGTAATATATGTTTTGTTTTCAATTGGTTTTCAAATAATTTTGAACTTCATTTCTTGACGTCATTATTTGACATATTTGATTTATGAAAGTCAGGTAAGTGTTATTGTGCAAATATATCCCTTGTGGGCACTTCTAATTGTTATATTGCTATTTTAAAGATGGCAGGATATCTTTCAGGTTCCAACTGAGTAACCTAAGTCTCCATTTGGAAAACTATCCTTTTGGCCCCAAATCGTGAGGGCACCTCCTTAGTTCGAGCGTCAGTTCTGTATTCTCATTCAACTCACCTTCTTTCTTAGTCAGAAATGCTTCTTTACTTATAACCTGTGCTGATAGCGCAGTATTGGTGAGGACTTTTAGAAGTTTTGCAATATTTCTCCAATTTAAGTAGTCTTGTGCACCTCTCGAATGGTATATGGATTTGAATAAGATTACTGTGCTTCAGTGTATAGCTATCTCTTCTGATGGTGAGGCCACTCCAAGCATTATAGAGCGTCTCTTTGAGTCAGTGTCCGGGTCTGAATTTGACAAAGTCTATGTTACATTCATATGATTATGGTGTTGACTTTGGCTCCTCTTTGGTGTACATTGGGTCAAAGTTATCGGCGACCAAGGCTGAACTATTTACATTTAAAGATTGCCTACTGTTTTGCTTCTTTGTGGGCAAGCTTAGTTGAGAGCATACTTTTATCACTGATGGGCTAGGACACCTGTTTTCTGCGAAAGTGTTTGTTTCTTGCAATTGGTCATTGGGAGGAGAACGTGTGTGTGGGGTGGGAGGCTGTTTTCCTAGCAGGCACTTTCTGACTGTTGATTGTAATTGGGAAAGCTTACTTCTGACATGTGACTAAACATGTTAAGAGAGCCTGATTTTGGGCTGATGACACCAGATCCTTAGCTTGAAGGGCCTTGGTATGTGGAAGAAATATTTACTGTGTCGATTAGATGCTTGCATTGACAGAACTCGGAGTTACTGGCTTTTGGCAGATGACATTGTCTCCTGTGTTAATGCTGATGTGGCTTTGGAAACAACTGTTTGCCATTCAGTCTGAATTATTACATCGGTATCAAACAGGCACTATAGTTGGTGAGCTTGACCCTCCTGCAGGGATAGCTTTAATTTCTCTGATCTGATCTTGGTCTACGAGGAGTGAATTTTCTGTTCTGGTTGCCAACTCTGCATTTGCTTTTCCTTTATTCTGTTCCCTCAGCCTTTTGTGATTTACTTTTTGATAAATAAGGCAGGAATTTGTCATGAGTTTTTTGGCCTTTACGAATGTTTACTTTACAAAGGTTCCTAATTAATTTGGCCTCCTTTTTTTTCCTGGTGGTAGAACGCAGGGCCCGATTCACAGAATGAACTTAAGACTCAATCATAAACTTACTACTGTTTTGGTATTCACAGATTGCACTTACTACTTTTGGTATTCACAGAATGAACTTACTCATTTCGGTATTCACAGAAGTTAGGACTCCTAACTTTAGGACTCCTAAATGCCTTCTGTGAATACCGAAAGTCTTAAAATTAGTATTTTTCTCAATTCAGTAGTAGTAAAGTTAGGACTCCTAACTTTAGGACTCCTAAATGCCTTCTGTGAATACCGAAAGTCTTAAAATTAGGATTTTTCTCAATTTAGTAGTAGTAAAGTTAACTTTACTACTAACTTTAAAGTTAACTTTACTACTACTAAATTGAGAAAAATCCTAATTTTAAGACTTTCGGTATTCACAGAAGGCATTTAGGAGTCCTAAAGTTAGGAGTCCTAACTTTACTACTACTGAATTGAGAAAAATCCTAATTTTAAGACTTTCGGTATTCACAGAAGGCATTTAGGAGTCCTAAAGTTAGGAGTCCTAACTTCTGTGAATACCGAAATGAGTAAGTTCATTCTGTGAATACCAAAAGTAGTAAGTGCATTCTGTGAATGCCAAAAGTAGTAAGTTCATTATGTGAATACCAAAAGTAGTAAGTGTAATCTGTGAATACCAAAACAGTAGTAAGTTTAGGATTGAGTCTTAAGTTCATTCTCTGAATCGGGCCCGCAGTCTTTTTCTACAGACGGATATGGCTCCGCAATGGCTCATTTATTGTCTAGTTGTTTTTCAATTACCTCAATAGGGTCCTGAACTGTAGTTACTAGATACTCCTCTTGCAGTGTGGGGAGCTTTACTAGCTCTGTCGCAAATTTATCATGAACCTCTGCAGTGATGAAGTTTACATTTGTGTGGGTTCCGCTATTTGTTCTGTCCCAGATTTGGTCTGCTCATTTAACTGAAGAAGTAACTGAATTATCCAGCTTTGTTGGTTTAAAATCATCTACAATTGATTTTTGGATAGATGGGACCTCTACCAATTTCGAGATGATAGTTTGGCAAGACTCCGAGCATGCTGGCTTGAGCTGAAGATGTATTGATTGTGCTTTACTGATCAATAGATGCAGTCCTTGGAGTGTAGCATCTATTACCTTGACTAACAGTTCCAAGCCATGGGCTGCCATTAGCTGCTTCCCCATGATCCAGATCTGTCGGGAGAGGTCTGATATCATTATGTTTAATGCTGCTGTGAGCTCATTCCAGTTAGCCGATACTTTTTTTACATCTTGTGTTGTATCGTTGCCGGGCTCCATTCAATTTGGAAAATATCCAGGACTCATTAGAGCTAAGGTCAATGAGCTCCTACTCTGTTACAGAATACAGACTTCTGAAGAGCTCTTGCTCCATTAACTCCAGTTTTTTAGCCCTTGCTGATGATTTGGCACTGTTAGAGAGAGGGTAACTGCCCCTAGGCTGTGCTCATCATGGGTCCCTATTGACAGAAGCAGAATAATATGCCGTGAAGTTGAAAGGCTTGTAGTATATAACAGCAATACTTGTTAGCAGACTGCTGAACTGGCAGTGGGTACTTGGTTCATTGGGGTGCATCGGACTGGCCTCAGCCCAATGCCGCATTTGATTCTGTAACCTTTCTTCGGAAAAAAGCCTTCACACATGCTTAGTTGTTGTATGCTTCCATGCATTTCGCTTTATATTAGAGTTTGGGTGAATTGCCTTGAGCATGGTCTAGGAGCATGGCTTCCTACCTTTATACTGAGAGTAGAGCTGGGCTAATCTACAGCGTTGATGCAGTGGTCTGTTTTCAGGGGTATTCCTAGAGCGTATGCCAGAGCTTGGCACCCTCATAGAATTGAGTGTTTTCCCGGTTTTTATTCTAAGCAGCATTTCCGAAAATAATCTAGTTTTCTACCTGCCACTTGAGGTTAAAGGTTTAAACAAATGAATTAAATGAATGTCCTGTTCAGTAGTGGTATAGTGATATCACAGTTAGCAGTTATTGTTTTATAGCTTGGATTTTAGCTACTGCTTAATGTGATTGCATCAGGCAGGGTATGATACATGGAAGGAGGTAGCAATACAGTCATAGTGCAGCAGCAGCAGCACAAGCAGCATAAGCAGTGCAGATAGGCAAGCAGCACCAAGACCTAGCCTAGCCACCTCTGTGCACTGACCGGCAAGCCCCTGCAGCCACCTTCAACAGCTAACCCGCAGAGTGGCCGCACTGACATCAGCCTTCCGCAATCCGTAATCCACTGACCTCCTAACTTTCCTTTTGCCTGAAGTCCTCCCCTCTCCCACCAACCGAGCTCCACAAACCAGACCCTACCCACAGGGACCGGGTTGAAAGTAAGGGAGCAGAGAGGCTAACAGGCAGGTGTTATGCAGGCAGACAGTCGGTGAGATACAGAGGAGGCGGCTGGAAAGACTTGCCATATCCCATAGTTTGTACCCATGATCCAAGGTCCATAGGGGGTGAGGGAGGGTGAGGGGTGTGACAGACAGCAGCAAGGGAGAAGCAAGGGAATGTGCCTCTTAGCTCCATCGCTCTGCTTTGCTCTGCGCCCTTTCACGCTGAATCAAGTGATCACAAACTCACTTCCCCTTCTGGCATTGGTTGACACTGCTGGGAGGTAGAGGGGAGGAATGTTGAAACTGACTTTTTACACACGTGGTCCTGCCCGTCCCTATCATAGCTCTGGCCAGCAGTCACCACACAGCTTGGCTGAGCCACTGGTTTGGCCACCTTGCACTGCTGAGAGGCTTGCTCGCTAGGGTTCGCTGGCCAAGAGCTTTGTAACTCATCAATGGAGGGATCTTTTTTCGTCCTTGTGCGGTGCCAAGACATAGAGAACCACTCTCAAGTCCAAAGAATTGTGGGGTCCTCATGGGGTTCCCATTTCCCAGAGCTGGGATGTGCTATTGCTTGCCTTTCAATTGGTGACTATGGATGTGTCACACATTCCCTCACCAGAGAGCCCCATATTGGCAATCAGAGGCAAAATGCAATCCACTTTTCTCAACTCTGTGCCCTCCTCTTCTAGCTGGAAACCTACATGGTATAAATCTCCAGGTCATATGTCAGAGAATGAATGAATTTGTTTAAAAATGTAGAGCAGCTTGAACCTATTTGGTGGATGCAATTTTTCAGGCTTTCCCTCTTATGTTGAACAGTAGATATTGATGTGTTTAGGGACTAAAAAACTCTTTGATGATGTATACCCTGACTTTCTCTCTTTCAATTGAGTAACTGGATTCCCTTTACCCAGGCCAACAGGAACGTTGTTGCTACCACTGTTGCCAACTTCTTTAAGTTGTTTTTTAGGTTTCCCTTTTTTGTAATTATAATTCTATTGAGATTCAATTGTTCTCCCAAACAAGATGGTTCTAGTGGGTTATCTGATGATGATGGGTGATTTAATTCCCTAAATTCAGCAAACCACTTCATAGACCCCTGAACAGGGAGTTATGTCCCTGAACTTTCCTTGGATCTTCTTTTTAGATTTCACTGATGTAGATCTGTGAATGCTATGAACTAGAGGTAGATACTATTTTGAAGAGAATTTCAAACAGCCATAACTATGATATATTTTCTTAACTAACGTTGAACATCTGGAAAAGTACTCTGTGCTAGTGGTACTAAATATCATGAGGTCTTGGGAACCACTCCCCTGAGCACTCATTTCCTGAATCAGGGGACAGACCGGCAGGGAATTTTTCATCTTCAAGTCACATTAATGTGGCAGGAATAGATTAACTTTACAGATAATATATTAGAATTAACAGCAATCAGGGCTTCTAGAATTCCTTGCAAAGTCTTTTGCATTAACAAAACAACATCTAATGTAGATGAAGAAGAATGTGATGCATGATTTATTTTCAGCCTGTTGTAGTAAAAGTTCACTCGGTAGACAAACTGATGATGGTTGCAAAATTGATCCCTGACTTGGCAAATCACCTCTTTGGTTAAAAATTGGCGAGTCTGAAATATGAACCACAAAGTGAAGACAAGGCAAGGAAGACAGCCTGGACCCTTCCCCAAATTTGAGAATAAATGGGCATCCATTAAACCTTCTGGTGTTTATCTACTACCGGCTTGGGGTTGGGTGATATGTCAGTGGTTATATTGAAATGCTTAGTAACAAACTTTATTATAGAGTTTGATAATGGGGATATGTTCCTCCTCCCTTTTTTTGTAGAATCTCACTTCGCCCTTATTTTTATTGAAATTAATATTAGCTATATTCGACCATTTCGATATTAGAGTCAGAGGAAACTAAGTTAAGTTGAAAGTTTCATAGAGCACAGAGCTACCCAATGCAGGCTTCCCGTTGCTGACAGGAAAAATAGGATCATGCACAGTTATCTCAAAAGATACCTTTTTAGTTGCTTTCTTAACTGTTTTTTTTGTTTGATATGAGCTGCACAGGGAGGGGTAAGCAAATGAGTGACTTTCACTTCTTGCTCTCCTAATTCTAGGAACAGCAAGAATTAGTGATGGAGTGATGAGGTGCTGCAGGATATGTAAGAGCTCTGATACTCAATGTTTCTATTTGATTCAGACTCAGAGGACACCAAGGCACAATACTGGGGCAAAAGAACCGTTACTACTTCTGCACAAATATTGAGTTATAGCACCACAATTTACTGTATTTGAACTGATAGAACTATCCTTCGATATTACAACTAGTAGAATTGCGAAAAAATTAACCACCACCAATTTCCAAAATCAATGTTTGACGAGATTCCTTATAGTCTGTTTTCCTTTAGTTGAAATCACAAGAAGGTGTTAGATTCAAGATGGAAATCAGCCCAACTACCTTCTCCCTCAAAATCTTTTTCTTCTTCTGTCACACCCACCCTCATGCTTTTTGTTTAACAACTATGGCATTATGGGCCATATGTTTCAAGCAAAATTGCGATCACAAATGCCAAAATTCGCAGAATTTCGGCATTTGCAAATCTCAATTTTGGTTTGTGGTATGTATGAGTTGAATCTGCTTGCAAAATAAGGAATCGCAAAATTAGCGATTCCTTATTTTGCGATTGCAATTAAGGAATCACAAATTTTGCGATTCCTTAAATGCAATGTAAAAAGCACCAAAAAAGTGCTATTTGGCCTTAAGGAATCGCAAATTACCACCAATTTCAAGTTGGTGGTAATTTGCGATTTCTTTGAAAAATGCACTTTTTTGCATTTTTCAAAGTGCTATGTGAAGCACATACATGCCCTTAGGGCATGTATGTGCGCCACATGTGCACCCATGCTTATTTCATGTGTGCAACAGGGTGTCCTTTTGATACCCTTGCACCCTTGAAATTGCATTCTCAATTTGCGATTTGCTAATTGCTAATCGCAAATTGAGAATGTCTTCCCATTCATTCCTACTGGCCTCTAGGCCCATATGAATGAATGGGAAGGTATTCCTCAAATGCGAATCTCAATTTGAGATTTGCAATTAAGGAATATGTAGGATTTGTAGTAAATAATTAATTACCCTGTCATAATTTCTATACATTAATAAGGATCATGCATATAATGAGAGGCAGAGTCCGTGGTGTCCGATTTAGAAGGGCTTTAATGCAATAACTCGAGTTACTGGAGAATCGGGTTCCATCACCACTAAGGTTCAGGAAGGATCGTCATCTGAATCTTTATTCACAGAATACATTATATATAGTTAAAACATACATTGAATTGGATAGAGAAGGCGGAGCGCTCCAGGCGGGGCAAGTGAAAGAGAGAGATAAGAGCACATGGGCGTGAAAGAGGCGTGCAAGGAGGCGTACACGTGGGTGTTCACTTTGATGAGTCATAGGTGTGTCATAAGGTGTGGATGCATAGAGGGGGTCTGCATGGTCAGCAGGAACCTTTACCCTACTTGTGCACGCAAAACTGGTCATGACGTGGAACAGAAGTCCTCATCTTAGGTACATCCCCCTCTGCATGGGACGACTCTTGGTGGCCGGAAGCCCTTGGAAAAGCACCCATCCCGACAGACCACGCACGGAACCTGGGCGTTATCCTGGATTCTTCACTCTCAATGAACAGACAAGTCAACGCCGTATTCTCATCCTGCTTCAACATTCTCCGCATGCTCAAAAAAACATTTCGCTGGATCCCCACCGAAACCAGAAAAACAGTCACCCATGCTCTTGTCACGAGCCGACTGGACTACGGAAACACCCTCTATGCAGGTACTACCGCTAAACTCCAGAAGAAACTCCAACGAATCCAAAACGCCTCAGCCAGGATCATATTAGACATCCCGCGCAACAGACACATCTCTGGCCACCTGAAAGACCTCCACTGGCTACCCGTCAATAAGAGGATCACTTTCCGACTGCTAACCCACGCACACAAATCACTCTACGACATCGGGCCAGAATGCCTCAACTCACGACTGTCCTTCTACACCCCCTCCCGCCAACTACGTTCTTCCAGCCAAGCCTTCGCCACTGTACCTCGCATCAACAAGACCACCATGGGAGGCAGATCCTTCTCACACCTGGCTGCTAAAACATGGAACTCACTCCCCACTTACCTTCGCCTTACCCAGAACCACCAAGCATTCAGAAAGCAACTTAAAACGTGGATATTCGACAAGTAATCCTCCTCCCCTCCCTAAGCGCCTTGAGACCCTCTGGGTATGTAGTGCGCTATATAAATTCTTTGACTTGACTTGATTTGACTTAACTGGGGAGAGCTGGGGGGAGCTGACTTTAGTGCTAGTAGAAGCGTCTGGAATGTCAGAACGACCTGCACCCTTGGCATATCTGATATCTTGTGTTTGGAGGATGTATTGTCTGAAGTAAAGGTCGCTCGAGCAAAGGCTGCTCATCACTAAATGCTAGTGTGTGCATATATTTCTTCGTGCATTGCGTGGGGGCCATGGGCCTCCTATGGAAAGGGGTTCAGTAAATCACTTGGATGGAGACAGAAAGGCTAGGCCCTATCTTCTGCAGGCGGAATATGTTTACCCCTTTCGTTAGACAGGAATGTATTTCTGTGGAGCTGAACAGATAACTGTAGGCAAAATACTGTCTTGGCAGGCCAGGATGGGCACCTCTCGGCTGAGCAGGAAGTATGCTAGAGGTCAGGGATACATAACTAAACTGCAGCTTTCAGAGTATCAGGAGGCTCGGAGCCTGAATTCAGGTCCTGGCTCAGCTGTGCCACAAAAACGTGTTCAACTCGACTTCTAAACGTGCACCATGTAAAGGTATTGGCAACATAGGCCTCAGTTATGTTATGTTATGTTATGTTATGTTATGTTATGTTATGTTATGTTATGTTATGTTTTGTTATACTTGGTTTTGAATAGCGCGCGGCTACTCGGAGAGTGTCCCGGCGCTTTGATTTGCACACCTATCTCATAACATAACAAGAGGAGAGCAGATAAAAGACAGAAAATCCAGAAAAAGCCCAAGGAAAAACTAAGAAGTGAAAAGCCAGGTTTTAAGCCCCTTCCTAAAGGCCAGCAAGTTAGAAGTACTGCGCAAGGCCACTGGCAACGTATTCCACAACTGGGGCGCCAGCAGTCTAAAATAACGGCCTCCAATGCGTGCCCTCTTAACACGAGGCACTGCAGCAAGGAACAAGGATTCTGACCTCAAGGGCCTGGCAGGATGGTAGAAGGCCAGCCTTTTTTGGTGCAGAATTAACGTTTCATTCATGGAGGGCCTAATAACTGACATCCTAACATTGGACGGAAATGCAGAGGCATTAATATTACAGCCATGAGAAGGGAATTACATGATGACATGGACATACATGAGGCATAGGTACATATATAGGGTGCGTGTAGGGGACACACTGGCCACGTAAAATTTCTATTTCCTCATTCCCTCCTTGTCCCCTACTGTGCCCTTCAGGACACGTCTATATTCATGATACCATCTATCTGTTCATACAGCATCATTTGCTCGTCTTTTTTCTTTTGTGCACGTGAACGTGGACGGGGAATACAGACAGTGGCACACAAGCCGCAAATCGCTGGGCCACATTGCAGACAGAGACAGCAACTGAATATAACTAGTAGTATTATTCCCAGGAAGGACAACACTGTCCAACCCCATCCCGCTATTACACTCCAGAGCCAATCGGACCAAGACCATGGGTCTTGAAGCATTTCATGAGCTATCTTGTGGAGCCTTGTTATTGCTGCATACACGGATGGCGCGTTATTAGGAATAAACACGCAACAACTGGAGCCGATCACTCTACAAGCCCCGCCCCTATCTGCCAGAATGACGTCAAGAACAAGGCTGTTCTGAAGAACAACAAGTAT
Source organism: Lissotriton vulgaris (assembly GCF_964263255.1). Classification (NCBI taxonomy): domain Eukaryota; kingdom Metazoa; phylum Chordata; class Amphibia; order Caudata; family Salamandridae; genus Lissotriton; species Lissotriton vulgaris. The sequence goes on from NC_141691.1 coordinate 1,478,764,153, forward strand.
CATAGCAGACTGCTCCTCGGTCAAGTTTCCTAAAGCAGAAGTAGTCTCATTTACTACTGCTTCCAAAGTTCTCGTTAACCTGCGTATGAGTTTACTGTTTTGGACGGGACCTATGAACCAGAAATATCCTTTAATGAAATCTGAATATTGCTCCCAAGCTGTCTCAGTCTGATCGACAACTGGGGATTCCGTCTCCCTCTTGTGTCTAACATGTACTAGTCGTGAATCTCGATGATAATGGGATGGGGCTAGAAAAACAGGTGGCAGTAGGAACGCTATATAACACGTCCCATCCCAGTCTAAGGGCAGACGTACATAAGCTGTCTGACCTCAGATAAAATAGGAATGGCGTGAGGCTTTGAAAGTAGACTTTCCTTTATCATTGAATTCGACCACAGTATTACAATCACTGTGTCCTAAATGTACTGAACCTTTCTTTCTAACGCATAATTCACCTTTTACTGGTAAGACTGTTATGAACGGTGAACCTATATTCATCTCGGACTGGACATTCAGAATCATAAGGTTAAGGGAAACATTTCCTAGTTCGTACACTTCATTTTCTAGATCTGTTCCTTTCCTTTGGGGGAAACCATTTTTGTCTGGGAAACATGCCTTATTCATTACTATATTCAAATCTCCCCAAATCCATTCACTCTGGGAATCTGTGAACTTTCTGTCTTGTGATGATGACATTAAAGCAAACCATGCTCCGCACGAACCATTGTGCGAGAACGGATAAGGAAAGAGGGGCAGAACTCCCTTCATTTTCTGATAAGGTGGGAGTCAGCCACATACCCAGCAATTTGTTACATTGCTGGTCTGGTGAGAATGGTGTAACATGCGAATAAAAGTATTGTTGCGCAGTGCTAGTCGATATGACAATTCATGGGGTGGCAGATCACTGAATGTGTGCTCTACAGTGTCATTGAAGGAAGAATGTATATGTGAACCAAGAGGAGGAAAGAAAACATGTAGCATCAAGCTTATACATATAATCGATATACTTAGAAAAAAACATTATGATCAGGGTTACTATGCATCTGCTGCGTAAGGTCTTGCAGTATTTCTCTTTCTTATCTCTCTGTCTATCTCTCTGTCTATTATTCGGGTCTACGATCTTATACATGTCAGGAACCTGTCTAACCGATTTACCACAGGGTGGACTTAAACAATTAAACGCTGTCTGACTTACTAGACCGTAGCTTTAATTTGTACTCCTGTTGCAGAGTTTTTTCTAGCAAAGGGAGTTTCGAGTCACTGATATCTGGGCAGTCCTTAGTTTTGTTTACTGTTCCGTGTCCATGGAATCGTTTAACGTGGTTGGCATGGATGCAGCCCTTTCTTCCCTCGACCTTGACGGCGGTCCTCGTTGTGAGAAGTACCAGCTTCGGTGCTCGCCAGCGGGGCTCGAGAGGACTTGAACGATCAAAGTTCCGGACTAACACGGTATCACCAGGGACAATCGAATGTTCTTTCACTTGGGTGTTGTCGGGGAAGGCAGCTGCAACCTGTGAACGACAAGAAAGGAGTGCAGACATCAAGGAAGCCAGGTAATCTGTCAGCATATTACTGTCAACATCGGTAATTCTTTTTGGCATAGGCGTACTCCACATATTCGGCGGTCTACCAAAAACCACCTCGTACGGGGACAGTCCTGTTCTGGAATAAGCTACCATACGCATGTAAAAGAGGGCAACCGGCAAGGCTACCATCCAATCCACGCCTTTTTCTGCACAGACTTTCGCTAATTTTGTCTTAAGTGTCTGATTGTGTCTCTCGACGAGGCCTGCTGCCTCTGGGTGTCGTACACAATGGAACTTCCACTGGTACCCTAACAGAAGAGATACTTGTTTCATTAATTCAGAGGAGAATGGCTGACCGTTATCTGAGTACACGACACGGGGCAAGCCGTACTGTGGAAAGAATTCTCGTACCAACTGCCTGGCAGTGGTCACAGCAGTGTAATCTGGGACTGGGTACGCTTCTGTCCATCTGGATAGTGCACATACAACTACTAGGACATACTTGTATCCTCGACATCTGTCCATCTGAATATAATCCATCTGGAGGACTTCAAAAGGGTGGTCAGGAGGATGAAATCCACCTTGTTCCACGGGAATACCTTTGCCTGGATTGAACTGGCAACAGATCATGCAGTTACGCACTTTCTGTTTTGCTGCTGCACGCAAGTGCTTGTTGAACCAGATATTCTGTAAACTGTCTAACATTGCCTTTTCTCCTAAGTGTGCTGGACTATGTGCTGTATTTATAATGACTTGAACCATGGAGTCAGGAAGAAACCATGTGGCTTTGCCTTTTGTCATCGAACCCTGGTCAGTCTGGACCCCTCCTTGTTCAGTCCATTTCTTTATTTCGTCTGGAGTGGCATGTGTCTGTATGTCGAGTACATCTTGTGAGGGATCCCTGACTGTCATGCAGTTTGTCAGTGATGGTACTTCTGTCTTTGTCGTGTCTGTGGGAATGTCTGTTGGAGTCTGGGCTGTAAGTTTAGCTGTTCGATCTGCCAGGTCGTTACCCTGGGAAATGGTGTCTGCGACTTTAGTATGTGCTTTGCACTTCATGATGGCTATGGCTGTAGGCAAGTGTATTGCATCTAACAGAGCCTGAATGAGGGGACCATGCTGAATTTTGGCCCCATGAGAGGTCAGAAAACCTCTCTCCTGCCACAAAACTCCGAAGTCGTGAACGACTCCGAAGGCATACTGTGAATCTGTGTATATGTTTACTTTCATGTTCTTGGCTCGTATGCAGGCTTGTGTCAGAGCGATGAGCTCTGCTGCTTGGGCTGACAGTGTGTCAATTCGATGTGTCTCTATGACTTCAGTATCAGTGGTCACTGCATATGCGGCCACTAACTCTCCTGTGCTTGTTCTCATGCATGAACCATCCACATAAAGTGTCAGGTCAGGGTCTGGCAGTGCAATGTCTGTCAAGTCTTGTCTTGGCTTCGTTACTGTATCAATTACTTCCACACAGTCATGTGGTGCAGTGTCTGCTGTGCTTGAGGGCAAGAGTGTAGCAGGGTTTAAAGTGTTGCATCGTCTGATCTCTATGTGTGGCTGGAATAACGTCAGTTCATATCCTGTCAGTCTTGCTATAGTCAGGTGTTGAGTCGGAGTCTTGTTCAAGAGAACTTCCACTGAGTGTGGAACCTGTACTGTCAGGGGGTGTCCTAACACTATAGAATCACTCTGTCTGATTGCTAGGGCTGTTGCAGCAACTGATTTCAGGCACGCAGGCAGAGCCTGGGCCACTGGATCCAGTGTACTAGAAAAATAAGCACAAGGCTTGTGTTTTCCTGCTTGATCTTGTGTAAGGACAGATAATGCTGTACCTTCTCGTTCAGTGACAAAAAGCGTAAAAGGTTTGCTGTAACATGGAGTCGCTAAAACCGGTGCTTGACATAAAGCTTTTTTCAATTCTTCAAATGCAAGTGTATGTTCTTGTGCCCAAGGGAGGACAGTCGAAGACGCTGCCTCCTGTGTTGTTAGCTGTATGAGTGGTTTGGCTAGAAATGCATACTGGGGAATCCATTGTCTGCAGTAAGAAGTGAGGCCAATGAAGGCCCGTACCTCCTTTTGTGTCTTGGGCTGTGGAAGATTTGCAATTAACTGAATGCGGTCTGGTGTCAGCTGTCTACCCCTCTTGGACAGCAAGTGTCCAAGGTACACCACTTGCTGTGCACAGAATTGCAACTTTGAAGGGGACACCTTGTGCCCCTTGTCTGCCAGAAAGTATAAGACTGTCAGTGATGCACGTTCGCAGTCTCGTTCTGTTCGTGCTGTTATCAAGAGATCGTCCACGTATTGGAGCAGTGCGGTGTCGGCGGGCATGTGAATACTGTCTAGTTGTCTTTTCAATGCTTGACTGTAAATACTAGGACTTTCTGTGAATCCTTGAGGAGCCCTCGTAAATTTAAACCTACGTCCATTTAAACAGAATCCGAAAAGGTACTGGCTCTCTGGATGAATTGGGACACTAAAGAAGGCGTTCTTGAGATCGATTACAGTAAAGAACGTCGCTTCGGAATCAATTGCAGTCAGTAATGAAGAAATGTCTGGAACTACTGGGTACTGGGGTATTATGCATTTGTTCAGTTCTCGGAGGTCAATCACTAGTCTGTAGACTGGTGGTGCATTAGGGTCAGTTCGTTTAAGAATAGGAATGACAGGAGAATTACATACATTTGAATCAGTTTCTACAACCACTCCCTGTGCAATGAGTTCGTCAACAATTTTCAGTAATGCTACTACGGCATCAGGTGGTAACTTGTATTGTCGGATTCGTGGCAGTACAACTCCCGGTTTGAGAGTAACACAGTGTGGCGTAATGTGCATGTAACCTACATCAGTCGGACCTTGCGCCCATAAATGCTGTGGTACATTCTGGAGTCTGGGATCAAAATCTCTCAACACATAATGTCCTTTAAAATCACGTAAAAACAATCTCACTCCTTCCGGAGAACAACAAATCACTGCTCCTAGTTCTTTCAATGTCTTTATACCAAGCAAATTTTCTGGACATGACTTAGTAAGTAACAAGTCTGTAGTACGGGACAATGGTCCGACTCCTAGGAAAACTGGCTTTGACACTTCGTTAACAATAGGCTTTCCTGAAAATCCCAGGGAAATATTCTCTGAGCCTGAGAGGGGTGCCCCTGGAAGCTCGTCATGACTGATGGTAGTTCTGCTCGCCCCTGTGTCAATCAGAAATTTTCTGTCTTTTCCCAATACACGATTATGTACATAGGGACCCTCTTGATCTACAGGAACCTCAATAAGGGGCAAGCCAACCTCCCTCTCTAGGCTATTTCATGACTACTGTTGATATTCTGGATAGTCTGACTGTGTGTACTGGTACATTTGTTGCGTGACATGTTGTGTGGCAGCTATGGGTTGCGGTATAGCTACTGTCCGTTGCGTGTTCTGTGGCATTTGCGTGTTCTGCGGGGTGCTATCCTGTCTAGGAGGATGCGGTCTTTCTTTTGTCTTGCCTGTAGCTATATTGTGTTTCAGGACAGCACATTCATTTACATAGTGACCTGGTTGCTTGCAATAATTACAGTTCCCTTTGACAGGTGCCGTGCCCTTTTTATGTCCATCAGCTGGTACTGATTGTGCAACTAGTACTTTCATTTTCGTATCTTTCATGCGTCTCTTTTCATGTTCCTGTTCCTCTCTAATTCTGTTCTAGTGATATTGTAACATTTGTAACATTTGGGAAGGGCTATTTGCTTGCCAGGTACTCTCAACCTTCAGTACTCTATTTTTGATCGGAGGTAAGGAATTCTCTACTAATTTGCTCACAAAAAGATGTGGATACGATTCACTATTTGGCTTAAGGCCACTATTAATAGTAAAACATTTTTCGAATCTAGAATAAAAGTCACTTGTGTCTTCATCTTGTTTCTGTTTACATGCTGAAATAGCATCCCAATCTTCCTTTTTGGTAACTAATAATCTCGGCAGGACCTGTATTAAGAGTTCAGGTAGGGCTTTGGCTTTATCCCCGAGGCCAACACCAGGGCCCCGGGTTTTATCCTCATCTTCCAATTCTGTCCAATTTATCTTTTTCTCTCCCACTTCCCAATCTTTTTCTTTAAGCTTTTCGTAAATGCCTGCTGGTAACAGTACTTTTAATAATTTAATGATGTCAGCGTATGTGTAATCCCCTATGTGGAGAATGTCTTTTAATTCACGGTGGAACCCCCCCGGGTCTTTATCATGACAGGGCAGTAATTTTTTCATTTCCAGTATTTCTATTTTCGTCAAGGGTGTGTAAACTTATACTCGTTGAAGCTCATTCGCTGCATTTCTAACGGGATGTACCTCTCGTAGGGGGTTCTGTCTGTCTATGTGGAAAATCTTTCTGTCGTGGTGTGGGGCAGGAATCAAGTGCGTGGTCAGAAAAATCAAGTACTTATGTCGTTGGTCTAGAATGACATTTATTAATTCGGTACCTAGGCCTCTCCATCTCTCTAGGAGTAGATCGTCCAATAATTTATACAAGGGACCTGGATCAGAATGTTGACTCTCGTACAATGTGATCAGATGTTGAACCAGGTAAATACCAGCTAAACGCTGTTCTTCCAGAGGAAGGCTTGAAAATGTTTGCGCCACTACGTCATCATTATATATATTAGAATTACACGCCCATTGAACGGCTGACCGGGCTAGTTCCTGTTCATATATAGTGTGAGGTCTATCGCACTCTACTCGTCTTTTCAGTGCGTTCTCAGTAGTTTGGAATAGGTGTTCGAGAGAATATCTTTCCGGTATGGGAGGTCCATGTTTACTGTAATCGAGACCTTTGGGCCTGTCAAACTGTCTTGCTCTACCTACGTAATTTATTTTATTCACTTCCTCTGTTTCGGGCTCAGCCTCATCAGATGGTAAGTCGTCCTCTTTCTCGTCTGACTCTTTCCTGTGTTCGTCTGAATCATTCCTGTGTAAATTCAGAATTTCTTTACGAATTTTCCTGTACATGCATTCTATCTTTGACATTGTATCATGTTTACAAGCAGCTATATTATCGCTCCACTCTATCATACCTCTAGTTACTCCTTTATTTGGCTGGTCTTGTTCCCTGATCAGACAATTAATCAAAAAACGTAATAGTGTGCGTTGAACCTCCACTTTTCTTTGGGCCATGGCCTCATGAATACTCTCGGGTCCCTCCCCCGTTCTAATGAAGTGGTATATTCTGTCTAAATTGTCCTTCATGCCTGGTAATGTGATCAGATAGTCTGCAACGCGTCTTAATCGTAGCGGGAACATGAACATTGGGCCCACACCTGGTACTGGATCATATATACAACGTGAAATCATTACATTTTGTTTAAGTGGTGATGCTGTCATTTTTGGCGTTCGTTGTAGTGCTAATTCTTGCAGTGCTCGTGATGGAGGTGGTGTTTGCGGTATGTCTGTGGTGGGCCCCCCTCCCATTGCCCCTTGGCTTGAATTGTCTTTCACTGTCATTGTCACTGCTGGTGTGAGTTGATCCTGTGATGCGGGCGGAGGGAGAAAAGGATTATTACCAGGAGGAGGGAAACCTGCATTAACATAATCCGGAGCAGCTTCTTCTAGATAGGAGGAAAGAAAAATATCTGCTGCTGTCTGTTTATGACTACATACTTTAGTCGGGATCAGTGGTGGCGGCAAATTACTGGGTACTTCCGGGGTCACTTTAGTTAGTCCTTCAGCGAGGACGGGATACATGCCTTTAATAAGGGCATTTCTTTGTCTATCTGCTTGTTCTGCCTTGACCCGTTCACCTTCTTCCTTTAGCTCTTTTTCTCTGGCTTTTTCTGCTGCTTCTTTACTTCTCTCTGCTTTGTGGAATTCTTTCTCTGTTCTCCTATGCGCTTCTTTACGCCATAACTCAATGGCATCTTTCTGGGACTGTCTAACTTTCTTTTTCCATAGTGCTTCTTCTACTCTCATAATGCAATCAGCATCCCATGTCCCAGAGGCAGGCCATCTATACTTCTCGTCCAGATCCTTCGTGTAATCTACCCATAAGTCTAAAAACAGTATGGCATCTAACCCGTGCTTTTGGTACATGAAATGGCCAGGAGTGTCTCTAGGCGGGACGGGGACTGCCTCTTCAAGTATCCCTTTCCTGGTCCCTATCTGACGTAATTTCGAAAACAGTGGCATGTTGGAACTAACTTGAACGAAAACACAATATACACAAAAATAGACTGAAGACAACCATTCATACTACAACATTAAAACATTAAAAACAGATACATCCTAACTAGTACATAGAAAAAAACACGGTCCTGAAAAACTGTTTACTTTATGCACTGCAAAACAGTACAACCATACCGGTCTTGTAAAGAGACACGTCTTTACCGCGTCCACCGAAATAGACACGTCTCTACCTTACCTGTGTACCCAGATATGTCTTTACCGGGCTCAAATAAAGGAACCCGTCTCTATGCATTCCCAATAACGGTACTCACTGGGAAGCAAAACTAAGGCCTCGAAACTCGATACTGGACTGGACTGGACTGCTGCTACTGCTGCACATGCGCCTCGGAACAGGTGGGCCTCGGGATACCTCGGACCTTGCTCTCTCGGCTTGGGCTCTGGTTGGGATGGTCCGCGATCCTCACCGCCTTGTTTTGATGCCTGGTCGCAGTCTCCGTCTCCTCCGTGGGCCTGAGGGAGGAGGCAGGAAGTCCCGCTGTCGTGTACACTTGAAGTCCGTCACGGCTGTAGAAGGGGTCAGGGGGCTGGACCTACATCTCCGGCGTGTGGGGAAGGGGACTAGTCCCTGTTCGGGCGCCAGATTAATGTGGTAAATAATTAATTACCCTGTCATAATTTCTATACATTAATAAGGATCATGCATATAATGAGAGGGAGAGTCCGTGGTGTCCGATTTAGAAGGGCTTTAATGCAATAACTCGAGTTACTGGAGAATCGGGTTCCATCACCACTAAGGTTCAGGAAGGATCGTCATCTGAATCTTTATTCACAGAATACATTATATATAGTTAAAACATACATTGAATTGGATAGAGAAGGCGGAGCGCTCCAGGCGGGGCAAGTGAAAGAGAGAGATAAGAGCACATGGGCGTGAAAGAGGCGTGCAAGGAGGCGTACACGTGGGTGTTCACTTTGATGAGTCATAGGTGTGTCATAGGTGTGTGGATGCATAGAGGGGGTCTGCATGGTCAGCAGGAACCTTTACCCTACTTGTGCGCGCAAAACTGGTCATGACGTGGAATTGACGTGTAACTGGGGAGAGCTGGGGGGAGCTGACTTTAGTGCTAGTAGAAGAGTCTGGAATGTCAGAACGACCTGCACCCTTGGCATATCTGATATCTTGTGTTTGGAGGATGTATTGTCAGAAGTAAAGGTCGCTCGAGCAAAGGCTGCTCTTCACTAAATGCTAGTGTGTGCATATATTTCTTCGTGCATTGCGTGGGGGCCATGGGCCTCCTATGGAAACGGGTTCAGTAAATCACTTGGATAGAGACAGAAAGGCTAGGCCCTATCTTCTGCAGGCGGAATATGTTTACCCCTTTCGTTAGACAGGAATGTATTTCTGTGGAGCTGAACAGATAACTGTAGGCAAAATACTGTCTTGGCAGGCCAGGCTGGGCACCTCTCGGCTGAGCAGGAAGTATGCGAGAGGTCAGGGATACATAACTAAACTGCAGCTTTCAGAGTATCAGGAGGCTCGGAGCCTGAATTCGGGTCCTGGCTCAGCTGTGCCACAAAAACGTGTTCAACTTGACTTCTAAACGTGCACCATGTAAATGTATTGGCAACATAGGCCTCAGTGCAGAATTAACGTTTCATTCATGGAGGGCCTAATAACTGACATGCTAACATTGGACGGAAATGCAGAGGCATTATTATTACAGCCATGAGAAGGGAATTACATGATGGCATGGACATACGTGGGGCATAGGTACATACATAGGGTGCGTGTAGGGGACACACTGGCCACGTAAAATTTCTATTTCCTCAGATTTGCAAAATGTATTTCAAATCCTACATACAAAGCATTTTGCGATTCTCAAATAGTGATTCGCAAAAAATCGCTATTTGAGATTCGCAAATGCGGATTTTGATACATATGGCCCTATGTTTGTTATATTCAGGCCTGTGCTCGTGTTTCATGGGTTGAATAGTACACATTTCATGTTATGGCATGTTATATTGATTTGCATAGCGCACTAATCACCCAAAACGGCATCCAGGCACTTGGGTAGTTGTGTAGGTGTGAGCTTCCCAAGGTGCTTATACGAAGAACCAGGTCTTCAACTTCTTGCAAACTCAAGAAGTGAGGTGGAGGCTCTGATTTGTTGAGGGAGGTCGGTCCATGTCTAGGGTGCGATGTAGGAGAATGAGCAACCTCCAGTTTTGCTTTTTGCGGATGCAGGGAATTTGTGCAAGTGACAGTGAGGCAGATCGTAGGTGTCTAGTGGTTTGGTGGAAATGTATGTGGCTGTTCGGGTCTTCTGGTCCTGTGTTGTGTAGGGCTTTGCATGTGTGCATGAGAAGTTTGAATTGGCTGTGCCTGTGAATGGGGAGTGACGTCTTTTGAGGTGTGGTGTGATGTGGGTGCAGTGTGGGAGGTCAAATATGAGTCTTGCAGCAGTGTTCTGGATGGTCTGGAGTCTGTGTAGGAGTTGGTTGGAGATTCTGGCATTGAGAGTGTTGCCATAGCTTAGCCTGCTGGTGATAAGTGGCGGGTCCTTCTGATGTTCCTTGGCAACCATTTGAGGATCTTTCATAGCATGCGTAGGATTTGGAAGCAGGAGTTGCACACTGCATTGACTTGAGCCGTCATGTTGAGCTTGCCCTGTTGCACGTCTGCCCTCACCAGCTCCTGTGTACCAAACTCGCTTATCTGCTCATTTTTCAGCAGACCTTCAAGCACCCTATCTTCTGGACTTGGACTTCAGACCAACAAATCAAACAAAACAAGACAGGAAATCTGCCAAACAGACCAGAGGCCCACCTATTGACCAAGGTTCCAGAAAAACGTGCTCCGGCCAAAAAACGAGAATAACACTAAACAGGGTCAAATGTTCTTGATATTCCAATGCTGATACTTTGCGGCACTATCCTGCATGTTCACTGTCTGTTCTCTGTGAGCTGGGCGCTAAGCAATGTTAAAACCCATGTCTGATAATGCATACTTGTCACTATTATCAACTTGAATCTATTCTTTTTCAATTTGAGCCTGCAAGACATTGTAAGCTGCCTTGTTAAAAGAACTATCGTAGGCTTACTGAGAACTTACAGGGGCTTAGAGCCTACCTATTTCTTACCATGGTTGGCTTTATTGTCACACTTATTTGTGTGTTTCTTATTTGATAGCGTTCCTTGTCTATCTTGTGTTTGTCCCTCCACTGGAGCATAACCTCTTTGACATCCTCTTGACTGGCTGACTTGTGTCCTTCCCCTGCTCACTTTTAGGGAACTACTTTTTTCTTTTTGGGTAAGCACTCCATCATGGTGTATGTTTTTCAGCTCTCTCGGTCTTGCAGTGTGTTTGATCTCTCGCATACTCACTCAATCTCCCATGTACTTTCCCCCCACAGACTCAACCTCCACGCTCGGTGTTACTTCTCCCCTCATGTACATTTCCCCCCATTGTTACATTTTGGTATGGTTTTACATAATCATCAATACATTTTATATCATTAGTAAAGAAAGTGTAACTCTAAAACATTCACACTTTCTTTAATGTACCTTCCGATGAAATGGTGACTCCAAAACCTATGTGACATCAAGTCCCAGTACATTTCATGCAGGTTGAAATAAAAGATCATCTGTTAGGTTTGTGTAATTTGCGAAGTCATTGACTTTAAGGGAAATGCACATTAGCTTTCATGTTTGTGCTTGTTTAGAAGAATGCTTTTGTCTTGTCTTTGTTGAAGACAGTTGAAATTGTTCAAATATAGCCCAGGGCAATCAGATCCACTAACTAGTAATTTACTGGCAGCTCTGGCAACGATTTTCTTAGGAAAATAAATTACTGCATTATCGTCCTCTATTGTGGTAGTTTATGCAGCTTTCCAAAAAATATAAAGGTAATCACCAGAATATGATGCATAATCTCCAAAGCAAGACCAAACCAGAAGGAAATGGCGTGCTGCTTCACGAAAAATAGACTGCTTTTGAGTCTTCTCTTTTCTCATTTCACTCTTCCTTGCTTGCGTGGCTGTCTCCCTCTGGGTGTGCAGCATTTTGAAAATGTGAGCTATGAAAATATCATTTAAGAGTGAAAACCCCTAGAAGCCCTCAGCAAAGCAGGTTAATAACAAAATGAAAAGACTCCCTTCTGATCATTACTCTGAGCTCGATTTATCACTTTCAGACAGGACTTTCTTTAGGAACTCATACGTTTATGAACATTGTGGTTTCCCTGACAGGAAGAACTTTTCCCAGGAGTATTAAGACTGCATTTTTAACTAATCCAATGATGAGAGCACATTGTGAGTGTTCCACTAGAAAGAATGAACATCGTATTTAGGAAACATTTCAAGCACATCAGAGATTCATCATTACTACTCAGGATTAAAAGTGATCAAGAAGACACCAGCCCTAAGAGCGCGATATCCAATTTCCAGCTCTGTCCTCTGGCTAAAAGAAAGTAATCCAGATGCATCACAAGCCAGGAGCCACTGATCACTGTTAGGAACTGAGGGAAAACATCCATTATAACGCAGTTATTACATTGCACTGCTTTTACAACGCAACTGTTACAACGCAACTGCCTTTACATCACATGCCATTACAATGCATGCCATTACAACGCATGCCATTACAACGCATTATAAGGTAAGTAATGGAGATTATTTCGTTTTTGGGTGGGTACGGGTCTTGGGGTGGATGGGAATAGTAATTTTTACCCCTACACTATCCAACATTTTCCCTACTGTTGTCACTCACTGGATTGGGAATAGTAATTTTTTACCCCTACACTATCCAACACTTAGCCTACTGTTGCACTCACTGGAGTAGGAAAAGTAATTTTTACCCCTACATTATTCAACACTTACCCTACTGTTGCCCTAAAAGTATTATGCGTTGTAATGGTATGCGTTGTAATGGTATGCGTTGCAATGGTATGCGTTGTAATGGAATGCGTTGTAATGGTACTTTAAAAAAATGCATTGTAATGGCATGCGTTGTAAATTCATGCGATGTAATGGTAGTTGCGATGTAAAAGCTGTGTTGTAAAAGCATGCGTTGTAATTGTTTGTGTTGTAACGTCATATATTTGGAACTGACGAATGTCATCTGCCTGGATTGCAGCAGTTCTCAGATTGTCCTCTTCTGAAAAATAGGTTTTCACTGAATGTGGCATGGTAGAATTTCCGTAATTTGGTAAGACCTTGAAACGTTTGAACTGTCTCTCTATCTGATATGGATGGGGAGTTATCTGTATCGAGGTTGCAATTAGCCCCTGTCCTCCTAAACCTTTGGTCCCTAATCTCAGATGGAGCTGGTAGAGCCTTCATTCTCCCCCGTCTCATGACTTCCTTCATCAGTGTAGGATCTAGAATGCATCTACCAGTATTTTAATACCCTCGGAACAGCATATACCGGATGGGAGCCTTGCCATTTGAGTGGATGGCATTTGGGTTAAAGAGTGTTTTAACAAGTTTATCTGAAGGCTCATTGATGCTGTGAGTGGAGATTTGACCCACTGAATTGTCCAATATTACACCCAAGCCTGATAACACTGGGACAGAGGACAGATGTAAAAAAATTCTAAATTGGGAGCCTTTGCCTGGCACCTTTGTCACACTGGCCAAGTCTGTGTTTATGTAGAGAATGGTGATTCCAAAAGGTCCCAAGGTCTTCAGGTAACAGTTACATGGGATGGCATTGGCCACAAGGCGACTTGTATAGAAAATCATCACAAGTATTACAGGCACTATGAGGATATTTATGATTTGTACCATATTTCCTGAAGTGCTTACGTCCTCTGGTTTTTCAAGCGTACCATGACTGACACATTCTATTTACTGACCTTCTGGAGAAGATCTAATTTGAATGTTGTTTGTTGTGTATGGGTTTCTGACTCCTGTTGCATCCTGGAGTGTGGTTTTATTGCTTGCCTGTGGTGCTTCAGGACAGTAGGGTACTTAGAAAGAATGGCCTGTTTGATCATTTGGAATGGCTTAATATGGGTATCCCTTGGGCATTAGTGGTGGGCAACAACACCCCTGTGGGATATTAACCAGTGTGGCTACTGACTGGTCAGATATATCAGGGAAAAAGTATCATGCACATCCAATGCTTTAACACAATATGGGCTCAACTTCCTTAGGACTTCATACACATTTTATTTGTATTGAAATAGCATACGTGGATTTCCACAGATATATCCCTTTTGATGACATTCTACAGAATGTCTTTGCTTTAAGACTAATCTAATATATGCTGTCTCTCTTTCTTTCTCTCTTTTTCGAGACATGCATCCGGTAGTCCCATGGGAGGACCTTGGGGTACGATAGCAATCCTCTAAGGCCTGCACGCTGACTGCCGTTACCCCAGCACTGCAGTTTTATCAGAGCTGAACATTTCCCGCCATCTACACTGGCTTCAGCGTTACTGGCTGGGCAGTAGCGGAAGAGGGGTCTGGTTCTGTGCCAGACATATTTCTTACCTGAAGAGGTATTGGACTCTGCACGGCCAGGAAGACAGGCAGGCGGGGGAGCAGCAGTCAACAAGTCTGACCAGGTTATCATTGACAAGTCAAAAGCTGTGAAATTAAGGCGAGGGACTGGAATATAAAGGTAGTGGGTCTAGAGAAGGTGGCAGATCAAACAATGAATCAAGATTTATAAAGCGCGGCAAATAATCCGATAGGGTATCTAGGTGCTTGCAATAAAAAGCAACCAGTTACTAGGGACCTGTATAAAAAGGTGTATGGGTTGCCCACATGACAACCAATGAACTTAGATGGCAGGCTCCTAGAAGATGGAGACCATTAGATAACTACCTATATTACCACTCAGTTCCCTCTAGCCAGGGAGAAGAGACTGAGGTGGTGGAGGAGTCACTGATGGGGGTCTTCTTTTCTTCTCCAGGAAAGTGGGTGCGAGTGGGCCAAGATACTTCCTCAGCCCAGAGGGTGGCTTGGTGGGTGAAGAAGACACAGTAGCAGCAGAAGAATCACCAATGGGTTGTCTTTTCTTCTCGAGTATCACTCCCAGAATAATATTCTATACTTACCCAAACTAAAGGATGTATGGAATAAGGAAATACAGAACGACCAAAACCCTACAACTCTATAGAAGAGCAAAACACATATCTTTACTCGGAGCATTCTGTAGTGTAGACAAACCAAGAACTATATGTAATAAAACAGCTGAGCAGCATCTCCAGATTCTACCCCTTTGGGCTGCATTATTTAGGCCGTAGAATAATTCTCGACCATTTAGGAAGGAGGGAGAGAAGGTACACAAAATTAAACTGTATCTTCATAGTGATTCCAGTAATGTTAATATCTGACCTCCGCCTTCACATAATCGATCAAGCCATAAGGTTGTCAAGAATAGGCTCATAATCAATTGTGGAGGGAGAAGGAAAGTGTGATCCATTCAACTTCCTTGTATACAATATCTAGCAATCAAATGAGAAGGGATCACTTGTCCTGCTTTAACTTGGGTTTGCAGGTATCGTACTTCTGTCCCAATTAAAAACCCTCATGCACGTTTCTGATGTTAAGCGAAAGCGGTATGTCTTGATTCTCCGCCCCTTAGACCTGTGTGTGCATATTCATTGGGTTAGTGGTTATGCAACCTCCACCAGGAGGAAAACCCTTGGTTACATCAGTAGTGATTAGTGATAGGGAAGTGCAGTGCTGTGAAAAAATTAAAAAGGCTTGTATACCCTGTATTTCAAACTGTAATCAAACAGGGTGCGAGACTGTATTTAAAATTAAAGGTGTGTGTTTTGAGACAATTGAGGTATCTCACACACTGGTATTTATTGTTCTAAAAAGGTCGACATGTTTCAGCCCTAATTCACCAGCATGGGTCGAGTGGGCTTTCTTCAGGACCAAAGTGAAGTGCAAAAAGAGACCAAGGGCGTCTCAGTGACAGTGATAACACTAGAACAGGATTGTATGTTCAGATGTAGTGGTTGGGAAAGGATCTATTAATCCTTCTCTGTTAATGGTCCCGTAGGTACCTGTAATAAATAAAAAACATGAATAGACAAGGGTATTGGGGTTTCTGTCTGTAGGACAAACACAAACATAGAGCTACTTGTGCTAAAGATGCTGTACTCTTTTGTATAGCAACTGGAAAATGGCAATACTTTTCATGACACACACCACTGTCTTTTAAGGTCAACTCACTCATACCTTTCGCAAAGGCACTGGTGTATTAGTCTGATTGGCAAAATTCACACTCATTCTGCGACCATTGTTCATTGTAAACAGTAAGTATCGTGTAGATACATTCTCTCTAGGGAGTTAGGCAATCGTATCACCCTTTGGAATGGGCAGTAGCTATGTGGTTGTGTATGCGCGTTTAAGTAAGGAGCAAAAAATGCGTCTCCTCTGGTTGGAAATGCGTGGAGCGTCTTACTGTTCCTCTTTGCTGGAGAGTCCGGTAATTAATGTGTGACTTGTTTACCAGATGTCATCAAAACGCCTTCTACTCGCCTAGCACACTCAATAATACAGGCCCTCTCCTCCGGTTGTTTGAAAAACCCTGTATTAATTAGTCAGATGCTGATTCTTTTTATGTGAAATATGCCCGCGTGATTCGGGACCCTGAATTCACCCTTGTTACACCCACAGTAACAGTTTACCTTGTGTAGATCCGTGGCGTGCTGTCCACGGAGCCCTCGATGGTTTTAGGAGTCTCCTACAAATAAACAATTTCAAAAAAGAAGATTGTTTAGAGATTCAATACTTTACAGTTTGTCGGCGGTGTCTCTGTGTCTTGGAAAGCCCTCGTGCTACCTGCAGTCCTGTCAGTACTGTGCTGACTCTGCCACCGGGGGCCCGGTTCACAATCTCTGTTTCCGGGTCAGGGTTAAGAGATGTTGGTTTAGAAAAAATAGAAGAAAGACTATTTCTATTGCTGAGTGTCTTTGGATTATTAGAACACAAAAGGAACGTGAAAATTAATCTTTTAGCGTTCTAATCATTCACGGACCGTTCCACAATGCATTTTATCGTATTTCTCTGTGATAATGTAAAAATAGGTTATGTGATGTTCATGTCATTTGTAACCTAACAGGGCATTTTTTATTCGTGAGGAGGAGAAGAAAGTGTGCTAAATCCTTAATAAGGAGTAAGTGGGGTGTTTTATAATTGATGCTGATTTAATAGTACAATGACTTCTCATACTGCAGGGGCAGTGCTGTAGTTAATCAGAGTCGATGGTCGATGGGAACTTAATTGGGTTTAGTGGCAGAGTTGTCATCTATTTAGATTATCATTTAACCCCTCACTGTCTGTCTTCAATCTGTCTTTAATCTGTCCACCCACCGCTGTTCTTTTCCGAACAGGATCTTTTCGGCATTGTGACCTCTATTTTCTAGGGTCTCCAGTACTATCCATTGTAAATCACCAGTTGTATGTCCTGTTTCAATATAGTGAGTGGCCATTTTTGTAGTTCCTTTTTTGAATTTTATATTACTTCGATGTTCTCCAATGCGTAATTTTACCTTCTTGCAGGTCAGGCCAATGTAACGTTTGTTACAAGGACATGTAATCATGTATATAACATGACTTGTATTGGAATTTGTGTGATCCTGCTCTGTATGTGGACTAACGAAATCAACAAAAGAAATCAATCTGCTGCTCAATCTAACATGGACAATCCGCAATTAAATAACTTCCCACCCTATTCCCCTCTAAACCCACATCCCACTATGGAACAAAAATGTTACACTGTTAGATCAGTGCTGAAGTAAGAATCATATTCCGCCTGTTAGGGCTTCCCTGTGGGTACTGGGGCAATGAGTTCTTACTGTGCAGTATCTGTAGGGGGTACCTCCCTTCACCAATGGTATCTTACGGGTTCCTGTAGTGTACTCCAGTCGTGACATCTGTCTAGAATCATTTACCCCTCTCACAGAGGAATTACTTCTTCCCATGTTAGAATCAATAAAGAGCATCTCCCCGCTCGACCCAGCACTGCTCAACAACCTGAAATCAGCTTCACCTACTATCAACTCCCCCATTAACAATCTGATTAACGCCTCCCTATCACAGGGTCCTTTTCCCCTGAACTGGAAAAGGGCCGTAGTAAAGGCAATCCTAAAAAAAAAACATCTTGATCCCACAGAGATGGGCAACTACCGTCCCATCTCCCTACTACCAGGAATCAGTAAGGTGGCTGAAAAAGTTGTCAACCGCCAGCTCTCCACTTTCCTCGAGTCCGGTGGACATTTACACTACTCCCAGACGACTTTCCGCCCCGGTCAGGGCACTGAAACCGCATTGGTAGCAGTAGTGGAAGAGGCGAGAAACATCCATGACTCTGGAGGATCCACAGCGGTGATCCTCCTGGACCAAAGTGCAGCCTTCGACACGGTGAACCACTGCACCTTGGTACACCGGCTCAACAGAGTGGGAGTTACTGGTTCGGCTTTGTCCTGCTTGAAATCTTTCCTGGAAAACAGAACCTTCCAGGTTCTTGAGGGTAACATTTGATCCCGACCTACTCCACTCCACTGTGGGGTTCCCCAGGGCTCGTCCTTGAGCCCTACACTTTTCAATGTGTATATGTCCCCCTGGAAAAAAAGTAGCCCCTTTTAGAATGAAACTGGTCACTTATGCAGATGATACCCAACTTATCGTATCATTGAATAAGATCGATCCCCGGAAGCCCTTTGCGCCTGCCTCAAAGAAATTACCAGCTGGATGAACATAAACTTAAGGACGAAAAAATAGAGCTCCTAGTTCTGGGCAACCAATCAAAATTCATCCCCAATTCTATGTGGCCAACCTGCATGGGACCAGCACCCACCCCTAAAAAAGACATAAAAAGCCTGGGCATCTGGCTCGACCAGGACCTCACTTTCAAAACCCAAGCAAGGAAAACCGCTGGAGTCTGCTTTGGTCTGCTTCGAACAACACGTAAGATACTCCCCCTTTTACCTATTCACTCTAGAAAACTCCTTATCGGGGGCTTATCCTCTCCAGACTGGACTATGGCAACGCCCTTTATCTGGGCGCCCCCAAAACAGTCATCGCTAAACTCCAGGTAGTCCAGAACTCGGCTACTAGACTCCTCGCAGGCACTAAAAAGCGGTGCTCAGCTAAATCCGTTTTAAGATCTCTCCACTGTCTCTCGATTCAGGAGAGAGTCAACTTCAAAACCCTGTGCACCACAAACAAGATCCTTCAGGGCAAGGGCCCCCCTATTCTCAAAGCCTTGATCAAACCATACAAAGCCAATAGAAAGTTATGCTACGACCACCTCCATTTAGCCTTCACGCTCAGAATCAAGAAGGCACGTACAGGGGGCCCAATCTTGTCCTACAACGCCCCCAGGCTCTGGAATTCCCTGCCTCTTGCCATCTGCAGTGAAACCAACCTACTAACCTTCCGCAAACACCTGAAAACCTGGCTCTTCCCGTAATCACATCTGTTCTTTGGTGTACTCCGCAGCGCTGGGACGCCTCCGGGTAGCCATGCGCTGTACAAATCCTTTTTCATTTCATTTCATTTCATGCTGCTGCGTTGTCATGCATTTTATCTTTTTTACATTTTATCCGATGCTGCTTGTTTAAAACTTTTTGTTGATGCTACACAGCACAGGGCTGAGGAAGCTACTCTCTGTGACTTAAAATACCAGGGCTAAACATGAGCTCTCAACCTTCTGCACAGCTCAGCCTCTTTTGATATCATCACCCACAATGGGCAACTCAATTGCTTGGCTACAGATTCTGAAGGCTGGGAAACCAGCCCATTCTGTTAATTTCCAGTTAAAAACAATTGCTCCAAGCAAGTCATACAATGTGGTAGTGGAATATTGCTGTCTGGGTAACGGCATAGATACATAGGGGGTCATTACGATCGCGGACGGACTTGAGTCCGTCCGCGACCCCAGAGCATGAGGGAACGTCCACATGGGCTGCGGCGTTCCCTCTGTGCAGATTAGGATGTGACCGTCAGGGTGGCGGTCACATCCTCAATCTTTAACATTGCGGCGGGTGCAGCTTCAAGCTGCATCCGCCGCAATGTTAAAAATGCATGCACAGCATTTGCGTGCACAAAGCGGCAGGCACCGCGCGGTGCCTGCTGCATTGTGCACGCAAATGCAGGGGGTATCTATGGTACCACCCATGTGCACCCCCACAACACCTAGGGGGCCCGCAACGGGCCCCCGCAGTGCAGTTACACATGCTTTTCCACAGCGGAAAAGCCGCCACGGAAAAGCATGTTCCCAAGCACATCCTAATCTGGTTGACAGTGTCTGAGAGACACCGTCACCATTTTGGTGCTTTTCCGCCGCGGTTGTAAGCCAGCCGCGGCGGAAAAGCTGCGGACCTAAACCATGACCCACCAGCCATCCTAATGTGGCGGTGGGTCCTGGTGGGTCCGCAGAGGATTTTCCGCATCCTCCGGGCCGGCGGTGGCTTCCGCCGGCCCGGGGGATGCGGAAAATCCTCCATCGTAATGACCCCCATAATGTGTACTAAATTTTGTCAAAAACAGTATTGCAGCAGTAGAGCTAAAAATACCAAATCTAAATACAATGGGATGATACTTTAGTGAATGAACCAATATTACACCACTTCATTGACCACTTCATTGACTACAGAGAGCAATAGGATTTGGCCTTTCTCTCACCACTTTAATGGTTCTACTAAGGGTGAATCTCATATGTACCTCAAATTAGAATTATTAGAGTATTCATTCCGCAAGGCTACATGTTTCAAGTTTTCTAGCACTGGATAAAACTAAACTCCGCAAAGGCTCAAATCATATTGATTGGCCCCGCCAATGTTTCATATTTGCCTTCCATTTAGTCAGACTCTATAAACATGCCCCCAAACTAGTTCAGAAGACACACAACCTGGGATTACTATTTGATAGTGACCGCACCTCCACACCTCAAATCAATGTGTCGATCAAAACTACATTTATTGCTTATACCAAAGTTGTGGAATCCTCCATCTACTGCACCTTTAGCACAACACAGACCTTGTCCTTGCAGTGGAGGTCAGCAAAATCAAAGAGAGAAAATAACCACTTAGTGCAAGTCATGTTTATGTCAGGTCTCCGAGACCATATCACACCGTTTCTTAAAACATTACTTTCTCTTCCTGTCCAGGAAGCATCTAGCTTTAAAACACTAATCCTGGTACACAAAGCGCTGCATGGATGCATCTTAAAAATGTTTCCAAGTTTTTTTATCCTTCTCAAGGCCCCAGAAGCCTGAGACCAGCAACCCTTAGCCAGCTCACCACCAGTTGGAGCAGATACAAATGTTAAAAGGATAAAGAGCTGCCCCTCATTCGGGTGAGGCAAAAGCGGGGAACCACTGCTAGAAGCTGCACAGCTGAACCCAGTTGTCTTCAGGGGATGTAGAAGCCAAAGCGTCTCCGAAGATAGGGAGGCCCAGATCCATGCAGAGCCCCATGAGCAAGAATGGACACAACGGGCCGCAGGAAGCCAGTGTAGATCCCGTAGGTGTTGTTTCATACTTGATCTTCATGGGATACCAAGCAGAACTTCAGCTGCAGCATTTTGTATTGTTTGCAATTTTCTTTAGCTGGTATCCAGGCAGGCCATGTACAATGCATTGGCATAGTCAATGCTTGACAGGATAAGAGCGAGTCTCCATTTCCTTAGCTGGCCTGGGTAGCAGAGGAAAAGGAAGAAACTTTCTGAGCAATTTCAGTGCACCAAACCACACTCCAGCACGTTTTTTTTTATCTGCGTGGAGAACCTGAGGTCCTCACTGAACCAGACCCCCAATTCTTAACAGGATTGCCGACAGAATTGGGCATAGGGTACTCTGTGGGCAATGTGCCTCCCTAAAATGAGGGGGGAAGGATCCATACAGAAGTACCTCTGACTTGCCCTTGTTGCACTTAAGCTGCATCAGTGCAAGGCATTTAAAAATAGCAGAAACACAGTTTTTAGCTCGATCCAGAGACAAGTTGTTTTCCTTCCAAGTGAAAAGGAGCTGAGTATCATCAGCATAAGCTATGATCTTAGCTCCCAGCTCCTCTGCTAGATAATTCAGGGGAGTAACATATAGATTAAAAAGAAGGGGACTCAGGGTGGAGTCCTGTGGACCTCCTGTGGTCACCTTTCTAGGGGCAGAGGAGGACGGCGGCAGCCATACCAGCTAGGTTCTATTCTCTAAAAATTATTTGAGCCAGTCCTGATATGCCAGTGCTTAAAAGACGAGCAAGTAGTTGATGGTGGGGCACTGTATCAAAGGCGGCAGAGAGATCCAACAAAATCAGAGCCGCTTTGCCGTCTACATCCAAACATTCTCTCATCACCTCCAACATTTCAACAAGGGCTGTCTCTGTGCTATAAGTTGCCCTAAATCCCAATTGGGCAGGGTGGAGAGAGCCTGATGTCTCAACAAAGGTGTCCAGCTGTTTATAGACTGCTTTCTCACACACCTTTGCAACGGCTGGTAGAAGAGAAATAGGTTGGTAGCTGGCTAGCATAGCAGGATCTAGTGAAGGCTTTTTTATTAGCAGTAGAAGTTGAGCCTCCTTCCACTCAGATGGGACTGTGGCAGTCTGAAGTGACATATTTATGATGGTATTAACCTCAGCATTGACCTCCTCAGCAGCCGCCGCTAGCAGCCTAGCCAGACACGGGTCAGCTGGAGAACCCGATTTCAGAGATTTAAGGATAGACAGTGAGTCAAGCGGGGCAATGGAAGAAAACCCCATTAAATGGGAAATAGCCGGATTAGAGAATGAGATATTCAGAATGGAAAACCTTGCCTGCCCAGGGAAGCTGGTCCCAAAATTGGCCTGGATCGCCTGGATCTTATCACTAAAGAAGCGAGGCAACTTCTCACACCATGCCACAGAGGCAGGAAGGGCAATGCGCTCAGCGCCGGGAGTTAAGAGACTCTGTACGATAGAAAAGATTTCCTTGGAGTTGTTTTTGGACATAGCAATGCGCTCCGCATCATAGCTACTTTTAGCCTCTCTAACATCCTGAATTCAAACTTGTGTCCTGGGATATGCCTACAGCTCATGAATTCACCAATACATGAATGTTTTGCTGCAACTGGTCCACCTTAAACCATCTCAATAGCAGTACTCCACAAGCACCATGATCCCTCACCAAAGTGTGTCCATCTCACTCTGTGTGCCTTAGTGATGTTCTCACTGCTCCATTATTAAGCCAGCTGCCTTATCAATAACTACAGCTGAAACTTCGAAATAAATCTATATGTGATAATATGAATGCCTGGACAGTGCAGAGGTAACTAGATTAAGACAATGTGTGACTTTTTGAAGTCTTGGAGGTGATATACATTTTAGAAGAACAAAGTGTTTGCCATACATCTGTGAGGCTTCCACCCCTCCAAACCTGCCCCTCTGTTATGTTACTGGTGTTTTTATAGTGTGGCATTCACCCATGAGGGTCTCCAGGCACTGTGTAGCAGGTGTGTGAGGCCAACCCTGTAGGCCCTGTGGGCTTTCTAGAAAAGGCAGGTCTTCAGTTTCTTGTGAAAGTCAAGAAGAGAGGAGGAGGCTCTGATGGGTTGTAAGAGATTGTTCCAGGATTTATGGGCCAAGTACGAGAAGGTGTGCCCCCCTGCTTTGTTTTTGGGTATTTGTAGGGTGTGTGCTAGTGAGAGACTGGCAGAACGGATGTGTCTGAAAGGTTGGTGGAAGTGAATGCAGCTGTTTAGGTAGGCAGGGGAGGTGTTGTGGACTGTAGGTGAGGGTGAGGAGTTTAAAGTGTGCACGCTTGTGGGTCGGACCCAGTGGAGTTCCCTCATTAAAAGATGGAGAATCAGGTAGGTTTGCATAATCGGAAATGGTCACTGAAATTATACCGCAGCAGAGGGCCAGATTATGCAGTAGGGGTGAGAAAATTATGCGACAAGAAAAGGCAAATTGTGTGGCATGGGGGGAACATTTTTTTAAAGTGTTACTTGTTTAGTTTGCCATTTGTAAACTTGGTAACACTGTCTGGGCATATGTTGCACCTCATTAGTACCAGTTTAATGCCTAAATATTGCAATAAGCACCAAAAATGTGACCAGTCCAACTTTGCAAAGGGCCTTTCGCTAAGCAGCAACATGATTTGCTGCATTTTTCGTAACTTTCGAACCCTTTGTAATAGAAATTATTTTTTGTTAAAATCAGATCAGCAGATGATGGAACATGAGGCAAATGCACCAAATCTATAATTATGTGATAATCACCGCACAATCGCATAATTCGAGTGGCCTAGGAATTGTATTGCATTTCTCATCCAGCACATATTTTTGTTGTGCAGGACATTTTGCGAGCAATGAAAATGAGAAATAGCTCCCACACACAGGGAGAAACACTCTGCACATCAAGCCATTGTTCTTCTTTCGTTTGCAGAAATAAAACCTTGCATTGAGAATTTCTATCTGTAAAAGAAAAAAATACCAGCAGGACACCAAAACATGGTGGCGAACAGGCATTACTGTTTTGACTAAAGTTTTACCGCCTTTTTGGCAGGAGCAGTTTCACCAAACATACTTTGCCGATGCAGTGGGAATCTCCACTTATTTCAGGTGGAGCTCCACTGGTAGGGAGGAGACAAGGGTATCCACTGCAATGTTGGGCTGGCGGACCACCCACCAAACACTAATTAACCTCCCTTGAACTTGAACAGTAGCTGGTAGTCACTGAAGGAGCCTACCAATCTTAGTACATAAGTCTAATATCTCTATCTGGCGAGGAAGAAATGTAGCATTGACATAATATCTCTTGAGTTTGTTAGAAAGTTATCTGACCAACTATGTTGAGGAGAACCTTCACAAAGCGCTCAATGAAGGAAGCCAAATCTCTTCAAGTGAATGCCATACCCAAAGAGTTCTGGAAATAACTGTTAATCAGAACAAGATTTTCTCTGAACATTATTCCTTCCTACGGAAACTGCAAAAAAACGAAATTTGCGAAAAGGGCATCATCTGCAACTGATTTGAATCGGAATATTCCGTGGAAATTGGGCTAGATAAGTACAGAGAACATAACAATTATCATTAGTGCTTCTATAATGGAATATATTTTTGATCCATGAATTGAGTTTTAATATAAGTTCCATGCAGTGCTTAATTTGTAAAAAAAAAAAATTATAAGTGCCAGGGCTCTCGTCAGGAGGCCACCACAGCTTGCATCACACATTACCCCTGCCATGCTGCCAGTGATAGTAACAACACAACTAATAACCATCGCACTCATCCAAGTGTGACAATTCGGACTGTTCCAGGACCCCAGAGCTCTAAGAATGGCTTGCACGTCAGGGAACAGTAATTTTTAATGTATATTGAATTAATAATTGACTGTTGTAGTCATCTCTAAATTAGCCAGACAGTCACAAGGCTGGTGTTGACAATTAAGTTTTGTGCAGAGCACCGGAAACCATCGGCTCAAATTAAGTACCGGTTCAATGGGAAAAAAGTTTGATTTACCACTGCACACTTACAAAGGTAAAAAAAAAAAACAACAATGCAAGAAACAGCCCTTTGTCAGGAACTATTAAAAACGTACTTCCTTGTGTTTGCTACTATCTGGTTTATTGCTTCCAGGTTGGAACTAGGGGTGTGCCAAATTATAAATAGGGGTGTGTGAAATTACACCTGGGAAAACTTCTTGCATACCTCCAGGGATGGTGCAAAATGTGCTAGGCCAATGTCACTGGTGACGTTTTATACCTACACGTCATTTCTGGGTGTGACTCAGAGTTCAGAATTCTGAGCTGCTCTGGAGATCCTAATGGGAGCTCATTTGAAGCTTCATGCTGAGTCAGATCTCCAGGAGGTCGGATACATTTGATCAAATGTCCCCCTCTGTCACTCAGCATGTGCAAATAACAACAATGGGTAGTAGACTTCCTCTATAGTAGGTGGGCAAGAATATGGGTGACCTGCTTTCCATCTGGTTGCTCTCCCTTGATGGTGCAAGGGCCCTGGCAGCTATAAACAAATTTCCTGATGGCCTGTCTCTGCTCTTGCTGGCATGGAAAGTTCTACTAGGCACCCGGGCGAGAACTCTGGGGCGCCCACCTAGGGTCCATGTGATGGACCGCCCTGATGCAGAGTGCCCTGGAAAGGCTCCTGTGAGTCACCAGTCTGAAAAGACCTTACTGGGCCCTGGGTCATAGCGCTGGCAGTCCCTTGGGAGCTAGGGTCTGTGTGCCAGCCGGTCATGTATCAGAGTGTCCAGGAGTGGCTTTCGCAGAACCGTGAGGGCTCCTCTGCTTTACTGGGATTAGGATCTCTGACTGGGCTCTATGGGACCAAGATCAAAGCCTCTGAAACATAGGATCATCTTTCCAGGAGACCCGGGTCAGAAGTCCCACAACCCTGGGCTCCCTTCACTGGCCTGCTGTGTCTCTGAGAACCCCGGTCAGGTACCAGGAGTACTCCCACTCTTGGCTTGGTTAAAAAGTTCTGCCAGAGTGAGAGCTCCGTGCTTCAGCTAGCTTGAAGGTAAAAGATCCTGGCCCTAGACTCCATTCTCTTGCCTGCCATGCCACTCGAAACACAGGACACTTGTCAAGGGCACTAACCTGTAATGTCCAGGAGTTGCAGAAGTGAGGCGGGACCTACCAATCCCTTCGCTTGGATCTTGCTCCAATTGGGAAGAACAAGTGATTGTCAACTCCAAGCTAAGAGAAGGGGGGTTTGGGATTGATACATGACTGTGCTGGTTCTCGTTCCAGTGTTCTGCTTCAGATCTGTATTTCTAGGGTGTGAGGTAGTGCATGTCTCTTTTCTTGGCTAAGCTGCTTGCCTACCTCTAATTAACACAAATGACATACAATTAGCTTTCTTCAGGAACTATACATCAATCCACAATTACAGAGCATACCATAGTGCATCAATAACCATACACTTTACACTTACATAATATCCTAGTTACACTTCTGTATTTTCTAATTAACAATCAGATTGTTTCGTTCTTAATGCCAAGCGCAGTGTTCCTATTACACCATAAGGATGTTTGGTTTTTAAAAACAAGTCTTTACTTTCCACTGAAGTTCCTAGATTACCAGCATTAGACTGTTACTGATGAGTAATTTTCCCTTGTAAAATATTCTGATTCTTCTTTAAGTTTCAATTACCAATTCAGGAAAATTGCAAGAAATTGCTCGTACTGTCTTTAAGTTTGCGTTTAAGAAAGGAGCCAGATTTGCACTCACCTCTTTTTTCTGTTTTCCTGAACCCAGGTTCAGCGTTGAAGCAAGAAGAGCAGGGAGAGAAGTGATGAACATGCAGGAATGGATGATGCAGGCAAGTTCTAGACTCAGGGAACTCAACTGAGGAGGTTCTTTCATGAAGATCCTTAAAAAATCAAGCACAGCACATGCAATGAGCCTGGCTTAAATAGGAGGGGAAAAAAAGATGGCTGCCGGACCTGGTGACACAAGGGGCCAATTGGAAGTACCACCATAGAATTGTACGATTGTGCCCTCAGTAAGTGACCTAATAAAACATCAAAGGAGATAAATATATAGAATACTAAGGAAGTGGTGCAGGTTGCAATAATGGGCAAGGCCAGGGACCAGAGGCCAAAGCTAGGAACCAACAGAATGAGGGGTCAAATAAGCAGACATGTACTTCAGGCTAAGAAGAGAAAAGGTCCTAGGGGGCAACAGTGGATGTCATAGGGGCCAGATGGGAGGTACTGATGGTACTCAAGGACTGTGCTAGGAGGTATGTGAGACAGGTTGTAACAACAACACGCTGGAAGGGGTCCCCTACGAGGGTGAGATAAGAAGCTCTGGAAAGGTCCCCGGTCAGAGTTCCAGATGGCCTTGGGGTTGGGAGCCTTTACACCTGGCCTGCATTCTCCAGCCTGGCTCCACTCACTTAGAGTCCGGGATGAGAATCTGCAGGCCCAAGGAGGGCTTACCTGCTTGGCTGGGTCTAGAAGCTATAAGCAGCCTCCTGGTCAAAGCTCCTTTTGGCTTGGCGGTAGAAGCCTCAGGCCCGAGGTTTCATTCCCCGGCCCACCGTGTCGCACTGTCCAGGATCTGGCAGCAGGAAGACTCCTCTATTTTGCCATGGTGAAAAGGTGTGCCTGAGCTGTGCACACAAAACCTAATTCGGGATCCAAGAAAGCAGCCCCTTCCAAGGGAGAGTGGCATGTGTTCTATAAGACAATGTGCAGCCAAAGACGCTCCTTCAAGATCAGCCATCTAGTTGCTCCAAACCCGGACAGGGGTCGCTCGTACCATAGAAATGTATGGCACGCTCAGATGGCCAGGCTTCCCTGGAAATCCCAATGAGGGTTTTATTTGATTTTTCTTGCCCAGCCAGGGCTCTGGGAGGCAGAATATATTACATTGAATGTCCTCCTCTGTTGCTCGGATAATAAGGACTAGGCAATTGTCCAGCTGTTCTTCCCGGATGCAGTAAGGGCCGAAGATGAGGAGCCGGGCCCACAACTGCCATCCAACTCCTCCTGATGGACTTTCCAACAAGCTTGCCTTCCCTGACAATAGGCAGGGATGTGAGCTGAAATCCTCATGCAGGATGGCCATCCCCGGGAATGTCTAGCCAGAACTGCACTCTGATCAATTGCTGATCGATAGCAAGCCGATGGGTGTCTCTAAGAAGGGTGACCTGAACACTGACCTCAGTATTCATGGCCACTCAGGTCACTGCTATCAATGAACCTGGGAACTCTGGTCACTCCTCAGCCTGGGCCATCTTGTTGACAAGTTGGTCTGGGCCCCCAGGTTGCTGGATATCTCAGGCCATCTGGTCGGTGGCTGACTGATCAGAATGCCGGAGGGCCAGCCAATGTTCCTTTCTGCAGCTTGTTGCTCTTTCTGGCTTCCATGAGTCCCCACTGTGTGAGGAACTAATAATCAATGAAAATTGCTTCTTTGCAAGGTCCAGAGATGAGGTGGTTTAAAACACCCCATCTGATCGGGCCTCATTTCCAGCACAGTGGATATCACCCATGGGAATCTAGGTTTAAATGACTGGGTTGGCAGCAGCCAAATAGAGAGAGTATGCAATCGTCCATATACAAGGCAAGGTGGCATTGGACTGGGAGGCATCTGCGGCTCCTCCAGACTGACCAGTTCCAAGAACCACCAGTGAGAAGTGGGGTAAAGCCAGTGCTCATACCTGTAGGGACCCAGGCACTGGCCAGAGTGGTCTTCCCTTCCCAGGGGAGGGCGGCATTAGACTAGGGAGAAGTCCGGTACTTCTTTGTGCTAACCAGGTCAAACATCAAACAGTGAGAGGTGGGAGAAGCGATGGCTTTCATTTTGAAGGCCCAGTCCCTGCAGGCCAGGACTCTTGGCACTCAGCAGGGACACTTTCCTTCCCAATGGCAGGGTGACGTCAGACCAGGGAGGAGTCTGGGCCTACTTTGGGTTCAACAATTGCAACAATCTCCAGTGAGAGGTTCAAGGAGCATTGGTGTTTACTTTGGGGGCCCAGGCCCCACAACCTGGGATTCCAGCTACTAGAAAGTGCTGTCTAACCTGCCTGGGCATGGTGGTGATGGACATGGGAGGAGTCTGGGGCTTCCCTGTGCCGAAGCACTCCAATCAACCCATGTGAGAGGCATGTGAAGCCATTACTTTTATCTGGAATGCCAGCTTCCCCAGCTCAGGGCTCCAGTCACTGAGGCTCCCTAGGGCACGGCGGTGTCAGACTGAGGAGGAGTCTGGGGTTCATCTGGACTGAACAATTCCAGTATTTGCCAGTGAGAGGCAGGTGAAGACAAAGATTTCACCTGGGAGGCTTGAGTTCCTGACTGATATGGCTCCTGCCAACGTGCAGAGCAACCTGGCCTGCCCATGGCCGAGTGGCATCAGACCAGGGAGGGGTCTGGGGCTTTTCTGAGCTGAACAGTTCCAATAATTCCCAGTGAGCGGGGGCTGAGGCTATGGCTTTCACCTGGGACGGCCGGGCCAGGGATCCAGAACAAAGGCAGAGTCACCTATCCAGCCTGGGGCATGGCCGCGCTCCACTCGCAAGGGTTTGCCAAATTGCAAAACATCCACCAGTTTGCTTGTCTGCTTCAAATCAAGAACTGGCTAAAATGTCAGCAATGATATTTCATTCTCAAAGCCGATCTAGCTAAAGGACAAGTATGGGTGTGTCAACTCAATGAACCGAGGGACATATTATCAAGAACGGAGATAAATGTAATGCTCCTTTAGCAGCAGGAAACTGCCGCTAAAGCGGCGATAACGGGCTTGATAGGTTCACACCAGAACCTGGGCTGCTATGGAAATTCACAAGGACATATTATCAAGCTCATTATCGCCGCTTTAGCAGCAGTTTCCTGCCGCTAAAGCGGCGATAATTTTGTCGCCTTTCTTGATAATATGCCCACAAGTCACCAGCCAAGCAGGCCCAATTTAAACTTCGCACAGAACTAGTTGGAACATGCGCAATCAAAACAATGGAAAACAAGAGTTGCTACTGTTTTGTGAATCAGCAATCGTTTTTGTCAATTCCAACCTTTTATCTGCCAATTTCTGTCCCCATTTACAGTGTCCTCTTACATAATTTTCGCTGCTGGGGAGTATGTTATGCACATGCTCAGTAAGTTATGCCTGGCATGATACCCAATCTTGTGAATCATATCCATTTTGCACATGTGCTGCTAGTTTATTTGACTTATGCAGGGATACAAGGTAATTTTTTACCGAGAAAAATCTTGGTGAATGGACGATTTTTTCTGTTTCAGAAATACTTTAAAATTGTGTCTCTTCCACCTAACTTTTCCAGGTTAGTAGTATTCGGCCTCTCTAAATGTAACAGCAAGCCTTTTTGAACCCTAAAGGAGCCCTGTGCTGCTCAGGGCGGTTTATAAGTATGCCTAGCAGGACATACACATTTCATACCTTCATAATAATGCAATTAATATACTCGATTCCATGGCTACAATGTTTTCTCTTTTTAGAAAATGTATATTGTGAAGTGAGAAATACAAAGATCTCTAAATTCTATCGTTTGGCTATGGTTAATTAAAAGATATTAGCACTTTATGTGGACTCAGTAATACTATTCATTGCCTTATTTCCTTTTTCAATATTCTTAAATAGTGATTCATGTGATTATAGCAAACTGAGAAAAAAAAGTGAATTGAATCCAATGACTAGCATTTGTTGATATTAATTTTTAAATGTTTTTTTAGTCATTGAAGATATTGTGTTTTCTTTGCGTTTTACTACTTCTTATATTTGTTTGTTGTGCCTTTTAGGTCTTGCCTACAGACAGCCTCAGCTGTCTGTCTGCCAACGGATCTAGGGGCAGAGTTATGAGATTTTGGCGCAAGTCACCTTGCTGTGATGCCCTGCATCAAAGGGAAAGGGCAGGAATGCTCTGTATGTATGGCATACCCACATTCCTGTCCTTCCTACCTGAGCTGGTGCCGTTTTGTCAGCCTAGCGCCAATGCAGGCACTTTTGCACCATGGTGCAAGGGTGTTTGCATTGCCTGCAGGATGGTTTTTGTGCAGGAAGGGCCACCGTCCTGCATAAAAACAATCCTGGGAGGCGTTTTTCTCTTTCTATGTGTGCTGCAGAATTCAGCACACACAGAAAGAGGAAACAATTAGGAGAAATGGTGATATTTCTCCTTGTTGCCCCTCCCCTGGGGAGGCGCAAGGTTTTGGCGCATCCCCAGGTTTACAAGTGCTTGTAAATCTGGGGATGCGTAACAATCAATGAGTGTTGCATGGAAACACCCACCACAACGCCCGTGGCATGCCTCCCTAGTGCAGTGTAAGACAACACAGAGATTTACACTTCCTTGCCTTACTCCATATTTATGAGGCTATTCAAATCCACGCAAACTAGCTTTGTGTGCCTTCATAAATATTTTTTTGTGGTTTGCAAAACCGTTACATCACAAAATGTGACACAAATGCGGCGCAAGGGCCTCGTAAATATGGACCCTAGTGTATCAAATGTAAACATTTGAGTGATCTTTGTGTCGCCTCTTGCTCATGATTCAATGGCTTTCTTGTCTATCTCAGTTCCTTGCTCCTGTTTCCAAGATTCTCCTCACTATGGGGCCCATTAGGATGGCAGGAGGATTGCCCCCGCCAGGCTGGCGGTAGCCACGGCCGGCCTGGCGGGGGCAATCCGCCAGCCATCCTCACTGAAATTACCCCCCGCCACATTAGGATGGCTGGGGGGTCCGCGGCGGACGGAAAGACCGTCTGCCGCTTTTCAGCCCCGGTTGCCTTGCGACCGGGGTGGAAAAGATTCAATATGGTGGCGGTGTCTGTTTGACACCGCCAGCCATATTACTATGGGCCCAATCTGATGCTGTCACGGAAAGACAGGCGGTCTTCACTTCGGGGGCCCCCTGCAGGCCCCCGGAGTGAAGGCGAGGTGGGGCGTGGAACCCCCCAGCATTTGCATACACAAAGCAGCAGGCACCGCGCGGTGCCTGCCGCTTTGTGTATGCAAATGCATACATGCATTTTTAGCATTGTGGTGGGCGGTGCTGAGAGCACCGCCCGCCACAATGTTAAAAATGCTGGATGCGCCCGCCACTATGGCGGGCGCATCCTAATACCCCCCACGGGACCCCCGCCCTTATGGCAGGCGGTCCCAGTGTCCGATAGGATTGCGGGCGGACTTATGACCCCCTATGTTTCTGTTTCTCTCGCCAAAGGAGTATTTTGGTCTCACCATGCCTTGATTGGATGAGTTGTATCCTTCCACTGCAGGGATCATAACCTTGCACTGCAGTCTTCTAGAGACTATTTACTCTCTAGGTCGTTACCTGCTCCTCCCTCCTCAATAGAACACATATGAAGTGACCATCTTTGAAGGATTTTTCTTAAAATGAAAAATCATTCCAAGTTACATTTAAATAAATGTTCATTAAACTTTCTTTGTCCATATAATTAAAAAATACATAAATATTAATATAAAATCAAGTGATTATTTATTAGACAATCTCTTTAAATTATTCCAAATAAAAGGCAAGTTAAAAATTGCATTAAATCAGAGAGCACCTGCTTTTTGTGACCTTTGTGGAGCCTCTTAACATATTGGTTTTCATGAATTCCTTTCACATTATTAGCACAGAGTGACAAAGTAACATTATATGAGCCAGATAACGAGGCAGATAAGAGTTGCACCAGCACAAACTAACTCCTCCATTAAAGTTGTAAAATATGAATGTGAGCATAACACACAATTAGTGCCCTCCCAATCTCCATCTTAATCTTATGAAAGTGGATTAATGTACTTTTAGTTTCAATACACTACCTACCTGCATAAGCAATTTTATCTTAATTAACTGTCTTGGTACATTTTCTTGAACCAGTGCTGGATTACCAATTGCTAAATACTGCAACATATTCTACAAATCATAACTATTCAACAAGGATGCAATCACTCTTCTCATTTCGCAGGCATAGCCACTCTCACTTTTGCACAAGTTTATTAATCATTACTTTGCTATAGTGGCATGCCCCTTCTTAGCTAAATTAAGAATGTATGCAGCTACCTCTCTGTTAAGTTGAGATGTACTCAACTCTGATTCAAGAGAAAATACTTCGGGGCAGATTTATGATAACTGGCGCATCCCTGGGGATGCGCCAGTTATTTTGCGCCGCTGCTCCGCCACCCATAGTGCGCCGCATTTACAATGCGGCGCACCATGGGGCAAAAACGGCACAGATGCGTGACGCATCTGTGCCGTAAAGCTGGCGCATTGCTGTAGTTGCGTCGCAAGCGCGACGCAGCTCCAGCATTGCTCGGGGGTGCCCTATCTGTCCAATGCTGCGTCAAGCCTTACGCCTGCTTCAAGCAGGCGCAGGGTTTTGACGCAGCATTGGCCTGAAAGTGACTGAGTGAAATCTTATAGATTTCACTCAGCCACTTTTGCGAGGCGCACCTGCCCCGGAATGCCCACCCTGCGCCGGAACGCCCACAGGTGGCGCAGGGCTTTACAACATGACGCATCTGCCTAGATGCGTCACGTTGTAAATGGGTTGTAGGGATGCGCCACGTTTACGCCACAGTTGCGTGACGCAAACGTGGCGCATTACCAACATAAATCTGCCCCTTCGAGACCAACGCATGATGGTTAACCCATGGCTTGTCAGAGTGCTCACCCCTCACATTTTCTTAAACCAATAACTTTTCCCAGTAATATCCCAGCAATACCACTATTCTAGATATAAGCTAATTATTTTATAATCTATTTTACTATAGCATGTTTTAAAAAATCAGAGCACCAAAATGCGAATTGAATCTCATTAAACACAATAAAGATATTTCCTCTAGCTTCAAGGTATAACATATATGTTTAGAAATAATTATTAATAAATATCACGCCTAGATATTTGTAAAAGTCCAAATAGACTTTTAAATGGACAATTAACAATGTAAATCTTTAGCATCAAGTTTCACATTGTTTATTGTCCATTTAAAACATGACTTATTTATCTGCATCATCTATATTTTCTTCAGGTTGATAATAAGCCTATTGCTTTGTAATAAATATCAAGGGCAGTTAACTGCTTTTGAAAGGCATTGGCAGTTCTAGCTATCTAAAACGGTTAGCTTGTCAGCATAAAATAATGCATTCACTGGGCTCCTGTTGATTCAGGAGAGATTAGCCTATGACATCTTAAGAGCTGCTGGGAGATAAATCAAAAAAGTAAAGAAAACAGCAGCGGAGCCAGAACACACCTCTTATTTAAACCATTCAATAACAGTATCCGTGTGTAGAAATGGGCATCTTTTGCATGGTGTAAAGGTTTTTGTCTTGCCAGTTTTTTACTGTTTATAGAATTCTGTACTTTACCCCTGCCAACCAGTGGTAAGGTGCCGGTTCTCCCTTCAAAGTGATGACATACTCTTAATTGGCATATTTACCTTACATGTAAGCCTACATGTAAGCCCCTAGTGTGAGAAATGGGTTAATTTTTTGAGGAGGGTAAGGGCCCTCCTCAAAAAATATTAACTTTCCTTGTCAGAGAAAACTCTTAAAATCACTTAATTAACCTGCAGTATTAAAACAGTCATGAAGTCAAAATTTGAAACAATAAAAATCACAAAATGACCTAGTAAAGTATATTAAAATTTATTAAACAAAATGATCTCCGAAAGTGGCAGGGAAGGTGATCCTGGGGAGGGTTCTACAATGGGCGAATGACAATAACATCTTGTCAGACTTCCAGGCTGGATTCCGCTCAGGCACTGGGACTATTGAGCAGGCCTTTAGATTAGTCCTACTGTACTGGAAGGTGGTGGTACTGGGCAAAGGCAATCTTTACTTGGAATTCATCGACCTCAAGACTGCCTTTGACCTGGTACCTAGGGAGGAATTGTGGAGGGTCTTACAGGGTCTGGGCTGCCCCCTTATATCCTATCGCTCCTGATAAAATTACACACAGGCAATTACGCGCAGGTGCGGTGGGGTACGAACGGGGAAAAAATTGACAGGATCCCAGTGAGAAGGGGTGTGCGCCAGGGGTGTGTGCTAGCTCCCACCCTATTCTCCTTGTATGTGAATGGTGTGGTTGAGTATCTGCTTAAAGAACCTGCAGTCGCACCTTCCCTGGCAGGGACACAAATTCCAACACTGCTCTTTGCAGATGACACCCTCCTCATTGCAAAGACCCCCCAGGGCCTCCAAAAATTGCTTAACCGCTTCCAGGAGTTTTGTTCCGTTAGGGGATTGGTGATCAATGTTGATAAGACCAAATACTTGATCATGAATCCTCCTGGGAAACTGGGGCGCCCCCCGGTGTTGAACTCGGTTCCTCTAGAGAGGGTATCGGATTTCGATTACCTGGGAATTCGCCTGAGTGACTCATTGAGTTGGACTCCGCACATTCACAAGATGCTGCTTAACCACAAAAGGGTGGGAGGAGTGCTGCTCAGGGAACAACGTTCCTCCACAACAAAACCTATCGCCCCAGTTGTGGAGATCTACAAAGCCAGAGGGGTCAGCGCAGCTCTGTATGGGGCAGAGTTGTGGGGTACAGGTAATTTGGACGTACTAGTAAAATCTGAGTCCAAATTCCTGAAAGATCTGTTGGCTCTCCCTCTGAGCACACCCACAGTCCCCGTGCTGCTGGATCTAGGTTGTAGACCAATTGCGGACCAGACACGACTTCGGCCCTTGCTCTTGTGGGCTCGGCTTTGGAGGGTGCCCGAACTTGCCTCCTATGCTAAGGCATTGTCTGAGGTTTTGGCTATGGGAGGTTGGCACAGGATTAAATGGCTGAGGGATGTTAAATGCCTTTTGGGTGAGCTGGGACTTTGTGATGCCTGGGATACTCGCTCTGCCCCTCCTAAAGCCACGTTAAAAAAAATCTACTGGGATTGGGTCACTTCTAAACTCATTGTCGACCCACGTCACTGTAATTCCACCTTAGATTTCCTGAAGATCAAAGACGTGGTGGCTTATGCACCATACCTCGACATGATTTCCATTCCCTTTGACCGGGCTTTATATTTTAAGTTTAGAGTGGGGACTTTACCTGTTAGCGATTTGGTATCCCAGTGGAAATCGTCCTCCAAGTTGTCCCCCTACTGTGCCCTTTGATCTAAACGGGTCGAGACAGTAGCACATATCCTCTTTGAATGCCCAGACTATTCTGCTCCCAGGAGGCATTGGCTTAAACCACTGTGCAGACTCCTAGGAACCCGCCAGCACTCTGTGGCCCTACGGATTTTATTGTCTGATACATCCGCCCTGGTGGTTTGC
This sequence comes from Lissotriton vulgaris, assembly GCF_964263255.1. Lineage (NCBI taxonomy): Eukaryota > Metazoa > Chordata > Amphibia > Caudata > Salamandridae > Lissotriton > Lissotriton vulgaris. The sequence goes on from NC_141691.1 coordinate 1,478,800,541, forward strand.
GGTGTGTCTACATTTTTAAAGTGGTCCTGGTTTATTCGTGCAAAAAGGCTTTCTCTCTCAATTTAGTCTCAATTATAATTGTATATATTGGTTCTCAATTATGTCACTGCTTTTATTCCTTTTTCATTGTAAAGGTGTTGTACATGTTGTATATATTGTGACTATTTTATCTGCTGTACTGCTTTTAAGATATTTTATATATCGAAATAAAGCTAATCAACCAACCAACCATTAAAATTTATTAAACAAAATGACACCAAAATGACAAAATTCCAAAAAGTTGAACCAGAGAATTTTTAAGGTTTTTAGTAGAAACAGCACCAAGAAGCACAAAGTGCCTATGATAGTCCATGGTCATGGTAGAAGAGGACCTAGGAACAATTAGACGCTAACTACAATGAAGTGCTTATTGGATATTGATAAATATATAATACACTGACAGGGTATGTCCTGATCGAAGATTTTACCTTCTGATGCTAGTCCTTTAAGTATCAATACTCCACAGAAGTGCGCTTCTAAAGCCCCAGTACTTGAGGGGAGGCACTTAGAAAATCACAGGATAGCAGGCAGAGGCCAACAGGAAAGTTCAGTCCAGGCCCAGTTACCACTGGTTAGCTGGGCAGTTATAGGAAAAGGCCTCTTGTATCTTGCCGTTTTCCTGCAGCTTTAACAGAGGGTCAGCCTTATGATGCTTGGAGTACATCTCTCTGTCCTGGGTACAAGACAGACAGAAGATCCAGTCTTATATCCTCTTTTCAGGTTTCAGAAAGCAGGTCCAGCCCACTTCTGATCTTTTACAGGTCAAGGAATGTTCTGCAGCTAGTGCCTGGAGACACCCACATTTACTGCTGGCATGAACTAGTGAGTGGGAATTGAGAAAAAGTATTTTTCAATTGACAATCATTTTTACCAGGACTCCATTGGTTTTTGCATTGCCATCTTGTGGCAAACACTTTCACACAACCCATCTGGTCATTTCTGCTGATGCCTGAGGAAATTCTAAACAGACACGACAAAAACCATCTTGCAGCCTACATTTCTGCCCAGGTACTGTCGCACACCCAACCCCCCCTGTTTTTTGCAGGTCAACTGAAAGCCACAAGACACTCACACCATAAGTGAATGATTCATTTTCCCTCTCCTGCTCCCCGCCTGATGAACATCCTTGACACCGTGATCAGGTTATCTGGACAATGGTCTGACTGCTGGCTCCTAATCAGGGTGGGTAAACAATGACTTGAAAGACCCGGCTTTGATCAGGCAATTGAACAATGACCTGAAAGAAAGAGCCCTGATCAAAGCAGAGTGGACAATGCTCTGTGTACCAAGCCTTGACCAGGTCACCAACTACAAGCATCGCCCTGATCAAGCTATCAACTACAAACACTGGATTGGACAATGGACTGACAGCCAAAAGAATGGTATGAGAAATGTATAAAAGGCTTGTAAGCTACAGAGTAAAGTAGCAGCCTCCTCTGTCTTGTCTATGACTAGCTTGGGACTCTGTTCTATAGCCCAGGCTATTGAATAAATGTGGGTTCCTCCTGCAGACGAAGGCTCCTGTGTCTCCTTTTTACTAAGTATGCAAGGTATGGAAGACTAGGGCGGCTCACCCTTCGCCGAGACCCAGTGAGTGGGTTATTCCGGTTCTTCAGAATGATCCCTGGGGATGCCCCAACCAATGAGGTACATGTTCCTACGCTAACCCTACCACCATTGGGCATTTTTAAGTGTTTGGACACACTAAACATAGACTCGGAGGGGTGTGTGTCTGGGGAGTGTATTATGACAGTCCTACTTTCCTTAATTAGGGTCCTTAGTGTTCTTCCAATCTACCACTTCCCCTGCCAAGCTAGGCACAGGGCACTACGCAACTACTTAACCACCAACAGTTTTGATATTAGGCAAAGAGTCTCCTTTTGTGGGGCCCGCTGGGCATTGCAGTGCCCGTCCAGTGATGAGCATAGCCCAATAATGAAGATTGCTTTGATGATGGGTAAGGGCCAGTGTATCCTACAAGGGATGCTTCCTCTGTCCGACCCTTTGTTTCTAATCAATGCCACTGAAGTACTGACTGACTATTGAATGGAACAGCATACTTAATTACAGAATATATCTAATAGATATCAGGTGCAGGGCATTGTCATGTCCTTTAGGATAGCCCTGTCATTTATACTTCATTTTACATACATCATCCCATCCACATGATTATAACGATTTAAAACAGGCGACCTTTTACCTAATAGCTTGCTCCTGTCTCTTCAACACCAGGCTCTCAATTATTTATCTGCATCCCTGTACCTGACGTACATAAACATGTCCCCAGCCTCGTTAGATTCATTCTGTATAAGGGTCACCTCTTTTTTCATCCTTGGCCAACAGCCAGCTGTGCATGATCACACTTGTTTAGAAAAGCCATGGTGATTGCTTTCAAAACATTTATGATTGTTTTCAAAACATCCATGGTTGTTTTAGAAACATATGGATTCTAGAAAAAACCCTGGAGTGACCACTTTAGTATAAAAGACCCTCACTCTCCCCTACATATTAGAGGATAATTCCTTTCAAGCTGAGACTGGGGTCATGCATGCTGAATCTCTGACAAACAGCGGTCTGGCATCCCTTGCGGGTTGTCATCCTCGACTCAGAGACGGGGTCGTTCGTTCTAAACCATCAGGTGAGGGGGTGGTTCTTCCCCAGGAGTTTCTTGGCTGCCCATACACACACCTACACATCCAGGTTAGGCTAGGTACATTTTGGCAAATTACTTAGGGCGTGCATTGTAGGAATATGCAAGTGCTACTATTTTTATCTGAACTGTTTCTATTCATCTAATTAGCACTACTGTAGAAATGTATCTACTATTCACTATATTGGTACTAGCAATCTCTTTTGTATACCTCTCTATCTCCTGATTGTTGCAGCCCATATATTTTACACCAGGCTGTCACTGGACCAATAAATTCTTATTGAAATTTCCTAATTGCCACCCTGTGTGTTCTCTGAGAGGAAGCAAAAACGAGTATCTGAGCAAAACGTACTGTACTGTTTTCTACGATCCCTGGGGAATCAGGGTTGTCATGTTCAGAGGTTGCCAGAGACTACCTCCACCACTGTAGAATACGGGGGGTAGTGGCACTGAAGGTCTAATGGCTGACATATTCTGTGGGGGTGTCTGGAAGCGGTTGGGACACCAAGCCCTCCGTTTAGGTCATCCAAAACGTGCAGGGCCTGGGGGACTCATAGGAACTATACGACAGCATATGCTGGGCCACCCAATTTCCCCCTTACGCCTCGTCTGATTTTCTAACCTTAGTGTCCTCCCACATCTAACAGGAAAATCCAATTTAATGTAGGTCATGTACTTCCAAAAAACTTAGAATCAATCTGGTAGAACAAAGCTGAACTTTCAGCAACAAGACAGTAGATATACAAAAATAGTTTTGGCAATCTGTTTCTCTCCTTTGAAGTGCACTTCAAGCATTATATGTAAACCTGTCAGACAGCACTTGATACTCCAGCAGGATCTAACACTGAGGCTCACCATGGCAGAGGTTGGTCTGACTGAGGGAACAAACTCAGAGTGCAGGCCTAGGTGTTAGCTACATCTGCGTGTGATAGGGTAGGTCTCTTTGAAGTTAATCAAGTCCTTGAGCCCAGCCCAGGGGCATCCTGTCAAGGGCATAACAACACCTGCCCATACCCAATGCCTTTTGTCCCTGTCCTGGGAGCAAGTGCAGACCTCATTCATGCCTATTGAAATGCTAAGACCAAAATACAGATTTAGCTACCAAGGCCGTAAGGTAGGGCAAAGGTTAGCTTTTAAAAATTCATCTTTCAAAACTATTTATTACAAATCTGACTTACTTCTCCAGCGAATTGGGCTTGTAATAAATATTTCGAAAACTCCAGTAATTTAATTTATAGCTCTTTTCTAGGCAAAGATAACATTTATTAAACTTAATACTGTATCTCAAAGCTTTGCTGTGGCACCAACCACGCTACAGTAGCTTGTATGACCATCACAGTGGTTCCTGTAAATGCTTTGAAAGTTTTGAAAGTTTTGACAGATAGCTCCATCAACATGATGGAGCAGTTTGTCAAACTTTCAACTTTTTTTTCATTTAAAAACAAAAATTCCAAAGCTGGATTTTGTTTTTAAAAATAAAAAACAAATCTATGGCAGTTTTCCATGTTTCCCTGCCCCTTACTCTACGCCCACTTTAAATAGGGTGGGTCATGGCCAAACCTCCAACAGCCCTTGCTTTGTCGAGCCACTGGTGGTATATGTATGCAGCAGAAACTGGGTAGTCTCCGATGTCTACATAATGAAGTTCCATCCGACTGTAAATGAGGCGGGAGGAACTTTGCTTTGGGGTACTCCGTGGCCGTTGTGAGTGAGTACTCTCTCTGAAAAGTCCAAAATCAGGAACTAAGTCAGAAGGTAAAATCTTTGACCTGAACAAACCTGGCTGGTTTATCCAACCCTAACTACATTACAGTTGGCTTGAAATTGTGCCTTTGTCCCAGTCTACCATGACTATTAACTGGCATTAAACATTTTTAAATCCATATCTCCTGTTCTACTTATTGGATTTTATACATTGTGGTCCCATTTAGTTTATTAAATTTCACTTTATTTTTCTAAATCATTTTGGAATTTTTATTCGTTTGTATTCCAACTTCATGACATATTTGCTGCTTTATTAATACTATACACCTTGCCTTAATTTACGCCTCTCTGCTCTATGCCATAGTTACCAAGGGGTGGGGCTCAGGTTAATTTAGTGACTTTCAGCCTTTACCCTGCCAAGGATTGCGACTATTCCTTGAGGTGGGTAGTCACTCTCCACCCCCAGGTAATAATATTATTTCTTACATATGCCAAAAACAATTTTATTACAATGTGTCACTGCAGTGTTTTTAAACTGCATCCCTACCTGAGCACAGTGATTGTCCTGGCATCTAGCTATGTTAGGCATATGTGTTGTTCATGTAAATTCATACTACTGCCCACATGTAACATTTAACTTCCATGCCACTAGGGCAATTTATGTGCCATCAACTGTGGCCTTACAGGAAATTTAAAAAGGCCAATTGGTTGGAAACAAGTTTGATGCCAGACCAGACACACTGTGACATGCATAGCAGTTCTGCAGTGTAGAAAGAATACCAGTAAATGTAGGGTTTAGAAAAAGGTAAACAGCAGTGGTGTTCACACTGAAAAGTTGACTTTGCTGCTGCTATCCACTGTTTTTCATATTTACATGTTCCTGCCTAACCACTTGTAATTGTACATATCTATATGTAGCTCTTTTCTAAGCAGATGATGAACTCAAATATATTTCAGAAGTTTAACAAGGGTGTCATTGAAAACTCAACCGCTCCAGTCATGTATATTAACTGTTCATGGCCAGAGATATTATTATCTTGTTTGTTATATAGCCCTTATACTGTACTACTACTGCTGTTTGCAAGCACTGTAAAAAAACATATTATTACTATTACTCAATGTATGTTACTCATTAAACAAACCTCAGATGGATGGAAGGCTGAGCCTGCCTTCCAGTGGACTCAAAATTGAGTTTGAGATCCCCACATTTTTAAGGGCTGAATGTTCAGCTCACTGAGCCACACTCTCATCTATGGAAAATCACACATACAACTATGCTTACATTGTCATTCTGTTGTCAACAATGCCTACAAAGCCTACCAATCTGTGATCAAAACAAAGAACTCCAAGCGCTGCAGAGAGACAACTCTCTAGCAATGTCTGCGTTGCATTATAATCCAGCTCTGTACTTCTTGTCTAGGGGAGGCATATTGTTGGTGTGATAAAATGTCCTTTGTACTGCCATTTGTATATCAGGGTCGTCTAGCATTTGGGGGTCTACTCGCCCCTATAATGTTTGGAGGGTTTGGAGCCTGTCCTAAAACAGATATAAAAGGAGCAGTATGTACAGAGATAAATGGGACAGTGTGGATCGAGGCACACACTCGTGTGTAGTCAGGAATGAGGAACAAGTGAGTGGGTGGTTTAGGCTGGTGCAACAGTGGTTGGGTAGTTCACATTGAGACATATGCCAGTAGCATGCACAAACTTCTGGGAGGCCATCTGCACTGAGGCTCCTAGTGAGGCCTGCAGTATGACATAAAGAGGGCGGGTTTTAAAATGATTCATAATCTGGAGGGAGAGCGCTACCACGGGCCAGTCCAGAAGGAAAGACTGAGGGGCATATTATCAAGGGGCTTTAAAAGCCAAGAAAGCGGAGATAAAATTATCTCCCTATTACCTAGCTGTCGCTAACACCAGTTAGCGACAGCTAGTAGGAGATAGCGACCATCTTGGGCCCCACTTTGCATGTCAGTGATATTTATCACTAATGACATGCAAAGTGGGCGTGCCAAGATGTTAGCGACTGGAAACAGTCGCTAACATCGCTATCTCCTATTACCAACTTTTGGAGATATTCGCGCTAAGCGCAAATATCTCCAAAAGCTAACACCTGCCCTGAGCAGTTCTTAGCCATGTTATCCAATGGGAGGTGGATAACATGGCTAAGAGCATTAGCTCGGTAATGCATGAATATCGCTGACTTTTCAGCGATATTCATGCATTGCGGCCGATTTTTATTGCATTTGCGATAAACCTTGGTAATACCAAGGTTTATTTGCGATAAAAATCGCCGCAGCTCAGCGGTAAATTTTTGTCTCTAACTAAGCAATAGCGATAATTATCGTTATTGGTTGGTAATATGCCCCTGAGTGCGTTACGTTAGGTTATCACAATGGCACATGGCGTGAGTATCTTCAACAGAATGATGGGAAGGGAGGGGGCCACACCAAGGTATTCAAAGGGTTAGACCACAACTGGAGCGTGCAGGATGGTTATCAGCCCCCCCAAAAGACATGGAAGGGTGGACATGTTTACTCTCCTGGGAGGACAACCATGAAATCAAGCCTGCTAGGACTTCTGGGGATATGGGTGCTCCCCAGCACTACAGAATTTTGGAGACAGTCCCAAATGCCCTGCACAACCCACAGTACACAAATGAACGAGTATCATTTGACCAAGATGATATCATGAGAAACAAATGAACCAACATAACTGAATATCGTTTGTGGACTGTGGATAAGTTAAACCAACTAACAGATATCTTCATCAGCACACATACTTCTGATTTCTGATTTACAGTAAGGTCAATTACTAACGTCTGTGGCCGCTGCAAGGCAAGGATATTAGTACACTGTGTAGATCCCAGAGGGCCTTTGACTATTTCCTCTGCCTCATAGCAGCAGGGCTAACAAGCACTCAGTGCTGCTGACCTGTGACTCGAGTTTATCTCTATAGGGTGAATACATATGAGAAATGTACGAGTCATCGATTGTAGCGGCTTACCACTTTAGAGTGAATATTCCTTTCCCACTGGTCAGCAGTGATCTACGACCAAGGCATATTACCATCCTCTGTTGTGGTTGGATGTCAAGTATCACCCCTAGTGATTCCTCTCCTGGGTGTAATGATGTCAGACTTGGGACATGGGTCACTCTGGGTCACGCTGGCTAAAGTCAGCAGTGTAGATGAATCCAGGATCTCACCTCCTCGATGAGGCAGGGAACAGGAAGTGGGCGGGACAGGGGTCAAAAGGTGAAGGAAAAGAGGACCAGCTCTGACAGTAGTAAAACACATCCATGTATTAGGGAGGGATAACGAAATAAAGGATACATACTTCATCAATAAACCCATTATCTGACATGACCGCTAGACACAAAATTGGGGAGAGGAAACTCTAGTCCAGCCCACTGTGGCACCCTCCATGAGAACATGTGCCAATCACAGTTCACCGAGGGCCAGATGTACGACCCTTTTTTGTGGCAGCAAACAGGAGAACTTCCAGTTTGCTGCCGCATAAAAGGGTAATAGCATGTATAAATGCTATTTTGCGAGTCACTGACTCGCAAAATAGCATTTGCGATTCTCGCTATTAGGAAGGGGCGTCCTTCCTAAAGCAAGTCAACATGCCATTTACTAGTGTGTTGCGACCAAATTTGTGGCTGCAAAACACTTTCAGTTTACCACCTATTTCAAGGAGGTGGTAAACCACTCGCCAAGGGGAAGGGGTCTCCAGGGGACCCCTTCCCCTTTGTGAGTATGTTGGAAAATATTGTTTAAGAGCAGGCAGTGGTCCCAGAGAGCACTGCCTGCCCTTAAAAAATGAAACTGAAAAGTTTCATTTTTCTTTTTTAAATGCATCCCGTTTTCCTTTAAGGAAAACGGGCTGCATTTAAAATAAACTGCTTTATAAAAACAGCAGTCCCAGACATGGTGGTCAGCTGAGCCCAGCAGGCCACCATCCCTGGGAGGGCCTGTAATTCCCAATAGGCTTGCAAATTGCGAGAGGCTCATTTATATTAATGAGCCCCACAATTTGCGACCCAATTGGGAATTGCAAACAGTGTAAACACACTATTGTACATGCAAAATAGCGCCCTGCAAATTTTGAGTCGCAAATGACTTGCAATTTGAGATGCGCTATTTTTCATGTTGTTCATCTGGCCCCGAGAATCACCTATCCAGTAAAGATAGGCTTGAGCTTAACTCCATGGCTGCTAGAGCAATTCCCGCTGGGTGCTGAAATATTCAGAAACCCATGCTCCATGACGAGCTCAGCTCGTCATGAGTGTATGAGAGGCGCACATCATGACGAGCTGAGCTCGTCATGAGCGTCGAAGGTGTTAATGACGTCTCCTTCGTCTGACTTTAACTCCATGCTTTTGCTACAGCATTATCCTGGCATGGCTGAGCCTTACCTTGAAGTATCTTAAAGTTGGATTTATGAGAGCCAAGGGAGTTCCATTGCCCTTGGCATGAAGCTCACCCGAACTGGCTCCTCTAAGAGAGCATGCAGGGCACGTGACTGAAGCATTGATGCCACATATTCTTCCTACCCCCAATAACCAGATCGACAGCTAATTCCCTCAGAATGTTTTTGATCCTATCACTCAAATCCTCCAATCGATCCTGATCCAAATCTCTTTTATTATTCATTCTCCACCAGCCAGGGCCCAATTGGCCATTCTGCCACTCTGACATTTTCCCAGTGGTCTGCTGATAAGAAGATTGATTGCTTTCAGACCATGATTTTGAAGAACTGAAATAACCCACTTACTGGGTCTCGGCGGCGGGGGAACCGCCCAAGTCTTCCATACCCTTCATACGTAGTAAAAAGAGACACAGGAGCCTTCGTCTGCAGGAGGAACCCAGATTTATTCAAATAGCCCAGGCTATGGAACAGAGTCCCAAGCTCGTTAGAAACAAGACAGAGGAAGCTGCTGCTTTACTCCGCAGCTTACAAGCCTTTTATACTTTTTCATTCCAGTCTTTTGGCTGTTAATCCATTGTTCAATCAGGGCAGTGTTTGTAGTTGATAACCAGATCCAGACGATGTTTTTAGTTGGTGACCTGGTCAAGGCTTGGTACTCAAATCATTGTTCACTCAGATTGATCAAAGCAGGGTCATTCAGGTAAATGTTCGATCATCTTGATCAAAGCTCGGTCATTCAAACCATTGTCCAATCACTCTGATCAAGGCCCAGCAGTCAGACCATTGTCCAGATAACCTGATCATGGTGTCAAGGATGTTTACCAGGCAAAGAGCAGGAGATGGAAAACAAATCGTTTACACAGGGCTTGAGTGTCTCATGGCTTTCTGTCGAACTGCAAAGAACAGGAGGGGTTGGGTGTGCGACAGTTCCTGGGCAGAAATGCAGGCTGCAAGATGGTTTTTGTTGTGTCAGTTAGAATTTCCTCAGGCATCAGCAGAAACGACCAGGTGGGTCGTGTGGAAGTGTTTGACACGAAATGGCAATGAAAAAAACAATGGAGTCCTGGCACAAATGAACGCCGACCGGAAGAACACTTTTCCTCAATGGGCAGCCAACATACATTGATGCCCCACAGGACCCAATGTAGTGCAAAGGGGGCCTGGTTTTAACATTTTTACCAGGGATGACTTTGATTTCCAGTCTTACCCCCTGTAAACCATTCCCACAGCCTAAACACTTGCAACCAAGACAACCCACATCTCCACCTAGACCCAGAAACTAAACACAGCCCATGCAGTAGTGTAAGGATTCACCATTCAGGTGCAGCACCAACTACTTTTGTTAGGCTTCAAACTTCCCATTGAAGATCTATAAGGTGTCTGTTCACTCCTAGTCCTGCTCCAGGTGTGGGTAAAGAATTCTGCTCTACCGGTAGAGTTTGTGGAGTTTCGCCCACTCTGAGCTCTACAGAGAGCTCGGGGTTCCAAAAATCTCAGCATAGTGACGCGGAGTTGCCAACATTAAATTGGCGAGCGCTCGCGAGAAAAAATCATGTGATAGATCTTCTCCTGGCGAGATTTCTAAGCGCAAGTGGTTGCGGCAGGTCATGCCTGCTCAAGCTGAGAAATCTGCTGCTTGCATTGAGGAGCTGCCACTCGGGTAGAATGTCTACTCGAGTGGCAGAAAGCAGCTACGCTTTCTGGTGCAATGCGTAGTGCCGTTTGTGCTGATTTTACATTGCTGGACAAACTCCTGGCACTAAAAATCAGTGCAAGCAGCGAGATTTAACAGACTACGCTGCTGGCAGTACAGCAGCTAAGTTTTTCCAGCACTTTGAAGAGTCCTGCGGAGTAAACCTCTTTGAAGTCAGCCCAAGCCTACCTGCTCCCCTGTCAGTTGAAAGCAAAATGAAGAGAGCATATCCACCCAGTAAGAGTTATGATCTGCATTGAGGGCAGGGCCTGATTTAAGGCAATAGCTGACCAGGGCGGAATGCAAGTGGCGCAGGACATGAAGACAGGAAATGTCTGGAAGAGCTGCCAGGGTGGCACAGAAGATGCTCTGTCACATAAAGAGGGAACCACAGCATGACTTCTCATTGAGGAAGACGGTTATCATCTTTTTTCTCCCGCCACTGTACAATCTTGCCAAATGTTAAAAATGAAAACATTCAAATACTTTCTTTGTCGATGAATCGAGAATTAGGCCTCTCAAAAACAGTTTTGTTTATTTGATTCTGATATTATAGTGCTGAAATTGATTGAACAAATTGCCGTATTTATGTTGAGTGATCCCCCCTAAAAATGGAACATTTGCATTGAATTGCGGCGATCTTTGTGCGACCTTGGTTGAAGGGCTGACTCCTGTCAATGACTCAAATATTCATTATTTCTAAGTCGACAAAAAGAGCAGGGGTATGCCAAATTCGAGTACTTTACATAATCACACAACATTTCTGAAAAATCATGCAAAATTACGTGAAATCCAGTTCTGGCATTGGGTGCTATATTTTAGAATGAAATGCATCCTTAAGTTCATTTTGGACACGCTTAAAATATAGCGCAAACATAACAAGTGCAGCTTATTTTCTGTTCATTTATGTTGTTTCCATACTTCCGTGATTGGATTTCTACCTGAATGGGTGAAGTTTTACCTGAACAAGCTTGAAATCAAGTACCATGGCAAAGTGGCGTAATTTCAGACATTTGCGTATGAAGCATAATGTGAAATGCTGGAAATTGCACTAGATTATGTCATCATAACGAAAACCTCACCTTGGCCTAAAAATTAATACATATTTCGATTGGATTAGAAAAATTGCATATACAATTCTCTATGAAAATTACTATGGTCAAAATACTAAGGACAAAAACACATACATTTCTAATTGAGAGCCTGCTGTCGAGATCCTTGCATGCCCTGCGAACCACAACATCCAGTTCCAGTTACAGCTAGGCCACATAATCCAGTTCCAGATAGGTTGAATCAACATTTACATGTCCAAAGTTGATAAAAACGAGTCTAATTGACCTGGGATGACCTATTTAGAGAACCACAATCTTCAGCTCTTATGAGCTGGAGCATTCTGGTAGTAAGTCGTTTTTAAACATAACACTTTATTAAAAAAAGAAAAGTGATTTTTGGGCCAATGTTCACCTAAAGAAATCAATAACAGCCTTTGCCTGAAGTGTTTGCTCCATTTTATACAAAGGACAGATCAGTGCTGATAACCTGTGACTCTCAGCAATGCCACAGTACTGTAATAGTAATGGGCAGTGGCATCAGTTGGCTCCAGGAAAGTGCAGAAAAATCGTTTGGGGTATTTTTAGCTTACTGTTCTCTATGCCAGCTTTGAAAGGGCAGGCTTCCCCTTCACTTCAATGAGTATTGTGACAACAATGGAAAGTGGAAAAAACTGTTTCAGTGAGCACAATGTAATTTTATGGCAAGACCGGAGGCTCCTATTATGCTTTCTAATCTTGCATTTAATTGCACAGCAGCCAAGATAAGCAAAAAACTACAGTTCCCAGAGGGCCAGAGAACAACTGGGCCATGGGAATGAGAAAAAACGAGAATGCAGTAACCAATCAAAGAGGACCTATTAGATAAAGACCCTAACTGACTGCGCAGCTTCCTCTTTTCTTGCTGCTCGCAGTCAGATAAGTGTCTTTATCTACGCTCACAGTATTGTAATTGTTATTTAACTGGTTTTTATGCCTGTTTGCATGTTTTATGCTGCATATTTGTAAAGCGCGACCTCGCGCTTCTGCTTCTAACGCTCTTCGCGTGTTTTTGTTGCGCTCCGGCGCTTCTTCCCTCGCTCCCCCCCTCCCCTTCAGGAGCGCTTGGTACCTTCCTAACGCGCGCTGCTTCGCGCGTCTTTCCCGACCTTCGTTTACCTCACGAAGGCTTCTCCAGTCCCCGACTGCTTAGCGCAATGCTTCCTGCTCTTGGTCTTTACTTCCGTGTGTGAAGCCGGATTGGCACTCGAGATTTCTTCGAGATTCCAGCGATTGGAAGCTCTGTCCATCCGTCTTCCTTTCTCTTTCCCATCTTTGGGGCCCTTTCTCTATCGATCTTTTTGCATCCCGGCTCAATTCCCAATTGCCCCGGTTCTACAGTTGGCGCCCGGATCCCCTGGCCTTGGCGACAGACGCTTTCCTGCAGGATTGGTCTCGTCATCTACATGATGCCTTCCCACCTTTTCTGATGATCAACAGGGTTCTTTCTCAGGTTCGCCGCCAGTCTTCGTCTCTGGTTCTTGTAGCCCCGTTCTGTCAAGCGCAGGTGTGGTTTCCGACTCTTCTCGAGATGGCAGTGGACTTCCCTGTCCTTCTTCCCTCCTTCGGGGATCTTCTACTCAATCCCCAGGGCGAACAACACAGTCTCATTCTCGACTCCTCCCTGCAGCTCTCGGCCTGGAAAGTTTCCGGCCTTCCACTTCTGACGTCCTCATTTCACAAGAGGCTTCGATCTTTATCAGCCAGGCCTGGGCTCCTGGAACATCCAAAGCATACAAATCCGCCTGGTCTCTTTGAACAAGCTGGTGTTTGGAAAGGGACCTCGATCCCATTTCAGCCTCTCTGAATTTCATCATTAATTTCCTTGGTTCGCAAGCCAGTGCCGGTAAGGCTTATCGCACTATCAATCTCTATCGTTCAGCCATTTCTCTCTACCATTCCCAAATTGATGGTAAACCGGTTGGTGCTCACCCTCTGATTTGTCGTCTTCTGAAAGGTGTTCGTTGTGCGAAACCACCGTTGGCTAAGTATACCTCTTTATGGGATGTTACAGTGGCTTTTAAATTGTTTACAAATTGGCCAGACAATTCTGTTCTTTCACTCAAGATGCTATCTGCTAAACTTACCATGTTGCTGTGTCTAGTTTCCATTAAGAGAGTTTCTGATGTTAAGGCTCTAAATGTTTCTGCTCGCCAATTCTCTCCTACAGGTGTTCTATTTCAGATACGCAGACGTACTAAGACTCATTTGGATTCAGTGTTTTATCCTTATTTTCCAGCTCATCCCAAATTGTGTGTGGGACAATGTTTAAAAGTGTACGAACAACGAACTGCTGATCTCAGAACGCCCTCTCATTCTCAACTCCTTATTTCCTTTTGTAAACCCCATCTTCCTGTTTCATCTCCTACACTTGCCCGTTGGGTCCGTTGGGTCATGTCTCTTGCCGGAATTGATGTCTCCGTTTTCGAGGCTCATTCGGCCAGGGGAGCCATGGCTTCTACAGCCTTTTGGTCTGGCTCTCGTTTAGAAGACATTCTGAGATCAGCAGACTGGTCAAATGACAGTATATTTCGCATGTTCTATTGTAAACCTGTTCATACTGTGGCTTCTGATGTTGTTAATATGCTTTAAACAAGCATAATAGGAGCCTCCGGTCTTGCCATAAAATGTAGTTTTTTCTAGTATTCATGACGGAAAATCTTAATTTTATTAAAGACACGGAGGCGAGTATTATCCCGCCGCAACATTATTAACATTTGTTCTCCCTCCCTACAGTGAATCCAGCCCTGCCACCGGCTTCATCTTAGTAGATCTACCCTTCGACTCCTACGATCCTCACCTCCAAGTTTTCCAACTCCAGTGCTCCTGGATCCTCCTCCTGGACTCCTGTTTGGTCTTTTTCCTTGGATTCCTCTGATACAAGACTTATGTTCCTGGACTTTGGCTATATCCTTAATTTTATTCATTTTTCCCTTTGTTTAATGACTATCCTTGATCTGCTCGCCAGCGAAAAGAGGAAGCTGCGCAGTCAGTTAGGGTCTTTATCTAATAGGTCCTCTGTGATTGGTTACTGCATTCTCGTTTTTTCTCATTCCCATGGCCCAGGGGTTCTCTGGCCCTCTGGGACCTCTAGTTTTTTGCTTATCTTGGCTGCTGTGCAATTAAATGCAAGATTAGAAAGCATAATACTCGCCTCCGTGTCTTTAATAAAATTAAGATTTTCCGTCATGAATACTAGAAAAATCTACATTAATTATCACATAGCACAACAAAGTGGCAAATATCTCGTATGTATACGACTTACAAAGCACAAATGTATACAGAAAGTAACAAAGCTCTGTTGCTTTGGGGCTTTTAAAGTGAGTAGTGTAGACAAAGGGAGAGAGGAAAGCGAGACAACATCAATGCTGTTGGGTTTCAGTGGGGGCGGGCTTAGATTAGGCTTTTAGAGTTGCCTGGTGAGGTGTGTCTGACTGTGGCTGGCAGAGGAGGTGGAAAGCGCTGGGAAAGGAAACTCTTCAGGAGCAGTCCAGCATCTGGATGGTCTTACTGATCGAACTATTAAAGTTAAAACCCATTCTTTTTAACACCGAGAACATTATAAAGATGGCATGTGCCACATTCTATTTAGTAGAAGTGATTAGAAACTGTAGTTCTACAATTCTGAGCGTTCAAGAAACTGATTCCAACCACTTCGGTCATGGATGTGAAATCGGCCATCTTTGTCTAGTCAAGGTAGGGTGTTTTTAGGCCTGGTGAAATTAGTGCTCTTGAATTCCACTCTCCTGAGGTTTAGACTGATTCCAGGTTTGAAGACTGTTTCCTTGAGATTAATGGTTTAGGAGGTTTGACCCTTATCACTGTTGCATACTTATATGTCTAGCGAACTCTAATTAAGATATAGTCCTCAGTGTAAGAATACGTAATTAAATTCGTGGTGGTTTGAAATATGTGACTTGGTTGCAGAATCCACTAAATCACGTTAGAAATTGAAAAACCGAAATGTCAAAGCCATCTATATCTTCTCAAAAGGATAAACAAAACCTGCCAACAGAAAGACAAAATGGTTTAACGACTGCAGTGGATTACCTGCTTGAAAAGCCCCACCAAGGGAACTGAGGAGGGTCATCATAGGGTCTGGAACAATTTCGGCCAAATCCCCTCCTTTAGTCAAACACACAACAGGTGATGGTAGGAATGCTTGCAATAAGTCTAACCACTGCCAATTGTCTTGTTGACCATGCCATCTCAGTTTGGACCCAGCCACAAACAAATCAGTCTTTTCCCTCCTCCAATAGGAACAGCCCAGCCCAAACTGCCAGGCTAGGTTTTCCCTGAACTGGAAAACAAGCAACTAAAGACCAGTTTCCCCTTGATTGGAGCTCTTCAGTTGGGTGTAGCTTGGTTCCAGTGCCACAGTGAGCGTAGGAGCCACATCTGGTTATACCCTTGGCCACTTAGGGCGGTACACCAAACACACAAAAGGTGATGTGAGGAATGCTTGCAATATGTCTAACCACTGACAATCAATTGCTCAGGTAGCATTCCAACCAAAACCCACCAAGCCACCTCATTTTGGACCCAGCCATCTGCAAATTGTCATGACCGTGCTTGAATAAACTCCTTGTCTCCCAGTTCAAGGAACTGGACAAAGCAAGTGGTCCAGCTCACTTTGCTTCAAACTAACTCAAGTTCAAATCTTTATCAATAAGTCTTTAACATCAGGCACCTATTCTTCTCATATTAAAAATTCTCTTATGTCAGATTGCTCACCAAGAAGAGCATCAATCACCAGTGTCCCATTCTTAGGAAAGATCTGCCTTCACTGAGATCTTTAAATTCCTAGAAGAATGCAACATATTATGACACCATCAAACAGGAGAGCCACTTTATCCACTCTAATTTCCATCTGGGATGATCTAAAGTAAGGGAGAAGCCCAAGCACTTTACCACTGGTTGGCAGTGTATGGTCCAGCAAAATGCGGAAAATACAGGGTGATCATGCAGAAAAGGCACATTTTCCTCAATCCTCTTCATTAAGTCCCACATGCGATGATGACAACAGACTCTAGTTATGGAAATGGACAGACCTTTAATTGGTGAGATACAGCATGCCTTCTCTACATTTGGGTACAGATGAAAAAGCACCCATTCCTGACTATCAAATCGCTTTCAGCCAATGCTTATTTTGTGTTTGTGTTTGTGTTTGCCAGTGCTTGGCAACAGCATTTATTTCTAAATAATGACCTTTACTTATGATAATCCCCACATGGTAACACTGTTTGTCTACAAAGTATTCAACTCAAAATATCTAAAATAAAAAAACAGCTGGTCTAGGCCATTCTTACAGCTTCAGGTGACCTGAACTAGTACACAATGCCACAAGTGGATTGTGTGTTGCTTAGTATTTGTCAGAGCTGCCAAGGACAGTGAGTAGGCAAACCACCGTAGCTGCCCGAGGCATACTTCTGGCCCTGGCACTTACATTTTTACAAATTAAGCACTCTTGTCAGCATCCATAAGCACTGCATCCCATGGATTGATGACCTATTAGCCACTCTCACATAGAAAATTGGCACAATTTGAGTGCCCCTAGCCTTAGACCATAGTTTGATGACGAAGCAAATAGAAACAACACAGAGCCACTCCAGTGACCTAGTAGGATTGTCACATTCACTATAAGAAATACACAGGGGTGACTAGAGAAGATTATACAAGACAGGACAGCACATCTTAACCAAGCCATGCAGTGGAACTTCCGTGCAACAGTCAGTCATTGTAAAGACACACTCTTTGGCCTCACGCCTCAATTTGAGTAGTGATGTGTCATCATTCCAATGTGTAATGACATTTTAAACACATTTGCAAATCTAGCTCTGATTATACCCTATTAATATCAAGTAATGAGCATTTTGAATGAGGAAGCTGTCTGCTGGACCTGGTTGTGTGAATAATTGCCCAGGATCCCTGGCCCTGCGCCAAATCTTCTAGAGGTATAAATGCCCAAAGACTAGTGTGACAGGTTCCTATCCCAAACTACAACTAATATCTAGACAAGAGTATACATTTTTCTAAAGGGGTATCCATCACTGTTGCAACCTCTGAAGGGAAGAACTCAAGAATGTCTTTTTTGTAGACCTGTTTGCTGTGGGGAAACAGCCTAAACCACGCAGTATGAACAACGCGTAGCTTAACAGTGCAGGCGTAACCGTGGACAACTAAACCACACATATGTCTTTACCATGCATATGGCGAGCATATGCGTGGTTTAGACGTGCGTGGTAGTTAGCGCTCTAGACGCAGGTGGAGGAGGATTGGGCAGAGGGTTGGAGGTGACTTCCTGCCCAAACGAGGAACTTGGTGAAGGCTTTGTGAGTATGATTTTTTAATTACTTTTTTGGGGCGGGAAGCCAGTTTTAGGGCTCATGGTGGGGGGCGCTTGGTAATTGGGACAGGGCATAGGGTATTTTTTACTGCTGGGGCGGTTTAGGGCTCAGGGTGGTGGGCTGGGTAGTTAGGAGGAGGAATCCTGTACTTTTTATGGCTTGGGGGCAGTTTTAGGGGTTGGGAGTGGCTGGGGAGTTTTTAGGTAGAGCCTAGCGCAGCATGCATGCGCTGCTCTATGGGAGGCTTCTTGTGAACACTCCACACTGTTCCTCAAACTTCTCTGTGGGAGTTAGTTAACTACTACATGTTCTATTGGTCTTTGCGTGTGGCTTTCAGTAATGAAAGCATGCAAATAGCCAAAGATGGCAGCATGTCCCGCCTTTTCTTTTAACGTTAACTCCCCTTGCCTCGGGGGCTTGGGAGCGAGCAGCGGTGCGCATTGTGCCAGCTGCATACCTTCCTTATCTGATCTTGGCTCCTGTTCCTTAGTGAACAAACACTCTCGCTTTCGCGGCCACGTTTGTTTCAAATTTTTTTTCATCCTATTTAATGTTACTATTGTCCTCGCATGTTCCCTCCTTCTCTTCCTGGCTTCAGCTACAAGGTAATCAGCTGCTTTTCGCCAGTGTCTTTGATGCTTGATGTATATGAGGACTGCAATGGTTAACACTTCGCTCATGTATGTACCTATCTACCAATCCATACGCGTCAAGGCGTAGAGTGTGATTTGTAAGTTTATATATTTACATAGAAGACCTTGGAAGGGAAAGCTGATTTTACCGGGTTTGACTCAAGACATGTTTAATTCTTTTAAAATGGTGGGACGTGTCAGATGGGTAGGCCCCAGCAAAAAGATTTTTAAAGGGGATTGTGTAGTTCTATCTTTAGACTCCCGTCCCTTAGTACAAGAAATTTTGACCCGGATAGGTTCAAGTAGATTTATGGCTGAGGGAATAAAAGTGTTACCCCTGGGTTTCTTTTATCGGCCTAACATGCTTGACAGTGATACTACAGCCCTTGTTGGTACTTTTTCTAACAATCATAGGAGATACAATCTAGAAGTGTCAAACAGGTTTGGCCCCTTATACTCATTGGAGTATGTGAATTGACATATGGTAGCTAATGCTGTCCATAAGTCGGTAAATAGTAAAGGGCCTACAGTTCTCCAAAGAGCTGGCGATTTGATACCCATGGCGGAATTACCGAAAAATGATCCTACAAAAATGACTGAGGGTTCCCTAGTAGTAGTCCTGTCTTCATCTGCCCATGATTGTATGAATCTAATTAACTGTATAGGTGCACATAAAGCGGGTGATCTCCCGGAAGTAGGAACTGAAGAGCAGGGTCTGAATGCCCAAGTGAGTGAGAAGGTACAGAATGAACTTGTAATAGCTGGAATTATTGAAAGCAGTATGTTTGCTATTACAGAGTCAGAGGGGGGTCAAGTTCGGGAGGAGAGGGACTCGATCTCAGGGGTTCAATCTAAGTATGCCCAGGGGCAGGTGAGAATAGCCTTCTGGAACATCTCTGGGTTTCAATCCAAGGTCAACAAGCCAGCCTGGGTAGATGTTACTAAATACTTTGACATTTTGTGCCTGCAGGAGACTTGGCTGCTGGATGAATTACATTTTGATGGGTTTAAAATGTTCCATATACCTGCACTCTGTTCAATACACGGAAGGCATAAAGGGGTGATCTGTGGGTATATGTCAAATTTCCCTGGAGATTTTAAGGATAAAAACGCTAAAGTCAACTAGCTATTACCAAATTGCTGTCTTTAATTTTTCATCGCAAGTTGAGATAGTGGTCATCAACCTCTATAATAACACAGATAGGGGTAATTTACCGACATGCTAAATAGCCTCAACGAAGAAATTAAGAAGTTAAGTACAACATCGGGGAAGGACACTATTATAATTTGGGGTGGGGACTTTAATACTAGTGTTTGTACCCAGTCCTCATGTGGGTTTGGGGACCTCGAGAAAGAGGATTTCGGCCAAATGGCTAACTCTGCACATTCGAATAGGGGTGAATGTTTTAATGACTTCATGGCAATGCATGAGTTTGGATTTGCCAATAAGATGTGTTCTCCACCTGTAGATTTCAGCCCCACATTTATCGGTCGGGGCTTCAGTACATTGATAGACTACATTATTCTCCCAATTCGTTATGCAACGTGGGCTGAAGAATTTATCACCCACCCAAATGGGCTTAGCGATCACCTTCCGCTAAGTATTACCATTTTATTCCCCCATAGGAGTACTCCCTCTGTAGTATAGAGTTTAGCCTGGATTCAAGGCTGTGTGCTGGAACACCAGAATGGATATTCATTATGTTGGCCTAAGAATGACCCTGAGGTCATGAATTCAAAAATAATGCTACAGCCAAAATCCCAATAACCGAGTGTTTGCAAGAAGAGATCTCCCACTCTGAGATACTGACCGCTTTTTCCGGTTCAATATGGGTTTACGGAGGGGAGGGGTACCGTCGAACAGGTATTACATTTTTCCATCTTACATGGGAAATATACCCGGGCTAAGCAAGGCAACTTATTCACGGTATTTGTAGATCTTACCGCTGCTTTTGACTGCGTAGCTCATAATCGGTTTCAGCAGATCTTAGAGGGACTTAAGGTAGAGCAATCACTTGTGTTATTTTTGAGACAATTATATGCGGGGGCCTCCGCGAAGGTGAGTTATGGATTAAAGGGAGAATGTACCAAGCCTTTCCATATGGGGAGGGGTGTGAGACAAGGCTGCATACTTGCCCCGTTCCTCTTTACATTATACACCAATGAATTGGAGGAGGCACTGGTGGCCAGTGTGAGAGATTCCCTGCAAGTTAATAATAACCAGATTGTCTCCCTTTTATATGCAGATGATGCGGTTTTAATGGCCAGAACCCAGCTTGGTCTCCAGAGGGCCCTAAATACTTACATTGACTTCATGGATAATAGAGGACTGAGGCTCAATGTTAAGAAAACATTTGTCATGTCCTGTGGAAAGGGTAAGAGTAGACGTTGCACCCTTGTAGCTGGGAAAGATAAAATTGAACCGACAAAAACGTTCTCCTATCTTGGTATCCTATTTGAAGTTTCAGGTTCTTGGGGTCCTGCTATAAAGAATAGGGCCCTCTTACTTAAGAGGTCGACGGCGGCAGTGATGATTTTTTCAAAAAAGATGGACAGGATGTCGCCGGAGATTTTATTGAAAATTTACCAGGCTAAGTGCACAAGTATAGCAACATATGGGGCAGGGGTCTGCTTTTTTTTTATCTTTTCACCTATACAAGTGGTAGAAAATGCTTTTTTAAGATTTATTTTAGCTATTCTCTAAAGTGCATCTGCTTTTAATTGTCATAGTGAACTAGGGATTCGCTACATCACTGATGTTATTAAAATGTAACCCATGCTATTATGGAATACAAGCTGGACCTCACCCAACTTAGGGTTAAACCAAGATATAATTAAAGACTCCATGGGTTTGGATCAGACTAGAAATATCCCATGGTTGAATTACATCAGTAAATTATCCATAGATTTGGGTAGGCCTGAATTTTACGGTAACCCTGATTCCTTACACTCTACATCTAGAAAAGATCTCAAAGTATTATGTCTGAATCATTTTGAGTCATTAAGAATGGGGCTAGAGTTTAATTAAAAAAAACAGTGATTCAGCATCAACTTACCCTGGTCTCTACCTCCATTCAACCCTATTTAGTGTGGTGTTTAGGGAGATAGATAGATAAATTTTGACCAGGTTTAGGTTTGATTGTTTTTTCCGCCTGGTTTCGTTCCCTACTACTAACAACTGTTCCAGACAGCTCTCTAGATGTCCGTGTGATAATTTATCAAATCAATCTACTTTACACGTGACTTTTTAAATTTTATGCAACTGAACGGGCCAGGTGGATTATACCCCTTCTAAAGCAGGGTACATGGCGGCAATGCCGTCCGACTCTTTTATTTTTCCAATTACCGAACAATGTATACTGTGTAGGAATCATGACTGTTTTTTAAAAAGCATTTTGAGGAAAAGAAAATGTATAACTTGTTAGTTTCTGCTGTAGTTTTTAACTTATCATTGATTGTATATATTTAATGAATTGTTTTTTGCTTTTATGATTTTATCAATTTGTAAAATCGAATAAAGCATTTTCTAAGTCCAAGTCTAAGTCTATATGTACATACAAGACCTTGGAGGGGAAAGCTGGGTTTACCGTGTGCTGTGAGTACACATTGAAGTGGCAGAGGCATACCTATCAATAGTGCAGCTAGTGCAGTGGCACCGGGGACCTGCTGCACCCGAATCATAACAGTTTATTAAGGGCCCCGCTGCACCCAAATTATAACAGCTTATTAGTGCTAAACCAGAGATTGAGGCCCTGGTTCTTTTCTTGCACCAGGGCCCCTGGTACCCTTGCTACGTCACCATGGAGTTGGGAGGGATGCTCTTTAAAGGGTGCACACACTGGAGCTGCTGGTGTAACCAATGACAGCGGGGGAAACGGGCTGATGCCCCTATGTACTACATAGGAGCAGATAAGGGTTTTATTTGAAGTGTCGATACAGAGGAGCTTTTGCCATTACATTGTGCATGGCATTTGTGTGTACACCATAACTTCAGAGTTACCGTGTACTCTGCAAACATCATTGCTGATAGTGATAGTTTACAGTGTGCAGAGCTTGTGCAGGGGTTTGCTAAGTTCACGCATTGGCTTTTAAGGTTGCAATGGATGCCAGCGTCACTAGAGCTCTCCGTTGTTGCGTTCAGTGTATATCCTGGGGCTGTGATGGCTACAAGTAGTAAGTTTGTATACGTGGGCCACTGGGGGTAGGTGAACAGTGTATGTGTAGGTCAGCCGCCAGAGTCCCCGATTTCTGAGTATATGTTGCCGCTCTTAGAGATGTAGTGTTCGGTGTATATGTAGGGGTTGTTAGGTTTAGAGTGTGTTGTGTGCTGTGCAGTATGTCCACAAGTCAGCTGCTAAAGTTACTGGGTTCAGTATATACATGTGGGCTGTTACTTACGGCAGTATTGAGGGTTTGTATTCATTTACGTTTAAGATTGGTGCATACTGTGTATCTTTAATGACTATGCGTATTACAGTGTACCGTATGTGTGGGGGTCACTTTGTGCAATGTCTAGTGAGAACTGCCGGGCTTCATTGTGCTTTTCTTATACAACAACAGCATTAAAGGCGCCGAACATCAGCTGTCACCCTGTTGCTTAGTGCTCGTATAAGACAACAGTGACGTCATGTTTTTATTAGGAAACTTCAGTTGTATATAATGTTTTCCAGGTTATATATAAAGTGACAAATGGTTATAACACTTTTTTCATTATTACTTATAACTTTTAAACATGCTGCGCAACATTCACAAATGCTCTGCAACACATATTAAAAATGTTAACAAATCCAATAGCTCTCTCTAAACACCTAAAAGGCCCCAAAGGCAAGACCTATTGGCTATGCCAATGCTTGTTTAGTTATATGGTGAAGGTTTTAGGGCTCAGGACAGAGAGGGTGGTCAGGGTTGAGTTCTGGAGTGAAGGATTTGTGGCTTAGGGATGGGGGTTGGGGTCGAATTCGAATATGGGGACTGGGTTTTAGGGCTTAGGGTGCGGAGGGGCTGGAGTGTTTAAGGTCTGGGGTTGGCTTCATATTTGGGGCTGGAGTCCGCTTTTCGGATTCAGGGTGGGGGGTTGGGAGTTTTCATGGCTAGGGTCGTACGTCGGGACAGGTGGCTGGGCATTAGGACAAAAAGTGGTGGCTAGGGAAGAACCTTAACCACGCGTGTGCCTTTACCAAATAGGTAATTACAACTAAATTAGCTGTAAAGGTATGCATGGTAAGGTATGCATGGTTAAGACACGGTCATTGTTAAGAGTGCGTAGATCAGCCAGGTATAGTTGGGGAATGTGTGTTTGGCGTTTCTGTGGGTCCAAGTGAAGTGGGGGTGAGTTGACTCTACTGAGCCTTGGTACTCAGCATCCTGTGAGTCAGATTAGTGACACTGGGAAATGCAATGTTTGCCCTCCACCATCCCATTCAAACTTATTTTTGGATTTACAGACTTAAGCAAAACCTTTATTTATTCTGCAAGCATCATACAGTAAAGGGGAAAGAATATTCTGATGAGCAGGCCAGCTCATTTTACAGTAAGTCTTCTGGAATTCTTACGAGTAGAGTCGTGCAAACATGTTAGTTAAAGAGCGCGTGAGAGCAGGAAGTTAAAAGAGAGCGAGAGGGAGCATGGTCTGACGTCAGTTTCCTGTAGGAACCCTATGTTCTGTGGCCAGTATGTGCTGAGTAACTGGGAAAGGAGTCAGAGCCCGCGTTATTTTCTATGACCAGAGCTTGTCTGGCCCGTCTCTACTGCTCAATTGGACTAGGTCATACTTGATGCAGCTAAGGGGGGTGTGTGTGGGTGGCAGACAGCGGCAGTGGCTCCAGTCTGTCGGCCCTCTCCAGCAGGTTGATGAATGTGCTGAGCTGTGAGAGCATGCCACCCAAGCCAGTTCACTCCAGCCACAAAGAGTTACAGTTCCCTGGTCTCCCGACGCCCACTCCATGCCCACCTCCCCCTGCTCCACTTCTGCTGACTACATAAACACTGCAGGCCTTCCCTCAAAACACAGCCCTGCTGCTGGGTCGGTGGCGGCGCGATAAAATCACCTTGTTAGAAATCATGTCTGCTGCTGGCACGCCGGCTGGCCCTACAAATAAACAGAATTTCACGGGTACATTATTTTAAACGAACATTTATATCACCTCTCGAAGGCCAAATGCGTTTTGCGGGTGGGCTGCTAGCACTGCATCTCGGCGGTTTGACATTTCATCAGGTTATTTCTTCGTGTGAGTGCACGGGATGTAAACCAAACGTTTTCTAACGGTGACATTCGTGCAGCATCTGCTTAACTTGTGCCGGTGGTTGCAGGTGGAAGGCGCCGGCGGGCATTTCTGGGGACGTGAACTTGTTTTCATCATCAGACTTCGACCCAAGGCAATTTGGAGAAAAAGACAGGACAGAAAGAAGATACACGAAAAGTGTGGGAAGAGAGGAAAGCAGAGGTAAAAATGAATCTGCAGGAGCAGGGCGGTTGAACAAAGAGGCATAAGATGGATTCGGCAGCGCAAGCCACAGGCTTCTTAAGAAAGCTGTGGGCCTCTGCCTTTATATTTGTGAAAAATAAGCACTGGTTTTACTAATCTTTTGGAAACGGAGGCGAGCATGAAGAACTGCAGACTTCTGCCGCCTGAAAAGCATCTCAGCGACACTCAATGCCACAGGCCTAACAGTTTCTAGTGTCCTGCAACGGTTTTCATTTTTGACGTGTTTGAACTTTTCGAGATAATATTTGCTCCTTCACATTCGAGTTGAATTTCATCTGTGTGCGGAGGAAGCGCAAAAGCGTAATGAAGAATCAACGCTGCCAACATGCATTGATGTGCATGTAGGTGATGTCATCAGACAGACCTGGCAGGCTTGCTCAATCCCCGCAGCCCAGCCAGGCTGTAATAGAGAAAATGGTTCAAACGATCGGACATATTTTCCACATCCTCAGCGTCATGCCCTACACTGCTGTACTGTATATACATTTCACCAGGCGAATGCACCACGTATCACTTGTATTCCAAAAATGTCAATCCGATTAAAAAACCCTCCCCAAAATGCAATTGAGAATCAGTAAAAGGGTGTCTTTTGAGTCTCAGCTGCCTACAGCTGTGCCCTGAAATCCAATAATATTTTGGGTGCGCGAGCAACCTGAGTTTTTTTTTTAAGTCCCTGCATATGTCATAATTGAAATTCAGAGCTCCAGTGTCACTCGGGCCCAGTAATGCATGCCATCCAACTCTGGTGGTTCTGGAAGTAATGTTTTGCCGGGAACATAGAAGATGTACCAGTAGGACCGATAACAGTATTAGACAAAGCCCCTACACTGAGGAATATGACAGCATTCGGCAAGTTGGATGATTCAGAATATGAGCTGAACTGCTGGCGCCGTACAGATGTAGGTCAATGCAGTTTGGTTGTGCTGGATGTTCACGTGGTAATGAACACCTGAGACAGCAAACCAAAGGACCAGTTCACCGGCAGGATTTTGGGTCAAACTAGAAAGGGAGTTACTCTAGAGTAATTTGTCAGAATTAAATAATGTTATGAAATATCTGTCCATTGAGGTACTGTTTTCAAAATACAACCAATCACCTGGAGAGAAAACAATTGTCCAGACAGTCTATAAAACACTGGCATGTGGGCATCAATTTTTGTGAAAATCAGTGTACTTTCGCTTACTCTTGCAACCCAGAAAAAAACATAAAAGAAAGGCAGAATTTGTTTGTATAAAGCTGGAAACATTTATTACCAGATCCAGAGCTCCATTATGGGTTCTTTTCTTGCTGTCTATTTTCATTTAGCTGTGAAGGTGAAAGAAAAAACTGCAAGACCCATAATGTTCTTTATCTGTTGGAATGGGCAACATAGAGGAAGGTTCCCATAATACATCAATAGAGGTCAACAAACCAGCACTGCCTCTTTTCATTCTTGCTGCTACAATCTAAGATAAGTTTAACATGCCTTTATTTGCCAGCCTGTCAGGATACTTTGTCTTATTACCAATACATTTTGGAGCGTGCATTAAAGGCCTGTGTAGCATATTGAGATTATATGCACTAGGACACTTATGGTTCTGGGGCGGACTCTAGACTGGAACTGCGTAATAAGCGAGGTGGTGTCCGGGTGTGGTCAATAAAGAGTATGATGTAATGTTCAGTGTGTGAGTGTATGCTAAGGAATAAAGTATGTTTTGACCGCAGCTCCCGTAAGGCGTATTCCATCTGCATGCTCCATGGACCAGGAGGACACTATATCTGGTGAAAGGTAGGGGATACATGCCCAGATGAAAACAAGACTGCTCAACCTGAGAGTTTGCAATGATACAGCAAACTACTTATGTGTGCCACATAAGCCCAAAATCAATACAAAGCAGACTGTAACTGCCACATGTGAAGTCAAAGGCCTGCTCCGCAGAAGTATTCAAAGTCACTGCAGAGCAGCATATTCAAAACGCCTGCCAAGAAACCACAGGTGAGGTCACTGGCAAAAGACACTGTGCCCTGAACACAGTGTAATATTCAGATGAAGAAAAGACAATGGCAGGGACAACCAGGTACGAAAAACAGAAACACCCTCACTGTCAAGCACAAGTGAAGCGCTTTACGATCTCTAATTGGACGTGGAGACCCAGTCTTAAGCAACAAGGGTGTTGCGTGCAGAGGTTGCCAGTCCTGCATGGTGCACCGAATGCTGTCTGAATGGCATGTGGTCTCAATGGTGGCAGAAGGAAGCCCAAAATATACTGCAGCCACGTTTTTGAAACCACCCCGCCTTTCAACACTTCTAAAAAGCAGAATATTGGTGCAAGGTGTGCTGAGTGGATTGAAGCATTCAATTACTTCTTAGATGCACTAGAAGAAGATGGAAAGAAGATCATTAAATACCTGAAAAACCTTGCAGGTGATGGGGTAAAAGAGAAGCGCTAAAGGAGATTTCTCAAACTGAAGCAAAATCATCCCAAAAGGTAAAGGAAGTGTTGGAGGCCAAGTTGAACCCAATGCCGAATGTCGACTATGAAAGATACATCTTCAACCAAGCATGACAAGAGGTTGGTGAAATAATGGATGAGTTTGTTGAAAGACTTAATACACTCATTAAGCACTGCAAGTTCTGTGACTTCACCACAAATAAGCCATGCATCTCAGAATTATCGATGGCTGCCTTCCCTATTCGTTGAGAAGCCGAATGTTGAGAGAAACACACAGTTTAGAAAAAATGCTGATGGCTGCAAGAGCAGAAGAATGAGCAGACTGACAAGCTGCTGATATGGAAGCGGGAACGGCCCACAATGAATCAGCCCTGACCGCGAAAAGCAAGCACAACCAAAAACAGATGCAAGTAAGTTGACATGTTTAAAGAAATCAAAGGTATGCTTCCAATGCATATTTTCATTTCACCATGAAGGTGAATGTTCAGCTATTGGGCAAATCTGCTAAGGTTGTTGAAAGAGGACCATTTCATAATGGTGTGCCGAGCTAAGAAAAAATCAAGTGCGTCACAATGGAAAGACAAGATTGGCACAATAAGGTTCCAGAAGCACTCTTGCCATGCCCACAAAACCAAAAAGCAACATCAGCTACAGCAAGTGGAAACAAGGCTAGGTAAGTCGTCGTCAAGCTCATCGAGTTCTGATGAAGAAGATGGGTGTGCGCTGACGGTATCTACTAAAGTGCAGTATGCGCATGTAGGGTTAGCTCCTTTTAAAGAAGACCACAGTTCAAAGGAAATTCACCAAACCAAAAGACAAACTTAATTTGGACACTGTCCCAAAATCACATTGAAAGTGAACGATCATCCAACAACTTTCATCATAGACAGTGGTGCATCGATTAATATCATGCCAGTGGAAATGTTTACCAGTCTGTTTCCCATGCCTCGCCTCACTCCATCAGGCATCAGAACCATTGCAAGGCCAAGGGTTTATCCCAGTGATAATAGAAAAACAAAAAACATTGGTGCAAGCCACCATTCATGGTCCACAAGGCACTTCGTAGAGTCCCTGTTTGCTCAGTTTTGCTATCACTGCTGACATGGGATTGATATCCATCAACTGCAACCTGTGGGTCAGTTGGAGATCTCAAGCCAATTCCCATTGTGTTTCTATGGCCTGGGAAAACTCAATAAAATGAAAAGACAGTTTCATATCAGTGAGGACGCTCACCCTGTTGCTCAGGGATATCGTAGAGTTGCTTGTCATATGCAAAAAGCTGTAGCGAATGAACTGGAAGCACTTTTAAAGCATGCGTTCTTTCAAAGCTCTACAGGTCCCACTGTATGGGTTTCACCCATACTAGTAGTGCCAAAAAAGGACAGTAGCGTGTCAGTGCGCATCTGCGTTGATATGTGCCAAGCAAACAAAGCAATTGAAAGCGAAAGATACCGTGGTCCTCACATAGCAGATATGATCATGCAATTGAACAGAGCCAAGGTATTTTCCTGTCTTGACCTGAATAAAGGATACCATGAACTCGAACAGGAGGAGAACCACAGGTATTTTACTACCTTTTCAACTCATGTTGGCCTATTCAGATATAAGAAACTGACTTTTGGAGTATCTTCAGCTGCTGAAATATTTCAGGATGTTATTCACAGAGTAATTCAACCTGTTACACATGCTTTTAGTTACAGTAATGACATACTGTTTTTTGGGAAAACACTACAAGAACACGACAAAGCTCTCAGCCAAGTTTGCTAGTTACTTACTGATGCAGGTCTCACTCTGAATGCTGCAAAGTGCCAGTTTCAAAAAACCAAACTCAATTTTATTTGGTACATATTCTCAGATGGATAATGACTTCAGACCCAGACAAGGTGAAAGCACACACTTGCCCTCCCCAAGGATGTTACCATGCTGCGATTCTTTTTTTTTTTTTTTTTTTTTTTAACATCATTTTTATTGCATCACCAATATAAAAGTACAGACAATATATTCATCAACATCAGTATGTTCATGGATCAATTCAATTGAGGAATTTGTGCCTTCCTTCCGGGGGGCTCTCCCCGCTTGTGATGCGGGCAGCTTCATCTTCCGTCTTGGTCTCGCACTGCTTACATTGTCTGACCGCTTCGTTGTGCATATAACCCTGGAATGCTTTTGTAGTTTACGCCCCTCCCCCTCCCCAAATTTTGGTGCCCCAACATCCCTCCAAATCAGCTTCCTACCCACCCTCCCCCGTGGTCGCGCTGCGCTTGAGTAGCCATGTGTCAGTGCCTGGTGATGCAGGAGGAAGCAAACAATCGCTAAGGTGTGTTCTCCTGTACAGTGTTGGGGTCTGCTCCTGCTAGGTCGCTCTCGCCTTCCTGTTCCTCACCGCCCACATCTCTGAGCGCCTGCACCATCATCTCCCATGCAGTCGCCCTTTCCAGTGCTTTCTCATCATTCGACCTCCAGGCCATCTGGTATCGCAGGGTGCTATCACACGCAGCCCATCTCAGACACTCCCCATACCATCTTTTATACGTGGGCCCCACTCTGGACTTCCAATTTCGTGTAATCTCCCGCTTGGCCAAGATAAGCCCTAAATCTATAAATTTACTTGACATCGTATTTCTAGGCGTATGTGGGAACCAGTGAAGGATGCCAACTGCCTTAGTATACTGAATGTCCCTATCCGTCGCCTCGTTAAGGGCCCGCCCAACTTCCTGCCAATAGTCGCCCAGAGAGGGGCAATCCCACAGCATATGACATAGATCCGCCCCCGTTGTACTACATCTGGGGCAAGCAGCGTCGGTCGCCCCGAAGTATTGTTGGATTTTCCCGGGCGTGAGGTATGCCCTGTGGACAATATAAAAGTGGATCAATTGGAACCTGGCATTCCTCGAGCTCTTCCGCGCCCTCCTCAGCAGTTGGCCCCAGGTCGTGTCTGGTATCTCCACCTGGAGGTCCAACTCCCATTTGGCCTTCAGGGCTGCCAAAGGTTGCAAGGCCTCCCGCTGCATTCTCGAGTACAAGCACGTGACGGCCTTAAAGGTTCCCGCCGCCATCATGGCGTACTGGCATGCCATTGAGGTACCTGGTTCCTGCTGCCCTTCCCCCCAATGGGCTCGCATGGCGCCTGTGACTGCCGCGTGCAGCAGATAGTCACCCCTCGGTAAGTCAAATCTCTCTCGTAGGTCCCGAAACGGCAGCAACACCCCATCCTCGTAGAGGTCACCCAGCACGTGTACTCCCGCCTCCTCCCACCCGAGCAAGCGCGACCAGTCACCTCCATGTGGGAGGGCGGTGATCATTCCCAACGGTATTTCGGGGGCGTACATAAGGCGGACACCCGCCCGCTTACGGGCCCGGTCCCAACACAGACGGAAAGTCTGCTCCTCGACCGTCAGGTCTCCCACTCGAAGTTTCTGGTGCAGCGTGATATACGCCAGAACGTGTCGCGGGGTGCCTTCGACTCTCGCTTCCTCGGGACCTCTATATACTCTCGCCACCTCCTGAGTAAAAGTCTGCAGTTGGGCAGCGAGGTAATATCCTTCGAAGTCCGGCACTGCCATACCTCCCTCATCTTTGGGGCGTAACAGCGTGTCGAGCGCTATGCGTCTCCTGCCCGTGCCCCACAGGAACATTATGATCAGTGACCTCAGGCGTTTGAAAAGCGTACTCGGGATCCATACCGGCAGTGTCCTGAAATAATACAAAAGCCTGGGCAGGGCTATCATTTTCAGCAGGGAAATTCTACCAGCCAGAGAGAGCGGTAGAGTCGCCCAGAAGTCCATAGATCCACGCAGGGCGTTAACACAGCGAGTTACGTTGCCATCTAGCAGGTCGGATGGGGTGTGGTAGACATAAACCCCTAGATAATGTAGGCAGCGCGGCTCCCACCGGAGTTCCTGAGCAGTGAGTGGGCACGGTTCTCCCGGCCTCAGGGGGAACAGACAGGATTTGGGCCAGTTGACCTTCAGGCCCGATAACCTACCGAACTGCTCCAGTAGCCTCCGTGCCCCCTGGAGTTCAGCGCCGGCATCAGCCAAAAACATTAACAAGTCATCCGCATAAAGGGAGATGAGGTGTGGTCTCCCCCTAAAAGGCAAACCTGCGTAGTGGCGGCCCAGTCTGGCTACCGCAGCGAAGGGTTCCATTGCTAACGCAAACAGTAACGGGGATAGGGAGCAACCCTGTCTAGTGCCACGCCTGATCGGGTATTGTTGCGAGATCAGCGCACCTACCCGGACCCTAGCTACCGCTTCATTATAGAGGACCTTGGTCCACTGTATATATCCGTCTCCCAGTCCAAAGCGACGCATCACCTCATACAGGTAACCCCATTCGAGGCTGTCAAACGCCTTTTCAATGTCGATGGACAGGACAAATGGGGAGATGGTGCCTGGCCAGTCCACACCCATCAGTCTCGTGAGTCTGCGGATATTATGAGTGGTGTTGCGTGTCGGTATGAAACCGCACTGGTCACCATGAACCAGGCTCGTCATATGCACTAGCAATCTGTTGGCTAGAATCTTACTAAGGATTTTGTAATCCGTCGTCAACATAGACAACGGGCGGTACGAGGACAGCGCCGTACCCTCCCTGCCCGGCTTCAAGAGTGGGATCATAAGGGCCTCGCACATGGAGCCCGGGAGTCGGCCCTTCTCCTGCGCCTCATTGTATACCTCGCGCAGCCGAGGAGCAAGATGCTCCAGGTATTTGCCATAGAATTCGATCGGTAGACCGTCAAGGCCCGGGGTCTTGTTCCTAGCCATCTGTTTTACTGCGCAACCTATTTCTCCGAGGGAGATGGGCCGCCCTAACTCCTCTGCCTCCGAGTCCTCCACTCGCGGCAACTCCAGCCCGTCCAAGAACTCCTCAAGCTCCTCCGTCCCTCCAGTATCACCACTCAGATTGAGCCCTTCATAATAGGCTCGGAACTTGTTCAGGATCCCTGGTTGGGAGTGGCAAGGCTCCTCCCCTGGCACCTGGATCCTCATGATCGGCCCTCCCCCCCGGATAGGGTTAGCAAGCCAAGCCAACATCGCCCCCGCCTTATCACCTTCCGCATGCGCCCTCGTCACGTACGCCTTGTGGTCGAAACTACGCAGCCGCTCTAGCTCTACCGCCAGCCCCTCCCGCGCCCCGCTAAGCCCCTCCTGCAATTCTGGGTGATTCGGGCGCCTCTTCTCAAGATCCCTCAGCCGTGTCTCAGCCTTATCTAAGTCATCCAACAAAGTCTTCCGTGCCCCTGCCGTGTGCCCAATACAGTGTCCCCGCACCACCACCTTGAAAGCATCCCATTCAACCGCCCTCGTGGAAGCCGAGCCACTGTTCCTCTCAAAATAGCTCTCAATACAGTCACTCAGGGCCTCCCTGAACAACAAGTCGTCCAGGGTGTCAGGTTGCAGGCGCCATGTTGGTACGCTGTTAACAGTCACCATCCATTCCAGAGACATCAACAAGGGGTTGTGGTCCGATATCGTCCTTGCCAAGTATTCCGCCCCACCCACCGCAGGGAGCACACATTCCGAACAAAGAAACGCATCCAGCCTCACATGTAAATCATGCAGGCGGGAGTGAAAGGAGTAATCCCTAGTGGTGGGGTGCAACGCCCTCCATGCGTCCGTGAGGGCCCAGCTCTCCTGCCAGTCTAATCTACGCTTGGCGATCCTATGTGCTGGGGATGCGCGAAGTGGGGGATGGGACCTATCTAGCAGTACATCTGCAACCGAGTTGAAGTCCCCCCCCAAGAGGACCGGCCCTGCCAAGTAACCCGCCAATTTGCCCGAAACGTTAGACAAGAAAGCGGGCAGGTCTACATTAGGAGCATACACGTTGCATAGTGATATCATCCTGCCTCTCAGCCTTCCTTCCACAGCCACATATCTGCCCTCTGGGTCTATCGACGACTTCGAGACTTGGAAGGGGACCCCCGCCCGTATCCAAATCAATGTCCCCCTCGCAAATGCTGAAAATGTCGTGTAGAATAACTGCCCCCTCCAGCGCCTTTGTAGAGCCGCCCCTTCCTGCTTATTCAGGTGCGTCTCCTGCAGGAACGCTATGTGTACCCCCCTACGCTTGAGGTATGCCTGAACCTTATGTCTGCGCGTCATGGACTGCATGCCCCGCACATTCCAGGTAACACATTTCAATGCTCCAGTACTAGCCATTCCCCCCTACACAACCGGACCATACAACAAAGAACAGTGTTCGCCTAAGTCCCGCGACCACGGGCCCTCCCCCCCACCCTCTCCAAACAGGAAGCCAAACCCCTCCAACAGCTACAACCCCTCGAGCAACCCCAACGGCCCGTAACTCCCACCCCCCCAGGACAGGCCCCCCCGCAACTGGAAGTACCCCCATCCAAACCAACACTCCCGACCACCCCTCAAGGAAAGGTGGTAATACTCGCAGTCCCCACTGCGATGACCTTAGGGGCCAGTAAGGCGCGGCTCAATGCTATAAGACCTCCAACAAATCAGCCCCGCGTGCTCCACCCCACAATCCCCACATTACAGTTCCCCAAAACCTCAATCATTGTTTTTCCACTGCTGTGGGTCCATCGCCCCGGTGCCCAACCAGCGAGTCCATTCCGCCAAACCAGTTCAGCACGCCTCCAGTATCTCTCCCGAGGTCTGCGGCGTCACAATAGGGCCCCGGGCTCCTCCAAACTCCGATTGTCCTGTCTCTGAGCCCGTTCCCGGGGCCTCCGAATCCGTGCCCTTCCCAGATTGAGTCCTGGCGGCTCTAGATAAGTCCACCACCGCCTGCAGGGCCGCCTGCCTCTCCGCCTCCGTCTGTGACATCGAGGGTTTCCCGGTCCTCTTGCGATTCTTCCTGATCCGTTGGGACTGCCTGATCGGCCTATCCGCCTTGGCCTCTTCCTCCCTGACCTTGGCACCGTCCGTTCCTGCCTTATAAGTGTCCCACCAGTCCCATGCATCCGCGGAAGACGTGAAGAATAAAGACTTTTCGTCTACCACCACTCGTAGTTTAGCAGGAAACAACAGGGAGTATTTGATGCCTTCCTGGCGGAGCTCTCGCTTGAGGGACAAGAAGTTAGCCCGAAGTCGCTGAGTCTCAAACGTGTAGTCCGGGAACATGGTGACTCTGTTGTTTTCCACCTGAAAGGGCCCTGCCTCTCTCGCCCTTTGCAAAAGCCAGTCTCTGTCCCGGTAATGGAGCAACTTGAACACCACCGGGCGAGGAGGAAGGCCCAGGGCTGGCGGACGCGCCGGAACTCTATGCGCCCGCTCCAGGGAGAAGAAGGGGGACAGTCCTTCAGGTGCCACCTCCGTCCGCAGCCAGTTATCCAAGTAGCCCACCATGTCGTCGCCTTCAATTTTCTCCGGCAGGCCTACTAGGCGTACGTTGTTGCGCCTGTTCCTATTTTCTGCATCCTCGGCCCTCCTTTCCAGTACCTTCAGACGGTCCATCACATCGGCCATCTGGGCCTTCACCGTTGCCTGGGCCGGGGCTAAATCCTTAACCGTGGCCTCCACGGATTTCACCCTGTCCTTCAGTTTGTCGTGGTCGGCCTTCAGGAGGCCCAAGCCCGTCGCCACCTGAGCTATATCTTGCTGCAGGGCATCCTTTGTGGCGGCGATGGCTTCCAGGATGCGATCCTGCATCCGTTGCAACGCCGCCTGGTCTCTCTCCGCTCCTTCCGCCGCCTCAGTGTCGGTCGCGCCATCTCCCTTCCCCTTCGGTTTCCCCATCTGGGCCGGGATGGGCGGTGGTCCTCAGAATATGTTCCTGGTCGCCCTCCAAGCGGCGCCGGGCACCCTCCTCCGGCCGGGTCCTCAGGGCCAGAAGTGTCACCAAGAGGCAAGCAGTACCGAGCTGTCGTGGCTCGGCCAGCGCCAGTTGCGTCTGAGATCCGGGGTTCTCGTCTTCAAGTCACTGTCGCTCCGTTGTCACCCCAGTCAGGAGACGGTCCTCAGCCACCGCCCAAGGCCGCGCCCAAAGTTCTGCCAGTGCCGGGGGAGCGGCGCGACGCGGCCGCCAGCACCTCTAGCGTGTCCGGGAGCGATCCTCGGTGGGTCTCCGGGCAGATGTCTCCGTCACCAGCGATCTCATGCCATCGCCGCCATTTTGGGGTCCGCGACTTCTCGGCCGAGTTCAGCTTTCGAAGTTACGATACTGCTGCGGGAATGCTCGGTGTCGTCTTCCGCGGGTCCCGGACCCTCCGCAGTACCGTCCAGTATCGGATTATGTCCTTTATCCTGGGGTTCGAATGGATTTTCAGGATATTTTCCGGGATCGGGCACGGAGCTCCGAGCTCACGCTGCCTACCTCCTCGGCATCCAAGCCACGCCCCATGCTGCGATTCTTTCTAGGTATGGACAGTTATTGCTCAAGATACATTTGCAACTTTGCTACAGTGAGTGCTCCATTAGGAGACTTGCCAAAGCGGGATGTACCGGTAAAATGGTCTCCGGAATGTGACAAGAGTTTCAGAGACATTAAGCATGCAATTGAGAATGCAACTGAAATGGCCTACTTTGTCCCAAGTTACATATCGAAATAATGGTTTATGTAGGGCTAGGTGCAACACAATGACCAGCTGAATGCCCAGAGACACATTGTGGCCTGTCTGAGACAGAACGCGCCAACTTTCAGCCGGATAAGGAGAGTCTGGCTGTGGTGTGGGCCTGCAAACATTTTCATGTATTCATCTACGGAAAATTATTTGGGTTGTTACAGACCACCAGGAGTTACTCACAATTTTCAGAAACCCGAAGGCCACAATGCCCCCTCGCATTAAGAAATGGGGGGTTAAGACTCCAAGAATAAGACTATGAGATTGAGCACAAACCAGGGAAAGATCAAAACCCAACAGATTACTTTTCATGAGTGCCACTATCACAGTTCCACATCGAAGACAGCTGAAGCATATCTCAACTTCATCGTGAGATCCAGCACACCAGCGGCTCTGTCAGTGGAACAAATCATCGCTGCCACCAACACTGATAAAGACTTGATTGTCATCATACATTATTACTACACAATCATGGAGAAGAAGTGTCAGGCCTCTTGCAAACGATGTTGAATTAAAAAAACTAAAACATTTACAGGTTGAGCTATCAGCCACCCAAGAAGGTGTGATCGTAAGAGGCTTGAGAATCGTCATACCGGAAAGCCCAAGACAACGGGTCGTCGAGCTCCCACATGAAGGACACCGTGGCATTGTAGCCACCAAAGGAGCCCTACAAGATTGAGTGTGGTTCCCTCAGCTAGATGAGCATGTCGAGAAGTAGCTGAAGGCGTGTCACATTTGTAATTGTTTATCTCCTAAAGTGACACAGCACCCAAGTGACAATGTCTGACCCGGCTGCCCATGCTTTGGAGAGGTTTGCTGTTGACTTCTTTGGGCCTTTAAAAAATAGAAACCATCTCATGGCGGTCATTGACGAATATTCGCATTTTTCGTTGATGGAAGACATATCTTCAATAACTCATGACAAAGACATAGAACGACTTGATAACATCTTTGCAACATTGGGCATTCCTTGAAATTCTCAAATCTGGCAACAGCCCACCCTATCACAGCAGAGAGTACAAAGAATTCCTTGTTCAACTCAATGTCAAACACCAAAAGAGTACACCTCTCTAGCCCCAAGTCAACGGTCTAGTTGAACAACGATTCCTGTGCACCGTCAAGAGTGCCTTTCAACAATCATCCATGGAAGGAATCAAACTGGACCAAACTTTGTGTCAGGCCCTGCATGCCTATTGATCAAATCCTCACTCCACAACCGGATGAGAGTCCAGCCATCTTGCTATTTGGGAGAACAAAACTACCACTGTAGACCTTGGATCAATCAGTGACTCATAAAAGGAAAAGTGAAATCGTATGCAGACCAGCGTCGCCATGCCCAGGAAACAGTCTTTGATGAAGGAGACTAGGTACTGGTTAACCACATCGCTGCTGTGCATTTTCCCCTCCTGTGCTGACCCTTGGTGAACTCCATTGTTCATGACGAGCTCAGCTCGTCATCAGCACAGCTCCACTGTGCCTCATGACGAGCTGAGCTCGTCATGAGCATGGAAGGGGTTAAACAGAGACGAAAACAGAAAAGAGACATTCCTTTTACCGCTGATCCTCTACAGGTTGTGGCATGTAAAGGACATATGGTGATAGCACATCATCCAGGACAGACTATCACTCAGGACACATAAACACCTACCTTTGACATTTGTGGAGTTCTGAAACCACATTTGAGATGGCCATCCAGCATGTCCAGCTCAAGCTCTTGAGCCTAAGTTGCTGTTGCCCGATCAGGGTGGACCTAGATCATCTCGAATTTCCCGAGCAGGCAGACAAGTGCGAGTGCCTCAGCGACTAATTGAAGACGTGATTTTCAATGTTGTTTACCACTTAACAGAGGGGGAGATGTAGCAGATTGAGACTATACGCACTAGGACCCTCGTGGCTCTGGGGTGGATTCTAGACAGGAACTACATAATAGGCGGTGATGTGTCAGGGTGTTGTCAATAAAGAGTATGATGTAATGTTCAGTGTGCAAGTGTATGCTGAAGAAGGTTTGACTACACCTCCCATGTGGTGTATTTCATCTCCATGCTCCAGGCTGAGGAAGATACTACAGCCTGCTTTGTGATTATGAGTACAGAGCTCTATAGCTCAGTGTTGTGAACTTCAACGAAGAATTGGAGCCTGCATTTGTCTTACTGATTGAGATAGATATGCCTTTAATAAAATGAGTACTTACTTTCACTACTGAGTTAAGAAAATCCAAAGTTGTGCACATCAAAGCACACACTGAGCTAGTTACTGGTCTCTGCTCATCTTATGGTTTATTGAAGAGTAAAAAGGCTTAAACCTTTCTATCCTCAGCACAACATTTAGAAAGCTATGGCCATGATCTGTTCAAAGGAAATTGTTATCTTTAGGGCTTTACAATCGCAAATCAGGTAAGTGTCATCATCCAATTGGTTACTCACCTGTCTTATTATCAGAGGAATGCATCGGCTTCATTAGCAGGACATTTAGTAGAATGGCCTTATTGAATTTCTTTGGACTAAACTTCCCTTTACTCTATTAAGTCTTCAAGTTTGAAGACCACGCTTACCGGAAGCAAAAAAGACTTTCCCCATGTGTCTTAGTGGCCAACAATAGTCATGGAAGAAAAACATGGTTTCTGTCACAGTGAATTTGACAGTGGAATGCACAACACTGGAATTCTATTGCATCAAAAAAGCCAAATATAAATCTTCAAAATTTGGTTATAAGATACAGATGCATTGCTAGAGCACATGGAAGGCTTTGCACATGGAGCTGGAAATAAGAGATGTTCAGTAAAAATGAAAATACACTACACAACGTTTATGTTTGAGGGTCTTCCAGAGTGCGAAAACCATTACCTTCATGGTATTGGACAGTAATTATAGTTGCAAACAACATGGCTTTCAATTAATGTTATGGCTCTCCAAGAATGTTATGACTCTCTGGGAATAGTATGAGTCTCAAGGTTCAGAGGCATGAAATTCCAGATTGTGGCAGCAGCCACAGAAAGGAAGGCACCACACACATATTTATTTTTGAAGCATTGGCCAATCAACAACAGAGATGAGGAAGATCTAAGATTCCTCAATAAGGTTTTGAATGCAATGTGCATCAACATTGGCAGCCAAAGTGTATGCCAGGTGCCATAGTACTTTGGCTACTGGGTTTGAATAAAATCAATAAAAAGACAGCACAAAGCTAAAGATGACCAGTGCTGGTCTTAAAGTGCTCACCGAAATGTGATATTAACACAGTGCTGCTAGCCAGTACTTTAGGCAAGATAGTTGGTGGTCAAACAATTAGGGAGAATCCAATGACTTCACTAAGATAGACCTATATGGGGTGAGTAGGAGAAAATGTAAACCTGTAGTTTAAAGACTCTTTGTAATACTTTCGATTAAGATGAACATGTGGTGATAAGATGAAGACATGGTCAGAACTTAAGGAACTCTGGGGCATATTCACAAGGAGCTATCGCCGAATTAACTGCACTTTATCGCAGCCAAAGTCATGATAAATTTACCTCCCCATTCACAAGCTGGTGTTAACAGCCAAAAGCACCAGTTTACCCGCGATAGCAGCCGCAAAAACATTGCCACAGAGGAAACCCGCAACTATCACTAATGTGATACAGAGTAGGTGTTCCCGTGCCAAATGCCGCAACGTCACCACACCACAACATTCACAACGACCAGAAAGAACTGCGATAGGAACACAAAACAGGCGATAAGGCACGTTAGCAGCAGGAAATTAACACCTGCTCTGACCTGGTGTAAAGTTGGACCACAGCCTGCACCACAAAAGGGAGCGCAGCCCAGAGCCACACATGAAGAACAACATATGCCCCTGAGCAACTGAACTTGTAGCACGTACACCCAAGAGGGCCACAACACCCACCAACACCACGCCCAGGCCCGCAACAACCTCCGTGCCCACCCCCAACCCCAGACTAAGAAACTGCACACCAACACCACGAATCCCAAAACAAATATTTTGCCTGATGTCGCAAAAGCAGGAAAATCAACATAAATGCGTGGCTAGAAAATGGAGAATCAGTCATACAGCAATATAATCACCAACACAAAACACCATAGAAACAAAAGCCAAAACAACCATCGGGATGAGCCCTAGCGGGTCCTCACTGGACAATCCGTAGGACACTGCCTGGTTGACTAAATCCAAGAGAAGAAGGTGTGCCATGTGTCCCACAAAGGAAAGAAGACGAATAGAGCGAGGGAGAGAGAAGGAGTGAGATTGCACAAGCAGCGCAAGGCCTTGCAGGGCACCTGGCTCCACATGTCAACATGTGTGTGTGTATCGCCATCTGTACACCTTGAGACCAAGGTCATGTCCCAATCTTAGTGTGAAAGCCACATCATATTCCGAAAATGCAAGTAGTAGTCAGACAAACATCAGGGATGAAAGCTCCATTGTTCCAATGCAGAAGGCGGGAGGAAACCTGCTCCTCTGACCTTGGTCCAAAACGTGCCTGGAACACCCTGAGAGGGATGCCATGGCAGAAGGGGACAACTCTCACACCACGCATTCCGCAAATGAACTATACGACTTGTCCACACCCCACACACAGGAGCCCCTGCCTATGGTACCCCTGCATGGGATGCCCTTGACACTCATGGAAACAGCAACCCATTCAGCCAAACGTTGCACACACATTTGAATCATTGCTCATAGCTGAAGCATATCATTCACACAACTGCTGCAGTTCCGAAGAGTGCCGGTTCCACGAGACGCACCAACGCAATGGCAGGCCATACCGGGCACATGCACAACCCCCGTCACATGGAACAGTTCAGTGCACATATGCTGCATTTACGGGGAGCAGTGCCACTAGCCGTGCTGCGGTTTGGTTACCGGCTCAGCTTCTGCATTGCCTATGTCACCTGCGTCCAGTGATAGTTCCACAGCTGAACATGCACATTTGAGTGTCCCCAGGAGTGTAACCGAGACAGCCGTGCATGGGATGCCTTGACATACTGCGTATGTATTGGCAGTTGTGCATGGGAGATTGCACAATTCCTTGTGTGCAGTGATCACATTGAGGTGCTCCCTTATTGGGCTGTGTTAGGGATTGGTGAAATTGAGTGGGCTGAGCACACCTGCCTAGACCAGTTAATGGATGGGCTCACCCTGGTGATCATTGAACACGACAACGACGTACTATTGGAACACATTGTACATAAAGCTGAGCGGGCATTCATGGACGAGTAACTATGTTCCTGCAGCCACACCGATTGTTACCCACAGTGCAGGTCCCAACAACTTGTTGCATTGTGGAGATTGCTCACATATCCCAACACATCAGAGGACACTGCTGCCTTCGTCTGTACTCTGGATGCATGTGCATGGAACAACGCGTGTGTACACACACCTGTGCAAGGTGATGCAGGTCCATGGTCAGACCAACACAGCGTTGTGTAGCAATATTGCCAATTAGGACAAACTGCTGGGGAAGAGCACATACATGGCAATGTAGCACGACATGTGAACCTGTCGGACCCTTTCACCTGATCACTGTCAGCAGAGCAGACAATCAGCGCACTTCGGTGGCAGAGCACTATGCAGATCACATGGACAGTGAGTCGTGCCCCCTCACACTGGGCAATGGGCAGACGCCAAACAACACATGACTCATCCAGCAAGGCAAGGTGGGCTGGGAGCATTGCAATCCGTGATGATTGTTGTACATTTTTGTACCACCATTTTCTGAACCTCGACATGTACCCATGATGTGTAAGTGTCTTAAGCATGTCCCTGCCTTTTGTGGCTATTGTCTCATCTGTACTGACAAGCACATGCCAATAAAGTCTATTCCACCCCACTGGTGTCTAAATGTGAGGAGCGTTGCCCACTCGTGTGCCACAATGACCATCGTCCCTACACAGGGAGGAGCTGACTGACGCATGTGCAATGGGGGTGTGTCCCATTTGCAA
This sequence comes from Lissotriton vulgaris, assembly GCF_964263255.1. Lineage (NCBI taxonomy): Eukaryota > Metazoa > Chordata > Amphibia > Caudata > Salamandridae > Lissotriton > Lissotriton vulgaris. The sequence goes on from NC_141691.1 coordinate 1,478,842,515, forward strand.
GCTCAAACTCTGTGAGACAGACATTGTTTTGGGATAGGTGCTGGCCGACATGTGCACTTACTTGACCTCAGCAATGTGAGTATGGTGTCCAACCTCTGACCATGTGGAGCAATGTCATATATCATAACAGAATGTGTCCACACAGATGTGTGTAAGGAGGTATTTGACGTGAAGTTCTATTGTCACGGGATGTAGGACAACACTCCTGGCCTGCAACCTATTTGGTCAATCCTACACACAGCCCTATTCAACACATGGATGTGTGCCTACGTTGGGGGGGGGGGCATGAGATTGTTGTTGATGTACAATGGGGACACAGCTAGTACTCACCTTCACAGTCATCCAATTGGCCATGTGTGTCAGGGATACACATGTGCATAGATATCAGTTACCATGGTGTACCTTCATGTGCAAACATTGTCCCTACATCCAGCCATACTTCCATACGTGAGTGAACATAGTAATGACACATCTGTGTGATTTAGAATGTTTTATTCACATTCAGGTGATCGACGGAGCTGGAGCTGTACATGGCCATTCAAGCCCACATCACATGGAAGCCCAGTGGTGGGCCGACCAGAGTCCTTTGGGGATTGAAAAGTGATTAGGACGCAGCAGGATTGTTGTGTAATTGGCCAGCAGTGATGAAATGGTAGTCCGTGTCGGGGTCCAGGTGAATGTCGCAGAGTGTTCCGGGGTCAGTAGGAGGTATTGCCCAGGGCATGATGCATAAGTCATAAACAGGCAGGGACATGCCATATGGCAGTGATGGATGCTACTGCCTCCTTCCTCACACAGTAATTCCCATCCCCTTCTTACTCCTCTGATACAGCTTCTGTGTCCGGTGTGTGTGGCGGGGTGATGGCTGTATCGCTGTGTGCCACTGACACAACAGACTGCGAAGGTGATGGGACAGCATCACTGTGTGCCACGGACACATCAGGGGTCGGAGCTGTGTGTGTCGATGTTCCCGCTGCAGTCATCTGGGAACAGCTCAGTGGCAGCAATGGCAAGATGAAGTGCTGCAGGGCATTGAAGTTCTCAGATACTACTCGTTGGTGTCCAGCCGTGGCAGACATACTTCCAGCCTGCATCTGCTCCATGGTCTCCATTGACCTCCGCATCTGTGCCAACTCTGTGCTGTGATCGCTGGTATCCTGTCTGACCAACAAATAGAAAAGGGAGTTAGAGGATTGTTAGCTAGGCTCGCCCTCCAAAGTTTAAGTCAAACAAAACGGTCTCTGTTTCCAGATACCCAAGAGCCTTGCTCAAAAGCGCAGTCAGCACACACTGGGGTTGACTGTGAGAAATATGTTAATGTGTATAAAAAAGGAAGGATTGCTCCTTTTTTAGGTGTCCCCTCACTCACCGGGGTTGCCCCACGGTGACATGCTTCATCATTGGGGCCATCCCAGTCCTCTACGGGCTGGGGCGTGCTACGACTTGCGAAGTTACGTAGGAGCACTTTTAAGGACTATGTGTGGTGCATGTGTAATTGTGGGGAGTGGACTATGTGATGTAGGTTAAAAATACCTGCCCAGTAGGTTTTCAATAAACTTTATTCTGGCCTCTAGGTGGTAATATTAAAAACGGGGTGGGGAGATAGGCTGCCCTAAACTTAATGTGTCCAGATGTACCTATCAACTCCTATAGTCGACATGTTTCGTGCATACCCCAAGCACTTCTTCGGGACTACACAGGGACCAGCCCTGTGTTCGCCACTCCTTAACTCTTCAATGAGATTTTATAGAAATTAACTCTCAACTGCAGCAAACTCTATTAAGTGCATGCAACAATACCTACGTATTTTGTTCCAAAAAACACGTGGTTCCTGAAAGATAAAAAACAACTTAAAAAGTCACGGGGTGAATACCCCCATATCTTATCACACATCGTTTGCAAGCAGAAAATGTGATGATTTTCTGTGATCTATAAACGGACATGTTGACCGTGGTTGTTTTCATGCACAAAAACGTGATTCATTTCGTGCATTGTAACGTGATTAAAAACACACCTCTCTCAGTGACACACCCAAGCATTCATCTGTCACACTCACTCATACATACTTTTCAAGAGACCTAACTGGGCCCCATGGAGTCGGAGGGGTATCGATATCCTAGCAACTTTGGTGAGAGAAAAGCGGAGTTTGTAAATAACCAGAAAAGCGGGCCGGTTGGCGATGTTAAACTGACCCATTTGCGGTCCTCATTGCCCCGTTCTTACTTACTTGTGAACCGGATACCTCCTGTATTTAGGCACCTACTTGTGTCCCTCCGGTCCGGATGTTATCGGACTGAGGGTTTCGGTGTTGTTTTTAAAGGAGTGCCGTTCGCGGTTTGTTTACGCTTAACGTGGGAACGCCCTTACGTGAACTAGAGCGTAACGTTCCCTCCCTTGATACCTAACGTATTTGCGGCAGCCATCTTTGGTGTACCGTTTTCGTTTTCTTAAGGAAACGTTAAAAAATAGGGACTATACAAACATAATTATACCTAAAAGATAATTTAGAGTGTTGTATGGGGTATAAGGCGTATTACCAGGCTAAATGCTGGCCGGGTAATTTTTAAGTGCATCCATTACTTTTCAGCACGAAAAACGGTGGGAAAAGGATTTCCTATTTTATTTCCTTTTTTATCTTTTGTACATCAAGTTAACCAGTTATGCCCTATTGGTTATTTTATAGTCTCTCACATCAGTGATATAATTTACTAGGGATGGCAGAATGGGTCAAGTCAACATCATCATGGTTCATGAACAGTTCGGGTCAATGGTGATAGTTACATATAAGATGCTCAATGAGTCTTTTACATTATGGGTCAGCTCTCATATTTGCAAACCTTTCACATTTACTGGGGTGGCAGAATGGGTCAAGTCAGCACCACCATGGTTCATGAACAGTTCGGGTCAATGGTGATATTTACATATAGGATGCTCAATGAGTCGTTTACATTATGGGTCAGCTCTCATATTTGCAAACCTATTCACATTTAGGTAAACTGTCCCCAGGGGATATCGTCATTTAATCCCACAATGTGCGAGCGGAGTCTGAACACCCAACGCTGTTCTTTTTCAAGTAGTTTCTTTTCCATGTCAGCATGGGGCTGTTGGATTTCCAGAACTACCCAACGCATGTCATTGGGTGTATGTGCCTTTTCCAGAAAGTGTGTGGTCATTTTTGTATTTGAGTGTTTGCACCTGAAGTTACTTCGATGTTCTACCATTCTCGTGTTTACCTTTCTGGTGGTCATTCCTATGTAGTGCAGATTGCACACACATGTGATCATGTACACGACCCCTGATGTATTACAATTTGAGAAGTTTTTCAGATCCCACACGAGGCCTGTGTTACATGTCACCTGTTTGGTAGTTTCGGTTAGGTGGCATACACTGCAATTAGAACATGGGGGATGACCCACTGGCAACGGATGTAGGCGTCGGATAGGGCCTTCCATATTCCTTGGACGTGTATGTACCACCAGATCCTTTAGGGTTTTCCCTTTCCGATGACTGAACATCGGTTGGGTGATGTTCAAACCTCCACTATTCAGTGTTTTCCAATGTTTTTTCACAATTTTTGTTACCTGCTGTGAAGCTACCGTATAGGTAGTGATACAGATGGGTCTTCTTCCAGAGGTATCTGTTGGTGGTTCCTTATGTTTTGCTTCCAACAGTGCATCCCTGTTATTATTGGATGCTCTTTTCTTTGCTTTTTGGACAATCTTTTTGGGATACTGTCTTTGGTGTAGTTTTTCACAAAGCTCTTTGGCTTGCACTTCGTAGTCACATTTCTCAGAACAGTTCCTCCTTAGTCATAGGAACTGTCCAAAAGGCAGATTTTCCCGAAGTTGACGTGGGTGAAAGCTCTCAAAGCTTAGTAGGCAATGCCTTGATGTAGGTTTAAAATGTGTTGTGGTTATCAGTATCCCTCTTTCAGCCTTAATGTTTAGATCCAGAAAGACTAGTTGTTCACGACTCATTGTTGAGGTGAACCTTAGAAAAGGGTCCTGTAGGTTCAGCCAATCTAGGAAAGCATTTGCCTCCTGCTCATTCCCATTCCAGATGAGGATGACGTCATCAATATAACGTCTCCACATCTGGATCTTGGTGGAGTAAGGGTTGTCTGTACTCAAGATTTTCTTTTTCTCTAGCCAGTGCACGTACAGTCCCGCCACGCTCGGCGCGAAAGTGCTTCCCATGCTGGTTCCATGGGTCTGTTTATATATTGTTTGTTGGAAGAGGAAGAAATTCTCGGTTAGCGCCAAGCGACAACATTCTAACACTACATGCCTTGGTGTTTTGTAATCCCATTCGTTCTCAAATAGGATGTCCTCCAGAATTTGTAGTGTCTCTCTGTGGGGCAGGCTTGTATAGAGGCTCTCCACGTCGAGACCGATTATTATCTGCATGGAGGGGTCAAAAGTAAGGTCCTTTATGAGGCACAACACTGACTTCGTGTCCTGTAGGTATGTCTCTGTTTTTTGTACTAGTGGTCTCAAGAATGCATCTGCAAACTTGGACAGGGGCTCTAGTATTGATCCGATCCCTGAGACGATTGGTCTCCCGGGTGGTTTCTCCAGTCTTTTGTGGATCTTTGGGATCGTATAAAAATACAGAGTCCTAGGATGTTTGTTATCCAGAAAGTCCGCTTCCTTTTTGGTTAGCCAGTCATTTACCAGACATTCTTACACCATCCCTGCAATCTCAATTCTCAGGCGTTCTGTCGGGTCCGCCCTCAGAACCTCATAATTCCTTTGGTCAGCTAGTAATCTCAGACATTCATTCTCATAATCTGTTGAGTTCTGTATCACAATAGCCCCGCCCTTATCGGCTGGCTTTATTGTAATGCTTGTGTCATTAGCTAGTTCATAGATGGCTTCTTTTTCAACTTTACTGGTGTTATGAAATGTCTTTAGTGACCCGGTATCCAAGTCCATCACATCCTTCAGGATTGCCTTTTCAAATGCCAGTAGTTCCACTGGTAAACTGTTGGTAGGGGGGGTGAATGAGGATTTTTTCTTCAGTCCTGTGTCACTCACAGTTCCCACTGGTTGCGGTTTATCTTTAAAATAAACCTGTAGTTTTATACTGCGAACGAATTCCTTCAACTCACAGTACAATTTAAATTTATCCAAAGTTGTGGTGGGGACAAATCCTAGGCCTTTTTCCAACACCCTATTCTGAACGGGTGTTAAAACTTTATCAGAGAGGTTCACCACTAGGCTCAGATGTTGCTGGTTGAGGGTGTTGTTACCGGTCCTTGGCTCCTTGTGTGCGTTCTGCTGGTTTCCAGAGGTTGGGCCCATTGTACTTGCTGTCCTCTGGTTTTTCCACGGCCTGGTCTTTTGCCCCTCCCTAAAAAGGCTGTTGTGGCATCCCTTGCATCTGGGTGTTGTCCCAAAACGGGAAAGGTTGTTGTGGGTATGGTTGTTGAAACGGGGGATGCCCGTAGAAAAACTGTGGTGGAGGACCCTGGTAGGGTTGCCAAGAGTTTCCTCTGTTCATTCTCCTCCCAGCTCTGCCTCGTCTATTTCGTGGTTGGTTACGGTTGTAACTATTGTCAGAAGAGTCAGATCCTGTATCCGAACCCCCACTGTCACTGCTGTAGCCTGGGTTCCTGCCAGAAAGTACATACTCAGCTTTTATGTATGGGTATACCTTTTCATGAGAGAAAGTTTTCTTATCTTTGTAGAACTTTGCATATTTTGTGTCTTTCAGTGATACTTCGAATTCAGTCATTGACTTATTCAGTTCGTCCAATCTTTTCTTAAGTTCAGCTGGTGATTGATAGGATTTTAATTTAACTTCCAAATCTTGGATCTGCACCTTCAGTGCCTCAGCTCTGCGTGCAGCGGTTTTCACAATTAGGACTAGCCAGTCCCTGGTACAGTGCCAGCTGATCAATGACCAGTCTTTTTTGAAAATGAGATCATCTTGGAAGATGAATGGTTCATTGTTTACTATAAGGCCACGCGGTGCTGCGTTCGCCCTATGGTATTCACTCATCATTATACCATGAATTATAGTTTTCACTAGGTTGCGTTTAAGTTCAGTTACTTCATCCCAGCTTTGTTGGGCCTCACTAGTATCTTTGTAAGTAGTGCTGGAATGGGGGAGCATGGAGGCTATTATCCTATCCGCCTCATCTTCTGTAAAGGAGAGCCCTGTGATCTCGGCCATTCTGATCTTTCGTTTGTAAGTACTCGTGTGTGGACTAGAACGTGGGTGTGTGTCACTATGTAGGTGTCTTAATAGACTCCCGCAGCTGCGTGCTGCAAAGTGTCAACAAATAGAAAAGGGAGTTAGAGGATTGTTAGCTAGGCTCGCCCTCCAAAGTTTAAGTCAAACAAAACGGTCTCTGTTTCCAGATACTCAAGAGCCTTGCTCAAAAGCGCAGTCAGCACACACTGGGGTTGACTGTGAGAAATATGTTAATGTGTATAAAAAAGGAAGGATTGCTCCTTTTTTAGGTGTCCCCTCACTCACCGGGGTTGCCCCACGGTGACATGCTTCATCATTGGGGCCATCCCAGTCCTCTACGGGCTGGGGCGTGCTACGACTTGCGAAGTTACGTAGGAGCACTTTTAAGGACTATGTGTGGTGCATGTGTAATTGTGGGGAGTGGACTATGTGATGTAGGTTAAAAATACCTGCCCAGTAGGTTTTCAATAAACTTTATTCTGGCCTCTAGGTGGTAATATTAAAAACGGGGTGGGGAGATAGGCTGCCCTAAACTTAATGTGTCCAGATGTACCTATCAACTCCTATAGTCGACATGTTTCGTGCATACCCCAAGCACTTCTTCGGGACTACACAGGGACCAGCCCTGTGTTCGCCACTCCTTAACTCTTCAATGAGATTTTATAGAAATTAACTCTCAACTGCAGCAAACTCTATTAAGTGCATGCAACAATACCTACGTATTTTGTTCCAAAAAACACGTGGTTCCTGAAAGATAAAAAACAACTTAAAAAGTCACGGGGTGAATACCCCCATATCTTATCACACATCGTTTGCAAGCAGAAAATGTGATGATTTTCTGTGATCTATAAACGGACATGTTGACCGTGGTTGTTTTCATGCACAAAAACGTGATTCATTTCGTGCATTGTAACGTGATTAAAAACACACCTCTCTCAGTGACACACCCAAGCATTCATCTGTCACACTCACTCATACATACTTTTCAAGAGACCTAACTGGGCCCCATGGAGTCGGAGGGGTATCGATATCCTAGCAACTCTGATGAGAGAAAAGCGGAGTTTGTAAATAACCAGAAAAGCGGGCTGGTTGGCGATGTTAAACTGACCCATTTACGGTCCTCATTGCCCCGTTCTTACTTACTTGTGCACCGGATACCTCCTGTATTTAGGCACCTACTTGTGTCCCTCCGGTCCGGATGTTATCGGACTGAGGGTTTCGGTGTTGTTTTTAAAGGAGTGCCGTTCGCGGTTTGTTTACGCTTAACGTGGGAACGCCCTTACGTGAACTAGAGCGTAACGTTCCCTCCCTTGATACCTAACGTATTTGCGGCAGCCATCTTTGGTGTACCGTTTTCGTTTTCTTAAGGAAACGTTAAAAAATAGGGACTATACGAACATAATTATACCTAAAAAATTATTTAGAGTGTTGTATGGGGTATAGGGCGTATTACCAGGCGAAATGCTGGCCGGGTAATTTTTAAGTGCATCCATTACTTTTCAGCACGAAAAACGGTGGGAAAAGGATTTCCTATTTTATTTCCTTTTTTATCTTTTGTACATCAAGGTAACCAGTTATGCCCTATTGGTTATTTTATAGTCTCTCACATCAGTGATATAATTTACTAGGGATGGCAGAATGGGTCAAGTCAACATCATCATGGTTCATGAACAGTTCGGGTCAATGGTGATAGTTACATATAAGATGCTCAATGAGTCTTTTACATTATGGGTCAGCTCTCATATTTGCAAACCTTTCACATTTACTGGGGTGGCAGAATGGGTCAAGTCAGCAACACCATGGTTCATGAACAGTTCGGGTCAATGGTGATATTTACATATAGGATGCTCAATGAGTCGTTTACATTATGGGTCAGCTCTCATATTTGCAAACCTATTCACATTTAGGTAAACTGTCCCCAGGGGATATCGTCATTTAATCCCACAATGTGCGAGCGGAGTCTGAACACCCAACGCTGTTCTTTTTCAAGTAGTTTCTTTTCCATGTCAGCATGGGGCTGTTGGATTTCCAGAACTACCCAACGCATGTCATTGGGTGTATGTGCCTTTTCCAAAAAGTGTGTGGTCATTTTTGTATTTGAGTGTTTGCACCTGAAGTTACTTCGATGTTCTACCATTCTCGTGTTTACCTTTCTGGTGGTCATTCCTATGTAGTGCAGATTGCACACACATGTGATCATGTACACGACCCCTGATGTATTACAATTTGAGAAGTTTTTCAGATCCCACACGAGGCCTGTGTTACATGTCACCTGTTTGGTAGTTTCGGTTAGGTGGCATACACTGCAATTAGAACATGGGTGATGACCCACTGGCAACAGATGTAGGCGTCGGATAGGGCCTTCCATATTCCTTGGACGTGTATGTACCACCAGATCCTTTAGGTTTTTCCCTTTCCGATGACTGAACATCGGTTGGGTGATGTTCAAACCTCCACTATTCAGTGTTTTCCAATGTTTTTTCACAATTTTTGTTACCTGCTGTGAAGCTACCGTATAGGTAGTGATACAGATGGGTCTTCTTTCAGAGGTATCTGTTGGTGGTTCCTTATGTTTTGCTTCCAACAGTGCATCCCTGTTATTATTGGATGCTCTTTTCTTTGCTTTTTGGACAATCTTTTTGGGATACTGTCTTTGGTGTAGTTTTTCACAAAGCTCTTTGGCTTGCACTTCGGAGTCATATTTCTCAGAACAGTTCCTCCTTAGTCGTAGGACATGGAAAAGAAACTACTTGAAAAAGAACAGCGTTGGGTGTTCAGACTCCGCTCGCACATTGTGGGATTAAATGACGATATCCCCTGGGCACAGTTTACCTAAATGTGAATAGGTTTGCAAATATGAGAGCTGACACATAATGTAAACGACTCATTGAGCATCCTATATGTAAATATCACCATTGACCCGAACTGTTCATGAACCATGGTGGTGCTGACTTGACCCATTCTGCCACCCCAGTAAATGTGAAAGGTTTGCAAATATGAGAGCTGACCCATAATGTAAAAGACTCATTGAGCATCTTATATGTAACTATCACCATTGACCCGAACTGTTCATGAACCATGATGATGTTGACTTGACCCATTTTGCCATCCCTAGTAAATTATATCACTGATGTGAGAGACTATAAAATAACCAATAGGGCATAACTGGTTAACTTGATGTACAAAAGATCAAAAAGGAAATAAAATAGGAAATCCTTTTCCCACCGTTTTTCGTGCTGAAAAGTAATGGATGCACTTAAAAATTACCCGGCCAGCATTTAACCTGGTAATACGCCTTATACCCCATACAACACTCTAAATTATCTTTTAGGTATAATTATGTTCGTATAGTCCCTATTTTTTAACGTTTCCTTAAGAAAACGAAAACGGTACACCAAAGATGGCCGCCGCAAATACGTTAGGTATCAAGGGAGGGAACGTTATGCTCTAGTTCACGTAAGGGCGTTCCCACGTTAAGCGTAAACAAACCGCGAACGGCACTCCTTTAAAAAGAACACCGAAACCCTCAGTCCGATAACATCCGGACCGGAGGGACACAAGTAGGTGCCTAAATACAGGAGGTATCCGGTGCACAAGTAAGTAAGAACGGGGCAATGAGGACCGCAAATGGGTCAGTTTAACATCGCCAACCGGCCCGCTTTTCTGGTTATTTACAAACTCCGCTTTTCTCTCACCAGAGTTGCTAGGATATCGATACCCCTCCGACTCCATGGGGCCCAGTTAGGTCTCTTGAAAAGTATGTATGAGTGAGTGTGACAGATGAATGCTTGGGTGTGTCACTGAGAGAGGTGTGTTTTTAATCACGTTACAATGCACGAAATGAATCACGTTTTTGTGCATGAAAACAACCACGGTCAACATGTCCGTTTATAGATCACAGAAAATCATCACATTTTCTGCCTGCAAACTATGTGTGATAAGATATGGGGGTATTCACCCCGTGACTTTTTAAGTTGTTTTTTATCTTTCAGGAACCACGTGTTTTTTGGAGCAAAATACGTAGGTATTGTTGCATGCACTTAATAGAGTTTGCTGCAGTTGAGAGTTAATTTCTATAAAATCTCATTGAAGAGTTAAGGAGTGGCGAACACAGGGCTGGTCCCTGTGTAGTCCCGAAGAAGTGCTTGGGGTATGCACGAAACATGTCGACTATAGGAGTTGATAGGTACATCTGGACACATTAAGTTTAGGGCAGCCTATCTCCCCACCCCGTTTTTAATATTACCACCTAGAGGCCAGAATAAAGTTTATTGAAAACCTACTGGGCAGGTATTTTTAACCTACATCACATAGTCCACTCCCCACAATTACACATGCACCACACATAGTCCTTAAAAGTGCTCCTACGTAACTTCGCAAGTCGTAGCACGCCCCAGCCCGTAGATGACTGGGATGGCCCCAATGATGAAGCATGTCACCGTGGGGCAACCCCGGTGAGTGAGGGGACACCTAAAAAAGGAGCAATCCTTCCTTTTTTATACACATTAACATATTTCTCACAGTCAACCCCAGTGTGTGCTGACTGCGCTTTTGAGCAAGGCTCTTGGGTATCTGGAAACAGAGACCGTTTTGTTTGACTTAAACTTTGGAGGGCGAGCCTAGCTAACAATCCTCTAACTCCCTTTTCTATTTGTTGACACGTTGCAGCGCGCAGCTGCGGGAGTCTATTAAGACACCTACATAGTGACACACACCCACGTTCTAGTCCACACACGAGTACTTACAAACGAAAGATCAGAATGGCCGAGATCACAGGGCTCTCCTTTACAGAAGATGAGGCGGATAGGATAATAGCCTCCATGCTCCCCCATTCCAGCACTACTTACAAAGATACTAGTGACGTCCAACAAAGCTGGGATGAAGTAACTGAACTTAAACGCAACCTAGTGAAAACTATAATTCATGGTATAATGATGAGTGAATACGATAGGGCTAACGCAGCACCGCGTGGCCTTATAGTAAACAATGAACCATTCATCTTCCAAGATGATCTCATTTTCAAAAAAGACGGGTCATTGATCAGCTGGCACTGTACCAGGGACTGGCTAGTCCTAATTGTGAAAACCGCTGCACGCAGAGCTGAGGCACTGAAGGTGCAGATCCAAGATTTGGAAGTTAAATTAAAATCCTATCAATCACCAGCTGAACTTAAGAAAAGATTGGACGAACTGAATAAGTCAATGACTGAATTCGAAGTATCACTGAAAGACACAAAATATGCAAAGTTCTACAAAGATAAGAAAACTTTCTCTCATGAAAAGGTATACCCATACATAAAAGCTGAGTATGTACTTTCTGGCAGGAACCCAGGCTACAGCAGTGACAGTGGGGGTTCGGATACAGGATCTGACTCTTATGACAATAGTTACAACCGTAACCAACCACGAAATAGACGAGGCAGAGCTGGGAGGAGAATGAACAGAGGAAACTCTTGGCAACCCTACCAGGGTCCTCCACCACAGTTTTTCTACGGGCATCCCCCGTTTCAACAACCATACCCACAACAACCTTTCCCGTTTTGGGACAACACCCAGATGCAAGGGATGCCACAACAGCCTTTTTTAGGGAGGGGCAAAAGACCAGGCCGAGGAAAAACCAGAGGACAGCAAGTACAATGGGCCCAACCTCTGGAAACTAGCAGAACGCACACAAGGAGCCAAGGACCGGTAACAACACCCTCAACCAGCAACATCTGAGCCTAGTGGTGAACCTCTCTGATAAAGTTTTAACACCCGTTCAGAGTAGGGTGTTGGAAAAAGGCCTAGGATTTGTCCCCACCACAACTTTGGATAAATTTAAATTGTACTGTGAGTTGAAGGAATTCGTTCGCAGTATAAAACTACAGGTTTATTTTAAAGATAAACCGCAACCAGTGGGAACTGTGAGTGACACAGGACTGAAGAAAAAATCCTCATTCACCCCCCCTACCAACAGTTTACCAGTGGAACTACAAGCATTTGAAAAGGCAATCCTGAAGGATGTGATGGACTTGGATACCGGGTCACTAAAGACATTTCATAACACCAGTAAAGTTGAAAAAGAAGCCATCTATGAACTAGCTAATGACACAAGCATTACAATAAAGCCAGCCGATAAGGGCGGGGCTATTGTGATACAGAACTCAACAGATTATGAGAATGAATGTCTGAGATTACTAGCTGACCAAAGGAATTATGAGGTTCTGAGGGCGGACCCGACAGAACGCCTGAGAATTGAGATTGTAGGGATGGTGGAAGAATGTCTGGTAAATGACTGGCTAACCAAAAAGGAATCGGACTTTCTGGATAACAAACATCCTAGGACTCCGTATTTTTATACGATCCCAAAGATCCACAAAAGACTGGAGAAACCACCCGGGAGACCAATCGTCTCAGGGATCGGATCAATACTAGAGCCCCTGTCCAAGTTTGCAGATGCATTCTTGAGACCACTAGTACAAAAAACAGAGACATACCTACAGGACACGAAGTCAGTGTTGTGCCTCATAAAGGACCTTACTTTTGACCCCTCCATGCAGATATTAATCGGTCTCGACGTGGAGAGCCTCTATACAAGCCTGCCCCACAGAGAGACACTACAAATTCTGGAGGACATCCTATTTGAGAACGAATGGGATTACAAAACACCAAGGCATGTAGTGTTAGAATGTTGTCGCTTGGCGCTAACCGAGAATTTCTTCCTCTTCCAACAAACAATATATAAACAGACCCATGGAACCAGCATGGGAAGCACTTTCGCGCCGAGCGTGGCGGGACTGTACGTGCACTGGCTAGAGAAAAAGAAAATCTTGAGTACAGACAACCCTTACTCCATCAAGATCCAGATGTGGAGACGTTATATTGATGACGTCATCCTCATCTGGAATGGGAATGAGCAGGAGGCAAATGCTTTCCTAGATTGGCTGAACCTACAGGACCCTTTTCTAAGGTTCACCTCAACAATGAGTCGTGAACAACTAGTCTTTCTGGATCTAAACATTAAGGCTGAAAGAGGGATACTGATAACCACAACACATTTTAAAGCTACATCAAGGAATTGCCTACTAAGCTTTGAGAGCTTTCACCCACGTCAACTTCGGGAAAATCTGCCTTTTGGACAGTTCCTACGACTAAGGAGGAACTGTTCTGAGAAATGTGACTACGAAGTGCAAGCCAAAGAGCTTTGTGAAAAACTACACCAAAGACAGTATCCCAAAAAGATTGTCCAAAAAGCAAAGAAAAGAGCATCCAATAATAACAGGGATGCACTGTTGGAAGCAAAACATAAGGAACCACCAACAGATACCTCTGAAAGAAGACCCATCTGTATCACTACCTATACGGTAGCTTCACAGCAGGTAACAAAAATTGTGAAAAAACATTGGAAAACACTGAATAGTGGAGGTTTGAACATCACCCAACCGATGTTCAGTCATCGGAAAGGGAAAAACCTAAAGGATCTGGTGGTACATACACGTCCAAGGAATATGGAAGGCCCTATCCGACGCCTACATCCGTTGCCAGTGGGTCATCACCCATGTTCTAATTGCAGTGTATGCCACCTAACCGAAACTACCAAACAGGTGACATGTAACACAGGCCTCGTGTGGGATCTGAAAAACTTCTCAAATTGTAATACATCAGGGGTCGTGTACATGATCACATGTGTGTGCAATCTGCACTACATAGGAATGACCACCAGAAAGGTAAACACGAGAATGGTAGAACATCGAAGTAACTTCAGGTGCAAACACTCAAATACAAAAATGACCACACACTTTCTGGAAAAGGCACATACACCCAATGACATGCGTTGGGTAGTTCTGGAAATCCAACAGCCCCATGCTGACATGGAAAAGAAACTACTTGAAAAAGAACAGCGTTGGGTGTTCAGACTCCGCTCGCACATTGTGGGATTAAATGACGATATCCCCGGGGGACAGTTTACCTAAATGTGAATAGGTTTGCAAATATGAGAGCTGACCCATAATGTAAACGACTCATTGAGCATCCTATATGTAAATATCACCATTGACCCGAACTGTTCATGAACCATGGTGGTGCTGACTTGACCCATTCTGCCACCCCAGTAAATGTGAAAGGTTTGCAAATATGAGAGCTGACCCATAATGTAAAAGACTCATTGAGCATCTTATATGTAACTATCACCATTGACCCGAACTGTTCATGAACCATGATGATGTTGACTTGACCCATTCTGCCATCCCTAGTAAATTATATCACTGATGTGAGAGACTATAAAATAACCAATAGGGCATAACTGGTTAACTTGATGTACAAAAGATAAAAAAGGAAATAAAATAGGAAATCCTTTTCCCACCGTTTTCGTGCTGAAAAGTAATGGATGCACTTAAAATTACCCGGCCAGCATTTAGCCTGGTAATACGCCTTATACCCCATACAACACTCTAAATTATCTTTTAGGTATAATTATGTTCGTATAGTCCCTATTTTTTAACGTTTCCTTAAGAAAACGAAAACGGTACACCAAAGATGGCCGCCGCAAATACGTTAGGTATCAAGGGAGGGAACGTTACGCTCTAGTTCACGTAAGGGCGTTCCCACGTTAAGCGTAAACAAACCGCGAACGGCACTCCTTTAAAAACAACACCGAAACCCTCAGTCCGATAACATCCGGACCGGAGGGACACAAGTAGGTGCCTAAATACAGGAGGTATCCGGTGCACAAGTAAGTAAGAACGGGGCAATGAGGACCGCAAATGGGTCAGTTTAACATCGCCAACCGGCCCGCTTTTCTGGTTATTTACAAACTCCGCTTTCCTCTCACCAGAGTTGCTAGGATTTCGATACCCCTCCGACTCCATGGGGCCCAGTTAGGTCTCTTGAAAAGTATGTATGAGTGAGTGTGACAGATGAATGCTTGGGTGTGTCACTGAGAGAGGTGTGTTTTTGAGGCAGATTGCCTTTGAATTGTGTGTTTTCCGGGGCCTGATTTGTTTTTGACTTGGGTCATATGAGCTCTCAGACAGATTTTGTGGCCTGGTGCATTGTTTGTCTGCTGTGCGTATTGTATGGCATGGGTTGTGTGTGCACGTGGACATGTCAGAGTGTGACCTGCTCCTTTATGGATGTGATTTGCTCTGGGCTACCCCTATGTTGAATCATCGGTCTTCTCATGTTTTTTGGCTGCTACCATGCTATCGGGCATGCAGTGTTACTTGCATAGTTAGTGTTGGTCACAGAGCCGCTGCTTTGCTGGATTCAGCACATGTGCATGGGTCGGTTGTGATATAGGTGAAATGGAGGGGGGCCCAATTGTGCACATTGTGGACGGGGACCTACTTGGAGTTTCTATGTGTGCTGCAGTGTGCCAAGGCTATCCGTGACATGTTCCACGATCAATGTGGGTGTGCAGTGTGTTACAAATAATTGAGCATGTGTGCCATTGTGCCCATCTCTCCCCGTCCTCCCATCCCTGGTCATTACTCACCCTGTTGCTGTTGGGTGAGGTTGTATCATGTTGTGTCCAGGCCCCCAATTCCTGCCACCGTATCCACACTCCTGACTGTGGCCACCATTTCCTCCAGCTCATCAAGCTCCTCCTGTGTCGCAGGACTCCCACCTCCAGTCGCCCTTGCTGCCTTCCTGTTGGCGGACAGTTTCTCCTTGGTTTGATTGAGCACTTCATGCTAAGCATGGGCGAATTTTGCGAATCTCGCGTTCGCGAATTTTGCGGATTTGCGAACTCGCAATCCGCAAAATCCGCGAATTCTCGCGAATTTGCGGATTTTTTTTTTTGTGTGTTTGCGCGGGTTTCTGCCAGTTCGCGAGGGTTTTGTACAATGTCGCAAATTGCGAACTTACCTGTCGGGTCGCAAGTTTCGCGAACTTGTTGTTTCTACGTGTCCAGCCAGTTTGGGACACTCTTCTTCATCACTGCCACTCTCTGTCACCACTGCCACTCTCTGACTACTCATGCCACCCTCTGGCCCACCCATGCCACCCTCTGTTTCATCACAGCACCCTCTGGTTGTCCAGTCAGTGTACATTATTGTGGCAACGCAAGCACACCTTCCCTGCCTCAAGTGACCTGAATTAATTTGGGGCTGATTAATGTGTCACAGAATATTTTTTTAGCTGGCACCTGCTTCCTTAGTGCTTCCTGATTAGTGAACTTTTGCACTTGCTAAGTGCTTTCATTGTTGCAAAATTAGTTACAACACCTGCCCTGCCCCAACTGACAATAATGAATTAGGGGCTGATTAATGGATTTGAACTGCCAGCCTGGCTCCTGCTTGTCTCCCTTAGCTGTAATTCAGGACCTTTGTGGCATATGTGTAACTATTCTGAGGTTCAGAGCAGGGTCACATAATAGTTGCAACTGGCAACTGAACTCTGGAGGGGCCCCTCAGCAAGCACTACAGGAAATGGCTACTAATGATGAGCCTGAACTTTTGAACCTGGTAAGTAGTTACTTTCAGTTTGCTAAAATCGTATTTCTGCAAGTTTGCACTTATTCGCGGGGCGCGAACTCACGCGAACAGTGCGAGCAGTGCGAGCAAAATCCGCTGCTCGCGGATTTGCGGATTTTGCGGGAGATTCGCGAATCTCGCGGATTGCGAATTTCCCGAAAATCCGCAAAATCCGCGAGCGAAACGGATTTTCCGCCCATGCTTACTTCATGCCAGTGCCTACTTGACCTCCTCCATTGACCTCCTGGACACTCTGACCACATTGACGTTGGTGACTATGGCCTACCATATTTCTGTTTGGGTTGACAGTGCCGCAGTGGAGGTGCCGAACAGTTGTTGGTTATGTTCTATCACCTACGTGACGATGATCCGGTCTTCCTGCGGACAGAACCCCGTCTTCCTCTCTCTCTTGTCCTTGCCCTTCCCCGAACACGGGGTTCCTGGCAGGACCTCTATGGGCTTGTGGAGTTCGGCTTGTCCTCTGCACTTGGTCCGGGTGCATCCTTGTTGCAGCGCACTTTGAATAGGCTTTTATTTATTTTTTCTACCTTTTATAGTGCATTTTCCCACCAGACGCGTGAGATTTGCAGGCCTGTGGCTGGTTTTCGCTGATTTTTGTACAGCGATTGGCCTCATCGCATGTTTTTTTGCATTCATGTTTTGCGGCGTGGCGTTGATTTTCACACAGATATTTGGTGCGTTATCTGGTGTCTATCGCATGCTACCGCCGCGTTGTGAATTCCACGTTGACACGGGGTCATTTTCCTGCGCTAGGCTGCGATGCTGAAATTTGCTTTACGCTACTCTTGTGGTAGTTATCACATGTTCTTGTGAATATACCCCTCTGTTTTATTCTCCAAGATTACAATAAAAGACTTAGCAATGTACACAGCACAAAATATTCATAGTATAATGAAAATGTCGGGTTTGTGACTGGTGTGTGGATCGAAAGAAAGTATGTTGAAGATTCAAAAGAGTATGTAAAAACAATTATCTTTTTAGAGAAGTGTGGTGCAGCAGAACATTTTTGGGACTTTTTAGAGATGCTCTTTAGTACGTTATTGAATGCAATAAAGGGGTACCTTACTGTTTGGCAGACAGATTTGGCCAAAGCCCGCCCACCCACATGGACCACGCACGCAACCTGGGAATCATCCTGGACTCAGAGCTCAAAATGGACCGCCAGATCAACTCCATCTCGTCCTCCTGCTTCCACACCCTCCACCTCCTACGTAAGACCTTCAAATGGATCCCCCTTGAACACAGAAAGACCGTCACTAATGCCCTGGTCACCAGCAGGCTCGACTATGGCAACGCACTCTATGCCGGAATAAACAAAAACCTCACCCGCAAGCTACAGAACATCTAAAACGCCGCCTCAAGACTGGTCCTCAACCTGCCAAGACACTGCCACATCTACCAGCACCTGTTCACACTCCACTGGCTCCCCATCGAAGCTAGAGTCCCCTTGAAGATGCTAACCCACGCTCCCAAGGCACTCCATGACACCGGACCAGAATACCTCAACAGCCCAAAGGACCCTACGATCAGCCCAGCTCTCCTGCGCTGTGGTTCCCTGTACCAGAAAGACCAGATCAGGATGCCGCTCCTTCTCCTTCCACGCAGCCAGAGCCTGGAACGACCTTCTGCTCCACCTCAGACAGACAACATCGCTCTCCATCTTCGCAAAAAACATCAAAACCTGGCTCTTCGACAGACCCCCTCCTTAATGGACTGGAACCTGCTACATCCCCCCCCCACCCCCCAGCGACTTCAGACCCTTACGGGTGAGTAGTCGCGCTTAGCAAACACCTGATTGATTGATTGCTCTTAGATTGCAGACATAGCTTAGATCACAGAAAGCGTGGCATGTGAAAGGCAGAGGAGCCGAGATAGTGGTGCAAAAATGAAAATGGGAGCAGACACATAAAAAATAAAATACTTCTCTGTCCAATGAGTAAAAACAATGGCAAGGACAGCAGTAGGGCAAAAAAGCGACACAAGGGGAGGGGAAAATGTGCAGGAGGAGTGGAATCACATACAATAAGCATTGACAAAAGCAATTGAAAGTGAAAGGCTTCTTTTTTAATTGTTAACCCCTTCGATGCTCATGACGAGCTCAGCTCGTCAAGAGGTACACCTCTTGTGTGCTCATGACGAGCTCAGCTCGTCATGACCACACCCATTTACGATAAGGTCCAGCACAGCAGAGGAATATCTGCAGCATCCATGTGGTTAACTTTATTTGTGTGAATAGGCTGTGAGTGAATGGAAGATTGAGCATACTGTCATATGGGTGCATGAGTAGATGGAGAGATTGATAAACGAGTGAAGGACTGCGTTGATAAATAATGGTTGAATGGGTGCAAGGATGATCTGAGGAATAAATGAATGCACTGAGATACAACTGAACAAAATAGTGCATGGATGGATAGATGGATCTTTAAATATATGAATGAATGAACGGGTGACTGACTGCATGGATGGATCAGACTGGTTGGGCTAATCTTACAGGCTGAGGTCTCAGACAGCGTAGCGACAATCTTATAAAAATGCTAAGAACTACTAATCCTTTTCCAGTGAAAGCATTACATCATAGTTGTGCACCATCATGTACAGGTAGCCTACAATGCATAAAGAATTGGCACTATTATGCCACTGCAAGCATCATACAGAAGCGGGTACCAAGAAGTCTCAAAATACATCATGAATTTCCACTTATTTGTATGTTCATATTTCCTCCTTCATTCAGTAGACTTAGCACATGTTGACATTTGCACCATTACTTATTTAGCTTCAATGAATGTTCACATTTAAACTAAAAAATCTTGAGTGCAGGCCCACATTTTGAAGCCTTGACTGGAGGGGCACATCCTTCATTAATTCTTAATCCATGTTCAGATTTGCAGGGATCCCACCACCAGTTATTTAGGGGGGGGGGGAACTAAAAAAACAACATAAACAAACCTTTGACATCTGCAAAGGTACTCAACACACTATTCGCATTTAAACATGTACAATTAATTGTCCTGTTGTTGGTTGAAAATGCACAGCAACTATTGGGGAACTAACTTATGCAAATATTAATTCTATTGTACTCCCCCTTTGTGTACCAGTTTCTCAAATATATTTTGAGGAGCGACAGTTTTCAAGCCTAGCTATTTCAAGAGCTGCAAACGGCGCTAAGAACAACATATTAGTTTGGGCGGTAGTGAGAACACCGCTTATTTCATGAGGACCTCATTTACTGGAAATTGAATCTGTCTATTCAATTGTGTCTTTAAATTAAACATCCCTTCTTATTTTAAAGCAGTTTTGGTAATGCTTAATGGATTATGGAAATGGATATGTAATTTAAATCAGTATTCTAAAGCGTTCTGTTACATATAAGGTGTTCTGGCATTAAGAGGCACTGATGAAGATCAGAGTGTGAGCCACGTCTAGTCCAAAGGGAGTAAAGCCAGGCTTTGAGACCTTTTCTAAAAGGCAAGGTCTGGTGTCAAAGATACAGATGTGGAGGCAAATGTTCCAAAGTGCTCCCACCCTAAACAAAACCACTCAGCCCCCAGTTCAGGAGTGGCTAAATCAGGGCACTATCAAAAGATTGGCAGAAGATGATTTAAGCGTTATCGGGCAATGTATTCGGGGAATTTCTGCTGCCTGCCAATATGCAGCGGCCAAATTGGTGGAAATTCTGGAACACATAACCGGAACGCGATCTGCTTGGATATAGACAGCCAGTGCAAAGCTTCTTAAAGTTAATGTGGTAAAAGAGTTGTGTGACTGTTCAAGAGCAAGACTCTATAGTCAAATGATATTCTTATTTGTGTATCATCAGCGTAGCTCATAAAACGGAACCAAAAGAGCAGATCAACAAAGCTAGCAGATGAACATAACGAATAAAAAGTGTCGAACTTAAGGATGTACCGAGAGGGTCACCCTAATGCAGTAGTTTGAATTCTGAACAAAATGGGGTCAAACAGGTAGGATATCAACCACTCTAAAGCCTGGCCTTCAGTTTCTATCTCAGATAACCTGGAAATTCGTTTTTCGTGTGAGAAAAATATTACATGCGGCTGAATGATCTGTCAGCACCAGGTCTTAAGAGAGGTCCTGGTCTGATAAACTCACACATTATCACAGAAAGAAATCAGGCCCATTTGTATACTGAAAAAAAGCCTGAGCATGCACAGGTACATCCCTTGGGGCATCCTGCCGCTGAATAACTGATGTATATTTTAAACCATGATTGATCCCGGAAGGATGGAACACTGAGTGCACCCACTGGAATTTGAACCTGTGACCATTAAGTCAGGCACTGATACCTGGAGTGGATATACTTGCCCATCTTAAAAGTATTTAAATAAAGCTTTTTGAAGGTCTGCCATTAGGATTTCTTTGATCTGGAAAATAGTTTCTTTCAATCAGTCAATCTAAATCTTTATTTGACTCAAGTGAGCCATAAACGTTTGCATCAGATAAATTACACTACAAAAATTAGAATAATTTAAAATTAATCGGAATAAAAAGGCAACAATAAGAAAATTGATTCTATATTTGCTGTGGATCCTCAGTACGCTTAAAACATTAATCAAAACGGCATGGATAACATCTATGCTTCCCAGATGATGCAAATAATCCAGAGCCAGCTCTTGAGACCTAGGTCCTGATTACGAGTATGACGGTCCATAGGACCGCCGTACTCGCGGTGGAGTGGCGGTTGAGTGGCGGGAACTGCCGCTTTGGTGGTACGACTGCTGCTTTTTGATTGCAGTGAGCCCATCTCTACAAAACCGGCAGTTCTCCACAAGACCACCGCAACAGCCAGGGATCCGATATCCCTGATGGTGGTGTGGTGGTCCGAGGCTCCAATATGCTTGGCGGCCCCAGAGCGGCACCACCAATCATATTTGGAGTTTCTTCAGTGCCACAGTTGTCATGGCAGTGAGGCTGCCAGGAATTCTATGGTGGTGAGGAAACAAAGGGGGGCCTGCTTGGTTCCTATTCCCTCAGGGTCATGGGGTTCATGCAGGGGAGCACATGTAGTGCCCTCCTGTGTGCATTCACTCCCTGTTGTAGCACACCATGCACTGGAATGAGCTGTGGCGGTCCCATGGTGTTGCCTTTCGAAGACTCTCCTATGAGCCTTTGAAAGGTAGCGCCATGGGCCAGCTGCTGCAGGACTGCCCGCCCAGATTACAACTTGTTATCCGGCGAGCGATAGGCCATGGACTTTGGCTGTGTGGGAGCGGGGCAATAGCGTGCCACCCCGCTACCACACCGCCAAACTCATAATCAGGAACTGCCTTCTCTGCGGGGTTCAAAATGTGCAAAATAAAATAAAGTGCTTTTGTGTGCAGAACCATCACAGAGACAGAGAGCAAGTGATGGGAACCAGGTGCCTTGAATTTGGAAAGCTGCCAACAATGAATGGTTTTAAAGCGCAACCCCCTTAGGAAATACTTTTTGTTTACATCTAATATTTCCTGCAGATAAAGTGCGGGCTGTGCAGTAGATTGTCGAAGGCGCGCTCCCGGCTCAGTGCATCTATTAGTCATTAGTCATATGGGTTGATTGAACATGTTGGCAAAATAGCTCCTTCACTCTCCCAGGTGAAATACTGGCGAGCCTGCCTGGGTTGGTAAAATATTCTAGAGTGCCCAGTTTAACAACGCTCAATTTGATCAAATTGAGCCATGGGGTATCTAAACAGATACCCAGGGACACCCAGTAGTCAGTTTTGTTTTTCAAAGATGGCCCTCTTGGTTTTTTCACATTATAAGCCAGAGTAGCAAAGGCTGTAATTTAATATGATCTTCTAAGAGGACCAGCCTGACTTCTTCGTGGCAGAGGGATACTGGAGTAGATTGCTGCAATGCCAGCAGTTTTCTTATAAACGTGTTTTCAATTATTTTGAGAGAATTGCTGTTGGTATAACCCCATACACCAACACCAAAAGAAGCAACAGACAAGCACGAGCATTTACTTTTAAAAATACAAATCAGTTCTTTCGCTAACTTATGCCCCAATCCTTTAGAGAATCTAATAACAGCATCAACTGATCTTTGAAACTGTAGAGCTCTGACATTCAATAAAAACTTCCAATTAAAATCAACATCAACTGGTACTCCAAGGAACCTAAAATGAGGAGTTTTTCTATTTTTTTCACTACCAAAATATTTGGTGCGATTTTTTTTTATCCCTATATTGTCCATAAGCATCAAGCAAAGAAGGCCATTACTATTCTCGCTATGAGAAACGCATCATCTGCATAGAGTAACACGGGAACTTGGCATGAGTTAACCTCCAGAGTGTCTTTACCTACTCTGCACAAGTGATCTCTGAGGCCATTAATGTAGATTAAAAAGAGGGAAAGTGTGAATATGCATCCTTGTCTGACTCCAGCTTTTAGAGGAGAACTCTTCTGTTAAATCCCTGTTCCTGCTGTATTGGACTCTAGCTGTGGTGTGCACATGGAGCTTGCAAAGCAGGGTAATAATTGTCCTGTCAAAACCTAATAGTGTATTTATTGACCACAGTTTGGAGTGAGCCACTGTGTCAAAGGCGCATGTTAAGTCCATAAAGGCCAGATGGACACAACATTTTTCGCTTTTCTATATTTGTGGACAACAAGGGACAAATTCAGGGGCTGCTCAATGGCTTCTTTCACCTCATGCAGGTTTTAAAATATAAATTATATGAATATAGTTCCAGAATATTATATCTACACAATGGACATTAAAATACCTGAATATGGGACTTCAGCACTGTGATTGATTTTGTAATCTTTAGCTTCAAAGAAATCAAAGACATCTACCAAAGATGCTGAGATGGCCATGGGCATTTCCAAAGGTATTTATGCTTGGCAAATCCCTTAAGCGGTGACCTTGGGACCTATTTTGAATTAAAAATTGCAGATTACATTATTCTGGTGAATTATCTCTCATGGGACCTGGTGTGCAAAGTCCCATTCACAAACCAGGATGTCCATTTAGCACACTGACTGGTTTACGAACAGGTACACAATATGCATGCAACTTACTTACTAACTATTAGCTTTGAAAATTGTCCACTCACAGAAGGTTGCAAAATTATATGCCTATTGAATATTATTTAGGCAGGTCACAATTTGTAACCCCCTAAATGGACACAAGTGCAAGGATGGTGGCCTGCTTGGGACTTTCCAAAACATGAAACATTGTTATTAATGCAGCCTCTGTCCATTAAAAGGACAGATGCTGCTTTAATAAACATCTAGTTTGGCAACACAACTGGGAAAGCTCACAGCAGTCCACTGGGCCACTGCCTGCTGTCCAATATGATTCCCAAAATGGAAACTGATGTGACAATAGTTATCAATTTTTAAGAGATCTCTCAAGAGCCAAGGGCACAATCGAATTGAGGCCATCTACCCATAGGAGGAAGCCCATAAGCCCATAAAGTTACCCTATTTCTTCCTGTGGTTAAGTTTTCTTCCAAAGTTATCCCCATTGCTTTATTATTTCAGGTGAATCCAATCTTAAGTCTCTATATCCCAATCACACACTAACAAATGGGTTCAAAGATCAATGTAATTGAGCCATGAAATATGATAATCAGGTAGACAGCTTCTCGAGTGAGCCATTTCTCAAATGTTTGGCCAGATGCTCTCAGCTGTCACCACATTTCACTGTATAGACAATGAAAAATAGGGTGTAGCAGACTTTTCTGCTTTTCTTGTCGCCCCTAGACTGCTTTCTTTTCTTTTGATCCTACGGTCATTTCTCTGGCCCTATTGGAATGTTCCTTGCTTTTAACAAATATGTGTGCAAATATGGGAGATAGAAAGATGTCAGCTTATCGCATATACAGAAGAAACATACAGATTTCAGTAATAATCTTGCTCCACAGGTGGTAACATGCCTGCTGTCTCTTCCTGTCCACCCAAATGATGTTGCTTGGGCCAGGACAAGAAAAAAACACGTGTTCTCTTGTGTGACTGCTTGTTGTTTTCCTCTAGTTTGCAAGAAAAAGAGTAAAAAGAGAATAGATTAATTAATGCTTAGTCTGAACAATATTTACAATCTTAATTCCTGACACACTCACAGAAAGCTCATGGTCGAGAACTACATTTCACCTATATACTAAAAAATGCAAGTAATCTATTTTAAAAATGTTATCTACTCAAGTATAGGGTTTCACAAGGAAAGGCTTTAACTCTCAACTAGAAATATTGAGATCACCTTCCCGTTTACTCATCCATTCAAAAGTTGACACACTGCCACTCACTGCTGGGAACTATCCTGAAGACACCAAAAGGATGTGTATTTAGTCTCTTCATTTAGCAGTAGAAATCACCCATCTAGTCCTATACTACATAAAGAATCTAGTGCTATGCAAAAAAAGATATAAATGCAAGAGAGATATTAAAACACACAGGGAATTTTGAGGTGTAAGGGCTATGCTAATATCAACACAAGAACAAACATTGGCAAAGCTAATGGGTCTGGCATTGACATGCTGCCTTTTGGCTTTGTCAGTGCTTGTTTTGTTTTGTCACAGTCTTTGCAAAACTTTATTGTTGGGGAAGCCTCTGGGCCCTCATCAATATAAGAAAAATGGCTACTAGCAAAACTATTTATGATCTCAAAAAGCGTGTAGGCCTGCACCGCGTTCGTCGTCCTCTTCCTGTATGCATATTCATTTGAATACGCATACAGGAAGAGGACGATGAACGCATCCTAGACAGAGAAGGTTCTGAAGCCATAAATGAATATATGAGACAGAGCCCCGCATTGGACCATAATAGGATAAGGAGGAATTACAGTGATGCAGGTCCACAGGAGTGGTTATTCCCTTGAGAAACTGCACTATACCTCCACTAAGATATGAGATTTATGGCACATTAGGAAAGAATGAAGAATAAAACCCATTGTACCATAAAGACTCGGGGGAAAAAGCCTTGGTACAACTTTAAAAGAAGACATAAAGGTTTGTTATGACATCACTACGCACTAAAAATGTTTTGAAAATAGAGAAGAAAACTATTTTATTTTATTTTATTTTATTTTATCCTGAAGAAGGTGACTCTTATTATTGGGACTCCACCAACACGTGTTGATGCATAAAAACGTTTTCACACTTAATCTAAAAGGCACTAAGTGATTCAGTTGACATCAATGAATTTCAGACACTGTTCACTTTAGACTATGACCCAATAGATTGGTGATTTTAAGACAAAATTGTTTGTCTAGTGTATTCTTCTGTTTTTTGAATGTATATGTGTATTTTTCTTCTCCTTTTCTTTAAAATTAGCTTCTTCTTAAAACTGCCGTGTATCTAAAGGGAAGTGTGATTGTTCATTGAAAAAATATTTTTATTGTTGATTTAATCCCCTGCCTATATATTCAGAGTATTTATTATCTTTTAAAGGTATATGCAACTTGGGTCTTTTAACTCTTTTAATCAGTTTTAAATTTAAATTGTTTTCAATATATGTAAGAAATGTCTGATTTTTAGTATAAATAGTGTGTCTCCTATAAATAAAAGAAGTCACTGTGTCCCACCTTGATGTCCCCAGTGAAATGTGTGGTGTGATTGTGAGAGTAATGCGAGTTGATTGAAAGATTCAATGAGATATATCCAAAAGGAGTTTGTTATATATGACTCGATGGGCACCAAAGGTAAGCCCATGTGTGTCCGTCCGTGCCCGTCCCTTTTAAAATCAAATAGTAGCGATCAGCTGCTCTGCTCAGGAACTTTGAGCACTTAATCCTACAGAAGGTAGGGCATGTATGGATACAGTTAATTCTAATAATACAGTCCTGAGATGTGAAGAATGCAAAGAGAGTCTTAGGAGATCAATCCCCACAGTGACCAATGATCCACCAATAATGGGGAAAAGTAAAAACCATCAGTGGCAGTTGTACTTATCTAACTGCATATCCCTAAATACGTATAGTTTTGATATATTCTCGTTCATAGAGGAACAAAAACCAGAAGCTGTGTTCCTTACGGAAACATGGCTTTGGGAAGACTCTATGCCGGACATAGCCATGACATGCCCCCCAGGATATGTAATTGCTAGAAGAGACAGAGAAGGAGAAAATGGGGGGTAGGGGTTTTACATAAAGAGGGAATTAAAGTTAAAAGTAACCCCACACCACTCCCTGGGTGGAAAGGGTTGCTATTCTCTCTGGAATTAGCACCCACCTTTACTTTCTCTGGAATACTTTTTTACCGACCACCAGGACCCACCACTCCATTCATACAAGCATCCCAGATGTTGTGGCTGAACACAGTTTTATGACAGCTAATTTCCTTGTCATAGGAGACCTTAATCTTTGTTTGGAAAAGAAAAAATGTGAATAAATCATTTTCAATCATTTCATACAAGTGCTCCAGATTTCGTGGCTGAACAGTCTTATAACAGATAATTTCTTTGTCTTAGGAGACCATCTTAATTTGGAACATAAAAAATGTAAATCAATCATTCATTTTTTAATGGATCTTGAAGCAGTCTGGTTAACTCAAGGAGTTCACGAATCTACTCACAGCCAAGGGCATTTACTCTACCCTATTTTCTCCAATATACCTGACCTTATCACTGGAAACCTCATAGATATTATATGGTCAGATCACAAAACGACTCCATTCCAGCTGACTAAATCTAGGCACATACCAATTATAGTCTTCGTTGGAAGTGGACAAAATTGAATGCAGGAGATTGGAAAATATGCTCTCCAATTCCATTCCTAAAATGATTAGAGACATAACTAATAGATGCAATAGTTTTAAAACCTCCGATTTGCATGCTTTAAATTTTCCGGTGCCTTTGAAACAAAAAAAGAACTCATACTACAGAGGGAACGCACCATGGTATTTGACCGAGCTCCAGGAATTTAAAAACGATTCCAAATCGGGATAAAGGTAATGGAGGAAAAAATACAACAGCATAAGCAAAAATAACTATGAAAAAGCAGTAAAGAGGTACCACTACGCCATCAGGGAAGCAAGAGTCGGTTACTTTCCCAATAAAATACAAAATGCATCAAAATCCTGAAAAGAACTTGATAACCTGGTGAATAGCTTAATAAAATCCACCAACACCAAATCTGGCCCACTCTCCTAAGAAATACACTGCAATCAATTGGCTATTTTTTTAAGTTTATAATATCATCCAAACACTAGGAAAAGAAGCTGAGGCTATCACACTCCTGGAAGTGGGGGATGGGAAAATAAGTATTTTTCATGATATGACTGCAGAGGATACAAGAACAATGTTTCCTCTATTAGATCAGGTTTCCCTCTGGACCCGGTACCCCCTCATATTATGTTAAAAGGGGGATGCCAGTTGTCATCATATTGAATATTATGTTCAATCATTCATTAAAAACAGGTATAGTCCCATCAATTTGGAAGCATAACATAGTCAGACCACTTTTGGGAAAAACAGCGGCTGGCCCATCACTGCAAAACTACCACCCAATTTCTCTCTTATGAGGCCCAAGTAAAATCCTGGAGATATTTGTAAATAAACTACTTTCTTCATATCAGGAGTCAAACGGAATCCTGCACTTCTCCCAAATAAGGTTCTGAATAGGTAGTTGTACAGAAACTACCCTCCTAGCAGCTACAGAAGAATTGAGGGAAAGTCTGGATAAAGGTAGTTTGGCAGCCTTGATCCTACTACATCTAAGTGCAGCGTTTGACACAGTCACACATCCGACATTGATTAAAAGACTAGCTGAGGCAGACATTGGGGCACAGCACTGAGATGGTTAACATCTTGTCTCCACAATCGAACCTTTCAAGTACAAGAAGATAGGAAGTCAAACATTTTTTCCTTTAAGTGGGGAGTACCGTAGGGCTTGCCTCTTTGTCCGACACTGTTTAATTTGTATGTTACTCCACTGGCGGAGATGATAAAATCTTATGGTCTTTCTTCAGCCTCTTATGTGGACGACACGCAAATTGCTATTAATCTTTCCCATCAAAAGGAAAACACCTCTGCTCTTCTTAACTCCTGTCTTAAACACCTAGTAGACTGGATGGAAGCTTGCAGTCTCAAACTGAACGGAGATAAGACAGAGGTGATGATAGTGGGTAACAATCCCACTAGGTGGATGGAAATGAATTAGCCAAACTTTATGTGCAGTCACCCCACCACAAAACCGAAGGTCAAAAGCTTAGGTGTGTGGTTGGGCCAAAAAACTGACAATGGAAATCCAGGTCAAGAAACTGGTGGCCACCTTTTTTAGCTTACTACGAACTCTAAGAAGATTATGGAGATGGCTACCAGATTCAACACAGAGTGGTGGGACATGGCCTGGTAATGTCATGACTTGACTACAGTAACTTCTTTTATCTTGGAAGCCCCAAGCCAGATTTAAGAAGAATGCAGATCTTAGAGAATGCTGCAGCACGTGTTCCTTGCAAAGTACCTAAAAACCAGTCAGCAAGGGCACCACTGGCAGCCTTGCATTGGCTGTCTGTGCCCAAAAGAATCCAGTTTAAGCCACTGCCTTCTATACAAAGTGAGGTATAAAAAAGCATCTAAATTGATCCAAAAGCTCACACCTTATAATCCAGTGAGGTTGTTACGCTCCACTGATCAGCTGATATTCACAGTCCCTAGGATTAAGAAAGCCAGAGCCGGGGGCTGTCCTTTGCGTACATTGTCCCCAAGCTTTGGAACCCTCTCCTGTTACAGATGAGGCAAATTGAGTCTGAATTAAAATTCAGGAAACTGTTAAAAACCAGGCTGGTTGAATACTTTGTTGCATGATAAGAGACCCGTGGCTAGATTTAGCACCGGTGTTCTGAGAACCATTGTATCCCCGTGAGTGGATGCCCCCCCTACGTCACGGGGCGGAGAAGGGCAGACAGCGCCCGCGGGGTCCTTGTGCCAACATTGTTCGCAGCCTCGAGCCGCCAGCAGCCCGAGGCGGTGTACGAGGCTGGAACACTTCAAAATTCATTTTAATTAATGCCAATTTAATCACCATCTATCTGATGGAGATTTGATTACAGAAGGAAAGGGAGAGGGGTCTGAGAAGAAGTTCGAGTGAGGCCGATCAGATGGACATAGAAAGGAAAGGCTAAAGAATTGAGGACACTTACTGGGGATACGCTGAGAGGTGTCAGAAATGGAATGTGTTTAACACATACATTTTAAATAAATATGTAGCAGCTTTAATGGGGTGCAATACCGGCCTGCAGGTGGGGGGTATGGAGACGGGCTGTGTATAGAGGTCGGCACAAGGACCCCGCGGGCGCTTTCTGCCCGAGACGCGAGCCATGTTCGAATAGAGCATGCGCAATGGTGATGTCACGGAATGATGGTGGGCGTGGTACCACGTCATCGGCCGTAATATGCGCATGCGTGCGCATGCGCAAAACAGGGGGGGGCACTGCCTCACGGGGGGCAGCGGATTATGGAACACCGGGAAGCCCTTCCGGATAGTCATGCGCGTTACAAATGTTGAGAATAGAATAGAATAGTTTTTTTGGGTCACAGAATAAATATAGTACAATTAGAATGTTATCGTCCCAGAATCCAATGAACATATAACACATTTCATAATAATTTATAATTAAGTTCAACAGCAGGATTGAGAAGAAATAACCGCCAAAAATATACACGTTGACATTAAAATCCATCCTACATGTCATAATCCATAACCATTTGTTTAAAACTGAAATAATAACACCGAGAGGATGCATGGTCACACTTTTCACCAAGTATGAACATGCATCCTCTCTGTGTTATTAAACAAGTGTGGAAAGTGTGTGTGCTGTCTTGCTGTGTTTCATGCCGCTCATCAGAAAAATAATAAAGAACAAATTATAAAGATTCTTTGACTTCCTGTGTTCTTGGACAGATGCGATCTTATTACTGCTTTTTGTTGCCTCTCCCTTTTATTTTGTTTCAGAGATGTGGATTTGGGGCAGCTGATCCAAGGAGGTGGCCAGCATATTCATATATGAGAAAATAGGGGAACTAACTGGTGGCTTTGGTGGAGTGCCTTAAACTGTCCATTGGTAGTATGTGTTGTGGTGGGTGGAAGAAAACTGTGAATGACACAGTAGCAGACCAGTGAGAGGACTGGCCGAGAGTCCCTATAAATAAGTATATTTTACAAATAATTTTGGTAAAAGCAAAATGTAAAACAAAGATCCAAAACGTAGGTATTCTTAAGCGTATTACATCTGTTTTTGCATGATGGTGGATAATAATTTTATGCAATTCCAGGTATGTTAACTGATCCCAGGGTTTGGCTAAGCACAAGGGTGGCAAGAGAGCATGGATTCTTGACTCAGTGCACGACTCTTCAAACCATTGGTGGTTCTTGACCTCTGTCCCCGAGGGCCCTTCAGGTTGTACCAAAAGCGAGAAAGAGGGAGGGAACGACTAGTTTCCCTCAGGACTTTTCTTCGGATAATTAAAGGGTACCTCCTTTTATGGTCAGCAATGTAGAGCCATTCCCACGCCTTCTGCAGTGTGCTGTGTGTGTATTAACACGTGGCAATGCGCCTCTGGTGAAGATTTCACGGTTCTTCTACATTTCTTGGTTGTTCATTGCACATGGTAATTCTTTACACGTTGGTGATAAATGACATACAACACATAGGTCAAGAGTAGTGACTTCTAGCTTTGGCTTTCCACATTTCACGTTTACTAAATACGATTTTCACCGGAGCTGTTTTTTTTTAAATTTTTTAACAGAAAGGGCACCTCCCCGCCCCCTCCCGGTTCTTCTCAGACCAACAATATATCTTTTGAACACAATTTTTAGTAGCTTTGCAAAGTTGTTCTCTGTGGCATACTCGTAGCACAAGAAACTATATGACACGATTAACTGTTTCTTTAAAGTAACAACCAACTGCAGTGTTGAATTCACATGTATTATGCAGTGCTTAATTTGTAAAATATTAAGTGCCAGGGCTCTGACCAGGAGGCCACTGCAGCTTGCACCACCCATCGCCCCTGACATCGCTGCCAAAACAACTACTAACCACCTCTTTCACATGTAAATGCGACGGTTCAAATTATTCCAGGTCCCCAAAGCTAAAGGAATGGCTGGAGTGGCAGGTATTAGTGATTTTTTGTCTATTGTTGTCCTAAACAACTGTTATACTGCTCATCTCCAAATTACATGAGCAGCACCACCTTGTGGCAGACTGCCCTAAGTGTGGTGTTGGCAATTAGGTGCCAGTGCCAAGCATCGAAAACTATGTGCTGGTGCTCAGCACCGAAAAGCTCTGGCTCAAATTAAGTGCTTGTTTTGCTCAGGCTTAAGTGCTGAACAGGCCAGCGTGCTTAACCACAACTGATATAAGCTAAAGACCATTTGAACTACTTCAGCGCATAACAACTTGGCCTTCTATTGATGCCTCATTACAAGTTGGTTTTTGGGCGGTAATAGGGCTTGCAGTTTTTTCGTTTTAACAAATTATTTTAGTTTAATAACATCACTGCACCTAAAGCGCTTATTTAATTTGTTGTTCGTTTTATATTTCTCCCACTGATTTTAATTTTAATCTTTGTTTTACTTGCTGCCACAACCAAGGAGTTACTGGCAGGCTTTACTGCCTGGGAGTTTGTCATTTTCTTTTCTACGTCACGTTTCACTTTTGGTTATTTCCACACCAGAGTCGTAGCTACAATTGGTGCAGCAGGTGCTGTGGCACCGGGCTCCATTGAACACTGACAATGCTGTATTTTTCTACCTCAACAGCACTCAAAAGGGACATTTTCTTTGTCTGCACCAGGGCCCATGGTATCCTTGCTATATATACCACTGGTCCACACCACATCAGGGCTACACCCACACTAGTTTACGGGCCCTTTTTAGCTCAGTCGATGGCGTCATCAGATCACCCATATTGTAAATGGATGCTTCTTTTGGTCTCTGTTGTCCTTTCATTCGCATTGGACAGGGTGGGACTGTGACAAAAAATAGGCCAAGCCACCAAAAAAAGTGGCCCCAATTTTGAAACCAGACAGCTAAAAAGCTTTAACCATTTGCAAACTGGAGCACTTCTGAATCATTAATTATGCATGGTATACATGTCTTGAAATAATGGGGATTATATGTATTTGTGCTTGCTGCGAGAAATGTTTGTGGTATTATCAGAGAAATCAGAAGTAAAAGCTGGCCCACCAAACTATAAACAGGCCCACAAACAACCAGAAAAAATGTCCCACATATTGACCTATCATCTCAGCCCTTCTAGCACTGCCAGATTGCCCTATAGGTCAGTCCGACTCTGGAATTGAGCAACTCGTTTTTAAAATGTGCATTTTCCTTTCCTTGTGTTTGCGGGATGCTTTGTGCATGTTCCTCGCTTTAACAAATTATTTCAGTTTATTAACATCATTAAGTTATAAAGACGGCTTCAAAATGGGGGTCAGTGATAACATTGTGTATTTCTATATTGTGTTTAACGAGAGATCTGGCACTGATGTGGGCACAATGGAGATAGTTCTCAGGGGAAGATTCAGGGGGGCCTGACAAGTATGGCAAAATGGTATTAGCAGAGGAGGGGGCAGTGTGATGCTGAATGTGGGGGAGCTGTGGATAAGCTTGGTTTAAGGGTGAAGAGTTTGTCGGCCAGTAATCTCGTAGAAATCTTTGAAAATGATCTCTCTTTGCAAATTGGTATTTCGAAAACCATCTATGTCTTTTTATAAACTCTCAGAAAAATCTTTCCATTCATTCCGATGGCCCAAAGAAAACTCATGCAGTGGCAGCCAGCAAAAGTAAGAATGGTTGGGCGGTACGGTGGGGTGGGGCGTGGTGGGAGGATGTCGACAGATAACGGGTTATTTAAAATTAAATAAAGTAAATAAAACCACTTACCTTGCTCTTGCTGAATAGGCGACTCGGCGATGCGGCGAGCGCAAGGTGAGTTTTATTTATTTATTTATTTAATTCTAACTAACCCGTCCATTCCATACTCCAGCAGTACCATCCAGTTCAGCTAGAGCAAAGGGGGGCTATTGACTTTGATTTCAAATACTGTTCCTATACTAGTACAAAAGGTTGGATAGGCAAATACCCATTTCCAGATTTTATACATTGATAATAGGAATATAGGACCCTGGATTCTAATACATTTTTACAATAATGAATTGGGCAGAAACATCAAGAAAGTGGTAGAGGACCTAAACAGGGAGTTAGATAACTTGCAGAAAAAAAATAGGAGTCCTCCCCATATTATCTGGTGGGGGATTTTAACACACACCTTTGTAAACAGAAAGCATCTAAGGTGTGCAGTTTAGCAGACCACCAGGGCAACAATCTAACACATTTAATACATAATGAGTATGGCGATAGTCTAAATAACTTTCTATTTTTGAGGAATCTGGGTATAATAAATAACTAAATTGCAGGCCAGACAAGGATAACATTTATGCGTGGTAGTCAGGAGTCAAACATTGATTTTATTTTAGTCTCTTCTAAGCTAAGTGGAAAAGCGGCCCATTTAGGCAACACGTTTACATGTTATAGCGATCACACCATTTTGTCTATGTCTTTTAACTATCCCGGTAAGGGGGAAAAACACCAAAAAAATATAGACAATATATTACTAACCAGGAAGAACGGTTATCAGTTAAACTGGACACATGTTGTGAAGCTGAACTTTGGCAATGAAATTATAACCCAGGTAAAGGATATTTTAAACTGTTTGATTGAGGGATGCTCACCTTTACATATAGTCACCCAGTTTATATCCCTCATGTCGAAATTAAAAGTGGCACTTACCTGCCCTAAGCCTGCAAACCCAAATTCATCTAAAGGATGGTTTGACCATGAATGCTCTACTGCAAGGAATGATCTCATCATAGCAATAAAAGCCCCCCATAGAGATCCAGCAGCAATATAATTTTTACTAAGCCATTATAATGAGGTGAGGAAACGAAGAGAGCAGGCCATCAGGGAGAAGGCCTGGGAAGATCTTGAGCAAGCTGCCGTTTGGGCAGCAGTAGGGAATGCTGGAGAGTTATAAATGCCCTTTACTTTAAAGACGACAAGGACCCTGGTTTGGATTGGCATGTCGATGAGGACACTTGGGTCGGTTATTTTGAAGGTATTTTTGGTCCTAAAGCCCCCCTGGCACTCTCGCTGATGGACTACTCTCGACTTCCACAGGGTACTTTGATGATATTTTCGTTGGTGGAAGTCAGAATAGGGCTGGAGTCTTGTGCACCCGGGAAGGCCCGGGTCCAGATGGGATCCCAATTGATCTTTTTCAGCATAATTACGATATATCGGTCCCTCTGTTAACAAATGTTTTAAATAGTATAGCGATAGAAGGTCCTCCCCCATCCTTGAACCAGAGTGTAATTGTCCCCATCTATAAGAATGGGAATAGGGGCATTCCTAAAAACTACCGCCCTATTTCCCTTCTGGATACCACTGCAAAGCTGATAGGCAGACTAATTATCTAGACTGGAGGACTGGGCAGAAGAGAAAAACATACTGATGCAAGCTCAGTACGGGTTCCAGAAGGGAAGGGGGATGGTGGATCAATGTCTTAATTTATCACTCTGTATAGATAAATACACCAATGTGAAAGGAGGGAGAGTGTACATGGACTTTATGGACCTCTCCGCGGCCTTCAGAAGTTGGGGCCTTTCCTGGAGGGGAACGGGGTTGATCCCTTGATAATCAGCTTTATTCGCCAGCTGTACTCCAATGCCACCTCCTGTGTGCGGTATGGCAAAAATGGGGAATGTACGCATTCATTTAAGATCGAGAGGGGAGTCTGGCAGGACTGTGTCCTCGCCACGTTTCTTTTTTCCATCTATACAAAAGGGTTGGAGGCCGCCCTGACTGGCTCACCTCTGGACGTGTCTACATTTGATAACACCCTTCTTCCAATATTGGGGTATGCTGTATGTTGACGATGCAGTTTTAATCGCCATGACTGGGGTTGCGTTACAATCTCTTATAACCTCATATGCTACATTCATGGCTTCATTAGATCTCAGGGTCAATGAAACAAAATCCTTCGTTATCATAGCAGGAGCCAAAAGAGGAGCAGAATCTCTCTATTTCCCGGTAGTGTAGGGCATGGCACCCTCGGACCATCTACAAAGTATAGAAGATACCTTTTTCAAAAACCTGGTCTCATTGCCCCAGTCACACTCGAATTACATTCTACATCTTGAATTGGGGTTGCCATACCTGTTGTATTCCATTAGACTGGCCACAATTCTGTTATGGCTTTCGATTTGGCGTAGGTCCACGGTCAATTTAACCCAACGTATAATTGGAAGTTGCTTGAAGCTGGACCACTATAACAGAATTGGTTGGCTTAGCTATGTAGAGGCTGAGCTAACGGCACTCGGGCAGGGAGAGCTGTTCAGGGACCCCTTACTTTGCAAATTATTGATCTATTCTGACAGCGGGCCAACTTCCTACGGAGGGAAAAGAATCATCAACAAAAGGCACTACGCGCATATGATCTTATTCCATCTAGACTAGGGGAAGAATTTCCATACCTCTTGTGTATCACCTATGCACACCACAGATGTATTCTATTGTTGAGTTTGAATTATATCCCCCTGATGCTGGCTTTACCAGTAAGGAAGTTTAAACATTCTGATCTGCCTCCCTGCCCTTGTGACAACTACTCACCCCAAACAGATTTACATGTAGTTTTATTCTGTAAGTTTTACAAAACTGAGAGAAAAGTTTTTATCTTCCCAATCCTGAGACACCATAACTTTTCACAACGCAGGGTGGCCTTGTCTTTTTTAAAGGAACTCTCTGATCCCTATGTTTGTTTTTCTGTAGTTTGTTTCTTACGGGTGTGCATAAGAAAGAGGAAGAACCAGGGAATGTTGTTTTAAACTACTGTTAAAATGGGAAGTCTGTGGCATTTTCTTTACATGGTTCTTAAATCCTAATTTTCTTTGTAGACTCCACTGGTGAAAATTGGAAAATGTTAACAATTTTAAATGTTTTAATTTTTTTATATATAGTAGTTTTTGTATGATGTACTAATAGAATGATTCTTTTATGATCTATTTTAAAACAGATCGAATAAAGATTAAGAATCGAATCGAACTAACCTGTCGTCTGTCGACTTTCCCCATCCCGCCTCGCCGGTCTTACCTGTGCCGGCCGCCACTGCATTGATGGCACAATTGGGACTAGGCTTGATTACTGCAACATGATCCTTCTTGAACTTTCAAAGAAACAGTCATCCAAAATGCTGCTGCCCATTTCTTCTTAGGCTCAGCAAATGTTGCCACATTTCTCCCCAACCCAAGAAATTACACTGGTTACCCATTGAGAAAAGGTGCATCTTTCAAGCACTCTGCCTCTGTCATCGGGTCATGACTTCCTCCAGGCCAGGACATTTCCAGCAGCGCTTCAACCAACATCTGCTTTCGCACAAAATATGGTCTTTCTTGGCCAACCTTTTGACTGTTCGTTGCAGCGCTAGAGACTTGGCAGTCCCTAATTTAGCTATCTTACAGGCAAGGCATGGAATGCTCCACCATCACATCTGCCACACCCTTTGTCTATTCCATGTTGAAACACGCATCAGAAAAGCCAATAAATAGGTCTGGCATTGGCTGCCAGTCTTTTGGCAATTCTTTTGTCATGGCTTTTGCAAATCTTTATTGTTCAGAAAGCTGCCGGCCCCTCATTAAATCTAAAAAGAAAAAAACATTGGCCAAAGATAAAAGTGCTTTTCGGGTGTCAAAAAAGTACACATTACCATGGAATTCCCAGCATTAAAGGGAACTACTTTGTATGTGGAATCTGTGCTCCTTGTGAAAGGGCAGCATGCTGTAATTCATAGTGAAGTCAGTCAATGGCTAAAGTGGGTTACCATTGACCATTGGTGCATACTGGAGTTGGGAAAAGAAGGATGTGAATGACACAGACTAATGGATGAAGTCAGGCTGAAAACCCCTATTAGTAACTGTGTTATACATACTTTTAATTAAGCATGAGCGAATTTTGCGGATCTCGCGTTCGCGAATTTTGCGGATTTGCGGATTCGCAATCCGCAAAATCCGCAAATTCCCGCGAATTTGCGGATTTTTTTTTTTGTGTGTTCGCCCGTGTTTCTGCCAGTTCGCGAGGGTTTTTACAATTTCGCAATTTGCGAACTTACCTGTCGGGTCGCAAGTTTTGCGAACTTGTTGTTTCTACGTGTCCAGCCTGTTTGGGACACTCTTCTTCATCACTGCCACTCTCTGTCACCACTGCCACTCTCTGACTACTCATGCCACCCTCTGGCCCACCCATGCCACCCTCTGTTTCATCACCACACCCTCTGGTTGTCCAGTGTACATTATTTTAGGCAAAGCAAAGCACACCTTCCCTGCCTCAAGTGACCTGAATTAATTTGGGGCTGATTAATGTGTCACAGAATATTTTTTTAGCTGGCACCTGCTTCCTTAGTGCGCCCTGATTAGTGATCTTTTGCACTTGCTAAGCGCTTTCATTGTTGCAAAATTAGTTACAACACCTGCCCTGCCCCAACTGACAATAATGAATTAGGGGCTGATTAATGGATTTTAACTTCCAGCCTGGCTCCTGCTTGTCTCCCTTAGCTGTAATTCAGGACCTTTGTGGCATATGTGTAACTATTCTGAGGTTCAGAGCAGGGTCACATAATAGTTTCAACTGGCAACTGAACTCTGGAGGGGCCCCTCAGGAAGCACTACAGGAAATGGCTACTAATGATGAGCCTGAACTTTTGAACCTGGTAAGTAGTTACTTTCAGTTTTGCTAAGATCGTATTTCTGCAATTTTGCACTTATTCGCGGGGCGCGAACTCACGCGAACAGTGCGAGCAGTGCGAGCAAAATCCGCTGCTCGCGGATTTGCGGATTTTGCGGGAGATTCGCGAATCTCGCGGATTGCGAATTTCCCGAAAATCCGCAAAATCCGCGAGCGGAACGGATTTTCCGCCCATGCCTACACAGACTTGGCTTACACAGACTTGCCTTGCCTATTAAAAAGCTGTTGGCATTGCCAGTATGTTTTTGTCAGGCTGTACAAAAGCGTGGCTTCTGTTCAGCATGGCTAAACGTTAGTGGGGTAAAAGGAGTGTGTTTTCGAGTGTCGTACAGTGGAGTAGAATTAAGGGTTATCGACTGGCATTGAGTAATGCAGAGTAGAGTTCAGTGGAGTGACGTGGAGGGCTAATTAGTGACATTGAGTGTTGTGGAGTGTCATCGTGGGAGTAGAGTGAAAGAGAGTAGAGTGGAGTGGAGTAGAGTTGAGTGGCGTAGAGTGCAGTAGAGTACCTTAGAGTGGAGTGGCATAGAGTGTTGAGGAGTGGTGTAGAGAAGAGTGGAGTGGCATAGAGGGTGTTGCGTAGAGTGGAGTAGAGTGTTGGAGCATAGAGAGTAGATTTTCAAAGAGTTAAGAAGCATATATCAAATTAGTATAGTGGAGTGGAATGGCATACAGTGAAGGTGAGTATTGTAGAGAAGAGTGGCGTAGAGTAGAGTGGAGGGGCATAGAGTGTCATAGAATGGGGTGGCATGGACTGGAGTAGTGTGTCATAGAATAGAGTGGGGTAAAGTTGCATGGAGTGGCATAGATGGAGTTGCATAGCGAGTCTTAGAGTGGTGTAGTGTTTTAGAGTGGCATAGAGTGGAGTACAGTGTTGTAGTGTGGAGTGGCATTGAGTGGAGTAGAGTTTAATGGAGTAGAGTGTCATAAAGTGGAGTATCATAGAGTGTAGTGCCGTAGAGTGGCCTAGAGCTAAGTGGCGTAAAGTACAGTGGTGCAGAGTAGACTGGCACAGAGTGTAGTTGCGTAGAGTTGTGTTTTTAAGTAAAGTGGTGTAAAGTGCATTGCCAATAAGTGCAGTGACAGAGAGCAGTAGTATAGAGTAGAGTGATGCAGGGTAGATTGCAGTAGCATAGAGTAAATCGTTTTAAAATAGAGTGAAGTGGCATAAGTGGTTCAGGGTAGAGTGGAGTGGTGCAGGGTGGTGCTCAGAGGTGTACAGTAGAGTGGCGTAGAGTGCAGTGGCATAGAGTGGTGTAGAGGTCAGTGGTGTGGAATACATTAAAGTGGTGTGGAGTGATGCAGAGCGTAGTGGCGCAGAGCGCATTGGCATAGAGTGCACTAGATTGGCATATAGCTGAGTGGTGCAGAGTATAGTGTAGTGGAGTAGAGTGCAGTGGTGTGGAGTGCTGGTGCATAGAGTAGAGTAGTGCAGAGTAGAGTGGTGCAGAGTAAAGAGGGTCAGAGAGCAGTGGCAAAGATTATAGCAGTACAGAGTGGAATAGAGTGGGGTTGAGTGGAGTGACATAGAGTGCAATGGTGTAGAGTGGCGTAGCATGTAGTGGCGTAGAACACAATTATGCAGAGTAGAGTGGCATTGAGCTCATTGGTGGAGAGTGCAGTCTTGCAGAGTAAAGTACAATCTCGTAGAGTAGAGTGGGGCCCAGTAGAGAGGTGCAAGTGGTGTAGAGTGCAGTGACATAGAGCACAATGCTGTAGAGTGGCATAGCATGCAGTGGCTTAGAGTTGAGTGGTGTAGAGTTAAGTGGTGTGGGTTCGATGCAGGATTTTGGAGTGTACAAGAAATGGTGGCGCCTGTGCTAGTAGCGGAAGGTGTGGGTAAAATCAACAAAGTAGGAACGGTGCAACAAGGGCAGAGGAGACCCGAAAACCTCTGTAGGGGTTGGCAAGGGCCCAACACTAAAGATACAACACAAGTCCTGTGCACACGTTATAATGAGTAAATCAAGCAAGTTTTTATCCTTTTGGATGAACAGAAAAGAGCGTTAGTTTTAGGCAATGAGACAAGGTAGACACAAGTGGAAAGGGTGATATCAACACAAAAAACCACATGTTTCGTCAAGCAAGCCAGAAGCTTGTGACTCTTCAGGGCTGTGGGCGGTATGAAATAGACAAGAAATTGGCCCAGCCATTGAGATCACTTTAAGAATTCCCACATCACTTTTTGTTTCATTCAGTGTAACATCAAAATGGGCATCACCTGGCATCATCATTTTTCATGCTATTGTGGAACGCCTTAGTAAGTAGATAAAATCCTATATGCTCTAGTCACAAAAAAAAATTGAACTTTAGATTTTAATGAGTAAACCAATATTGTATGGCCGGTGATAATTCCAACCCGGCATTCATGGGTAAAGTAGAAAAGTTGTAAGTGAAGGATCTCAAAAGGGAAGGATAGAAACGGGTGGGTACATCCGTCTTGAAAGGCTATCTGTATGCAGAAGCCGTGTGGTGATCGCGGTGTGCTTCTGTGGTGCGGGAGCACACTGCGATCACCACACGGCTTTCCAACGTTTCTATCCTTTCCTTTTGAGATCCTTCACTTACAACTTTTTGTAATTGAATTATCACCGGCCAAACAATATTGGTTTACTCATTAAAATCTAAAGTTCAATTTTTTTTGGTGACTAGAGCATATAGGATTTTATCTACTTACTAAGGCGTTCCACAATAGCATGAAAAATGATGATGCCAGGTGATGCCCATTTTGATGTTACACTGAATGAAACAAAAAGTGATGTGGGAATTCTTAAAGTGATCTCAATGGCTGGGCCAATTTCTTGTCTATTTTCATTTACCCTGTATGCCACTCCAGACAGTGAGTATCCCCGCGCGAATCCTGCTCCCAACAAGGTGGCGTAGTGGAACGGATATATGTCTGCTGTATTGTTGTGTAACAAGTGCTTGCGATTTGTTCGAGAAAATTGTAATAATTGCATACAGATATCAGATGTGTCTATATTACTGGATGTAAGTTCCTTAAATACCAATAAAATAATGTTAAAAAAGTTTCACTTTACCCAAACAGGCTTCTATCCAGGATGCTGCATGAAGACAGCATTTCTTGCAGTCATGGAATAATTGAGAAAAATTCTTGCTCACGGAGGGTCAGCAGTAGTGATATTTCTAGATCTCAGTACGCTCGTTGACACCATATCACATCCCATCCTATTATATTGGCTGGAGCAAACAGGGGTTGTTAGCCTAGCCTTGAAATGGTTAGCCTCATTTCTAGATGGCAGGAGATTTCAGGCCTGTGAGGAACCTTTATATTCAGAGTCCCACCTTTTAAAGTATGGAATTCCTCAGGACTCCTCATTAAGCTTTGCTTTTTTAATTTGTATAAGGGTCCCTTAGATGTGATTGTACAATACCACGGTCTCTCGATAGTGTCATATGTGTACGACACACAGATTGTCATCTTCCTTACCTCTGAAACAGATGCAGACTTTGGTCACTTTAAGTCTTGCTTGAATGATGTAGCAGAATGGATCTAAGACAGTTGTTTGAAGCTTAATAAATATAAAACTATGGGGCATATTATCAAGACTCGGCGATAAAATTATCGCCGCTTTATTGGCAGGAAACTGCCGATAAAGTGGCGATAATAGGCTTGATAATATGCTCTATGGAATTCCAATCGAAGCTCATGTTAAATGTCCTTCACATCTAACATGAGCTTCGATTGGAATTCCATAGAGCATATTATCAAGCCCATGATTGCCACTTTATCTGCAGTTTCCTGCCGATAAAGCGGCGATAATTTTATGGCCGAATCTTGATAATAGTCGGGGATACCCCTTCCTTTTTGCATATATGGAATCTTGATAATATGCCCCTGAGGTGCTAGTGGTCTGCAATGATTTCAATCGTTGGTTCATGTTGCACTGCCCAGAACTATTAGGCAGCCATCCCATTCCCATTCCCAAAACAACAGTAAACATTCTGGGTGCATGGAATGACAACAAGGTTACCTTGGAGGTACAAGCGTGGAACTAGCTGCCAGCTGCTTTAGTATCCTGAGTACTCTTAGAATAACCTTAGAATTTCTGCCTGTGTCCTTGCGTAGACTAGTGGTACTAGCATTAGTCTTGCCACTTTCGATTAGGGCAACTCTCTTTACCGTGGAAGTCCACAGTATGCTGTAAAAAGACTTCAAGGGGTACAAAATGCGGCGGCTCATGTTTTGCTGAAGACACCTAAACATAACTCTGCTTCAGCAGCACTTGCTTCTTTGTACTGGCTCATCGAGTTCTGCACAGTGAGGGCATGCGGCCATTACAACGTCTAGTTTGTCCCTACATTCGAAATAGGACATTGCAATAAGTGCTCAATTTGAGCCAGTGGTTTCGGGTGCTTCCACAGGCACTTAATCGTCAGTGCCGGCTCTAGTGATAGTCCAGCACATGGTAGCACTGTCTGCCAGATTATGAGATAAGCACAACAACAGTGTTTAAGAAGTCAATATACATTAGAAATGAATAACACTTGTAGCTCACACCATTATTATAACTTTGAGTGGCTTGGAATAGATCAAATTGCTCCACTTGTAGGAGTGTGATGGTTATTACTTCTGTTGGTTCCGTCACTGGCAGAGTTGGCAAGGGCAATAGGTGGTGCAGGGTGACATAGCCTCCCAAGATGTGCCCTGGCACTTACTTTTTTACAAATTAAGCACTGCGATCTACTGTTTAATGTTTATTGACAATTTCCAAGATCAAAAAATCAAGAAGTGGTGGTAGGTCTTGCCTACCTAGTTCCTAAACTATGGAACTCATTGCCTATTAAAATCGCAAGATCAAAGGCGACCTAATCTTCAGAAAGTTATTGAAAACTTTTCTGTACCCCTAATTATCTGCCTTTATATGTGTACTGGTAAAATTAGTTTAGCGCTGGGAGGCCAGTTGGGTAGCAATGCCCTCTAGAATAGAATAGAATTGAATCAAATCGCAATTAAGCTTCTTAGATAATTGAAGGGACAGCAGTATGATCCGTGGGCTAGATATCTGACTTGAATATATTTCAATTATCACATCAGTTAGACAATGGCCTGGTTGTTCCAGCTGGAAATGGGAGTGACCACCCGTCTGTGGCTTAGGTTACTCATCCTTAGTGAAATCAAGAAGAAAAATATTTAGGAGCACAGAAAAGATCTATGGTGGATTCTGCAACCAAGCTGCCTAACTTCAAGGGTGAATCATCATCTCACCAGCAATAAAAAAAATCTCTGTATTGTTGAATAGAGAACAAGTAACCAGTACTTCATTTCACGAGACAAAAAGGCGAAACTAGGAAGGCATTTTCCCAACATTCTATTCCAGCAGGGTTCCTCATAGGTTAACTTTAGTAGATTGAAGACTACTCCAGCAGGAACCCGGTGGTGATGAAAATGAGGAAGCTATGGATCTAAACATTAAAACTGTTGTGTCCTGCTTATGCATGAT
Organism: Lissotriton vulgaris; assembly: GCF_964263255.1. Classification (NCBI taxonomy): domain Eukaryota; kingdom Metazoa; phylum Chordata; class Amphibia; order Caudata; family Salamandridae; genus Lissotriton; species Lissotriton vulgaris. The sequence goes on from NC_141691.1 coordinate 1,478,886,386, forward strand.
GTTGTCAAGTTGTGTTCTGAAGTGTGTTACAGGGTTGAGGTCACACATTCCATTGGAGGTGGGACAGAGACTGAGAAGGTCATGACTGTTGCTTCTCCTTTCTGTTGCCAGCGCTGTCCTTTTCATTTGACAGTTTTACAAGTGAAGGCTACTTAAATGATAATCTGCCTCGTGTTGCTTTTCATGGTTGGTTTTCCCCCACTTAACAGAAACTTCTTGAAGTACTTCACTAGGTATCCAAGATAGCTAATATAGTGTTCATTTATGTACTTCGAAAAAAATCAAGAATTGATTGATTGATTTTTTTATTTGTTAGGCGCACAAATCATCCCCAAGGGGATCTCTCGGCGCCATAGCCGCAGGAGACAGTTTGCAGTGCAATACCGAGGTTAAAGATTAAACAGCCAGGTTTTTTGAAGTTTTATAAAAAGAATTACATCTGGACAAGTATAGATGGCAATGGATAGCCGATTCCAGTGATACCGATCTAAATAAGAGAAAGAGCAACCCCCAAATCTAGTTGTATGGATACATTTGGGATACAGTAGTAGTAGTTCCTAGATCTGAGCTGGCAAACTGGGATATAAGGCTGTAATTTGTTTTTCAGACAGCACATTCCGCTTTCGTGCAATGTTTTAAAAACCAGACATAGAAGTTTGAAGAGTGCACGTTTTTTTATTGGCAACCAGTGAAGGGAGCGCAGTAGGGGTACAGATGAGGATCGCGGAGGAAGACTGCAGATAATGTGCGCTGCTGTATTCTGCACCTCCTGAAGCCTGGAAAAAAGGCCTTTGTTCACACTGACCGTCAGAGAGTTTACATAGTCAAGACAACTCACTATCAGAGCCTGGACCAGGGTCTTCCTAGCATACAAAGGGGTCCACTGAAACACCTTCTAAGCATGTGTATCAGGTCGAAACAAGTTCCAGAAATGGTTTTTTTTTTAAAGATTTTTTATTGAAAAATAAAAGTGGCATATACATTGGCAGTCTTACAACAGTGCAAGAGAGAAAGAGAGAGACGAAAGAAGAAGGAAAGAGGGGGGGTCAGTGTGGCTTCTTTAAATGTTCGTCGAGTGGTTTCCACATGTGCTCTTTGGTGTTGGATTAGAATCCATATTGATGACCAGTTTCGTGTCATCAGCATAGGAGATGGTATCAAAGCCACATGACCTAATGAGCTTTGCCAAGGGGGTCACATAGATAATAAAAAGAGTTGGGCTCAAGTTTGATCCCTGTGGCACCCCTTTGTCCAGGACCGTGGATTTTGAAATTTAAGAGTCCATCAGTACGGAATGGGTGCATTATGATAAAAAAAACTCCCCCCTTTTCAGAGCTTTACCACTGATACCAGTCTCTCCCAATCTTTGAGCTAGGATTTTATGTGAGATGGTATCAAAAACCACTGATAAATCCAGGAGAATTAGCATGGCTGAGGTCTCCTTGTCTAAGGCAAGTGTGAGGGTATCAGTGACCTCCATTAAGGCTGATTCTGTGCTATAAGAAGCATGGAAGCCTGATTGAGAGGGATCCAGCAGACCATTGGATTCTAGATAGGATACCAATTAGTGATTCACTAATGACTCTAATATTTTGGAAATGAGGGAAAGTAGTGATAGAGGTCTGTAATTTAGCACATCCATAGGATCAGCCATAGGTTTTTTAGGAATGGGTCTAATCTGTCTTTCATTCAAGTGGAATGGTAGCTAACTGGAATGAGAGATTACATAAGTCTGTGATGGGGGCAAGCAGGACAGGAGTCAAAATTGTAATAATGTGAGGGGGGGGAAAGGTCCAGCGGGGATCCAGCTTTAATCATTTGCAGCCGGACCAGTACTAGATCGGGGGTAGCAAGATTGAAAGAGTCGCATTATTTGAGAAGGAGTTGTAAATATTGTTCATCTTTTGTTCAAAGTGCACTGCAAGATCATCATAGAACATCTGGAATACGGGGGTTGCCGTGCTGCAAATGCTTGGATTAGTTAGTCCTTTTAAAATTTTAAAAAGCTCTTTTGCGGAATTCTTTGCAGAGTTAATTCTGTCCACTATGTGTGCCCTTCTGGCGATATTACAGTTTTTAAAGTATTTGCTTAATGCTGTTTTATAGACCAGTTTTTCCTCTTCTGATTTAGATTTTCTCCATTTTCGTTAATGTTTCCTACATACCGATCTTACCTTTTTTAGGGATTCAGTATATCACGGAGTGGGAGGGTTTTTTCTTTTCATTTTACTTAACTTCAGAGGGGCTATAGTTTCTTAGGCCTGTGTAAATGAATCCTCAAAGGCTTTTAATGCAAGATCAATGCCTTCATAGTCACTCACAACAGGAGGAGTAATGGCATGGAGGAAGGTGGAGGGAATCACCTTCCCCAAGGTCTCGTGGGTTTCAAGGCGTCATGGGGGGCAACACTGGGTTTCTGGACATCAAAAAAAGGAAATTTAGAGAGAAGTGATCAGTCACACCCAGGCAACAGGTGGATCCACCACTAAATTAGGAGCATTGGTGAAAACTACATCAAGGGTGTGCCCAGCTATATGGATGGGAGCTACTACCCTTTGGTAGAGGCCAAGGGATTCCATATCTGCTCTTTTTGAAACCTGACCCGCCGGCAGAGTATCGTGTAGCAGCTGTTCCCTCGTAGAAATCCCGGAGTAACGCGCGCGCCGCTTTAAAAGAATGAACCCGCATCAAAACGCCGTCGCCGTATACTTGATAGCTTGACTACGAGGGAAAAACGGCAATACTTGTATGAAACGCTCTAGCGGAGCTGTTTGTGACCGGCGGTTGAGTATAACTTAATCACATCGCCAACGCCGGAATTACTTCCATTATAGTTTCGACACGCCAACAAGAGGAAATATTGACACCACTTATAAACAACGTTCCCCTATACTTTGGTTTATCTGTATTTTATTTTTATCCAACTTATTAGTGTAACGTTGTGGTGCCACGCAGACAAATAGACCCCAGATGAAAAGCGCATCACAGATCTTTGAGGGGAATTGTCATCACTTTTAACCTACATCAACCCATGCCATGAATACATCTTTGGACACGCAAGAAATTTGATGGTAAAAGTCCTGATGAAGGCATAATCTATATGTCGAAACGCGTCGACCGGATGCCATCTAACCTCTCTTTTTAACTTGTTTTTGAATACACCTGTATTATTATATTCTCATTTTATCAATTTTGATCAATGCACTGATTTTTAATATCTCTCCTTTTAAAATCAAATTAAAAAATGTATTTTCTCTAATACTGAACTATTTTGTTTGTTTAATCTATTGTGTAAATTCTTTAAGTGTATGCCTGGGAGTGTTATTTCACATATATCTGCCAGAAGATAAATGGAGTCTGGGTCAGATTGGTTATCCATGTGGTAGTGAAAGCCTCCCAAGAGCAGAAAATTATCTGCTGCTAAGATATGAGGGGCTAACCGTTCCATGAGCTTCGAACTGAAATCTTTGTTTTCGCCAGGTCGGCGGTAGATTAGGAGGTGGTTTTTTAATTTAAATATTATCATTTCCAGCCAGGTGGTGGATTAGGAGTCCAAGAGTTTAACACTTAGGGGATTTCGTACACCAATAGCCACTCCACCTCCTTTTTTCAACTGTCTATCAAGCCTAGTTACCCTATAATCTTCAGGAAATGCTACAGCTATGGATGGAGAAGTAATCGAGTGCAACCAGGTTTCAGTGATGAAACATAAATCTGGCTTGGTTGTATCTAGAAGGTACCAGAGCTCCAAAGCATGCTTCGGAATAGAGTGTGCATTAGATAAAGGCCCTGTCACTGAAAGGAAATACATTTAGCGGTATCCGGAGGGGTACTATTACTGCTTGCAAGAGGGTTGCCAGTTAAGGGATTGTGTCTTGTGGGCCCAAAAGCCTCATACTTGGCTTGCAGGAGGCAAATGGTGCAGGAGTACTAGCACATATTGCAGTGCCATGGTCCTTCCTTATCAAAAAGAGATCATTTCCCTCTACAGGAGGCCCTAGAGTTGTGGCTCCCTATCTTTATATGATTAAGTCTGGATTATGATAGGAGGCACATGATTTACCTTAATGAGAGATGCAACCTTTCTGGTAGCGTCCAAGCACAGACAGACTTGACTTTGGCACGCCTTTGGCAAGCCCCGCTGTTCGTCTGAGCCTGGGCTCCATTTAAGTAGTAATGTAGGAGCCAGAGAAAGAAGTATGCCAAAGTCTAGACTGTTTGCTGCCCAAGATGGTGGCAGCCAACGTCCCAGAAGTTACCTTCCCGAAGCTTACACCCTCTGCTCAATCAACACAAGCACAAGCCGCGGCAGACCAGAGAGCAGCCCCTTTGTTGAGAGGGTAAGTGAGCGCAAATAAGGATGCAATTTCAAGGGTGCCAGGGGTGCCCAAAGGACACCCTGTAGCACCCTTGAAATGTAATCTACATTGGTGTTGTGCACACACATGCTCAAAGGACATGTGTGTGTGTAACATGCAACTTGCTATTTACCACGAGGTTTGACCTCGCGGTAAATAGCGGCCCAAAATAGCGATTTCGCAATTTTTAAATGCTTTTTGAATTGCATTTAAGGAATCTCTAATTGAGATTCCTTAAATGCAATTATTCGCAAATATGCGATTTCTAAAAATGCGATTTTTGCATTTGGGATGATGAATCCCAAATGCAAAAATAGCGCTTGGAAAGTTCCAGATTCTCAGAATCTGGCCCTTTGCGAGCCGTTTTCGGCTTCATGAATCTGGCCGTCAGAATCTGGCCCTTTGCGAGCCGTTTTCGGCTTCATGAATCTGGCCGTTAGTCCCTATATCTCACTGTTCCAGGCTCCTGCTTTTTCCCTTGTTGACAGTTCTTCCGTCTTCTCTTCCTTCTTGTTTGCCATTTCTGTGTTTTATCCTCTTGCTCTCGTGGAATGGCTGATGAGGAAAAATAAGTGCTGATGAGTCCCACCAGCCCCACAAATGAGTGCCAGTGGACCCCACTGCCAACCACCGTCTCAAATTAAACACCAGAGACGGGCACAAGACCACTCTGCCATGGGGTGAATATCTGGGGTCTTAGCATTCACAGGCTATTGAAGTTTTCCCATCATTTGCAATTTCTTGTGAAGTAGCTTCTGACAAGCTTATCTTAAGAAAGTCTCCCTTCTCTGGACTCCACAGTATCCTGCACACACCATGTTTCTATTCCCATTGAAAAGCGTTAAGGCCTGGAAACAGGAAACTGGAAGTGAATGCAATGGAACTGGCAGAAGCTTGTGATATTCTGGCCCCATTCAAGGCAATGCAACAAGTATTAATTGCTTTCTCCATTAGACAAAGCTCTAATGAGTAGATGTAGACAGTATGGGTTAACTAATTTGTTGACAAAATAGCACAAACCACAACTATTCACAAATGGATAACTTTGTAAACATTCTGAATAACCTTTTTGATCTTGTGCTGCATTCTTTAACTTTCAGCGTCTACCATACCAACTCTACCCAGCATGACAATTAGTGGGGTGGAGTCATCGTGGACTGAAACCTGAGGAGAAGCGGCAGCTGAAAGGACACCACAGTCTCAATAGGAATGCTTAAATGAGGTAACCATCTTGGAAAGAAGACTTTCTAAATTAAAGGCAAAACAAACATTATGAGAATAAAACTTTACTAGAAGAATTAAATATATTAGTATGTAAATTCGCTATATGGATTAGGTCAAATTCATCAAGAAAATCATTATTTTTATTTTTTTGTTTACACCAAAACGTGTTTCAAATTTTTTTTAAATTGATCATTATAATAGCTAATTTGTATACTTATCCACTGTTGATCACACTTCAAGTGATCTTGTTTTGTTACTCATGCATAGTGCATCTATTTAATGAGGAGAGCCTTATTAGCAAATTGACCAATAGATTTAAGTACGGGGTTGTTACCTGGTCACCACTTCACTGTTTCTTCCTAACATATGGCATAGTCAACGATGCAAGAGATGTTGACACTTTCTCTTTTAAGTGCCATCTCTTCCCCATAGAGATAGATATAAAGAGGTAAAATGATATCAGTCATGAAGATTGCCATTCTATTCGCCTAGTGGCTGTCCTGTTGGCTGAACTAAAATGTGAATGAGATTTCCTGTGAGCAATACCTGAAGGGTGCTGACCCAGGTCACATTTTTATGCATATTATACATTAGTTGATGTATTATGTTTTTATGATTGCTACAAACACTGTCTATAGCCCAGACGTAAAATGGATAATACCCTCTGAACTCAGAGGAAGCCTGCCTTAAGAGAATATTGTCCATCTTCAGGTACAACACCAGCATGTAAAACAAATCTCACTATAACAAAGAAACAGAGGAGGTAAGGATCACAAATAGGGCTAGGGAAGAGGGACTACATCAAGTGTATTGTGCTTCTAACACAGTGCTTTAAATACAATTACTTATCAACGCCTCAAAACTAGGGACTATATAATCAAGCACAGCGAATCAAGGGACCGCCTAGTCAGTTTACAATAATGATCTTGATGGAGCGGGATGTTTATCTCTCAGTCTTCATGTGTAGTCATTAAATAACCCCAGCTATTGGTCATATGGGACTTTCGCTTGCCGATGTGGTGAGTTTAAAAGGAGCAACCTTTTACATTAGCCTTTCAGTATCAGTGAATAATTTAAGATTGGTAAAGTCAATAAAGAGAATTTGTGTTAGTTAAAGGCTTGTTATTAACAATTTAGTAAATGCAATGTTTTTATTTAGGAATTTTTATTCTGCAGTCATTGTTCTTACAAGTTCAAATATTCCATTATTCAATATTTCAAAACAAGATAAAATATAATATTAGTGAAAAATATAATCAAAATATTCATAATGCATCAAGTGTGTTTCTTAAAGGAATTTTCCTAATATAAATTAAATTGAGAGTAAGGTGTCAGTTCAGAAAGAGTTCTGATGAAAGAATAACATGAATAAGCTTGAAGCCTTTTCACTTCAAATTGAACAAACTGTGAAGCTGGAAAGACTTCTCAGCTATAAATCAGCAGATATCTAGCAAATGGAAATAGGCTCAAGAAGTATGTTTCATGAAGAGAGATATGCTCTCAAGAAACCCAGTGAAAGATCTCCAGAATGTGACAACCTACTCTAGGAATACACATTAATACAAACTCAGTGAATTATGAATTGCCTCAAGTATCACATTCTCAATTCACAGCATCCAATTGGCTTTCCTGGGACTAGGTAAGCTCCCCAGTTTCTCACGTCTTCACAACCAGCTACAAATGTTCTCAAGTCCTTGGAGAGATACTTTATCCACATTTTGCTATTCAGTTTTTACCATTCCCTTCCACTTGTCTCTTCTCCTCCTGATGAGAACCTCACTATCAGTTGTCTAGTATAGAATTATAGCTCACGTAGTAGGCTAAACCGTCCATTAATGGCCTGCCCCATCATTATAGGCCCAATTCGAAGATGAGGGTCTTTAACAAGAGAGTGGGACTTTAATGCCGGTATAGCCCGGCTAAGGAGGACTATAAGGCTATTAGAACAATCCATCATTAGAGCGCAGAATGTTCTAATAAATAAAACAAAGGCCTCAGGCAGCCCAAGGGGATTGAATTCCCCTTGGGCTCCCTGAGACTTTTGTTAACAGCAACTGCTGCGAAGGGCAACATTGGAATGATGGAGCTCAAAGCTATTACCATTAGAAGCCTAAAGCACTCTCTTGTTTACAATGGAGCTCCCAACATTCCAATGTTCTAATACAAAACAAATGCCTATTCACTCACAAACAGAAGGCTTCTGGAAAGTTTCAGAATCTGCAGTAAAGAGAAAAACATCTTGTGCAAAACAGCAACTCAATTGTGAAAGATAGGCCTTTCAATGTTAGCATATAAATCTCTGTTAATATGGTATTTACAATTAGTGCATTATTATTTCTTTTGTATGCTTATATGCCTAAGTATGATTAATGTTTAATACTTGTGTACTATTTAGTATATTTGTTTTACAATATCAAAAAATGTGGTCATCCGTCCTAAATCTTAGAATGAATGTTCATGTTCTTTTCTCTTCTCCAAAAAGGATTCGTCCCATTTGTCTGTGTAAACATGTGGGCTCTCTTTTCAAATAATGGTCTGCAGCTGCTGTCACCTCTTATGGGGTGCTTGACTATGGTATGGTCTGGAAAAATGAGGATTCTAGCATTACCTATGGATGCCACCCAATGTTTACTAGCCTTTCTCAAGAGTCTTTCTGGAATTGTGTTCTTCTCCACTATTATAGTACATCTGGCTTCATTATTTCCTTTCCTACTCTTAGTTACAAGTGTGGATACTTTACTAATTACAAAGTGAGTGATAGGGTGAACAGGGAGAAATCCTTTGCTCCGAAAACTCTAGATTACATGAGTGAGGGAAGAGATGGTATGCCTCAGAGGCAACCCCAGGCTTCCTACAGAGTATTCTCGATTTGTGACTCCATGTGTTCTATTGAAATAAATGCACACGGTTAAAGTCCTGATATTTTAGTTTCATTATGTGTTAAGTTCTTCCCTGTTTATTTAATGTTCACAGCCTGTTTATATTGTAGAAGGGGCTTGCTGTAAGTCTCGAATGATGGCCTGAATTAGCACTTTTCCCTATACACCCGTCACAGTCCCTGGGATCTTCTTCCATCGCCTTCATGCACAACCTTAGTATACTAAACTCTTACTACTTATTGTACATTGATGTACCCTCTTTTGGAGGTATCACTCTGCTGAGCTTATCCCAAGCTGGAAAGAGAACAGGATGGAAAGCAAATTTGTTTTGTGTGTGTATTAAGCTATTGTTAGACAGTGTATCACTCCACCAGCAATGGTTTCACGGGAGACCCAAGCAGGCCGGCCTAGGTTGTATCTTGCAAGCCCCATGGCCCACTCTTCTTCAGAGTGTTTCCAAAATGACAGAGTCTCGGCATCAAAATTGACGCTATGTTGTCGATGTCTCAACAGGTCTCAGCAGTGGTGGGAACCTGCGTGGGATTACTGCGTCAATTGCGGAAATTGTCCCTGTTGCTGTCTTTCTCAACTCTCACGCTTGTGGTCTCAGCCTTGAACAAACTGTGAAGCTGGGAAGACTTCTCAGCTATAAATCAGCAGATATCTAGCAAATGGAAATAGGCTCAAGAAGTATGTTTCATGAAGAGAGATATGCTCTCAAGAAACCCAGTGAAAGATCTCCAGAATGTGACAACCTACTCTAGGAATACACATTAATACAAACTCAGTGAATTATGAATTGCCTCAAGTATCACATTCTCAATTCACAGCATCCAATTGGCTTTCCTGGGACTAGGTAAGCTCCCCAGTTTCTCACGTCTTCACAACCAGCTACAAATGTTCTCAAGTCCTTGGAGAGATACTTTATCCACATTTTGCTATTCAGTTTTTACCATTCCCTTCCACTTGTCTCTTCTCCTCCTGATGAGAACCTCACTATCAGTTGTCTAGTATAGAATTATAGCTCACGTAGTAGGCTAAACCGTCCATTAATGGCCTGCCCCATCATTATAGGCCCAATTCGAAGATGAGGGTCTTTAACAAGAGAGTGGGACTTTAATGCCGGTATAGCCCGGCTAAGGAGGACTATAAGGCTATTAGAACAATCCATCATTAGAGCGCAGAATGTTCTAATAAATAAAACAAAGGCCTCAGGGAGCCCAAGGGGATTGAATTCCCCTTGGGCTCCCTGAGACTTTTGTTAACAGCAACTGCTGCGAAGGGCAACATTGGAATGATGGAGCTCAAAGCTATTACCATTAGAAGCCTAAAGCACTCTCTTGTTTACAATGGAGCTCCCAACATTCCAATGTTCTAATATAAAACAAATGCCTATTCACTCACAAACAGAAGGCTTCTGGAAAGTTTCAGAATCTGCAGTAGAGAGAAAAACATCTTGTGCAAAACAGCAACTCAATTGTGAAAGATAGGCCTTTCAATGTTAGCATATAAATCTCTGTTAATATGGTATTTACAATTAGTGCATTATTATTTCTTTTGTATGCTTATATGCCTAAGTATGATTAATGTTTAATACTTGTGTACTATTTAGTATATTTGTTTTACAATATCAAAAAATGTGGTCATCCGTCCTAAATCTTAGAATGAATGTTCATGTTCTTTTCTCTTCTCCAAAAAGGATTCGTCCCATTTGTCTGTGTAAACATGTGGGCTCTCTTTTCAAATAATGGTCTGCAGCTGCTGTCACCTCTTATGGGGTGCTTGACTATGGTATGGTCTGGAAAAATGAGGATTCTAGCATTACCTATGGATGCCACCCAATGTTTACTAGCCTTTCTCAAGAGTCTTTCTGGAATTGTGTTCTTCTCCACTATTATAGTACATCTGGCTTCATTATTTCCTTTCCTACTCTTAGTTACAAGTGTGGATACTTTACTAATTACAAAGTGAGTGATAGGGTGAACAGGGAGAAATCCTTTGCTCCGAAAACTCTAGATTACATGAGTGAGGGAAGAGATGGTATGCCTCAGAGGCAACCCCAGGCTTCCTACAGAGTATTCTCGATTTGTGACTCCATGTGTTCTATTGAAATAAATGCACACGGTTAAAGTCCTGATATTTTAGTTTCATTATGTGTTAAGTTCTTCCCTGTTTATTTAATGTTCACAGCCTGTTTATATTGTAGAAGGGGCTTGCTGTAAGTCTCGAATGATGGCCTGAATTAGCACTTTTCCCTATACACCCGTCACAGTCCCTGGGATCTTCTTCCATCGCCTTCATGCACAACCTTAGTATACTAAACTCTTACTACTTATTGTACATTGATGTACCCTCTTTTGGAGGTATCACTCTGCCGAGCTTATCCCAAGCTGGAAAGAGAACAGGATGGAAAGCAAATTTGTTTTGTGTGTGTATTAAGCTATTGTTAGACAGTGTATCACTCCACCAGCAATGGTTTCACGGGAGACCCAAGCAGGCCGGCCTAGGTTGTATCTTGCAAGCCCCATGGCCCACTCTTCTTCAGAGTGTTTCCAAAATGACAGAGTCTCGGCATCAAAATTGACGCTATGTTGTCGATGTCTCAACAGGTCTCAGCAGTGGTGGGAACCTGCGTGGGATTACTGCGTCAATTGCGGAAATTGTCCCTGTTGCTGTCTTTCTCAACTCTCAACTCTCACGCTTGTGGTCTCAGCCTTAATCGTGGCTCGCCTGGAATACGGCAATTCCCTATATTATGGGCTACCAAAAAAATCCTTGGCCAGGCTACAAGTCGTTATAAACGACGCAGCCAGACTAATTTTCAAAAAACCGAGGCGGACCCACGCTACTCCTCTGTTGCAGGACCTACACCGGCTTCCTATACTACAGAGATACAAATTTAAAGGCCTCTGTATCGTTCACATACCAAATAAGTACCTAGCAGGAGGCTCCGGTCAACAGAAGCGTTTCATCTGGTATGCCCGCGTTTCAAGCGGTCATCGATGGGGGGAAGAGTTTTTTCAACCGCAATACCGCCAGTTTGGAACAGGCTTCCGGAAAGTTTGCGTAAAGAAACCAACCTCCTTACATTCAGGAGGAGGCTAAAAACTGTCCTCTTCCTGGAAGCCTGGAGTTCCCCTTAAAGCACCCTTCATGTTTTTTTCTTTCCTTTATGGGCTCCTCTCTGACAGCGCTTAGAGACCGCTTGGCGATAATGCGCTATACAAATGCCCCATAACATAACAGAACATAACAGATGGGAGTCAGGGAGCCATCACATATATTTTCAGACACAATCCCGCTCCTCAGAAATGCAGTTGTGATCCCCTCAGTTCCTTTCTATAGAGCTCAGAGTGACTTGCCCCTCTTACTTCTGATCCACCCTCAGGTCAATTTTTGCTCCTCCCTAGCTAGAAAGCATTGACTGAACCACCTTGAAACATCTGGATCTGGAGGAATATAACCTCTCTGACTAGCAGCCTGCAAACACCAATAGGCCCTTGTCTGAAGGCTGTGGGGCCACTAATATTTTCCACAGCCTTGAGATCTTTCACCAGGTCGCCCTCTATTATTCCTCCTCCATCTGGGTTTCATAAACTGGAACCACACCGGAGCTCCCTTGAGTTATATATTCAGTGTAGCTAGGCTAGTTCTACCTCATTCATGAAATTATTGAGATGTGGATTATTATGTTCATGAGCCTTACAGCTAGGATTTGAACCTGTGTTGCACCAGCATAGAAGCAAAAAAGCCTTTTTTGACTAGATTTTAAACCTCAGTTTTTTTGTTCCTTGGAAAAGTATTTTGGCAGCACAAGTAATGATGTGTGTAAACAAGTTGTTGTCACCTAGTTTTTTGTCCCACATGTGAATTTATGTCGCACTATACTCGTCATGACTTTTCAAATAATGGATTGGAAGTGTGCATGTCCTCATTCACCACACTTTTGGCTATCTAACCCACTTATATATTATGCAAAGGCTTACAAGTTCATTTCTGTAATATAGAATGCACAGGCACAAGACAGATAATGACATTCTCCTGAAAGCTGTTTCCTTACTTTAATGGAGTTCTGCCCCAACCAAATGAGGGAATTCACGTTCCCGGAGCATGCTTCTAAAGTAGGTCTCATGGATGGTAGAACATTGAGACAGGTTAGAAGGGTATTGGTAATATTCAAGTAAGGTCTGATGGACCTGCCACAGGCCTCTTCAGTGGGGTACAGTCACAGACTAACCCCTCCAAACTCCAGTGCAGTGCCAGGTCTGACTGTATCTCTGACGGAGAAACGCTGAATACGGTTACATACATTCACTAGGGAAACTCAATGGATGTTCAGTAATGGATTCACCTACCTACTGCCATTCATAGATCAGATGGCTCCATCATGCCCTTATAGAGTGGCAGATGAGGCCACTGTTCTGTGAGAATATGCAGGATACCCTGTTATTTAGGTGCAGAAGATCAGACACTACTGTAGTGCTTTTTAATTTGTTTTACAGGTAGTGGTGCAAGAGGGTTTTCCCTACTTCCACGAATCTTACCCATCACAAGAGCCAAAAAGGTGCTAACCCATAGCCATGCCTGAAGATGTCCACTGGGAATTAAGGGTTCAAGTAAAAAAGTCTGCAAACTGTGAAACATTAGTTAAATATTTACTCGAAAGACATGACTAAGCATTTTTCACTTAAAAGAACTTGTTCCAAAAAATTGCAGAAATGGTCAAAACGTTAGAACAATAAAGGCAGTTCTGTCTGGCTATGTTGTACACCATCAACATGGCCCACTGTGTCAAGATTCTTATAATATCCAGAAAGCTTAAAAAAAGGGCACCTCGTTAACCATATTGTCCCACTGTGGTGGAGTATGCCATATCCATTGTAATTGCCCTCTGTGTTTATCAGGCACCACACCTCAGTTGTGGCTTGACCACAACTCTGTCAGTAAATCGTCCTTCCTGTTTCCTGGGGGGTGCTAGCAGTGTATGCGGTCTGCACGTCATGGCTGTTTTTGTCTGTGACAAGAAAGCCACCACGTGCCTCTGTGGTGTTTGCAGCAACAACAGAATCAGAAGCTGTAGGTAGGTTTACAACGTGTCTGGCTTGAAGTTAGGTCACATTTTTTTACCTGATTTACAGAACACAAAAGTTTCAGCCATTAATATATTACAGAAATTGCTGTTGCCATTGATATTGCCCAATAGCTGTTCACATACCTTAGTCTGTTTTCTAATTAGTGCTGTCTAAAAGGTTGGGTTGTTCTGTGTGGTTTGGGTGGCTGTAGATTGAAACGGCTAGTGTTTAAGCTGGGCTTTGCAGAGTAACAGTGAGAAATATAACCTTTTGGCAAATAGATCCAAAATATATCTCTAAATCTTGGATTGTAATTACCCCCTACAAATCAGGAAGGTCCCTTGAATGTCATTTATCTTTTCGACTCACACAAATAATGTACTTTTTGCCAACCGCGCCCTTTCCTCTTACATAGCTGGGCCTTGCTTTTGCAAAGAATGATGGGAAGGTGGCTGAAGCGCGCGCCGTGCTGTTGTCTCTCACCGAGATTATAGCTTTGTGACGTAGGGCGACCATCTTGTAACCAAAAACGTAAAATCTACAGGAACGATGTGAGTTTTTTTCTGTCATACCAGACGTATTGTAAATCCATTTGGAAGTACTTCAGAACAACAGTTCGCCACAGGGACAATTAGCGCGCAGGTGTTGCCAAGAAACGATGACGCAGAGGCCTGTTGTTGCAGCTATTGGGAAACGGACCTGCTCCGGAATCTACTTGTGCTCGCATGCACGGTGTGGGAGGGAGTGCTAGCAGGTGTTTGCAAGCCACAGTTAGACTCCCCCCGCAAGGCTTGCTGTTTTCCAATATGCAGTAGATTTTTCTAGAAGCGAAGAAGCACGTTAATATTTGTAATCCTTTGTTTTGGTTGGATGTCTCTTGAAATCAAGAATGGGGTGAACTCTACGCCCAGCATATATCGTTTCCCATGTTACTGCCATTTAGAGCAACGTTCACCTTTTATAATCTTTTCTTTAATGTCATCTTAAATCTGAGACGGATTTAACAAGCATTGGCAAAGTCAATAAATTTCGCCTGTGCACGATCTATTGACTTTGTCTATGTTTTTTGAACATAATGCACAGCAATGACTGAGCTGCTATGAAACATGGCCCAAAGTAAAGAAGATAATAGCACCATGACCTGGTTAATGTTGACCGTATCATACGCTATTATTTTCTTTCCTTTAAGCCATGTTGCGCAGTAGCCCACGCTGCGTGCAAAATGTTTAAAAAACATTGACAAAGACAATAGATCTTGCATAGGCCCTGTTTAACAAAGAGAAAACGAATAAAGTACTAATGCTCAAGTATCAACATCTTAGGATAATAAATAATCAGGTGTGAAAAACTGCAATCGTGGCAGCATATGAGGGGCCGAAAGTTGATATAGAGCTATAGCATCAGCATCAAAAGTCCTCGTTAGAATGCGACCATAACGTAGATAGAAACAAGCATAAACAGTACAATAACTTTTTTCTGGTTACAGCCATGCTACCCAAGAATATTCATTAAAAATCCATTCAGTACAATACTAATGGTGCCCGTCCAGCCTATTGAAAATAAGCTTGGCAATGAGCACTTCTCTAAAACATATTCAAGAATTGTTTAAAAAACGAAAGATTTTAAAACAAGCAATTTCAGAGGGATGGGCCAAAAGACACTTATGGGCCTCCTCAGCTGTGACAATATTGTACATCAGAAAAAAAGGTCTCATATATCTGCGTCATAATGGTTGTATACAGGACAAACAAATAAAACATGATTTAAATCCTGGACACATATGCCACATAAGTGACAAAGTCTTTCCTGCCTTGGGAGACCCTCCCAAGTGCCTGTCACGATTCTTAAAGGGAGTAAAATCAATCGGAGAAACAAAATTATAAGATGTAGGGTTGTGGTTTTTTATAACTACTGCTCCCCACTATGAGATCATTATTTGGACGCTGTGCACACAATGCTGAATCTCTTTTTTGGGATACACCATAGATTGTTTTCTTAATTCTGATCTTCAAGACTTGTTAGGGAACAGCACCTGAACAGACACTTTTGAGATCAAATAACTTTACCACTTTCTGGTAATTCCTAAAAAGGACACTCTTTCCCTTCAAGTTAATAAAAAATTCTTCACACATTGCTACCCGTAGAAGGTTCTGAAGGCTGTTCAATAATGTGTTACCCCATCTTAGGCACGCAGCCATTGAGAACACATAAGTGGAGAGTGACCCAAAATCAAGCCGAATCGCTGCTATAGGTGCTATACGATTTAAATGACATACTTGGCGCCAAATACACCCCTCAACTTTCTCAAAGTTTTCCCAGTACTGTTCATCTATTGTTTCACAGGCATAACTCAATGCTGGAGGTATTTTGATTTTGTAAACAGATAAAACATGCACATAGTGTCTTTCCCCACAACGTTTATAGAGTCTGCTGATTATGGAGGACTGTGAGATTGCCTTGCTTCTGCATTGATCAACATGATCACTGCTAGAACACATGCTTGAGAAAACTTTCCCTAGGTATGGATGCAACTTAACCACAGCTAATTTATCCTTCCCCAAAAACCACTGCATTTGATTCCTGACTCGGCATCCCTGGTATCTAAAAACAATAGTTTTACTTTTTAAAATACTTATTTAAAAAAAATGTTCTTCTGATTAATGTGCTAGCTCAGTGAGACATCTTTGGAGTCCAATAGGAATTAGATCCAATAGAATGGCGTCATCCGCATAAAGCAGGCAACTCAGCCTCATGGTTCCTAATTTTGGGAGATCCCCTTTACAAGACCCTACCCTGCTCGGCAAATCATTGTTGTACAGGGAAAATAGAAGAAGGGCCAATAAGCACCCTTGCTTTAGCCCATTCTGGGTCTCTATTTTTCTTGACAAACCCTAGGTTCCACCCATTAGGACCTGGGTCCAAGTAGAGAAATGTATTGCGATAATTAATCTAAGGAGATTCACTGGTATTCCCTTTATGGTCAGTTTACTCCATAGCGACCCCTGGTCAACCCGGTCGAAAGCCCTGGAGAAATCTGTTAAGGCCACAAATAAGGACATACCCTTTTGTCAATCAGTCAGTCAGTCAAACAAAACTTTATTTGGTTTGTTAAAACCTTAAAAGTACATTTACCACATTCCGTGAAAAAAGAGAAAGAACAGCAGCATAGCATGACAATATAAAACAAAGAAAATGAACAGCAGCATAACATGACAGTATAAAACAACAATTACACCTCAAGGTACGTGTAGTTTGACTTCTCTTGTTCCTTTTAAAACGGAGTATTATAACATTTATTTTATTAAAATCACTTAAATCCTACCTATATATAACTCCTTCAGCATGCAGCTCATACTACTGTTATACCTTAGTATCTCTACCTTTATTGGTGGTAAGGAGCTGCATTATACGTGCTCTTCTGCGCATTTGAGGAACACCTTGACTTTATTCATATATTTCCCCAACGCACAGGCTATATCTAAGTTCTCCATTTCCACCAAAAGAGTAGCAGCTTGCATTCTGTGCGTAATCTTATATTTTTTAAAAATCGGATGTAAAAACTCCTTTTGAAAGTCTAAAAATCTCATACAATCTAATAAAATATGTAAAATATCACAGGTAGTTCCTAAAGTGCAAGTGCATTTCCCATTACATCCTATCATTAGGTTTCGAACCCCGTTATTCGCATAACCTGGGTTTATACCAATTCGCATTTTCAAGACTTCCCGCCTCAGACTATAGATGGGTAACCGATCCACATAGGGGAAGTGTTGGTTGCTCTTCCAAGCCACTTTCATGTGTGCTACCGAGGATTTTTGTGCAAGGTAGTCCCGATCATAGCTACGGGATATATTGATCCCTTGAATCTTTAATTCTTTTCTACCAAATATTATGGGGTCTTGCGGCAAGCATACCTTCAACTCAAGCACCCCATAAGCCTTGCTTATTAAAGCTCTCACCTCTTTTGCCCAGGGTAGCTCACTAATGGCAATTTCCTCCTTAGCCCATTGGGAGATTTTAGTAAGTTCCCCTGCTCCCAACCGCTGCCAGAAGCGTACAAGGCTCATACAAGCAGTTATAGCCCAGGAGGTGATTCCCAGCTCCAATCGTGCTGCCTGCACCATAGATGATTTAGGCAGCGCGAATAAGCTTTTTAATATATTTCCCTCCTCTCTATACCAGGAGGTCTTGCCACTGAGGTAGAGAACCTCGGCTCCATACAGAAATTGTGGGGGAACCATTACTTGATAGGCTTTTAAGACCGGCCTATCTGACCTTTCACCATAGGTATTATTAAATCTTTTTAGGCCTTTAACTGACGCCAATGCCCTTATTTTTAGCGCTTGCTGGTGTGTGTGCCATTTCAAGTTACCTGAGAACCACATTCCCAAATATCTGTAGTCGGTCACCCTCTCAAGCAAGACTGTGCCAAGATACCACGAAAACTTCGCTTTCCTTCTCCCAAAACATACAATTTTAGTCTTGTCCATGTTTACCACTAATTTTTTACTTGTGCAGTATTCTTTAAACCTATTTAGTTTTCTCTGGAGGCCTATCTACGTCTGGTCCATAATCACTAGGTCATCGGCATAAAGGAGGCACGATATGTGGTTTCCTCCCAATTTCGGGTTCGCCCCTCTGACATCTCTTAATACTTGGGGTAGGTCAGCTAAAAACAGGGCAAACAGCAGGGGGGCTAGGACGCACCCCTGCCTTAAACCGTTCCCAATTGGGATTCTCCCAGTCAGTCCTCCATCCGTGTCCAATATTATCTGTGCCCAGTTTTCTGTGTGCAGAGCTTGGATGAGGACCAGCAGGTCACCCTGTAGTTCATACCCTACTAGTGTTGACCACAGCTGCTCCCTGTCCACAAGATCAAAGGCTGCACGGAAGTCAACGAAACAGCAGAATAAATTACCCCTCTGATCAATTGACTTCCGTGCAAAGGACCAAAGAGCAAAACAATGGTCAATTGTTGAGTGGCCTTCTTTAAACCCCCCCTGCTCTGGAGGTATTATCTTTGTCTTTCACCCACTCCTTTAGTTGCCCTAGAATTACCTTGGAAAATACCTTTTCGCCTATATCCAGAAGGTTTATTAAGCGGTAATTTTTAGGGGAGTTTGCATCTCCTTTTTTATGTATTGGCCTAACAATAGCCCCTTTCCAATTTGAAGGGAATTCACCAGTATTTAGGATCCCTAGAAACATATTTAAAAAGAACTCAGCCCACCATTCTATGTTTGTTTTTATTATGACAGCTGGCAAGTTATCAGGGCCACCTGCCCGTGATAGGTTTAGCCTAGGTATTATGTCTCTAATTTGGTCTGGGGAAAAGTGGATTTTTAATTCTTCACTTATTCCTGGCCAAACAATTGCCATTGTTCCCTCCCTCGTTGGCCATTTACCATAAATTTCCTCTAGGTAGGTCAGCCACTTGTCCTCTGGCACTGAGCACTGCATGGTCCCTTGTACTTTTCCCGTACAATCCTGTATTAACCTCCAAAAGCCTTTCACATTTTTATCTTCAATTACCTCGAGTAAGTTCTCCCAACATTTGTCCTTAAAACTCCTTTTTTATCTCTGATAACTGTCTTATATTTTATCTTTGATTTCCTAAGTTCTAATACCACTTCCTCGCTATAGTTACCTCTGAGGCATCTTTAGTTTCCGGCATTCAGCATCAAACCAATGTTTGGTATTGTTAGCATGTAATGTTGCATTATTTACTAATTTGTGATTACCGCACTTTAATTTAATCCGGAGGCATTCCACCAGTTGCTTTATTATACCCTCGTACCAGACTATGCTCTCTTCTGGTACTAAGTTACCCAAATTCACAGTTAACTGATATGCGCTTAGTTTCTGTATATGTTCATCGGTGATTCGTGTTGTTAGTCGCTTGGGGTATTCTACATCTACTAATAGCACTTTTTGTCTTTGCGGGGTGCTATTTACCTGGAGTTCTACCTGCAGTGGATAGTGGTCACTACCCACCACCCCCAACATTTCAAACTGTTTGATAAGATGGAAATGCCAGGCCTGCGTGAATACGTAATCTATGGGGCACAATTGTTGCCCTACCTTAAAAATACGCTTCGCCGGCCTGTCCCTTTTTCATAGGGTATTTTTCTTTTAACGTTTGCAGAGCTGTAATATTGTCAAGGGTACCGCTATGCTTGCGAAACCCGGGTTCCTCTACTGGGACAAGATGAATTGGCAGAGCTTAAAGTATTTTCCTCACTTTCTTGCAAACATAAAAAACAAGCAACACAAGGAAAGTGTGGGGGAGGGGAAAGGGAGCAACAACATAACAGAGGGTGGGAGAAGCAACACAAGGGAGGTGTGGGGGAGGAGGGAGCAGCAACACAATGTAGGAGGGTCGAGGCCCTCAGCCAAGAGAATGCAAGGAGGAAAGGACTGGAGACATGCACTCTTATGGAGTGCATGTCAAAAAGTGAAAAAAGTATGTGAAGGAGCCTGCAGCCATTGGAAGGAAACTGGCCGCACACAGGAAGCTGTACTTGGTCCATGCTCCATGGCAGAGACATCACAGAAACCCTGGGAGGAAGCAGGAAGGAGCAGGATGCACTGAGCAATTAGAAGCATGGAAACAAGAGTGACCTGGAAGATAACCAATGGTAAGTAATTGGAAGTAATGGGCCGTCTCTGAGCCTGGTTTTCTTTTAACACATGTGCGCTGTTCAGGTGAAACCTAAAAATGGGGCTTAATGGGCATACCTTCAGTAACAAAAACAATATTAATCAAATTCAAGACATAATCATTACATGATGTTTGAGTTCACCCCAGGGCAATGATGTCTGAATTTGTCAGGATAGGAATGGCGGTGGCAGAGGATAATAAGGTTGCTACAAAACTCCAGGGCAGATGAACTAACTGTGTGATACCTCCCTAAAGGCTGGATTACTTACCTGCAATCTCCTTTACTCTGATTCTCCCTCCCCTGTCTTAGTACTTGCATTCCTGAATATAGTTCTGCCCATTTAAGTCATCACCACATTACTCGTACTTGATGGTCACTAGTCACTTGCCATGCAATGTTATCTAGGCTCATCCCTTAACTTTCTTAAATGACTTCCTATTACCATCTGCAGCGAGGAATCTGTGTGCAGGTACTAAGCTGAGATAGACAGTAGTCCCACTCCCTTAGCCAACATACAGAGACATATAATTGTCCATATTTATCACATTTATCATGTTTAACCAGCGTAGAGCTTCTCATCTCAGGTGCACAGGTGAGAACCTTATTTTAAAAGGCAGGAACTGGCTGGTAGCACACAAAACGATTTTACCATAGCTTACATTGAGTGATACTCAGTTAGTGAGGTTCAATCACACCCGAGTTTCAAAAATCTAGGCAGGCTAAATTGGGTCAGAACCACATTTTTCCAAATGCCATGTAGGGCAAGGCACAATTGGAATTATCTCCACCTTGGCTATTGACAGTCTTTTGAGGAGAGTAAGCCATATTCTCATGGGCTTAAAGGGGATAACGACTATCAGCTGAGCATTTGTCCCCAGACTGTTTGCTAATATTTTGGGAATTAAAGGAATTGGAGGAAAGGCATACAAAAGTGCTGCTGTTCATGGTATCAATGAAGCCTCTGTTTCCATTTCTGTGGTTCTAGAAACTTTGAGAAGAAACAGAGAAGTAGATTATTGTGACGACTGACAAATAAATCTGTCATTGGTGAACCAAACCTTTGACATATTGCTTGAAAAACCGGAAGATCCAATGATATCTTAAGTTCTGGGATGATGTAAATACCTCTCTCAAAGTACCTGCCTTTAAGTTCTCAATATACCTGATGTGAACAAATTTCAGGGAATGTAGATGAATCTCTGCATTTGACAGAATGTGGAACTCAGAGACTGTGAACCCATCCCAAACTAAGGCTTGGTTGTTGTGTTGTTCGTCTGCGCTATTAGTGCCACCCCCTGAATTTGTATGGAAAAAGCCGATTAGCCTTTCAAATGGGACTCAGATCTTTCCAGTTGGAAGAATGTTCCCTAAGACTGATCAATCATGGGTCCTGGGTTGACAGTAAATCCAACATGGTCCTCAACCCCTCTTTCTCTCGAGAACACAATGCAATGGTGGCACCATCTTCAGCAGTCAAAAAAGCCAGACGTTAGGGTAACTCCTTCCTGTATTTGTTGTGTTACTTAGCACGTTTAGATTTCACATGGTAGCAAGAGTTGTCTTTGACTGTAGTCAAAAATTGGATGACAAAGGGATTAAAAAAAAAACTCCAGGAGGGTAATTCTTGGTGGAAGGTCCAAGGGAATTTGAAGAGTAGCCTATCACTCACAGCTCCTGAATCAAAGCTTGAGATAACCACATCCAATAGAAGAAGAATCCAGAAAATATGATCTTCAAAAGAAGGATCCACAACTGGATAGGCAGAGGCAAATGTAGCAAAAATTAGTAAATTAGATGAGGAACCCTTTGACAAAAATGTACTGGAGTGATTGGGACACATGGCACTGATAGTTCCAGATCCTTAAATAGAGCGATATAGAAATGGAATGTAAGGAAGAAGATCTGCCCTAATGGATTAGGAAAAAGATGGATATAGTATTGGCAGAGGTTACCATGGTGTTTTGGGGTAAACATACAGGGTCTGATTCCCAAACTGCACTTTTGAGTACATTTCCACTTTTGAGTAAGTGTACTACTTTTTGATATTTGCAAACTGTACTTTTGTAGTAACTTACACATTTGAAGTAACTTACACATTTTTGTAGTAAGTCCAGCAATACGTATGCACACCCATATTGCAACAGCCTCTTGTAAAAAATAATGGAGATACGGACTTAAAATATAATCCTATAGGAAGAAATATTAGTTTTAATTATATAAGGTAGTTAAAAAGATAAATATAAATTAATCCTAAAAATATATAAAAATAGTACATGTATATTCTTTATAAAATATTTATGAACCTATTTTAAATGAAAACATAATGCAAAATGTTATATAAATAAATAATGAACTGCCAAATCAACACCATGTCCCCATCCTGCTTTCACACGCTCGGCCCGCTTCATAAGACAGTCAGCTGGATCCCCACAGAATCCATAAAGACAGTAACCCATGCACTTATCACCAGCAGACTTGACTACAGCAATGCTCCGTATGCCGGCGTCACCCAGAAACAGCTCAGGAAACTACCGAACGTCCAAGACACCGCAGCCAGACTGGTCCTTGACATCCGCCGCCGCAGCCACCTAATTCAATACCTCTAACAACTCCACTGGCTACCAATCAACAAGAGAACCACCTTTAAGCTCCTCACACATGCCTACAAAGCTCTCCACAATGCAGGACCAGCATAACTGAACCACAGCCTCGCATTCCACGTGCCCACCAGACAACTTCACTTCGCCCATCGTGCCCTGCCCCATTTCCCACGGATTCACAAGACCAGAACCAGAGGAAGATCCTTCTTCTACCTCGCCGCCAAGACCTGGAACACCCTGTCCCCCACATCAGGCAATCCCCATCGCTGACCCAATTCAGGAAGGACCGCAAAACCTGGCTCTTGGATGCCCAGACGGATTAGCAGCCCCCCCCTCAGTATCATGAGACCCTCACAGGTGATTAGCCATGCTATACAAACTTCTGAATGATTGATTGAAATAACAAATATATACTGTTTTTATATTTTTGACATTAATTATAATTATTTATATTTTTAAGTATAAATAAATAATTTTATCTAATTTACAATTATTGAGGTTTTATTTTAAATTCTTACTTTCATTATTTTTTTAGTGTGGCAGTATCAGTGGATGGCCATGTACTTGTTAATACTAAAGAGTAGTAAACTTACTTAAAAGTGTAAACTTAATCAAAAATGTAATGTACCCTTGTAGTTCATTCCCAATATGTTATTCCTTGTTCAAGGAGACAGAAATATTGGATATGGTGCCATCTTGTGCACAGCTTTGATAACAGAAAGCCATTAACCTCAGGGTTGCACTCTTTATATTTAAGATACGGACATCACAAAAAGGGCAGTCTCAGATTTAGAAGTGGGAGAATATGCTAATTTATCATTAGGTGGCACCTAGACAGAGTACGATGAATGGGGGTGTAGGAATTCTTTATAGGCAGCACTCAAACTGGTGCCCTACTCTCAAACTATGTTGTGGGAGAATAGCAGGATCTTACCTTTTGCGCCCTTCAACGCGCTAGGAAACAGATACTCAAAATCCTGCGCATCCAAAGGAGACCCTGAGTCTCTTGAGCACACTCCCTCCCAAAGATGCTGAAAGCTCTAAGATACTTCATGAAATGTTGACAGTGCAGCTAAACACTTGCTGGCATCTGTGGTCAATATAATTTGAGTTGAGGACAAAGGGAAACCCCTGTTGCCCAGTTATTTTGGTTTATCCACCAGTGAAGGAGGCAGCAACACTCTCCTGTAACTGGAATCCTTTATTCAACATTTCTTGATGTTCAAAGTTCAAAGTTGAAGAATATGCATTACCAGAATATCTAAGTGTAGAAGTGACCAAATCAATCAATCAATCAGGGGAATTATAAGCGCATTACTCACCCGTGAGGGTCTCAAGGTGCTGGGGTAAGCAGATCCGCTTCATGCGAAAAGCCGGGTCTTCAGAGCCTTCTTGAAGGTGTTCATGGAGGGGACAAGCCTGGTGTTAGTGGGGAGCTCGTTTCAGGTCTTGGCCACGATGTAGGAGAAGGCTCGTCCCCTGCTCAGGCTCTGCGTCAGGGAAAGCGCTGGTCTGGAAGGTGGTATTGATGGTGCGTTGTAGTACCGGTGCAATGGTAGTAGCAGCTCTGTGGTATATGTGGGGGGGGGGGGGGCAGGCGTCTGTTGGCGCCTCAGAGTGGATGCTTTTCATGGTCCCAGTGGTTTCCTCGGCCGTGTTCAGTGTCCAGGCGGAGATGGTGGTCTGGCTGGAGTTGCTGCTGGCCAGGTTTACTGCAGAGTTGGGTGTGTGGACATTGAAGTTGTCGTAGAGGGTCTTTAACTTTAGGTGGAAGTAGGCTCGGAGTTTGTCGCAGAGGTCCTGGGAGGGGGTAATGTCTGTGGCTTCGCTGTGGGGCTTGGTAAATTACTGGATGACGTAGAAAAGTTCCTTGGAGTTGCTGCAGTTGGCGACGATTCTGTTGTGAATGAAGGTCCTTTTGGTAGTTCTGATGCGTTGATGGTATTCCGTCAATACCAAAGGACACTAAACTGTATGCATCCTAGAACAAAACACAAAACCTGGAAGGCATAACTGGAAATTACCAATGATGACCTCCTATACAAAATCTCAGGAACATTTGATAGTGCATCCTGGAGATCTTTTGTTGTTAAGAATTTACTTAAGATATCAAAGGTAGGATCTAGTGAAGAACAGTCATCTTGAAGAGGCTTGTCTTTACATACTAATTAACACCTTTAAAGTTTATTACCAGCCTATTGTCTCCTGAATATTTTGAAACCAAGAACATAATTGAGTGCCATCTTGATCCTTTTTCTTGGCAAGGTACTTGAACCAAAAACTATATGTTTTGTTTTAAATAAAGAAGCTACGGTTGTCCTGTAGCCAAGGAGTTCATACAACCCTTGACTCTGTAGGAAGCAAAGTGAATTCTATTTTGTACCTTAGTAAAATGATTTCCAGTACATAATTGTCCACTACTGGTTCTTTCTATACATAACGGAAAACAGGAAGTCTGCCGTCTACTGGGATTGATCTCCACACAATCCTGGAATGGTCAAGAGCACTGTTGCTCATTCCCCGTCACCTCTGCAGTAGACATAGTAGCATTCTGGCTGGTTGACAGTTGCAAGCCAGTTCGATTTGCCAAGTAACTAAATCATATATGGCATGAATGTTCATAGTGTTTCTGTTTCTATGAAGTTACATGGAGTGATGTTTGAATGGTTGAGTATGATTTTGATGAACCTTTGAGCACTTTGACGAATATTTCAGAAATCAGAAATTGACTTTTCCAGAGTTTGGACCTGTCTTTGAAACAATGATGGAGAAGGAAGTCTAGTTCTAATCATGTCCTTTTTTTCTCATGCCTCTGCTCCCTTATAAAGCATGGTGGAAATACATGCTGTTGCTTTTGTACATGGTTCCTCATAATGAAACCATGAAAACAGCAACATTTCTTGTGGTGTCTCGCATCTGTGGGCTTGCCGCCAGCCCCTCCCTCCCACACTCACTTGTCAGAGTGCTTACCTTCAGGCTTGCCCTTCTACCTTCCTTTTTTGATCTGCTTGTCCCCAGCCTCTCCTACACACCCCCATTGTCCGTGTGCTCTCCCACTTGCGTCCTTGCCTCTCTCCATGTTGCCTCCCTCCAGCTCGGAGAAGCAACACAAAAAAGCGCTATGACGCAGCCAGCACTGGTCATGTCATAGAACTTGTTTTATTACTTTTAGCCATGCAGCACAGCAGATGTGCTGCTTTACTAAATGGCTACAAAACATTGACAAAGTTAATAGCTCTCGTAGGTGAGAGCTATGGGCTTCACCACTGCTTGACAGGGCAGCAATCAATTTTCCATGGAACCAATCTTTTTATTAGTTTTAAGAGACAATCCTAAGGCAATACACAGCTGTACACCTACAACCACATTGGCCGGCAGCATGGAGTCAATGAACGAGTCAGGTTTACACAGCTTCAATGCCTACAACCCGGGGTCTGGCAGCCGTGTCTGGATTGTGTGAACAAACCTAACTACAATAGGAAAAAGTCTAGTCTGGTAGCAACACATTAAAGAATGGAAAGAAAACCCCTACCTCTCACCCCGAAAAGGAAAAGATAAAGGTTCTGCACCGGTCGTAAATTAACTCGCATTTATGCCTTACATCAAGAACCTTCAGATGTCTTTTAGGATCTGCGCCACTACGGGAGGGTCTTCGTTACATCTTTTACCTCAGGGATCAGGTGCAGTATTTGTAGATATTTGGGGCATGTCACCTCCCATAGTTCTTTTGACAGCAGCTGGATGGTCAGTCAGTCATTAAAACTTTATTTGGGTTATTACAACCATAAAAGTATACACTATGCATTTATAAAACTTTACAAAAACACAAAATCTAAAAATGTATAAAATTGCAATTCAGTCTTTTCCTGGAGGATAACCCAACAAGTTTGTTTCTAACAGTATCCTCCTGGGATGTTAAAATCACTTGGGTAAACATGAGAAAACATATCTGACTAGGCTTCCCAAACACAGTACATACATTAAAGTACAATCTCGATAACATACCCCATACCTCTGTATTCTGGAGAAACCCCCTAACTCGGATCATGTATTTCCCCAAAGCGCAGGCTATTTCCAGGTTTCCCATCCCCACCAGGAGCTCTGCAGCTTGCTTCCTATTCGTAATCCTGTAATTTTTGAATAATGGGCCTAAAATCTCCTTACGTATATCAAGGGTCCTCCTACAGTCTAATAAAACATGAGTAATGTCACAGGTGGAACCTAACGTACATGTGCAATTGCCATTACTATTAATCATGAGGTTTTTAACCCTGGTATTTACATAACAGGGGTTTACACCCATTCTCAGTTTTAAAACCTCTCTTCTTAATTGCTGATTTGGCAACCTATCCAAATATGGGTAGGGATGATCTTCTGAAATCCATACTTGGATCATATGGGACACCGATATTTTTTGCCGAAGATACTCATGATCACATATACGGGACACATCTGCACCCAATGACCCTAGTTCTTTTTTGCCTATATTGGTGTGTCCTAACTGGGTATCTAGTTCTATTCTTAACTTCCCATAAGCTTCCTTTAATGAGAGTCTTGCTTCTTTAGCCCAAGATAACTCACTGGAAGCAATTTCCTCTCTACACCACTGTGATATTTTTCTGGGCGGCTCCCCTGTCTCCAGACGCTGCCAAAACCGTATTAGTGCCATCCTGGTTGTAATTGCCCAGGAAGTGACTCCCATCTCCAATCTTGCTGCCTGTACCATAGCTGATTTAGGCAACGAGAATAAGCTTTTCAGGATCATACCCTCCTCTTTATCCCAACCTTTTTCCCACTGAGGGGGGGAACCTCTGATCCATATAGGAATTGTGCGGGGACCATTGCCAGGTAGGCCTTTATAATGGCCCGTCTGACAAGTCTCCGTAAAAGCTATTAAACCTTTTTAAGCCCTTTATAGAAGCTGTTGCCCTAATTTTTAAATCTTCCAGATGGGTGGTCTAATTCAAGTTACTTGTGAACCATACTCCTAAATATCTATATTCCGTTACCTTCTCAAGAAGTTCCGTACCCAAGTACCAAGGGAACCGGGTCTTACTTTTGCCGAAACATAGGATTTTGGTCTTTTCCATATTTACTACCAGTTTTTTATTTAAGCAGTATTTATGAAACATATCTAGTTTCCTCTGCAGGCCTATCTCTGTCTGGTCCATGATCACCAGATTGTCTGCATAAAGCAGACAGACTATGTGGTTACTCCCAAGCTTTGGGCTCGCCCCTCTAACCTCTTTTAGCTTCCGAGGTAGGTCCTCTATAAACAGATAAAAAAGCAACTGGGCTAATACGCACCCCTGCCTCAGGCCATTTCCAATCTGGATCCTACCAGATAATCCACCCTCCTCATCCAGGACTACCTGGGCCCAGTTGTCTGTATGCAAGGTCTGGATAAGGGCTAACAGGTCTGCATGTAACTTATAGCTTTTCAAGGTACACCATAGTTGCTCCATGCTTACAAGATCGAATGCCACGCAGAAGTCCACAAAGCAGCAAAACAGGTTATCCCTTTGCTCTATAGACTTCCGCGCTACCGCCCAAAGGGCAAAGCAATGATCCACTGTTGAATGACCTTCTTTAAAAAAAACCCTGTTCAGGAGGTACTATACCATTATCTTCAGCCCAATCTTTTAGCAGCCCCAAAATAATTTTAGAGAAAACTTTTTCCCCAATGTCCAGGAGATTTATCAGGCGATAATTTTTGGGGGAGTTTACATCAACTTTTTGTGTGTATGGGTCTAATGATAGCCCCTTTCCAGCTATCTGGTAACGTTCCTGTTTTTAGTATACTTAAGAACGTCTTTGCAAACAAATCCGCCCACCAATCTATATTTGTTTTTATAATAACGGCGGGTAGATTGTCTGGACTAGCAGCTCGTGTTAAGTTTAAGGTGGCTATCACGGTTTTAATGTGACCTAGGGAGAACCGCTCCATTACTTCTTCCCTCATTCCTGGCCAACTAGATGGTAGTATTGCCTCCCTCATTGGCCAATTGCCGTAGATCTCCTCAAGGTAAATTACCCACTTATCCTCTGGAACATAACATTGCATGGACCCTGCTGTTTTCCCTGTACATTCCTGAATCAGTTTCCAGAAGCCTTTGACATTTTTTCTTCAGTTGCCACTAGTAGGCTCTTCCAGCAATTTTCTTTAAAAGACCTTTTTTTGTCTCTAATTGATGCCTTATATTTTATCCTTAGTTTCTTAAGGGCTTGAAGTTCTAATTCATTATAGCTACGCCTAAGGCTTCTTTCACTCTTTCTAATAGCGGCCTTTGCTTTACGGCAATCTGCATCAAACCATGGGTTACTAGTAGCATGTAATGGGAATTTTGTTGTCAAACTGTGCTTCCCCGGTTTAATGTTTATTCTGAGGCATTCTACAAGTTGTCTTATCATATCCTCATACCAGGGTAAAGGGGGAAGAGACCCCCTTTACTAGGTTTCCTAAGTCATCTACTACCTGAAGGTCCTTCAGTTTGTTTAGATGTTCTTCACTTATCGGAGTTGTAAGTCGCTTGGGATATTCAACCTCAACATTCAACACATTCTGTCTTGGCGGAACCTTATTTACAAACATTTCTAACAATAATGGGAAATGATCGCTGCCCTCTACTTGAAGAATTTCGAAATGTTGAATTGAATGGAAGCACCAGGCCTGAATAAAAACATAGTCTATCGGGCACAATTGCTGTCCTATTTTAAATGTGCGCTTAGCGGGCCGATCTCCTTCTTTCCTACCATTCACACAAACCAGACCCATGGCCCCCAGCAGCCGTCCAAGCTCCACGTCCTGATTTGAGACCTCGGTGCTGATGAACATTGCAGGCTCTATGTTATACGCTTTTAGTATGTCACTATTCCAGGCATCCGTTTTTAGGGGATTCAATCTATGATTAAAATCCCCCAAAATTAAAATCACATCTCCTGGGGAGAGTTCTTGTAAGTTCTCTAAATCCTTTTTTAAACGATCCAGCTCTGCTTTATACTCATGTTTTTCCCCTTTCTGTATGTAAACGTTGATGATACAAAAACTTTCACCCCTTGTGTTGTTATTTAGGATCAACACTCTGCTCCCCAATGCCCAGATACATGTTAAGTCTAGATGGAGGATATCTCTCACTATCCTTGTGGAGACCAGCGTCATCTGACCAACTGACGCCCTACCCATTTTATTCTTTCTTGCAGGTTTTATGTGACTGGCAAAACCTTCCGTAACGGGGGTTTTGTCACACAGCCATGTCTCCTGTAGGCACGAGATATTGGTCTTTCCGAGGAGATTTCTGAAAATCTCTTGAGGCCATATTCTTTTGCAGCCATTAACGTTCCAAGACAAGATACGCAGGCTGTGCGACGGTCCAATTTCCTAATCGATGTTACTTAAATTCCCCTCCTCCTCCTGGTCTAAATAAGCCAGCTCTCAATACCTGTTCCCATCCAAGACATCTTCCTCCCCCACCCCAACTTTTTAGGAACAATTGTAATTGCCAGGCCTTCCTTGTTACTCCGTCCAGATGAGATAATTTTTATTTGCCGTTCTCCCAGCCCTGCATGGTTTCTAAGAAATTTGTGCCCTTGATTATCCATTTTCAGGTCCTCTCTCTTTACTAATCTAATTCCTTCTCTTAACATCTCGGCTTCCGCTTTTTCCAATGCGACTTTTATCAAAGCTGAGTGGAGGAGGACCTTTGTTATTTCCTCACCTTTAGCATTAACCAAAAACCCCACTTCTTTTAAATCATCTGTACTGACATATTTTAGGCTGGGGCATTTAGCAAATGAGAATAGTAACTGCGAGCGGTTTTGGGGTTTTAATTTCTTACCCCATTTCCCTGACCTATTGGTTCTAGGTATAGCCAAGTGTCCACCATCCTAGGTGCCTGTAAAGACTTATGGCTTTCCTCTGGATTTTTATTCCTTCTCTTCAAGTTACTTTCTACTCTACCACCATTCATCCAATTATTCACCGGGGATGAGTTACTGGGCCCTGCATCAGTAAAGGTTTCTATTTCCCGTATAGGTTCGAACCCCTCTTTTCTCCCCCTTGGCATCCTCTTAGCGGCCCTTGCATTCTTGGCCAAGCATTTACGTTGGACCCAACACGATTTTTCCTGGGGACCAGGGGTGCTTGCCCCAGTGACTACTGGGGTTACATTTCTACCCTCCCTGCCTTGTCCTTGGGCCTTAGGTCATGGGGTGCCTGTTTCCTGTTCA
Organism: Lissotriton vulgaris; assembly: GCF_964263255.1. NCBI lineage: Eukaryota > Metazoa > Chordata > Amphibia > Caudata > Salamandridae > Lissotriton > Lissotriton vulgaris. The sequence continues at coordinate 1,478,917,407 of NC_141691.1, forward strand.
CCTGTTGTGCAACCAGTCTGACCCGTTGGACCTTTTTCCCTATTCTCCTCTTCAGGCAGCGCCTACTTTCACCATATCTCCTTATGATCATGGGACAGCGGGAGATATTCGGTGGGCTCCTCCTCATTTGGTGTATTTGTCCTTGTTATTTCTCCCACCTCGTCAGCTTTGTTCTCTACAGATTTTACAAGGGATGGCATTTGGGCTTTAATCTGCATTGATTCCCCAATTATGTTATTAAACTGCTTACTATGGGTTTTTAGAATTTCGTTATTCACCACTGAAACCTCTAGGATTCCTTGCAAAGTTTTCTGGAGCATCAGCATAACCTCAAGCATTGATGAGCTTGAGGTACCCGTCACCTCCAAACTATTCAGGGGTGGACCTGATAACACAATATGGGCCATATTTACGTTTTCCAGACTGTCTTTTACATTAAGTCCAAATTCTTCTTCGGCAGCTTTTCTCTCCAGGTGTAAATTGCTCTGATTTTCATTTTCATTTTCTTTTTCTTTCTCTTCCTCCCCCTCTCCCTCTGAGTCTTGGCTTAATGCTGATTGAAACAGCCGTGGGGAGCAAGACAGCCGAGGTACTATTGGGATATTAGCAATGTCAAAATTTGTCTGGTGCAAGGAATCGGCGTCTGATACCACGATCTCTGTCAATTTTGGGGACTCCACCGCTTTCGATTCCCTTTCTGGTGACTCCTTTTCTTTAAAATGCTTACCAAAGAAGTCCTTAATAGATTTTGAGACAGTGGAGCCACCCTTTCCACCTGCAGTCTTAGTGGGCATCGGCCCCTTCTGATTAGTTGTACTTGAGGATGCTGTTGACTCCAGTACAGATGTTCTATTTCTGGTAGGTGTCATTATCGCACTTTCCAAGTCAGTGGGAAGATCTATTATGTCCACTACTCCTTCACTTGTATTTCCTGGGAGTTTTGAGTTCTTAGATGCTTTCCGACGTTTATTCTTCCCTAATGCCATGTCTTTAAGTTCTCCCTCTCCGCTTACTCGCTTCCAAGGGAGCAGAGACTTTCCAGGCTGTTTACCTTTGCTTTTTCCTTCGCTTTCTAGGTGCACTACGGCCACCTGTGGAGTTACCTCTTTGCTAAAGACCCCCAACTATAAAAAAAAAAAAAAAATTGTTATCCACTTACCTCTGTCCTATGTGCCCGCTTTCTGCCGCTCTCTATGTCTCCACCACCTTTTCTTCTTTTCCTCAGTCTTTTCAGGTCCACGAGCATCCAATCCTGTCCGGCTCCCGTGTATTTTGCAGGTTATAAGTCCAGGGGGCACTATCCTCCCCCTAACCTGCTAGTGGCGACCTCCAGCAACCTCCAGCAACCTCCGGCAACCTCCGGCCACCAGATGGCGCCCAAAATGCCCAGAGACTACTGTCTCCCCCGTGCCGTCTCCTTTGCTCCGTGCCAACGGGGGATAATGAGGGCAATATGTGACGTCCTGTGCTGCGCTGCTGACTCCGCCGCAATCAACATGGAACAATAAGTAAGTAATGAGGCTGAACTCCAAGAGGACGAATTTCCAGGCACCGTGTGGCGTCCCGTGCAATGCAACGCCGCTGATACAGCCGAAGCTGAACCGGAACTGGAAGCCTGGAAGCGATGACGATGAAGGTGGGAGGTGGGAGGGAACAGAAAGACGAGCAGCGGCACACAAGTACAGAGGAACTCCGAATAGTCCCCTGCAGCTGGATGGAAGGGGCCCACAATTCAGCATAGGTCTCGCCCTTATGGTCCTGAACCAGTGAAAGGTGTTCCATGGCGAGAGTCAGCCACAGTCTATGTAGCCAGGCCATGTGGTCTGCGACATTCATGGAGCCCCATTGCGCAAGGATTGTTTGTTGTGCTGCCAGTAATGCCAGTGCCATCTGCCTACCCCTCAAGGAGCGTAGGGGAAATGTCAGCGCGTTTGATAGGCCCAATAGCGTGTATGCTGGGAAGCATGGGATCTGTATCAAAGGCTTTGTCGATGTCGTTCAAAACCCCTTCCCAGAAGTGCCCCAGCTTTGAACAATGCCAGAGTATATGCACCAAAGAACCCGAGAGGCCACAGCCTCTCCAAAATTTCTCTGTGTGATTTTCGTCCCCGCTGTGAATTCAGGCCTGTGTGAGATACCAATAGGATGTGACTTTGTATGCTGAATCGGCCCCTGCGGTGCTATGTGCTGTATGGTGCACTCTGTAGTGGATGTTCTCCCATTCTTAGTCATGTAGGGCCCTTCCCAGCTCCTCCTCCCAACGCAATTGACCCTTTGTACGCCCCCCCTTCCTGTCAGTGGTGAGCATAATGTACAGCTCTGAGATCAGGTGCTTATCATCTTTTTTGCATATATTCCATTTCTCAAAGGGAGTGAGCTGCTGAGAGGTCTTCGCTAGATAGGTCGGGGAAGCGACCCAGTGCCTAAACTATAGACAGTGGAAGTCATTGGACTTGGGTAGGTCATAATCTAATCTCAATTGTTCATGGGGGATTATGCCATCTAAATCAAACAACAAACCCACCCTCTCACACCCCGCTTCTCTCCATCTCTGAAAGACCTCAGACTTGCAGCCCGGAGGGAAGTCTGTGTTGTCCACTATCAGGGACATGGGGGAGGGGAATGTCGTAGGACCTCTTTTTAGTGCTAAGGCATTCCATACCTTTAGCATCGCAGCCATAACTGGGAAAGAGTAGAGACCCCATGCCCTCAGTTTACGTGGGAGCCAAGCCTCCCTCCATATATTTGCTGAAGCTACTGCCTGATCCATAAAGGCCCAATGCTTTTCGGAGAGTGGACGGTTCCACTCCCCCATAAGTGAAGGTGGGAGGCTTGTAGATATATCTGTGCACCAACGGAAGGCCCACTCCTCCTTCCTACTTAGACTGCGTCCTTTGAGACATAGGTTATCGCGCCTTCTTCCTTCCCATAATATATTTGTTGATGGCTAGTTGTATAGTGCGCGTAGCTTTCGGAGAGGGGACCAGAGGTAGTGTCTGGAAGATATATAGAATCCGCTGTAGCACCGTCAACATTACTGCTGCTATCTGCCCAAAACAGGCTTGCTTTAGTCTCGACCACCCATCCAGGGCCTTCGTCGTTTGTTCCACCAGAGCCGAGTAATTCAGCCCCAGTGTCCTAAACAGAGTTGGAGCCAGAAGGATATCCAGGTAAGTTATCGGTTGCGTAGCCCATTGCAGTGGGAATCTCTCTTTTAAGAGTTCTTCATGTGTCTGGGGGGAGGATAGGTTAAGTACCCGTGACCTGCTCAGATTTACTTTAAATTCCGAGACTTTCCCAAAGACCTCCAGCTTGTTCAGGAGGGCGGACAGAGAAGTGCGTGATTCTGAGAGTGATAAAATGACATGGTCTGCATAGAGATTTATCTTTTGGATATCGCCTCCGAATCGTGGATGGTCTCGAATGTGTTGGGCAAAGGGCTCCATGTATAGAGCAATGAGGAGGGGCAAAAGAGGGCATCCCTGCCTCATACCCCATGCTATAGAGAAGGGTTCCGAAGACACTCCACTCACCCTGATAAATGCCAGAGGGGCCCGATATATACATCGGACCCATTTTATAAAGTGCTCGCCAAAGGCAAAGGAATGGAGTGTGTCAAACAGATAGCTCCACCGTACTCTGTCAAATGCTTTCTCCGCATCTATTGACAAAAATAAGGCCTCCTTATGGAATCTATGTACACTATCCACAAGGTGTAGGAGTCGCTTGGTGTTGTCTCCCCCTGACACGTGGGGATGAACCCCGCTTGGTCGGGGTCGATCAGGCCACCATCAGCGGGTTTAGTCGGCCCGCCAATACTCCAGCGAAGAGTTTTGCGTCCAAGTTAAGCAGTGATATTGGGCGGTATGAGTTGCAAACACTGGGGTCTTTATGAGGTTTGAGGATCGCCGTTTCTGCCATGGAGTCAGTGACCACACCACTCTTTAAATAGGAGTTGAATAGCCGCGTCAGCAGAGGCGCCAGCGCCACACAGAAGGTTTTATAGAACAGAGCTGGATATCCGTCAGGGCCAGGGGCTTTATTCAAATTCAGCCGAGCGATGGCCGAGATAACTTTCTCAGGGTGTATTGGCTCGACGAGTTGGCTTGCTAGATCCTCCGTGAGGCGTGTGAATTTGCTTGCCTCCTGGTATATGCAAAAGTCTTACTGCCCTGTGTCCTCATCAGTATATAGAGATTGGTAAAACTGCCGAAAGGTTTCTACTACCTGAGAGTCCAAGTGTACTTCCTCGCCCGAGGGCTTCTTGATTGATGGTATAGCCCCCGCCAGAGCTTTAGCTCTGAACCTCTGAGCAAACAACCTCCCGCATTTGTCGCTGCTCAGGTAGAATTTGTGTCGTAGGCCTTTTGAAAGGGTCCTAACAATGAAGGGCTCTTGATGTATGTTTGGAGTGTATATGTTGATTATGGTGAAAAGAGTGGAACCCCACCGAATTGTATGAGAACCCTTCCCTTCACCTCATAGACAGTTGGGAGAGCTTTCACTCCGAATTTTACTCCAAACAGGATAGCCACTCAATTCTTTTTAGCAGCGCTAGAGGACCACAATATTGGTGTGGGAATCTGCATGTGCGAAATGCGGGCTTTGTCTCTAGATAAGAGGTGGGTCTCTTGCAGCATGCAAATATCACCGCCAGCATTCTCCAGCAAGGAGAGGATGCCTGAATGTTTTACTGGGTGATTGAGGCCTTGTACGTTGAGGCTTATAATCTTGAGGTCTTTACCCATGGGACTTAACCCGTGATAAGGGAAGCTGTGGGGTATGCTCACGAGAGGGTGGGATGAGTGTGGTGGGTCTGAAGGTGAGTATCAATGCCTCCCAATGACACATGCAGGTTTTTTTGATCCCCAAGCATAGGAACATCATAATCTCTCCCATCAAACAGGATGAGCCAAAAAACTAGAATCCCTTGAGACAAAGGTTTGTCTGAATAGAACTGGTTGAGGGGGAGAGCCCAAGGCAGTCCTTCAAAGGGAGGTAAGGGCGGTCTCTGACTCTGCCTCATGTTTGTGCTCAACATGCGTTCTCTATGCCTTCAGCTAGGGGACGACTGGACTGGGCCAGTGGTCAAAGAGGATATGACCGCTTCTCGCTCCTTGACTATAGTTGCTGTGTCCGGTTTGTGGGGGGAGGAGGGTTTCCCTACTTCCTGCCAGCAGGGCTGGGTGTGTCTCGACCCCTCAAGAGACTTGCGTTGCGTCTCAGGTGACATGGGTTTGGCGATTCCCCGGACCTCCCTGGCCAACTCCCTGGCCGACTGAAGGGAGCGTATCTTTCGAATCTTGACCTCGTAGTGGAAGATGATCCGAAAAGGATGTCCCTAGGAATATGCTATTCCTTTCTCTTTCAGGTGCAACGTGATGGCCGAAATTCACATAGTTTGAACAGGGTGGTAGCCAACAGGTCTTGGAAAATTGTTGGGGAGTGACAGCGGAATTGTATTAGTTCTGCGTCTCTTGCCTTTTTAATGATCAGTCCTTTCAGCTGAAAGTCGTGCACACACACCAAGATGTCCGGGGGCGGTGCCTTGCCACTTCGCTGCAACCCCACCCGGTGGGCCCTGTCTATCTGTATATCGGCCTTGTCGTAGACTAGCACCTGGCGAAAGAGGGCCAGGACAAATGCCCTAATGTCCTCTCCCACTGCGCCTGATTTCACTCTTCTGATGTGCACATTATTGTGGCAGGAGTGATTTTCCAAGTCTTCCGCGTGACCTTGTAACTCAACATGCTGCTCCTTTAGCCAGAGGATTTCTTGTTGCATCATTTCCAGCTCCTCGTCCCTTCCGGATTTGTGTTCTTCAAGAATTGCTACACGGTCGCCAATTTCCTCCACATCACGCTTTACTTCTTTTAGGTCATCTGAGAGTTGGCCCTTCAGTTCTTGTAGGTCTTCACGCAGGGATGTCAATAGAGCGGTCATGAAGGCTTTAGTGATTGGGGCATCAGCTCCCTCCTGTCCTCCCTGCAGCCCCTCCTCATCTTGGCCTATATTCCCAGTGGCTCCCTGCGTGGACTGCTTCAGGAGCATCTCTTAACAGAACACTCTTTTTTCAGACGGGCACTCGCCACTTGTCCCGCCACAGCTCTGTCTGTGTGTTGTGGGCCCTGGATCACCGTTAATCCCCTAGCCTTTGCCTAGGCTATGTTGGCCTGATGTGGTGGATATCTCTGAGGGCCTGTCAGGACGTGAGCCCTTCGGATCATGGTACCTCGCGAGGAGTTGTCACAAATCAGGTGAGTCCCAGGGGGATGCTACCCTCAATCATCAGTGCTTTGAGCATGAGGGGCTTGGAGATGAGCCTACTGCCGTTAATGGGGCCTGGTCACATCTAGACGGGGGCAGGAGCCGTGTCGCCAGGGGGGCAACGCGTTCAAGAAATTCCCTGCACACCGCCATGCCAGTGCTGTCTGTGGGGGCCTCTTCGGCAGTCCTCGCTCGCCGGTAGCGGGGGTGTCTCCTGTCTGTGTCAGTGTGGTCGCGCCTGAGCTAGATTGGCGCGCTGTGGGCTACATTTGCATCCACGTGCCGCCACTCTGCATCCAGGGGCCTGTACTCCTCTCACCTCCGTTTGTGCTATATAGAGTCTGTAAGTCCTCAGCACTAGGGGGACCCAGGCCCCAGGGGCATCCTGTGGATTCCCCCACGCACCGCACGCACCATTTGCTCACTCGTTTCCTCCTTGAGGCTGGTGCCCGGGGGAGCTGGTGGTGTAGCCTTGCACAATTTGGAGCCATGCGACCTGCGGCTGCGAAGTCGTCACTTTAGGTAGCTCCAGTTCCTCTGTGCAGTAGGGCCGGGGTCAGAGCCCCACCCTCTGCGCTTCCCTGTAGAGTCAGGGCCTCTCTCAGGTACTGCTGGGAGCTCCTCCACTCACTCCCATTTCTCCTGTGTGGCGGGTTCTTGGGGGTCCTCCCTGTGGTTGTACACAGCTCAAGGCTGCGCTGCCCCCTGTTCCAGTGAACTCAGACCAAAGGCTTCTTCTCCTCCTCCGCTGCAAGGCCAGCTTCAGGCACCGGACGCCCGGGCTCCTCCCCACAGTCGGTCAGCTCGGGCCGGCCTCCGCTGCTCTCGGCTTTGCCACCCTCTTGATGTCAGCCGCCTTCTACCCCGTGGGAATGGACCCAGCGCATGGGGGTCGGGGCTGCTCTCGTCGGCCGTTACGGGCCAGACAGTCACACCGCAGGCCGCCGCCCTCACTTCAGTCTTGGTAGGCCGCAACCAGCTCTCCTCTCCTGGAGTCCACCATGCCAGTTCCGGGGGCTCACTGCTCCCCAAGAGGCTCCGACTGTGCTCCAGAGCCCAGTCCACGGCTTCCCGACCAGTGGCTACCGAGTAGAGCGGGCTATTGAAGTGCGATTGTTCGGCGGACCTGGAGAGATCATAAGACGCGTCCTATCTGGCCACCATCTTGGCAATTCTTTCAAATATCTACAGAGTGGGGTTTGGCTCCACCCAGACGTCTATTATGCTTTGATTTCATGTATTTGGCTATTTGTTGCAGTATTCTGACTTGTATGAAGTGCTTTTATTAGACTGCATGAGGGCCTACATTACATGTGAAAAGTAACCTATCCATCATGTTGTTTTTCAAATTCACATCTTTATATCTCGTATGCTTTCTATATGGAAATGAAACCTTTTTGCTAGTTTTCTCCATTTCTTACTAATTTTCCTCCCTTGCTCTGACAAATTTATTAGTGCAAGTTGTGTGATAAGCACTATTTGTGCATAGAACAAATGGAAATAACATTTAGGACTGACTGTTTGCATGTGTTGGCACCAGACCTACTGACCTTGCCTGTGTTTGTTTATTTTTGGTAGTGGCACATTTCTGGTTACTTAAAACCTTAGAGACAGAAATTACGCACAAGACAACCTCCTGTTTCTTCAAATGAGATTCTTACAAGAACCACTTATATGAGATAGCAACAACCATAATCCCTCCTGCAATTATTCACCGTCCTCATGCACAGATACATATGTAGGCAAGTCCTTATTATAGTTTCTCATTTGTAACCTCTTTGTTTCAAATAAAAGACGGGACAGTGCACAACTACAACAGAAGGGTCAAACTATGTTGTTACTGGCTATCACAACGTAAAAAACATACATAAATAGCAGTCATGTCTCTCAGAAGCTTTCTCGCAGTTTTAATTATTGACATTTACAGACAGACAGGTAGACAGCAAAGACAGACGAGACTGATGGATACAGAGGCAGGACATAGAGACAGAGAAACGAAAAGGCAGATGGACAAGTGGGCTAGATTGACTAAAGGCTCTAAATGGGCTAGATAAATAGATGATAGAAATTGGATGGAAGGATGGATACATGGCTATAACATTAATTAAATGTCCCTCTTCAGGCGGATTGATGGGTGTGCGATTAGACTGATAAATAAGTAGGTAAGCAGATTAAATACTTATCACTGTATTATACATCTGTATCACTCAATAAATGAGGATATAAAACACATGTATATCAGAGAAATCATAGCAGCAATATCATGGGGGAAATGCTGATGAAGAATACCAAGCTTTAGTAGACAAGATGAGTTTTGATATCTTTGCACAATGAGGTTACATTATCCATCAGGAGGATGTTGAATGGGAGAGGGTTTAGCATTAGGGCACTCCTGATAGAATGTAGCTGCCCACTTGGACCTGCTTCAAAAGCGCACGATAAGGAAGTGCTTCTTCCTTGAACGAAGACTCAGGAAGTCTGGCAGAAAGAGTGTCTTCCCAGATATGAGGATCAGTGAATAAAACTGAGTTTTCATTGCTATAACTCCTAGTATGACTCAGTGGAGAGGATGGGGGGGGGCAACTGTTCAGGCACGTAATTCTGCAGACAAGGCAATTGTGATATTCCGAATTCTCTATGACTCCTTGAGGGATAAATCCTGGGATCACAATCAGAGAGCATTAAAGTAACTCAGGTGAGATAAGCCCATGCGCCACAATCTTAGGTATCTTAAATTGGGCATAGGTACAAGTGTGAAGGGACTGTAGAATAAAGTTTGGGTCAGATCACCAAAAAAGAAGATCTTTGTTCTGTCAATATTGAGTCGAAAGACATTTTCCATCATCCAGCTGACAATGGCACAATTACTGAAATGAGTACACAGTGAGGGATTGTTGTGATCTAGACAAAAGAGGATCAGTTCAACTACTGTTTAGCAGAAAACCCAAGTTTGGAAGGTCGAATTAGTTTGATCAGTGGTTCCATATAGCCATTTAGAAATGAATTTTAGGAGTCACAGGTCCGAGAGATGTGCCGGAAATAGAGTAGCAACAAGACTTGAAAGCAGAAAGAGAAAAAGATTAGGAATAATTCATCGAAAATTTAGAAAAGTATGAAAGGGTCACAACGGAGATCCACACCAAAGCAGCAAAGTGTAAATTAAACTTGTTGTAGACCTTATGGAAAGCTGCTGTATACTGAAGAAGGATCAAGGCTGCAGCTTTGAAAATAATGTGGATGAGTCAAATTTCATCCACGGTGGCCACCAAAAATTACTCTAAGGATTATGGGGTAATGTGTAAAGCATTTATGCAGCACACAAACAGTAATAAAGCAAAAACACAAGACAAGAAAAAATCTCAATTCAGTTGAGAAAACTATAGTAAACTTTAATCAATTACTTGACACCAAAATGGCACAAATGCAATCAGTAGAACTGCAATCATTAATTTTTAAAGTTTAAGGTTCAAAATAGCACCGAAAAGTTCAAAGCACCAATTGTGCACATCTGGTAGCGCGAGACTGGGTCAAAGTTGCAATTTAAGGCCGACAGCAATGGAGCGCGCTTCGGATACAAGAAGTGAATTGGGCTCGGTCGGCACTTAACTTTGGACTTGGCAAAATTCCTGAAGAAAAGTGCCAGAGAAGGTAAAGTTCAGCGACGCAAGGCTGCAGAAGCTGTCTGAAGAGGGAGCATTGCAGTTGGATGACCTTGGGTCGATGTCGCAGTGAAGATTTTTACATTCAGACATAGTCACTAAAATGGAAGTTGAAAAACTCCAGCAGGAAGAGACAGAAGGCTGTAGCAGAAGACAATTCCCCAAAGTCGGATTGCCCTTTCGTGAAGGTCTTCTGAAATAGATTTGCTGCTGCGAAGAGGAACATAGTGGGAGAGGGTGCGAAGTCAATCCGACTGGTAATGCACCTCAGGTGGATAGGCAAGCAGGTTGGTCCTGGGCTCCTCCTTGTTCTCAGAGCACGTTTTGGTCAAATTTTGTCTAAGTCCTCAGTTTGGGAATTGGCCATCTGGCACCTTTAGCACCAAAACCAAGGGACTAATGGGACACCTCTTAGGGTTCAGGAATCACTCCAGGTATGGGTTCAAGATGGTGGGAGCCTGTTATGTCCCTGTGGCTGTGAACAGGAGGCCAGCAAACTAGCCCTTGGAGTCGCTACTGGTAGTCCTGGGTGCAGGTGTGAATGCAGGGCTCAACAGTAGGGCTGGCTTCTGGGGGTTCAAGGCAGGCTCTGGCAGCAAAGCAGGCCTTCCAGGTACAGCAGCAGTCTAGCAGAGTGCACAGCAGGTTACAGCAGCAGTCAGTCCTCTGAGAGTCCTTCCGCACGTCCAGCAGTGAACTGAAGTGCAGGTCTGAAGTCTGTATTTTATACCCTGGTGCCCTTCTTTCTGGAAGGTAGGAGACACTTCGGGAAAGGTTCTTTGAAGTGCATGGGCGTTCCTGTCTCCCCTACCCTGGCTTCAAGCTGGCTGCAGTAACAATACAGGGTCATTGGGCCCTTTTGGGAAGGCACATCACATGCTATTCAGGTGTAGGTGTGGCTGAGCTCCACCTACTCATCCTGCCAGCAAATGGCTCCTTCAGGCACTCTTAATCTCTCTATTGTGTTTCTAACTGTCAGCTACACCCAGTCATGTAATACAAAACAGGCTACAGGCAGAAAGTGCTAAGGGCAGAAAAATCCCAACTTTCTAAAAGTGGCACAATCAAAATTGTAATGAAAAATATGAATTTACCATTAAAAAGGAGTTATCATTACAATTTCATAGGTACCAAACATGACATATCTACCTCCTCTCAATGAGGAATTACAGCTTATCAAATGTAGTAGGGAATCCCCAATATTACCCAATGTGAGGGTCAGGCCTCACAGTAGTGAAAAACAAATTTGGGAGTTTTTCACTACCAGAGCATGTAAAACATTAAAGTACATGTCCAACCCTTTCTGTACACAGCACCCTGCCCTATAGGGCTACCTTGGGTCTCCCTCAGGGTGACCTTTATGTAATAAAAGGAAAGTTTAAGGCTTGGCAAGGAGCTTTAAATGCCAAATTGTCTTGGCACTGTGACACTGTATACACAAGTTCTGAAATGCCAGACCTGAGATATGTTTAAAAGCCTTCTTAAGTGAGTGCCACTATCAGTGCTGCTGATCCACTAGTAGCACTTAATTTACAGGCACTGGGCACATGTAGTGCCACTTTACTTCTTCGAACGTACAAGTAAATTAGATAAGCCAATTGGCTATACGCCATTGTTATCATCTTTAGAGGAGGGAGCACAAGCACTTTAGAACTTGGTAGCAAAACAAATTCATAATAATGGAGGAAGGCAAAAGGTTTGGGGGTAACCCTGCAGAGAGGGCCAGGCCCAACAAAAAGCTATCACATACATGGTGGTATGCTAACCTAGCAGGCCACCATCCCTGTCATCTAAGTTCCCTCTAAAGTGCAAGCTCGGGTGTCCATACAGATACTGTCTTTGTGCCGTGTAAGGAAATGCACACACAGCAATTATCACAAACCAGGGGGTCTTTCCATTCTCTTTCCAAGGCCAATACAGTCCGGGCAGCAACAACGTTTTCCTTCTGGGCTATTGATGAATCAGAAAGTATATAGCGCAACGCTATCATCCCTTGGGGTATCTGGGTGCTGAGGTTGCTGTGTCTGGATCGAAGAGCCAGGTTTTAAGTCACTTTCTGAAGACTGCCAGGGAGGGTGCTGTTCAGAGGTAAAAGTCATTCCATGTCTTGGCGGTGTGGTGTAGGAAAAGGAGCGGCTCCCACTGCGACTGCCATGAATGTGGGGGACGTGAACGAAGGAATGTGAGGCAGAGCATAGGTGTCTCGAGGGTAGATGGAAGTTCAACCGGTGGTTGATATAGGGTGGCCGTTAGTTATTGAGAGCTTTGTAGGTGTGTGTGAGCATTTTGACCTGACATCTTTCCTGGTTAGGGAGCCAGTAGAGGTTTCTGAAGTGAGGAGAGATGTGGGTTCCTTCGGGAAGGTCCAGGATGAGTCTGACTGCAGTGTTCTGTTTTGTCTGGAATCTTCTGAGAAGCTGAGTGGGAATACTGGTGTAGAGAGCTTTTCAGTAGTCAAGGCGGCTGATAACGAATGCTTGTGGGTGGTCCTTCTGGTGTTTACTGGGATCCATCTGAAGATTCTGCTGAGCATGCGTAGGGTGTGGAATCAGGAGGAGGCAACTGTGTTGACTTGACATTTCATGGTCAGTTGTCTGTCGAGTATTATGCCGAGGTTGTGTGTGTGGTGAGTTGGAGTGGGTGAGAAACCGAGTTCTTTCAGTCACTAGCTGTAGTCCCATGTGGAGGTGTTCTTCCTGAAGATCAGTACCTCTGTTTTGTTGGAGTTGAGTTTGAAGCAGCTGGCTCTCAACCAGTCGGCTATGTCTGTCATGGCTTTGTGGAAGTTGGTTCAGGCGTTGGGGGCCATTTGAGATCAAGAGGACGAGCTGGGTGTTGTCGCATAGGAGATAATGTGGAGTCCATGAGCTCTGACCATGTCAGTGAGGGGGGTCATGTAGATGTTGAATAGGATGGGGCTGCGGGATGATCCTGCCGGCATGCCGCATATGATGTTCTTGGGAGCGAGGGTGGAGGGAGGTAGACAAATCATCTGTTTGTGTCTGCTGCAGAATGTGATGACAAACTTGAGGGTGTGTTGCTGAATGCTGATTTTGAGGAGTCTGCCGATGAGGATGTGGTGGGAATCGGTGTCAACTACTGCTGAGAGGTCAAGGTTGATCTGGGCCACCGTTTCTCCTCCGTAGAGGAACATTCTGATTTGATCTGCCGCGGCGATCAGTGTGGTTTCAGTGCTGTGGTGGCCTGGAATCCTGATTGTGAAGCGTCAACTAGGTGGTCTCGTTCAAGGTAGTTGGTGAACTCCAGGTTGATGGATTTCTCAAAAACGTTGGCTGGGTATGGGAGAGATCGGCTGGTAGTTTCTTAGGTCACTAGGGTCGGCAGAGGATACCTTTATTAGGGATCTGACCTCTGTGTGTTTCCATGCATTTGGGAAGGTTGCTGTGGAGATGGAGGTATTGAGGACATGATGGTCGTGGTGGTCTGAGTGTCGAGTTGAGACCAGGTTGTTATGGCTGAGAAGGTGTTCGTCGTTGGGTTAGATTGTCTCAGCTGCATGTGGTAGGTTGGGGGTCAAAGTTGTTGTAGATGTCGGCAATCTTGCTGTGGAAGTAGCCATGGAGGGTGTCACACAGTTGTTTGGAAAGGTGGACCATGTTTTCCGTGGCTGCCAGGTTGGAGATCTTCTTGATGATTTTGAAGCGCTTCTTCATGTGAATCGCCGCAGCGTCTATGCAGTCAGTGATGTCTGCTTTTTTGGCCTTCTTTATGTGCCAGTGGTAATCTCTGAGTGCTATTTTGTGGGCGGCTCTGTTGGAGGGGTCCTTGGTGATGTGCCATTGCTTCTCCAGTAGGAAACCGTTGCGCTTGGTGGTTCTGACCTCTGGGGTGTACCAGCCGGTTTGTCTTGAAGTTATGTTGGTTTTTGCAGGTTTTATTGGGGTGGCTCTGTCGGCGCATTAGTTGATCCAGGTGGAGAAGTGTGGACGGCTTGTTTGAGATCGGGTTGTGTGGCACTGATAGTCTGTGTCCATTGACTTTTGATTACTTTGCCCCAGCTATGGTGGGTGGCAGTTTGGTGTTTGGTGATCGTGTGCTGGGCGTCAGAGATGGTAAAGTGGATGATTGAGTGGTCGGTCCAGGTGAGCTTCGTGGTGTGGGTGAATTTGATTCTGTCACTGGAGGAGAAGATGGTGTCAAGGGTGCGTGGGTTCGGTGACTAGTTGGGTGAGACCGATGTTGTTGAGGTTCTCCAGTAGTCGGTGTCATTGGGGTCTGAAAAATGAGATTACCTAGCAGGACCTAGTGGAGGGAGTCAATGGCAAGGGGGTGATGATGTTGGTGATGAGTCGCAGAAGACTGGTCAAGGATCCATTGGACTGTAGGTGAGGGTGCCTCTCATTGATGTCTTCCCTTTGGTTTGTAGTCGGAAATTGAGGGGCTCGATGAGAGGTGTTGGGTTGTGGCGGTGCATAGGATGGATTCCTTGAATATTATGGCGATGCCTCCGCTGTGCTTTTTGGGGGAGTCTAGGTGTATCATCTTGCCATCAGGAGTGGCGGTGGCGATGTTGGGGTTTGAGGTGGGGTTGAAGCACATTCCAGTGATGAAAGCTACATTTGGGGTGAGGGTGGTGATGGTGTCCCAGAATTCCATGGCATGATTGCAATCCTCCTAATCAGCAGCACAAAAAATAAAGTTGTGCTAATGGGCTGCCTTTGATGTTACACTTTTTTTGCCGCAGCTCTAGCCTCCCATGTAAACAAACACCAGTACCAGTAATAACCTCGATTAAACTTCCATGTAATTGTTCACAGCCAGCAAGGAGTATTCTGCCAAGACACTGCTGACTATATGAGCCTTCTCATTCCAGTCCAGAATGTAATGTGAGACTAAGGGCCAGATGTAGGTCGCCAATTACCGGCCGGTAACGGCCGATTTCGGCCGTTACCGACCGGTATTTGGGATTTGGCATGTAGGGGGCATTTTATTTACAGAAGCGGTATATTTACCGATTCGGTAAATGTACAGAATCGGTAAAATACCGAATCGGTAAATTTACCGATTCTGTAAATCAAGATGTAGGTGGCACTGTAATCAGTGCCACAGGCCCTTACCGAATCGTTATTTACCATGGAATACTATTCCATGGTAAATAACGAATTCCAGTGTACATGCACATCTGTGCATGTACACCTGTATAATAGACTGAATTTTCATTTGCTTGGAGTGAAATGTGGAGAACTACTTTTTCAAGTCCTGGACCGGGCAAAACTTTTTGATTTCATTAAAATAATATAGGTAAGACACATACTTATAGGGGTGTTTCGCTAGTCCTCTTAAGCCGGCACTTTAAGTTGGTACAATTTTCTGCGCCTAACAAAATATCAGGATCGAGACCCGGGTCTGGTTCTCCACTTGTCCCACATTTTTTGGACTCCCTGTTAATGACTATACACATGGCACAACCCGACATGTGGCATAAATTAAAAAGATGGATGGATTTTATGTGGTTTTTAATGTAATGGTTATACTTTTATTTGTGAGTTTTTAATTAACTGAACAATAAATGTATTACTTACTTACTTCAGTTCAAACAACTTTATTCAATTATTGTGATTCATAAAAGTTTGCATATATACAAAATATAAAAATACATATATAAACATTTCTAGTCTCTTCAATCACTTTTAATATGCCAGCAAAACTCAATCAGTTCTAAAATTATCCCAACCTACGACAGCACAATTTATACATTTGAGTAATTCATAAAAAGACCTACAATAAATATAAAATCTCTATTCCTTTTACAGTTCATAGCGTTTTCGGATTAAAAGTGCTATTCTAATAAAACTGAGCACTGCACTGCACTGCAGATCGCATCTGTACATTATTCTTCAGTCATTGGGCTGTTGTAACATTCCTATTTTTTTTTTTGGCCAGATGAGCTAGAGCATCAGCAATGGCCAGCCCACTTCAGCCACTGATTAATTTTACAGTAGATAGCATTCTGCTCTACAAGGAGCACATCCACATAATTTGTAATTCCCTACAGTGCTTGGGGCTAATAAGGTACTGTGTTGTTTTTGAGACCCCAAAAATGTTTTGGGCTGCAGCCAGGGCCAGATATGTATCTTTACATTTTGAGAGGAGCACCCCCTCCACCCTTGAATCACTACAGTCGCCACTCAGTGCCTGGTTTTTCCGCCAACCAGGCAGGAATCTGAACTATGCTTCTCTCGTGCTTGCCCCATCATGGAGGATTCAGTACTTGCTGTCAAGGGGTAGATGTCTGTTCCCAATTGGCAAAAATAAACATTTTCCCACCCTCAGCCAAGCAATTAATTCTACAAGGGAGCACATTAAGAGTCCAAATTGTAGAACTGGGTCTCTAGTAAAAGCAACCGAGGACACTAATTGTGTTTTTGATCATTATTTTTGATAGACCTCTTCAGCCTCCAACCTCTATTAGCCAGCTCTCCTATCAACCCTAGAATTTGCTTTGGGGATCTTCACTACTCCTGTTCTTGCACACAGGATGGAAAATAATTGGAGGGAACATTGCCTGTGATGGCTGCAGATCATAGTTGGAAGCCATTTGTTACCTACCTCACCGATACTCATGAAGTGGGCTGAATTGCAACCCACTACGATTTGTCGTTTTGTAAACCGACCAAATACTACATAGGTCAGTTTGCAAAATACCACCCTGGTCACCAAAGTACTGGTCACAAGTACGACCAGTATTTTGCAAATAGTGCGTCGTACATCTGGCCCTTACTTCTCAACGGGTGTTATTTTGTAATGTAGACTAACACGTATCTTGTTTAGAACAGTACTCTATAAAAATGTTGAAAAAATAAATGGCAGAATGGAACTCTGAGCCACAAGAAGGGGCTAATTACCACAATAAGCAACTTAAAATGCTTGCATGAGGCCTCTGTAGTAATATATACATAGGAAAATCTCTATTCAGGAGAGGCATGCACCACAGCACATAGTACATCTTGGAGGTATGCTACAATGTTGCATGACCTTAAGATCTGTAGGGCATGTCACTTGAATACTCCACAAACTTATAGCATAGAAGTGGAGAAAAAAAGTATAGAAGTACATTGTAAGGCAGGATTGTTGCTGCACCACCCATAAAAGTACTAGAGGCCAGAAGACAAATATGCTAGTACATCCAAATATACATCTGCTATAGAGTAATCATAGCAACATAAAAAGAAAAATTCAACCAGAATCTGAAGATCTGTTGACTGCCAGCACTTAAAGTAATTCTCGCCTAGACTGAAAAGCTACCTCACAAGACCTCAACACACAGCACTTTCTAACCTGTACTTCCTACATATCCCATGAGCCCATGCTATTTGGCCACAAACACTAAAAACTATATCAAACGTAACATCATCTCCACAGGGAGCGAACATCAGGTGACTGCAAACTAGATGGTAATAAGAACAACAGGTGGCAAGATGCACAATTTCAGCAAAGTTAAAAGGCTCCTCCTTGTGGAACACATATTACCTAAGGCAAACCTGTACCATGATTCAGGCTAATAGTAGACAGCCCATCAGAAAGCTACATGTGGTGCTGCCTGAAGATGATGCTAAGATCAAGCACAGCACAGTCATTCAGTGAAACAGGCAAAGATAAATTACTGACAAATGACACTGTATGTCTAGAGGCATCAGGCACAGAGGCAGCACATTAGTGAAAGGTGGACCAGGTGTTTGAAGCAGCCGGTACGTCTTTCTCTGTGCAGGTGGCACCGCCGACTGCTTAACAAAGGGGTACAGAGAACTCACTACAGGCAGATGCAGTGAGTGACTTCAGGAGGATGTCTAGCTGTGTCCATGGGACACCTTTCACCTCATTCGTCGAGATGGCTTCAGGGGATGCTCTGACTGTGCCCCTCCTTTTAATGTACCTCCTGAAGGCTTTTTGCCTCATGGCCCGCATCCACACTAAAGTGCGGGCACAGAGGAAGGCCTCCGTGCAAGTGAGAGAATGTCCTCTGAAGATAACCCTGGCACTGTATGTGCGTCAGCACTATCAGTATTACAGAATAGGGTAAGACAAGCATCTGTGATCCCTTCAATAATCAGTAAGAATGCTCTACTGAAATATGAATTTGCAAATAGCTACTTCATTAAGAAGGTATAATAGTTAGTTTTAGTCCCTCCATGTGCAGGTCAGGCACAAAGTGGAACAGAGAATAGTCTTGTAATTTATCCTGATTATGTGATAGAATCCACTTTCAGTAAGGAAATTTGACTATTTTTCCCACATCAGCATTTTTTGTTGACTGAGAAAGCGTTTTATAGCTTAAATGAATGGCATGTCTACACATTTAACAGAAAGTAATCAAGTATTTCAAATCTTCGACTTACCACTCAGTCATTTGCGTTGGTGTAGAGGTCAGGAATTCGACTTAAACCTGAATTAATGGATCACCGTTGTGCACAGCATCGCTGTGAACTATGAATCTATATCTTTTCAAAGAGCAGTCATGCACATTTCACAAGTGCTATGGTGACCTCCGTTACATTTTACTGGCGTCAGTCATGGGCATCTGGGCCCATATGATAAATAGCAGCGAAAGAATAACCCTACCCACATTTGTAAATATCACAGGAGATAATGGTTCAGAGAAGAAAAAAGGTAGCCATCCCTATGCCTTCTGACCCCTGCCTAAATCCGACTACAGCTGACAATCAAGTACCAGCAATCTCGAGCCCTATACCTTTGCAACTACCCCTTTTGTGATTGGTCGAAAAATGTTCCCCCTCTATGACCAAATCAAACTGAAGATGACCTGGTTGAAGAGTTGAAGAACAAAGTCACTCATTGGCTGCAAATTTCACATGCGATCTATTATAAAGAGACATAATTGTTGTCCACGGGGTGTCCTGGGTAAGTACCAGCAAAAGAAGAGAGGATGGGGATTGTGTGATTATTCATTTCGACAACCCCAAATTGGAAGGCACAATATTATATAGACTGTTTGGCCTTGAGTACTCCAAATGCCATATACAGGCTGTCCCCTGGGTTATTTTTACAGGCCACCCGCAACTATGTGGCCAACTTCTGTCCTTGCTAGATCTTCAGCTCCCAGGCCATTTTCCATTTGACTCAAAACTGTTTCTCCCTCTAGCAAAAGCTGATTGACTGGGCTGTAATCAATCAATCAATCAATCAGTAACACTTGTAAAGCGCGCTACATACCCGTAGGGTCTCAAGGCGCTTGGGGGGGGGGGGGGGGTGCCGCTACTGCTCGAACAGCCAGGTCTTCAGCTTCTTCCTGAAGGAGAGGTGGTCTTGGGTCAGGCGCAGGTCGGGCGGGAGGGAGTTCCAGGTCTTGGCGGCCAGGTAGGAGAAGGACCTTCCTCCTGTAGTCGCTCTTCGGATGCGGGGGACGGCGGCGAGGGCGTGGTTGGCTGATCGGAGGTGGCGTTTGGGAGCGTAGAAGTTGACTCGGCTGTTGAGGTAGCTCGGGCCTTGGTCGTGTAGGGCTTTGTGTGCGTGGGTGAGGAGGCGGAAGGTGATTCTCTTGTTGATGGGGAGCCAGTGGAGGTCTCTCAGATGTCCGGAGATGTGGCTGGATCGTGGGATGTCGAGGATGAGTCTGGCTGAGGCGTTTTGGATCCGCTGGAGCCTCTTCTGGAGCTTGGCGGTGGTCCCGGCGTAGAGGGCGTTGCCGTAGTCCAGTCGGCTGGTGACGAGGGCCTGGGTGACGGTCTTCCTGGTCTCTGTGGGGATCCACCAGAAGATCTTCCGTAGCATGCGTAGGATGTTGAAGCACGCCGAGGAGACGCTGTTGACTTGCCTGGTCATGGAGAGGGAGGAGTCCAGGATGAAGCCCAGGTTTCGTGCATGGTCTGTCGGTTTGGGTGCGGTGCCCAGGGCGGGAGGCCACCAGGAGTCGTCCCAGGCGGAGGGTGAGGAGCCCAGGATGAGGACCTCCGTCTTGTCCGAGTTCAGTTTCAGGCGGCTGGTCGTCATCCACTCGGCAACCTCTCTCATCCCTTCGTGTAGGTTGGCTCTGGCGGCGGCGGGGTCGTTGGTCAGGGAGAGGATCAGCTGGGTGTCGTCGGCGTAGGAGATGATGCTGAGGTGGTGTTTGCGTACGATGGCCGCGAGGGGGCTCATGTAGACGTTGAAGAGGGTGGGGCTCAGGGATGAACCTTGGGGGACGCCGCAGATGACTTCGGAGGCCTCTGACTTGTGCGGTGGTAGGCGGACTCGCTGTGTTCTTCCGTCGAGGAAGGAGCTGATCCATTCCAGCGCCTTGTCCTGGATTCCGATGTTGCTGAGGCGCTGTATTAGGGTGCGGTGGCAGACCGTGTCGAATGCCGCGGAGAGGTCTAGGAGGATGAGGGCCGCTGTTTCTCCGTTGTCCATCAGGGCTCGGATGTCATCGGTGGCGGCGATGAGGGCGGTCTCGGTGCTGTGTTTGGCTCGGAAGCCGGACTGTGAGGGGTCGAGGGATCCGTTCGTCTCGAGGAAGGCGGCCATCTGCTTGTTGACGGTCTTCTCGATGACTTTGGCTGGAAACGGGAGAAGCGAGATGGGGCGGTAGTTCTTGAGGTCGGTGGGGTCCGCTGTTGGTTTCTTGAGTAGAGCGCTGAGTTCGGCGTGTTTCCAGCTTTCGGGGAAGATGGCGGTGTCGAAGGATGTGTTGATGATGTCTCGCAGGTGGGGTGCGATGACAGCGTCGGCCTTGTTGAAGATGTGGTGAGGGCAGGGGTCGGTTGGTGATCCGGAGTGGATGGAGTTCATCGTGCGGATGGTGTCTTCGGTGCTGATCGGGGTCCAGGCGTGGAGGGTGGTGGTGGGGGGGGGTGGCTGGTCGGTCGTGGTGTGCGTTGGTTGGTTGTTGAAGCTGCTGTGTATGTCCGTGATCTTGTTGTGGAAGTATGAGGCGAGGGAGTTGCAGAGGTCTTGCGATGGGGTGATGTCGTTGTTTCCTGCGCTGGGGTTGGAGAGCTCTTTCACGATGTTGAAGAGTTCCTTGCTGTTGTGTGCGTTGTTGTCCAACCGGTCCTTGAATGCTGTTCTCTTGGCGGCGCGGATCAGCTGGTGGTGTTTCCGGGTGGCAAGTTTGTAGGAGGTCCTGTTGTCCGGTGTCGGTTCCCTTTTCCAGACTTTCTCGAGGGCTCGGCAGTTCTTCTTGGAGCTCTTGAGTTCGTCGGTGAACCATGGGGCCTTCTTGCTGCCGGGTCTGCTAGGCGGGGTCCTCAGCGGGGCGAGCTCGTCTGCGCAGTTGCTGATCCACTTCGTGATGTTCTCGGCGGCCTGGCTGGGGTTCGCTGAGCTGGCAGGAGGGTGTTGGCTCAGGGAGGTGGCGAGCTGGTCTGTTGTGATCTTGTTCCAGCTTCTGCGGGCGGTGTGTTGCTGGTGTTGGTGGGTCGTCGTTCTCTTGAAGGTGAAGTGGACGCAGCTGTGGTCCGTCCATTGAAGCTCTGTGGCGTGGCTGAAGTCGATGTCTGTGCTGGATGAGAAGACGGCGTCGAGTGTGTGTCCGGCGAGGTGGGTGGGGGTGGACACCAGTTGCTTGAGTCCCAGGTTGGCGAGGTTGTCGAGCAGGGTGCTGGTGTTGTGGTCGTTGTTGTTCTCCAGATGGAAGTTGAGGTCTCCCAGGAGGATGTAGTCAGCGGAGGGGAGGGCATGCGGGCTGATGAAGTCGGCGATGTCCTCGCAGAATTGCGTGCGTGGTCCAGGGGGTCGGTAGATCAGGGTGCCTCTGAGGGTGGTGTTCGGGTTGGTGTGGATCTGGAAATGCAGGTGTTCGGCGCTGGTCAGGGTGTTGTCGGTGCTGGTCGAGAGGCGGATGGTGTTCCTGTGGATGATGGCGATGCCTCCTCCCATCTGGTTGGCGTTTCGGTCCCTCCGGACGATCTTGTAGCCCTCTGGGATAGCGATGGCAATGTCGGGAGCTGACGAGGCGTTCATCCAGGTCTCCGTGAGGAAGGCAACGTCAGGGGCTGTTGTGTCTAGGAGGTTCCAGAGTTCGATGGCGTGTCTGTGGACGGAGCGGGTGTTGAGCAGGATGCACTTGAGGTGGGTGCTGCTGGAGTTCGCCTTGGCGGGTGCTGGTGCGGGGCTGGTCCGGATGCAGGAGAACTTGCAGGCGTGGCAGCAGAACGGGCCGTGGGTGCGTCTTGGGGTGGCTTGATGGCAATCTGGGAGTCGGCCGGTGTTGAGAGCGATGAGGGTGGCGGCGGAGTACGTCAGGCGGGACGGTCGGGGTCTTCGTGGGCCAGGGGTCCTGGCGCTGGTCGCGATCCGGTCGCGGACGGGCGCAGACGGGCTTACCTTTGGCGCGCCTTCGGCACACAATCGGCGCGCCCGCTGCGCGTGACCGCTGCGCGTTCGCACGGTCGCCATTTAAGGCGAAGTGCGCGGGTGGGCGGGGCAGCTGGGAGGCGGGAGCGGGGAGGGATACAGAAGGCAAAAGGGGCGGGGACAAGCGGCGGTGGCGGGAAGGGAGGGCGGGGGGCGACGCGGTAGGCGCACAACAAGGAAGGAGAGATAACACGGAAGGAAAAGTAAAACAGGCACAAAAAAGTGTAAAAAACGGGGAAAAACAGAGTTTACACACAGTTTACTAAACAAGCACAATAAACAGTCAAAACAGGAAAACAAAGCACTCGCAGCGGCGGCAGCCGGCAAACGAGGCAGCAGCGAGGCAGAGGGCAGGCAGGGGCACACGCAGCAGCTGGTGGCCGTGCGGCGCGGGGGTGTCCCACAAGTGGGTCACACTCACCTGCGTCGCACGGTCGCCATTTAAGGCCAAGTGCGCGGGTGGGCGGGGCAGCTGGGAGGCGGGAGCGGGGAGGGATACAGAAGGCAAAAGGGGCGGGGACAAGCGGCGGTGGCGGGAAGGGAGGGCGGGGGGCGACGCGGTAGGCGCACAACAAGGAAGGAGAGATAACACGGAAGGAAAAGTAAAACAGGCACAAAAAAGTGTAAAAAACGGGGAAAAACAGAGTTTACACACAGTTTACTAAACAAGCACAATAAACAGTCAAAACAGGAAAACAAAGCACTCGCAGCGGCGGCAGCCGGCAAACGAGGCAGCAGCGAGGCAGAGGGCAGGCAGGGGCACACGCAGCAGCTGGTGGCCGTGCGGCGCGGGGGTGTCCCACAAGTGGGTAATAAGCTATAGCCATCGCATAAAAGAGATGGCCCCAGTCCTGGGTCTAGCTGTTTGCACTCCACAACTAGTACTATGGTTCGAGTGCAGCCCCTTCTCCACAGGAGCAAACTACTGATCATATTGATAATCTGGCTAAATTGAGGTCTCTTAATATACCCGCTAGGTGAACAAGTGATAAACCTTGCCCAACATCTGGCATCAAGTGCTGCTGCGAGCATCAGAGCATGTATTACCCCAGTCGCCCATGACCTGAACTTACGTTTCTGGAACATTGCTGGCATGTCCACCAAACTGAATGATATTTATTGTGTTAAAAAGATTTCGGAGTATCAGATTGTTTGCTTGCAGGAGACGAGGTCCTGCAGCAACCTCCATGCCAACGGGTTCCACTCCATGATAACACCGGCTACTCCATCTGTGCATGGACATCATTCTGGTGATTTGTTAACCCTAGTTGCTGTGGGCCTGGAGGGCAAGATAACCAGCACCTTTTTGAATTCACCCCATTTCCAGATCATTTGTCTGTCACTTGCCATGTCCCCACTTATTGTATTGTTCAACTTTGATCATAACTTCAAAGGGAAGAGCCCCTCAATAAGGGAGTCCTTTGATCTAGAGCTCACTACAGTTCTAGATGGACTTAAGGGGAACCATGTTATTTTTTGGGGTGGATATTACAATTGCCAATTGTGCCCTCCCTCCGAAAATGCAGTGTGTGGCTTGGGGGATAAAGAATCGATGGATTTCTCTCATTTTGAGCATAAACAATGTGGTAACACACTGAATAGGGTGTTGCTGAGCTAAAGCCTTGTTCTGAGTATGGAGTTAGTCCAGTTGGATACAAACCATGTGACCTTTATGGGGAAGGGAAATGGCAGCATAATCTATTGTATTGCCATTTGTAAAAAATGGGGTGAAAATGTTGTCAATTTCTCCATCATCGACCAATGTTGGATGAGTGGTCACAATCCGTTAGGCCTGAACATGTGCTTGTCTCCTCTTCATTATAATCATGTGATCCCCCCCAATTGAGTACAATAGGAGTAGGGGCATCCTCTGCGAATGGCAGAACATCGGCACAGGGGAATTAATGACCACTTTAGCTGGGGAAAGTATGGAACACTTGGCCTGTTTAGAGCATGAAGCTAATCCACTGGGTGTACTGGGTGTTTATAATGAAACCTGCAACCATGTAGCATATCTTTTGACAGCACCACAGCCTCAGGGCCCCCCTAGGTAAATGGTTTAACTAGAATTGTTGACAAGTGCATAGTAACTTTTTAAGGGCTTTAAAAAGGACACCCAGCGACAGTGAAGAAGTTAGAGCTTGCAGAAAGATGTATAAGGATACAGTCAATGGCAGAAAGGACATAATAAGAGAAAAGGCCTGGCAACAACTATGGCATGCGAGTGTAATCAACGATGTTGCTCTATTTTGCAAACAGTGAACTCCCACTTCTTTGAGAATAGCCACAATACTAGCACTGATGTAACTAGGCCATCTTTCTCTCTTTCTCCTGGGTGTCTGATTTTTACCAAAGGTTGTGAATCAAAAAGTGTGGCGGACGTGACTGACCAATAGTATACAGGAAAATCATATACATAATAGGTGTGCTTAGGAAGTCCAAAGAAATTAATTTGAATGTTCAAAAATCAATTGTTGCTGACATGGTTCTTGAGAGCCTTATCACATAAAAATACAATCCTTCTTGGATATCCAATAAAGGGGAAGCCATTGTATTATGTTTTAATGTCAAATTTTCCTTTATTTTTTTGTAATCATCCAATGTCAGCTCAGCCAATGCGTTTCGTCCCCAAAATGGGACTTCATCAGGGTTTTATTCAGTTTATTTGGTGATTCCTCATCAATAGTATATATCAAGAAATGGGGGTTTTTCCTTTTCCACAGAGGGATGTGATATTTTTTCCACGGCTGATGAAAGCCATATTTCAAACTAAGAGTGAAGCATCACTTTTTGAGAGAACTATGTTGAGGTCACACTGAGGGGTGTCTATTGTCAATAATATAGAAGTGCCAGAAAAATATATTTCCCTCCGAAAATCGCTGTTTGGTTGCTGCTATCCATTACGGAGCTCGTCCCTTCCTCGCGTATAAATTATCTTCATCTACAGCTTATCATCAATGGCACAGATACATGTTTGAACCAAAATGAATGACATCCTCTTGTATTCACATCCATCATCAACAACAAGGATCCATTTCAGTTTGAGTATTCATTTGGGAATTCCTCAGACACTAGGTAGATTGAGTCATTTCAACATATATCGCCATCATTCATGAAAATTATTCATCACATCCATAGTTGAGTGCGGAGAAAGAATTAATTAAGCAGTTTGTCCAAACCACAGTCTCCACCTTATCCAATCCAAACTGGAGTCTGTTCCCTCCACTGGTATCTTTTGGTTTCAATTGTGGCCTTCCTGATGAAGGTGATTGGGTCGCTGAAACGTGCTTAGACTTGATCCCATGAAGAATCAGCAATGATCTAAGCCACTAATCTTTCTATTTAAGCGTATGCATTGTTGTGTAAATAAGTGTAATAAACTTTGACATACTTAGTGTAACACTATCTGTAAAATATTAAATGAAGCATGTGTTTAATGTTCCAGATTACACAAATGATAGTGATTAATATCTATATACAGAGGTACATTATGGTATGAATGCTGGTATGACTGAACGGTATGAAATGTAGATTTTCCTTTTGCAGTTTTGATTCATAATGTGAATAGTTTATTGTATAGGTTACTGGTTTTAGATCTCAATTGTGTTAGTGAAGTATGCTTCCTATTCTTACATTTTTTGGTTACTTGACCTTCACATTTATAAGTACACTAGCAGCCCATCCCGACGTTGTCCGGGTATGAATTGCTGCCGGCCAGTAGTATATTGTTTTGTAGTATTTCGTTTTGATAGCATTTCTTATCTGTGACAGGCCTTTGAAATGCTCCGATTCACAGTGCACTGCTGATGCACTTAAGAGTGCGCGTTCAGTAGTGTGTGAACTCGAGTTTCCCTACTTTATTTTTCCTTGCAATATTATATAGCGCGAACTCGACAACATTGCATGAGCACAATTTACATTACAGAAGAACACATTCATTTGTGGTAGGCACGGGGAGACAAAGCGATTTGCCTGAGATCACGGGATGTTGAGCTGATGCTGAGATTCGAACGTAGCTCCCCAGCTCTAAAGTTCGCAATTGTAGAACTTGTGGCAGGAGGTGTGTCTAAAAGTGTATGTCGGTGCCATCAATGAGAGAGACCTGTGCATTTTTCAAATGGGTGGTGAAAAAAATATGAGTATGTTGCTGGAGATGTGGGCCGCCGTGCCACCAATGTACTTACCGGGGGAGGGTAAACACCCATTATTCCGCAACTTTCTTTCCGCATACCATCACTCCACATACTTTCATTACGAAAGTACCATGACTCCGCAATGCCATTATAATGCATGGCATTACATTTTATATGTTTTTACCATGCATACATTTACAATGAAATTCGTTATAAATGCATGAATGGTAAAAGCATGTTTTTTTAAATGTTTGGATAAGGTAAGTATGGGTATAGGGTATATGTTTTGGGGTACTGAGGTATATGTTTTGGGTTGTTTGGGTATTTTAAGGGTTCAGATATAGTTTTGGGTTATGGGGCACAGGGGTATTTTTAGGGTTTAGGGATAGGTATGGGTTTTGAGATACAGGAGTATTTTTAGGGTTCAGGGCTAGGTTTGGGTTTTGGGGTACAGGGGTATTTTTAGGGTTCAGGGTTAGGTTTGGGTTTTGGGGTACAGGGGTATTTTAAGGGTTCAGGGCTAGGTTTGGGTTTTGGGGTACAGGGGTATATTTAGGGTTCAGGGCTAAGTTTGGGTTTTGGGGTACAGGGGTACTTTAGGGTTTAGGGTAGGTTTGGATTTTGCGGTGCAGGGCTATTTTTAGGGTTCAGGGCTAGGTTTGGGTTTTGGGGTACAGGGGTATTTTTAGGGTTCAGGGGTAGGTTTGGGTTTTGGGGTACAGGGGTATTTTAAGGGTTCAGAGCTAGGTTTGGGTTTTGGGGTACAGAGGTATTTTAGGGTTCAGGGGTAGGTTTGGATTTTTGGGTACAGAGGTATTTTTAGGGTTCAGGGCTAAGTTTGGGTTTTGGGGTACAGGGTTTTTTTTAGGGTTCAGGGGTAGGTTTGGGTTTTGAGGTACAGGGGTATTTATAGGGTTCAGGGCTAGGTTTGGGGTTTGAGGTACAGGGGTATTTTTAGGGTTTAGGGATAGGTTTGGGTTTTGGGGTACAGTGTATATTTATAGGGTTAAAATGGGTTAGTGTTTAAGGGTGTTGGGGTATTTTAAGGAGTAACGGTGGGTTATGATTATGGGGTGCAGGGGGATTTAAAGGGAGCAGGTTGGGATTAGCACACAATATGAGACATGGCATGAAGGGCGGAACGTACCACACGCCCCCAGCATTTGTCACGCCCCCAGCACACGCCCACAGCACAACGCAGACACGCCCACAAGGGACTACTTTACTGGCACGGTTCTTTTACCTCTTAAATGTATATGGTGGGCGTCTGCATAGCCTATGTCCTTCTGCTGCAACTGCCCTTTCCAAAGCTGTATTGGGTGTTGTGATTGGTGCTGTGGTTCCTAAGATTACCCGCCTCAAAGGTTTGGGCTCTCTCTTTATTATATTAGTATGGATATCATATATTTTGAAGTAAATAATCAGTTGCTTACGGTTTTTCTCATACAATAACATTCCGTCATATCTACTGCATTGAGAAGATATAACAGTGAATTTTAATCGCTGTGTGTCTCAGGATTTTCTACCATTTTCTATGGCAGCACAGAGAATGCAAACACGCTTTATGTCAGAGGGATCGTTTAAATTAGACAATACATGCTTCATTGGCTGGGAAAGTAAGTGCTTTGACTTGAATGAATAGCATGCTTTATCCATGTATTAAAAGATAATCAAGTATTCTGATAATCCACCCACTTGTTTCTCATTTATATTGGTGGAGAGGCCAACATGCAAGCCACCTTTGTCATATAGATACCCTTCGGTACGTAACATTGGTATGAACTGTAAAAATAATTCCTTCATAAAACATTCATACAAATTTTATGAGACCTAAGGTGACATTGATTGTATTCTTCAGACTTGTCATGTCAATCAAAGACATTTGTCTGTAGGCGAATTGCTTGATGACTCAACATGCAGAGTTCATGTGTTACCTCCTATGTGTTTCTTCTTTAAGAAATTATTTTAGATTAAAACAATGAGGGGCAGATTTACAAGCCCCTTGAGGCACTTTTGCGCTGCCGTTGTGTCACTTTTTGTGACGCAGTGGCGCCTTAAACAATCCACCAAATTGCGGCCTATTTACAACGTAACACATCTAGGGAGATGAATCAGGTTGTAAAGCCCTGAGTCACATTATACCGGCGTCAGGTATAATGTATGCAGGGTGGGCGTTCCTTCGCAAAAAGCCATGTAGAACCGACGCAGTGAAATTTACAACATTTCACTGCGTCGCTCCACGCCTTCACTGTGTCAAAATCCCTACGTCTGCTCAGACCAGATGTAAGGAACGACGCAAGGCTTTTTAAATGGGACTCAACTATCTGCTGTGGCGCATTGCTGGAGCTGCTTCACTTTCATGAGCAACTCCAGGAATGCGTCTCTTTTGGGTCAACAGATACGTGAGAATTTCTGACGCATCTGTCAATCCTTGTGCCAAGGTGCGCCGTATTGTAAATACGGTACAAAAGGGGGTGGTGATGGACGGAGCATCTGAATCAATCAAACACTCACACCCAGTCAAAAGATCTGGGTTTAATCCATCACCGTTCTTTAGCCCACTCTGCCACCCCAGTTCAGACATGGCTATATGCAAATCAGTCTGACCCTGTGCCTCATGGGAACAGTCCAGCATATTGTAAATACAGCACATCCATGGTGGCAAAATGGTTTTATATGGAGGCGCAGGGAAACTGATGCATCTGTACAGATGCATCAGTTTCTTGTAAATCTGCCCCTGTGTTTTCAGGTATGTGTTCGCTTAGGTGCTCTGTTACCAGATCGTTATTTCCTCTCTGTTTTTTTTTTCTTTATTGCTTAGGAATGTTTCTCAAACCTTGATAACAAGAGGGATGCCAGAGCACTGGATAAATGTATCATTGTGGTGATTTTGAATACTAATTTAAGAATACCTCAAGTGCCAATATTTTTCTAAACAAAACCTTGTATGTTGGGCTATTTTTCGGTCTTAAAGTTTAGAATGGTCATGGTTGACGGTGAACAACAATAAAGGAGACATGGCAACATAGATCATGCAGCATGCTTGGCTGAGTTGATTTGGACTTGCCACAGCAATAGTTGTATCTTAAAAACAAACTTTCTACTCATCAAAAAGTGCAGACTCAGATCCGACGCCCAAGCTCCGACAAAAATGGTCCCGGGATGTGGGTGACTTTGATGAGTCAGAATGGCAAAGAGCACTGTCATCGCCACGTGAGACGGCCATACCGCACGGCTCTGATTGGTCCAATTTAAAGTATTACATCGCACCTATTACACCAGAACAACACTCTACACCATAGGAAAGCGCAACACCAATACTGTTTACGTAAGTGTGGGGAGGAGGGTACATATTTTCACACCCTACGGGAATGTCCTCAGGTGGCAGCATACTGGGCCAAGGTGATGTGCACTATCTCCCAGACTGTGGAAATCTCCTTATTACCAGAACCAAGACGCTGTCTGTTAAATGTGTGGGAGCCCAATGACCTCACCCACCAGAAACAGGACTGGAAGATGCTGGGTATGACATTTGCTAAGCGTAACATTGCTATGCTGTGGGGATCAGTGACACACCTACGCTTCGGAACTGGTGTAAAGACATGGATGAGGCAATGATAGCCGAGAAGATGGTTTTATACATCGGGGCTGTCCCCGCAAATGAGAGAAGGTATGGGGCGCATGGAACAAGTTTCAAGGCTATATCTGTGATCCACCTGAACTTGAAGCGGATGATATGTCTATATAATGTGATTATGTGTCTTACGGTTTGGAGTGCGAGTCGAAAGTACTATTTACTATGTATGGGGATGTGGGTAAGAAGGGCGTTGTATTATTTTATAGCTCAATTTGCAGCCAATCATGACTATTTCCTGAATGTAATGTGTGCCATGATTTTCAATTCAATAAAAATAAAAAACATTTAAAAAAAAAGTGCAGACTCAAATCACCATGAAGGTACCATTACCCAACACCTTGCCATTAGATTCTGCCTACCGGACAGTGCAAATTGTCTGTTTTGCAAAAAGACCAAATGTCAGCTTACCATTGGTTGGCTTTATTGTCACTTGCCTTTGCTTGCTTTTTATTCATTACCTTGTGTGGCCATTCCTTACTTTTCTTGTGTTTGTCCTGTCCCTGGAACACTGCCTGTTTACATGAATCCCTCCAATTCTGGAGTATTGTTTTCTTTTTAGTTATGAACTTCATGAGAATGCATGAGTTTCCGAGCTCTCTGTCTCGGGTACCTCTCTTCTCACCCTCCGCCATGCTCCCTTTGGCTCTCTTTTGCCCATGTGCTTTTTCCCCCCTTCTGTATTGCACTTAATACTCATGTGCATCTCCCTGTGTTGCTTCTCACCCCAACTCCACGTTCTCTCTCTCTACCATGTGCTTCTCCACCCAGCTCCACACTCCTCTCTTCTACCCATGTGCTACTCTTCCCCTGCATGCTCCATGTCACTCTCTTTGTACCATGTCGTATACTTCTCCCCCCACCCTCCATGCTGCTTCCCCCGGTTCGCATACAATATATAGAAACCCTAAATATCATGGTAAAAAAAATTGTGTCAAAAATATTGTGCACAAAAATATTGTTTTCCTATACCTATAATGTAAACAACATAAATATTGAAAA
Organism: Lissotriton vulgaris; assembly: GCF_964263255.1. Taxonomy (NCBI): domain Eukaryota; kingdom Metazoa; phylum Chordata; class Amphibia; order Caudata; family Salamandridae; genus Lissotriton; species Lissotriton vulgaris. The sequence continues at coordinate 1,478,948,414 of NC_141691.1, forward strand.
AAATATATCGCTTTACACTAATATCTAAAAATATATACAAAAATATAGTTTTTTAAGTTATATAGTTAAACATAGTAAACATTAAGGGATCGATTCTGGTCTTGCTGGGGGGGGCTCCGAACGGGATCCGTAGTGTGCGAGTCCGATTCGGAGCCCATGTTTCTGACCGAATCGCCCCCCCGTTCCAGACAAACAAGTACGATGCAAGTATCCTGTCGAGCGAATCGTCTCCGATCTGTCCGTCCGACTCGTCCGGAGCCGGATCGTACCGCGCAAAGGAACTGGATTCCGAACGAGCGAGTATGATGCATGAATCTGACAGATGTATGGACTCGGTGTGTGTAAATACCTGCACCCTGTGGCAGGCACCCCATGGTGCTTGCCACACAGTGCAGGGTTTTACAGGGGGGGTACCCTAGGTACCCCCTCGACAACCAACCGTAGGCCGCGAAGGGAAGGGGCCCTGCTAAGGGCCCCCAAAGTCACTTTTCGACAGCCTTTCTGTGTCGGAAAGGCCGTCATGGAAAGGCTGTCGGAAACTGACATCGTAATTTCAATGGGGGAACCGCCGTCCATAGGGGATTATTGTGCCGTTCCGACCGACAGGAATACTCCGAGAGCCGGTCAGAAAGTTGCCGACCGCAGTCAGAAAGCTCGGTCGACATTGTAATTGGCCCCTATATTTAAAAACATTAACAACAATTACGCAAAGAAGATATAACATATACAATAAAAATATTTAAACACATAAAAAAACTTGAAAAACAATGTTATTTTGCAATTAAAAAATCGATATTTTTGTCAAGGATATTTTTGCACACAATATTTCTGTGGCACGACATTTAAAACTCAATATGTCTGCAACCCAATATTTTTAACTTGATATTTTGTCCGATTACTGCTTCCCCCACCCTCTGTGTTGCTTCCCCATCCCCACCCTCCATGTTGCTTTACCCTGCACTCACTCCCTCGTGATGCTTCCCCACCTGCTTTTGGGAAAAAATGCTTTAATGGGACTGGTTTAATAGTTACCAATCCAACTCAGATCGGTGAATAAAATAAAAAAAGCACTCGGCATAGCTCCCTGTCCAGTATTGCTAAAGTCCATTAGCAAAGTCAATAGGTCCCAAAGGTGAGCCTACTAGCTTGGACATGCTTGTTTCAGAAACTGTTATTGGAAAGTCTTATATTTCGTAGGTAAGTGAAAACAGTCCAAAAGTGAGTAACCCTGTACATTCAGAGCAGTGTGGAAATCGGAACTGGCAAGACCGACACTTCCCATAAATCAGCAGATAGGGGTCAATAATGTTTAAAGCTTTTGAGCCACATTCTGTCCCTTATCTGCTTCCTTGTTTTACCATAGTGCAGTTCTTTCCTGTAATTTCAGAACATCAATCCTTGTGACCTGCCAGAGGATCCCCATACCTTGATAGTAGTAATGTGCAATGTTTTATGGTCACATATCGCTCACCTGTTACCCTTACCCCAGGGCAACATGTTATTTTAATTCCATTTTAATGTTGATTTCTAGCCATGTTTCATCAAATGTTATCAAGTTCAACAGACCATGTCTTTCTTGGAGACTTTAACTTGCACTGAGGTGCAAAAAAGGACTTGCACATACCACAACTAAATAACTTCATAGGCAATATTGATCTCACCCAACTATCCATCTCCCCCACTCATGGGAAAGGTGCAATATTAGATCTGGTGTTGGCAAACATAGGGGGTCATTAGGACCCCTGAGGAGGAGGGAACGTCCGCAGGGGCTGCGGCGTTCCCTCCGAGTAGATTAGGATGTGACCGCCGGGGTGGCGGTCACATCCTCTATCTTTAACATTGCGGCGGGTGCAGCTTCAAGCTGCACCCGCCGCGAGGTTAAAAATGCATGCATCGCATTTGCATGCACAAAGCAGCAGGCACTGCGCAGTGCCTGCCGCTTTGTGCACGCAAATGCAGGGGGGGTACCATAAGTACCCCCCATGTGCAACCCCCACCCCCCCTTCACCCAGGGGGCCCGCAACGGGCCCCCAAAGTGAAAGTCCGTATGCTTTTCCACGGCGGAAAAGCCGCAGTGGAAAAGCATGTATTCACCACCATCCTAATATGGCTGGCGATGTCTGATAGACACCGCCAGCCATGTTAGAGCTTTCCCGCCGCGGTCGAAAGGCGACCGCAGCGGAAAAGCTGCGGACGGAATTCCAGACCCACCAGCCATCCTAATTTGGCAGTGGGTATTTGGAGGCTCTGCAGCGGTTTTTCCTCATCCTCCGGGCTGGCGGTGGCTTCCGCCGGCCCGGAGGATGCGGAAAAATCGCTATCATAATCGGCCCCATAGTTAGGACAGAAATTGAAACTCCAGTCTTTGTAGAAAAAGAGTCTCACTGGCTAACCCCCAACACCCAAAAAATGAGTGAGAGGCGTCTCAAACAAAAACTCAATTGAACTACACACCAGAATAGCCACCTCACTACCTCAAACTTTTTCTTGAAAAGAGGTAGAAAACATGACAAGTAACTATCTAAACTCCATAACCAGAATTGTAAATGACTTTTATTCCAGGAGGTCTCAATCTTTTGGAGCAGCTTGGCAGATGAGATTCTCAATTTTAGTGAGAGATTCATGTGTTTATTTAAACAAAGTATAACATTACTTTACCTTTTATCCCTCTATTTTAATTCATATGATTAGAATGCACTGGATAAACATTTATTAAAGTGCATGTCTTATTTAACAGAATAGTGTTAATTGTATTCATGGTGTCTGTTGTGCTTCGCCATTCTTCCAGCTGTGAAACTTCGAGCAGCATGCTGGAGAAATTACTCGATAAGTTAAATGGTTGTTCCTTCAAAAAAGTGTGCATTGGCAGGTCTCGAGTTTGGATCCTGTCAAAGCTCATTCAGCCTTGTGTCCTCCCAGAAGTAATAAATTAAGCATCTTACCTTGGGAAATAGTGACCCCTTATATTTACAGCCTGCACATGTTGTGCAAAAGACCAGTCATTGGAGCAGGCTAATCTCAACACCAATGCATGCGAAGAAGAGTAGGTTGAGGGGTGAACAGGTGCAAGAACCCCTCATAGTGGTTGTAACCCATCAAATTGTTGTGAATCAAGAAGGATGCCATGCATCTTTAAAATGTTTTGCCTTAAGAAACATGCATTCACAGAGCACATTTCCTGTGGTAATAGGAGACTCCAGAGAGTGCCTCAAAGATTATAAGGGACCCAAGTTGACACCTGGCTTCTTTTCCGAGTAAGTAATCATCAAGCCAAGCTGGAAAAATCTGTTTGGCTCGATCCCATGTGCAGATGAATTCAAAATAGCAGGGGCATATGGTATGATAGCCATAGACTGGTGATAGGCGTGCAAGTTCAATTAAGGACTAGTACATGCTGATGGAGAATATTCACTCATACTAGTGTACTTTAAATGGAGTACAGACCGGAATGATTTGGCCTCCGTAATGATCGCCACATAGATGGTCTCTAACACGCTTCGTTTTAGAACACCTTTTTAATTTCACACACATAAGGTCCTGAAGAAAGCCAGTTCAGTAGTGAAAGACAGGCAGAAACATGTAGACAGCATAGGATATCAGAGCCTAAATACCTCCACAGATATCCATCTCTCTCCTTTTTAACTACTGCTGAGGGCCCATACAATAAAATAGTCCTTTGTTGTTTAATGGGACCCCACAGGCAGTCTTTTAAACCACATTCATTTCACCTTCACTACACACTCACTGGACAAAACCAGCTCCGCTGTATCCAGGCGTTGAAGCACACCCAAGGTGCACTCGGTACCTTGGGTGGGACCCGATGATGAAGCATGTCACCAACTAGGTTGGTGAGTGAGGGTCTTCCTAAAACACATATGTGTTGTTCCACATACACACATTAGGACCTCCTACCTGGTAACTAGTTCCCTTTGATACTTACATGTTGCCTAAAATCAACATTGCCCTGAAGAAGTCCTATGTAAAGAGGACACAACGCTTTGGCTGATGGTTTTGTAAAAATTGAATAATAAAAAAGAGAAACATCATACAATTTGCCTTAGCAGCAACTTTCTTCTTCAAATCAGATTCCTGCAACATTTATGGATAATAATTTGTTATGGACTTTAAGTGGTGGTGTAGTTCCAACATGGCACGGTGTGCTTGATGTTGGTGTTATGCTTGGCTGTATTGGGGCAGGAACCCAGCTTGAAACTCCTGTGTCTGGTTGACTCACAAATGGAGACAGGAGGTGAGCCTATTCAGGTTCTTTGTTGATGGAGTTAGACCTACAAATTCCATAATCCCCATTGAAGTAAGCCAGGCTTTTGTAGCTGAAGGCTGTGGGTGACTGCCCTTTGAACAGCAAAAGCAGTCCTTGGTATCTTCCTGCTTCTCCTTCCTCAGGAGTGCCACTGTAGGCAGAATTTTGTTGTGCCTGTCTAGGGTCACGTCCCCTCTTTTGTTCCCATGTTTTCATATCCTGCCAAGCACACCCAACTCCAACCCTCTTCTTGCTAATTCTGCAGATCAAACGTGATGGCTGTGTCAGTGAACACCCCAAAACCAGATGTAAACGAGAGCGTAAAAGGGCACTGGAATCCACATTTGTGTTTGCAAACCATGCATAAATATTGGGTACAAACCCAGGGTTTGCTGTGCCAGAATATTCTTTACCAAAATAGAGGCACATACAAATGTACATGTGTTATCTCTTGAGCTTGGACATGGTGTCTGACTCTTGGCTCTCTCACCACATCAGGAAAAGACTAGGAAATCCAGAAACAGTGCAGCAAATGCTATTCGACTCAAAAGAGGAAACTTCGTTTCTTTGAAGGGAAACATTGGAAATGCCCAAGAGAAAGAGATAGCTGTCCTGAAGACGTTATCACAAAATGGCAACTTGCAAATTAAGGAAGCTGTGAACAAAGATTAAAAAAAGCAATCTCCACAATGCTGTGTCACTCTGGGACATGTTCTGCTATTCAGTGACTGCAAAGAGTTCCCCTTGTGTGCTGTCACCCCAAGACTGCAGCCATTCTTTTTTTTTTTACGTTTTCTGATACTTTATTATTTTGACATCTTTACACATATTAACAGTCTCTGCAAAGATTTTGCCTCATCTGTACCAGTGTAACATACAAATGCAGCAGTGAGAACGGTGACCAGTCAACCTTTGCAAAGGGCCCTCTCCTTTGCAGCAACACAAGTCACATTTTTTGTAACTTTTTTTTTAAAAAACATTTTTATTGTTTTATCACAAAGCAGTATATAGAACATGCATGTCAATAACAGGCAGCGACCCCGTGTCCCCAACCCCACATCCAACCCTCTTCCGTCAAAGTGCAAATTCCCATCATCACAGTCCGAATGTTCATCCATAACAGTTCTCCCTGTATTTCCCACCCATCTTCTTGATTCTCATAGCTTTCCCCACCTCTGCTGGCTAACCCGCAATTGTTTTGGTCCCATCAGAGACCCCCGTCCAGGCCATGGTAACGTCTCCATTTACTCCAAACTTTACGGAATTTCCTCGGACTGCTTCTCGCTTTATATGTGACCCTTTCCGCTGCCATGTAGATGTCCAGTCCCCTCCTCCATTCCCCTAACTGAGGCATGTCAGCCGCTCCCCACTTCCTAGCTATGTCTCTCTTAGCCACCACCAAGGCTAGTACCAGAAAGATTAGCAGTGGGCGTGCCAGATCTATATCATTGGTCATTCCCAACAGGACCAGCTTCGGATCAAGTGGCATGTCTAGCTCCAATATTTTACTCAGTTCCGCGGTGATCGCACTCCAGTAAGCCTGTATGTTTGGGCATGACCATATTATGTGTAAAAAAGTCCCGTTCTCATGTCTGCAGCTCAGGCAGCTGGGGTCTGACACCTTCCCCATTTTACATAGCCTTACTCAGTCATAATATACTCTGTGTAAGATCTTACATTGGATTAGGCGTAGGACTGCAGCCATTTGTGAGACAATTAAACCCTTAAGCTTGATCAGTCTGCCACTCTTGCTTGGGGATCACTGGGTAGCAGCCACTGTGCCCAAAGCATTTATACAACTCAAACCACATTTAGAACTAAGCAGCAGCTACGCTTCATGGAGCCTCAGCATGAGTGACCCCTGCCTCCATTACTGTGTGACTTGTAGAGTGCAAGAACACCTTGCTGCATTAGGCATGTCATTTGGTATATGTCTCAAAAGGTCTGTCTCCAAAAGAACAAAAATGCTCCTAAAGTTTTTCATAATTAAGAACTAAGCCAGGGAGATTATTACCTCTTGTGAGAAATCGAGTTGTCACTTGACTGGGGTGTGAGACCTGGTCAACCAACAGTCACAATCCCTTGCAGGGTGAACCACAATAAGTTACTAAATTAACCTGTGCTTAACCTTGGTTAGCTTGGCACAAAAGGTAGTCAGGCTTAACTTAGAGGCAATGTGTAAAGTATGTATGCAGCACACACACATTGATAAAGGGAAAACATAATGCAAGAAAATCCCACACCAATTTAGAAAACGAGTGTAAATTTTAATAAATTAGTTAACACCAAAATGACAAAAATCTAATCAGTGAAACCGGAGGTATGAATTTCTAAAGTTAAGGTTCAAAATAGTGCTTAAATGCCAAATCGCCAACCGCGGACATCTGGTTGCGCTAGACCGAGTCAAAGTCGAAAGTTACGTCCGACTGTGATGGTGCATGGTTTGGATGCAAGAAGTGGATTGGGCCCAGTCCACGCATACCTTTGGACTTGAAAACATTTTGAAAGGAAAATGTCTGAGAAGGTAGAAATTCAGCACGACAAGTCTGCCGGAGTGTCCGAGGAGGAAGCATCATCATTGGATGGGTGTAGACCGAAGACACAGTGAGATTTTTACCTGTGGACTTAGTTGCTGAAATGGAAGTCGAAAATCTCCATCAGGACGAAGCAGAGGGCTGTAGCCAAAGACAGTTCCACGAGGTCCAATACCATTTTGGCAAAGGATCGCTCAAACAGATTTGCTGCTGCAGAGAAGAACGTAGCGGGAGAAGCCACGTAGTCAATACGACTGGTGATGCACCTTGGGCAGACAGGCAAGCAGATTAGTCCTGGTCTCCCACTGGTTCTCAGAGTGCTTTTAGGATGATTTTTGTGTAAGTCCTCAGTTTTGGAAATTGACCATTTGGCGGCCTTTAGCACAACAAACAGGGATCCAGGAGTAGGTTGGAGCTTGGGGCTCTCTCAGTATGGGTCTAGATGGTGGGAACCTATGTCCCTGTGGCTCTCAACTTTGAGCCTCTTCTGGCCATCCTGTTGATAATGTAGATTCTGGGCACAACAGCAGTACTGGCCAATGAGAGTCTGCTCAGACGTGAGTCCCTTGCTCACTTTGCCACTGGATTCAAGCAAGCCTGGTGGACCACCTTCTTTTGTACCACAATGAGAGTCCAAGGCAGGCTCCTGGCAGCAAACAGTCTTTCCACCTACAGCAGCAGTCTGGAAAAGGGCATAGCAGGTCACAGCAGCAGGCAGGCCTCTGCGAGTCCTTCTGCAGGTCCAGGAGTGATCTGAAGAGCGAGTCTGAAGGTCCTATTTTTTAGGGGTGGGCAGAACTTGGAGTTCTTTGGAGTTCTACGGAGTTCGCCAAAAACTGAGCGAGACTCCCCAAGTTCCGCGAGCAGTGGAGTTGTGGCATATCGAGCTGCTCGTGATGATTTTTAATGGTGAGAGCTTGGCCCACACTGTAAAATCAGAACAAACTGCACCATATTGCACTCCAGAGAGCGCTGCTTCCTTACGTGGCTCGAGTATATTTTATACTCGAGTGGCAGTTTTCTCACCACGAGCAACAGCGTTCTCAACGCAATTGGTAGCAACCTGCTGCGACCGCCTCGTTGGGAAATTTCACCTGGAGGTGGTCTAGCGCTTAATTTTCTCAATCGCACTTGCCAACCTACCATTGGCAAGCCATGCGTGATAAAATGCAGCATTTGGCAGACTTTTTCTGAGAGTCCGCACTTCAAGCAGAGCGTGGAGTAGGCATAACCCCGCAAACTCTGCCGGTGGAATGAAGTTTATCTCCCAATCCTACTATTTGTAGACCCTGACGCCCTTCTCCTGGAAGGTGGGAGACGTTTTGGAGAGGTTCTTTGAAGGTATTGGAATTTTCTGACTCCCCTGCCCTGGCTGGCTGCAGTGACAATACAGGGGCATTATGTCCATTGTGAGGAGACAGGACACAGCCTATTCAGGTGCAAGTGGGAGGAATTCAGAAAGTCTAATTGTCAGCTACTCCCAGTCATGTGTCCCGAGCCTGGCTGTAAGCACAAAGGGCTAGGGCAGGTACATTCCAAATTTCAAAAAATGGCATTTTAAAAATTGTAATGAAAAGTCTTACTTCATCATTAAAGGAGGTTTATCATTACCGTTCCATAGGTGCCCAACATAACATATCTACCTCCTCTCAATTAGGAATTACAGTTTAGTAAATGTAATAATGAATCCCCAATGTTATCCTATGGGAGGACTGGGCTTCACAGTAGTAAAAAACTAATTTTGGAGTTTTTCACTACCAGGACATATAAAGCCTAAAAGTACATTTCCTACAGGAAGGGGGGGGGGGGGGTGGGGTAGCACACTGCTTCACCTCCCAGCACAGTTCGCCCCTTAGCATTCTGGTCAATGCAGTTCATGGTAAATGCTTACTTCAAATTTCACTGGAGTATTCCACCAAAGTTGGTGCAGGTTAGTGCTGTAAATCTGTAGACACGTGTTTCTGGATACCATCCGTCATCAGTACAGATAAAAACAAATTTTATTTGGGGTTGCTGAGCAGGCTGCCACAATCGTTTCAGGTCTCCGTACCTCTCACAGGTGCACAGGTGCATCTCCACAAGCTCATCAGCTCAATGGCTCAAGGGAGCCTTTTCAAACAGGAAGGGGTGGGAGCACACTGCTTCACCTCCCAGTACAGTTTGCCCCTTACTGATGACAGGCTCAACCCAGAAACACGTGTCTAGAGATATACAGCAATGTCTGCACCAACTTTGGTGAAAAACTCCAGCTATTTTTTAAGTAAGTTTGAACTGTGTACTGCATTTACCAGGATGGAAAGGGGCACACTGTGCTGGGACTGTGAGGCAGTGTACTCCCAACCCCAATTCTGTTTAAAAGGCTCCCTTGAGCCAGCAAGCTGACGAGCTTTGGAGATGCACCTGTGTGCCTATGAGTGGTACTTTGACCTGAGAGGAACTTGGCAGCATTTCCAGCAACCCCAGATGATTTTTCTTTTCTCTCTAATACTGCTGCTCTCTACTGATGACGGGATCAACCCAGAAACACGTGTCTAGAGATATACAGCAATGTCTGCACCAACTTTGGTGAAAAACTCCAGCTATTTTTTTAATTAAGTTTGAGCTGTGTACTGCATTTAGCAGGATGGAAAGGGGCTATCTGTGCTGGGACTGTGAGGCAGTGTGCTCCCAACCCCAATTCTGCCTAAAAGTACATTTCCTACCTTTTAATTACACAGCACCGATCCGAATTGGCTACCTATGGCCTACCTTATAAGTGACTTACACACAATAAAAGGGGAGTTTAAGGCTTGGCAAGGGACTTTAAATGCCAAGTCATCATGACAGTGTGACACTGCACTCAGACTGCAATGGCAGGCCTAGGACACAATTTAAGATGCTATTTAAGGTGGTGGCACAATAAGTGCTGCAGGCCCACTGGTAGCATTTAATATGCATGACCTGGGTATATGGTATACCATTTTACAAGGGACTTACAAGCATAATAAATATGACAGGTAGGTATATGCCAATCAAGCCATGCTTAGGGGAGTGAGCACACAAACTTTAGCACTGGTTAGCAGTGGTAAAGTGCACAGAGTCCTAAGGCCAGCAGAAGAAAACATCCAGCACACACTGGAGGCAAGTACGCAAAACGTTTGGGGAAGACCACCCTAAGGCTGACAAGTCTAATATCCTTGCTTTGAAGCCCTTTGGGCCCAAAAATCATGGTATATGACCTCAGTCGCCATCTGTAATCACACAATGTTGACTCCCACCTTGAGACTATCTTTCCCCTTCATTCAAGACTTCGCAACTTGTATGCCATTCTAGGTTTGTTTCGACTTAGTTTTGGTGGGAGGCTCAGGATTAAACAAGTAGCATAGGAGAGGCTGTGGCAAGAAAGCATCTGCTATCCTTCCTCAGTGAACCTTACTGCCATCCAGCTTAACCATGCACTTTCCTGTCTCAACCCACCGTCTGAGTATGCAGGTGGCATCAGGTGCAGCACCCAGGACAGCCTGATTAATTTTGTCAAACTGTGGGTGAGAATGTGCTGTCCACAGGCAGCTGCCTGATCTGAGAAGTCAGATAATTGCTAATGTGGGACCTCTGGTAGATTGACTACCCATTTACCTGATTTCAGCTCATGTCATGTTGTTTCCTCTTATGTATTTAAGCATTATTTATGTTTATTAATCCTAGGTTTTAATACTAAAGTACTTTTTCTTTACAAGACAAAGCACTAGTTGTACATTGTATTTTTTTGCACTGAGTTGTGAGTCTCCACTATCCACCTCCTCTACCACAACTTTGGACTCTACTGCCAGCTACTATGATGGTCAAGTGCTAAGGGGGGAATACTTGGTATTCTGTTTTTAAATCCAGGAGTAAGGGGGCACCCAGATGCAGAGGTAAAGGGTTCCATTTGTTACAATTGAAACCTCTGAATTCCCTTTGACTCCTAAACTAATTCCCTCATTTGGACTAAGCAATCGAACCATCACTATAATTATGAAACCATGTGCCGTCAGGGAGGCGGATGGTCCTTTAAACTGGATTAGTCCTATATTTCTATACTACAGCTATAGGGGACTCAGCTGAGTTTCCAAAACTACTCTTTACGAGAAGTTCTATTTTTATTATTCGCTCTTCTCTGGAGGAACTCTTCATGGGTTCTATTTAGCATAGGTCCTTTAGCTAGCTTATGTAATATTCTGATGTTGTTGTCTAATAAAATCTATTTTATATTTCTGTAAACCTTCTAATCTAAATAACAAGATTCAGATATTCTAACCTTATGGTAAATAAAGGTTTTGAAACTTTTACCAACCTCTTATCATTGACTAATTGCAAATTTTAAATGTCATTAATGTTTATGTTGATTTGGGAAAGCCCTAATCGCCAACGGTGGAAAGGGTCCGTCAACCTCTCCAGAGCTGCAAGGATTCTCCACAGCGAAATTTGTAAGTGGGTGTATATTAAAATTGAACCATCTTGGTGATACCTTGGGCTCCCGCACCGTGATCACAGGGAAGAAATGCCTACCTGCTCGAGTTCTGCGACACCTAGGGACTGGCACAAGGCGCTCTGATGCCCAGTAGAGTCTGGTTCCCACTATATGAAACTTCACAAATAAAACCCTTCAGTAGTCCTATGCATAACTCTTTGGGCCTCAAAAATGAAGATGTGCATTTTATGCTACACGTCATTGGCCACTAAGTCTTGCACCAATTCAACATTCACTGTATACTTGTCCAAAGTATAAGCAACTAAAATAAAACATAATTCTTCATTAATGACAGATGATTTATAGCGCCCTCTGAGAAGGGGATTTTCAACGGTCAGCATCTACTTTCCTATACGGTCTGGAGGTACAGAATCCTCAGAGTTGCATGGTTAAGCTCTTTTCCTTACTGAAGGATGTATTTTCCAATAACCTTAAGCAGCTGACAAATAATGATTTTCAGTCTCAGATTCAGGGGCCAGTTCATGACTATGTTACAGCAGCAGAAATCTGAATGGATGTTTTTCCTCATTTGGCTTGTGCCGGGGACTGGGCTCGTTATTGCATTTGGCACGTGCGAGGCCTGGAAATGATTCAGCTTGCAAGTGCTTCCAGCTCCATATCTCTTTCAAGAGCTCCATTCCCATGTACTTGCTGGAAACGGTTCAGGAAACCGCATTCTCCTTTCTCATCCCCAGTCAGCAGTGCAATGGCCGCAGCTAGGATGGTTCTCAGAGCAGCTCATCAGCGGGGACTGGGAATGGAATGTGCCAGTGAGGGGGCAGGAACCCTTGGAGGTTTGAAAGCCCTTGTCAGTGTCATGTCAGAGCTGAGCTGTGGAAGCAGAAGAGAGAACTCCATATGAATGTTTCACATATAAGTAATCGCTAATGTTCCCGGATGGGGACTGCGACCTTACAGGGGAGTGAGTCTTTCCTGTTCAGCTTATTTTGCGGCCTTGCAGCTGCTCTTTGGTTTGAGCCGGCTGTGAATCAACTATTAGCTGCTCGCGCGCACCAGTTCCACAGTGCGCACTCTGACATCACTGTCTTCTTCATTCTGTACGTTTGGGCAGGTTTTTTCAACCAAAACTCTGAATCCCTAGAATTGTCAGGTGATTCGAGCCTGGCAATCTTTTAAGGATTTTGAGAGTCCGAGTTTAAGGGATGACTGAGGGAAGCATGGTACAACAAGCATTGACAGAGCCAATGGATCTGGCCTTGGCAAACTAGTGGGATGATCCTTTTTGTATTGAAAGTATATGCTATATACGTGCAATAAAAATGCAAAATCTGAAAACATTCACTGATGTTGGCCGTTTTACTAGTTATGCTTTTTTATTAAAACAACAAGCCTATCTGGTGCAACATGTATTTCACTATTATTCTTTATGAAGACGAACAAGAAAAAATCAAAACATAACTAAGAATCAAATAGCAGGCAGCTTAATTGCCACAATTCTATTGCAGGACAGGACGCTCCGATTATGCTAGTCTCATTTCTTTATTGAAATGCCCAGCAGCCAAGTAAAAACCACATTACCCAGAAACACTTGGGTGATAACCATAGAGTCTTGTAGTATAAATAAGCATACAGACAATCCCACTTCCTCTTTCTTTGCTGCTCCGCAGCCAGTTAAGTGTTTCTTACCTTACTCTTGTTCTTGGTATTGCGCTTCATATTGCTTGCACTGCTTGTATTTGTTTACTTGCTGCATTGTTTCTGCGCTTACTTGCGCTGCTTGCGCTTTCCTTGCCGCGTTCCGTTCGGTTGTTCCGTTTTTCGTGGCGGCGCGGCTGGGTGCGAGGCATCTCCACCCTGAGATTGGGCGCTTTGTGCCCGTGCTCTCCTTTTGTTGTGGAGTGGAGTTTTTGGGGTCGGAGCTGCCTCGCGCGGTTCGCGCGAGCTGCTCTCCTTCCTGGTAGGCGGCCGGTTCAACGCGCATGCGCGTTTTGATATTTCCGGCGCTCCGTGTTCCTTCCCTCACCGGAGCTCTCTGAAGGACGTCCCCTGCGGCGTTAACGTCCACAGCCTCCGAGATTGACCCTGTAGACGCCAGTTTCTAGGAAAAAGACTCTGGGCCCGATTCACAGAATGAACTTACTACTTTTGGCATTCACAGAATGCACTTACTACTTTTGGTATTCGCAGAATGAACTTACTCATTTCGGTATTCACAGAAGTTAGGACTACTAACTTTAGGACTCCTAAATGCCTTCTGTGAATACCGAAAGTCTTAAAATTAGAATTTTTCTCAATTTAGTAGTAGTAAAGTTAGGACTCCTAACTTTAGGACTCCTAAATGCCTTCTGTGAATACCGAAAGTCTTAAAAACAGGATTTTTCTCAATTTAGTAGTAGTAAAGTTAGGACTCCTAACTTTAGGACTCCTAAATGCCTTCTGTGAATACCGAAAGTCTTAAAAATAGGATTTTTCTCAATTTAATAGTAGTAAAGTTAGGACTACTAACTTTAGGACGCCTAAATGCCTTTTGTGAATACCGAAAGTCTTAAAATTAGGATTTTTCTCAATTTAGTAGTAGTAAAGTTAGGACTACTAACTTTAGGACGCCTAAATGGCTTCTGTGAATACCGAAAGTCTTAAAAATTAGGATTTTTCTCAATTTAGTTGTAGTAAAGTTAGGACTCCTAACTTTACTACTACTAAATTGAGAAAAATCGTAATTTTAAGACTTTCGGTATTCACAGAAGGCATTTAGGCATCCTAAAGTTAGTAGTCCTAACTTTACTACTACTAAATTGAGAAAAATCGTAATTTTAAGACTTTCGGTATTCACAGAAGGCATTTAGGAGTCCTAAAGTTAGTAGTCCTAACTTCTGTGAATACCGAAATGAGTAATTTCATTCTGTGAATACCAAAAGTAGTAAGTGCATTCTGTGAATGCCAAAAGTAGTAAGTTCATTCTGTGAATCGGGCCCTCTGGCTGTAATAATTGGCAAATGCTTTGCCTAGGGTGACGATTTTTGGTGAAAGTCAGCCCTCTCTCCACTCTTTAAATCTTTTGGTCTGTAGTTTTCTGCAGTTTGGCTTACTGTGAGGGTTTTTTCACCCTCCTTTAAATTGGCCTTTGGCTTCTGCATATTTTTCCTTCCTCATTTGTGGGCATATTTTTCACAACCCTTGTGAAACATGAGGGAATATTACTATGAGGAAGATGAGGAGTTTGATGAGGAGGCTCCGGACACCATGGAGCAACATCTTGTGGAGGCTTTAGACCGGGGAGTCCAGCACTCAATGAATAAAGCTCTTGTGCGTGCTATCACGCCTCTCAAGCGGCACTTGACAAAGTATGCCAGACAGCAGGGTTGGGTCCCTGCGGCTAAGAAGACCTCTTCTTCTTCGCCTGCTAATCCACATGCTTCAGACTTGAAGAAGTTGGCACAGTCCTTGTCCTCTGCCACACCTACCACTATTGTGGAGGATGACGAGAGTGATGACCTGCAGTCCTCTTCGTCGTCAGACCCTGCTCCTCCCCCTCCCAAGAAAAAGAAGTGCAAAGAACATTTTGTCGATGCGTCGTCGCATCCACCTGTCCTTACTTTTGAGCCGGCGGACATTGTCCACCCCCAGTCCACGGCTTGGCTTCCTTCCCCGGCTGTGACGGAGTACGTCCAGCAACACATTCGTCAGCCCTTCGAAAAGGAGGTACGTGCCCGCCTCCGTTCCGAATGTCCTCGCCCTAATTTGGCTGACCACCTGGCGGAGACCCCTGAAGTGGATCCCACCATGACAACATATTTGCGCAAATTTGCGAAAGATCCCAAGAAGGGTCTTGATAGGTCTTGGCGGGCTTGCCAAGACGAGGTTTTGGATCTGTTGGGGCCCCTCACCAAAATGTTGGACCTTGGTTTTCTGGCAAAAAGTACGAATCGGATGGTTGATCCTGATGAGCTCATTAATTGGGCTCAACGCGCCATTTGCCAGTTGGGTAATGCCAACTGTGCGCTCTCTAGCGAGCGGCGCCGTTCCATCTTACTGAAATTAGACCCTAAGCTGGCAGAATTGGCAACTTCAGAGTCGGGCCCTGCGGCTCAGGGTCTGCTTTTCGGTCATCCATTTCTAAAAGAACTGACCAACTTCGTAAATACCTTCAGTGGCCTGGATAAGGCACAGGCATCTCTGCGCCGGACCTTTCGTCCGGTTTTCAACAGGGCCGGAAGAAGCAGGGGACGTTCCTCCGGCCGTGGTCAACAGCCCTCCCAGAGGGGGTACCAGTCCCAGCGAGGAGGTCAGCAGGATTCGGGATATAACCAACGCTCAACCTTCTATCCCTCAAGAAAAGGCCGTGGCCAGTTTAAAAAAGGACGTGCTGGTGGTTCCTCCGGCGGCTATCACGATTCCGCCACTTCAGGTGAGAATTCTTCCTGCATGCAGTGTTGTTCTGGGGGGCAGGATTCACCTTTTCCTAGAGAACTGGCGATCAATCTCCAGCGATGCATGGGTGCTGGAGACAGTTCAGGGCTTCAAACTAGAGTTTTATCAGCCTGTTCGTCAGTTCCATCCCCCCTTTCCTCTCCGTTTCTCAAGGCAAAGTCAAGAGTTCATCACAGAGGAACTCAGGTCTCTGGAGCAGAAAGGGGCAATTGTGCCGACAGTGCGCCATCCTCGGGGCTTTGCCAGCTCAATCTTCCTGGTGGAGAAGAAGGGAGGGGATCGCGGTTGGTCCTCAATCTGAAGGACTTCAATGCGGGAGTGGTTTACCGCCACTTCAAGATGGAGGGCATCCATCTATTGAGGGATCTCCTGAGGGAACGAGATTGGATGGTCCGTCTGGACCTCAAGGATGCATACCTCTCTGTTCCGATTTTTCCGCCCCATTGCCGCTTTCTTCAGTTCCAGTGGCAGGGGATTTGGTATCAATATCAGGTTCTACCTTTCGGCCTTTCGCCAGCACCGTGGTGCTTCACGAAACAGTTGCGTCCGGTCGTGGAGTCTCTCCGCTGTCGCGGAGTTCGCTTGATCATCTATTTGGACGACATCCTCCTGTTGGCAGACTGTCCAGTCAAGCTTATGACTCATCTGACGTGGACCGTCGACCTTCTCCAGTCTCTGGGATTTTTAGTGAATGTTCCCAAATCTGTACTTCGACCTACTCAGGTGATAGGTTTCTTGGGGTTCCAAATCAATTCCCTCTCTTGTCAACTTCTGCTACCTCGTCAGAAGATTCGATACATCAAGCAGGAATTAAGGTCTGTTGTCTCGAGTCCGACAGTGTCGTTGAGATCATTAGCATGAGTTGTCGGTCTTTTAGCGTCTTCTCTGCAAGCGATATTTCCGGCTCCGCTGCATTACCGAGCGTTGCAGCGTTTGAAGATTCAACATCTTCAGAGGGGCCTTCGCTACTCCGACCACATTCCTCTGTCGGAGGAGGCGAAGTCGGAAATGACATGGTGGTTGACTCACATGGAGGCCTGGAACGGCAGAGCCCTCTTCGGATCTCCTCCGGAGATTGTGATCGAGTCGGATGCCAGTCAGTGGGGCTGGGGAGCCCGCTGTGGCTCGGTCACGATGGGGGGACGGTGGTCCCCCCAGGAACTTTCTCTCCACATCAATTGTTTGGAGTTACTGGCGGGATCGTTCGCGATCAAATGTCTGTCTCCGCTTCAGTCCCGCTGCTGTATACTTCTCCGGATGGACAATGTATTGGCAGTCCGTTATATCAACAAGCTCGGGGGGACTCGTTCGAGATTGTTGGCGGAGATCGCCAAGGAGTTTTGGCATTACTGTCTACACAACAAGATCACAGTTATTGCGGAATACCTTCCGGGTTGTCGCAATGTTGTGGCGGATTGGAACTCCAGATACCTGAGGGATTTCAGCGACTGGAGACTCCATCCACGGGTGTTTCGACAACTTCTACGGATTTGGGGCCCTTGTCAGATCGATCTCTTTGCGTCCCGGCTTAACGCCCAACTTCCCCGGTTCTTCAGCTGGAGACCGGACCCGGAGGCTCTGGTAACGGATGCTTTCCTTCAACCGTGGCCGACCTCCCTCTGTTATGCGTTTCCCCCGTTTATGATGCTCCCCAGGGTTCTGGCCTATGTGACACGTTTCCAGGCGGAGCTGATTCTGATCACTCCTCTGTGGCGGGCTCAACCGTGGTTCCCTGTTCTCCTGGAAATGACTTGCGCATTGCCATTTCTTCTGCCTCAGAAGCGGAATCTCCTGTTAGATCCGCTTCAGAATCCGCATCCCCTAGTTCAGTCAGGCTCTCTCCTTCTCCTGGCGTGGCGGATTTCGGGGAACGTTGGGCGGTGTCAGGCCTTTCGACGGACGCTACCAGACTCCTCAGCAACGCCTGGGCCCCAGCTACCCACAAACGTTACAGAGGTTCCTGGAAACGTTGGAGTGATTGGTGTGCTCAACGGCAAGTTGATCCGACATCAGCTGATGTCTCTTTAATTGTCAATTTTTTGGCTTCCCTGTATTCGGCTTCTGGTTTGGCGTACCGTACTATCAACAATTTCCGCTCTGCTATTTCAGCGGGCCATCTTCCTATTGATGGAAAACCTGTGGGGGAGCATCCTCTGGTGTCCAAAATCCTTAAAGGTGTTCGTATGGCTGTTCCTCCGCGTCCCAAATATGTGGCTTTATGGGACGTTTCGGTTGTTTTGCGTTTTTTGGAGGCCTGGCCGGTCAATTCCCTGCTATCACGCAAACAACTTTCGGCCAAGCTTACCATGTTACTGTGTTTGCTTTCTTGCAAACGGATTTCTGATATTCACGCATTGGATCTTGCTGGACGGAGTTTTACTCCTGAAGGGGTTACATTTCGCCTTTCCAGGCGCACCAAGACCAATACAGAGATTATCTCTTACCCTTCTTTTCCAGCTCGTCCCAACCTTTGTGTGGTCCAATGCCTTAAGGCTTATGAGGTGAGCACTTCGCTTCTTCGTTCTGCTATGCAAGGTCAGCTGTTGATTGCATTGCTGAAGCCCCTCCGCCCCGTTACTCCTGCTACATTGGCTCGCTGGGTACGGTGGCTTATGGGAGAGGCAGGTATTAATGTTTCTGTTTTTGGTGCTCATTCGGCTCGTGGGGCCATGGCCTCTAAGGCCTTTTCATTGGGAGTCACCTTGGGGGACATTATGAAAGCAGCTGATTGGTCGACAGATTCTGTGTTTAAGACTTTTTACTTTAAACCTGTTCCGACGGTTGCTTCTGTGGTGTTGGATGAGCTTTGAACAAGCATAATCAGAGCCTCCTGTCCTGCAATAGAATTCAAAATTTGCAAACATTCGTGACAAGAATTTTCAATTCTATTAAGGACTAGGAGGCGAGGATTATCCCACCCATGGATTGTACATTGTGAATACTGACAATTGTTTATGCATTATTCTGTTACAACAGTCTCTATTGCTTTGCCTTTTTCCCCACCCTTATTTCGACATGTTCCTGTTTTTACCGGACGTGTATTACGGCTTAGTGTCTCTTTTCAGGCTCTGATCCCAAGTGATGTATCTCCGGTTCAACGTAGGAGTGCCTGTTCTCTTCTCTGAAGATGGTTCCTGTTTTCTGCCTTCGGCTGTTTGGGATATGTACCTTTCGTCGTCTTCCATGGACTGAACTTTGCTGTTGCATTGACTGTTTTGAACTGTTTGCTGTTTCCTGGATTCTCCTCACCAAAGAAAGAGGAAGTGGGATTGTCTGTATGCTTATTAATACTACAAGACTCTATGGTTATCACCCAAGTGTTTCTGGGTAATGTGGATTTTACTTGGCTGCTGGGCATTTCAATAAAGAAATGAGACTAGCATAATCCTCGCCTCCTAGTCCTTACTAGAATTGAAAATTCTTGTCACAAATGTTTGCAAATTTTGAATTCCACTTCGACATTCAAGGCAGATAAATAAACATCACCGAAATGTGGGCCATAGGTGCAGGCGAATAAATAGGCAGTATTTTAAGTGAATACAAAAAGTAAATTTAAAAAGCGCACTTGGAATGAACCTTGCCACTGAAGAGGAAGGAACTATTTTAGGTGGATGTGAACAATGTGGATAGGCTTTGTCTAAACAGTCAAAGTAAAGGGATGCATTGGGCACAGTATACTGATTCATTGCCCCGTGCTGTATGCTGTGGTGGATGGAAGCAAAATGAGAATGTCAATTTAATAGACTAGTGAATGAAGCCCACTAACAAAAAACCTCTCTGTGCGGGCAGGTTATGCATAATGTTCTTTTAGAAAAGCAGTTGTCTGTATGTCTGTACCAAACCTAAAAGTAATGCATCTGTAGCACTTTTCTCCTTGAATCTGCCAAAAACTGATTACTAGTAAACAAACTGCCATCTTCTGATATATAAATATTGCAGTAGTTTGTAATCTGTGCACTACATCTGTATGAACACAATAAATGGCATATATAAATATAGAGACAGAGGGTAGTCTGTTTACTATGCCCATAGTGCATTCATATAGTAAACAGATTACCCTCTGCAGCTACACCTACATAGAAGCAGATGATAGTCTGTTTCTATATCCAAACAGCGGTCTGGCAACAATTGGTGCAGAAGGTGCAGTTGCACCGGTGCTAGAGCCCTAAAAGGCCCATTGTGCCATGATAATTGCTGTATTTACTACCCAAAATCAAACAGTCAGACCTTTTTTTTTGCTTGCACCGAGCCCATGGCCTCCTTCGTACGCTACTGCATTCCTACTAAGCACAAGCATGGAGTAAAACGTTTCTTAAAACAAGCAACTTTCCAATTAAAACAAGCATTGGCGTAGCCAATAGGCCTCGCCTTTGGGACTTTATAAGTGTTTAGCCATGCAGCACATTATCACCCACCGGGCAGTGTTCTGTAATGGAACTAGTATTTATGTAAAGTGCTTTGATACCATCATTCGCGCTACAAAATGCAAAAAATAAAAAGACATGAAAGGAGAAGTGCTTGCAGATTTCTGAGGTGGGGGAGTGAAAAGATGCACTGTGAAGAGTTACATTGTGCCTACCTGCTGTAGATCTTTGGTTTTCTCCACAACAGTTAGAGTAAATTGCTGATTGCTAACGTTTCTCTGTTTTGTTTAACTAAAAGCATGATCATCCGGTCAACACATTTTTAAGCATATACAATGTAGCTATTTCCTGAAACCCCACGAGTATCGTTCCCTTCCTCCCCAAGACAAGAGTGGCCTTTAAGGAGCTTTAACTACCCTAGCAGCTGCTTGTTGCCTTCCAGGGTAGGCTTGTTGACTAAGACCCGCTCATTAGATGGTGCTGACGATTCCGCTGAAAAATAAGATGTCACCGTAATTGATTTTGTGTCTGTTCCTTTGTGTTTTAGAGAAAATGAAAGTGCACTCTTGTGGAGGTGGGGTAGAGGGGATGTGCCTTCTAATGAACACCGCATGGTTTGGAAATGAAACCTGACCAAAAACAAATGGCAGCCCGTGCGCCGCCGCTACTGGCTACTATTATATAATGCCAGTACCAAATCAGTACCAAATCAGAAAGCGAGCACAGTATAGAAAATCAGAGCCGAATTGAAAGGAGGCTAAAGTGAGTTATCCCAGTATGCAAGTGAAGGCGGGCTGGAGTATGCTGCATCTTGGTGCCTAGTAACAGATGTTTACTGCCAACCAAATGAACGTTGATTAGTTTGTCGGACTCTAGTAGGATGAAAGGCTGCGCACATACGCTGGGGTTTGAACCTGCGATTGTGAGGTCAAACATACGATTAATAGGGTGCTTGCCTTAAAGTTAAGATTGCATTATATAATGCCAGCACCGTTCCCTCAAGGGCGCGCGCGTGCGCGTGCGCACCTCCCCTCACGTAAGTGCGCACCGCCTCGCGAGGAGCGCGCACACAGGACGTCGTGCGAGAGAGTCGCGCCGCAGGCTGCTTTAAAGTAGCGAGCGGCGCGAATATGAGGCACTTTTCCATGCGGTGGCGGCGGAGCGGTCGCGAGGAGTGCAGGTAAGGAGGCGGGGGGGGCTGGTGGGGCTTGTGGGGCTTGGGGCTATGTGGGAGCGCGGGCAGACTGTGGCCTTTTGTTTAAGTATTGCTGTTAATCAGAGCCCCTTCACGGGCTCTGATTAACAGCATTACTTAAACAAAAGGACACAGTCTGCCCAGCGCTTTACTAACAAAAGCGTAGTCAGTTTCCAAACACAGCGTGTACTTTAGCACACGCTGTGTTTGGAAACTGTCTCTACACTTTTGTTAGTAAAGCGCGGGGCAGACTGTGGCCTTTTGTTTAAGCATTGCTGTTAATTGGAGCCCGTGAAGGGGCTCTGATTAAAAGCAATACTTAAACAAAAGGACACAGTGGGCAGTCAGGGGGGCGGGCCGCAGGGGGCACAGCGGCTGGGGAAACGAGCGGAACAGAAGGCAAAGGGGCATAAAAACAATGAAAAAAACGAGTGGCACAGAGGGCAGAAAGGCACAAAACAACGAGTGGAACAGAGGGCAGAAGGGCACAAAAAACGATGGGAAAATGAGTGGAACAGAGGCCAGAAAGGCACAACAAACGAGTGGAACAGAGGGCAGAAAGGCACAAAAACCGAGGGGAAAACGAAGTGGAACAGAGGGCTAAAAGGCATAAAAAATGAGTGGAACAGAGGGCAGAAGGGCACAAAAAACGAGTGGAACATATGGCAGAAAGGAACAAAAAACGAGTGGAACAGAGGGCAGAAAGGCACAAAAAACAAGTGGAACAGAGGGCAGAAGGGCACAAAAAACGAGGGGAAAACGAAGTGGAACAGAGGGCAGAAAGGCACAAAATACGAGTGGAACAGAGGGCAGAAGGGCACAAAAAACGAGGGAAAAACGAGTGGAACAGAGGGCAGAAAGGCACAAAAAACAAGGGAAAAACAAGTGGCAGGGAGGGCAGAAAGGCACAAAAAACGAGTGGAACAGAGGGCAGAAAGGCACAAAAAACAAGGGAAAAACGAGTGGAACAGAGGGCAGAAAGGCACAAAAAAGGAGTTGAACAGAGGGCAGAAAGGCACAAAAAACGAGGGAAAAACGAGTGGAACAGAAGGCAAAAGGGGCACAAAAACGAATGGCACAGATGGCAGACGGGCACAACAAACTAACGGCACAGAGGCAAAATACAGAGAACAGAAATATAGGGGCAGCTAAGAACAGAAGGCAGAACAGGCAGAGAGGCACAGGGCAGTGAGGGGAACAGAAGGGAAAACTGGGCAGAGACACGGGCAGCGAGGGGTGCAGAAGGAAAGACCGGGCAGAGAGAGCACGGGGACAAGGAGGGAAACAGAGGGAAGAAAAAGGGGCAGGGACCACGTACAGGTAGCGGGGAAGACAGACAACAGCAGTCACAGACACTACAATGAAAATACAGGCAATACAATAAATTTGCAAACTGCCCTTAAGACACTTATTGTGGCGCTGTATGTGTGAAATTGCACCATCTTTTCACTTTTTAAAGTCAACGTTTTGAGTGCCATTTGGTGCCGCAGACACACACGGTTTGGTTCCTGGCACACATAGCCATGGTTGCAGTGCACAGAGACCCTCCACTGCCGCACACAGAGGAAAAAAATTAGAGGGAACATTGAATGCCAGTACCAAATCAGAAAGCGAGCACAGTAGAAAAAATCAGGAGCTGAACTGAAAGCCGGCGAAAGTGAGTTATCGCAGTATGCAAGTGAAGGCTGGACTGGAGAATGCTGAATCTTGGTGCCGAGTAACAGATGTTTATTGCCAACCAAATGAGTGTTAATTAGTTTGCCGGCCTCTAGTAGGATGAAAGGCTGAGCAGACGTGCTGGTGTTCGAACCTACGGTTGTGAGGTCAAACATAAGATTAATAAGGTGCTTACCTTAAAGTTAAGATTGCCTTCCTCCTTCTACAAGTCAACAGCAATGGGCATAGCATGACAGCGAATTCACAAGTTTCTCATTGCAAACAGAGCATTGGCAGGGCTGTGCGTGTGCATGTGATATGTGAAGGGAGGATTGGTTAAAAAGAATGGCGTGCGAGAGAAGCGGGGGCGGGTGAGCACGGCAGCACGACAATCGCGCTAATTACAAACAGATGTTATCAATGGGGCAACCCGAACAGACCACTGGACTAGGGTAAATAGTGGTACAACAAGATAATGTCACAGTGGAACACATTCAAGACATGTACAAAAAGGCAAAGAATGAATCTAAAAGTATTTGATCAAAGTCAAACACCACCATACAGTCTTTCCACCAATGGATGTGAATTTATTACAACACTACATTGAAATGAATCAAGATATGTGGTTTTATTTCATCACCACATTGAAATGAATCAAGGTACAAAGTACAAGACAATTCATACGTAAATATTTAAAAAAAACAGGTCACACAGGGTAAAGTGATAGGTGCATGGGGGGATTGTGAGAAAGGACAGTAGTGCGCATATATACATCAAGTCAATACACAAACTATCCAGACAGATTTCTGCCAGAAACATTGAGTGTCAAATCATAACATAATTGCAGATAAACATTTTCTGTCATATATGTTTGACAATGAAGTAAGGGAATATCGACGTTTCGACCCCTAAACGTAACCGGTAACTTTGTGCATTCGGGCGGGGTCTTCATCAGGACCGAGGTGAAAGTAGGGAAGTGGGCACCAGTAAAAACAGCAAGATCTCTTCTGGCTGCGAAATAAAAAGCTGGTCTCAGTGGACTCTCAGACTTCTTCCATGATGTTCGTGGTGAGCGAAATTAAAGAAAAACCCATGTTGATCAGTAACCTGTGGCTGATGGCTGCTGGCAGGAACAGTGAGCACAGCTAACTGGTGACATGACCCCGAACAGATGGCGCCCCTGCTCGTAACTGCAAGCCGTAGG
This sequence comes from Lissotriton vulgaris, assembly GCF_964263255.1. Classification (NCBI taxonomy): domain Eukaryota; kingdom Metazoa; phylum Chordata; class Amphibia; order Caudata; family Salamandridae; genus Lissotriton; species Lissotriton vulgaris. Next base: position 1,478,972,509 of record NC_141691.1, read on the forward strand.
CGGTTATATTTAGTGGGAAAGGTGGGACATGCAGCCGCCTTTGCCCAATTGCATGCTGACTTTTCAGAAAGACACACACAAAGATCAATTGAAATAATGCAGAAAAAGAAACACACGCACTAGCGTGTAGAAAGTCCAGAGTGATTCCAAGAGCTTGTTTTCCTAGAGCAGCGCATGCGCACTGCGCTAGTCTCGACCTAAAAAGGAAAGTTACATTATCTGTGCATTTATCCTTTGGGCCACTGGGCAGTCTGTTTACTATGAAGATAGAAATCAGACAGCCTTTACTATGTACGTATAAGTGCAGATAGAAGTCTATCTACTATGCTTTGAAGCAGGAGTTATGACCGTGTACTGCATAGTAAAAGCAAAATTACTTAATTTTTTTTCAAAACGGCTGCATTGTCCTGCTACACCCTGTCCATCTTAGCAGTAGAAAGGAGAAAGTACCGCTGTATTGTCTTGCTGGATCCTGTGAATTATAGCAAAACAAATGAAAACACTCACTGACCTGTAAGAGCCTGTCTTACAAAGGAGAGCAAAACAAAAATGAAATAAAAATGCACTGTGCTGCAGGACTTGCCCTACCTACAGGGCAAAGTTGTAAATATAAACCTCCCAAAACTGATCTTCTGGATCCTCTTCAAGACCTGATTTATCTTCTATAAGCTGGTCAATGATGGTACCCCTCTTTACTTCCTATCCAAAATCATGATTTTGGATGGCTCCTTAAAATGTGTGGGAATGCATTCACCTGGCTACCGTGCAGGAAGTGCTTAAAATAAGAGAGGTAATCTCTGGGCCTTTTCCTGTTATACCATGATGGTATGGAATGGCACCCTTTCGAAGTCTTTCAGGAACAATCCATCCTGCACATCAGAGAAGAGAAACCCATCATGAATGTCTGACCTCTTGAAGAATGTCCACATTCTCAGTCTCCACCTCATGCCCACCCAACTCGCATGCCAACGTGGGTGCTTCTCACCCATCCTATCAACCACTCCATCTAGTCCAGTTCCTCCTTCCATGTACCCTGCTCCCTCACACCCTACCCAGGCAGTAATGTAACCCCTCCTCAAATGTACAATTATCTGTTACTTAAGGCCTCATTACAATGGTGGGCGGACTTCCACCGACAGCCTGTTGTTGGCGGTCTGGCAGCCAATAGCTCTATGGGCCGACCGCCAGATTACAATGCGTGGCAGTTGGCCTACAGCAGTCGGACGCACTGTTAAGTGGCCAAGGGGGCACATGTGGTGCATCCACGCACCTCGATACAACCTGTCCCATGAAATACATGGGAGCATGGCATACGGTGATTAGAGGTGCAAGAAGTGCTTATTTACCGCCGGCTTGTGTTGCTGTCTTTTTCCTGGGCCACAGCACAAGCCACCTTGTAAATGAGCACCCTGCGACTGCCAGTCCGGAGGTAAATCGTAATTGGGCGGTCGGACCGCCATCTGCTTGTTGGCCAATCTCCTGACCGCTGTGACAGTGAGCAGCAGTCCGACCGCCTGCTATCCTAATCAGGCCCATAGTTGCTTTGTTTAAACTCAATAAATCTTGACAAATTTGCCAACAATTCAATCCTTGTCACAAGGCTCACTGTAGACTAGATCTTATGGAGATAATAAATAATCAATTCCATCAGTGGTGCTGGAATAATTTTCAGAGTGGGGGTGCTGCCATAAATGTTACCCAGGTCAACTAAGCAGTATAGTGGTAAAGGTGTGGTATGTAGCCAGCTGGGGCACGCTGTCACAAATACATATTACTAAAGGATAGTGTGGTCATTTACAGACAACACATCTTTCATTGAAAGGGCCACTAAGTTTGCAAGTAAAACTATATAGCACACAAACCACAATGTGGTGGAAATTGAGGTTTAGCGAATAATTATAATTTCCCCATCATTAAGCAAAGTGTCTTGATTTCTTTTGATCTATTGCAAATGTGTGTTTTTATCACAGTTTAGAATTGCAAAAAATGCTTCATATGTGCTTTCTTACAGCTGTTATATTTTGAAATATTTATACGGCCCTTTTGTAGGTATTTAAATGTTGTTTTTAGAAATTAAAAAATGACAAAGTACAGCCTTTCTTTTCACACTCAGCAGATAGCTCACTTTACAAAATGCTCACACTTTATATTCAAAGATTTGAAAGTAAACACCAATTTCCATGTTAAAGGAATAAACAGCAATTTGTCTAAAGACATTTGATATTTGTCTTGCAAACGTGGCAAGATAAAGACAACAATTAAAGGCATCTTTATTGGTTATTCACCTTCTGAACTCCAGCATTGTTATTTCTGGGGGTGCTGCAGTACCACCACTACCCCTACTTCCAACGCCTTTAAATGGCATCAACTGTTATGTGAAAAGTGGTAGGAATGCTGATGTCTCTGTGGGGCTGAGAGGAGGGAATATGGGCCCATGATCCGGCTCCATTTGTCCTGGCTCACCACTCCAGCTGTTTAATGTCCCTCCATGCAGGAAGGCAACACAGAAAACAAGCACTGGCCAAGTCAATATATGGTGTTGTCTGCCAGCCTTTTTCCTCTGTCATTGCTTGTTTTTAGGTCTCGACTATTCTATCCTGTAAGGGATAAATAGACGAGAGTATAGAGGGCAAACCAAGCTCTGTAACTATTGCGGATTGCGTCCAGTTCATGTGGTGCACTCGTGCGGAACGCGCGTCCACATCAAACCCATCAGCCTCTCCCCACCAGGCTCACGCTTCTCCAGCGCGCGCTTGGCCCGTTCCTTCCCACTCGCTCGCATCCCGCTCCCCCACCAGGCTTACGCTTCTCCAGGGAGCGCTTGTTTTTCATTTTCTTCAGCTCTGCGCCACTTTCATTATTTTTTTTCAGTGGGCCATGAGCTTTTCGTTTTACTTTGCGGCCCATACACACCACCCCTGCTCCCCCGCCCCCCACCCCCATTCGACTTGTTTTCATTAGTTCTGTCCATTAACTGTAGGCTTCCTCCTGCCCCCTAGTAACCTTGCCTGGGCCTTTTGTGAACACTCTTGCAACAGTTCTATACCTCCATGCCCATCGGTCACTTTCCTTGCCCGTCTGCTTCTTCGCAGCCTTTCACTCGCTCTCTCCCCTGGCCTGCTCCGCCACCCCCCCCCACCCCCATCCGCCTCGCACACCACATCAACGGCTGCTGCTCCCCCACCCCCCCACAGCAATGACGAGAGCTTGTTTCTTTTACCACACACACGTTCCTCGAACGGCATCTCATCTTACCCTCTCGCCAGCGCATCTTCACGCTTGTTTCTCGACTTTCACTGCATGTCGGACATGCCACATTCCTTCCCTGATATTGCAACAGGAACGGGCACTGCCATATTTTGGCCTTGCAGGCTTTTTTCTTTTACCACACACACGTTCCTGTCGGTAATACTAGAGCTGGCGCTGCCACATCTCTAGCATGCAGGTTATTTACTTTTACTCCCCCTCCCTCCTGTCCCTGCTTACAGGACCCTCACTATCCCGAGGCATCTATCTGCTCCTGTTTCACACAGGATCCGCTTCTATCTTTGCCACACTTCTCCAGCGCACGCTTGTTTTTAATTTTCTTCAGCTCGGCGCCACTTTCAATATTTGTTTTCAGGGGGCCATGAGCTTTTTGTTTTACTTTGCAGCCCATACACACCACCCCTGCTCCCCCGCCCCCCCGGTAACCTTGCCTGGGCCTTTTGTGAACACTCTTGCAACAGTTCTATACCTCCATGCCCATCGGTCACTTTCCTTACCTGTCTGTTTCTTCCCAGCCTTTCACTTGCTCACTCCCCTGGCCTGCTACCCCGCCCCCGACCCCCCCACCCCCATCCACCTCGCACACCACATCAAAGCCTGCTGCTCCACCACCCCCCCACAGCAATGACGAGAGCTTGTTTCTTTTACCACACACACGTTCCTCGAACGGCATCTCATCTTACCCTCTCGCCAGCGCATCTTCACGCATGTTTCTTGACTTTCACTGCATGTCGGACATGCCACATTCCTTCCCTGATATTGCAACAGGCACGGGCACTGCCATATTTTGACCTTGCAGGCTTTTTTCTTTTACCACACACACGTTCCTGCCGGTAATACTAGAGCTGGCGCTGCCACATCTCTAGCATGCAGGTTATTTACTTTTACTCCCCCTCCCTCCTCTCCCTACTTACAGGACCCTCACTATCCCGAGGCATCTATCTGCTCCTGTTACACACAGGATCTGCTTCTATCTTTGCCCAACGGACCGTCATACATGGGGTAACCGGTCATCCACACATCGCTTTCGCCTGTGCTCCAAGGGGTCCCTTGATATTTTACGTGACACCATACTAGGCCGTACAGGAGCATCACAGCCTCCTGTTCAGTTTCTTTCTCACCTACACCCCCCATGCAGTTTCCAAATACGCACGCCAGTCCTTTTTCTTCCCTGCGTTCATTCATTGCTCCCTTTTATTATTATCATGTAACGCTGCGCCGCTTTGCACACATGGGGTCCTTCTCCGCTCGGGACCACTGCCCGGTGCCCACTTTATTCAGGTTCTCTGACAATGCGTGCTGATTCACTTGCAGAATGTGTTTTTTTCCCTCTTTCTTCCTGTCAGGGTAGCAGAGGTGGGAGGAGTGACATCTCCCCCACCCCCTAGGAATCACTGCACTCGAGCACACGCAGGCCTCTGTGAAGACAAACCAGAAGCAACCACACCTCACTGTCCACTCTCTGCTACTCCCTGCTCGCCCTTTCTCCCCAGTCGGTGTCTATATAATCATTATTTCATTCATTGTCCGCTTTTTGTGCCTCAATGGTTCACTATTTACTTTCCACGAGACAGTCTGAAATCCGGTAAGCAGTCCAGTAGGGAATAGGATGTGGCCCAATGGCTAGAGCAGTCTAAATTGAAGCTGGAGGAGCAGTTTTGAGTCTCGGCGAGGACGCTCAACATCATGTGATTCTGAGCAAATCCCTGTGCCCAACATCAACACAAATGAATGTGCAGCTGGTGCTTCGGGTCCAGTTCGAGCTATATAAAAGTCCATAAAAATATTTAAATTCTCTCCCTATCACCAACAGACAATTCGTCCCTGCCCGTAGAGGATCTTCCGTTTCAGGGCTAATTAACCGGTGACTCTCGTAGCACGCATTTCACTCAAGCGCCAAGAGGCTGCCAGAGCCATTTATAAACAGTGCCTACTCCTCTGGAATCAAATTTTTATAAACAGTTTTGTACCTATTTGACAATGTACTGAGTAAAACTGTTCAGGTTTAGTCAAATTAGTGCCGTATTGTTATCACGTGCAAAAAGCTTAAATTAGGGCGGGGTCTTCCGGGACACTTAACACTGTATTTACACTTTTTTTCTAGAAACATTGTACACATGTTTGTTTGGCCTCCTTTTCTATTTTAAAAATTACAAAAAACAACAGAAGGGAGGTAGAGTATAGAGATAGGATTCTCACTCCATGGGCACTGTTACATAAACAAAATGATTCCTACTCGCAGTGGACGGCGAGAGTGTAGACCACAGATGTGGGGGACACTCAGTGTTTTGTAAAATACCCCTCACACACCAACAGGCCCCTTGGTGTCATGCTTCATCATCAGGGTCTTCGCACCCCTCTAACGGGATGCGGCGTGCTGCGACCTGCGACTATGCGGGAGCACTGACAGTATAGAATATGTGTGGTGCGTGTGATGGAAGTGGTTGGGTATTTTAAATGTGAGTGGTGGGGTATAGTGAAGGTTAAAAAGTACCTGGCTCGTAGGTATCAGGAAAAAACTTTATTCACAACCTCGGGCTGGTACTAATAAAAGAAGTGCAGTTTGAGGTAGTTAATTGTCGTAACTATGGACATATATAATGCAAAATATATAATGCTTCCTCCTGTGTGGGTCTAAGTGATGGCTTCATCTCATATGGCTTTTCCCTCAATCTCTCAATAATTCTCAAATCAAATGTAACATATTTTAAAAAACTCAAAGGGTTCTTTCTCCGTGATCTTGCACCATTAACGAAGCCAGAAACATGTATGCAACCTGTAAAGTTAAATCCAGGAGAATTGTAAGTAAATCCAAGAAGAAGTTTATTAGGTAATATCCATATACATGGCAGCCTGTCCACACAGCTCACAGCTCTGTATGCATCACCCAACAGTCTCCTTTGAATATCAAATTTCTATATAACAAGTGGTGTGGAACCATGGAATTGCAGTGTTCCACTTCTTACTAAGAGATACACTAGGTGCAGCATACTACACACCTTCCCCCCAACAATATCAGAAGAGAACAAATAAAAAAAACATATTAAAACAATATTAGCAAATTATAATAAGATAAAATATTACAAAAATATGTTTGATAAAACTATAATTATTAGACATAGTCTAACAGATACTCTGATTTATATTGCAGTCTAGAGTTACACCATGTTGGTGGAAATGGTTGTAGCTTTGTTTCTTTCAGATGAAGATTTCCCTAGGTCATCACTTTGCTGGTCATCAGTAAAGCACAAAAAAGAACACTTGGCAACTGTTCAAATTCCAAAATCTGTGATCTTCGGTTTTAACTGTGTTTTTGAACATTTTGATCACTTTCATAGGTGAGAAATATTTAGAACTATTTTTAAAGAAACCTTACAGAGGATATTTTATCTTAACTATATCACCCACCTCAATAACTGTTTTAACAGCTTTCCTGGCATCATAGTATTTTTTGTTGTCTTGCATTCTCTCAATTTCCTTTCTAAATTTATCTTGATCGTTTCTAATTTCTTGCAACCCTAGAGATTTATTGAGAATCCAAGCAGGGCATAGCACCGTACAAGGTTTCCTTTTGTGAAAAAGTTCAAAGGGAATTTTCCCAGTGGTGGAATGAGGAGAAAGTCTGTAACTCCTTACTTTATTCAAGAGCTCAGTTTGCCAACACTTCTGATAAGAAAGAGAACGCTGGATGGTTTCTTTGAGTACTTTCTTGAACCTTTTAACAACACCGTTGGACTCTGGGTGATACAGTGCTGACTTTTTGTAGATGATGTCTTTACTGGACAAGTATTCATTCATTTCTTTAGATGTAAACTGGACTCCATTGTCCGACAATATCATTTTTGGAAGACCCTATCTCTCAAAGTCTTCATCTAAGAACTTTATTATGTCTCTAGTCTCCACTGAGTTAGTGATCCTTACTTCTGGCCACCTGGAATAAAGGTCTTTGAGTAGTACAATGACATATTTATCCATACTAGTGTGTTTGATGGGACCAACAATGTCTATCACAATCTCATCCCATGGTAGTTTGAGTAATTTTCTTAAGACCATGGGTTGGACTCTAGTTTTGAGGACCTTGTCACACCTTGTGCACTCAACGCATTCTCTAACAGGTCTTTCCGTCCCAATGTCCATTCCAGGCCACCAGTAGACTTGTCTTATTATGTCTTTTGATTTTTATATACCTGGGTGACTTTCATGTGCAAGGTTTATTAACTGATCCCTTAAGGAAGTTGGTGGAATCAATCTAGTACCTCTAAGCAAAATGCCATTCTGAAAAGATAATTCATCCTTTACTCAGAAGAATCCTGCTAAGACCTTACTTGTTTTATCCCTTTTGTCCAGTTATTTTGGATGCAGTTGACGACTGACTGTAAAGTGGTATCTTTGGAGAGTTCAGTACTTCCGACTTCTTTTTAATCATGCTCTCGTTAACATGACACACAGCATACTCATCAAAATCATCAAATATGTCATCATCATAAACTTTACTAGTTGAAGTATTGTCATCACTTCCTATGACAATCAAGCGAGAACTGCAATCTGCTATATTTTTTTTTCCTTCTGGGACGTATTCAACACAAAAGTTGAATTCTTGAAGTGCCACTACCCATTTGTGTATTCTGGAGGAAACATTGTCTAACCGCTTTTTTCCAAATATTTCTCTAATCGGCCTGTGATCAGTTTTAATCACAAAATCGTTTCCCCACAGGAACTTTCTGAGTTTTCTCACGGCACAGAATACTCCCAAGGCTTTTTTTCAATTATTGAATAGTGATATTCTGCTCCTCTTAAACATCTGGATAAGAATAGAATAGTTACTTCTTCTCCATTCCGTTCTTGTAACATGACAGCCCCTAAACCTATGCCACTAGCATCAGTCATGATGCTTCCACTGTTGGGATCAAAGCTTTCAAGAGAGGATGCTTCAGATAACTGTTTCTTGATGACCTTAAACTCTTTCTCGCGCTCCAAGTTCCAATCAAAACTGACACACTTTTTTAACAACAGACTCATGTTGTAGGTCTTATCAGCAAAATTCCAAATGAATTTAGTATAGTATTCAGACATTCCTGGAAATTTAACAACCTCATCTTTATTTCTGGGGCTAATTAATTTATTGATGGTCTCTACCAATTCCTTTTTAGGTTTGATCCCAGATCCAGTAATGGTGTGACCAAAATAATCAATGCTGGGAATATTAAATTTGCACTTCTTTGCCTTGAGAGTTAAACCTTTGTCTCTGATACTACTCAATACGTTATGCAGACAAAATATTGATTTTTTAATATCGACCTACCATAATATCGATGTTTTAATATTGAAGGGACAGAATATAGAAGGTAAGTAAAATCTATTTTTTTAATATCGAAGGGACAGAATTTCGGAGGTAAGTAATATCGATTTTGTTGATATCGATGTAAGTAATATTGATATTACTAATATCGATTTTTATATGATTTTTATGTATAATATTATGTATTTTTTTTAAATGTAATTTAAGTAAAGGTATTTTAGTACTGTAGCGGGTTGTGGGTTTATAGGGGAATAGGGTGGGAACTGGGAAGTAATTTAATTATACTAAATAAATTATACATTTTTTAAGAATGATAAATTATTTTAAATTAATTGGTAATTAATTTTTATTAATTAGTAATTTATGTTACTTCATTGGTTAATTGATAATTATGTTGGGTAGTAGGTTGTGGGTGTATAGGGGAATACGGGAGGGAAGTAATTTAATTATACTAAATTAATTATTTATTTTTTAGGAATAATAACTTAATTTCAATTATTTGGTAATTAATTTTAATTAATTGGTCATTTATTTTAATTAATTGATTAATTGATCATTATGTTCTGTAGCGGGTTTTGGGTTTATAGGGGAATAGGGTGGGAATTAATTTAATTATACTAAATTATTGAATAATTTTTTAGGGATTATAAATTAATTTTAATTAATTGGTAATTAATTTTTATTAATTGGTAATTAACCTTAATTCATTAATTAATTGATAATTATATTCTGTAGCGGGTTATGGGTTTATAGGGGAATAGGGTGGGAAGTAATTTAAATGTAATTAAGTAATAATTAATTGTGTTTGCTAATTATATTATTGTTAATTATTTATTAATTGGTGATTCATTTTTATTAATTGGTAATTAATTTTAATTAATTGATTATTTGATAATTATGTTATGTGTATTATTTTATTATTGGCGATTGTTGTGCCTTAATAGTGTGTAAAGTAATTGATATGTAAATAAGTAGTTATTACATTTATAGTTGGGTATTGATAATTTATTGGATATCAATTATTAATTGGTAGTTATTTTTTTAATAATTATTTATTGGTATTTGTAAATAGTTTTGATTAATGTAATAAATATTTTTTTAATATTTTAAAATATTAATTGATTGATAAGTATGTTATTTTTAACTTTGACGCTATCCAACACTTTCCCTACTGTTGCACTCTCTGGAGTTGAATAGTAATTTTTACCCCTACGCTATCCAACACTTTCCCTACTGTTGCACTCTCGGGAGTGGAAATAGTAATTTTTACCCGTACCCTATCCAACACTTTCCCTACTGTTGCACTCTCTGGAGTTGGAATAGTAATTTTTACCCGTACCCTATCCAAACTTTCCCTACTGTTGCACTCTCTGGAGTGAGAATAGTAATGTTTACCCCTACGCTATCCAACATTTTCCTTACAGTTGTTTTTTTTAAAGTTGGAATAGTATTTTATTCCCTCTGTTACTTAATATTTTTGTATTGTTTTAGTTCATGTAGTATATAATTATTTTAAAAATATTAAAAGTGAATTTAATTTTTTAATTTTTTTTGCATAATCATTTAATTTTTATTTATGTTATTATCTTATGTGCATAGATGAATTTGTAATATATAATATTTTTAATTATTTATACGTTATTGCAATACATATTACAACTGATTATTAAGTATACATATTATATATTATATGTACATGTTTAATTATTTTTTTATTAAATTGTGTATATTACTTATTGATTTTAAATATTATAATATATTTTTTACTATGTTTATTATATTTTTAAGTATTTTTAAATTAATTATACGTATTATTTTAATTAAAAAAACGATATTAAAAAAATATATATATATTTTTGACGTCAATATTTTTTTTCTCGATATTTTTGTACTTACCTTTTTGTAGATAGGATGTCTATATAGTTGACATCGATATTATTGCTCAGATATTTTTGTAGGTCGATATTTTGTCTTTCTATATTTTGTCAGACATTCACTCAATACACTTGTGTATCTGTCATCATGTTCTTGTTTGGTATTCACAAAAATGAGTACATCATCTTGGTATATCTTTATACCATCACAATCCATCAAAACATGTTCAATCATTCTTTAAAAAACAGCAGCAGCCGAAATGAGACCAAACGGCATTCATAAGAATTTATAAGTCCCAAACGGTGTTATGAATGCCGTTAGATCTTGAGATGTGCGGTGCAGTTTGATCTGGTGGTACGCTGATGCTAAATCTATAGAGGAGAAAAATGTGGCCCCCCCAACAGTGACAACATTTCTGCAACGTTAGGTAAGGGGATAAACAACACCACATTTGTTAGGCTCTCTTAAATCAATACAGGGCCTAGATTCTCCATTAGCTTTAAGTGCCATGACTACCGGAGCTAACCATTCAGTTCCCTCTACTTCAGCAATGATTCCCCCTTTTAACAATTTATCTTATTCAATTTTCATTTTGTCTTTAACCTTAATGGGAACACTTCTTAATTTACCAATAACGAGTTTTCTCTAAGAATGATTTTATGTGAATAACCTACTAAAGAACTGAAATGGTCATTGAAAACCTCAGGATACTCACTTTCAAAAGGAGAGATAGCATTTTGTGAATCACACAAACTTACACTAAGACTTATGTTATGTGACTTAGGTTCATGTACATTTTTCTTTAATCGTACGGAAGGGGTTTCATTGGGATCAAGGATTACTTTGAGATCTCTTTGGAGAGCCCAACTTACTAAGGAATCACCCCTATCAGAGACATAAATATTTCCTTAAGCCATATTGGATTTGTAAGATATTTTACCAACAAAGAAACCAGAATGATTACTGGGTTCACCTCCATGCCATCTAGCTTTGATGTCTGTTTTTAATAGTGTCACTGTATCAACTAGATGTTCATCATAAACAGTTTTGGGAATGAGCGTGACTTTTGCCCCTGTATCAAAATACATCTGAACAGGAATATCTTCAATACCAACAACATCAAACGGACCACTCTTTTTGCCATCACTGATAGTCATTATGATTTCTTCCGTGTCACATTCATTATCACAGTATATCCCATGAGCTCCTTTCTTAACAGAACTACTACGACAACATTTTGATACATGACATTCTTTCTGCATTTTTTGCAAGTGGCCTTCCAACCAATACAATTTTTAAAATTTGCTGAATGCCCATATTCTCCACACCTATAACAATTACCTTGGAATCTTTTAACTGTGGAATCATTTTTATAATTAATATTGCTCTTGTTTTCATTCCTATAATTGTTGGGACCTTTGTATGTTCGAGAACTAGTACTTTCTTCTTTGAGATGTTGATAGAGTGGCTCTGATTCATGTTTGTCTTTGGATTTGTTCACTACTTGTATGCCACTTTCTTTTATACTTTCCCATTCCTTTTTTTAAAATTCTTCTACACAAGACTTAGGCCCCCATTAGGATGGCGGGTGGACTTTGTCCGCCTGCCATCCTCGCGGTACTAAGGACTGCCCGCCATAAGGGCTGGGGTCCTGTGGGGGGTATTAGGATGTGCCCGCCACAGTGGAGGGCACATCCTGCATTTTTAGCATTGTGGCGGGCGGTGCTCTCTGCACCACCCGCCACAATGCTAAAAATGCATCAATGCATTTGCATAGACAAAGCGGCAGGCACTACGCGGTGCCTGCCGCTTTGTTTATGCACATGCAGGGGGGTACCACAGTTACCCCCCGTGTGCACCCCCCACCTCTCCTTCACTCTGGGGGCCCGCAGGGGGCCCCAGAGTGAAGACCGCATGCCTTTCCGTGTGTCAGGATTCCCCGGCCGCTGGTAAATCACTGCCTGCGGTCCGAGTACTTTACGGGCTCTGAAACTACAAATCCCATGATTCCTAGCGCGGCGCGTCGGTATGACGCTAGGAGACAGGAAACAGGATAATACGGCACTAACGAAGAGACGCGCAGCCGATTATTCTTCATCTCTGGCAAGCGTGTGTTGTTCTGTGTTCTTGGTATTGGCTAAACTGTGAGCGTGGGCTGAGGTTCAGTTCACGTTGTCTGTCCTTGGTGCCTTCCTTAAGGATTACTTGGTGGGGCTTCGGAAGCGCCCGCAGTGTTTTTGCCATGTGCTTATGCGGGGAATGAGATTTTGATATCTTATCTGATCACCTAGATACCTATCTCATTCATCCTTTTTGGATCGATTATTGACTGTCATTGAGTAAAAGGCAAACCCACATGAGTTAAATCAACCCCATAGACTGACGCAACTCTGAAGAACCACTTACGACTGGTAGAGTTTAAAAAGTTTAATATAATCCCAAAGTTATTTGCAAATACAATCCTCTCAATATAAGATTCAACAAGTATACAGGAACTAAAAGGAACATAAATTCCCTAAAGAATCTCAGTCTACAAAAGAAAACAATCAAAACCAATTCTAAAATCAGCAAATTGAATAGCATAGACACAAAATGGATATTCTGCGTCATTTACAGAATAAGAATGAAACAAGTTAAATCTGTCCCTACTCTATGCTAGGTGACATCCCTACTCAACAAGTTCTTTACCTAAAAAGGTGTCAGCCGTTTGACTTCCAAAGAAGTTCAAACTCTCTTAATCTCTGATGGAAACCTATGTCGAGAAGCAGTACCCTTTCTGCCTACCCATCCGCTCTCTAAGGGTCCTCGGCCTACTGCTCTCCTTCTGCTCTGCTCCTGCTCTCAGGCCATCTGCTCTCTTGCTCTGTTCTGCCTTCTCTGATCTGATTCTCCCCGGGGTGCTGTCCCTAAATACAAAATCACAGTATGGGTGGAACGCCCCCTTGAGACGCCCACCACGTACACATTTCACGTAGTCCTGCTTCTGGTTTTTCCCATAGTTTCGTCTCTTCGTGTCGTCTGTTAAGTTGACCTTGCTTCTCATGGCGCCGTCTCCGTCGTGCTGGTAACCTCATGACATTCCAGTTGACACTTCCAGACCAAAGTCTATCACCTCAACAGAGCTCTATTCATTACAATTGTGATTGTAACCCCCTTGTTACCTCGAAACAGACACTTCGAAACAAGACCCCAAATTCCAAACGTCCGTTATCTCACTAGGCCATAAAACTTCTTCCAGCATTGTCACTTTAATTTAACGAGACCTTTGACTCTTGGCTCGCACGTACAGATCAAAGCTATCCCCCTATCCCTGTGAGCCCACTAAATTATATGCAGTGGACTACTCTCTTGCGAACCCTTGGTCCGTTAGGTTAAAATAGCTTATGAACACACCATTCTAGAATTCCTACAAACTCTTCTATACGGTATGACTTTTAACACACATATACATAATCGAATTAGTAACTTATTCATTATAATCGAATCCATGTTACATAAAATACAATGTCATACCCTCGTTCTTACACAGTGCTATGTAGTCTGCACATTTCTTCAATTTACATTTCATCTCTTTCTCCGTTTAATTAATTACATACGTACATGAATTCCGTTTAGCACGTTCTACTGTTCTTAAGCATTTTCACACACTTCTATATTAGCCCAACCTATATACGGACCTTTCTAATTCTAATGCACATTCTAGAGTAAATACAGATACATTTCTCATTACTAAAGTTACATTTGCTAACTTTATGCTACAGTGCTAATCTTTACATTACAAGCCTGTAAATATGGTACGGATATATTTTTCATTCAAATTGCGCTCTCTCAGTTCCCCCCTTTGATGACCTCTAGGGGTCATCACAAATACTTCAATTTGAATGATACTTTACACAGAACTAGTTGCAAGGCTCCCTCTTTTTATCGTCTCGAGAGCTCTCAAACTTTTATACTGCTGATCTTGCAAAGCAGCTAATCTCCTTTCTTGCTCTCTCATGGACCTTTGCAACCGGTTCGACCTATACCATTTGTACAGTCTCACTAAACCCCACAATGTGATTATGCAAATCAAAATTATTAAGACAGGTTTCAAGATGTACCAAACAATGCTTTTACCGAGATTGGCAAACCAACCTCCAACCTTTCCCATTCCATGACCTACTTTTTCCCAAACATTTATCTTTGTCAAATCTTCGATTTCTTGATGTATCTCAGTAATGTTCTGTATAACCTTCTCAAGTGGTTTTGAATTGTCTGGAATGTAAGTACAACATTCCTGGACCTTCAAAGCCTTGCAGACTCCGCCCTCTTTTGCTAGCAGAACATCTAAAGCAAGACGGTTCTGAAGGACCATTGCCCTAATCGACTGCATCTCTCCTTCTACTAGCATCAATGACCTTACAGTACTAGCAGACAGTCTATCCACAACTGTAGCTAGTCTCCTGATCTTAACATCATTAAGTATCAAACCTAAAAGAGGAAACATAGCTCCAAATACGTCTCCAATTACCTCAACATCTCCTACTTCCCTTTTCCCTCTTTTCGAAGCCTTTCCCTCTATGATCTCTAAATCCTTTGCATGATATATTTTGGGGAAGACAATTGCCAAATAACATGAACCATACCAATTGTCAGGTAATTTTACATAGGCATTTCTTCCACACACAAAATATACATTAGGAATCGCTTGCATCCCTTTCATGAAATCTTTTGTATAGTACTCTAACCGAAAAGCATGTTCGCAACTAACTTCACCTACAAATACACTCTCATAATATGTCTTGCTTCGAGTCAAACATAACTTTCCCTTCTGCGTTCTATCCAAAGCTATTGGACCATTACTACCCTTCCTTTTGTGTGCCTTTTCCTCTTCGGTCCAATCTGTTTTCCATTGTCCTGACATTTTCAGAATCTTCTGCCTCCTGTACCGGTCATCAACTTGTCCAATGAATTTTTTCTCAATCTCTGACACTTTGCAAGTCAGATTATTTCGGCGTGCATATGAAGTATCTAATGTATCCCAAGGAAGAAAGAATTTTGCTAATCTATCTTCCTTTTTGTGATAGTCCCACTTATTCATTTGTTTATAATTCGGAACTTCAGGCAGTACCGAATCATAATTTGAAAAGTAGTACTCAAACCCTTCTCGACCATAAAATATACTGAGCAATAAACTACATGTTATCCCATATGTCAGTGGGAGGTGATGATATCTGATGCCTTCATCTACGGAAGCCGGTAATTGCATGCAAACATAACAATCCTTGGCCTCCATGGCATCAATATACTCGTATAATAACTTGGCATATGCGTTTGATCTAAAATTTCCCTGCGACTCGTCTACGTGTAACCTACGAGCTTCCTCTGCCAGTAACGCCTTTTCACGGATTTCATTGCTCTCCTCCTTCCCAACAAGAGCAGGTTTCAAAGTCGTTACAGGCTTTACATCTGTTGTCTCCTTTACACTTGCATGTCCTATTATGTATGATATGGTAACTACTGTGATAATAAGAGAAATTACTACTGCTATTAGTGTGCCTATTATGCATTTGCCCTTTCGGTTTGGGTTGCCAGTCTCCATGTTATCAAACAACGTGGCTCTTTCTTTTTTACAAGTTTTCTTTTTCAGGTCCTTATTTGCTTTATTTGATTTCTCAGTCTGTGAAGCACTCTTAACCAACAAAAAGTCTCTTTATTTTCAGCAACAGACAACCCTAACCCTTCTCCGTCCTCTAAATGTAATCCCTAATTTTATTCTTCTTTCCACTCGGTGCTAGGTTATCTTCTTCTTTATGGCTTAATCACAAAGTCTTTATACATCTATAATGATTCTGGTACCAGCAGCTCTAATGGCATATTCCAACAGTTCTAAACGAATGACTTTTTCTTCCTGTGCTGGTATTGGATGACCCAAAGTTGGAAACTCTAATCGATTCAGCACCAGGTCCTTGATCCGACTTAGGTAAAGGGGAACGGGGAGTGTGAAGGTCAGTAACCCCTCAGTCTCAATTCCAGGCGTCAACATCCATATCTCCACCGTCACAATTGGATCGAGATTGGTCACCTGCACCTCTCTCACTCTCCCAGATCTCTGTCCCCAAGACATCTGCTGCTAGATAGGTCCACTCAGGGGTGGCGTATCTTCTGCAGGGCACACGTACCCTCCTTGATCTTCTCGGACTTTCAGAGCCTGAGTCCGCAGCTCCTTCGTCTAGATCTGAATCTTCAGAGTTCGGGACAAGGGTTCTCTCTGGATTTGCTCTCAAGCTTGACCTTCTCCTTCTTTCCGGCCAACTAGCTTCTCCATTCCTTGTCCTCCTGCTCCTTGTTCTTGGACTCGTTTCTTGTCCACTTACAGCTTGATCGGTGTCTGACTCGAACTCCCAACTACTTTCCTCTTCTGAGGCAACTTCGGTCTCACTGGTGTCCTGACCGTCATCAGCCTGTTCCGACACAGGCTCAGCCTCTTCGATCACCTCTACAGCTTGACTTTCCCTCTCTGTGGCTTCTCCGCTTTCCGCTGGATTCTCATCCGAGAGAGGAGCTGTTTCTTCCAGAGGTGCTGGAACTCTTCGGGTGTGTGAGGCGTGTATCCAGTTGGGCAAGCCTCCACACTTTACTGCAGTGTTCGTAACTAGTATGACTTGGAATGGTCCACGCCAGCGCACATCTAGACAGTTCTTCCTGACATGTTTCTTCACCAGGACCCAGTCCCCCAGACACAGGTCATGGCACAGGTCTTGAGCTGATGGAACCTCTGCAGCCTGGACCTGGAGGGACACAGAATGAATGGCGTCAGATAGTCCCTTGCAATAGTCCAGGATCAAATCGTCTGTGATGTTCAATAGTGCTGCAGTCGGAACCGATGGCAGTCTCATAGCCCTCCCCATTAGCACCTCGTGTGGAGAGAGACCTGTCCTTCTATCTGGCGTGCTACGTATACTCATAAGGACCAGTGGAAGTGCATCAGGCCAGCTCAAGGACGTCGATGAACAAACTTTGGCGAGTCTGGATTTGATGGTGCTGTTGATTTGCTCTACAATCCCCGAAGCTTCTGGTCGATAACTACAGTGGAGCTTCTGGTCTATACTTAAGGCTGAACATAGCATCTTCACTATTTCGCTGTTGAAATGTGTTCCTCTGTCCGATTCCAAAGAGGCCGGCACCCCAAACCTCGGTATCAGTTCTCTAAGCAACAATTTTGCTACTGTAAGTGTGTCGCACCTACGTGTAGGGTAAGCCTCAACCCATCTGGAAAATATACAGACAATCACTAGGACGTATCTGAGGCGATTGCACTTGGGCATTTCAATAAAATCCAGCTGCATTCTATTGAAAAGCCCCCCAGACCTCCCTATGTGGCTCAATGTGACTGGTGTTCTCTTTCCTACGTTTAGCTGCTGACAGATCACACAACGCTGACATACTGCTTCTGCCGCTACTCTAAACTTCGGATTGTACCACGTTTGTCTGAATACTCTCACCATGGCATCTCTACCTATGTGTGCTGGTCCATGCAATCTCCTTGCCATTGGACTAACAAGTTCGTTTGGTAAAACTGCTCTCCCATCTGCAGAGATCCAAAAATCCATCTCACTTTTGGTACAACCAGCTGTTTCCCATGCCTTTTTCTCAAAATCAGGTGCATTCTCCTGGACGCATTTCAGTTCATCCCACGTGTCTACAGTTTCTAACAACATAGTCAAATCAGTTCTTTCCTGTATTCCCCCCACTTCTACCTTGGTGAGGGAATACCCCTGTTCCGCACAGTAACGTGCGACTTCATCTGCATATCGATTACCTTGCGACACAAAATCTGTGTTTTTTGTGTGCGCGGTACATTTAACAACCGCTATAGCTGCTGGACCTTGTAATGCCTCTAACAATAATCTCACGAATTCTCCATTCCTAATGGGAGAACCCGAGGAGGTCATGTAACCTCTTTGAGACCACAACTGCCCATAGTCATGAACTACCCCGAAACCATACTGGCTATCGGTGTATATGGTGACTCGAATTTTATTGCCTGCCAAACAGGCACGGGTCAAAGCAATGATTTCAGCTACCTGAGCGGAGTGTACTCCTTCCAGGCAGGAGGCTTCCACTACTCCGGTAATGGTACAAACTGCATATGCTGCTCTCAGCTGACCGATATCGTCTCTTACACATGAACCATCAACAAAGAATATTTCATCAGGGTCGGTCAATGGCTCATCTACGATATCTGGTCTTGGTTTGGTGCATAGTTCAGTCACATCAAGGCAGTCATGATCTGTACAAATTTCATCATCAATATCATTAGGAAGTGGCATCAAAGTAGCAGGATTCAAGACAGAGCATCTTTTTAGGGTCACATTCTCAGCAGCCAATATGACTTGCTCATAGCGTGTGAGCCTGCTATTCGTCAGATGCTGAGTCTTGGTCCTAGTCATTAACAATTCCACAGAATGCGGTACGTACACCACTAACTGATGTCCCATAACCACATTTTCACACCTTTCAATGCTGACACCCGTTGCAGCAACGGATTTGAGACATCCGGGCAACGCTGCGGCTACTGGATCGAAGGTTGCCGAAAAGTATGCAACTGGTCTACGGGCATTTCCATGTATCTGGGCCAAAACTGACAAAGCTTAACCTTCCCTTTCACAGCAGTAAAGCAAGAACGGTTTCTCGTAATCCTGCATTCCCAAAGCCGGGGCACGACACAAGTCCTCCCTCAGCTGCAAAAACGCCATCAAACAGTCTTTGTCCCATGGTACCGGATCACTCACCCCCTTGTGCGTCAGTTTTTGTAAAGGTTTTGCCTTCAGTGAAAAGTTGGCTATCCACTGCCGACAATAACCGACCATGCCTAGAAACATCCTGACTTCCCTTTGTGTTTTGGGCGCACTCATTTTCATGATCGCCTCTATTCTGTCTGGAGACACCTTCCGTTTTCCCTTTTCAATCCTGTGACCCAAGTATTGCACTTCTGTCAGACAATACTGCAATTTACTTGGAGACACCTTGTGTCCGTTCTCAGCCAAGTGATTTAGTAAGGTGATGGTGTCTACTTTGCAAGCTTCCTCAGTTTCTGACGCCACAAGTAGGTCGTCTATGTACTGGACCAGAACCGAGTTCATGGGCAGTACTAGACTTTCAAGATTTTTCTTCAGCAGCTGGTTAAAAATCGATGGGCTTTCAGTATACCCCTGGGGAATACGACACCATGTTAAAACGCGATTTTCCAGCTTAAAAGCGAACAGATATTGGCTTTCCTCATCTAAGGGGATTGAAAAGAAAGCCTGGCACAGGTCTATCACCGTGAACCATTCAGCTTGGAACGGTATCTGAAACAATATCACTGATGGATTCGGTACCACTGGACAACATGAAACAACAATATTATTAATCTTTCGAAGGTCCTGCACTATTCTGTATTTCCCATTAGGCTTCTGCAAACCCATAATCGGGGAGTTACATGGACTTCCCACGATCTCCTTCAATATTCCCTGTTTAATCATGGATTCGATCACAGGCTTTATTCCTGCAATCGTCTCCGGTGTCAACTTATATTGTGGTGTTCTTGGGTAGTCGGCATTGGGTTTTACCATGATCTTTACCGGTTCTACCCCTTTGATCAGTCCTATTTCTTCTCCAGTAAAATCCCACACCTCAGCTGACACCATCTCCTTCAAGTCCTGTGGAAGCTCCTCCACCGTTAAGGTAGGGTATAGTTCCACACATCCCTGTGAGTTTACAACCTTAAAATCGGCATCATCGTCGTTAGTCTGCACTTCTACTCCTTCAGGTGTGCAATATATGGTGCAGTTTAGTTTACACAACAGATCTCTTCCTAGCAGACACACAGGGCTTGAATCACAAATCACAAACTGGTGTTCATCACTGTATTTCCCTATTTTCACCGACACCGGTTCTGTCAGAGGATTCGTCATTCTCCTATTTGCGACTCCTACCACCTGGATTGTCTCTCCCGACATTGGCAGACCTGGGACTACCGCCGATCTCAAAGTGGATCGAGTGGCCCCCGTATCCACCAAAAAGGTCGTAGGACATCCAGCCACCTCAGCCTCCACGTATGGTCCCCTCTGGTCTACCTCCAGGGCTGCCCCTAGGGTACAGTCTTCTTCCCTTTTCACTCGCTGTCCTGTAAGGGGATCAACGTAGTAGCATTCTTCTCCTCCTACGAACAGTGGTAGTTGCCTATAGGTTTTCCCTCCATTTGCAATGCGAGGCGGTTGAGGGAACTGAGCTCGAGGAGTCTGAGTCCCCCCTTTGATAAACTTTCCCTTCGGGACCGCTGTTCCCTTTACCAGGCTGTTCTGAACCTCATCTTCCTCCTGTTCAAATTCCCCCATCTCGACATTATAGGGACACTCGCGTCTCCAATGTCCCACCTCGTTACACTGATGGCACCTCGTTGTCTTTTTCAGTGTCGCGATATCTACCCTAGGTCTCGGTTTTTCCTCCTCCTCTCTGCTTTGATTAAGCTGTTTCTTCCCTAGGGTTCCTGTTCCCTGCTGCCGCTGACCGCCCTTTCTAGCTGACTGCATCTGCACCAACATCAGCTTCTCCTTAAGTTTCTTTGCTTTCGAATCTATTTCATCGCTACAGTACCTCGCATACCTCAGGATCTCATCTAAAGGTTTGTTTTGCCAACAGATCAAATGCTGTTGAATCATTAGGCTTATGTCTGATCTCAATCCCAGGACGAACTTCGACACAAACTGTCCTATGTCTTTAGGATCCATCACGTCCAATCCACTGTACTGTTTGAATGCTTTCAGCAATCTCTCATAATACTCATGAACGGTCTCTTTAGGTTCCTGCGTGGTTCGATCTATCTTAACCCAGTCTATGTCCTGCAACGGCACCTTCTCTTTCAACCATGCCATTACCCTCTCGTATTTTTCCATGACTTTCTCTGATGGCCCATTCGTCTGGGCATCTCTATCCGGTTCGGAAATGGGCCATTCAACACTAAGCTTGCATGCCGTCCATAAATCTCCGGGTACTACAATATCAAACAGGGTGTTCAAGTCGACCCACAGTACTTTAGAGATCTTCACGAACCTCTCTACCTGTTTGTACCATTCGACGGGATTCTCCCTTAGCTTTGGGAAGGAATTGGTAAATGCCGCTAGATCCCCCCTACTCCAGGGCACATGCACGTAGTTTCCGTTCGCGATTTCTCGCAAAGGGAAAGCTTCCATTCGCATTAGCCCTCCCTCCGGGGACCCCGCAAGTGTGCTCCTTCTGACGGTTCCCCTCTTGGACCATCTTTCCTCCCATTTGTCCAAATCCCTCCACATTCTGATACTCAGGATTAGTTCCTTTATGTGTATTTTCAGCCCGATCGTCCTACGCTCATCTAGATCCTGATCCGTGCAATTTAGCCTGTGGTTACCCTGTAAAGCTTTTGTTCTTGATAGGTCTATCATATACCTGGTTGCCAACTCAGATAATTTTTCATGAACTGACCTCGCTTTCCGAGTAACATCCTTAGCCATAAACAGTATTTCATCCTGTTCATACAGCTCGATCCTTTCCATTGGCAATGTGCCGTCTATTATTTCCTCCAAATCTGATTTTAAACTGATTACATCAAGTCGTTTTACCTTTATCTCAGCCTTCAGTACCTCACTCCTAAATGGTCCGTTCACATCCCTCTCACCCCCACTACGAGTCCTTCGTCTAGGCACAGGTGAGTTATGAGGAGTCCTTCTTGCTTCCCTTTGTTCCCACCTCTCTAGGTCCCAAGCTTTCCCATCTTCCCTAGGGGTATGGTGGAACAATGTTCTATTCCCTATCACTGCATTCTGTCTTTTCAGCTCGGTCTCTCTAGATGCAAGATAGGATCCTCCGTTCTGTTCTGAATCACTGCAACTCCCTTGCTGTCTGGTGTCACTCAATAAACGATAAGGTCCCTCACGGCCCTCCATGTTCCCGCGATCCCGTCCGTGATCACTGGATGCATGGCAAGACCTTTCGCGACTCTCCATACTCTCGTGACTCCAATGTCGCACATTTTCGTCCGGGGTATGGTGAGTGCACCTGTAACTATCTCGGTACTCCTGTGTCCTTCGTTCTCCCTCACTAAGGATGGGGCGAGGCACTCCCCCACATCCTGTACTCTTGTCTTCACACATTTGTCTATTGCCACCGATGGTATGGCAAGTATCTCCTTTGCTTCCTTGACTCCCTCTCTCCCACTCCGGACTGCTTTCGCCAGCTCCGCAGTGAGAGAGGATCCTGTTATCCTGATCTCTCCATTCAGTTTCTGTTTCTATTCTTTTATTCTGAGTCTCTACGGCAGCATCCCATTCTTTCAAGTACTCTCTTAACTCCTTAAAGGATTTCGGTTTCGGTCCCCTCAGATCCATCTGTCCTCTCTGACCCCCCTGTTCTACCCAGGGATCCGTTACTGGATTCAATGGGGTACTCCGACTCCTTGGTCCTAGCAACTGCCTTTGGGAATTGATCGTATTGTTCCTTCTTTCCATCTCTGCCCTTTCCCTGTCCCACCGTGCCTGTTCCTCCTGCTGGGCTCCCTCCGGGTTGTAGATTGACACTATAGGACCTATGGTAACAGGTACTTGTAGAGCATCTGGCAGTTGATACGACCTTGTACACTCCGTTTCTGGCCCCTTCTGTACCACAAATCTTCCTACTACTCTCTGTACGGGACTAGATTGAGGTACTTCCTCACCTTTCTTGGGTTCCCACTCTGTTACGGGGAGCGGTCTATATTCCCCCTTCCTAGCTCCGTCCCCCTGCTGTAGTTCGGGACTTTCGGCTTCTCTGTTGTACGGAGGTGGTCTGTCCAATAATAGCCTATCTATCAGATCCTCCTCCGTCTCGCTCTCCTCATCCTCTTCTGGAGGTTTCTTTTCTCCCGTAGCCTCTAGCATTGGGTACAGTTTGTCTGCTTCTATTCTTTGCACCCTCCACTTTTTGGCTTCATCATCCCATTTAGCATCCTGCACTGCTCTTACAGATCGTCTCACTCTTTCTTGGCGCCTATTCAGGCTCCTGTCGTGTGCCGCCTTGAACCATGCATTGAGGGCTTCGAACTGTGTTGGCCTCGGTAGAGGTCTCGTTGCGAGCATTACCGCTTTCAGCTGATTCAATGCTTCTAACCTAAACGTCCCGTATCTCGGGAACGTCAGTTCCTCATTTCCTTCTGTTAGCTTACTCCACTCGGAGATCCATAGTATTGAGTGTAACCCAACATTCACAGCCATATAATAAGCTGGTGTGCCTTCTGGTGGGGCTTCTTCCCCCGCATACGAGTTCCCTCTATCTCTCTTAAAGATCGCCCTTAAACGTTTAAAACACTTCATTTTCAAGAATCTACGATTTTCGTTAATTCTCTTCCTTGTTTACTTCCCGATGGCGAACCACCAATCCCTGCGCGGCTCTTCGCTGACCAGCCTATCCCAGCGCGTCTCTACGCTGACGTCACTCGTCCCCTCTGCAGCAGTTCCCTTCCTTTCTCAGCTCGTCTCACGGTCTTGCATGCGTCTCATTCATACACCGAAAAATGACTACTTCCGACCAAGCGATCACTTTTCTTGACTGTACGTCCACAGTCTAACTGTAATTGTCACCTCAACTGACGAGACGTCGCTCGCCTTAACTGATAGGTTACTTACACACAGTAAACGTCCGACCAGCGTCCGTTACTCATACACTCACTCTGACATTCCCCCTATCTCGGTCCAACGGGCGATCAATGGTACCTCATGACCCCCTTTACAATGGTAGACAATTACTCTGGATGTTCAATACACCCGAACCACTTAAGCCCTTCTCTGGACTTAAGATTTTCACCGGTTGCGCGCGCTCACAACCTTCTCCCAATCACACTACAGGCATTCAACTCCGCTTGACATTACAACACAGGTACAACACAAAACACCGCAATCTGGCAACGCATGACCCTTATACTCACTCTCGATCGACTCTGCTGCTTTTCTCTCTCGCACCGTCAGCACCTTCTTCGGCAGGGATTCTTCTTCTGGTCGTCGATGACTAGGGACCTTGGGGTAATCTAGACCTAACCTAGGTTGCCTTCCTCAAGAAGCCAACCATCTTTCTCTGCTACCAACTGCGGGGAATGAGATTTTGATATCTTATCTGATCACCTAGATACCTATCTCATTCATCCTTTTTGGATCGATTATTGACTGTCATTGAGTAAAAGGCAAACCCACATGAGTTAAATCAACCCCATAGACTGACGCAACTCTGAAGAACCACTTACGACTGGTAGAGTTTAAAAAGTTTAATATAATCCCAAAGTTATTTGCAAATACAATCCTCTCAATATAAGATTCAACAAGTATACAGGAACTAAAAGGAACATAAATTCCCTAAAGAATCTCAGTCTACAAAAGAAAACAATCAAAACCAATTCTAAAATCAGCAAATTGAATAACATAGACACAAAATGGATATTCTGCGTCATTTACAGAATAAGAATGAAACAAGTTAAATCTGTCCCTACTCTATGCTAGGTGACATCCCTACTCAACAAGTTCTTTACCTAAAAAGGTGTCAGCCGTTTGACTTCCAAAGAAGTTCAAACTCTCTTAATCTCTGATGGAAACCTATGTCGAGAAGCAGTACCCTTTCTGCCTACCCATCCGCTCTCTAAGGGTCCTCGGCCTACTGCTCTCCTTCTGCTCTGCTCCTGCTCTCAGGCCATCTGCTCTCTTGCTCTGTTCTGCCTTCTCTGATCTGATTCTCCCCGGGGTGCTGTCCCTAAATACAAAATCACAGTATGGGTGGAACGCCCCCTTGAGACGCCCACCACGTACACATTTCACGTAGTCCTGCTTCTGGTTTTTCCCATAGTTTCGTCTCTTCGTGTCATCTGTTAAGTTGACCTTGCTTCTCATGGCGCCGTCTCCGTCGTGCTGGTAACCTCATGACATTCCAGTTGACACTTCCAGACCAAAGTCTATCACCTCAACAGAGCTCTATTCATTACAATTGTGATTGTAACCCCCTTGTTACCTCGAAACAGACACTTCGAAACAAGACCCCAAATTCCAAACGTCCGTTATCTCACTAGGCCATAAAACTTCTTCCAGCATTGTCACTTTAATTTAACGAGACCTTTGACTCTTGGCTCGCACGTACAGATCAAAGCTATCCCCCTATCCCTGTGAGCCCACTAAATTATATGCAGTGGACTACTCTCTTGCGAACCCTTGGTCCGTTAGGTTAAAATAGCATATGAACACACCATTCTAGAATTCCTACAAACTCTTCTATACGGTATGACTTTTAACACACATATACATAATCGAATTAGTAACTTATTCATTATAATCGAATCCATGTTACATAAAATACAATGTTATACCCTCGTTCTTACACAGTGCTATGTACTCTGCACATTTCTTCAATTTACATTTCATCTCTTTCTCCGTTTAATTAATTACATACGTACATGAATTCCGTTTAGCACGTTCTACTGTTCTTAAGCATTTTCACACACTTCTATATTAGCCCAACCTATATACGGACCTTTCTAATTCTAATGCACATTCTAGAGTAAATACAGATACATTTCTCATTACTAAAGTTACATTTGCTAACTTTATGCTACAGTGCTAATCTTTACATTACAAGCCTGTAAATATGGTACAGATATATTTTTCATTCAAATTGCGCTCTCTCACTTACCTCCTTGGAGCATTCCGGTGGGGCCCTGGATACACCTGCAGCGTTTCGAACTCTGTGCCTCCGGACTATTGGATTACTTGGTGGGGCTTAGGAAGCGCCTGCAGCACGCAAACAGAACCCTCGTATCAGGTTTTCTCCGGGGGGTTCTTTTCAGGATATAACTGCAAATTACTGTGTACATTATCTCTTTTTACCTCCCAATTTGACCTGCATCAGGTTGGGGTCGGTTTCTGTTCTTTCCGGACACCGAGAGTATTGGTGCTAGTTACAATTGAAGGTGTCATGTCCCTGCTTTGATTGTGCAGAGGCTTATCTGCAGCAAAGCCGTGTTCTGATCTTATTTTGAGCTGGGCTGCTTTTCTTTTCTTTTGTTGGTTGGCAGAGGAACGTTAACTACAGACTACAATTAGTAGGTGGTGTATGAATCATTAAGGGTGTTTGAACTCCTCTGCACGCACTGTTTTGACACCTGATATCTCTATTGATTATTCCACCTCGGAGGGGATTATGAAGAACCTTTGGTGAAGTAACCAGTACGTTCCTAGAGCTCAATTGTCTAGACAATGGAGAAGAGTGATAGAAGACCATACAAGTAGTCTTCAGGGCATCCCAGTCTTCCTCATTATAATTAGGGTAGGTCTGCCCCCCCATATACTCTCTACCTGATTTAATTACACCAATTATGGAAGGGAAGTCCAATAGTCATGTTCTCATTTATCTATCACATTAGGAAAACCTGGGGAATGAGAAGAAGCCTATTCTATTGCTCTCTTACTTCGGTATTCCTGTTTTGTATTACAGGTGAGGCATTGTATAACATATTGTTTGCATAGTATTATAGTACTAGGGTGACAGTACCACTTATTTCGTGCTTTGTATATTTTCAGATCTCCAGTTCCAGCCGCCCAGCTGTTCCCCTCCGGACCTATTTTTTCCCCTGCTTGATCTCCTTAACAGTCTGTGAACACGATTGCCAGACTTGGGACGATCTAGAGGAGGGCCCCTTTTATAGCATCAATACAATCCTGGGGATGGCCTCCATTGATGATGTGATTGCGGCCTTAGGCCTTGTACAGGCAGAACTCGCTGCCTCTCGTCAAGAAACGGCTGCACTTCAAGCTCGGGTTGACGCATTACAGCGAAACCCTTTTGATGTGGGAGCCCCCCAGCCTGCCTCAGTAGTGGTGGAAATGCCTTCCCCTGTTCTGTTAGCTCCCCCTGAACGTTTTCTAGGTGATAGGAAGAAGGTGCAGGTATTCATGACCCAGGTACTGTTGCATTTCACTTGTAAACCCAAATTCTTTCTAACTAATCAAGCAAGGGTTTCCTTTTTGATATAAATCTGGGCGGAGAGGCAGCACAGTGGGTAGTCCCTATAGTTAAGAGTAATGACCCCATCCTTTATGATTGGGATCTGTTTCGAGCAGAGTTCGAAAAAACGTTTGACAGGAGAGCCGAAACCTTTTCAGCTGATAAGGAACTGCTCGTACTCAAACAGGGATCTTCCGATTTAGTCACATACTTGAATCACTTTTGGAGATTGATAGCGGAAATGGAATGGCCTGAAGCAAAACAAACAGTCTTGTTCTGTCAGGGACTCACTGAGAATCTAAAAGACGTCATAGCTCAGGTCGAGCCCCAACCTACAACTTGTGCTGCTCTTATCGATTTGGCATTGAGATTGGATCACAGATTACGAGAACGAAAGGGAGAGCAAGGAAGAAGAGATAGACCACTACTCCTGGGTGACAAACCGGCCAGTGGGGAAAAACCAGAGGGAAAGATGGAACCAATGAAAATCGGAGCTGTAAGAGCGTCTCTGACTCCTAGTGAAAGAGAACATCGCCGCAAATTTGGGCTTTGTCTTTATTGTGGGAAAAAAGGACACTTCTTGCGTGAATGCCCTGTAAAGCCTAAGGGAGGTCGCTATCGTACAGGACAAGTGGCAGTGTCCTCAGTGGAAAAGGGGTCGGAAAACTCCAAAGCTTGAGTCTATTAGAAGGGAGTAACTCAAGCAAGCAATTCATCCCTTCAGTAACAAAAGAGGACTATGCGGGAAACCATCTGTTCTTTCTGGATATGGAATTGTCGATAGACCAAACCCCAAAGAACATTAGAGCTATGGTAGACTCAGGTGCTGCAGGCTGTTTTATGGATATAGAGGAAGCTCGTAGACTGGGGGTGACTCCTGTCACAAAACAAGTCCCTGAAGCGGTATTCGCTGTGGACGGACACGAATTGGAATCTGGCCCGATCAACCAACATACTCCTGAGTACGAGCTGTGGTATGGGGGTTACCATAAAGAATATCTTTCATTCAACCTTATTCATGCTCCTCATTATGGGGTGATCCTGGGACTCCCGTGGTTGAAGAAACATGAACCAACCATTCGGTGGACGGAACAGTCCTTGGATTTACTCTCCACTTATTGTCAAGAGCAATGCATCGGTGAAAATCTCTGACCTTCCACGGTTCTGGCAACTACGCATTGCGTCTCTACTGCAGCAGAAAAGGAAGTGTCACTACCAAGTTGTTACCGGGAGTATGGGGAAGTCTTCAGTAAGAGCAAGGCCGAGGTGCTACCACCGCATCGGGAATATGATTGCTGTATCGAGCTGGTACCGGGGTCTGTGATTCCATGTGGTAGGATATACGCTCTCTCCCAACCCGAAACAGAGCATCTCCGGGAATACTTGGACAACCTCCTAAAGTTGGGATTCATTCGACCTTCACGGTCTCCCGCGGCCTCCCCACTTTTTTTTACTCTTAAAGTGAACGGGGAGTTACGCTGTTGCATCGACTACAGGGCATGAAATGCCATAACAATCAAGAATCAATACCCGCTCCCCTTGATACCGGTGCTACTGGAACAAGTGCGAGCCGCCAACATCTACACGAAATTGGACCTCAGAGGAGCATATCATTTAGTACGTATGCGAAGAGGCGACGATTGGAAAACCGCCTTTAAGACGCGGTACGGGCTCTTCGAATATCTTGTGATGCCCTTTGGGCTCTGTAATGCCCCAGCCTCCTTCCAGTTCTTCCTGAACGTGGTTTTACGGGACTTTTTAGACATATTTGTAGTAGTCTACATAGATGATATCCTGATTTATTCAAACGATGAACAGGAACACCAAGAACATGTATGCCAAGTCCTCCAAGCGCTACAACGGAATCATCTGTATTGCAAACTGACAAAATGTGAATTCCATGTCACCACAGTAGAGTTCTTAGGGGTCATGCTCACTCCATCAGGTCAAGTGATGGCAGAACGGAAGGTACGAGCAATTGTGGAGTGGCCTAGACCTAACAGCATCAAAGACATTCAAAGCATCCTCGGATTTGCAAACTTCTACAGGATATTCATCTCACACTTCTCCGAAATGGTGACTCCGCTCACTAGGTTGACCAGGAAAAACATCCCATTTTTGTGGGGCACTGCAGAACAAACTGCCTTTGACCGGCTGAAAACCGCGTTCACTTCCGCACCAGTACTAACACATGCCGATCCGAAGCTCCCCTTTGTGGTAAAAGCCGATGCCAAGAGAACTTGCAGTAGGGCCAGTCCTCTCACAGAGAAATGAGAGTACAGGTCATCTTCATCCCATTGCCTTCATGTCCCGCAAATTGAACGCTGCAGAGCAAAATTACACAATTGCTGAAAAGAACTGTTAGCAATAAAGGACGCATTCACCGAATGGAGGCATTGGTTGATGGGCGCTTCTCAGCTAATTACGGTGTATACCGACCATCGAAACTTACAGTTCATGCGAGCAGCCAGACATCTAACCCCCAGACAACTCCGCTGGATGTTGTTTTTTGCTGAATTTAATTTTATGGTCACATTTCGTCCGGGATGTGAAAACAGGAAGGCGGATGCTCTAACTCGTCAAGAGAATAACCCCATAGTGACACTTGCTCCAGAGAAAAGCATCATTGAACCCAAGAAGGTGGTGGGCGTGATACACACCGAGGATTTCCTTCACAAGATGAAGAGGGGTATACAAACTTTTGCTTGGAAAACGTGGATCCGACTGCATCCAGAGTGGAGAATCAGACAAGGGTTGCCTAGGAAAGGCCCACAGTTGCTCCTTCCTACGCTAGCTTTGTGAAAACAGGCTTTCCAATGGTGTCACAATCTTCCCTGTGCCGGACATACTGGAGGAAAGAAAACCCTAGAGAAAATGCTTCGAACATTCTGGTGGCCTACCATTCGCCCTGATGTGATTGCGTGGGTACAAAGGTGTACCACTTGTTCTCAAGCCAAGAGCGATCATCGTCCTGCACAAGGGCTTCTGCAAAGTATGCCCACTCCTGTGAGTCCGTGGGAGAGCTTCTCTGTAGACTTTGTGATGGGTCTCCCTAAAGATCAAGGAATGACAGCTATTATAGTGGTTGTGGACTACTTAACCAAGATGGGCCACTTCATTGGGTGTAAAGGGGCACCAACTGCTAGCCAGCTAGCCCATTTCTTGCTCCTTCATGTAGTCAGGCAACATGGACTCCCAAAGGTCATAGTGTCAGACAGGGGGGCACAGTTCACAGCACGGTTTTGGAAGGCATGGTTTGACAAGTTAGGCATTGCTTCTTCCCTATCCACCAGCTTCCATCCCCAAACAGACGGCCAGACCGAAAGATTAAATCAAACCTTCAAGCAATACCTAAGATGTTTTGTGGATACCACTACTGAGGCATGGGTTGACTGGTTATGGGCTGCTGAGGTAGCGTATAACGATGCTATACATACCTCTACGCTTTACACCCCGTTTTTCTGTACCTATGGGTTTCACCCTAGGTTTGCCCCTTTGAGTGTCCGTTCCACTGAGGTTAAGATCCCTAAGTTGCGTTCCCGCTTGGTACATTTACGGAAAACTATGATGCAAGCACGAAATAACCTGGAGAAAGCAAAACAGAAGTATAAGGCTCAGGCTGATAAACATCGCAGATCATGTCCAGAGTACAGCAAAGGGGATTGGGTGTGGTTGTCCACTCGAAACATCCGTTTCTGCAAGTATAGTGTATTCAACCCCAGGTTTATTGGCCCTTACAAAGTGATCAGACACATAAACCCCGTAGCTGTAAAATTGCGTCTTCCAGCACATTTCAAGATACATCCGGTGTTTCATGTGTCTCTGCTCAAGCCAGCGAAGTGTCCCCGTAGTAAAACCCCAAAGCCTGTGAGAGTGCATCAAGATGTGGAGTATGAAGTGCGGTGCATCTTGGATGCACGTAGCGTGCGTGGTAAGCTCCAATATTTGGTGTCATGGAAGGGTTATGGGCCGGAGGAGGACTCCTGGGAGCCTGTGGCAGCTGTCCATGCCCCCAGACTTGTGCGGAAGTACCACCTCTCGCATCCTGGCAAACCTGGTGGCAGTCAGTGAATCTTGCAAGGGGGGTGTCCTGTCAGGATTCCCCGGCCGCTGGTAAATCACTGCCTGCGGTCCGAGTACTTTACGGGCTCTGAAACTACAAATCCCAAGATTCCTAGCGCAGCGCGTTGGTATGACGCTAGGAGACAGGAAACAGGATAATACGGCACTAACGGAGAGACGCGCTGCCGAATATTCTTCATCTCTGGCAAGCGTGTGTTGTTCTGTGTTCTTGGTATTGGCTAAACTGTGAGCATGGGCTGAGGTTCAGTTCACGTCGTCTGTTTTTGGTGCCTTCCTTAAGGATTACTTGGTGGGGCTTCGGAAGCGCCAGCGGTGTTTTTGCAGGGTGCTTAACTCCTTGGAGCATTCGGGTGGGGCCCTGGATACACCTGCAGCATTTCGAACTCTGTGCCTCCGGACTATTGGATTACTTGGTGGGGCTTAGGAAGCGCCCGCAGCACGCAAACAGAACCCTCGTATCAGGTTTTCTCCGGGGGGTTCTTTTCAGGATATAACTGCAAATTACTGTGTACATTATCTCTTTTTACCTCCCAATTTGACGTGCATCAGGTTGGGGTCGGTTTCTGTTCTTTCCGGACACCGAGAGTATTGGTGCTAGTTACAATTGAGGGTGTCATGTCCCTGCTTTGATTGTGCAGAGGCTTATCTGCAGCAAAGCTGTGTTCTGATCTTATTTTGAACTGGGCTGCTTTTCTTTTCTTTTGTTGGTTGGCAGAGGAACGTTAACTCCAGACTACAATTAGTAGGTGGTGTATGAATCATTAAGGGTGTTTGAACTCCTCTGCACGCACTGTTTTGACACCTGATATCTCTATTGATTATTCCACCTCGGAGGGGATGATGAAGAACCTTTGGTGAAGTAACCAGTACGTTCCTAGAGCTCAATTGTCTAGACAATGGAGAAGAGTGATAGAAGACCATACAAGTAGTCTTCAGGGCATCCCAGTCTTCCTCATTCTAATTAGGGTAGGTCTGCCCCCCCATATACTCTCTACCTGATTTAATTACACCAATTGTGGAAGGGAAGTCCAATAGTCATGTTCTCATTTATCTATCACATTAGGAAAACCTGGGATATGAGAAGAAGCCTATTCTATTGCTCTCTTACTTCGGTATTCCTGTTTTGTATTGCAGGTGAGGCATTGTATAACATATTGTTTGCATAGTATTATAGTACTAGGGTGACAGTACCACTTATTTCGTGCTTTGTATATTTTCAGATCTCCAGTTCCAGCCGCCCAGCTGTTCCCCTCCGGACCTATTTTTTCCCCCGCTTGATCTCCTTAACAGTCTGTGAACACGATTGCCAGACTTGGGACGATCTAGAGGAGGGCCCCTTTTATAGCATCAATACAATCCTGGGGATTAGCAACGGAAGACCTGACACCGTGGCGGCATCGCAACCGTGGAAAGGCATCTCACCAGGCCCATCATAATATGGCTGGCGGTGTCTGATAGACACCGCCACCATATTAAATGTTTTCCGCCCGGTCGCAAGGCGACCGGGGCGGAAAAGCGGCGGACGGTCTTTCCGTCCGCCGCGGTCCCCCCCGCCATCCTAATATGGCGGGGGGAATTCAGGTGCGGATGGCGGGCGGATTGCCCCCGCCATCCTAATGAGCCCTTTAGTGTGCTCACATGATTTCGCTATTGAAATCACTTCAGAGAGAGAGGGGTTGTCGTTAGCCCAACAAGATTCTTTTGCTTTATCTAATGAACAACCTAACATTAACTGTTTTTTTTACCTTTCTTCATAGTTGGAGCCAAAATAACATGTGGAAGCTAGTTTTCTTAATTCTGTAATATACTCTTCAACATTTTCATTAGATCTTTGCATACGTCTCCCAAAATGGTGTGTCTCTAAAACTGTAGAAACTTTAGGTAGAAAATGTAAATCAAGTTTCTTTAAACAGACTTCATAATCATTTAGGTTATCAGAGTCTTCAAGGAGTAACTCTGGAAGATGTTGAAATACTTCCTATCCCTCCGAGCCCAAACAATGTAATAAAAGTGAAATTTTTCTTTCCGCACTTAGCAAAACGCCACATACATGAGAATAATGGGAAATTACGTTTTTCCATTTATTTTCAAGGTATGGGAGGATCACCTGGTGAAGAAAGAAAAAATGGTGGAGGAGGAACATTTTGCATATTAGCAGCAAAAAGAAAATGTTTAAAATAAAACACCAAGTAAGAACATATAGCATATACTGAAAACACCTGCAAAATAATTTTTAAAGTGTGATTTCTAGGAATGGGGAGAAAAAGGTGTCAGGCAGAACTCATAAAGAGTTCCAGTTCAAGAGATTGAGAGTTCAAGAATAATGCTTTGGCACATAAAGCAATTCAATAAATCCAAAAATCAATCAAAGCAGAACTTTCCATGAAGAGAGGTTTGAGAAACTCTGTAGAGTTTCAGAAGAGCGTGTACTAGGGGTAAAATGGAAAGTTGAAAGGATAAGTGAGATCAAAAATGGTAACCTACTCTAGGAATATTTTGTCTGTTGTTATAGACAACTTATTCTGAAGCTTTGCAGCATGTTGCCTCTTCTTCACCTCTCATCCTATCAGCTTTCAGTGGTCTCATGGGAACAGGATCACTAATGTTCTTCTCACAGAAACAAACAATACACAATAGTATCGTTCTAAGTTCATGTGGGAAATTTTTCTCATTCAAGACTGCTTACCCACTTTTGAACTACATCTTTAAACTTCTAATATGGCAAGTTGTATTCAAGTTTAACAATGATCTTTGTAAAAGCTGAAGCATCTATATATTGAAAAGAAAACATTTTGCACAACACTATCCTTTCGAATAAAATAAATATGTTCAAAGAGGTCAACTTCATTCTGGTGGGCGGTGCTGTAAGCAGCACCCGCCACTATGCAATATATGCATGTTGTGCATTGGCACAGGCACTGCGCTGTGCCTGCCACCTTGTGTATGCCAATGTTGGGGGGTCCCATGGGTACCCCCCAAGTGCAGCCCGCCACCACACCTCCCCCCTGGGGGCCCGCAATGAAAAACTGAGTCTCTGCTCTGGAAAGGCATTACACCGCCACCATCGTAATATGGATGGCGGTGCCTGCAAAGCACCGTCATGAATATTGCGGGCCTTTTCCACCAAGAAGGCAATTGGGATGACGATGCTAATGTGGCAGGGGGTAAAATGCCGTCCGGCGCGGTGTTTTGGCGGGCGGATCAGCACTGCCAGTAGGGTGGTGGCGATCTGCCCGCCATCCTAATAGACCCCAAAGTATCAATGGCAGGTAATTACTACACATACATAATGCACAAACACTCTCTGCTCACACTCTGAATGTCAATGCAAGGGTCTAGAAGCAGAACATTTACCTGAGTGAGACTGTTAGACCACACTCCTTTCTGACACAAAAAGGCTTCATCATATCTATTAACTATCAAACATCAGTACACTGCCACCACCTCTTCAATACATCTACCTAGGGCATGGACAGTAGTCCCATGTTGGCAAAAGAGGGCACTCTTGGTGTGTTCCTCCGGCTCTCAGAATCACTTCTGGACCTTTGAATTACCAGGGACAGGCCTGAATTAGATCGCACATGCTAGACTAGCTAGTTAGCTGTGCCGGTAAAAGGGCAGTATAGCGGTTTCTCATGCAGTTGGGTCGTTGGAGCAGGGGTGCACATTCATATACCATGCAAGGGACATTCCCACCCAAAAATTACCACACGTGGTAAATACCATTACCTAGGAGTGAGGTATTTACCATGTATGGTAAAATCCTCTTATTCGGATTTTTCAACTGGAAATTGAGGTATAATATGCAGAACCATTTTAACACCGAAAATCCTGCCTGCTTGACTTTTTGGGCTCTTTTCCCTAGGTACATTTTTGCAGGTTTGACCTGCCATAATGTATCAGGAGAAACGTCAATGGTGTGATGATCATAACTAAACTTGTAATTCCAATCCCTGCACAACGTCTTGTTTACACAGGGTATGGAATTCAGCCCTTAGCTTCTGATGATGGCCTTTGACTAGTTCATGTTTCAGGAAATCTAGTGGTACAATATTCTGGAGAAAGAAATCATGGGGGATCAGGCTGCACTCTCCCATGATGATCTGTAATAAATACTGGAAAATACAGCGGCAGGGCACAGTGATGAGTACTAGGAGGTGGGGTGATGCAGGTGGGCTGTGCATATTGCGGGTGGAGCCAGGTAGTGATGGTGATCTGATGGCCTGGCATCGGGACATAACTGGCCAGAAAACTTGCGGTAGGAAGGCTGAATGTCTTCCTACTTGCCTTCAGGAAAAATATAGTTAATGTGATTCTTTCTCATTTGTGTGTGTTGCTTTACATGAAGTCTCCTCTCTAACCCTTCATAGTTTGTGCTTAGCTTGTAAAAAATTATTTAGTTATGGTTGAATCTTTTAAAATAAACAATTAGCAGAAAGTGGCCTGGTGCCCTTTTTCTTATTCTTACTGGGAAAGACTGTGGGCCAGATGTAGGAGGCCATTTACCGACCGGTAAATGGGTATTTGTGATGTAGGGGCTCTATTTTACCGATTCAGTAAATTTACCGAATCGGTAAAATTACCGAATCGGTAAAATACCGAATCTGTATTTTTACCGATTCGGTAACTTCCTGATGTAGGTGGACTCTTCTGAGTCCCAAAGGCCTTACAGATTCGGTATTTTACCACCCAATCCAATTGAGTGGTAAAATACCGAATCCAGGTGTGCATGCACATGTGTGAATGCACGCCTATGCCATGTGACAGACAGACATGCCCTTAGGGCATGTCTGTGTGCCACATGGCACACATGCCTGTATTTGGGGTGCTAGAGGGTGTCAAAGTGACACCCCCTGCACCCTTGCTGGACTCGGTATTTACCGAAACGGTAAATACCGATTCGGTAATGCCCATTGATTCCTATGGGCTTCAATGCCCATAGGAATCAATGGGCATTACCGAATCGGCATTTACCGATTCAGTAAATAACGATTGTTACAGAATCGGTAATTCAATTACCGATTTCACCTACATCCCCCCCCCCCCCTTCTATTTTACCGATTCATAAATACCGAATCGGTAAAATTCGGTATTTATGAATCAGTAAAATAGAATTACCTACATCTGGCCCTTACTGATTCAGGATTTTAATCAATCGGTAAATGAAATGTAGGAAGCACTTTGAAGAGTGCTTCTGTGCTTACAGGATTCGTTCTTTACCACCAACTATTAGTTGGTGGTATATAACGAATACCTCTGTAAATGCAAATATGTGCATTTACACCTGTACCATGTGACAGACATACATGCCCTTAGGGCATGTATGTGTGCCACATGTGCACACAAGCACTATTCAGGGGTGCAACAGGGTGTCAAAGTGACACCCTGCCACCCTTGAAGCTTTCCCAATTTTACAGAATCGGTAATTACCGATTTGGTAATTGACATTCATTCCTATGGGCCTCCAGGCCCAAAGGAATGAATGGCAATTACCAAATCGGTATTTACCGATTCAGTAATTACCGATATCTTAACGATTCAGTAATTTTTACCGATTTTTTACCTACATAGGATTTACCGATTCTAAAATACCGAATCGGTAAAATTCGGTATTTTAGAATCTGTAAATCCAATTTACCTACATCTAGCCCCTAGTTATCAGCTTTCAGTGAAACGTTCACAATTTAACAACAACTTTTAAATGGCACAGTCCGCTTGGATTATAAACTGTGAATATATACTAGCAGACTTGATTATCACACTACAAAGAAATACACATAAAATAAATATAGATTCCACATTTATCACAAGATTTATCTGAAATAGAATAGAATAGAATAGAAAAAATCTAACAGTTTGGTCCTAACTTACCAACATAATTGGGGTGCAGAAAGCTCATCTTGTCCTGAGCTGGGGGACACTACATCCGCTGTGCTGTAGATGGCTCTTGGAGGCTGCTTGCAAGCTGTAAACCTGTCTGGGCTGCTTCGCAAACAGCCAGTCCTGCCAAGTACCACACATCAGAGGTTAGGCTAACACATTTTAGTGCTGGTGTCCACATCACTGAACTAAAATGCTTATTCACATATTTCTAGCTGCTCAAGAAGGTGCTGCAGGTAGCTCTGTGGGGTACTGGTATTGAAACAAAGCAGCCTGTAGTTTTCTATATGCTTCTGTCTCAGGTTTAATGACTTTGGCCCGGGTCGCGGGGAGGCATTTAGCTGCTATAGTGACAGGCTGGGCCCAGCTAAGTTGTTAAAAGAACAACTTTCAGTTTTAAAAGTGGTGCCCAACATAGGCAGCCTAGAGCACAACCAGATGAGCTCTAGACTTCTGCTATTATTGAACCACTGTCAGAGGCGAGCCTTCTCAGCCAGGCCCAGACTCTGTGCCTCGGCCAGAAATCAGCACCACCTAGTGGCCTTCAGCCCACCTTGAGTACATCCTTGCTCAGCCTAGAAGACATTTATTGAGTGGTACCTGACTCTTGGCCCAGGCGAGTCATTTCAACACTGGGAAAATTAGAACTTAACTTATGACTCAAGGGTCCTGGTCCTCTCAGGTGCATAGTGCAGGTCATAACTGGTTGAATGACATCCTGTCGCAAGTTCCACTTCTTGGTTTTACTAGCAAAAAAAGTGTCCCTCGTTTCACAACAGAATATCACTTATAGGTCCACTGAAACCATCGAAATCTAGCACATAACACATGTGAAAACTTTGCAGGGATGAACACCATACTTTACTGATCAGGGTACTGAATGCCACCGCCTTCTGCTAGTTTTAGAATCATTCTGTCTATTGACAATCCTTGTTTATCACAACAATGCAGACTCGAATTTAAAACAGCTGTGCATAGAGGAATGCAGTGGCCCGCCATAGGGCACCAAAGGTGTTCGCACGTCACTTCCTTTAATTTTTATCAGGGAGACTGGCAAACATGATGTCTCCTCTGCTAACCCTGTAATGCTGGTGAAAGGATGGTATTTTGTGATACTTAACAAAGAATCCTCTTATATTAATGCAAATTTAGCTCATCATTTTGTAATCACATTAGCTCTTTCCATTTTTCATTTCCTCTTCAAAACTATCTTTCCTATCTTTCTATCAGCTATCGTCAAGGGTTACGTTTTGCTTTATTTTAGACTAGAAGCGTCTTGAGATACCTTTGTATGAGAGACACCATGAAATGGAATTAAGTTATAGTTTAGCTCCATTGAAGTCAAAGAAAAGAATTGGGAAATGAAGTATCTGAAAAAATAACAAAGCATTATGGGCAAATAATAATGGTAGGAAATTAAAACACAGTGTTTATATAAGAAATCAAGCCTTAGCCAAATCAAAAGCTTTATTTTTAATCCAATTATATCATTAGATCAGGAGAGTCAACCAAGGGGTCTGTTTAAATTCAGAAGTTATATATGAATAATGCAGTAATGTATTAAGCACTGTATATCAGCTTGACAGGGCAATGTAGGACACGGAATTAAATCCTTTTAAATCAGCTATTCCCTTTGAATAAGTCACAGCATTTTTTGTTTGCTTCTTATGTTTTGTCTCCCTTTCAAATAAGACTTCAGGTAGTTCAGTCGCCTTTTTACTATAGAGTCCAGCCTCCTCTACTACCCACCATCCACATTTTACATGGATTTCCTACTGGCTAGGAATACTAGCATACCTGTTAAGAAAATAGCACATGCATTGGCAAAGCTTTGCCAGTAGTTTAATCTATGATACAGAATCCCAAAGCTGTCCAGCATGGTTAAACAAAAGAGAGAAAAAACAATTCGGGTGTGCACATAGCAAGCATGAAGACATCTACAAAATGACACACATGCTTTTTGTTCTGTTGGTTTACCATCCATGTGGATCAGTAAGCAAAACAAAAAAGTTGTGGAGCAGGCAGGGGGAAGGAGCACGGGTGGGAGAAGTGACTTGGTGTGATTGAAATTACAAAGGGTTGGGAAGTAACAGGAGGATGAGAGGATGAGAAGTAACATGGGGCAGGCTGAAGCAACACATGAGTGGGGTGGAGGGAGGAACATAGATGGCGTGGGAGAGAAGCAAATGGACAGAAACGTGGAGTGGGGAAAGCAAATAATTGACAGATAGTGCTATGTGGAGCTCGGGATAAGCACATGAGGGTGAGCGTATCACAGAAGAGGGCAGGGAGAAGCAAACCGGCAGAGAAAGAGCAACATGAGCAAGGTGGAAGGGGGAACTATGCAAAGGAGACAGCTAGAAAACACATGCATTTTAATGGACTGCTTAAACAAAAAGAAAAATGTAGTGCATTGGAAGGGCGCAAGTAATTCATCCATGCACCAGGGGAGGAACAAATGCACAAAGAGGAAGTAAATCCCTTACAAGGCAAAGAATAAGAAGCATGCAAATAAGAGTGACAAAAGGTGATACCCTGCATTTGTAGGTATAAAGCTTTTCTGAGCTACTGTTAGGTGTGTTATCTGGTTATGCTGTGCTATCTAGTGAGCCACTATGGGAATAGGCCAAAACCATGCAACGTGTTTCTTCTTGTGATTTATGCAGTAACCATTGTATGTATACGAGATTTAGTTATATGCCATGCATTGTATACACCCCCAATGAACTATGCTATATGATAGGCATTTTATGCTACACAGTTTGTCAATACCCTGACTTTTATCATTGCTGTCATTCCTATGTCTGTTTCATACCAAACGGTATGGCAAAATGCAAAAAAATAATTAATATAAAAAAAGTGTGACAATGAAGCCAACCATTGGTGAGCAATGGGTGAGCTCTAAGCCCACTTTAAGCTCACAATACACCTCACAACAGACAGTGCATATGCAACCCAGCTGGCAAGACCTAAAACACAAGGAAAGTGAAGAAAGGAATATTTGAATCCATGTCAACCACATATGATTGTAAGGGGCTGTATCTCAGCCACTCTTTTTTCACAATTTGTGCCACTCTACACAGCAACCACCCATATGCAAATCAGACTTGTCCTTCTCCAGAGCAGCCCAGACTGAACTGATAGGCCAGCCAATTTCCCTTCAGACAGGAACACAAGTAACACCAGACTGGGCTTTGGCTCTTGCAATCTTTTCTAACATCTAAGATTCTAGTTTGTTGAACACTGTAATTGTATGTGTTACTTTCCCATGAGCAGCCACATTCAAAAATAGCTAGTATTGACCACTTTTTGCAACACTACCCAGCTTTACATAAATTACTACAATGACAGTACGAATAACAAATGATCGCACACTTTATTGAAATATTGGAAACAAATAGTTGAAAATTCAATGGACAGCTAGACATCTTTACTAAAAGCTGGGTAAAACAACTCCTGAGCAAACTGCACTTTGTGCTATTTGTGGTGCAACGGACATTGATTTTACGAAGGAAAATACATAATACATGGTGGTTATTTTAGCAGCTGAATGTTCTAATTTTGCTTTGATTACCATTGATGGCTGAGTATTTCAGTTTTACTGAGCACTGGCAGACCAACATGCACTAACCTACACTTACTGGCTATATAGGTGTTGTGAAGTCCCAACACCCCAATAGGTTTGTGAACAGGCAAAGACTAGTATGAGCCTGCTCTGATAGAACCCCAGAAGGGAAAGGAGACAAAGATGTCTTCGACCGAAGCTCTAAGATGTGTTCAGCGCAAGCTGTGAGCTCAACTGCAATGTGGCCAAGATGCTATATGGCACTGTCATAAGGGAGATAACTGAAGTGCCCTTAAGATTCATAACAGTTAACCAAACAAGAACAACAAGTGTAGTAGGACAGGAGACATCCTATTATCCCTTTCTATCAAGCACATACAAACCCCTATCAGTAGCTATCCCACCAGTATACCTGTGTCGAAACTAAATCAAGGCCAACACCAAGGAAGATGTGGCCGCATCTGCACTGCCTATTACATATTGTAGTGGGCATTGTAGTTGGCTTTGCATATTCAATGGGAACTCTAGTATCAATAAGAATAATGGCATTACCCCATTGTTATCATTTAACTGTACAGGCCATCCTGAATCATACCTAAAGTAAACTCTAGAGGATCTATTTAAAACGGTAAATTTACACAAGAGTAAACCTACATGTGTAGCCTTACTTTTAAACTTTGTAGTATCTTTACTACTTTTGGCTATTCACCATTTCCTAGTATAAAGATACTACAAAGTGTAAACTTCAAGGCTTCTGTCCCCTGAAACATGGGACCGCAGCCAGATTCAGAAGTGAAAAGTTACTACAAGTAACTTTCCACATTAGGCAGTGGCCAAGATCTCCCTATGTTAAAGTATAGGGGAAAAAAACAACAAATATTTGACTTTAAAAAAATAATAGAAATATTTAATGTTAAATACTAATATAAATTAATGTTATATATTCATTTTTAAATGTAGATCAAAATAATTAAAATGTTACTAGACTTTAAACCTCATAATTAATTTAATATTTAATTAATTTAAATCTATTAAATTGAATTAAGATGATTATTAAAAAGTTTTCATTAAAACAAAATTGCCACCTAAAGTAAAATGTTTTATATTTATGTATTATGCATTGAAATGTAGTAAATGTAATGTATACAATTACCGTCAATTATTTTCATTATTGTTTTGAAAAAATTAATTTACATAAAATGTTTAATTAAAAAAAAGTTTTTCACAATATTGAATAGCAATAATATAAACTTTGCATTGAAATTAAGTGCATATATAATTTTTAAAAAGTCAAAATAAATTGATTTAATTTTATATTATTTCCTATGGAGTTTTGTTTAAAGTACTTGCCTCTATTACTTTCTATGGGAGAGTGCTGCAGCACCAGTGGTTGGCCATATGTGCGGGACCCCTGCCCTCACCACATCTTCAACAAAGCAGACACCATCATCGCACCCCACCTCCGGGACATCATCAACAGCTCCTTCGAATCTGCCACCTTCCCTGAGAGTTGGAAACATGCTGAAATCAACGCCCTCCTTAAGAAGCCGACAGCAGACCCCAAGGACCTCAAGAATTTCTGGCCCATCTCCCTGCTCCCCTTCCCGGCGATGGTCACAGAGAAAGCAGTCAACAAGCAACTGACCAACTTCCTCGAAACCAACGGCTCCCTCGACCCATCCCAGTCTGGCTTCCGCAGCAACCACAGCACTGAGACCGCCCTCTTCGCCGCTAACACCGACGACATCAGAACCCTGCTCGACAACAGAGAAACCGCAGCCTTGATACTCCTAGACCTCTCAGCTGCCTTCGACACAGTCTGCAACAGCACCCTAAAAACACGTCTCCACAACAAAGGGATCCAGGGAAAGGCCCTGGACTGGATCTCCTCCTTCCTCACCGACAGAACCCAGAGAGCCCGCCTACCCCTGTTCCACTCAGAAGCCACCAAGATCATCTGCGGCGTACCCAAAGGCTCTTCACTCAGCCCGACGCTCTTCAACATCTACATGAGCCACCTCGCCGACATCCTCCGCGCACACGACCTCAACATCATCTCCTACGCCGACGACACCCAGCTGATCCTCTCCCTGACCAAAGACCCAGTCATTGCCAAATCCAACTTCCAAGAAGGAATGAGGGCCGTCGCCAAATGGATGAATATCAGCAACCTGAAACTGAACACAGACAAGACGGAGGTCCTCATCCTTGGACCATCCCCCTCCGCCTGGAACGACTCCAGGTGGCCCGCCGCCCTGGGCACAGCACCAACTCCCACCGACAACGCACGCAAACTTGGGTTCGTCCTGGACTCATCGCTCACTATGACCAAGCAAGTCAACGCCATCTCCTCCTCCTGCTTCAACACCCTCCGTATGCTACGAAAGATCTTCAAGTGGATCCCCACGGAAACAAGAAGGACTGTCACCCAAGCCCTCGTCACAAGCTGGCTTGTCTATGGCAACGCACTCTATGCAGGGACAACGGCCAAGCTACTGAAAAGACTACAACGCATACAGAATGCCTCTGCATGCCTCATCCTGGACATCCCCCGCCACAGCCACCACCACCCACCTGAGAGACCTGCACTGGCTCCCCGTCAACAAGGGGATCACGTTCAAGCTCCTCACCCACGCACACAAAGCGCTCCACAACGCCAGACCCGAATACCTCAACAAACGCCTCTCGTTCTACACCCCGACTCGCCAACTCCGCTCAGCCAGCCTCGCCCTCGCCACCGTACCGCGCACCAGAAGAACAACAACAGGCAGCAAATCTTTCTCCTACCTCGTCGCCAAGACCTGGAACTCACTCCCCATCCACCTCCGACTGACCCAAGACCTTCTCACCTTCAGGAGACACTTCAAGACCTGGCTGTTCGAGCAGTAGCAGCACCCCCCCCCCCCCCCCCCCAACCCTCAGCGCCTTGAAACCCTTGCGGGTGAGTAGTGCGCTCTATAAATGTACTGATTGATTGATTGATTGATTGATTGATTGATTGATTGATTGATTGATTGACTTACTCCAGGTCTGAGCTGGAGTGCATTTATGACTATTTTGGCTCAATTTTGGCTGCAGTAACCTTAGAAGAGCAGTTTGTCAATAGGAATTACCTCACTCTTTTGTGGGTGGGTGCATGTTCCTTTTTAAATCCCTCCTTTGCCCTCCCTATACCCTTCCTGAGATATCCTGAGATCTCCACAGTCGGGGTGGAGAACTCTACATGAAAAACAAAGGAGCAGTGAAGGTATAGACCACCACATGTAGGTTAGTGAAGAACATTTTGTAGGATGTTTAGTATTATTGTACCACTGCTAAACATACTACAAAATGTAGTTTATGACTAGATACCATAGTTTCGATAAACAGCAAGCACTCTATTAATGAGAGCAGAAATTACGATTTCTGAATATTATTAAACATATGCAATTAAACGCACCTAACTTAATACAGACATGGGTAAAAGTTGTTTATGTTCAAATAAAAAGTTTCAGTAATAGTGACTAGTATTTTCTTGTAGCTTTTGGTTACCTTTTTTGGGGAGAAAAACAGGCACAATGTCTAAAAATACTAAAAGCAAACATGTTGTCACTGCAACATTAAAATAAACGTCTGGATTTTAAAATATCAAGCTGACCTGCTGCAGGATGAGATCTACTTGAACACTCCTGCTACAAGCCCAGTCAGTCATGCCAGTTGCACAATTTTATATAACACATATTACAGTTTCAAATGTAGCAAAGCCCACACTTTTGCCATCAGCATTAGGGTATTGGTCAGCCTGCATCAGTGGTGGCTGCTACGGGGCAGTAGTGGTGTGGCAGGTGGGGTTTTAAAAATAAGAATTTCCCTTACCATCATCATCAGAAAACTTTATTTCGGCCAATGTGACCATAAAAGTATA
Organism: Lissotriton vulgaris; assembly: GCF_964263255.1. NCBI lineage: Eukaryota > Metazoa > Chordata > Amphibia > Caudata > Salamandridae > Lissotriton > Lissotriton vulgaris. The sequence goes on from NC_141691.1 coordinate 1,479,017,392, forward strand.
TATATAATAACATACATTTTATTCAATTCAGAAATAAGTCAACAAAAGGAAGTCCATACTTCACATCACACATAGTTGTAACATAAAGGCAATCTATATTTCGGTCAGACAAGACCCACTAACTTCAATAAAGTGCATATGCAATATATGTGCAATATGTAAGGTCGGGCAAAGTAAGCACGAGCTCTAGCCCACAGGCCAACCATTACAATAGCTTTTTTGTAAAGTGCTTGTGCCTTTCAACTAGGAACTGTAAACATGATTGTATGCCCTAGCCCAAGGACCACCGTTCAACTTGTTGGCAGTCTTGCGCACATGTACAATATTCATAAAACCAAATATACATCAATAATATAATAAAAATAACTAATAAAAGAGTCATAAATATTACATACAAATAAAAAAAAACCATCCAAAGTTAATTTAAAATATAATAAAATAAGAGTCTCTGGGGGTCAACTTCAAGATTTCGCTTACCTGCCGACCTCCTCCTCCATCCTTCTTCTGTTCTTCTGTCGACGAAGCATGTTCTCACAGACGCAGGAAGCACACAGGCTCCCAGACTCCCCTAACCAATCATGACGCTGCTGTCATCAGCATGACAGTAGCATCGCGATTGAGCTGAGCGCCTTGATTCTTCGCTCAAACAGGGAGTGAGTGGCTGTGCATGTTCTCCACCCGGCCTTGCAGTGAAGCCTGGTGGAGAACATGCTAAGTGAGCATGACTGTTTGGACGGCCCAAGACGGCCGGCCAAACCATCATATGAACTTAGAAAGCGCCCACCACTCCTCCCACAGCTGTCTGTCAGACCAGCCCCACCTGCACCTAAAACAAAACTGGGTAAGTATGGGAAAAATAAAATGATAATTACAATGTGGTATTATCATTTTAGTTTTTCTGTGAGGCGACGCACCTCCCCCTTAGTGGAGAAGCCACTGCTTGCCTGCGTTCCTATTGCCCAAAAGAAATAATCCAAATACCGAGCATAAAATACTACTCAGACCACAAACAAGTAGTGCTTCATAAATGATTTTCACAAAGCATTGTGTGAAGAAGAAATTTTGTTGAGAATGGTGCTGAATGCCAAAAAAACAGATGCATGTCTACAGCCTTTTGGAAAGCGTATGATGAAGAGTACCAACAAATAATGCCAAAGTCAAAAGAAGGCATAAGGGATTTGTGCAGTTGACTGGAGTTTGACACCATCCTACATTGTGGAAAAGGCTCAATGGGTTTACAGTGAACCACCTTGACAGAAAATAAATGTTTATCATTGTCTATTGCATGGGTACTCAAAAACTTTTTCCCAGGGGCTGAAAAGATTGGTCCATGGTGTCACAGAGGACGGCATTGATGCCAGCGAGGGAGAGGGCGTAAAGTGGGCAAAGGGGAAGCAAAGCATGTATATCTACTGACTGAACTCAATTGCACAATGTGAAACCAGAAAACCTGGGATCAATCCCGGCTTCTCCACTTGACCAAATTGTGTTACCCAGGGAAATTGTTTTATTTCCATTCCCCTCCCTTTTCTTTATTGTCACATTTAAGAGGACTCTGTAATACATAACTTGAGGATGTGTATTGTACAAAACCACCTCCTGTGCTTGGACGTAATCCTTAATGGCATTGTTGTCAGGGTGGGGGCGTGTGAGGGGTGGGCGGGGATTAAGCATTAACATTTCTAAATTCATGTTTGAGAATCATCACTTTAAAAAAAGACTTCTGAATGCACTGCTATAATTTGGTTAACTAATGTGTAATGGTTCTACAAGTAAATAAAATACACTTTTTGAATTTTGAAAAGACTATCCTATTTTTACATGTTTGCAGTCTTTAAAAATGAAAGTGTTCCTAAAGGTAAGGGCCTCGTTACTTTCTTTTGTTTAACTGCAATTAATCTTTAACTAAGGGCTTTCTGTATATTGAATTTTCTTTTAATGTTAGTACTGAGTTGAGTAAGCAGCAGCCCAATGCTGCTGCTGCTCAGGGGGCAGCATGTACAGGTCAGGAGGGCCGCATGCGGATCCCGGGCTGTACTTTGCGTATCATTGGTCTATTGGGATTTCCATAAAAGACACAAGCCAAGAACACAATGGCGAGTTATCTATTTGAAGAAGTTTTATGTAGCACGAACTTGACTTAAGGGCATTAAAGCGCTGTATAGAACAAAAACAAGCAAACAATGAAAATAAATTTGATATTGGTTAGAAAAACAAAAAGGAAGGATTATACCCCCAGATTCATCAAAGTCCTGTTTTGCGTGTCCTTAATATGGAATTTTAAGGATTTGCTATTAAGGACTCGCAAAACGGGATGCATGTGGAAATCGCAATAATTTTAGCGATTTCTACAGCTTCCTTATTTGCGATTCGCTAATTGCTAATCGCAAATAAGGAATGGCTTTCCCATTCATTCCTATGGGCCGAAAGGCCCATAGGAATGAATGGGGAGTCATTCCTTATTTGCGATTAGCAATTAGCGAATCGCAAATAAGGACCAATTCCAAGGGTGCCAGGGTGTCCAAAGGACACCCTGTTGCACCCCTGAAATGGTAATGTCCACTGGTGTTGCGCACACACATGTCCCAAGGACATGTGTGTGTGTAACATACAACTTGGAAAAATGCACTAAAGTGCATTTTTCTAAGTTTTTGCTATTTACCACGTAGTTAGACTTCGCGGTAAATAGCGGCCCCAGATTGCGATTTCGCAATTTTAAAATGGTTCATGAACTGCATTTAAGGAATCTCAAATTGAGATTCCTTAAATGCAATTAATCGCAATTTAGCGATTTCTAGATTTGCGATTTTTGCATTTGGGATGATGCATCGCAAATGCAAAAATAGCGATCGCAAAGGGCCAGATTCTCAGAATCTGGCCCTTTGCGAGCCGATTCTGGTTTGATGAATCTGGCTGTTAGTCTATAATTCTCTGCTGTGTGAATACGATCTCGGATTGCTGGCTATGGTGTAGATGGATATAGATCTGATCAGGAAATTTTCAGGAATTATCTAGTTCCTTGGAATGGGAGGAGTGTCAAGTGATACATCGTTGGATGAATGTGGGAGTTCTGTAGAACTAAGCCCTAAGCAAACTAGTTAAATACCATCCAAAATAGAGCCTGTTCATGAACATGCATGCATCATCAGAAAATCTCCATATGGCGTATGTATGTTGATGAAGCAGTATTGCTGCAAATCCTTGCAACTATCGTCCTTGTACTGTGCTGGACTGATCCATCTAGCACAAATCTTTTTGCCAAGTTGCATTGCAGACACTGAGCAGTGCAATGCAACCTGGCCAATGACACAATTGGCTATACATGTCAAATTTACTATGAAAATGTTGATAATTTTATGGAGCCGGATGGCTTGATTGTACCAGTGTACACCTCAAAATGTACCCTCTCCGGCACATGTGCCAGCTCTCCAAGTTATTTCATGGTTTGACATAGCACAGCACTAAAATATGCAGCAGTAAGGATCAGTTGCACTAACTTGATTTTCACTTAAGGTAGACCCAGCCTGCTTTGCTGCCAGGGGAGGATCTCCAAACAGGGGGGGGGGAGTCAGTTATGTTGGAAACATCACAAAGATGTCAGAGACCTCTATGCACCCTCTAAGAGGGCATCATTAGAAGGGACACTAAATACAAGCCAATGTATGGGTAGGAAATGAAAACACCTCCAGAGAAACTCTCTAACCATATGCCTTGTGTCTATAACATGGTTAGGGCACACAGGAAAAAGCATAATTCAATTTGCAAGGGGCACACTCCATACAAAACGTATAATGTCCCTTCACATTGTGCAGGAAGAGATATGATATGTCCACCCACTAAATGGGTATTACAGAAGGAGCTGTGCAAACACCTCCAGTTGATCACTGACTTTCTGAGGTACTTCCATTATCAGGACCCTGATGTTCATTAAAGGTTATGCACCGTCCAAGTGTTGCCTCCTGAAACTGTAGTTGGCCAGCCCATGGTAAAAATTGGAATGACAATTGAATGTAGATAGTATGAGACTGACAGATCTCATGATGTTCAAATAGTGACTAAGTAAATGAATGGTGATTCTCTTAAAAAAACTAAAACCAATTGAACAGTATCTAAATGCTTGTACGGACTGTCTTTTCCTCGGTTTAGGCCATAGTGTTTTTGAAAAGGCTTTATTTTGCATTCTAGTGAAAGAAGAGATTTAGGTGCTTTGGTGACAGTGGCACTGCACAATTTGTCAAATTGAAGGAAGTGTATAATGTGAAAAAAAGGGGCTAAATCCCTTTGAAAAAAGGGAAAAACTGAAAAGATAAAATAAGGATTGGCAGACAATACTGGTCTGTATTCTGTCAACAGTTCCTTCCTACATTTAGAAACGGGTCTAAGGAGTGTTTTTGGGACCTCATCCATGCAAGGTGGAATGCTCGCTCCTCACCTCTTAGTCCAGGTTAGGACCCCACATCTACCCTGTTTGTCAACTAGTGTGCTGATGTGCAGCCTAGAGTATATGGTGCTGTGAGAAGCCCTTTGCTGTCCCCTGTTGATCTCCTTTTCATATCAAAAGATCAACATTTCCATAGAGGTCTACCAAAAACCCATAGACTACAATGCCATACTGAGATACGAAAGCCAACAGCCAAGGCTCTCAGGGACAACATTTCACATAGGCAATCCCTGAGAATCAGAAGGAATTGGAGACATTTATCTTTCAAGACCAAACCTCAGAACTTACTCAAAAAATCTTTGAGAAGGTGCACCCAACATACGCTGCACTACGAACCTTGTACACAATAACAAAAGAGAAGCCCATTTAAGAACTCATGTGAAATTCAAACAAAACCACATCTGCTATATAACTGTGTTATCCTATATGCCCAACAATATAACAAAGGCAATTAACAAACATTGGTGAGTCCTAAATGTGGAAGCTCAACAGCATTTGCCTTCAACAGGGAGGGCAGTATGAAGACTAAACTGACTCTTTTACATTCCTATTCCATCATAATTTTGGCTTATTGGCACGGCTCACCCATACCCGTTTTCACTCATATATTTTGTATGTTTCGTTTGACTATATTTCTGTGCTTTTGGCATGATTGTTATCATCTTGGAGATGTACTTGCAAGCAGTGTATTAATGTTGATATGTTCTGTTGTTGTTTGAAAATCAATAAAGATTTTTTTTTTTTTAAGTAAAAACTGACTCACATAAGGCTTAGTCCCACCAAACCAAACACCCAATCCTAGATGTGGAATCTATGTGGACACTTTCCCTATGGTAACTTTATTGTTTGCAACCTCACCATAGAAACCTATGAACTTAAGCTAGGGTTGACCTCTCCTTGAGAATGAAGGACACACAACAAATGCAATAGTGATCATGTGATATAAATGATCACTGCCCTTGTAATTGGCATTATACAGGCATAGCTACTAGCAAGGCCAGAACATGTATTTTAAAACACAGAATCATGATCAAATGTAGAGGAAATGACACAAAATGACAAACCATTTTTCGGGATATAAACACTCTGAATGGGTACTAATAGAGAACATACACAACACTTGTGATACAAAACACACCAATGTGAAAGAAAACAGACGCTCAGGAAGGTCATAGGAGTATAATATATATTTATTGCTAAAATAGCTAGCAATCATCAAAACTATTTTAAGTCCAGATTGCAGTTCAACAGATCAGCACTCCACCAGAAAGACTGACTTCACTAAATCTGTAGATTCTCGTTTAGTTATGCTAACTTCAGATCGAAGGTGCGCTTAGTGAGGCAAAATATATACGTGTGTGTGGGATTTCACAAATAACATGTTCACAAAAGAAAAATGAATGATCTTAACAATAATGACACACATATTTGGCTATTTGATGATGTTGCCTGGCATCAGATCCACTTAAAGGGGATATTGAAAAACTCGCAAAAGCATACATCTGCTTTAAGATAAGGGCAGACACCACTCCATCTCGAGCCAACCAGTTGAGATAAATGGTGCAGGTCTCCCTTTCAAGTGGGAGAGGCTTGGCTTATTCACATCCATCTCCGAAGCACAATTTGTTTAAAACGAGTAACCAGGTGTGGCCATCGCTGTTATTTTTCAGTTCATTTCAAACCATGAACCCCAGAAAATGGTACAATATGTAAAATCCCTTATATCACCTAAAGTATGCATAGGTAAGTGCACTATAACTATGTTTAGCAGATCTGTACGCACGTATGTTACACACAACCTGACACGGTACAAGACAGTTAATCTCGATAGGTGTAACTTGAACCCCAGATAGGCCATTGTCAAGACATTTTGAAACATTCAACTGAAAGGTGCCCCTGCTCCCCAGTGGGGTGAGGGGGCACCGATTGATGGGGAAAGCTGGAACCAGCAGCTCCCGAGCAAAGGAAGGCACTCATCATAATGCTTTATGTTCCTCCTCAGCTACTCAACAATGCTGTTAATCTTGCCATTAACAGCATTGATTTATTGAAATATTATTTTTTCATTTGTTATTGGCATTTGCAAAGTGGCAATCTGCCTTTAGAATGATGTGTACTAGGAACATTTAAGGTCCCCGAACATCGATTTGAAATGGTCCCCTCCTTAGCTTCAGCCAGTCTGCCCCTAATCCTGAAAAATGTTACAGACCTGAATAAGCTATAGGAGGCAGGAAACATGTCAACAAGGTATGCAAAAAGGGTCTTTACCCACCCATTTTTAGAGACTGGCATAAGGTAACAAGAATAAGCTGTTGTTACTGTCAACCCTTGTCAATTTTAATCTATAGGACTTTTTTTCACAATACCCCAAATTGTGGCGGCACATCAGCACACACATTGGCAAATGGGAAAGGGGTGACCTGCAAACTAAAAGTGCCACACATTTTGGGATCCCATGCCCAAATGTTGCAAACAAATGCAGGGTCAAGAGTGGGCCAATGAAGCTTTAATTATGTGATCATCCGTGTTCCCTATTCTTACCTGATGACGATATTGTGTTTGTCCTTCCTTCCATCCTATTGTAAAGGGCTCTGATGTCCCTCAGGATCTTGTTCGCGCTATATAAAACTTTATAAATAAATAAATAAATAAGCATACCACATTGTGTGGGTGACGGTCCATTGCCCTAGACAAAATGTAAGTTCCCGAAAGCCCTTAACAGGATAAAGACACCTTGTTTTACCTGGTTGCTTTTTCCTTTTTATGTAGGGTTAACTCAATCTCATCCTTACTTTTGACGTACCTGCTTAACCACCTCTGCATTGCTCCAACCCCTCATGCCAATCCCAACTGGGCAGCAGAACCTGCTATCTGATTACAAGCAGGTAGAGGAGGCTATGGAAATCTGGGTTCCACATCAAGTCAAGTCAAAAAGCAACGTTTATTTAGACCAATGGTCTTCAAACAGCATAAAATAATATAATATAAAAACATTGTTCATAAATAGCCTGAAATCATCATAATACCATAATTATTTCCATTGTATCGATGCCTTAGATATAGTATAAACAGCATCACAGTTGCCCATAAAATAAATCTCATAGTAGGGTTATTTCATAATGTAAATTTTACCGGTACATTCCGAAGGATAAAATACAATTTTAAATGATTTCAACATGTATATTAAAAAAGGTAAAAATTCCTACTTTAACTTCACTATAAAGCTAGTTCAATTCATGTCTTAATTTCACATCACCGTACTGATTTGGCAACAGGCTTTGAGTCAGAGGTAGGGAAGAGACAAAGCTACCACAAGCATGTCCAGTGGCAACCCTTCCTTAGAATAAGGCAAGCCAATGGGGAGTTGTGGGAACTCAGAGCAGACCATCTCCAGCAACACTCTATGACTTAGGTGCCTTGTAGTCTAACAAATAAGAACAGACCATACAAGTGGCATGTTACATTGTCCTTATTGTATATAGACCTTTGTAAAATGTTCTCTCACACTGGTTTTTAGAATCACATTCAGCATTTCCCGACAGTTGTCTGCTGTCTACACTGAATGCCCTGCTTTTAAGTGAGCTCATGAGAATAAGCTGGCAATGGCAGGCACTCTGTTTTACTGCTAAAGCATGGTACTGTTTTGTTCTTGGAATTAATATGTAAAACATGTGGGAATAATAATTTAAAAAAGAAAAAACCGAATTGGATTAACTCTAACATTATATTTAGGCAACAGTCTCATATTGCAAAATCTTTTACTAAGTAGAAGCAATGATTGCCTAACATCTGTGATGTCAGGGGACATGAATAGAATGTGTTCTGTTCATGTTGTATTCTCACGCCTAGTCCTTTCAAAACAGAGAAGTTTTAAACTCTGTCTTCCTCTAATACAATCTCTTTAACTTTCAACAGCTAGTTAGAATGGGTCCCATAGGAGCCTGCTTCACAAGCTCTTGGAGGAAGAGTATAAATTTACTCTCAAACTTTTAGTAGATTTCTATTTTTTCGGGGATTCACAGAAATCCTAGGAAATATTTCTTTAAATCCATAACAGTGGTAGATTTTCAAAAATAATTCTCCTCGCCTGTACTTCCACATATGTATATTGCACCAGAAGCACAAACCACAAGAGCCAGTGTGGTGGAAAAATGATTTTGTATACAAACTTTCAAACTTCAGAGAAAATGAAGAGAAAAAACTTTCCTAAAATACTTGAGGAAAAAAAACGTATATTTGGGGAATTGTCACACTCCATCTATATATCTAATAATGAAATGCTCTTTGGGAAGTAATGTTGGGCGTGTTAATTTGACGGAACTCTCCACTGAAAATGTTTATGAATAAACGGTAGGAATTATGAATGCTTATCTTGTTTTGAATCGCCACCTCTAAATGTCTCCCCTCAGAACACTCATGTTCCGAATCTAGTTTCAAAAGGTATGACTTTGAAAAATTTACCATAGGGGGGGGTTACTGCGAATATGTGTGAAATTTGCAACCATAAGAGTCCAGAAGATTTTGTGATGTGGAACGGCATCCAGACAAGTGTTAGAAAAACATTTAAGCCACAAAAGAATAGGGGCCTGTCCAGAAAAGCGCAGACGGTATAAATGGAGAGGGGTAAAGAAGAAAGAGAACTAACAATAAAAAAAACTTAGGAAAAGTGAGAATCGATACCCGACAACACTCCTTTTTTACCAAACACATTTTTGATCACAAGCATCAACCAAAACAGATATGTATTTGTGCTGGACAATAAACTGGATCCTAGAAGCTTTAAAGTTGCAATGACGTCTTTTATTTCAATTGTGCTTTGAGGCAACTAGAAAATATAATCTAATGCATTTGAATCAATTTTGACTAAAAGGTTAGGGCAAAATTATTTAGAACTATGCCTTTCTTCTTTGTAATTAGGAATTATTTGAGAAAACACGACATGGTTTGAGGACAAAATGGGTACAGGTCAATAAAATCAAAATCCTGAATAAATGGTCAGTATTTTTCCCAGCATGTGTGTCAGTCCTAGACTGAAGACTCCCCCATTTAGAGTTTCTGATGCAATGGCCCGCCTTTGAGATGCCAAAGTAGAAGTCCAAAAGGTGGCTACCTAAACATCTTTAAGAGAAGAAGTTGCCGAATCCATCAGAATATATTGGTTGGGGAAAGACACAATCTGAAAGACTCCACTGAAAGGGGGTGTCCACCAGAGCACCAAGAATGAAAAGGCTCAATGGCAGGCATAAGATTAGAGGGAAGCTCTGTGCCAGGGTTTTTTTTACTGCTTCTCTGCAGATGGCTCACCGGGGAAGAAAAATTAATTCAGTTTCCTGACTGAGAATCAGAAGAAGTGAGAATAATGCAAGTACTAAATGGATTGCAAGTATGGTGACACAGCCACCGTCCAAGCTTGGAAGCCTGCGGCATGCATCTGCAGGAAAGACATTTCAGTAGTTTTGGTCTGAAGTGGCACAACTCATTATTAAACATTGCTGGCTCAAATAAAATACAAGAAGTACAATGTGCTGCATGCATTTCGAATTACACGTATTCCATGGCGTGCAAAAAAAGTGACTCCTTGGAACACGCCTAAGACGGCATGCCCAATATGATGTTATGTGTGTATCATAGACTCCCCCTAGCTTGGATCACTTTTACTAAAGAACATATTGCGCTTCTTGCAATCACTTTTGAGATAACAACTTATTTTCAGCAATGCGGGAATTCAAATATACCAATATCCATGAAGAAAATGATATAACTTAACTACCCAGAAGAAATTCACAGTGGAAATGGAACAAAGCGCATTGGCTGGGTGAAATGGTTTTTGAAATATGAAATAAACATGTAGACACACAACTACGAATACAAAATATTTTTTCTTCCTTTTCCCTATGTAATAAGGACATTTTGCGTTTACAGTGCAGTGATGTGCTTTTTGGAAGTGCATCCGATTATAAATGTAAAATGTTGATTCTATCATAATAGCTGTTTTTAGCAGCCACTGGTAGTGGGGAGTGTAGAAGTTGATCCCTGGCGGTGCTACACCCAGTGTTGATGAGAAAACGTTTGAAACGATGTGACTGTGTGGATATCATGTTTGCCTTAGTTGTTAATCATTCAGTGAGGATGACTGTTGTAAAGAATTAAGGGCAGGAAAGTTGAAAATAAATAAGACTAGTTCTAAGATAGAATCCATCGGTCTCAGCATGCATGAGTGAACTCTTGAATACTAGGTGCCACTCACAGAACCTTCCAAGCGCTGAACTAAGGACGAGCTACAGCGGACCCACGCCTAATTGTTTGCAAGCCCCACTGGAGGTCGCGCTGCTGGTGGGAGCTCCTCCGTGATCGCCGGAGTGCCCAACAGCTCCCAGCGAGCGCTTGACCACACTCCCATTGGCTGCCTGCACCGGGGGACTGCGAGGCCCAGAAGCCCTTGCTTCTACCACCTGGCGCCTCTTCCCCCGGCGGTAACGCCCACCATTAGCCGCCGCCTATTTACCTTTCGTGACACCCGCTTCGCGGGTGCCACTCACAGAACCTTCCAAGCGCTGAACTAAGGACGAGCTACAGCGGACCCACGCCTAATTGTTTGCAAGCCCCACTGGAGGTCGCGCTGCTGGTGGGAGCTCCTCCGTGATCGCCGGAGTGCCCAACAGCTCCCAGCGAGCGCTTGACCACACTCCCATTGGCTGCCTGCACCGGGGGACTGCGAGGCCCAGAAGCCCTTGCTTCTACCACCTGGCGCCTCTTCCCCCGGCGGTAACGCCCACCATTAGCCGCCGCCTATTTACCTTTCGTGACACCCGCTTCGCGGGTGCCACTCACAGAACCTTCCAAGCGCTGAACTAAGGACGAGCTACAGCGGACCCACGCCTAATTGTTTGCAAGCCCCACTGGAGGTCGCGCTGCTGGTGGGAGCTCCTCCGTGATCGCCGGAGTGCCCAACAGCTCCCAGCGAGCGCTTGACCACACTCCCATTGGCTGCCTGCACCGGGGGACTGCGAGGCCCAGAAGCCCTTGCTTCTACCACCTGGCGCCTCTTCCCCCGGCGGTAACGCCCACCATTAGCCGCCGCCTATTTACCTTTCGTGACACCCGCTTCGCGGGTGCCACTCACAGAACCTTCCAAGCGCTGAACTAAGGACGAGCTACAGCGGACCCACGCCTAATTGTTTGCAAGCCCCACTGGAGGTCGCGCTGCTGGTGGGAGCTCCTCCGTGATCGCCGGAGTGCCCAACAGCTCCCAGCGAGCGCTTGACCACACTCCCATTGGCTGCCTGCACCGGGGGACTGCGAGGCCCAGAAGCCCTTGCTTCTACCACCTGGCGCCTCTTCCCCCGGCGGTAACGCCCCTTACACCTCCCCATAAAGTCAGCCGCATTCCACGCAACGCGGGACGCGCGCGTGGAGAAGCGCGAGGCGAAGCCCGGGCCAAGGGCGGGCCCGTTTAAGCCCGTTCAAGACCGGGTAAGACTGGACTGGGCCACCCCCTTGATAGCGTATCCTCTGTGCTGTTATTGTTGTACTTGTATTGTAGACCCCGACTTCCTGGTTAATTAACTTAGCGCTATACTTATTAATTTCGTATTATGTCACCTAGGCTTACCAGAAACACCAAGCCTACCCATGCTGCCCAGGTCAAAGGGCCTATAGATCAATTCATCGCTAAAGCAAACGATGCCATAAATCAAGGTGTTCTTTTACTTGAAAGGAGAGTTTCCCAGGATTTGGCTGCAGCCAGACGCTCCTCCCTGGGACTACTGGCAGCAGCCAAAACTCCACAACGCCCTGTAGCCACTGGTTTACAACTGGAGACTCATACGGTCCCTGGAATAGTGGATTTATCAGTATCCATCGATCTCTCCACTACTCACATTTCACCCTCTTCTGCACCACATACTCCCTCGTCACTCGAGAGAACTCCACTTCTCTTTACTATCCCTCCAGAGGAGGATTCTCCTTCTTCTCCCTCCTTAAATGTAAGGGGTCAGAGGGAGGGAGCTATACCGAAAAAGAGGAAGGGGAAAAAGGGAGCAAAAAAACCCCCCCACAATAACGTCATCACACAACAGGATCCCTTGATACCCCCCACAGATCACCCCCTCCCTTCAGCTTTATCCCCATCCTACCCAGTTTTGTTTCAACAGCCAACGCTTACCACAGCGCCAGGAATAATAAATCTCTCGTCAGACACACTTAACCATATCCCAAGCGGCAACTTACATAGTGGACTGACCCCCAGTACACATGAGACCTACTCTTTGGTGTCCATAGAGGCTTTAATCAAGTTACATCTGAAACCCATTGAGCTAATACTTTCGAAAATTTCAAAATCTCTAGCCTCATTAACAAATGACTTAAATGTTCAGAAAAGTTTGACCATAATCCCCACACCCTCACTCCCAGTGCCACAACCCCAAAACTCAAAACCTAAAAATGCAGGTAAAACTAACTCCCTGCAAACACCCAAACCACAGAAAGCGGTGACCACTACAGCGGTGGTTCACCAGAATTCCACCAAAACACCTAGCAAACCAGCACAGCAAATACCAACTAATAACGCACCTAAAAACACTGCCACCTCCTCACGTCCTGCTCCTTCTGTAGCAAAGGGCCAACCCGCCACAATAACCACAACAACCCCGGTAAAAACCTCGACAAAAACCCCAGCTTCAAAAAACGCCCCTTATAACACAAGACGTAACGGAGCCCGGCCTGCTCACCTTCCCCCAGAAGCGACCCCGTTCATTATCATTATGACCGGGGTCCCAGTTTTGCGCACCAATTCTGAAGAACCGGGATGGTCCCTAAAAAACAAAATAATCCATTGGTTGTCACTGAATCGCCCACTTCCTCCATATTCTAATAATAGAATCGTATCGGTACGCAGAGTCCCGTGGATAGGGAGGGAGCGAAAAACGATCCCAGGAGATTGCATAATTATAAACTTTGAGGATCCCCAAACTGTTGAGTTGATCTCCTCATGGGGTCCCCAAACATCCCCTGAGGGAATCGGCACCAAAAGATTAGCCTTTTTCTATCCTCCAGCTAAACCCATGCAACCAAGTCCCGAGTGGAACTGGACCCAGGTAGGCACCTGGAACAGTAACTCGGATTGGTCAAACTGGGCAGGACAAGGAGGTAGAGATAATATGCCATATCTAGATTGGGGGGGCGTCCCCACTTATAATAGGTTTGACTGCCTAGAAATGGTGGACTGACCACCACCTTCCCCCGTCTTGGAAGACAGGAATATATCCCCCTCCAGCCCTCTATCCTTGTTGCCTGTAAGTTCTTATCAACTCCCAAGTCCATTGACTCAAATAAAGTCACCATTAAGCACAATAGCTACAATTGCCACAGATGATATAAACCTCTGTCAAAGTGCTGATATTCAGCCTAGCCCCGCTACCATATGTAACACGCAAGGTGACACCCCGTCCCTCTCTCCAAACTTCGATCTTCGCGCAATTATTAAGACTCCTTCGCATATAGGATGCCCAGCGTACGGTACTGAAACCCCGTCGTTCCAGCCAGTCTCAATATTATTCTGGAACGTTGCAGGTCTCCGATCCAAGATTGTACTGGCACCTTGGTTAGACTTTGTTATCACGCATCAGATAATTTGCCTGCAAGAGACCTGGACAATTAATCCACTGCATATACAAGGCTACATAACACTCCACTCTCCTGCCAGTCCAACAACACATGGTAGACCCATGGGGGGCCTTGTGGTTTATATTTCTAACACTTTAGCAGCAAAGAAAACTATAACTCTACGTACTACACCAAATTATCAAATTATTTTGCTCACTTTTAAAAATGGTACACTTTATACTCTTATAAACTTTTACAACAATTTAACACCAGCAGAATGTGCAAAGACTGTGTCTGATATTTCTTTGTATATAACTGAACAACGTGTTAAGTATCCATCAGCTATGAGCAATGTAATATGGGGAGGGGATTTTAATGTACAACTGTGCCCTAACTATAAGAAAACTGTCTGTGGCCTCTCAGATGAACATGATTCCCCGTTGACTCACTTTACCCACACCCTTGTAGGAGACTCTTTTAATGATAGCCTAATGTCCCTAGAAGTGATGTTCGCAAATGAACTCGTAAACCCACCTGTGGAATTTAGACCTACCTTTCATGGCAGGGGTTGTCGTAGCACCATTGATTTTATACTATGTTCTTATCCTGTAATGGGTATGCTTCACCAATTTACTACAGGCTCCGAAATTGCCGGCGATCATTTCCCTAACAGTATTAAGATCAAGTTACCTACGACTGCTGCCAATATACCGAAGAAGAGTTTGTTGACCCAAAAAGCACTGACTATGGATAGAACAAACGGTTACTCTGTGAAATGGTCAAGTGTTGACCCATCAGTTACCTCAAGTAAGATCATAGCTAAGGCTCTCCCCTGGATTTCCACCTGTCTCGATGAGGACTCCTCCCATGAGCAAATTATTACTAGCTATGGAGAAATCCTCAATACCATCCAGAAGGTATTAACCCGAAAGCCCAATCCAGGTAATCACTCTGAGCCTCGATGGTTCAACACGGCCTGTCGGAAAGCCTTAACCGCTTTAAAAAAAGAGCTTCACAACCCAAAAAGAGACAAAGATACTGTAGCTAAATTAAGAACAGAATACAAGCAGGCTCAAACGAGCTGCAAAAAAGATCATAAAAATAAATTGTGGGCCCAACTTCATGAGAGCTGCCAGAGTAAGGACAGCATTCAGTTCTGGCAGATTGTTAAATCCCCATTCCTGCTTGAGGCTAGCTCACACCAACACCTGGATGTGGCCGTGACTGCCGACGAGTGGGTGTCTCACTTTTCCAAGATCTTTAGTGATCAATCCCCGGAACACGCTGCACAATCCACCTCAATAACCGACTCCCTAAAAAAAAGGGTCTATCCAATTGACCTTCATTTTACCCTCGGAGAGGTTATAAGTGCACTTTCTTCCTCTAAAACAGGTAAAGCTCCGGGCCCGGATGGCGCACCGCTCGACATATTTATATGTAATTTGGAACTATGGTCCCCAGTCATCACGCAGCTGATGGCCGCAGTCTTAAACATCGGCCTTCCGGATTCTTGGTCTTCCTCGATACTCCTTCCAATTTTTAAGAAGGGTGAAAGAAACAACCCTGCCTGCTACAGACCCATTTCCCTCCTGGATTCACTGGGTAAGGTCGCGGGTCGCCTAATTCTGGAACGTTTACAGGATTGGGCGGCAGAAAAGAACATCATTACTGACCTCCAATATGGATTCCGGGAGGGACTGGGTACTGTCGAACAGGCCCTGAATCTCACCCTTCTCATTGGGAAATATGTGGGAGTAAAACGGGGCAACCTATTTATGGTCTACGTCGACCTTAGTGCGGCGTTTGACTGCGTTATCCACGTCAAGCTGTGGTCCATTCTGGAGGAGTTGGGTGTTGATCCTCCCCTCATCAAATTTTTGCGCGAGCTTTATACAGATGCCTCGGCTTGCGTAAGATATGGTAGGGGCGGAGAGTTAACATCCTCCTTTCCAGTAACTCGTGGAGTACGGCAGGGCTGTGTCCTGGCTCCCTTCCTGTTTAACTTATACACTAACGGTTTGGAAGAAGCCATGCTAGAAGGGAGTCAGGATCTACCTACCATTAACCATCGCCCTATTCCAGCGTTACTTTACGCTGACGACTCCGTAATTTTTGCCAGGACCCTAGTACAGCTCCAGAAACAGCTGGACAAATATTGTACCTACATGCTTTCGCTTGGGCTAAAGGTGAACAAGACCAAGACCTTTGTCATGCACTCTGGGCCCAAGGTAAAAAGTTCTAAACATCTCTGTATCGAGCTCACCAAACTGGAACGTGTGAGGGAATACCCCTATTTGGGCATCTTAATAGACGACCACCTGACATGGAAAAGGGCATTGGTAACTAGAAAATTGCTCTTTCAACGAGCTACCTCTGCCCTTGTTTCATTTTCCAGAAAACTGGGTAAACCAACTCCATCAGCGTTGCTCAAGATCTTCCAAGCCAAATGTCAGAGTATCGCCACATATGGAGCTGGGGTATGGGGTTATGCTAATGTTACGGAACTGCAAAAAGTCCAAAATGTCTTTACAAAATATCTGCTTGCCCTCCCACAGAGTGCCCCCACTTATGGATGTCATATCGAGCTTGGGATTGACTATCTGGTAGATTACATCAAATGCCAACCTATACTCTTGTGGCATCGTGTTTGGTCCAAACCACAATGTCATCTCACGCGTGCCCTGATCTCTGAATGTTTAGAGTTGTCAGCCTGGAAAAACATCCCGTGGCTGGCGTATGTGGTTAACTTTCTGAAAGATCTGGATCTCACTGAGTATATTATCGAGCCATCATCTATCAGTGGGATAAGCAGAAAATCCTTGAAAAACCATTGTCTTAGTCATTTAAGGGAATTGCGCTTGTCTGGTGAAGTTTCTAAGCAATCTAATGCACATATTCTGATGGTTCAAGTGTCACCAGGCATACAGCCTTACCTCACATATTACATAACTAATCACGAAAAGTATTTATTAACCAGGTTCCGATTTAATTTGTTTTTTCGTTTGGTTTCCTTCCCAAAAATGTCAACCTGGACTCACGATCTGGGGAAATGTCCTTGTGATAAAGTATCCTCGCAATCAACCATGCATACAGTATTGTTTTGCTACTATTATACTGAAATACGTAGGCGCTGGGTTTTACCAGTGCTGCGCCAGATGGGGTTGAGGACCTGTCGCCCGGCGTTTCTAGCGCTACAACAGCTTGATACTCAATACGTGGCTAAAAATTTAGCTATGTTTTTGAAATTAAGCCTATCAACTCGCAAAGCTATAGAACTGTTGCCTACTTGAACATCTGTATATCTGTATTAATCACGTTTTGCGAACCCCAATGTATCTCTTTTTTCATTTATTCATTTATTTTAATTTGTACTGTAATAATGTATTGTAATAACAATAATGCGCCTTGTATTTATGATGATGTGTTTTAAACAATTTGTGTACTTTTTATGATTATCAAAATGATTAATCGAATAAAAGACTTTTTGATTTGATTTGAATACTAGGTTAGCTAGCTTAAGAATATAGGGCCTGATTCATAAAAATGAATCTGAAACAAAATCCTAACTTTATGACTTTCAGTATTCACAAAAGGAATTTAGTAGTAGTAAATTTAGGATTCCCAACTTTACTACTACTAAACTGAGATAAATCCTAACTTTACGACTTTCGGTATTCACAAAGGCATTTAGTAGTAGTAAAGTTAGGATTCCTAACTTTACTACTACTAAATGCCTTTTGTGAATACCGAAAGTCGTACAGTTAGGATTGTGGCTCAGATTACTTTTGTGAATCGGGCCCCTTGTCAGCAGCAAGCTGAAGACTGTTATCCAAAAGCCAAAAGGTATTCCCTTTACTACCTTTATTGCAATCTTCTGCAAGTGAGGCTTAAACAATTTCTGTTCAAGGGAATGGACCTGGGACAACAACGCTGGCCAAAAGTATGAAACTATGAGGCCAGAGCATTGATTTTTGCAATGGGATTTCTGACTTAAATACGACTTGTTATTTCTTCAGGTAACTAAGACAACTCAATCTCAATCATGCTTTACCACCAACTTAAGGCTTGGACGTCTTGCAGTAACATCTGGACAGTGCACATGTTCTAGCTTGCTCCATATGACAGTTTCAAAGATGTCTGCACCCTTCCATTCATGGCATCTAATAGAGCAGCGTTCTCAGAAGTGACCACTCCATAGTTATCATAAAGTGATAGCCCTGTCTTTCCAGACATACGGAAAATAAATGAGAAACAGAGCACAACTAGAAGGGATATCTTTGAGCATATACTCACACATCCCATTGGAGGATGCCAAGCCAGGTGCTCCCTCACTGGAACACAAGAAACCCAGGACCGGTTTTGCCTTAGTCTCTTTCATTTAAACATTGAAAGAATTACCTGAGTTATTGTCTTTTTAGCACATTTACACTGCCCAAAGACTTTACACATGATTTGTATATACAAAATCAGAATAGTTTACTTAAGTCAATGTCCCTGTTATAAACACGAAGTGACTACTTAATAAATGACAATTTACATACTTTGTAAGTTGTAAAAATGGTGCAAATTAATTCATTGAGCAAAAGGAGCACTATGTGAAATTGCTAAATACTGTGTTCAACAATACAACAGTGTCAACAGTTTCAGCATGAATACATCTTAGGGCTAGTCAGATACATTCTAAATGTTTTTGCCATAGTCTCCAGCATTCATCCGCTTGTCTCTGTTCTGGAGTGTTAACTATTAAGTACATCATTACATTTACATTTTGACTGAGGTGTAATTTCAACATGCTCTTCAGGATAGATCTTTTTTTCTTCTGTCTACACCTGTTTAAAGGAGTTGCATGGTGTCATTCCTGTACCTCACTTCACCAAAACTAATCTTACAAGGCTCGGATCCAGGTACTTTATATCCCCCACATTGCTTTATGCACTAAAGGTTTTTGATCATATCCGTAATTAAAAGGTTCGTTAATGCAAGATTATCTTGAATAAATCTGTTTTGGGTACCTTTTCTCCAAACAGTGGCCAGAGTAAATCAAGTGTAGTTGTGCACAAGTGAATACAATTTTAATCCAGTGAAAAGAATCTCAAACCACTCTTAAGAGTACATTTTGCTCAGCAGTCGAGCAGTGGTAGACTCAACTGGTACTCTTCAATTATACAACAACATGATTTCTTTATGTATCGATGTGTCCCTTTCTATCAGTGCTTTCTTCTCGACTCCCCTGTCTCATGATTAATGGTATTGGTGTACTGCTGATTGACAGGAGATATTCTTCTTCTTGAAAGTAGCTCACTTCTAGCGGCAAAAGCCGTAGGAGCTGTATTTGTTTGTTCATTAATTTACGATAAACAACAAAGCGTTTCCACAACAAACATTGTAGACAGTACCAGGAAGACAGTACATAAGGCAATTCACAGTTTGGGTGGTATTTGAAGGAAATGGTGACTCTAATCCGGTCATATGATGGTTGAGGGACACTACATAAACTTACAGAGCAGTACGGACATTTACATTCTTATGTAATGGTGTGCAGAGGGTAAGAAAGGGTTTAGAGAGTCCGATTAAAATTAAGATAAAGTTACTCTAATTTAAAGATTCTAGGCTTTTGGGTCGTTTCCAAGGTGAGTAAGAAAGGAGATAGAGAGTAACCCAGCGGATTGTTTGTTTCAGTTTTATGGCCAGAGTAGGGGGAATAAAAGGAACCATGAGAATGTGTGTGTAGATTTGGGAGTGGCAGTAAAGTTATTAGTTAATCCATGTTTGCTAGAGGTTACATTTCTGGTACACATTAGAGACAGGTAGTTAGGAGACAGGCCCTTAATATTAATGAAAAGAAGAATATGTTGAAGTTGATACTTGGTATCTCACAGCAGTGGTTGTGGCAGTTGCAAAGGGTTCCTGACACCAGAATTTCTGACCAATGATTTTTGGATGAGCACGATGGGGAGATATGATATGAAAATGCACTGGTGCTGAGTTAGAAGAAAAAATGAAGTATACCACTCTGAGTGATTCGGAGTATAGCTGTGATGGAGAGAACTTAGAATAAAAATTGTAGGTTAAGTTAGGAACAGAGAAGAGGAATTGTGTGTCATCATTGCAGAGATTATATAAAAAAACAAAGGATGAGAGGATGTTCCTATGGTTATGATGTAGAGTAAAATTATGGTCCAGCAATGTGACTTGTGGCATTGTAAAGGGCAGTGGTGTTGGTGGGGAGAAGGATGAACACCATGAGACTGAAAAATATGAATCTGAGAGATGGAAGGGAGAACCAGTTGATGGGTCTTGCATATGATACCAAAGGGGGTGTGAGTGAAAATTAGTGAAAAAGTGATCAATGTTACTGAATACAGCGGATTGGATGAAGAGTATCAGTATAGATGAGAGTGGTATATGGTGACCAGATGTCATAAAGTTAGCTACAGGACACAGTTGTGTTCTTTGGAGGGCAGAACAGGGAAATAATATTGAGATTTGCTAATTCTGCAATGTCTGAAGCAGTCAAAGTAATTCACTCCAGGTTCTTAGAGAAGAAAGTTGTGATCTGGGAAGGAAATAAGCTCGATTAGAAGAGCCAGCAGAATGTTAATAGTAAAGATAATAGTATTGCTGATTTGGAACATTGAGGACAGATTCCTGAGCTCAAGGTGATTAAAAAATGAATTCAGACAGAATTGAATTGGTGATGAAAGTTCATGTGGTTTAATAATTTTAGGACTGAGTGGATTCAAAATTACACCAGAGGGATTTTCATTCTTATGTATAAGGATTAACTCATCTGGGGATAGGTAAGTAAGAGTGCATAGTCTGATGGCATTTGAGGGGTTAGAATGTGAAACTTATGAGGAGGGAGCTGAGGCCGATATAACCATATTAAGAGTGCTCGTAATGATAGTGTCTTAGAAATGAAGGAGAAAAGTTGGGGGTGAAAGGCAGAACTGGATGAATGTCAAGCAAGATGGAAAGAGGTGATTATTGTTTGCATACGCAAAATGTTTAGGATGAAAGCTTAAACAAGTGATCTGATATTGAAAGAGGTTGGATGTGGTGAGTCCAGATCTAGGATAAATTGATGCAGGGATAATTCATATTGGTCAGTCAACACAGTTCCATCAGTCCCATATAATTTAATTATATCCAGTTGCTCAGGCCCCACAGGTATAGCATACGAGGAAGTAATGTATTTCACTTTCTGGGTCACCATTTATGGAAGAGCCTTTCATATCAGATCAATGCTCACATTTCTATTCTCCTGAATAACATATGTTTATTACTTTCTTGTCAGGGTCTGATGGTCTTTTTTTGCATCAAGATAATCCTGGAGTGAACATATACTCTACAAGAATAAATTAAATAAACAAATCCACTGAATGTTAATTTTTTTTATTTGTTACCAAGGAGAATTCCCACTTTCATTTTCTTGAAGTGAACTCTGGGAAAGATCCATGGATGTGGGTATGGGTTGCTTGAACTAAAAGTGCAAAAATGATGTTTTGTGTCAAAGGCAGTTCTCAGAATGACACTGAATTGGTAGAAGGAGGGTGAGTGAAGGAGAAGCATGATGTAGGAATCTAGGAGGATATTTCATTTTGTTAATGGGATTTTTTTGTGGGCTTAGGTGAGTGGGGTAATTGACGTAGTGTAGAATGGAGGGAGTTGTGTTAATGATGGATGGAGAGTCGGGGAGAGATTTAGGGATGAAAATTAAATCAAGTGGAGTCTCATTTGTAAGAGTGAATAGTAATCGACAATCACTAACCTTTGATCAAAGACAATTTGGGTAAACAAGGGTCATGTTTGATTGTTATTGATCTCATGATTAAAGTACAGTAAAAGGGCTATTGGGCAATAGTGACTCAAAGACAAACTCAAGGTTATCAATGAATGACCCAATAGGTCCACATGGACAAGAAACAGCCACAATCCTAACATTAAGTACATTTTGGGTAGGAATGGCTGTAATACCCATATTGAGGACTACTCCACCTTTTCTGTTGCTGCCTGGCTTGTGTTAAAACTGTGCAAATTAAGTCTGAGAAGCTGCTGTTGTTCCTTTTGAATCCATCTATGTTTCATTCATTACTGGAAGCTGTAAGGGGGTAGGCGGCCATCAAAGTGCTTGACAATATTGAGATTTTATTGTGAGCTTCTGGAGAATGTAGCACAATTAACTGACTCAAGCTGTAACAAGTCTTTATGTCAAGTGCCACATATCCCAGACTCATAATTATATGCATAGAGCTAGAGTTAATTCAAACTCCAGCTTGGTCGTATATATTCCTCTTTGGAAAGAGTTTGCGATAGGCCAATGAATGGATCAAATCAGCTAACAAAAACATTAAGATCTGCTTTGCAGAATTGCATTCAGGCACTGGCTGTTGCTAGGATAAGATCTGGAGGAAAGTCCATTGGAATTCAGAAAGAGATTTTAGTAAATACACTATCAATATGGTTGGAGCGCTTTCCGAAAACCTGCAAGAAATGCCTTTTCAATATATGTAATCAGTTTTTTTAATATACATTATATCTAGTCTAATTGATTTGTCTGTTACAGCACTTAAATGTCTGAGGGTAAAGTGCTTTATACATGTCAGTTACCTAGTTACTCACATATTGAGTGAACACTCCACAAGAAAGCATATTCAAGGATATACAATAGAGACTTTATCTGCAAAGTGTTTGAAAAGTAAGAGTCCAAGACGAACAGTGCAGATTAATTGAAATTAGTGTGATTTGTTATATTTTTGATGGGCGCGAAGGAAAAGGTTGAATGGAGACTTGAGAAAGGTGTGTAAATATGGTCAGCGGGTTTTGGGAGTGAGCTAGCAGGTTGTGTGCAACCTCAATGTGACGCAGTCAGTGCACCCCTTGAGTTCCTTTGCCTCTGTGCCCAGGTCTGGCATAGATTGCAGGTTCAGAGGCAAAGTATTTACTCGTTTACATAAGGCCACATCCCCATGCAAGTGGGGAAGCACATGTAGTACAGCACGATCTGTGTTACAGAAAGGGCTGCACTAGCGTCTGCAATTCCTTCTGTAAAGCCAGAGTCCCCTGGGGGCACAGAAAAGGAGATGCCCAGCCCCGTTACTCCTCTGCAATTGTAACTGTATTTATTTACTGCTTACTACCCATGACGAGGCGTTGAAGTGCTTTTCCGCTAGCTGCACGCTACTCTGGAACTCATAAAGGATTAGTGGTGAATTATAGGGAAATATGAAATTAATTTGAGCGGTGGACCTGTGAGCAGCCTGTGGCCGGTCCATTGGGGCTGAAGGGCTACACCCCTCACATTTTTCCCCTCAAGAACAGTGTCTGTCCGGCTAAGCAAAGGTTGGCCTGATGGCCACTCTTCATTTCCAGGTAATTTCCAAAGGAGGTCGCACACTGCTCGCCCCATCAGCGTGTGACTCTGGAGCATGATGGTCGATGTAGTAGGTATCAGCGGGTGCGCTTCTACCCGAGTCTTGAGACTTGAGGGTGTTCACTGATGTGCTTGTCATCCCTGGACACGTGTTTCGAGGTCATTACCTCTCATCAGCAGGGATTAGGCGTGTGCACAGGGTTTCTGCGTGGGCTGCCGAAAATCTTCATAGGTCCAGATACCTCTTATGGCGCGCAGGTGCATTGTCTCGAGGTCGTCACCTCCACCGGCTCAAGGGAGCCTGTATAAATAGTATTTCCAAAAGAGGTCGCACACTGCTCGTCCCATCAGCGTGTGACCCCGGAGCATGATGGTCGATGTAGTAGGTATCAGCGGGTGCGCTTCTACCCAAGGTTTGAGTCTTGAGGGTGTTCACTGATGTGCTTGCCATCCCTGGACACGTGTTTCGAGGTGATTACCTCTCATCAACAGGATTAGGCGTGTGCACAGGGTTGCTGCGTGGGCTGCCGAAAATATTCATAGGTCCAGATACCTCTTATGGTGCGCAGGTGTGTTGTCTCGAGGTCGTCACCTCCACTGGCTCAAGGGAGCCTGTATAAATAGTATTTCCAAAAGAGGTCGCACACTGCTCGTCCCATCAGCGTGTGACCCCGGAGCATGATGGTCGATGTAGTAGGTATCAGCGGGTGCGCTTCTACCCAAGGTTTGAGTCTTGAGGGTGTTCACTGATGTGCTTGCCATCCCTGGACACGTGTTTCGAGGTGATTACCTCTCATCAACAGGATTAGGCGTGTGCACAGGGTTGCTGTGTGGGCTGCCGAAAATCTTCATAGGTCCAGATACCTTTTATGGCGCGCAGGTGCATTGTCTCGAGGTCGTCACCTCCACCGGCTCAAGGGAGCCTGTATAAATAGTATTTCCAAAAGAGGTCGCACACTGCTCGTCCCATCAGCGTGTGACCCCGGAGCATGATGGTCGATGTAGTAGGTATCAGCGGGTGAGCTTCGACCCGAGTCTTGAGTCTTGAGGGTGTTCACTGATGTGCTTGCCATCCCTGGACACGTGTTTCGAGGTCATTACCTCTCATCAGCAGGGATTAGGTGTGTGCACAGGGTTGCTGCGTGGGCTGCCGAAAATATTCATAGGTCCAGATACCTCTTATGGCGCGCAGGTGCGTTGTCTCGAGGTCGTCACCTCCACCGGCTCAAGGGAGCCTGTATAAATAGTATTTCCAAAAGAGGTCGCACACTGCTCGTCCCATCAGCGTGTGACCCCGGAGCATGATGGTCAATGTAGTAGGTATCAGCGGGTGCGCTTCTACCCAAGGTTTGAGTCTTGAGGGTGTTCAATGATGTGCTTGCCATCCCTGGACACGTGTTTCGAGGTGATTACCTCTGTGTTCACTGATGTGCTTGCCATCCCTGGACACGTGTTTCGAGGTCATTACCTCTCATCAGCAGGGATTAGGCGTGTGCACGGGGTTGCTGCGTGGGCTGCCGAAAATATTCATAGGTCCAGATACCTCTTATGGCGCGCAGGTGCGTTGTCTCGAGGTCGTCACCTCCACCGGCTCAAGGGAGCCTGTATAAATAGTATTTCCAAAAGAGGTCGCACACTGCTCGTCCCATCAGTGTGTGACCCCGGAGCATGATGGTTGATGATTTCCAGGTCAGGCAGCCAGGAACTAGACATGCACTGATTATGGAGGCTCTTAGCTGCCTGAGCTGAACTTTACTGGGCAGAGGATGTCACAGGTCCTGTGAAGGTGATCTCCTCATCAAAGGACCTCAAGGACCTCCCTCTCATGATGAGGGGAAGCGTCACTCATTGCCTCACCCCTGGGTACTTCAGTTTTAAGCCCTGAAGCGGGCAGGTCCAAGTGTCAATCAGTGACACTTCATCGCAGAGTGGGGTGGTGCCAGCAGTCTCACTGACCCCATCCCACTCTGTGATGATGTTGGGACCTTAGGTCAGCCAATGAGGGAAGGCAGCAGTCCCAAGGCTCCTGCGACCTCCAAGGCAGAGCTGCAGGTAAGTGTGATTCTTTTTTTAAATTAATGCTTGATATGTGCGTGTATGTATGAATATTTGGTAATGAGTGTTGTGAATGCATGGCTGTGAGTGTGCATGAGTGCGTGTGTGAGTCCCGTCCTCCCCCCTCCCTCCAAAAATTACCGGCTGCCACTACCTGTGAGTCTGTTAGTTGGATTGAAAAGTATAGTGGAGGGATGGAAAAGGGAAGGGTCTAGAAATTGTTTATTCGGAGATCATAGCAGTAGAGGAGGTCTGTGGCACTCAGTGTAATACGGCTCCTGCTACCAGTCAAATCCAGTCACAGCACTATGTGTAAGGGAATGTTAAGTGGGTGAACAAAAAGGTTTCCATGCCTTTTTGCAGGTTATGGCTAAACACAGATTTAACGTGGATGGCTTCAATAAGTAGAATCTACACCTGAAATAAAACAAATCCGTAAATCACTACACTTCAATGTAGCAAGTCAAACACAACCTGGGTTAACAGGGTCGCCATTCATTTTCAATAGCTTCTAAGTCTTAAATGCATGATCTTAAACTTCTGTCACCTGCAGTAGGATCATTTTGAATGCCTCTCTGTGTTCTAATATAGCGCACGATGGAAAAGGTCACTCTCCTTCTATCGGCTGCTTGGACATGTAGGGAAAATAGAGCTATGTGTCTCACTAGAAGGAGATTTGTATCAGTGAGCAACCCAAAATACCCTTGAGGACTTGGGTAAATATATTGAAAGGTAAGGAGTGCCTTCAAGGGAATTTGTTTTCAAGAGATAACTTTTGGGACTAATTTAGCAAGCTTTGTAAGGACAATTCAATGGTCCTATGGTGTAATCAATCCCAAAAAGAACTTACAGCCAACGTACACACTGTAGTACAACATAAAACAAACAAAGAGAACGCTGCAAGGGTGTATAGAAAAATATTGAATTTATGGTTCAGTTAAAAGGTAATCACTTTGAAATACAAATATATATCAGCAGGCCTACAGGTACATTAGTGAAAACTATTCTTAACATCAGTATGGTCATGCCAATTAGAACCGTGCCATAATATATATATATCCAAAGCGAACAAGGTGAAATACGATTACATCTCAAGCATTAAAATTGGACTTATAAATCTCCAACTGAAACGCATGTATTTTTAAATGCGGTCATTATTTTAGTGGCATTCAAGATGTATATAGTCGCAACGTTGAGATTATCAGTGTTTCTAAGTCTAACTAGCATTTCTGTTATTGTAGCATCCGCATCTATCCGGAGAAAAAGGAATTATTTCATATTCGTATACCACCAAACAATTTCTATAAGCAAAAACACTATGTGAGAAATAGTAGACAAATTAATTACCCATTTATTATAATTATGACCTCACAGACAGAGCGTATTTTATACCACAGTTAACTGATTATTCATTCATTTATGATTTAGTTGTAATACTGCAATTATGGTGGTTCGTTTTTATGACCATTACAACTTTTGAGAGACTCTAATGATGTTGGTCCATTATCAGAAATGATGCAATGACAGTATGTTTTATGTTGTCTGTATATTGTATATGTTTATGATTCATTTTCTTTTCTTCTGTAATTCATGTATGTTTGTAGTTTAATTTAAATATGGGTGT
This sequence comes from Lissotriton vulgaris, assembly GCF_964263255.1. NCBI lineage: Eukaryota > Metazoa > Chordata > Amphibia > Caudata > Salamandridae > Lissotriton > Lissotriton vulgaris. The sequence continues at coordinate 1,479,044,488 of NC_141691.1, forward strand.
TATAGACAAATTTGTTCTTAAATCTGTATATAAGTGTAACTGTAAATTTTTTAGTTTCAGTCTACACCAGGTTTTTACAAATATAACTTCTAACAGTCCTGAAGATGGTCTCACAGATTAAGACTTAGGAGACCGAAACGTTGACCAGCGCCTTCTCCTTCTCTATTCATCAAATTGAGAATCAGGAAAGGTGTCATCTGGACCTACAGAGTCATATATTTGTGTATGATTAATGTACCTCTAGGCCTGCTGATATATATTTGTATTTCAAATTGATTACCTTTTAACTGAACAATAAATTCAATATTTTTCTATACACCCTTGCAGCGTTCTCTTTGTTTGTTTTATGCTGTACTACAGTGTGTACGTTGGCTGTAAGTTTTTTTTGGGATTGATTCCACCAGAGGACCATTGAATTGTCCTTACAAAGCTTGCTAAATTAGTCCCAAAAGTTATCTCTTGAAAACAAATTCCCTTGAAGGCACTCCTTACCTTTCACTAGAAGGAGAGTACACTGAGGTCCGTACTATGGTTGACCTGGTCCTTGTGACAGCACTTCTAAACAGACACTGGCACACTTTATGTTTTTTGTGGTTTTTATGTTCACATGAGGTCACAATGTTTATGCTCTTTGTTACCTACCTTTGGCTCAAGATCTCTTAAAGTATGCCTGCATCTCCTTCAACTCTTAGATTCGGAATTATGTCGCTCAGCTGTTATACGATATGTTCAACAAGCCCTTTTTATTAGAAGGTATGTGAACTGCAGTAACCCTTGAGAAAACATGAAATTCTATTTTTAAAGAACTGCTTATGGATTGCTTTTTAACCTGTTTAAACTGAGTTTTATTGATGTGAGATTATGGCCACATTGGGGCTCTATGATTTTTACCTTAACATGCATTTTATTCTGTATGTTAACCTCTGCACCGGTTTGGTTTGCTTCTAATAATGTTTTATTGATATGCATCGATTTATGGCATATTGCCGAATAAAAGCACTTGACTGTCTGACCTGGTAAAAAGATGTAATAATACTGCACTGCATATTTCCGATCTTTTGAGGTACAGCTGCACCTTTTAAAGGCCCTTTATGGTTTCAGCATCTGGAATGTGGAATAATATGTAGAAATAAGTTAAGTGTTTGTGCACCAATTTGTGCTTGAAGTTCAGAAATCCCTTCTTTTTTCCTGGGATATGTACCAACATATATGATTTGGTGGATTTGTTCCCATTATAACATGCCATATTTCAACCAGTGGCGGCCGCTATTTACCTGGGGTGTTGTAAATGATTTTTTTTTTAAAATAACACTTACATTCAGGCCGGCCACCTGGCCGGCTGCACCTCTCAGCCCGCTCACCGCTGCCTCTCGCTCCTCGGAAGCAGGAACCAGGCCTCCAGACTCCCCTAGCCAATCACAATGCTGCAGTGCAGCATTGCGATTGGTCTGACCGCTGCGGTTCGGTGCTCGGGCAGGTAATAGGGGCCTGGCAATGTTCTGCACCCAGGCTGTAATAAAGCCTGGTGCAGAATATGCAAAGCGTGCATGAATGTTTGGGTGGTCCGAGAGGGACGGCAAAACAGTTATGCACACTTTAGAGTGGAGCAACCACTCCTCCTCCTGGCCAGGGGTGTTACACAGGCCCCTGCAGCCCCCGCGGTGCGGGGGGCCCTCACCCTCCAGGGGGCCCCGTCAGCACCGCACTTCTGCTGGGGAGCTCTAGATTGAGTCCGGAGGGGGCCCTTTCACGTACCCCGCATGGGGGAAAACTCAAGGTTAGTTACGCCACTGCTCCTGGCCTCTCCTCTGGCAGTCCAGCCCGCCCCGCATGGCCACACCCGGAAATGTAAATCTAAAATAATAATAACACTGGTTATTAATATTGTAGTTTTCCTTTCTACTGCTTGCAGAGCAGGGAAGTGGGACGACGCTCCTCCTCCACTGATTTCAACATGACTTATAATTCCAAAGTCAAGGGAAATTTCAGTTTTTACCCAAATCACAATTAAGTGGCCAATTGTAATGAGTGCTTGATTTGCCAGGGCGGGGATGACAACAAAAGCGATTGAGGGGTAAAGTTCCTGAGAATCTCAGGATCAGAAGGAGACAACTTCTTAAATGCAGGGAAATGTTTTGTTCTGTAGGTAGAAAGTCACATTTTTATTAGTTGCATATGTATCATTTAAACTTAAAAAGAAAGAACGTATTTTTTTAAAAATAAAAACATTCACTCTTTTTGTTATGACTCTCTGGGGGTAGTTGGATGCCTATTGAGGTGGTAGTAGCTCCCATGTTTAGTGATATTATTGAAAGAGATGTCCTCAATAGCGATGTATTAAATACATTGTTCACCCTTTTTGCTTACAGCTAAGGGTGTGTATTAAGAGGTATTGGTCTCAATAGGGAATCGAGCAATCACAGTGCCCTTGTACACTTTCCCGCCACAATCACACTGCCCTTGTACACTTTCCCGCCACAATCACAGTGCCCTTGTACACTTTCCCGCCACAATCACAGTGCCCTTGTACACTTTCCCGCCACAATCACAGTGCCCTTGTACACTTTCCCGCCACATTGTGCCCTATTTGTTAAGATAGCACTGGAAAGTAATTCCTTTTCATTCCAATGCTCTTTGTTTAGGACAAGGTGCTATTAAACAATGGCATAATGTTCAGTCCATGAGTGGAATATTTTGGGTAAAGGTCCCTGACTCTCTTTCCATTTTATTTTCCTTGGAGCCCTGCAGAGACAATACAGATTAGACCTTAGATAGCCTTGAGTAATGCTGGGTATTGGGAAAGCACGCCAGGTCTAGGATAGTTTTCATTTGGGGAACTCATATCTGCAAAGTACTGGAAGGGCCACCTAAGACTTGAAGAAGAATGAAACTTACTATTATTTTACATAGTAAATTGAAGTTTTGGTATGCCTTAATTTATAGACATTAACAGGTGGTTCAGAAACCAGGCTTCAGGTTCCCCTTGCAGAAGACTTCATCATGGAGTCCTACCTGGTTTGGTGGCATCAAGTATGCCTATCCTCCTGCCAGTGCTATTGGTACCCCAAGGCTGCCTATACTTGAGTATTGTAACAGGGCAGTTAACTCTTTCCTGTCCATGTTATATTATGTTATGTTGATTTGTACAGCGCACTAATCATCCTGCGGGGATATCTAGGCGTGTAATCAGGCAGGTATCCATGGGCCATCTAGGTTCATTCCAGGGCACTTACAGGCCTGGACCATCATAGTGTGTTGAAGAAGATAGTAACAAATTGGTTGACTTCACTAGACACAGAGTATAGGGGCCCTCGGATAGATGCATTATTGTGGGGAGCTATGGCATGTTATGTCTTGTCAATTGAAGAAATCAAAACTCCTTCTCAGGGGTCTCACTAATACAAAGAATAAGTTGGCACAGAAGCTGAAATATAAAAGAACATCTTTATTAAACTCAAATGTGTGAGACTATGTCACACAGAAGCCTTAGCAACTGAATGAGGCAGTCTAAAGAGTACAGAACACTGGGGCCTTATATATGTGAGGGTTACATACTCGGCATAAAAGCAAGGGGCATGCAAGCATGCAAAATGCCTAATATGGACATGCAAGATATGCCAAATATTAGCCAATAGGAAAACATTCATAACAAGGCATCATGTAACCAGAACGTCCCCCTTGAGTCGTGTTTTTGCCCAACCCCATGAGTCAATCAATGACAGCACCTATAGGTCAATCAGTAATGGCAGGACATGTTTGTGTGCTTCAAAGGACAACTTGCAAAATAGGATAATGCGGGGAAGGAATACCGAAGGCCAACAGATAAGATAAGGCAGGGAAAGAATACTGAAGGCCAACAAATAGTTGGGACAAGGATTAGTCAGTCTAGACAAGGATTAGTCAGTTTGACTAGTTCCTGGAATATGCTTCACAACAAGGAAGGGGAGGTTATTTGACATGTGGCAGTACAAAGGGCAAAAACACTCGGTTTACCAAGCTGCCTGAGTGAGGGCAACACAAAATGGCGACGGAATACAAAATGGAGTTGAAACTGAATTACCTCACAATGGACGCACACACAGTAGTTAAAACACTATCCTGCCACTGTGTCTGTAAATGAAAGGTTTTCTTGTTAAATGGCTATTGTCTACTGTCAGATTTGTGTGTCTATACTTTTTTTTGCTCAGTTTGGGTCTTAATGACTTCTAGAGCTTATTTTGCTTGATCCTTTCCTATTAGTCAATGTTCCAGACATCATGTTTACATGTACATGTATTCCAGCATCAACTGTGTGGTGTTTTCCATTATGATAGGACATATAATCAGAAAATTCTTTCTTTATATAAAGAGTTCAATTTAAGACAATGGCTTTCAGATAGACAAATTAATCAATGGACTGATGTCCAAGCTGTTAATTCTACTCAAAATTTACACGTTATGTATCTGTTGGTTGTATTTACTAGGATTTTATAATGCTCTAAATGATATAATGCCTACATTTTCATGTAGACACCATTTTCAAGTGTTCAGGAGATATGAAATTTGTTTATAGTAAATTACAAAATAAATGCCTACATTAACGTCAGGATACTCACTCCTTCATCTAAGATAGTTGCTTGCGGAGTGGGCTTATGATGACTGTAGTTAATAGTAAGATGTTAAGAGTTTGGATAGCTGCGTAATGGGTTGTGTGAGTTTTGCAGGGAAAACATGCATTGACCTACATGTGTCTGCCTTTTGAGGCTGCCTAGACATGGGAACCTTTTTGGAACCTGATAAAAGATTATGGATGATCTTCGATCCAAAGTATATTGTAATGTTTGCAGATTGACTCTATGTTTAGTGTTTGTAACCATATACAAATGTTTAGGTCTGGTGTGACAGTGCATCTGTCACCTAACCTTATGCGCTCAACCTATAGGTGAGCTTTCTTGAGTACTAAAGAGAGGGACTTTGGTGCCGCCTACATGTTAGTTGCCAGGAGTACAGAATTTGATTGGACAATAGTTGTCATAGTCCGTCTACAAAATAGTTTAGTTGCAGTTTATGTATATGAAGTGTTCATGAAATTATTTAGTGCTGCATTATTATCGTCCATTGTTCTGCACCAACACCACTCCTCTGCCCTAGAATAGCTTTAATAACTAGCGAGTAGACATGGACAAAAATCAATAGTGCGTCATGCTGCATGTGCCAGCAATAGCAGGGCTAGAACTGGGACAACATGCCATGACTGTCCAGTATAATTTCTACTCACCAGATGGTCGTTTCTTTGAAATGTAATGGCTCAGTGGCATTAGAGTAGATTGGTCTTCATCTGTTTGAGTTTGTACATTTTTCAGTTTGTGCACTTCCTGTCACAACCCTCTGATTCCTGGTTCATCTGTGAACAGAGGGGCAGCACAGGTCTACAGAGAGTTATACTGGAGACGCCCTCCAGTGATGATCCTCCTAATGTCTGGATCTGCCATCAGCTGTCCCGGCCACACAGAGGATGATGCACTCTCAGTACCACACTTACAGTCCACAGCTCAGGAGGAACCAGCAGGTGCTTATGAAGGAGCACTAGGAACCAGTGTGATTCCTAACATGGCGAGGAGATGGGAGAGCTCAAATGTGGGATCAAGGCTCTACAGTGGTGGGCGTGGAAGGAAAGATTGCTAGCCTGGCAGTCCCTTCAAACACCCGTGTGTACCGCTCAGGTGTGCACCTCGTTGCTGAGCCATTGCCGTTCTAGCTTTGATACAAAAAGCTGCTTCTTTGTCCTGCAGTCACTGTGGTCCACACGCATTGAGTAGGCTGTTTAAGTGACGACAGAAAGGACTGAAATGTGCACACTTAAAAATCAACAAGATGGAATTTGAGGGGTTTGTTGTTTGAAGTGGACCTGTAGCATTCATGTTTTGAACCAGCAACATTTAAACCAATCATAGCAAAATGTTTGCAGTCAGCAGCACCCATCAACTAACTATTCATGGGTGAGGCGGTAGGTGCTGCCCCAGCACCCCGGTGAAAAGAGGGTGAGTATCGATTGCTACAGTAGAATACTGATGCAAGTGACCGACATGTATCAGTAACAGTGGTGTAATATTATCCCATGGAGGCCTCTGGGTGTGGGGGCAAGCTCCAGCTCCCCCCTCCCCCCTCTTTGGCACTGTGCACAGGCAGTAGGACTCTGGCCTGAGAGCTCCTGGCTGGGTCTGGGGGGGGTCCAAGTACTTTTCAGGAGGGGGCCACTCAAGTAGATCTATAACCACTTGGGAAGGCTTTGCTCTGCGTTTAATCTTCCTACGGGTCGAACCATAAATTCCATTGAGTTCAGCAACAGCACCAGTCATTTTCAGCGCTGTGAAGCAACCATGTTGTGACAACAAACACTAACCAAAAATACAATAAATAGCACCCTTGCAAGAGACCCACACTGTCTGTCCTCGTGCTTCCTCTCTTTGGGGCTTATCTACAAGCCCCTTGCACCACCGGTGCGTCATTGTTTCCCATATTAAAAGTGGTGCACCGGTGGCGCAAGAGGCTTGTAAATAAGCCCCTTTGTTCCCTGCACACTGCCCACTTTGATCTATGGCAGTGAGCATTCATGCATAACTCCCCTACACTTTCTTCTCAGAGCATGCTGCCATCAGTTTCATGCCCTAATTTCTGGATGGCAAAGGGAGTGCACTGGAACCTTTACTCCCACCACGATGATGCATTTGTGTTTTCATTGCCTCAGTCTGCCTTGAAACAGTATTTGAGAGTTCTCTTTCCTAGGGTTGGTGAAATACTGCCCTCCTCCTATAGCCTTTGCTTGTTTTAAAAGAAAAATTCAATGTTATCATATGAAGACATGCACTGGCAAAGTCAATTGGTCTTGCGTTTGTGACGCATTGGCTTGCTAAAGTTGAAAATAAAAGCCTTTGACTCAGCTGCCCACGTAATTTTATAGGTGTTTTTTAGGTTTCGCCTATTATCATTCGCTTGCGAATGTAATCAGCGAGAATTCAAGTGCTCCATCGACTCGTCAAACCACTGCGGTTTTTTCACAGTGCATGTGAGTCACGTGACCACAAAAGCGGGTCACGTGACCACACAAGCACGCGCATCTCCCTAATCCGCCTGCCACACTTCTCCTCCCCTTGCTCGCATTCCCGCCCCCCCACCAGGCTCTCCCGCCCACATTCAGCTTCCCTCCGCGCATCTCCCTAATCCGCCTGCCACACTTCTCCTCCCCTCGCTCGCATTCCCGCCCCCCCACCAGGCAACCAATCAGAATTAAGTAGCTGAGGTACTGGACGGTGGTTCTAAATCACAATATTTTGAGTCATAATAAAGAAATGTATGTTCTCCTTCCACTCAAGCCTTTTAATGAGATTTGCAACAATTGTCAATTTCTTTTGTTTATGATTATATTTTGAGTGACTATTAGTCACACTGTTCGGCTCATGTGTTTAATAATCTGTTTTTACTAAAACAATGTTGAAGATTCTAAAGGCGGGTGTTATTTTTAAACAATAACCGAGAAGGCCTCCCTGGGATGCCAACTCGTGCCCCCATATATCAGCAGTCAATAGTCTGTAAAATACCAAATCTACCGATCACACACAATTATTACTGGGCTGTATGGTTCAAATAATTTTGTGTTTTTTTTTCTTCTAGTAAGGTGCATGACTTATGAGTGTATTTTTTTTATTTAAAAGCATTTACTGTAGATGTACAAGGAAATATTCTTAATGTGTGCCGAGGAGCTTTGCATTTATAATGACATTTTTAGCGAGTTGACACTGTGCTGGTAATGTTCCCAGCAGTCCGATGTCAGCAGCACGCTGCTAGTTTTGTGCTCGTGCACACAAAGGGCCCATGTGCCGAACACATGCCCCTTGTCTGTGGCTCCCGCAGCCGCTCGCAGATGCCCCTGTATTCTAAGCCATTCTAGCACTCATGTGAAATGTTTCTGCAGCTCGACTCCCCCACCCCGTCTGTTTGCTTTCACATTTGCACGTCTCCTAATGCTGTGATTACCAGTGGTTCTCAGGGCCAGCCTGACCTGACCCCGGGCGCCTGAACACCTCCTTGTGGTGGGAAACGGAACAGCCGCTGGAGTGATAATGTATTTGTATTTGTATTTTAGATCCCGCGGCGCTTTGACGCTCACCTTGTCAGCGCTCACCCTCTTGGTCAGAATCTCCCTTTACCATTCTTCATTCTTGTCGGCGTCCGCAGGCCGGGGAAATTTGTGAGGCTTCCCGGCACCATAATTGCTCACTTCCTCGCATTCGGCGGGGATTAGACAGACTTAGTCGGGTCCGACATCTTGGGTTGGGTAGTGAGGCGAGGCACTCCGCGGCCATCTTGCGTAAGGCAAGAGGCTAGTAGGCGGTCCTCCGCACTCTGGGGTGCTACTAAAGGAACTCTGAGGCAAGGTCAGTCAGAACCTGCTGCCAGCGCATTTAGCTGCTGCGCTTTTACTTGCTATAATTTTAAGTGTATCTGTATTTGTATTTTAGATCCCGCTGCACTTTGACGCTCACCTTGTCAGCGCTCACCCTCTTGGTCAGAATCTCCCTTTACCATTCTTCATTCTTGTCGGCGTCCGCAGGCCGGGGAAATTTGTGAGGCTTACCGGCACCATAATTGCTCACTTCCTCGCATTCGGCGGGGATTAGACAGACTTAGTCGGGTCCGACATCTTGGGTTGGGTAGTGAGGCGAGGCACTCCGCGGCCATCTTGCGTAAGGCAAGAGGCTAGTAGGCGGTCCTCCGCACTCTGGGGTGCTACTAAAGGAACTCTGAGGCAAGGTCAGTCAGAACCTGCTGCCAGCGTATTTAGCTGCCGCGCTTTTACTTGCTATAATTTTAAGTGTATCTGTGTATCTGTATTTGTATTTTAGATCCTGCGGCGCTTTGACGCTCACCTTGTCAGCGCTCACCCTCTTGGTCAGAATCTCCCTTTACCATTCTTCATTCTTGTCGGCGTCCGCAGGCCGGGGAAATTTGTGAGGCTTACCGGCACCATAATTGCTCACTTCCTCGCTTTCGGCGGGGATTAGACAGACTTAGTCGGGTCCGACATCTTGGGTTGGGTAGTGAGGCGAGGCACTCCGCGGCCATCTTGCATAAGGCAAGAGGCTAGTAGGCGGTCCTCCGCTCAGCGTAATAGTATTTCAGGATGGACAGACCGATGAGCAGCGCTCGCGCGCAGCGGGCGCGTCGTAGGCGCGCCGGAGGTGCGCCAGAGGTAAGCCCATTTGCGCCCGTTCGCGCAACGGACGCGCTTAGGGCCGCTACCTCTGGCCCCTCTGGCCCACTTCGTATAGCCTACTCTCGGGCTGAGCTACTCAGTCTCAGACCCTGTCAGAACCCGGTTAGGCAACCAACTATTAGGCGAATTTCCTGGGGGCTGCTTAACGTCAGATCCCTCTGCAAGCACTACACGGAAATTGCCTTCCTCATCGAATCAGAAAAACTCGATGTCCTTTCTCTCACAGAAACGTGGACTCGGGAGGACTGTGAGGTTGAGCTGGGCCTAGCCTGCCCCTCAGGCTATAAAATCAGTCATACCCCGCGCCCACTCAATCGAGGAGGGGGAATCAGGTTCATCTATAAAGACTCGCTGACCCTTTCCCAGCTAAAGATTCGAGAGGTACCGGGATTCGAACTGATGGGTTTCGCAGTCAAACAGCAGGAGCTGATACTTTGCTCGGGTGTCCTATGCTATCGTCCCCCGGACCGGCACCTTCTATATCGCTCCTTATTGACCTGTTCTACGAGCTCTCTAGCTCCCACTCCAAGTTACTGATTCTTGGTGATTTTAACCTGTGGGCAGGCGGCTCACTGGACAATGCATTCTTTTCCCTCAGTCAAGCCTGCATGGACATCAATCTGGAACAGTTGGTGAACGCCACCACGCATCGGAAGGGTCATATCCTGGACTTAATATTTGCGGATCCACAATGGGTATCAATATATGCTATTAAGTGCCAGTTCTGGACAGACCACTTTCTGATTATGTTCTCTCTTTGTTCAGAGGATCCCACCTCGCCGGAGGCTGGATTACCCCAAGCCAAGCTAGAGAGACCTTGGTCCCGAATTCTCAAAACCTCTCCACTGCCGAATATCTTAGGAAAGGACTTTAAACTTGGCAACACAGCTGAAGAGAGCTACACTCTCTTCTGCCAGTCCATCTCGAGCTCGCTGGATAAGTTGGCACCCCTCCGGAAGTCACAAGGGAGGGTGAATCGAGCTAGTCCTTGGTATACGAGCGAATTACGCCAGCTTAAACTTGACTGTAAACGCGCAGAAAGGGCGTGGAGGAAACAGTACTTAGACTCGGAGAAAACTGTGTTCCCGACCGCTATACAAAAATACAAGGCTCAGATCAAGATGGCTAAAGCGACCTATCTTGAATCCACCTTGAATCAGGCCCCAAACAAGGCACAGGCCCTCTTTAAAATCGTCAGGGACCTTGCCCACCCGACGTGCGTGGCCAGCTCCGTCCCCTCATCGCAAGCTCTTTGTGTCTCACTTGCTGATGCCTTCGAGGATAAAATCTGCAAAATCCTGGAGGGTTTGCAGGACCCAGTTAATTCCACCACTGGTTTGGGAGCTCCGGAGGCGATGGCCAGTCGACCCCTGCAGAGGGTTTCTCACCTCTGTTTGGAAGCTCCGGCCACGCCTTCCAGTCGACCCCGACCAGAGGACCAGGCCCTCAGCCTGGGAGCTCCGGCGATTGAGGCCAGTCCACCCCAGCTGAGTAGCTTTCCCCTTCCCTCCTTGGAGGAGTTTGGCAGCCTGGCCCTTACGATCTCATCTGGCTCGCCTCTTGATCCTCTTCCTCCAAAACTCTGGAGGGTGTTTCAGGAGGAACTCTTCCATCCTTTGCATTCCATCTGCTGCCAGTCGTTTGAAACAGGGACTGTACCGGGCTGCTGGAAGAAGGCAGTGGTATCTCCGCTCTTAAAAAAACCTACGCTTGACCCTGCTTGCCTCTCCAACTACCGGCCAATTTCCCTGCTTCCTTTTCCAGTCAAAATCATGGAAAAATTGGTTACCCGCACTCTGTCCGGCTTCCTAGAAGGGAACACCTGGTTGGATAAGACGCAATTCGGTTTTCGCCCAGCCCATGGGACGGAATCTGCGTTAGTGACCGTGTTAGACAATCTGCGGGCGCGAGTCGACAGTGGTCGGGCAGCCTTTCTGGTGCTGCTCGACATGTCGGCCGCGTTCGACACGGTCAGCCATCCTACCTTGATATCGAGGCTGGAAGAGTGCGGGGTCAAAGATAAGGCCAGGGAATGGCTAATTTCCTATCTGGACAACCGTCAGCAACGGGTTTCGCTCCCTCCCTTCAGTTCAGAGGAGCGGAGAGTAGGACAAGGAGTACCTCAGGGCTCAGCCATCAGCCCTATACTCTTTAATATTTACCTCCGCCCTCTAGTCCAGCTCATTAAATCATTTGGGATCTCCGCATTTAATTATGCGGATGATACCCAGCTGGTCTTTTCACTGGAGGGACAGGATGCAGTCCCATTGGAGACCTTCCATCGGTGCATGCAGGCTACAGCGGAATGGCTCCGATTGAACTTGCTGCAGTTCAATGGAACTAAGACAGAGGTCCTGTACTGCTCCAACGACCGAGTTCCCCGAGATCTCCCAGACGATTTCTGGCCCCCGTCATTTCCAGAGACGGTGTCAGCCGCACAATCGGCTCGTAATCTGGGTGTCATTTTTGGGCCCAACTTGCAGCTGGATCTGCACGTAAATAAGACCACCTCAACGTGCATGATGCTGATCCGCATGCTGCGCAAGGTTTTACCCCTCCTCCCTGAGCAAGCCAGACCCGAAGTACTGCGGAGTACCATCCTAAGTCGACTCGACTATTGTAACGCACTACTTCTGGAGGCCCTGGTAACACTTCTGGGCAAGCTCCAAAGAGTGCAAAACATAGCTGCCAAACTCGCCCTCTCCCGTCCCTACCACAGCTCATCCACGGCAGCGTTACAGGAACTCCATTGGCTGCCGGTCCATCTACGCGTTCGCTACAAAGCAGCGTGCATTGTGTTCAGGGCTATCCATGGCCTGGGCCCGATCCCTTTGCGGAGAATGTTTGCCTGGTACCTTCCATCCCGAGCTTTACGTTCCTCTTCATCCAGGCTACTAGTAGTTCCGCGTTTCCAGAGAGTGAGGATGGGTGGCCGATCGTACAGAGTAGCGGCGGCCAAACTCTGGAACTCCCTGCCAATATCCCTAAGGAGTCTTGAGGATCTCTTAGCCTTCAGAAAGGCGTTGAAAACCTACCTTTTCCCTAGGACAGGCTAAGTTGCTGAATCTGCTGGATCATTGTTCAAAGCGCCAGGATGCCCTTGGTGGTGACAGGTTAGCGCTATATAAGTATACCACAATACCACAATACCAATACCAATACCATAATGAAAGTTGGCTTTCTCACGGCACCGTGGTCTTGAGCATGTCACAGGAGTTTATATGTTTTTATTTGTGCACTTTAATATAAGTCAAACTCGAGCCAATGGTATTGGGTGCATGAGCGCCTGTTACATTACACGAGGTCACATTCATTTTTTTAGGCACATGGAGATTAAATGATTTGCTCAGAATAATTCTGGTGGAAAATCCTGCTTCCTATGGCGAGCTCGCGCTGCAATGTACATGGGAGTGTTTTACATCTCCAATGTATACCAAAAACATTACATCTATGTCTCATGAACACGTTGTATACAGAAACATTTTTTTATCCCTGCTGTAGGCTTTAAATCGTTTAGGTAGGACTCCAAACGGTAGATACACCCATTGGCTTTGCCAGTGATTGGAACAAGTAAACTGGATTACTATCATGAATTTAAAAAAACATGACTATGTGTCTAAAAATCCGTCTCCCCTACTGGTTCTCGTACAGAAAGTTTCAAGGGTTCGTCTAGAATTTTAACTGCATAGAAAAGAAAAAGCGTGCCAAAGGGCGACTCGTTCGCAGTGGGCACAGGAGGAGCCTTCTTTAACAAGCACTGGTGTTGCCAATAGGTTTCGCATTTGGAAAAATGGAGCTAATGGTTTTGTAAATGACATTTTATATTTATACATCGTTATTGGCATTGTCAATAACAATATATAAATATAAAATGTCATTTACAAAACCAATAGCTCCAACTTTCCAAATGCGAAACCTATTGGCAACGCCAGTGCTTGTTGTAAAATGGACGGGGGAGCGGCAGCAACACGGGGAGGGATGAGTGAACAGCAAAGCATCACAGAGGAGGAGGGGTGAACGTTAAAGCCACACAGGGGATAAGGGGCAACACTGAAGCAACACAGGAGGAGATGCAAAGCAAAGTGCAAGGACTGGAGGGGGTGTAAAAGCAACAGCGGGGGAGCAACAACAGAAAAGGAAACAAGGTTTGAGGGAGAAACACAGATGACACAGGTGGGGAGAAACACAGAGGACATAGGTGGGGAGAAGCACTCAGGTAAGCGCAAGAGGTAGAAGGGCAAGGAGAAGCAGTCCAACAGAGATCAACTTAGAGTGTAGGGGAAGGGAAATACAAGCGGGATATGGCGAAAAAACTCATGCACTCTAATAAAGTAAAAGAAAAAAGTAATGTTGACAAGCAAGCAGTGAAAGCAGGGATGGCAACCAATCAAAGAACATGTAAAGAGGCAGGTGACAGACAAACAGAAGATTTGAAAGCTGAGACAGGAATAGGAAGCAGGCATATGAAAGTGACAAGGGCTCATCTTTGCCTTTGGGTTGTTTTGAGTGAAGTCTACCTGTGCCTAATCAGTGCCTTATCCTGAGTTATAGATGAAGTGACGAAAACAGACTCAGGGACAAATAAGAGTCTAACCCCTAGATGCATCATTGTAACATTTTGCGATTTCTTAATTGCGAAAATTAAGGATTCACAATTAAGAAATTGCAAAATGCTATGCATCAAAAAATTGCAAACTTTTTTGCAATTCGGTAATCTTCCTCAATTGCGATTCACAATTTGCGAATCGCAATTAAGGAAAACCCTTCCCATTGATTCCTATGGGCCAAAGGGCCCATAGGAGTCAATGGGAAGGCATTAACATTTTGCGAATTTCAATTTGCGATTCGCAAAATGTGAATACAATTTCAAGGGTGCAGGGGGGGTTCAAAGAACCCCTCCCTGCACCCCTGAAATTAAACTGTAAGTGCAATTTACACACACACATGACCCAAGGACATGTGTGTGTAAATTAAAACTTTCAAATATGCAACTAGTGCATGTTTGAAAGTTTTCTGTAAATTAGCATGAAGTTCAACTTCATGCTAATTTACCCCTTCCAAATTGCGAATTCGCAATTGTAAAGTAATCATGCATTGCATTTAAGAAATCGCAAAATTGGGAGGAGCCAAGATGGCCACGGAGACGGACGTGTGATCTCCCGGCTCCCCGAGCCCTTGCTTCCCGCACAACAATCCTGCTCCCTATCCTGTACCTGTGCACCGGCGGATTGATGGGGGAAGTTTCCTGACTCCGGAGGTGTCCCTCCGGTGTCTCTACCCGCCCGGCAGCCTGAGAAACGTCGAGTGTTGCGTAGGGGACGACCCTGGCCCTGGACCCGGGACCTGCTTCACAAAGCGCCGCCAGCGACTGCCGTTGCCACAGGGGCCGAGTACCTTGGGGCGGCGCAGACATCCTGGGCTGGCCGACGGGAGAATTGGCTTTTATGATAGGCGCTCTGGTGACTGTGACTGCTCGCCGTCGGTAAACCCGACTTGCTCCTTCCCACGGAGAAAAGCGGTGGGATACCCATTCATTGTTTCTCGCATGCCGAGGGCGCCTCAGTAACCATAACCCCCTCACTGCCTCGCCTCTCCTGTGTCGGTCGGCGAAGAGCCCCCCTCATTGTTTGCACCCTGCGACTGCGGACCTGTCCTGCCTCGGGGTAGCGGATCATTTCTCCGGGCGCCGGCTCTGCCTAAAATCGCTGTATGCTCGATGGTGGGATCATGAGAGGCGGCTCCTCTGTGGTAATGGCGGGTTGCGCCCTGGCTTCTGCCCGACAGATCCGGCTTGCATCTACTTGGGGAGCTGACTTGACTGAAGAGGCTCGTATCACGGAGGTAATGGAGGAACCCTCTCAAGTTACCCTCGCCTCTGTTTTCCTGGCTCTAACTGAACTGCGGTGTGAATGGCGCACGTACTTGCTACAGCTGGAGGAGAAGGTCGATGGCTGCCTGTCTGGATCGGAATACATCCTGCCCATCCTCTCTCCCTGCTCTGCTGAACAGCCTCCGCTGATCCCGGTCAGTGAAACATTGTTGCCGGGGACGTGTGGAACTACTCAACAGCTTCGCGGTGTTCAGGAGACCGAGCTACAATGTTCCCGCTTGTGTATCGCTACAGTGTCTCTCTCCCTAACACGGAGAGCAACCCCTCCCACGGAGTTCCAGGGGCTGCTGCTACGACGTCTGCCTATCCTGCCTGACTGTGCTTCTCTTGTGGGGACTTCATTATCTACCGTGCTGTGTGGTATTGTGACTTTCATCATGCTGCTTTATTTAAGTACTGACTTTGGTTGGGACTGGCGAATTTTACTTAGTCCTCGGACTTTTCTCCATTTCCGAGTGTGGCCATTTTGTCCCTTTGTTCTCGTGGGGGTGGGCTCTCCCCTTCTTCTTGCACGTTCAGGCTTCTCGGGGTGGGCGGGCGCAGGGGGACGTCCCAAATCGGGGCAGGGCTAGGCATTACTTAATGTGATGGATGCATGGGCGGGCGGGGATCGGGTTGGGACTGTTCCGGCTTCCTTTGCCTGTTCTATCAGAATTGTTCCTCCCCTTCCGCATGACGCTGATCATTTGTTCCACAAGGCGATAGGGTTGCAGGTGGCTGGGAGTCCGGGAGATCGGTTACTGTGTGGGCTCCTCCCCGCCTCCTTCTTTTGGGAGTGGTAGATCAGCTTGTTCTTTTCTTCCTCCCTATATTCAAGAGTGACAATTTTTCATTTCTTTTTGTCTTCTTTTTCCTTCTTTCTACATTCTCTTGCTGTCTCTTCCTCTTTCTTCCGGCTTCTCTTTCTTACTATATTTCGGGTTTATAGGGCGACAGGCACGCTGCTAGGGGGGGGGTAGGCCATAGCCTCTGCATGTGTGTAGGGTGGGGGGTTATATTTCATTTTTGTTAGTTCTATGGGACCTGTTTTTGTTTCTTATATGATTTTACCTTCTCTTGTCCATGTTCAGGCGTGCTGGGTGATGGGTGGCAGTGGAGATACGATTTGGCTGTGGGTGCTACTTTGTAGCGTAGATATTGTGAGACCATCCTACCTGGCGGGGACTTGATTATCGATATACGAATTGCTTTGATACAGTAGCCAATGTCGTGTCCCACCTGCATGGACCTTGTTCTTACTTTCTTATTTTATTAGTACGGAACACTACGATCTGAACTCGATAGTTGCATAAAAAAAAAAACTTAAAATTTAACTTTCATTCCTCCTGTGCCACGGTACTGCGACGTTTACTAGTTTTCCTTCTGCTGAATGTCCGCGGTTCTGCTGCATTACTGTGTCGCCATAATGTAAGCTGTAGTGCTAACTGAGAGTTCGTGGCCGGCCGGATGGTTGTAGGCCCGTATTTGTTACTTACTTCATGCACAATAAAGGTTTTCAAAATTTAAAAAAAAAAAATCGCAAAATTGCGATTTCTTAAATGCAATTGCAATTTAAGAAATCGCAATAAAATTGTGATTTCCTAAATTGCGAAAATGGCAAAATGCTTCATGCATCCCAAAAACGGGATTTGCATTTGCAAACGGCGAATGCAAAAACCCTTGATGCATCTAGGCATATAACACACTCTTATATACACTAACTCGCATAGACCTATGACTACTAATCAACTTACTCTTTGGAACAATCCACCGGTTGCAGGCCATTACCCGTGTGAGTCGTGTGTGGTGTGTCCCCTAACAGGACACACCAAACAAATAGAACTTTGAATGGCATATCCGTGGGAACAACGTTTGCATTCGAATTTTAACAGCGACAGTGTGGTGTATGTCATCAGGTGCCCCTGGCAGTTGATGTATGTGGGCATGACCAGCAGGAACATAAGATTAGGAATAAGCGAGCACAGAAGCACGATCAGACAGGCAATTACGGCAACCAAACTTACTGCCCACTATCTAGAAAAGAAGCACAGTGACACAGACATTAAATGGACTATTATTGAGAATGTGAATGGCTCTGGCAACCTCTCTAAGAGAATCTTAGAGCGAGAACAGCGATGGGTCTACCGATTGAAGACCCATATAACTGGACTGAATGACACCATCCCTTGGTATCAACTAAACAAAAAATGATTCCAGCTAGGTGTGAATAATGTATTGGAATATGAGTCTTACATATGACTAATCCATTTCTACCTTGTCCCAAGGGTATAACGGTGATTCAATGATCACTCAAAATGAGCCTAGTGCAATCACTTTGGCTTAGAAGTTGAGCACGTAGCTCTTTAACCATTCACAAATTAATCTTAAACACATGCTCCAGGGGACCTTCTCCATACTATGGGTCCTTTACCACAACACTTGGCAGTATAACTAAGTGTTTTGATTAACACATATAAAGCACAATAATGCATAGGAAAATAACACCTCCATCAACTATCAATGTTAGCACATAGTCTTGAAAGCAGGCCAGAAATAAATACACTATCCAGAGGTCCCTTGATCACGATTTTTAGCTCATAATAATCGCACGTGGTATTACCACTAAGTGTAAGTCTATTCCTAACGGCATCATGATTGTCCAATGATGCGTGCCTCAATAACGTTTCTTGTCGAGCTGGTATCCCGGCTCATACAAATAATAAAAAACACCAGGGTATGGTTTGTACGTGTGTGATAAAAGGACACTACAAATCCGACTTGTAACGGTTGGCGGAGTCTTGCGAGTGTACCCACGGGGTGAGTATTTCATGGTTAAAACACATTTAAAATCATCACGATTCACTTACACCAGCAGCACAGGGGAGCTAACAACTGCATATCCCATGATCCTTTCAATGGGGCTATGCGACGTGGTGCGTCACACTCGTTGCACACATCTGGTCACCAGGAGGTGTGTACATGACCAGTTTCCCCACAGTTGGGATAAACATTTAAACTCCTTCATCCTCCGCAATTTAGCCAAAGCCCAGGGACCGCGCCGAATAGGTAGTTGAGTGGGGCAGGAGCCTTAATGTTGTAAGTAGCAGCGGCCACTGGCAAACCACTTAACAGGATACAGGTACGAGTTATTCCACCGCTAAACAGTACTAGCTGTTTTTTTTAATCTTCGTATCTTTCTCTCCCCTTTTGTTTGTTTTTTCCTGGCACCATCTTATTTACCACAATTTAGTGTGTGACTACAGGGCTACCCCTTGATGTCGTAAGGGTCCTGGAGATGAGTTCATCTCCCACAGTGGGGTAAGGGCTACAGTATGAATGGGTCATATAAATGGCTAATCACAGCAATTGATATCAGCATTGTGCTGTATGTAGTGAGTGACACAGGTTAGCACCATGATTGGTGCATCACTATGATTGTGCACGCATTAGTATGTGGAGACCGACAGTATGCGACAAAGATAGCCACAACACCACATTTTCCCACCTATGTGTGTGTGGTAAAGCTAAAAACAGATTTAAAATCACATACTAAAATTAAGTATGATGAAAGATGTGTTTTTTCACACTGTGTTCACAACACAGGTGTTCCGGTAAGAGCACATCGCGCATGGGAAGAAGTGACATACATCCAATGATCAATACACTATGATGTATTTTTTGTTTGTTTGTTTGTTTTTATTCACAGATGGAGTGATAAGAACATTTGAAAAGATAATTGTCTTTATTCAAACAATAAGAAGTAGCTACCTGCCCTTAAATAAACAGCAGTATAGGGAATCTCCTTCTGCATTTTCCAGGGAGGTTATTGCGTTGCCCTGAAGAAAGTCCAGGACCTAACGAGGCCCATTTAGGACTGAAACATGTTGGCTTTAGGGTCATCGGACCATAAAACCACCCATTGACCCCATTTTTACATATTTTTAATTACCTTAGCAGATCCAAGAATAAAGGGATACTGGGATCTGTCTACGGTTTTTTAATCTTTATCGCCCCCTGGTCATTTTCTCAGTAAGAGATCCCTGCAATATGGTTGAGCCCACCCTGACTTATAGGCGTCAGGTTGACCAGATGATGAAGCATGACACCACTAGGGTGTGTGAGGGTAATTAAAACAAAAGGAATTGTTTCCTTCCCCATTCCCTAGTGTGTCTCTTCACAATAGGACTTCCCTCCAATACCTCATTAGGGTCTACTGTTTGAAAAATACGTGGGTCTCATCCAAAAACTCGAGGAGTACCTTTTGTGAATTAGCGTACAGGATGGTACCCATAAACCCATTTGAGACCTGGGAGATTAGTATGTATAGCAAACAACAATTTCACCACAGGTAATAATTAAAGACAGTTTCAGGAAGAATGCACGTAAATTGCAAAAGAAGAAGACAGGCAGGCATTAATGGTTGTAGCAACAAATGCAAGAAGTGGTCTGTATTTAGACAAGGTAGAGAGAAAGCAATGCAAACACTCTATTACATTGAATGAACGTGTAACCTGTACAATCTTGTGCACAGTTGTGCTCGTGAAAAACAAGGTGAACGGCGCAAGTGACAAGTGAAAACAGCTAAAAAAAGGCACAAAGGGAACACAATTCACAATATACACAAAAAAAGTTTTTCTGGTTCCAATTCATTGTCAAACAATTTAAGGAGGGTAGGTAATTTTGAAGAACCACAAAAGTTGTGCCCAACATTGCGCTGAAAGGCCAATGGAGGGAAGGAAAGGATAGTGTTAAGGTAGTATCCAAGGCTGGTGAGGTCAACTCAAATCTTGATACCCACCAATCCTTTTTTTGACCAATTAGAATTTTGGCAGCGATATATTGATGACATCCTCCTAGTATGGCATGGTAACAGCGACACATTACATTCCTTCTTGGACTGGCTTAACAATTGCCAACCACACCTTAAGTTTACTTCGGATCCAATTCTTAGACCTTACCCTCCATGTGGAAGAAGGGAAGATAGGTCCCTCTCTATTACACAAACCCACCGAGCGGAATACCCTTTACTCTACTCCATTTTTCACTCCCACGGCCTTCGAGATGGCCTTCCATATGGATAGTTCCTTCTCATCCAGAGGAATTGCAAATGGAAGCAGCAATACTCACTGAAAAAAGTATTCAACATCTTTATCCCCAAGGTTTGATTTCAAGGGCCCGCAAATGCTCATGGTACAATCACAGAGACATTTTACTCACACCTAAGGAGAAGCGTGTGAACAAACGCATTCCCTTTGTCTCCACCTTCTGCCCGTCCAGCAACAAAGTGAGCAAAATCATTAAAAGAAACTGGAATATTCTATGTATACATGAGTCGTTCCAACAACCATCACTATTCTCCTGCAAAGGAGGTGACAATCTGGCATATCATGTAGTACATGCCATTACATGGCCCAGGAAACCAGACAATGCCGAATCAATCACATCATTCTTGGGCCTTCCGCCCATCCTGGAAAACTACAAATGCCAGATCTGTGTAGTCTGCACTTTGAGACCAATACCAAAGTATTCAAAGTGAACGATCAGGCATACCCATTGAAGAGTTTCACCAACTGCCATTCTACTAACGTGATTTATGTGAAACACTGTCCCTGTAACCTAATATATATAGGTCAGACAACACAGATGGTCAAACAACGTATTATCCAACTGATACAAAGTGGAGAATGCGCCCCTCGTTACACACTATCTTGAGAAAGAACACTGCAAGACTGATTTGACATGGCAGGTCATTGACCAACCGACACTACCCAAACGTGGGGATGACCTGCATCAACTTCTGAACAGATGTGAGTGCAGATAGATTGTCCGAAGTAACTCAGTCGACTAAGGATCAACACCCTAGACGAATTGAATAATACCATAGCTATTCAATTAGTTCTCTCTCCCGATCCTTGGTCATACAAGAACATATTAACACACACATACATATCTTTTCCCACATTATTGGGGTCTTTTAATTTTTACACTTTTGTCCAAGTCACTTGACTTGTCCCTTTAATGCCTATTCAAATGTTTCTAGCATGGAATATATACTATGTACTCTCTGTCCCTACCCCTATCCTTCATCTTGTTTCTTCATTATGTACATTGTACACGCACATAACATACCTTCTGTCCCTATCCTTTTCTTTTGCCACTTGTTTTCCCTTGTCCCAGGATTGTCCCTTTAATTCTCTCATCTGATATTGCCCCACTCCTGTCTGTCACACATGCACGTCATCATGATGCTGCCCAGGTTTCCTTGTGTTTTACTTGCAGAGCTTCAGTCTGCGGGTTCATGCTCACTATGTAGCAGCCGTGACCTACAGAGGACTGTGCCAACCCTGGCAGACCTCTGTCCCACACAAACTGACCCAGTTGATCGCCTAAACATGTAAAAACCTTGTTCAGCTTGCCCCCTTTGTTCTGCCTATTCCAGCTCAGTTCAGGCACTTTTCCTTACCAGTAACCAACCACGCCTTCACCCCTCATGCAGTTATTGTTACCTGAGGCCTCATCTATGATGCTGGCCTTTTCCAATCACATTGACTTCCCCTCCAGGATCCGGGCAACGCGTTTTTTCACAAGTCGTGCCCTCTTGCTGGATTCTTGCCCTCGATATTGCCTGACTGTGACCTTTCTGTGAGTCCTCCCACCTTTCACTGCATGGGGTCCACCTTGTATTCTTGATATTCACAGGGAGCAACCGGCTCCTTCACATAACTCGCCTCGATAGATTTTTTGAATACTTGTGAAGCCGCTCTTTCTCTTGCCTAACCTTTTTTTATGGCAACCATCAGTTGGTAGTGTTACTATATCCTAATAGGATTTTCTACTCCGCAGGTTGTCTTCTCCTCCACTTGGATCCTGCTCCCCACCTCAGCACACTTAGACCAAGGTGTTTCTCAATCCTCGCACTGGACTTGACTTCCAGTATTTACTCAGGTCTTCCCCTTTTCCTTCCCCTCCACCACTCCTCTTTGTCACCCTATTTTGGCCTCGGACTCTACCTTCACACTATCCTTTCCTTGCTTCCATGCAGCACTCATTAAATCGTAACCTGATCCTGAAGATGACCTGAATTGAATACAAGTCGAAACACCGTCGACTTTTCAGAGCAATTTTGGGAGCAACTTGCGTGGTTCTTCAAAATTACCTACCCTCTGTAAATTCTTTGATAATGAATTGGAACCACAAAAAAATATTTTGTATATATTTACAATTTTGCTACCTTCGTGCCGTTTTTTTGCTGCTTTCACTTGTCATTTGCGCAATTCACCTTGTTTTTCAAGAGCACAAATGTGCACAAGATTGTACAGGTTACACGTATATTCAATGTAATAGAGTGTTATCATTGCTTTCTTGCTACCTTGTCTAAATACAGGCCACTCCTTGCATTTGTTGCCACAACCATTAATGCCTCCCTGTCTCCTTCTTTTGCAATTTACGTGCATGCTTCCCGAAACTTTCTTTAATTATTGCCTGTTGAGACTTTGTTTTTTGCTAAAAATTATCCTGAGTTATATGCATGGCCACTGGAACTAGGCAGTTCCGTGGCTGTGACTTTTTTCGCAAAATTAAGGATTTGCCACATAATATATTAAATGCTGCATAATCTGCAGATTTTAACAAGAAAAAATAGTGTCGAACTCAAACGGATCAAAAGTTATTAAAAACGTGGTGATATGTGTTTATGTGCGTTGGAGGATCTTTTGCAAAGCTTAACTGGTCATCCTTCTGCTGCTTATTTATGTATTTAGTTGTTGAACTGGTACTAATGGGGTGAAATCTTTGCCCAGACAGCATTGCCATGTGTACAGATTACATAATAATGGAGTAATACTGTTTGAAAAATATGCCTCATTATGCCATATAATTTGTCTTTTCTTGCTGCATAATTAAATACTTTGTTTTAAAATAAAAAATAAGCACTGGCTGAACAATGCATTATTGTATATGTTTGTTGAATTCTAAGTTCTTGCCTCTTCGGCACTAGCTCCCTGAGAAGCACATGACTACACTCCCTCATCACCCTGTAAGTGAAGTGCAGAAAGTGTGTAGTTAACCCTCATTCCAGAGCCTTAATAGGATGGAACACAGAACACCAGAAACAGACAATCTCAACCACTATGGTTGGGGCCTAGTAGCTCCTGTCTGCTCGTTGGCTTCCAAAGTGCAATATAACACTATATCTGCAACAGGAAAGTTAATAACCACACATATGTTTGTAAGCGTGCATCCACTTTTGCAGATAGAACTGCACTGAATGCCGACATGACCAGACCTTTTCATAAATTTTCGACTGTCGAAATGTCATCATACTACGCAGAACACACCTTCCTGTTCTTTGTAGGAGAGTGCTGCAGAAGTGCTGATTCCTTTGCAAGATCTTACAGGAGTCTGCAGTACTAAGGAGGAAGGGGCTGATAGCTGCCCAGGGTACTCATCCAGGGGCAAGTACATCTGGGCTATGAAACCTTTAGTACCCGTTCAAGACATCAAAACTTTGATACAAGCTACAGTGCCATCAAGACTGTCAGTCGCTGCTGGCATGACTCGCCGGTGGTGTGGCGGGCGCGGGTGGAGGTCGCACAGGGGGGGAATTATTTTTTTTTTAAACGTATCTTGAGGCCGGGCCCCGCATCTCTGGTCCTGCTCCTGCTGTCCTGCTTCCGACTCCAGGAACAGGGAGCAGACAGCCAAGCTCCCTCTCCTATACCAATCACAACGCTGCAATGCAGCGTTGTGATTGGTCTGAGCACGGTGACAAGGCGCTCAGCCAGGGGCTGTAGGGGTGGCATGTTCTCCATGTAGGCTGTAATGCAGCCTTTATGGAGAACGGGAAACATGTGCATTACTGGTTTGAACGACACAAGAGGGCCGACCAAACAGTCATTGCGCACTTAGAATTGGGAACACCACTCCGCCCCTGCTCTGAGAGCAGAGCAGCCCAGCCCACCCGCAAGAACCACATTGTCCCTTTTCCCTCAACCCTTACTTCCTCCCTATCGTAATTGCCAGCCCAGTTGTCTCTCTCCCCCTTCTACCACTACTTACCCCCTGCCGCTGTCGCACTCCCACATTCATAACCTGCCTCCACTGCCTATCTCTCTGACAATGCCCGGAACTCTGACGTCCGTCCCAGAATTTCTCTCCCTCCTCACTTGGACACCAGTCCGATTTCTCCTCCACCGAACTCCTCGAATAGAAACATTACATTACCGACTCCCCACGTACAACCGCCCCCTCTCCTAATCCCTGGGACTCCATCCAACCCCTGACCCCTGCTCAATCTCCCCCCATAGACCCAAGTCATCCTCGACCCCTGCCTAATACCTTAAACTTTCTCAGTTCAACAGCACAGCAACTAAACAGAATGGAGCAGAAAATTAACTCCCTTGCTGCTGATTTCCTTTACTTACAACAAAACCTTCTTAACAGGGCCAAGCCACTGTGCTCCCTCCCCCTGAGGTGTTGTGCTCCTACTACACTCAATACATCTCACATGGCCCCACAGAACACCCCTCGACCTTCCAGCCCATCATCAAGCCAGGATTTCAGACCCAACAAGGATAGCAAACCTGTTTCGGTACCGAAACCGGATGAGCTCTACGACTCTCACCTCGCTTTGTACAAGAAGTCAGCCCCTTTCCACATCCCTGTCATTATCGGCACTAACAGAATCGCATGTACTGTCCACTCGTCTATACTCCCTGCTCAATGCACCTCTATCCACCTAGTTCTCCCCATCATCGAGGCTCCCCGTCCTCTCTCTTGCATGCTCCTAAACTGCAGATCAGCAGTACAACACGCTACTGACATTGCTGAAGCTCTTCTCGCTGAAGAAATTGACATCGCCTTCTTCACAGAATTCTAGCTCAATGGCCACTCCACCCCAATTCTTGACATTCTCACCCCTCCAGGGTACAACATCATCAGACAAGACAGGCCGATCAAAACTGGGGGGGGAAGGGGACGGGGGGGGGGACTAGCCATCATTCATAGAGATGGAATACAGATTACCAAACTCAAACCTGCAGAATACCTATCGTTTGAATACCTAGGCATTGAACTCACTGACAAGGGCACCCCACCCTTTAAATTCCACACCATCTACCATCCTCCTGGAGAGCGTACCCTTTTCCCCGAAGAACTAACAGACCTAATAACATGATTCTCCTTGACAGACACTTAAGACGTGTTCTTGGGTGACCTCAATATCCACTGGAATGACCCATAAGACTCCACTGTCCTGAACCTTTCCAACCTTCTGGACATATATAACTTCAAGCAACTCTGCAATAATCCAACTTATATCAAAGGTGCTACACTAGATGCGATTATAACCAACAACGATCTGATCTCCCTGAGAGAGATTTCTCCCATTGATTGGTCCGACCACCACCTCATTCTGTGGGGCAACGCTCCTCCACCATAGTAGTATTAGTAGTACTAGATATTTATTGAGCGCATATTTCACCCTAAGGTCTCATAGCGCTTTTGCCAAAACAAAGACTAGAGGGGCGAATCAGAGATTAGAATAACCAGGATTTTAGATCTTTTCGGAATTGTTTGTGGTTTATTTCCTGGCGAAGTTGTATCGGCAGTGAGTTCCATAGCTCGGGAGCAGCTTTGCAGAAGGACCTGCCCCCATTTATTACAGTTCGCACCTTGGGGACCTTCAACAGAAGCTTTTTGGATGAGCGAAGGGGGCGCACTGACTGATATTTTACCAGTTTCTTTACTAGATAGACAGGACCCTGGTTGTTCAAGGTTTTGTGGATCAGGCAACATAGTTTAAAGGAGAGCCTCTTTTTATTGGTAGCCAATGTAGGGTCTTAAGGCTCGGAGCTAATGGGGACTGGGAAGGCAGATTCAGGACCAGTCTAGCCGCCGTGTTTTGCAACACCTGTAGTCTTGACAGGAGTCTTTCATTAATGATTCTAAACCAAACAAGATAGAAGGTTCTTTAACTTGCGTACAATTGTCAAAAGTGTATGAATAATTCTCAAGGCTGCTACGAGGGACAATAGTGACGTCTATCTAGCGTCATAAACAATGTAGTAAACTACATATAAAGCATTTAGACACAATATATCCCGAGCAGTTGCGATCCGTGTACAGAATAGCAATAAAATAAAAGGAAATATTCCAAATTCAGTGTCAATCTTCTTCTTTAATGTTCTTATCAGATCATAGGCATTTCTTCAGATCACTTAGCCTTAGCCAACACGTGTTTCGTCTAAAGCAGTCTATGCATTTAGACTTCATCAGGGCTAGAACATATAATGAAATATAATTACAACTTGGATATATTACATATCACATACTTGTTGCCAAGTAAATAACATTTCAAGTTGCGCTATAAATCACATCATGTTGTTAATATGAACGATGACAGGAGTTCATTAAGAGTCTTTAAAAACACTGTCCATTGTGTAAATACCACCAAAATGTACCTCCAATAGAACAGCCAAAAGACTACCAGAAAAAGAAGTGCAAAGATAGTCACAGAGACCCTCATTCTATTTACTACAACGAAAAATAAAAAATTATTGATTTTTAAAAAAGAACACCCGTGAAAAGCATTATAGTTCCAAATGTGGTAAAAGGGTATTAATATAAAAGAATAAAGAACCTCAAGAATGTATTGCCCTAAAGTCTCCATTATCGTGTCTGCCATATATCATGCAGTAATAAGTCTCACTGCTCACCAGTCTGTCTGATAGGGATATGACGCTATCACTGGTTTATTCCTCACAACGACCTTATCAATATTTTTCTGTAACAAATACAATAACCAGTGACAGTTTATTTAATTTCCTCAAGTTTTAAAATCTTTTTGTCAAAGATAAAGGACTATAATTTTCAATACTCACTAAAATCATAAAAGGTCAATCTAGTCAGATGTTGTGATAGTCACTGGATAATATTCGTGAACGCGACCCACGTCTGGGCTGGTCCAATTTCGCATCTAGGTGAAGGGAAGCATAATATCCCATATCTTCATTAAGCACAATCCGAATGTGTCATAGTTCAGAATTAGCATTTTCATATCGGCTACTGCCAATTGTTAAAAGCGTCTTTTCCAATTCAAATAATGTAGTTCGTTCATAGGCTTCCCTTCTAGTCCTCACTATCTAACCTTCATATCAATTCATCTAAATAGATAAGTCAACAATCTCTTTTCATAAAATTAGAAACGTTCAAAAACGTGGGGATTATATTTTAACCCGCGTGTTTATATATTTAAAATAAAAGGTCAGCAATCCTATTTTAAACTTCTACACAGTTGGCAGCACAATAATTAAAGCTGCGTCCTGCATTTTCTTTATAATCTTACCCGTGTTGCAGATGGTAAAAATCCACGAGTGTTATACGAACGCGGCGTCTAGCACCCGCGCCATCTTTAACTACCCATATATACCGGAACTCGAACAAAGAAAAAAGAAAAGGGACCAAGTGTTTTGCCGTTTTTCTTCCTTATCCAAAATGGCGCCCATAGTTGCGCTGTCTCTTATTTACGTAATTATATCACGGGAAACTTTATTAAGTGTCAGTAATGAACATTGTATGTATAACAATGCCCTTCCCTTGAAATGTGAAGTTATCTGGATTAAAATCCACTTTTAGTTACAGAGTAAAAACGAAATTAGGGATTAGGAAAAAAAAAAAAGAAAAAAGGGAAAAATGAGAGATAAAAAATCTCAAGCGAAGAGCTATAGAAATTGTGTGTCCTAAAACAGCTTGCCAATTATGTTAAAACAATACAAGTGAACTTAATATTAGCCCATACATCATCACCATATAACGGAAACGACAAATAATAGACTCATCATCCCAATAGGAAATGGCCTTCTCATGTACAGTCTCACAGTGATACAAGTTACGTGCAATATACGATTATACTATGTACAACAGTTATAACAGCGTGGATACATCATATGTATAGAGCATTATTCATATACATTTGCATATAATAGTAATTCCACAAATTGTTAACCAAAACAAATAATACCTTTCAACAATTCCATATCGAACAATAAGACTTCATTAAATATTCTCAAAAGGTATTCAACCCAAGAAATATTGAAGCTCGCTATCAAAATTCAAACCCTTATCGACAGCACGAAGGTTCAAAATCCAGCGAGCTTCCCTCTGACGTAGCTTAAGCTCTCTATTTCCTCCTCTCGCATCCATCTGGACATTCTCCATACCATGAAATGTAAATGTAGGATGTGCTACTTGTGCCTTACATTCTGCGGCATGTGCCGCAATTGGGTATCTGGTATCTAGAGTCTTCAGAGCCCTGAAGTGCTCAGTTACCCTATCCCTGAGCCTCCTGATCGTGCTCCCCACATAGATTAGTTTACACTTACATATCAAAGCATATACTACATACGTTGTGTTACAGTCAATATGTGTTGTGATGGTATAATTTGGTGAGCCATTGTAACTGAAGCAACGAAAGCCATGTGCCATTCCACAACACATACTACAATTCCCACATCTGAACGAGCCAATACTTTTTATGTTCAACCAATTTGGGGCTCTCAGTTGTTGCTTAGGGTAGCTCGGACTAACAATGTTTCTTATTGACCTTCCTTTACGATATGTCACCGAGGGGTGATTCATAATGTATGGACGTAGTCCAGGGTCAGATGTCAAGAGGAACCAGTATTTGTTGAATATTTTGTTTATTTTAGGTGACAAAGTGTTGTAGTTGGTAATTAAGCGTACAGTGGACACATTCTTATTCTTGTTACTGATCTTAGATTTTAAAGTCAAGTACATATGATGTATAACGAGTGTTATACGAGCGCGGCGTCTAGCACCCGCGCCATCTTTAACTACCCATATATACCGGAACTCGAACAAAGAAAAAAGAAAAGAGACCAAGTGTTTTGCTGTTTTTTTTCCTTATCCAAAATGGCGCCCATAGTTGCGCTGTCTCTTATTTACGTAATTATATCACGGGAAACTTTATTAAGTGTCAGTAATGAACATTGTATGTTTAACAATGCCCTTCCCTTGAAATGTGAAGTTATCTGGATTAAAATCCACTTTTAGTTACAGAGTAAAAACGAAATTAGGAATTAGGAAAAAAAAAGAAAAAAGGGAAAAATGAGAGATAAAAAATCTCAAGCGAAGAGTTATAGAAATTGTGTGTCCTAAAACAGCTTGCCAATTATGTTAAAACAATACAAGTGAACTTAATATTAGACCATACATCATCACCATATAACGGAAACGACAAAGAATAGACTCATCATCCCAATAGGAAATGACCTTCTCATGTACAGTCTCACAGTGATACAAGTTACGTGCAATATAGGATTATACTATGCACAACAGTTATAACAGCGTGGATACATCATATGTATAGAACATTATTCATATACATTTGCATATAATAGTAATTCCACAAATTGTTAACCAAAACAAATAATACCTTTCAACAATTCCATATCGAATAATAAGACGTCATTAAATATTTTCAAAAGGTATTCAACCCAAGAAATATTGAAGCTCGCTATCAAAATTCAAACCCTTATCGACAGCACGAAGGTTCAAAATCCAGCGAGCTTCCCTCTGACGTAGCTTAAGCTCTCTATTTCCTCCTCTCGCATCCATCTGGACATTCTCCATACCATGAAATGTAAATGTAGGGTGTGCTCCTTGTGCCTTACATTCTGCGGCATGTGCCGCAATTGGGTATCTGGTATCTAGAGTCTTCAGAGCCCTGAAGTGCTCAGTTACCCTATCCCTGAGCCTCCTGATCGTGCTCCCCACATAGATTAGTTTACACTTACATATCAAAGCATATACTACATACGTAGTGTTACAGTCAATAAGTGTTGTGACGGTATAATTTGGTGAGCCATTGTAACTGAAGCAACGTAAGCCATGTACCATTCTACAACACATACTACAATTCCCACATCTGAACGAGCCAATACTTTTTATGTTCAACCAATTTGGGGCTCTCAGTTGTTGCTTAGGGTAGCTCGGACTAACAATGTTTCTTATTGACCTTCCTTTACGATATGTCACCGAGGGGTGATTCATAATGTATGGACGTAGTCCAGGGTCAGATGTCAAGAGGAACCAGTATTTGTTGAATATTTTGTTTATTTTAGGTGACAAAGTGTTGTAGTTGGTAATTAAGTGTACAGTGGACACATTCTTATTCTTGTTACTGATCTTAGATTTTAAAGTCTTTTCCCTTGGGAAAAGACTTTAAAATCTAAGAACACTCGTGGATTTTTACCATCTGCAACACGGGAAAGATTATAAAGAAAATGCAGGACGCAGCTTTAATTATTGTGCTGCCAACTGTGTAGAAGTTTAAAATAGGATTGCTGACCGTTTGTTTTAAATATATAAACACGCGGGTTGCGTTCACGAATATTATCCAGTGACTATCACAACATCTGACTAGATTGACCTTTTATGATTTTAGTGAGTATTGAAAATTATAGTCCTTTATCTTTGACAAAAAGATTTTAAAACTTGAGGAAATTAAATAAAGTGTCACTGGTTATTGTATTTGTTACAGAAAAATATTGATAAGGTCGTTGTGAGGAATAAACCAGTGATAGCGTCATATCCCTATCAGACAGACTGGTGAGCAGCGAGACTTACTACTGCATGATATATGGCAGACACGATAATGGAGACTTTAGGGCAATACATTCTTGAGGTTCTTTATTCTTTTATATTAATACCCTTTTACCACATTTGGAACTATAATGCTTTTCACGTGTGTTCTTTTTTGAAAATCAATAATTTTTTATTTTTCGTTGTAGTAAATAGAATGAGGGTCCCTGTGACTATCTTTGCACTTCTTTTTCTGGTAGTCTTTTGGCTGTTCTATTGGAGGTACATTTTGGTGGTATTTACACAATGGACAGTGTTTTTAAAGACTCTTAATGAACTCCTGTCATCGTTCATATTAATAACATGAAGTGATTTATAGCGCAACTTGAAATGTTATTTACTTGGCAACAAGTATGTGATATGTAATATATCCAAGTTGTAATTATATTTCATTATATGTTCTAGCCCTGATGAAGTCTAAATGCATAGACTGCTTTAGATGAAACACGTGTTGGCTAAGGCTAAGTGATCTGAAGAAATGTCTTTCATTAATGGATGCAAACAGTGCATTGCCATTGTCCAATCGGTTGATAATTAGGCCCTGTTCAAGGGGCAGCCGAGAGCAGAGAGGAATCTATTTAAAGATTTTCCTTAAGGAGCGCATTAATCCGTAACTGGTATGGACCAAGGAGTTGATGTGGTCCTTCATGGAAAGTTTATTGTCCTTGATAATACCCAGATTACGAACTGTTGTTTTGGGTGAAGGGCATGGTCCGAGTGAGGGAGGCCACCAGTCCGTGTTCCATATGTGTTGTGCGTCACCAAAGAGCATAATCTCTGTTTTGCTCACGTTAAGGAGCAGGTGGTTAGTTGACATCCATGTATTTACTGATGAAATGCATTGTTTGAATCTGCGCTGTGTCAGTGGGATCTGGATCCAGAGTGATCAACAGTTGCGTGTCGTCAGCATAAGATATTGTGTCAAAGCCATGGTTTCTGATAATTTTGGCCAGAGGCGACACCTAAAGGTTGAAAAGTGTGGGGCTTAAGATGGATCCCTGGGGGACGCCTTTATCAATGAGTTGGCTATTGGAACAGAAACCCCCTAATTGTACTTTTGTGGACTGTTCCGACAAGTAGCTTTTTAGCCACTTCAGAGCCGGTCCCTCGACACCAAACTCCCAAAGACGTTCCAGAAGGATGTCATGAGAGATGGTGTCGAAGGCCGCCGACAGATCGAGCAGAATGAGAATGGCCGATTGTCTGGCGTCTAGGGAAAAACAATACCAAAAAATCCCTGTACCCTGGACATAGGTTAGCATTTGTCTATTGGGCACCCTGATATTGTTAGCTGGAAAAAATATACTATTTAAATCCAGACCAAGCACCTACTCTACATGTAGTTGGGTGTGTTCTTTAAGTGCCTAACCGTCCAAGTCAAACCATTGTTTGTAACTGCAAAAGGGAGAATCCGGGCTGAATTCAACTCGACACATCCACCGATGACTGCTCCACTGAGACAGTGCATACACCCACACTTGGAAATGAACAAACATAAAAAATGTGTGGTGAAAAGGAAGGCGCTTCACGGGCGAACACCCTCGGGCACTTGGCAAATGTTACCAGTTTCCAACCCCTTTCTCATCATCGGTCGCCATTCCTTTTCAAAATAAAAATAGGTGTCCAAAACAAAACCATGCGTGTTTGTGCAAAGAGACGGGTGCAAGACAAAACGCTCAAGGAATCGCTCTTTGATGTGACAACAGAAGTGATTAAAATCAACAGTCACATATTACTACATATGGTGTGTACTGGTGAGTTAAAAAAGGCTGGTAGCTTAACATCGCATACCAATACCCATAGCCAACATGTTTCACTGCCCTACACACTTTATGGCAGATTCATCAGGGCTCAACACTCGGTCACTGCACCAGTGTTGGACATCTTCATAATGGAAACTGTTGAGTTGAAAAACAAAGCCACAATTAAAAACACCTAAGGACATCAATCCTAACATTCATCATATGTTTGCATATTGTACATATGTAGAGAAGAAGGCCAATTACCCTTATCCAGCCATGTCCTCTCATACCGGCTTTTTTTTTATACAACAAGGGAACCCAAACAGTTTGCTGAGGACCGTGGGTGAGCAATGCTATTGAAGACAAAGGTCCTTAGCTTTTCAAAATCAAACTAAAGAATAAAATATAGGTCGTAATAGAAGACTATATTTATCACTGCCCAGCCGGACAGGATATTTATTTTCAACAGTGTAAAGAGAAAAGATAACTGGTAATAAGGCACAATCCTGTACCGTATTGGGGAAAACAAACAACAAATAGGAAAGGTTTTACAGGCAAAAAATGAGCACATGTTGGCCACTTTTCAATCAGTGTCAAATTAAAGTTAGGCCAAATAAGTGCCAGACACAACAAGATTCAACATAATAGTTAAGTCGCGAAAGCACTGTAAATAGTCGACGTTTCGAACCCTTATGCTCAATTTATGGGACCATCATCAGGACTGACATATTAACAGCATTTGCCTGCCAGATTAATTAAAACAATTTAACAACCGCCCAGATGGGCGATTCAGGGAACCCTTTGAGGTGAGGGTGGTCGAGTGGTTGGCGCCCGCCTGTGAAGACGTCTTGTTTTGTCTAATTAGTGACAGGGTCCACACATCACAGTAGATTTTGGGGGACCACTTTGGGTTACCGGTTGGTCTTCACTTTGGGCGGGGAGGCGATATTGACTAACCAGCTGCTGCACATGGCCGGGCTCGGCTCCGCTGTGTGTTTCCTGACCGGGCTGGGCTCCGCTTTGCTGTTTCTGGCCAGGCTTGGCTCTGCCATTGTTTGCTCCCCTTCGTGGTGCTCCTGGCCGGGCTTGGCTCCGCCGGGGGAAGCCTCAAACCACAACCCCCAGCAGCCTCATCGCGGCAAGGACGCCGCACACGCAACGAGGAAGCGCCGGGAGGTGCATAAAGGAGACCACGCCGGAGAGTCCGGGGGGAGGCGATATTGACTAACCAGCTGCTGCACACGGCCGGGCTTGGCTCCGCTGTGTGTTTCCTGGCCGGGCTGGGCTCCGCTTTGCTGTTTCTTGCGGGGCTTGGCTCCGCCATTGTTTGCTCCCCTTCGTGGTGCTCCTGGCCGGGCTTGGCTCTGCCGGGGGAAGCCTCAAACCACAACCCCCAGCAGCCTCATCGCGGCAAGGATGCCGCACACGCAACGAGGAAGCGCCGGGAGGCGCATAAAGGAGACCACGCCGGAGAGTCTGGGGGGAGGCGATATTGACTAACCAGCCTCTGCACACGACTGGGCTTGGCTCCGCTGTGTGTTTCCTGGCCGGGCTGGGCTCCGCTTTGCTGTTTCTGGCCGGGCTTGGCTCCGCCATTATTTGCTCCCCTTCGTGGTGCTCCTGGCTGGGCTTGGCTCCGCCGGGGGAAGCCTCAAACCACAACCCCCAGCAGCCTCATCGCGGCAAGGACGCCGCACACGCAACAAGGAAGCGCCGGGAGGCGCATAAAGGAGACCACGCCTGAGAGTCCCGGGGGAGGCGATATTGACTAACCAGCTGCTGCACACGGCCGGGCTTGGCTCCGCTGTGTGTTTCCTGGCTGGGCTGGGCTCCGCTTTGCTGTTTCTGGCCGGGCTTGGCTCCGCCATTGTTTGCTCCCCTTCGTGGTGCTCCTGGCCGGGCTTGGCTCCGCCGGGGGAAGCCTCAAACCACAACCCCCAGCAGCCTTATTGCGGCAAGGACGCCGCACACACAACGAGGAAGCGCCGGGAGGCGCATAAAGGAGACCACGCCTCCTCGTCCCGCGGGACGCGCGCGGGCGCGCCCGGGAGAAGCCCGGGACAAGGGCGGGCCCTCTGTGGCCCTCAGAGGCCTGAGGAGACTGGACTGGGCCAGGGACTTTACATCGTCTCATTCGGACCTCTAACGTGCTGTTAGCACGTAAGACCTTTTTAATCATATATATATTTTTTTTCTTGTGAGTGTCTAGACCCGAGGGTATTAGTGTGTAAGTTTTGTATCATTACTGTTCATAATGTCTAAATCCAAAACTGATAAGGTGGTGGTGGGTCCTGCCTCTCTGGACAATTTTCTGGTTAGGAAAGTAAATCAGATTAACAATGATAGGCGTGCATCTTTGGGGAAGGGCACTATGACAGGGGAACTATCAGAAAAATCCCCAACTACTCTGATCCAAGACATTGAGGTTAACACGAGTGATGTTACTTCTATAGACCCTCCATTGCCCATTGTAGTGAGTGTCGAGGTTCATTCAGATTCACTGGCCTTGTTAAGCGAAGATACCGGTGTGCTGAATGAGACCCAGCCTGAAACCAGGCCCCTGAGAACCTGCAGGACAGTACCTCAAAAAGAGTCTGGGAAGCACAATAACTCTAAGGCTAAAAAAAAGGATGGTAAGGCACTCAATAGTCCTGCTATAACCCCTTTTGTATTTACGGGCACTAATGGTAATGGTGTTAATTTAAACTCTGATTTGCTTGTTTCACTTATAAAAAATCTAGAAGTTTCTTTAACAGCAAAGATAGAGGAGCTTATTAAACCATTAACCAATAAGATTGATAACCTGGTAAAGGAAGTGACAAGGCTGGGTGGTCTGTTATCGACACAGCAGATTGCAACATCTAGTGGAATTGTACACTCTGGGGGAAAAGGGAGAGAAGCTGCGGAAGTTAATGATAAGCGGAACAAGGGGAGGGGGAATACTGTTGCTGCAGTTGCCACAGGGTCTGAAACACCTAATCGATTGGACATCCCTGTGGTAACTGCCTCGCAGCCACAACCGTCTATAACCCCCCAAAGTAGTAGAGCCCCTAGACCCCCGAGGTATAACCGCTACTTAAACTTACCACCAGACTGTGCTCCGTTTGTGGCAGTACTGACTAATGTTCCCCCTTGTGGCACCCATCCCGCATCTCCTTATGATGAATCCCACACCTCTTTGAAAAATAAGGCAGTGGCATGGCTTAACAAAAATTGTGGTTTTCCCATTTCATATTCTGACCAGATAATGGCAGTAAGGCGTGTAAATTGGGTGGGACCTTCCAAAAAGATAGGTTCTGGGGACTGTATAGTTATACATTTTAAACACCCCCAGCATGTGGCAACTGTCCTTCTGAGAGCTTCCTCACTGGTATACAATGTGAATAGTATCTGTGTACGCCCCCTGGGTTACTTTTATGCGCATTTGTGCAAACCTACACCCCAACAGAGTTTAACCAGGTGGGTGTTTGAACCTTATACTCCTGTTCAGGACACTCAATTTTTCTATAACATCACTAATCCCTGTGGGTCAGGTGGACCAAACGAAATTTATAACAGGAATACTAGTTCTGGGCGCTATCAATATGGGTTGAATCTAAACACACAGAACAGGTACGAAGTGTTATCCGGTCTTGAGCTGTGTGATTGACGGGTGGCACCTGCGGCTCAGGATACTGTGGCTACAGGTGAATCTACAAACTCAGAAAACCCGGTGGGCATAACGCCAGGATGTCATGTTGTCTCTTGGAATATTGCTGGCCTTGCGGCCAAAATGTCTGATGAAAATTGGGTGACCTACATTAAGCAATTTTTGATCATCTGCTTACAAGAAACTTGGGAGGTGGGTTGTAAACTTTTTTTGGAAGGGTATAAGGCCTTCTATGTGCCAGCTTTGCCATCAATAAGGGGTAGGCATAAGGGGGGTCTTGTAATTTTTGTCTCCATATTAATACCCTGCGAAGTACGAAGAATTGAATCACAG
Source organism: Lissotriton vulgaris (assembly GCF_964263255.1). Taxonomy (NCBI): domain Eukaryota; kingdom Metazoa; phylum Chordata; class Amphibia; order Caudata; family Salamandridae; genus Lissotriton; species Lissotriton vulgaris. The sequence continues at coordinate 1,479,080,994 of NC_141691.1, forward strand.
CATACAGGTGTAATGGGCTTAACCTTATCTGGAGGTAATGTCCTGTGGGCATGGTGAATTTTTATAATGCTACTCATGATAGTGCAGGCAGGAATCAAATTCTTATATTAAATTATTTTGTCTCTAGTTTTATGAAAGATCTGGGCCATAACCTCATGATTATGGGGGATTTTAATCTGCATCCTTGCGTAGATCCATTGTACAAGTGTTTACCAGAAATGTTCTGTGAACATGCGGGCTGTCTCCATATGGAGCATACCAAGGAGGGGGAATTGTGTAATGACTTATTGGACGACTTTGACCTTTCACTGGCTATGATACTAAAGGAGCCGCTATATTGCTTTGATATCCCCACCTTTAAAGGGCATGGTAGGGGTACCTTCATAGACCATATACTGGTCTCTCGGACGATGCAAACTTTCTTAGATTCTTTCTGCATTGTCTCAAGCAAATTCAGTGACCATAACCCTCTAACAATCTGCTTAAAATGTCCCTGGGTAAAAAAGGGAAATAAGATCATTAGTCAAGGCAGACTGGGAACAACAGATGGGAGGAGGCAGTTAAAATGGTCAATGGTCTCTGCGGACATCCTTTATAAAAATATTGCTGAAAGGTGTGCAGAGGATATTAAAGTCTGTACCAACGAGGGGGGTGATTCTAGGCAGGTTCTAGCGGCTTATCAAAATGTTTCGGAGAAGGTGTCAGAGCTATTATCTGTCCCTAATAAAAACCAGGTCAAAACAGGTCCGCGGTGGTTTAGCCATGACTGCACTAAAGCTGCTCGCAAACTGAGGCTTGCTTTGTCAGCTTCCCCGAGGAATTGGGAGAACGTAAAATTATGCAGAAAGGAATATAAGGCTATCACTGTCGCCCGCAAGGAGTTCCTAAGAAAAGAGGCCTGGGAGGAACTACTTGATCCTTCTACCCTGAATAGCAGCACCAAGTTCTGGGCACTGGTTAAAAAACCTTTTTTGGCTGAGGACCCAGGAGATGGATTTGTTTGCTGCATAACCAAAGAGGAATGGGAAAGTCACTTTAAAAGCCTGTATCACTCAGAGGATTCTGGAACTATGGCTGCTGCCCCCCATGATAGGGGTAGCGCTATTATATTTGACAAAAGTGAGGTCTTGGCTGCCATAATGGGTCTTACTGCAAATAAAGCCCCGGGACCTGATGGAATACCACCGGATCTTTACAAATCTGATCCAGCCTTCTGGGCACCCATTCTGGTTGCTGTATTTAATGCTGTAGCCATAGTGGGTTGTCCGGGAACGTGGGGATTGTCAACTATAGTCCCTGTCTTCAAGAAGGGAGATAGGGGTAGTGCTCTCTGTTACCGACCAATATCCCTAATAGATTCAATGGTTAAGATTATGGGGAGAGTTATACTTCAACGCTTAACAAGCTGGTCGATTGAAAATAACATTATGTCCACTTCCCAATACGGCTTCTGTGAAGGCCGCTCTACCATAACCCAGTGTCTCAACCTGTTTCTTATTCTGAATAAATACACTGTTGTACAGAAGGGAGCAATTCACCTTGCCTTCATGGATCTGTCCTCAGCCTTCGACTGTGTTAACAGGGGGAGGCTGTGGCAGACCATGAGGGATAAAGGTGTTGATAGGGGGATTGTGGATTTCCTTGCAGATTTGCACAATGACACAAGAGCCAATGTGAGGTTCTCATCGAATGGGGAAACCACAGGAAATTTTTGCATTAATAAAGGAGTACGTCAGGGGTGTATCCTGGCCCCATTTCTTTTCAATTTTTATATAAATGATTTAGATGCCGAACTGCAGGAGGTAAAATCAGATTGTCCTAGAGCTGGTGCGAGGGGTATTCCTTTACTTTTATACGCAGACGATGCGGTTTTAATTTCACAAACAGAAAAGGGTCTCCAGGCACTTTTGAATGTCTTTAATAACTTCATGTCTGATAGGGACCTTATGGTCAACAATTCTAAATCCTACATAATGCATGTTGGCCGTCAACCAAAAAAGAAGTTCATTTTTAAATTAAATGATGTCTTGATCCCCATCACCCACACGTTCTCATATTTGGGTGTCTTATTTGATACAAAGCTTAGTTGGGCTCCACATGTGGCTAGGAAGACGGGGGAAATGACCAGAGTAAATGCCTCCATCTTCAACTTTGCCACTAAACTGGGGAAAAAGCCAAAGTGGCCATGATGAAATTATACAATGCTAAATCACAAGCCACCGCAATCTACGGCAGCGAGATATGGGGCTATACAAATGGCGAACAACTACAAATAGCTGAAAATAATTTTTTTAAGCGTCTGCTGTGTGTCCCAGGAAGTACACCGAATTTAGCGGTACATGAAGAGCTGGGATGCCAGCACTTATCCGACATTGTTGGATTAAAACCACTGTTATGCTGGGTAAAATTATGGTTAAATCAGGAAATTCCTTTAACCCATCAGATAGTGGAAGATCTTGTATCGCTTGATCATGCAATGTGTGTACCTTGGCTCAAATATTTGAAGTCCCAATTTCTGAAGCTTGGACGCCTGAACTTGTTTGATAACCCGAGGGAAATAGTTAAGGGTGATGTTGCAGCAATTAAGAGGGCCTTTTACATGGATCGCAGTGCCCTAAGAGATGAAGTTGAGCTTCTGAAACCCAATGTTAGGAAGTATATCATGTTAAGAACTTGTGATACTATGGAATTGTACCTAACATGCTCCTTTACCTCCCATGAAAAATTTTTGCTGACCCGGTTCAGGTTTAACATCTTTCATCACCTTTTAATTAGACCAAAGTCGGACATTTTTAAGAAACCAGCAGCTCCCTGTGGCTGCGATGGGAAGTCTCCACAGGATATGCTACATTTTATATTTTTATGTACATTTTACGAATACCCCCGTAGGCGGTATCTAGTCACTCTTTTAAAGAGATTAAATTTTAACCAAATTAGACCTGCCCTTATGTATTTACAGCTCCTGCACTCTGATAGTGTCCTCCAGGTGCTAGAATTCTTAAAATTAACTGTGACATTAAGAAAATGTTTAGATGAGTAACTGTGAATTAGTCGTAGCTCAATGCACCAATGCACTTTGTTGTATGTGGGCACTACTTGCACTTTATCTGTGGTATTGATTTTGTCTACTCATTCTTCCAAGAAATGTATATGATGTATGAATTAAGATTGACTTTGTAAATATTGTGGTGTTTTTATAATGAAATGTGTAATGATTTTGTGCTTTTATGGATTGCAATATATCCGAAATAAAGTCAATTTGATTTGATTTGATTTGATTACTCCATTAATTATGTAAAGGGCTCCCGGTGTATAGTATTTATTTTTTGACATTTCCGTCTGTATTTATTCATATTTATTTTTGTCAACTTTATTTGTATTTATCCATGTTTATTATGGGTTTGGTGAAATAAATAGAGCTGAAACTGCTATGTTTCCACATTTATTTAGCCAATAAATATGCAGGCATGCTTGAATGCTTAACAGGTTTCAGTGATATGAACACTGGCAGAAGATAAATCAATGCACTTCTATGAAAATATACACATTTCGTTATCAGCCTTGTGCATATCATCTGCTTTTTAAGCCTCTTTACAAAAAAAAATCCCCTTATCTACCAATACACACAGTTATTGGCCTCTTAGACGTGGCAAAGTGTATTTAGAATCACTCAAAAAGCACCCAATGTCCGTTGTTATCCACATTTTAAAATAAATACAGACAAGAAAATAAATGGTTTTCTGACTGTATTTATCTGTAAAGATCAGTAAAAATGGAAAACAGGGAGCCTTAATTACTTATTTCAGCACTTACCCACAACCAAAGGTAGGTTCTGGACTACATAATCCCGATTATATATATTCTTACCTCTGTATCTTCTTTCATATGCTGTGCAAAGTCCACACCTAATGTATTTCATTTATCTTAATGTGTGTCCATTTGCTCTGGGCACAGTCTCTCACTCTATGTACCTCACTAAACATTGAGCCTAGTTCCAGGTTCACATGCAGAGAGCACTGCCTAAAGAATCTCATGGGGCGCTCCATATTAAAATGTTTAGCTCCTCCATCGTTTACAGGAGTCCTCGGTGCGTAGTTGTACATTACATTGGATTTGGACTTGGGTTAGATTTCCCTTGTGTTTTAAATTCAACCCAGACTTAATCGTCGGTTCTGTGATATAACGGCATATAACGTTCCTTTGTTTAATACACACAACTGCCTGTTTTATGAACAACGGACCGCGTCGCCTCGCGGCCTGGTTCGATCATGTAGATACAATAAATAAAACTTGACTTTGTGCTCGATAAATGCACACACAATACAACAGTGGTGGGAGATTTTTAATATAAAGGTATATATCTGATTGACGAAGGGGGCGAAGCAGAATAAAAAGGTTTCTGGTTTTAGATTCCACAGCAAGTTAAAGGACTAGAGCGCGCCTTGTGTTATACGCATACACTGCGAAGGCCTCCACGTGACACAGGGACCTTGTCCTAGAAAGAAGTACGCAGACTGCGAGGGGCATCCCTCTGTCCTCCACACTAGGGGTCAGAGGCTGGTCAGCCCGCTCCAGAGCTGGAGGCATTCCAGCGGGGATGACACGGACCGCAGCCCTGCAATATATCAGGCCTCGTGCCCTCAGCATGATAGCGGGGGGCTCCTGAGGGGAGGCCGTGTTTCATCCCTTGTGTAAAACAAGGCCCCGCGGCGCCAACAGGGGGGCAGCACAGTGGGCAACAAGTCACGCCTCCATGATTTATGCTCTGCTGAACCAGGCCTTTGATAATGGGGCCCTATCTTTAACGCCCTGCGGAGGAATGTGTTTAAATTGGGACACTTACAAGGAACATCATTCTCCACAGCCGATGACAAGCAACACAGTCACCCATACGTATCGGCACGTCTGGTTAACCCGTAGCAGCACTTCACCCCTGTCTGTGCGGGGGGACGGCTGATGCTGAAATACAGGCCCAGTGTGTAACTTTTAATGATTCACCAAATACAGACATGACTTCTGCCCTTTTCTGCAAATCGATCATTTTTTTTTACCGTTCCGCCGTGTTTGTTAAGAGCAACTTCAGCCAATGCTTGGGCCTGCTTGGGAGAAAAGATTGTCAAACTACCAGTGTTAAGGTGCTCTTTTTACACCACCAAGTTCGTTCCACACTCACGAATAACTTTATGTGCGAAGCAGCTGCTTGTCCTTCTCTGGCCATCTAGTTAGTACATGTGGGGCCATATGTAGGTAATTTCTGCTTTGCGAATCTCAAATTGCGATTTTTTGGGAATCACAATTAGAGAATCGCAAAACGAAATGAAGGTAGGATTAGCACATTTTTTTGCGAATCCCAATTATTCCTTATTTGCGAATAGCAAATTGCGATTCGCAAATAAGGAATACCTTCTCATTCATTCCTATGGGCTAGAAGGCCCATAGGAATGAATTGGAAGACATTCTCAATTTGCGATTCTCAATTGGAGAATTGCAAATTGAGAATGCAATTTCAGGGTTGCAAGGGTGTCAATAGGACACCCTGTTGCACTCCTGAAATTAACATGTGTGCGTATGTGACCCACATGGCACTTTGAAAAATGCCAAAAAGTGTATTTTTCAAAGAAATCACAATTTACCACCAACCTGAAGTTGGTGGTATTTTGTGATTCCTTAAGCCACAATTCGCACAACTTGGGTGCTTCCTACATTGCATTTAAGGAGTCGCAATTTGCGATTCCTTAAATGCAATTGCAAAATAAGGGGTCTCAAATTTTGCGATTCCTTATTTTGCATGTGGCTTTATGTGTGCTACGTAGCACACTACCGTAATTGCGATCGCAAATGCTGAAATTCTGCAAATTTCAGCATTTGCGATCGCAAATGGGCTACCTACATATTGCTCATGGACACTTTAGTGTTCATAATTCGCATATACTCTGACTGAAGATGAATTGATCTGCTATTCCCAGGTTTTTAAGCGGGATGAAAAAACTGGGGGGGGGGCTTAAAAACAAGTAAACTAAAAATCTGCGCTTCGCATAGTGTGCCGCCCAACTTGTATTTGGCTATTTCTGTCATTGCATCCAGATATATGATACAAGTAACATCATACCTACAACAAGTCAGGACTACTGGCTTTGTCAATGGTTGTTAGTTGCATAAGATCAATAAGCAGCAACTATGGCTTGTATATAATCTTGAAAAAGCTTCCACTTAAAGCCCTGGCGACACCACGGCGATGTTGCTGCTCCTGAGTTTCAAACAGAGAAGGTAAATCCAGAAAGAAAATGACTCTCTTTAAAGGATTTCCATTCTCCTACAACGCTCGCCTGGCATGACGTCATGCCATAACTTCTCCACTAGTGAGAAGTGAGCAGTGTGAGCATGGGCACACGATGTTCCTGTTGTCACTGCAGTCCAGAAATAAATGGACCACCTGTGTCAGGGCACAAAACAGATGCAAAAACAATTGATGGACGGAATGTTGCACAATGGCAAAACATTCACCCCCAGTCACAGATCTGGGTTTAATCCATCGTTATTTTGCTCACCACACCACCCCAGTTCAGACATGGTCATATGCAAATCAGTCTAGACCCTGTGCCTCATGGGAACAGTCCAGCCCGAACTGCCAAGCCATGTCTTCCCTGGACCGGAATCAAGCATCCTAGAAACGGTTTCTGGCTATCAGCCTTCATCAGCCAGGATAGCTTGATTCCAGTGGCATGGAGAGCACAGGACTCACGTCTGAGCATACCCGTCCCACTCGGGGTGAAAAATGCAAAAACAACAATTGATGGACGGAATGTTGCACAATGGCAAAACATTCACCCCCAGGGCACCCCAAGGGCACAAAACAGAGCTTGATAAATACCCGTTTCGAGGCCCCCTTTAAAAAACTGCCGGTGCTCAGCAACGGGGAGACCCGGCCCACTTAACCCATTTAACGCAGCGGGCATTCGAAGGCGTGGGCGGGGCTGGGTCGGCCAATGGATGTGCGCAGCACTACTGAGGTAGTACTCGCAATGGCCGTTGGCCGACGCACACGTTAAACCCCAGCCTGTATGTTTCGGGGCTGCGAACATCTAGGGTTGAGGCTTTAATGGTGCAGGCAGCCCATCGAGGTAGATAAACACATCTACAAATACACTAGACTTCTAGGCAGAGCTTTAAGTGGGAGGAAAAAACTAAGGGGGTCTCTCAAAGGGGCGGGCCGATGTAATTAAGGGCATGGCTTAAAACTAGTAAGCTAAAAATCTGTCCTTAGCATAGTGTGCCGTCTGACTTGTATTTCGTTGTTTCTGTCATTGCATCCAGATATGTGATACAACAAGTGACATCATACCTACAACAAGTCAGGACTATTGGCATTGTCAATCGTTGTTAGTTGTATAAGTTAAATGAGCAGTAACTATGCTTGTATATAGGCTTTCCTGTTTTCAGTTTCTATTTTTGGAAAATTCTGGTGGTGTTTTTTCCACGTTTTCACGTGATTTCAATACCTTAAAAAAACAGTGGTTATCAATGGTTACACATTTTTGCACAATTACAAACTACAGAAACAGTGTTTTTCCGGTGTTTATGGAACGTTTTGCTTTTATTATTGCTTGCTTTCTGCACTGATAGCGCATGTTATATAGACAATGTAAGTATAGTGTATATGAGGTCCAAATAGATTTTTGCAAATTAAACTTATTGTAGTACACTATACAATACTTCTTTATAGAATCTTTGGTAATGTGTGCTCCCTCTTTCCTTCCCATATAAACTTCTGTGAAAAGGACCTCTCAACATTGGGACTTGAGATGGGCAACGCCAAAACAGCCAGTACACAATTTGGTAACTCCGGCCACTGACATAGCTTTCCATGCCAATACTGGTTCACTTGAAGATTGCCATTCTCAGGGCAGGTTCTGCAGCATTTGCGCTGATCTGGGCGCTTATGCCCTCTGAGTTATTGTGAAGTGGTCAAAAAGGAAGCAGCATTTTTGAAACTACTGAGGAAATTCCCCTTTACAGAAGGGATCTAGAACAGAGTACCACAGTTAGGTGTCATTGACTTCAAATTACATTGGTGGTGAATGGAACATTTCTATGCATCATTGCAAGCCATTTCTCATACATTGTAAAATAAAAGTTCCTGAATTGCTGGTCATCATTGCTTTGCTTACTAAGTGGCAAGCACTCTTACATGGAACATGTTGCAGTGCCAAAGTCACTAAAGGTGTCGCCTAGCCTACTCTCAAGGAGATGTTTCACATCTACACAAATTGTGCTGAACACTTGGCAGACAAAGGTGTTTTCAGACTCTAGTTATTTATTATGTTCACTACAGGAGTTATGTTTTCCTGTAAAAATCTAAGAATGCAGTAGAGTGTACTTTTTTTAACATCACTATCAATATGTGACCAAAGATCCTCACATTTCTTGCCTTTGGCATCATCATTCAGCAAACATTCTGTAAACGGTTGCCACATGGATAATATAGCATTCACAGCCCCTTGGAATGAGAACCATCAGCTAAGGGACACAGTTGGTATGACTCTTTCTTTGAGGCCACACAAAGCACAAAATGATAAATATTTGCGTTTTAGTTCCAGTGCACCAGAGAACAGTGCACAAGAATGGACTAAACAGGCAATAGCATTACTCATTAACTCCGAAGATTGTAAAGATGCTTTCAGCACACCATCTAACAAGTGGCAAGGATCTCTTACAGGGAGGCACTTCAGCTCAGGTATCATACAACTTTTTCATATACGTAGCTGTATTGCATTGTAATTGCATTTATATAACACTTACCACCCCTGACGAGGCGTCAAAGTGCTTTTTCGGTGAGTAGCATGCTACTCCGGAACCGGGTGTTGAAGTGCTTTTTCGGCAAGTAAATTGTACCAAGGTATACCCAGGCCCTGTACGTTAAATGTCAGAAGTGGACTACAGCACCCATTCTGCCATCCACTGCAGTAACAATATAAACTTGACTGCATGCCTGCTACCAGTAGCCTGGCGGTGCAGTTTTATCTCCAAATGATTGCCTATAAAGTAGGGTTCATGGTATTTAAAAGAAGAATATATATAAAATGTTAATGTTAAACATGTCCTTGCAATGAAAAAGCCATAAAAGCTATTTTCAATGTGGGGGGGGAGGGGGGGTGTGGCTGCTCCATAGCAAAGCTTTGGGATACAATATTATGTTAAATAAATGTTATCTACAGCTAGGAAACTGCTTCACGTTTAATTATTGGACTTTTAAAAATATTTATTACAAACCCAATTCACTGGTGAAGTTTGATCTGTAATAAATATTTCAGAAAGATGACGTTTGAAAATGTATCTTTTCCCTATTGTACTTCCTGGAATCTAAATCTACATTTTGTTCTCCCACTTCAGCCAGCGAGTAATTTAAATAGGCTTGACATTTGCGGTGTACTTTAAAGGAGGGGAACAGAATGCTAAAACAATTTGTGTGCATCCATTGTCTGGTTGGTAAATGTTCAGCTTTCTTCTACTATACATCTGTCCCTGAGTTTGTTGGGGGAACAGGAACTGCCTAAAACTGGTTTTAGTGTTAGATGTCGGAGGACACTAGGATTAGCACAGTACACTCCCCACACACACTCCCAGCCCTCAAGGTTCAAGTTTAGTGTTGCCGAAGACATCAGTCATCTTGAAAATTCCCAAAGTGGGTAGGGTTAGCCCTGATAGTGTTTACTGCATTGGTTAGGACATGCCCAGGGGTAATTCCCATCCACTACCTCATGCTAGCCATAAATGTGGTACATTCAGGCACACACTTCAAAACACTCCAAGGCTTGTGAAAGATCAGAAGAGGAATGAACCTACTTTCTGAGACCTGAGAAGAGCGTGCTCTCCTTTTTGCACCAGGAAAAAAATGTGGATGCCAAGGATCATAGGGTTGACCTCTTTTTAAAGCTACTGGGACATATCAAGCCACAAGAGGCCTTTTACTCCAACTGCCCAGCTGACCAGTGGCAACTGGCCCCGGGCTTGACTCTTCTGTTGCCTCTGTGTCCCACGCTGTGACTCTCTAAGTATCTCCCCTGAGGTCACGGGTGGCTTAAGAAGTGTACTTTCATGGTCGATTGGGATTTACAGCCTGATTCATCAAAGGTAATTGCGCTCGCAAAGGGCCAGATTCTGAGAATCTGGCCCTTTGCGAGTCCCAAATGCAAAAATTGGTAATAGCGAATTCGCAAATTTGCGAGGAATTACATTTAAGGAATCTCTATTTGAGATTCCTTAAATGCAATTCATCATCCATTTTCAAATTGCGAAATCTCAATTTCGGGCCGCTATTTACCGCGAGGTCAAACCTAGTGGTAAATAGCGAAAACTCAGAAAAATGCTTTTAAAAGCATTTTTCTGAGTTGCATGTTGCACACACACATGTCCTTTGGACATGTGTGTGCGCAACACCTGTTTAAATTAGCATTTAAGGGGTGCTACAGGGTGTCCTCTGGACACCCCTGGCACCCTTTAAATCGCTATCTTATTTGCGATTAGCTAATCGCTAATCGCAAATAAGGAATACTCCCCATTCATTCCTATGGGCCTTTTGGCCCATAGGAATGAATGGGGAGTTATTCCTTATTTGCGATTAGCAATTTGCTAATCGCAAATAAGGAATAAGTAGGAATCGCATTTTTTTGGGATATTCCTACATGAATCCCGTTTTGCGAGCCTGTAATAGCGATTCCTTATGAATCGCTATTAGAGACTCGCAAAACGGGTCTTTCATGAATCAGGCTGTTAAGGACTAACTTTCAGAAGGAAAAATTCTTTGACCTGGAAGAGCTTTATTAGTGTATCCAACCTACTTTCCTTCGCCGCCAGCGTCAAATTGTACCTAGGTCCTGTTCTACTGTAACAATTGATGCTTGGCGCTATTTCTACTTAAAACTTTTAAAATTCATATCTCAAGTTTTCCTTATTTGATTTAGCAGTTTGAGGTCATTTTGTTTATTCAATTTCACTTTATTTTGCTAATTCCTTCAGGGATTTTTACATTTCAAGTTTATTACTGTTCTGTTTACGTTGACTTGAAGTGAAGCATATCTGCTCTGCACCATATCTGCCAGAGGATTGAGCTCAGGTTAATGTAGTGATTTTAGTGATTCCCCCTGATGAGGATTGTGAATATTACTTGAGTGAGGTACTTAGCACCCTCAACTAATAACCACATTTCTTATATACACCTACAAAAATAGAAATACAGAAAATAAGTATATGTATGTAACACAAAAAATAAAAAATCAGCCATTTACCATTGCCATTTACCATTGCACTGGAGGAAAAAGTGAAATAGATCCAGTGAAGTAAACTTGAGCAAGTTACTTTTCAGTTTTGTGAGTTTAGAGTTTACTACTGAAGTTGGTAGGGGTGTGTAATAGTCTTTTAAATATGTAGTTGAAAACAATATGCAGAGACAAATGTATTAATAATAGAGCAAAAATGACATACATTGCAGTGTAATCCCTACTCCTTATTTCACTACGGCATAAATTACAGGCGATATCCAGTGAAAGAGAGAAGAAAGCCAAGAATCAATCAAGGTGGAGTCATGGCAGGAAGAAATCAAAACATATTACATTCTAGTTGGTTAATCTTCAGAGAGTGATGAGACATCCCTTCCTGAATGGTGCATAGACAAACTGGGCAGCAGATATCTTGCAATGATGGAAGTTTAAAGGCAGAGTTGTGTGCCAGGAGCCTACTGGTAGATGGAGATAGCTATGAACTGCAGTAAGTCCTTAGTGGTTCCTTGTAAAGCTTAAGAACGTAGGTTTAAGGATAAACACCTGGCACTGTGTATGTCTATGAGGTAGGGTCCCTCCTGGAATATGCTGTGTTGACGTACTGAGCATGTCCAAAGATGAAGCAAGGAAACTAATCCAGGACCTTTTCTGAAATGATATTGTGAGAAGTAAAGATGGAAAGGGAAACTCATCATTAGCCATATTGAAGGCGATCAAAATATCAAGGAAGCTCAACAGACCGTCACAACAGCAAAATTCAGAATGTTGAGGAGGCCATCCATATCTCGAATAATGGCTGTGGCGATGATAAAACCAGGCTGGAAACCTGATTCATATATGCTCAGAAAGTTAGGGAAGAATGATAGAACTGACAGTGATGTGGTAGACATTTTCAAGGAGCTCAAAAAGAAAGAAAGGTAGTGGTGGGCTCGTTGGTATATAAATGGCAAGCATCCAAACATGTGTTTGTCGAGGTAAAAGTTGTCTATTTGTAAGAAATCCTCGGAAGATCATTTTCCATCCCTGGAAAGAGAAGCGTTTATCAAGGACACAATGCATCAGATATAGTCTTCAATAAACCCACAAAAAGAGGGTCATCTTCATAGGCTGCCAGCTTCACAAAAGAAAGGATGTCATTACACGTGGAAACAGGAAGAACACAGTCATTTGTGCAGATGCCTAACAGCTGGTTTAGTTACGCAGTTAAGACTTTAAGACTGACAAAATGTTCTGACATTAAGTTTTGAATTTTAGCAGCAATTAATAGTACAGTTTGTATTCAAGGATTGCAAAACTTTAGAAAGTGGCAGAAGAATCAAGCAACTTGAACATATAAAAAGCCTCTTTGGAACAACGAAACTCATTGCAGATTTTTTAGTGGGTATTTCTAGTTTTAGATATTATTAGGTGTTGTGTATATTGACAGCAATATAACGAAATTTGCTACAAATAGTGACTCTTTTCACTAACCTAAGGCGTAGGTGTGCCAAGGTCGATATTCAGGTCTTGGCCAAAGGCAGCTTCAGCTGTCTGATGGCAGAGCTTTCGTTCCCAATACATAACAAATGCTTAGATGGGCTTAGGGTCTGCCCCTTGCTCATGACTGGGTGGCACTGTTGTCTTTTTCAGTTTTTGTCTCTTGGTTTAATGGCTTTGCATTCTGCTCTTGAGTTTGTACCACTATAAGCATTTTGGTCTTACGGTGTTCTGACTGAATGAGGTGTATCCTCTAAGGGGCTCTTTTCCCTGCACTCCATAGGCACACAGGTGTGCTCCTTACTCTCTCCCTCTGCTTTTTCCCCCTACTTCACTGCTTGTGATGCTCCATGCCATGCCCACTGTCCCTTTCTCATGTTTATCCTTGTGTTATCTTTTTTTAACAACGTCTCGGCTGCTGCCTATTGCTGCTGTGCTGCTCACTTCCTTCTTTGCACTTTGCTTCCTCTTGTTTTTCACTGTTATGACCTTTTAATATACTGTTCTAACATAGTCATCTGCCATGTTACAATGGTAAACTAAAAATGACTGTTATGCATCGTGATATATGTGCATTCACGTGTCACATGCACATGTGTCACAACACTTGTATCGCAACACATGCATGAGCATTGGTGGCCATCTTGAAATTAAAAACCCTTTGCAAGATTGCCAGACATTTTTGCACATGCTTCTTGACACGTGTTCACATGCGCTGAAAAAAGTATTAGCAAATCCAATAGCTCAGACTTTTAGAACTAAGACCTATTGACTTTGCTAATGCTTGTCATTTTTCGGGTTGAGAAAGAATGCAACAACATAGCATAAAGCTGTTTTCAAGTATTTGGAACAAAAGCTCAGATTATAGCGAAAAAGTGTTTTTCATGCATTAGAGGAAATTAGGCAGGTCAAAGCATGACATTTAAAGTAAACACAACGATGATCAGACCAATCAGTAACACTGGGACTCATGCTCAATGGGTGTATGTCGGAAAAACGAGTTCCTCAACCCCGCATACCTAAACAAAGCAGTCTGTACAACAACGGCGTCTTAACCACGCATTGCTTTACCACGCATGCCTTTACCACGATTTTCCGTGGTTAAAGAATTGCATGGTAAAGGGGTATGCGTGGATAAGGTTACCACCTCCGCCCCCTCCACCCGAGACCTAAAAGCAACATAGCCCTCCGCTAATCCCTAAAAACTGCTCTCAAACTCCTCCCTGAGCCCTAAAAACAACACCTAAAAAAATACCCGCACCCCCCCTGAAAACTATCCCGAACCTCCCTCCACCCCTGAAAATAACCCTGAACCCCCACCACCCCGGAAAACTAACTACCCCAAACCCCATCCCTAAAAACTACCCCGAACCCCCACACTGAAAAACTACCCTGAACACCCACCCCTAAAAACTACCCCAAACCCCACCCCTGAAAACTACCCGAGCCCCACCACCCCTGAAAAGAACCCAAACACCCACCAGCCCTGAAAACTACCCGAACCCCCACCACCACTTACAACTACCCCAAACCTCCACCATCCCTTAAAACGTTCCCTCACCCCCACCCCCCATAAAACTACCCTGAACCCCAACCATCCCATAAAACTAACCCAAACCCCCACCACCCCTTAAAACTACCCCAAACCCCCACCATTCTCTAAAACTTCCCCGAAATATAATAGGGGCTAAAACGCATCCCAGATGGAAACCTTTTAAGAAGATTAAACAATTCAGTACACTCCCCTCCATACCATACCTAACCGATGCGCTAACCCCCTCATGCAGTGCTTGTGAAAATTTAACTATTGGGTGGGGCAAACCAAATTTAGATAAAACACCCCAAAGTTTAAAATAGCTTATCCAGTTAAATGCACTGCTAAGATCCATAAAACCAAGATACAATGAGCCCTTTTAACATTTGTATATTTCTCTATCAAAAGGTGTAGATTTAAACACTGCTCTTTCGTTCCAGGGCCTTCATGAAACCCATATTGCACAAATCCGAGGATGTTATGTTCTTGGGTTCGTCGCTCGATTCTGTCTAAAATGATGCACTCTACTATCTTGACCAGTAGAGCAAAAACATTGGCCTATACCAATTAGTGTTCTTCCTGTTACCCTTCTTAAAAACAGGTACTATACAAGTTACTTACCATGAAGCAGGGATTTTCTGGGTGGTAGCAGAATTAAGAATGATAACGGGTGCCCACAGGGCGATATTCACTTTGTAACGGTCCATTGGCACCTTATCAGGGCCGGCGCCTTATTTGATGGACTGCCCTCAATGATTGCTTCTACTTCATCAAGTTAAAATCTAATGTCCAAAGGAAAGTGAGGAGCAGCAATCATCTCTCCTAGGTTATCCCTATAGGAATAGATTCACCTAAAGTGATCCAGCCAACATTCTGGGGTGATATTAGGCCAAAGTCCTCTGTGGTTACATTACTAAAATTTCATTTATTGACGATATCCCAAAATTTTCCAGTGTCCTTTGCTTTGCATGGCTGCAGAAGATTCTCCCACATTTCCACCCTGATCCTTGAGTCCTCGCTTTCTGATTCTTAATGGGTTGCTTACATTCCAGCCTGGCAGCTGCAACCATTTCTTTATTCCTGAGGTTACCACTAAGTACAAGGTGTAACCTTTTGTGAGCAGCTCTGCATGAGCTGTCAAAACAACCTGGATAGGGACTCTTTACGGGTCTTCGGCTATCATTAATCAGAATCCTAACGAGGTTATTCAGTTTCCCAAAAGCAAACAACATTTTCTGGAGGAGGTAGTTATCTGCCAAAAGACAGACCACAATCATCCCGCAATTAGCTCTCACCAGTGCAAAGAACACAGATGGGATATGGGCTTTTTGTCAATTAACCCTGAGTCCTTTATCTTTAACACCCAAGTCTGTTGGCCTTAGGGATTTATAAGGATGCCTGCAGTCCGGTACATCAAGTGCCAGTTCTAATGGGTTATGATCCCTATGCTCATGATCCTCAAACCCCTGTGGAAACAAGCTTGCTCAACTCCTTTGTAACAAAAATATAGTAAATTATGGAACCGTGTTCTCAGCGCACAAAAGTGTGTATCTGCATCCATAAATCCCCAAACTCTTCAGTTATGTTCCAGCAGATCAAATTTAAAAGAGCCTCTAAAAGTTTCACCCCTCTACAGTCAGCTTCCGTAACACACCAATTCTTACTCCCACTGCAAAAGAGTCTTGTAAGGTGGAATTGGATCCTACTTTAGAATTGAAAGTCCCACCTACCATTGCATGGAAGAGAATAGACATGTTGACTAATCTGCGTTTTAAAATTATCAACACAGATAATAGAACATCAATCTGGCAGCCCATCTCACAGACAGGATTACCAAGATGTATAACAAAAAAGTTCAACTTACTGGGGAGAATAACGCCTACAATAAAAAAATTAAATCCCTTTGTGCTTACAAGCAACTTGAACAGCCTTGAACACCTTTAAGATATGAACAAAAACCACCAGGCTTCCCCTTGATCCATATCCCAGTACAGCAATAGCAGGAACAGAAAACTCTCACAACCATCCCATGTTATATTTACAGAGAACCAGGCTTTTTGGAACAACACTGTATCAAAGTTTGAGAAATAACTAACCCGATCCTCATCCTCAGGCTTAGACTGATAACCAGCCACATTCTAACACAGAAAATGAAGTTAGGAGTCTTCCCTGATAATATTGTCTGAAGGCAGAGAATTTACAACACCAGTACCTAAGGTGGTAGGAGACCCCCAATCCACAGGCAGTGGTCAATGAGTATCTTCCTATCCTGTGAGGGCAATTAAACTATTGCTGGTCATAAGAGGAAAACAACCATCAACCGCAAGTGTATTAAACCTTAAACTCTGCAGGTGAGGCTCCACCTTGGGCTGTAGACGTTTATTATTATTATTTTTTTTAAACAACGGTACTAAGTTAATGTCATTAGACATGCATATTCATACATTTTTGGAAAAAATCAGACAAACTGCTAACCCCGGGTAATGACAATTAATGACAATGCAATCCGCCTTCAGCTGCTTTACCAAGAGACTGATCCATCCAGTCCTTCTGACAAATACGATATTCTTGTATTCCAGTGAATGAAAGCCAGAACTCTGGCTTAACCAGAAACAAACGTTGGGCCTGATTATGAGTTTGGATCAGTTGTGCCGGCTCACAGCCGGCACAGCTGCGCTAAACTCAGCGCAAGAACCGGCAGCTCTAATACGAGTTGAACTCATGTTACACAAGTTCAACTCATAATACGGCCGGCGGATCTTTGCTTTTCCCATGGCGATGCCGGGAAAACAGGCACCACAATGGGAATGGCAAAAAAGTTCAAGCACGTGGATATCCATGCAGAGCTGGAACTTTGTGGGAAAAATACAAGGGGCACATTTTGTGCCCCCTTGAATGTATCCCCATGGTGCGGTTGGCCATGGGGGTCCTGTAGACCCCTTTTTTCCCTCCACCACCAGCCTTTTCATAGGTGGGCTCTTGATATGAAATGCTGGCAGTGGACAAACTCGTAATATGCTGAGCGATACTGCGCCAGTCCCCACTCAGCATATTGCATTGTGGCCACCGATAAGACTTTGACAGTCACAATACGGGGGCGGTGGACCACCACTGCAAGTCTGGCGGTTTTGCGACCACCAGACTCATAATCAGGCCCTTTGTTCTTAAGTTGGGTGGTAGATTACTTGGGTGATGGTGACAGGGGATGCACATTTTTCAACACAACAACATAAGGGCAATAGACTGGAGAAAGATTTAAATGCAACTGATTCCCCTTAAGTGACACCATACCTAACCCTTCTTTCACTACACCATCACCTGGGCCATTTATATTCTCCCTTGGTTAGCTCTCCTAGCTTGAGATGTCATTGTTTCATTAGATGCACCATTCCGGTTCTCAGGGGGTGCAGCATTAGCAGGGCCAGTGGGTGAGATCTTCCTTGCCCTTAACTGAGTTGTCACCTGGACAGTAGCATCACTATCTTTGTCTTTTACAGGTGCAGGCACCACAGAACTTTATAACTCAGCCGCTGTTTCATGCATTCTAAAAAGGTCTAGGACAATTGATTGCAAAAGATTTCAGCTTCCACATCAGGGGAGCCGTACCGGCTTCAATACTTGCTTTAAACTGCTCCAGGAGGTGGACTGAAATAGATTTGATGTGTCATTAGAAATGAACCTAGGGGCCTCATGGGAAACTTTGGCTGCGGGTCATTATTTGGGCATTTTTCTCCATTCTTGTTCACATTACAAACCCATTTAGACTATTGTTTCCTCTTTGTTTGGGGTCTTCCATCACTCGCCGGAGAAACAACCGGGCCGTTTAGCATGGACGGCTGATCCATTAGGGCAGGGGAGCTTCGCCCAACTTAAATACCTGCCAAACCCCAGAGATGAAAATAAAAAATGTCATCATTCCATCTTGAACTGAGTGTGGAAAGAGGGCTGCATGTTCACTGTTTAAAGAGCGCATGTTCCTTTGGCCGGCCGTCTTGCAAAGGTCAGCCAGACATGCACACTTTAAACCACTCAACCCAGCTGTCTTAAGACAGCTGGGCTGAGAGAAAGTGCAGGCCTCCAGTGTCCTTGAGAGCGCAGATAGAGGCTGCTCCCTCCAATCAAGGCGCCAGGATTGGTCAAGTGAGTTTGCTGAGGCTCACACTGCAGTCTCAGCAGAAGAGGTCTGGATCGAGGGGGATGTTGTGTGAACTGGATTCTGTGTTTAAATCTGAAAGAATTTTTTATTTTATGTGCACCCGTGCACCACCCATTTGCAACCCCCCTTTCCGTAGATGCCAGCTGCCACTGCTGTTTAGACCAGGCTTCACTAGCAGACAGCCCCGGCTCTCCATATCGGACCTGGACCACCCCAAGGTTAAGGTTCTCCTCACGTAACTGACTGGTTTGAGTAGGTTAAAAAGGGGACGCCTGGCATTCACAGAGCTCAAGAGATAGCTGCCATTCCGCATTGTCTATCTCCTTGGTAACTACCTTCACTGCTCTAGCCAAAAAGGAGTCCAAAGTGGTACTATGGTCTTATGCTGCCCGTTTTATCACTCCCCGTCTCACATATAGCTCTCCAGATCTGACCTCTCTCAGGCCTACCCCCTATCCGCACCCCCCGTTGTGATATTGGGAGAGCCCATGTTTAAGTACTCTTGCCCACATTGCAAGTTTTCTCTCAATGCGATTAGCCCCACTAGAGCTACCACTAATTGTATTCTAAAACCTCCGCTATCACCCATGACAGTTAACCTAAAATCTGGGCTGATAAACTGTAGATCATTGCCCAAACACGCCCTTGATATTTTTAGGTCTATCGCTGATCATAATTGGGATCTTCTATTTTTAACTGAAACCTGGCTCCGAGACGACACCAATCCTGGTTTGACATAAGCTATTCCGGAAAATTATGGTATAGTTTGTGCAAATAGGCAGAAGGGTAAAGCGGGAGGGGGAGTGGCTATCATCTACAAAACGTGTTGGGAGATTGCTATGTCTAACTTTGCCCAGGTGGACTCCATTGAGGGTCTGTCCTTCTGTATTACGATATCGGCGTCTTCCTCCTGCTCTGGTCTTTTTCTCTATAGACCTCCTAATTCTAGTCTCAGCCTAATTTCCACCCTTGTGGACTACATTTCTCAAGCTAGCATACACTACTTGAATTTTACTGTTTTAGGGGATTTGAATCTCAATGTAAATGACATCTATTGCCAGCACAGTGCTAACTTTATCGCAACGCTAGCCGGCTGTAACTTAACACACTTGTTACGTATCCCACTCACAAGGCAGGCCATACCCTGGACTTGATTTGTACAAATTTATCCGATATCTCAGTCCTGGCCCCACTCCCAGTGATATGGTCAGATCATTTCCTGATCCCTTTTCGATTTCAGCTGGTCAACTCAGAGAAAGCTACCTCCACCCCTAAAGAGTTCAATAGGAATTGGAAGAAAGTCATGGTAGAGTCTCTCACACATCATCTTAAGGACTCCCTACCTACTCCCCCGAACGAACTGGAGGCTGGCATTTCCAACCTGAACAGTTGGATATGTGGTGCGCTTGATCTTCTAGCCCCACTGAAAGCAGTAAAGTCTTCTAGATCCTCCCCTTCGGCACCTTGGTATTCAGAGGAACTCAGACTAAAAAAATCTGAGTGCAAAAAACTTGAACGCAGTTGGAGATTGTCCTATTCTGCAGCAAGTAAGCAAAGCTATCGCCTAGCTCTTAAAGAATACCGCACACTCCTGATTAATAATAAAAGAGATTTTCTAGCCAATAGGATTGAGAATGCTAAAAACTCATCTAGGGAGATTTTAAAAATTGTTAAGTCCTTCACTGACCCTCTGGCACTCACCCACTCCCACCTTCCCCTCACAGACCCTTTGTAATAAACTCTCCGAGTTTTCTGAGGACAAAATTGCATCTATTTATGCTTCCTTTCTGGAGCCGCATGATATCACTCCAATGTCTGAGGACCATTCAGCAATGCCGGTTCCAAGCTCTGTGCTCTCAGAATTTGCCGCAATTTCGGAGGAAGCCTCTCTCCTCGAATTGCAGAAGTGTAAATCCGGTTCCCCTAGTAACCCCTTGCCCGCCACGCAATACAACATCCTTGCTAAAATTCTCAATCCCCATTTAAACGCCATCTGGAACCTTTCCCTCAGATTGGGCTCTTATCCGGATGCGTGGAAACACACGATCCTTCTGCCCATCTTAAAGAAAGCCAATGCAGATTCTGAGTCTCGTTGCAATTATAGACCTATCTCTCTTTTACCAGCTCCTGCCAAGATTTTAGAGAAATTGGTCTATCAGCAACTGATGGCCTTTGTTGAAGACAATAGCCTCCTTCACGACTCTCAATCCCGCTTCCGTCCCGGCTATAGTACAGAGTCGGCCCTCATTGAAATAGCAGACTATACGCTGGGCGGTCGACGGAGGTTCCAAGGCGGTGTTGGTGCTGTTAGACTTGTCTGCAGCATTCAACACCGTCGCCCATCCCATTATTTTGAACCGCCTTAAGACCATTGGCATGGGGGGCTCAGTGCTGAACTGGATATCGTCCTTTCTATCTGACCGCATACAGCAGGTCCGGACCTATCCGTTCATCTCCCCAGTCAAACCACTGAATCATTTCATATGCTGATGATACTCAGCTTTTATTCACCTTTAATGCTGTGTCTGCCGCTACTTTTGACCCACCGAATAATTGTCTCAAGAATATTGAGGCCTGGATGGACCGCAATTTCTTGAAACTTAATCCAGATAAGACCGAGATCCTATTTTGTAATCAACCTTCTCCCCTCTCTTCTAATCGGTGGTGACCAGAGGAACTGGGCATTGCTCCGGCACCCAAGGACTCGGTCAGGAATCTGGGAGTTAGATGGGACAATCAGCTGCCCCTTGCCACAGAAGTTCAAGCGGTGGGTGCCGCTTGTTTCGGCAAGATTAAAATCATTAGGAAATGTACTAACTATCTGCCCAATGCAACCCGGAAAACGGTGGTCAACGCATTGATTA
This sequence comes from Lissotriton vulgaris, assembly GCF_964263255.1. Lineage (NCBI taxonomy): Eukaryota > Metazoa > Chordata > Amphibia > Caudata > Salamandridae > Lissotriton > Lissotriton vulgaris. Next base: position 1,479,102,300 of record NC_141691.1, read on the forward strand.
CCTCCCATTTAGACTACACGAATGGCTTATACGTGGGTCTCTCATTAGGCTTGCTCCGTAGACAGCAGACGGTCCAAAACGCGGCTGCCCGCCTTGTATGCGGAGTCTCACTTCGACAACATATCTCTCTGTATCTTCGACTACTCCATTGGCTGCCCATGGCTAAACGCATAGAATTCAAGGCGCTGACACTCGCCTTCAGGGCAGGACATGGCTGTGGTTCGGTCTACCTTAGGAGGAGACTCCGTACCTACTGTCAATCGCGATCTCAATGGTCCAATGACAAACACCTGCTCATTACTCCTCGGTTCTCAAAAACTAGATCAGGAGGTAAAACCTTTGAGGTAGGAACCACCCAATGCTGGAATAAGCTACCTCTTCTGTTGCGTCTGATTCAGTCTGAATGTGAGTTTCGCAAAGCCCTTAAGACCTGGCTATTTAGCCGGCTTGATTAGTTGCTGCTCCGTCTGCTGCCTCATTTTCTGCCCACCACAGCGCCGGGATACCCGTTGGGGTAGCTGTGTGCTCAATAAATGCTTATTATTATTATTATTATTATTATTATTATTATTATTGTGAGAAGCAGTGAGATCCTTGACCCCCGGTGTCTTTCTCATTCCCATTCTTAAAAAGGCCATGGTGTACTTGAGTTAATGTGTCAGGTCCGTTAGAACTGTCTGTTAGAAAAGGGGTTACCCTCACAAAATCAGCCAAAACAAAATCAGTATTGGTACAAAAAGCAAAATGGTGATACCACTCACCAAAATAAATCACAGCCTCCTGAGCTTGATTGCTTGCAGTAACATACAGCAGCAGCTACAGTGCTGCAGAGTGTCATGCACCCCGAGGGAATCTCATCCTTTTGAGGGCGACTTTGTAATGCACAGCCCCTACTCCTCCTGAGTCTAACAGCTTCTGGGGCTGCTGTCCCACACAGCAGCAGAAGCAATGCAGCAGAGCATCCCCTCCTTTATAATGTGCTACATAAGTAGAGTGCAACCTTATCTGAGACTTAACCTGCATGGACAGTGGAGGCAATAACGATAGAAAAATAGCTCTGCTCCCAGTTGAACACTTGTAACATGTTCTGTTCACTGTACACATGGCTAGATACATATTAGAAGTAGTATAGCTCTACGAGTGTGGGTTTCCATTGTTGGTTATGTGCGCAGTTTCAGCTTTACTTAATACTGTTGATACACTGTGTGGTCTGCGTAGTGTTGTAGTATAAATCGTTACAGGTAGATTGACCACCTAACATGGAGGCAAATTCTGGGCAGATCTGTAAAAAAGTCAGGACAAAGGGTCAAAATTCAGGACATTAATTCAGGACAAAGGGTCAAAATTTAGGACAGAAGTTTAGGAAAAGAGTTCGATTTAAAGAGACACCAGCCCTCCTACTTTATCAGTGCATTTATTTACTATTTTCTGCACAGCACTATTTATTCACTACGAGCTTTATGTGGTTGCCTCTAGGTATGCTACATTAAGGTGGCACATTATGTCCTTCTTCAATCTGAAATTAGTGCCCCTGAACACGGTTTCAAGGGCATCACTCCTAACCAGATTTACCCAAACCTTCTTGGAGAGAAAACAACAGCACATTTTTATTATGTTCTTAACAGTTTAAAACTTACGGCACACTATTTGGGAAACATTAAGGTAAGTGGCTGTATGATAGCTTAGACAAGTTGAGCAAAAACATCTGGCTTACCTCAACATCCAGTCAGTGTTACACGCAAAAAAAAAAAAATTAAAACAGATGGTGTGGGCCACAGTCTTGCATTTAATGTCAGGATGTGAGGTACCCAAAACGTGTCTGTAGCATTAGACTGTGCTTCTGGCACTCTACATTTAGCTCAGAACTGAGAGCACAGAATGGCAGACAAATAGAATTAAAGAGCAGGAGGAAATTAAGATCAGATGGGAGATCCACAACAATTGATTAAAAGGTTTGTTGCTAAGAACCAGACAAATTAGGAAGAGAAGACCAAGGTGGTGCAATTATATATTTGAGAAGATGGGTCTACCATGAGTATTAGATGGAAGGACAGAAACAAAAGAGTCACTGTGAAGTGGGTGAGCATGCAGCACCCACCCATCCAGGTAAACTCTGAGCATGCAATGATCCGGTGTTCATGCTTGTGTATGGTGAACAGAGACCTGGCCTCTTTGATCGTTGTGATGTACATTTGACTACTCTGTCCATGTCTTACAATGATTCTGCAGTCAAACCAACGCAGAACCAGTGACCTGGCTCATCCCTAAGTGCCAAAGTACATGCAGCATCTTCAAAATATTTTAATTGCACAAGCAAAATGTAAGACTATGATGAAGATTTTATAATGTAAGGAGAGTTTCTTTAACCATATTGTAGTGTTTTCCTATTTATATGAAATTAGACCCTAGATTTAACTGGAAATCAATCTGCAAGATGAAAATCTGGGAAGAGTGGCACTGTCCTTCTGAGCCCAGTCTGCTTTTTGGTCTTCTCTTCCACTTTCAGTAATGGGCCACGTAGCACTAGCGTAGATGGTGTTTCTTCCCCAGTTATTATATTCTTTTGCCAACCTTCACCTGCTCATGCGTCAAACCTTCTTCAGATCCCTCACCACATCCCACATCTGATTTGGGTGAGGGGCGTCACCGGGTAGGTCTTTTTACTCTAAAGCCACCATATAACAGTGGGTGGATTAGCCCGGCTGGACTTAGAATGACATTATTTACCTGCACAGCTCTAATGGGTGTTTCTCTGGCTGTCTGGCTGCCCCCTGCATAAAACGGGGCTTACCCATAAAGACTTTGAGGAGGGCTTACTGCACTACTCATTGTTTCTACCCAATACCACCTAAGGTTTTTTAACCTGTCTTTCCCTTAACTTTCTAGAACCTGTAAACTCTCTAACAAGAAGAAACACTACACTTCTGCAATACCTTTGCTAGGCCTCCCCACTCGCACTGGATGGTTGTGTTCAGGGAAAACTTATCAGGGCCATGTTGAAAGCCTCTCAAAATTGGGATATTTGTTTGTTGACAGCAAACTACTAGATTTCCAAACCCATATGGCAGACTAGTGTCTACATCCAGGTCGATTCCTGTATTACAAACACCTTAGACAATCAGTTAATGCCCTATTTTCTGTCCACCACATAGCACCAACCCCACATGATGTTTACCAGATGCTCTACACCATAGGATGGCAGCAAACTGATAAGATGGGAGAACAGAGATTGTCTGCAACATGGGGACTACTGTAGGTCTTCTCTCTGTGCTACCTGGGCGTAGTTTGCCTGGTACCCCTACGCGTAGCTACGCAAAGTGCATTTTGCACTACGCAAGCTACACGTAGCTACGCAAACTGCATAGTGCGGTAGGGAAAATGCTGTTTGCACTGATTGCACAGTGCCAGATGCTTGTCCGCACTGTGCAATCATTGCAAACAGCATCTTGCACAGTGCAAGCGGTCGTTTTCTGGCGCTCGAATAGATTTGTACTTGAGCGGCAGCTTTCTCAACGCGGGCTGGTAGTTTCTCATTGTGAGCGGTAGCGAGCATACGCGACCACTCGCAATGAGAAACCTGACCTCCCCGCATTGAGAGTCTCGCCGTGAGGTTTATGTTCGATGCTCGCGATCGGCAACTTAATGTTGCTGATCGCGAACGAGGAAAGTCTAGCTGGAATGTTATTTTACTCGCTTGCGGTCGCCAACTTGATGTTAAGGATCGCGATCACGCAAAAAATGACCACTACGCATTTTTGCACTGTGCTACGTGCAATTCGTGTATTGCGTAGTTGCACAAACTACGCACGCTCCTCCACGAGCGTAGCGTAGCCCTACGCCTAGGGTTACCTGTGAGACTGACGTGGCCAAACCTCTGCATGATGCGGACTGGGCTAAAATATTGAAATATCCCCAGGAAGTATCCCATGACTGCTGTTTCAAGTCTATTCAATGTAATATTCTGAACTGAGCATACTTTACACTGGCCCACATTAACAAACTATACCTGAGAGCAACAGCCGCATGTTGTAGCTGAATGCAATTAGATGCCGATCTGTTTCATTTTCTTTTATCTTGCCCACGCTCCTTTCATAATGGCAAAGACTTCTTGTGGTGCTCTTAACCACGATGAGACGTGTAATAACAAATTCCCCAGAAGTGAACCTATTGGGTATATTCCCCCACCCTAAGTGCGAGACACCGTACACCAAGTTCCTCGACCTGGCTCTTATTCTAGCAAATCCCAATATTACACTGCTCTGGAACGATTCACTTCATTTGGTTATTGCAAGTTGGACCAAGGTCTCACTTTCTTGGTTGCGATCTGTGAGCACCCTGTTACACAGGGAGAAATTATCCAGTCTAATAAAATATTTGGTGGCGGACTTTGAAGACTGCAGAAAGCTTGATACTTTACCTGCATAATCCACCCCCCCCCCCCCCCCCCACAACACATGCACTCTTGGTTTTTGTATAGTAGTTGTTCTTGCCACATCCAAGCAAATACTCAAGGCAATGGTTTAAGGGCACTTATCTTCAACATGCAGTGATGGTATTCCCTATGGAACACTTTCCTTTAAGCACTCCAGGCTTTATTGTTCTGCATCCATACACTGATAGGTAAAGCAGCTGCACCTGGGCAAGGGGGGGGGGGGGGGGTGGAGAGGGACAGTTATCATGGGTCAGTCTGTTACACAGAAAAGTTTAACAAATGTATGCTAATCCTTCATAAGTAGCCCAGCACTGTTCTTCTGTACTTGTAGGATGAAATATATTGCCACATATCTGACTACTAACATTCTATGTAACCTCTTTTGGCATGCAACAAAAACTTCTTTCAAAAAAACACATGGCAGTGTTTCCGTTTAGTGCATTAGATCACAACACTGCATGGCCTTTTTTTTTTTTAAAGTGAAAGCTTCTAAAAATGAACTTTAAAACATTAATTAACACTGCTCTTAACTACACCAGGAGTGAACAAAGTGAACCAATTGCCTGGTGTCCTTTACATCATGTCCAATATTATTGTTATCAATGGTGGAACATTCCAGGTTAATAAAAACGAACAAGTGAGTTTTTTGTACAACGTCCATCTTAAACTCAATTACTTGAAAGTGCTCTCAAATGTAATTATCAAGTAAATTAGACACATGAAGTAAATTGATTTGACTAAGATCACACAATTTAGACATGAAGGAAAAGTGGGATTTTAACACAGGGTTCCTGGTTACACATAGTGCATTCAAACCATTGATTAGATTAATTTAGTTTTCTCATTCCCCTTTAGAACCAGATGACAGTGTTTTTGTACAAATCAGTAAGATGAATAGTCTACTGTATTAAATAAAAATAGATCACAGGCTAATCTGACACAATATCTAAAATAAAGTCCCAAATGAAGGAAAGGGAATGCAAGACACCATATGCTAATATCACAGTCTTTTCAGACATTATATCGGTATGCTAAAGGTGAGCGACTGACTGAAAGCTTGAGTCACGCTTGAACCCAAAGCCTGGCTTTGGCTCAGCTCGAGGTCCTGTTGGAACCTCAGTCCCATAAGGAGCCGAGCTTTCATGCGGCTTCTGCCTACCTCCTTCCCTCTACTCAGGATGTAGCATTAGGGACAGGGCTGCTGACTTTAAACCCAGGGAAACAGGTTTGAGTCTCTGCAACGGCTCAACATCGTTTGATTCTTGGTAAACCATGTAACCCCTCAATGCCTATAAACAATGATTTTGACCTTGGGCAATGTAAGTGGTGCTCATGTAAAGTGCTTTAAAACCTTCGTGCTGAGTTCACGCTATATGAAAACTTAATGAAAATGCACAAAGAAGTAAAAACAAAGCCCTTAACAAAAGGAAAGACAAATATCCATCTCCTGGCTGATTTGTACAAAGTTAAACTAGAAAACAACATTTGCACCAAAACATGGGCCTACTGAGCCACCCATCAGCCAATACATTCATGTGGAGCTATGGATGAATAAGAAACCATCCATTCGCCAATGAAGATCAACTTGGCTCACTAATTTTTCATATTGATTCTAATAAAGAGAGCACTCCTGATATGGAAATTGCCTGATCCAGGCAACATTTGTCACAACAGGTGTCACTAAACTGGATGTCCTCATCTCAATCCATTCCTATATAGTTACAGTTACATGCAAATAAGTAATTGTGGTTCTTTTATAGGGAAACACATTGGCTCACAAATATGTGTCTTAATTTTCAAACACACTTCATCCCCCTACAAGCTCTATAAGGATTTAGCCGGAGCCAAACAAAGTTTCCACCTGTGCCCACTGTGCCACCTTCAAGCCAAAGCATTCTGATGGAGTTATAGACAAATAAGTAACCATCCTTTCTCCCTTGAAGATCAACTTGGCTCAACAATTTTCATACCCTGATAAAGAGAGTACCCATCAACACTGCTGATATGGAAATTGCCTGAGCCAAGCAAATTTGTCACAACAAGTGGCACCAAACTGGATGTCTTCAATGCATTCTTATGCAGTTCTGTCTAAATAGGTAATTGCAGTTCCCTTAAAGTAAAATCACATTGCTTACAAATATGTATTTTTTTTTCAAGCACCCCACGTCCCTCTATAAGAGCCATAAGGGTTTAGCCTGATCCAAGCAATGTTTCCATCTGGGCCCATTGTGCCGCCCTCAATCCCATACATTCCTATGGAGTTATAGATGCATAAGTAAATATCCTTTATCCCATTAAGATCAACTTGGCTCACCAATTTTCATACTGATCCTAATAAAGAGAGAGCTCCCCTCCACACTACCTATATGTAAATTGCCAGAGCAGAGCAAAATGTGTCCCAACAGGTGGCACAAAACTGTATGCCCTCGCCTCAATGCATTTATATTGATTTACATCTGAAGAAGTATTTGTGGTTCTCTTATAGGAAAAGTATGTTTGCTCACAAATATGTATTTTGTTTTTCAAGCACACCACTCCCCCCTACAAACTCTGTAAGGATTTAGCTTGAGCCAAGCACTGTTTCCACCTGTGCCCCCTGGGCCACATTCAAGTCAAAGCATTCCTATGGAGTTACAGACAAATAAGTATCTATCCTTTCTCCCATGAAGATCAACTTTTCTCATAAATATTTTTATTGATTTTAATAAATGGAGCATTGAATACCATACATGCACACGTTAATGCATTCTTATACAGTTATGTCCAAAATAATATGGGTGCGTTGTGTAGTGGCATTTAAGTTGCCCTGTCATCTGGCAATAAGGTATCTGCAAGGCTGAAATAATGGGAAGTCTTTATCTAGAAGTAGCAGGATATAGGCTCAAAACATAAAAAGTTGTTGAATGATAGCTTGTTTTCTTGAAACCTGAAAAGAAATTTGACAGTCACTGCTAATACTCAGGTTCCATACTGGAGATGTTTGCATACCGAGAGGCTTAAGTTCTTATCAAAAAGGCTTGGAGGCGTTGTAGGCAAGAAGCTGTTGATTGGAAAATGTACATCACTGTTTTGCTATATTCATGAAACTAATGCTCTCCATGAAAGTTTGTCAAGAGTGTCTATGCAAAGTATACTTCTGTTGCAGACTCCCACTCAATTAAGTTCAGCAACTGCTTCTGGACTAACACCTTTACTGTCCTAGAGACACCAACCAACAAAATGCAGTCAAATAGGTAGTCAGACAGCTACTGCCTGCAATTTGTATAGAAAGAGTCTAAGCTCCATTAGCACACTCGCCTTCAACACAGCATCAAAGTAAAATATGGACCAGAGCAAGTTCATTGGAATATATTTCAGATGCGAGGATTCACTTGCACAGGTTGTACAGATATTGAATATATGTATGTTCTTATTGATATGTATGTGTCTTGTAAAGCGCACTGCTGCCCTGAGGCGTCGTGGTGCTGTAGACCGCTGGGGAACCCGTCCCGGCTATCCCTGTGAGATGGTCCCTACTGGGTATCTCCAAGGTGAAACCAGGCCTCCCCGGCGAATGTGGGGGGCCGTTGTAGAGATGAGGCAAGCTAATGCCCAGAGTTGCCGAGTGTGATCCCTGGTTAGAGTAGGCAATGAGGCGAGAATTATCGAGTCGGCTGACCCTGGTCCACGACCCTGACGCGTCGGGAATTGAACCCTGGTCCCGGGCCGTTCTCTGCTTCCGGGTCTGCCGCCTCTAACCAGTGAGCCACATATGACTCATGATTACTGATGCTGCATTGGTAGGAATTCAGACATATTTGTACATGCTGTCCAACTGACACATGAATAAAATAATACTTGTAATTTGTCATTTGATGTGTCTATTGTCTATTGAGTTGATGTGGCTAGTTAATATACATGCAAAAAGAACAGAATTCAGAAAAATGTCATACGTTCACCTCAGTACAAAAATCCATAATTTTTTGCTCCCCATGCCATTCATGTTTGAACCCAGCCATATACAAATCAGTCTTGACCCTGCGCCCAACAGGAACAGTCCTGCCAGGACTGCCAGGCCAGGCACTCCCTGGACTGGAAACAAGCATCCTAGGACTGGTTTCAGGATTTCTCCCCTCATCAGCCAGGATAGCTTGACTCCAGTGCCATGGGGAGCACGGGACACATGTCTGGGCATACCCATCACACTCAGGGTGACAAATGTGAAAAGAACAGTTAATGGACAGAATGTAGAACAATGTCATATATTCACCCCAGTTCAAAGACCTGGACCTAAATCCAAAGTTGTTTTTTCTCCCCATGCCATTCCAGCCATATGGAAATCAATCTTGACCCTGCACCCAATGGGAACAGTCCAGCCTGAACTTCCTGGTCAGGTCCTGTTTTGATTTGTTTTGCATTCCGTCCATCAATTGTGTGTCTTTTGTTTTCTCAACCTAAGTGCGCCGGGTACGCCCAGATATGGGTCCCAGGCTCACTGTACCGCTGGATTCAAGCTATCCTGGCTGATGAGGGGTGAATCCCTGAAACCGGTCCTAGGATGCTTGTTTCCTGTCAAGTGAATACCTGGCTTGGCAGGTCGGGCTGGACTGTTCCCATGAGGCAAAGGGTCAAGACTGATGTGCGTTTGGCCAGGTCTAAACCGGGGTGTCATGGTGTACAAAAGAATGATAGATTTAATCCAGATCTCTTGACTGGGGGTGAATGTTTTTATTTGTTCTGCATTCCGTCCATCAATTGTGTGTCTTTTGTTTTCTTGCCCTAAATGCGCTGGGTATGCCCAGACGTGAGTCCCGGGCTCACTGTGCCACTGGATTCAAGCTATCCTGGCTGATGAGGGGGTGAAACTCCAAAACAGGTCCTAGGATGCTTGTTTCTGGTCCAGTGAATACCTGGTTTGGCAGGTTGGACTGGACTGTTCCCATGAGGCAAATGGTCAAGACTGATTTGCATATGGCCAGGTGCAAACTGGGGTGGCATAGTGAGCAAAAGAATGATTGATTTAACCCAGATCTCTTGACTGGTGGTGAATGTTTTTATTTGTTCTGCATTCCGTCCATCAATTGTGTGTCTTTTGTTTTCACGCCTTAAGTGTGCGGGGTAGGCCCAGACATGGGTCTGGGCTCACTGTGCCACTCGATTCAAGCTATCATGGTTGAAGAGGGGTGAAACCCCTAAACTGTTCTTAGGATGCTTGTTTCCGGTCCAATGAGGACCTGGCTTGGCAGTTCGGGCTGGACTGTTCCCTTGAGCACAGGGTCGAGACTGATTTGCATAGGGCCAGTTCAAAACTTGGGTGGCACGGTGAGCAATGACTCTGGGTGAATGTTTTGATTTGTTTTGCATTCTGTACATCAATTGTGTGTCTTTAGTTGGTATACATGTCAAACTAATAATTCTACAATTTACAAACCAAAGTGGCATAAAACTAATCATTTTTGCATTCAAGTGCCTTCTTTTGAATTTTAGAGTAGGGAAAAATATATGGAAATAGTTACTGTACAATCAGTTTGCTACTCCAGAATTGTTGTTTATACATACAAAATGTGATATTTTAAACATTTTCCTACTATGCTGCATGCACACATAGTTGCTGTTTGTCTCTAGTTTCTGATAAAAAACGTTTATAGTCAAAATATTATAAAAAGTAAAGACAAATAGCTGTAGATGATTGTTGCCACCAACATAATTATTAGCAGAGGTTATATTGTCTTCATAATTTACTTCACTTCTATTTTTTCCGTGCTGAGTATCTTTGGTTTACATTTGTCTCCATTAATTTTGTGCTTATTCACTTCAAGCCACTCATTTGTAGCCTTTTTGTCATTAAACATTCTCATTCCCTGTAAATTGAAGAATTATATGTACAATTTTAGATATCAAGTAACAAGATCGGATGCGTTTTTTAGGAACTATCTAATGCCAGTCTCTGCATAGTAAATCCTTTCAGCAGATTTCAGACCAAGGGGGATATGTACAAGGAACTGGAGGAGAGAGGTGTTAGCCTTCCTGCCTTAACACCTCTCTCCTCTACTTCTAAAACGCAAGGCTGCACCATATTTACAAGAATGTGGTGCAGCCTAGCGGTTTCCCCTGTGATGGCGCTAAGTTTAGCAACTTGGTGCCAACGCAGGCACCCTTGCACCAGAGTGTGCGTGCAGGGCACGATTGTTTATGTGTATGAAGGTGCCCCTTCCTGCACATAAACAACTCTAGAAATGCCATTCTGTCACTTTCAGGTGTGCTGCTTCATGCACCACACATACAAGTGACAAAATTGCATTTTTTATAAAATGTGTTTATGTACAGGAAGGGGCACCTTCCTGTACATAAACAAACCATGGCATCTTGCTTTTTCTATCTGTGCATTTCTCCTTGTTTCACCAACTTAAGACCAGTTTTTACCTGGTCTTTACTTTGGCACTGCCTCCTATGTACGCCACCCTTGTACATAGGGGTCTGTGTCAAAATGAATGGGTGTTGCGTTGGAACGCCAACCACAACACCCATGCCCACCCCTTTCACGCTAGCCATAGCATGAAAGGGGGCCTTATGTACAAGGTAGTGTTAAGCTACGTTAAGTGGTTTAACGCTGCCTTGTACATAAGGCGCAGCCTCTATCACCACCACATCGTCAATATAGGTGACCTGCGGTGGCGATAGGGGCTTGTACAAATGTGCCCAAATGTGAGCAGGACCTTATCTCCACTATAAGTGAGTGAAATTACAAGATGTGTTGGATTAGTGTAGATAATTGGGACCTGTACTATCAAAACATGTTTTAGTTATTTTTAAAAATGCTATTTTCTAACAGCTTCAGAAACTGTCTGAATTTTCCCTGTCAAACTTATTTACAGATCTTTGCAATTATATGAGCAATCTTGCAACATCAACATTGACATTGCTGGTGATTCTCACTAACTTTGAGACTGGGTACTTGGTTTGAGATGAAAGATTGAGACTGTCAAACATCCTTGACTCTCCAGATAGCTTGGTTGAGCAGTCAAAGCATAGCTCAAAGGAGGTGGTATGAAGGTTGACATGAGGTAGAGAACTACACAGTGATTGTAGCTGAAATAATGACGCACTGTCAAGCCAAAGTGCAATAGTATGGTTTTTCATGGATGAAAAGGATCCAAATATAATTAAACAACATAACACAATAAAATTCAGTTGCAACACTGTACAATTAACTTAGACACTGAGGACCTGATTCACAAAGGTAAGCTCAATTTCTTGGGTAAGTTTACTCTTTTTTGGTATTCATAAATAAGAAGTTAATAGAAACTTTATGACTGTGGGCGTTCCACATTCAGGAAAAAGAACTCCGCACAATAAAAGATAGGACAAGCTTATTATTTATGTGCTACGATCTCCGCCTAGTCTGCAGAGTCTCTGCAGTCATAAACATACTATAAAATTGCAATTTTGGGAGTATATAAAAAGAGAAAACCTACACAAAGGTGTAAGTTTACCTTTATGAATCAGGCCTATTGTGATCTGCTTGCAATCTATGAATTGGTATACTACCTTGATCATAGAACAAAGGTAGCACACAAGAGTGTGCTCTCCCTCCACAATCATGCCGAGTGTCCAAACATTGTTTGCGGTTGCTACCCAATCGCAAATACTAAAAAAAATACAAATATGCACAATACAAGTAGGGAACCCAGCAAAGCAAGGAAACTCATCTCACACCAGTAAAATTCTGAATCTTTGTTCATAGTTATGGAATTGTGAAGTATGCTTATCTCCCATTTTGGGGTTATTATTTTCTAGTTGTTTGAAAAAAATCACTTTCTAGACTCCAGATCAGCAATTGCACAGTATTAATGAGACAAGATGGTTGTACAAGAGTAGTCAGTGTGTAAGTTGAAAGGCACGAGTCCCCATGCTAGAACCATACAGCTCCATTTTAGCTCTTTGAATTCAGCTAGTACACAGCCCAGCAAGTTGCTAGAGCTCTGCAATGAAGGCAGGGGACAACCACGTGTATCTTGGGTACAGTTGTTCCAACACCCAAGTGCTTTCAGACAGGATATGAACCAAAGCTCATTATTGCAGTGTAGAGCAATTTAAAATCAATGACAGGAACACTTGGCCCTTGCAGTTCAGAGATGCAAAATTAAATGGACTGGTAGTGGTTTGGTATAGGTCTAATTGGCGCCACTTAGAGGGTATCACAATCTCTAGTTGATGAAATATTCAACGGTGCTAAAAGGTAGAGGGAACCACTTTATCCCCCCCCAAAAAACGGCAACTGCCTCCAAACTGTATAGCTCCTTAGCACACGTAAATTAAAATGTTGCTATATATGCAAGTGTCTCCACCAATTGTCCCAAATATAGTAAAGATGAGTTCTTGTTCTTATAATTCAGGTTCAAATTTATTCCTGTTCACTGGAAACTCTCATACAGCCGACACATGTTTTGTCGTATATGGGAATGTAACCCACAACTTTTTCAAGGCTATTTCCAGATCTGTTTTTCACTAGTAGTATGCGGTGATAATTCCAACCCGCATATGGGTTCTACGGGGGTCGTCTGTTGTTTCCAATCCGTGTGCAAACAGACTTGTACCCGAGCGGACACGCTGCTCAGTGAACGGAGGACTCCTACAGGACATTTGGACTGGCGAAAGCCACCTTAAAGATGTTGGAGCCACAATTAAACAAAAATATCACACGGATTGGAAACAACGGACGACCCCCGTAGAACCCATATGCGGATTGAAATTATCACCGCATACTACTAATGAAAAACAGATCTGGAAATACCCTTGAAAAAGTCATGGGTTACATTCCCATATACGACTAAACACATGTCAGCTGTATGAGAGTTTCCAGTGAACAGGAATAAATTTGAACATGAATTACAAGAACAAGAACTCATCCTTACTATATTTGGGACAATTGGTGGAGACACTTGCATATATAGCAATATTTTATTTACGTGTGCTAAGGAGCTATACAGTTTAGAGATGCACACTGTTTTCCGAAGTTCAAACATACATATATTGCTTCCAACGCCTTAGAGTAAGCTAAACAAAACAACTAGTTTAGACAGAATATCAAAAACTAAAATATTGTGGGACAAAATATGGTGTCAAAAATATAGAGAACATGAATATTGTGAAGGTAAGTTTCTATAAGTAAACAAAGTTTTGCTACGTATAACTCCACTATATGTACCTTGATGATTTATATATCTTCAAGGTACATAGATGAGGAGTTAAGAATAGCAAATCTATACTTACCTATTTTTACTTTACCTTCTCAATATTTTGGCCTTGATATTTTTGACACGATATTCTGTCCACATGATTTTTTTGTTTCTGATATTCTTTCAGTGGTCCTAAAACAAAGACCATTTGTCATAGAGGACTCTAAATAAAAAAGTTCATTGTGGCACTTTGAGAAAGTAATACAAGAAGTGTGTTGAATAAAAAACAAGGCTATATAATATGCCTTTGAACAGATAATAACACATAATAGCCATGGTTTAATCACTACACTAGCACCTAGTGAGACAAAGGATACTACAGAAAATGTCATTTACCAATGTACAAAGCATTGAAGGCAAGTGGCTTAGCTGTATAGAGAAACTGCTAATGTTACATCTCCACCAGACATCTACGGTGGCCTCAAGTGCCCTGATTAAATAGACAAAACACAGAGGTTGATCACTTGGGTTACAATGCACTACATTATGGGAATTCTAGCCAAGATTTCAACTATTCTACATGCTGTTCAGAACTAGAAGGCTCTTTTTGTTAGACAAGATATAAACTTTACTATGCCAGTGAATGATCACAACTCTTATGCTCCAAAATGGACCAGGTCCCACTACACAGTTGCTTTTGACACCCACAAATATTTGTTTTCCTGCTTTTCTCACCATTACATTATCCCATCTCTAACTCCATTTAACATGTCTGATTTGGTAAGCACCATGCATTCATTGAGGGCCTTATTGGCAGTGGTCTAAAATTAAACTTGGGGTACCTAAACCAACCTTGCTCTTTAGAAGTAGTAGCAGTTTAAATGCCCATGAGACTACATGCTTTTGGTGTTGTGTAAAAACATGACATTTTATTAAAATAATTAAAACTTGCATGATGCTAATGTGTATTTTAATTTGAAAGAAAACTGTCCGATCACTGATTAAGATGATGAACTAAATTCAGTAGTGGTAGAAGTCAGTGTTCATCAAAGAATTACCATTTTCAGGACCAGTTATTGAAAAAAGTAATGACCATAGGTGTATTTTATGACAACTTTAAAATCAATCTATACTCTTGAGTTTATAGCTTTGCTCGATAAGTGGTCAAAACTAGTGGAACTAGCATTTCTTTACCTTTATAATACCACATTTCTTTATTACCTCTGTTTTGTCAAATGGTGCTTCATTCAGACAAACCAAAACAATATGCCCCACTGTATGATGTGATGATGTTATTTCTTGTTCCATAGATTCAATTGAGCAAACTGTTTGCCTATTGCCTTGAGAGTACATTTTTTCCTTCCATCTTAAAACACCCAGGGGCATATTACCAAGCAATAGCGATAATTATCGCTATTGCTTGGTTAGAGACCAAAATTTACAGCAGCGCTGCAGCGATTTTTACCGCAAATAAACCTTGGTATTACCAAGGTTTAACGCAAATGCGGTAAAAATCGCCGCAAAGCATGAATATCGCTGAAAAGTCAGCGATATTCATGCATTACCGAGTTTATGCTCTTATCCATGTTATCCACCTCCCATTGGATAACATGGCTAAGAACTGCTCAGGGCAGGTGTTAGCTTTTGGAGATATTCCCGCTTAGCGCGAATATCTCCAAAAGTTGGTAATAGGAGATTGCGATGTTAGCGACTGTTTTCAGTCGCTAACATCTTGGCACGCCCACTTTGCATCTCATTAGTGATAAATATCACTGACATGCAAAGTGGGGCCCAAGATGGTCGCTATCTCCTACTAGCTGTCGCTAACTGGTGTTAGCGGCAGCTAGGTAATAGGGAGATAATTTTATCTCCGCTTTCTTGGCTTTTAAAGCCAAAAAAGCGGAGATAAACCCCCTTGATAATATGCCCCCCAGTAGTTATCATTATCCAGGCAGTAAAAGCAAACTGAATGTGTAGCAGCATGGTATGTAATCGCCACTGGTTTATACCTAGTTTAGCTAAAAACACACTTGATATAAGTTTTTAGCATTTTTTTAAATCTGCATATATTTCAAGAGAATGTATGCCATGAAAGCTCTACCAAATTTAAATATTTCTAAACAATGGACAACCAGAGGAATAGAATAAGGCAATTGAGCTGTATATATGTATCCAAAACCTAATTTTTCCATGTTGTGCCTGGAACTCAAAGCTGGTACTTGTACATTTTTAACATGATTGAAAAACAACAAAACATACCCTAATCTCTGAAGCCACTATGTCAGTGTCCAAAAATAAATATAATTTTCTCTATTAAGTAAAAAAAAAAAATTGCCAATCAAGTTAGGGTGGCAGATTAAAAAAATCTGCCACCGTAATTTAGGGCCTGATTTAGATTTCAGCAGATGGGTTACTCCGTCATAACAGTGACGGATATCCCACCTGCCAAAATATAAATCCCATTATGTCCATGGAATTTATATTTTGGCGGACGGGATATCCATCACTGTTGTGATGGAGCAATCCTTCCACAGAGATCTAAATGAGGCCCTTAATTCTTGACTCCAACTAAAGTAGAGAGCTATATTAATGGGTTTTCAAAAAGAAGGGAAAGGTAAAAAAATCACAATATTATCTATTCCTGTGGCGCTGTTTAGACAATATATCGGACAGAAAAACATTGTGATACAAACATTTTATGTCAAGAATATCGGGATGTCAAAACTATTATCAACAGGAATATAATTGGTAAGAATATCGTTTTCAGTGACTTTTTAATATTGATAAAGAAAATATTATATGTAATAGCATTTGGAAATGTCGTTTTGGATGTAATTTATTGTAGGATGTTTAATTATATATATGTTTAGTATTTATTTTATATAATTATTTTATCTATTATTTCTAATTAATCTACTCCTTTGTTGTTTATGAAGAGTTTCAATTAAAATTGTAGCATGCCGTACATTATTTTGATTTGTTTGCTAAGCTTAGGTGCAATTTGGGTTACAGATTTCTCCATTCGTAGGTGTTTTTTGCTTTACTCTTTGTGAAAGTGCTTCTATAAATTTATAGAATGTTGGTTGGGTTCTGCCTAGTGTGGAATGGAAGGCATTATGCCATCCTTCTACTGCGTTGCTTGTTTGGCTTTCTGGGCTTCAGTGCTGTCATGGACATTCCTTAATAGTATCTGGAATTTGGGCTGGTGTCTGTGTCCAGAGCAATTCAGTCTGCCAACCCATGTGTTTTTTAAATAATCAATTAGGGGGCTTGCTTAGTTAATCTTCATTTTGTTGGTAGAAAGGGACTTCTATTAGTAAATTGTAGTGGTTAGCTACCTTTGTGACAGGGACATAGGCTAGTGCTGTAATTATTTTTTATTTTAAAAGGCAAATTTGCTGTTTGTAGCATATTCTACACTTAGAGCTGATTGTTGGAGGTCTTTCCATATGCTTTGATTGATTGAAATAGTTGTAACAGCCTAGTATGGCTGTACATTTTTTAAAATGTTTGATTCGTGGCATGTTCAAATTCTATGATTATCGTTTGTGGGTATCAGTTATTTGTTTTGTGTTTAATGTGGTCTAAGAGTTTGTAGTAAGTGTGTCTCTTTATTTGATAGAAGGGCACATATAAAGGGGATATTTATGTTGTGATATTCACCATGTATGATGTATATCATTGTGGATTGATCGGGACTCATTTTGAAGGTCTCAGCCATCATCCAGGTTTGACAATGGCTTAGTTTTGGTATGTTATTTGCTGTATAAGATATTAGGATTCACTTATCATTGTCATATAACACAAACGTTTTTTTAGGGGAGGGGGGGTAGTTTTACATAGTGCTAACTTGACCCGAAGGTATCAGGTATCAGGGCACTTTACATGAGCACCAGTTGCGTTGCAGACAGACACATAAATTTTGTTAGGCACATGGAGATTAAGGGATTTGCCCAGAATCACAGGATGTTGAGCGTCCCTGCTGAGACTCGAACCCGTTACCCTAGCTTTGAGGTCGTCCACTCTAGCTGTTAAGCCACATCATCTCCCTTGTTCCTTTTTATGTGTCTTTATCAAATCTTCAGGTATTTCTATGTATTTATAAGTTTGTGCAATTAAACATTTTAAAGTGGGTATATATGGTAGTTGGCCTATGATGTGTTTGAGGACTTTAGGGCATATATCTTTTAGGATTTTGGTGGTGGGTTCCTGGGCAGTAGGGCATTTCTCTCTTAGAAATAAGACTGACTTACCTACAGCCTTGTATATTAATAACTTGAGGATCAACAGGAATAGGGGTGCGATATGTGGCGTTATTTTTTGTTGTTGCTGAATCTGCGATAATCAATATGCATGGCAGACCATGCTCAAACTTTCTGTTGGAATATATCCTCATACCAGGATAATGTATCTCTTACCTGAAAAGAAAACAATGCATTCAAATTTGTCATCAATCCAAGGCACCTGTTGAGTATTTAATTTTTTTTTAATTGACCTTTAGAAAGAGTGATATTGACATGACAGTAAATTATACTTTAACTCTTTATTTTGCTATTTATTAGGACAGTGTTACCAACTTTTCAACAGAACAAATGGCTAATAAACCCCCATTAACCATCAATTAATACATAGTTATTTGATTGATAACCAAGCACTGTTCTTGAAACCCAACATGAGTGACTTCTGACAGGGCAGAAGAGGGCAATAGTTGAGGAAACCATCTATGTAGCAACCAATGTTGCAGGAGTTAATTTAAAAAAGATGCCAAGGCCTTACAGCCTGAAGTTCTCATTACAAATTGCCCAAAGGGAAGTGTGACGATGCCTTGGCTGGAACTGCCAATTCCAGATGGTATCTCCAATCAAGACCTGAGCATTCTGAATTGATGTCTCCAGAAAGAGGAATAACTTGCATGACCATGAACTATGGGGATGAATAAATACATATTTTCCTAGGTTGTGGCACCTTCCACTCATATTTTCCACTTGCCCTGATCAGGTGGTAAATGTGAGTTAGGTGCTATAGTAGATAACAATTATTGGATTGGGGATTGGCCAGGGTGTCAGATCAAGGGCAGATCTGGGGTATCTAGGGGAGCATTTGCCAGCTTTCCCATGCAATGGAAGGGCATTGGTAGGCTGTACTATGCCACTGGGCCCTGACTTAGCCTTAGTGGTTTCACCAATCTTATTTCTACACCCAGCAAAACAGAACCCGGTGCTCCAGCACATGCTGCTTCTACTTTTATTAAAATGTAATCTCGAGTGAATCTGCAACTTGCATATATGTAACTCTAACCAGTAATATTTGTAATAGACTTTTGTACTTACTACCATTCTTATGTGATTGTAGAGCTTACCTGTTCGTATCTTTACTCGAGTGAATTTGCAACTTGTGTACATATAACTCTAACCCCTAGCACCTGTAGTAGACTTTTGTACTTACTACCATTCCTATATGAATTTAGAGTTTTTCTGTTTGCATCTTTTAAGTAACCAATGTACTCCGAAATGCTTATGTAATGTAACTGGTTCTTTTGTAAAATGCTCTGACACCTTCGGGTAAACTTCCTGTTATATAAAATCGCATCAAATAAATAAATAAATAAATAAAAAATTATGGTGATCCCTGATGTTGAAACATTAGGTCATTCCGTATTTACATAGAGTGGTATCGTCTCTGAGAATTCTGATGTGGCCATCACGTTAAAGGTTTCTGAGTGTAAGGAGGTTGAAAATGTTAAGTCCTTTGGAAACCAAAATCAGAATCTTAGTGAAAACAAGGCTGATACACTGCTACATGGTGTGGATTTAGGTCACATGATCCAAAATATGCTTTAATAGACAAAAATGCCTTGATTCTCAAGGTATGATGGAAATGGAGAACATACTATGGACTTGATGAAGAACTAAGTAACTCCCTAACTTTGAGGATTCTACATAGAGCCCCCTGAGGGAATGAAAGGGGGAAAACACCCTGGGGAGTGAAGCGTGGGTTAGCCATTTAGTTGAAGAGGAGGGGGTCCATGTGGGAATGGCAGGGGGGTCTCACTTGAGAGGAACTGCTCAGCTATCTATATGTGCCATGTGCATAGTTTTGTGCCTTTTACAAAAGCACTGAACCATTACAGGATTTCAGCTCACAAGCTTCATAATTAAATACAAAGTTACAATGATATATCTAATTTTATTCCAATACTACAACACCACCAATAAATTCATACCATCAGAGATTTATGACAATTTTTGGCCATTTTGATAAATAACTAAGTGAAACATTTTCAATAAAGCCAAAATACTGGATCTGCATCTTAGTAAGACACTTCAAAGCATGGGCATGGTGACAATATGATGTAATATTTTACACATTGTTTTTCTAAAGAGATTGGGGTAGATTTACAAGTAACTAACATATCTGCGTAGATGCGTCAGTTTCCTTGCGTCAGCGTCGAATATCTTTGCGCCACTATGGATGCACTGTATTTACAATACAGTGCTCCATGGCGCAAGGATCAACAGATGTGTCCGAAATTCTGACGCATCTGTTGGCGCAAAAGTGACGCATTGATGGAGTTGCGCATGAAAGTGATGCAACTCCAGCAATGCGCCACAATAGATGGGTGAGTCCGATTCCAAAAGCCCTGCGTCATTCCTTAAGCCTGGTCTGAGCAGGCATATGGAGTTTGATGCATTGAAGGGGTAGAGTGACGCAGTGAAACCTTGTTGATTTCACCGCATCAGTTCTACATGGCCAAGGCAGGGAGCTTCAAAGAGCCCATTGGCTTTGGCCTGCAAATCTGGCTTCCCTCGGAGGTGAGGGGCTGCACAGCAAGGGATATTAGGGACAGTGAGACCCATATCTTGAGTGTCCCAGCTGTCCTGTTTTCTGCAAAACAAAGTCCATACATGCCCGAGCATCTCAAGGGGCAAGCCCCCCTATGGGTTTCCCCGGTCTGGTCTCCCAACCCCAGCTTGCAGCCTCTTTGTAACCAGACCATTCCACATTGAAGTGAATGGGAAACCTGACACCGTAACACATCTCTGCACCGTGTTGTTAGTACGAGATGCATTTACATCGCAAGTCATTACAACAACTTGCTGTAGGGGGCGCTAAGGTATTGGAAATGAATTCCAACACCTTTCCTACTCTTGCGCAAACTGGATTAGGAATAGTGAATAATACTATTCCTAAGTCAAGCGCGCCCCCTACTGCAAGTCGTTGTAATGTCTTGTGATGTAATGCATTGCGTACTAACAATGCAGTTGTTGTAACGACCGCATTGTGAAAGCACGCAATGTAATAGGTGTTGTGGCGTACAATATTAAAAAGAATGTGTTATTTTTTTATAAATTGATGTCAGGTTTCTTTCTTGAGTGTGGTCTCCCTTACTGCCTTGGTGTGTTTGTTAAATGTATAGCACTACCAATCAATCAATCAAGGAATTTGTAGAGCGCGCTACTCACCCGTTACGGTCTGAAGGCGCTGGCGGGGGTCGCTACTGCTCGAACAGCCAGGTCTTGAGTTGCTTCCTGAAGGCGAGATGGTCCTGTCTCAGCCAGAGGTGGGTGGGGAGGGAGTTTCATGTCTTGGCTGCCAGGTAGGAGAAGGATTTTCCTCCGGCAGTGGCTTTGCGAATGCGTGGGACGGCGGCAAGGGCGAGGCTGGCGGAGCGGAGCTGGTGGGTTGGTGTGTAGAATGCGAGGCGGTTGTTGAGGTACATCTGTTATGCCTAACTGCTTGCCCACACTACCACAAATAGGAACATTTGGGGTGCCATTTGTGCCTTTGTAATTCCTAAGGACTCTTTACACAGTGTACCTCTTTATAGTCCACTATATAAAGAGCCTGATTCCTACAGTTAGAACTGTCAGACTTAGGGTGGTCTTCCCACAATATTTTTTGCCGTAGCCCTTTAAAACATGTCCCAGGCCTGCCATTGCAGCCTGTGTGTAAACTGGGAAAAAAAACTTTTGCCAGACCTAATTGTTCCTTTTTAATACATAAAAGTCACACCTAGAGTAGACCTTAAGCAGACCATAGGACAGGGTGCATTGTATTTAAAAAGTTGGGCATGCACTTTTAAGATTCACATGTCCTGCTAGTGAAAAACTCTTAAACTCATTTTTCACAACTGCAAACCCTACCACTCCCATAGTATGTGTTATCTTATTAGGCTTAATATGTGATAACGTTTGCTATGGTGCAGGTAGGAAGTTCATGTTTGGTGTCTATGAATATGTAATTTAAAATCCTCTTAAATGGAAAAGTCAGATTTTAAGTTACACATTTGAAAATTCCACATTCAGAAAGTTGGCATTTTCTTGTCCTAACCATTTTGTACCTATGTAGGATCTCTTTTTCTGATTTTTAGTGTTTAACATAGAGAACTCATGCTATCTTAAGTTAATCTTGTACTTTCCTTCCATTTTGAATATGACATTGTAATGTACTACACGATCACTGTTGTTGTTTCCCGCTGCAATAAAGATTTGTGGGCTTTATACTGAGACACCAAGACTTACCCAAGTACAGGCCTAATCAAGGACAACCTAACTTTCTCAGAGCAAAACAAACATTATGTAACATGTCACACGAATAGTCTTTGGGAATGCCCGGGGTCAAATGAAGTCGAAGTGTCAGAGAATCTTCAAATATATTCTACAGTAAAATATTTCTTCTTGCTTGTTATATTAAATGTATGAAATCCTTTGTCAAACGTCCTATGATAGGATCTGATTTTTCTCTGTTATATGGCCCACCTCATCCCTTTCTTATCCCTTTCTTATAATGCAAATCTATGCTAGATTTCTAAGGAACTTTACTGAGTTCTCCATGGATTGCTGATCATACACTTATATTTTTCTGTACGTACATTCTTTAAGTAAACTTTAAAACTTGAGTCCTTGTCTGTCATTCTTATTGAGAATGTTTACAGCCTCATTCAAATATACTTATTTAATTAAGTAGAGACAGGTCCATCTGGAAGCATTAAACTTTATTGAGGGTCTACACTGCTCCTTGTCCAAGCTGCTGGCATACATCAGACCAGTAAATGAGATACAGGTTTGTGCTCTGACATCTGCATCCTGCTTCCTGGGGCACATCACTAGGTGTAGTTGGCAGTTGTCCTTTGTGTATTCCTCCAAGATAGTACCATAAAGGGGGACTAGGTGTTGGCAGAATGGGCCATATCATGATTCTAATTACTGCCATTTACTTGTCTGTATTTAATTCAATTTGTGGACCTTGAAACTGAATTTTTAATTGTGCCACATGCTCGGCGCTTGAAGCGCGGTCCTGTGCATTTTTATTTTAGCGCGTTTTAAAGGGAAATTTCATTTTTGGCTTGGTTGCAATTAGGGGGCTTGTTAGGACATACCTGCATCTAAAATGTGTTATCTGCACCGCTGTTCGGCGGCCCGTTAGCTGGACTGGGGGTTAGGCGCCATCTTGGGAGGGAAAGTGCCGGCAAGGGACGCCATCTTTGTTGGCATTCTAGCTGTTGCTGCAGACATAGCACGATTGGGTGCTATTTAAACGTCCCATGATGACGCGCAGCGGGCGCGCCATAGGCGCGCCGGAGGCTCGCCAGAGGCGAGCCCATCTTTGCCCATCAGTGGCCATCCGGGACCCGGGGCCAGAACCCCTGGTCCAATATTGCCCTACTCCAGATGTGAACTATTGGAGCTTAACATGGGTAAGTTCCATCTTGACCAGGACTGCATACATCTGCTGGCTCGGGAGGGCCTGCTGATTCCACCTAAGAGCACAAGAGCGCGGCAGCGCAACTCCAATGCTCACGCTTTAAACTTTGGCCTGCTGAATACGCGCTCTTTGCAGGGCCATAAGTTGGAGGTCTTTTCATTACTGGAAGACGGGGAGCTAGATGCCCTTGCGCTTACCGAAACATGGTTGGAGGATTGTTCGGCGCCGGACTTAGTGGCGGCCCTACCAGATAATTATCTGGCACTCCATTTCAATAGGGAGGGAGCTAAGAAAGGAGTTGGAGTAGCTCTTCTCTATCAGGCACGTCTCCGCGCCGAAAGGTTTCTATCCGAAACCCTGGGGGGAGCAGAGGTTATGGGGGTAAAGCTCAGGCGGGGGGCGGTATGTGTGGTGTTCTTGGTGGTATACCGACCGCCTTGGGCTTCGCCAGAATTCCCGGCTCTTTTCACTAGATTGGTTCAGGATCTGCGCTCGAGATATGACAAAATGATTGTTGTCGGGGACTTCAACTACCATTGGGAAAAATCCCCTAAAGAGGGGCAAGCACTACAGATTGAGGAGGCAATTTCCTCCTTGGATTTCACTCAACAGGTGAAGGGACCGATACACAAGAAGGGACATGTGCTTGATTTAGTCTGGACCACTATGCCAGTCCAGGGCTCTATAGAGATCTTGCCATGCGCCTGGTCTGACCACTTTTTAATAAAGGGCAGAATTCTATTGAACGGCCATCTGTCCAAGCCTGGGGAAGGTTGGAAAATGGCCCGGAAGTGGAGAAACTTTGATGGGGAGAAAATGGTGTATCTCCTGGAACAGTCTCCTTCAGTAAACGACCGCCTTGGGCTTCGCCAGAATTCCCGGCTCTTTTCACTAGATTGGTTCAGGATCTGCACTCGAGATATGACAAAATGATTGTTGTCGGGGACTTCAACTACCATTGGGAAAAATCCCCTAAAGAGGGGCAAGCACTACAGATTGAGGAGGCAATTTCCTCCTTGGATTTCACTCAACAGGTGAAGGGACCGACACACGAGAAGGGACATGTGCTTGATTTATTCTGGACCACTATGCCAGTCCAGGGCTCTATAGAGATCTTGCCATGCGCCTGGTCTGACCACTTTTTAATAAAGGGCAGAATTCTATTGAACGGCCATCTGTCCAAGCCTGGGGAAGGTTGGAAAATGGCCCGGAAGTGGAGAAACTTTGATGGGGAGAAAATGGTGTATCTCCTGGAACAGTCTCCTTCAGTAAAGAAGCAGGACACTAATATAGATGCCCTTTGTGGACACCTTCAGCATAAACTGGGGAGAGCCATTGATTTGGTGGCACCCCTTCGTAGGGTGAAGAAGGTGGAGAGAGGAGCTAGGGCCCCTTGGTACAATGACTCCCTACGGGATATGAAACGTGGGGTGAGGAGGAAAGAACGAGCATGGCGGAAAGAGTATGACGCTACTGCCAAGAAAGAATACATTTCATCCTTAGCGACTTACAAACTAGCCATCCAAACTAGGAAGGCTGCTTTCTTTGAGGAAAGAATAGTTGCAGCTAGAAATCCACAGAAGGAAATCTTTCGGGTCCTGGCGGAGCTCAGGATAAACAAAGAGCAAAGCACTGAGTTCACCCAGGAGGATTGCCAGAAGTTCCAGGACTTCTTTGTGAATAAGATCTCCGATATTCTGGGAGAAATTGCTGCAACTACACCCCTCGAATGTCCTTGCCCACCTGACCTCACTGCCCCGCCGGATATTATACCGTTAGTTGAGTTCTCCCCAATTTCAAAACAGGAACTATTTACGATCACGGACCGAGTCAAATCCGGTTCCCTGGTGGATCCATGCCCTCCTGATGTGTTCAAGTTGGCATTGCCAGGCATTGAGGAAGAAGTTTTGCATCTGCTGAACACTTCCCTTCACACAGGACAGGTCCCTCTAGCTTTTAAAGAGGCTCGCCTGATTCCTCTACTAAAAAAACCTGGATCGGACACGAAGTGTTTGAAGAACTTCCGACCCATCTCCCAGTTGCCTTTTCTGGCTAAGGTGATTGAGCAGCATGTGTTGGCATTGCTCTCAGGACATCTAGAGAGCAACAACCTGCTGGAGTCCAATCAGGCAGGGTTCCGCGCTAACCATAGCACGGAATTAGTCATGCTATCAATCCTGGATGAATTGAGGAGTCGGGCTGATATAAAATCACCGAGCGCCCTGGTACTACTGGATCTCTCCGCGGCCTTTGATACCGTGTGTCATGAACAACTTTTGTCGCGGTTGAGGTCTTTTGTATCAGGGGTACAGCACATGCATGGCTTACATCATTCTTGCAGGGCAGGACACAAAGAGTACAGCTGGGGGACTTACTTTCCACCTCTGCTCCCATCACCTGCGGGGTTCCACAGGGCTCTGCCCTGTCACCCCTACTCTTTAATATTTACCTGCAGCCATTAATTGCACTCCTGAATAGGATGGACTGCCTAGTATATAACTACGCCGATGACACCCAGATAATCATCCGGCTGGATGATGGCCCGGGAGCGTCTACCAGGTTGCAGGACATACTCAAAGCCACGGTTAATTGGATGTCCGAGAACTCCTTAAAAATCAACCCGGACAAGACGGAAGTGTTGCCCATTTCCATCACGGGCAACCCCTGGAGCGAGAAATACTGGCCTGTGGAGCTGGGTGTGCCACCGAAACCGGCGACCGCAGTCAAAATTCTGGGCCTCTATATGGATGATAGACTCTCCATGAAAAAACAAGTCACTACGGTAGTGGGTACCTGTATAGGCCTGATGCGACAACTGAGGAAGATCTCTGCATTACTCTCATTTTCCACCTTGAGACACGTGGTCTCAGCCACAATCCTGGCTAGGCTGGACTACGGAAACTCCCTGTATATAGGTCGACCCCAGCGGTTGCTGGATAAGTTACAGGGGGTTATGAATGATGCAGCCAGGCTGATCTATAAGAAACCCAGGACTGCCCACTCTTCCCCTCTGATGCAGGAGCTACATTGGCTCCCGATTCGGCAGAGGGTTGTATTTAAAGGATTGTGTATCGTACATAAGGCGCTGTATGGTAATGCACCAAGATATTTGAAATCACGCCTATCCCCATATACACCGAGCAGGACTTTGCGCTCGTCGGACGCCACCCTCTTGTCCCAATCCCGTTTCAAACTGGCCACGGTGGGGGGACGCGCTTTTTCCAACACACTCCCAGCTTTGTGGAACAAACTGGCCCCAGAACTAAGGACGGAATGCAATCTGTTATCCTTTAGAAAAAAGTTAAAAACTGTATTGTTCAAGCAAGCATGGAGCAGCCTCTAGGTGCATTGCTAAGATCAAGTAAATGCCAAACCCCACTACGTAATTTGGACATACAGCGCTTAGAGACCCCGGTGGTTATAACGCGCTATACAAGTTAAATAAATAAATAAAATAAATAAATAAATATCTAGAAGGATGGGGCAGAGCTGTCACTTGCCACATTTGCTCCTCAAAGGGACTGACCCAGCACTCTCACAAAGGGTTCAGTATATTGTGACTCCAGATGAATGTCTGACATAATATCGACAGACAGAATATCGAAATACAAAAATATCGGCACAAAAATATCGACATCAAAAATATCGGAGTCATATCTTCATAAAGGTAAGTACAAAAATATCGAAAAAATAATATCGTAGTACAAAAATATCGAAATTAAAAATATCGTTTTTTTAAATGTATTAATAATAATGTAAAAATAATTTTAAAATACATATAATTTTACAAATATTAAATAAAAATATTAAAACAAAATTAAAACTAATACATATACATTTAAAATAAATAAAACACTTAATAATTTAATGTAATTTTCTTTTTTTTAATTTCATTTAATTGATTTAATGTAATTTTTTTTATTTTTACCCTGTACGCCTGTACCCCAAACACCCAAAACTGACCCTGAACCCTAAAAATATCCCTGTACCCCAAAAACCCAAAACTGACCCTGAACCCTAAAAATATCCCTGTACCCCAAAAACCCAAAACTGACCCTGAACCCTAAAAATACCCCTTTACCCAAAAACTGAAAACTGACCCTGAACCCTAAAAATACCCCTTTACCCAAGAACTGAAAACTGACCCTGAACCCTAAAAATACCCCTTTACCCAAAAACTGAAAACTGACCCTGAACCCTAAAAATACCCCTTTACCCAAAAACTGAAAACTGACCCTGAACCCTAAAAATACCCCTTTACCCAAGAACTGAAAACTGACCCTGAACCCTAAAAATACCCCTTTACCCAAAAACTGAAAACTGACCATGAACCCTAAAAATACTCCTTTACCCAAAATTAATTAATATTATTTAATTACCAATTAATTATTAATTAACAATAACAATAAAGTAAATATATTAGCACATTAGCTGTAATTAATTTAATTTCATAATTAATATTATTTTTCCCAATTAATTAATTAAGAACAAAAAATTATATATAAAAAAAGTACTCTAATTAATGTAATTAACTAATTCATATTAATTAATTACCAACTAATTAATAATAAAAAATATGTACAAAATTATATTAATTAATTAACTAATTAATATAAATTAATTACCAATTAATTATTAATTAAAATATGTACAAACATATATTAATTAATTAATTAATTAATATTAAATTACTTCCCACCCTATTCCCCTATAAACCCATAACCCGCTACAGAACATATTTATCAATTAATCAATTAATTAAAATTAATTAAAAATTAATTCTCAATTAATTATTTAATAATTCCTACTAATTAATAATTAATTTAACATAATTAAATTACTTCCCACCCTATTCCCCTATAAACCCACAACCCGCTACAGTACTAAAAGACAATATTTAATTAAATTACATTAAAAATAAATAATAAAACATAATAAATACAATATAATATACACTAAATTTATTTAAAAATTGATATTAGGAATATCAAAGTTATTTATTTCGATATTATTGACATCGATATTTAAAACTTCGATATTACTGATATCATACTAATATCGATATTAAGACTGTCGATATTACTTACCTTCGATATTTTGTCCCATCGATATTTAAACTTCGATATAATTGTATATCGAAATTTAAAACTCTATATTTTGTCTGTGTACCACTCCAGATAATTTGTTTTTCCGGGCACAAAGGCAGGATATTCACAGCACATCTGTGTAAGAAAACTCCAAAATGTTTTTCTAATTCAAATAGGGCACCAGGAATCAAGGGTGGACCCTCAGAACTGACTCTGCAGAACACTCCTGAACCTATGAATGCTATAGAACGAGAAAACCCTGTTGCTCTGCTGCTTGAGTCCTGCCCTGCTTGCTGAGAAGGAAGATGGGACCTGGTCCCTATGTCCTATGCTTCCTGAAGTGACTCCAAAGTTCAGTGACTGACCTCCTTTTTAGAGCTATAGGATGACTGTCCATGACACCTGGCCTGTTCTTCGTGCTACAGCGATGACCACCTGCACAGCTCTCTCAGTTCCTCGCAGCATCCTCGCCCACAAACTGGACTCTTCACACTGGACTTTGAGAAGGTATCTTCATAAGCAGGGGTGACCTGGTCCCTGTATCCGGCCCACACTCCATTGCATACAACCTGAACAGGGGGCTTTCGCCCTCACTAGCAAAGCCAGATGACCACGAGTGGCGCCTTGTGTTTTTAGGAGCTTTACGTACCTTGCATTTTTTAAATTGCATATTTACGGTTCCATTAATTGATTTTTTGTTGTTTTGGTGATCAATAAATTATTAAATTGTACTCTGTGTTTCTAAATTGGTGTGGGATTCTTCGGTGGTGTTTTCACCCTATTGCTGTTTGAGTGCTGCATAAATAGTTTACATATTGCTATTTAAGGTAAGCCTGACCGCTTTTGTGCCAGGCTCCCAGAGGGTTAAGCACCAGTTAATTTAGTGACTTTTGTTATTCACCCTGATAAGGACTATGGTTGTTGCTTGAGAAGCCCCTCCAACCAACAACCACATTTCTCACAAAAGACTTTTAAATAAAATAGAATGTGACATATCTGCTGTTGTTTGTTTACCCACTTGCTGGAACTGGTATGTAGCCCAGTTTCTATTACACACAGATGACAATTTCTTTAAAATGTGATCTGGACAATATTTTTCATAGTAATGTATTGGATGAAATGTATGTTTTAGGGTTGTTACAGAAGAAATGTTTTACTTTGTATATAGAGAACTGTGGGCCCGATTCACAGAATGAACTTAAGACTCAATCCTAAACTTACTACTGTTTTGGTATTCACAGATTGCACTTACTACTTTTGGTATTCACAGAATGAACTTACTACTTTTGGCATTCACAGTATGCACTTACTACTTTGGTATTCACAGAATGAACTTACTCATTTCGGTATTCACAGAAGTTAGGACTCCTAACTTTAGGACTCCTAAATGCCTTCTGTGAATATCGAAAGTCTTAAAATTAGGATTTTTCTCAATTTAGTAGTAGTAAAGTTAGGACTACTAACTTTAGGACTCCTAAATGCCTTCTGTGAATACCGAAAGTCTTAAAATTAGGATTTTTCTCAATTTAGTAGTAGTAAAGTTAGAACTCCTAACTTTAGAACTCCTAAATGCCTTCTGTGAATACTGAAAGTCCTAAAATTAGGATTTTTCTCAATTTAGTAGTAGTAAAGTTAGGACTCCTAACTTTACTACTTCTAAATTGAGAAAAATCCTAATTTTAGGACTTTCGGTATTCACAAAAGGCATTTAGGAGTCCTAAAGTTAGGAGACCTAACTTCTGTGAATACCAAAATGAGTAAGTTCATTCTGTGAATACCAAAAGTAGTAAGTGCATTCTGTGAATGCCAAAAGTAGTAAGTTCATTCTGTGAATACCAAAAGTAGTAAGTGCAATCTGTGAATACCAAAACAGTAGTAAGTTTAGGATTGAGTCTTAAGTTCATTCTGTGAATCGGGCCCTCAGACCAGAATGAATGTTGGATCCTAGAGCCAACATTTTTATGTAGTACCTTTTTATGCAAAATGAATAAATCAACATTTGAACTACTCAATAAAAGAAGTTTAGGACGAGTGCCTTATTTGAGTAAACCTCTTTACAGCAACATACGTTTAACAAGTATTTTGTGGTGAGAATGTGAGGCAGTCCTCCTTACATAACTGTTGCAAAGAGTACTGTTGATAATTTTGTCTCTTCTCATTTGGCCTCCTGTGTGCATCCACTTGTCAAGTTCAGACATTATATAGTTAGGAAGGGTTACCATGAAATCTTCCTTTTATATTCGGCAGTATGTCGTGATAGCCAATTATCCATCATCTTCTGAATTTGTGTGCGATCATCAAAAGTAGAATACATAAAGAGAAATATTGCTGCAGGTTTCACATTGTGAGTTATCAATTGCTATCAATATTGAACTAATCTTTCATAGTCTCAGTAGTTAAGCCTACAATTATCAGTAGGTGTTACATTATCCTTCGAAACAGGAAACATTATAATAACCTTGCAATGTAAATGTTGCCTATTTAACTGGAAAGCTGAGGGCAGAGGTTTGTGGTTTGAACCACTTTGCTGTAAAAAGACTCCAGATTAAAGAGAAAACCTACACTTTAAATACTATGCCTGCATGGAACTGTGTATGTGATATGCATTAATATCTACTGAAACTGCTACAAAGCACTTAAAACTCCATCTCCTGAAATAGCTGACATCATCATACAACACAGCCAAAATTAGTTCTTCCTCACATTCATTACCACTCACTTCAATGATGTCCTGATCCCTGACTACAGCATACAACACATAGACCAAATACAGAAAACAGCAAGGGGACTTAGGTTTTTCACAAGCCTTCCTTCCCCAACTCCCTAGGTGCCCAAGCACCACTTAAGTCAGTCTTTACCTGCCAGATAGCCTAGTCAGATTCTTGGGCAGCCTCATTCAATCTGATCTACAACCTTCCTATACCTAACAGTATCTAACAATATCTTTATAGAAGACATTTCCAAATTAATTTGCCTTCATCCTACACATACTGCCATTCCTTGGTGATTTCAGTCTACCTAACAATTGCAACTCAAAGACTAGAGAGGAATCCCACTGCACACTCCTCAACATTGAGGATATAGCTAAACCAAACCCCTCAAAAAGCAACAAGCTTGGCCTCATCCTGTCAGCCCCCCTCATAACGATGCAATTCTGAAATGCTCCTTGAACAAGATATATCACTTTGCGGTCTTTTTCTCCGTTCTTCAACCCTGACTTGCAATGAGCTCATTCAAAGAAGACAACAAACTAACTTTGTGCTCCTTTAATGACCTCTGATGGATGCATTAAAGAAGAGCTCAGTATTCTGTATAACTCCCCCAACACACATAAGATGTCAATTCATTCATCAGTGCTTACCATACATCAGTAAAAACCACATAAAAAGCTATGCTAAACTGTAGTTCATGTAGTCATGATCCTGTAGACCTAAACCCTCAGCAGTGTGGTACATTCAGACCAGAATAGAAATGGAGTAGGACGAATCTGACTAATTACGTTACAAAGCAATCTCAGCCTTATGCAGATCCATTATAGCTACAGCAAAGTCACTTTCTATTAGACAACAATGAACAAAACAACAAACAGAAGTAAAACACTTTAAAGATGTGCAGCACTGTATCAGGAATAAGATCAACAAAATAAGTTCACATTTTGACAGCATAAAACAAGCATCCTCAATATATATGCACATTGCTCGACCTCTAAGTGGAAAACTGTCTCGCATTCTAAAGTCCCCAGCATATTAAACTCAGTTAAGGCTACTTCATTTGAAAATGACATTCTGACTCTTATTTACTGTCACATTTGTTTAAGAAAATGCCTTTTCAACTATCCTCAACATCGCCAACTCATCCCTCCACAAAATATATCTTCCTGATACCATCATTACAGGACAAACCCTGCTGAAGAAACCTTTCTTGTACTCGTTTGATCTAGCCATTAATTACACTATCAACCACACTAGAAATCATCTGCCGTTGAAATACTTTAAAGAGCAGTAACCACACAGCTATAAGAAGAAATCTGCTAATATATCAATCAGGCTTCATACCAAACTGCAGCATGGAGACTGCTGCTCTTGATGTACTTGGCAACACCCTACTCATCAATGACAGAAATGTTCACCTGCCCTCTGATACTGCTTGACCACTCTGCAGCCTCACACACAGTTGCCTCAATAGGAGAGAGGCCCCATTACCCTAAGAAACAGGGGGCCAGATGTACGAACAATTGTAGCATGTGTAAACAAGTTAGCAACCCGTTTGCGCATGCTAAAATTGTCATTACCATGTACCAACACAATTTTGCGAGTCGTAAATAAATTGCGGCTCGCAAAAAAAGTATTTAGAGACTCGTTATTTGGAGGGACGTTCTCTTCCAAATAACGTGTCTCAAACCCATGTACTAGTTTTTGCAACCTCAATTACGGTCGCAAAACATTTGCAATTACCACCTACTTCAAGTAGGTGGTAATTCATTCTCAAATGGGAAGGGGTCCCCAGGGAACCCCTTTCACTTTGCAAATGCATGCAAAATTATTTTTTAAGGGCAGGCAGTGGTCTCAGGAACTACTGCCTGCCCTTAAAAAATGAAACGAAAACGTTTCATTTAAAAAAAAAAAATGTATCCCGTTTTCCTTTAAGGAAAACTAGCTGCATTTAGAAAAAAAACTGCTTTATTTAAAAACAGTCCTAGACATGGTGGTCTGCTGAGCCCAGCAGGTCACCATCCCTGGGAGGGTCTGTCATTCCCAATGGGCTCGCAAATTGTGAGAGGCTCATTAATATTAATGAGCCTCACAATTTGCGACCCCATTGGGAATCGCAAACAGTGTTAGGCACACTGTTGTACATTTGATTTTGTGCCTCGCAGTTTGAAATTGCAAAGCCCAAAATTAATAGGTAGTACATCTGGCCCAAGGTTCCTTATACAGTCAGCCTATAAACAGAAAAAATCTCTTGGAGGAATCAACACATTCAGGTATATCACACTCCACTTTCTTCACGATAAAACACTCCTCAGTGCCAGTCTTATAGGAATCCAAAAGGCAATAATAAAAAAATGTTTAATAAATGATTTAATAAAAACCTATTCTACATATATATAAAATGTATATGTTTAAAAACAGTTTGAGCTTCTGATAAAAAATAAAATATTGCAGATATATCACAGAACCACTATATAGATAATAAGACATAGGCGAACACTGCATATTCGTTTAGAGGGATATATCAATTGTTGTTGTCCTGTAGAAGGTGGTTCCTCACTATTAATCAACCGAAACGCGCCAATACCTCCCTTGTTTTTTGTTAAATTTGAGGAACAATGAATTACAAGTGGAATAATGCCTAAATGTTCTTGCTTTTTAATTGCTGCAAATCAGCACATTTTTTATGACAAATGTGTATGTCTTGGTTGTTGTCTCTCTCGATATAGAGGTTCTGTGATATACGTGCAATATTTTTTTAGCAGAAGCTCAGACTGTTTTTAGACATATGCATTTTACATAATTGAATTGGTTTTTATTGACGGTTTCATTAAACATTTTTTTTATAATTGCCTTTGGGTCCCTTCAAGGCTGGCATTGAGGAGTGTTTGATGGTGAAGAAAGTGGAATGTGATATCCCTGAATATGTTGATTCCTCCAAGAGATTTCTTCTGTTGATACACTCACACGCAGTTGACCATCAAGCACTGAGCCATATCCTGGAAGCAAGCATGGAATAAGAAATATTTCACCTCTTACCTCAACCTCATGCACTGCAGTGGATTAATTTAGCAAAGAAATGCAAATTCCCCAAACCTTACTCTCTTCTGCAGAGTACTCCAGGGTTTCATGTTCTCCGTCATAATTTTAAAGGCCTGTATGGAGCACTTCTGAATGATACAACAACAAAATAAAGATACACCAATATGGCAACAACACTTAACTATATCTAAAAATCTGCATACCTAATGATACTATTTGACTCAAACCTGTCTTAACTTATTCCACCACTGGACGTCGAGTACAAGTCTAAAGCTCAACTCGAGTAAGCTCCAGAGAACCACACATTCAATCTTGTCTCACTGACATGAACCAAGAAGCCTTTACTCTGTAGCTAATAAACAATGTGAAATTATTTGGATTCAGTCTCAGCAAACCTTCATGCTCAAAGAACATCCAAAGAACACATTGCTTGGAAAGCCAAGATAGGACGGTATTAAAAATCCTCTCAGAAGCCGATTTTAGAACTTTCTCCCACCTGGATTGAGGGAACAGTTTGATAAGCAGCTGCCAAGACTCTATTAAAAGGTATATATATGTACTGGAGTATGTGACATCAAATCATCTAGCCTTAACGTTGTAGAATCCCAAATCACACCTTTATCAAAAAGAGAAGGACCAAATTAAATTTGTATCCCACTTGATGCCAGAGGTTTTGGAACCATCTGTAGTGATCAAAGGTAAAGGGTGCAACTGGATGCTAAACTAAATTTCCTTACTTGAATTTTCATCTACTAATAGCAGATTGCCCTTGATAACCCAGTAAAGGGATAAAATGGTGTGCATTCGATCTTACTCCTAATCCATGTGATTGTGATTAGTGAGTTTTGAATTTGTGTGTAATTCCCATGAAGTGGGAACTGAGGGGTTGGTGTGAGTGATGATGCATACTGACTGAGAATAAACAATGCCAGCATTTTAATGAGTCATATTGACAATTACGTTATGTATGTGGGTATCTTAAAGGCATGTCAATGTTCTGTGGATTTTGTCCACTTGAATATTGGTTCTAGGACAGCAGGATTCCATAGCATTTTCCAGATTTTCTTCTATACCTTAAAAGTGTGAACCCGGTAGTGAAAAACATCCTCATTATTCACATTTTATATATCTATAATTTTATGTTTTGTTCAAGGGAATTCCTGATACGAGGGGTTGCACATGCTTAAATTCAGGTCAGATGGCCACATGACTGAGGGGCCGCTTTGATGTACTACATCTTTGATACAATTATGTACTCCCGATTTGGATGAAGACATGGTCTCATATTATTGTTTTTTTACGATTATTCCTTGAGGGTTTATCATTACCCCAGGAGGACGGTTTGGCCTGCTCGTTTAATTACATAGTTCAGGCCATCTTTTCATTTACCCACCACTACTTTGATTGAGACAGTCCACAGGAGACGATAGGAGATACCTGTGCCAGGACTTTTGGATACCTTTAAGAGTGACTGATGTTACAGATGCAACCTCCTTCTTCGTTTTATATATAAAAACTGTGTGACGGCCCGTGTGCCAGAATTAGAGGAACCGTTCGCCTTCGCTGATAAAATAGATTTAATCTTCATTCTTTCGATGTATATAAAGATTCCGTAAAGACGGAATGCATGAACTGGTTTGGCCTACCATGACTTGGAACTCCATGTATTAAATTTCACGAGATCTTCGAGATCTGACGAAGTTCCATTGGAACGAAACACATTGGGCTGAGGCCCCTTTTTGTAAAAAAGATTGGAACAATAAAGAACTTAATAATTGAAGACTTTGGAGACGTTCTGAATATTGCTTCTTTGTGCACCGTCCCTTTTGAAAAAAACGTTTGGTATCTGTCGTACAGTGGAGCATAAGTGTGGCATGCTCCGGACGTGTGTTGCACATAATCAAGAATGAGTTGTTTGACTGAGAAATGGAAGTGCCTAACCAGGGTCAGCCGCACTGTTTGTTTTTTGAGAATCTATAATGTTATGCTATGTATGCCCCAATATCACCTACTCCCCATACATACTTGGCCTCTTCTGATTATGCCAAATGTAAAACAAAATACCTTGCCTCCTGCTACCCATCCCCACTGCCCTGAGAGTCTCCTACTTCCTTCCCATGCCTTCCCTCTAAAAGATGTGTACTTTGCTATGCATTGGGACAGAGAGCTAGTTTGCACTGACAGGTTCTCAGAGTGGTGTCACAACAGCCGGGAATTCTTTTATGACATGCCAACAGTGAGAAACAAGTTTTATCTCCCACATTCTCTGCATTATAGCAGTACATCACCAGAATCAGAATCTGGTATTTACAAAAAGGTGCAAAGACGAAATCATACATAATCATCTACTTTATTGCTTGACCAGGATGTTTTCATAGGGCAAACTTTGGATAGTTGGTGATACACTTTTCATAGTTGTATTTGGTAGAGCTGGTAAGTGATTAGAACTGTTTGCACACTCAAGTTTACAGTATGAAATTAGATGATGCACACATTTCTTTATCAGGTTGATTTATTGTCCAATCTGTAGGTTATTCAGGCTATTTTAGCATTGCTTAAATCTATACCTTATACACCTGAAAAGTTCTTTCCTTGAAAGTGTTATTGAAAAAGACAAAGATACATGTGGTCCGGGAAACTTTGGGAAGAACAACTAAGTACACATCCTTGGGCAGAGAATATTATTCAGAAAAGTTATACTTACTGCCTTGATTGTTTTTATATATCCACGACTATATGAAAAACAATTGGACATGCCGTAACTCTAGCTAATGCACCACCATAGTCTGTGGTGGGAACCAGCAAATGAGGCATATATGTTCCATTGACTTAATTAATATAATATCAGACTATGACTAATGAATCATTTCTTACCAGACTTTAATCAATTTTTTTTGTATCATGAATCATGATCAATGGTTTCATGCAAAAGGGGACATTGCATCTTGCTTTGACAGTAGTTATCAGAAGATAGTTAAGACAGCAGACAACTAGGTCATTTTCAGTGCCATATGTATCCCAAACAATTTTGCCATGAAAGCATGCAAATTGTTTTAACCACTGATTTTTTCCTTTCACCCACTGACCTTTGGTAAAATGTGTATGCACTGTCATAAGTGCTTGAATCCATGACTCTTTTTGTGCTATAGCCATCAACTAATGAGAAACCTGAGGATATTTCTGTATTGCCAAGTGTACAACAAAAAGCAAGTTGCCAATTGAACAAGTGTTATCTAATTGAATGCTTCTTCTTCCGAACATTCACCTCCCTGACCACAGTGACAGCTGCTTGTAACTTTCTTTAACACTGATTTAGGTGTTGGTGAGCTATGGTACTTAGCCTGCTTTTTTTTCTTATGGGTCTCTTTTTCCATTGCTCTTTATGAATTAACATGTGGCCTTCGTCTTCTGAACCATGGGTTAGCCTTACACCTATCTCATCTCCCTGGAAAATGTCCTCTTTAGTACATATGCTTGCATTTGTGTATTTTGTGTTGTGTTGTCGTTTTCTTTTGGACTTCATACCTGTAGTAAATTTTATGTTTAAATGTGCACGCTCATGCATTCTTCCATCATTTAACTCTTTAATTAGTTGCAAAAAAGATACCTAATATTCCATGTAACCTATCCTTTAGACGAAGAAATTGATATTGATATGGCATATGCAAGTGAACTGTAGATTTTATTGCATGAGCATTGTGGAATACAAAAGACAATAAAGTATGTTTAAAAAAAAAAAAATGTTATTGAAGATTGTTTACCAGGTGCAGGCCTCTGTACTCCAGAGGTGACCGCAGGACATTAACACCACATCAGATAATGCACAATCTTGTTTTCAGCTGAGAGAATAAGTCAACCATACCAAAATACAAAATGAAACATGCCCCCCCCCAACCCTCTCACTCTCCAAACCCCACCCTCCCCCAACCCCTTACCAGCCCGGTCCGCCCCCAGTACATGGTCATCATCCCAGTCAATGGTACTGTACCCAATCTCTGAACACTATGTATGTACCTGTCAGTAACTACTCATCCCACATCTACCAGCGGGTCTTGGTCCACAGGAGGCTCTAGCCAGAGACCTCTGAAGTCGGCCCACCTCTTACAAATTTAGTAATGCTTCCGTGGGCAGCCTCTGGCCACAAAAATTGGTTTCTTCAGTCCCATGCAAAAATCAAGCCTCCTCTTCCACGCTGCAATCGTAGGAGATTGTGTGTCTTTCCAGGCTTTCGCCACATCCTCTTGTCCAAGATAAGACCCAACAGGAGCAAGTGCCTCTTGTACACATTCCCTCCTACCCCTTCTAAGACATGCAGGAGCCCCAATCGTGGTGTACGGGGGAGTTTCCATCCCAGCACTTCAGACAAGCAGTCCCACACTCCTCTCCAAAATCTAGCCAGAGCCGAGCAACTCCAAACTGTATGCATGAACGTCCCCGCTTCCTGCCCACAGCACAAGCAGTCTGGGGACGCTATTAGGCCCGCCCCCCATAAGCGATGCCTGGTAAAATATGCCCTATGGAGGTACTTGAATTGTATCAGCCTAAGGCGTACGAAATGGCCACACCCCGAGACCCCGCCAGCGCCTCCCTCCAATCCTCTTCATCCAGGGCCCCCACGTCCGACTCCCAGGATTCCTGCAGTTTCTGTTGTGATGTGGAGCAATGTGTGACTAAGGTTTGGTATATACTGGATATCTTCTTGGGACATAGGTCTCCCATAAACACCTTGGCCTCTATGGGGCTAAACTCAGGGAGAGATTCCAATCCCTCCAAGCACGGGGAAAGGGCGTGGCCAAATTGGAGATAGCAAAAGAACTGGGTGCTGGGCATACCAAACTCCTGACTCAACTCCTGAAAGGACTTAAGGGTCACCCCTGACACGACATTCCCCAATGTGGAAATCCCAATGTTGTCCCTCCCCCCAAATCCTTGTAGCGCAGCTAGGCCCAGGAATCTACCATTGCGCCAAAGGGGGGTTTCGGAGGTCAACTTGTTCCACCATCCCATGCGCCACAAGGCTTGCCTCCAAATGTGAAAGACTAACTGCGTGCCAGCTGGCAGCAACTTTCGTAGCTGCGCAGCGTACAGTAACGTGTGTAGCAAGGTGGTCCCCATTAGATGGCGCTCCAAAGCATATGCAGGGTCTTTCCTGTCCCCATACCACCAATCGTTTAGCACGAGTAGGTGGGATGCCTGGTAATAGGATAGGAGATCGGACGTCGCCAGGCCGCCACAATAGGAGGAGAGGAAGCATGTACGCACCGCAACACGTATTGCGCTCCCCGTCCAGAGGAACTGTCTTAGGACTGCGTTGACCTGTCTGAACCACTGGGAGGGGATCAGGTAGGGATGATTTTGTAGTTGGTAGAGCAACCTGGGGAGGGCCACCATTTTAAATATCACTGACCTTCCATATATAGTCAATGGCATACGGGACCAGAGTTTGATGTCAGCCTTGGCCCGCTCCCACACCAGCACTACATTTCGCTCCCAAGAGATTGCTGGGACCTCAGATAGGAAGTCACCCAGGTATTTAATGCCACTTGTCGCCATTTGGAGCGCTGATGCCCATGCCCCTGCCTGGGTATGTCCCCTCAGTACCCACAGAGTGGATTTGCGATGGTTTATATACAGTCCCGATGTCTCGCCAAAAATCTGCATGATTTCCATGATGCGTGGTCCTGACCTATCAATGTCCGTTAGAAAGAATAGGACATCATCCACATAAAGCGTGATTCTATCCAACAGGCCTCGTTCCCACTCGAAACCATGCAGTTGCGCATCCATTTGCACCCACATGGCCAACGGCTCCATGGCTAAAGCGAACACATAGGGCGAGAGGGGACAACCCTGTCGGGTGCCCCTTTGAATGCAAAAACTGGAGGAGGTAGCGCCCGCCACCCAGACTGAGGCCGTCAGGTCCGTATACAGCAGTTGGATATATGACAGAAAGCGGGGCCCCAAATTCAGCCGCGATAGGAGGGCAAAGAGGTAGACCCAGCTCAGGGAATCGAATGCTCTGTCCATATCTGCCAGCAGAAGTGCCGCAGGCACCCCGGTGTTCCGGACTGCCGCCACCGCTACATTTGCTCTACGAATGTTATGTCTGGTCACCCTGTGGGGCATAAAGCCGGCCTGGTCCAAGTGAACTAGATCAGGCACGTAGGGCAAAAGACGATTGGCCAACGCCTTAGCTTGAATTTTTGCTTCTACATTCAATAAGGAAATCGGACGATATGAGGCATGCTGCTCGGGGGGCCGACCTTGTTTCTGGAATACCACCACTTCTGCGTGTCTCCAGTTGGGAGGGAGGCTGCCCCGCTCCCTGACCTCCTCAAAAGCAGCTCTATAATGTGCCC
The DNA here is from genome assembly GCF_964263255.1 of Lissotriton vulgaris. Taxonomy (NCBI): domain Eukaryota; kingdom Metazoa; phylum Chordata; class Amphibia; order Caudata; family Salamandridae; genus Lissotriton; species Lissotriton vulgaris. The sequence continues at coordinate 1,479,142,794 of NC_141691.1, forward strand.
CTAGCTGTAAGTGATATTTCTTGTAGAATTCGCTGGGGAACCAATTAGACCCGGGTGCTTTGGCCGTGTTAAGTTCACCCAGTGCTGTGCCTAGCTCTTCCTCCATGAGGGGGAGCTCTAGGCGGTCCCTTACCTCATCCGGGACTGCGCACTGCGGTATGTCCGCTAGAAACTTATCAATCACATCGGCTGTGAGACATTCGTGTGGGGCATAAAGATCTGTATAGTAGGAAGCAAACCCCTCCGCCAATGCCGTTGGATCCGTGACCAGGGACCCCGCCACGTCCAATATCCCGGGTAGGACCTGGACCTGGAATGTACCTTGACAGAGCCGGTGGAGCATCGTCCCGGATTTGTCCCTCCATTGGTAGACCCGGCTGCGCGTAGCAAGCCGTATCTGTTTCGCTTCGTCCATCAGCAGGGACGCGTAAAGCTGCTACCCTAGGAGAAGCTGCCCCGCCGCCTCTGCCCCCCCCCTTCCATACTTCCCCGGAGCTCTAGTGTCGCAATATCGGCCTCTGCTCGAACCAGGGCCTCCCTACGCTTCCTTCGCGCTGCCACACACCATGCTATGTCCACCCCCCTGAGTGTTGGCTTCATAGATTCCTAGAGTGTGCTCACCTCATCTACTGACCCTACATTTTCTGTCTAAAAGTTGGCGATGGCCTCGCCCATATGCTTCTGATAGTCTGGTTGCTGGAGGTGCCAGGCAGAGAGGCACCATCGGAATGGCCTCCGCTCCCTATTTAATCCTATGTCCACTGTAATGGGGGAGTGGTCTGAGAGACCCCGCGGAAGGATATCCGCTGCTTCCACCCTAGGCTGTAACGCACCTGGCACAAAGAGGTAATCCAATCTAGAAAAGGATTTATGGACCGTGGATATGTATGTGTACCCCCTCGTAGTACCATGTAGATGCAGATGCCGCCATGTGTCCACCCAGTTCAAAACACGCACCATGCCATGGAGTTTAGTGGGGGACCTACTACTCCACCGCTCCCAGGACGGTACCTATCCCTTTGGCTATCCATGACATCATTCCAATCCCCTCCAACAACTTGTAGTGCATCCGGTAAGTCAGCCCAAATACCAAGCAACTTTTCAATCAGGGACCACTGCAGGGGGGGCGGGGCATAGACACTCCCTAGCACTAGCGGTTCCTCACCCATGGTACCCTTGATGATGATATATCTACCCAGTGTATCAACCCACTGAGTGGAGTGGACATAGGGGATCCTGCGGTGCATAAGTATTGCCACCCCCCTCGAGCCCCTCGTAAACCCAGCATGAAACACTTGATGAAAGCCAAATCGCTGTAAGCATGGTGTTTTTTGGAGGAGGAGCACATCCGCCCCTGCCCTCTTTGCCTGCCGTAACACAGCTCCCCTCTTGATCTTATCTAGAATGCCACAGACATTCCAACTGAGGACTCTAAGGGAGCCCCTGGACCCTTGGGCTCTATGTTCAGACCCTGCCATCAAGGGACATCAAAAGTGAACTGCCAGCCAGTGGACCCGACTCGTGCATTCAATTCAACCATCCAGACTCCCATGAGACCATGCGACCCCACCCCCGACCTTGCCCCCAACCCCAAACTCCAACTGCCCACCCTCCCCTTACCCCGCCCCCCCATACTTATAAACATTGAAGTACCTGTCGCGGTGTAGAATGTCGCCGACCCCCAACGGGAGGCCGGAACCCATCTACCCCAATGGATCCCCATAAACTGTCCCCCCTCCCGCAATTACCACTACCCTCCTACTCCTCGGGTGTTGCCCACTCATATCTTCCCCTACCCCGCTCCCTCGTGCCCACTAATTCCTCACATGACAGGAGGATCAGCTCCAGCAGAGCCACCCACCCCCCCCCCACCTTACCAGTCTGTGAAAATATACAGGAGACATGTCTGTCAATATATATAGCAGGATGTGTAGAGTCGCAGCCGGGTATTTTCCCCACAATTCAGTTAGGCGCTGCCTCAGGTACCATCGGCTTGGCTGTCAGGGGCTCCTTTTCCCCCGCCGACGCACTCTTGGATGTTGTACGCTGTCGGGACCTGGACCTCCAATTATTTTTCCGCCTAGACCCTTGAGAGGCCTGCGCCTACGGCCCGCCCTGAGAGGAATCAGTCTCTTACCCGGGGGGTGTGTGCACTCTGACCGGCATTGTCTCGTCTGTCCACTGAAACACCTCCTCCTGGGTATTGAAGAAGTGAGTGCGCGACTGGAACACCACCCGCAATCGGGCCGGATACAACAAGGTGTATGGGAGTTTCAGCTCGCACAGGCGGGCCTTGGCCGCTGTGAATGACTGCAGCTGCTGCTGCACCATGTGGGTATAATCGGGGAAAATCATAATCCTTCTCTCTGGCGATTCTCAGGATTGTGTCCCGGTCATGGTAATTAAGGAGTTAAGCGATCACTGGTCATGGCCGGGCACCCTCCGGCGGTTTCTGTATGAAGGCCCGGTGCGCCCGTTCAATCACAAAGCAGCGGGAAAGCGACCCCGTGGGGAGCCAGCCCTCCAACCACTCCGTCAAGAAGCCCTCCATGTTGCCCTTCTCACAGCCCTCGGGCAGTCCTACAAGGCGTAGGTTGTTCTGCCTTGTGCGTCCTTCTGCATCTTCCACGCGGTGAGCTAAGCCCTTCTGGACCGACTCCATGGTTGCCATCTTGCGTTTCAGGGCCTCATCATCATCTTCTACTCCGGATATGCGCGTTTCAGCCTCTGTGATGCGGGACACAGCGTTCCTCAGATCTTGACACAATAATGTCACATGCGACCCCACGGCCCCTATTTTTGCATCCAGCATATCTCGGGATTGCGTTATGGCTGCCATAAGACCGCTGGTCGCCCCCGCACTGCCACTGGGGCCTGTAAATTTGTCTATGGGACCTTGTTTAAAGGGAGCCCCCCCGCGTCATGACTACGGCCACAGGCACCGCCCCCCCAGGAATCGGCTGATATGACTTTCGTATGTGAATCGCTTCCGCCGCCAGTGATTTGCGTGTGTTTCACGCAACTGTCCAGGCGGCACCTGGACCCCAATGAATAGCTCACAACTCCCGCTGTCAGGTCCGTGGCTCAAGGACCGCAATGCTAGCCTCAGTATAAGTGTCCCGCTCTATGCACCTCCTTGCCGCGGCCCGATCCGACCGCCGAATGAGAGAGGATCGTCTCTGGGCTTTCCTACTCAGCAGATGCCACCCAATTCGCCACTTATCGGGGCTATGACAGGGCTCTCGCTGCAGATCCGTTGGCGGTGTACCTCCCGGGGCCGAGGACCCCAACTTTCACCGTCTTGGCCAGCACGCGCCAATTGAGGAGGTCCAGAGGCTGCCCACGGCGTGTGCCTCTCAGCTCCACCCAGGCAGCAGACTACAAATCACTAGGTGGTCTCCAATGCGGCCCAGGTACGATCCCTATTGTCAATGCGGCCCGGTCCGACCGCCGCCAAGACCACAGCTGGCCCCCTTCAGATGCGCAGATTAGACAGGCCCCCAACAGGCCTCACTGCCTGCGTTTCGCCTACATCCTTACTGTGTGTTCCGCTGTTGTCCGTTGCGGCGCGGGGGATGGGGGGCCTCGGGCTGGCGTCCAAGCCTGTCTTTGGGGATGTAGCCAAATGGAGCCAGTGTAGGCCGCTCCTCGCCTCTGCCGCCCTGGGAGCCCTGATCACTGGCGGAAGGACGCTGCCACCGAGTAGCGCTGGGGACCGAGCCGTGCCGCTAGGCGTCTGCACATGTCCCGTCTGTCTGGGGACCAGAGCTCGCTCTGCCGCTCGTCTGCTCCGTCGCCGCCGGGACCGCGAGACTCAAGGTCCCGGCCTCACTCCACAATGTAGGCCTCGCTGCGCGGGGTGTCGATCTGCGGCCCCCGGTGCGCTAGCACGGCCCAAGAGTCGTGTAGATTTCAGCTCCGGTGTCCGACACCGGAATCTCTCAGCTGGGGCACTCAGGAGCGAGGGGAAGGCAGGATAAATCGTTGAATTATGGCATGGCAGGACGGAGCGTCTTTAGGCTGCGTCCGCCATGATAGCTCACTAAGCCACTCCCCCACAATAAAATATGTTCAATAAAAAATGTTTTGCCTACCATTTAGAACAAAATTTTTTACAGTCTTGAACCAGTTTTCCACTGTTGCATTAGTGTCTCTAGATTGTCTTTCACTTAACATAATTCCACTTCAAAGGAGTAAGGTTGTGACATATTTGCCTAGCAAATTAACAAAGTATGGACAGTAATTCATGTTTTGCCTCACACTTTTGTTTTAATTTTTAGCATTCAGTGCATTTTTTCACATTTTCTGATAAAATGTCTTGAAATATTTTTGAAAATAGGGAAGACTCTTTTAAGGTGGATTTTTTCAAATGATCTACGTTGTCCGCATACTGTGTGTCCTCTAACTGATCACTACAGAGCTTAATGTTTTGTTTGTTGATTTATGCTCTCATTTCTGTCATACATTTAAAATCTGTATTTGTCTCAGTTGTTGCTGTTAGAACATAGAGTACACTCCTGTGGTGCACTTTAATCTCATTCAATTTACCTGCATTTTGTAAAAGGGAAAAGGTATACATAAACAACTCTTTGGCTTCTTTTATGGCTTCTGCTTTGCTCACTGTATTGACCACCAGTTTGATCAAAAGAGCTGCACAGATATGGACCACAGTCAACATATTTTTCTCTCTAACAATGCACATGTTAAAACAGTGCTTTAGGTAGTGAACAAGGGTAATCTGATTGAAAGCCTTCATGGTTGCATGGATCATTGCCCAACTGAAGTCTACCTCGACTTGTTGTGGGATGAGTCTACGGTTGGACAGCTTGAGGAAATCATGACATACACAGTGTAACCAATGCAAACTGGTTATTATGCTTTGGTCATAAGCTAGAAACTGGGACTTTATGATTACTATGTATCTTTGTTTGAAGACACAAAACATAATACAAGACTCTGTGGTAGGTCTCTTTGGGCTTTGCAATGACTGATCCTGTTGCATCAAAATACAAATAACAATTACTAAAGCCTAAATATCCTTCTGCATTTGTAGCTGAACATCAATGTACACATAAATAACAAAAGGGCTCATGCAAACATATTGAATGAAAGCATGAGCAGTCACAATTGGATTATGTTCTTTTCTGATCTGTTTTTTTTGTATTTCAAGCTAGTCAAAAAGAAAAAAAGACATTTGTATTCATTCAGTTGCTAAGATTCTTTTCACTGTACAGTTTCTGTAGGACTTTAGTTGGTTTGCCAGTATTCAGGTTACCAGTTACAAGTTGTTTTGGATCTGTATTAGCTATAGATTTTATATACAGATGAGAGGATTGTGTCTCTCCTAAACAGGAATTTTGGGTCCCTCTTTCTAGACCACGAGTATGCCTCTTATAAAAATATTGAATGGTATGGTTAATTGCACCACTCATCTCCACTTGACTAATGACACGGTTACTCTTGCTGTTTTTTTGGGCAATTGTGAAATCATATTTGGTACACCCACTAAATTTGCAATGCCCTTTCCCATGTCAGTAAACAAACACTTGTTTTTGTGACCCTTTGCAGCTGACTGTGCTGTATTTGAAAGGAACAACTCAAAATGTATTAATTTATTTAACCTTTATGCAAATTAATCCAGACCAACCATTTGTTAACAAATGATACCCCTGCCTGTTCTTTGGTTTTATCTGTTTCCATTTGTCTTTGGTCAATTTTATTTTAAATCTTGATGGTAGATTGTATTCCTGTTTGGTACTTGCCATAGATGTATCTGTAGGCATAATTTTCTGTAATGTTGTATGTGTAAAATATTTGCTTTTAAAGCATATATTACTTTTTAACAAGAGCCCTCTATTTTATTTTATTACTGTTACATATACGTTTTTTTATTTAGAAGCAATAACAATCTTTAGCACAGTTGGCTGAGAAACCTCTTTATTATTCCCACTCTCAATATGCAAAATGTGACTTAATTCTTTTGAATTCTTAAAAGACTGAAGTTGTGATGTGAATAATTTATTTATTTATAAAGTTTCATATAGCGTGAACATGATACTGAATGATATCAGAGCACTTTACAATTTGAGGGAGAGGAAGGTAAAAACTGCAATACAATCATCAAAGGGATAACAACCCAAACAAATCAAATATGCACATCAAACAAGTAAGTTACAATTTAGATATTAGTTGATTTCTTTCGTCCTATCAGAGATACTCTTAAAGGAGTCACTTCAGTGAGGTCCATGATACCTTAATATAGGGACTATTTTATCATACTTTTCCTTAATCCTCAACATGAATTTGTATGTGACCCACTGAGGATCCACAGCCCTGCTGCTCCACTTGCTGACAATAAAATATGCTGTAAGTACATCTGCACTGAGTACAAGATAGAACTATTTTGGCTTACCAGTAGAGTCTGATATAAAATTGAACATGGGATTCGTCCTATTCAAATTGTCTGTCACATGTATTTACAACCTAAATATGTCTTCGGCGAACATTATCTACAGAGAACATTTCTGGAATGTAGGAGTTATGTTTAGTGTGACTTAAACTGCTAAGAACTAGAAATTATGGTTTAATTCATATTTTAGGAGATGCAAATGAAACATCCAAATCTGTGACTTTTACTTTTTTGGCACTGTTCTGTTTTGCTATACTATTAGGGCAAAACCATGGTGAAATAGATGCTATATCCATAATGCTTTCATAGTCGATACAGGTTGGATGAAACTATTTTTTAAATGAACCACACTGGGAGTCATTGCTGGAGTTGCTGGGAGTCATTTTTTTGCCTGCACACACAATATAGATTTTTGTCTTCTTCTTGAGAAAATGAAGGTTGTTCCTTGACAGGCAAGTCTGTTTTTTTACTCTTTTGATACACCAGTATTTTTCTCTTAATTGCCCTTCTGCCTTCCCTCCAAACCTGATAAGGTCATCATAACCTTGTGCCTAGTTCGCTCTTTCCAAGGGCCAATCCAATTTTTCCCCAAACAGAGTTAGACGTATGGTAAACCTCGTTGTTTAGAGTCAAGTTGTTTTCATTGAACAACGTTATAAGTTTACTTTCCAAGCATTTATCTCAAACAACTTCTCACTACATTTTCAAGTATTTACAATTCTTGCATACATGTTTTTTGTTAGTCTAGTTTGAATAATTTGAAATCTATTACAGGAGTTGAACTCCAGTTTGAAAATAGTAATTGATGTGAAAGTTGCCACCAAGTGTTTTTACATTGCAGTACCATATAACAATACTGTTTGAAGTTAAGGTTAAGAGGTGAGGTGCTTTTTAGGCAACCAAAGCAAGAAGAGTAAGGAAACTGGCAACTAGGAAGAAACTTAGCAAAATAAATAAGAATGATTCCAAGCATGTAATGCTTGCTGTGGAAATGTTCTTTTGCTCTTTTTGGGCATAGAGTAGGAAAGTAGATGGCAACATGAATCCCTGAAACCTTAGGAGACCAATAGTAATGTTACAAAATGAACAACAAATGTTTTATAAAGAGAGGTTTGCTGCGTGATAAGGTAATGCTTTTGCTATTGCTCTATAAACTGCAAGACTTCCTTTTATAGCACATCTCCTTCTGGTTTTCATGTGAAATCATGAGGTCTTTAGTAAGCAACAGACTCAGAAATTGCAGACAAAGAACTGTGTTGCAACCAAATCAGCACTCAATTACTTTGGTGCCCTTTGCAGGCTTACAGAGTAATACATTAATATGGTAGCCTCAAAAGGTCATTTTGTATCAGAAAGAAAAACATCAAGACATAGAACAGTAGAATAAAAAAAACAAGTGTCTAGGGGTAAAGTAGGACAACTATCCTGATTAGAAATTAACATTATTACACAACTTGCATGGCGTGGTACTTCTTTAAACATAATGCAAGGTCTTTGAAGCTGAAGGTGTTATATATAAACTTCGTTTTTTTGGGGAGATCTTTTAGAGCAGAATACTGCCTTGAAGGCAATACAAAGTGCTACGTTTGGATAGAAGTATCCCATTATTCACTTTAGTGTAGTTTGAAATGAGGCTCTAATACAGAAATACTTGCTTTGAAAATCAAATCACTGAGGGCAGAGTTTAAATGTTTGCCGTAGTAAAGTTTGAGATGAACAAACAATGGATACCTTGGTGTTGATATTAAGAAGTCATTGTCCTGGTGAAAGGTGGCATCTTATTAAGGAGTCCATAAAGTAACATGACTTAACTGTGGGATCTGTGGACTTCATCCCACACAGAGCACTGGACTCTGTTCATACCACTGACTTTGGGCAGGCCACCTAGGCTGTGGTTGTTGCGGAATCATGAACTGTGGATTTACTTTCCCCCACCTAAGTCTGTCAGGACAAGAACTGAGGAGCCTGCCATCTGCAATGGAGTGGAAAAGATACACTCCAGTACTTCTCCTATCCTGAGGAGGAACTATCTGCTGGGAGTTTCTGTCAGCCATGGGAACATTTAAGGAACCTTTATGTCTGGGACTGTCACAGTTTTCATGTTAGACTCAGAGAGAAAGGAGTCCTGCCAAAATGGTGTAGGAAGAAAAGCTGGAGAAAGATGGAGCAAGCTGAGTGAGGCAGTGATGATACATCCTTAGAATTTCCCAGACAGTTCAGCAGCTCAAGGGTTAAAAACATTCATGTGGAAAATGTGTGTTAGACCTGACTGTCTTTGGGTGGTCTTCCCAAACTTTGTGCCTGCTTTCTATATATTTTTGCTGATTTCTTTTTTTATGGACTTAGGACTTTGAGTAATTCACCAGTAATAACCAGCGCTGAAGTGCATGTGCATTTCCCCTAAAAGATTGTTTTATTGACCGGGCCACATTTGGAATATTTAATTAATTATAAGTCCCTAGTAAAGTGTATTACATGTGCCCAGGGCCTATACATCATATGCTACTAGTGGGCCTGCATCACTGATGGTACCATCCACAGAAGTAGCACTTTACACATGTCTCAGGCCTACCACTGCAGAGCCTGTTTGTGCTGTTTACACTGCCATGTTGGCTTGATGTTTAGAACCCTTTGCCAGGCCCTAAATTCTTTTTTTATAACATAAAAGGCACCTCTAAGGCAGGCCTTATGTAGCTCAAAGGTTGGGTGCTCTGCAATTAAAAGGTAGAGCATGTACTATTAAGTTTTACACACCCTGGTTTTGAAAAACTCCCAAACTCATTTTTCACTACTGTGAGGCCTACCCCTCTTATAGATTAACATTGTGAATACCTTATTAAACTTTTAAGTTGTAATTACTGATTTAGAAAGAGCAGCCTTATCATGTTTGATACCATTAAAATGGTAATGATAAATTATCTTTACTCGTAAAGTTGAATTTATCATTACCCTTTTAATAGACCACTTTTAGAAAGATGTTACAGCAAACAAATGATGGACGGAATGCTGACAATGCAAACATTCTCCCCCAGTCAAAAGATCTGGGTTAAATCCATTGTTCTTTTGCCCACTATGCCACCCCAGTTTGGACCCAGCCATATGCAAATCCGTCTTGACCCTGTGCCCCATTGGAACAGTCCAGGCCGAACTGCCAGGCCAGGTCATCCCTGGACCAGAAACCAGCATCCTGGGACTGGTTTTAGGGTATGTTACCGTTCTTCAACTTTTAGAAAGATGGCATTGTCTGCTCTTGGCACTGTGTGCCTACAGCGAGTGTCTCCAGTATACTTCTAGGGTGGGTGACAGATGGACTTTGTGCATTCCATCTAGACAGCTACACCCAAAGGGAGATTAGGTGTGGCTGAAGGACCACCCACCTCCCTATGGGTCAACCTGGAAGAATGAGAGGGAGGAGCTGACACTTACACCTGAATAAGCTGTCCTGTCCATGCACAAAGGACTGCATAACCACCTGTACTGAGTCTGGAGCCAGAGTAGGAAGAAATTACCTCTGTGCACTTCAAAGTCCCTTCTTTGAAGTCACCCCCACTTCAAAGGTACAACTGGTTATAACTACTGGGTCTCTGACCCTCCCAATTGAGTAGACTAATGGACTTGTGAAGATTTCTGGCAGGAGGAAGGACTGCTTTTATTTATTTTTTAAATTTTTTAAAATTTATTTAATTTTAGGAGTTTTATATTGCGCTGGCTAGACCCGGAGGTATCAGAGCGCTTTACACGAGGTTCCACAAAATTACAAGATTATATCAGTTCCAATTTACATCAGTTACTAAACAAACAATTACAAGAGCATAGAAAACGAGATAAATGAAGTGAAGAGGGGAAGGGTGAAGGGGTGGGAGGGAGATACGGCAGAAAGACGAAGGAAAGTCTTCCCAAAGTCCGGCCTGGTAGGTGAAGGTTGAGGGGGAAGACCCAAATCCCATCTCCTCTATAGCTATCAGGTAGCTCCATCGGGCTTTGGCCAAATAGCTAGGTCTCAATGGGAAACATTTAAAGAACATGGAGGGCAAAATAAATGGAGCGTAGAGGGGAGGGGACAGGGAAGGTGAGAAAGGGAGGATAGGGGAAGAGACAAGAAGGAGAGTCAAAATGAAGTCGTTCTAAAGGCCGACTGGGTAGGTGACGACCAAGGAGGAGTCCATGGCCCATCTCCCCTATAGCTAAACCAAGTAGCTCCATTGGGCATCAGCCAAAATAGTTCCGTCTCAATACATTGAGAGAGGAGAGAAGGAGAGACATAAATAGAGGGAAGGTGCAGTAAGAGACGACAGGAGAGATGAAAGGAAGTCTGGCTAAAGACCAACTGGGTAGGTGACGTCCAAGGAGGGAATCCTCGACCTGTCTCCCCTATAGCTAAACCAGGTAGCTCCATCGGGCATCAGACAAAATAGCTAGATCTCAAATGACGAGGGAAAATTCACAGGTACACAGGGTGGGTACTAGGGCCAGGACAGGTGAGGGCAGAGGTCAGATGCAGGAAAGTGGAGAGGAGTAGAGCGGGAGGGGTAGGGGATAGGTAGTTCAGTAAAAGTTACATGGTTACAAAGTTACTGGAGCATGGTGATGCATACTCAAACAAGACAAACAAATAGCAATGTTACAAAGGTACATGATACAAGACGAATGTGGCATGGGTGAGGTAAGGGATCAGAGGTAGGGGTAGAGATGGGGAGAACTATGTCCAAGGTCCGGCTGGGTAGTGTACGGCCAATTGGGTGACCCAGAGCACTGCCCCCTGTCTGCGCTGTTGGTCCAGGTAGGTTCCTCAGGCCTTCAAGCTGGGGTTGGGTCCCCTGGTCCGCGCCCTGAGGTGTGCTCGCTATTTATTATGCGCAGTTTGCTCTCCAGCTCGATCCCGTGCCGCTCCATTTCGTCAAGCTGACGCTCAATAGTGTTCAGCTCTCCGTGGATATCTTCCTCTGGGATGTACTGGTCTGCTTGTACCTTTGGCTGTGTTTTCATTGGTGGTGAAGTAACACTCTCACTGCCTTCTTGGGAAGAAGCAGCAGCAGAGGGTACTGTAGGCTTAGGAGGTGGAGGCCGGTGTGGGCTGGACTTCAGACTGCCACATGAGGAACTCCTGCTGCTCTGCGGCGAAGTAGCCAGATCGGCCGGGTGATTAGCCTGCTCACCAGCAGAAAGCCTGGCAGGTGTTGGGTTGAGGAGCTCTTACAGACCGTTTCATTCAGGGAAGGGTCTGAAGAAAGACTTTCTATGCTGAGAGCTGGAGACGGAGTACAGGAGGATGGCTTGAGTGTGAGGTCCGAGAGGCTGGATGGAGGCTGGTATGCCGAGCTAGAGGGGAGGCATTAGGTGCCTTAGGGGCTGCTCGCTTCTTGGCCTTTGGGCTGCTGGTGGGTGTGATACCGTACCAAGGGTGCCTTTGGTTCAGGGAGGTCTCACTGGCCTCTGGCTCATCATCTTCGTCATCATCAAAAGGGTTGTAAGGCTTGGGCTGAAGTGGTGGCTTCCGGACAGAGGTCTGGCCTACCCGGCTTTGCAGTTGTTCTTCGGTAAGTGCCCTTAGAGGAGTCCATCCATGGAGGCTCTTTGTGAGGTTTGCCGTTCTCCACCCTCTCTGATGATATGGGCCTTGACCTTGGCTTCGGGACCGGTGGATCAGACTCCGGCTGAACTCCGTTCGTGACTTGTGAGGAGGCAGAGGGCATCGACTCAGTCGCAGCATCTCCAGGCTGAGTGGATCGTGGCCTTGGAACTGGAATGGTCTGAGGTGTTGCCACAGTACCCCCGGGCCGCCTGGCAGCAGGAATTGGGCGGTTGTCTTAGTCTCCTGACCTGGAATGAACCTCAAGCACTTGTGGCTGTTCAACATCGTATTTGCCACAGGATGAGGCACACACTGAATTCTCAGGGATTGTCAGAGCAGGGATCTCTGTGTTATCACTACTCAGAGAGGCACCAACTGTCCAATTCTGAGGGCTGACAGGCAAGGTGACCTCTGAAGTATCATTGCTTAGATGAGAGGCGCCACTCTGATTCTGAAAGCTTATAGGAATGCAAGGATCAGAACAATCACAACTCAGTTAAACGCCATTGTGGAGCTGAAGCTTCATGGGGAGGGAAGATCCTCCAGAATCTATTTTTAAAGAGATGGTGGCTGAATGTTCCTGAAGAGCAGCAGGCTTGATGGGGAGGGCTGGCTTAGAAGGAATTTGGAGACGTGGCTTTGCTAGTCCTGTTTCATTGACATTCTGTGTCAGGTGTGGCACATCAGATACATCTGTATGAGTGCTATGCTCCACTTCAAGTGCATTGTCATACTGCTCATTCAACTTCACCCATGCATTGGCGCTTAATGCTGTTGCAGCAAGACTGTGAGCCTCATTGACATCACTCTTGCAGTCCATGCTGGCCCCTGGTGGTACAGGCATGCTTCCCGAGACTTCTTTGGATGTGGCTACACAGTCCTCTTGGCCCTTCTTCCCTCGCTCATCACCACTGTCCTGTTCTCCACTAGTTGCACTATCATCCTGGTGACTGACAAGCACACTTGGAGGCATTGTACTGCCACGGCCACGATGATGGGTGCAAACAAAAGTGCCATTTTCTGGCCCAGGCATGTAGGATCCTGGTAAGAGCGTGCCACAGCAGTCTTTGCACCTGAAGCACTGTCGGTGGTACAGGCGTCCCTCCACAAGAAAGCGCTGCACAAGATGCACATGCCGGTGGCAAGAGGCACAAGTGCTGCTTAGCTATGTGCGTGTGACTGGCTCCAACTCCTCTTCTTCCCTCGGTGGCTTGGAGGCTTTCTCATCTATCTTCTTCAAAGACGGCTCAGACAAGGATGCAGGTGCCGATCACTTAACAGCTTGCGGGACTGCTACTCTGGAAGAACTGCTTTTCTGTTGTGCTGCCCTGCTACCTGCTAGCACCTGCCCTGTTGAGGAAGGACTAGACCCATTTCACTTGAACCCAGATTGACTCCAATGGCATGCTGGATTACCCCCATTTCTAGGTTTCAGGGTCATCAAAGACTTCTCATCCACCTACAGCAGAACCTGGACTTTGCTTGCTGCAATTCTTGCCCTCCCAAGTGGTGTCAATCCAGTCGAAAGGCCCTTGGACGTGGGTATTAAGTACTGCAAATGCTAGAATCCACGCATCAATGTTTTTGCACTGATCAAAACCGGTGCACCTCTCTTGAAGCTGCCACATCACCACTGCCACAAGAAAGGAAGTCATTGAATCGATGTCTGTGTGGCGCATTACCTGCCAATTCCCGACGCATGGCCTTCATCCTATGGTTTGACAAAGGCACATCATCGATTTGCACATCTTGATGATGATGCATTACCAAAATCCTGTGCTTTGGGGCCGAAGCATAACCTGTTGCTTTCCACATCTTGCCTCCAACGATGATGCAACTAGGGTAATTTTCAGTGGGCTGAGACTGGTCTCTGTATCCTACCTGCTCTCCATGACAATCGTCCTGAACTTTTAGATTTGTCCGGGTTAACGTGATCAAATAGCCTCGGTTGGCAATTTAAGCTTTTAAAGCTTTCATTTAATCCTTAAAAATTCATTTCTCCAGGTTATACTTATTGGATCTTTGTTGTTTTGGTCTTGTTTTGTTCATAACAATATACACTATTTTTGTAACTTGGTGTGGAATCTTTTTGTGGTGTTTTCACTGTGTTACTGTTTGAAGTGTTGCACAAATTCTTTACATATTGCCTATTAAGTTAAGCCTGATTGATCTATGCCAAGCTACCAGAGGGTGAGCACAGGTTAATTAATAGTGGGTATCTGACTCGCCCTGACTAAGATTGTGGCTCCTGCTTGGACAGTGTGCATACTCTGCCAACGAGAGACCCAATTTCTAAAAATGTTCTTTTACCTTTTAACGATCGTGGATTAGGTCAAAGGCTTAGTCAGATAGGGGTCTGGCCTCTTTAGGAATGCATTGAGGTAAAATCAACCATTTTGGTGACACATGTTGTGACAAATTTTGCTATGCTCAGGCAATTTACATATAGGTAGTGTACTGGGGGTATAATGGTTCAGGGCTCTGTCACCCTATTTACTCTGTCTGATCTTTCCAAAATAGGGCAGATGGTATGTTTGATGTGTGACTGCAGGGGGGTCTCGAACGTCAATCATGTATTCTCTCTTGCCAGCCATACCTCCTGTTACTGGCAAACCATTCCATGACTATGTGCAGGATGTAGTATACTCAACGTGCTGAAAAGTTGGCAGTGCAGTCTTTGTTACTTCCACCAAATGGCGAGGATATGCAGGTCGGTTTGGACTTCTGGGTCATGTGGTATTTAGACCCATGTCAAAGAACCCAGTGCTGCTTCATATCTAACTGCTGTCCCAGGAAGCTGTGATTCATTGTCCGTGTACAGGGCTCCTTGCTCTGCTTGTGGAAGTTCCTCTTTGGCAGCATTATCAAGCTGCATCCTCTTGCTTCCCAGTTACCCATACCAATGCAGTCAGAGCACATGTTCAGCAAGACTCTATCAGAGTCTGCCCTCCCACATTGAGGACTAAGACATGGAATGCATGCATGTTACAGCACCTTAAAGGCATTACTTAAGTTACCGTTTTCTGACAACGCTGGTTATTTCTCTTGTCACCATGCACTTGGAGAGTGTATCTTGTCCGTGACAAACATGCTTAAGAGCGCATACCTTGATTTGTGCAGCACATGCTTGGAGCGCTTCGAGTGATTATTGACTCCTTCTTGGAGCCTTCAACATTTTCACACACACGCATGGAGCGCTAACCTTGGCACTTTCCCACATGCGCATGAAGTACTAACACTGGCACTTGCACACACTCTCACGGAGCGCCTACCTTGGTATTTGCAAATACCTGCATGAAGCACAATCTTGGCATATACACACATTCTCACTGCGCGCTTTCCTTTTCTTTGTTTTCTTCTGGCATATAACGGAGGCTGCACCAGTCCGTTCAAACAGTATATTCAAAAGCATACTATTTTATGATTTCTAAAAAAGCACATGAAGTAAGCAACATAAGAATGAAAGTACTCAGTTATTCCTGAGTATCACTTGTTGGGTTCCAGACTTGGAGATACATATCCTGGCAAGGTTAATATGCTTGCACCATCTCTCTTACTGTTGCGATTATGTGTGAGTAAGAGAACAGTATGTGATCAGATCATATTCACTGTTATATTTTTTTAGGATCCTTCATCCTGGGTGGTCCGAAGACCATTTGCCTAGTTTCTTCAGCCTGTACCTAAAATCCCTTAATTAATGTATTTCTCCTGTTTCAGGTAGACCTGTATTTAAAGGTGTAGTCAAGTATTCTGAGAAGGAAAGACACTTACAAAACATCCAGAAGCTCCTTCCCAGTGTCTTCCGCCTTCTTTTTTGTCCTGTTATTAAACATATGTAAGTGGGACGAAAGGGATGGTGAAGTTGGCTCATATCATTTCTGTAAGGCCGCACCATGGGCGTAAGGTAAGGTTTGCAGTGGCCTGTCAGAGGAGTTCCCTTTATTAGGATTAATATGAAAATTGAGCCAAGTTGATCTTTTTGGGAGAAGGCTGGTTTCTTATTTGCCTATAGCTCCATATGCATATATAGGCTGGTGGGTGGCACCGTGAGCCCATGTTTTGGTGGAAATGTTGCTTGTGGACCTTCTAGGAAGATGTGGTGTATTTGTGAGCCAATGTGTTTTTCCTATAAAGAACCACAATTACTTATTCAGATGCAAATCAATAGAAATGAATTAAGAAGAGGTCAACCAGTTTTGTGTCACCTGTTGTGGCAAATGTTGCTAGGCTCAGGCAATTTACATATATATATTGTGTAGTATGGCGATCACCACCAATGTACGATCAACTGCCAAATCCATGTCAGTCTACTTAAGTATGTACTTCACGTATTAATCTGTGCTTCTCTGTATCTGAATTGTTAAAATCTAATAAACAAATGTAATCCAAACAAATAGTGTAGAGGGGAAGGATCAATATGAAAATTGATGGTCAAGTTGATCTTGATGGGAGAAGTGATGGTTAATTATTCATCTGTATCTCCATAGGAATGCAGTGGCTTGAGGGTGACACTGTGGGCACAGGTGATAACATTGCTTGACTCAGTGTAAGTCCTTATTAAGCCTGTAGAGGGTTGCAGTGTGTTTAAAATATTAGTGATTCAATGTGAATTTTCTATAGGGAAAGTATGACTACTTATTAGGAGATAACTGCTAAGGGAGGCCTTGAGGTCAAGGTGACCATTTTAGTGCCACAAGTTATGATCAGCATAGACAACCTACATTCAGGTACTGTAAAGGGGTGCTCCATTTCTTCAAATTACTATGAATTTTGAGGGTGGCAAACGTCTCCAATGTTTTGGTGGAAAGTTTTCATGTGTCAGACTAAATCATAATAGACCTGATAGTGGTATGCGTTGTACTTGAAAAGCAATATATTCACTCTATGGCAATACACAGTCCGATAAAATGGAGTTAGCTGAATTATTTAAGGTTGTATTTTATATAAAATGTTCCCTGCAAATAAAATGCTGGCCGATTAAGATGCTGGCCAAATAAGATAATAAACTGAAGCCTGCGAATAAGATGCTGGCCGAATAAGAAGCTAACTTCAGCCCCATCTTTTGTACTTTACCTGAGAGGCTACAATTACATCTGTTAAGACACAGTCACAGACATTAAGACTTTAGGGAAAAAGTATGTTCAGTGTGTAAAAATGACGGATGGTAAGTCACCCTAGTTACAGCCTTAGTCTGGAATATATAAATCATGCATATGTGTTTCATGCAGGTGAATGCATATCGTTGGGAACAATGATAATAAGGAGAGTTTTAAAATGGGCTGGGTGCAGGCCAATCTTCCAGAGTATAACAGCAGTAATTTATTCGGAGGAGAAATGCGTAACTCCTTTAAAAATTGAGGCCTCACCGGGACATAGCACCGCCATTTTGAAAATCCCGATGCCGGATCTAAGCCAGCAGAGTCCCACGTTCAGGGGAGAGCTGCACACCAACGTCACTCTTAGTCCTGACAGTGCTTTCCCAGGTTTCACCACCACCGTACTGCCTACCAATACTTTTGATGGTGGATGGCGTTGAATGAGGCAAAAGCAGAGCCGGGAAGTTTCTTTGAGCCGTTGACTATTCGATACAAGAATTACGTGACCCTGTTGGGCTGCGGTTGGTGCAGGAGACGAGACTGAGCAGTGAGCACACACACATCAGAGGGAAAGTTGTCTCTTTGGGTGCCGTTTTGCTCTCTTATCACATTAATTATAGAGGTAAATTAGTTATCGATTTCACAAAGCATTGAAATGTTATGTATTTGTTTCATTCTATTGCTGTTCAGCAAACACCTGCATCTTGGAAGGATTTCTGAAGTTACAGGATGACCCCTGACAAGTGGTACTTTTAGTATGAAAGAATAGATTACTTTCCTGCTCTTAATTCTAATACAAAGATGAAGAGACCCCTTTTAGTTACTGTTGACTACCTATGTATTTAATACATTTATTGTACAATAAAATTAAGTTTTTGATCCATCATAATTAATTCCTTGATCTTTTTATTTTTTATTGTGTGATTTCTTTACAACATGTTTATTATTATTTTACACACACACACACACACAAACACACCCACACACACAAACACACACACACATATACACACACATACATATGTATATATACATATATATGATATTTTCTATATTCAAACAAACTTATTAAAAAATGCATTTATTACATGCTTTAGTTTCTATTTTTTTCTGTAATTTCCTCTTTTCTTTGCTGTTTTCTGTTCATAATAATAATAATGGCATACCTATTATTTTTCTGTGATAATATTTATTCATTATCATTATACACATTTATGCGTAATACAAATTGATTAATTGCATGTATTAAATAATACTTAATATTGCATTTATAATACTTTAAACAATTTATATTTCTGTTTTTAACTTCTTCATTTGCATAAATAGAATTCTTAATTGTATCACAATTTATAACGATTTCATCATATTAAAATTGCAAACTGGAAAATAGAAATTTCATTGCTTTTCTGTTTGAACACCTGATCTAGAATGGGGACAACAATGACAATAAACCTGACCTTTTGAAGCCCTAATGAGTGTTCGGGTGTATGCTGCTGGCACTAGTCAAGGGTGGCGATTTCAGTTCCATTCACCTCCATGCAAGGACTTCTGAGGAGCAAGCGTCCATATGTTTCAAGAATTCCATGGGAAGATCCACTCCGGGGCCATTACCAGCAGCAACATGGCAGTAGGTCATCCCATTGTAATCAGAAGAGACAACTATAATGAGTTGTCTGTTCTATTTTAATAGCCTGATTATAAGATTATGGATTAATTGGGTTGGGGGGAGGTTTCAAGTATTCTGGTCAAGATGAAATAAAGGCACCTGCGCTCCAGGCCCTATTTATTAAAAACAAGCATTTACAATGCAATGGTCTCGGCATTATTAAAGGTAGAGCTATTGGCATTGCTCATGACTTTTTTTTTCTAAATCATAAATAAATAGCATTGTCATTACATTGCCAATAGCTTAATTGTTAAATAAATGGCATTGTCATTTAAAATGCTAATAGCTTAATCGCTTGAAAATGCATGACCTATTGCATTTACACCCACACAGAGCCACACACACACACAGAGCCACCCACACAGAGTCATTCACATAGAGCAACACACACACAGCCACCTACACAGAGCCACCCTCACACACACAGAGCCACCTACACACAGCCACCCTCACACACACAGAGCCACCCACACATAAAGCCACCGACAAAAAACGCTATCCACACAGAGCCCCACACACACACAGCCCCACACACACAGAGCCCCACAAACACACACAGCCCCACAGACACACACACAGAGCCCCACACACACACACAGAGCCCCACAAACACACAGAGCTCCACACACACACAGAGCCCCCCCACACACAGAGCCCCCCCCCACACACACACAGAGCCCCCCCCACACACACACAGAGCCCCCCCACACACACAGAGCCCCCCCCACACACAGAGAGTGCAAAGCAGTCCTCGACCTAAAAAGGACACAAAATTCAACCAGAGAGAATAGACCAAATCTCAACCATTCAGTCCTTAGAAACACCAAAAAAGTGAATCGCGGAATCAAAGGAGGAGGCTGAACATCTAAGAAGACTTTGCAGTGTCACAAACAGTGATCATAGTCATAAAAAATATACATCAATCCGCAGTCCTCATTAATGTTGAAAATATATACATTGGATTAAGAGGCTTAAAATTCTCTTCCGATTGCTGTTAATGCAAGCCTAAAGAGCAAAGCACATTTACACTGATTTCAAATCGCCAGGTCCATTACGATGCTGCGATTCCACCACAAGTGTGGAGTGCCCAAGAACCAACCCCTACATTGCATTCATGGCTAACTGCACAGAAAATGTGAACTGACAACTTATTTAAATGTTATTCTTTGAAGCCACTGGAGAGCAGATACAATATAAGGAATATCAGGCATGGGCAACTAAGTAATTGATACAAAAAATGTAAATACCCCAAAAACAATAAATGACAAACTATTTCCTTACCCAGAAATGATCCTAGTGCGTGGCCGCGTTGATGTTAATTTGACTACGGTCACGTGTCCAACCTTCAGCCTTTTCTGGAGTTTTTTAGCCAGCAGAGCTCGGCATTCTGGGACTCGTAGTTTAGAGTGTCCCCTTCATAAGCGTGGGCTTGAGTCTCAGCACTTTGGTTCAGGACTGAGTGCTGGTGTGAGACCTGACAAGCGGCAGCACAGTGTGACTGACTGCTCTCCAGCCCTGAAAGCCTTGATCATAATACCGAAGGGGTCAGGGCTGGGTCACCGCCAGCTGTTCTCAGAGGCTCCAGGCCGCAGGTGCTCCAATGTTTAGAGGAAGGGATGCGGTCACTGATAGAGTAAAACAACTCATTTTTAAGGCACAGATGAAGAGCATGAATAGTGCGATATAACGTGTGTTTTTATAGCGCTAAATACAGCACGCTTACCCTTTCTAAGCGCTCTAAATAACAGGAATTAATATTTCCTATGGCCCTCGAGATTCACAGCAAACCTATCAAACAAGAGAAACTATGAAGGGGGGTTTAAAATAGAGCAGAAAGGAGGCAGCAGGTGATGAGTTAGTAGTGCAGAGCCCCCCCCACACACACACACACACAGAGCCCCTCCCACACACACACAGAGCCCCCCCCACACACACACAGACTGTGACGCAGTCCTCGACCTAAAAAGGACACAAAATTCGACCAGAGAGAATAGACCAAATCTCAACCATTCAGTCCTTAGAAACACCAAAAAAGTGAATCGTAGAATCAAAGGAGGAGGCTGAATGTCTAAGAAGACTTTGCAGTGTCACAAACAGTGATCATAGCCATAAAAAATATACATCAATCCGCAGTCCTCATTAATGTTGAAAATATATACATTGGATTAAGAGGCTTAAAATTCTCTTCCGATTGCTGTTAATGCAAGCCTAAAGAGCAAAGCACATTTACACTGATTTTAAATCGCCAGGTCCATTGCGATGCTGCAATTCCACCACAAGTGTGGAGTGCCCAAGAACCAACCCCTACATTGCATTCATGGCTAACTGCACAGAAAATGTGAACTGACAACTTATTTAAATGTTATTCTTTGAAGCCACTGGAGAGCAGATACAATATAAGGAATATCAGGCATGGGCAACTAAGTAATTGATACCAAAAAAATGTAAATACCCCAAAAACAGTCAATGACAAACTATTTCCGTACCCAGAGATGATCCTAGTGCGTGGCTGCGTCGATGTTAATTTGTCTACGGTCATGTGTCCAACCTTCAGCCTTTTCTGGAGTTTTTTTTAGCCAGCAGAGCTCGGCATTCTGGGACTCGTAGTTTAGAGTGTCCCCTTCATAAGCATGGGCTCGAGTCTCAGCGCTTTGGTTCAGGACTGAGTGCTGGTCTGAGACCTGACAAGCGGCAGCACAGTGTGACTGACTGCTCTCCATCCCTGAAAGCCTTGCACATAATACCGAAGGGGTCAGGGCCGGGTCACCGCCAGCTGTTCTCAGAGGCTCCAGGCCGCAGGAGCCCCAATGTTTAGAGGAAGGGATGCGGTCACTGATAGAGTAAAACAACTCATTTCTAAGGCACAGATGAAAAGCATGAATAGTGCGACATAACGTGTGTTTTTATAGCGCTAAATACAGCACGCTTACCCCTTCTAAGCGCTCTAAATAACAGGTATTAATATTTCCTATGGCCCTCGAGATTCACAGCAAACCTATCAAACAAGAGAAACTATGAGGGGGGGGGAGTTAAAATAGAGCAGAAAGGAGGCAGCAGGTGAAGAGTTAGTAGTGCGCCACAAACTATGGGGGCAGCAGAGAAGAGTGAACACGAGATTGAGGAGGAGGGAAGCGTAGAACAAAGAGCTGAGCAGAAACCTCTGTTTGGTCGGTGGGGGTTAAGGAGGGGGGCAGTCGCATGTGTGCCAAACTTGGCAAGATAAAGGGGGTGATGCCAGCAAGAAACTGGAAGCTCATATTGATGAAACAACACAAATGTGGGGGCAGGAAGGGAAGCGAGTGAGCCGAGATTAGCCAAAGAGAAGTGAGAGCAGCTGGGATTGCCGGCATCTCGAGCCCAGACTGGAGGGAAGAGCAGCAGTAAGGGTGAGAGGAGGAAGAACCGAACCGGGACTTTTGAGGATTGCAGCAAGAAAAGAGGGGACTTGCAGATCACAGACCCCAAGAGAGACCAGACACTACCAACCAGATAACTCCACATTGTCCCCAACTCCCTCACGCTCAGCATCCATTGCTGACGTACGTTGCCCAAGGTGGAAACCCTTCTGAAAACACCAAACTGCATCAAGTATTGGCAAAGACAACAGGTCTCTAATGTGCTCAGACGCCTAGAAGGGGGGCCCTAGAGCTCGAGATCGACAGCATCAAGGCTCTGGGGTCGATCATGGATGGGACAGAGTTTTGGGGTTGCAGGACTGACAACAACAACAAAAAAACCAAGGGATAGTTACCTCACGCTGCTCTCCTGGTTTTACCGAGGAGTAAAATGGCGGCCGCAACTCCGAAAATTTTGGATCTGGGGGCGTGTTTTGCCGTTTTGAGTGACGAGTGACGTCACAGTCGAAAGAACGCAAAAAACACTCCCCCGAATCCGAAAGAGACGGGGCTTTATTGGAGTGACGCCTGTCTCCTCCAATGGCTGGCCTCCGTTTAGGAAGCCAGCCAATGGAGGAGAGAGGAGGAGAGAGGCGGGTCAAGCCCCCATACTCCAAATCAATAAATCTCCTCCCGGAAACTGCGCAAGCGCAGCCTTTCGGTCCTCGACCTAACAAGAAGAGGTGAAACAGAGAATGTTTAGAATAGCTACATTTTTCTTACAATTTGGCAACTGTCACAAGGCAATTCACAAGCCATAGAACTTCAAGAAGTATTCTGTTCAGATGTTTTGCTCATGTTTTGTCCACACTTCAGATATGCACAACTGAGAGAATGGCCTGGGGCTGTTCTGCACAAGTGTCGAATTTAAATTCAGGCCAGACTAGAGCTTCATGGTCTATACCTTACTATCAATTGTGGTGACTCTTGATCATAGTGTTTTCCTTGTTGGCCACTACAACGTATCTTTCAACAGATACTATGCAGGGCCCTCAGTACTGCTACCAGTTCACTCCAAGTCGAGGACCTGTGATTTTCCATCTCCCTTGCTGCCAACATTGCTCCCTATACTTCTATAGGTATCGCCCAGTGGCATGAGAGGCATGAGGGCATTTGACCTTCTATGCATGGAGCTAATGGTCATAATAGCATGCATGGCTGTGCAGATCCCCACTGACACCGGAAACCATTGACTCAGAGGGGCATATGTACAAGCCCGTTTCGCCATTGGAGCGTCACTTTATTTGACAATCCTGTGGCCTATGCGCCATGTCCCATATTTACAACGTGGCTCTAAGCCACTTAACATGGCTTAACACCACCTTGAAAATATGCCCCTTTTCGCTACAGTCCTCTGTAGCCAAACAGCATGCAATGGGTGTTGAAGTGGGTGTTCCACTGCAACACCCACTGCTTTTTGATGCTGCCTCAGATTTATAAGGCTGAGGCAGCACCAAAAAATTAACACTATTGAAGACCTGGTCTTAGAATGGTGATACGAGGAGAAATTATTAATTTCTCCTCGTATTTTGCTGTTTCTGTGTATGCTGACTTCTGTAGCACACATAGAAAGAGCAAGTTGCCATTGTTGATTGTGTAAGTGCAGCAAGGTTTACCTTGCTGCACATAAACAGTCACCGCTACAGCGCAGGCACTCTTGCAACATGTATCATACAGGGGAGTGATTCAGTTGTGGATTTAGGAGGCTGGAATCAGTGCATAATTAATCTTAGAAGGGTGCCTCCAAGACCATCAATCAAATCTTTCTTTAGTTGAAGAAACCAAAAAATTATTCCTTCATGTCTATGATTTGACCTGTTATTATTAATGTTTTCAGCAAATATGTAGACCCAGGTGTATCATGCCAAGGTGTATTGTTCTGATAAATCTGAATAGAATGAGTCAGTGTTCTTCTCTCTTCAATTTTTACTTTTTTCTTTGCTTCCTTGTATAAAATAACTGTTTACAAGGCAACATTGACATATAGTGTTTCCATTCACAAATACAATGAATGGGGGCAAAACTTGTGTGAACTAAAAACATTACATGACATCATATGTGAGGTATATGCAAAGAATTAATCAAAGAGTATACAGAAAACACATAAAATGACATATCTATTGTCGTATTGATGGGATATTTCCCACTTCTGTCCTCTGATCTGTAATGTTAGATAGCACTGCTTGGCCTATTGCAGTTGGGGCTCAGAGCACAGATTTGTAACAGGATGAAATCCTAAATTCCATCTCCCATAGTGCACAATTTTATGCGCAAAATGAAAACAATGATAGCTCTTGGCCCTGTTTGGCGCTAGGCAGCCTTTTTTGCACCAGCGCTAGGGGACACTCAGGGGTGCGCCGTATTCTGGTGAATAAAAAATGTCGGAGCGCGGCATTGCCAAAATTGCTGTAGCACTGCACTTCAAAAAATTTTCGTGAATATTCCCCATAATTTGTTAAAACCAAGTTCCAGTTTTGTAGTACTTGAGAAACCAGGAGGCCCAAGTTCAGTCTGGCCCCTGATATCAGACAGTTGAGAGAGGCCTGCAGGGTAAGTGCAATACACCCAGTTTCATTGGTGACTGAGAGGCTTCTCTTCCCATGCCTGAAGCCCCAATAAAAAAAAGGCAAAGTTGTTTCTCAGTCGGGCTAATTTTGCTTCTTATCGGAAGATTGCTTAAGTAAAGTCCTCAACGAGCTCCTCAAAGAATTCTAGATGATTGGATGGGCTGAGATTTCATTTGCACAGATTCAATAACGGCCATAATTGAACAGAAGTTGACATATCGCTATCAAGTTTGTACCCATCCTCAAGAAGGCGGTAGCATGTATGACCCAGTAATACATATATGACTGAAGAAGTATCCCTTTTGTTGTCAGAATTCTAGCTTGTGATCGTAATAACTTGGCGCAGATACATAGAGATCACTTCAACCTTAACAAACAAACTTTGAATTCCATGTGCATGTCTAGAATTCAATATCTAAAAACCTAGATGTACTTGTCGTCAAGGACAAATTGGTGCATAATTTTAAGTTCTATGAAAGCAAGAGCCCTTCCAGACTGATGGTCAAAATGGTTCTCTGTAGTGTTTGCATTTGAAAATGTTGTGAATGAATAAAGCGGCTGAGTCCCTTCAATTTTTTGATGAGCCAATACTCACCCAGCATTTTCATAACTAAAACCACCTTTAAGTGCACACACTAACCTATCATTTTTCTTGGCACTTACCACAGCATTTTTATGACATACTTTCAGAATCTCATCTGAGACTGCTAGTTGTGCCAGAGGTCAGCAGATTATATGTGGCAATGATACCTGAATAGAGTGAATGAAACATCTTCTAATTGTATGGAATATAATTTTCGGAAGATGTTAAGTACTCATACGCTTGACAATGCGTTTTACTGAGCCCACCGGGAAATGTAGATCCTTCTCACCAGTCAACACAGAGTTGTCAGACACACATAGGAAAACTGCTACTGGGTCTTTAGAGGGAGACCCCCTCATTTTATTAATTTGTTCGAATTCGGTTGCATTGTATGAAGTAACTGTTGTCTGCTGAGTCCATATGGGTTCATGCTGGACGTGCTGAGGGAAATCTAGCTCCCTTCAGCCCGGGGTTACAGATTAATCATGAATTGTGGCACAGCAAACTTCTCCTGGCCTTTTACACTGCATGGTGTCTGGATGCAATTTTCGAGTCAAGCTCTCTGTGCATCTCCAATTAGTGCCAAGATGATCATCTTTTGAATGCAGCCCCAGGGGGAGGCACGTAATGCAAGAGTAGCCAGCAAATTGGTTTTGTATGCATTTAACCTTTCGTTGAGGGTCAGGACCATCTTCCTCCTTCTGTTCCGGTGATGGTCAATAGGAGACTGAGGCCGATGAAGGCTGAAGGCCTTTCCCCAAAGAGCAAAACGCTGACTCAGGAGAGCCATGTGTATACAGGGCTCGCCCAAGAATTCATTCTTGATCTGTAATTCCTCAGACAAGGATTTTAGTAAGGTATCAAGCTTCAATTCCAAAAATGGAGAGGTGTCTTTTTCATCCTATCTGCATCCTTTACCTCTTTCACCATTCCTGATTAAAAGTGAGCATGAGGTCTTTTTCATTTATTCCGATTATCTTTCCATTCTACTGAAACCTTAGCCGATGTGACCCGCAACTGCAAAACACCACCACAAAAGCACCTATGTCACAGCAGCCAAGAGAAAAAATATGTGGACATGCTTGAGGCCCAAGGATGACAAGTATCTGTGACCCAGACATTTTCTAGGTGCTCCAGAAGCAGGATCGCTGATGCCACAGCTTGTCCTGTGGCTGACATCTTACATTGGGAAGATCTTACCCTTGTAGGAGCTTGAAGTAATTCTACTTCATAAAAACACAAGACCTCTAGTTTACTGTGTCCTCTCACCCCACCCATTTATCAGGAAGCCCAAGCCATAACAGACAGCCACAAAGAGAGTATTTCCATTTGAGAGAAGACCCCATGAGTTGCCCAGAGCTCTGGCACATGTTTGTGAAGCTAGAACCTCAAGAACTTCACAATGTTATCAACTATGGTCAATTTTGCTCAGATAGCCACACAGAAAAGCAGTGGCTGGTGGTGTTTTGCATAGACGCAGATATAAGGCAATTTGGAAAATACAACCTATTATATGTTTAGTCAACGACTTTTGGGTTGAGTTAGTCTCAAGGTTGCGCAAGAGGTTATATCTTCCAGCGAAGACCTTTTGAGCTGTGCTGTTTTATGTTATGTCTCCTATAGAACCAACATAATACAAATAGAACAGTATTGCAGTGTGCCAGTGGTAAATAAAGTAATGCATTCCGCAAGGTCTGGGGACTGAAACTGGAATGGGAATGTGATGTAACAGGTTAATTTGAGGGTCAAAGATAGCTAGCTTGAAAGGCGAGGGGTGTAATAGGCTGTAATAGCATTGCACGCATCGGATCTGTGGCCATAATTCTGCTCAGCGTGCCTGAAACTACTCTGCCGCCTTCGAAAGCTTAACCTCAGCAATAATGAGAAGCAGTGTGTCCAAAACACTCTGGGATAGCTGAGTTGTAAGGCCGCCGAGGCTCTTCATATGCTTGTGGTTAAGAAACTTTGAGCCATAAAGGGAACTGCTTGGTTCTGGCATCCGTGCAACCACTATTGTGTAAGATTACAAAGAGAATTAAAAAGGAAAGAACAGGATGTTTTGAATAGCAAATTCCAGTTCATTACTTACAGTTATAGCTTCAGATTTCATGTATTTCAGCTGCAGGTGCCAAACGTCGAGCATCGCTGACAGAGCATTGTTGGAGCTTACGAGATCACTGGATGCTGGATTGTGTTGCACTTTTTAATAGCGCCATAAACACGTGTTTACTCTCGAGCGCAATATTTCCTTTGACAAATGCCTACTTGGATTTCAGTATGTAAATAAGTACAAATGTAATTAAAGCTCTGCTAGCTGTAGAAGAGATAACAGTAAGAGTACAATGGCACTTCCCTTGCAACTCCAATTTGACAGTTTCACATCCTCTAAACAAATATCAATCCATCAAAATGACGGAGAGGTTGAGGCATACCCTCTGGTGACTCTTATGGCTCATTACGCTCCGCCATTTTGTGGACATGAACGTCAAGCACAAGCCCCATCAGTCCTATGTTTATGAGATATGGCTTTACTTACAGATCACTGGGCACAGGATTCCTGGGATAAGGCGTACAATTCTGTGAAACTTTGGGAAGCAATGTGATTGCCTGAAACTAAATTGGACCAAGATGGTGATGACTTTTTAACTGTATTTTATTTTGGGTGCTTGTGAAGCCAAGTCAACAAAGCTTTATTTCGATATGTGTGATATCATAAAAGCACATTTACAATTAAAAACACAGTTCATTAACAGTACATTTAAAAGAAATTACATACAAAAGCCTTCTATGTTACAATAAATAATTAAAAATGTATTAAACTTTGACAGCTTGTGGATATATATATATATATATATATATATATATATATATATATATATATATATATATATATATATATATATATATATATACAGATGGTCTCAACGCTGTACAGTATTACCTAAACCAACGCAACCTTATGTACAAGAACCATAATGAAATGCTTATTTCTATGATTAGGTTGTGTTTAATGAATAATTACTTCTTATTTAATAAGGAGATCTACCAGCAGTTGAGAGGAGTTGCTATGGGGTCATGCTTCTCTCCTACCTATGCATGCCTCCATGTGGGGTGGTGGGAGGAGCATGTCCTCAGGCATCTCCCTGAGTTCGTCAATAACATCGTCCATTATTGGAGATTTATTGAAGACATTTGCATGATTTGGAGGGGGGATGAGGAGTCTGCCACTAACTTTGTTAAAATCATCAACAACAATAATTTGAACCTTTCGTTCACTAGCCAGATCAGTAAAACCAATATCCAATTTTTGGATGTTAATATTTACATCCTAAACAATACCTTAGCCACCAGACTCCACAGAAAAAATACGGCGGGCAACTCAATTCTGCACGCCTCCAGTGTGCACCCCAAACACCTAATAAAAAGTATTCCTTATGGGGAATTCATACGGATGCGCAGAATCTGCAGTTTGGAGTCTGATCTGAATAGCTGCCAGGAAGAGGCAATTCAGAGGTTTTTAAAGCGTGGTTATTTGATGGATGACCTTCTGACAGCTAGAGATAAGGCCAACAGTGTCAGCCGAGAGGACTTTGTGGGAGAAGGTTCTGAGATTGCGAACGAAGAGGCAGATAATCCCCCTAAACATGACATCAATACGGTTAGTTTAATCACTACCTTCAATACTGAGGAGAAAAAAATAAGGGGCATCCTCAAGAAACATTGGCCCATTCTCCACACAGACATTAACCTGTCACCTTTACTGCCCACTGAACCCTCCATTATATTCAGGAGAGGACCATCGATGAGAGATTGCCTAGTAAGAACTAGCCCAGAGGTGAGCGATAGCAAGGTTAAGATTTCCAACAAAAAGGGCTTTCATAAATGCATTTCGTGCAGAGCGTGCAAGTTCGGGGTGAACACAGTGGAATATCAATCTCCATTTAACCCCATGCCTACACCCATTAGAGATCTGTATACATGTCGTACAGACTTTGCTGTATATGTATTGGAGTGTACGTGCAAACTCAAATATGTGGGAAGTACCAAGTTACAGGTATTTAACCGCATATTGCAACATCTCAGGGCAATAGTTAACTCTGATACTAACTATCCTGTTGCCCGTCATTTCGAACTTGTACATGCCAAAAACTTGAACCATCTTACCTACTTTGTTATTGACTCCGTCCCCAAAAACATCCGAGGGGGGGATCGTGAAAAAACTCTGAGACAATTAGAGAGCAAGTACATTGTTCTCTTAAATACCAGAATACCTAATGGGCTCAACAGGGGGGAAGATTTACAAGTCTTTCTGTAATATTATTGTCTAAACCCTATGTAGCAACCTCTAATTTAGCATCCTGTGTAGATACCTTTTTTCCACTGAAGTGTGTAAACTCTGTTCTTTTATTGTTTTTCCATTTTTTCGGCTATGTATAGCACTGATAATATGAGCCCATAGCTACCAACAACTTAAAACCATTTGCAATCTATTTTGTTTTAAGGCAATGGTCTTGGATTAATTATACTACATTTAGTCACTATGGCTATATTGAACATTTAGCATCAGCAGCTATGCCTGATTGTTTTTAACTGTGGTGGGTTTTATAACACTGGCGCAGGTACATTGAGTTACATGACATCTTTTGGTATGATTTCCTTTTATCATAGCATACATGTACTAACTGCGAGAACTTTATGCACTTTTTGGCACTTGAGCACTGTTTTTTGATAACATCGATGGGGGTCTTGTCTCATGTTTCATGGACATGTCATATTAATTTTGCACATATGTTTTGACTTGTACAGCATGAAGATTGAATATTAATTAACTCATTAGGCAATGTTTGTATATATCTTGAAATTAATTTTGCTTGATATTGCACTAGCACTTTATTCAGCTCTTAGATTTATCTGAATATCGATTGTCTTTTTGAGCTTGTATTTTGTACATATGTGCAATGAAGTATTTCTTCCATGTCCTTTACCCCTTAAATCCGTTGTTATCGTTTCTACCTCTATGTTTGACACAGTATTTAAACACCCCCATTGGTATTTTGAGGCCATGTGATCAAGGCCGTTTTGTGACGGCCGAAACGCGTCATGCCGATGACGAGGGAAGAATAAAGCCACATCTTTGAAAATCTAACCTTGGTGTTTTGGAGATCTGTTCCGTGGTGATGTGAGGAGACGCATTGCAGGACTTTTGTTTCTATATATATATATATATATATATATATATATATATATATATATATATATATATATATATATATATATATAGAAAGGATGTTTTGCTTATACTTAATTCATCAAATAGCCTTCAGCCTAATCAGCCAAGCCCAACTTAGAAATCTGGCCACCCCACACACTAAGGTTGTGCTAGCATCAGCCTTAAGTATTCTAAGTGCAACAGAGTGGTCCCTGGTTCCAAGCAACAGGCACACAGGTTTGAGCCATTTCTGTCTAGGTTTTGTATAGGCTGGGCATACAAAAAACACATGAGCAATGTTTTCAATAACACCTTCACAGATTGGACAATCAACGGGAGATTGATGCAGTGGCTTCCACTTGCTAGTACGGTCGCCAAGAGGAAGAGTGCCCATCCTGAACTGGATAAAAAGGGATCTATCTCTAGGCTTCGTAATAGAATCTAGATAGGGCTCCAGGCGAGGCTTAGGCTTGTGCTGACGGAATGCCTCAGTCAGCCTACCTTGATTTGGGTCCCTCTGCTCTTGATCATCGACCCATGCCCAATAGGCTCACTTAGTTTCTGCCTTAGATAGCAATGCCCCAGACTCCCAAGCAGTTATAAGGCCCGTTGCCAGTAAAAGCTTCTTTATATTAGCTAACCAACTAATTTTGTGGGCTCCTTGAAGGTTCATGACCTCTCTTAGGCCATCGGCGTACCTTGAGAGCTCCGGGGTACGCCATAGCCGGCCCAGTATAAAAGAGGGTGCAGAGTGGTTAGGTCCTTGATGGAACGGCGACCCAGATCACTCAAGAGTGGCTTGGTTGGGGTACCCCTCTGGAGCGATACAAGCTCCCTAAAGAACTTGTTCTCTGTGAAAACTAGGGCATCAACACAATCGAAGCCCCAAAGCTCGGCACCATAGAGGGCGCAACCTACAGCTTTTGCAGCATAAATATCCAGGGCAGGAGCAATGGGCTTGGAAGTGAAGGCACGGTGTTCCCTCCCCAGTACTCCAACTACCCTCTTATGGTTTAGCGCCATTTTATCAATATGTGGCTGCCATTTAAATTTGTCGGAAATTCTAATCCCCAAGTAGTTAAACTCTTTTACACGTTCCAGAGACACCCCGTCAAGAGACAAGGTAGATCTAGACGATCTACTCGGGTTAAAGTAAAGAAGCTTGCTTTTAGAAGTATTTATGACAAGGCCCCTCAGCTTACAAAACAAACAGAAGCGGTCCAACAGCTTCTGCAATCCTGCGGGAGTTTTTGATACTAGCAACGTTTCATCTGCAAAGAGTAATGCGGGGACTTTATCACCCGCCAGGACCGGGGCATCAGCATTGATTTCGAGCGTGAAGAGTGTAGGGGCCAGTACGCAACCCTAGCATACCCCTCTGTTCACAGGGATTTTATCCGTTTTCTGCTCCTGTGATCCCCATCTAATACGGGCATAATTTCCATCGTGCAATCGAGCCAAGAGGTTCAGGATGGGCGAAGGAATCCCCATCTCCTCCAGGACCAGCCATAGGCGGTCTCGAGGACCAAGTCAAAGGTGGTCTTCAGGTCAATAAATGCCAAATAAAGACCGCCTGTGCCAATGGTAACCACCTTCCAGTGTAGGAGTACCAACCCAAATGCCTGGTCTATCGTGCTTGTGCAAGCCCAAAGCCCACCTGAAAAGGTGATATAATGTTATTTTCATCCGCCCACAAGAGAATCCTCTCCAAGAGTACCCTGCCAACCAATTTCTGCCCAGCATCTATAAGACTTATTGGGCGGTAGTTGGCAGGGTCCCCCCTGGGGGCCTTCTTATATATAGGGATTACTTCGGCCCCCTTCCAAGAGTTCGGGACCGGTGAGCCTTCCAACAAGGCATTTGTAAGAATTACAAAGTAGGAGGCCCAACCTTCGGTGTTAGCTTTAAAGAGGTCACCCGGTACACCATCCTTTCCCGGGGCCTTAGCGGGTACAATCTTGGTTAATGCAGCCAGCACCTCTTTCTTGTCTACTCTAGTGAATGGAGCCTGAGCAGAATCAGTAGCCATGGCACCATGAAAGGGCCCTGGAGTACCCGACTGCTCATCTCCCCCGTACCGTTTCCTAAAATGCTCAAACCACTCCCTATCCATTATCTGATTGAGGATTTGATCCGGGTCGCAGCCATTGGATCTTCTAACTAAAGCCCAAAATAGCTCACCATTTTTAGATTTGCTCGCTGCTCTTAGACTATCCCAATGTAATTCTTCCCACTCCCTCTTAGCTATTGTGATGGCTTGCCTATAATGTAATCTGGCCAGCCGAACAACAACTGGATTAACAGATTTAATAGCAAGAATCAGACAATTTTTTTTCATTCTGCAATTTCTATCAAACCACTTCTGCACTAGCTTGACATTCGTCGGGCGCTTTTTACTGGGAACTACAAACAGAGTGCCAATCTGATCTATAGTATCAACATAGATTGTTTCTGCCTCCACAGGCCCAGTCACGTCCTTACATGCTGCAGAAAGCCTTAAAGTCTGCTCACTAAGGATTTCTTCCAATGCACTTAATCTTTGCTCGTCCATAATGAACTTTGGCCACTTGAGAAATCTATTACAATTGGATGGTACAACTGTCTTGGTTAACAATCTCAAACTAGTGGAGGAGGTGTACTCCTTCCTCTGCCACAAATCCACCATTGTGAGGGACAAGGGGTTATGGTCACTGTCACTGTCTACTGATGGTATAATTACCATATCCTCCACTGACTTCCACGCCCTCCTATCCACCATTATATAATCAATTCTACTTTCACAGGAGACCCTGTTAAATGTATTTGCCCCCCGAGCATCAGAGATAGTGTGTCCATTTACAGGTCTTAGTCCTGATTCTATCATTAAGGCCGTGGTTCCCAAAGTGTGCGCCGCGGCGCCCTGGTGCGCCGTGATTAGAAGCCAGGGGCGCCGCGGCACAATTCCTCCCCCTCCTTTGTGCTGCCAGGTCACGCGATCCTCGCACTCTGCATCTCAATGAGTGCTTGATGGAGAAAGCCTTTAATTTTCACACATGCCAGACATTGCCCCAGGGCACGCATCATCCGGTCTTTTTTTCTCGCTCTTATCTGGTGATTGGTTACAAAGTCAGAACTGGATGGTGTGCGAATAATGACTTGGAGTCAGGTGGTCATCCTAACTGGCAAGGGCACACAACCCGTGGGAGAAGGTAACATGGTGGTGTGCAAAAATCGTTTCTGGTGCAAACACGTGGGGTAAAGTACACACATGGTGGGAACAGAAGGCAAAGGCCCTTAGTAGAAAACAAGAGGGTGTAAACGGGGGGGGGGGGTAGGGGGGACACTACAAGATGAAAAACTATAAATAAACACACTAAAAGAGTGGCGGTGGGCAATCTGCTTCCTTCGTGGTGAAGTGACACTACTCTACCCCATACACACGCACAATAGAGTATGTATGAGGAAACTTTACATGAAAGGCAGCAATGCAGCACAACAGACAGGGGTGGTAAAAAGAAAAGGCCAGATGCAGTTCCTATCCCGTGCTGCTGCAATCTGCATGTCGCCTCCGTGTACGGCCTGGATGACACACAATCAACAAGTCCAGTTCAAAGGTCTTCCAATGTAACCTTGATCAAAAATCTTTATCAGCTACCTATTTTTGGTCTTAGTGAATCTCAAGCTGTGACTGAAGCAAAAAAGGCATGTGTACGACGCGGTATGGCTTGTGCAGCAAGATACCAGTTACTCAGCAAATTGATCACATTCAGTGATAGTTCAATGTCCTATGAAGTGGTAGTGCAGCAATTCCTACGGCTCCCGTCCACACCAGATTCAGGTGCCATCATTGCGATAGACAAGAACAAACTGACCACGGATGGCTGGTCAGATGTAGAGGACACACAAGCTTGTGGTGGGTCTGATATGCCCATCGCTGTCCAGCTCAGGGGGATGAAGCGATGAGGCAATGAAGAATCATGTGCCGATTCTACAAAGCCCATCAGTATGTATGTGCAGTATACCTGGATTGTAAGTGAATGTATTTCCAAGAAGCAAACTTACGCTGTTAACCACCTCAAGACGCTGTGTATTCCCACCCATAGAAGCTCAGAATTGGAGGCAAACAAACAGATGGCATTTGAATAAGCATTGAAAATGACTGGTGGCTATCTTCCAAGATGCCGGAGTAGTCTCCGCAAACTCCACCAGAAGGCATCAGAGCGCTTTACATTAGCACCAGTTGCGTTACAACGGGGAGGGGGAGAAGGGTGCAAGGCAGAGGGGAGAAGGGTGCAAGGCAGAGGGGAGAAGGGTGCAAGGCAGAGGGGAGAAGGGTGCAAGGTAGAGAAGGGTGCAAGGCGGAGGGGAGAAGGGTGCACAGTAGAGGGGAGAAGGGTGCAACGGGGAGGGGGAGAAGGGAGCAAGACAGAGGGGGGAAGGGTGCCAGGCAGAGGGCAGAAGGGTGCAAGGCAGAGTGGAGAAGGGTGCAAGGCAGAGGGGAGAAGGGTACAATCCAGAGGGGAGAAAGGTGCAAGGCAGAGGGGAGAAGGGTGCAAGGCAGAGGGGAGAAGGGTGCAAGGCAGAGTGGAGAAGGGTGCAAGGCAGAGAGGAGAAGGGTGCAAGGCAGAGAGGAGAAGGGTGTAAGGCCGAGGGGAGAAGGGTACAAGCCAGAGAGGAGAAGGGTGCAAGGCAGAGAAAAGAAGGGTGCAAGGCAGAGAGGAGAAGGGTGCAAGGCAGAGGGGAGATGGGTGCAAGGCAGAGGGGAGAAGGGTGCAAGGCAGAGAGGAGAAGGGTGTAAGGCCGAGGGGAGAAGGGTGTAAGGCCGAGGGGAGAAGGGTAAAAGCCAGAGAGGAGAAGGGTGCAAGGCAGAGAAAAGAAGGGTGCAAGGCAGAGAGGAGAAGGGTGCAAGGCAGAGGGGAGAAGGGTGCAAGGCAGAGGAGAGAAGGGTGCAAGGCAGAGGGGAGAATTGTGCAAGGCAGAGGGGAGAAGGGTGCAAGGGGGTTGGTGATGAAGTTAAAAATGTTCCCCCCCACCCCGGAAACATTTCTGCGGACGACCATGATCAGAGACCACCCCACGTAAACTTCTTGTAACGCCACAGAGCTCCGTGAGCCTTTCTCTAGCCTGGATACTTTCAGTGGGAGTGCTTTATACTACTCTATGTATGCATTGAGATGTACTTTATAAGATCATTGTGATTGCAAATAAAGTTTAATGACAGTGATGGCTACTCTCTGAATCCTTCATCAGGTCTAGGCTTGATTCTTCATGTAGACCAGTGGTTCCCAAAGGGTGCGCCGCGGCAGCCCGGTGCGCGGGTATAAAAATGGTGGGGAGCCACGGCGAACTGCCAATTAGGTCAAGGGAGCCACGGGTCAAAAAAGTTTGGGAACCACTGCATTAAGGCATTCAGTTGAATGACAACCGGTGACCATCTCTTCACAGGCATAAGCGACAGAGACGGAATGCCCCATCTGGCATCTTCCTCATAAACTCCAAGAATGTCATCTGCTGCCAGAGGCTCAACCGAACAACTTAGGTCACCAGCGACCAGAACTAAGGAATCAGAAGGACACAACTGGAGCAAATGAGAGAGAACAGAGATGGTGGAGGATTTCGCCCCCCCCTTGGGTGCCTCTGGCGTATACATTAAAAAATTCCCAGGTGGTAATGCCATTCATACCCTTGATGGAAAGTATCATGACATCTAGTGTTGAACAAGTATGGTGAGTAATCTTAAGGTTGAGGTCTGCCCATACCCATACGATAAGCCCTCCAGAGGGACGACCTCGACCAACCGAGATAGCAGGTACATGAAAACAAGAAAAACCTGGCTTATACAGGGGTTCGAGACACCAAGTTTCCTGAAATAAACACATATCATACCCATCAATAAAATCATTCCAATCCGGTAATAAGAGCTTATTTCGCAGACCCGCCACATTCCACGAAACAAGTTTAAAATTATTGATGGGATCATTACAGGAGATTAGAGCACATGGTGATTGATATAAATCCTGACTGATGATGTTATTGGCCCTCAGAGGTGCTGTAACATGAATTGGTAACTCTGGGCCCAGAGACTGAGTTGGTACAGAAGGAAAGGGGGAGCAACTACCCAGGGGGGAAGAGGAACTAGTCGATACTCAACAGCCTCCAAACAGTTGAAACGATTTTGGGTGGGGATAGGGTCCAAGGATAAAAAAGGCCTTGGCCAACCCCCCTGGGGTAATTTTGGGTGGGGATAGGGTCCAAGGATAAAAAAGGCCTTGGCCAACCCCCTGCTTGTGAAGCATAACACAATCCATACTAGCATTTGGACACTGTTCATAGGATATGATTTGTAGTTCTGTACATTATCTTTCAGCATCGTAAGTCACGCCCAGTCAACAAGGAGAAAGGGTTTCCTCCAAGGGGGTGAAGCTTGCACTGTGAACAGTAATTGGACTTCATAATTATCATGGATCGGTTGAATAAGTATGCAGAATATTTAGGATGTGTAAAATACACCTAGAGGTCACTGATGGTGGGTGCAGTTGTATCTAGAAGCTGCTGTCTCCTTTTCCAAGCTCCAGCAGGAAAAAACATTGTTGAACTTTCACATTATGCACTAGCGCCTCCTTCATTTTGAACACCTCAGTATACCCTGAAGTATCGTGCAAGCATTGCTCCAGGGCATCTTAGTTTAAACTTGCACATGGACTGGAATAAAATGTCTTGAGCAGAGACAAGGGGGCCGATTCACAGAACTAATCTGAGACAAAATCCTAAACTTACTACTTTTGGTATTTACAGAAGACATTTAGTAGTAGTAAAGTTAGGATTTTGTCTTAAAACCAAAATTAAGACAAACTTAAGTTTAACTTAGCATATAGGGTCACCACAGCCGAGACAGCCGACAGGCACAGCAACAGGTTCCTCTTCACGGCAGCATCCTCTGGCATATCTGTTCCCGACTTACAACATTGCACATGACAAATTGCCTGATTGATATGGGAAGCTTCAAAGAGGCCCCTTCTTGCATACATAGGGTGACCAACTGGCATGGGTGCAAATTCAGGATGTTTAGTATAAAAACTCAGGAAAAAAGGTCAAAATTCATGACAAATATTCAGGACAGTGGGTCAAAATTCAGGACAACACCTCTGGACAAAAGGTGAGTTTTACAGACACATCAGTGGCATTGTGAGATGTAAAGCAGTTTGCGTAGAGTGTAGCTAATTGGGACTAGAGTCCAGTCCTCCAAGTGGCCAGTTTTATGTGTCATATTGCTTTAGGTATTCCATGTCTGTTCAGCTGCTGATGACTGCTTTGGGGGCTGGATAAGACCCATAGCAGACAGGTCTTGTGTGAGGGTAAGAGCAATAAGCAGGAAAAATGAGTTTAATACCATAGTTAAGTTTAATACCATAATGCCCAGCAGACTGCTGAGCATTATGGTGTAATTGTTTGTTACAATGGTTAGATAGGACTTGACATTATTATATAATGTCCTGGCTAGCCATATATCAGCCCTCCTTATTTTACCTGCATATGGGAAATAGTATACTGCTTGGGCTGTTTCATTTCTGTGAGCAGTAAACTGCAGATTTTCATCAATGCACAGAAGTGTGCTACAGACTAGAAACTGTATACATTGTTGATGCATTATTGTAGGTCAGAAGGAGGCACTTGTTTTTTTTAAATACATAATTCTTTTTATTGAATAGAAGCAAAATGCCAACATGCAGTTTTACTAATAAAACTATATAGTGCACAAATACTATTGTATGGAAATGTAGTTTCGGCAAATATGTATCACTTGAACATCACGAGTGCCTTGATTGTTTTGATCCTATTAAAACTCTGTTACCAGCACATTTCTGAATTACAAACAAGTGCTCTATTTGTGGCTCTCTAACTGCTGATATGTTTTGAAATGTTTGTACAGTTCATTTGCAGATATTTAGAAGTTTTGTGTTACAAACAAACTGACAGCTTACAGCTTTGTTTTCACACCCCCAAGAACATTTGTGAAAACATAGTGAATTCTACAACACATTTGTCATTCTATATTCAATTGTATTAGATTCTAAAACATTGTAAATTATGACTTTACTGTACGAATATGACAATCTTTGATGGGGCTCTTCAATGATTCCCTCACTATCACCAACAGTGCCTATCTCTCACATGTATTTAATTTGTTTTATGGCACCTCTCATACCAGTGTAGAGTGTAGGAGCAGTCAAATTATCTTTATTCGATTTAGTTAAAAATCATACAAAGAGCATAAAAACATAATATGTACAAGTAAAATAGAATTAAACAATTTCATTACAATCGAATTCATGTAATAAGGTATTACAGTAAAAAGACAAAGTTTAAAAAATCTATAAAACAATTTATACAGGGAAGTTTACTAAATTCTTATGTATACTTGATCTAGCTGCCGCCACTAAGAAGTTTGCCATGCAAAATGTAATGCAAATATTTTTCAATGATTGTAGGTAAAACATGGCTGGTCTCACCTGGGAGAAGCCAGCTTCCCTCAGAACAGGTAGCAAATGTTTTTTTCTCTGTTCAGAAAAGAAATCGCAAAACATAATAAAGTGCATGGTGTCTTGTACTGAAAGATTATCACAAGTACATGGTGGAGCTAACTCTGGTTTTATCCAGGTATTAAAACTGCCCAGGTAAAAATGAATGAGATTAAACCTAAATTTCGTTAAAAGAAACCTGTGAAATGAATTGGTGACAAAACATAAGTAAGGTTCAAGTGCAGGTAGGAGCAATTTAAATCACACACACATACAGAGACAACGAATCATACATGTGTAAATCAGTTTATAGAAAATGTTACATAAGTCAACGGGGACTACATGGTGTAGGATGCACATCACCCATACTGGTAGGTATTTTGTAAGAGTGCTTGGTCTGAAGAAGCACAAACTCAGGATCCAGAACATAAAACAGTAGTTAGCTTTTGTCATTAGCCATTTATACTTCATGTATTATATTATTTTCTTCAAAATGCAATTGCTTTGTTTGTTTCATAACTGTTTTCAATTTTTCTTTATCGTCTGCCCTTGTCTCGAATCCTCTCCTCTTATATGATTTTTTGTTTATCTACCAATTGCATTATACTTTGTATTGTTTATCTTTGATGCGTTGGTTCAAGATATTGTGTATTGCTTGATATGACTTAGTTTCAATAAACTTACCTTTTGAAATTTAAAGAATTAATTTCTACCCAAACAAAACCTTTTTATCAACATCAGGATAATGAAAAACTGCCCTTCCATTGATACTTCTATTTAGTTATCCTTCCTCTCATCCATCCTTCCACTCACTCATCCATCCATCCTTTCTTTGATTATCCATCCCTTCACACTTTCACTCATCCATTCATCCTTTCACTAATCCCTCCAGCCATTCACCCATCCCTTCACTTACTCACTCACCCACCTTTTCACATTAATTATGATCTGAGCCTTTGTGTCCGATATAATTAAGTGTGTGGCATAAAACACATAAGTTATAAATCTGTGCTTAGCATAGTGTGCTACCCAACTGGTATTCTGCTACTTCTCTTATTGCTACCAGATATATAATACATTACACCTACAACAAGCCTGAACTACCATTTGCCAATGTTTTTTCGTTGCATGAAATAAAAAAGCAGCATCAATAGCTTTGTTGTATATAATATTAAAAATGCTTCAGTTCTGATGAGACTAAAACCCCTTCTTTTTAACTTCTTTCACTGGCTTCTTTTCATGAACTGGATACTGTGCATTTCTACCATCTGGTGAGGTGGAATATTTTTCTTTATGTACGGTTAAAACAGAATGCCCTGCCATAGACCGAGGCAGGAGGAGGTCACCACATGCTTTCACAGGCCAAGACTGGCTCATGGTCAATCTGAATGTGACAATCAGCCGGCATACAGAATGACAATGGGTGTGTTGCCGCTGCTCTTGTGCTCAGAGGAGGAGTGCGAGGTGACCCCATCAGGGAGTTGAGGCTTTTCACAGGGGAACAGTGCTGCTCCCTGCAATGCCCCAAATTACGGATAAAAGGCATCCTTAAAAGGGATCATCACGGACAACAGATGTGAGATCCAAATCACGGACGGTCCGTAAAATTTACAGATGGTTGGTTGCCCTAGGCATACAGGTTTGTGGACTTACACACCACACACTGGTGATAACCCGTTCTGCATGGCAACTTCATGGTTAACTTCACTGTGGCCCTTTATGGTGTACAGGATCATTGACATTAATCTGCACGCAGGAAATGACCTGATGGTGCAGCAGCCGTCTCCTCTTCTTCACAGGGCTCATTTGTCTTGCCAAGCACGCAGGCCCCGGCACTCCAGTCTGTAGGAGCACGTGGTCTTGCATGTCCTTGAGTCATATCATTTTATCCAGCTGGGAGACTGGCAGGCCCTAGCCTCCAGCCCTGTTCACAAGAAGTCTTGCAGAGCTTCACCACCTCGCACAGCCCGTCTGGCTGCTTGACATTTGACTGTTTTGGGGACCTTGAACTCCCTTTCTTATAGTCAATTTTCAGACACCAAATGTGATTTACGTTCTGAGTGTTTGAAGTTTCTAATGAGGATCTGCTTCATTTTGAAGTGCCCTGTACTCTGCCCTGCCCTTACTTCACAAAGCAGTCTGCCACAAAAGGAGTGACTGGATTTCAGTCACAGTGATGTGTATATCAGAGGGTTGGGGGGGGGGTGGATTCCTCTACCTCCTCGTGCTCCTCCAGTCAGTGCTGGGTCTCCCAAAATGGAACCCAGAATCTTTCATGTATTGTACCATACACCCAGTACATTCATACAACACACACACACTGCACAGCACAACATGCTAATTTTATGTAGGCCAAGGGTGAGTTCTGAACTCAGCAGTGCAATGTTTACATGAACCTTTATGCCATACCCCGTGACCCAGGTAAAAAGGGCTGTTCACTACTACTGATCACTATACGGTTTGCTGTCACCATCAAGCTCATGCTACTTAATTCTTGGCAAAGGTGGTAGCCTTTCACTACTATGAGGGTGGCGCTTTGTGCTCTCTCCCGGACCAAGAAAGCTGAAATTGGTGAAACCGGTCTATGTCATGGTACGAACACATGTTCCATGTTCTAACATGTTCTAACATGACAACACATACGAGCATGCATCATGCAAGCTGGGGCACTCAAGGCAGGGCTGCACTTCCATCACCTTGCGAGGGAGTTTTCTGGCCCAACAGTTTGAGTTAGCCCTGCCAGGTTCTAGACATGCAACTTCAAGAACTGCAGTTGAGCATCTTGCATGCTCAGCTATTTATGTGCTTAGTCTTGCTCAATGCATCTTGTGTTTCTGTTGACATATGTTCAATGCAAGAGACCAACAATGTTGGTACTTAGCAAATCCCAGTTCTTTAAACACAGGCAAATTAAGCCTGCTGGCCTTAGAAAGAAAAGCAGGTACCAACAACCAATGAAAATCAGTTCACACACTGCTGAAGAATCCATGCCTCATAGAAGCATCAAATTACCAGGTAGCTCGATGATGAAACAAACGTGGTGACAGTCCTTTTCAGCTGCACAATAAAAATCAGTCTATTTCATAGTGCACATTACAATGTACAGCACGTTCCCTGCCGACACGTGCTTCAAGCCTTCAAAACATCTCTTCTGCTAGAACTACTGGGACGAAAGAAGTTGATACCCGCCTACTTCAAGTCAAAATAGCTTTATTCGATTTTTAGTTTGCAAAATCATAAAAGCACATGTTAAAACACATTGTTAAAAGAAATCTGTACAGTTAAAAAGAGTAAAAAAGGATAAAAATACAATTTCAAGACTATATACAGGGGTATAATTCATCATTAATAACAGCGGGCCGATTATTTCATTTATACAGGACTCAGGGTTAGGATAGGATGATCATACATATGCATACAAGAATACTGCCGACAATTGTTCTGTTCCGATACTATGTTACATTAATTACATGGAGTCATAAGATGTTCCTATTGCAAGCAAAATAGGTGGAGGGAAGAAGCACAGGGTACTATACATATATTACATGGTGTTCCTCAGACCAATAAGTATCCTTAAATAGGAGGAAACCGCTTTTGTAATAAATTCAGATTCCAGTTGTTTTAATTTAAGGAATGCCGCTCTACATCCCCTTATTCCCCATTTTGTAAGGATTGGTTTCAAGAACCTTTTCCTGGGAATCTCATAAATTTGCAAAACAAGATGCAATGGATGTTAGATTGCTGGGATGAGCCATCGCATGGGCACTTTACCAGATCTTTAG
Source organism: Lissotriton vulgaris (assembly GCF_964263255.1). NCBI lineage: Eukaryota > Metazoa > Chordata > Amphibia > Caudata > Salamandridae > Lissotriton > Lissotriton vulgaris. The sequence continues at coordinate 1,479,185,571 of NC_141691.1, forward strand.
ACCAGTCGTTACGTTCGGGAAAAGTTGCCATGCGAAAGTAAGTATCAACACGAAACCTGGTCAGCAGCATTCGTGAGTAACAGCTTTGATCTAATAGTAAGTAGGGCTGAATCCCTACATGAGTAATAAGTAGCTGGTTAGCCATGGCGGTATGTTTGCCCTTTTCAAATGACCACCTTTTCTTATCCAGATGTTCCATGATCAGTTTTTTGAGGGTGCTTCTAGGTACCCTTTCCATACTTGTTGTAGTGTCAAAATATTCTCTATGCCCAATATCAGATATCATGGTTTTTATATATTTTAACCATTTTATATTTACAACTCCATCTAACGACAGGCAGTCAGTGACAATATCTCTATTTAATGTGGTTTCCGGCGATACCCAGATTTTGTGCCATAATAACAATGGGGAGGATTTGATCGTATCCAAAATATATGGTAGCCCAACTTCGCTATGGATAAAATAATTGGGGATGGATTTGGAGGCTGCTAATAGATAACGGATGAAATAATTTTCACCGTATTGAATCTGTTCTGCCTGGACGATCCCCCAGATACCGGCCCCATAAATGCCAATAGGAGCACATTTGGTTTTGTAAATCTGGAGGAGTTCGCGCACAGGTCGCCCACCCAATTTTCTGGCAAAATTTATCAGGGCACCATTGGCCCTAGAAAAGGCCAATTTTCTTGCGGACACTGCCGCGTTCCATGTACCTCTGCTATAAAAATTGATTCCCAAGTAAGAGAATCTGTTAGTATGCTCGATCTTGTTTTTATCTAGAAAGATTACCCTACTAGATCTTGTCTTGATACCACAGGTCATAGAATATGTTTTTGAGACATTAATTATCAGCCCTCTAGTACTCATATATTCTGCAAATTTAACCACCGCCCTTTGTAGGCCAATAACAGTTAGTGACATGATTGCAGCGTCATGTGCATACAATAGAATGGGAATCGGATTTCCCCCAGCAGAAGGGTAATCAAACTGAAATTCCTTTAGATATTGTCCTACGCTATTGATGTACAAGGTGAAGAGGAGGGGCGCTAAAATACACCCCTGCCTCACACCTCTTCTTATAATAAATTTAGAAGAACATTCTCCCCTCCTCCCATATCGTACCCGGGCCCCTGCATCCCCGTATAATTACTTGATGAATATTAGAATCTGCTGGTCTATGCCCATATCACTAAGAGTCTTCCATAACATGGAGTGGTCCACGCAATTGAACGCGGAACTTAGGTCCACAAATGTAATGAATAGGTTTCCTCTATTGGCTTGTGTGTACTTAGCTGTTAGTAGTGCTAGGTTTAGGCCCTGTTCAATAGTGCCCTTCCCTGTTCGAAATCCATATTGTAAGTTGGTAATAATGTCTTTTTCCTCCACCCAAACCTGCAGCCTGTTGAGGATTATCCTACCGGCTGCCTTCATTAGAGCATCTAATAAGGATATTGGACGATAACAGACGGGGTTTTTCCTATCCCCTTTTTTAAAAATAGGTATGACAATCGCTTCTGGCCAAGTTGAGATGAAGCCGGAAGCGTTGGAGTGGTTTAGAACATTTGTTAGAAAAGGTGCCAATAGATCTAGATGAGATTTATATATGTCTATCGGAACACCGTCCGGGCCTGGTGCTTTCCCCGGGGCGCTTTCCTTAATTGCCCTGATCACCTCTACGGAATCAAATACGATCCCAAATGGAAATGTATCTGCTGGTCTGACCTCATCATATAGTGCAGTTTGGTTATCTATGTTTTTGTCACTCTCGTCTGTAATAAGATTATCAGATAGGTTGGTAAAAAGGGTAAATCGATGATATCTATATCCTTATCTTAGGAGAAAGGGTGCATTTACCGCTTTCCAAAATGCTATGTTGTCATTCCTTAGGCATGCCTTATGCAGGTTCTGCCAGGATCTGCTTTTTAGCTCTCTTTTCCTTCTGGCTAAGGCCGCCTTATAAGATCTTCTTGTCTGCCTTATTAGTTTCATTGATCTAGGGACTTCATGTAGGGCACGCTTCAGGTTCTGATGTGCCCAAGAGCAGTCTTTATCAAACCACCCCCGGGTTTTGTGGGTATTATTTTTATGTGACCTAGTTAGTTGTTTTTTAATTTTGTTCGTAATTTTACTGAATTTACCCTAATAGCAGATACCATGTTGGTCATCTGCCGCCATCTTGTTTTCTATGTTAAACATAGGCCACACAGGCTGCTATACCAATGAAACATCTATCTTCATTCTCATTTTGGCATGTGTTACATCCAACTTTTCCTCCCTCTCTGTCCTTCTTTAGTGTTTGTCCTAAGCTGCTCAGCCTTTATCTGTGATGTCACCTAGAGTTCCTTTTGTGCATGTTTGATTCTATTGTCAGTTATATCTAAGGCTGAGCAGCAGGGCAGCTGTTCCCGGTGGGGCTGTAACTGGGCCTTTACTGAATTACATGATTACTTGGATTCGGTATAATAATTCTTGATTACTAAGAATAAACTCTCATCTGGGTGCAGCAACACAAGGACTCATCGTTATTCTGTTAAACTTTACACTATGAGGCTGAGCAGCAGGGCAGCTGTTCCCGGTGGGGCTGTAACTGGGCCTTTACTGAATTACATGATTACTTGGATTCTGTATATTAATTCCTAATTACTAAGAATAAACTCTCATCTGGATGCAGCAACACAAGGACTCATCTTTATTCTGTTAAACTTTACACTGGCGACGATTTATGGAAAGAAACCACGCGTGATCAAAAATAGATACTGCAAAGGGAGGAGCTACGACAGCAAGCAGGATGGCCGCGTAGTCTCCCGGCTCCACTGACCTCCGTCTTTCGCTCGAAGATCCTGTCATTTATCCTGATATTCCGCCCCATATACGTGTCTATGAACTAATCTGCAGTTCGATGGAGCAATCCCGAGACTTTTCCGACATTGTGGAGTGGAGTAATGTCGAGGTTTGACTTGAAGCCTAACCCAGTCTGGAAGCCGGGGTCTCGAGTGCTGGTCTAGCCGGGTCCTAGTTGAACAACAGCGGACCGGTGAGGGCGGCAGGGTCCGATCCATGGAACTTTCGACATCTTTTGGATTGCTTTGCTGCCGATCTGCTGCCTGGTCTCGTGTCGAAGGTGAGGAGACGAGTGACGCCCGAGGCGGTGTGGCGGGGGTCCCTGACCCGGAGGCCTAGCGTTTGCATCGCCGGTGCCTTTGGGTTGGAGACTTGGCGCGCACGAACGCATGTTGACGATCTGTCCCTCACGGTTCATTGCTGCTCCGACTAATCTTCCCCGGGGAGGGCGACTCTCCGAGGGGATCATTATGCCTGATGTTATGCGAAACCCGGCGGAGCGGGCTAAGGGCGGCCCGTCATTGCGGTTAGTGCTGGCAGCCCTCGAGGCACTTCAGGTGACTATGGAGGCCCAGGCCTGGAATCTGATGTCGGCAGTGGATGGAATTAGAAGATCGGGACCGGACCCTGACTCGTTGCCCGGGATCCGGCGGCCAGCTCAACTCTCGACAGACACCCCAGCGGTGCATTCAGACCCGGTGCATGGAGCTGTGCCTGCCCCTACAGAAGTGGAACTGATCGAACATGCTGAGACCTGTGTATCACCTACATGGTCGGAATCTTTGGTTTCGCAACCAGCGGAACATTTAACTGCTGTTCCCACTCTGGAAACTTTTGGTCGGAACTGTGAACTGTGTTGGATTGTGTCGCACCCCCCCTCCCAGCTGGTCCATCAAGATGGCGGATGGGACAGTGTCTGGCCTCGGAGTCGGGGAGGGGCATCGTTGGAACCGGCCATCTACTTTGGGATTTGCCATCCTTTCTCCATCTAACAGTCTATATTTCGGCAACTTCTGTGTATATTTTGACAATTTGACGATGGGGCTCTACTTATCGGAGGGAATCAGCAAATTTGATCGACGGGGCCAAGGCTGAGACTGTTGTTTTGGGTTTCACACTATGGTTTCATCGGTAACGGGATTGCTCTACTAGGTTAACGGAGACCGGGCGGGGTTTATAGTTTCCTCCGGTGTAATTTTCTATTGTATTCGGCTCGATTGTGTCAGCTTTGTGGGGGATTCTTTGTTAAGGCGGTGGGGAGAGACCGGGAATGCGTACGATAAAGCCCTCCTCCATTTCTACTTTTAGTGTAGAGGTTTAGTTCTTCTTTATTTCTCTTTGTTCTCCTATATTTTGGGTTTCAGTTATTTGGGGCCACAGGCACGCTGCTAGGGGGGTAGGCCGTAGTCATCTGCAGGGGTGCAGGGTGGGGGGTTGGGGAGGGGATTTTTGTTTTGCCTTTATTGTTTCTATGGCATTTTTTCTCTTTTGTATCCTTCCTTTTGCCTTTTCTTTTGCTTCTTCCTTTTTCGGGTCAGCGTAGTGGGTCCACTCTTCTGTCAATTATCGATTTTTCTTATCTGTGCCTATACTTTTCACGGTATTTCAGTATCATTGGGTGGGCGCTTAACTGGTGCGAACTGTGATTGTATGCTTGTTTATCCTGAATTGTATGCCTTAGCGCCACTGTCTTAAATGTGATCGATCTACTGTGGAAATCCTACTATTTTGCCCGCCCTTTATGCGACTCTGTGATATTGTATGGCACCTGATCCTTCTATTTTTATATTTTAAAATGGAGCCTTTAGAATCCTGTCATTCACATGGTATGCTTAATAGCCAGTTTTAATTGAATTTGTGGTACATTCGCTTCCCAGGCTGCCGAGTCGTGTCCTAACTGACTTGCTGTGATGAAACTGATTAGCGGCCGGCCCTGGTGGTTGTAGGCCCATATGTGTAACTGGTTGAAGTACCAATAAAGGTTTTCCAAAAAATAAAAAATAAAAAAATAGATTCTGCAAAAAAAACTAACTGAACCTCATGCCCAGCCCCACCGGTGTCTACAACATCAGACAGCCTGCAGAAAATGACGGTTGGTGCATCCAGAGAGAAGATGCATTTTCAAGAAGCTCCGGTGTTCTAGGAGTTGTCCTGCTCGAGCTCCTCCATGACGTCATCTTTCTTCCTGGAATGCAACTACGAGACTGCACCTCCAGCACTCGTCATCGCGCAAGGTCACGCAGCGTGAACTTGCGTAGCTGCCATGTTCATTTCACTTATTGGACGTTTTGTTGCCTGGTATCTTAGCATGACGCCATCTGTTGCTTTGACATTGCGTGCCATCATCTCTACTAAACTGAGGTGACACACACACCTGCTAAGTGTTTTCCGCTTTTCTTAACAAATGTTAGAAGGTGCTTTGACTCGTATTTTACATATTCTTTAACTTTCCTGCAGGTTTACCTATGTTCACCAAATATATGCTTGTTTTTGTGCATCATACTTGCTCATATTGCCATGTTTTATGCTCAGTACGCGTTCCTGCGTTACTTATTTACTAGACCTGCGACCTTAAATAATTTACTGTTTTCCTGTGTGAATATTTTCTCAGCTTCATTTATACATACATTTTATTTACATGACGGTATATTTCTCTTGTTTTTTTTACCTACCTGAAATGTAATGCTCTATGAAGGTTATTGCATATGTGTACATTTACAGAGCCCTTCTTTAAGGTATGAGAATAGCTCAGTTCTGGGCATCCTAACTTACTGTAGTTAGCCACTCCTGTGCTCAATATAAATTGAGATGCTCATTCTTATTGGATAACTTTTACTGAATTGAACCACGTTGGTGCTCAATTTATTTGAGGTGTTCATTCCTATTTGTATTTGCTTTAATTGGTTGAGCCACATATGTGCTCAATTTAATTTATTTATAGTGGCTACTTGTAGGAGTGTTTGATACTGCCATACGTTTTCGAACCATTTTTGGAAATGCTCCATTCTTTTTGTACTTAAGGTGATGAGATTTGTTGATGCTCCACGTTTTTGATGAACCACGTTTTCTTAGTGCTCTTTTCCAATAGAGGGGTTCACATTTTTACTGTGAGGAGTCGTGCAGGGACTACATTTTCTTTTATTGTATTGAACCACTTTTGTGCTCAAAATGTTTTTGAGGTGTTCATATCCATTTTGAATTTTCTGAAGATTAGTTGTTCCAGTTTGGACTTTTTAGAGTGTACCTTTGCGGAGCCACCTAGGTGCTCATTTTTGAGAAGCTCCATCTGTTTCAGGTTTAATTATATGGGGCTGCAGTGTGCTCAGTTCTGTTCATGCTCAGTTTTATACATGATTTATATTGTTGAACCACGTCAGTGCTCTATTTAGTTAGAGGTGTTCAGTTATACAGTGAGCCGCTGTAGTGCTGAGTGTTATGTAGGGCCTTGTTGTGCTCACTTTTATGTGAGGGGTCCTAGCGCTTCTCAATTTTGGATTTCTTTGGAGGGATTCAGTTTTATGAAGAGCCGTGTAAGTGCTCAATCGCTTAGAGGTGTTCAAATTTATTAGGGAAGTTGTTTTAGAGGAGTTCATATTCCATTTATTAATTCTTGTATCTGAACCTTTATTCCCCTACATCTTTTGGAGTGTTCAGTTTCTTTTGTTTGATTGTGATGAATCCATCCACTTCCATTCTTGTGGATTTTATTACGTGGTGGACCTTTACCATATTTATTTATTCTCCATTTTCTTCATTTTCAGGTGACGGTACTGCCTTTCATACTTTCACCACTTGCTGTTTTATCCTCTTCCACTTACTTTGCGAAGAGGGTTTATTTGGTATGTGCTGTATATTCTATCATCTTCTTTTCTTCTTTCCTTTGTTTTCTCATCTGGCTCTTATTTCTGTCAAGGGGGAGATGTGTTATATTCGTATGTGCTGTATGTTCTATTTCTTATCTGGCTCTTATTTCTCTCAAGGGGGGAGATGTGTTACATCCTGCTTTTCCTCCCTCTCTGTCCTTCTTTAGTGTTTGTCCTAAGCTGCTCAGCCTTTATCTGTGATGTCACCTAGAGTTCCTTTTGTGCATGTTTGATTCTATTGTCAGTTATATCTGAGGCTGAGCAGCAGGGCAGCTGTTCCCGGTGGGGCTGTAACTGGGCCTTTACTGAATTACATGATTACTTGGATTCTGTATATTAATTCTTGATTACTAAGAATAAACTCTCATCTGGATGCAGCAACACAAGGACTTATCTTTATTCTGTTAAACTTTACAGCATCACTAAGCAAGGAGGCTTAATTAATCAAGCTCGGGCCTGATTCACAAAGGTAAAGTTAGACCAAAAGTCTAATTTATACCAAAGTCTTTACTTTACTACCTTTCGGTATTCACAAAGGTAAGATAGACCTTTGGTCCTAGTTGCAATTCCTAAAGCACATGCACAAAACATTTCCTAAATGCGAATTGGACATTTAGGAAGGCTCAAAGTCAATGGTAACCATGTGCAAAATTGAAAAATACATTTAAAAATGCATTTTTTGATTGTGACAGGAAGCGCACATAGGGCATATGTGCACTTATATGTGCACTATAAATTTTAGGGTGCCTCCAGGGGACCTTAAGCCTAGTGGCACCCTTGGGTTTGGATTTCCTAAACTGCAATTTCCTATTAGGTAATCACAATTTAGGAAATGCAAAACATTTCCTATTTGGCCCATAGGTGGGAATGCAATAGCATTTCTTAGTTGCAATTTCCTAATAGCAATTCCTACTCTAGGAATCACCATTAGGAAATCGCAAATTGTGTACAGACCATTTTGCATTTCCTAAATTGCGATTCCTATGGTTTCGCTTCTTAGGAAATGCCAAATTAGAATTAAGTACATTGTGCCCAAAATTTATTTAACAACAGAAAGTGTGAAAACAGGATCAATCAAACAATCAATCATATAATTTGTAAAGCATACTGCTCGCCCGTGAGGGTCTCAAGGCGCTGTGGTGGGGATGCTGCTACTGCTCGAAAAGCCAGGTCTTGAGGAGTTTTCTGAAGGTCAGCAGGTGTTGGGTCTGCCGTAGGTGGATGGGGAGGGTGTTCCAGGTCTTGGAGGCGAGGTGGGAGAATGATCTGCCACCGGAGGTTGCTCTTCGGAAGCGGGGGACTGTGGCGAGGGCGAGGTCAGCGGAGCACAGCGGAGCTGGCGGGTGGGGGTGTAGAAGCTGAGTCGTCTGTTGAGGTACGTTGGTCCGGTGTTGTGGAGTGCCTTGTGTGCATGGGTGAGGAGCTTGAAGGTTATCCTCTTGTTGACCGGGAGCTAGTGCAGGTCTCTCAGGTGGGGTGTGATGTGGCTGCTGCAAGGGATGTCGAGGATCAGGTGTGCAGAGGCTTTCTGGATGCGTTGTAGCCGTCTCAGGAGTTTGGCTGAGGATCCTGCACATACGACGTTTCCGTAGTCCAACCTGCTGCTGACGCTGGGTGACTGTTCTTCTCGTTTCAGTGGGTTAAGATAAGAACATTGAAAATGTATTCAATGAAAAAATAAATTATTTGTTGACTTGTTGAATACCATACCTACATGTATTCTGCACTATGACATGTACAGTTTTGGATATATGTGTCACAATTGGAAAGGGTTTTGCTACGGTGTGAATATTTGTTTAGTCATCAAATGTTTGCAAATTTCCTGGGTTTTGACTATAATGTCGTTTGCTAAGTTTCCCGGTCTGCCTTTGGCCTTTTTTCTTCTCATAATTTGGTAATTTTAGGCTATTTAACCCTGACAATCCAAAGTCCATCCCTGACGTGCCATTCACTCGGTGTATTTGCTTTAAAATTTCACAATGGAAAATTTATCTGGGAGTTTCCCAATACACAATTGCAAAGCAAAGCACTATTTTCAACAAAGGATATCCTTATCCGATCGGTTATTTTTTTTAGTAAGCAAAGATTCATGCTGCATAAACTGCTACAAAGTCACAAAATTCCGAAGTGAAAAACCACATCGTAAACTGAAGATGGAAGATTTTCCCTAGACAAAAAGTGAGATAACCTGTGCAGTGTTGAATTCCAAGAAAACTTGCACTTTTCTTATTCTGAGATGATTGTTTTAAAGATTTAAAGGTGAATGCATATTTTTCAGTTGTTACTGAAATCATCCTTTGAGGCCAATCCTCCTGGTTATAACGTCTTTAACGGGTAAGCAGATTGTTGTTGGTTCCAGTAGCATACTGTAGTTGTTTAATGCTTTATGTACAATCCATGTTAACAGTGAGGCAGGCCTGATGTACAAAGGTTTTTTGCGGGCGCAAATAGATTTTCGACCCATTTGCTCCCGCAAAAAAAATGTGGCCCATGTACTAATCCTATTTTGCGAGTGACTCACAAAATAGGATTAGTGACTCACTATTAGGAAGGCGCGTTCCAAGGGCATCCCTTCCTAATAGCGACTCCTTAAGCTATGTAAGAATGTTTTGTGACTGCAAAACACTAGCAGTTTACAACCCTTCTCAGAAGGGTGGTAAAGCACTTCCCCTTTGTGAATGCATGCGCAAATATTTTTTAAGGGAAGCAACTGAAAAGTTTAATTTTTATTTTTTAAATGCATCCCATTTTCCGTTAAGGAAAACAGGCTGCATTTAAAAAGAAAAACAACTGCTTTATTTAAAAGCAGTCCCAGACATGGAGGTCTACTGACCCCAGCAGGCCACCATCCCTGGGAGTGCCGGCCATTCCCAATGGGGTCGCAAATTGCGACAGCCTAATTAATATGCATGAGGCATGCAATTTGAGACCCCGTTGGCAATTGCAAAAAGTGTCCGAAACACTGTTGTGCATCCCAAATAGCGAGTCACAAATTGAGATTTGAAAATGCGACGCAATTTGCTTCTCGCCAATTGGCGGGTCGTACATTTGGCCCTATATGTTTCAGGTCAATAGGGGAGAACTCTTTAGGACAAAAACAAAATATTGAAAGACGACAAAAAAAGGCAATGGCTGGTAAGAAGTGACCGGAAATGACATTTAGGAAAAAAAGGCATATTGGGCATTTTTGAAAGAATGTAGGGACTAACACAAAATTGCATGCTGTAAAGTTCCTCAGGGCACCATCACTTGAGCGTTCGAAGCAAACGACAGGTGAAGGCAAGAGTATTAGTTGTTTGGGCCTGTTATGCTGGTGGTCCAAATCTAGAGCTTCTGTGTCTCTCGCAACATTCCATAGCAAGGTTACTACTCTTAGAAATACAATCAATACAATCAATACTTACCAATATAACCTTTCATACACCCACTCCAACTTCCACGCTAGGATTCTCAAAAGCATTGACAGACCCATAGCAGAACTTACACACCCACTCACTGATTCAGAAATCTACACACATATCCACTCAGTCACCCATAATTTTTAGGAAGCACACTCACTGCGTTCCAACGCCAACTAGTGAATAGCAAAAAAAGAAAATCTAGTGAGTGCTATTCATTCATGATCAAGACACTTTGGTGTTGAAATGCTTTGAGTGCGCTACTCGATAAATCTTGAAGCAATTACCTGCTGGGAGTGCACATGATTTTACTCCTGGAGCCTGGAGTTTGTTGGTTTGTATATTACCGGGCCCCATGAATTTGAAAGAAACTTGTCAGGATTGCTCGTTATGGAGCGCAGATGATCCTTTTGGGTGCTACAGGTAAGGAGGGTAGGTATTTTTTTAAGTTTTGAGCTATTTTGAATGAATGCTATCTGTAGTCGTGGCTTCTCACGGAAGTACCATGGTACATAGTGAGAACAAGCTTTAGGTGATTGACTAGTGACTGCCTTTACAAAAGTTTAATGCAGTCATGTTGTGTTTAGCAACACATTGGCTGTGTTCTGTGTTACGCCTTCAGATATAGGTAATTCTTTGGTTTGATATTTTACCCCTATGTTTTGCCACTTTATTGAAGTGGTAATAAGTATAGAACATATTTATAAATTTCTATATCTTTTTTAAAAACATACAGAGTACTACCTCAGGAGGACAGCGGTACTTAATATACCGTTTTAAAAAAATTACTTACACGTTTTTTCAAAAATTAAAACTACACAATAATGCACTATATTTTACTTTAATAACGCGGTAATAAGTAAAGAACAACAATAAAAAATACTACTTACTGATATACTCAAATTACTTTCATATTTCACTATACTAATTCACCACTAATCCTTTATGGGTTCAGGAGTAGCGTGCTACTTGCTGTAAAAGCACTTCAACATTTCATCTGGGGTAGGCAGCGCTATATAAATACAAACCTTTTCCCCACTTCTTTCCCTCCACTATCCTTCTCAATCTAAATAACTGATTAACATATCCACCACTCAAATTACTTTCATATTTCAGTATACTAACTCACCACTAATCCTTTATGGGTTCCGGAGTAGCGTGTTACTCACCGGAAAAGCATTTTGACGCCTCGTCAGGGATAGTAAGTGCTAAATAAATCCAATTACAATACAATATCTAACACCGTATCCCAGAATGCAGTGAAACTCAGATCACAGCCATACTATGCTTAGAACGACATGGCTGCCTTTTACCATGGGTAAACACAGCCATGAGCCAATCACATACTGATCTCTCATCCGCATGTACAGTGAACTTACCGCAGTATACCCCAGCACAATTTATAACTACATTTTTTCAAACTTATAACTTTAATACTACTTGCCTCTATTCACACAGACTACCAAAAATTACCATTTCCACCTCATAATGTATATTCCAGACATGTTACATTTATCTCCGTTCAAACTACATCTGATTTAATTACCACACTCGACTCTACGCTACCTTATTCTATTTCACTACACTCTACACAACTCCACTCCACACTATTACACTCTATGCCACTCCACTCTATGGCTCTCCACTATATTCTACTCCACGCTACGCTAATCCACTGTCAGTAACTACACTCTACTCCATTCTTCGCTACTCCACTCTACTCAACACCACTCAACTGTATGCAAATACATTCTACGCTGCTCCATTTTATCACACTCTAGTCTATGTCACTCCACCCTAAGCTATTCCATTCTACCCAACTCTACTCTACAACACTAGAGTCTACACTATTGTAGCCTCTGCCACTCTACTGTACCCAACTTCACTTTACAGCACTGCACTACATGGTAGCAATGGAAGTTCCTCTGCTACAGTAGAGAAGTGTCGCCCCACGGCTCTCAGAGCAGTAAAAAGGAAAAATAAATGATGATCACATTGCTATTAACATTTTTTTTCTTAGCTACAAGGCTGGGTTAGGGTGGTGCGGGGCTTATGTCACAGGGAGAAGTAGTGGTTAGTGCACAATAAGTGCACATGACTGAACGGTCGTCTTGGGCCGGCCAAACAGTCATGGGCACTTAGCATGTTCTCTACCGGGCTGTAATACACTGCCTTGGTGGAGAAAATGCCCAGGCTCCCAGTCCCCCTTGAGCGCCGATTCACAGCACTCAGACCAATCATTACGCTGAATTGCAGCATTATGATTGGCTTAGGGGAGCCTGTGTTCTTCCTCCTTCTGGGTTGAAGCAACAACGGAGGAGAGACTGCGGCAGGGGGCTGTGAAGAGGTAAGTGGTTTATTTTTTATATTTTGTTCCTGCGCCCCACCACCCCTATTCTTTGCCAGCGCCACTGCACACTTGTACAGTTTACACCCCTCTACTCTGTGTCACTACACTGTACATCACTACACAATATGCCACACCACTCTTCGACAATTCTCTGTATGCTATTACATGGTACACTACTCCATTCCACACCACTCCACTCTGCGTCACTACAGTCTATGCTACTACACTCTATTCTATTCCACTGTATGACACTCCCCTCTATGCCACTCTACTCTACGCTCCTCCACTATGTGTCCTTAACTCTACATCGCTACACTGCAGGCTTGTAAACTCTAAATTATTTGACTCAACGCCACTCCATTGTACTCTACTCCAGTGTATGCCACTCCACTCTACATCACTACACCAATATCCCAATACACTCTACGCTATTCTACTGTATGCCACTCCACTCTACAACACTCCACTCTATGCCACTCCACAGTACAGTCTTACAATGTATACCACTACAGTCTACCTACTAAACCCTACCACCTTCGCCCTAAAACACTCAACTCTATATCACTGCACTGTACGCCACTCCACTTTATGCAACTCCAGCCTACACTACTACACTGTAGGCCACTACACTGTACCTCAGTCCACTCTATGCTACTCCAGTGTACACCCTTCCACCCTATGATATACCACTCCTCTACACCCTATGTCACTCCACTGTACCCCACTGCAGTGTATTCGATTCCCTCGTATACCACTCCACTGTACACAACTCAAATCTACGTCACTGCACTCTATGCCATTCCAATGTATGCTACTACACTGCACCTTGCTCCACTGTATGCCAGTTCACTCTTCACCACTCTAATCTATGCCACTCCACTTTATTCTATGAAACTCCCCTCTAAACCATTTTAACTGTATGCCAGTTTTTTCTACCACACTCCAGTCTATGCCACCGCACTTTACACCACTACACTAAATCCTATTCCACTACATGCTGCTCCACTGTACGACACTCCAGTTATGACACTACACTTTATGTAACTACAATGTACACCAGTAAACCCTACGTTATTCTACTATCCATCACTCAACTATACACTACTGCAATGTATGCCACTCTACTCTATGCCAGTGCTATCTATGCCACTATACTCTACGCTATTCTACTGTACGCCACTCCACTCTGCAATGCTTTACTCTATGCCACTTCACAGTATGTTCTTACACTGTCCACCACCAACCTCTTCCCCCTCCACTATACAATACACCGCTCTACATCTCTGCACTGTATGCCACTTAACTCTACACCACTCCAGTCTACACCATTACACTATTACACTGTACACAATGACACTGTACCCCACTCCACTCTATGCTACTCCAGGCAATGCCACTCCACTCAATGCTATTCCACTCTACGCCACTCTACTCTACAGCACTTCACTCTACTCCACTCCAGTGCATTCTATTCTGCTGTACGCCACTCCACTGTATGCTACTCAAATCTATGCCACTGCACTCTATGGTATGCCACTGCATGCCACTACACTGTACCTCACTCCACTGTATGCCAATTCACTCTACACCACCGCAATCTATGTCACTCTACTTTACGCAACTCCACTCTATGCTACTCCACTGTATGCTAGTCCATTCTAACACACTCCACTCTATGCAATTGCACTGTCCACCACTCCACTCTATGCTATTCTACTGCATGCCTCTCTACTGCACGACACTCCAGTTCACGCCACTACACTGTACACCAGTACACTGTAAACCAGTCTAGTCTACACCATTCCACTGTATGCAACTGCACTGTACAACACTCCACTCTATGCTACCCATCTTATTGCTATTCGACTCTATGGCAGTCCACTGTATGCCACTCTATTGTGCGCACTTCCTTTGTACGCCACTCCACTGTATGCCACTCCACTGTATGCCACCCCACTCCAGTCTATCCCACTCCACTCAGTGCCACTCCATTTAATGCAACTCTTCTATGACATTCCAGTCTACGCTACTGCGCTGTAGACTACTTTACTCTCCGCTACTCCATGCTACGCTATTCCACTGTACGCAAGTCCACTCTCTCCACTTCTCTCTACACTATTCCACTCAACGCCACTCCACTCTTCGCCACTCCACTGTACAACACTCCAGTATACGATATGCCACTCTACGTCACTCCACTCCACTCTATGCCACTCCAATGTACAACACTCCATTGCACGCTGTTCTTCTGTGCACCACTCCACTGAATGCCACTACACTCTACAAAATGACACTGTATGCTATTCCACTGAATGCTACTACACTGTACGCCGCTCCACTGAACCACATTCCACTGTACGTCACTCTACTGTATGCCACTCCACTTTATACCACTCCCTTGTGTCACTCCCCTTTATGCTATTGCACTAAATGCCACTCCAGTCTATGACGACTCCACTTTACACCAATCTACTCTACGCTACTCCACTGTATGCAGCTCCAGTCTACGTCACTCAACTCTATGCTGTTTCATTCTACATTATTCTACTGTGAGTTCCTCCAATGTATGCGACTACAGTGTACACCACTGAACTGTACACTTCTTCACTGTATGCTATTCCACTCTACGGCAGTGCTCTATATGCTACTCAAATGTATGCTATTCTACTGTATGCCAATCCAGTCTACGCCACTCCACTATACCCTTTTTTCACTTTATGGCACTCCAGTGTACACTACTCCACTGCACCCCACTCCTCTGTACACTATTCTACTCTACCCCACTCCACTGTTGGCCAGTAAAGTCAATGACACCACACCACTATACGCAACTTGACTGTACACTACTCAACTTTAAGCAACTCCAGTGTACGCCACCCTACTGTACGCACTCCACTGTATGCTATTCCATTGGACAACACTCCACTCTGCATCACTCCACTCTTCACTAATCCGCTCTATGCGACTGTATGCTGCTCCACTTAACAGCATTTTATGGAGCTATACTCAACAACACTATGTGCCACTCCACTGTAGCACACTGTTCCACACACTAGTCTGCTCTACCTCACTTCACGGGACAACACTGTACTCCAATCTATCCCACTACACTATACTTCACTCTATAGCAGTTTCACACACTCTACAGCATGGCATACCACTCCATTGTACAAGAAGTCACTCACTCTATAACACTTTATACCACTGTATGCTATGCCTTTACAGTGTACTACACTCACGGCACTGTACTATACAAGACGCCACTCCACTATATGCACTTTAGTCCAATCTATACTACGCCACTCCATTTGACCACTCTGTTCAACAGTTTAGCCCACTGTTTGTCATTCTATGACTCTCTAATATACCCTGCTCCACTCAACAACACGCTTCTTTGCTCTATAAAACTGCACTCTACAGCACTGTACTCCACTCTATGCCACTGTGTGATACTGTACCACACTGTATGCACCTACACTGCATTGTACAAACACTCTACTCCACTCTATGCCATTCTACAACTCTCTTCTCAATCCTATGACACTCAAAGACATTGCGCTCAACTCCGCAACACTACAGTTGATGGCACTCCCTTGCACAACCATCAACTGTAGTGTACGACAGGCCCCTCCGCTGTACCACATGCCACTTCACTCTGTAATACTCCTCTCCGCTATATGACACACCAGACCTCTCTACTATATAACACTTTACTTCACCATACGCGCTGCCACTCAACGCCAATGTGTTTCACTCCACAACTTTAGAATCTATGGGGCACACGCATCAAAGTTTCATTTTGCGATTACCAAATAGCGTTTTTTTAGAAATCGCCATTTGGTAATCGGAAAATGCAATGCCACAAAAAAGAGTGCAAATAGCCATTCTCTAAATGTGATTCCTCAAGAATCACAAACGCAATTAGGGAATTGCTATTTGCAATTGCGACTTCATTCTATCCTATGGGCCTCAAGGCCCATAGGTGAGTATGGTCTTGCATTGCCTGAATTGTGATTACCTAATTGGTAATCGCACATTAGGTAATGCAAAGGCAAGGGTGCCCGGGGACCTAAGGCCCCCCTAAATAAAAAGTGCACAGTTAAGGCACATACATGCCCTATGGGCATACGTGCGCCACATGGCACTTAGAAAATGCATTTTTGTGCACATTGTTACCATTAACTTGAAGGTGATGGTAATTAGCGTTTCCTGAATGCACAGTTCGTATTTAGGAAAGGCTAACTGCACGTGCATTAGGGAATCGCAAAATGCAATTCCCTATTTGTATTTGCAATTCAGGTAATCAAAAAAATTGTGATTACCTAAATTGCTAATTTAAAAAACTTTCATGCATTGAAAACGGCCATTTTGCGATCCCAAACAAATGATTATTGCGAATCGCACTGTTTGCGATCGCAAAATTGCATGATGCATGTGACCCTAAGACACTGTACTGTATGACTCTGTCTTTACTATACTCTACGGCCCTGCACTTAACAACACTAAATAAACAGTATTTGATACTATCGTTTTACACATTTTTATTAAAGATAAAAACAGTTTAAACCTATTGAAAACACCAAAGTGTAAAGCTAGGTTATAGTTAGGAAAATGCTATTTATTCTTTATAACAAACCCAACTTATACTATACAAACATGTGAAATAAAATGTTACAGTTATAACTTAATTTTCTAATTTATGCACCACTAGATAGAATTTACATTTAGAATGTATGCACCACCTCCAAATTACCATATGTTGCGCACCGCTTTACACATTCTTCTTGTATCAATCGCTCATGCATGTACATATATGTCATCTACAAACTATGATATACATAGTTATCCTGTTGCAGAGATGCAACCATGCAGCATCGAGCACTTCAGATATGGAGTTGTGCCATTCCATGTTACAAACTCAAATGTTATCCACTCACAGCTTAAAAGCAGACACAGACACTCCAATAATAGCTCATTCATGAATTTATTGTGCAAACTTTAGCATTAGAGAAACAACGTGTTTCGGCTGATCTTGCAGCCTTGTTCACGTTGGTCGCCATTATCAAACACAGAAATATTTCAAATAGCTTCAGTTTCTGTTTTGCTTAAAAAACTACATTATTACACATAAACATTGTTTTTATTTGTGAACACTCATTATAATTGAAGGTGTTATCACAATAACTTAACATTTTCTATTATTTATAATAACATCAAATCCTTAAGGGGAAGTAGTACATGTCAAAAAAACATTCACATGCAAAACATATTGTGCTATAATATGAGAAGTGTCCAAATATAATAGTATTAGGCACTGACTTATGTGAATAATTGTCCCTATTCTTTTATTATTACTGTTTTCAGAGCTAGAGATTATTTGTTTTAGGATGATTTGAGTGAAGTACAATATATTTTGATCAGGAATCAGTTACCTTTTCTGGACACAGAATGATCTGTTGAACGAATACATATATACCTACTCTTTTAAAATGGCTGCTGTAGACTGTTTTTGAAATATATGCTTTTTGATCATTCATTATTTTTCATTTATCCCCAAAACATTTTTGATGTGATTGAGTATTTGTTATGATCATATTCCTTTTGGATCTTGGTAATGAATTGTTTGTGTTTTACAAATTACATAAATGTTCAAATAAGAATATTTACTATCCACAATTCCAAGATGGCTACCCTAAAATGATTTGTTGTGAACCAGACTTAACATGTGACGATGCAGGGATTACTTGTTATGAACAGAAACTGTTTTAAATGTTTATATGTTTTATAATGGCAACCAGCATGAAAAACGTTGCGAGATCAATCGAAACGAGTTGTTTCTCAAATGCTAGAAATTGCACAATAAATGGAAAAATGAGCAATTCTTGGAGTGCCCATGTCTCATCTATAATATATGTATAATCACTGAAAAAAACAAAGGTTAAAGTATCATTATAGTTAGGTGTGATAAAAGGATCTGTTTTTGTTAACGGTAAAGTTAGGTGAATATGTCAGTGACAACATTAACTTTTGAACTAAAATAAAAACAAAACAATTCACTAGTTATAGTTAGTAGAGCTAACTATTACTTGCTCCCCTGCCATGCACTGTTTACATCACTTATGACATGTTCCATGACATCATTTATGACATCACTGATGACATCTCAAATGACATTATTCATGACATCACTGATGACTTCATCCAAATAGTGTGCTAGTTTGATATATAGTTTACATAGTGGCGCGCAACTAACATAGTATTTCTTTATCTACTTTTGTACAGCCTGTGTCCAGCTAAAGGGTGTAAATGTTTACAAAATTCATGTGCTCCTAATACATCATAGCTGTGTACAGGTATTAAACACTTTATAAATGTTTGCATTGAAGAGTAACCCTGGTGCAAGTGACAGTTGACAACTTGTGTTTAATATTTTCCCCACAGGGTTTTAGGCGCTGTAGAAAAGGTTTGCAACAGAGCAAATATTCTACATGCAACATACAATGTATTGTAAGCAGCCTTGAGTTATAAGACAGCATTGTCTCCTCATGGCAATTTCAATGTAACATAGAAGACTGTGTGCACACCAGGTATTAGGCTATGTACATATGTTTGTTTTGCTTCAGAAGATGGTTTATATGTAAGTGTTCACCACAGCCTGAAGGCTGTAGGTAGTATATTCTATAGCACCTTCAGATGCTGCCTATTTTAAGTGAATAGTGTTTTTTTACCAAGTGTTGCATAGAATGTACAATGTTCTTAGTAGATACTTTTCAATACTCTGTAGTGTATTTCTCATGAGTGTTTCACTGTCTGCCATCAGTGCCATCAGTGCGGTACAGAGTAAACTCCCTCGACTGAGTCAGTACTGTTTACAGTTCCTACTTTTCCCCTCATATCAAATTCATTTTTCAATATTGGATTTGGTGACTCTCCGGGGTTTGATACAGATAGAAGCAGTCCGTGGTGAGGCATTTATTTTGGGACAGATGTTCAGTGTTTTTGGAAACTTGGCTTTCTCTGAACAGTTGTATACAGATTGAACAATGTATGCAATGAGAGTTCCCCATAAATATGTGGTTGATTGTTAATGTGAACTGTGCTACCTGTGAAGTGTATGGCATAAGGTCAAAGTTGCATATACCCCATACTTTCTACACCTAAGGGGGTTGTATCTATGATGATATTACTGATGCCTCATATTCTTCTGAGCTAGTTTGTACTTACTTTCAGGCCTCAATTGCCATACTAATTTATAGAACAATATGGGCAAAAACAAACCTTGTAAGATGTCATCAGTGATGTCATCAATGGTGTAATTTGAGATGTCATTAGTGATGTCATAAATTATGTCATAGAACATGTCATGAGTGATGTAGTATATGAGGTCATAAGCAGTGCACGGTGGGGCGAAGGTTATAACTAACTCTGCAATCAATAACTGGTGAATTTCTGTGCTTTTTCTGTTCAAAATGTGAATGTTGACACTGACATATTCACCTAACTATAATGATACTTTGACCTTTTTTTTTCAGTGAACTTCCAAGCTTTTACAAAAACAAAAACAGATCTTTTTATTAGACCTAAATATAGCATTACTTTAAACTTATTTTTTTTCTGTGAATTTCTACGGTTTTGTTAATGTAAAGTAATATTTTATTACCATATGTAAAGGCCACACCAGCGCAGTGGGGGGTTGGCCAGAGGGACTGGTCTGCAGCCAGGCCCTGCAGTAAACCCCCCATTGGGCCTTATGTTTTTAGGTCGAGTTATTTATAACTCGAAACCTATTGGGGCTAAACTAAGAGCTAAACTAAGCTCTCAAAAAATGCGGATTTCCAGAAGTGCATGTGTCCCGTGCACGCGCTTCTATCCGCCTGCCTCGCATCGCCACATCAAATCCAGCCATCTGTTGCTTCCCCTGAAGCTTCCCCCAGCGTGCACTCGGCCTCAGGCATTTCTCCTCCCCTAATTATTCACTGCCCACGGCCGGTGGTACTTTCACTTTCACGGCCGCCAGGCCGTGTCTCGCATTTCTCCTCCCCCCTCCCAGTGTATTAAACTTGTTGTCAGGATAGTGACAGTTAAATTACATAACACCTAATTGGCAGACTTGCTGAAACAGAACGGAGGCTCGTGGCTACAGCAGCATGAAAGTAGCATGGAGCAATCACTATTCCTCTTAGAGGTAGCATCTTACTACAGCCTCGTCTGTTTTCATTTATCACTTAAAATGTACTCCTTTTTTGCCTGAAATCCAATTTGTGACCCGTTTTGACCTTTCGATTACTCTTGTGGAAAATACCTTTCCTTCTGATTTGGGCGTATTTAATTTTCTTTGTCTGCAATATCCCGTCCGGTTTCTTTATAAAATAATTAAAAATGCATATGTTGAACTCATTTAGTATTGCTTGTCTTCCTAAGCCTTGGGCGCGCCTGCCTGCAACTCCCGCTTCTCCCCATATCGCGCTCGCTTGCGCCACCATTGCTTGTTTTTCATTGGAGTATTTGTGTTCGGACTTTTTAAGCAACCGATAAAGTGTTTAACCCTCTGAAGTGCTACCAAACACTTCTGTCAATGAACTAAAAATGGTGTCCAGTTCTAACCATAAATGCGCTCTTTAGGTTTGCAGCACAAGGGGTCTAAATCCGTCTGTGAATCGTACATTCAATGTCACTAATCAGGAGATGAACACCAAGCGCCGTGAAGCTTTGGGAGCCCGCGTCACCCATCTGGCAGCGGGCACGGGTGAGATTCACAGCTCCTGGCCTTCCTTTCCATAGATTCTCACAAGTGTGCTCTAATTGAGGATGTGTGGGGCGCGAGCTTGAGAGAAACTCGTGACAGGCAGCAGCGGCTCTTGCAGCTCTTGTAGCGGGTCTCATCATTTCTTCCGGTCCGTGTGCTCCGATTGTGGAATTTTTTGGCATGCAACTCCTACACCTCCTAGATTTCATTGAGTAACATTTCCTACACATTGATGTACGCTTGCTTTCCTGAGTGAGGAATCCAGCGTCGTAAAGGAGACCCCTCACACAAAGCTGTTTTTAATTAGAAGAGTCAGGGGAGTGTAGCGCTAACAGCCAGGCTTAGAAAGCATTGCTCAGCTGGATTAAACAATTTTAAAATGCCCCTCACCTAGCCCAGCCCAAACGCACCCTTATAACACATACCAGCCATGAGTGAATATCAATTCCCACGAGGGGGTGTCTGCGTACACCAGGTTCCTGGGACTTCATTTTAATGCAACTTGTCATCTATTGATTAATTAAGCCTTTCACTCTTTAAACGCTAGTGCTGCAGCCGACACATCGGGGTGAACAGCAGCGGATGTGCTCAAGCCCCCATCCTAAGCCTACCCCTCCAGCACTAAGCCAGGCAGAGCGTGAACTCCATCTCCCCATGCTCCAGCAACCACCGTAGGGATGGAAAGGAGGAGTTCGAAACAACAGCTGCAGCCCTTCTCTGCCTCCGGAGACTGCTTCTCTGCTCTCTTGCCACAAAGCCCCCTTTCCTGGTTTCTGTCTGGCTAGGCTGAGGGTGTGCAGCTTCACCCAGCCCCCACTCGCTGCTCCCACAGCTATTCTCATGGAACTTCCAACCAGCCCCGCTTTCAATCATGTCTTCTGCAGCCTGCACCTCTGCTGTGGAATTCTTTTATTTGTTTTTTCTTTGCACTTAAAAGTGCTCCAATTCCCACGTTCATTGCTTATTTTTAAATATCTCTCCACAGCAATGCTTTCTGTCCACATGCCATGCTGTCCTGGCTGAAGAACTTCCGGCAGCAGGGTCACGAGATGAGCAGGACCGGGTCTGTTTACTCTTTATTTTTTTCAAAACAGTCCTTCATGGCCCGAGCTGATCCTAGCGCTCTCTTCATTCATTTTTGATGGGGCTTGCAGCTGGTCTTCACCTCAGCGTAATATGCTATGATTCAGGATAAAGCTCTTCATTCTCTCATTAAACTGCAACACAAAAAGGGTGATCAAAGAGGCTGAGGTTTAAAGGGGGAATGTGTTGTTGACTATATGTGAAAGTCAGTTTGGCAAGTGCGCCTCGTTACGCCCCCCACCCCCCACCCCCTCCCACATTCACATCTGATGCCCACTTTTAAATTTCTTTTTAGCCTCAAGGTCTTATCCTTTTCCGGAACCGGGGCACGTTGGAACTCGTGGCTTTTTCTTTAATCTCAAATCACTACATTCCATATGAGGCTTTAGGATTATTTCAGATGCCCTACACCTCCCAACCACAGCCCAGACTGTAATATTCAATGTTGTGCCTTAGGCACTCATCCCCCATGCCGATGCAACCCCCTCTCGCCTCATCAAAGCGCCTCGTTACACCCCCCACCTCCCTCCCGCATTCACATCTGATGCCCACTTTTAAATTTCTTTTTAGCCTCAAGGTCTTATCCTTTTACGGAACCGGGGCATGTTGGAACTCGTGGCTTTTTCTTTAATCTCAAATCACTCCATTCCATATGAGGCTTTAGGATTATTTCAGATGCCCTACACCTCCCAACCACAGCCCAGACTGTAATATTCAATGTCGTGCCTTAGGCACTCATCCCCCATGCCGATGCAACCCCCTCTCCCCTCATCAAAGTGCCTCGTTAAGCCATTGACATGTTTTCAGTAAGTGCCTGCCCGATAAGGCTATTGAATGACCGGGCGAATTTGGAGTTACGGAGTGAGCGAACACCACGACACAGCCCGTCCATTCCACAGTCACGATGGAAAAATGCATGTTTTAGAAATAAGTTCATTGGGGACTTTGCATTACTACATACAGTGCATGTGGGTGATTACTGCGCCTTGTTGTCTCACACCACCCCCCCCCCCCCAGCGATGCCAAGCCAGCCACTTCACGCGCTCAGCAGGTCATAAACAGGACCATCTGCTTTTCTTCAGAGCCATAACGCCGCAGCTCACCCCCAACCCCCCTCCCGCATTCACATCTGAGGCCCACTTTTAAATTTCTTTTTAGCCTCAAGGTCTTATCTTTTTCCGGAACCGGGGCACGTTGGAACTCGTGGCTTTTTGTTTAATCTCAAATCACTCCATTCCATATGAGGCTTTAGGATTATTATGACGCCCTACACCTCCCAACCACAGCCCAGACTGTAATATTCAATGTCGTGCCTTAGGCAATCATCCCCCATGCCGATGCAACCCCCTCTCCCCTCATCAAAGTGCCTTGTTACAATCCCCCACCACCCCCCCGGATTCACATCTGATGCCCACTTTTGCTGCTCAGCTTCAACCAGTGCTCGACATCGCACCCCAGTTCAACACTCCTCACATGTATCGCCCTGCCCCACCGAAGCTCTCTTTACCACCACTGCATGGCCCCAGCCCCCCTGAAACTCTTTAATCCCATTTCCACCTTCTCACAACCCCTTCAAGCACTGTTATCTTAACATCTATGTTTCTCTCTCTTATGATGTCTGCCCTGCCACCATTTACTTTGCACCCTCACACACCCTCACCCTCACTCCTCCTCACCCCCACACACCCTCAGACCTACTCACCCCCACACACCCTCACACCCTCTCACCCCCTCACACACCCTCACTCAACCTCAACCCCTCACTCACCTTCACCCCCTCACACACCCTCACCCCCTCACCCTCACACACCCTCACTCACCCTCACACCCTCACCCCCTCACCATCACACACCATCACTCACCCTCACACCCCCTCACCCTCACACCCCCTCACCCTCTCACCCTAACACACCCTCACTCACCCTAACACCCTCACCCCCCTCACCCTCACACCTCCTCACCATAACACACCCTCACATCCTCACACCCTCACTCACACCCTCACCCACCCTCACACCCTCACCCACCCCCACACACCCTCTCTGACCTTCACACCCTCACACCCCCTAACCCTCACACCCTCACCCCTCATCCTCACACACCCTCACTCACCCTCACACCCTCACCCCCTCACCCCATCACCCTCACACCCTCACCCTCACTCACCCTCACACCCTCACCCTCACTCACCCTCACACACCATCACAAACCATCACACCCCCTCACACACCCTCTCACCCTCACACACACTCGCACACCCTCACTCACCCTCACACCCTCACTCACCCTCACACCCTCACCCTCCCTCACACCCTCACACCCCCTCACACCCACACACCCTCACTCACCCTCACACACCATCACTCACCATCACACCCTCACCCTCACACCCTCATCCTTACAACCCTCACCCTCATACCCTCACCCTCTCACCCTCACAACCCTCACCCTCACTCACCCTCACACCCTCACCCTCACACATCATCACACACCCTCAAACATCCCTCACACACCCTCACACCCTCTCACCCTCACACACCCTCACTCACCCTCACACACCCTCACTCACCCTCACACACCCTCACTCACCCTCACATCCTCACCCTCCCTCACACCCTCACACACCCTCACACCCTCACCCTCAAACACCCTCACTCACCCTCACCCCCTCACCCTCACACACCCTCACTCACCATCACACCCTCACCCGCACACCCCCTCACCCTCACACCATCACACCCCCTCACCTTCGTACTCCAGCCTCCAACTCCACCCTCCAACTCCACCCTCCAACTCCACCCTCCAACTCCAACTCCACCCTCCCACTCCAACTCCACCCTACAACTCCACCCACCAACTCCAACCTCCAACTCCACCCTCCAACTCCACCCTCCAACTCCAACTCCACCCTCCAACTCCACCCTCCAACTCCACCCTCCAACTCCACCTTCCAACTCCACCCTCCACCCTCCAACTCGCCCTCCAACTACAACTCCACCCTCCAACTCCACCCTCCAACTCCACCTCCACCCTCGAACTCCAACTCCACCCTCCAACTCCAACTCCAACTCCAACTCCACCCTCCAACTCCACCCTCCAACTCCACCCTCCAACTCCACTCTCCAACTCCACCCTGCAACTCCACCCTCCAACTCCATCCTCCAACTCCACCCACCAACTCCACCTCCACCCTCCAACTCCAACTCCACCCTCCAACTCCAACTCCACCCTCCAACTCCACCCTCCAACTCCACCCTCCAACTCCACCCTTCAACTCCAACTCCACCCTCCAACTCCAACTCCACCCTCCAACTCCAACTCCACCCTCCAACTCCACCCTCCAACTCCACCCTCCAACTCCACCCTCCAACTCCACGCTCCACCCTCCAACTCCACCCTCCAACTCCACACTCCACCCTCCAACTCCACCCTCCAACTCCAACTCCACCCTCCAACTCCACCCTCCAACTCCACCTCCACCCTCCAACTCCAACTCCACCCTCCACCCTCCAACTCCACCCTCCAACTCCAACTCCACCCTCCAACTCCAACTCCACCCTCCAACTCCCCCCTCCAACTCCACCCTCCAACTCCACCCTCCAACTCCAACTCCACCCTCCAACTCCACCCTCCAACTCCACCCTCCATCACTCAGGGACACCACCACATCACTCTGGGACACCACCACATCACTCTAATACACCACCACATCACTCAGCCCAATCACATCATCACTCAGCACCACAACAGCACTGTCCCTGCTTGCTACCAACAAGCATTGCCATAGCCAATAGGACTCGCGTTAGGAAAGTGTAAGCTATTTGCTTTGTGAATGACGATGCTATTAATTTATATATTTTCAAAGCCAACACATATTTAAAAAATGTGTCATTTACAATATCAATAGCTCACACTTTCCTAATGCGAGACCTATTGCATTGCAAATGCTTGTTTAAAGAGGAAGGGAGTTGAAATGGCCTCCCTCCCTGAGCCTCATTAGGCCCAATAGACCCTGGGTTCCTCAGTATTATGTTTTTTAAATGGGGGGTAAGTGACCCCCATCCCCAGGACCTTTTTTTTTAAGAAGAGGAGGGCTGTAGTGCCCCTCCCCCAAACCATTATAGGACCCGGGGCCCACCCCCGGGACCAAACCCTATAAAAAAGGGGAGGGGGACTTGTGGCCCCAAGCCTCTTTAGGCCATGGGGACCCCTATTATCAGGGCCTTTTTTTGTAACTAAAGAGGAGGGGGTCCTTGCAGCCAATCTTCCCAAGCACAGTTAGGCTCTGAGGACCACATCCCTCAGGGCCTTTTTTTTTAATTTAAAGGACAGGAGCATTGAAAAATGCTCCTGCCAAGTGACCACAGGTTTCCCTGCCTGTGTCGGCCATGGGACACGTAGGGGCTACTGGGTTCAACTTTGGTGGTTGAGGTCTTTTATTCCTGATGTCCCAGGGCCCGACCTACTATGGATCCTGAGCAACTGGTCAAGTACCCTTTCTGTGCTTGACTCTCCGTGTTAGCTGTGGATGAGCAGTCAAAGGCTCCCTCGTGGGCAAGTGTAGATACAGATTAGTGAACACAAATCATATGTCAAGGTGCACTCAGCGAGGTCAATAAATCAATGTCCAGTCAAATACTTGTTTTTGTATGAAAAAGAAGTATTTTATTTTTAACTTTACACATTCAAAGAGAAATAAACATTCATAAGCAATAGCACAATCTCCTTGAGGTTGGGACTCTAATACTTGTCTGGCAAATCCTTGACCAACCCTCTTCCCTACAATGTGGTCAGGGTTATTTCCCATTAAATGCTGGCCGCATCGAGGGAATGCTTACTAGTAGGCCTTACTCAAGACTCCCCTTTTTACTCTTGGAAAATAATCAAAACTGTCCATTGTGCAGCAGGACCTTTAGCAGCGAGCCCCCCTGGGCCTGGCAGGCACGATTCAAGTTTTACCTGCTTCTGTGGCACGGAAGCATTTTGCAGTGCAGCTGATGCCCAAACCGCGGGCACTTGCAAGGTGTTCAGAGAAGTCAGGCTGCTGGCGGTACACATAGCTGCACCCTGCAGGCGCAGGTTCTCTCCTGAGTGGCGCTGCCAGCCTCCTCAGTGATCAAAGATGCTCCCAGTTTCTGTGTCTGTTTTCCTCACACAGGGAGAGAGGGGTTGATCTTTAGGCTCCAGGCCATATCTCAGTGATGGTGCAACATCCTCCTCAGGGTCCTCCGAAGTCCTTGGGATCAGTCAGGGTCAGATCTCAATGCACTGGCATATTTTCTACTTTCTCAGGCAATGGTCTGGTCTTCTGGCAAACCCAGTACAGGCAACCCGTCCTGGCATATGGGGTTACCACAGCACTTGAGGGTGGTGGGGGCCCAAGTGTGGATTGTCTCATGATTTTGATGTGTCTCTGGGTTAAGTGGCTTTGTTGAACTCTGTTTAAAAATGACCATCAAGACTCCATTCTGTGTTGCCATGCTCTCGGCAAACCTGGTAAGGAATTGCTTTCTGTGACTCTGTTGAACCTTGCTTAACCCCCTGCTCCTCGTGGTTGAGCCTCCTGAAAAGCTGCTCGTGCACCTTGTCCTCCGGTTGCACCAGAGGTTCAGCCACTTCCTGTCAGCTGTTGGTAATTCAGCCTCTCATGACCAGCGACTGTGACTTGTGACCACTATCTGTGTCCTGAAAACAAAGGCCATGTGTGTCGCGTCAGCAGAAGCAGACGCTCTGTGTCTGCACCTTGTGATGGAAGACAGAGGCTGTGTGTGTTGTGCAAGCAGAAACGTATGCTCTGTGACTATGCCATGTGAGCACGGAAGTCAGATCCAATGAACATTGCGCCACCTGAGGCACATGCTCCTTGACCACGAGTGCGCCACCCGAGGCTGATGAAGCACGAGGCCTAACTAGAACTGGACAGATGAGAAACTTGCATTGTGTAAGGGGGGTTGCCAGTACTATAAATATGTGTGCGCTGCGGATTGAAGCAGCAGTCTCCGTAGAATTGTCTTTGTACCATTCTGGGACCTCTGTCCTTAGCTCGAGCTAATAAATTACTTGCTTCCCTCCACGGCTGGTTGTCCTGGTCTCTTTAGTAATGTATGATTGATGCAAGAAGGGCCCGTAGATTCAAGGCGTTTCCCTGCACCACTAGCTTTGACTCTCCCAGTGGGGGGGGTCTCCAAAAAGCCGGTTCTACAATTTGGCGCCCAACTCGGGGCGTCTTCGGTGGTCGCCATCGAGCCTGGTGGTCGTGAGGAGTCCGTGATGGAACGCTAAGGGAGGCGCGCCACTGCATTGGCTGAAAATTGTCATTGTGGGCCCAAGGTCTCCGATTGCATGATTCCTCCCTCCAGTGGGCTACCCGACTGCGGCCCCGACTGACGCAACAGTTCTGGTTCCTAGTTTTTGGAAGATCGAGACCTTTGTGACACCTGCCGTGAGACGGAAGATTAACGGTCATGTAAGAGTGGGAGTGGCCCACTTCTTTGGTGAATTGTATTTTGGTTTTGGTATTTTGATTCCACTTTTGCAAAAGTCGAAGCCAAGGGGTAAGCACAGTTATATGCTGTGAATATTAGATTTTACCCTTTGTTGTTTGGAACCAGGATACACGTCTAGAGATGCCTGGATTTAGTAAGTTCCGGAAATTTTGTTGTTGTTGTTGTTCGCAGGACTCAGCATTGGAGGAATCTTGTCCGATTCCTCCTTTGGGAACTCCTAATCATGAAGTCTATGCTAAACATGGCGTTGGCCCAATTATGTTTTCTTTACTTTGGCATAAGTATACTAAAGGTAACACTGAATTGCAATGGCCGATATATGGTAGTTTTGAGCCTCCTGTACTAGATAATTTGGAGGAGAAATTGTTTCAGAGAAAAGTTAGGCCTGCAATGCTTGATTCCTTTAGGGTTTGGCGCAAGGAGTCCAAACAGAAAGAAATCAAACTCAAAAGGAACGAAGCTAAAGTAATGCGTATGAGTGTAATTCAGAAAGCCCAGAATCATGATAATCAGAGAATAGAAGAGAGTATAGAAATACAGGATAGATTAAATAGAATGCAGGTGGATGGATGTTACATCACGAAGAAGGTCCCCGAGAAGGCCCGGGACAAGGAGGATGACCCCCTCATGTCCTCCATGTTGAACACCCCTCGACTTATTCTCCGGTCATGTATCCCGCTCAATTGGTCCCCGCTACTGCTCCAGTAGCTGCCCCTGCCCATGCCTTGGTTTGTCCAATTCCTCAGCCGCTTGTTCCCAACACCCCGACTGTTCAGGCCCCTGTGCCCATGCAAGTCCACCCTTCTTTTCCTCTTGTTGCACCTTCCACTGATCCCGTACCTGTCCAACCTCATATGCCTTCAACTCCCATTGCGACCAACCCATTTCTTGTTGACAACCATCCAACACCATTCCCCAGTACAGGGCTATTAGCGAATGCCTGGTCAGTGGTCCGTGACTATATCCCTTATGTAACTCTGCATAGACCACCCACTCCCAGACGACGCACTTTGCGCAGACTGATGGATAGTACACAGGAACAACTCGCTATGAGTCAACAAGCCCGTATCTGGATGGAAAATAACGCTATGTACACCGCTCAGGACATATGGATGACAATGGATCAGTGGACACACATTCAACAAATTGACAATTTTTGTGAAATGTGTGACATACTGATCCAAATGTGGGAGGATTTTGTGGAATCAGGTCCACCCCCAGGTCTGTCTGACCTTCGCCATAAGGTTGGAAAAGGGGACATTCAGGGAACAGCACTATTATGTGATCTAATCACGTTAGTAGCCTACAGAGACTCCTTATCTGGTGTTA
Source organism: Lissotriton vulgaris (assembly GCF_964263255.1). Lineage (NCBI taxonomy): Eukaryota > Metazoa > Chordata > Amphibia > Caudata > Salamandridae > Lissotriton > Lissotriton vulgaris. Next base: position 1,479,215,688 of record NC_141691.1, read on the forward strand.
CATTGAATAAGGGTTTTCCAATGAGGGAGGTACAGCCTGTTTGGAGAGACCGCATTGCTGGCGCAGATGGCAACCCTGAAATACCGGCAGGTTTTAGGCAGATGTGGGTCCATGTCCCTTGGAAAAGGTCTGACGTCCTCCAACTTAAAAATCAATTGCCTGACCCGCGTAAAAATCCAGCAGGTTATTATAAGGAATTGACTCAGACACTCCAATCTTGCATAATGACTTTAGCAAATATAGATATGTTAATGGGACAAGTAGTACCGACTGAAGTATGGTCCAAAATACGCCATAATGATCAAACAGAATTTGGCCATACGTGGAAGGAATTTGAGGAAGCTGACAGAGCTCGAACTGGCGGTGAGAAACCCGATCCCATGATCTTGGCCCTTCCGGCCCAGATACTTACTGCCATGAAAAAGATGTTGACACCCCACCGTATTAATTGGGACAGATTAGCTGCTTGCAAACAAAAGAAAGATGAAAGTGTCTCTGACTTTTTCACACGATTTGAATGCACATTCAATGACTATAGTGGACAGGACATGACTACAGAAGGGGGACAGCGACTGTTTGTGGATAAATTTGTGTCTAATCTGTTGCCAGAACTTGGAACTAAGCTCAAAATGTCAGAAAGCGCATGGCCCATCTCCACCCCGTCTGGTATTTTGACAATGACCCAGTACTATGAGAATAGGGAGAATGAAGAGCGAGATAGAACGGATAAAAAGACTAAAGACTTAAAAACAAATGTATTACTCCAACAAGCATACCCGACCCAGACCCAAAACAGAGGTGCCCCTAAGTTTCAACGAATAGCTCAGAGACCTGCCCCTGTGACTCCTCGCCCGCCGCTGGGACCCAACCAGTGCGCTTATTGTCGCCAAGAGGGTCATTGGCGCGACAAGTGTCCCTTGTTGGCCCAGAACAACTCCGCCCCCGCTGATCGCTTCACAAGACAACGTCCCCAGAGAGGACGAGGCCGAGGCGGACCTAGAACACAGTTACAGGACAGGCGGTCCCTTATGCAAGAGAATAGATTTGATACTGCTAATTATGAGGACCGGAATTACTTTACTGAGGATTATGAGCCTGAAGAAGGGACTGGGTTTTTGTCCCACTAGGATTGCCAAGGACAAGAGAAGGGACCCGTGCCTATTACTGTTGACCAGAAGGGACCGTATGTTCATGTTACAACACTGGAATCTACGGAAAAATTCTTGGTCGACACTGGTGCAACCAAAAGTTCTATTGCTAGGTCCAAAGTCCCTGGGGCCCCCTTGTCTGGCGCGAATAACATTTCTGTAGGGGTTTCTGGCACCCCAGTATCTAGCCCCATTTCACAACCACTGGAACTAACGATAGGACCGTACACAGTTGATTCCCCTTTGGTTTTGACTTCAACATGTGGCGAAAATTTGTTGGGTTTAGATCTATTAAAAAGATTACATGCAACAATATACGGCTCTCCTGATGGGGTTTACATCACTATGGGCCCCCCTTCCACGCACCCAGTATATTTGGCCTCCCCAGAATCCATTCCCCAGGAACTTCAAAATGTCCCTCCTACTCTTTGGGCCCAAGGTGATACTGATGTCGGCCTTTTGTCCATACCCCCCTTTTCCGTTACCTTGAAGGAAAATGCTCGCCCTCCCCAATACAAAATACCCAAGGAAGGGGAAAGGGCATTACTTAAGATTATTTCTGAACTTGTTGACAAGGGTGTGGTTGAAGAGACAAGAGGAAACGTGTGCAATAGTCAAATTTTGCCTGTTCTTAAACGCACTGATCCTTCCAAACCACCTGTTTATCGTTTTGTCATTGATTTGCGCGAAATAAACAAAATAGTAGTATCCCAGTTTCCTGTGGTCCCAGATATCACCACCCTACTCACTATGGTTCCCCCGTCTGCATGTTTCTTCTCTGTCATCGACATAAAGAATGCTTTCTTTAGTATTCCCGTCAATGAACAGAGTAGGGATCTTTTTGGATTCTCATTGGCAGGACGCAGTTTCCGGTTCTGTAGAGCTCCACAAGGATACACAGAGAGCCCTTCAATTTATAGTCAGGCCCTCAAGGGCCAACTTGATTCCCTGACCCTACCCCAAGGTACAGCACTACTCCAGTACGTTGATGATTTGCTTATAGCTGCAGACAAAGAGGCGCTGTGTAAAGAAGCTACAATGAAATTACTCCTACATCTGGCCCAGTTCAATAACAAAGTTTCCTTATCCAAACTCCAATATTGTCGACATGAGGTGACCTACTTAGGTCATCTCCTGTCGAAGGAGGGACGCCGCCTCACCCCTGAACGAATACAATCAGTAAAATGCCCCCACCAAAGACGCAGAAGGAGGTCCGTGCTTTCATTGGTATCACCTTCTACTGCCGCCAGTGGATACCCAATTTTTCTTTTCTCATTAAACCTTTATTGGCCCTCACACTTAAAGATGTTCCGCACCCACTCCCTTGGACAAATGAGTGCCAGCATGCGTTTGAAGAATTAAAAACAGCTTTGTGTTCGGCCCCGGTGCTAGGCACCCCTAATTATCAGAAGCCATTCGCTCTTTTTGTACACAAGTATGATGGTTGCGCATTGTCAGTGCTAACACAGCGTTTTGGTGACAGACAACGACCCTGTGCATATTTTTCTGCAGTCTTAGATCCTGTGGCCCGTGCACTACCCAGTTGCTTGAGGGCAGCAGCTGCTGCTGCTATATCCATTCACCAATCTGCTGGTCTGGTCCTTGATACTGCACTTACAGTTATGGTCCCTCATGCAGTTGACACTTTATTAAATAGGACAAAAACCCAACACCTTACTAGTGCACGTTTGTCCGGATATGAATTGACTCTCTTAGCCAGTCATATCACCATCCGCCGCTGCACTACGCTCAATCCAGCCACATTGCTACCCGTTGTTGATGATGACACTAGTTCTGATCCACATGATTGTGTCCCCCGGACGGAGGAAGAGACTAAAGGCCATGTGGATTTGACTGCCACACCCCTAACTGACCCTGATGGTACCCTGTATATGGATGGCTCTTGCTTCAAACTCCCTGATGGTAGCACAACTGCTGCCTACGCCATCACCACGTTACAGACAGTAGTGGAGAGTGAGAGAATACCTTACCAATCAGCCCAGGCTGCTGAGTTAGTGGCAATGATCAGAGCTTGTGAACTAAGTACAGGGATGGCCGTCAACATCTACACTGACAGCCAGTACGCCTTTGGCGTGGCCCATAATTTTGGGAGACTATGGGCTGAGAGGGGATTTTTCACGGTACTAAGATACAGCATGGTCATCTGGTCAGCAGGCTGTTAGAAGCATTGACTCTTCCTTCAAAGATAGCTGTGATCAAATGTAGCGCCCACAAGAAAATAACTGATGACATAGGAAGGGGTAATGCATTTGCTGACCAGACTGCAAAGGCAACAGCTAAAGATGCCTCTGCCCGTATGTATGTAGCTGGCCCCTCAAACTGGGTACTGGAGAAAGGGATGCATGAGGATACTATTGAGAATGTGAAGGAAATACAGGCAGAGGCGACTAGAGAGGAAAAGGCTCTCTGGGAAGAGCAAACAGGCCTATTAAATGAGAATGGCTGTTGGACGGATCTGTCTGAACAACAGCGATGGTTGTTACCCGATGCCTATGTGTTGCCAGTGGTCACTATGGCTCATGGCCCAGCTCACATTAGTGCAAAAGGTATTTGCAAATTGCTAGCTCCGGTGTGGCAAAACAAGCACATCCCAAAATATGCAGAAAGATTAGTCAAAAATTGCATGATCTGTTTGATGCATAACCCAGGTAAGGGTACACCAACCCCTGCTGGGAATTTTGCGCCCCCATCTTACCCCTTTGAGGTACTCCAAATAGATTACATACAGATGGAGAGATGCAACAATCTCCGATATGTCCTGGTGGTTGTGTGTGCCTTCAGTAAGTGGATCAAAGCCTACCCCCTTAAAGACAACACTGCTATAAGCACTGCCAAAATACTGTTGAAAGAATGTTTTCCCAGATTTGGGATGCCCAGAATTATCTGGAGCGACAATGGAAGCCACTTTACAGGGGAAATAATGAAGAAAGTGTGTGTGGGGATGGGGATCAGACAGAAATTCCATGCCGCCAATCACCCCCAGTCAGCAGGTTTGGTTGAGCGCCACAATGAAACACTGAAATTAAAAATGGCAAAAATCCAGTCTGACACAGGACTATCCTGGCCAGATGCCCTGCCCCTTGCCCTCCTATCAACTAGGGCCACAGCACTTTCCCGTACTGGAATATCTCCGTACGAAATAGTGTTTGGTCGGCCAGCAAATATTTGGAGAGTACCCCGTCCCAAGAAGTACTCTGACATTGAATACCCATTGTTGATTGATTATTTACATGAATTGACCACTAACCTACGTCTCATTCATCGTCAGGTACAAGACATCCTGCCACCCAAACCAGAAGACCCAGGTCACACCATCCAACCCGGTGACTGGGTCTGCATCCGGAACTTCCAAAGAACAAAGAATTCGGAACCGAGGTGGAAACCGCCCCAGCAAGTGTTGCTGGCTACCAGGTCTGCAGTGAAAGTGGCAGGAAGAAAAAACTGGGTCCACGGAGTGCACTGCAAAAGGGTGCCTCTACCTTTACCGTACGACCAGTGGGTCAAGGAGGGCCTGGGAGAGGACGAGTGTGAAAAAGCCCCTCGCTTTGTACCCTTCAGCGATGCCAACATTGCCTGGGCTTCATCTGAACGAGAGGACGATGACATCCTGCAATCTGCCGTTCCTCCGCATCTGAGGTTACGGGGCACTCAGCAGCCAGAGCCTTTATTTTCTGATCAGACAACGCCCAGGTCCACTCGGTACAACCTCCGACCCAGAAATAAGGACTGAAGAGACAAAGGTCTCTGCCCTCTGCTTGACTTGGACCAAAAATCGCTGCAGGGCTGTGATACACCGGCATTCCTTGTGTTTGGGGGCCGGAGCCGGTACAGCGGACTGGGACGGGCTAAAAGGGCCACCGGATTCACTGACCGGTGAAGCAACCACCAATCACAGGCAGCACACTAGGGAGGACCAGGTAAAGCAGACGGTGACAAAGAAAATGAATCCTGAAAACTTGAAGAGCAAAGAAATGAAGAAACAAGAGTACATGAAGACAATACGTGGCCGGTACTCAATCTGTCTAATGGTACTAATGACTATGTCACTGGGACTGGCCTGCCTCGGGTGGGTAATACACACTGCCCTCGCAGCACCTGAGCCTCATACATCTACAGAATCGCCCCATCAACATGTGTCATTACCCACCCATGAAAAGAACAGAAGGACAGGTTTCTTTAACAACACTTTCATTCAAATGTTACACCAGCACCAGCTCATGGTGAACACAACAAACTGTTGGGTATGTGGGTTGCTGCCCAATACTGCAAGCACTGGGATGTCCCTGATTCCTGCTCCTTTTTCTCGAGCTGGTTCGGCCTACGGCTGGTACACTGTGTTCTTTGACGCATTCTATTCAGGTGACACATCCACACGATCCCTGGGGAAGATCAGTAGCAGACAAGCATTCCGCTACATCATGGCTGCAGAGTGGCCAAGCATGGACAAGGATTCAGCAGAAAAGAATGAATATGAGGACAATCATGGGTCTTTCTATCCATCGAATATCTACAATGGTGGGGGAAAGAAAAGGCTGCCACCTATCAGAGATCTCCCTGTCTACCCACATCCCGGAAAATACTGTATCAAAAGCAGCGGTACAGTATGGGTGGGAAAAAGTGACTGTGCCTACACACTTCAGCTCAATGGTTCATCCCTCCCAGCTCTGGTGTCCTCGCTGAATACGTACTTTGTGTGTGGGAACAAGGCCTACACCTGGCTGCCCAAGTCTTGGTCGGGCACCTGTTACATTGCTTGGTTGCTACCCCCCACCTACACAGCCGATGCAAAATACCACATCCAGAAAAGAGGTGTGGTTGATCCGGAAGACACAGCTGGCCAAGAATTCGGTGACTTTGCTAAAGGGTTCCTCCCCTTTTGGGGCCCTATGGTCAATAGCCGCAATCTCCGACATCTCACCAGGGTGGTAGAAGCCACCATCAACGCAACTGCCGGTGCCCTCAGTAACATCACGGCTGAACTTCAAGCCGACCGCCTCATGACTTTACAGAACAGAATGGTGCTTGACATAGTGCTGGCGGACCGTGGAGGGGTCTGCACATTGATCAAAACAAGTTGCTGCATTTATATCCCCGATAATGCACCGACAGTCTATCAAGCAATCCAGAAGCTCCACAAGATTGCTTCCGACATCCATCAGGATGAGGGTTCATGGTCCCTGACAGGCTGGTTTTGGAGCATGGTATCTCAGTGGGGATGGAAGATAATGATTTTCATTGCCATTGTTGCAGCTTCATTGTTCTCTTGCTGCCTTTGTGTTCAATGCATGCCCGCACTGTGTGGGTTCTGTGCCACCTCTTTGGCACACAAACAAGTGAATTCACACCATCACAATGCCATGATGATGGCAGTGAAAGAGGTCCAGAAGATGATGAACATTGACCTTGACTGATTGTTGCCTCTGCATGGCAAAAGGAGGGTCTGTTGAACTCTGTTTAAAAATGACCATCAAGACTCCATTCTGTGTTGCCATGCTCTCGGCAAACCTGGTAAGGAATTGCTTTCTGTGACTCTGTTGAACCTTGCTTAACCCCCTGCTCCTCGTGGTTGAGTCTCCTGAAAAGCTGCTTGTGCACCTTGTCCTCCGGTTGCACCAGAGGGTCAGCCACTTCCTGTCAGCTGTTGGTAATTCAGCCTCTCATGACCAGCGACTGTGACTTGTGACCACTATCTGTGTCCTGAAAACAAAGGCCATGTGTGTCACGTCAGCAGAAGCAGACGCTCTGTGTCTGCACCTTGTGATGGAAGACAGAGGATGTGTGTGTTGTGCAAGCAGAAACAGATGCTCTGTGACTATGCCATGTGAGCACGGAAGTCAGATCCAATGAACATTGCGCCACCTGAGGCACATGCTCCTTGACCACGAGTGTGCCACCCGAGGCTGATGAAGCATGAGGCCTAACTAGAACTGGACAGATGAGAAACTTGCATTGTGTAAGGGGGATTGCCAGTACTAGAAATATGTGTGCGCTGCGGATTGAAGCAGCAGTCTCCGTAGAATTGTCTTTGTACCATTCTGGGACCTCTGTCCTTAGCTCGAGCTAATAAATGACTTGCTTCCCTCCACGGCTGGTTGTCCTGGTCTCTTTGGTAATGTATGATTGATGCAAGAAGGACCCGTAGATTCAAGGCGTTTCCCTGCGCCACTGGCTTTGACTCTCCCAGTGGGGGGGGGGTGGGTCTCCAAAAAGCGGTTCTACAGTTTTTAGTTTGTGATCTGGTGGTCTGCTATTGGTGGGCAGCTGGTGGATGAGTTCTTGTGTCTTATGCTTGGGGTCGAAGTTGCTGTAGATCTTGACGATTTTGCTGTGAAAGAAATTGGAGAGGTTATTGCAGAGGTCTTGTGAAGGGGTCATGGAGTTGATGGCAGCTGGGGTTTTTTTAAATTTTTGATGATGTGGAAGAGCTCTTTGCAGTTTAGGGAGCTGTTTTCCAGTCTGAAAATCAGGGCTTATTTTCTTGCCTCTTAGAGTTGGGTGTGGTATTTCTTGAGTGCAGACTTCTAAGTGTTTCTTGTGGTGGTGTCATGGGTGGTTCTCCATATTCTCTCCAGCTGTTTGGAGTTTCTAAGGTGTTGGGTGTACCAGCTGGCTCGTTTGTTGACTCCTGAGTGTCTGACATTCTGCAGGGAAGCTAAGGTGTTGGCACCAGTAGTGATCCAGCTGATGAAGACTTTGATATCGTCATGCAGCACGCCAATGAGATTTGGTTGGTGGGCATTTAGGGTGTTGCTCCAGTCTATGTCCTTTATCTTTGCAGCTACGTCTAAGGATGTTTGTAGTCTTGGCTATGGGGTGTTGGAGTGTGTCGATGAAAAAGTAAATGATGGAGTGGTCTGTCCAGGTGAGCGGAGTAAGGTGGCTAAACTTGATGTTGTTGCTGGCTGTGAATATGGGGTCAAGGGTGTGCCCTACATTGCGGGTGTGACCTTGGACGCTGAGTCCAGGGATCTTGAGGTTCCCGAGTAGGGCAGTGGAGGTAGGATCTTTCTGATCGTTGAGAGGGAAGTTGAGATAGCCAAGTAAGATGAAGTTATTTGATCAGATGGCAACGGTACAATGAAGACTGTGAGGGTGCCTTCAATGGTGGTGTGGTTGCTCATCTGTAGTCGGAAGCACATATGTTCCATGAAGGTTGTAAGCTCGTCAGTGGAGGTAGTGCAGGTCATGCAGTCATTGTGGTTAATGGTGAGTCCTCCTACTGGCTTGTTTGGTCTGTCCTGGCAGGAGCCTGTAGCCCAGTGGAATGGCTGTGGCAATGGTGGGTGCTGATGTGGGATTTAGGCAGGTCTCTGTCAGGAAGAGGATGTCTGAGGTGGGTGTGTTGATGGACTCCCTGATCTCTGCAGTGTGTTTGCTGTAAGATCTGATGTTGAGGAGGATGCACGCCAGAGGGGTGATGTATGTGTGGCGCATAATTTTGGTATGTTGGTGTAGATGAAACAGCAGTGAGTCCGTGAGAAAGGTCCTGCAGTGGAGCAAGGTGAGGTACGGAAGCAGCTATTATGGTGGTGTCTGGTGTTGACTGCATGCAGGAGGGAGGCTCTTTGTAGTAGTGGCGTTTGGTCACACCAGGGTTTGCGGCTCAGGGTGTGGTCCAGGTGTGGACGGGCACGGATGGGCTTGCCTTTGGCTGGTCTTGTTGCTATATTAGATTTCTGTATTTTTCGGGGTCTCTAGAGTCCAAGTTTGTTTTCTCTATTAATGGGCACATTTTTCCCTTTTAAAAATGTTCTGGTAAAAATCCTGTTGGTAAGTAGTTGCTGATTGTGACAATATTGCTGAGAAATGGGATGGGATCCTTTGGTGCATTTTCGTTTGAAAAATTCAAAGAGTAATTAAACAATTCTTTATCAAGGCATTCTGTGTTGTGGATTCTGCTAGAGTGGTAGCTTTCTGTTGCCATCTTGATTGTTGATTTATACATTATAAGAGAACTCAGCAAACTTCGTCGTTACTCTTATACAGAATTGGTGATTTCACATCACCCCCCCCCCCCACCCCCCAACCACCACCCACCCCCACCCCACCCTATAATTTAAAGTATGTAAAGCCTTGTGGAATTTATGCAGAGTAAAAACAGATCCTTTGGAGTTTTGCACTGGGGAGGTGGGGTTGGGGGGGCAGGGGCGACACAGTATTACTGCATTATTCTCCTTTCGGACCAGGGGAACTCACACTGCACATACAGTAAATTCAATACCCCACGGTGTGTACCAGATGAGGTATTAACACGCATAACATAATTATTGGTAACTCATAACCTGGCCGTGCATGTGCCTTATAACTATGTCACTTCGTATGCTTGCCTTGCTTTGACTGAAATCCAACATGTATGGCTTCTTTACTCCCAGGCGCTTTCAGGGATCATGATGCTGTAGTTTAGATGAGTTTGCCTCAGAATGACAATGACATTTTAATTTAACAACGCCATCTACACTTGAGTGCTGATCTGTGCAGATATATACTTTGCTGTCAATTAGTTAAGTGGTTCAGGGGCCAGTAAAGGGCTGATTGGTTCAAAACGTGCGATCTTGTTTTGTGCTTTTAACTGCTTTAGAGAGACGAGAAATGCAACAGGCCAGGCTGTAGGCCTGCCAAAACAAATTTATGGAGTCACGTGGTTTAAGTATAAATAATTCCAAGTCTTTCGTCATGAAAGCAGGTAAGGGCATTCTGAAACCTGGCCATTTTAGTATAAATGGGGAGAAAATTCCATCAACCAACTCTTTTTCTTACCTCGGGGTCCTGATAGACCACAAGTTATCATGGGGCCCAGCAGTCTCTAAAAAGAAGGGAGAAACAACAAGGGTCAATGCGGCCATCCTTGGCTTTGCAAAAAAAATCGGGAATTGCCCGTTGGCCGCATTGCTTAAGTTGTACCAGGCAAAAAGCGTTGCTGTTGCCTGTTATGGGAGCGAGCTCTGGGGCTATCGCAAGACTAAAGACCTAGAGGTCGCAGAAAATAACTTCCTAAAAAAGATCCTAAGACTGCCCAGGGGTATCGGGAATTACTCAGTACACGAGGAGCTGGGGGTCCCCTATCTAGGTGACAGAATAGCAGTAAGCCCAGTCACATGTTGGTTGAAATGCTGGCTAAACAATGAAATTCCATTAACACATGCCCTACTGAAAGAAGCTTTACAGCTAGATGGGAGATTTAAGGTACCGTGGGTAAAGTACATAAAGGACAGCCTAACGGCAATTAGTCGACAGGATTTGTTTTATGCCCCAAACACAATTAGAAAATCTGATGTGAACCTGGTCAAGAATGCCATAGTTTTGTTAAGATGTACCGACAGAGAAGAGGCCGAGATACAGAAGGTCAGTGTTAGGAAACATCTATTGCTAAAAACATGCTTGCAAACAGAACCTTACCTGACATGGCCTATGTCCAGCTATGAACGGTTTCTGCTAACAAGGTTCCGCTTTGACCTCTACCATCTCCTATTGGCATTCCCAAGTGGTGCTCAACGGGGCGAAGTGTTGCCAGCTTGTGGCTGCGACGGAAAGTCTCCTCAAGATCTGGCACACTTCCTTTTTATCTGTCCTTATTACTCCACCCCACGGAAATTATACCTTAAACCGTGTCTTAAAAAAATGAGTTTCACACAAATTAAACCCGCACTTTATTACTTACAACTACTGAATATTGACTGTACTTTGTTTGTATGTAACTTTTTAAAAAAAGCCATCTGCTTCAGGAAAAGCATGGATGGCTAACCATGCTGTAAAATATTGCTGGTGCTTTTTAAGATCACAGTTATTTATATTTTTAACTATATACTGCCCATGCTCCTATTGTTTGATATTTTGCACTGTTTACTGTGTCATTATTTGCCATTTGAAAATGAATTGTGTGTAATGTTTTTAACTGTGTGCCTATAAAATGCACTTTTATGATTGTAAACTTACAATCGAATAAAGATTATGAATTGAATTGAATACTGCATTATTCTCCTTTCGGACCAGGGGAACTCACACTGCACATACAGTAAATTCCATACCCCACGGTGTGTACCAGATGAGGTATTAACACGCATAACATAATTATTGGTAACTCATAACCTGGCCGTGCATGTGCCTTATAACTATGTCACTTCGTATGCTTGCCTTGCTTTGACTGAAATCCAACATGTATGGCTTCTTTACTCCCAGGCGCTTTCAGGGATCATGATGCTGTAGTTTAGATGAGTTTGCCTCAGAATGACAATGACATTTTAATTTAACAACGCCATCTACACTTGAGTGCTGATCTGTGCAGATATATACTTTGCTGTCAATTAGTTAAGTGGTTCAGGGGCCAGTAAAGGGCTGATTGGTTCAAAACGTGCGATCTTGTTTTGTGCTTTTAACTGCTTTAGAGAGACGAGAAATGCAACAGGTCAGGCTGTAGGCCTGCCAAAACAAGGAGATCTAGTTACACATCAAACGTGCTCCCCCTAACAGCAGCGGCCAACGAGAGCAGTCACCCTGAAGGTGCCTGGTCTTGCAGTCTGATTTAGTGCAAATTCTAAACAGAGAAAGGACGATGTTATTATCGCCATAACTCATGGGAGGTTCAGTAGGCAGAGCCAGTCAGGCTAGAAGACGTATGTATGGTCACACTCAAAGCAAGAATAAAACAGTGGTAGTAACCCCCATCTTCAAGCACAAAGCTTTAGAGGGATTGATTTGACCATTACTACTTTTCCAGGCGATCTGAATGTGACTGCTTGTGTATCTTGAGCCTAGTGGAACATGCTTTTTTTGTAATGAATATTATCATACATGCAGGGCTGACGTTACGTATGGGTCAGCTGGACAAGTGCCTCATTTATGAGGTTTTGGCGTAGGGAAGCGTTGCAAGTCTTCTTGCTGCGCTGCCCTACCTCAAAGAGAATGCGGAGGAATGCATTGTATTGATCCAATATGGTGCATTTCTGTCCTTTCCTCCTGCGCTGGCACCGTTCCGGCAGCCTAGCACCAATGCAGGCCTCCTTGCACCATGGGTGTCTGGGTTGTAGGCAGGATTATTTTTGTGCAGCAAGGGGCACCTCCCTGCAGGAAGAAAATCCACAGAGGTGTTTTGCTCCTTCTATGTGTGCCGCATTCTGTAGCACACATACAAAGTGGAAAAAGCGAGGAGAAACAAACATATTTCTATTTGTTACGCCTCCCTGCGATAGAATTCGATTTTGATGCATTCCCAGGTATTCAAGTCCTTGCAAATGTGGAAATGCATCAATACCCATGGGAGGCTGTATGGGAACACCCACCTCACAGATCATGGAACACCTCCCTTGCGCAAAGTAAGGCAACGCAGCAATTCGCGCTGAGTTGTCTTACTCAAGTTTGTGAGGTCACCCAAAGCCCCGCAATGTGGTTTTGTGTGGGTTCATAAATCCGACTAAGAGCCTTGCATCACTCATGTACCGCTTTGCGTGGTGCAAACTTGACACATGGTTTGATGCAACAGACTCTGACAGTGGCATAGCCAATCTTGGTCCCGTGTGGAAGGAAGGAAATTGGTTCCTTAGGTACTGTTTTGCTTGAAAAATGCATCACTTATGAGGATTTAGTGAGCCCCTCTAACTTCTGGGACCCGATGCCGCTGGACCTACTGCACCAGTGTTCATTAACTGGAGGCGTGGCCGGGAGCTGGGAGTCAACTCGGCTTCCGGTCCACGCGCTTTATCTGGGCAATTTTCGGCGGCCCCCTCGAGGCAGAATCGTCGGTAAAAGAACCTACCGGCGTCGGATGTTGTGAGGCTCCAGTGGGATGTATTTTGCTCTCTCGGGAGCGTCTGCACTGGCCTTACTCTGATGCGAAGTCCGGGAAGAAAATCCAGCGAGGGCTAAGATGGCGGCCGGAGTCCACCCTTCGACGAGAGACGGCTTGACCCCTCTGAACAGCGCGGCCTCCACAGACGCTTGGAACACACCGGCACCTTGAGGAACGCAGCGGTGAGCCCCGCAAAACGTGCTTGGGGTTTCTGGAGGCAGTGGTCTCTGCGGCGCTGTGCTTTCTCATTGCCTGACCTCAACAATCCAGCGAGGGACAAGATGGCGGCCGGAGCCCGCCCGTGATGAGACAGCCCGACCCCTCTGAGCAACATCGCTGCTACTGACACTCCTGAACCTTGAGGATCCAAGAGGTGAGCCCTGCGAAGCGCACTCGGGGTCCCTGGAGGCGGTGGAGTCTGCGGCGCTTTACTTAAATGCCTGACTTTAACATGGCGGCCAAAATATGCCCTCTAATGCGCCTGGAACTGAAGCTCCATGTCCACCCTGCTTTCCAGGCTACAGAAGGGATTATTTGCAGCACCACATTCCGGAATGGAGAGCGTGTTCCAGCGCCGGAATTTGGTTGGAGGTGCGTGGGCATAATATCAATGCCCTAACTCGTGTAGCTGGCCCTAAATTTTGAATTTTTGGCTGCAAACAACGGTGAGCTAGATAGCGACTGCCCCCGAACTAAATTTTAATCTGTGACTTTGCCAGAGGCTGGTTGCTGAACCTTTACAAGCACCCTTACAAGCAGACCTGTGGTCTTTCTCCCCTGACCCTCTGGTCTCCGGATTGATCTCCTCTGCCCCAGCTCCTCATGAACGATGAGGCTGCGACTGTGCTGCGGTCTGCCCTTCTCCCCCTGGACCTGCTGGCTATGTCGGCCCTCTTCCTGGACTTTCGGACTTGGACCTTTGTGCTCCGCGCCATTTTCTCTGTATGTCTTGCCTCTTCTTCTACCTTCCTCCTCCGCCTTTTTAGCGATCTCTGACCTCCCCTCTGTCCTTTGGACTTTCCTATTGTCTCTCCTGTTGCCTCTGACACACTCCTCACTGTCTTATTCACCACTATCTGCTTCCCTCTCTCGTTTATCTCACGTGCCTTCCCTTCTCTGTGACTCTTAGAGTATATCCAGTCCTATCCCTTCCCTATGTATATAGAGATAACTCTAATCACTAGTATATGCAGTAGACCTTTCTACTCTCTACCATTCCTATGTGACTCTTAGAGTATATCCATGTGTATCCTTACCCTATGTATATAGAGATAACTCTAATCACTAGTTTATGCTGTAGACCGTTGTGCTCTCCACCATTCCTATGTGACTCTTAGAGTATATCCATGTCTATCCCTTCCCTATGTATATAGAGATAACTCTAATCACTAGTATATGCTGTAGACCGTTGTGCTCTCCACCTTTCCTATGTGACTCTTAGAGTATATCCAGTCATATCCCTTCCCTATGTATATAGAGATAACTCTAACAACTAGTCTCCTATGTGACTGTTAGAGTATATCCATGTGTATCCCTTCCCTATGTATATAGAGATAACTCTAACGACTAGTCTCCTATGTGACTTTTAGAGTATATCCATGTGTATCCCTTCCCTATGTATATAGAGATAACTCTAATCACTAGAATATGCAGTAGTCCGCTATGCTCTCTACCTTTCCTATGTGACTCTTAGAGTATATCCAGTCTTACTCCTCCCTCATGTATATAGAGATAACTCTAATCACTAGAATATGCAGTAGTCCGCTATGCTCTCTACCTTTCCTATGTGACTCTTAGAGTATATCCAGTCTTACTCCTCCCTCATGTATATAGAGATAACTCTAATCACTAGAATATGCAGTAGTCCGCTATGCTCTCTACCTTTCCTATGTGACTCTTAGAGTATATCCATGTGTATCCCCTCCCTATGTTGATAGAGATATCACTAGTATAGGCCTAGAGTGTATCCATTTGTATCTCCTCCTTGTGTGACTTTATCTCTTGTACATTTGCAATTTTTTCTGTTTGTACCTTTTTTGTAACGCATGTAATCCTAAGTACCTTTTTGTAACGCTTGTAATCCTAAGTCCGTATGCTTTCAACTGGTTCTTGTGTAATGCAAAAATTTGCAATCATTTTACGCATGTAACCGTCAGTCCTTATGTTTTCAACTGGATCCTATGTAAAGCGCTCTGACACCCTCGGGTAAAGTTCGTTATCTCACGTGCCTGACTTTTAGAGTATATCCAGTCCTTTCCCTTCCCGATGTATATAGAGATAGCTCTAATCACTAGTATATGCTGTAGACCGTTGTGCTCTCCACCATTCCTATGTGACTCTTAAAGTATATCCATGTGTATCCCTTCCCTATGTATATAGAGATAACTCTAACGACTAGTCCTCTATGTGATTGTTACAGTATATCCATGTGTATCCCTTCCCTATGTATATAGAGATAACTCTAAATACTAGTCTCCTAGGTGACTTTTAGAGTATATCCATGTGTATCCCCTCCCTATGTTGATAGAGATATTACTAGTATAGGCCTAGAGTATATCCATTTGTATCTCCTCCTTGTGTGATTCTATCTCTTGTACATTTGCAATTTTTTTTTCTGTTTGTACCTTTTTGTAACGCATGTAATCCTAAGTCCGTATGCTTTCAACTGGTTCTTATGTAATGCAAAAATTTGCAATCATTTTACGCATGTAACCGTCAGTCCTTATGTTTTCAACTGGATCCTATGTAAAGCGCTCTGACACCTTCGGGTAAAGTTCGCGCTATATAAAATTGCATAAATAAATAAATAAATAAATAAAATGCAAGCTATGCCCCTGCTCTCCACCCTGGCTGACCAGCTCCACAGGAACGTGTGTTTAATTGTTGGTTCTGTAAGTCGTCACCGTTGTTCATTATGTCTGTAAATCTCCTTATCGTTCTTCTACCCTCCCATTTATCCTCAACGTTCACAATTGTCAAAGAGGGTCAACCAAAATAAACCACCTTGCATCCTAAGACAATTAAATGACCAGCCAGTAGGTGCAAATTAAAGCAGCAAAGGTGTCAGATTCCGTTGTGGCAACAGTGCAGCCAAGTCCTCCAGGTCCCAACCATGGATGAAGTAATTTACCACTTTTGTCCCACAGTCACTCCTGCTATGGTTTTGTAAAATGGACCTAGTACAACCCCATCTGCATTTGTCTTTCAGGGTATCAAACAGGGATGGCTCCTCCGCTATGGCAGAGGAGCGTCACCCAACTGCTTTCAATGAGCAGTGCGAGAAGTAGAAACATAAAATGATAATAACTTTCAGTTATTATCATTTTATTGTTTATGCTGCTTTGTGGGTGGGCTGATCTACTCTCAGAGCAGGGCAGGGAAGGAGTGGTTTGCCCACTCCTAAGTGTGCAATGACTGTTTGGTTGGCCCTCTTGGCCCGCCCAAACCAGTCATGTGCACTTTCCCTATTCTCCATGCAGGCTACATTACAGCTTGCCTGGAGAACATGCCCAGGCCCCCATTCCCTGATTGAGCGTCAAACTAGGACATTGCAACATTGTAATTGGTCAGGGGAGCCTGGTTGCCTACCAATTAAAACACTGCATGGCAGCGTTGTGATAGGTCTGTGGAGCCTGGCTGTGCTACCTGTTCCTCGTTGAGGGCAAGAGCAGAGACGGGGGACCCGGTTGCAAGGTAAGTTATTTTTTTTATTATGGGAAACTGTGACCCCCCCCCCCCCTGCGTCAACCCCTCCCCGTGCCACCCTGCACCCGTCCCCGACCCATAAGCCATGCAAGCCACCACTGGGATTGAAACCCACTAGTAAAAGGTTTTTCAGGGAGGCAGGGTGGGGTGCAATAGCACAGAACTCAAAAGTCGACCAAACGATACAACTTAATGTCCAGATGTTAGACCTGGCACGATTGGTGTGGGTCTCCCTTCCATTTTTGCTGTTGCCTCATGTATTTTTGCTGGTGTTAGATGCTTTGGGCACTGTGCCACTGCTATCCAGTGCCACAGTGCAAGTGCTCCCTATTGTAAAATGATGTATTAATCAGTGGTTCAATGTTAGGCTATTTGGTTTACTTGTCAGACCCTAGTTTAATGCACTGAGTGTGCCCAGGGCGTCTAAATCCAAATGCTGCTGGTGGGCTTGCAGCACTGGTTGTGCGACCCGCAGAAGCAGCCTTGTAAAATGTGTCTAAGGTCTGCCATTGCAGAGCCTGCGTGCATTCTGGTACTGTCATGCTGACTGGGCAAGTGCACCCACTTCCCAGTCCCTTAACCTTCCCTTTTCTTCATATCAGTCACTCCTATGGTAGGCCCAAGGGCAGGGCGCATTGTAAGTATAAGGTAGGACAAGCCCTGATGTGTGTGGCATGTCCTAAGTGTGAATTACAGCCATTTTCGTTTTTCACTATTGCAAGGCTACCTGCTCTCCATAGGCCAGAATGGGCTGTTAGAGTTATTACCTTTTATAATCCTAACTGTCTCAGAGAACATGGTAGAAATTCGAGTTTAGTATGCCTGAACTCAGAATAATAAAATACATCTTTTAGTAAAGTTTATTTTAATATCCTGTGTTTGCAAATACCACTTTTAGAAAGTAGGTATTTGCTTGTCTAACCATTCAAACCTGCCTCTGCTTAGTTGTGTATTCCTATGTCTGGTTTTGTGAGTGACAGGGCTGGGGAATTCCAGGAGACAGACTGAGTCACCCAGTGGTGAATAGAGAGATCTGCATCTAGATGGGAGGGAGGAGTTGCACCTGAACCTTGAATAGGGCTGTGCCTGCCTTCCACAATGCTGGCTCCACCCCCTGGGGAGCGGCTGATGTCTCTGCCCTGCACACTGAAAGAAGAGAACGAGTCCTGTAAACAAAGGGCTCCAGGACTGTACTTGCCTTCCACAATGCTGGCTCCACCTCCTGTGGGGTGTCTGATGTGCCTGCCCTGCACTGTGAAAGGAAAGGAGAAGTCTGGTAAACAGAGTGCTTCAGAACTGGTTTGGACTGGGCACAGGCCCCTCTCTCCTCAGAGAACAAAGGATTTTGGGGTATAAATATTGGGACCCTGATCCCATGAAATTAGATCACTTTTGGACTACAGAAAGAAATCTTTACTGAGGAGAGGAACCTGAAGAAACTGAGGAGAGACTATTCCCAAGCTGAAGTGCTGCTTGGGGGATTGGCCTGCAGTGGTTGACTTACTGCCAAAGGAAGAAGAAAGGAACTTTGTGTACTTTGCTTTCAACTTGTGAAGGATCTCCAAGGGCTTGGAAAAGAGCTTGCCTCCTGCTGAAGTCTTAGGGACAACAGACCTCACCTCCAGCTCCCCAGAGTTCTTTTGGAAGTGCCTGCTGCTGTTTTGGGCCTTCTGAGGAACTGCGTGTTGCAAGGAGCTGGAAGCGCGACTCAACGAGAAGAAGAGTGTTGCCGTCACTGTGCCTGCCGTCGCAACTCCGAAGGAGGGTGTCTCTGCTGGAACTGTTGCACTGCACCGCATCGGAGAGTAGCGTGCCGCAACGAAGAGGAAGCGTGCCGCTGCTGCTGCCGTCGCAACTCCGAAGGAGGGTGTCGCCGCTGTAGTTGTCGCACTGCACCGCATCAGGAGAAGAATCTCACAATGAGGTCGGAGGGTGTCGCCGCTGGAATTGTCGCACTGCACTGCATCAATCAAGAGCACCTCGCATCCCGAGAAGCGCACCACCATCGGAGCTGCTGCTGTTGCATCTTGGATGTCGCCCCTGTAGTTGGCGCATCGTGCGGAAGCTTCACGCATCGTGGGAGAAGAGTGTCGCCGCTGGAGCTGCTGCCGTCGCATCGCGGAACAAGAGTGTCGCCGCTGCAGTCCTTGTATCGAACCGAGAACTTCTGGCATCCCAGAGAAGCGTGCCGCATCTGGAAGATCTTCACATCTTTATTTCTTTGTATCTGAACTTTGCTGCATTTCTCATCGCTGCGACATTGCTTGTCGTGGAAGCGCAACACAACTTAAGGTACATTGACGCAAAGAGTCGCATCTAAGAACTCAACTGAACTAAGCTTAAATCTACCACCTTAAAGTAATCATAGTGTGGATTTTTGTAACTCTATATAAAGTCTACTTATTTTTTTTATATAAAACCTGTGTGGTGTCCATTTGTAGTGTTGTCACTGGGTTACTGTATGTGGTCACAACTGCTTAACTTACAATGCCTCTGAAGTAAAGCCCTTCTGCTCGTGCCAAGCTACCAATGGGGTGAGCAGGGGTTATTTTGGGAGTGTAATCTCCTTATCCTCACTAGAGGAGAGGGTCCCTATTTGTCACGAGTACCTACCTGTGCCAACTAGAGACCCCCAAATCTAACACAAGCCCAATGCTTTTCTTTTTGTAAAAGCAAGTCATTAAAGCACACAGTAGAACTGTTGGTTAATTTGAGCTAGTGGTTAGAGGTGGAGCACATTAGCACTGATCTTTCGGGACCTGCTCTTACTTTTCACCATCAGACTTGACCCAGAGCAAGAGAGAAATAAACATAAAAGGAGAAAGAAGAAGGACAAGAAAGATGGAAAAACAGTGTCAAAGTGAGAAAGCAGTAATAAAACAATAACATATAGGAGTGAGATAAAAGGTGCAGGGAGTGTCTGGTGGTGGATTAAAGTGGCATGAGGTGAAATCAATACTGCACATCCTTTGTATCCTGTACCCAATATTCAATAGCATAGACTTCAGAGAAACACTTTGGACACTTAGGGCCTGATTACGATTTTGGCAGATAGGATACTCCATCACAAAATTAACGGATATCCCGTCCTCCATGTTACAAGTTCCATAGTATATAATGGAACTTGTAATACGGAGGACGGGGTTTGTGACGGAGTATCCCATCCGCCAAGATCATAATAGGGCCTTGGTGTTTTATAAGTTATGCACTGAGTAGAACTAAATACTGAACAATTCAAGTAGACTAGTGAATACAGGAGTGCTCCTCCTGTTCCAGTATTCGCTCACCACCGTGTGACCCTGGTGGCTATAGTGTCCAGAAATTCTTTGTCAGAGCCATGGGAAGTTGTCCATATTTGATGCCTCCATGGGCATAAAGTTGATGGCTGGAAGCAGAAGACCATGTCTGTTGCCTTGTGAAGCCTTGTCATGTGTGACAGATGAGCAGATTCCGCAATCAATAAAACTCAACTGACACATGAATATGCATCTGCTGAGAATTATAAAGGCAGATTTGGAGCAAAACATTGGTTTTGCACCACTGTACCTCCATGTGGGAAGTTTCTGACTGCTTTGCATTTTTGCGTTCACAATCTTGCCAGGAGAATATTGCAATATCTGCTGGAGACTCTAAGCCAAAATTCTGTGTCTTATTATGTCAGAAAATGATCACCACACTAAGGCTGACGCAGATCTTCCTGAGCCCTTCCAAAAGTGTAGCAAAATTGACAAGTCAAAGTATTTGTTTTGCTAATGTGGTTGTTGCCTTTGTAATCTGAGTGATTTACAGGGCACATGAACGTCATGTTCCACTCTACTGTGACCTTTAGCAGATATTCAGAAATTCCAAGATGTGTTATTTCATGAATGTACAAATGGCCTTGTATGCCACATGATGCATTCATTAAGCATAGTAGCAACATTCCTGGAATTATGACTTATGCACCACGGGAGAGGAATTGGTTGATGGGTACATTGTGCTCTTTCTTGGTGTTCATTAGCTGTCTGTAGTTATCTGGAAAATGTAATTCAAGTTGTCATATGCAATGAACCAGATGCCTTTATAAAATATCCGGTTTCTGTTGCTTCCAGTGATGGAGCATACTCCTAATACTAAGATTAATAACACTAAAACTACATCCATGGCTCAGCTGCCAGGTCAAAGCACAATGCTGCTCAAAAGCATATCTGAACTGCAAAATATACTTTAGACCTCCCAAAGAGCAGGTTCATGGGCTTACCCGTGGTTGATGGTGACCCAATGTATGCACCAACGAAGGAGAATCATGCAGTCGTTCTCTGCACCATGCTGCAATATATTGCAACATTGGAACATTGGAACATTGTTTTGTGAGGGCGGAGAGCACCCCGGAGACACAGGGAATGATAACAAGCATTGGCAAAGCCAATAGGGCTTGCCTATGGAAGAGCTATTGGCATTGTCAATATGTTTTAGCCATTTTGTACACCAGCATTACTGCTGTTCAGCATGGCTAAAAGTTAGTGGCATAAAGGAACATTTTGTGGAAAGGAGTGTCATAAAGTAGAGTGTCGTGGATTAGAGTGGAGTGTTATGGAGTGGCGTAGAGAGTTGTGGAGTTGCATAGAGTGGTGTAGAGTAGAGTTGAGTAGCGTGGTGTGAAGTGAAGTGGTGTGTCATGGAGTGGCATAGAGTGATGTTGAGGGAGTAGAGTGTCGTAGAGTGGAAGGGTGTAGAGTGGAGTGTCATAGAGTTGACTGTCATTGAGTGGTGTAGATTGTCGTAGAGTGGAAGGGTGTAGAATGGAATTGAGTGTCACAGAGTTGAGTGTCGTGGAGTGGAATAGAGTGTCAGAGTGGAACAGAGTGTTGTAGAGTTGAATGGCATAGAGTGTCATGAATAGGCCTGGGTGGAGTTGGTAAAGTGACCAAAAATCTATGGCATGCTACGCGGAGCTCTGCGAGTGGTGGAGTTTGTTAGGTTGCACTGTTCTCGCGGATGTTTAGAGCCCGGTGTTTGTCCCGTGCTTGTATAGGCGTGGGCGGAAAATCCGTTCCGCTCGCGGATTTTGCGGATTTTCGGGAAATCCGCAATCCGCGAGATTTGCGAATTTCCCGCAAAATCCGCAAATCCGCGAGCAGCGGATTTTGCTCGCACTGCTCGCACTGTTCGCGTGAGTTCGCGCCCCGCGAATAAGTGCAAAATTGCAGAAATACGATCTTAGCAAAACTGAAAGTAACTACTTACCAGGTTCAAAAGTTCAGGCTCATCATTAGTAGCCATTTCCTGGAGTGCTTCCTGAGGGGCCCCTCCAGAGTTCAGTTGCCAGTTGAAACTAGTATGTGACCCTGCTCTGAACCTCAGAATAGTTACACATATGCCACAAAGGTCCTGAATTACAGCTAAGGGAGACAAGCAGGAGCCAGGCTGGAAGTTAAAATCCATTAATCAGCCCCTAATTCATTATTGTCAGTTGGGGCAGGGCAGGTGTTGTAACTAATTTTGCAACAATGAAAGCACTTAGCAAGTGCAAAAGATCACTAATCAGGGCGCACTAAGGAAGCAGGTGCCAGCTAAAAAAATATTCTGTGACACATGAATCAGCCCCAAATTAATTCAGGTCACTTGAGGCAGGGAAGGTGTGCTTTGCTTTGCCGAAAATAATGTACACTGGACAACCAGAGGGTGTGGTGATGAAACAGAGGGTGGCATGGGTGGGCCAGAGGGTGGCATGAGTAGTCAGAGAGTGGCAGTGGTGACAGAGAGTGGCAGTGATGAAGAAGAGTGTCCCAAACAGGCTGGACACGTAGAAACAAAGAGTTCGCGAAACTTGCGACCCGACAGGTAAGTTCGCAATTTGCGAAAGTGTACAAAACCCTCGCGAACTGGCAGAAACACGGGCGAACACAAAAAAAAAAAAAATCCGCAAATTCGCGGGAATTCGCGGATTTTGCGGATTGCGAATCCGCAAATCCGCAAAATTCGCGAACGCGAGATCCGCAAAATTCGCTCATGCTTAGCTTGAAATCAGCGTAAAGTGCACTATGTGCAGCTCAAGAGGGTGCTGGTTCTTTCTACAGCTTGAGTTGATGTTCTACTCGGGCAGCAGATAACTCAACGGGAATGGAAGGTTTCTCAAAGAAGGCGGTCATGACCATCTGCGAACGTCCGCATTGAGAAATCTTGCTAGGAGGTGGTCTAGCATTTCATTTTACTCGCTTGCGCCCACCAACTTAACATTGGCGAGCAAGCAAAAAACTCTGCTCCATGAATGAGGAAAACTCAGCAAACTCCGTGAACATAGCACAGGCTTAGTTGTGAAATAGTGTAGAGCAGAGTAAAGTGTAGTAGAGGGTGCTGCATAGATTGGAGTAGAGTGTTGTAGAGTACATTGGTGTACAGCAGAGTAGATTGTCATAGAGTGGACTGGCATAGAGTAGTGTAGTAGAGTGGTATGGCATAGAGTGGAGTGGAGTAGTGTAGAGTGGAGTGGCATAGAGTCTCATTGAGTGAAGTGGCATGGAGTGGCATGGAGTGTAGTGGAGTAGTGTGGAGTGGAGTAGAGTGGAGTAGTGTGCCATAGAATAGGGAGGAGGAAAGTGGCATGGAGTGACAAGAAGCAGCTTCCCACCAGTGGAATGTCACCCCAAACCTTTCTTGGACCACCACGTTGTGTGCCTACCGCACCAGCCTCCGGGGAGCAAGCTGAGATCAGCACTCCTGCATCAACAACACCACCCTAACCTAAGCCCAGGACCATGTCTGTAGGCGAGGCAGCCACTACAATTATGTCAACAGCGACGAGTAAGTTATATTGAATTGGATTTGTCCATTTCGCAAAGTAGTATACAGTTGTTTCAGGAAACAGAGCAAAGTGGACAGCAGCTGCAGCCCGCAATAGTACATTTTACTGATGTTGGAGCAGAACAGGAGATTGAGCTTCCTTACAAGCAAGAACCTCCTCTTTTAGAATCATTGTCTCCCAGATCTCTAGAAAAGAAAAGGATGATGATGATAGGGACATAGAGTGGACCCCAGCAGAGTCCAGGAGACAACAGGCAACGGAAAAGAAAAGTTCCTGAAATACTTAGACTTATGGAAGTGGTTGATGATGAGGATGACGATAATAGGGCAGCCTGACAGTGCTATTCAAACTGCTCCAAGCAATGTGGCGCAGGAGGCACCGCCAGCTCCTATATTTGCAAAGCCCCAGCTGAGACCTGCACCATCTCCTAACTCAGGAGAAGCAGAGAGGGAATCGATGACACTCCCAACTTCTCCAGTTCTTCTTCTGGCATTGGCAATAGCACAGTAAAAACTACTTCTCGCAAGTTTGGGACCTTTTTATGTTTAGCAAATAGGGGGAGCACATTGCTGTAGCAGCTTCTGCGCAAGGATGTTCATTGGTATACGCCTGGTACACATTATGTCACCGGAAACCAAATGACCCATATGAAAAAACATCACACAATCCTCTGGGAGTAGCATCTTGAAAAAATTGCTGAATGTGCTGGGGAGGAGAGTCAGGGAACTTCAGCTATAAGTCCAATGACGGTGGAAGGTGATGATGAGGAAGAAGAGGGTGACATCTTCACTTAAAGAAGCCGTGTCCCCAGCAATGCACCAACAGAATCACCAAACTCTACAACTTCAAAATGGCACAAGACTCGGAGTGAGATGGAGACACCATGGCATACAGTGACCGCCCCACCACTACCGATATTGAGTCTACCACCACCATCTACTTCTCGAAAGGCACCTGTTTTAGTGGCCCCAGAAAAGAATAAAATCAAAACTACAATAGAGGGCATGTTAAGACAGGAGGGACCCTATGAGCAGAACCACCCTAACTGCATGTTTGTACAATGGGAAGCTGGCAAAAATGTTAGGGTTGGACCTCCTCCTTTTTTCTTTTGTGGAAGGAGTGGATTTTTTTTTAATTTGTGGCCAGCCATCTGTCCAAAATGGAAGGCAAAAAGTCAAAACTATTTTTCCAGAGTTGCTGTTCCAGTGTTGCACCACAGTGTGTGCAGTTGGTTGGACATGCGTTGCAGCAAAGTATTGTTCACACCATCCACCTGATGGCAGACATGTGGACCAGTTGTCAGGCGACCGATTACATGTACATCACTGCACACTGGATCTGTTATGCAGAGGTAAAGCAAAGATATCTGTAGTTCTTGGCCCTGAAGAAGGTTTTAAGAGAGTTCGGCTTCATGCAACAATGTTCGCCATGGAGAAAACAAATACAGCTGTAAACATCTTGAATGAATTTAACAGCAAGATGTATGAATAGTTGTGACCCAGATGTCTCTGAATTGGATTTGTTGCCATGGACAGTGGCAAGGAAACAGTCAACGCCATGTCAGGTGGAGGCTATTTCAGGGTTTTGTGATTGGCCAATTGCATCAACCTGGTGCTGCAAGACTTTCTCAAAAAGAAGACATAGTCAGCAACATACTGACAACCTGCAGAAGAATCTGCACTCATGTCAGCCATCTTTTAAAGCCAGAAGCAGTTGCAGATTATTCAGTGTGATAATAGAGCACCAGTTAAAGCCCGGAAAAAGGGAGATGCCAACACACTGGAACTCAACCTATTACATATTGCAATGTCTCTTTAAGCAGTACAAACAGATCAATGACTATGTCATTCTAAGAGCAGAGGGTGCAGTTATGAAAGTTATGACCATGGATGCGGACAAGTGGGGCCTAGCCAAATGCCTGACACAGATGCCACTCCCTTTTTAGGGTTTCACTCGGGAAGTGACCAAGGAGGACAGTACAATGGGTCAAGCTGTCCAGTTGTTGCATCTGCTACACGACTAATTAAAGAAGGTGTCTGAAAGTTTTGCCCCTCAGGTGTGAATGAAAACACAGAAGCGCAGGCCTAAGTTGAGAGCTTAATCCTTCACTTGGCTTGTAGTACAAGGGCAGCAATATGAATCATGTCCAAAGAGTACATCTGTGCCACACTACTTGATCCATGGTACAAACAAATTCTACCCACTTTCATTCTTTTTTCTGAAGGGGATGTTTCACAATAAAAGAGGTGGATTGTAGACCAAGCCGGAGACCAGGAAGAAGAATGGCTGGAACATAGAGTCCCACCCTGCAGTTCTGGAGTGCCGCCTTCAACTTCCAGAGAGGGCAGTCTTATCTCAAAGTAGTCAACAACACCATCAACCAAACCACTGGCAACAACAGCGACAGAAGGACCAGACCCAACCGCTGCATTCTATTGGTTTCAATTGGCAGGGCTTAAGTCCAGTACAGAGGTGATAGCAAAAGAGGTTGAGCAAGTGGTAGCACCAATGACCATCCACAGGATGTTCTAGGAGTATCTGGATGATCCAAAAGAGGTATATGTAGATCAAAATCATTGACGTATTGGTATGGAACGATGCGCCAATAGCCAGAGCTCAGCAGCCTGGGAATAAAGTATCTGGCTTGTCCTGTAGCCATTGTTTCTGCTGAGCATGTGTTCAGTGCAGCTGGTGTGGTTGTTATAGTGAGGATGACCAGTCTCTCCCCTCAAAACATGGAGCGATTGACTATGATTAAATTGAACCAACATTTCATACCACAAAATTATACTATTCATGAAGCAGCATATGAGAAGCAGGAGGATGATTGGTCAGGATCAAGTGTGTTAACCACTTCCATGCGGGGTGAATTCCCCCGTGGTGCGGGGGTATGGGGGACGCACCCAGCTCGTCATGCTGCACAGTGGAGCTGTGCTCATGATGAGCTGAGCTCGTCATGACTCCGCCCACTCCCATGGAATGCCCGCGCAGGAGGGGAATTAACCCCGCGTGGGCGTTCCGCGCCAGTTATGACAAGCTCAGCTCATCATGAGCACAGCTCCACTGTGCCTCATTTTGAGCTGAGCTTGTCATAAGCGTCGAAGGGGTTAACTGACCAACTTCTGGGTGAACCACCACCTGAGTTTGAGGACAAACTCTAATTCCTGGACTAAGTAGGTATCTGTGCCCCCATAGAACTTTTTAGGTCGAGCATGGGCAGCGCATGAGCTGCTCTGCATAGCATGCTGTATTAGAGTGTGGATTTGAAGCCCTGGGGACTCTCCGCCCATATTTTTTATTGTCTTGTGTCATTGTCCTTTCGTAAATGCTGGCTTCTGATTCCTTAATATGCTGTTGGTCCCTCCCTAGTACTGCCTTGTTGTTATTTGTAACCTCCCCTGAGAACTGTCCCTTTTACTTTGGTTCTTACAAGGTATGTCTTAATTACTCTGTAAGCACTATTTTCTTTAATGAGCGTCTCCTACTGCAGGCGCAACATGTTTTCCTGCAACATCAGCATCTCATGTGCGGTTTCACAGGGGGCTTTTGTTCTGCGTGGCTAGTCATATTCCACTGCTAAAATATCATGTCCTTATCTTTTGCAGCACACTATGCTGTGCTTTCACTTAATCAGTGCCATGCCCCACTTTCACTTTAATTCTCTTAAAAAGTGGCAGCCATGCATTTCTTTTGGTCTGCCCAGCAGCTGTATTGAACTTCTTTGTTGGTTACAGTCCTGTTGCTGGTTTCTTTCTCTTCCCCTCTTCTCTACCCCTCTCCCATTGTGTGTAGCCCCACCTTGTCTCTCTCACGGTTTTTCTTGTTTTCCCCCCAAGTACGATCACATCACTTGCAGCAGTACAAAGTGTTGATTTCACAGCCGGGGGTCACTTTAAACATGAGTTGTCAGGCGTTAGTTCTCTGGTGTATTCCTTCTGCAAAACCAAAGGGGATGATGGACGGAGTGTTGAACATTGCAAGCACTCACCCCCAGTCAACTGATGTGGGTTTAATCCATCATCATTCTTTAGCTCCAAGTCGGATCAAGGCAAAATGTAGAACTGTAACCTAATATACTAGGCGATTTAAAAATCATGTGTGATAGAGTGCCCGTGCTAACAAACTTTTGAAAAGATACACACAGCAATAGCTCCGAGACCCAGCCATAGATTAGTTTACCTTAAGTACTTCCAGATCTGGCAACATTTTAATAGGGATTGTATCATCATTAGTTTTGTGCCTTTTTCAAATAAGACATCGCACTGGTGGTACTCCCGGATGGTTTAATAGTTAACTCACATTGCAATACTATCCGTCACTACTGTTCCCTACCCTACGTCTGATGCCTACAACAGGTAACTAGGCCATTCTAATATGGCCGCCACAGGCGCCCCACTAATCACATGACCCACAGGCAACACACCCGGTATGTCACGTGACACTGCCTAACTACACATAATGATGGCCGCTCACTATGCGGACACCTCCCGGACTCGGCGGTGTGGGCAGGTCACAAAGCGCCACACAAGGCTTCGACACGTGAGTACGACCCGTAAACCTTTGTAAGCTGTGACATGCTTTCCATGCTTTCTTAACTTGGATGCCTCTGTTGCATTTTTAAGGGGGCTAACCGGACCATAACCACGCTACTTACTAGCGGCACGGCATCTCTTCCCTGCACGTAGTACACGCATGAAGGCGCTCCTTTGAGAAGCACACTTTCCAGGGAGTCTACACCGGCCTTAACGTTGCAGCAATTCTCCCATTAAGACTTAGAGGCAACTATAAATGTCACTACATGAGTGTCTAACTTGACTGCCAAACTAAGAGGTCACTTTAATTGCTTCATTAATCCCTCCAAACCTTTTTATGTCGACAGAAACGAGCACAGACATTACTGCACGAGCGCATTGACCTTACTGCCAAACTAAGCGGTTAGAAGCAGCACCGCGGCTCATACTCCATTGCCTAAACTTTATTTTCCTCTGAGCCGAGTAGATAACGAACACCAGCAAGAACGCCACTTCACGATCTCAGGGGTCCGTTCTGATTTACTACTAGAGGGCTCACTGTTAGATAACCGGCACCAGCAAGCACGCTGCTTTATGAACCGAACTGGTCCACTTTGATTTACTGCTAGAGGGCTCATTGTTGTAAATATATGTCCCACCTTATTCCATACCTATGTTTACATGAGTTATTAGTAATGATGTTTGAATCCAACATAATGACCACCTGAACACAGATTTATAGGCAAACACAACTAGTGAGATAGGTTGCCAAGCGACACAGAACTTCATGAGCCACCGCCAAAGGTTGTTTGAATATACAAGCTGTCTGCCTATGATATGGCTCCTTGTTTCTAACTGTTTTCATCCATCCCTCCATGTATAGCCCTACATACATGGGAGCGAAAGCCTGCTGTATTGACCGCCGAGTACTGTTGATGCCTGAAATTTTGACACTATTAGGTGAGTCCTATCTGATTGCTCCTCTGTTTTTATGCAAACCCCACATGGGCATGTAATCACCACCATAGCACACTGTGGGTAGCAACCACCACGGTTTTTATTGTGCTCCAACAATAAAGGCACACACCACAGAATGATTATTAACTTGAAAGTCACCACAGACACTGTCTGGCACTGGTTTATTCTAATATATACCTGTAATGTATGTAATTTTGTTTCTCCAACACAGGTAGATCCAGCTCATCGCAGGTATATTGACACATTAGATTTGACTTCATTATGTTACTGATGAACCAATTGACATATAAACAATTTGTTTAGTGTAGATAGTTCACTTTCGTATGGTCCTGAAGAATCGCGAGTCCACTGACACTTACGCGAGAAACATGTTGACCTTTACCACTAATTTTCACTAACTGACACATAAATAGGAGACATTATACTTCAATAAGTGTCGGTTCATTGCTTTTAATTGAGGCAGGAGACCCCCAGAATAAAGACAATTTCAGGTACTCCCAGTCCCATTTTACATTCACCACCATATCTACACTCTCTTGGCCCCACACCTGCACTTCACCATACGGCTGTTGGATAAAAGATATCCGAAAAAAGTGCCCCTCTTTGAGGTTAGCCCGTTGGGTATTGCACCGCCGACCCAACGAGGAGCAGCCCAGATGATGAAGCATGACACCTGAAAAGGTGTGTGAGGGCATTAAAATCCAACAAATGGATTTCCATCTGTAAATCATGTCATGGAACGTTAATGTACTGAGAACAAGGAAAAGGCGACAATGTTTTTTAAAAATATCTTAAGCTTGTAAGGAGTGTTATATTTATATTACAAGAAAGCCACCTTCTTAAGGAAGAGTGGCAGGAAAGTACAAAACACGAAAAGTGGATTGGAAACAGTGTCTGCACAAATCAGTCGTGCAACATTAAAGGAGTTGCAATCATTATTAAAAACTACTCGAACATAACTTTAACAGATTGTTGCGTAGACTCAAAAGGCAGGTGGGCCGTGGCTAATGTCAGAATAGGTAATACCTCCTTAGTGGTGGTAGGGTATTATGGCCCTAGCACGGATGACCCCACACCCTTAAAATCCCTATATGCACAATTAATACTAATAACCACTCCGATTATAATAGGTGGGGACTTTAATATATTATTAAATCCCACAAAGGATAGACACCCACCAAATAGAGCTTCAAATCTACCTAAAATGAGAGAGGAGGTGAATAGATTAAGAGAAGACCTGGGGCTGGTTGAAATTTGGGAAATTAAAGGAGACTTAAATAACAGACTTACCTACAGGAACCACAAATATGATAAGGCTTCAAGAATTGATTTCTTTTTAGTTGATAAACTTTTTAGTAAATTCGTTAAAAAGATTGTACATCTCCCCGCTCATCTGTCAGATCATTCGCTAGTTCAATTGGAGGCTCAACTTAATCAAACACAGGGTGAGAAAAGATGGACACTAGATTGCACCCTCCTACTAGACCCGGGAATAGTAGGAAAAATTAAAACCTCAACCTTGAATTATTTTAAGGAGAACAAAAGGGGGAAAACTCCACCTAACCTAACCAGGGACGCATATAAAGCAGAGGGGTATTAATTAGCTTAGCAGTAGGTAGCAATAGAGGAAGAACGCAGAGAATCTCCTAGTTAGACTCTGAAATATAAAAGAGACAGGAGAAGTTAGCCTTAAACATTTTGGAGGCAGAAAAAAGGAAGACTAAGGGGGAATTATTAGAAAAGAAGAATGAACTAGCACTTTTCTTGGAGGAAAGAGTAAGGAAAAAGTGGCAAGCTGGTTGCTTTTAACATTATGAGTATGGAGAAAACAGTGGGAAACTCCTAGCTTGGAAGCTTAAGACCGACTCCAATAGGTATAAAATTACGGCTATAAAAAAAGGTGTCAATGGAAATAGAGTAGAGGACGTATCAGATATAGAAGAATGCGTTTGTAAGTTTTTTCCAGGAACTATATGATCAAGACCTAGTGCCTTCACCTTCAGCTATAAGTTCTTACCTGAACGATTTACACCTCCCTAAACTAGATGAAGACTTATGCGAATCACTAAACGCAGTTATTACAACAGAGGAGGTAGCGGAGGTGATAAAGAAATGAAAAAGAGGAAAAGGCGTCGAGCCAGATGCCATTCTAAATGAATTCGGTTTAGTCTTAAAAGACTCTTTGGCTCCTGAATTGGCTGATCTGTTTAACACTATTTGCTTGCAGGGTGCATTACCCTCACCAACATGGAATGAGGCGACTATTAGTTTAATTTTAAAGCCAGGTAAAGACCCTCTTAATTGCGAATCATACAGACCGATTTCACTCCTTAATACTGACTACAAAATATTCACTCAAATCTTTGAAAGAAGACTTGGCTCATTATCAAATAATATTATTCATGACAACCAGAAGGGCTTTATGAGGGGATGACAGTTGCACAACCTTACTCACCAACTAATTGGAGCGATTGACATCGCCGTACAAGAGAAACTATCTTTGGCGGTCCTTACCTTTGACGCAGCCAAAGTTTTTGACCGTGTGAATTGGTCTTTCTTACAAGAAGTTATCCTTTATTATGGTCTAGGGCATAACTTTTTAAGAGCCATTATGAACATCTATTCACGCCCATGGCAAAAATACTTATTTACAGGAGATTGTCAAAAAGTTTTTTGATCAAAAGAGGCACCAGGGAGGGATGCCCACTCGCCCCTCACCTTTTTAACTTATATATAGAACCCTTGGCAGAGAAGATAAGGAAGTCCCATGATATCACTCCATTTAGTTTTAATGGATGGAACTTGAGAGTTGCGTTATAAGCAGACAATTAAATGATATATACAAGTAACCCTAAAGATTCTATTAATAGTATAACAGACATATTATCGGACTTTGGATGTATATCTGGGTATCAAATTAATCACCAGAAGACCGA
Organism: Lissotriton vulgaris; assembly: GCF_964263255.1. Classification (NCBI taxonomy): domain Eukaryota; kingdom Metazoa; phylum Chordata; class Amphibia; order Caudata; family Salamandridae; genus Lissotriton; species Lissotriton vulgaris. The sequence goes on from NC_141691.1 coordinate 1,479,247,553, forward strand.
GGTGTTACATTGGAACATCATGACACCAGTATTAAAAGCAAATAGAAAAATCAAATACCTGGGTATAGAAATTTTAGAAAACATTGATGAAATAGCCCAAGCGAATCTGGTGATAAAAGTTAAGGAGATGAAGAAGTTACTAAAGGCATGGAACTGTTTATCCCTCACATTTATAGGGAGAGCGAACGTTATTAAAATGGCCATTCTGCCAAAATGTACGTTTCTTTTTAATGCCACCCCTTGGAGTTTAAATCACAGACATTAAGAAAGATTCAGAGCGAAATAAACACCTTCATCTGGGCTTCCAAAGGAGTCAGAATAGCATGGAAAAAGTTATGTCAAAAGAAAAACCGAGGGGGGATAGCTAGTCCGGACCTTATGATATATTATAAAGCCTTTAACTTTAAAAATATTAGGTTTGTTTTTAAATCGCAAACCGCCTATACTGCCTATTGGAAAGCTGTAACCAACACTGGTTTTTGTCTTTATAAGTTTGGCCATCTCAAGTACTTTAAAAAAAATCAAATTAAAGGTCCTAAAGTCGGCATACAAAGTATGGTATGAAATAAGGAAATCATGGAAACTTCCGTACTACAGCGATCAAGCTCCAATTTGGAACTCCCTGGGCACTCCAGAATGCATGAAATACTCCTTCGTAGATTCTTTAAAAAAAGCTGGGATACTGAGATGGGGGGGAGCTAATAGAACATGGTAACCTAATAAGCTGGACATCATTACTGGAGAGGACCAACACAACTATTTCAAGGTTTAAATACTATCAGCTGGCAAGTTGGTATAAGGAACAAGAGAAAATCCCAGTCAATGTGGAAGGAATAGAGGTGGAAATACTAAAAGACCCAGCTCCAAAAGAAGTTTCCAAATGGTACTGGAACTTGACCGAAAGGAATGAAGCAGACTTTAACACACCAGAAGATAATTGAATTAAGATCTTCCCGGCTCAAGACTTGCAACAGCAATGGCAAGTATCTTGCACTTTTTTATGGTTTATTACTGTTTCTGCACCACTCAGGAGAAATCATCTCTTTACCCTACACAGATCTTATTGGACGCCAGAGAGGCTATCCAAAATAAATAATCGGGTGACAAGAAAATGCCCCAAGTGCCGTGAAATAAAGGCAAATGATATCCACATGTTTCATCAATCTGCACACCTTGACATCTATTGGAAGGAGATTGGTAAGATAACTAATAAAGCACTAAACACTAATATGAAGGTAAGCTCTTTTAATGTTATCTTTGGTACCTTAGAGGGTAATGATCATGATGTTGTTCTAAACAAGAACTAGAAATGTCTCTTATTCACCCTGGTGTTATTAGCTAGACGCGAAATATGTAGACATTGGATTCTCCCATCTCCTCCCAAGATAGATGACTGGCTTTTTCAAGTCAATAAGTTCAGGAGCTTAGACACACTCAGAGGGGTAAGCAAACGACAAAAAAATTGGGACTTGTGGGACAAAAATATGGCATAGGATAGGAAGGACTGTCCAATGATTTTACCAATAATCGATTATGTGACTCCAAAAAGATCCATCAGAGTGGCCTTGAGATGTTGGATTCTAAAGAAGTCTAAAGAATTCGCTGGCAGTTTTAGACATGGTCTTGCCTCTTCTACCTTGGGCGGTTCACTTTTTCAAGAGGAGACCTGGCTTGCTAAAAACTACAAAGATCGCACAAATGAAGACAAAAAAAAATATTCTTTAGCTCACTCCGCCACCCCAGTTCAGACATGGCCATATGCAAATCAGTCTGACCCTGTACCTCATGGGAACAGTCCAGCCCGAACTGGTACAGAAATCGCATTTCTAAAGACAGTTCATCACAAGACAGGAAGTAAGCTCCACGATGGGTGTGTGGGTTAGTGGAAGGGGGTGAATACTTTTAGAGTGTTGTCATGCTTGCTGTTAATGCTGCTAATTATTAATTTACCTTTTATTGTGAAATAGGACCGTTGCATATTTTTCATTTAGATGAAAGGTAAAAATCCAAACTGTTCTCTCTGACTTATAGTTTAGTATTTTTTCACTTCTCTAGTGTTTGGATGTTGGTTGTTCTGTCCACTCAAAAAATAAGCACAGTGCATTTGTTGTAAAATAGAACTCGCGAAAAGGGCAGCATGTACAGATATGATATTTTTAACATACACTGTGTGTTTTAAACTTCAAAACCATTATTTAACACTATAACGGTGTTTGGGTATTTGTACACATTTCCCTTCCAAACCGGAAATTGCTTTTCACTGCAAATTCATTTAAATGCATCTAGCAAGCGACTGAAGGAGATGCTTGTGTTTTTCTGTCATGTGGTCCAGGGAAATCTACCCAAATGCTCAGTGAGGGGAATGAGTGTATGATATAGATTTCTATGTGAAACTATGTTTAGTAACCAACATCACACAAAGTGGAAACAATTATTAAAAAGTCAGAGAAGAAATCCTCTTATTGTGTTGAACATGTTACGAATAATATGTGTGTTTCCTGGCCGATTTAATATTTACGATGTTAATGCTTAGAAAAAACCTTTCAAATGTGTTAACCTCACACATACACTACTACACATACATGCATATGCACACTGCTACAATCATGCACAGGCATGTACACACTGCTAGGCACACACATATACACTGCTAAACATACACAAGCACAGAATCGTACACACTGCCAATCACACTCAGCACAGATACATGCACACTCCTAAACACACACTGCTAAACACACACACATATATATATATATATATATATATATATATATATATATATATATATATATATATATATATATATATATATATATATATATAAATATTGCAAGAGACACATACAAACTGCTGTACACAAACATACGCTGCCACATGCACAAAGGCACACATTCAAACACACTGCTAGCCACACATGCCAAGGCATGTAAACACTACCAGACACACAGATACACAATGCTAGAGATACACAGGCACAGATACATACATCGATACTGATTGACACCTTCAGACATACACAAACACCAAGAGACGCATACACACTAATACACACACACAGATGCTCAGATACTAAACTCAGGTAGGGCGAAACAGACACATATAGATACTGGCAAGCACACACACACACAGGTACATACACACTGATAGAGCTTCATAGGAAACGTACACAGGAAAGGTGACAAATGTACACACAAATGGAAGGGCGCTTAAGACTGGGGAAGAGTCGGTTTCAATGCTCTAATATTAACAGGATTTGTATACAGCGCTTCCTACCATATTTTGTGTGTTCCTAATACCATAAATAACAAATATTACTATTGGATATGTCTTTTTACTATCACTGGAATGATGAATGGCTGAATTAGCCTTGAGAAGAGGTGAACCTGTGACCTACAGAGTCGGTCTGGCCTACTGAGCAGTGTGCCACTCTCAGGAGGGCTAGTCTCATAGGCCAGTGTGAAGGCAGATTTTTTTACTCTTTTCTGGTCTGGTATTTTGGTGCAATCAGTCACCCATACCATCTATACAGCGTTTGATTACAAGTTCAAAACTGCCTCTATTTGAAGAATGTGTGCCACTTTTTAGGTCTCACTTACAACGGTGCATGGGGTCTCACTTGCAAGGGATATTGTATACAAGTAGGGTGACCAGGCGTCCCGGATTTGCCCGGACAGTCCAGGGTATTCGCCAGCTGTCCTGGCAGATTTCAGGAAATTAAGCTCATGTCCTGGTTTTTTTGAGAGGTTCAGCGGAAAAGGGTGGGAGGTATTTTTTTATGTTTTGCAAAATAGGGATACTTAGCAGCTGTTATAAGAAAGCAATTTAATTAACAGGCATGCAACTGGCTTTAAAAAATTGCATTGTGTGTATTTTCTTGCTACCTTTTCTGTAGTTTTCTGCTAAGGAGCACTGTCATTCTGTGCACTGGGTTGAGGTAAAATTGTAGTCCTTCGTCTATCTTTGGGAAATGTCCCGTTTTTTTGCTTTAAAATTCTGGTCACCCTATATACAAGGGACTTGCAGCCCAGCGTTTGCTTACCATTCATTGGTTTCATCATCATAATTATTTGCTAACTTCCAATTGGCTTTTGTTTACCGGCTACACTATCTCTTCTTTTGGCTGCAGCATGGCCAAAATACCGAGGGGCAGATTTACAAATAACTGATGCATCTGTACAGATGCGTCAGTTTCCCTGCGTCTCCATACGAAACCCTTGCGCCACCATGGATGTGCAGTATGTACAATGTTGCGTACCATGGAGCAAGGATTGACAGATGCGTCAGGAATTCTGATGCATCTGTTGGCGCAAAAGTGACGCATTGTTGGAGTTGCTCATGAAAGTGACGAAACTCCAGCAATGCGCCACAACAGATAGTGAGTCCCATTTAAAAAGCCTTGCTTCATCTCTTACGCCTGGTCTGAGCAGGCGTAGGGATTGTGATGCAGCAAAGGCATAGAGTAACACAGTGAAATGTTGTGAATTTCACTGCATCAGTTCTACATGGCTTTTTGCGTGGCAACACCCACCCTGCATATATTATTCTGATGCAGGTATAATGTGGTGCAGGGCTTTAAAAGGTGACACATCTCCCTAGATGTGTTACATTGTAAATTGGCCGTAACGTGGTGCATTGTTTACGCTGCTGTTGCCTCACAAACGGTGACGCAACGGAGGTGGAAAAGTGTTGCAAGGGGTTTTGTAAATCTGCCCCTGAGAGCTTCAGCGTGAATGCTGTCCTTCCGATGATCGCACTGTGATTGAAGTATTTTGTTTTTTTATTCTTTCCCTGTTGATCCTTGTTCATGCTGCGTTTTCACTTCACTCCCTCCAACATTGACCCAGTAGCTTCTCTCCTAGATCTCTGTTAGTTCTTACTCCTCCCACCCCTTCACCCTTTGTCTGTGTGGCTTCTTTCCCCTATACCCTCCTGTTGTCCATGTTCGCCATGAGTACAAAAAAGTGCCATTGTCCATTTTTTTGCCCCTTTGACCTTTATCTTCCACCCTCCTGCTTGTTATCAGTGGTGCCTTGTTCCTTAGTTGCCTGTGTTGCTCACCCCCTCCCGCCATTAGAAAAACAAGTATTTGCAATGCAATATGTCTAGAATTACTGAAAGTTTGAGCTATTGGCGTTGCAAAAATGTTTGTTATTTTTTTTGTCAAAAAAAATCCCTTCTGTAATATGACTAATAAAAATAAATTGAGCAAAACCAAAGGGGATGATGACGGAGTGTTGAACATTGCAAGCACTCACCCGAGTCAACTGATCTGGGTTTATTCCATCATCATTCTTTAGCTCACCCTGCCACCCAAGTTCAGACATGGCCATATGCAAATCAGTCTGACCCTGTGCCTCATGGGAACAGTCCAGCCCGAACTGCCAAGCCATGTCTTCCCTGGACTGGAAACAAGCATCCTGGGACCGGCTTCTGGCTAATCAGCCGTCATCAGCCAGGCTGGCTTGAATCCAGTGGCAGAGAGAGCAAGGGACCCACGTCTGGGCATACCCTGCCAACTTAGGACTAACAAAGCAAAACCAAAGGGGATGATGGACAGAGTTTTGAACATTGCAAACACTCACCTCCAGTCAACTGATCTGGGATTAATCCATCATCATTCTTTAGCTCATTCTGCCACCCCAGTTCAGATATGGCCATATGCAAATCAGTCTGACCCCGTGCCTCATGGAAACAGTCCAGCCCGAACTGCCAAGTCATGTCTTCCCTGGACCGGAAACAAGCATCCTAGGACCGATTTCTGGCTAATCAGCCATCATCAGCCAGGCTAGCTTGAATCAAGTGGCAGAGTGAGCAAGGGAACCATATCTGGGCATACCCTGCCAACTTAGGGCGAACAAAGCAAAACCAAAGGGGATGATGGATGGAGTGTTGAACATTGCAAGCACTCACTCCCAGTCAACTGGTCTGGGTTTAATCCATCATAATTCTTTAGATCACTCCGCCATCCCAGTTCAGACATGGCCATATGCAAATCAGTCTGACCCTGTGCCTCATGGGAACAGTCCAGCCCGAACTGCCAAGCCATGTCTTCTCAGGACCGGAAACAGGCATCCTGGGACTAGTTTCTGGCTAATCAGCCGTATAATAATAATAATAAGGGAGTTTTATAAAGCGCCTGGTTGCGCTCAGATGGCGTGTCCCCGCGCTAAGACAGAAGAACTCATGCAAGCTGGGCCGCAGGGTCTGCTCGGTTACCATGTATATAAGTGTGTTTTTAGCTTCTTCCTGAAGCTGGGTTCAGATGGCTCCAGGCGAAGGTCCAGAGGTAAGGCATTCCAGCTCTTCGCCGCCAGGTAGCGAAAAGATCTACCTCCCATGCGAGCCCTTCTTATCCTGGGGACTTTTAATAGGCCTCCATAGGAGGAGCGAAGGGCGCGCGTGGGCGCGTATCTGGTGACCAGACTCTGGAGCGGTGCTGGTGCCTTCCCAGTAAGGATACGATGGCAAGTACAAAGGGCCTAAATCATCAGCCAGGCTAGCTTGAATCCATGAAAAAAATACACGAAGCAAATAAAGCGTGCTGTACCACAGGCTATTACTAGGTATCCCTGTGGAGTTGTAAAGGGACCTCTGCTACCCACATAAGGTACTGTATGCTTAATACAATTATAAAAAGAAAGATTGCAACTGAACATATTACTCCATCTTTTTTATTCCTTATGGTACTGCAGGGATATTGTCTGGCAAAAAATAAAATCTAACAAACATCATTTGCAACACCAATAGCACAAACTTCCACTAATGCGAGACCTATTGCATTCCAAATGCTTGTTTATTATTTCTCGCTACACGTCTATCTTTGCAACAAAAAAAGCTAGTGGAACATAATTATTCTTGGGCCAGATTTAAGCTGCCCCATCATTTTTTATTCACATTTATTGTCGGATTGCAGTTGGACCAGTGTACCTTGAAGAAGCCTCCACAATTCCTCATAACAATTGAGACAATGCCTGCCCCCCTCGCATGCCTATTGCCTATCCCTTTTTGCATCACATAGAACTAGCAGGTCTGTGCCAGAAGATCATTGATTTACAAGTGTGCCAATACCAAATTCCAATGTGTTGCCTGCATCAAAGATAAAAAACGAATACCTAAAACACCGTACTTGGATTGTAAGAGGAAACTACAACTACTGCAAAGGTGAGTGATTGCGTAATGAATGATGATTGATGATTCATGTGGTGGCAGACAGTGAGGGAGGGTGTTGAATTGTAATGTGGGAACTCTCTCTAGATGATTGATTTGCAATATTTGGGAACTGTGTGATGGGTGCTCATTTTTTCCCTGGAAGTGATTAGCTTTTAGAAACTTACTTAGTAAAAATGAATTAACCTGTACAGTCCAAGCCTATGATCCTTATGTTTTTTTCATGTTGGCAGTCCCAGATAATCGTTTGATTTACAAGACTGCCAAATTCTAATCTGTAGCTTGCATCAAAGGGGAGATAGTGTAACTACCACTGTGCTTGTATTGGAACAGGTAACCATTGCACCAATGAGTGATCTGATTATCAAGTGATTGTGAGTGATGATTGATTAGTCATGTGGTGGTAAACAGTAGAACTGTAATGCGGGAACTTACTTGAGATGATTGATTTGAAATGTTGGGGCCCTGAGTGATGAGCGATCATCTTTTCCCTGATGTTGATTGGCCCTTTCACAGCCTGATTTACTTGCAGGGTACTCTCTTTTTTTCTGGTTCTTTAGAGACCACGACAGTTACTTTAGTTAACAAACAAAACCCTATGTAAAATACTGCAAATCTGTTTTTCTACTTGTTCTTCAATAGCAGTGCACTACACATCTATCTTGCTCATGTCATGACTGGTCTGGGTTGGATTTACTCAAAGTAGGGAGAAGAATGGAAGAATTCAGGGCGGGAGCTGTGGGACTACCTCATCAACAGCTAGAAGGAAGAAGTTATCGACTTCAAAGGTAAACCAGGAGTCTTAGGCCTAGTACTCAGCAATTTGGAATAGAGAGAGGTGTGCTTATTTGTGATATGCTGCTGCTGTGTGTGTGTGGTGTGTGTGTTGCACTTGTGGCAAAAGTGAAACTCTGAGTCCCCCTCTTGTATTTTAGGTCGAGCCCTGAGATTGCGCACAAGCGCTGCTCTGGGGTTGATCGGTGGTAGTTCACTACATGAGGGAAGCCCCACCCACTCCCCGCTCATATTTTTCATTGGCTTGTGTCTTTATCCTTCCTAAGTGCTGCCTTCCGATTGGTTTATAGGCTTGCTAGTCCCTCCTTATGATGGCCATGTCGTCATTTGTATCCTTCCATGGCTACTGGCCCCTTTACTTCCAGTGTTTCACGGTATGTGTTATTTAGATTGTGAGCACTATTTTCGTTAATAAGGTTATCTTACTGCCCATGCCTTCTCCTCCCCCCACAGTCCATGCCTTCTCGCCCCCACTGGCACTCTCGTTGTTTGTACCTTCTCGCCCCTCTGCTACGCCCATCCACACTGCTGTTTGCAGTGCAATAGGTCTCGCGTAAAGGCTAGTCCTATTGCATTGCAAATGCTTGTTTTTAGTTTGGGTCGGCTCATTCCAACATCCAGATGTGAAAGAGAGAATGTGCAGTGCCTGAAAGTCGACCTTCAGCTTCTGTTATTTGTCACAACACTGGTGCAAAACGCAACAGTAATGTTCGAAGGGCAGCCCCTGCTGAATCTCCTACAGTCTGTTAGCACTGCATTGTGAGAAACATGGATTTGCAGTTGTCTCCGCTCTGCGCTTGGGACGGCTTTTTCTCTGGATCTGACCGATTCACCCAGCCCGATTTCAAGGACATCTCAAAATGGAACATCCGGGTGGTCAGCAACCTGCTTTACTACCAGACCAACTACTTGGTGGAGGTGGCAGGGGTGTTTGTCGTGATGGGGTGATTATGTTTTTCACCCTTGCATGCAGCATCTACTGCAAGATGTTCTGAAACATGGCGGCCACAGTACTCGCTGGGTCTTGGAGTCGCTACTAGCAGTAGCCTGCCCTAAGAGAGTCAGTCAGCAGTATGTTCACATATAGAAATGGTAGACGTGCAGGATAAAACTGTTTATGAATGCATTTACAAATGGTAGACTTGCCGTATTTAAGTTTCGTGGTGACACTCCACAAGGTCACAATCATCTTGTTTTCAGGCACGGGGATATTAAGTGATTTGCAGAGTATCACTGGATGTTGTGGTAATGCCAAGACTGGAACTGGATTCTGTCAGCCCGATTCATGAAACAAAATTGCGCTCGCAAAGGGCCAGATTCTGAGAATCTGGCCCTTTGCGAGTGCGATTTTTGCATTTGGGATTCATCATCCCAAATGCAAAAATCGCTATTTGCGAAATCGCATATTTGCGAGGAATTGGATTTAAGGAATCTCTAATAGAGATTCCTTAAATGCAATTCATCACCCTATTTAAAATTGCGAATTCGCAATATTTGGTCGCAATTTACCACGAAATCTGACTTCGTGGTAAATTGCGAAAAACGAGTAAAAAGCACTTTAGTGCATTTTTTTCTTTTGCATGTTACACACATAAGGACATGTGTGTGCGCAACACCTGTTTGAATTTGCATTTAAGGGGTGCTACAGGGTGTCCTTTGGACACCCCTGGCACCCTTTAAATCGCTATCTTATTTGCGATTAGCAAATTGCTAATCGCAAATAAGGAATACTCCCCATTCATTTCTATGGGCCTTTTGGCCCATAGGAATGAATGGGGAGTTATTCCTTATTTGCGATTAGCAATTTATCTAATCGCAAATAAGGAATGTGTAGGAATCGCATTTAATTTTGCGATTCCTACATGAATCCCGTTTTGCGAGTCTGTAATAGCGATTCCTTATGAATCGCTATTACAGACTCGCAAAACAGGTCTTTGATGAATCTACCTGTGTATTTCCAAAACCGGCATCTCTGGCCATTGTGCTATTTCCCCATACCTTTATTTTATCCTGCCTCATTTTAATTGAATGCCAAATCCGATCAACCCCAGTTAAATTATACAAGGACACTTTAATTTGTTTTTTTATAGGCACGGAGGAAAGTGATTTGCCCAGATTCAAAGTTTATTGAGCCGACGCTGTGACTCAAACTTGGCTTCCCGGTTCCAAAGTTGCAGCTCTGGCGATAACACTACATACTCTTGTCTCGTGTATATTTTTTGACAAGTGAGCTGATGCTTTGGCTCTTTGAGCCAAGACACACACTGGCTCAGCTCTCTCTGAATTTCATGGCTTTTCCCATTTTTTCGTAATTTGGTGCACCACCATGCATATTTACATATCCCTTCCTGCCACTTGGGTGGGTGCATTACAATTATCGGGAAGAGACTGAAACCATATCTGAAATTTGAACAATTCATTTTGAGTATGTCCAGTAATGAATTCTTCACATTCTGCCTTCGCTGTAACTCACACATTGCATATTTTCCAAACCCCTTGGTGCACTCCATTTCTGTAACACATTGCATGAAATGTTGCTATCATTCTTCTCTCCGGTGCTTATAGGAAATCATTCCAGGGGTCCCAGTCTTAACCCAGCGATTCTTCTAGACTCTTTTGAATGTGTCTCCAGCAAACCTCAGTGAATGTAAAAAATAAAAAGCAAGCACTGGTTCCTCCAACACTCCCACACATAACACCCAGGTCTGCACAAAGTTAAGCATCTCACAGCCAGATTAAGCTAATCTCTGAATAAGTTGATTTTATACCCTGTTTGAATATTTGACCACAGAATATATACTTTCTTTGTCAGCTGCTGATATAGAATACCAACTCTTAAAAATCTAGGACTGCTTGTCTAGCCCAAATATTAATATGTGTAGATGAGTAAATAAACTGTGAGTAAACTGAAAATGGCAGAGGCATGTGTTCTAGTACTAGGGCCTCTCTGAGCAAAATGGCGGAATGTGCTCCCTCGTTCAGATACATTTAGAAGAGAGCCTCTGGCATTCTGAAAGCGTTTAGGGACTGGTGATGATCTCTCCTAAAATGGAACACTACATCGATTATAATCATATGCACCAAATATTTGTTATAAGAATACATAACTAAACTGCATACATGCACACACTGCACACCTTACCTTTTTCCAGGACTGAGGAGTCCTAAGAAAATGACTACAAGACACACTAGTTCTGGGACCTGCAGGTTGGAACGAGGATGTGTATGTGGATGTGGATTAGGTTACAAGGAGAATCTGCATCTACCTCATCACTGCTGGGTGTGGCATAGAAAAATAGAGTAAGAGTTTTATTTTAGGTTTTACGGGTGGGTTTATAATTGGGGTGTGAAGGTTTGTTATGTATGCATAAAAAGATTTTTTTTAAACATAAATGTTTATAAAGTTATGGTCATGTATTGATATTTAAATTATATATATTTTAGATTAGTATTAAAGGTACTAATTGAAATTAATTTTAATAATGTAGTTCCAAAATATATGCACATATATATTATGTATTTCTCTCTCTCTCTCTCTCTCTCTCTCTCTCTCTCTTGTTAATATATAGCGGCGTGGTTCAGCCGCGAGGTTCGCACCGCCAGCTAGAGCGCCACTGCTGCCCGCAAAATGAACCGTGATGGCAGACTTGTGCAAACAAACAGGGTTCAGCAGGTGACACCGAAGGCTGACTTCGGGATGGTTTCCAGCAGCCATTTAAAAGGAGGAATGCGACGGAGCCTACAGTGAGAGAAAAATAACTTTTATTTAAATAAATGAACAAAGTAAATATTGCGGCATCACCTACTGGAGGGTTTTAATGTTCGTGAAACAGAAAACCACAAGTTCCAGCATACCCCACAGAGATCCATCGAAGTGAGCCCACTAGGGGGAGGTAACCTTTTCAAAAGGAACTGAAGGGTTGTGGGATCCTGTCTCAAGTGATGCCAAAGCTCATCCTTTGAAAAAAGTCAAATGATATTTTCCCTCATTGTTGGGAGTGCGGCTCGTTTTCCTTTGTTCAAGGAGAAGGGTGTTGTTAATGTATAGCGGTGTGGTTCCAGCCGCGAGGTTCGCACCACCAGATAGAGCGCCACTGCTGCCCGCAAAATTAACCAAGATGGCAGACTCTTGCAAACAAATAGGGTTCAGCAGGTGACACCGAAGACAGGCTTCGGGATGGTTTCCAGCAGCCCTTTGAAAGGAGAATGCAACAGAGCCAACAGTGAGAGAAAAAGGACTTTTATTTAAATAAATGAACAAATTAAATATTGCGGCATCACCCACTGGAGGGTTTAATGTTCGTGAAACTGAAAACCACAAGTTCCAGCATACCTCACAGAGATCCGTCAAAGTAAGCCCATCAAAGTAAGCCCACTAGGGGGCAGTAACCTTTTCAAAAGGAACTGAATGGTTGTGGGATCCTGTCTCACATGATGCCAAGGCTGGGGAGAAAACAGAGATCCTCCTTCTTGGTAAAAACAGAGATCTCTGGAATGACTCTCACTGGCCGTCTTCCCTGGGTGTTGTTCCTACCCCAGCTACCCAGGTTAGAAACCTGGGGGTCTACATCGATGATTCCCTATCGATGAAGCAACAGGTTAGTAGAGTAACGGGCGCTTGTTTTGTCATCCTCAAGTGGTTGCGTAAGATCCTATGGATGCTGCCTCCTGCGACCCAGAAGACCGTGGTCAATGCACTAATTACATCCCGTCTTGACTACGGTAACATCCTTTACCTGGGTTCCAACCAAGCTGTCGTGAGACGTCTTCAACTGGTCCAAAACTCCGCGGCCAGGTTGTTGTGCAAAATCCCCAGAACAGCGAGGATTTCTAAGCATCTTAGGGATCTGCATTGGCTCAAGGTGGAAAACCGGGTTAGGTTTAAAGCCCTGAGTTATATGTTTAGAATTAAAGCGGGTACTGCTCCCAAGTACCTACAGGAGTTGGTTAGGCCGTACCTCCCTAAACGCAACCTCTGTTCCCTCAATGCAGCAAAATTCACAGTGCCTAGATTTAAACTGGCTAGAGTTGGAGGAAGGTCCTTTTCCTATCTGGGCCCGACCCTTTGGAACTCCCTCCCCCTCTGCATCCGGAAGGAAGATAACTTCGCCGCGTTTAAGAAAAGCATTAAGACATGGCTTTTCGATAAGTAGGGGGCCTTCTGTCCTCTGCCTTCTGTGTACAGCTCTGTCTCCATAAGCCCCGGCGCCGGGAAACCCTTTGTGGGTATCTGTGCGCCTTATAAATGTAAAAAATAAATAAATAAATAAATAAGGCTCATCCTTTGAAAAAGTCAAAGTTGACTGAAACGTGTCAGGGATGCCTATGTTCAAGGAGAAAGGTGTTGTTTATATATATATATATATATATATATATATATATATATATATATATATATATATATATATATATATATATACACACACATATATGTATATATATATATACATACAGATATGCAATTAATATGTGAAATCATTTTAAATAAATTATTGAAATATTAAACAAATGTATGTATAGTTATTTATAAATGCACACATATAGAAATCATGTTCAATAACTTGTAGTTAGGGATACAAAGTAAGGGCACCCGATGTAAAAATAAACTGTGATATAAGGGTACTCCTGATATACTTACCATGACTCACAATGTAGTGCACCACAAAGTAACTATTGATATTCTTGCATTTAGTAGGAAACATTTATAATAAAATACTCATCCACAAACCATCAGAAACAATCTCATTTACTGAAGTAATCAGAAAGTAATTAAATTTTCAAATCATCCTCAAGTCCTCAGGCCTCATTTCTAAAGGGTGCTGATGACTTCAGGAGGCTGATGACATCGGATGACTTGAAAATGACCTCTGAGGTTGTTGAATGATCATCCAATGAATCTCAGAGGACTTCTAAAGTAATCCTGTTTGACATGGGGATGATTATGTATCTCTCGCCCAAACACAGCATCTTGCAGCGCTCCAAAACATGTTGGCCACAGTACTTGCTGGAACTTGGGGCCACTACTAGCAGTATCCCGATGGGAGTGCCTGCCCTGAGAGAGTCAGTCAGTAGTATATGCATTTATATAGCACTTACAAATGGTAGATGTGCGGGATTAAACTGTTTCTAAATTAATTTAGAAACAGTAGACGTGCCATATTTAACTCTTTATAAAAACAGGAATTTCTTATGAATAGACAACACAAATCAAAACATTGTAAATGTGCAGAAGAGAATATAATTCTCCATCAAGAAATTTAGTATGTGGGAAATTACAGTATGCCAGGTTTTGCTTTTATATTGTACCATGAAAGACACATCAATGTATCAGACATTTGCAGTACATATTGCAGCTTGCAGTGAATGCTGCATATTGAAGCACTGTACCTCCAGTAATTATTAGAGATGTGGTGCATTAGACTTGGGCTCTGTAACTCGATCAACTCTCGAAGCACACTACCTGGACAAGAAGTCCTGTGTTTTACCAGAAGACGAGGCACATTCAGGGGGGCTCTCTTCACATATACAATTGAAGCTGTTGTGGAGTAAGTTTCCCACAGGAACCATAGGGCAGACCTTTTCAGTACATTTAATCCCAACTCTGGCAAAGTGAGAACATGACCTGTTAGGAGAAGCAGCGACATGACTTGTCCTCGGCATCCCACAACAACTCCACATCACCCAACACCTACGAGAACTCCAAAGGCTCCCCGTCGAAAAAAAGATTGACCTTGAAGCTCCTCACTCATGCCTATAATTCCCTCCACAACATCGGACCCCAATACCTCAGTGAAAGAATCTCCTTCTAAACACCCAAAAAAAGCCTCCAATCTTGCCCTTTCCGAACTAGCACACATCCGTAAAACCAGAACGGGGGTGATCCTTCTCCTACATCGCGGCCAAGACCTGGAATGAACTCCCACTCAGCATCAGACAAACCCCAACTCTGCAAGCTTTAAGGAAAAGCCTCAAGACCTTGCTCTTCGGAGGAGACGGAGCTGCAGGTAACCCATCCACCCCCCATCAGAACCTTCAATCAATCAATCAATCATAACATTTGTATAGCACGCTACTCACCCGGAAGGGTCTCAAGGCACTTGGGGGAGGGGGGCCCCTACTGCTCGAACAGTCAGGTCTTGAGTTGTCTCCTGAAGGCGAGGTGGTCCTGGGTCAGCCGAAGGTGGATGGGGAGGGAGTTCCATGTCTTGGCTGCCAGGTAGGAGAAGGATCTGCCTCCGGCGGTTGCTCTTCGGGTGCGTGGTACGGCGGCGAGGGCAAGGCTAGTAGACCGTAGCTGGCGGGTGGGCGTGTAGAAGGTCAGGCGTCATTGAGGTACTTGGGGCCCAGGTCGTGGAGAGACTTGTGTGCATGGGTGAGGAGCCTGAACGTCATCCTCTTGTTGACGGGGAGCCAGTGCAGGTCCCTCAGTTGGCCGGAGATTTGGCTGCGTCGGGGGATGTTCAGGATGAGTCGGGCGGAGGCGTTCTGGATGCGTTGGAGTCTTTTCTGCAGCTTGGCTGTGGTTCCGGCGTAGAGGGTGTTTCCGTAGTCCAATCGGCTGGTGACGAGGGCCTGGGTGACCGTGTTCCTGGTTTCGGTTGGGATCTATCGGAAGATCTTGCGTAGCATGCGTAGGGTGTGAAAGCATGATGAGGAGACGGCGTTGACTTGTCTGGTCATCGAGAGGGAGGAGTCTAGGATGAAGCCCAGGTTGCGTGCATGGTCTGTTGGCTCGGGAGCAGTGCCCAGGGCTGGGGGCCACCAGGAGTCGTCCCAGGCGGAGGGCGATGGTCCCAGGATGAGGACTTCCGTCTTGCCGGGGTTCAGTTTCAGGCGGCTGTTCTTCATCCACTCGGCGATGTCTTTCATCCCTTTGTGTAGGCTGGTTCTTGCGGTGTCGGGGTCTTTGGTGAGGGAGAGGATCAGCTGGGTGTCGTCGGCGTAGGAGATGATGTTGAGGTTGTGTTGGCGTGCGATGGCGGCAAGAGGTCTCATGTAGACGTTGAAGAGGGTGGGGCTGAGTGATGATCCTTGCAGAACGCCGCAGATGACTATGGTGGCCTCTGATTGAAACGGGGGGAGGCGGACTCTCTGTGTTCTTCCGGCGAGGAACGAGACGCTCCACTCCATGCCGATGTTGCTGAGGCGCTGTATTAGGGTGTGGTGGCAGACAGTATCGAACGCTGCGGAGAGGTCCAGGAGGATGAGTGCCGCTGTTTCCCTGTTGTCGAGCAGGGCTTGGATGTCGTCGGTTGCTGTGATGAGGGCGGTCTCGGTGCTGTGGTTGGCTCTGAAACCGGACTGCGAGGGGTCGAGGGATCCGTTCGTCTCCAGGAAGGCGGCAAGCTGTCTGTTGACGATCTTCTTGATGACTTTGGCAGGAAAAGGAAGGAGCGAGATGGGGCGGAAGTTTTGAGGTCGGTGGGGTCCGCTGTTGGTTTCTTTAGTAGGGCGCTGAGCTCGGCATGCTTCCAGCTCTCCGGGAAGGTGGCGGTGTCGAAGGAGGTGTTGATGATGTCTCGGAGTTGGGGTGCGATGGTGGAGTTGGCCTTGTTGAAGATGTGGTGCGGGCAGGGGGCAGTCGGAGATCCGGAGTGGATGGTGTTCATCGTGCGGGATGTGTCTTCGGTGGTCACCGTGGTCCAGGTGCGGAGGGTGGCGGTGGGGGGCCTTGGTTCGACGGTTGGGTGCGATGGGTGGTGCGCCGAAACTGTTGTGGATGTCGGCAATCTTGCGGTAGAAGAACGAGGCGAGGGAGTCGCAGAGATCTTGTGAGGGAGTGATGTCGTTGTTGCCGGTGCTGGGGTTGGAGAACTCCTTGATGATGGTGAAGAGTTCCATGCTGTCGTGGGCGTTGTTGTCCAGTCGTTCTTTCAGTGATTTCTTCTTGGTGGTGTGGATGAGCTGGTGGTGCTTGCGGGTGGCGTGTTTGAGGGCAGTCATGTTGTCAGTGGTCTGGTCGAGGAGCCAGGCTTTCTCGAGGGAGCGGCAGGTTTTCTTGGAGTCCTTGAGTTCGACGGTGAACCAGGAGGCCTTCTTGCTTCTGGGTCTGCTAGGAGGGTTCTTCAGTGGTGCGAGTTCGTCGGCGCAGGCGGTCAGCCACTGGGAGAAGTTGAGGGCTGCTTCGTTTGGGTCCGTTGTGCTGGTGGGTGGGTTCTGGCTGAGGGAGGTGGTGAGCTGGTCGCCGGTGATCTTTCTCCAGCTTCTGTGAGGAACCTGTTGCGGGTGGTGGTGGGTTGTGGTCCTTCTGAAGCTGAAGTGGACGCAGCTGTGGTCGGTCCAGTGGAGTCCGGTGGAGTGGCTGAAGGTGATGTGCTTGCTGGATGAGAAGACGGGTTCAAGCGTGTGGCCGGCGTAGTGGGTGGGGGTGTTGACCAGTTGCTTGAGTCCGAGGTTGGCGAGGTTGTCCAGCAAGGCGGCGGTGTTGTGGTCCTTGTTGTTCTCCAGCTGGAAGTTGAGGTCCCCTAGGAGGATGTAGTCGGCGGAGGGGAGGGCGTGTGGGCTGATGAAGTCTGTGATGTCTTCGCTGAATTGTGTGCGTGGTCCCGGGGGTCTGTAGATGAGGGTGCCTCTGAGGGTCGTCTTTGGGTCGGTGTGAATCTGGAAGTGGAGGTGCTCGGCGGCGGCGAAGCTGTCGTTGGAGTCGGTCGTGATGCGGATGGTGTTCTTGTGGACGATGGCGATGCCTCCTCCGGTCTGGTTGATGCGGTCCCTCCTGATGATCTTGTACCCGTCCGGGATGGCGATGGCGATGTCGGGGGCCGAGGAGGCGTTCATCTATGTTTCCGTGAGGAAGGCGACGTCTAGTGATGTTGTGTCGAGCAGTTTCCAGAGTTCCACGGCGTGTCTGTGGACGGAGCAGGTGTTGAGCAGGATACACTTGAGGTTGCTGCTGTTGTTTGGCTTGGCGGGTGCGGTGCAGGTTCGGTGGCAGGTGAACTTGCAGGTTCTGCAGGTGAAGGGTCCGTGGATGCGTTTCGGGGCGGCCCGGCAGCAGGCGGGGTCCCGGCCGGCATTGAGTGCGTAGAGGGCGGCGGCGTCGTAGGTATGTCAGGTCGTCTTGCATCGGTGGGGGCCAGGGGTCCTGGCACTGGGCACGGTCCAGGCGCGGACGGGCACAGACGGGCTTGCCTTTGGCGCGCCTTCGGCGCAATATCGGCGCGCCCCCTGCGCGTCTGCGCGGTTGCCATTTATGGCTAAGTGGGAGGGAGGAGCAGCTGGGAGGCGGGAGCGGGGATGACTCGGAAAAAGGGGGCGTGGCCTCGAGAACGGCGGCGGCGGGAAGCGGGGAGCGGGGCAGACGCCGGAGCACAATGAGGCAAGAATACTACACAATGAGGCAAAATAAACAACAGAAGAACGTACAGCAAACAGAAAAGCTGGGGGACAGTGCGGCAGGCAGAACGGCAGGCAGGCGGCAGAACGAGGCTGCAAGCAGCAGCAAGGTGACACGAGGGGGCACACACACAGCTGGTGGCCGTGCGGCACGGGGGTGTCCTGGGAGCAGGTCACACTCACCCGCGCCGTGCGGTCACCTTATATGGACAAGTGGGAGGGAGGAGCAGCTGGGAGGCGGGAGTGGGGATGACGCGGAAAAAGGGGGCGTGGCCTGGAGAATGGCGGCGGCAGGGAGCGGGGCAGGCGGCAGAGCGGGTGCAAGTAAAGATTCACAAAAAAATACACAATGGGGCAAGAATACTACACAATGAGGCAAAATATACAACAGAAGAACGTACAGCAAACGGAAAAGCTGGGGACAGTGCGGCCGGCAGAACGAGGCTGCGAGCAGCAGCAAGGTGACACGAGGGGGCACACACACAGCTGGTGGCCGTGCGGCGCGGGGGTGTCCTGGGAGCAGGTCACCTGCGGGTGAGTAGCATGCTTCACAAATCCCTGATTGATTGATTGATTGATTGATTTTGGAAATACGAAATAATTAAACCACCTAAGATAATGTGCTGCATGGCTAAACACTTATAAGGTCCGAAAGACGAGGCCTATTGGTACGTATGGCTATGCCAATGCTTGTTTAGCTCTGCCTCTGAGTCTTCTTTATACACTCCTCATGAAGTTTACCTTCCTTCTGCCCTTCTCCTTCACTCTAAAAATATAGTTTCTGTTATACAATCCGCAGTCCTTCTAGTCTCCTGCACGAGCAAAATGTTGAAGCTGAAAACTCCTGCTTACCAACCAAACCAGTCCAGACAGGCATCCAAGAGATATGGACATGCCCAAGGAGAATGCAGATGCACCGCCTAATTTTGCAATACAGCATCATTTGTCTTTCAACAATCATATTCTGAGAATTGGGTGGGTGGGTTTACTCCCATCCTAGAAGACAGATTCTCTCCGCCCACAAAACATGCCCACCACTCTCCCCAAACAAACTAACCTAAGCCCCAATGTCCCAAAGTCTGAAAAATCAAAAGAAACCCAGTCCCAACTCCCTTACTATCCTCTTAACCCAGGCACAACAGGTCCCTCCGAACAAAATAAAAAATTAAGAAAGGGCTAAAAGAGTGCATTCTGAATTTGGGTTCGGAGCTGGTCCAGGCTCTGCTCCATCGCTGTGAGATGGCTCTCTATAATGTCAAGCAACTGCAGGATGCACAGCAGCAATGGCCTGCTATTGGCAGTGTGGGAAGGGAGGCAGCAGCTGATGTCAGCAGGCAGTGGCGCAGAAGATGGGATGGTTGGGTGGTTGGAGGCTAAGGGGGACCGACTGCATTTGGGACCAGCTGAGAGGCCTTCATTTCATCCTTCTCTTATTCCAGTACCACCACCCACCGGTATTCTTGTTGTATGTGGACCGCCCTTTGCTGCCGCAGACAGGCTGCTATCTCCTGCCTGTAGGGGTAGCTATATTGAGAAAAACAAAAAGAAGAACTGTACATGACAGTTTGGCCGGCTCCATTATAGTTAGGTTCGGATCTTACACACACAAAAAACGTAGAAATTGCAGCAATTATAGTTATCTCAAGTAACTATAACTCATGCTCTAAGGGAACACTAACTCATGCCCTCGCCATGCACTACAAATGATCACACATATTACATCACTCATGACATCTTCCATGACATCATTGATAATATCACTGCAACATTTGCAATGAAATTATTACTGTACATGGCAGGGCGTGAGTTATAGTTACCTTAGTGCACAAGTTATAGTTGTTTGAGATAACTATAACTGCTTAATTTCTATAATTCTGTGTGTGAAAGATCTGAACCTAACTTTAGCATACCTGTAATATATATATCTATCTTTCTCTTACTCTCTCTCTATATATATATATATATATATATATATATATATATATATATATATATATATATATATATATATATATATATATATATATATATATATAAAGAGAGAGAGAGAGAGAGAGAGAGAGAGAATGAGAGAGAGAAAGATATATATATATATATATATATATATATATATATATATATATATATATATATATATATATATATATTATATTACCTACTGGCGGTCGCCAGTAGGAAGTTATAGTTAGGATTTTTTTCAATGTTAAATCTCAAAATTCTATTTGGAATAACTTTGGCGCCGGTTGACGAATCTGCCTGAAAATTTCCTCAGAATGGCCTCGTCGAGCTCCGGTCCTTACCTGAAAGTTTGGGGGGATGCGTCAAGCGGGGGCCGAGATAAAAGGGGGTCCCAAAACGCGTTTTCCCATGTTAATTTCCAAAGGGCGGTCGACCTCACTTTTAGCCCGAACGGCTGAATGGATTTACACCAAACTTGGCAAAATTGTAGGGACTGGTAGCCCGATGTGCCTTTGCTATGTCTCAAGATATGTGCTCCAGTGGATTTTGAGTAATTTAGGTTCAAAAAAATATATATATCTATAGGCGCGCCCCGGTACGCGCACCGGGGAGCGCACCGGGCGCGCCACGCGACTTGCGCACGGAAAGCTGATTGGCTGTCGGGTGTCTGTAAACATTCTAAACAGTCCGGAGCGGCCGCCATCTTGTGTCTCTGTAGGATCGAGACATGAGAGGTGGCCAAAACAAAGGGGTATATGACCATAAGGGGGCAGAGAAGACCCTCCCTGACCCCCTAGGTTTGATGTGGGCGTTTTAAAAGGGCCCCGCGGGGCCCAAAAAAAGTAATTTTTTAAAATGTTTTGCAGGGGGAGCGCCCGGTACGCGCACCGGGAAGCGGACCGGGGAGCGTATTATGGGGAAAAAAGAATGATAGACTTTTCAAATATTGTATGTTTATTAATTGTTCTTTATGTTGGTTTTTTTTTTTTTTTTTTATTTAAGTACCAACATGTAGGTACCAATGCAGAGTCTAAAATTTAATATACACTGTCTCCTTTGTAGATATCTTGCATGTTGTTACAGAAGTTATTGTGGTATATGGAATTCATACCATAGTCTGTCAGGAAAGCAGAAACAATATGGAGGCAGGAGATGATAAAGAGATGTTAAATACACATTGGAGATAATATAGTGGGAGAAAGGAAGTAACTATGAGCAAACTTACTATGTAACACAAAAAAGTTGCACAGTATATTTTAAGTCTCACTTTATATTATATCTTTTGGGGTACTATTTCATAATTTACATATAAAAAAGAATAATGTCTCAAACAATTTTAACTTTTTAAATTTAAATTTATTGTTGTGATTTTTCAAAATCTAAAATAATTTGCAGCATTAATTCATCAGGTATGTCCTCCTTTTCATTCCGTGATTCAATTTCTTCAACACATTTAATTAAGTCTTGGTCTACAGTGTCATCCAAAAAGTCTATTTCTTCTTTGTCTTCCTTAGGATTGTTTTCCATATTAATTTGAAATGAAATATTATTTTCATTTTGTTGTGCTTCCATTTTCTTGCTGTAAATTGCATAAAAATAAATATATCAGTAGAGATAGGGCACTGTTGGGTTTAAGTTCAGACAGGTACTTGTGAGTTTTTAACAGTGAAGTTATCTTTGGGCAGTGTATGGTTTCAGGCAGGAAGTAGAACTTTTAAAAAGTGCCTGTGATGAAGCCTAAGTAAATTCATAATTATACCAGAGAAGCCTAACTCAATCAATAATTTAAATAAATAAGCCTTTCTCAATGTCTAACTCTTACAGAGGGACAGTATACAACTATCTGAAAACGTTTTCCCAAATTAACTTAAAGTGCATAACATAGTTCTCCTTTCAAATTAACAACTTACCTTCTTCAAAGTAGTTGAAGTTTTTTGTGAAAAAAAATTCCAAATGTACCTTAGGTATTGTTAGTCAAAATGGCTGTGTTTCCCTCTCATTTTTCATATATTTTCATGTACTTACCCAATCAAATGTCAGCACATAAAAGTACAAAATGTAAGTAACATTTTAATTGGTTGAAAATTCAAACAGTTTCATATGTGTTTTTGTCATGTAATTTACCTCAGGATATTTAGACAGGGCTACATCCCAAATGGCTCAATGGAATACCACCAAATTTGGGTAAATGGTAGGGACTGCTATGCAGTAGGGCGTATTCTATATTTGGTGTAAGTGTCTCCAGTGGTTTTTCTGTAAATTACTTTCCCACCTTTTTTTGGAAGCGCTTACCGGTGCGCGCCCCGGTACGCGCACCGGCAGCGTTACGGGAGTCCTCCATTTTGTGTTTCGGTAGAATCGAGACACAAGATGGAGGACAAACAACGTTGGCAATGGGTAGAAGGGGGCACGGTAGACACTTCCTGACCCTCTAGGTTTTCTGAGGGGGGCTTAGGACGCTCATATAGGCAAAAAATAAAAAAATTAATTTAAAAAATTCGTGGGGGAGCGCCCGGTACGCGCACCGGTAAGCGTACCGGGGAGCGTACTTTGGTGAAAAAAAGTGAAAAAAGTTAGAAAAAGATAAACGTTTTGAATGATCAGAGGTAGGGTAGCTCTGAAAAGAGCTTTTGGGTTCTGTGGCTGATTTAGGTACCTACAAGTAGGTTCCAATGCACAGTCTTAAATTCAGGAGGAATATTCTCTTCCCCTCATCTGAGAAGTGCACACCATCTCCTCTCTAGATGTCTTGCATGTTGTAACGCAAGTTGTTGTTGTATATTGAACCCATTCCAAAGTCTCTCATGTAAGCAGAAACAGATTTATTCACATGTTTCCGTGCTTTCTCAAATTGTGGACAAAATTGGTTGGACCAGTTCCATTTCTGTCTTTGGCATATATTGGAATATACCAAGGCAGTTTGTGGAAAAAGTGTCATCAATTGATCAAAGGGTCCTTTAAAAGCATTTCCAGACCAACCCCAGTCATAGTGCCCAAATAATTTCCACCACAGTGCACTATTAAGAGGTCAGGGTTTGGCAGATGCAAAAAGGTTTTCACCAATGGTATCAATTGATGACATCTCAATCCTCTCTGGCCAATCCACTTGATTTCCACATTTGATAAATCAAGGTTGTGATAATTTCTGCTTGCTGCATACCTTTGAGCCCAGTGGATGTAGCTATGTCCAATAATCCATACAGAATACATGATGTGAGAAGGTTCAGGTGCAGTCAGATGAAGTGTGGGAATGAAATGGCAGTTGGAACAGTAGGAGTTTACAAAAATATAATTGTGGAGTTTCCCTGCTGTTGAATCACAAGCAATGATTGGTGGATTCAGTTAGTTGAAAACAGAAAGTTAGGGTGCATGGTTGTGTTGTGTGTAAGAAGCAATTTGAATGGTTAAGAAAAAGTCACTAAAAGCAATAATGCCCTGGATAAGCTGGTGTATTGAGAGGTCAAACATCCTTGCTGACTTAATTTGCAACATTGTAGAATAAACTTTTGAACCTGAGAGTTCAGTTAGGAGGGAGTTGCTATGGTAACAGATAGAAAGGTCTGAGAGGGGGAAGGGTGTTGGTTTGAAAATAGTGAGGGAAGACTTTTGATTGGTTGAAATAAGGCATATGTGTGTAAAGTTAGAGATTTTCTATGCCAGTCTTGGTTTCAGTGTATTGAGTGCACACCTTTTGCTCTGCTAAAGAAAAAGTGGTGTGTGTGTCTGACACTGTTTTCAATCTCCCAAAGCATTTGTAATGGTAAGTAATGATTTATTTAATTTAGATAGAGACTTGTTTGCTCTATGAAGAATATTTGGAAGCAGATGGTTAAGTTTCAGTAGTGAAATTGAATGCTTGTACATAGGTCCTGTGTTGTGTTTCTAAAATGTTATTCAAAAAACGATTTTGGGGGCAAATCAATGGTATTTTCATTTGGCCCTTATATATGAATGACTTGTGCTGCTGGTACAGCACTTTAAACATGGGAAAAAAGTGACGCTCTGGTGAGACAGGGCCTTCATAAATAAGGTCCTGAGTTTTTTTGTTGTTGGTTTGTGTCTTGCTTTTTGATAATGCTTGATATCAACATTTGCAAGATAGAGGATTTGTATTTTGTGAAATAGTGAGGGTTCAGTAGTGAAAGTGAGTGCTTGTACATAGGATCTTTGCTGTGTTTCTAAAATGTTATTCAAAAAACGATTTTGGGTGCAAATCAAAGGTATTTTCATTTGGCCCTTATTTATGATTGCCTTGTGCAGCCGGTGCATCACTTTAAACATGGGAAATAAGTGACTCTCTTGTGGCGCAAGGCCTTCATAAATAAGGCCCTGAGTTTGTTTGCTGTTGGTTTGTTTTTTGCTTTTTGATAATACTTGCTATGAACATTTGCAAGATAGAGGATTTGTATTTTGGGAAACAGTGAGGTTTCAAAAGTGATATTGAGTGGTTGTACATAGGTTCTGCGCAGTGTTTCTTAAATGTTATTCAAAAAACGATTTTGGGGGAAAATCAATGGTATTTACATTTAGCCCTTATTTATGATTGCCTTGTGGCACCAGTGCGTCTCTTTTAACATTGGACGCACTCGTGGTGCAAGGCCTTCATAAATAAGGTCCTGAGTTTTTTTGTTGTTGGTTTGTGTCTTGCTTTTTGATAATGCTTGATATCAACATTTGCAAGATGGAGGATTTGTATTTTGTGAAATAGTGAGGGTTCAGTAGTGAAATTGAGTGCTTGTACATAGGATCTTTGCTGTGTTTCTAAAATGTTATTCCAAAAACGATTTTGGGTGCAAATCAATGGTATTTTCACTTGGCCCTTATTTATGATTGCCTTGTGCAGCCGGTGCATCACTTTAAACATGGGAAATAAGTGACGCTCTTGTGGCGCAAGGCCTTCATAAATAAGGCCCTGAGTTTGCTTGCTGTTGGTTTGTTTTTTGCTTTTTGATAATACTTGCTATGAACATTTGCAAGATAGAGGATTTGTATTTTGGGAAACAGTGAGGTTTCAAAAGTGATATTGAGTGGTTGTACATAGGTTCTGCGCAGTGTTTCTTAAATGTTATTCAAAAAACGATTTTGGGGGAAAATCAATGGTATTTACATTTAGCCCATATTTATGATTGCCTTGTGGCACCAGTGCGTCTCTTTTAACATGGGACGCACTCGTGGCGCAAGGCCTTCATAAATAAGGTCCTGAGATGTTTTGTTGTTGGTTTGTGTCTTGCTTTTTGATAATGCTTGATATCAACATTTGCAAGATAGAGGATTTGTATTTTGTGAAATAGTGAGGGTTCAGTAGTGAAATTGAGTGCTTGTACATAGGATCTTTGCTGTGTTTCTAAAATGTTATTCAAAAAACGATTTTGGGTGCAAATCAAAGGTATTTTCATTTGGCCCTTATTTATGATTGCCTTGTGCAGCCGGTGCATCACTTTAAACATGGGAAATAAGTGACGCTCTTGTGGCGCAAGGCCTTCATAAATAAGGCCCTGAGTTTGTTTGCTGTTGGTTTGTTTTTTGCTTTTTGATAACACTTGCTATGAACATTTGCAAGATAGAGGATTTGTATTTTGAGAAACAGTGCGGTTTCAAAAGTGATATTGAGTGGTTGTACATAGGTTATGCGCAGTGTTTTTTAAATGTTATTCAAAAAACGATTTTGGGGGCAAATCAATGGTATTTACATTTGGTCCTTATTTATGACTGTCTTGTGGCACTGGTGTGTCTCTTTTAACATCAGACGCACTGGTGGCGCAAGGCCTTCATTAATAAGGCCCTGAGTGTGTTTGTTGTTGGTTTGTTTTTTGCTTTTCGATAATGCTTGCTATGAATATTTGCAAGATAGAGGATTTGTATTTTGGGAAACAGTGAGGTTTCAAAAGTGATATAGAGTGGTTGTACATAGGTTCTGCGCAGTGTTTCTTAAATGTTATTCAAAAAACGATTTTGGGTGCAAATCAATGGTATTTTCATTTGGCCCTTATTTATTATTGCCTTGTGCTGCCGGTGCATCACTTTAAACATGGCAAATAAGTGACGCTCTGGTGGCGCAAGGCCTTCATAAATAAAGCCCTGAGTTTATTTGCTTTTGTTTTGTTTTTTGCTTTTTGATAATGCTTGCTATGAACATTTGCAAGATAGAGGATTTGTATTTTGGGAAACAGTGAGGTTTCAAAAGTGATATTGAGTGGTTGTACATAGGTACTGCGCAGTGTTTCTTAATTGTTATTCAAAAAACGATTTTGGGGGCAAATCAATGGTATTTACATTTGGTCCTTATTTATGACTGCCTTGTGGCACTGGTGCGTCTCTTTTAACATGGGACGCACTGGTGGCGCAAGGCCTTCATAAAGACGTTTTTTTGTTGTTGGTTTGTGTCTTGCTTTTTGATAATGCTTGATATTAACATTTGCAAGATAGATGATTTGTATTTTGGGAAACAGTGAGGGTTCAGTAGTGATATTGAGTGCTTGTAAATAGAATCTTCGCTGTGTTTCTAAAATGTTATTCTAAAAACGATTTTAGGGGCAAATCAATGGTATTTTCATTTGGCCCTTATTTATGATTGCCTTGTGCTGCCGGTGCATCACTTTAAACATGGGAAATAAGTGACGCTCTGGTGGTGCAAGGCCTTCATAAATAAGGCCCTGAGTTTGTTTGCTGTTGGTTTGTTTTATGCTTTTTGATAATACTTGCTATGAACATTTGCAAGATAGAGGATTTGTATTTTGGGAAATAGTGAGGTTTCTGAAGTGATATTGAGTGGTTGTACATAGGTTATGCGCAGTGTTTCTTAAATGTTATTCAAAAAACGTTTTTGGGGGCAAATCAATGGTATTTACATTTGGCCCTTATTTATGATTGCCTTGTGGCACCGGTGCGTCTCTTTTACCATGGGACACTGGTGGCGCAAGGCCTTCATAAATAAGGCCCTGAGTTGCTGTGGTATAAACTTTAATATGTTGCAAATTAGTGTTTATATTGTTTTCTTTTTGTCATTACTTTGTTGTTTGCTAATAGTGGTCTTTAATGTGTTATTTTTTTCATAACCACAGATTGAAATCAACATTTTAAAAGCAAGCAAAAATGCCATCAAGGCAAAGGAATAGAAAAAATACCATACGTAAAAGAACAAAATCATCAAAGGAATTAAAAGAATCCTCTACAACAAGTACTTCAAAAAACACCAGAAAAGCTCCTGGTAAGACAATTAAGTCTTTTCTTCACAATTTATGTAGATCAAAAAGTAATGTTAATGGTAATAAGAAGATCCAGAAGCAGAGAACAAATCTAAAAAGGAAGGAGAGGCCCTCAAAAAATGTCTCTATTGGAGCAGGAGATAAGACTATGGATAGCAATAGAAGGTTAAATCAATTTAGGGACATTCGTAGACGAATGTTTCGCAATAGGGTAGTTTTAAATTTGCTAAAAAATGAAAAGAAAGGTAAACAGAAAGCTGCTTTTTACAAGAAAAAGAAAAGTGTAGAGAAGATTGTTGATCAGGCTTTTGAAGTTAAGAAAAAATTATTTATTTTAGTAATCAATAGAATTAGGATACTTAATAAGGCAATTGATGTTTTCAAATCGAACAGTAGATGGAAAATAATTATTAATTGGACTAATTTTTGTGAAGTATTTTCTGGAGAATGGATGCATTGTTCAAGTTCTGAGCCAATTTTTAATGAGGAGAGTTACTTTCAGGAAAATGATTTGGTGCATGCAGTTGACACCAGTGGTCGAGCATATGAGGTGAAAGATGGTTGTGTGATGGAAAAAGAGAAACTTGTTTCTAGAGATGCAGAAGAGGTGTTAAGTGATGAAGTTTTAGGGAGATGTACTAAGGGTCCAGTGTACACATGGAAGTGCAGTAGTATTTGTAGTGTGCGACAGGATTCAATCGATTTGCTTCGAAATTTCTTACGTACATATAGTAAGAAAAGTCTAAAACAAAAAATGAAGATCTTGCAATAGTTAGATCCTTGCAGAGTGAGAGAAAGCACAGGTTTGCATGGGCATTCACTGGCTTGTCTTTCTAGAAAAGTATGTCAGAGTGTTTTTCATCATTTTAGGATGTTAGCAGTGCATCATAATAAGGTGAGGAAATTAGTGAGAAGGTTGTATTATGCAAAAAGTCCAGCACTTAAGCTTAAACAGTTAAACAGTGCTCTTTTGCATGGTTCTGAAGTGGATGTGAAGACTATTAGTGAAGAAATTGAGTTTTTTTTATTTTGGGAACAAAGAGGACAGTGTAGAAATGGATATAGTAATGGATGGTAATGTGGAAGACAATGGACAGATTTCAAGTACAGAAAAGTTTGACGAGGAAATTACCAAGTTTAAGGTGAAATCAAGTGAAAGGCCTAATTTACCTTGTGTGTGTTGTCGACGGACTCATTATAAGATTTCGACTAGGTTAGTTGATTTATATGCAAAATGTGAATTGGAAAATAATAGTGAATGGAAGGATTTTGTAAGTTATTTGTTGGTGGAGAATTCTTTTGATTTGAGTTTTGATCAGCGTATTTGTAATTATTGTTTGAAAAAATTAAATGAAAATAGAATGCCTGCTAGAGCTGCTCATAATAATCTTCAGTTGATAGATATTCCTTCTGAATTGTTGGATTTAAATACTTATGAATCAATTTTGATTCAATGTGTCCATCCTTTTCAAGCTATTGTTCGCATGGAGCCTAAGATAGGGAAATTACCTCCTACAGATTTACAAAGAGGATTAAAGGGAAGAGTTGTTTATTTGCCTCTAGATGTCAAGAAAAATATTGATACAATTGGTGTAGAAAGAGTAGAAGAGGATCCTCTGGTTATTCTAGTTAATGGGGTTCCGACAAAGAGTAAGAAAATCTGTCAAGATTTAGTGGATGTTAGGAAAGTCAAAAAGGCAACGTTGTATTTGGTCAAAAACAATGAATACTACAAAGATGTACAAAAAGGGGGTGGGGTCGCACACTACTCACACACCGGCGGAAGTTGCCCCTAAGGACTCCGGTCATTGTAGTAGAGTGTTCGCGATGCATCATCTTTCGATCTTGCTATCTTCGCTGTCTTCGCCATCCCTGGACACGTGTTTCGGGTTTTCAACCCTCGTCAGCAGGGATAGGCAGTGTTCTGGGGTCGCCGATGGCTGCCAATATCTGCCAGGTATAGTACCACTCCGGCGCGTAGGTGCGGGATCCCAGGCTCGTCAGCCCGCTGCTCAAGGGAGCTTAAAGTTACAAAAAGGGGGTGGGGTCGCACACTACTCACACACCGGCGGAAGTTGCCCCTAAGGACTCCGGTCATTGTAGTAGAGTGTTCGCGATGCATCATCTTTCGATCTTGCTATCTTCGCTGTCTTTGCCATCCCTGGACACGTGTTTCGGGTTTTCAACCCTCGTCAGCAGGGATAGGCAGTGTTCTGGGGTCGCCGATGGCTGCCAATATCTGCCAGGTATAGTACCACTCCGGCGCGTAGGTGCGGGATCCCAGGCTCGTCAGCCCACTGCTCAAGGGAGCTTAAAGTTACAAAAAGGGGGTGGGGTCGCACACTACTCACACACCGGCGGAAGTTGCCCCTAAGGACTCCGGTCATTGTAGTAGAGTGTTCGCGATGCATCATCTTTCGATCTTGCTATCTTCGCTGTCTTCGCCATCCCTGGACACGTGTTTCGGGTTTTCAACCCTCGTCAGCAGGGATAGGCAGTGTTCTGGGGTCGCCGATGGCTGCCAATATCTGCCAGGTATAGTACCACTCCGGCGCGTAGTCGGGGATCCCAGGCTCGTCAGCCCGCTGCTCAAGGGAGCTTAAAGTTACAAAAAGGGGGTGGGGTCGCACACTACTCACACACCGGCGGAATTGCCCCTAAGGACTCCGGTCATTGTAGTAGAGTGTTCGCAATGCATCATCTTTCGATCTTGCTATCTTCGCTGTCTTCGCCATCCCTGGACACGTGTTTCGGGTTTTCAACCCTCGTCAGCAGGGATAGTCAGTGTTCTGGGGTCGCCGATGGCTGCCAATATCTGCCAGGTATAGTACAACTCCGGCGCGTAGGTGCGGGATCCCAGGCTCGTCAGCCCGCTGCTCAAGGGAGCTTAAAGTTACAAAAAGGGAGTCGTTAGGGGCAACTTCCGCCGGTGTGTGAGTAGTGTGCGACCCCACCCCCTTTCTGTAACTTTAAGCTCCCTTGAGCAGCGGGCTGACGAGCCTGGGATCCCGCACCTACGCGCCGGAATGGTACTATACCTGGCAGATATTTCTGGGGTCGCCGATGGCTGCCAATATCTGCCAGGTATAGTACCACTCCGGCGCGTAGGTGCGGGATCCCAGGCTCGTCAGCCCGCTGCTCAAGGGAGCTTAAAGTTACAAAAAGGGGGTGGGGTCGCACACTACTCACACATCGGCGGAAGTTGCCCCTAAGGACTCTGGTCATTGTAATAGAGTGTTCGCGATGCATCATCTTTCGATCTTGCTATCTTCGCTGTCTTCGCCATCCCTGGACACGTGTTTCGGGTTTTCAACCCTCGTCAGCAGGGATAGGCAGTGTTCTGGGTCGCCGATGGCTGCCAATATCTGCCAGGTATAGTACCACTCCGGCGCGTAGGTGCAGGATCCAAGGCTCGTCAGCCCGCTGCTCAAGGGAGCTTAAAGTTACAAAAAGGGGGTGGGGTCGCACACTACTCACACACCGGCGGTAGTTGCCCCTAAGGACTCTGGTCATTGTAGTAGAGTGTTCGCGATGCATCATCTTTCGATCTTGCTATCTTCGCTGTCTTCGCCATCCCTGGACACGTGTTTCGGGTTTTCAACCCTCATCAGCAGGGATAGGCAGTGTTCTGGGGTCGCCGATGGCTGCCAATATCTGCCAGGTATAGTACCACTCCGGCGCGTAGGTGCGGGATCCCAGGCTCGTCAGCCCGCTACTCAAGGGAGCTTAAAGTTACAAAAAGGGGGTGGGGTCGCACACTACTCACACACCGGCGGAAGTTGCCCCTAAGGACTCTGGTCATTGTAGTAGAGTGTTCGCGATGCATCATCTTTCGATCTTGCTATTTTCGCTGTCTTCGCCATCCCTGGACACGTGTTTCGGGTTTTCAACCCTCGTCAGCAGGGATAGGCAGTGTTCTGGGGTCGCCGATGGCTGCCAATATTTGCCAGGTATAGTACCACTCCGGCGCGTAGGTGCGGGATCCCAGGCTCATCAGCCCGCTGCTCAAGGGAGCTTAAAGTTACAAAAAGGGGGTGGGGTCGCACACTACTCACACACTGGCGGAAGTTGCCCCTAAGGACTCTGGTCATTGTAGTAGAGTGTTCGCGATGCATCATCTTTTGATCTTGCTATCTTCGCTGTCTTCACCATCCCTGGACACGTGTTTCGGGTTTTCAACCCTTGTCAGCAGGGATAGGCAGTGTTCTGGGGTCGCCGATGGCTGCCAATATCTGCCAGGTATAGTACCACTCCGGCGCGTAGGTGCGGGATCCCAGGCTCGTCAGCCCGCTGCTCAAGGGAGCTTAAAGTTACAAAAAGGGGGTGGGGTCGCACACTACTCACACACCGGCGGAAGTTGCCCCTAAGGACTCTGGTCATTGTAGTAGAGTGTTCGCGATGCATCATCTTTCGATCTTGCTATCTTCGCTGTCTTCGCTATCCCTGGACACGTGTTTCGGGTTTTCAACCCTCGTCAGCAGTGATAGGCAGTGTTCTGGGGTCGCCGATGGCTGCCAATATCTGCCAGGTATAGTACCACTCCGGCGCGTAGGTGCGGGATCCCAGGCTCATCAGCCCGCTGCTCAAGGGAGCTTAAAGTTACAAAAAGGGGGTGGGGTCGCACACTACTCACACACTGGCGGAAGTTGCCCCTAAGGACTCTGGTCATTGTAGTAGAGTGTTCGCGATGCATCATCTTTTGATCTTGCTATCTTCGCAGTCTTCACCATCCCTGGACACGTGTTTCGGGTTTTCAACCCTTGTCAGCAGGGATAGGCAGTGTTCTGGGGTCGCCGATGGCTGCCAATATCTGCCAGGTATAGTACCACTCCGGCGCGTAGGTGCGGGATCCCAGGCTCGTCAGCCCGCTGCTCAAGGGAGCTTAAAGTTACAAAAAGGGGGTGAGTCGCACACTACTCACACACCGGCGGAAGTTGCCCCTAAGGACTCTGGTCATTGTAGTAGAGTGTTCGCGATGCATCATCTTTCGATCTTGCTATCTTCGCTGTCTTTTTGTAACTTTAAGCTCCCTTGAGCAGCGGGCTGACGAGCCTGGGATCCCACACCTACGTGCCGGAGTGGTACTATACCTGGCAGATATTGGCAGCCATCGGCGACCCCAGAACACTGCCTATCCCTGCTGACGAGGGTTGAAAACCCGAAACACGTGTCCAGGGATGGCGAAGACAGCGAAGATAGCAAGATTGAAAGATGATGCATCGCGAACACTCTACTACAATGACCAGAGTCCTTAGGGGCAACTTCTGCCGGTGTGTGAGTAGTGTGCGACCCCACCCCCTTTTTGTAACTTTAAGCTCCCTTGAGCAGCGGGCTGACGAGCCTGGGATCCCGCACCTACGCGCCGGAGTGGTACTATACCTGGCAGATATTGGCAGCCATCGGCGACCCCAGAACACTGCCTATCCCTGCTGACGAGGGTTGAAAACCCGAAACACGTGTCCAGGGATGGCGAAGACAGCGAAGATAGCAAGATCGAAAGATGATGCATCGCGAACACTCTACTACAATGACCAGAGTCCTTAGGGGCAACTTCCGCCGGTGTGTGAGTAGTGTGCGACCCCACCCCCTTTTTGTAACTTTAAGCTCCCTTGAGCAGCGGGCTGACGAGCCTGGGATCCCGCACCTACGCGCCGGAGTGGTACTATACCTGGCAGATATTGGCAGCCATCGGCGACCCCAGAACACTGCCTATCCCTGCTGACGAGGGTTGAAAACCCGAAACACATGTCCAGGGATGGCGAAGACAGGGAAGATAGCAAGATCGAAAGATGATGCATCGCGAACACTCTACTACAATGACCAGAGTCCTTAGGGGCAACTTCCGCCCGTGTGTGAGTAGTGTGCGACCCCACCCCCTTTTTGTAACTTTAAGCTCCCTTGAGCAGCGGGCTGACGAGCCTGGGATCCCGCACCTACGCGCCGGAGTGGTACTATACCTGGCAGATATTGGCAGCCATCGGCGACCCCAGAACACTGCCTATCCCTGCTGACGAGGGTTGAAAACCCGAAACACGTGTCCAGGGATGGCGAAGACAGCGAAGATAGCAAGATCGAAAGATGATGCATCGCGAACACTCTACTACAATGACCAGAGTCCTTAGGGGCAACTTCCGCCGGTGTGTGAGTAGTGTGCGACCCCACCCCTTTTTTGTAACTTTAAGCTCCCTTGAGCAGCGGGCTGACGAGCCTGGGATCCCGCACCTACGCGCCGGAGTGGTACTATACCTGGCAGATATTGGCAGCCATCGGCGACCCCAGAACACTGCCTATCCCTGCTGACGAGGTTTGAAAACCCGAAACACGTGTCCAGGGATGGCGAAGACAGCGAAGATAGCAAGATCGAAAGATGATGCATCGCGAACACTCTACTACAATGACCAGAGTCCTTAGGGGCAACTTCCGCCGGCGTGTGAGTAGTGTGCGACCCCACCCCCTTTTTGTAACTTTAAGCTCCCTTGAGCAGCGGGCTGACGAGCCTGGGATCCCGCACCTACGCGCCGGAGTGGTACTATACCTGGCAGATATTGGCAGCCATCGGCGACCCCAGAACACTGCCTATCCCTGCTGACGAGGGTTGAAAACCCGAAACACGTGTCCAGGGATGGCGAAGACAGCGAAGATAGCAAGATCGAAAGATGATGCATCGCGAACACTCTACTACAATGACCAGAGTCCTTAGGGGCAACTTCCGCCGGTGTGTGAGTAGTGTGCGACCCCACCCCCTTTTTGTAACTTTAAGCTCCCTTGAGCAGCGGGCTGACGAGCCTGGGATCCCGCACCTACGCGCCGGAGTGGTACTATACCTGGCAGATATTGGCAGCCATCGGCGACCCCAGAACACTGCCTATCCCTGCTGACGAGGGTTGAAAACCCGAAACACGTGTCCAGGGATGGCGAAGACAGCGAAGATAGCAAGATCGAAAGATGATGCATCGCGAACACTCTACTACAATGACCAGAGTCCTTAGGGGCAACTTCCGCCGGTGTGTGAGTAGTGTGCGACCCCACCCCCTTTTTGTAACTTTAAGCTCCCTTGAGCAGCGGGCTGACGAGCCTGGGATCCCGCACCTACGCGCCAGAGTGGTACTATACCTGGCAGATATTGGCAGCCATCGGCGACCCCAGAACACTGCCTATCCCTGCTCACGAGGGTTGAAAACCCGAAACACGTGTCCAGGGATGGCGAAGACAGCGAAGATAGCAAGATCGAAAGATGATGCATCGCGAACACTCTACTACAATGACCAGAGTCCTTAGGGGCAACTTCCGCCGGTGTGTGAGTAGTGTGCGACCCCACCCCCTTTTTGTAACTTTAAGCTCCCTTGAGCAGCGGGCTGACGAGCCTGGGATCCCGCACCTACGCGCCGGAGTGGTACTATACCTGGCAGATATTGGCAGCCATCGGCGACCCCAGAACACTGCCTATCCCTGCTGACGAGGGTTGAAAACCCGAAACACGTGTCCAGGGATGGCGAAGACAGCGAAGATAGCAAGATCGAAAGACGATGCATCGCGAACACTCTACTACAATGACCAGAGTCCTTAGGGGCAACTTCCGCCGGTGTGTGAGTAGTGTGCGACCCCACCCCCTTTTTGTAACTTTAAGCTCCCTTGAGCAGCGGGCTGACGAGCCTGGGATCCCGCACCTACGCGCCGGAGTGGTACTATACCTGGCAGATATTGGCAGCCATCGGCGACCCCAGAACACTGCCTATCCCTGCTGACGAGGGTTGAAAACCCGAAACACGTGTCCAGGGATGGCGAAGACA
Source organism: Lissotriton vulgaris (assembly GCF_964263255.1). NCBI lineage: Eukaryota > Metazoa > Chordata > Amphibia > Caudata > Salamandridae > Lissotriton > Lissotriton vulgaris. The sequence continues at coordinate 1,479,282,807 of NC_141691.1, forward strand.
GCGAAGATAGCAAGATCGAAAGATGATGCATCGCGAACACTCTACTACAATGACCAGAGTCCTTAGGGGCAACTTCCTCCGGTGTGTGAGTAGTGTGCGACCCCACCCCCTTTTTGTAACTACAAAGATGTAAGTGTTGGAGCAGAGGAAACAGCTACAGAAGAAGACAGTGATTGTTCAGTTGGCCAAATTGAAAAAGTTGATGTGTCTAGAAGTGAAGAAATATATGAACATTATACTGTTCATCCTTTGCATTCCAAAGAAGTAATGGGGAATGCAATTGACTTGTTTCAAATGAAAGCAGCAAAAGGAAGTCCCATTAGTATATGGGAAGAAAGTTTGGAAGCTTGTTGTTTTCCACAGTTATTTCCAACAGGTCGTGGTGGACGATATGACGACGACCAGTTCAAATTCCTGCAGCTGAATACCGGACTTTAAGATTATATGCTGAAGATCCAAGGTTTCGGCAATGCATTCCGTATTTGTTTCATCTACTGTATGAAAGTGATTTGTCTGGGCTTTCTTATGCAGTTAATCATATATTGAAAAGTGGAGCTCATCTGCAAAATGTTTCAGCAAGGGACTTTATGGAGAAAGTCAATCTGCAAGACAGTATTTTGGAATCTCAGCTAATCAATCTCATGGCATGTCAGCGTGGAACAAATGAGTATTGGTTCCGTCGTCATGGGGAATTGAAATGTATGTTAAGAAACTTAGGAACTCCTACATGGTTCCTCACTCTTAGCTGTGCTGAGTATGCATGGGACGACTTACTTCAATTTCTACGAGAGGCAAATGGAAACATACAAAATATAGAATTGAAAACACCTGGAGAACTGTGTTCTTTGGATCCAGTGAATGTTTGCAGATATTTTAATCATAGATTTGAAGCTATGATGTCTTTTATTACCAACAAAAAAAATCCTCCCCTTGGAGAGGTTTTGGATTTCTTTTGGAGGAAGGAATATCAAGCGAGAGGTTCTCCTCATATACATATGCTGTTATGGATTAAAGATGTACCCAAATTTGGATTAGATTCGGATGAAACAGTGATGAGTTTCATTGAAGAGTATTCAACATGTGCTGTTCCAAAAACTACTGAAAAAAACAGTTTAAGGCAACAAGTTTTACGTTTTCAATCTCATCGTTGTGGAAAGTACTGTCGTCGAAAATTTAAAAACAAGGAAAAGTACTACACGAAATGTCGTTTTGCGTTTCCACGACCAGTGATTTCTAAGGGAAGAGTAAATAATTTGATGTCATCTCTACGACATACTGTGACAAGGAAATCTCCCAAAAATACATATAATTTAAAAAGAAACGAAGAGTCCAAGTAAATCAACGACTACAACCCAGTGATTTTGTCCATGTGGAATGCTAACATGGATATTCAGTTTGTTGCTGACAACTCTATTGCTGTGGCTCGATATGTGACATCTTACATCACAAAAAAGAAAAGACAGAACTGAAGGAAACGTGGGAGGACATTTCACATGAAAAGAGTCTAAGCAAGAAATTATACAGTTTCAGTCTGAAGATGTTGTCGCATCGAGAAATTGGAGCATATGAATGTTCTGATCGGTTATCATCAGCAAGTCTCTATGCCAAATCAAGAACAATCCTTTGAGTGAGTCTAGGTCTTGCTGCAACACGAAACCGAGTTTTGAAATCTGTACAAGAAATTGAATATTTGGCGGAGAAAGAACCAAACAGTACAGATATTTTGAAGACAAATATGTTGGATACATACTATCCAAATAGAAATACTCACCTTGAGAACACTTGTTTGTATGAAGTTCTGCAAAACTACAGTTATAAGAGGAATATCACAGAAGATATCAATAATGGAAAATATGCTGTCATTGGGTATGAAGGATGTCTAGGGAAGCAGAGAAAAGGCCATTTGATTAATCATCGAAAATTGAGTTGCGAAGCTCCTGACAAAAGAGAATTTTACTATTTAGCTCTTTTGCAACTCTTTAAGCCATGGCGTACAGAAGAGGAACTACTTGGAGATTTTCTCTGTTATGAAGACTCTTTTAATGCAACTAAGGATACCATAGAATGTCCTATTTTTCTAAATTATCTGCAAATGTTGAACGAAGAAATAGAGCAAGAAACCACAATTGCTGAAGAGATTGCTAGAGACAGTTCTCAAGACAGTCAGAGTTCTACTTCATTGAGTCAGGATCCACTAGGAGGACCAATTATCCAAAATGAAGCCGCAACTGCCATGGATGAGGTGGAAAGAGCTATGGAACAAGCTCAAGAGGATGGAGTTAACTTAGAAGATTTGGTAAAGCAACTAAACGTTGAGCAGAAAAAGATATATGATGAAGTCACAGAACAGATTGAACATGGATTCAGACATGAGAAAAAAGAGTGCTCATGTACATCATTTGAGCCTGTCCGACTGTACGTAAGTGGAGAAGCGGGGACAGGAAAAAGTTTTCTGATTAAAGCCATTTAAACTTATCTGCAGAAAAGGACTGATTCACCGCTGTCTTGTGTTGTTACTGCTCCAACTGGTCTGGCAGCACATAACATTAAAGGGATTACTCTACATCGTTTACTGATGCTGCCAGTTGAGCATGATAATAAATTGCATTACAACAAGTTATCTGGATATGCGTGTTCTGAAGTTTCAAGAGTCTTGAAGAAAATGAAACTTCTTATCATTGATGAAGTAAGCATGGTCTCAAATCTAATGCTTGCTTTTGTGCATTTGAGAATGCAAGAAATTCTTAGAACAAAGTATGATGTGTTATTTGGATTAAAACACATTATTGTTTTTGGAGATCTATTGCAGTTGACTCCAGTAAAAGGACAACCAGTGTTTAAAATGCTCACGCATGAAGATACCAGGAAGTCCCTTGGAAGCATTGGAAACGTTAATATATGGTTAAATTTTAAATATGCTGAACTGCTTCAAAATATGCGACAGGCAAAGGATGAAGATTATAAAAATATTCTACAAGATGTAAGAATTGGAAAAGTAAGTGAGCTTGGGAAAGAAGCTTTACATGCTCGATTAATTTCAAATTTGTATCCAAATGAAAACATTCTGCCAGAGAATATTTTTTAAAAAATGACTGAGAAGAAATCTGGGATATGTTTGATGCCAACTCTGCAAGAATGTTCCATCATCAACAACAAAATGTTAAAGTTAGAAAATGAAGAGATTGTGAAACTGGAAACAATAGATAAAATAGAGCATATGGGTGCAACAATTGTTTTGTCAGAAAATTTGAAAACAAAATTGGATTCATTAGAGAAAAGTATTTCTAAAACAGCTGGTTTTGAAAAGACTCTGAATGTGTGTTTAAATTGTCGTATCATTTTGAGAAGGAATTTAAATGTTGAAAGAGGTCTGGTAAATGGAGCAATGGGTTATGTTGTTGATTTTGTGAATTATAGAAATAGAGATGGAATTGAATTTTTAAAAATAAAATTTGATGGTATTGAGCAAGTACAACAAATCAGTCGTTGTTCTGCTAGATTTTTACTTGTAAAAGACTTATATGTTCGCCGAAAACAGTTTCCTGTTTGTTTGGCATCTGCAGTAACAATTCATAAATCTCAAGGTTTAAGTGTAGATAGTGCTTTGGTGAACATTGGAAGATCTGTGTTTAAAGAGGGTACGGCATATGTGGCATTATCCCGAGTCAGAACTTTATCAGGATTGTACTTGATTGAGTGTGATGAGACAAAGATTTGTGCAGATCTAGATTGTGTTAAAGAATACAATAGGTTAAGAAGAGAGTATGCTCCACATTTGCCTCAATATCCTCTATTTGAAAAACGTGTGGTAGGCCGAAAAAGAAGAAACGAGAATACTTGCAGTGAGGTAGTAGCAAAAAGACAAAAAGTAGATGAAACTGTAATTCAAAACAGAAAGAAAAAGGATTGTGATGAAAATGTTGTTGGATTTCATTTTGAAAATAGTTCTGGTGTCAACTGCTATGCTAATGTAGTGGTTAATGTTGTTTTTTTCTTCAAACTTTACAAGAACAGATTGTTGAAAATCGGGATCAAAGATTGTGTGGTTTATTGAATTCTGTGTTTGAGAAATGTAGCAGTGATAGAGCAAAAATAGAAAGTGTAACAGAAATTCGAAATATTTTAGATATGTGTTCTGGTCAAGATAAATTTTCACAGAACATTCAGCAGGATTGTCAGGAATTTTTAATGTATATGTTTGGTGTTTTGGAAGATGAAGGTGTAGATGTAGATAATCTTTTCAGCCTTTCTTATCAATGGCAGCATGACTGCCACAATTGTAGTTCATCAAGTAATACTAGAATAGACACTGAAAGATTTATATATTTGACTTTACCAGACTGTAAATCAGTGTCATTTAAAAATCTAGTTAAAGCAGCAGATCATAATATGGTGTGTACCCAATGTAAGTGTCCAATGCTATCCACATTATTTATACAAAGTTATGGACAGTATATCATTTTAGTTTTCCAACGATGTAGACCTGATGGAACTAAATTGACAACTTGTATCAAAAATTTTGTGGCTTCTCAGTTATCAATTTCAGGAAGAACCTTTACAACTGAAGCTATTATTTATCATGACGGTCATTCGACAACATCAGGACATTATACATGCTACTTAAAATGTAAAAAAGGTTGGACTTACTGCAATGATTCTCATTTAACTTATAAACAACGTTTGCCTTATGACTTTAAAAATTCTTACCTGGTGTTTTTAAAACCAAAGTTTTAGTAAAGGGAATTGGCCTTTGAAGACGGGAATAGTTAATAAAAGTTAGTTAGTTAGTTAATCTAATGTTTAAAATGATTTATCTCATATAGGTACTGTAAGTGGATCTCATAGTAAAAAATACTCATATATCTGACACGATTTGGCCGTAAGGAAAGTGTAAGGTATGATGTTCTTAGATCTTTTTTCATAAGAAGTCGATGAAATGGAAGTTATAGAGAACAGCAGACTTTTTTTCCACCAAAAGGACCTTCACTATCTTCTATTTGACCTCACGGAAAAGTAAGTGAATCAAAGATTAGTGTACATATATGAGTTGTACGTTTTTATGTTTTTTTTTTAAACACAATCTTTTAGATTGTGTTTTTTTTTCCCGCTGTTATATGATGAAAGTTTGAACTCACTAATTTAAGTGAAATTCAATATATTCTGAAAACAGCAAAAATAAACAATGTAACATATTGTAGAAGTTATTCTATAGTTTGCATTGTGTAATTTATATTGTATTCCCATTGTCTCACACTCATTTTCCTTTTTCCACCCTTATTTAGCTCTCTTTACTCATTTACACTGCCTTTTTTAACTTTGTTTCATCGCTGTTCCTTTACTCCACTTCATTCACAACTCCTCAATCCAATTTGAACTGTCTGCATTTCCTCTCTCCCTTCCACCACTTTTCATCTATCTCACATTCTCTCAGTACCACTGCTTTAGTTTTCTTCCCCTCTCTTTCTTTCTTTTGCTCCTTTACTCTTTTTCCTTTCTCACTCATTGTTCTGCAGTTCACTCAGTCCTTCCCTTTGTTTTTCTGTGTACTTACTCTCTCACTCCTTTTTCCTCCATCGTTCTATATTAACCTCATTCCCTTGATCTCTTCACTCTGTGACTTCCCTTCACTCACTCTCAGTCATCTTCTATTCCTTTTTCTTATTAATAGTTCCTCATTTAGACTCCTCTCCTTTTCACTCATTTTCCTTTTACTTTCTTATCTTTCCTGATTTCGTTTTCGTATCTCACATTCTTTTAGTATCTTACTTACCTTCAGTAATTTGTTCTCCTTCTATTTCTTTTTCCCTCTTTTTTGTCTTTCTATATTACTTTATTTCTGTTTTTTTATCCTTCACTTTATTTCTTAGTACACTTTTTTTGATTTTTTACCTCTTGACCTGTTTGTTCTATTTTAAAATATATATTTTACTAATTATAACTTGTTTTTTCTTTTGTCTTTCACAGATACAAGTACGTTTTCATTAATTATATGGTAAGTGTGTCTACAAAATACAGTTTGTCATCACCCTTTGCTTTAACCTCACTACTTTTCTCTCACCCTACCTCACCCCTGTTTCCTTACTCTGCTTCCCTCACTTATTCTTATCCTCCATGTTTACTTCTCTTTTCCTTACTTTCCTACCACATTCAACTTCTTTCAGTGCCCCTGCTCATCCACACTCCTTCACTTACCTTTTTTACTGGTTCACTTAGTCCCTTTCTGACACTCCTTCCTTTACTCTCTCTCTTCTTTCTCTCTGTCACTCCCCATGTCTTACCCTTATTCACTTTTATCCACCCTCTTTCACTCCTCTTTACTTACACTCACTGCTATTTTCTTTCCCTCCGTCACTACTGTTCCTTTTCTCTGGTTCCGTCACTACCTGTCATTCACCATTCTTAACTCTCCTTCCTTTTACTTTCATCACCCATTCACATTCTCCCAGAACCTCTGCTTTAGTTTTCTTCCTCTTTCTTCTCTTCTTTTGCTCCCTTATTCATTTTCCTTTTCTCAGTTACTTCCTCTTACACCTTTTCTCTGTTTTACTATCTATTACACAGTCCCTCTGTGTTTCTCCCTCTAGCTCTCTTTCTCTTTACACCACTCTCTTTGTCCCCATTCCTCATGCTCACTCCTTCATTTTTTTTCCTTTTTTTTTTTAAGTGCGCTGACAGAACGCGCCCCGGTACGCACACCGGGGCGCTCACCGGTACGCGCACCGGGAGCGCTCCAGAGTGAAATATAAAAAAAAATGAATATACTTTAAAAAAAATATATTATATTAATATACAATATAGGGTTCATTTTTAGAAAAACATACCTTTCTCAGCTATAGACATTTGCGAAAAAATAACCTTAGAAATTCACTAAAAAATACATAGGTATGAAGCCCTATAAAAAGTTAGGAATTAGCAGTTAAAAAACCTATGAAATTCACAGAAAAAACCAAAGGTTTCACACCAGTTATAGTTAGGAATTAGCATTTTAAAAACCTATCAAATTCACTGAAAAAACCATAGGTTTCACACCAGTTATAGTTACCTGGAAATTTTACTGACATAAAACCATTGAAATTCCCACGTTATAGTTAGTTGGACTCACTATAACTTGCGCGTGTAATGCACTGCTGATGACATCACATATTGCATCACTCATGACATGGTCAGTGACATCACTCATGACATCACTGATGACACCATCCTTGTGACAGAGAGACTGACCTCCTTTCACTGTAAAGTAACCCTTGAAACACATATTGAAAAATAGAAAGTAACATTTTCAAAAAAGTGGAGATACCTATACCAGTTACAACAACCAATTCAGTAATTCCACCATTTATATACACATCCACTCATTCACCAACACTTCTATATAGTCACTCATACATATACTCACTCATCATATGTAGTGAGACACCTATACATCCGTTAACACACCGACAGTCTTCCAAAAGTTGCTCACACACATACTCACACATGCAAATAAACTATTGAACATCCATTTATTTGCATATACAGCTATACATACACTACCACCTTACTTCTAAGGAAACTTACACATACTTACTCTCTTAAACAATCACTTATAGAAACACATAATTATTTAAACAGGAACTCTTTCAATATCTCACTCTCACATATACTCACTTATATACATCAATACTCACATATACTAGATTCAAACATATGTAGTTACTGATAAAGACACTAGTGAGACAGTCATTCACTCACTAACATACACATATACACAATGATCCACCCATACAGTCCTGCACATATGCTGTCTTCAAAACACATACAAAGAGAGAGTTAGTCATTCATGCATCTATGTGATAAGTAAAACCCCCACAAAACCATACAAACACTCATACTGATACAAAAAAACATCTAATAACCCATATACCTACACATGTACCTACTTACCAACCCATGCAGCCACTTAGACACAAAGTGAAACACTAATACATATATATAAATATTTAAACATTACTCACTAATATATGTATTCACTAAGAAACACTTAATAAGCCGGTTAACTAATCAATTTTATTAAAAAAAACATCCATTTAGACACTTATTTAAACATTTATTCTTCCATCAACTTTTACATATACATATATAAAACATATTTATTTTTCAGAAAGACACACATCCACTGGATGGTGTCATCAGTGATGTCATGAGTGATGTCACTGACCATGTCATGAGTGATGTAATATGTGATGTCATCAGCAGTGCATTACACGCGCAAGTTATAGTGAGTCCAACTAACCATAACGTGGGAATTTCAATGGTTTTATGTCAGTAAAATTTCCAGGTAACTATAACTGTTGTGAAACCTATGGTTTTTTCAGTCAATTTGATAGGTTTTGTAAAAGCTAATTCCTAACTATAACGGTGTGAAACCTATGTTTTTTTCAGTGAATATATATATATATATTTATGTGTCTCTGAGTGGGTCATATGTGAGCGGGTGTGTGAGAGTCTGAGTGGGTGTGTGAGTAGGTGTTTGAATGTTTGAGTGGGTCTGTCATTTGGTACCGGACCGTCTCAGTGGGTCTGTGAGCAGGTGCATGAGCCTCTGATTGAGTCTGTAAGTGGGTGCATGAGTGGATCTGTAAGTGGGTACAGACATGTCTCAATGGGTCTGTGAGTGGGTGCATGAGTGTCTGAGTGGGTCTGTGAGTGGGTTTATGAGAGTTGGAGTGGGTATGTAAGTGGCTGCATGAGTTTCTGGATGAGTGTGTGAGTGGGTGCATGAGTGTCTGAGTGGGTCTGTGACTGGGTGCATAAATGTCTGAGTAGATTTATGAGTGGGTGCATGAGTGTCTGCGTGGGTGTGTGAGTGTCTAACTGAGACTCAGGGAGGGTGTGTGACTATATATATATAATTTTTTATTTTGTACAGATTGTGAATTCCTGGTAATGTTAAGGGGGGCTGCACTGATCGTCATGGCGAATTCGCGTATAATTGTGTGTGGTGCAGAAAAATGCTTTCTTCTATGTTTTCTGCCTATACTATATTCCAGAAATGCCCCTATATCCCATGCAACCTGATCCCTTATCCCAGTTTCTGCCATTTCTGTGTACCCCGGGGTATGTACCAATGAACTAAAATGGAAGCTGCAAATTTTTGCTCAGGTTGCAGCCAGCCAATCATGGTATTTCTGTTGGTGAACGTATTCATGAATCATTGCGAAATAATTGTGAATTAGTTACGGTCACATATGTACAAATTGGATTTTCTTTGATTTCTCACAAACTACTGAATGGATTCACACCAATAAATTTAAAGTGTAATCTGTGAACTAAAACTTACCTTTCTGCCAAATTCAGTGTAATTCCGTCCAGCTGTTTGGTCTGCAAGCGTGTCTAAAAGCTCTATGGGAATTACCATGGGATAACACTTTTTTTGACCACCCCCTCTTTTTCTCGGCCCCTGCTTGACAGATCATTGCGAAACCTTCCATGCACAGCAACAAGAACTAACTTGACACTTTTTTTGTAAAATTTAGTGAAGATTCGTCAAACAAAGCCAAAGATATAGGCATGTCATAAAAAGCTTTTCCTATAGAAACATGGTCCTAACTATAAATACCCCACTGGCACTGCCAGTAGGTAATGGTCCTAACTATAATTACCCCACTGGCACTGTGGTGCCCACCCCTGGGACATTGCAGTTTGCTATGGCTATGTGGGAGCACTTCTACCACCATGCCACAGCAAACTCTGCTTCACTTCATAAAAGCGAGAGCATTGAAGATGCTCTCACTGACATGAAGCGAAGCAGAATTGCTTTTGGGCAGAGGGAGCTGCATGTTTGCAGCTCCCTCTGCCCAAAAGCAATGCCGGCTCCAGCAGGAGGCGGGAGCCATCAGGAACTGCGGGGGTCTTGAGGCTCCCCCCGCAGTCCCCAAGGATGTGGCCATGCCTCTAGGTATGGGGTCCCCGGGGCTAAAAATGGCTCGGTAGAGGGCTGCACAGGCCCCCCACCCATTTTTTTTAAAGAACGGATGTGGCCATGTCCCGGGAGACAGGGCTATATCGGCCTCAGGAGGGGGACCACGCGGCCGCCCTCCCAAAAATTAAAAAAAAGAAAATAGAGGGCAGACCCCGGAGGACAGGGTCCCCGGGGCCAAAACTGGCCTAGAGAAGGAGGTCCATGTGGCCCCTCTTCCGTAAATAAAAAATAAAATACATTTTTTAAAAAGGCCGGTCCCCAGGGGATGGGGTCCCTGAGACAGAAATCAGACCCGGGAAGGAAGCCACATGGCCTCACTCCTGTTTTATTACAAAAAATAATAAAAAATGGGTCCCTAAAGCATCAAGGGAAGGGGGACACACAGACCCCTTCCTAGAGTTAAGAAAAAGAATGGAAACTGGCAACTCACTGAGGCCCGTCTCCTTTCTTCACTACTCTGCGAAACGTCTCCTGGTGCGCTATTGGTTGGAGGATGAAGTCCCCTTCGTTGCTAAGGATCCTTTAGGGGCCAACTAGCCCACCAGTTACCAACAGTAAGCCCCAAAGAGCTGGAATGCTGAGGGGTGGTCAGAGGCTATCCCCCTTTTTGCACCACTATGCAAACACGCAATTCCATGGATATATGGTTATTCCATTGTTCACAAATGTGGTTAGACTTTACAGGCACCCTGTCAGACCTAACATTTTCAAGCTTTATCATAGACTTAGTAGATGAGCCTAAGCAAAGCCTGACTTGGATTGTACAAGCTACATCATGCAATTACAACATATACAACACAACAGACATTTGCTCGGTATTGTGGGAGGGATCTGGATGGGTATGCAGCTGGAAAGAGTGGCTGGGTCACTGGATGGTTTCTTGAGCAGGGGCATGATGATTGCATGTTACCAGGTATCTGGAATGTAGCGTAGTTGATGGAGGCATTGACAATGGGTGCTAGAGCTTCACTGTTTGGCAGGAGTCCTTTGGTAAAGGCATGGTGGGTGCAAGGGTTTGATAGGGTCCCTGAGTGAATGTTCTTCAAGACAGCATCAATTTCGCCAGTGGTGACGACAAGCCCGAGGTAGGGGTTGGGTTCTTCAACCATGATGGGAAGTTGAGCTGCGACAGTGATAGGATCAGGTTGGGGGCCAAAGTTGCCATATATGGAGGTGATTTTTTTTCACAGAAGAATTCCAAGAGCCTGTTGCAAAGGCCGGTAACTACACAAAATATTGAGTTAAAAATATCGACTTACATAAATACCGACTTCAAAATATAGAATGGACAAAATATCGAATGGACAGAATATAGTCAACAAAAATAGCGAATTTAAGGTAAGTAATTTAATATAGATTTTTATAAATATAGAAAGTCAAAATATCGAAGTATATAATATAGGTATTAAAATATATCAAAAGTTTAATAATATCGAATTTTTTAAAGTGTTTTGTATGTTAGTATAAGTGTGAAAAGTGTATATTTGTTTTGTAATTTATTTTAAGTAATGAATTTTATGTTATTTAATTTTTGCGTAAGTTAATTCTGTAGCGGGTTGTGGGTTTATAGGGGAATAGGGTGGGAAGTAATTTAATTATCTATATATATAAATACGAATGTATGTCTGTCTGTTTGTCCTTTATGCATTACTACACCATTCATCTGATCGGCATGAAACTTTGGGAAGTTGTTAAGTACACTCCTGCGAAGGTTTTGGCAAAAAAAAAAAATGTTAAAAGTTGTTGAGTACACTACCGCAAAGGTTTCTGGCAAAAAAAGAAGAAAAAATTGTTAAATATCGGCCCCCCCGCACCCCCAGGGCCCTCTTAATCTTTCCAATACTGAACGTTTACAGTTTCCGGTGCGACTCGGTTTTGCAATGACCATCAACAAAGCACAAGGACAATCGCTGCAAGTGTGTGGTCTAGATTTGGAGAATCCGTGCTTCTCACATGGACAACTGTATGTGGCCAGCTCACGCGTCGGAAAACCTTCTGATTTATTCGTGTACGCAACGTTTCCAGTTTCCAGTGTGACTCGCTTTTGCAATGACCATCAACAAAGCACAAGGACAATCGCTGCAAGTGTGTGGACTACATTTGGAGAATCCGTGCTTCTCACATGGACAACTGTATGTGGCCAGCTCATGCGTCGGAAAACCTTCTGATTTATTCGTGTACGCACCAGACGGAAAAACAAAAAAAAACGTGTATCCACAAGCACTCGAATAAATAAACAGAATTAAAACAACACTTTAAAATGTTTTCAATATTAAAATGAATAGGTTTCAATAAAAATGACACAATGTAAATTGAATGTTATCATAACAAGTTTCCTTACATTTCCTATCTTCTGAGATTGCAGCAACGCGCGACGGGTGAGCTAGTATTAAATAAAATATAAATTTTTAGAAATGATTAATTACTATTTATTTAATTTTGCGTTTTAGTTCTGTCGCGGGTTGTGGGTTTATAGGGGAATAGGGTGGGAAGTAATTTAATTGTCATTAAGTAAAACATTTAATGTATTGATTGGTATTTATTTTGAATTAATTGGTAATTAAGTTTTAATTGTTAATTAATTAATTGTTAATGGGTAATTAATTTGTTTTAATAGGTAATGAATTTGAATAATTAATATTTATTTGTATTTTTAATTGATTAATTATTATATTATATTACATTGGTAATTATTTTTTATTCATTTTTTATTGGTATTGATATTTAATTTATTTTTATTAATATATTAAATATTTACTTTCCCTACTGTTAAGCTCACTAGAGTGGGAATAGTAATTTTTACCTCTATGCTATCCAACGCTTTCCCTACTGTTGCACTCTCTGGAGTGGGAATAGTAATTTTTACCCTCCCGCTATCCAACGTTTTCCCTACTGTTGCACTCTCTGGAGTGGGAATAGTAATTTTTACCCCTACGCTATCCAACGCTTTCCCTACTGTTGCACTCTATGGAGTGGGAATAGTATATTTTTACACCTACTCTATCCAACGCTTTCCCTACTGTTGCACTCTCTGGAGTGGGAATAGTAATTTTTACCCTCCCGCTATCCAAACCTGTCCCTACTGTTGCACTTTCTGGAGTGGGAATAGTAACTTTTACCCCTACGCTATCCAACGCTTTCCCTACTGTTGCACTCACTGGAGTGGGAATAGTAATTTATACCCCTACGCTATCCAACGCTTTCCCTACTGTTGCACTCTCTGGAGTGGGAATAGTAATTTTTACCCCTATGCTATTCAACGCTTTCCCTCTGTTGCACTCTCTGGAGTGGGAATAGTAATTTTTACCCCTACGCTATCCAACGCTTTCTCTACTGTTGTACTCACTGGAGTGGGAATAGTAATTTTTACCCCTACGCTATCCAACGCTTTCCCTACTGTTGCACTCTCTGGAGTGGGAATAGTAATTTTTACCCCTACGCTATCCAACGCTTTCCCTACTGTTGCACTCACTGGAGTGGGAATAGTAATTTTTACCCCTACGCTATCCAACGCGTTCCCTACTGTTTCACTCACTGGAGTGGGAATAGTAATTTTTACCCCTATGCTATCCAACGCTTTCCCTACTGTTGTGCTCACTGGAGTGGTAATAGTAAATTTTACCCTCCCGCTATCCTACGGTAAAAATATTGTATGTTTTTTATTAACATTATGTTAATATATATATATATATATATATGTTTCAAAAAATAAAGTGGTATGTTTTTTATAACTTAAATTAATTATTTTATAATTTTAAGGTTATTTTTAAGTATGTTTTAGTTAATTATTTTTAATATTTCATTAATTTTAAATTACTTTTAAGACATTTTAAAAAATTCGATATTTTGACTGACTATATTTTTTTAATGATATTTTTGATTCAATATTTTTGTACTTACCTGTTTGTAGATAGGAATTCGATATTTGTGTATTCGATATTTTATCCTCGATATTTTTGTAAGTCTATATTCTTGAAATCGATAGTATGTCAGTGATCCGCATAGGCCTTGTGTAGGAGCGATGTTGCTTGGGGTGGCAGAAGGCATGGTGAGATCGTTGATGATGGTGAAGATTTGGTTGTTGCTGTTAGTGTAGGCATTGATGCAATATGCACAAGCTTTGCACTTTGCACTGATTTAAAGATGTCTTTATCTGTGGCATCTTGACTTATTCTCCATGTGGGCTCCAGTTGTTTTCAGTGGTGTTTTGCCAGACTGAGTTCCTCTGTGTACAAGCCAGCCTGTGGTTGGGTTCTTGCTATTGGGTTGTGCTTGAGGGGATCCAGGGTATCAGCATAGGCGGTGATCCTGTTGTTGAACTTCTGATGGCTTTCTGCAATTGCTGGCGTGCTTGGGCTGGTGCATGGAGAGGGCGGAAGCTGATGGTATCTTCTTTGAATATGATGGTGACTCCACCTCTGGGTTTGTACTGACAGTCTTGCCTGGGCATCTTATACCTGGCGCGCATGCGTGTAGCTCTATCTGGTGATGATGCTGGGTTTAGCCATGTTTCCATGAGGAAGAGCATGTCATTCAGTGGTCTCCATAGATCCGTGGATCTGCCACTCAAGTAGATTCTCTACTTGAGCAGCATCTGTCTGACGCAAAAGGTCACGACCTGCGGCAACTGCTCGGGGTGAGAAAATCTCACTGGGTTTCCTTCTAGTGCCTGAAAATTGTACTAGGCGCCCCAACTCCCACTCATGCTCGGCAACTTAGTGTTTGCAAGCTGCATGCAAGAAAGAACTTCAGCGTACAATTTTACGCCCACTTTACGCTTGGTGGCTCACTGGTTTATCGACTGCCCGGACCGTCCAAGAACTTTTTGGACTCTTGTGGCGGTGCACTGGCCGAGCACGCTTTGCGCTTCTCCAGGTTCATATTTCTTGGGGATGTCAATATCCATCTTGACCTGAAGAACCAGGCCTTAGGGCCTGGCGGTGCAGGGTACGCCTGAAATCTCCGAGTTCACCTGCCTTGTTGCACAGAGACATGGAATACTCTGTTGGGCGTAGAAAACCAAGTTTTATTAGCTGCAGCTAAGCAGAGTTGTCCCAGAAGTACACCAAGTAGGTTCTCAGGAGACTGCCACTTTACTCCGTGGCTCACAAACTTTTATAGCCAAAATACATCTGTACAAACATACACCCAATGCACAATGTTTTAGCCAATCAGAAGAGTTTGAAAACAAGGTGTTGTGCAACCAAAATGCTCTCTGCTTACATGTTGTGTGTTATCCAGCCCCCAGAGTTAATCAATACTGGTACCCATGGTTCAGTGTTGCAATGGCAGGACATGTCTGTATGCTTCAAAAGAAAGGTTGTGAAATGGGAAAACACAGGGAGAGAATAGCGAAGGCCAAAAAGATAAGATAGGCAAGAGAAGAATACTAAAGGCTAACAGATAGTTGATACGGGGATTAGGTAGTCCAGACAAGGATTAGTTAGGCCGACTAATGTCTGAAATTGGTTTCAAAACAAGGACGGAGGGGGTTTTCGACACATTGCAGTCCAAAAGGGCAGAGATACTTCATTCATCGAGCAGCCTGTATAAAGGCAACACAAAATGGCGGCGAATGTAAGATGAAGTCGAAATTAAAGAACCTCAGACCCTCCTTTTGCCATTACGCAGGCAATTCACAAAGGCTCATGCTAATCTCAATCGATGTCGATGGTCATGAGATCGTCAAGCTGTTGCTGCAACATCATCTTCATATTCTCTGTTTTCTGTGACATGGGTCTTGGGGCACACATAGTAGCACAAAGACCACAGATTGCGGGGCCACATTGCAAACAAAGGCAACACGAAAAGATGATGGCCAAAACTACTCCAACAAAAGTCAATACCTTCCATCCCCATGTGGACAGTAGTCCCCAAAACCATCCCATCAGAGACCAATTTCCTTCGTCCTGGTGGATGGACTCAGCAATGTGGTGTAATTTAGAGATGGCCTGGTATACTGTAGGGGCGTTGTCAGGTATGTAAATGCAACAACTGGATCCGATCAATTTACAAACTCCACCACGATCTGCAAGAATGATGTCTAACACCATTCTGTTTTGTAATGTCATAAGGCGAGCCTGTAGCTCTGCAGTTATATTACTCAGTGCTCTGACAGTTTCATTTATTGTTGCTTCAACTACTCGAATGAGATGCCTGATATTTCTACTATTGGCCATAGGGCCCCAAAATGGGAGGAATCCCTTAAGGAAATCGCCTCCTTCTTGTCCTGCTGTGTCTTCCAAAGCAATAACCCCTCTACCGAACCTTGTCTTGAGATGTCCCGAAGGAGCTGTATATGTTGGAGGGAGGAGAAAATCTATATAACAAGTTCCTGAGAAATCGTATGGTAGCCATGTGTAGGCTCTGTCATGGCAAACAAAATATGTCCTTTGATACGCTACCAGTGGTGGAGACGTTTGGGATGCATAGGTATATGTGATGTTACAAGTGCTCTTTCCCAATTGGGCCTTAGGACTTTGACCATTTCCTTGGAGACATAAGTGACCTTGATGGGGTAAGGTATATGTAGGTGGGGATCTTTTCCTTTTGGCTCTGTCTGTAAGACTAGTTACATAATGTGTCACATTCCAATCAATGTATGCTTGTCGTTCGTCAGTGGGGAATTCCTTAAATTTCTTATAATGTTTTGACATAGCTACTATTCCTATTATTAGTGCGTCATGACTAACGTCAATTCCATCCCTATACGGACCAACAGGATGTCGATGTTGGTTCTCATAGGCATTGGCAGACATAGAGGTGTAAGCCCAAGCAGATCCTTTTAGGGAGAAGGGTAGAACTAAATATGGCATTCCTCTATCTGCATTATGGGGTAAAAGTCCACATACCCAGGAATTGGTGGTATTGATCACCAATTGATGCGGGTATAACAATTGAATGAAGGAATTGTTAAAATACTCCATTCTCCTAATTTGCTCATGCTCTGGTAGCGTATGAAATTGGTGTGGGGAAGCAGTAGTGCGAAAAGGTATGGGCTGGGAGGTAGATGTAGGTACAGGTGTCGGCTGCAAAGTGTGAGTAACCCAACCCACACAAGCTAACAAAATACATAAAAAGGTTAAAACACATAATGCTACACTACATCTACTATATAATAATTTACAGTATTTTTTCTTCATTTTTGTTCTTTTGTCATTTCCTAATTCACTAGAATTCATCCTCTAAAGTGTTGCTCGTGGCAATCTTCCTATCTCACTTAGCTGTGGTTATTAGCTGCCCTATGACACTGCAGGTCCTGCAGGCCTATTGCCACTACTCAGGTCACAAACCAAGCCTCCTACCACGACCCTGCAACTTAATTGGATGATTCAAGTATCGTATGAAAAAAAAATACAATTCAGGAATAAAGAAAAGAAAAAAAAAGTCTCAACTGTATTTGGCCGCTCTAGGCCTCAAATTGTATCTAGTCTTGTTTGGCACAGTCTGGTCCTGGAAAAGTGTCTCTGGATGAGTTGTATTTATTCTGAGATGCGATGGTACAGCTTCTTGCAAAACATCATCGTCTTCCTTCTCAGTCCAAGTCCATTCCAGGTGTGCATCGCCAAAAGGTACAAACCGGGGGACCATTTCTCATTCAAAATCACCTACACCTTTGCGGACCCACTGGTCAAAGGGCAAAGGCAAGGGTACCTTTTTGCAGTGCACACCATGGATCCAGTTCTTTTTTCCAACCACTTTCACAGCTGTACGTGTCGTCAGCAGGACCTGCCTCGGCTCTCGCCAGCGAGGCTCCAAGTTCCTCGTCCTTTAGAAGTTTTTCAGACACACCCAGTCCCTGGGTTGAGTGGTGTGCCCAGGATCTGAAGAAGCCTGAGGCAAAGCGTCTTGTACCTGCTGATGGAGAACACGCAATTTAGTGGTGAGGTCATGCAAATAGTCAACCAACATTGGGTATTCTATGTCAGAATACTTTTTGGGCCTAGGGACTCCCCAAACATTTGCCGGGCGTCCATACACTATCTCATATGGGCTAAGTCCTACACGAGAATGAACAGTTGTTCGGGTGGACAAGAGAGCCAAAGGTAAAGCATTGGGCCAAGCAAGACCCGTGCTAGCCTGTATCTTCGCAAGTTTAAGCTTGAGAGTGCCATTATAGCACTCTACCAAACCCGCTGACTGAGGGTGGTTTGCCGCATGGAATTTCTGCCTAATACCCAGACCTGCACATACTTTCTGCATGATTTGACCCACGAATTTGCTTCCATTGTCACTCCAGACAATTTGAGGCAAACCAAACCTCGGGAAGTATTCTTTCAGAAGGACCTTGGCTGAAGACAAAGCAGTATTATCCTTTAGGGGGTAGGCCTCTATCCATCTAGAAAAGGCGTACACCACCACAAGGACATACTTTAAGTTATTGCATCTCTCCATGTGAATGTAGTCTATTTGCAACACCTCAAAGGGATACGTTTGGGGAGCAAAATGGCCTGCTGGGGTTGGTGTCCCCCTTCCTGGATTATGCATTAAACAAACAATGCAATGCTTAACAAGATTATCTGCGCATTTAGGGATCCCCGAATTCTGCCATACAGGAGCCAGAACCTTGCATATTCTTTTCGCACTAATGTGGGCTGGACCATGCGCCATAGTAACTACTGGAAGCACATAGGCGTCTGGTAACAGCCAACGCTGATGTTCCGACAATTCTATCCAACACCCCGTTGCATCCAACATTCCCATGCCATCTTTCCACTTACTCAATTCTTTCTCTGTAGCCTCTTCCTGAATCATTTTCACACTTTCTATTGTGTCCTTACACATTCCTCCTTGGCGGACCCATCTAGCAGGGCCTGCAACATACATACGACTCGTCACATCTCTAGCTGTCTCTTTCGCTATCTGATCCGCAAAAGCATTTCCTTCACCCACGTCATCAGTGATCCTCTTATGCGCACTACACTTCACAATTGCTATCTGAGTGGGCAAAGCAAGTGATTCTAGAAGGTCATTTACTAACTGACCATGCTGTATTTTAGTACCGTGGGAGGTGAAGAATCGTCTTTCCTTCCAGAGGCGGCCAAAACTGTGGGCCACCCCAAATGCATACTGGCTATCGGTTAACACATTCACTCTCTTTCCTTTAGCCAATACTCAAGCTCTAGTTAGAGCTATCAATTCAGCTGCGTGGGCTGAATTATGCCTAATGCGTGCTGTCTCTACAACTGTATGCAAAGTGGTAACAGCATCGGCCTCAGTCATTTTACCATTGGGAAGCTTGAAACAAGAACCATCCACCCATAGGATCCCATTCGGGTCCAGGAGTGGCGTATCTTTTAAATCGATTCTACCTTTCATCTCTTCCTCTGTACGGAGAAAACAATCATGTTGCTCCTGAGTGCCTTTCTCTACTGGGATCGGTAACAGTGTAGCTGGATTTAGGGTATTGCATCGTTTGATGTGTATGTGGCTAGCCAAGAGCGTCAGCTCGTACCCAGATAAGCGAGCGCTCGTAAGGTACTGAGTTTTTGTCCTATTTAGGAGAGTATTTACTGCATGTGGCACAATGCCAATAAGGGTATTGTCTAGTACCAATCCAGCAGACTGGCGAATGGAAACTGCTGCTGCTGCTGTAGCCTTCAGACAACTGGGTAATGCTTTAGCTACAGGGTCTAATGTAGCCGAAAAATATGCACATTGGCGCTGCTTGTCCCCAAATTGTTGTGTCAAAACTGACAACGCGCAACCTTCTCTCTCATGCACATAAAGTGTGAAAGGCTTGCTGTAATCCGGAGTACCCAACACAGGAGCAGAAAACAAGGAATTACGCAAATCAGTAAAACTTTTCTGGCATTCCTCTGTCCAAGGGAGAGGTTGGGGTGTATCTTTAAGGGTAAGTGCTAACAAAGGTTTTGCTAACAAATACAAATTTGGAATCCACTGTCTACAATAAGAGGTAATACCCAAAAAGGCACGCACCTCTCTCTGTGTACATGGTACAGACATTTGTGCGATTGCTTGGATTCGTTCTGGGGTCAATCGCCAGCCCTCCTTCGACAAGAGATGACCTAAGTCGGTAACCTCTTGGCGACAATATTGCAATTCAGAGGGCGAAACCTTGTGATGAAGGTCAGACAAGTGACGTAATAGTGAGACAGTAACGTGTTTAAAAATTTCCTCACAATCAGCAGCAACCAACAGATCATCTACGTATTGAATAAGGGTGGCGCCTGGAGGCAAAGTGAAAGCATCGAGCTGAGTTTTCAAAGCCTGACTGTAAATGGAGGGACTCTCACAATAGCCTTGAGGTGCACGCTTGAACCGGAAACTTCGGCCTCCCAAAGAGAAACCAAAAATATCCCTACTTTCCTCAGCAATGGGAATGCTAAAGAAAGCGTTCTTAAGGTCAATGACCGAGAACCAGGCAGCCGAAGCAGGTATCATTGTCAATAGAGCAGTGATATCTGGGACGACAGGAAACTGGGGTACAACAATCTTGTTGACCTCCCGGAGATCGATCACAAAACGATAAACAGGTGGCTGGGAAGAGTCAGTACGTTTAATAACAGGCAAGACAGGACTATTGCATACATTTCCCCTAGTCTCTTCAACCACATCTTTCTCAACCAAATCATAAATAATGGCCAAGAGCGCTCTCTCACCATCACTAGAAATTTTATACTGAGGAATGCGAGGTAACTTAACATTAGATTTGAGGGTGACAAAGTAGGGTGTAATCTGTAAGAGGCCAACATCATTCGGGCCTGTAGCCCAAAGAGTGGCAGGCAGGGAGCGTAATTCAAGAGGGAGTTGGTCTCTAGACAAATATGTCGGGGAAATCAATCTCCTACCCAAAGTAAGATGTACACAAGAAGGAAAACAATGCAGTGTCGCATATAGTCTTTTCAACAAATCCAAACCCAACAAATTTTCACCACAACCAGTCGTGAAAATAAGCGGAGCCTCTAAGTCATAAGGACCTATCAAAATGGGCAGAGGACAAGAAACTGGGTTACGAACTGGGGCGCCAGAAAACCCTACAGAAACATTTGTTAAGCCAGACAAAGGTGCCCCAGGGAGTTTAGAGTGGATGATAGAACTCTTCGTTGCACCAGTATCCAAGAGGAATGGCTCTGACACACCTAGCGCAATGACTTGAACATAAGGCCCATTTTGGTCCACTGGAACTGATATGACTCCCTCACTTTTTCTATGGCTGTCCTAGCTAGAGTGAAAATCCGGATTCTCATCCTCCATATAATAATCATCATTATAATAATGGGCAGACTGAGTATTTTGCTGATCAAAATAATTCAGGGAATTTTGAGGCGGAAAGGAACGTTGATCCCGGGACATTCTACCTCGCCCCCTCCCCCTAGGTGTTGACTGAAAGCCACCTCGTCCTCGCGGCCCAGGCG
Organism: Lissotriton vulgaris; assembly: GCF_964263255.1. Lineage (NCBI taxonomy): Eukaryota > Metazoa > Chordata > Amphibia > Caudata > Salamandridae > Lissotriton > Lissotriton vulgaris. The sequence goes on from NC_141691.1 coordinate 1,479,304,146, forward strand.
TACCACCAGTACGCTGCAATAAAACAGGGCAATTATTCTTGAATTGACCTTCCTCTTTACAATAGGCGCATTGATTCAGACCCAGTGGAGGCCGTGGAACAAAGGGCTCAGGTTTCTGAAACAACTTCTGAAATTGGGGAGTCGGCTGAAACTGACGCTGAGCAGGGCGAGGGGGATAAGCTTGTTGCAAAAGAACTTTCGTCTTTAATTCTTTGGTCTTTTTATCAAGTTTATCCTTCTCCTCCTTATCCCTATTCTCATAATACTGAGCAGTAGCCAATATTTGGGCAGAAGAAGAAACAGCCCATGAACTTTCGGAATCTTTTAATTTATTAGAGAGTTCGGGAAGTAAATTAAATACAAATTTATCTACGAACAATCGTTGTCCACCCTCTGTGCTCATATCCTGACCACTGTGATCAAGAAACGTCTCCTCGAAACGAGTAAAGAAATCGGAGATACTCTCATCCTTCTTCTGTTTACAAGCAGCTAACTTATCCCAGTTAACTTGCAGAGCGGGCATCATGGTTTTCATTAAGGTAATAATCCTACCAGGAAGTTGTGCAACTAAATCATCAGGTTTAGAACCACCCACTTGGAGTCTATCAGCGGCAAGTATAGCAGCCCAATCACCTCCTAATGCTTGGGAGTGATCCTCTTTCCAAATCCTAGCCCACAACGGTTGCGGAACAACATTTCCCATCAGCATATCTATATCGGCCAAATTCATGATACAAGCATCAACAGTCTGAGATAATTCCTTGTAATAACCGGCAGGGTTTTTACGGGGGTCAGGTAAGGACTGTTTAAGGGCCAGAACCTCAGATCTCTTCCAAGGTACATTTACCCATATACGTTGGAAGTGAGCTGGTATAGGTTGATTACCATGCTGGGCTGGAACCTCTTCTCTCCACACTGGGGGAACCTCTCTCATAGGATAGGTTTTCAGTCTACGTCTAACAGAAGGATCGGGTTCGGACAAGGACCGGGAAATGAACATCGATCTGAAGGTGACAAGTGTCTGTATAGCATCCTCGACCTCCGGACCCACAATAACTCCCTTATCAAAGTCAGCCCTGGGGAGCTAATCCCAATCCTATGGCCTCCCATTCCTGACCTAGAATGCCACACATGGCATCAAAAACGAATCTTTGTGTAGGGGCATCCCACTGCTGAAAAGTGCCCATGATATCTTGTACGGTATACTCGGGACCACTCATGATCCATTTGCAAGCAAGGAGACTTAACGTATCTCGTTCTCGAGAATCTGGGAGTAAACTACGGGTCTGTCTACGGGGAAGGACAGGAGTCAGACTTACTGACCCAAAGAAAGGAGGTAAAAGGCCAGAAACGGTGTCAACCATCCGTTTACGAACTGAGGGGGAAGTTGACAGAAGGACAGGGGACAGAGCATGAGATGGAGCAGGAGAGGAGACAACAGATAGAAGGGAAGCCGAGGGCAAAGAAGGCTGGGGCAAAGGAGTCGTAGGCAAGGGAGCCGAAGGCAAAGGAGCTCGGGCAGAGAAGCTGGAGGCAAAGGAGCTGGAAGGAGTGGCAGTGCCGGAAGGGGCTGTGGTAGAGGTGCAGGAACTGGTTGGAGAACAACAGATTGCTGGACAGGTGGGAAAAACGGGGGTGCATTAGTATCTCGCACATAGGGCGGGATCGATCTTAACAAGTGGGACATTAAAGGATCCTTCTCAGGATCAACATCGGGATTCAGGGGAGAAGTTGGCAGCACCGGTAACATTTATCGATCGCCATGCGATGTTGCCTATCTGAAACTTCAATCGCACAATCTATCTCATTATCTTTAAACTGCTGGGCAGCCTGTATAACAGTCATGCCTCTTTCTTTCCTTTCTCTTTTTGCCTGTTTAATTTCTTTCTGTTTGGCTTCCTTGCGCCAAAGGCGAAAAGAGTCAAACACAGCCGGCCTGGCTTTTCTTTTAAACAAAGTAGCTTCTAAATTATCTAAAATGTCAGGCTCAAAACTACCATTTTGTGGCCACTGCAAAACACCATCTTTCTTTGTGTAGCGGACCCACACTTTATTAAAGGTGATCGGGCCCACACCATGTTTAGCATAGAGCTCATAAGTAGGAGTTCCAACCGGAGGAATTGGACAAGAGTCCTCCAGTCGGGAGTCCCTATCGCAACCAAAACAACACAATTTCCTAAACTTACTGAAACCAGGCATCGTTATTTCACTGGCTCCTGTACAAACAACAAGGGGCTAATCAAATAAAACAGTACAAATGTACTCACCCCTTGGCTTCGATTATTGCAATAATTGAATCAAAGAACCCAAAAACAAAGAAGTGGGAGCTACCCACCAGTACTTAACAAAAATGTCTTCTTACGCCAACAGAGGTCCATCTAACATCTCGCAATACCAGTCATCACCAAAAGGGACCAAGGCAGGGCGGCAGTCAGGTCAGCAGTCACCCGCAGCCGTTGGAAAGGAGAAACCGCACCTCAAAAGACCAACGGTCCACTTTTCGACATACAGGGGTCGCTGGTGTGGGGGCGCCTCCTCCGGAATTTTCCTGTGGGGCCTCTCACGATCCTTGGGCTCAACCGCCATCTCTGAAGCCGCCCCATGTTGGGCGCCAGTTGAAGAACCGGGCCTTAGGGCCTGGCGGCGCAGGGCACGCCTGAAATCTCCAAGTTCACCTGCCTTGTTGCACAGAGACACGGAATAGTCTCTTGGGCGTAGAAAGCCAAGTTTTATTAGCTGCAGCTAAGCACAGTTGTCCCAGAAGTACACCAAGTAGGTTCTCAGGAGACTGCCACTTTACTCCGTGGCTCACAAACTTTTATAGCCAAAATACATCTGTACAAACATACACCCAATGCACAAAGTTTTAGCCAATCAGAAGAGTTTGAAAACAAGGTGTTGTGCAACCAGAATGCTCTCTGCTTACATGTTGTGTGTTATCCATCCCCCAGAGTTAATCAATACTGGTACCCATGGTTCAGTGTTGCAATGGCAGGACATGGCTGTATACTTCAAAAGAAAGGTTGTGAAATGGGAAAACACAGGGAGAGAATAGCGAAGGCCAAAAAGATAAGATAGGCAAGAGAAGAATACTAAAGGCTAACAGATAATTGATACGGGGATTAGGTAGTCCAGACAAGGATTAGTTAGACCGGCTAATGTCTGAGATTGACAAGGACGGAGGGGGTTTTCGACACGTTGCAGTCCAAAAGGGCAGAGATACTTAATTCATCGAGCAGCCTGTATAAAGGCAACACAAAATGGCGGCGAATGTAAGATGGAGTCGAAATTGGTGAAGAGACCGAGACCGGTCACCTGGTCCGACCATTTCCCAATCTTTTTCTCTTGGTTTTTGCTGAACTCCCCTCGTCCTGCTCACTGCCATCGCCCCCCAGCCTTTAGGAGACTTGACCTAGGGGCTCTTAGGGTCTCTTTGGATGCTTCTCGTACCTCCCTTTTAGGGGACTTAGAGAACAACGTAGCCCAGTTTGCTGATTGGATCACTGGTTCGGTTGCGTCTCTGTCTGCCCCGTGTCAGTCTAAGCTGAGGAGAGAGTCCCCCTCCAAACCTTGGTTCTCTCCTAAGCTGAGGACCTTGAAACATGAGTGCAAAATTGCCGAGAGAGCCTGGTGTGTCCAGGGCTACCGCCCTGTTGACAAGAACGCTCTTAGAGCAAAACAAAGGCTCTACTATTCAGCTATTGGAGAAGCCAAGGGACACCACTATGCCTCTCGCATTGAGCGAGCCAAAAACATCTCTAAAGAGATTTTTTCCATCGTTCAAAGCCTCTTGGCCCCATCTGCTCAGGTGGATGCTACACCTGTCTCAGATACCTGGTGTAATTCCCTGGCGGCATTTTTCAAGGATAAAATAACCAGTATCCAAGCCTCGCTATCCATTTCCCCAGGGATCCACGGGGTGATGTTAGCCCTCCCTATCAGTAGGGTTGAGCCACTCTCCATCTTTTCAGATTTTGGGCAAGTCGATCCTGCCAGCTCCCTAAAAATCTTGAAGGCCCTTAAGTCCGGCTCATCCAACGATCCCTGTGCTGCTAGGCTTCTGTCCGACCTGGCTGACATCGTAAATACAGAGGTGAATTTCATAATCAATAAATCACTCTGTACTGCCTCTGTGCCTACAGCTTGGAAACATACCTTGATTCTGCCGCTGCTCAAGAAGCCGTCTTTAGACCCTTCAGTGCCTGAGAACCAATGTCCTATCTCGCTGCTACCAGGTTTGGCTAAAGTTTGTGAGAAGGCCATCACCTTCCAACTCACCAAGTTCGTGGAGGAGTCTAAAGGGCTTCATCCGGCCCAGTTGGGTTTCCGTGCTGCTCACAGCACCGAATCCGCCTTGTTGGAGGTCGAAGAGGCAATTCGGGAGTGTTTGGATGCCGGCGGGGGACCAGCATTGGTTATGCTTGATCTCTCAGCGGCATTCGACACCGTCCCTCATGCCTTGCTCCTCAATCGCCTCTCTGATATAGGCATTGCAGTCAAGGCTCTGCGCTGGAATAGTTCTTTCCTTAAGGCACGGCAGCAGCAAGTCTGGCTTCCCCTGAGTGCCTCTGCGTCCCTCCCAGTGTCCACGGGAGTGCCACAGGGTTCATCACTTAGCCCCCTCCTTTTTAACATCTATGTGACTCCTCTGGTGTATCTTGCGGAGTCACTGGGGGATAAGGTTATGGCTTATGCCGAGGATAACTAGCTGTTGTTTACCTGGCACAAGGTGGATGCCTCTATTGGGATGGCCCAACACTGCTTATCCTCTGTTTTTCACTGGTTGGCCAATGCTCAACTGAAATGTAATGAAGGGAAGTCTGAGGGCTTGTTGTTTGGCTCCTTTCCCTCGGATTTCAGAGAGAGACTTTGGCCTCCGGGTTTTCCTCGGCCCTCCGAAAGAACTGGCGCAGTAAAAAATCTCGGCGTCTGGTTCAATCAAAACCTGAACTTTGTGACGCATGTGAAGAAATTGGCCGGCACTTGTTTCGGCATTCTTAAGAGCTTGAGGAAGTTTCTTCCCCTCTTGCCGAGTTCTGCCAGAGAAACAGTGGTTCGTGCGCTAATCTTGTCCCGCTTGGACTACGCCAATGCCCTCCTGGTCGGCTGCTCAGAGTCCCTGGTCAAAAAATTGCAGGTGGTGCAGAACTCTGCGGTCAGACTTCTTATGGGTCTATCTCCCAGAGACAGCGTACGGTCACATCTGCGTGCCCTGCACTGGCTGCCAGTTGAATCACGCCTGAGATTCAAAATGCTGACTTTTGCTCATCGGGCCCTATATAGTACCGGCCCTTTATACCTACAAAAGAGATTCGCCTTCTATGTGCCAGGGCGATTGTTTCGGTCTTCCGCCCAAAGGCTGATGCAGACCCCTAAGTTTAAGCGTCAGCGTCTCGGTGGCAATTCCTTTGTGCACAGGGCTGGCCTGGCCTGGAATTTGCTGCCCTTAGCCCTGTGGACTATTCAAGATCCATTGACTGTCAAAAAGAATCTCAAGACTTTGCTGTTTTAATCAGACAATCGGACACTTCTTTCTTCAGGAGCTAGCGCCGGGACACTGTGCGCTCTATAAATTCAACATAACATAACATAACATAACTCCACCACGTGGCGGTTGGCAGTGTATTACCGGAGCTCCACATTATAAGCGTAACACAAAGTAAGCAAAACTCAGCAAATGCTGCTGGTTGACCAGAATTTATCACTCACCCCTAATGAGAACTTTCAGGAGGTGTATGTGAACGCTCCTTCTGAGTTGTGTGGTGCGGTGTGGCAGCAGTGTGGCAAGCAGTGTTCAGAGGTGAAAGAACAGAGGAACTCTGCAGTTTAGCAGTGGGTAGGGGGAGAACCATGGTTCCTGGCCCCGGGTGGGGTCCAGTCGCAGAAGGGCACAGATTGGCTTGTCTTTGGTGTACCTTTATGGCCAGCCTCTCATACGCTGTGCCATCAAGTAGACTTTGGGAGGGGCACAGGGTGCTGCGGCATGAAACCAGTGATGTCACCTGCCATGCAGATAGATGATGGAAAATACAGTGATGTCACCTCCCGTGCAGATGAATGATGGAAAATCCAGTGATGTTACTTCTTGTACAGATGGCTCATTGGGAATCCATGAATGTCACTTCCTGTGCAGATAGATGATCGAAAATGAGGTCCTCTTGCTTGACTTCTTCTTTTAAAGACAGTCTTGATTTTAAAGAAAAGCTTGTTTATGTACAGGAAGGAACACCTTCCTGTACATAAATAAACCATGGCATTTTGCTTTTTCCATGTGTGCTGCACAAGGCAGCACACATGGCAAAAGCAAAAATGAGGAGAAATAATGCATTTCTCCTCATTTCGCCAACGTAAGACCAGGATTTACCTGGTCTTAATTTTGGCGCTGCCTTCTATGTACGCCACCCTGGTACATAGAGGGCAGCGTTAAAATTAATTTGTGTTGCGGTGGAACGCCCACCGCAGCACCCACTGCCCACTCCTTTCACGCTAAGCATAGTGTGAAAGGGGGCCTTATGTACAAGGCAGCGTTAAGCCACATTAAGTACATAAGGCACAGCCCCTATGGCCAGCACAACGTCGGTCAAAGTGACGTTCCTGTGGCAATAAGGGCTTGTACATATGCCCCTTAACCTTTATGTGCATCAGTTCCTTTGTGTGGCCATCCTATTGTGTTTATAAATAGGTTATCCTTTATTATTAAACAATACATGCATAGTTACCTTTCCAAAAGTAAATTATCTCTATCAGATTGGAAATGGCACTCATTGCCTTCTGTGCTTTCATTAATGAAAATCTATAAAGCGAGGTATGTCCGTGCTACATTTTATAGTTGATAAGTTAGGAAATCACACAGGATCGTTGAGCCAGTCATACAGCTTGATATACAAATACAAGTTCTGAGTACTTGGGAAGCCCACACAATTGATAGGCTCGACCTAAAAAGTTAACTGTGCACTTGTGACAATATTTGCTCGAGTGCACTATTACCTTATGATGACCTAATATTGCACATTAGTAAACTCCACTCCAATAATCGGCATTCATGAATGGGATGCCTGGGAAATTTTGGGAACAGCCACAATCCAGGAAATTCAATAATGTAACTTCGGACTGGACATATAAATAATCATTTTATAGGCAGTAGTACATCCGTTGTGTAGATGAAAGGCAAGTGATTTGCCAATGTGGAAAAATAATTTCCCTCTGGAGATTTTTTTAATTTCCCAGTTCACAAATGCTAAATATAGCATGTTCTCACGTGCAATTGTACACTTCTGCAACTGGCATGCAAAGATGCCTCAACATAGATGCAAATGCTGATTCACATATGTTTTCCAGGAGAACTTCTGGACATTTTTATGAATTCTGTAAAGTCGGAAATTTGCACCATGCAAGAGTGTCAGTCTTGGTGTATATAATTACAGTCAAATCGACCAACGTCATGGTAAGGGCACCCCTCTGATCATCAAAGAAGGTATCTAAACAGAAGTATAAGCACACACATTATGGCAAACTTGAGGCGGCAAGCATGGGGGTTGAAAGAGATAGTTTATGGAGCGGAAGTGTTGGAATTTGGAAGGAAATTGCGGTTTCTTAAAATGCAGGGATCTATATGGCAACGCTTTGTAGAACAAATACGTTTAATACGTTTAGCAATTGAGTCCAGATGGTGAACCAGGAGTGTTTGCAAACGATGTACTTTAGAGAGGATAAAGATGGAAATACAAATAAACTAGAAAGAAGAAACATTAGCAGATCAAAAGTAACAGGCCTCAGTAAGAAAGTAGAATTGATTTGTATAATGAGGGTTGGTAAGATTGTTATCGAAAAGTAAGAGCAGTGTGTATTAGCTGCTGGATGTAAACAACAGTCACATTGGAGACAAAAGAATGTTGGGTAGAATGCATTAGATGCAATAGGTAATAAAGACTTTTATAAAGTATGTGATGCATTTCTGGATAGTTGCAGTGGGGAAGGTGAAGTTCTTGTGAGATGGAAATGTGCTTGGATATTTCCTCAGAGAAGGGTGGTTTCAAATGTTTAAAATTATACGGTATAATGAAAGTCCCGTTGACACATTCATAGCGGTGTTAAATCAGTAGCAGTCATGATGCTGTGCGCAGTTGAGAAACCTGACATACACAGTACTTGATTATCCAAACAGCATGTAGTATTAGGAAAACAAATGTAGCAATTTCTCTCCAAATCATCAAATACTCTCATTTTGACTCAAGTACTCACTCTTACTTTGGTATAATACCGGGAAAAACCAAGGGATTTTTTTTTTTATAATTTAGTAGGGTGGGTTGCATAAAGTTCAGCTACTTACAGGTAGAGCTACTAGTAGCTCACGAGCTAATTGTTGGAGAAGTCTGATTTAGAATCTTTGTGTATATAGTTATCTCATGAATATTAACGTTAGATATCTTAATAATCTGATTTTTTTCTGCAAGTAGTGTTTAACAGTCCAGTTTTTTAAAAAGATTTGTCTTTTCAGTGCAGCTGTCAAAACACAACTATTTAAAAAAAAACTTTTGTTAATTGCATTTTCAGATAATACAAAAGAAAATGTGTTAATGGATCAATCAAAACAAATATAAACATAAACATACAGGGTTATATTGTTCATTAATAGTTGGTAGCGTTAAGATGAGCAATGTCATATACAATACCGTTTAGATCATTATTTATAAAGGCACCGTTCAATTATTTTCCAGAGGAGGCAATATCTTCATCACACACATATTCACGGCCACTCTATGTTACATATTGATTTACATTCATTCCGTCTCTTCAGGATGTAAAAGGGTTGCCAAATGTTTTTAGGTCTAGAAGCAAGTGACTGCATGGAAGTGTATATGTCACTAGCGGTATCGCAATATATTAGGTCCTTCATCCAGTCCTGAACTGCTGGGGCCACAGGGCTGTTCCAGTGTTTGGAAACTATGGGGCAGATGCGTCATGTTGTAAAGCCCTGCGCCACTTGTGGGCGTTCCGGCGCAGGGTGGGCGTTCCGGGGCAGGTGCGCCTCGCAAAAGTGGCTGAGTGAAATCTATAAGATTTCACTCAGTCACTTTCAGGCCAATGCTGCGTCAAAACCCTGCGCCTGCTTGAAGCAGGCGTAGGTCTTGACGCAGCATTGTAAAGAGGGGGCATCCCCGAGCCTTGCTGGAGCTGCGTCGCGCTTGCGACGCAACTCCAGCAATGCACCACCTTTACGGCACAGATGCGTCACGCATCTGTGCCGTTTTTGCCCCATGGTGCACCGCATTGTAAATGCGGCGCACCATGGGTGGCAAAGCAGCGGTGCAAAATAACTGGCGCATCCCTGGGGATGCGTAAGTTATCATAAATCTGCCCCTTGACGTTTAGCAAAAAGTAAGGCTTTAGCTGAAAAGTGGCACATGCCAGATTTGAGCGGCCTCACATAGCCCAGCAACGCCATTAATGGGGAGAGGTTAAATTCGGATTCGATCATCATGGATAGATAGAGAAGGCTTCATTCCAATACAGTAGTACTGGCGCGCAATTCCATGCCATATGGGAGAAACCTGCAGCCTGCGTGGCACATCTGGGGCAGGTGTGGAATTTGGTGGGATACATTTTTGCCAATAGCTTAAGTGTGATGTATGCTCTGTGTATGTATTTGAAGTGTAGAATCTTATGGTGATGATTAAATGAGATATACCGGGTTGGTTTGCAACAGTAGGTCCAGGTTTTATCAGGTAGGGGGTGGCCCAGATCATTTTCCCAAGCCGTTCATGCCCCTGCGCCCACCTGTGGTCTAAGTGTAAGAGCCAAATGATTGAGTCTATAGACCAAATGGGCACCTGAAGTGGAAGTGATAACGAGTGAAAGAAGATGCGCAGCTGTCAATGAAGTGCGTATTCTGTGCAGCAGAAACCTGTCCATGTAGGACACACCTCGCTCCCCCACAAGGTCTGGGGCGGAACGCACCTGGTCATTTTGGAAAAGCTGTCCAAACGTGTGTTACTCGCACCGAGTTAAGGTTCATTTTGTCAGAGGCTCTACAGTGGGAGAGAGCCATGGCTTGTCTAGCAGAGGTATGTGCGGGGAGTATAGGAAATCAGAATGCAGGTATCAGCATAATCTGTATTTCAGAGGGTGTTCTAGGTAATCCATGAAGTATGATAGCTGAAAGTGAGTGGGGTCGAACCTCGGTCCACTCCAGTTTCAGTTGAGCATCGGGGTGATACCTGTAATATTCATAATGCTCCTGCGTTACCAGATAATACAGATAGAAGTCTGGGACCCCGAACCCATCGTGTTGATGTGGCATTGTAAATGTCTGCCAACTGATGCACGGATGTCCGCCCGCACATATCAGTCTGATGAGAATCCCCTGCAATGTATCAAAGAATCTGGAGGTGAGTGGGATGAGACTATTAAGAAAGAATAAAAGAAATTGCAAGACAACCACCATCTTGATAATGGCAATTCTTCCAGCCATAGACAGGGGAAGTTTGATCCATCTGTTGATTTGTGTCGACAAGCAGTCAACCGAAGGACCGTAATTAAGCAAATCACCTCTGCTGCACTACGGTGTAAGTAAACTCTGAGGTATTTGGGGGGGTCAAAGCACCACCAGAGAGGGAACTCAAGAGTAAATGAGTCTGTGGCCTCCATGAGTGGAAATATTTCAGATTTGGAACAGTTGATGACCAGTTTAGAAAAAAAACAAATAGTACAACCTCTTGCAGAAGGGGTGGGAGGTTGGTTTCAGGATCCCAAGTGAATAGTATGAGGTCATCAGCATATAGTTGCACCAGCAGGGGACGTCGATGGAAGCAAAGCCCACGCTGCAGGTGCCACTCCTGCAGGTTGTGAACCAAGGGGTCCATTGCGATAATGAAGAATAGTGGTGACAACGGACAGTCCTGTCTGGTCTCCTTCGACAAATTTGAATTTTCTCCAAGAATCTGGCATTGATATGGAATCAGGCAACAGGATTTGTATACAAGAGGAGGACATGGTCCAAAAAGTTCTGGGAATACTGAGTTTCCGCAAGGTGGCGTAAAGAAAGGCCCACTCCAAGGAGTCAAATGCTATTTCAGCATCTAATAGTCTCGCTGCTGCAGGGAGTTCAGGCGTGATCTTGATAATTACTGCAAAAATCTTGCGCAGATTACCTGAAGTCGAGCGATTTGGGACAAACCCCGTTTGATAAGGCACTATAATTTGTCCACTAACACGTAGATACAAGTCATGAGAACTTTAGCTAGGATCTTATAACCTTGATTCAAATGAGAGAGGGGCCTTTAGGAATCGCAAAGCGATGGAGGTTTACCAGGTTTCAATAATAAAGATATGACTGCCTCTGGCATTGTGGGGAGAAACACACCATTTTCAAGAGACTCCGTGTAGACTTCCAGTACATGGGGGACAAGCATGGGCTTAAATGTCTTATAGGATGTGCCAGACAACCCGTCCGTACCCGGAGCATGGGATCCGCTGAGGTCATCAATGGCCTGGGATATCTCATCTGCCGCAATAGGGGAAGCCAGAAATTGCCACTCTCCCTCCTTACGGCAGACCATGGCCACCTAAGATAAATACCCATTGAGTGCATTATCCACGGGAGGGGAGCGGGTAGTGTACAGACAGGAATAATAAGCGACAAAGCACCGTCTGGCATTTCAATCTGTGTTATGTAGGAAGATTGATATTGAGGGCATAGTAACCTAGCCAGTGTCCGCCCAAGTCTCTCCCAACCCCATACACTCTGGCCCGTGCGCACCTGCCCCAATAGCTGACTGCACGTGCGGCAAGTTCCTAAAACTCCGCAACCAATCCCACCCGTTGGTATAACGGAGTCGGGGCACCTCCCTGTGAGAGCTTTGCATCAAGGTCACTCAACAGTTTCTCCACCCTCTCTAGGTCTCGGTGGATGGAGCAAAGGACCCTAAACTGTTTGGCGATATAAGTTCCTCGAATGCAGACCTTAAATGCCTCCCAAAGTGTGGTATACCTGGATACCGATCCAGTGTTTAGCTGAAAGAATCCCACTATGGCCTCACTAATCTCAGTTCGGAATACGCTATCTTGTATAGACTCTGCTGGGAAGCGCCATGGTTTTCAGGTGCATATTGCATCTGGAACAGAGCGGGTCAATAGCACTTGTGAGTGGTCAGACAATGTGCAAGGAAGATGATCCAGGGAGAGTGTAGCCAATGTAAGTTTGGGCGACAAGTACCAATGATCTATGTAGGACCAAGTCCCGTGGGGGGATGAGTAAAATTAAAATTCTTGGCGCAGCGGTTGGCGGACGTGCCAAGCATCCGTCAGAAGATAGGATTGCACTAGAATGTTCAATGCCTGTACGGACTGGAGTTTAGTAATTAGTCCTCTTTCCATTGTGTCAAGGGCAGGATTTAGTGTTAGGTTAAATTCCCCGCCCATTAGTATAGTGTTAATGCCTAGCTGGTGTGAGAAGGTGGCCTGATATGCAGTGCTCACTATTCTAGTGAACACTATGTATCAGTCCAGCAACCCTTATTGATGATTGGTTGTAAGTCAACCTTATAGACCAGCTATCCTAGTAGCGTGGATACGAGCAGTCTAAGGCTAAAGACTCGAGAGGGCGTGTTAAGCCAGCTGTTATACCACATATACCCCTTGAACACCAAGTGAAAGGACACCACACAAGTGTTATGAAAATAAACAGTTATTTATTAAAGATCACAACAGCCCTGTACTCTTTATGAGGACAGGGTACTAAGCACAAACCAAAACTCTTACGAAAATACTTAAGTTAGCACAGTATATACAAATGCCCGAGGGGCACGGAAAACCATATACTTGAAAAGTGGAATGCGAAATTACTAGCAGGTAAGTACAGTACTAATAGGCTTTGTAATCGCTAGGACTTGACTATAGAATCGTTAGATTACTTCTAGGAGAACCAGGGGACTCGGGTGCAGTGTGTGCACTCTCACGCGAGATGCGGGACAAAGTCTATGGTAGCTAGAATTTGCAAAGTTAGTGTTCTCGGGCGAACCCGACCTGGTAGGGAGAAAACGAAAGTAGATTCTGACCCTTGGATAGTGAGGCTATGCTGGGGCACCGAAATGCCGAAGTTACCTAGCCCAGGGGCTGCAGCTGCATAGGACTCAAAAGACGTCGGGAATCCTCGTTGACGGACCAGGAGCCTGGAAGAAAGAAGTTGCTGGCAGGCGACCAGTGAAGAAAGTTCGGTGGATCCAAGCCTGGATCGATGGAAGATGACACCTGAAAGCAGAGGGGACCAAGTTCGAGACTACTAGCCAGTAGTCAGTGGGCACCAGGAGGGCACCGGATGGTAGCCACCTCGACAAGGCGTGTGGGTGACGCTGGGCTCGGAGATCTCACGGACCAGGAGGCGTTGTCGGCGACCAGGAAGGAGGATCGAGCTGTCCCACGAAGATAGAAGCTGTCGGCGTCGCTGGACCCAGGATTGGGCAACAAAGCCTTGGCAAATTCAAGCCCACGCGGTGGACCTAAAATGGCGTCTGGAGTGGACCAGGAGGGTCCGGGGTGCCTCTCTTCAAGAAGGAAGCAAGGGCCAGTCTGGGGCAACCAGACCAGCAGCAGTGATGTCGTCGGGCGTCGTTCAGAAGGCCGCAAGCCAGCCGGCTAGTAGCCAAACAACGCGGTGCACAGCAAACAGCAGAAGGGCCCCACGCAGATCGTGGAGATGCAGGGGGGCTGATCTTGGGTGCTGGAGCTGCGCAGGGTTGGGGCTTCTCGGACCCCAAAGCACTCACCCGTGGAGGACACGGTGGGCTTGCAGTAAAGATGTCGTGCAGTCTTGGCGATCGTCGGTCCCTCGAGGTCTCGTCGCACTCACGGTTCTCAGCTTGGCTGTAGAGGTGAGTAGAGGTCAGAGGTGCCAGGGAAGCCGGGTCTCGTCGAGCTGGGTCGTCGGATTCGTGATGAAGGACTTGCAGCAGACCGCAGTGTTCTTTAGGATGGTGCCTGCGGATGCAGGGTGACTACTCCTTAGCCACAAGGGAGAATCTTGATGAAGAAATCTTGAAGTCCTTTCGAAGAAAGTCGTGTCTTGATTCCAAAGATGATCTAATTTGAACAGGGGGCCCGCTCCCATCTTTATACTAAAAAAAGGGGGCTGACCCGGTGACTAGGTCCTGCCTATGGGTGGGACTAGGTGGGGGGTGGTTACACCCCTCAGCCATGCCGGATTTCCCCAGGCCAGGGGCTGGTGTGCCCCTGGAACTGGTTCAGACCGGCCTATGCGTAGTGAGCACCGGGGTGCCACTCAGCAGTCACCTTCCTGTAAAGCCCTGCCTACCCAGGACACACAAAACCATGTCTGGGACGGTGCTAGCACCGCCCCTGACAGGGAACCCTTTGTCCAGGCTCCCCTCGCTGGAAGGACTCCCAGCTACAGGGGGTCAGACTCGTGTCTGTGGTGGCAGCATCCATTTTGTGGAGCTGAGGCTTTAGTTAACTTTAACCGGGGTTCACAGTTACATACATGTCGTGTCCCTCTAGAAGGGTGGAATGCTAACCCCGTCGCCAGAATTGGCGAGGGGTTAGTATTCCAATTCGTATGACACCTTACTCGACATGTTTTGATAAAGCAATACCAAAGTTAGCATTTAACCGCGAGGATTATAATGCACTTAAGAGTAGATGGTATGCGATATCATGGAACAGCTATTAGGACTTGGTTCCGCAAGCTGCAGACAGGCTCAGCTCATGCCAGAGCACCATCTCACACGATTCCAAGCACTCTGCCTTCAGGATTGTCAAGGCCTGCCATAGGAGTGACTGATAGGAATCTGTGTGTCCATTTTAGGGTTAGGTATAGGTATACTACACCTACAGCAAAGCGTGAGTACACGACTTTGCCCCAGCTGTCATGCAGCCAGTTGTGTCAAATTTAAGAGGCCAGCCAGGGGTGGCATAATACATGCTGCAGCCCCTGGCAGCCCTGGGTACACCTATGCCCTGAGTTACAGGGTCTGATAAGGTGGCCCAGTACCAATTGGTAAATGCACCTAGGGTACATGTCGTAATTTAGAAAGAGAACAGCCAGGCTGTGGGTCTGATTGGCAGGCCCACAGCCAGAGAAAGTCGTAAACCAGTGAAACAAAAGCAAAAAATCTGGGTGATCATAGGATTGCAGACCCTACTCTCCTACATGACCCCCCCCCCCCCCCAACTTTGGGACAATAAGCTAACCTTGACCAGGTGAGTCTTCTTGTTCTAAGTGGAAATATCTGGAGAGCCCATCGGCATTGCCATGATCAGTACCAGGTCTATGTTCCACTGTAAAGTCCATCCCCTGTAGGGAAATGGACCACCTAAGCAGTTTGAGGTTTTCACCCTTCATCTGATTTAGCCACAAGAGGGGCTTATGGTCGGTCTGAATCTTGAAGTGAGTGCCAAACAAGTATGGCCTCAGCTTCTTCAGGGCCCAAACCACAGCAAAGGCCTCCCTCTCAATAGCTGACCAATTCTTCTCTCTAGGGGTCAGCCTTCTGCTTATAAAAGCAATGGGCTGGTCTTGACCATCAAAATTCAGTTGAGAAAGAACAGCTCCCACACCCAACTCAGAAGCATCTGTTTGGACAATGAATGGTTTGGAGTAGTCTGGACTCTTAAGGATAGGTGCTGTGCACATGGCCTGCTTTAGGTCATCGAATGCTTTTTGACAGCCTGCTGTCCACTGAACCTTTTTTGGCATTTTCTTACTTGTCAGTTCATTTAATGGTGTCACAATTGAACCATAGTTCCTGACAAACTTCCTATAGTAACCAGTCAGGCCCAAGAAAGCTCGAACCTGAGTCTGGGTGGTTGGAGGAGCCCAGTCCCTGATTGACTGTATCTTGCTCTCCAGTGGCTGAACCTGGCCTCCACCTACAAGGTGGCCCAGGTATACAACCTGTGTCTGCCCTATCTGGCACTTGGTGGCCTTGATAGTGAGGCCTGCTGCTTGCAGAGCCTCTAACACTTTCCTCAGGTGGACCAGGTGATCCTCCCAGGTGGAGCTAAAGACAGCAATATCATCTAGATATGCTGCACAGAAGTCATCCAGCCCAGTAAGGACTTGATTCACCAACCTTTGGAAGGTGGCAGGTGCATTTTTCAGACCAAAGGGCATTACCACAAATTGATAATGCCCACCAGGGGTTGAAAATGCTGTCTTGGGCTTGGCATCCTCAGCTAACCTGATTTGCCAATACCCAGCTGTTAAGTCAAATGTGCTTAAGTAGTTGGCAGAAGCCAATCTATCTATCAGCTCATCTGCCCTTGGTATTGGGTGGGCATCAGTCTTAGTGACTGCATTGAGACCCCTGTAGTCTACGCAAAACCTCATCTCTCTCTTACCACCCTGGGTGTGAGGCTTTGGCACTAGACTACTGGACTAGCCCAAGGGCTATCTGAGGGTTCAATGACTCCCAACTCCAACATTTTCTGCACTTCAGTTTTTATGCAGTCTCTAACATGATCAGGCTGCCTGTAGATTTTACTCTTAACTGGCAGACTGTCACCAGTGTCAACCTCATGGGTACACCAATTGGTCTGACTGGGTGTCAGAGAAAACATATGTCTGAAAGACGGAAGAACCTGTTTACAGTCTTTCTGTTGATGCCCAGAGAGGCTGCCACAAAAGACAACACCATCTACTGACCCATCATCAGGATTCTGAGTGAGCAGGTCTGGGAGAGGGTCACTCTCTTCCTCCTGTCCCTCATCTATGGCCATGAGCAAGCTCATGTCCTTCCTGTCGACATATGCTTTGAGCCTGTTGACATGGAGCACCCTGTGGGGGCTCCTGGGAGTTCCAAGGTCCACCAGGTAGGTGACCTCTCCCTTTTGCTCAAGAATTGTGTGGGGCCCAGACCATTTGTCTTTGAGTGCTGCTGGGGCCACTGGCTCCAACACCCACACCTTCTGTCCAGGCTGATAAACAGTCAGGACAGCCTTTTGGTCATGCCAAGCTTTTTGAAGTTCTTGACTGGCCTTAAGGTTTTCTGATGCCTTCTCCATATACTCAGCCATCCTGGAGCGGAGACCAAGTACATAGTCCACTATGCTGGTTGCAGGCTTTTTGAGAGGTCTCTCCCATCCTTCCTTCACCAAACACAGGGGGCCTCTCACAGGATGCCCATACAAAAGTTCAAAAGGGCTGTAGCCAACCCCCTTTTGTGGGACCTCTCTGTAAGCAAACAGAAGGCAGGGAATCAGGACATCCCATCTACGCCTGAGCTTTTCAGGTAGTCCATGAATCATCCCTTTTAGGGTCCTGTTGAACCTTTCAACAAGCCCATTGCATTGTGGATGATAGGGTGTAGTGAATTTGTAATTGACACCACATTCCTTCCACATAGCAGTTAAGTAGCTTGACATGAAGTTTGCACCTCTGTCAGAGACAACCTCCTTAGGGAAGCCCACTCTGGAGAACACTCCAACTAGGGCCCTTGCCACCACAGGGGCTGTGGTGGTCCTAAGTGGAATAGCTTCAGGATACCTGGTGGCATGATCCACTACCACCAGTATAAACTTGTGCCCTGATGCTGTCTGGGGTTCCATTGGACCAACAATGTCAATCCCCACTCTTTCAAAGGGCACCCCCACCACAGGCATTGGTATAAGGGGGGCCTTTGTTGTGCCACCTGACTTACCACTGGCTTGGCAAGTGACACAGGAGCGACAAAACTCCTTGGTATCCTCATTCATGTGAGGCCAGTGAAAGTGTGAGACAAGCCTGTCCCAAGTCTTTGTCTGGCCTAAGTGACCTGCTAAGGGAATCTCATGGGCCAAGGTAAGTAGGAAACCTCTCTGAGACAAGGGTACAACCAGCCTCCTGGTCATGCCAGGCTTGGGGTCTCTTGACTCAGTGTACAGGAGTCCATCTTCCCAGTATACCTTGTGGGTACCTGTGGCGTTCCCAGCAGCCTCAGCAGCAGCCTGCTGTCTGAGGGGTTCAAGAGAAGGGCAGCCTAACTGGTCCTTCCCCAGGTCTTCCCTTGAGGGTCCCCCTGAACCCAAGAATTCAACTTGATCAAGTTCAAACTCTCTGGGCTCAGTTTCCCTCAATTCCTGTAGGTCAGCCTCCTCTGAGACTTGATCCTCAACCTGGGGCAAGGGGGAAGGCACAGCCTTAACCCTGCTGCTCTTTTTCTTGGAAGGTGTCTGGTCCATTGTTCCAGGATCCAGCACCTGTTCAGTGGGGCATTTCCTGACCTGTGACCTGGTCACAGCAAACACATGTGCTGGCAAGCCTAACATTTCCATGTGAGTCCTCTGCTCCACTTCTGACCATTGAGATGACTCCAAATCATTGCCCAACAAACAATCCACTGGGAGGTCTGAACTAACTACAACCTTCTTTTGGCCAGTTACCCCTCCCCAGGAGAAAGCTACAATTGCCATACTGTGACTGGTAGTGACATTGCTTGCATTGGTCACCAGGAAATCTGTACCTGGCATGATCTGTCCAGGGTCCACAAAGTTAGGTGTCACCATGGTGACACTGGCACAAGTGTCCCTATAGGCCTGAGCCATTTTTCCATTTATGAAAGGTGTCTGTCTGTATTTGCCCAAAGTATTGGGACTTATGTCAGGGGACATATCCATATCCCCTGTACTGACAAGGACAGCCTGAGTGAGTGTACCAACTAAGTTGTCACACCCCTCAGAACCCAGGGTTAACCCTACTAAACCCTTGGGAGGTGCACTACCACTGCTGGCTGTACTAGGGGGCACAGGTGCCTTAGGGGCTGCAGTGGCAGGAGTCTGCCCTCCTCCTTTCTTGGTGCACTCACTAAACCAGTGAGTTTTACTTTTACAGTATTGGCACCACCTTTTAGATTGGCCTTCTTTCTTCTTTTGGGGAGCCTGACCCCCACCCTCTTTGGGTTGTTGGGGACCTGTCGAAGACTTCTGGTCATTTTGTTCCCCCTTAGAATCTTTACCCTTCTGGTCTGCTTTCTTCTGACCACCTTGATTCTGGCCCTGGTTCTGTTTAACTCTTGTTCTAACCCATCTGTCTGCCTTCTTTCCCAATTCTTGGGGAGAGGTCAGATCTGAGTCAACAAGATGCTGATGCAACAACTGGTTCTGACAATTGTTTAAAATTTGTTCTCTCATCATCAAATTATACAATCCTTTATAATCAGTAACCTTACTGCCCAGCAACCAGCCCTCAAAAGCCTTAGTGGCACAATCTACAAAGTCAGACCAATCTTGAGACTGAGTTTTCTGGGTATCCCTGAACAGCACCCTGTACTGCTCAGTGGTTAGGCCAAACCCTTCAACCAGTGCATTTTTCAAGACTTGGTAATCATTAGCATCCTCCACTCTTGTAGTGAGGAGCTTGTCTCTACCTTTTCCTTCAAAGGAGAGCCACAAGATAGCTGCCCACTGACTTGGGGGAACACCTTGCACAGTGCAGGCCCTCTCCAAAGCAGTAATCCATTTGTGGATGTCATCCCCTTGTTTAAAGGGGGGCACTATCTTACCCAGGTGTTTTGTGTCAAAACTCCTTTCCCTATTGCTAGGTACAATGCTGCCACCAGTGGGGACTACCCCACTTAACTGTTGCTCTCTAGCAAAGGCAAGCCTTTCTTTGGCCAGGGCAAGTTCTTCCCTTTCAATCCTCAGATTGGCTGCCCTTTCTTTAGCTTCATACACTCTCCTCTGAGGGGATGTCATCCCTCTTTGAGAAGAGTTGTGAGAGCCATTGGTTTGAAGGAATCTGCCAGAACCTCTTGACAGAGATCTGGCTCGTCCATTCCCAATGTTAAGCTGACCTGATAGTGGCCCCAGGGGTCCCCCAGTACCACTGTCATGTTTGCTTAAGTTGGACCTGCTTAGTCTAACGACTTCTACCTGTCCCTTATCTGCCTCATCCCCAGAGGGATCCTCATCCTCATCATCCTCTACATCTTCATTCTCAGTTGAGAGGTGGATGAGGTCAGGGTCACCTCTGGTTCCCTCAAGGGGAGGCATACCTCCTTCTGGATTAGAAGAGCTAAGAAGGGTCTCAGCTTTTCTGGCATCATAAGTCTCCAAGAGACCAATCAGAAAGGAAGTTGTGGGGTTAGACCCCTGCTTGATCTTCCTGGAGTGACACACCTGTATTAACTCATTGAAGCTCAGCACAGTATATCTTGAAGGGATGACCTGTGGAGGGTCAGCTGACACAAGGGGAGACTCAGAGTTTCCTCCTTTGTCCGACATACTGTTTCTAGTGTGGTGTAAGTGATGCACCTACCTACACTATGTGTTTACCTACTGATCCCTTGCTAAGAGTTGCAGCCAAGGTGTGCTAGGCCTTGAGGAGCTGCAACAGCTGGTTCAGTAGAACTCAGAGTATTCTAAGCTTAGTTATATGTACTAACAGTACTTATGTGATCTTTCAACAAGATATTCTTAGGATACGTGTGGTAAAACAACAGCAAGCTCAAATCCCAACCGCTGCTCACCAATGTGAGAAGGTGGCCTGATATGCAGTGCTCACTATTCTAGTGAACACTATGTATCAGTCCAGCAACCCTTATTGATGATTGGTTGTAAGTCAACCTTATAGACCAGCTATCCTAGTAGCGTGGATACGAGCAGTCTAAGGCTAAAGACTCGAGAGGGCGTGTTAAGCCAGCTGTTATACCACATATACCCCTTGAACACCAAGTGAAAGGACACCACACAAGTGTTATGAAAATAAACAGTTATTTATTAAAGATCACAACAGCCCTGTACTCTTTATGAGGACAGGGTACTAAGCACAAACCAAAACTCTTACGAAAATACTTAAGTTAGCACAGTATATACAAATGCCCGAGGGGCACGGAAAACCATATACTTGAAAAGTGGAAAGCGAAATTACTAGCAGGTAAGTACAGTACTAATAGGCTTTGGAATCGCTAGGACTTGACTATAGAATCGTTAGATTACTTCTAGGAGACCCAGGGGACTCGGGTGCAGTGTGTGCACTCTCACGCGAGATGCGGGACAAAGTCTATGGTAGCTAGAATTTGCAAAGTTAGTGTTCTCGGGCGAACCCGACCTGGTAGGGAGAAAACGAAAGTAGATTCTGACCCTTGGATAGTGAGGCTATGCTGGGGCACCGAAATGCTGAAGTTACCTAGCCCAGGGGCTGCAGCTGCATAGGACTCAAAAGACGTCGGGAATCCTCGTTGACGGACCAGGAGCCTGGAAGAAAGAAGTTGCTGGCAGGCGACCAGTGAAGAAAGTTCGGTGGATCCAAGCCTGGATCGATGGAAGATGACACCTGAAAGCAGAGGGGACCAAGTTCGAGACTACTAGCCAGTAGTCAGTGGGCACCAGGAGGGCACCGGATGGTAGCCACCTCGACAAGGCGTGTGGGTGACGCTGGGCTCGGAGATCTCACGGACCAGGAGGCGTTGTCGGCGACCAGGAAGGAGGATCGAGCTGTCCCACGAAGATAGAAGCTGTCGGCGTCGCTGGACCCAGGATTGGGCAACAAAGCCTTGGCAAATTCAAGCCCACGCGGTGGACCTAAAATGGCGTCTGGAGTGGACCAGGAGGGTCCGGGGTGCCTCTCTTCAAGAAGGAAGCAAGGGCCAGTCTGGGGCAACCAGACCAGCAGCAGTGATGTCGTCGGGCGTCGTTCAGAAGGCCGCAAGCCAGCCGGCTAGTAGCCAAACAACGCGGTGCACAGCAAACAGCAGAAGGGCCCCACGCAGATCGTGGAGATGCAGGGGAGCTGATCTTGGGTGCTGGAGCTGCGCAGGGTTGGGGCTTCTCGGACCCCAAAGCACTCACCCGTGGAGGACACGGTGGGCTTGCAGTAAAGATGTCGTGCAGTCTTGGCGATCGTCGGTCCCTCGAGGTCTCCTCGCACTCACGGTTCTCAGCTTGGCTGTAGAGGTGAGTAGAGGTCAGAGGTGCCAGGGAAGCCGGGTCTCGTCGAGCTGGGTCGTCGGATTCGTGATGAAGGACTTGCAGCAGACCGCAGTGTTCTTTAGGATGGTGCCTGCGGATGCAGGGTGACTACTCCTTAGCCACACGGGAGAATCTTGATGAAGAAATCTTGAAGTCCTTTCGAAGAAAGTCGTGTCTTGATTCCAAAGATGATCTAATTTGAACAGGGGGCCCGCTCCCATCTTTATACTAAAAAAAGGGGGCTGACCCGGTGACTAGGTCCTGCCTATGGGTGGGACTAGGTGGGGGGTGGTTACACCCCTCAGCCATGCCAGACTTCCCCAGGCCAGGGGCTGGTGTGCCCCTGGAACTGGTTCAGACCGGCCTATGCGTAGTGAGCACCGGGGTGCCACTCAGCAGTCACCTTCCTGTAAAGCCCTGCCTACCCAGGATACACAAAACCATGTCTGGGACGGTGCTAGCACCACCCCTGACAGGGAACCCTTTGTCCAGGCTCCCCTCGCTGGAAGGACTCCCAGCTACAGGGGGTCAGACTCGTGTCTGTGGTGGCAGCATCCATTTTGTGGAGCTGAGGCTTTAGTTAACTTTAACCGGGGTTCACAGTTACATACATGTTGTGTCCCTCTAGAAGGGTGGAATGCTAACCCCGTCGCCAGAATTGGCGAGGGGTTAGTATTCCAATTCGTATGACACCTTACTCGACATGTTTTGATAAAGCAATACCAAAGTTAGCATTTAACCGCGAGGATTATAATGCACTTAAGAGTAGATGGTATGCGATATCATGGAACAGCTATTAGGACTTGGTTCCGCAAGCTGCAGACAGGCTCAGCTCATGCCAGAGCACCATCTCACACGATTCCAAGCACTCTGCCTTCAGGATTGTCAAGGCCTGCCATAGGAGTGACTGATAGGAATCTGTGTGTCCATTTTAGGGTTAGGTATAGGTATACTACACCTACAGCAAAGCGTGAGTACACGACTTTGCCCCAGCTGTCATGCAGCCAGTTGTGTCAAATTTAAGAGGCCAGCCAGGGGTGGCATAATACATGCTGCAGCCCCTGGCAGCCCTGGGTACACCTATGCCCTGAGTTACAGGGTCTGATAAGGTGGCCCAGTACCAATTGGTAAATGCACCTAGGGTACATGTCGTAATTTAGAAAGAGAACAGCCAGGCTGTGGGTCTGATTGGCAGGCCCACAGCCAGAGAAAGTAGTAAACCAGTGAAACAAAAGCAAAAAATCTGGGTGATCATAGGATTGCAGACCCTACTCTCCTACAGCTGGGAGATATGCATAGCTTTGTTTGGAAAGAAATCTGGTGAGTCTATACTGGGAGTGTAAATATTTACTAGGATTATACTTTCAGTTCCTAAGGTACCAGCCACTAATAGGTAACGGCCCTCAGAATCTGAAACTGTCTTATGTGCTCTGAAAGGTAATGCTCTATGAATGAGGATACAACCCCCCCCCCCCCCCCCGGAGTAGGAACTGTAGTTCGTAAAAAAAGCGAATGTCCCCCGATTAGATACAAATCGATTAGAAGAGTTTTTGGCATAATGTGTGTTAGACGGACCGGGAGGTTCGGCCGAGGTTACGGGGAGAGGTCTCCAGGGAGAGCCGTCTCCAACGACTGTACAGATAAGTAACTTCCCCCCCACAGACGGACACCACACAAGGTTGAAGGTTAACGAGACTTTATATGCAATTCTTAGGTTACGATGATGGATACAAGGAGGTCTGGACTCAGGGGTCCCCTCGGTTCTAGTCTCTGGTTTAGGAAAGGGGTAGC
Organism: Lissotriton vulgaris; assembly: GCF_964263255.1. Taxonomy (NCBI): domain Eukaryota; kingdom Metazoa; phylum Chordata; class Amphibia; order Caudata; family Salamandridae; genus Lissotriton; species Lissotriton vulgaris. The sequence goes on from NC_141691.1 coordinate 1,479,327,834, forward strand.
GGGACAGTCTTAGTTACCAATGAGTACAAAATAGCTCTCAATCCTCGAGCTCGGCGTTCTAGATGATCGGGCCGTGGAGGAGCCAAGCAGGTCCCGAGATGGATGAAGGAAGGACGACGGTCCGCGGCGGAGCCTGCAGGTCCCGGTGGAAGATGACGGTTACAACGGTCCGCGGCCACGCCAGCAGATCCCGACGACGATGAAGGATGAAGGTTACGACGACTGTGGCAGCGCCAACAGGCAGGACGATGGTGCACAGGACAGAGCTATGGCAGCGCCAGTAGTCCGTCCAGGATGAGTTCCTCTTTACGTCTCTCGACTCCAAGATACAACTGCCTTCCTGCTCTGGAGCTGCCCCAGTTATAGGGCTGGTGTGCTTTGATGTCCGGACCCTCGCACTTGGAGGTCGGGAGGTCCGGGATGGGGGAGTCCAGACACCCAGCAGGGGGGTGGAGCCAGCGCCCGGGGAGGCGATGGGCGAGCGGCACTTGGTGGGGGAGAGCCATCAGCACCTCTTTCTCCCATTGACTTGCCAAGTAGTCCGCTCACCTCCTGGGTGGATGGTGGTGCCGGGATGTCTGAGGCCGGGCCAGGCCCAGGGTTGAGGTCGATCGGGGGCCAGGCGGCCTCGTGGTGGAGTGTCCAAGATGGCGCCCCAGGATGGGCGCGTGGGCCGGCAGTGGATCGGACCCACGAGGTCGACATGCTCGAGGGCAGGGGTCCCTGAGGGGACGGAGGACGTGCAATGGTGGTGTGTGGTACTTGCGTGACCGGGCTCGGGCCTGGTTGGGCCGGGGGAGAGCGGCCCTTCATGTGGCCTGTCCAACATGCGTCCCCCCCAGCTGAAGGCGGGGAGAGTTACCCATCCTCTTGGGGACTCTCCTCGTCGAGGCGGAAGAACCGGGACAGGCCATCCGCGTTGGCGTGATCTGGCCCAGGCCGGTGTTCAACTGTGAAGTCCATACCTTGTAGGGAGATGGACCAGCGTAGTAACTTTGGGTTTTCCCCCCGCATCTGCATCAGCCACTGCAGGGGTCGGTGGTCGGTCTGCACCCGAAAGTGGGTGCCGAAAAGGTAGGGCCGGAGTTTCTTGAGGGCCCATACCACAGCGAAGGCCTCCCTCTCTATGGTGCTCCAGCGTTGCTCCCGTGGTAGGAGTCTCCGGCTGATGAAGGCCACCGGTTGATCAAGGCCTTCGGTGTTCACTTGAGACAGGACTGCCCCAATGCCCTGGTCGGAGGCGTCCGTCTGGACGACGAACTCCCGGCTGTAGTCTGGGGCCTGGAGCACAGGGGCGGAACACATGGCGGCCTTTAATTGTTCAAATGCAGTTTGACACTCTGGGGTCCAGGTGACTTTCTTGGGTTGGTTCTTTGACGTGAGTTCTGTGAGGGGCCCCACTATGGTACCATAGTCTTTTACGAACCTTCGGTAGTAGCCCGTGAGGCCCAGGAAGGCTCGTACCTCGGTTTGGGTGATGGGGGGCTGCCAGGCCTGGATGGCGGCAATTTTCAGCTGTAGCGGGGCCACTAGGCCGCTTCCCACCTGGTGTCCGAGGTAGGTTACAGACCCTTGCCCAATTTGACACTTGCTGGCCTTGATCGTGAGGCCAGCTCGCTGAAGGGCTTGCAGCACTGCTCGGAGGTGGTGGAGGTGCTCGGTCCAATGGTGGCTGTATACAGCGATGTCGTCTAGGTAGGCGGCGCTGAATCCTTCGAGCCCCGCTAGGACCTGATTGACGAGCCGTTGGAATGTTGCTGGGGCATTCTTCATGCCGAAGGGCATGACCGTGAAATGGTAATGGCCATCGGGGGTGGAGAAGGCAGAACGTTCTTGCGCCCGGGGTGTGAGGCCGATCTGCCAATAGCCTGCTGTCAGGTCGAAGATGCTGAGGTAGCGGGCAGCTCCCATTCGGTCGACTAGTTCATCTGCCCGGGGGATGGGGTGCGCGTCTGTTCTGGTGACCGCATTCAAGCCCCGGTAGTCGACGCAGAACCGGAGTTCTGGTGTGGTGCCGGGGGCAGCTGCTTTGGGGACCAGTACGACAGGGCTGGCCCAGGGACTGTCTGAGGGCTCGATGACCCCGATCGTGAGCATCTTGGCTATTTCTTCCTGGATGCAGGCCCGTACCCGGTCTGGCACGCGGTAGGCTCGGTGGCGGATAGGGGGGCTGTCCCCGGTATCCACATCGTGCACACACCAGGAAGTGACACCCGGGGTGAGGGAGAACAGGCTGGCGAACTGTGATAGGAGGGCTTGACACTCCTGGCGTTGTTCTCTGGTGAGGGCCTCTGAGAGCCGGACCCCATCCACGGAGCCGTCTTGCTCTTGAGTCCGTAGGAGGTCAGGGAGAGGCTCGGAGTCTTCTTCAACCCCAGTGTCTGTGGCCATCAGGAGGCTGAGCTCTGTTCGCACAAAGTGGGGCTTTAGTCTGTTAGCGTGGAGGACCCGGAGAGGGTTCCGGGAGGATTCCATGTCGATGAGATAAGTGGCAGGACCCTTGCGCTCTATTACTTTGAAGGGCCCCGTCCATTTGTCTTGCAGGGCGCATGGCTCAGTGGGGGACATCACCCATACCTGTTGGCCAGGTTCGAATTCAATGGATGAGGCGTTCTGGTCATACCATTTTTTCATGTCCTCTTGACTGGCCTCTAGGTTGGCCTTCGCTAGTTCTCTGAACCGCCGGGTCTGGTTGCGGAGGGTGAGGAGGTACCGGAAGACATCTGGAGGGTTCTTTAGCGGAGGCATCTCCCAGCCTTCTTTGACGAGACTGAGCGGCCCTCGCACTGGGTGTCCATATAGCAGTTCAAATGGGCTGAAGCCCAGGGATTTCTGGGGGACTTCTCGATACGCGAAGAGGAGGCACGGCAGCAGCACATCCCACTGGCGGCGGAGGGGCTCTTCCAACCCCCCGATCATTCCCTTTAGCGTGCGGTTGAACCGCTCAACGAGTCCGTTCCCTTGAGGGTGATAGGGGGTCGTGAATCTGTAGGTGACCCCGCACTGTTGCCAGAGGGACTTCATATATTTGGAAATAAAGTTCGTGCCTCTGTCGCTGACGACTTCTCGGGGGAAGCCCACACGGGAGAAGGTCCCCATCAGGGCCCGGCCGACCACCGGGGCTGTCACAGTTCGCAGAGGAACAGCCTCAGGGTAGCGGGTGGCGTGGTCCACTAGCACCAGGATGAATCGATGGCCTTGTTTTGTGCGTGGGTCCAAGGGCCCCACAATGTCTATTCCGACTCTCTCAAACGGGGTAGTGACCACGGGAAAAGGTTGCAGGGGAGCCTTTAGTTTGCGGCCGCTCTTCCCACTGGCTTGGCACGTGGGGCAAGATCGGCAATGCTGGTGCACATCGTTTCTCATTTTGGGCCAGAAGAAGTGGGTCACTAGGCGACTGTAGGTTTTATCTTGTCCCAGATGTCCTGCCAGGGGGACATCGTGGGCCAGGTTTAACAGGAAGTCTCTGAAACGGAGGGGTACCACTAGTACTCGGTTGCTCCCCAGCTCGGCGATTCTCTGCTCGCTGTACAGCAGATCATTGTCCCAGTAGACCCAATGAGTTCCGGGGGTATCCCCTGCGCTTTGGGCGAGCGCTTGCTGGCGGAGTCCCTCGAGGGAGGGACAGGTCTTCTGTTCTTTGCGAAATTGTTCTTGCGTGGGCCCCCCTTCTTGAGGCCACTGGTCGAGGTTAGCGAGGTCGGTAGATTGAGCTGGTTCGGCGGGAATGTTACGGTCGGTGTTTTCGGCCGGGGTGACCGGAGGCGGTGGCGCCGGCCATTCGGGTTCTTCTGGCTGGTGGTTGGCACGGGCGGCCATGGAACGGGTGGTGACGCACGCCCAGTCTGGGACGCCCAACATCCCCAGGTGTTCCTTTCGCTCCACGGCGGCCCACGGAGAGCTTTCCAGGTCATTGCCCAGGAGGCAGTCTACGGGGGCATCGTCTCGGACCGTCACTTTCAACATGCCGGAGACCCCCCCCCATTCGAAGGGGACGCAGGCCATCCGACACAGACTCTCTGAGTTATCGGCTGATCGTACAGGGCAGAGAATGTTCGGTAGATACTGTTCTGGGGCCACCAGGTGACAGCGGACGGCTGTTACACTGGCCCCGGTGTCACGAAGGGCTTCGGCCTGGTGTCCATTGATGCTCACCCATTGGCTGTACTTCTGGGTGTTAGCGGGTAGGGGGACCCGCGGGACCATGTCTTTCCCCCCTAAGCAGGCTAGAGTCATGGCGGCTGGCTCCCACTCTTGATGCTCTTGTTCGTACTCTTCCTGTTCCTCGGAGATCTGTTCTTCCCCTAGGGCTGCAGCGGCCACTTGGCGGGGTCTTGGGCTCTGGTACTGCGGGCAGTTTGGGTCGTTCGCATAGTGGCCGACTCGTTGACATCGGTGACACGTGACATTGGCTCTGTACCCCGGTCGCGCTGGGGTGCTGCCCCGGTTGGCCGGGGGGGTGGTGTTGGTAGCGGGGGCGACCGGGGCGTTGTCTCTTCCTCGCCCTTGGCCCCCTCCTCCTCCTCTGGGTCGGTGCTGACCATTGTTGTTCCGGTTCTGTTCGTAGGACCCATTCCGGCCCACTCTGGTGATCTCCCACCGGTCAGCTTCGGCTGCGAGCTGCCGGGGATCCGTTAACTTGCTGTCGAGGAGGTGTTGGCGGAGTTCAATGAAGCAATTGTTCGACAGATGCTCCCATACCATCAGGTTAAATAGTTGCTCGTAGGTCGTGACGTTGCTTCCTCGGATCCAGCCCTCGAAGGCTCGGCTAAAGTATGTTACATAGTCCACCCAAGTTGTACCCGGGATGCGGGTGCAGTCTCGGAACCTCTGACGGTACATCTCGGGTGTGAGACCATAGCGGGTGAGGAGGGCCGCTTTCATATGGTCGTAGGAGGTCATCTGGTGGTCCGGGAGCTGTAGTAGGGTGTCGCGGCCCTCATTGAGGAATCTTCCCCAGAGACCGGCTCCCCAGTCGCTTCTATCGATCCGGTGTGCAGTCATAGCGATTTCATAGGCTTTAAACCATTGCTGGATGTCGTCCTCTCTGAAGTATTCTCGGACAACATCCTTGGGGATGTGTACCTTTTTGTCTGTGGCCCCTGGGGTGGGGGGTCGCTCGGGCACCCCTGCTTCTTTATTCTGCTTGCGTAGGTTGATCTCGGCTAGGTTCCGTTCGTGTTCGTACGCTAGTTTTTTTTCCTCGAGCTCCCTTTGTCTCTGTTTCTCCTCTCTTTCTTCTCGGAGACGCAGGTGCTCTAAGTTGATTTTTTGTTCGGCCAACTTAAGTTCAACGTCCATTTTGAGTCGGGCCATTTCTAGTTCGTGTAGTCGGGTCCTTTCTCTTTCCTGGATCTCGTCTTGCGAGAGACCCGTTCTTTGCTCTTCCGGGGCCGTGGTCGTTTTTTCTACGGTGCTTTGATCAGGGGTTCCGGCAGCCCCGGTTTCTGCCCAAGATTCTAGGGCATGCTTAAAATCGTCCTTGGTACTCAGTCCGGTGGTAGCGATACCCAGTTCGATGCAGAATTGTTTAAGTTCACGATGGTTGTACTCCCCCAATTTCTCCATTTGGAATTTCTCGGTTGATCCGCTCTCTTTCGTGGTCATTGTGACTCCGTCGTGGGGTGAGCTACTCTCTGTACGTTTATGCGGTGATTCGGATCGCGCCGCTGGCCACCAATGTTAGACGGACCGGGAGGTTCGGCCGAGGTTACGGGGAGAGGTCTCCAGGGAGAGCCGTCTCCAACGACTGTACAGATAAGTAACTTCCCCCCCACAGACGGACACCACACAAGGTTGAAGGTTAACAAGACTTTATATGCAATTCTTAGGTTACGATGATGGATACAAGGAGGTCTGGACTCAGGGGTCCCCTCGGTTCTAGTCTCTGGTTTAGGAAAGGGGTAGCGGGACAGTCTTAGTTACCAATGAGTACAAAATAGCTCTCAATCCTCGAGCTCGGCGTTCTAGATGATCGGGCCGTGGAGGAGCCAAGCAGGTCCCGAGATGGATGAAGGAAGGACGACGGTCCGCGGCGGAGCCTGCAGGTCCCGGTGGAAGATGACGGTTACAACGGTCCGCGGCCACGCCAGCAGATCCCGACGACGATGAAGGATGAAGGTTACGACGACTGTGGCAGCGCCAACAGGCAGGACGATGGTGCACAGGACAGAGCTATGGCAGCGCCAGTAGTCCGTCCAGGATGAGTTCCTCTTTACGTCTCTCGACTCCAAGATACAACTGCCTTCCTGCTCTGGAGCTGCCCCAGTTATAGGGCTGGTGTGCTTTGATGTCCGGACCCTCGCACTTGGAGGTCGGGAGGTCCGGGATGGGGGAGTCCAGACACCCAGCAGGGGGGTGGAGCCAGCGCCCGGGGAGGCGATGGGCGAGCGGCACTTGGTGGGGGAGAGCCATCAGCACCTCTTTCTCCCATTGACTTGCCAAGTAGTCCGCTCACCTCCTGGGTGGATGGTGGTGCCGGGATGTCTGAGGCCGGGCCAGGCCCAGGGTTGAGGTCGATCGGGGGCCAGGCGGCCTCGTGGTGGAGTGTCCAAGATGGCGCCCCAGGATGGGCGCGTGGGCCGGCAGTGGATCGGACCCACGAGGTCGACATGCTCGAGGGCAGGGGTCCCTGAGGGGACGGAGGACGTGCAATGGTGGTGTGTGGTACTTGCGTGACCGGGCTCGGGCCTGGTTGGGCCGGGGGAGAGCGGCCCTTCATGTGGCCTGTCCAACAATGTGTCTCTTGTACGAATGCCACATTGACATGACGGACCCAAGACGGATATACTCATTAATGCAGGTCCACCCATGATGGTACGCGTAGGCATTCTTCCTCGTCAATGGCGTGAGAATTAGTTTTTACATACCTGCCAGTATGATCCCTAGTCTGGGTTAGATATATACTACACAGATAAACCTTCCTTCAAACTTCGATTGATGTAAATTGTGACAAGCTCTGCTGTCACCCACATTGCCAATATTTACAAGTGCCTTTGGACTTAGGCACTTATATTAGGGATATGGGCATCTATAGAAGACTATTGCCATAGTAAAATAGGCACCACTGCCCCAAGCTTCACACACAACAGTCGTCCTCACCGTGTCTGGATTGTATTAGTTGACGAACTACCTTGTGCCCCCTTTCAAAAGCCTGTGTGAATACCTATGCCATTTGGGAAAGGTCCTAAAGAAGGTGGTTCACATCGTGTTTCAACCCACCAAAACGCGAGTCAACCTCATCTGTCTAGACCTTGATGTATATGGTCATCTAAGTTTGTTTCGGAAACTTTTGACACCTGTGTTTACTCTTTACACCCAGATGTGTATATGTGTTTTTGAATGACTGTGAAGGTTTTTGTTGAACGAATGAGTGTGTTTGCTTTTGGTATAGTGTTGCTTATTTCATAGAGGGTCAGTATATTTGAAAGCATTTTTGCACTAATTAAAAAAAAATATATATATAATGATATGATTTATATAAAAAGAAAAATAAATTATCCAAAAAGCACTGTTTTATGATGGTTTAAAAAAGTGACTATAAGTAATGTCAAAGGTAAATAGAAAAATAAATAATTAATGGTGTATCTTATCACTGAGTAGTTGTGATTATGTCATTTTGCATATACCCATACCAGATACAATCTGTTTTGTAAAGCAATATAGGTCAAAGGGGAGTTTTTTCTGCTTTATTGTTCTCATTTTCCCTTTTCTCCCTGGCCTCAGTTCCCTTAGAGGGGAGTCCCTTTCTCTCGAATGCCACATGGATATCATGCTGGGCAAGATAGGCCAGTATCTGTCACCCTTTTCGAAGGATAGATGGGCCTCGCACATTCCATGGCATACACCTCAATCCCAGTGCCCCAGGGCTCCTATTCGAAATTGTCATGTAGTGTGTGTGATTGTGTATGGATTGGGAACAATGCCTGAAGGTGCCATCGACTGGCCAGATAGCTCATTAATGCCCTGTAGAAAAAAGGTCATCAAACTTATAACAAATAACACCCCATACCCCATACTCCTCAACCCCACCCACATCAGCTAGCAACCCAATTCGAAAGTTTATTATCGTAATTTGCCCAAAGCAGTAAACACTACTGAATAGAAAGCAAAAGGGGGGGAAGAGCGAGTTGCAAAACCAGTTTTAAATTGTTTTAGAGGGCCTACAATCAGTCCCGACCACTTCACCTGTATGTAAGAAGAAGTCCCCCAGTGGATCAGTTGAGCAGAGGTGAGCAGAGCAACCCAAGCCGAAAGTTTTTCATCAGTTCAGATCTCACCGGCCGGTGGGAGATGTGCTTGCTGGGTCCTTCCGGCCATCTACCCTGGGGGACGTGGCATCCGCTCGGTGCTGCTTCCAATAATCAGCCGCCTCGGCGGGAGAGTAAAAAATGGGAGTTTTACCATTCAAATGGATCCTCAATCTCGCCGGATAAAGCATTGCGTAGCGTATTCCAGCCTTCTGTAAGGATCTTTTAATGTCCAGGAATTTCCTGCGGGCCTCCTGCACTAAGGGGCTGAAGTCAGGGTAGATAGCTAGTGCCATGCCTTGGTATTGGATGGACTCCCTGTCCTGAGCCAGGCGGAGACCAATATCCCGGTCATGATAGTTAAGGAGCCGGGTAATAGACAAGCCCGGGGGGCTCCAGGAGGAGCCCTAGGGGCCAGCGAGCGATGAGCCCCGTCCACTGCAAATGCAGATGAGAATGTATCACTCCCAAACAATTCTTTTAGTAGGCGTTCAAACTATTCACTCATGGGCCCGTATTGGTGGACTACGCTACTCAGCTATGCGGATATTGTTGCGGTGCGATCGTGCCTCTAAATCTTCCGCTTTGGCGGCAACCGTTTTAAGTAGTCGTTCTGTGCGCTCCAATTGTTTAGCCATGGATGGCTGCGTATCCTCAATGTCTGATATGCGCTGCTCAGCTGCCTCAATGCAGGTTTCCTGTTGGTCTATGCGGCTGCGTCTAGCATCCTGCCGAGCGGCCGGTGTGTTGAGGCACGTATCAATGGCCTTGAATCCGGTCCACATCTCCACCATAATGGCTGCAGCCCCATCGGGAGGAAGGGGGGCTCTGACTCAGGCTGTCTCTGGGGGCCTTTGTTCAGGGGGCCCGCATCAGCATCGCGCCAGGGGGGGGGTTGGGGGATCCTGGCGGCATCAAAGGAAAGCTAGTGTTATTTCGAGTCTCCTCTCCCCATAGCGTAGCTGAGAGGGTACTGCAATTAGGCAGGGCAGTCCGGGTTTCGCATGCCAGGAGGGGAAGATAGGTTTATTGTTGACACAGAAATAATTGTGGTTGCAGTCTTGGGGCTAGGATCCCAAAGGAGCGCAGTAGCGTGTCAAAGTTAAGGCCTAACCAGGCACACATTAAGCAGCGCTCTGTGCAGCTGATGTCCCCACTACCCAGTATGCGTCCCATGCAGCCGGCAATTCAGGGCCCCCCTCCAGGGAATCTGACACTCAAATGGAGGTATCCATGCTTCTAGGCGTCTTCACAGCTGCAATGTAGTGTGTGCAGTGTGCAGGCCGCCGACCAGACCATCTCTATTGGCGTGCTTCAATCCATGTGTTTCAGTCTGCTGAAAGGCCTGGGCCACCAGGAAATGCACAGTCATTTCAGGCTGATCAAGTATGCTCACTGCGGCAGCCCAGCACCAGCAATCAGCTGGCATCGCCGCACCACGAGCCCTGCAGTCTGCCGGCATGGAGTGCCACTGCCTTCCAACTCAGGAGACACAACAGCGGCCCTGACGTCACAGGCTGCATCAGGATGAAGGCCCAGCCTGCCAGGAGCCCAAGCGCAGCCATCACAGGCTACCAGGGAAAACTCACCACCATGGCCCAAGGCCAGGAGTCAGCATAAGGATCTGTACCTCAGGCACCCATGCTGCGCGGTGCCGGGGAGCCTCCCAGATCAAGAGGTGCTCACTGCAGCATCACAGGTCACACGAGAATAAAGGCCCAGCCCACCAGGAGCCAGGTACGGCAGTCACAGGCTGCCAGGGAGAACTCAATGCCATGGCCTGAGGAAGAGGGGCAACTAGAGCCACATTTCGGAGGGGCTAAGAAAACATTTTGGGGGGGGCTGAAACTTTGGGCAGTAGGCAGAGTGGAGCTGCAGGGGCTCTTGGAAGGGGTGAAACAACATCAAAACCTCATTAACATGCCCATGGTCTTTTAAGACCTGTGAAGTGCTCGGGTGCGGCTGTGTGTGTGCCCAAGAGCCGTCTGAGCCCGGGCTGCCACACACGACCGGGGGAGGGAGGGCTGGGGTGAGCCCTTTGATTCCAATGGGTGTTGCGCGCCTGGCCTGAGGCCAGGAGTCAGTGAAAGGATCTGTGCTTCAGGCACCCATACATCGCGGTGCCGGGGACCTTCCCAGAATTAGATGCGTTCACTGCAATTGTTTTTGCCGCCAGCAGCCCTGCCCTCAGGCTCACCTGGGCCATTATTTCCGTAGGGTCTTTAAGAGCCATGTCTGGCTGCTGATTTTGCAGCTAGTTGCACCAGCCCTTATGGGTTGCCAGGGGTTCAGAAGTCCCCTCCCCACTCCGAGTCTGCCACAAGGCCCAGGCGTGAAGCGTTGGACTTGAGGAATAGGAGCTGCGGCACCGGAGCTTCAGGGCTCATCCAGGCCATGCCTCTGTCAAAACACAACAATTGCTTTCAATAAAGACAAAGAAAGAGTGAACTTTGGGTCTCCCCCTTTCAATCATTGGTTTTCTTCGACAATCCTTTTTAGCTATAGGTTTCAGACTTAAGGGCTGATTATGATGGCGGTCTGACCGCCATCGTTGCGGGAATGGGACGGCCGACAGCTAATCGGCAGTCCTGCCAGCCAAATTATGATCCAACTGCTGTGGAGGCGGTTGGAAACATGCCCCTTGGCAGAAAATGGCCGCAGCACAAGCCTCAATGCCAAAAGGCAAATGGTACAAAAGGGTGGACACTGGTGTTATCTCATCTATCTGCTACCCAGCCACAATTGAACAGCAGATCATCTTATGACACTCCCACTGTAGCAAAACACAAAGCATGCAAGCTTCAATAAGATGATAGTTAAGAGTTGCAGACAGTAAAATGGACACTGGGCATGGGCAACAGTCATGTGCATTAGATCCAAGAAATGTACCATTTAGGACAGATGTTGCCAGTGTCTCAACAGTAGATCTCCCAAAGCCCTTTGTTGATTTCTGCATACTTCCCCTATGTACTTTCATGGCCCGCCCAGTCATTTTCATAGTCCTCCTAGATCAAGAATTCTAGAGCCGGGCCTGCATAGAGGTGGTCATTCATGGCATATTCTGGGTCTGTGTGGCATTATAGTGGAAACCCTTAGCATGTTATGGACATCCCTGGCATGCGATGGTTACACCTTGGCATGAAAGGCAGGGTTTGTTTGTATAAGTATGATAGCAGTACACATCAGTAGGTGATGAAAATGACACAATTATGTCTGTAGATGAAAAGTGTAATTACTAAAAACGAAAAGCTTTAATTCGTGAATTAAAAATGGTATTTATAAATTAAAACGGCATGTTACTCTTTAGGGGAGTTTGAGTTTATTTCCCCAAAACGAAAATCTTATTTTTATTAACAAAACCTCCATATTTCTAGAAGCTAGAAAGCAACAGCTGTTTTGGGACAAAATAACTGCATGTAATGCTTCTATTTATATAATAATTCTTGCTTCGTTTGGGAAACTTATTTTTGTTGTATTCGTAGAGCCAGATGGTGCATGCAGCAATGGCTTGAGTCATGTGGAGGCATTTAATCACATATACATTTATGAAGCTTTTTATGAAATTATGTAGAAGGGTTTCTGAGACTGGAGCGTGTGAAATTGGTGCTGTCTAAACATGTGAGTTCTCTGTATTGTGAGTCTTTACATCTGTCTACTTCTGCTATTTTGTGACCTGATATTGTAAATTCTCTGTAACTTTTAATTCGTCTCTCCTATCTCTTTCAATGAGATTTTCAGATATAAATTATGAATGGGAAAACCACTTGCCAGAGGCACAACAGAAAAATAAAAAGCAGAGAGATAGAGAACACAAGAAATGCATATGCACATCTATTTTTCAACTGCCTCTAGTAGCTGTAGGGTTTAGACAATTCTTAATGAAACTGCATTCGACAATTAACCATTTTCCTCCATATTTTCGAGATTTATTTGTAGAGGGTGATCCACCATCATCCCTGCGCGTGTTTCAAAGTATTAAAGTCATTTAACATTTTAATCAAATAAGGGGAAAATGATGCACTAGAAATCACTATTTGCTCTAGATTTTACATTATTTTTGCGAGGGTCTTTTGCCTCCCCTTGGTGGTAACTGAAGCTTACTTGCTTCACTGGCTGGGTACATTCTGGAATGGACCTTTGCTGCCTAACACTAGTAACCTTCACCAGCTGCAATATGGCAGCCCTGCATATCTCTTTGAAACCATCACGTTTAAAGTTCTACAGATGCAACTACTGCCTGCCCCCCTGTGGAGAATGCCATAAAGCAGCACTCTGATCTACAGGTGCTTATTTGGACAAGCTACTACCTGTTAACCAGGTTCCAAAATTAAGTACTCCAAGACAAAATTTTCAAAGACCATTCATGATATTGGGATTTTAATGAGGGTTTCATGGTGGACACTGTCAAATGTCTCCATCGTCCAAAAGAGAGGATGTGGCATTACAACCAGATTGGCGACTTTGAAACTGGGGGTCAAGGTTCAAGTCAAGGTGTTGGCTCAACATTCTGCGACTCTAAGCAAATCACTTGATCTCCCCTTGCCTAAAAAAGAATGCCACTTGTGATATGTATCTGTGTTCTGGAGGCGCTGTCAACCACTTGGATGATTGCTGCCTGAATCCTGATGTGTACTCCTGTAGGGGGGAGTTATTTTGCTCAGGTAGCCGGATAGTGACTACCCTCTTGAAGATCTTGCCCAGGAAGGGGAGGTGGGTGAGTTGAGGATACAAAGTTACAGTTACCCTTCTTTAGCACTGGGGGGATATAACAGCCTTAAGAGTCTCAGGCCTGGTGATGTGAATGATTATATTCAGCGGCGGGATGAATGCTTTACCAGTGATCCAGGTCACGATTGAGGATAGGACTACGTTTTCTTCGTGTAATGCCGCCTTGCGGAGTTGGTGTTTGTTTTGGTGATATGGGGCAGTATGAGCCAGATGACAGGAGTATTCTCAGTGCATGCAGTGATGCAGCCCTAAATGTTTGGGACCGAGACCCAGAGTCTTTATTGCATCAGGCTCAATTGGGATTCACATTTGAGACATGGAGAAATCGGATCCAAGGGGACCAATTTGTTTACCATCCTGCACCTAAACTGAAAATGTGTGTATGTACATTTTTGTAACGAAAACAATATCATATAGCCACCCTTCCCCTTCTCATTTAGGTTTCAACTCACTGCTCTGAACTGCACTGCACAAACCTTTGCTGGACATACTTCAGATAAAATACAAAATGTTCCATGTAAAGTGCTCAATAACTTCTTGGCGCTGGGTCTGATCTGCATGACCTCATTTAGGGGAGAGGATGTGGCGTAACTGTCAGAATTGCCGACTTTGGACCTGGGGAACCAGGGCTCGGCTTCATCCCAACCTCCTGTGATTCTGGGCAAACCACTTATTCTCACCGCTTCATCCCAACCTCCTGTGATTCTGGGCAAACCACTTATTCTCACCGTGCCTGCCTAATATGACTGTGTCCTTGTGTAATGTAACTGGTGTTCATGTAAAGCACTCCAATACTTTCGGGCCGAGTTTGCGCTATATAAAAACTGCAAAAATATTACATCCAAAATAACAATAAGGTAACCTCATCCCATAAGGTTACTGCTTCAGTGAATATATGTTTATTTATTTATGTGTCCCTTTTGTGTCTTAAGAATGTTGGGAGTTTTGAAAAAGAAGTCTGTTTTGGTCTGTAAGTTGGGGTATTGATGTTAATTGGTGAAGGGAACTTTGCCTGAGGTTCTTGAGCCAGTACCCCTTTTCATGCATACACAAAGGAAAAATTTACAGATAGGTATGGATGCCAATTAGGGGTGGCCAGGAGCATTCGCTGCAACACCTGTATTGACCATCGGTACACCTGGCTCTGGGCTTCCTACCCTTTCTGCAGTTCCATCTCCATACCCCTCTTCTATCGCCAGCTTATAAGCAGCAAAATAGAGGTTATTGGGTAGGGACGGGGGTATGGGAAATGGGGTATGGGGAAACCAAGGGGGCATATTTACAATGGAATGGCAGAGCTCCGCCATTCCAAAAACACAGGGATGAGCTGTATTTACAATGACACAGCACATTCCTGCATTTTCTCTAGCAATGGTGGTAAATTAAGCTGCCTAGCGCCAATGCATGCGTTGGCATGCCTTAGTTAAAAGTCTCAGAGAAATTGTAGATGTTCACTATGTTCATTATGTGATTGTAATCAATGTTTTTTTAAACATCTGTGTCTTGGGTTAATAATATGCACAATGTGCTGTGATCGTTTTTGTCATCTTAATATCTAAACTTTCTTCCATTTTTATTTTTTTGCACTAGTTGTGATCTCCCAATCTAAGATGACCCCCTCTCTAACCCCTTGGCATTCCCACTAGCTAGGTTACAGTCAGTTTCTGTCATTGTAACCATAGGGATCGCATCTTACGATCCAGCTTCAAGATGGCGACCGTTTAAGACGCCCACGATAGCCGACTCTTTTAACACATGACTCGGAAATTGCTTCATGCTCCATAATTATTTTCATGACGCAATGCAGTGTTTATTATTCTTAACACAACACTAAGTAACATGTTATAACCGTAAAGTCAGAGAACGCATTGACTGCTTGTTCTCTACTTCCGGGTCAGCCACTATAAACATCCGCTACCCTAGGTTCAGTCAAACCATCGAGACGAACCTTTGAGGATATTTGTCGTGCCGCTCGAGATTTCCCCAAGTAAGTACAAATTGAGGAAAAGAGGTTAGGCATTGCACTGTAGACTCGGATTATACGCTGCTGGGGGCTGTAACTATTACATTAGTTATTTCCGCTCATGTCTAACAAGCGGCGGCAGCTACTATCTATTAGCCGGTTCGCTCTCTTCCACATTTAAATTTTTGCTCACAACTGCGCTGAGACTTACCCTTCCACTTGCTGTTCTTGTACATCGAACACATGCTAAATGTTCGTTTTACCCCTTTGATTGTTTTTAAATAATATAAATCTCTACTACTGTTTCTAGATAGAACAAGAACATCGCTCCGTCTGGACTAATTAGCCAGCGCGATTGAACTCCGAAAAACGTGGGCTCACATCCTTTCTTTGTGAGGTAGATTTCATTCAGTTTTATTTTATACATCTTCTTGACTTTGTTTGTCACATTAACTAAGAGGGTCCTTTTTCCCTTTAGACCTCTCCATTGACCATTTTCCATCTGACACGGTTCCCCTTTAAACACCATAAGGTATGCCATCAGTCATAGATATTTACACGTATCTTTAGAGTTATTTATATGCTCTATTCTTGGTGAAGAGAGTGTGATTTGGGATGGCAATTTCGACCACATTCATTTGTTACAACTCTGCTTTCTTGACACAAAAAAAACGCTGACTTGGTTCTAACTACAGAGAATGTGATCTTAATGAAGCTGTTTTATTTGAAACTTTTTAATTTCTTCAAATTTATAGCATTGTCGTTTTGCTCACATGACGTGCATAGATTTATGAATTTTTCTAAATTGAATTAACAGAATGTGATATGTTTTTGATACAAATACAAGAATGTACACTCACAAGTCACTGGACCATGACATTTAGTAATGGTATATCTTTCATGTTTTGGAATGATATAAAACTTTGTGCTTTTGATTATTTGGCTGTTCTTTTTAAAAACACCATTTTTTTAAACATACTTGTTGTTTTAAACAAACATGTCGACAGGTGGATCAATTTGAATAGGTTAAATGGCTAATATCCACAGCAACTTGTACTCAGTCACATTGACTGTTAATTGATTTTTAGATTTTATGGAGGTATCACCGGGAAGGGGTAGATACTTTCCTCAAGTTTTATGTTTGTTTATATATTTTCAGAGCATTTTAGGGTTTATGAAATCTTCAATTTAATTTTGGTTTATAATGACTAAATTTATTTTTATATAGGGAGTTGTTTACAGCATTGAAATTAAACATCGTCCTGATGATGGTCTTATCGATGTATACAACAAAGACCGAAACGTCGACATCCTGCTATCATCTCCTTTAATGCTGTCATTAGACGCCAACCTACAACCATTTGTTATTGTTTAATTTGGGTTGTTTGTTTGAATTAGCTGGAGCTGATACCCAATGTTATGAACCATAGAAAAAACATTGTCTTTCTTCGTTCATGACTTTCCTTGCTTTAATTAATTTGTGTTTTCACATCCCTTGTCACTTTTACAAAGTAAAGATTTGATTCAAAACAAACATCCCTTCTTTTGCTCTGTTTTATCTTCACCTTCCATGCATTTATGCTGTGTTTAAAACAAATCTGATATCCTTTGGATACTAAAGAGTGTGAAATTGTGGTACCACTCATTGACCAAGAGAAAATATTTTTGAAATAAGTCCCTTGTAGCACCCTATGTTTTGAACCA
Organism: Lissotriton vulgaris; assembly: GCF_964263255.1. Taxonomy (NCBI): domain Eukaryota; kingdom Metazoa; phylum Chordata; class Amphibia; order Caudata; family Salamandridae; genus Lissotriton; species Lissotriton vulgaris. Next base: position 1,479,344,478 of record NC_141691.1, read on the forward strand.
TAAACTGCCCAAGCCTACAAGTGTTTATTGGGTTTTCCCCTGAGAAAAATCTCTTAGCGCCAATGCAGGCACCCTTGCACCATAGTGCAACGGTGCCTGCATTGAGGGAATGAGTGTTTGTGTGCAGGAAGGTGTCCCTTCCTGCACATAAACAATCATTCATGGTGTTTTGCTCTTTCTATGTGTCCTGCACAATGCAGCACACATAAAAACAGCAAAACGTGGAGAGAAAAAAGCGTTTCTCCTCATTTTGACATGTTAAGACCAGGTTTTCCCTGGTCTTAATTTTGGTGCTGCCCTATATTTACACCACCTTTGTAAATAGGGGGCAGCGTCAAAATCAATGGGTGTTGAGGTGGAACGCCCACTGCAACACCCATTGCCCACACGTTTTATGCTAATTTTGCGGCAGAATACCTACTGCTACACCCATTGCCCACCCCTTTCACGCTAAGTATAACATGAAAGGGTGTCTTATTTATAAGGCGGTGCTAAGCCACATTAAGTGGCTTAACGCTGCCTTGTAAATAAGGCGAAGCCCGTATCGCCACAGGAACGTCCTTAAAAGTGACGTTCCTGTGGTGATACCGGCTTGTAAATATGCCCCAATGTGTGAATGTATAATCAGCCAGCTCGCTATTCACAAGGTACTGTCACTTCCGCTACCTCTGGCGTTTTCATGAATCGACATCAATGCAAACAGGGTTTGTATACTCATGAGAAAGAAGTTTATGCATTACCAGTTTACGGTTTCTGGCAGTGTTTAAAACAAAAGCTTTGTATAACAATGTATGATCTTCTCCATGCCCAGGACTGTACATTTTGTATTTTCATCGTCCATGCATTTTTTCCATGTCTCTAAGTACATCCTCGCATCTCATCAATGCTGCTGCACACATGCAGAACACATGTATCTTTCATTCATTTGCTGACTTGCAGATAAAAAAAGTCTAACTATTTGGCTGAGACAGTCCCATAAATCATTCATCCTGAAACTTTCTGACCGGACTTTATTTGTTTTGCTAATGCAGCAGTCACTCCATGGTTGTACTTGGCAGAGCCAGGAAACAATAAAGAGTTGCAGACCATAAAGGTATTGCACAATTACTTCCCCGGACAGCTTGAAGCCCTTAAAGTAGAAAAGTCTTTCTCTAACGAGGATTACTTTCATTTTACCCCATTAAAGTTCTTGATTCAGCGGGAAGCTGGAGATAAGCAAATCACTCCCCACCAGGGTGCACAAATTTGAGTTCCTCCACAATGTGCAGAAGTAACACAAGCGTGTGGTAGCCTGGCACGCAGGGAATTAATACAGAACACAGGATGATGTTGTGCTGCTTGTATTAGTAATTTATAGAAGGTGCAACGAGCCATTCCTATAAAATGGCACAATGTTGTCGTGTTCTTCTTCTTAGGAAACACACAGGACACGGTGGTGGTGCATCAGGTACCTTTATTCGTTATATATATATATAGCATTACAGTGTGGTGATCCCGCGACCTCTCACCTCGAGGTCCTGTCCCAGAATGTCCCCTGGTTCCCTCCCCTGACCGGATGTGGTGTCCGGTGTCCCCTGTCCCCCACCCTGTGCCCAGGGTCCTAGTGCCATTGTCTACGGCACAACATCTCCCCCTTTGTTGTGAACAATCAGAGAGAGAGAGCGAGAGAGAGAGAGAGAGAGATAGCAATATGTGGAGAGAGAGAGAGAGAGAGAGAGAGAGAGAGAGAGAGAGAGAGAGAGAGAGAGAGAGAGAGAGAAAGAAGAGGTCTCTACCCCTCAGACTTGTATGTGTCCACTGCTTCTATCTCTTTACATCTCCTCAATCAGTCTTTTCGTCTTCTTGCACTCCCTTCTTGGTCGTTGGTCTCTGACATCAGTTGGGGATTCTGCTTGTGATGTGTCTTCTTTCAGTTCTTGCTTTGGTGTCTCTTCTTCTTCTGTTTTCAGTTCCTTGAAATGGGAACTGTTCCGCGTGATGTGATATTGACCGGCGGATGCCGTGACCATTGGCCCCTTGACGTCTGTCACCTTCAGAGGATCTTTTGAGAAGGCGCTGTCCGATTTTCTTACTCGTCTCTGTTTCACTAGCACGGTGTCCCCTTCTTTTATTGTTGGACTGGCCGCATGTCTTCTCTGGTCTGCGTATGTTTTCATTTTTGCTTTCTGTTCCTTGTCTCTTACCGCAATGTCTTTTTGTTCTGTTTTCTCCACTTCTTTTATTTGTGGCAATCTCGTTCTGCTTGAGAGCCCTAGCACCAGTTCTGCAGGGCATCTCCCAGCGGAGCTGTGGGGGTTGTTGAGATAGTCTCTTAGTACTTGACATAGGGCCTCCCCAGTTGATATTTGTGTCAGTTTTGCCCTCTATATCGCCTTCTTGATTGTTCCCATGAACCATTCTGCCACGCCGTTCGCCTGTGGCCACACCAGTGTTATTCTTCTGTGATGTACTCCCAGGTATGCCATAAACCTCTTGAATTCCTCGCCTGAGAATGGCAGGCCATTGTCCGTTTTTAGTGTCTGGGGTGAGCCCCATGCTGCGAACACATCATCGAGCACTGGCAGTGTTGCATTTGCTGACGTTGATGCAACAGGTCTCACTATTGGGAACCTTGAGTATTCATCGATGATTACCAGCAGGTAATTCCCTGTCTCCAGGGGCCCATAAAAATCTGCTGCCAGCTCTGTCCACAGCGCGTTCGGTAGTGGGGACATTTGCAGCGGTTCTGGTTTTGATGACGGTCCTGTTATTTGACAAATGTGACAGCGCGTCACCATTTCTTCCACCATGTTGTCTAGTCCCAGAAATCACACTTTTTCCCGCAGCATTTTTTTTGTTGCTACAATTCCCCTGTGCGATTCATGTGCCAGTTCCACTGTCCTTTTTCTCAGTGTCCGGGGTATTACTATCCTAGTGCCTCTCATTATTATTTCATTTCCGCACTCCGATAGTTCTTCACTTATCTTTTTGAAGGCTAGCAGTTCTTCTTTCTCTACCCCTCTTTCCACATTATTGTTGCTGTTCACGTGCCTCCATCTTTGCTGTTTGGTGATCTTCATTGATTCCTGCATGGTGTCATCTCGTTTTGTCTCGTGCTCCAGCTCTTCCAGTGTTATTGTTGTCGGTGTACTGAGCTTCAATGCAAAATTGAGGTATTGTTCTGCCATCGTTGTTGCTTTTGATGCTTGTGGCAGAGGGTGCCGCGACACATAGTTAGCTGGGTTGTGCTCTTTTCCTGGCTTGTGAATAATCTTGAAGTTGTAGTCCATGAGCCTGATTCCCCATCTCTCTATCCTGGGCGGTATCTTCGCATTTGGATTGCCATAAATTGTTGTGAGTTACTGGTGGTCTGTTATGATTGTAAATGGTTTCCCGTAGATGAGCATATGGTAATGTTCGCAGGCCCACACCACTGCCAAACTCTCTTTTTCTGGTTGAAAGTATCCTTTTTCGACCTCCGACAAACTCTTGCTTCCGTATGCCACTATGTGTCTTGGGGAGTCCCTCCCTGGTTGATGCTGTGCCAGTATAGCTCCTAGTCCCACTGGACTTGCGTCTACTGTTAACTCGGTGCATAGTCTTAGGTCGAAGTAGGCCAGGTGATCCACTGCTGTTACGGCCTCTCTTATTTCTTCAAACGCTTTGCTGCATTCGTCGGTCCACAAGAAACTTTTTCCTTGCTTTGTCAGCTCTCTTAGCGGTGCGCTTACAGTGGCAAAGTCTTTGATGTATCTTGCGCAGTAGCTTGCTAGACCAAGGAATGACCTTACTTCTGCTACGTCCGTTGGCTTCTTTGCCTTTTCCAATGTTTCCACCTTGCTATGATCCGGCCGCATTCCTTTTCTGGAGAAAATGTGGCCGAAGAAAACCAGTTCATTTTACCCTAGCTCGCATTTATCTTCGTTCAGTGTCAAACCAGACTGCTCCAGGTGCGAGCACACTTCTCTTAGAGCTTTGTCATGCTCTTCATCTGACTTGCCAAATACTAGAATGTCATCGCTATAGTTTAAGATGTTCTTTATTGGCCTTATTATTTGTCTTAATGTTTCTTGAAATATTTCTGCATCCGATGAGATCCCAAAGCTCAGACGTTTGTATCTAAACAGACCTAGGTGGGTGGAGAATGTTGTGATATACCGAGATTGAGGATCCAGTTCTAGTTGGTGATACCCTTTACACAGGTCCAGTTTGGAAAAACGTCTTGTGCCTGTGAGACAGCTGATCATGTCATCCAAGTGTGGTCCAGGATGTCATTCACATTCAATGGCCTTGTTCGGTATCCTCATGTCCACACAGATTCTTATTTTGGATGTGTCTTTCTTTGGGACAGCCACAATGGGCAACACCCAGGGTGTCGGTCCTTCCGCTGGCTCTATTATGTCCCTTTTCTATCTTTATTTCTTTTTGATCCCTTGTATTTTGCCCTTTTTCGTGCTTCTCGCGCTTTGCCTGGCCCTAAAATGGCCGCTGCGCTGTTCCTTGTTCCTTATTGGTCTATTCGCCTGACTTCAAAATGGCCGCCGGGATTCTCCCGGGATTTTGTAGCCAATCGGGACGCTGCCTGACTTCAAAATAGCCGTCCGTCTAATCTTCGCTCTCATTGGCTCTCGCGCCTGGTTCCAAAATGGCCGCCGAGACTCTCGCGAGAGCTCGTGCCGATTTCTGTTTCTTTTATCTTCGCGCTTTCCTTGCACTGCAGCGCTTACCGGATCACTTGGTCTTACCTTCTTAGCGGTCGCTGCGCTTCTATGCTCTTCCAGATGGCACCTCGATCTTCTTGTTGGGCACGACGCGATCCTGGGTGGGCTCCTGGTTTAAAATTGCGATTACCACGATTGGCACGCAAATGGATCTTCATTCACCTTCGTTGCCAGATGTCGTGTTCTTCTTCTTAGGAAACACGCAGGACACGGTGGTGGTGCTTCAGGTACCTTTATTCGTTATATATATATACAGCATTACAGTGTGGTGATCCTGTGACCTCTCACCTCGAGGTCCTGTCCCAGAATGTCCCCTGGTTCCCTCACCTGACCGGATGTGGTGTCCGGTGTCCCCTGTTCCCCACCCTGTGCCCAGGGTCCTAGTGCCATTGTCTACGGCACGACAAATGTGACTGGGGTGAATGGTTGATTCATTCAGCATTCCTTCCATCATTTGTTTTCGCAGCACTTTTCGACCTAAGTAGGATGGTTATGCACACGACCTAAGTAGGATGGTTATGCACAGACTTGGGTCCCTTGCTCGCCGTGTCACTGGATTCAAGCTAGCCTCGCTGATGAGGGGTGTTACACCGAAACTGGTCCCATGTGGCTTGTTTCTGTTCGGGAGTACCTGGCCTGGCGGTTCGGCCTGGACTGTTCCTATGAGGAGCAGTGTCAAGACCAGTAGCAGCTGGTGTGATAGCGGAGTGGCAGAGCTGGGTAGGGGGGTTTGAGGGGGATGACGGGGAGTAAAATAGACAACAATATACTTTTTTTTTTAAATACAAAGAACTTACCTGGCACCCGACTCTCTTTTCTGTGTCCTCGATGCTGCAGGCTCTGGGTGTGGTTTCCTTCCTCCTGGCGCTCTCCTCAGCTGACTCATACTTCCGCCCCAGTACAACACAAAATCAGCCACTCCAGGATTGGCTGGAGCAGGCAAACCCAGCGCTCATTTTGAGGCTAGGGGCCTGTGGTAGCAATCCCTCAGCTGTTCCTCAGCCTTGAGATTGCAGGCTCTGAAGTGCGCAGGTCAGATTGGTCGGCTGTAGGCTGCCGGCCAACCTGACCTGCGCACCGGCAGGGGACTGCATTACTAGTGCAATCGGCCTGATCAGCCATGCCCACTGTCATCGCTCCATCACAGTGCTAGCCTTGGACACTTTAATAATATGCTATTTATTATCATTTTATTAATGTGTGTGTCTGCTGCTCTCGCATCAGGCGGTGACACTCCTGCGCCATAATGGAGGAGCTGCAGCTGGCCAAAACTGATTTGCACATGACCGTGTTCAAATTGGGTTGGCGTAGTGAGCAAAAGAACAGTGGAGTTAACCCAGATTTCTTGACTGGGGGTGAATGTTTGATTCATTCATCATTCCGTGCATCATTTGTTGCTGCAGCACTTGTGGCAGTCTGGCAACTGAAAATTAATATTTCTTTATTTAAGGGTTTTATATAGCGCTAGCCAGACCCAAAAGTATCGGAGCAATTTACATCATTATCAGTCATAAGGTACATTAATATAGTAATATGCACAGTGGGTCCTTGCGCATCGTGTAATATCTATGCTACAAGCACAGAGTCACTTGTGAGATATGTTAACACCTTTGTATGTGCAATGTCTCAGGACGTTTCAAGTGGTGCCGTCGTTGAAGGCACCCTGACTCTTGACAGGATTTGGTCATGGACGTGGGGTATGAGTCCTTGTGAGCACTGAATCGCTTGTAAGAGATGTTAACAAAGTTGTTTGTAGAGTGTCTCAGGTCGCTAAGAATGATCATGTTGTATATAGCACCCTGTCTCCTGCCGGGGTTTGATCCGGGATGTGGGGGGGGGGGGTCACTGAGGTAGTCCTGGGGAGATTGAGGTAGATGTCTCAAGGTCAAAGGACAGTGTGCTGAGGTAGGCAGGCTACGGTGTTAGGTTGTAGCTAACCCTTCGGGAGAGATCTGTTGAGGAGGAGGTCTTTGAGCTGCCTTTTGAATTTTAAGTAGGAGGGGTTGGTCCTGATGTGTACTGGGATGGAGTTCCAGATTTTGGGTGCACTTTCTACAAAGGATCGAGGTGTGGTTTTTTGTTTGCAAGTTTTAGGAGGGATAAGGAGTAGAGTGTTGGTGCTCCTTAGGTTTCTTGACTGACCAGCCTTCTGTAGTTTGGAAGCCAGCACTGCTTATTTGTGCCGGTGCTAAGCACCGGCACTTAATAAACAGGGCCGGGTCTACACGCATTGCTGCAGCTGCACGCACTTCATTGATTTCTATTTTTGATATGGCACAGAGTGTTGTGTTTTTTAACTTCTCGTCGGCACTCCGCAGTACGGTCTGAATCTCACGAGTCCCTAGTGACTCAGTCCCAATCCCAGAGCGAAGCTGTTATGAGTGAGCTGCCTGGCCTGCCCTGGCTGAGCGAGGACGAGAATGGAGATTCATGAATGCATCTCAATTTCAATCTTGTTGATGGCGTGGCGGCTGCGGCCATGGCTCTTAGTTCAAACACAGTGTTGCAGACAGGACACTGATTTTGAGCTGGATTTTTGACCTGCAGGAGTTGGGGCTGTGTGCAGTAGGCAACGTTCGCAGATTGCGTGCATTGCTACGGGCAACGCCCTAGCATACTCGCACGGCCGCACCCCACCACCGAGTCACCAACGGCAATTCAAGCCAGCACAACCTCACCCGATTGCCCGATGACAACGTGAGGACTGGCAGCACCAAGTGAGGCTGGCAGGCTATCTGGTCAGGCCTAATCAGTTATTATTAATTACCTAAGCAAGGCAGTGTGAGTGCAGGCAGTGTGCATCCCGGCCGCCCACTAGGCGCACCACGAAAGAAACAACCAAATTTAAGCAAGTATAGCAGAGCTGCAGTGCAGTACTGAAGAAGTTAAGTAACTACTAGAGGCGGCGTAGCGTAGCCGCCATGCCATGATGTCAAAATTGGCAATATTATGCAGTGGGTGGGTGGCGATGGCCCATGCCAAAGCGGCGCTGCTTTTTTTGGGGGGGAGGAGGGTCATGGTTGTGGTTTGAATCGACGGTCGTTAGGATATTTTTCAAAGCTTGATAATTTAATAACGTTGATGCATCTTTATGGCGCCAATTTGTCTGTATGAAGACTGTCATGAATTTTGAATAGATCTTAACGGTGCGGACATTGCAGAAGTAAATCCGAGGGAATAGCCTGCCCGCGTCTTGTTTATGCCACGGGCTATAAACCTTTTACATGTGGTTGACTAGGAGTACATCCATGTTTTGCCTCTAAAAGGCCTTTGTGTTTCACACATGCCCACGGTAATGGCAGTGCTATTTAGAGAGCCAATGTAGAAGTTCACACCTGAGTGACCCAGCCATATCATCGAATTGTTGCTTGTTTGTCGGGTCATTACTAGTGTTTATAGACATGGGAATCTTGGCACCAGCCAGGTTACCTTAGGCCTTGTCAAAATGTATAGATGTGCTTAAGAATCCTTTTAGCCCGTTGAGCTATTTTAAATTCAAACCCTCCTTTTAGAGCCTTGGATGTCTGTCTGTCAGTGTTTTTTCGCCTAAAAAGTGCCACATCTAAACACGTGTGCGTGATGGAGGGCGTGACAGAGACGGAAAAAAAAGTGAGATGCGAAAGAAATTACATTTCTAGAGCGGGACATGTAGAGTCATAACTAAACCAAAGCAAAACGATGTGTTTGTTCAGAACAAAAATGTGGATAGAAGAAGAAAATAAATGTTAAAAGCACAAATAAAACTTCACTGCACCATATTTTGTTCACACATTTGCTGAATGCGGGTCCTGTATTGTTTTTGCGGAGTGCATTCAACCCTTGACCCCCAAAAATGAGCATTAAATAACAATTACAATAAAGCACTTAGAACTAATGTGCTTCTTTGTAAAAACTCCAGAGGGCAGGATTCATGGCAGTTTTGCATTTGTGATGAACTGGTTGGTGTAGCGCCGCCGCCAAGTAACTGTTTGTAAGTCGAGTAAAGCTTATTTCGATCTACTTCCGGCTGGTGGAAAGTGTGCGCAGTGAAACATTGGGGATTCTTGTTTTTTTGTTTCATATAGTGCAAACTTGACCTGAAGATATCAGAGCACCTTACATGAGCACCAGTTGCATTACAAACAGACACATTCATTTTGTTTGGCACAGGGAGATTAAGGGCCTCAATTATGAAAAGTGACGCATCGCTGCGTGAAAACTGAGATTTCACTGCGTCACTTCTATGACCCTGTCTTGCGTCAGAACGCCCCCCCTGCATACATTATAGCTGGCGTAGGTATAATGTAGCGCAGGGGTTTACATAGTGACGCATCTACCTAGATGATTCACTTTGTAAATATTGTGCAACAAGGCACACTTTTGACTCTGCTGGTGCGTCACAAAAAGTGACGCACCGGCGGCGTAAAAGTGACGCACAGCCTCATAAATGAGGCTCTTAGTGATCTGCCCAGAATAACAGGCTGTTGAGCATCCCTGCCGAGAATCAAACCTGGATCCCCAGCTTCGAGGTCGACAGCTCTAGCCCTTAGGCCACATCCTTTCCGTGCTCTTGTACCCAGAGTTCGACTGGATCAGAAAATACACAATTAGGGGTGTGGCCGAAATCATGCAAACTAGAATCATGTGTGCTTAAGAAAATCATAAAGTTGCATTTAAAAACGGATAATAAAATAGAAAAATGTTACATGAGACCTGCGCACAGCATAGCCAGGCAAGGCACACAAACTAGCATGTTTAAACAATAGTGATGTAGGGAGTGTGTCATGGGCCCTACAAGTCAGTGCAAGAAAGGATATGGGTCAGCACTGAGACTGACATATAAGGGAAATACCTATTTGTTGACGCAAACTGAAGCTACAACTAAGTAGTTCTAGAGTATGAAAGCTTGTAAGAGAAGCAATGGTGGTGATAAGAATTAGGTGCCCCGGGGGAGTGTTGGTGACTGCACGTATGAAAAATAATGTGCGTAACAAGTACAGCTTTTTGGTGTTCTTAACCCGGGTTGGTAATTGGCAACCTATCTGTTTTGGCCACCTTCCCATGTTAAAGTTGCTCTCTCAGGTGCGAATAAAAACAAAGTTTACAAAATGCTTATTAAAATCTTTAAATGTCTTTAAACTCAAAGAGAGTTGTTATTTTGGTAACAGTTATTTTCCTAAATTCTATTGTGGAAAGAAGACTGCTTATTCTCTTTGCATCTGTTATATAACACAATTGCAATTAAACCTTATTCTAAGCTATTGTGTTATATAAAACACCTAGAAACAGTTTTTATAAATGGAAGACCTCATTTATGAGAGTTATTAACTGCCATAACCGTTGCACAGGAGTCTATAGTGAAACTGCCTAAAGAGAGTAAAGTTTAGACTAATGAGTGATAAGAGCACCATTTGAAGTAGGATTGTAACAAAATGATTTATAAAAACAATTTTCAGCAAGAGGACAAAAAGTCACAACAAGTGAAGCACCTGGTCCCTTAGCCCAATTGATAATCATCTTTTTGTATTGTTTCTCTAAAAGTAATCTCTTTAACAGAATACTCTACTATTTATTAACCCAACAATACCCCTTCGGCCACTGGAAGTGACAGTGACTGACTCATTCGAGTGTATTGCATGATTTTATTCAGTCTATCTGTTTAGAATGTTTTCAGAACATTTTGGTTTATTTTTTCACATACGCTATGTCAAAGTTGTATCTTTGAACTCATAGACTCGGTGAAAAATGGCATACCCCAGTATTGTCCTTTCTCCGAATTGGCACATAGAGCACTGAAATTGTCCTTTTTCAAGGCATTAGTGAATTTATTCGAAAATTGTGCTTTAAATGCACTTTTGATTTAATCTTTTTAAAAATTATCACAGGGCAGGGGAACCTCCTATCAAAAGCTTACTATGAGGAAGGCTCCCTTGCTGAAATTCAGATTGGGTATTACATCTGACTTTTAGCAGTGATTAGTTGAGGATGTGGGTGGAACTAATAGAGTAAGTGGGTGGGGCCAGGGAAGGAAGTGGGTGGAGCAAGTAAAAGTGGGTGTGGCCTCCAACAAACATTTCAATCAATCATAGCATGTGAGAGTCTCAAGGCGCTGGGGGGGGTCCGCTACTGCTCGAAGAGCCAGGTCTTGAGTTGCCTCCTGAAGGATAGATAGTTCTGGGTGAGCCGGAGGTGGGTGGGAAGGAAGTTCCATGTCTTGGCTGCCAGGTAGGAGAAGGATCTTCCTCCAGTGGTGGCTCCGCGGATGCGTGGAACGGCGGGAGGCGAGGGCGAGGCTGGTGGATTGCAGCTGGCGGGTGAGAGTGTAGAAGGCATAGAGGGTGTTTCCGTAGTCCAGACGGCTGGTGACAAGTGCCTGGGTGACCGTCTTTCTGGTTTCGGTGGGGATCCACCGGAAGATATTTCGGAGCATACGCAGGGTGTTGAAGCACGATGATGAGACGGCATTGACTTGTCTGGTCATCGAGAGGGAGGAGTCCAGGATGAAGCCCAGGTTATGTGCGTGGTCCGTTGGCTTGGGAGTGGTGCCCAGGGCGGGGGGCCACCAGGAGTCGTCCCAGGCGGAGGGCGATGATCCCAGGATGAGGACTTCCGTCTTGTCTGAGTTCAGTTTCAGGCGGCTGTTCTTCATCCACTCGGCGACGTCTTTCATCCCTTCGTGTAGGCTGGTCCTGGCGGTGGTGGGGTCGTTGGTGAGGGAGAGGATCAGCTGGGTGTCGTCGGCATAGGAGATGATGTTGAGGTTGTGTTGGCGTGCGATGGCTGTGAGGGGGCTCATGTAGACATTGAAGAGGGTGGGACTGAGTGATGATTCTTGTGGTACGCCGCAGGTGACTTCGGTGGTCTTGGATCTGAACGGTGGGAGTCGGACTCTCTGGGTTCTTCCGGTGAGGAACGAGATGATCCACTCCATTGCCTTCTCTTGGATTCCGATTTTGCTGAGTTGCTGCACTAGAGTGCGGTGGCAGACCGTGTCGAATGCTGCGGAGAGGTCCAGGAGGATGAGGGCCGCTGTTTCCCCGTTGTCGAGCAGGGATCTGATGTCGTCTGTGGCTGCGATGAGGGCGGTCTCTGTGCTGTGGTTGGCTCGGAAACCGGACTGCGAGTGGTCGAGCGATCCGTTCGTCTCGAGGAAGGCGGCAAGCTGTCTGTTGACGGTCTTCTCGATGACCTTGGCAGGAAAAGGGAGGAGCTAGATGGGATGGCAGTTCTTGAGGTCGGTGGGGTCCGCTGTTGTTTTCTTCAGGAGGGCCCTGAGCTCGGCGTGCTTCCAGCTCTCTGGGAAGGTGGCAGTGTTGAAGGATGTGTTGATGATGTCCCGGAGTTGGGGTGCGAAGATGGAGTCGGCCTTGTTAAAGACGTGGTGGGGCAGGGGTCAGTAGGTGATCCGGAGTGGATGGTGTTCATCATGCGGGTGGTGTCTTCGGTGCTGACCAGGGTCCTGGCGCGGAGGGTGGTGGTGGGGGACGTTGGCTCGGCAGTTGGGTGCGTGGTCTGTGCGCCAAAGCTGTTGTGTATGTCGGCGATCTTGCTGTGAAAGAACGAGGCGAGTGAGTCGCAGAGGGCTTGCGAGGGAGTGATGTCTTGTTTCCGGCACTGGGGTTGGAGAGCTCCTTGACGATGCTGAAGAGTTCCTTGCTGTTGTGGGTATTGTTGTCCAGTCGTTCCTTGATTGCTGTCTTCTCGGTGGTGCGGATCTGCTGCTGGTGTTTGCGGGTGGCGTGCTTGAGGGCAGTCATATTGTCTGTGGTCTGGTCGTTGCGCCAGGCTTTCTCGAGGGTACAGCAGTTCTTCTTGGAGTTCTTGAGTTCGTCGGTGAACCAAGAGGCTTTCTTGCTGCCGGGTCTGCTGGGAGGGGTCTTCAGTGGTGCGAGGTCGTCTGCGCAGTTGATGATACACTGTGTGAGGTTGCTGGCTGCTTTGTTGGGGTCCGTTGTGCTGGCGGGAGGGTTCTGGCTGAGGGAGGTGGTAAGCTGGTCGCTGGTGACCTTGTTCCAGCTCCTGCGAGGAACCTGTTGCGGGTGGTGGTGGGTCGTGATTCTTCTGAAGCTGAAGTGGACACAGCTGTGGTCGGTCCAATGGAGTTGTATTTGCTGAAGGAGAAGACGGGGTCAAGCATGTGCCCGGCATAGTGGGTGGGGGTGTTCACCAGTTGCTTGAGTCCGAGGTTGGCAAGGTTGTCCAGCAGGGTGGTGGTGTTGCTGTCCTTGTTGTTCTCTAGGTGGAAGTTGAGGTCCCCTAGGAGGATGTAGTCAGCGGAGGGAAGGGCGTGCAGGCTGATGAAGTCTGCAATGTCTTCGCTGAATTGTGTGCGTGGTCCCGGGGGTCTGTAGATAAGGGTGTCTCTAAGGGTCGTCTTTGGGTCGGTGTGTATCTGGAAGTGGAGGTGTTCGGCGGCTGCGAGGGTGTCGTCGGAGTTGGTCGTGATGCAGATGGTGTTCCTGTGTCCGATGGCGATGCCTTCTCCGGTCTGGTTGACGTGGTCCCTCCTGGTGATCTTGTACCCATCCGGGATGGCAATGGCGATGGCGGGCGCTGAGGTGTCGTTCATCCATGTTTCTCTGAGGAAGGCGATGTCTGGTGATGTTGTGTCCAGCAGGTTCCAGAGTTCCACGGCGTGTCTGTGGAGGAGCGTGTGTTGAGCAGGATACACTTGAGGTTGTTGTTGCTGGTGCGCTGCTTGGCGGGTGCATTGCAGGTTAGCAGGCAGGTGAATTGGCAGGCTTTGCAGGTGAAGGGTCCGTGGGTGCGTTTCGGGGTGGCTCGGTAGCAAGCGGGGTTCCGGCCGGCATTGAGTGCGTTGAGGGTGGCGGCGTCGTAGGTCCGTCGAGTTGGCTGGCATCGGCAGGGCCCAGGGGTTCTGGCGCTGAGTGCGGTCCAGGCGCGGACGGGCGCAGACTGGCTTGCCTTTGGCGCACCTTCGGCGCACGATCGGCGCGGTCGCTCTGAGGGCATCATAAGTAAGGAGCCAGGAGGGAGGAGCAGCTGGGTGGCGGGAGCGGGGCGGGCAATGGGCTGGAAGGGGGCGGGACGCAGGGAGGTGGCAGCGGGAAAAGGAGACTGGAAGTGGGCGGCTCAGCGGTGGCTGGGTCGTCCGAGCGTCAGAGAGCGGCAAACAGCGGTGAAACAGCGAGGCAGGAAATGGCAGGAAGCAGCAGTGCGTGGGGGCGACCTCGCCTGGTTACAGGCTCAGCGGTCGCTCCCTGCACCACTATGCGGTCCCCTTAAGTAAGGAGCCGGGAGGGAGGAGCAGCTGGGTGGCGGGAGCGGGGCGGCAAATGGGCTGGAGGGTGGCGGGGCCGCAGGGAGGCAGCGGCGCGAAAAGGAGACTGGAGGTGGGTGGCTGGGTCATCCGAGCGACAGAGAGTGGCAAACAGCGGTGAAACAGCGAGGCAGGAAGCGGCAGGAAGCAGCAGTGGGTGGGGCGACCTCGCCTGGTTACAGGCTCAGCGGTCACATTTGAAACATTGGAACATTTGAGCACCTGCACTTCATATTTTATAAATTAAGCACTGGAGGCCAGGTAGGTGGGTTTGCCTCTATGTAGCTCTTTGTGCGTGAGGCATGCGGTTCTGAAGTTGGTGCGCGTTTTGACTGGGAGCCATTTTAGTTCTCTGGGTGCTGGAGAGATGTGTTCATATTTCTTTACCCCTGGGACCATTCTTGCTGCAGCGTTCAGGATTGACCTGAGGGGCGCTAGGTGTGATTTTGCTGCTCCTGTGAGGGTTGCACTTCCGTAGTCCAGTCTTGATAGCACCAGGGATTGAGTGGCTTGTTTGAGGTCATTCAGCGGGATGAAGGGTTTTATTTTGTTTAGTAGTTTGAGGTTTAGGAAAGCGCGCTTTGTGGTTTTCTTGATGTGTCTGTTCATGTCTAATTTAGGGTCCAGAGTGATTCCCAGTGATATTACTGAGTCAGCTAGGGTGGGCTTGTAGTTGAGAGCATCCATTCTGTAAATTAGGGGTTCCTCTTTTTTTTTGGAGATGAGGAGGATTTCCGTCTTGTCTTGGTTTAGTTTCAGGTGGTTGCGTGATAACCAGTGTTGTACTTCTCTAAGAGTGTCATTTAGTCTCTGAATGTCTTCAATGGAGGAGGTTTCCAGATAGATCTGGGTATCGTCAGCATCGAGGTGGAAGGGGATGTTGTTGTTTTTTTAGTATAGTAGTAAGAGGTTCCATATAGATGTTGAAGAGTTGTGGTGATAGTACTGATCCTTGGGGGACACCTCTGCCAACGGGGAGTAGGTCAGACGAGAAGTTTTTGATTTTTATTCTTTGGGTATGGTTCTGTAGAAAGGAGGTGAACCACTGTAAGACCACCACTTCCGCTCCAACCTTTTCTTGAAGTGCCTTAATGAGTAGCTTGTGGTTGACTGTGTCGAAGGCTGCCGATAGGTCCAAGAGTACGAGTAGGCAGCATTGGCCTGTATCGAGAGATTTTTACATGTCGTCAATAACATTTAGGATCGCTGTCTCTGTGCTGCAGCCTTTTCTGAAACCCGATTGGTGAGGGTCGAGAAGGTTGGTGTTGTCCATGTGTTGAGTGAGTTGGAGAAGAATACATATTTCCAGGATTTTTTCTAGGAGTGGGAGGTTAGAGACCGGTCTGAAGTTGTTCAGATCGTTTGAGTCTGAACCTGGTTTTTTGAGTAGAGGTGTGATTTAGCTGATTTTGAGGCAATCAGGCATGACTCCAGTGATTAGGGAGCTGTTTATAATTTTGGTCCAGAGCGGGGCTAAGGATAGATTTAGCTTTTTAGCCAGTTGGGTAGGTATGGGATCCAGGGGGTGTGCTGGAGGTTTAGAGCTGGAAATCATTTTGATGACCTCTGCTTCCGAGATGGGATTGAAGGATTTCCATAGGTCTAGGGCAGAGTTCTTCAATCTGTGGGGTGCGCCCCCCTGGGGGGGCGCAACACCATCTCAGAGGGGGGGCGCGCAGTCCACTAAACTCTTTCCTTTGTTTTCTACTGTCCCAGGTCACTAAGTCGATTTGAGAACTACGGAGCAGCAACCAATCAGCGGGATTCGGCTGTAACGAAGGGCTGTAGGGGGGAGGGAGGTGAAATCGATGGGGCACACATTTGTTTTGTTTTATCAAGAGCTAATGGACCCAGCACAGGGTTAATTTCTAGAGCTGAAATGCTTCAGCTGCAGTGGGATTCAAGGAGTCTTGTCTGCTATGAAACTAAAAGCAACAAGCATTTCAGCTCTAGGAATTAACCCTTACCTGGGACAGTTAAATACAATCAATCAATCAATCATACCACTTGTATAGCGCGCTACTCACCCGGAAGGGTCTCAAGGCGCTTGGGGGAAGGGGGCCGCTACTGCTCGAACAGCCAGGTCTTGAGTTGTCTCCTGAAGGCGAGGTGGTCCTGGGTCAGCCGAAGGTGGATGGGAAGGGAGTTCCATGTCTTGGCCGCCAGGTAGGAGAAGGATCTGCCTCATGCGGTGGCTCTTCGGATGCGTGGTACGGCGGCGAGGGCGGGGCTAGCGGACCGTAGCTGGCGGGTGGGTGTGTGGAAGGTCAGGCGGTCGTTGAGGTACTTGGGGCCCAGGTTGTGGAGAGATTTGTGTGCCTGGGTGAGGAGCCTGCACGTGATCCTCTTGTTGACGGGGAGCCAGTGCAAGTTCCTCAGGTGGCCGGAGATGTGGCTGCGTCGAGGGATGTCCAGGATGAGTCGGGCGGAGGCGTTCTGGATGCGTTGTGGTCTTTTCTGTAGCTTGGCTGTGGTTCCGGTGCAGAGGGTGTTTCCGTAGTCCAGCCGGCTGGTTTCGATCGGGATCCATCGGACGATCTTGCGGAGCATGCGAAGGGTGTGAAAGCATGTAGAGGAGACGGCGTTGACTTGTTTGGTCATCGAGAGGGAGGAGTCCAGGATGAAGCCCAGGTTGCGTGCGTGGTCTGTCGGCTTGGGGGCGGTGCCCAGGGCTGGGGGCCACCAGGAGTTGTCCCAGGCGGAGGGTGATGGTCCAAGGATGAGGACTTCCGTCTTGTCTGAGTTCAGTTTCAAGCGGCTGTTCTTCATCCACTCGGCAACGTCTTTCATCCCTTCGTGGAGGCTGGTTCTGGCGGTGTCGGGGTCTCTGGTGAGGGAGAGGATCAGCTGGGTGTCGTCGGTGTGGGAGATGATGTTGAGGTTGTGTTGGCGTGCGATGGCTGCAAAAGGTCTCATGTAGACGTTGAAGAGGGTGGGGCTGAGTGATGAGCCTTGCAGGACGCCGCAGATGACTTCGGTGGCCTCGGAACGGAACGGGGGGAGGCGGACTCTCTGTGTTCTTCCAGCGAGGAACGAGATGATCCACTTCAATGCCTTCTCTTGGATGCCGGTATTGCTGAGGCGTTGGACAAGGGTGCGGTGGCAGACAGTGTCGAACGCTGCGGAGAGGTCGAGGAGGATGAGTGCAGCTGTTTCCCCGTTGTCGAGCAGGGCTCGGATGTCGTCGGTGGCTGAGATGAGGGCGGGCTCGGTGCTGTGGTTGGCTCTGAAGCCGGACTGCGAGGGGTCGAGGGATCCATTCGTCTCGAGAAAGGCGGCAAGCTGTCTGTTGGCGATCTTCTCGATGACTTTGGCAGGAAAAGGGAGGAGCGAGATGGGGCGGAAGTTTTTGAGGTCGGTGGGGTCCGCTGTTGGTTTCTTCAGTAGGGCGCTGAGCTTGGCATGCTTCCAGCTCTCCGGGAAGGTGGCAGTGTCGAAGGAGGTGTTGATGACGTCTCGGAGTTGGGGTGCGATGGTGGAGTCGGCCTTGTTGAAGACGTGGTGGGGGCAGGGGTCAGTCGGAGATCCGGAGTGGATGGTGTTCATCGTGCGGGCTGTGTCTTTGGTGGTCACTGCGGTCCAGGTGCGGAGGGTGGCAGTGGGGTGCGTTGGTTCGACGGTTGGGTGCGAGGGTGGTGCACCGAAGCTGTTGTGGATGTCGGCAATCTTGCGGTGGAAGAACGAGGCGAGGGAGTCGCAGAGATCTTGTGATGGGGTGATGTCGTTGTTGCCGGTGCTGGGATTGGAGAACTCCTTGACGATGCTGAAGAGTTCCTTGCTGTCACGGGCGTTGTTGTCCAGTCGATCCTTCAGTGATTTCTTCTTGGTGGCGCGGATGAGCTGGTGGTGCTTGCGGGTGGCGTGTTTGACGGCGGTCATGTTGTCAGCGGTCTGGTCGAGGAGCCAGGCTTTCTCGAGGGTGTGGCAGGTTTTCTTGGAGTCCTTGAGTTTGTCGGTGAACCAGGGGGCCTTCTTGCTTTTGGGGTTGCTGGGGGGGTTCTTCAGTGGTGCGAGGTCGTTGGTGCAGGCGGTCAGCCACTGCCTGAAGTTGCGGGCTGCTTCGTTGGGGCCCGGTGTGCTGGCAGGAGGGTTCTGGCTGAGAGAGGTGGTGAGTTGGTCGGCGGTGATCAATATTTCAATATGCTAGACTAAATCTGAGTTTGAATGATAGTGACAGGATATTTTCCAGAATCAATCTGCTAGATTCACTCTCAGACTCTAGGAAAAATGACTGTTAAGTATGTCTTCTTTGAATCGATAGACCTCTGGAGAAGGGTAACCAGTTGCAGGTGGTTGGTGCATTTAAATATTGCCAAAGGTGTCCATAAATGGTTCTAGTAATCGATTATGTGCAGCTGCGATAAGTCATGACACCAATGTTTACTTCTCATATTTATTATAGCTGTTGTTTTCTGGATGTAAGCGGCCACAAGCAAACCCATTGCATGAATTATTTATTGTTGACGTAACCTCCCAGCACCAGTGGAGGAAGCAAGAGTCCTTGGATAGAAACAGTCGCTAGCTTAACAGAATGTAAATTGTGTAATCTCACTTGGTAGAAATAGTTATGGAATTGTTCATTTAGTGACAATGTGTACATCTAATCAGGACCATGTGCTCTAGCAAGCAATCACCCAAAAAGTATTCAGTGCACGTTTCAAACCAAGAAATCCCCAAGTTTGCATCCTGTTTCTGAAGCCATGTTTGTATGGTTGTGCTTGACAGCATATCTGTGCTTAACAACAGGATTGTTACATCCGTATTGAACAATCTCTAGCTATCTCTCTTTGTTGGCCTCCTCTCCAACCCTCTTCATAGGTTAACTAAATTCCCCTGATGCCTATTAAATGTAATAGCCCCCCATCATCACATTTTATATTGCAACGAGCTCAGTAGTGCTGAGCATGTGTTCTCAACCTTTTCAAACCTGTTTTCTATATCAGACACTCTACTGCCATCAGCTGGGTTTGCAAAGTAAAACAAACCAGGGTAGCAGCTCCTTACTTTTCATCAGCAGGTATTACTCTTTTTATATCAGTCTGAGGAATAAACAATAGAGACTGCAGAAGGCAGGGCATCTTTTTTGTGTGCTATTGGAATTTCACCAGATATGGTCGGAAGTTGACCACAACATATATTAACGTGTATGTATGGATGAGGAGTGGTCTGATAAAAATTATACTGCAATTAGATAAATGTGTGATCCTGATCAAATTACTTTATACCCCTGTGCCATAAGCCCCTTTTCTGGAAATGTGGTTGGTGCTTAAAAATACTAGTATGAGACACTACATAAAAGTCCAGATTGTGTGAAGTGTGCATTGAAGCTCATTGGGCTTGCTTCAGATTCTTTCTCTAGTAAATGTTTAGCAACATCAGCATATACATTTCTTGTGTTGTACTATTTGTGATGGATTATTCAGCTATATGGTCAAATTGAGTTCGATTTTAATTGAATAATAATACATTGACTATGTATAGTTGGCATGCCTGGTTAGATTCATATTCTATGGAAACTCTTGGTTGCAGATCTTAAACTCATGTCATGAAGTTTGGCTGCAAGGTCTTGAATTGACCAACAAATGTTACTTTATTGCAGCCAAGAGCCATGATTTATCACCCTCTAAGATGTCTATCCTGAGGAAGTGAGAATAGCTGATGTCTGTTGATTGTTTACCTATATTTAAGTCTTCTAGGTGACACATGCTGAAGTAATTCTTAGTTTACCAACATATAACAAGATTATTTAAATGTTCCACCAGTAAGTGGGTTGGATCATAGTCATGCAATGGTGGCCCATTTCCTTTATTTTAATTGTTTCTAAGGTGGTGATCTTTGTGTCACTCTCCCTGTTGACAAACTTTGAATTTACTATTCCACTTTAACTGTTACAAAGAAGCATGGCAGTCAATTGGAAGTCTTGTTTGAAATATGACGTTCATTTTGAATAAAGGCATGCGCTACTTTTTTACTTGGAAGTTAACTTGGCATGGCTTTGTCCCCTCTACTTGCCCAAAGAATGGTCAGACAACTCTCATCAATGGATATTCATAGGGCCATAATTACCCAACAGTGAATCAAAATGTTCTTATAGATATCAGCAATTCAAATTAAAGATTAGCATTGATCTTTCCCAGAACATTCCATAAAATCAATGATGTGGGCCAAAACTGCCTAATAACGTGGAAGACAGCAGCTGCATCATAATCTTTTGTACTCCAGGTAACTGCCTGCTGCATCTGTTTTGGAGAATGATCATGGTCAGCCATTTCAAACCTATCCTTCACTCTCCAGTGGACCATAAGGGTCATTGGTGATAGCCCCTGCCCGAAAAAGGGGAGAGATGGCTATTACCACGGTCCACACCTGGGGAAAGTTACAGTTTGTAATATTGAAAAAGTCATCAATTGCAATGGTAAAAAGATGAAGAGATAGACTGCCATGCTAAGAGAAGGAAAAACGACAAAGGGTAGGCTACTGCTCATTCACCTCTAGCAAAGCAAAAACATCTGACCAACCAACTCACTAAAGAGGTAGACAGCTGGCACAACAAAAATTCCTGCGAGCAGCACTCACATTTTGGTGGGTGGAGAGATCAAAGAGGGGCATTATCTACAGGCATGGAGTGTAACAGCCCATGCCGCTTTCCTCCCTCTGAATGCCAGAAATTGAGCTGAGACTTCTGGCCAACTCAGTGATAATCTTGAAGCAGCTGCTGGGAAAAGAAGTAAATCACCAGTCAGCATGGCTCAATGACCGCCATCCTTGGGCAGCACTGCCTAATTGCCCCTAAGAGCGAACTTGCTCCTGATCTGTTTATTAGTGGACACGGATGTGCCTTTATTGTTGAAGCAACAAACATTTCAGCACTAGGAATTAACCCTGTCCTGGGATGGTTAGCTCTTCCCAGAAAGGAGTCAAAGTCTTAGAATTATAGAGGCATCTCCTGTGGTATCCATTCCCCTGCTTATAGCCTCATTCCAGGGCAGTGGTAACTTCAAAATCTGCAGAAAACAGTGTTTGTGCCAAATTTAGAATTAGGAAACCTGCGCTAAAAAAGCTTGGATCTCAGAGGAGGTTGCTAGGAGTCGGGGAAACATGGCGGTGACAGGTTGAGCCGCGGCAGTACTCCGCCTATGGACTCCTGCAATACCGCGGAAAAGGAGGTCTAGACTGTGCCTTTGTAGCGTATCGCCCACTATGCTTTCTTTGGGAGTCAGCCTGGGGCTCCTCTGCTGATTTGCGCTCGGGGGGTTACCGATCGTTTGAACCTCTGCAGCTCACCTTCGACAAACAGTGGCGTCCCTCCGCCATATCGCTGCTTCCTATGTGTTTGGGGGAGGAGATTATCGCAGCGTCTGCAGCTGCAGCAGAATACACAGAGATCGCAGAGCTCACAGGGTCCTCGGCAGCGCTCTCATTACCGGCGAGTGAGCAGGCTCCCGGAGATTTTGAACAGCCGGTGCAGTTGAAGGAACCCCCACGTTGGCCCGCGGGGGGCTTGATCTGGTTCCGAGCTGCCCTGGAGCTCAGGAGGGGCCACCAAATACGCGATGTTATCCCAAGGCGGTATGGATTCAATCTAGAGTCTCGAGTGCAGGCAGACTGCTGTGAGGAGGAGATACTGGAGGGGAAGCTGCCCCAAGCCAAGCAACGATGTCAGCACAGACGTCGGCAGAGTAAAAATCGTCTCACCGGTAACAGTGGGGAAGGGAGCAGTGGTGGTGAGTCAGAGTGCTTGTATTCTGAGGGATTAAACAACAAGGGGTGGTGATGGACAGAGTTTCTGAATTAAGCAGAATACTCTCACCCAGTCAAGAGATCAGGGCTAGATCCAACACCGTTTTTTAGCTCACTGCACCATCCCAGCTCAGAACCTGGCTATATGCAAATTAGTCTGTTCCTGTCCCAGTGCATGATGGGAACAGGGCAAACCAAACTACAAAGCCAATTCTTTCACTGGGAAGGAAACAAGCTTCCGGGGACCGGTTTCTGGCATTACAGCCGTCTTCGGCCCGGCTTGCTTGAATCCTGATGGTGCAATGAGCAAGGGACTCACATCTGAGTATACCCTTCCACGCTTATGGTGGACAAAATAATTAAACAACAAGGGGTGGTGATGGACAGAGTTTCTGAATTAAGCAGAATACTCTCACCCAGTCAAGAGATCAGGGCTAGATCCAACACCGTTTTTTAGCTCACTGCACCATCCCAGCTCAGAACCTGGCTATATGCAAATTAGTCTGTTCCTGTCCCAGTGCATGATGGGAACAGGGCAAACCAAACTACAAAGCCAATTCTTTCACTGGGAAGGAAACAAGCTTCCGGGGACCGGTTTCTGGCATTACAGCCGTCTTCGGCCCGGCTTGCTTGAATCCTGATGGTGCAATGAGCAAGGGACTCACATCTGAGTATACCCTTCCACGCTTATGGTGGACAAAATAATTAAACAACAAGGGGTGGTGATGGACAGAGTTTCTGAATTAAGCAGAATACTCTCACCCAGTCGAGATCAGGGCTAGATCCAACACCGTTTTTTAGCTCACTGCACCATCCCAGCTCAGAACCTGGCTATATGCAAATTAGTCTGTTCCTGTCCCAGTGCATGATGGGAACAGGGCAAACCAAACTACAAAGCCAATTCTTTCACTGGGAAGGAAACAAGCTTCCGGGGACCGGTTTCTGGCATTACAGCCGTCTTCGGCCCGGCTTGCTTGAATCCTGATGGTGCAATGAGCAAGGGACTCACATCTGAGTATACCCTTCCACGCTTATGGTGGACAAAATAATTAAACAACAAGGGGTGGTGATGGACAGAGTTTCTGAATTAAGCAGAATACTCTCACCCAGTCAAGAGATCAGGGCTAGATCCAACACCGTTTTTTAGCTCACTGCACCATCCCAGCTCAGAACCTGGCTATATGCAAATTAGTCTGTTCCTGTCCCAGTGCATGATGGGAACAGGGCAAACCAAACTACAAAGCCAATTCTTTCACTGGGAAGGAAACAAGCTTCCGGGGACCGGTTTCTGGCATTACAGCCGTCTTCAGCCCGGCTTGCTTGAATCCTGATGGTGCAATGAGCAAGGGACTCACATCTGAGTATACCCTTCCACGCTTATGGTGGACAAAATAATTAAACAACAAGGGGTGGTGATGGACAGAGTTTCTGAATTAAGCAGAATACTCTCACCCAGTCGAGATCAGGGCTAGATCCAACACCGTTTTTTAGCTCACTGCACCATCCCAGCTCAGAACCTGGCTATATGCAAATTAGTCTGTTCCTGTCCCAGTGCATGATGGGAACAGGGCAAACCAAACTACAAAGCCAATTCTTTCACTGGGAAGGAAACAAGCTTCCGGGGACCGGTTTCTGGCATTACAGCCGTCTTCGGCCCGGCTTGCTTGAATCCTGATGGTGCAATGAGCAAGGGACTCACATCTGAGTATACCCTTCCACGCTTATGGTGGACAAAATAATTAAACAACAAGGGGTGGTGATGGACAGAGTTTCTGAATTAAGCAGAATACTCTCACCCAGTCGAGATCAGGGCTAGATCCAACACCGTTTTTTAGCTCACTGCACCATCCCAGCTCAGAACCTGGCTATATGCAAATTAGTCTGTTCCTGTCCCAGTGCATGATGGGAACAGGGCAAACCAAACTACAAAGCCAATTCTTTCACTGGGAAGGAAACAAGCTTCCGGGGACCGGTTTCTGGCATTACAGCCGTCTTCGGCCCGGCTTGCTTGAATCCTGATGGTGCAATGAGCAAGGGACTCACATCTGAGTATACCCTTCCACGCTTATGGTGGACAAAATAATTAAACAACAAGGGGTGGTGATGGACAGAGTTTCTGAATTAAGCAGAATACTCTCACCCAGTCAAGAGATCAGGGCTAGATCCAACACCGTTTTTTAGCTCACTGCACCATCCCAGCTCAGAACCTGGCTATATGCAAATTAGTCTGTTCCTGTCCCAGTGCATGATGGGAACAGGGCAAACCAAACTACAAAGCCAATTCTTTCACTGGGAAGGAAACAAGCTTCCGGGGACCGGTTTCTGGCATTACAGCCGTCTTCGGCCCGGCTTGCTTGAATCCTGATGGTGCAATGAGCAAGGGACTCACATCTGAGTATACCCTTCCACGCTTATGGTGGACAAAATATTTAAACAACAAGGGGTGGTGATGGACATAGTTTCTGAATTAAGCAGAATACTCTCACCCAGTCAAGAGATCAGGGCTAGATCCAACACCGTTTTTTAGCTCACTGCACCATCCCAGCTCAGAACCTGGCTATATGCAAATTAGTCTGTTCCTGTCCCAGTGCATGATGGGAACAGGGCAAACCAAACTACAAAGCCAATTCTTTCACTGGGAAGGAAACAAGCTTCCGGGGACCGGTTTCTGGCATTACAGCCGTCTTCGGCCCGGCTTGCTTGAATCCTGATGGTGCAATGAGCAAGGGACTCACATCTGAGTATACCCTTCCACGCTTATGGTGGACAAAATAATTAAACAACAAGGGGTGGTGATGGACAGAGTTTCTGAATTAAGCAGAATACTCTCACCCAGTCAAGAGATCAGGGCTAGATCCAACACCGTTTTTTAGCTCACTGCACCATCTCAGCTCAGAACCTGGCTATATGCAAATTAGTCTGTTCCTGTCCCAGTGCATGATGGGAACAGGGCAAACCAAACTACAAAGCCAATTCTTTCACTGGGAAGGAAACAAGCTTCCGGGGACCGGTTTCTGGCATTACAGCCGTCTTCGGCCCGGCTTGCTTGAATCCTGATGGTGCAATGAGCAAGGGACTCACATCTGAGTATATCCTTCCACGCTTATGGTGGACAAAATAATTAAACAACAAGGGGTGGTGATGGACAGAGTTTCTGAATTAAGCAGAATACTCTCACCCAGTCAAGAGATCAGGGCTAGATCCAACACCGTTTTTTAGCTCACTGCACCATCCCAGCTCAGAACCTGGCTATATGCAAATTAGTCTGTTCCTGTCCCAGTGCATGATGGGAACAGGGTAAACCAATCTACAAAGCCAATTCTTTCAATGGGAAGGAAACAAGCTTCCGGGGACCGGTTTCTGGCATTACAGCCGTCTTCGGCCCGGCTTGCTTGAATCCTGATGGTGCAATGAGCAAGG
The DNA here is from genome assembly GCF_964263255.1 of Lissotriton vulgaris. Taxonomy (NCBI): domain Eukaryota; kingdom Metazoa; phylum Chordata; class Amphibia; order Caudata; family Salamandridae; genus Lissotriton; species Lissotriton vulgaris. Next base: position 1,479,369,597 of record NC_141691.1, read on the forward strand.
GACTCACATCTGAGTATACCCTTCCACGCTTATGGTGGACAAAATAATTAAACAACAAGGGGTGGTGATGGACAGAGTTTCTGAATTAAGCAGAATACTCTCACCCAGTCAAGAGGTCAGGGCTAGATCCAACACAGTTTTTTAGCTCACTGCACCATCCCAGCTCAGAACCTGGCTATATGCAAATTAGTCTGTTCCTGTCCCAGTGCATGATGGGAACAGGGCAAACCAAACTACAAAGCCAATTCTTTCACTGGGAAGGAAACAAGCTTCCGGGGACCGGTTTCTGGCATTACAGCCGTCTTCGGCCCGGCTTGCTTGAATCCTGATGGTGCAATGAGCAAGGGACTCACATCTGAGTATACCCTTCCACGCTTATGGTGGACAAAATAATTAAACAACAAGGGGTGGTGATGGACAGAGTTTCTGAATTAAGCAGAATACTCTCACCCAGTCAAGAGATCAGGGCTAGATCCAACACCGTTTTTTAGCTCACTGCACCATCCCAGCTCAGAACCTGGCTATATGCAAATTAGTCTGTTCCTGTCCCAGTGCATGATGGGAACAGGGCAAACCAAACTACAAAGCCAATTCTTTCACTGGGAAGGAAACAAGCTTCCGGGGACCGGTTTCTGGCATTACAGCCGTCTTCGGCCCGGCTTGCTTGAATCCTGATGGTGCAATGAGCAAGGGACTCACATCTGAGTATACCCTTCCACGCTTATGGTGGACAAAATAATTAAACAACAAGGGGTGGTGATGGACAGAGTTTCTGAATTAAGCAGAATACTCTCACCCAGTCAAGAGATCAGGGCTAGATCCAACACCGTTTTTTAGCTCACTGCACCATCCCAGCTCAGAACCTGGCTATATGCAAATTAGTCTGTTCCTGTCCCAGTGCATGATGGGAACAGGGCAAACCAAACTACAAAGCCAATTCTTTCACTGGGAAGGAAACAAGCTTCCGGGGACCGGTTTCTGGCATTACAGCCGTCTTCGGCCCGGCTTGCTTGAATCCTGATGGTGCAATGAGCAAGGGACTCACATCTGAGTATACCCTTCCACGCTTATGGTGGACAAAATAATTAAACAACAAGGGGTGGTGATGGACAGAGTTTCTGAATTAAGCAGAATACTCTCACCCAGTCAAGAGATCAGGGCTAGATCCAACACCGTTTTTTAGCTCACTGCACCATCCCAGCTCAGAACCTGGCTATATGCAAATCAGTCTGTTCCTGTCCCAGTGCATGATGGGAACAGGGCAAACCAAACTACAAAGCCACTTCTTTCACTGGGAAGGAAACAAGCTTCCGGGGACCGGTTTCTGGCATTACAGCCGTCTTCGGCCCGGCTTGCTTGAATCCTGATGGTGCAATGAGCAAGGGACTCACATCTGAGTATACCCTTCCACGCTTATGGTGGACAAAATAATTAAACAACAAGGGGTGGTGATGGACAGAGTTTCTGAATTAAGCAGAATACTCTCACCCAGTCAAGAGATCAGGGCTAGATCCAACACCGTTTTTTAGCTGCCGGTCAGTGCTCGTGCTTGATTCATTGCATGCCCTGGCAAGGAGGCACAATATCTTGGCACGCCTCTTCCCCAACCTAGTTTAGCAAGATAGATGTTTAGCTTCCACCCATCTTGTTGTAATTGGTTCCATCTCTTTAAAGTTCCACTCGATTTTCTTTTCCCGTATATGTAAAAACAGATGCTTCGAGGAGCTCTTTTACATCATTGTAACTGTGAGGTATATTCACAAGAACGTGTGCTAAACATTACCAAAAAATGCTAATGCAACTTTACACATCGAAGCCTATCACGGGAAAATAACCCTGTGTCAACGTGAAATTCACAACATGGTGGTACCATGCGATGGTCTGCCGAAACCGCGGCAATGTCCGCGGCACAACCACCTCGACGGAGATAAAGATACAAACCACAACACAAAAAAACGTGCGCTGAGTCCATTCGCGATGAGGAAAGCTGGGATAAGCACCACCAGGCCCGCGACACACAGGGCAGGCGGGAATATGCACAACAGAAGCCTGAAAAATAAAGACACTCCAAACAGAAAACAACAGCCAAGCACAATGGAGGAAACCTGAGCAACCAGACAACCCCACAAGCCCCATTGGCAATAAGTATGAGCGGAAAATCCGTTCCGCTCGCGGATTTTGCGAATTTTTGGTAAATTTGCGATCCGCGAACTCCCGCGAATTTACCGAGAATTCGCAAATCCGCGAGCGGCGGATTTTTCCGGGGGCAAAAGTTGAAGCCTGGCCTGTTGTAACTATTTTACGATGGCGCCGGCAAGCTGCCAGCGCCATCCTAAAATAGTTACTAAGTTAGCTTCAACAGGAAGCTCTAATAGATAAAATAAAGCAGGTGCTCGATTTTATCTATTAGAGCTTCCTGTTGAAGCTAATTTAGTAAGTATTTTAGGATGGCGCTGGCAGCTTGCCGGCGCCATCCTAAAATATTTACCATGCCCTTCCTGTGACTCATTCATCAGCCCAAAAACAATCATGAGCGTCGTCGAGGCAGGTGTGCCTTCTTCACAAATATACCGTAGAAAATCAGCTGTGATGCTGGATAGAGGCTTTTGCATCCGTGACTTTCACGAGCGCAATACCCGTGCTGTTTCTGTGACCAGGAGCTTATTTCTCTTCATCTGCTGAACTGATCTTTCTCTGACCTTTTATAAACACTAGAAGCATGTGTGAACTCGCATGGTAGCCCTGCCCGTTTGGCCCCGCCCACACACTTGCGGTTTGCACCGTCTTCCCGCCATTCACCCACTATGATGGACAGCTCACTCAAGGGACCCCTGCGCCCTTCGGGGCGATTGCATAGTAACACACACATGGTCGCTCGAACTAGTTGATGCTCAAATTCAGTGACTCATTCATTAGCCCAAAAACAATCGTGAGCGTCGTCGAGGCTGGACAGGTGTGCCTTCTTCCCAAATCTACCGTGGAAAATCAGCTGTGATGCTGGATAGGCTTTGCATCCTTGACTTTCACGAGCGCAATACCCGTGCTGTTCCTGTGACCAGGAGCTTCTTTCTCTTCATCTGCTGAACTGATCTTTCTCTGACCTTTTATTCACACAAGAGGCACATACTGGGCACATTGTGTTCGCACGGGTTTCTGCAAGTTCGCACGCGTTTTGTACAATTTCGCAATTTGCGAAATAGTACAAAACCCTCGCGAACTTGCAGAAACCCGTGCGAACATAAAAAAATTTAAAAATCTGCAAATTCGCGGGAATTTGCGGATTTTGCGGATTGCGAGTTCGCAAATCCGCAAAATTCGCGAACGCGAGATTCGCAAAATTCGCCATGCTTAATTGGCTACAAAACATTGTACATGGCAGGCTATCTTGGACAAGGTGAATGCAGCCTGAGAGCGGAGGAGGATAATGGAAGTAAACCAGAACATCCGGAATGATGCAAAAGGCACAAACAAGCAGAAACATGCCAACAACAAGAAGGCAGCAATGCACACCGCAAGTGGGAGTCCAGTGCCACACCAGGAGCTGGATGTCATGTAGGAAATGGTGTCCACCACATCAGTCTGGAGATGGTGGCAGGACTCGGTACCGGAAACAGCCCAAAACAACAGACATAGCAGCAACAGGGAGAGGAACCAGCCGAGACTGGGGGACGGTGGGAGATGGGCACAATGGCACACATGCACAATTAAAGACAGCACAACTGCAGACAAACCATGCCCAAGAGTAACAACACCAACCAGGAGCACAAGTCACACAACCCGGCAATATCACAACTCTGAACAAGCACAGAGGTGAAAACCACACTGCCTGAAAGGGAGAGGGGTGAGCCAAATCAGAGCTGAAGGGACATCTCAAACACAATGCAGCACAAACACAAAGCAAGCAGAGTACCCCAACATCAAACACAAATGTGGTACAAACACCAACATTTGCACAACCGAACACAGGATACAAGTGCACCCGCCTGTGGCCGGTAAATGGCCATACCCATCTGGCTAAGCACAAAACAGGGACATGATAATGCACAAGTACAAACCCACAGTCCTGATGGGGTAGCACTGCAAGTATGGCAGGGAGCCAGAGAGTTTGTGACACACACATAGACATACAAAGCAAGACACAACACAGTTGGAGACAAGTGAAAGTGCGGAAACTTTATCAACGAGTGCGTGTCAGTAAGGCCAAGAGAAGTGGCATGATATGCAGACCAATGCAGCCGCATGTCTGAATGAGGAACCTAGGAAAGCGCCCATGTCCACCTCGGCAAAGTCCATCACCAACACAAGTCAATGCCAACCCGCGTTGGTTGTCTGCGTCTGGATCATGAGTCCAGCCCAATGCAGCCATGTTCACTGTCATCTTGGGATATGTAACCAGATTCCCTACATGCAACCAGGCGTCAGGACATTTGCAATGGGTTACATTCAGTTGTGGCTGCAGGTACCTTGTCACTCGTCCATGAACGCGAGTGCAGCTGCATAGGCCAACATCTCCAATGAGCGATCGCTGTCCACCACATCTGACATGTCGTCGACGTTATCCATCAGCTGACCCAGAGAGATATGCTGACTCTAACCACTGGACCCAATGAGCACCAAAGCCCAATCAGGTAGTGGCTCAATGTGCTCACTGCACACGACGACTCGTGCAATCTCCCAGGTCCAGTTACCAGCCTGCATGCCAAACATCCATACATGCCATCAACGGGCATCACAGTGACACTCCTGGTCATGGGCCAACAAGGGGCGCACACACACATCGTAATCCAGGTCAGTTTACCGTTAAGTTGGAGAGGCAGACATCCATGGACCACTCGAATATGCACGAGCGGCAATGCAACACTGACTGAAAGTAGGTGATGTTGGCAAGGCGGAAGCTCAGCCGGTAACTGATCTGCAGCACTGCCAATGGCAGTGCCCCAGTACATGCAACAGACGTGCACTGTACAGGTCCATGTGACTGGAGTCGAGCATGTGTCTGGGATGGTCTGCCATTGCAACAGTGGCTCTGCTTGGAGCGGAATTGGCTTGCCCTGCTCCAGTCCTGTGGATGAAATGGCACAGCTCGGTGCAATGAGCAGTGTCTGTGTGCAACAGGTGCAGGCCTGGGGTGGGGTGGGAGTACGGGTGAAGGCTATTTCATGCACGCTAACTATGACCAAGGACTTCTGCGTGTGGGATGTGTATACGCTGGTCTTGCGTCGGGCAATGTGAAGTGTGGGAGTCACAAGCAAATGTTATTGTATATGTCAGGGGGTGCTGGCCACATGCAAGTTCCTGCTCGGAGCCGTAGATGTGCTACTGCCTGATAGTTCAGACAGAGGACCTTTCATCCCTACGGTAACTTCACCATCTGCATGCATACAGGAGATGTACAGAGTCCTGTAGTGGGCAATGTCCTCCTCTAGCGTTGGGTCTGGGCTGCAGGTGCGTCTCAGATGGGTCCGCTGCCTTTGTGTACTCTGCCTCTGTGGTGTTCCTGAGTTCCTGGGGGGGGGGGGAGGCGGGATGGGTCCTGGGGGTGGTGGCGGGCCAGGGGTGGTTGCGGTGGGTGTTGTGGCCCTCATGGGTATCCGCATTGCATGATCATTGTCTCCATCGCATCTGTGGGTCTTCCGGTGTGGCTCTTGGCTGGGTTCCCTTTTATGCTGCAGGTAGTCATCCTGCTTAACACCAGCAAAAGGCAGGTGTTAATTCCCTGCCGCTCCCGTGGCTTATCGCCTGTTTTTGATTCGCATCACAGGTCTGGCAGTTTGTTGTGAAAGTGGTGTTGTGGTTTTTTCGTGTGTTTTTGCACGGGAACGCCTACTCTGCATCTCATTAGAGTTAGTTGGTGGTGTCCACTGTTGAGATAAATTTTGGGGCAGTTAACACAGGAATACTGGCGATGTCTGCAGTTTGCACCAGCTTGTGAATGGGGTGTTAAATCTATCTCCACTTTTAATGCGTTAAGGTGGAGATAAATCGGAGATAAGTCTTTGTTAATATCCTCCTGAGTCTTTCTTAGTAGGAATTGAATTTTCACAAACTTCTCACCCTTCGCACCTGACTCCTGAGGCATTGTCAGTACACCTAATTTCTTTATAATAATCTTTTTCCATACATGCGTTCTAACTATGCACCTATAACATAGATTTTTACGATTATAATTTTTCCCAGATCACATTAAATGAAATTTTTTGCTCCATATGTGTCACTCCATATGTGAGACACTTTAGTCACGTTTTTCTCTATATTTTGATTTGAATAAGAATGCTATTGTTTGTTCCTTATTCCATATATATCCTGAATCTGCTGACCGGCAGTATCCCTTTCATAGTTCTTAAAATTCCTGATCAGTGCCTTGTAACTCTCTGTCTGTACCACTCTTCTCCTGTGACACTTTAGTTGTGGCGTTCAGCTTGGTTTTTAAGTTATCTTTCTTAGTAGGAATTGACTTTTCACAAACTTCTCACCCTTCGCACCTGACTCCTGAGGCATTGTCAGTACACCTAATTTCTTTATAATAATCTTTTTCCATACATGCGTTCTAACTATGCACCTATAACATAGATTTTTACGATTATAATTTTTCCCAGATCCCATTAAATGAAATTTTTTGCTCCATATGTGTCACTCCATATGTGAGACACTTTAGTCACGTTTTTCTCTATATTTTGATTTGAATAAGAATGCTATTGTTTGTTCCTTATTCCATATATATCCTGAATCTGCTGACCGGCCGTATCCCTTTCATAGTTCTTAAAATTCCTGATCAGTGCCTTGTAACTCTCTGTTTGTACCACTCTTCTCCTGTGACACTTTAGTTGTGCCGTTCAGCTTGGTTTTTAAGTTTTCATTAGAGCTGCAAGTGTCCTTCCTTATTTTACAGATAATTGAGATCTATTGATTGATTATCAACCTACTTTGCAGTAACAGCCACCAAGTGATTCTAAAGTTTTGCCCTTAAATTCCAGCTATGCATTCCAATCACTCCCATTTGTTATTTATTTCGCCAGCGTTTGAGCCCATGCTCATATTTCCTCGTCCTCATGAAGACCCAATAGTAATAGATAGGTTGAAAAACTCATTGGCTACTCTGGCTAACTAGACAAAGAATGTATTACTGCTCATGTATTTGACTGTTGATTAGCTCTTAGCTATGGTATATTTGTTCACTATCACAGTTAACTGCAGACCCCTTAATAGTAATTTACTGAAGATATATTTTGCCTTTAGATATCTGTTACATTCTGCAGATATCCTTGACCAACAGAAATGATGAGCCAGAGTGTCTCGGTTTTCTGTTTTGTCCCATTTTCCTTTCCCTGTATCTACCAATGGTTCTTATATTCCCCTGTATGTGGAAGCAGTGAGAAGCAGAAGAGTGCATTGCTGCTGTTGGATTCCGAGCAGAAGATTAGTGCATCCTGAGAATATTTGGCCCGATTGTAATGTATTGCTTTTTCATTTAAGTATATAACTTTATTCAATATTAGAATAGCTGCATTGTATTCTAGGCTGTTGTTCTTGTATACAAATAACTATTGAGTCAATTTCGTCATGAACATTATTGTAAATACGGTACAAAAGGGGGTGGTGATGGACGGAGCATCTGAATCAATCAAACACTCACACCCAGTCAAAAGATCTGGGTTTAATCCATCACCGTTCTTTAGCCCACTCTGCCACCCCAGTTCAGACATGGCTATATGCAAATCAGTCTGACCCTGTGCCTCATGGGAACAGTCCAGCCCGAACTGCCAAGCCATGTCTTCCCTGGACCGGAAACAAGCTTCACCTGTGCCCGTAAATTTGACTATCTATTTCCAAAAGGGCAAGGCAATAGGAGAACTACGACACCCCTAAGCTCAGCTGTCAATACTTCATCAAGTAGTTTATCTACAGATGGAGGTAACACAGATGCTTCCAATGTCCCTAGTGGAGATGGAACTAATAATTTTTTAGTAGAAGTACAAAGGATTAGGAAAGGAAATCGAGATACAGGAGGGAGATATGGCAACACTCAAACAGTAAGACAAGGAGAGGGAGCCGTGGCAGACGCAGGAGAAGTGGTCCCAGGGATGAGGGAGAGACTAAGGTCATGGAGGAAATGAACACAGGAACTAAAGAGATTGAAGTGATTAACCTGTCTTCTATTGAATTGTCTGAGAGTATGACTAATGTACTCAAGAAGGGTCTTGGATATTGTCCTACCAAGAGTATTGATTGGTATGCCACTAAAATTGATTTGTATAAATTTGTTCGTTTGTTGAAGTTAAAAAAGTTTTTTTTCTCAAAAAGATAATGCTATGGTGAAAACTACTAATAAACCAGTATTGAGTGAGATTACCATTCAAGACCTTCATGATACGAGACTTTGGTTATCTCTTACTGAATCAGAAGAAGACCCAATTACTATGAACTCTCTTTTGAGAGATCTTGAGATTAATCCTGGATTAGCATCCGGAAGTGGATTCAAAGAAAGATCAAAATGGACACCACAGTTGTCTACTGGTAATGTTGTAGATGCTTTTTACAAATCTGTTACCCTAGAGATAGATAACTTGATTAAGAGAGATCGACATTGCAAGAAAATTTTTCCAGACAATTTAAAAATGGATGAAAGGGAAGCACTTCACACATTAACTGATCACCCAGACCTCATAATACGCAGTGCGGATAAGGGTGGCAACATTGTTGTTATGAATCGGAAAGACTACAATGATGAAGTACTATCTCAGTTGGGGGATAGTAAATATTATGAGAAAGTAATTGCTAATCCTCTAGAGATGGTCAAGTACAAAATTAACATGAGACTCAAAGATTGGTACGACAGCTGCCTTTTAGATCATGATGAGTTTCTATATCTCAAAGTAACATCACCTAGGGCTCCATGCATGTACTGTTTACCAAACGTACATAAGAACAGGCACAAACCACAGGGTAGACCGATAATTTCGGGCAAAGGAGGGCCCACAGAAAAGCTGTCTCAGTTCGTGGACTCATATCTCAGACCTTTTGTACAAAACTTACCCTCTCATATTGAGGACACTAAACATGTTCTCAATATAATGAATGATGTAGTGTGGGATAACGATATGATTCTTGCTACCTTAGATGTAGTATCCTTATATTCCAATATTGATCATGAGAAAGGAATTCTAGCTATTGAGAGTTTCTTAAATAATAGACCTGCGGAATATCTGGATCACACATCTATGCTACTGGAGATGACAAGGATGGTATTGGAAAACAATTACTTTCTTTTTGAATCTACCTGGTGCAAACAAAAGATTGGGACTGCAATGGGGTCCAAATTTGCTCCGTCCTTCGCGAACCTCTTTATGGGGAGACTGGAGGCGGAGTGGATTTGGGGCACCAGAGGCAGCCAATGGATAGATCACATATATTACTGGGGTAGGCTCATTGATGACTGCTTGTTATTTTGGAGGGGTACCACAGATGAGTTGGAGTCTTTTTTTAATTATCTCAATTATCTCAATACCAATGATCTGAATATGTCATTTACCACTCATTATGACAAGGAAAAACGGACTTTTCTTGATATTGAACTATTTGTTGAAGATAATAAGCTTTGCAGCCGTATGTTTTGCAAGGAAACCAGCTGCAATGCACTACTACGAGCAGACAGTTACCACCCCAAAAGCCAAATCAATTCCATCCCCTATGGGGAAATGATTAGAGCAAGAAGGAATTGTTCTAAAGATGTTGATTTTCATGCAAATATTAAAGATATGACTATGAGATTTAAGAATAGAGGATATACAAATACTGTTGTTAACAAGGCTGTTAACAGAGTACAGAAATTAAAGCGGGATGTTACATTGAGGCCCAAGGTTAAAAATTATACATCCAATACAAACCAGAAGATCAGAATGATTACGAATTTTGATAGAGGGAGCCACAAACTCTTCAGTATCATGAAGAAATATTGGCATATGCTGTATTCTGATAAAGATTTGAAACCCTTTCTAGCGGACAGACCAAGTATTACCTATAGGAAGGGAATGTCTATTGCTAATATTGTTAGCCCAAGTTACCCAAAACCTGTTTCATATTTGGGTCAAAGTGACTGGTTATGTGTTCGCCCTAAAGGCTTTTATCACTGTGGAAATTGCAGTTAATGTTAGTGGGCAATGAGAAAAGTTCAAAAGTTTGAGTATAACAATACAGGCACTTTTTTCATTGATTCATTTATTAATTGTGAAACTACTTTTGTAATTTATGTAATTGCCTGCCTATGTGGAAAAATTTATGTTGGAAGTACAGTAAGGAGGCTTAAAGACCGGATGGTGGAACACTATCGGGCACTTAAGAATGTAGACACTAGGTACCCTATTGCTTCACACTCTATCCAAAACAAGAATGATTCAGAGGATCACAAATTTTTCTATCATGGTATTGAACAAGTGGTTCTGGATAGACGAGGAGGAGACAGACTACTGAAATTAAGACGTAGAGAGGCAAGATGGATCATGGTCCTTCGCGCTGTAGAAGATGGACTCAACATTGACACAGAACTACAATATTTTCTGGGAGAATAGTAATATCTTAGACTTTATTGAGGACTGTTGCACTAAGTTGTGTTTGATTTGGCTTCTTTTTTACAGAAGATTGCAAAATACTAGCTGAGTGGTTAATTGAATGATACTTGGGTACTTCAAATGTTAATGCCATGACCCTTTTTTTGTTGTTGTTCAGAATATATTAATGATTTGGATATTCATTGGAATGATGCTGGACGCTCGATGCACTGTCACTACTAGTCGCCCCCACAGCATATAGTTGAGCAGCACCCCTTTTTCACACAATTTTCATATTAGTTTATAATATTTTCAATTCTCATATTAGTTTATAATATTTTGCCAAAAATTAAAATAGAGGTAGAGTATCTGGGAGTATCGACTTGACTTGTTGGTGCTTATATACACCTGTTCATATAAATAAACTTTGGTGAAAATACTCGCCTGCTCATGTTAAAAACGCATCAATACATATCCTTTACCCGTCTTGACTTATGGGTGTTAATATAAGCTTGTCTATTAAACGTTGGTGTTAACATGCGCCTCTTCTTGCTAACAATATATTATTTTAAGTAGAATTACCCGTTCCAATATGGCCTCACATGTTCTTGTTAATAACGTATTATTATAACTAGAATCGTTCGGAAGTGGATATTTGTCATCTTGATAGGTAAAGTTATGATCTTACGTGACAATATACTATTTTACAGATGGATCTACTAATATTGACTTTAGATTTAACAGTATTTATTTTAAAACCCTTACCTCTTCTGTGTATTCACTGTCCATTCTAAGATGGCGGTGATATAATATGCCGTATTTCCCGTGAGACTTGTTCGGAGCTAACAAAGATCAAAAAATAAATTTTTATAATTTTATTACCGATCTGTTATTTTTTATTTGAATTGTTAGTGCTGAGAAACCTTTGGTTTAATTCTAAGCGGTTCTAACCACAGCAGTCGTAGCAGAACTTAATTCAGACGTATTGTACTTAAACAAGATGGCGACCAAGGTACACGCCAGTAAGCCGAACTCGGGAGGAATAAATATATGACACTCTGCAAGAGATATAGGTAAAGGCGATTTAGTTGAATTTTACTGGAAATATAATAGATATATATACACGCAAGAGTCTGATCTTGTGGTTTTTCTCAATAGACTCTGCAAATAGGATATCAATTCAGACGTCATTTATTTGACAACGTGGAAGTGGAGCACTGGAGAGGTAATAGAGCTTCACCTTAGCGATATTATAAATAAGGGCTTGTGTTTATGTTCATACACAATACGTGGCTTTTTAAGATACACGGAATAGAGTATCATAGCAACACTGTGATGATGGTTTATATTTAGGTTGGATCGGGTTTAATAATAACGACTCGTGCTTTTTGAATAACGAAGAGAGCAGCATGTTTAAATACTGACACAAATTGCACTTATGATCGAGTTCGAGCTAGCTAGTTTATTTAACATAAATATTGACTCTGTTTGAACACAAAACAAAGTGTTTATTAATGTGACAGACGTTTTTGCGTTAAAGAGTGAATTGGTGACCTTATAGTCCTTATAACTAATTTTAATAAGGACGATTTTTATTTTTCTGTATTGTAATAAAGGTGGGTCGTGACATGTGGGGTCAGAGCTAAGAGCCTCCTTATATCATTCCAGATACAGTTATTTAACCTTGATAAATATCCCCTGGAAGGAATTCAACACAGATGAAATACTTATTGAAATTTAGGTAACACATTAATGTTATTTATGTATGGCGAAATATCTGAATGTTTTGTTGTGAGTTACATTTTGACACCGGGAGTCACATTGAATATATTTGCTCTTCTATATTTTGTCACTTTATTCCGGGTACTATGTCTTTCTTTCACTTAGGTGGTGACTTATTTATTAATATTAACTTTCCCAATAAACTGTAAGAGTTTATTGTTGCTGGTATACTATACCATATTTTTATTATTTTGGCTTGCAGCCCTGATGAAGTTGTTTTGGCATGAGATAGTTGCCCAACGAAACACGTGTTGGCTGCCTGCAGAGAATGTTTTGAACTTTGAACTTTGAAATCTGGAATAAAATACGGATCATCGTACTTCAAGACTCTGGTGTCTGACTGGCTATTGGACAACAATTTTGGACTTGTTTTGATTAGACTTATTATATGAACTTTGAAAAATATCACATTTGGTTTATAGATTGCTCGGCAGAAATTTGTTATAACCGTTCTTTAGCCCACTCTGCCACCCCAGTTCAGACATGGCTATATGCAAATCAGTCTGACCCTGTGCCTCATGGGAACAGTCCAGCCCGAACTGCCAAACCATGTCTTTCCTGGACCGGAAACAAGCTTCCGAGGACCGGTTTCTGGCATGCCAGCTGTCTTCAGCCCGGCTTGCTTGAATCCAGTGGCAAAGTGAGCAAGGGACTCACGTCTGAGCATACCCTGCCACACTTATGGCGGCCAAAAGCGGTACAAAAGGGGGTGGTGATGGACGGAGCATCTGAATCAATCAAACACTCACACCCAGTCAAAAGATCTGGGTTTAATCCATCACCGTTCTTTAGCCCACTCTGCCACCCCAGTTCAGACATGGCTATATGCAAATCAGTCCGACCATGTGCCTCATGGGAACAGTCCAGCCCGAACTGCCAAACCATGTCTTCCCTGGACCGGAAACAAGCTTCCGAGGACCGGTTTCTGGCATTCCAGCCGTCTTCAGCCTGGCTTGCTTGAATCCAGTGGCAAAGTGAGCAAGGGACTGCATATAGTTATTTCCTCATCGAATGTTTTTTCAGTACTTTTCTTGTCCTCATAACACCTGCTGATATTTAGTTGAAAGACAACAAGGTTCAATCATGAAATCAATGTCTTGTACTTTTATTCAATGTCCAAAACTGAAAAAGGTTTGTCTTAGCAGCCGTGCTACTAGCAAGAGGCAGATTCACGCTGTAGGGAGGCAAAATCACAGGAGAGTTTACCTAATTCCCCATTGCCTAGCCTACATTGTAAGGGATTCAACACACTTGTTCTTTTGTTCGCTTTTAGACTCACTGTGTAATTAGGTTTCACAGCTCTCAATCACTTGAACAAGTCTGGGGTGCCCTTAGTAACTGGTTTATTCAAAACTCACTCCTGGCCAATTGCAGAATATAGAGCAACAAACATTTCTTTTCACGTTTTAAAAGGGATTCTCTGTCATCGAGCATTCAAAATATTGAAAGACCAGTGCGTACCTTCATATCTAGGCCAAGAATGTTGGTTATCAAATTACTCATATTCTACCAAAATGTGTAAAGAGCAGGGTATGAGAAAAAACATATGTAAATAATCAGCTGCAAGTGATTCACACTGAGGAAACAGAGCCATTCTTCATATAAAATCTTACAATGGTATGGATGCCCATTACAGCCTATGGAGCATAATGACATTATTCTCCCATTTTTTAAAGCACACATGCCATTTTTCTTGGCACTCCAGCCTTGTTAAGCTTCTCGTCCATATTGGCTCCACAGATGCCATTTGTCCCTTTGCTGCCCTTCAGTAATAATTGTGCAATTTGTCCAGGACTGTAGTTGGAAGTATTTGAACCTTTAGATGTTTCCTGAGGGAAAAGCATAATTGAACTTCCAGGATCCAAGTTCACCTTCTGTAACTAGGTTGTTAAGTCAGATATCCACAATGGAATAGCCAGGGAGTCTTTTAAGCAATATGGGGTTCCTGGTGAATGCCAGAGTGGCTGCCAGCTCCCATAGTATTCAATTCCCATTGTTCTAGTAACATCTGTCTACATTCTTGCTACACTATGGAGAACCTTTAGGTAAACTGGAAGAATTTAAGCACCAAGAATGTGTACAGAAAGCATTCCTTGAGCAGAAAGGCCAAGTTTCACTCTTTGTTTCAGCTTTTTTTTTACAAAAAAGTTTTATAAAGCACGAATTTAACTGGAAGGTATTGAAGAGCTTTACATGAGCACCAGTTGCGTTACAGACGGACACTTTCATTTTGTTAGGCAGGGGAGATTGAGTGATTTGCCCAGAATCACAGGATGTTAAGCATCCTTGCCGAGATTCAAACCTGGTTCCCCAGCATCGACCGCTCTAGCCGTTAGGCCACATATTAAAGATCTAAAATTCTTTAAATGGAAAGCTTGAAGATAACGTTGAGGATATAAGGCCTCTTGATTTTACAGACGTTCTTGCTTTATACAGGATAGTCTCACCTATTAAAGTCCCAAGCAAAACTTTGAATTTTGTTGAGTTTCTTCTGCTTCAAGTGGGATAGAATTGAATAAAACTGAATGTTGAGTTATGTTATGTTATTCAGCACTTGTAGCGCGCACGGATACTCAGGAGTGTTCCGGCATGAGAGCCAACTGCAAGAAACGGGAGAAGCTATGGACGGAAAGAGCTGCATTTTTTATTAAAAAGCAAGGTCTAACAGCTTTTTAAATAGCCTGAGATCCTGCGCGTGTCACAGTTCGTATGGGAGGGCATTCCACACCTTGGCTGCCTTAAAGGAAAGAGAGATGCCCCCAGTTCGAGCCAAGTGAAAGCGGGGGATAACTGCAAGGCATTATGCTGCTGATCTCAGATGTCTTTGGGGCTCAAAAAAGTCAAAGCGTCTCCACAGATATGGTGGCCCAGATTTGTATAAGGTGCCGTGGGAAAGAGTCAGGGCCTTGAAAAAAACGCGTTGTGCCACAGGGAGCCAGTGCAAATCTCAGAGCTCTGCCAGGGATGCACACCTGATTCAGAAAAGGGAGTGGTGATGAACAGAGTGTCTGAATTAAGCAGACCACTCTTACCCAGTCCAAAGATCAGGGCTTGATCCATCACCGTTTTTTAGCTCACTGCACCATCCCAGCTCAGAACTTGGCTATATGCAAATTAGTCTGACCCTGGCCCAGTGCATCATGGGAACAGGGCAGACCAAACTACCAAGCCAATTCTTATACTGGGAAGGAAACAAGCTACCGGGGACCGGTTTCTGGCATTTCAGCCGTCTTCGGCCCGGCTTGCTTGAATCCTGATGGTGCAATGAGCTAGGGACTCACATCTGAGTATACCCTTCCACGCTTATGGTGGACAAAAATGATTCAGAAAAGGGGGTGGTGATGAACAGAGTGTCTGAATTAAGCAGACCACTCTTACCCAGTCCAAAGATCAGGGCTTGATCCATCACCGTTTTTTAGCTCACTGCACCATCCCAGCTCAGAACTTGGCTATATGCAAATTAGTCTGACCCTGGCCCAGTGCATCATGGGAACAGGGCAGACCAAACTACCAAGCCAATCCTTATACTGGGAAGGAAACAAGCTACCGGGGACAGGTTTCTGGCATTTCAGCCGTCTTCGGCCCGGCTTGCTTGAATCCTGATGGTGCAATGAGCTAGGGACTCACATCTGAGTATACCCTTCCACGCTTATGGTGGACAAAAATGATTCAGAAAAGGGGGTGGTGATGAACAGAGTGTCTGAATTAAGCAGACCACTCTTACCCAGTCCAAAGATCAGGGCTTGATCCATCACCGTTTTTTAGCTCACTGCACCATCCCAGCTCAGAACTTGGCTATATGCAAATTAGTCTGACCCTGGCCCAGTGCATCATGGGAACAGGGCAGACCAAACTACCAAGCCAATTATTATACTGGGAAGGAAACAAGCTACCGGGGACCGGTTTCTGGCATTTCAGCCGTCTTCGGCCCGGCTTGCTTGAATCCTGATGGTGCAATGAGCTAGGGACTCACATCTGAGTATACCCTTCCACGCTTATGGTGGACAAAAATGATTCAGAAAAGGGGGTGGCGATGAACAGAGTGTCTGAATTAAGCAGACCACTCTTACCCAGTCCAAAGATCAGGGCTTGATCCATCACCGTTTTTTAGCTCACTGCACCATCCCAGCTCAGAACTTGGCTATATGCAAATTAGTCTGACCCTGGCCCAGTGCATCATGGGAACAGGGCAGACCAAACTACCAAGCCAATTCTTATACTGGGAAGGAAACAAGCTACCGGGGACCGGTTTCTGGCATTTCAGCCGTCTTCGGCCCGGCTTGCTTGAATCCTGATGGTGCAATGAGCTAGGGACTCACATCTGAGTATACCCTTCCACGCTTATGGTGGACAAAAATGATTCAGAAAAGGGGGTGGTGATGAACAGAGTGTCTGAATTAAGCAGACCACTCTTACCCAGTCCAAAGATCAGGGCTTGATCCATCACCGTTTTTTAGCTCACTGCACCATCCCAGCTCAGAACTTGGCTATATGCAAATTAGTCTGACCCTGGCCCAGTGCATCATGGGAACAGGGCAGACCAAACTACCAAGCCAATTCTTATACTGGGAAGGAAACAAGCTACCGGGGACCGGTTTCTGGCATTTCAGCCGTCTTCGGCCCGACTTGCTTGAATCCTGATGGTGCAATGAGCTAGGGACTCACATCTGAGTATACCCTTCCACGCTTATGGTGGACAAAAATGATTCAGAAAAGGGGCTGGTTATGAACAGAGTGTCTGAATTAAGCAGACCACTCTTACCCAGTCCAAAGATCAGGGCTTGATCCATCACCGTTTTTTAGCTCACTGCACCATCCCAGCTCAGATTTTGGCTATATGCAAATTAGTCTGACCCTGGCCCAGTGCATCATGGGAACAGGGCAGACCAAACTACCAAGCCAATTCTTATACTGGGAAGGAAACAAGCTACCGGGGACCGGTTTCTGGCGTTTCAGCCGTCTTCGGCCCGGCTTGCTTGAATCCTGATGGTGCAATGAGCTAGGGACTCACATCTGAGTATACCCTTCCACGCTTATGGTGGACAAAAATGATTCAGAAAAGGGGGTGGTGGTGAACAGAGTGTCTGAATTAAGCAGACCACTCTTACCCAGTCCAAAGATCAGGGCTTGATCCATCACCGTTTTTTAGCTCACTGCACCATCCCAGCTCAGAACTTGGCTATATGCAAATTAGTCTGACCCTGGCCCAGTGCATCATGGGAACAGGGCAGACCAAACTACCAAGCCAATTCTTATACTGGGAAGGAAACAAGCTACCGGGGACCGGTTTCTGGCATTTCAGCTGTCTTCGGCCCGGCTTGCTTGAATCCTGATGGTGCAATGAGCTAGGGACTCACATCTGAGTATACCCTTCCACGCTTATGGTGGACAAAAATGATTCAGAAAAGGGGGTGGTGATGAACAGAGTGTCTGAATTAAGCAGACCACTCTTACCCAGTCCAAAGATCAGGGCTTGATCCATCACCGTTTTTTAGCTCACTGCACCATCCCAGCTCAGAACTTGGCTATATGCAAATTAGTCTGACCCTGGCCCAGTGCATCATGGGAACAGGGCAGACCAAACTACCAAGCCAATTCTTATTATGGGAAGGAAACACGCTACCGGGGACCGGTTTCTGGCATTTCAGCCGTCTTCGGCCCGACTTGCTTGAATCCTGATGGTGCAATGAGCTAGGGACTCACATCTGAGTATACCCTTCCACGCTTATGGTGGACAAAAATGATTCAGAAAAGGGGCTGGTGATGAACAGAGTGTCTGAATTAAGCAGACCACTCTTACCCAGTCCAAAGATCAGGGCTTGATCCATCACCGTTTTTTAGCTCACTGCACCATCCCAGCTCAGAACTTGGCTATATGCAAATTAGTCTGACCCTGGCCCAGTGCATCATGGGAACAGGGCAGACCAAACTACCAAGCCAATTCTTATACTGGGAAGGAAACAAGCTACCGGGGACCGGTTTCTGGCGTTTCAGCCGTCTTCGGCCCGGCTTGCTTGAATCCTGATGGTGCAATGAGCTAGGGACTCACATCTGAGTATACCCTTCCACGCTTATGGTGGACAAAAATGATTCAGAAAAGGGGGTGGTGGTGAACAGAGTGTCTGAATTAAGCAGACCACTCTTACCCAGTCCAAAGATCAGGGCTTGATCCATCACCGTTTTTTAGCTCACTGCACCATCCCAGCTCAGAACTTGGCTATATGCAAATTAGTCTGACCCTGGCCCAGTGCATCATGGGAACAGGGCAGACCAAACTACCAAGCCAATTCTTATACTGGGAAGGAAACAAGCTACCGGGGACCGGTTTCTGGCATTTCAGCTGTCTTCGGCCCGGCTTGCTTGAATCCTGATGGTGCAATGAGCTAGGGACTCACATCTGAGTATACCCTTCCACGCTTATGGTGGACAAAAATGATTCAGAAAAGGGGGTGGTGATGAACAGAGTGTCTGAATTAAGCAGACCACTCTTACCCAGTCCAAAGATCAGGGCTTGATCCATCACCGTTTTTTAGCTCACTGCACCATCCCAGCTCAGAACTTGGCTATATGCAAATTAGTCTGACCCTGGCCCAGTGCATCATGGGAACAGGGCAGACCAAACTACCAAGCCAATTCTTATACTGGGAAGGAAACACGCTACCGGGGACCGGTTTCTGGCATTTCAGCCGTCTTCGGCCCGACTTGCTTGAATCCTGATGGTGCAATGAGCTAGGGACTCACATCTAAGTATACCCTTCCACGCTTATGGTGGACAAAAATGATTCAGAAAAGGGGCTGGTGATGAACAGAGTGTCTGAATTAAGCAGACCACTCTTACCCAGTCCAAAGATCAGGGCTTGATCCATCACCGTTTTTTAGCTCACTGCACCATCCCAGCTCAGAACTTGGCTATATGCAAATTAGTCTGACCCTGGCCCAGTGCATCATGGGAACAGGGCAGACCAAACTACCAAGCCAATTCTTATACTGGGAAGGAAACAAGCTACCGGGGACCGGTTTCTGGCGTTTCAGCCGTCTTCGGCCTGGCTTGCTTGAATCCTGATGGTGCAATGAGCTAGGGACTCACATCTGAGTATACCCTTCCACGCTTATGTTGGACAAAAATGATTCAGAAAAGGGGGTGGTGGTGAACAGAGTGTCTGAATTAAGCAGACCACTCTTACCCAGTCCAAAGATCAGGGCTTGATCCATCACCGTTTTTTAGCTCACTGCACCATCCCAGCTCAGAACTTGGCTATATGCAAATTAGTCTGACCCTGGCCCAGTGCATCATGGGAACAGGGCAGACCAAACTACCAAGCCAATTCTTATACTGGGAAGGAAACAAGCTACCGGGGACCGGTTTCTGGCATTTCAGCTGTCTTCGGCCCGGCTTGCTTGAATCCTGATGGTGCAATGAGCTAGGGACTCACATCTGAGTATACCCTTCCACGCTTATGGTGGACAAAAATGATTCAGAAAAGGGGGTGGTGATGAACAGAGTGTCTGAATTAAGCAGACCACTCTTACCCAGTCCAAAGATCAGGGCTTGATCCATCACCGTTTTTTAGCTCACTGCACCATCCCAGCTCAGAACTTGGCTATATGCAAATGAGTCTGACCCTGGCCCAGTGCATCATGGGAACAGGGCAGACCAAACTACCAAGCCAATTCTTATACTGGGAAGGAAACAAGCTACCGGGGACCGGTTTCTGGCATTTCAGCCGTCTTCGGCCCGGCTTGCTTGAATCCTGATGGTGCAATGAGGTAGGGACTCACATCTGAGTATACCCTTCCATGCTTATGGTGGACAAAAATTATTCAGAAAAGGGGGTGGTGATGAACAGAGTGTCTGAATTAAGCAGACCACTCTTACCCAGTCCAAAGATCAGGGCTTGATCCATCACCGTTTTTTAGCTTACTGCACCATCCCAGCTCAGAACTTGGCTATATGCAAATTAGTCTGACCCTGGCCCAGTGCATCATGGGAACAGGGCAGACCAAACTACCAAGCCAATTCTTATACTGGGAAGGAAACACGCTACCGGGGACCGGTTTCTGGCATTTCAGCCGTCTTCGGCCCGACTTGCTTGAATCCTGATGGTGCAATGAGCTAGGGACTCACATCTAAGTATACCCTTCCACGCTTATGGTGGACAAAAATGATTCAGAAAAGGGGCTGGTGATGAACAGAGTGTCTGAATTAAGCAGACCACTCTTACCCAGTCCAAAGATCAGGGCTTGATCCATCACCGTTTTTTAGCTCACTGCACCATCCCAGCTCAGAACTTGGCTATATGCAAATTAGTCTGACCCTGGCCCAGTGCATCATGGGAACAGGGCAGACCAAACTACCAAGCCAATTCTTATACTGGGAAGGAAACAAGCTACCGGGGACCGGTTTCTGGCGTTTCAGCCGTCTTCGGCCCGGCTTGCTTGAATCCTGATGGTGCAATGAGCTAGGGACTCACATCTGAGTATACCCTTCCACGCTTATGGTGGACAAAAATGATTCAGAAAAGGGGGTGGTGGTGAACAGAGTGTCTGAATTAAGCAGACCACTCTTACCCAGTCCAAAGATCAGGGCTTGATCCATCACCATTTTTTAGCTCACTGCACCATCCCAGCTCAGAACTTGGCTATATGCAAATTAGTCTGACCCTGGCCCAGTGCATCATGGGAACAGGGCAGACCAAACTACCAAGCCAATTCTTATACTGGGAAGGAAACAAGCTACCGGGGACCGGTTTCTGGCATTTCAGCTGTCTTCGGCCCGGCTTGCTTGAATCCTGATGGTGCAATGAGCTAGGGACTCACATCTGAGTATACCCTTCCACGCTTATGGTGGACAAAAATGATTCAGAAAAGGGGGTGGTGATGAACAGAGTGTCTGAATTAAGCAGACCACTCTTACCCAGTCCAAAGATCAGGGCTTGATCCATCACCGTTTTTTAGCTCACTGCACCATCCCAGCTCAGAACTTGGCTATATGCAAATGAGTCTGACCCTGGCCCAGTGCATCATGGGAACAGGGCAGACCAAACTACCAAGCCAATTCTTATACTGGGAAGGAAACAAGCTACCGGGGACCGGTTTCTGGCATTTCAGCCGTCTTCGGCCCGGCTTGCTTGAATCCTGATGGTGCAATGAGGTAGGGACTCACATCTCAGTATACCCTTCCATGCTTATGGTGGACAAAAATGATTCAGAAAAGGGGGTGGTGATGAACAGAGTGTCTGAATTAAGCAGACCACTCTTACCCAGTCCAAAGATCAGGGCTTGATCCATCACCGTTTTTTAGCTTACTGCACCATCCCAGCTCAGAACTTGGCTATATGCAAATTAGTCTGACCCTGGCCCAGTGCATCATGGGAACAGGGCAGACCAAACTACCAAGCCAATTCTTATACTGGGAAGGAAACAAGCTACCGGGGACCGGTTTCTGGCATTTCAGCCGTCTTCGGCCCGGCTTGCTTGAATCCTGATGGTGCAATGAGCTAGGGACTCACATCTGAGTATACCCTTCCACGCTTATGCTGCTGCGTTTTGTATGTTTTGTAGTTTTTCAGCTGGTATCCGGGAAGGCCAATATATAACGCATTGGTGTAGTCAATATGTGACAGGATGAGGGCATGGGCCACCATTTCCTTAGCCAATCTAGGCAGCAGTGGCAGAAAGTTTCTCAGTGATTTTAGTGTGCCAAAGCACGTTCCGGCCAATTATTTTTATCTGCAGTGAGAATTTCAGGTCCTCACTAAACCAGACCCCCAAATTCTTCATCAGGCTGCCCGTTGAGTTCGGCCTGGGGTAGTCTGCTGGCCAAAGGTCTTCTTTAAAATGGCGAGGAAATGACCCATAAAGATGGACCTCAGACTTGTCCTCATTGCATTTGAGCTGAGCCCTAGGAAGCCAGCCAAAGACGGCTGAGAGACAGTTTTTGGCTAAGTCCAGGGAAAAAGTATATTTCCTTCCACGTAAAGAGGAGCTGAGTATCATCAGAGTAAGCTATGACCTTGGCTCCCAGCTCCTCCGCCAGATATATTAAAGGCGTGATGTAAACATTTAAGAGAAGGGGGCTCCAAGTGGAGCCTTGCGGAACTCCCGTAGTCACCTTTCTTGAAGACGAGGAAAACGGGGGCAACCATACCTGCTGTGTTCTATACTCCAAAAAAGAAGTAATCCAGTCCCAAGCCGAGCCCGAAATACCAATGTTAGAGAGACAGGCCAGGAGTTGACGATGAGGCACTGTGTCAAAGGTGGCAGAGAGATCCAATAAAATCAGGGCTGCTCTGCCGCCTGCATCCAAGCATTCTTTAATAGCCTCCGACATCTCCACAAGTGCTGTCTCAGTGCTGTATGTGGCCCTAAATTCTGACTGGGCTGGGTGGAGAGCACTGGAAGTCTCCAAAAAGTTGGAAAGTTGATTGTAGACTGCCTTCTCACACACTTTTGCCACTGCCGGCAGGAGAGAGATGGGTCGGTAGCTAGCTAACAAAGCAGATTTTAAAGAGGGCTTTTTCAGCAACGGGAGCAGTTTAGCCTGTTTCCACTAGTGTGGAACTGTGGCGGTCTGAAACGATATGTTAGTAATATTATTAACTTCGGGATTCACCACCTCAACAACTGCTGCTAAATACCTGGCTAAACAGGGATCGGCTGGTGAACCAGATTTCAGGAGTTTGAGAATGGCCAGAGAATCCTGCAGGTGGATGGGTAAAAAACTCATCAGAGAGGCGGGGACTGAATCCGAGACCGGGACGTTCTGAATAACTTGCGGTTGGTGATTGATATGGGGCACCACTAGTAGTCTAGAGCTTGGAACCAAACCCAAAGTGTCCTAAGAACTGCAGTCAAAATACTCCTAGTTGGGCAGATCAAAAGCATTGGCGGAGTCTGCAGTTTATATTGCTTAAGATACAGTGTGCACAGTCGTCAAGCAGACTGAACCAATTGAGATGAGCGTTGATTGACCTACCTGTCTATCAGGATTGGATCCCTTCTGGTCTTCATTTATTATGTTATGTAAGTATTTGTTTAATCTTGCTGCCAATATTTTTGAGAATACTTTGGCATCGTAAATTAGTAGAGTGGATGGTACTTACGAATCACAACATTTGGACACCTTTTCCCATTTCAGTATTAGACAAATAGTGCTATTAAACAACATATGATTTGTTGCTGTAACTAAATGAATCAATATTTTATATATTTCAATTAGTAATTCATCTGGGTCAGTTGCTTTCCCACCCTCTTAGTTATAGAAACAATTTTCTTACATTTAGTTGGACATTAGGAATTCTTCTTTCTGAGAAGGGGAAAGAGTGGGCAGGCTATGATCTAACAGCAGTTGATCATGTTTTCATCAGGTTGCAGGTGTTCTTCATGTGCCCCTTTTATCTACTTCAAAAGGGGAAACTCCAGTTCTGATCTAGATTAATGTATAGTCGTGAATGAAGGATTGTTTAGCACTAGTATAAGAGTGTTGGATCAATTTGTCCTGATTTCCATGCCAGAAGAGCGTTACTAACTTATTTGTATGGCAGGGCTGCAGTTTTCTGGTCTTCCATTTCTTCTGTCATTTCTCATCAAGCTTGCACTTATGCTCAGCCTTGACGTGCTCTAACCTCTCTGTCACAGTTTGTCTATGTCAGGATCTAAGGCTGAGCCTAATAGCCTGTTCTCCGGGTGTATATACTTCACCTCCAGGTCTACCACGCACTTTCGATCTTTCTTAGGCTAACAAACAACACTTCAGTGAGATACCCTTCAAGAAAGGCATTCCAGATGTCTCATTTTGTAAATGGGAATGAACCATGAAGTATCTCAAAATTTTGCAGAGTTTACTTTTTACTTTTGTATTCCAAATCCCATAAATGCTCTCCAGTACTATCAGAAGGAAAGCAACACTTAGATGAACTGCTGAATGGTCTTATGAGTGTCTTGGAGAATGTTCTATCCCTTTGACTCAGTCCTTGATTGTGTGGTCAAGAAGAAAACTATCATTGTGGACCAAATGGCTGAATATTTTTGAATGAAAGTAGATATCAGATTTTAAGATAACTACATTTATCTAAATGGGGATGTGCTAAAAATCTGGTATGGATCTGACCCTCCAGGGCCGACTGTGTAGAACCATGGTTTAGTCTAAAATGAGTGAATCACAGTCAGTGCAGTACTATTAAAGAGCCACAAAAAATGTACTGCAAGTAACTTTCACCTCACCATCTCTGAGCTGTCAATAGCTGTCAGTAGCTCTCCTCTTTCTCCCTCACACCCTTCCCTCTCTTGTGTTCTGCTGTCTGCTTAAAGTACAGATTATCCAACCTCTCTTGCCCTTTGACGAGTCTACCTGTGCGGCAGGTTTTGCTGCTGCTGCTTGGTGCCTTTGGCATGGTGCCAACCCCCATGTGACGCCATGCAGCTTTTATTCTGCTTTGGATACAGTGCACCTCTCAATCACAGGTGCACCAGGGGCTTTATTAGAGAAAGTGGCCCGGTGGTGCAAAAGGGAATTGAGCCCCCTTCTTGTGTCCCAAGGGCCTTTTGGTTTAATGGAAGGGGTTGCAGATGCTTATGTGGCACCTTATATGGATTGTGCTAGTGCACATTTTGCTCTGATGCCATCACTAGGGGGACATTGCACCCGAGCCATATGAGAGGTGTCAGTGCGCCCCTTGAGTGTGCGCATTGGGAGAGGAGCAGGGGTCTGAGGAACGTCCAATATATCCCCTGAAGGTGGCTACAGGAACACACTGCCCTCATCATCTTCTCCCTCCAAAGTGAGAAACGGTGGGTCAATGCACCATTTGGGAACCACAAGTTCTCTAGCAACATGTCAGCCTGCTGCCATCTTCTTCTTACTTCCTCTCTCTTGTACCCTCTCATTTCATTTCATGTTATGTGATGTTACAGAGGTACAAGTGCCCTCTGTGGATCTTGTGGGATAAGTCATATCTGCAATTCCTTGCTTGCAAACCACAGCAATGAAGCCTAACTTAAACACTGCAATATATATTTTTCTATTTGTGCAAAGTTCTATTATAAGTTGTACAGCAAATGTATCTAGCTGGATGGTGCAGCAGCATATTCTACAGTGTGTGTTACATCTTACCATGAAAGCAAACAGGCATCAACATACAGCCTTACTCACCAAAAATGGAGCCACCCATTTTGTTGGGTGACCAGATTCCTGGTTTTTCATGGTCAGTCCCGGTGTCCTGATAGTTTTAATTAAAACCAGGGATATAAGTGGGCAGTTCTTAAAAGCCAGTGCCGAGACTGTCCCTATCGGGCTCCCAATTTTTGCCCTCACCCTCAGGGTGGAAAATAAATCTACACTATGCAGCAGCACCCCCTTCACTGCCTTTGATGTAACTTCAAAGAGACTGTGTATAGGTGTTTCACAGCCTCATCATTTCAGAACTGAAACATTTTCGATATTATATACAATGAATCCATAGTTGTTACCTATTTATCTTATGCAACTAACAACCATTGACAAAGCCAATAGTCCTGGCTTGTTGTAGCTATAATCTTACTTTTTGTATTATATATCGGGATGCAATGACAGAAGCAGCAAAATACTAGGTAGGGGGCACACTATGCTAAGCACAGATTTTTAGCTTACATGTTTTTAAGCCACACACTTAATTTCATCGGCTACCCCCGTTTGAGAGACATCCACTTCTGTCATCTCACTTAAAGCCCTGATTAAAACTAATTAATGTCCCGGTTTTGGGAGAGGGTTTGTGAGTGTGGACGTTAGATTAAAATTAGAGTGCAGGCTCACATTTCAGACGTACCTCTCCTGTTACATTACCACAGGGATATAAGAATTTTTTTTAAAGTTGTTTTAAAGACTCTCCTGCTGTGCTTTAGTGTCTCAGTGAAGAACACAGTAGAATGTAAGAGGAGCAAATCAGAATTTTAACAGGCCCCCAGCTCACACTTACGCTTTCCTCTCAGCTTCAGCACAACTTGTGGACGAGAAGGAAATGAGTTCTTTGCACTGTTCTATTTTGAAAAGAGGATAGCAAACTTTAATGCTATTTCAGGATTTTTTTTTAAATTGATACGTTTTCTTATTCATGGAGGGCTATAAGACATTTTTCCAGATACTCAGATGCCTGGACTTGCACCCGTTGATTTTCACAGTGTTCCACCCTGGGCCAAGAGAACATATGGTAAAGATTAAATGGATCAACAGCATCTTGATACATTGTGATATTCTGTCACATTTACAACTGACTTCACCGTAGAAAAAGTGTGTACTGTAAAAGTCTTGAAAAGTTCCAAAGTTCACTTAGGAAGCCCAAACATTTCCCTGTATGCAATGCTTAATTTGTAAAAACATCAGTGCTGGTCCATAAAACTCCCTTGAGGCTGAACCAGAAGGGGCATATGCCAGCCTCACCTTCTTCTTTTGTGTAGCTGCATCTCCCACCACCTCTGATATGTCCTGATCACGGGCTAAACAGTCGGCCTCGCAGGGGACTCAGTAGCAGCGTGTCCACAGTTGGGCAGTATGAGCAGCTCTCCTATAATCTCAATGAAGCTCCTTGACCAAGGTTTTGAGAAACAACTTCCATTACCTTTCTTTCCCTGTTATTGTATGTCGGATCTTCCCTCTAAGGGCCATTAGTACATGATCATTTATTTATTTTTATTTATTTATATGAAGGGTTTTATATTGCCCTGGCTAGACCCGGAGGTATCAGAGCGCTTTACATGAGCATCTGATCAAAGTTACAGGCAGGGGTGGCTGGTGACATTTGAAAGTGGTGGGGCGTAAAAGTTCAGGATGAGCGGCATGTAGCGAGCGAGCGAAGCATACCTTCTAATTACACTTCCACCACATCCATCCATCCTGAATCCATGACATTCATCCATCCTGCATCAATGACATTCATCCATCCATCCTGCATCCATGATTCATCCATCCATCCTGCATCTATGACATTCATCCATCCATCCTGAATCAATGATTCATCCATCCATCCTGCATCAATGACATTCATCTATTCATCCTGAATCCATGACATCCATCCATCCTGCATCAATGACATTCATCCATCCATCCTGCATCCATGATTCCTCCATCCATCCTGCATCTATGACATTCATCCATCCATCCTGAATCAATGATTCATCCATCCATCCATCCATCCTGCATCAATGACATTCATCCATTCATCCTGAATCCATGACATCCATCTATCCTGCATCAATGACATTTATCCATCCATCCTGCATCCATGATTCATCCATCCATCCTGCATCTATGACATTCATCCATCCATCCTGAATCAATGATTCATCCATCCATCCATCCATCCTGCATCAATGACATTCATCCATTCATCCTGAATCCATGACATCCATCTATCCTGCATCAATGACATTCATCCATCCATCCATCCTGCATCAATGACATTCATCCATCCATCCTGAATCAATGACATTCATCCATCCATCTATCCATCCTGAATCAATGACATGCATCCATCCATCCATCCATCCTGCATCAATGACATTCATCCATCCATCCTGCATCCATGACATTCATCCATCCACCTGCAGCCATGAATTCAAACTCTCCCACATGACATTCATCCATCTACCCTTCATCAATAGAATTCAATTCATCCATTCTCGCAGCCACCAGGACCACCCCCCTCTCCCTCCCCCCATTCACCAGTATCCCCGGCAGGTTGCTGTGCCTGATATCCACCAGCGGATGCCGCAGTGTATTTGTATTTTTCATGTCATAACAATAAGCTATGGTCACTTTAAAACCAAACAGTGGCCCTAACATTCCGTGCCCCCACCTTCCTACTTGCCCCAATGTATCATTATATATGAGACTACTCGCTTTGCATATCTCTGCTTTCATTATGTAAAGCGATTCGCCGCCCATCAGGCCAGGTTTATGTCCTGCAAATGCCTAAAAGATACTTATTGTATAGGTGGACACTTCAGTTCGTGGATTTATTAATGAAACAATAGCCCTGGTACCAGCCAATCAAACCGCAGAGAGAACAGCTCGCCAGCTGTGAAACCCCAGGTGCAGATAGTTCTTGCCAGTACTGATGTAACCATAGAAACACAGCCTTCCGCGCTCTGATGTTAAGGCAATAAATTTCACGTTACATCACAGGAGGGTCTGTGGTTTTTTAAACAATTATGGTTATACATGAACCTTCTTTACCCTTAACCCTCCTCCTCGCAGTGGGACATTTTGTGTGATGAGGGAGCGCAGCGTCTCCACACACAGACGGGAGGCAGGATCACCACCAAAGGTACAGCCCCTCTAAGCCAATCCTGGCAGCGCCAGGGCATGGCTATTCTTCGCCCGTAGCACGCCCATTAGGAGCCCAAAGGGCTCCTAATGGGCATGCGCAAACAGGTCAAAACAGGTCAAAACACAAGTGCGCATGCGTGGGCACGGTGCCCTCCGTCCCCACTCCTGCGCACTTTTGTTGTGCTGATGCCTGTTGCCCCCCACTGGTCTGACAATCATGTTAGTCAACATGACGCGGACCGGGCGGTCCGGCGTCATGTTGACTGACATGATTGTCAGTTCAACCTCGGCGTCTTTAAACTTAAGGTAAACTGAGAGTTTACTTAAGTTCAAAGACGCCGAGGGAGCTGCGGGCGGGGGGGCTACGCCCCCACGCCCCAATGGACGCACCGCGCCTGGTTACAGGTTACATTGTTACAAAGGTTACACAGTTATTAGAGCATGGCAAATAGTTACTTGTATGGTCGAGATAAACAATAAGCACAAATACGAAAGGGAAAAAGCAGGAAGGGGGTAGGATTCAGGGGAGGGGGAGGAGCTGTGGAAGTAGACAGGTAATGAAGGCGGGAAAGAGGAGAGTGAAGGACACCGCATGGAAAGAGGAGGGGAAGGGCGACGGGGGAACACAAACGTGTAGACGAGTCAAAGCAATGTCTAAAGTCCAGTAAGTTGTGATCCCAAGGGAAGTGGTATCACTTCCCTATCTCAGTTGCGGGAGGCTCCCTTTACGCAGTGGACTCTCTCAGAGGGGTCTCTGAGACTCCAAGGCCTACATTCTGCATCCTTCCCCAAAAAGGGGAGAGGGAGTGTTTCGGCAAGGGGTGCCATACCATACCTCAGCTGTGAGTGGCTCCCTTGGCGCAGTGGAATCTCTCTGCGGGTTCGCTGAGACTCCAGAGTATAAATATTGGATCTTTCCCCAACAAGTGGAGAAGGAGTGCTTAGTTAAAGGGCACAAAGGACCGGGGGCTAGGCAGACTAGCAAGCAAGATGAGAGGTTCAGGGGAGAGGAGGTAGGAATTAGGAGCTAGGGAGGTAGACAAAGAGAGAAAGAATACTAAATGGGAACAAATTTAATTAATGAGTTATAATATAGCGCTGGCTAGACCCGAGGGAATCAGAGCACCTTACATGAGGAACAATAATGTTGCAATTTACATCAGTTAAAAGTTACATATGTATCAAGAAAGGTATTAAAAGAACATAGGGGGCAAGGTGAATGGAGCAAGGAAGGGTAAGGTGATAGGGTAAAGGAGTAGGAGGAAAATAGGACGTAGAGACAAGGGGAAAATCTGCCCAAGGTCCGGCTGGGTAGGTGACGGCAGGGGGGGAGACCACAACCCATCTCCTCTTTAGCTATATGGTAGCTCCACCGGGCATCAGCCAAATCGCTAGGTCTCCACAGTCTGGGGCAAGTACTGCAGGTTCCAAGTCCTGATGAGTAGGCAGGTTAGGGGATAAGTTCAAGGTCTGGTCAATGTCAAATTGATATCCCGGGGAAGTAAAACAACGTGTAGGGGGCCATTATGGAAGCCATCGTGGGGTCAGGCAGGGGACTGTACTGTACACTGGTGACTATCCTAAGGACAGGCATCTGGCAGTTAAAGCCAATATCCAGGACAGCGGCCGCCCAAGAATAACAAATCCAGCGTGCACACACCGTTACACGCACAGACATGCACAAGTACACACAAATGTGAGAAAACACTTTCATATGCGCACTGACGCATACACACAAAAGGACGCAGACAGAAAACATCCTAGAACACAAGCACACATAAAATCCCATGCTCTAACACAAAAACACCCAAATACCTGCACACGCAAATATCGTCACATGCACAGAAATGCACCAGCACACACAAATGCACTCACACTCTCATACACGCAGACACGCACACACACACAAGCACACATACAGAAACTATCAAACACACAGGCACACGTACAATCACATGCTTTAGAACTGAAATACCCAAGGACGTACACACAAAATACATGCACATACACACACCATCACACGCACAGACATGCACAAGCACACACTAATGTGCGCACACACTCTGATACGCGAACAGAGGGCGCTTACAAGAACACATACAAACATCCATACGCACAAGCACACATACAATCCCATGTTCTAATACAAAGACACTCAAATACATGCACACACCATCATACGCACAGACATAAGCACACATACAGAAACATCTGCTCGCACAAACACAAGCACACATAGAATCACATGCTCTAATACAAAAACAGTATATCACAATGAGCCGCTCCCAGTCTTGGTGTCATTAGTGTAAGTACAGTGTTCCAATTGTGAGTGCTGGCATCTCACAAAAAGTGAAGGACTGGTCTTACACACCACCGGGTGTCCTGCTACATCATTGACCAGTCCTCGCCCTCTAAAACCTTGGTTTGATAGAGGGCGGGCATAAACCTGACAACAGGGATGCACTTCTAAACTAACTTGGGGCTCAAAGAAAACTAAAGAGTGAATTAAAAGGCCATTATGGTTGTCAGCTTAAATTTAATAGTGCCGGCAACCATATGGTAGTTAAAAGAAGGGGATCGGTGTCATGGGGATATTAGTGTCCCCCCACCACTGTGAAAGGGGTCAACATGTTTCTGCCTGTAGGCCCATGTGGATCTGCAGCATTTTTCAGGACCATGAAAAAACGGGCTCCACTCTTACCAAACATGGCCAGAGGGTTCCACTTGGTGGGGTGATGGCGATCACCCTCCACTCTGAAATGGCTAGATCTTTATTGCCCTAAGATGAGGTCAAAATGGCCCCATAGGAGGGAAGTGGCAGATGAACCCTTTAGGTCCAGGAATGTTAAATGACGTGGTCTCCGCCTCTATGCCTATGTCTGCATGCCTTCGCTCCTCGCTGGTGATACAAAAACACCCAAATACATGTCCATACCATCACACACACAGACATGCACAAGCACACAGAAATGTGAACATAGTCTTTCATACACGTACAGGCACACACACACACACACACACACACACGAGCGTCTGCACACTTCCCCTCATACACGCACAGACGCACACACAAAAGCACTCCCATGACACATTTCTCCAGGACTGCTGCAGCATTGATGGCAAACAATGGCAGGTTTGGACAGACTAATGAAAGAAGGCTAGTTGTAGACGCAGGAAACGGTCCAGCCCAACAAGATAGTGGGCCCAGAGTAAGAATCACAGCAACCTTGGCATAAAATGGCGGCCAGGTAAACAATAAAGAGAGAAAGGGTATTAGCCAGTACAGGCAGGATTGGGACTCCCTGTCCCCTGGATATATAGATAAACAACAATAAAGGAGTTGAACCTTATGGGTAAATCCCAGCCTCAGTAGAGGGAAGGAAAACAAGTGTGTTAACCACAAACCAAAAAAGAGGACGTCCTTTGTCCTTGAGAAGACCCCTCACTCACCAACCTAGTTGGTGACATGCTTCATCATCGGGGTCCCACCCGGATAGCCGAATTCCATCCAGGTGTGCTGCGACACCTGATTACAGTGGAGCTGTTTTTTTCTTTTTATATGTGCAAAGAGGAAAAAGTGTATAAAAAAGTATCCGATACTACCCACTCACGGAGTTTATTCTGGAGTGTCTCGGGTACTATTAAAATATGAGGCACCTGTTGCCCTGTTCGGTGGGCTGTTGGTGTAAAAACTAAAGAAATGCGAGTTAAAAAAGGTCTACATGTTTCAACCTATGGTTTCTTCCTGTGTTTCCTGGAAAAAACTAGGAGCGCTAATATTTACGGCTCCATGAGCAACCCCAGACTGGCCAAATCCTTGCTACGATTTGTGGAGGGAGAGACGGGCGCCGTTCGTGCCTATGCCGTCCTGGCGGGTGCTCCGTTGTAAGCACCCGCCAGGACGACATAGGCACGAACGGCGCACGTTTTTATTGGAGAGACTCATTTTGAGACTCTACATCTGTTACCTACGAGGATAGGGTGCGCCTTAGCGTGCGCACACCGTCCCGCAGGTACTCCATTTGGTCCTGACGAAAACCCGTAAATTGACACATAGGTTGAAACATGTAGACCTTTTTTAACTCACATTTCTTTAGTTTTTACACCGACAGCCCACCTAACAGGGGTAGTATCGGATACTTTTTAATACACACTTTTTCCTCTTTGCACATATAAAAAGAAAAAAACAGCTCCACTGTAATCAGGTGTCGCAGCACACCTGGATGGCTTTCGGCTATCCGGATGGGACCCCGATGATAAAGCATGTCACCAACTAGGTTGGTGAGTAAGGGGTCTTCTCAAGGACAAAGGAAGTCCTCTTTCTTGGTTTGTGGTTAACACACTTGTTTTCCTTCCCTCTACTGAGGCTGGGATTTACCCATAAGGTTCAACTCCCTTATTGTTGTTTATCTATAAAATGGCGGCCCCCAGATCAGCACATCCTGATTCTAGTTCTCTGGGTCCAGAAGCCAGCTCTCTGGGTTTACCGGCTTCAAAGCAAAGGCTACCTGCAGGGCTCCGCTTCACATCTCCCATTCTGGCCTCCTGGAGACACCCACCTTGTCCTGGGCTGTGTGTATGCTCATAGATCCATCGATGTGCCCCACAGCCCCGACAGCCTACTTGTATTTCTAAGTCCTTCGAGGCAGGCACACGTCCACTAGGCTCCTCAGCTTTGCTCCTCTTCATCGGGTGTGTCCTGATCTCCAGTACTCCTCCTCGCAATCCGCCGGCACCACGGTCCGCCTAGGTCTCCGCAACTGCAGGGCCTAGACGATGCTGGCGCCCCTGCACTCACAAGCCATCCTACTAGGGATCAGCTCCGCTCATCCATGAAGCCTCCACGCTGCCCGCTGCTCTTCCGTCGCCGCGTATCCTGCACCTCCCGAGATCGCGATTTCCACTTCCTAACTCCTCCGCTGGGATCCCGGCCAGGAACAAAACTGTATGCAAATCTAGTAAACACTGCGCCTGGGCCGGGCGGTGCTAGCCTAAGAGGGTCAGAGGTGACCTCTTCTACAGGGACATTCATGCTTCAGGAGAGCCCCTTCTTCCCTCACAGACCCCTCCTGCCCCTCGCAGTCCAATGCTGAAGACAAATCCTGCAAGGAGCACGGCAGCCATGATAATGATATGACCATGTTGCTCATAGTCATTTACAGAGGGCGTCTTTGCCCAGGCACCCATTAAAAGGTGGCATTTAAAGCCACAACTTCTGCTTGCATTAGTTATAAGGACCTTAGAGGACTGGAGAATTAGTGAATCCTGTCTGTTGCCTTTTTTGAGATCATGTTCGCGCTATATATAACTTTATAAATAAATAATCACTTGCTGTAAATAAAAGTATTTTCTTCAGTCCCTGTCACAATAATTGGCTCTACATAATTGGTATGTTGGAAAAGTGAAAACTCTTTTTTGAGTACCTTTAACTTCATCCCAGTTTCTATTTTTACTTCCATGTTTCTACAGAAAGTACGTTATGACAAACTTTTCTGTGCTTTTTGGAAAACTGTTATATTTCTGCCTACTTTAGAGAAATGGCTAATTGTATTACCTCTTAAATATAAATATTCTGTTTATTACTGAATGTATTCCCAGCCATCTTTTTCATGTTTTGATGAATTGTTTCTGATGTTTCCACGTGTCATGTTGATCTTATGGGCAAAAGAGCAGTTGTTTTTATAGACTCTTTTTATAGTTGGGTTGGACACAAAACCATGGCCAGAGATATAGGCCCATATCCTAAATTTTTACAAAAAGAAAATAGAAAAAGACAAAGGCAGGCAGGACTAAGTACAGATGGAAACAGCCATGTAAGTACAGCAGAAATTAAAAAAGGTAACGTTAGAGGGAGCGGTTATAGCCACATCCACACAGATTGCCGCAATCCCCATGGGAAGAAAAACACAGAACTTCCAGGGATTCCAAACAAATGATCGAAGGGCAAGAGGAGGTTCCAATGGAAGAGGAAGAGGAGGCTCGAAGAAAGACAGTAAAGAATATTTGTACTGCCGTAAGATGGGACACCCTGTAGGAGAAGTACCAGAATGTATCATAAGCAACAGGGAGAGGATGTGGCCTTATGGCTAGAGTGGCCAACCTCGACGCAGGGGAACCGGGTTCGAGTCTTGGCAGGGACGCTCAAGATCCTGCGATTCTGGGCAAATCGTGCCTAACAAAAATGCATGTGTCCCGGTGTAATGCAACTGCTGCTCACATAACTCTAATACCTGAAACCTTCAGGTCAAGTTTGCGCTATATAAAACTTAGGGGGGTAAAGAGATCAAGGTGAGAGGCAAGGAACACACCCAACACCCAGCCCCATCCCAATAGCAACCCACAACACCCTCTGACGCAGAACACTTATTCCCCCCAGTGGGCCCCACGGCAAGGTGGGCATCTACGAGCCCCCCTCCTCACCACAAACACAGATGGACAGGCCAAACCTATGGCAGGATCAGCAAACAGCAGAGAACCCAACCCAAACATTAGCAAGGAGCCCAGGGTTCCCTGATGCACAAGGAGGAGCAACAGTATAGTGAGGGAGCACATTATTTCAGCCCCAGAACCCGTATTGGGTCCAATGAAGGCATCCAGGAAACATCATGCGTCGTGTGTTGTCAGTCATGCACAGGTTAGATGTGGATTTCAATGACATACCTAACACCTTCCTAGTGGACACCGAGGCCACAAGATCTTGCCTCAAGGAACAGCTTGGTCACGCAGGGGTTTTCAGGGACTGTGTAAAGGGTTCCTTTCACCAAAATACTTGACTTGGAGATAGGTGGAAACCATCTCTAAGGTCAACAACTGTATCATCCTTCATACCCTACTAACCTTCTGGGGAAAGATCTAATGGCCAAACTAAACATGACCATTCACTTTTCAGAAGATGGAACCATGACTTGTTCAAACCCAGTGATCTCCTCTTTACAACTTATTACCCTAAGACCCAACTCTGTTAAGGGGTACATAGTTCAGACCTTACCAATAGACAAACCCCGGCCGCATTCTCCAAGGCAGTCCTGACCCTCATTGCCAATGCCCCAATGCTATCAGAGAGACAAGTACAACTGTCCAAAGAATTCTTATTCCATAAGGAATGGCACCAAGATCGGGAGCCCCAGGAAGCGGAACTGGTAACAGTCGAGGCAGGGGAGATCGGACCAACTTACAGGGTCTTGATGGCCTCTGATCACAATCAATTCACATGGGCATGCATCATTTTCCTACACCAAGGTCTCCACATATGGGACATACCAGACAAACAACTGCTTGCACTACACAGACGCCTCAACAATAGTCTTTGAAGGTCCCATAGACATCGGAGTCGAACTGTAGCTCAGGGCCTCGGCACCTGTCACCACTGTGACATCCCTCAGGGATTAAGATTTCACAACGTACCCCCAATGCTATGGGAAACTGGTCCACGTGATGTGGGGCTAATCACCACCACTGAACCAGGTAGGATCATACTCAAGGAAGGAGTCATCCTGACCAGAGTGAAACCGTACCCACTGTCCAGTGAAGCAGAGTAAGTCATAGCCCCCACGATATAGGCCCTCATTGATCAAGGAGCACTCCGTGCAGGGCTATCACCATGTGTTACCCCTATACAACCTGTGCAGAATGAAAAGGGGGGAACTTGTCACCTAGTACAGGACATTTGCCCTCTATATGATATACCTTTTGCTTTCTATACTATCCCCTGTTGCTGAACAGACAACATTATGTTCAACATCACCCTCTACAGTAATTCTCTGCTGAAATGTATGGCTTGCACTAATACATGCACCAAACGTTACACTTGGTTTTCATCCTGCTCCACCTCCTTTACTCTGATTCATTGCCTAAAGTATCCTTTTAGCTTGATTGTCATACCCATAGCACCCCTACCCTGTAAGTCCCAGGTTGCCCAGCTGGCCTGTTCGAAGTGACTGCCTATTTTTCCTCTGTGACATCTATACTAAGGGGCTTGTAAAAACAGGTCTGCCTGTCAATCCACTTTATGTTTTAATGCCTCAACATTTGTGTAAATGACTTGTAGGTTTTCTGCATCCTCTGCGCTGTTTGCATATAACGGGGGAACACAATTATCTATGATACTTCATTTGGTGAAGCTTCTTTATACGCTGCATGATTAGTTATCAGCTGATGAATATCATGGCAATGATTGCCCAAAGTAATTTCCATGTGAAAGTTGTGGTGCCACATTATACTTCCTCTCGATTTTGAGGAATGAGGAAAGTTTTTATGAGCCCAATATTTCTATAATCTAGTTCTCTCAAAAATGGTACTCAACTCCATGAGGATGCCCTTCAGGATTCCCCAGAGTGTTCCTTATTCTAACACTGTAGAAAGAGTCAAAGGAAAAATTTAATTTTGACTGAAGAAAATGTTGCCAATCTTCTAAACATATTACAGAATTTGACTGATATCTCTTTGAAACCTCCCATCTTAGTTTTTATCTCTATTAGGAAGAGGTGTGGTGCCACTGCCAGGGTGATTGACACTGGAATCTGGGGCCCACGGTTCGATCCCCAGCACTGGCAGAAGGTCAGCCCAGCACCATGTAAATGTAAATGTAAATGTGTGTGTCTTGTAAAGCGCGCTGCTACCCGGAGGCGTCCTGGCGCTATAGACCGCTGGGGAACCCGTCCTGGCTTTCCCTGTGAGATGTTCCCTCCTGGGTATCTCCAAGGTGAAACCAGGCATCCTCGGCGTATGTGGGGGGCCGTTGTGGAGATGAGGCAAGCTAATGCCCAGAGTTGCGAGTGTGATCCCTGGTTAGAGTAGGCACCGAGGCGAGAATTATCGAGTCCGCTGACTCTGGTTCTCGACCCTGCCGCATCGGGAATTGAACCCTGGTCCCGGGCCGTCCTCTTCTTCCGGGTCTGCCGCCTCTAACCAGTGAGCCACACCACTCCACTGTGGTGACTCTGGGCAATAGCTTGCTTAATCTTCTCGACGGCCCCCAGCGCCGGGATACCTCCGGGTAACTGTTTGCACTTTACAAATACTGGATTTACATTTTTCTTTTTTTTATCATTATCTTGGCTTTATGTTGTCACTGTAACTACTTGTGAGAACAGCTCCATGGCCACATCTTCTTGCACCTTAGTGATGCCCACTCTCCAAGTCAATTGCCTTTCCAGCCACGGTCTCTGTTGAACTGTAATTAAAATGACCCATGAGACTCCATTTTGTGTTGCCATGCTCTCGGCAAACTGGTGAAGTATTGCTTTCCACGTCCCTGTTGAAACTTGCACAACCCTCCTTCCTCCTTGTGCTCGAGCCGATTCAGAGAAAGTGCCTGTGTGCCTCACCCCCCCAGTTGTGTCAGAGTCTTAGCCACATCCTGTCCATTGTTGGTAACTCAGCCTGTCACGACCAACTCCTGTGCCCTGTGACCACACCATCTGGTCAAGGAAGCACGGGGCTGTGCCTGTGACCACACCATCTGATCAAGGAAGCATGAGGCTGTGCCCCGTGACCACACCATTTGATCAAGCAAGCATGAGGCTGCACCCTGTGACCACACAATTGAGCAAGGAAGCACAAGGCTGTGTACATTGTGCAACCAGAGACAGATGTCCCCTGGCCACGATTGCACCACAAGACTGACGGAGAACTTGTCAGATGAGGAACTTATCAAAATGTGGAACTATGTATTGTGCAAATGGGCGTGGCTAGTACTATAAGTATGTGTGCACTGCTGATTGAAGCAGCAGTCTCCGTAGAATTGTCTTTGTACCATTCTGGGACCCTGTCCTTAGCTTGAGCTAATAAATAACTTACTTCCCTCCACGGCTGGTTGTCCTGGTCTCTTTGGTAATGTATGATTTAAGCAAAAAGAACCCGTAGATTCTACGTGTCACCTGCATCGCTGGCTTTGACTCTCCTAGTGGGGGAGGGTCTCCAAAAAGCCCGTTCTACAATTTGGCGCCCACGTGGGGCGTCATCGGTGGTAGTCATCGAGCCTGGTGGTCGTGAGGGGTCCGTGATCGAATTCCAAAGGAGGCGCGCCACTACATTGGCTGAAAACTGTCTTTGTGGGCCAGAGGTCTCCGATTGCGTGATTCCTCCCTTCAGTGGGCTACCCGACTGCGGCCCCGACTGACGCCCCAGTTCTGGTTCTTAGTTTTTGGAGATCAAGACCTTTGTGACACTTGCCGTGTGATGGAAGATTAACGGTCTGGTAAGAGTGGGAGTGGCCCACTTCTTTGGTGAATTGTATTTTGGTTTTGGGTATTGTTCGACTTTTGCAAAAGCCGAAGCCAGAGGGTAAGTACAGTTGTATGGTGTGAATATAAGATTTTACCCTTTGATGTTTGAAACCAAGGTACACGTCTAGAGATGCCTGGATTTAATAAGTTTCGGAAATGTTGTTGTTGTTATTGTACACAGGACTCCGCATTGGAGGAATCTTGTCCAATTGCTCCTTTGGGGACCCGTAATCATGAAGTTTATGCTAAACATGGTGTTGGCCCGATTATGTTTTCCTCACTTTGGCACAAATATACAAAAGGTAGTGCTGAATTACAATGGCCCATGTACATTAGTTTTGAACCTCCTGTATTAGATAATTTAGAGGAACAGTTTCAAAGAAAAGCTAGACCTGCGATGTTTGATTCCTTTCGGGTTTGGCGCAAGGAGTCCAAACAGAAATAAATCAAACTCAAAAAGAACTAAGTTAAAATAATGCGTATGAGTGTGATTCAGAAAGCCCAAAATCATGATAATCAGAGAATAGAAGAGGGTATAGTAATACAGGATAGATTAAATCGAATGCAGGTAGATGGATGTTACATTACAAAAAAGGGCCGGGACAAGGAGAATGACCCTCTCCTGACCTCCATGTTGAACACCCCTCCACCCTATACTCCCACCATGTATCCAGCCCTTGATCCCGCCTAATTGACCCCCGCTACTGCTCCAGTTGTTGCCCCTGCCTATGACCTGGTTTGTCCGATTCCTCAGCCACTTGTTCCCAACGCCCCGACTGTTCAGGCCACTGTACCAATGCAAGTCCACCCTTCTTTTCCTCTTGTTGCACCTTCCACTGGTCCTGTACCTGTCCAACCTAATATGCCTTCAACTCCCGTTACAACCAACCCATTTCTTGTTGACAGTCATCCAACACCTTCCCCCAGTGCAGGGCTATTAGCGAATGCCTGGTCAGTGGTCCGTGATTATATCCCTTATGTAACTCCGCATAGACCACCGACTCCCAGACGACGCACCTTGCGCAGACTGATAGGTAGTACACAGGAACAACTCGCTATGAGTCAACAAGCTCGTATGTGGATGGAAAATAACGCTGTACACCGCTCAGGATATATGGATGACAATGGATCAGTGGACACGCATTCAACGGATTGACATTTTTTGTGAAATGTGTGACATACTGTTCCAAATGTGGGAGGATTTTGAAGAATCAGGTCCACCCCCAGGTCTGTCTGACCTTCGCCATAAGGTTGAAAAAGGGGATATACAGGTCCCAGCACTATTATGCGATCTAATCACGTTAGTAGCCTACAGAGACTCCTTATCTGGTATTACGTTAAATAAGGGTTTTCCAATGAGGGAGGTACAGCCTGTTTGGAGAGACCGCGTTGTTGGCCAAGATGGCAACCCTGACACACTGGCAGGTTTTAGACGAATGTGGGTCCGTGTCCCTTGGAAAAGGTCTAAACGTCCTCCAACTTAAAAGCCAATTGCCTGACCCGTGTAATAATCCAGCAGGTTATTATAAGGAATTGACTCAGACGCTCCAATCTTGCGTAATGACTTTAGAAGATATAGATATGTTAATGGGACAGGTAGTACCGACTAAAGTATGGTCCAAAATACGCCATAATGATCAGACAGAATTTGGCCATACGTGGAAGGAATTTGAGGAAGCTGACAGAGCTCGAACTGGTGGTGAGAAACTCGATCCCATGATCTTAGCCCTTCCGGCCCAGAATCTTACTGCCATGAAAAAAATGTTGACACCTCACCGTATCAATTGGGACAGATTACCTGCTTGCAAGCAGAAGAAAGATGAAAGTGTCTCTGGCTATTTCACACGATTCGAAAGCACATTCACCGACTATAGTGGACAGGACATGACTTTAGAAGGGGGACAGCTA
The DNA here is from genome assembly GCF_964263255.1 of Lissotriton vulgaris. Classification (NCBI taxonomy): domain Eukaryota; kingdom Metazoa; phylum Chordata; class Amphibia; order Caudata; family Salamandridae; genus Lissotriton; species Lissotriton vulgaris. The sequence goes on from NC_141691.1 coordinate 1,479,410,357, forward strand.
CTGTTTTTGAATAAATTTGTGTCCAATCTGATACCAGAGCTTGGGACTAAGCTAAAAATGTCAGAAAGTGCATGGCCCATCTCGACCCCGTCTGGTATTTTGACCCAGTACTGTGAGAATAGGGAGAATGAAGAGCGAGATAGAATGGATAAAAAGACTAAAGACTTAAAGACAAAGGTATTACTCCAACAAGCATACCCGACACAGACCCAAAACAGAGGTGCCCCTAAGTTTCAATGAATAGCTCAGAGACCAGCCCCTGTGACTCCTCGCCCACCGCTGGGACCCAACCAGTGCGCTCATTGTCGCCAGGAGGGTCATTGGCGCGACGAGTGTCCCTTGTTGACCCAGAACAACTCTGCCCCCACTGACCACTTCACAGGACAACGTCCCCAGAGAGGACGAGGGTGAGGCGGACCTAGAACACAGTTACAGGACAGGTGCCCCCTTATGCAAGAGAATAGATTTGATACCGCTAATTATGAGGACCACAATTATTTTACTGAGGATTATGAGCCTGAAGAAGGGACGGGGTTTTTGTCCCACTAGGATTGCCAAGGACTTAGAGAAGGGACCCGTGCCTATTCCTGTTGACCAAAAGGGACCGTATGTCCATATTACAACATTGGGCTCTACGGAAAAATTCTTGGTCAACACTGGTGCAACCAAAAGTTCTATTGCTAGGTTTAAAGTCCCTGGGGCCCCCTTGTCTGGCACAAATAACATTTCAGTGGGGTTTTATGGCACCATAGTATTTAGCCCCGTTTCACAACCACTGGAACTAACAATAGGACCCTACACAGTTGATTCCCCTTTGGTTTTTACTTCCACATGTGGCGAAAATTAGTTGGGTTTAGATCTATTAAAAATGTAATTTGTCTTGTAATGTAACGTGTCTTGTAAAGCGCACTGCTGCCCTGAGGTGTCGTGGCGCTGTAGACCGCTGGGGAACCCGTCCTGGCTATCCCTGTGAGATGGTCCCGACTGGGTATCTCCAAGGTGAAACCAGGCATCCCCGGCAAATGTGGGGGGCCGTTGTAGAGATGAGGCAAGCTAATGCCCAGAGTTGCCGAGTGTGATCCCTGGTTAGAGTAGGCACCGAGGCGAGAATTATTGAGTCCACTGACCCTGGTCCACGACCCTGCCGCGTCGGGAATTGAACCCTGGTCCCGGGCCGTTCTCTGCTTCCGGGTCTGCCGCCTCAAACCAGTGAGCCACACCACTCCACATGCAAGATTACATGCAACCATATACTGTTCTCCTGATGGGGGTTTACAACACTATGGGTCCCCCTACCACACACCCAGTATATTTAGCCTCCTCAGATCCCATTCCCCAGGAACTTCAGAATGTCCCTCCTGCTCTTTGAGCCCAAGGTGATACTGATGTCTGCCTTTTGTCCATACCCTCCTTTTCTGTTACTCTGAAGGAAAATGCTCGCCCTCCCTGACTTCCCCAATACAAAATACCCAAAGAAGGGGAAAGGGCATTACTCCAGATAATTTCTGAACTTGTTGACAAGGGGGTGGTTGAAGAGACAAGAGGAAATGTGAGCAATAGCCCAATTTTGCCTGTCCTAAAACGCACCGATCCTTCCAAGCTTGTTGTTCCAAAATGTTTATCGTTTTGTCATTGATTTGCGTGAGATAAACAAAATAGTAGTACCCCAGTTTCCTGTGGTCCCAGATATCACCCCTCTACTGACTTTGGTTCCCCCGTCTGCATGTTTCTTCTCTGTCATTGACTTAAAAAACGCCTTCTTTAGTATACCCGTTGATGAACAGAGTAGGGACCTTTTTGGATTCTCCTTGGCAGGACAAAGTTTTCGGTTCTGCAGAGCTTCACAAAGATATACAGAGAGCCCTTCAATTTATATTCAGGCCCTCAAGGGCCAACTTGATTCCCTGTCCCTACCTCAAGGTACAGCCCTACTCCAGTAAGTTGATGATTTGCATATAGCGGCAGACACCGAGGCGTTATGTAAAGAAGCTACAATGAAATTGCTCCTGCATCTGGCACAGTTCAATCACAAAGTTTCCCTCTCCAAACTCCAATATTGTCGACATGAGGTGACCTACTTAGGCCATCTCCTGTCGAAGGAGGGACGCTGCCTCACCCCTGAATGAATACAAACAATCAGTAAGATGCCCCCACCAAAAACGCAGAAAGTGGTACGTGCTTTTATTGGTATCACCTCCTACTGCCACCAGTGGATACCCAACTTTTCTTTACTCATTAAACCTCTATTGAGCCTCACACTTAAAGATATTCCCCACCCACTCCCTTGGACAAATGAGTGCCAGCATGCATTTGAAGAACTGAAAACAGCCTTGTGTTCGGCCCCGGTGCTAGGCACCCCTAGTTATCAGAAACCCTTTGCTCTTTTTGTACACGAGCATGATGGTTGCACATTGTCAGTGCTAACACAGCGCTTTGGCAACAGACAACACCCCTGTGCATTTTTTTCTGCAGTTCTAGATCCCCTGGCCCGCACACTACCCAGTTGCTTGAGAGCAGCAGCTGCAGCTGCCATATCCATTTGCCAATCTGCTTGCCTGGTCCTTGATACTGCACTTACAGTTATGGTTCCTCACGCAGTTGACACTTTATTAAATAGGACAAAAACTCAACACCTTACTAGTGCACATTTGTCCGGATATGAAATGACTGTCTTAGCCAGTCAAATCACCATCCGCCGCTGCACTACACTCAATCCAGCCACATTGCTACCCTTTGTTGGTGATGACACTTAATCTGATCCGCATGATTGTGTCCTCCGGACGGAGGAAGAGACTAAAGGCTGTGTGGATTTGACTGACACATCCCTAACTGACCCTGATGGTACCCTGTATGTGGATGGTTCTTTCTTCAAACTTCCTGATGGTAGCACAACTGCTGCCTATGCTATCACCACTAGTGGAGAGTGAAAGAATACCTTACCAATCAGCCCAGGCTGCCGAGTTAGTAGCACTAATAAGACCCTGTGAACTGAGTACAGGGATGGCCGTCAACAACTACATTGACAGCCAATACGCCTTTGTAGTGGCCCATAATTTTGGGCGACTATGGGCTGAGAGGGGATTTTTTACTTCTCACTGTACTAAGATACAGCATGGTCATCTGGTCAGCAGGCTGTCAGAAGCATTGACTCTTCCTTCAAAGATAGCTGTGGTCAAATGTAGCGCCCACAAGAAAGTAACTGATGACATAGGAAAGGGCAATGCATTTGCTGACCAGATTGCAAAGGCAACAGCTAAAGATGTCTCTGCCCGTATGTATGTAGCTGGCCCCTCAAACTGGGTACCGGAGAAAGGGATGCACGAGGATACTATTGAGAATGTGAAGGAAATACAGGCAGAGGCGACTAGAGAGGAAAAGGCTCTCTGGGAAGAGCAAACAGGCCTATTAAATGAGAATGGCTGTTGGACGGATCTGTCTGAACAACAGCAATGGTTGTTACCCGATGCCTACGTTTTGCAAGTGGTCACTATGGCTCATGGCCCAGCTCACATTAGTGCAAAAGGTATTTGCAAATTGCTATCTCCGGTATGGCAAAACAAACACATCCCAAAATATGCTGAGAGGTTGGTCAGGAATTGCATGATTTGTTTGATGCATAACCCCGGAAAAGGCACACCAACACCTGTTGGGAATTTTGCACCCCCATTTTACCCCTTCGAAGTGCTCCAAATAGATTACATACAGATGGAAAGATGTAAAAATCTCCGATATGTCCTGGTAGTTGTGTGTGCCTTTAGTAAGTGGATCGAAGCCTACCCCCTTAAGGACAACACTGCTATAAGCACTGCCAAAATACTGTTGAAGGAATTTTTTCCCAGATTTGGGATGCCCAGAATTATCTGGAGCGACAACGGAAGCCACTTTACAGGGGAAATAATGAAGAAAGTGTGTGATGGGGATCAGACAGAAATTCCATGCCGCCAATCTCCCCCAGTCAGCAGGTTTGGTTGAGCGCTACAATGGAACACTGAAAATAAAAATGTCAAAGATCCAGGCTGACACAGGACTGTCTTGGCTGGACGCCCTGCCCCTTGCCCTCCTATCAACTAGAGCCATGGCACATTCCCGTAACGGCTATTCCCGTATGAGATAGTGTTTGGTCGGCCAGCAAATGTTTGGGGAGTACCCCGCCCAAACAAATATTCCGACATTGAATATCCATTGTTGATTGATTATTTACATGAATTGACCACTAACTTATGTCTCATTCATTGTCAGGTACAAGATATCCTGCCACCCAAACCTGAGGGATCTGGTCACACCATCCAGCCAGGCGACTGGGTCTGCATCCGCAATTTCCAGAGAACAAAGAACTTGGAGCTGAGGTGGAAGCCGCCCCAGCAAGTGTTGCTGGCTACGAGGTCTGCAGTGAAGGTGGCAGGAAGAAAAGTTTGGGTTCACGGAGTGCACTGCAAGAAGGTGCCTCTACCACGAACCATACGACCGGTGGGTCAAGGAAGGCCTGGGAGACGACGAATGTGGGAAAGTCCCGCGCTTTGTACCCTTCAGTGACGCCAACATTGCCTGGGCTTCATCTGAACGAGAGGACGACGACATCCTGCAATCTGCCGTTCCTCCGCATCTGAGGTTGCGGTACACTCAACAGCCAGAGTCTTTGTTTCCTGATCAAACAACGCCAAGATACACCCGGTACAACCTCCGACCCAAAAAAAAGGACTGAAGAGACAAAGGTCTCTGCCCTCTCCTTGACATGGTCCGACAAATCGCTGCAGGGCTGTGATACACCGGTGCATTTTTTTGTTTGACCGGAACCGGTACAGCGGACCGGAACGTGCGAATAGGACCGCCGGAATCACTGACCGGTGAAGCAAACACCAATCACAGGCAGCAACTAGGGAAGACCAAATGAAGCACTTTCTACACTTTCCGATTCTCAAGAAAACTGTGTGGGTGGACGGTATTTGCGGTCGTACCCTTACCACTCTATCTACACTGCGGGGACCTATACCGCTATTTCAGTAAGAACGGGCGAGTAGTACACAAGTCGGACCCTTGGATCCTTATCTTTTTCACAGAAAATTGAATCGCTTATTTGCAGAGACTGGGTGACCATGATATAGGTCCTCCATTGGTTGATTATCTGGACAGCCGGATTGGAACTTTTGTCACTATACACTGCCCCCAGCGTTACTGTTTGGTCGAGCAAGATTATTGGATTATTGGAGTTTACAGCACGTGAGAGCCCTGACAAAGTTCATGCGAACGAAACACGTTGGCTGAAGTTTTAACCTGAAAAATAATAAAGACTTTTGAACATTATCTCGGAGCTTGCGAGCACTCTGTTCTGTGCACCGTCTTTTTGTACATACAACAAACTGTTGGGTTTGTGGGTTGCTGCCCCATACTGCAAGCACTGGGATGTCCCTGATTCCTGCTCCTTTTTCTCGTGCTGGTTCGGCCAACGGCTGGTACACTGTGTTCTTTGATGCATTCTATTCAGGTGCCACATCCACACGATCCCTGGAGAAGATCCGTAGCAGACAAGCATTCCACCACATCATGGCTGCGGAGTGGCCAAGCATGGATAAAGATTCAGCAGAAAAGAATGAATATGAGCACAATCATGGGTCTTTTTATCCATCGAACATCTACAATGGTGGGGAAAGAAAAGACTGCCACCTCTCAGGGACCTCCCTGTCTACCCACATCCCGGACAATACTGCATGAAAAGCAATGGAACAGTATGGATGGGGCAAAGTGACACGCTCCAGCTCAATACTTCGACTCTCCCAGCTCTGGTGTCTTCACTGAATACCTATTTTGTGTGTGGGAACAAGGCCTACACCTGGCTGCCCAAGTCTTGGGCAGGCACCTGTTACATTGCTTGGTTGCTCCCCCCCACCTACACAGCCGATGGAAAACACCACATCCAGAAGAGAGGTGTGGTTGATTCTGAAGACACAGCTGGCCAAGACTTTAGTGACTTTGATAAAGGGTTCTTCCCCTTTTGGGGCCCTATGGTCAATAGTCGCAATCTTCGACATCACACCAGGGTGGTAGAGGCCACCATCAACGCGACTGCCGGTGCCCTCAGTAATATCACGGCTGAACTTCAAGCAGACCGCCTCATGACTTTACAGAACAGAATGGCGCTTGACATAATATTGGCGGATCGTGGAGGAGTCTGCACAATAAACTGTGAACAGCATTAACTATTGCAACATAAGTTGATGATTATGCCTGCATATGATGCTTAATTTGAACGTGGAACTGAATCAAGTTCTTTGATTGGATTTTAAATATTGAACTGAATAAAGTTGAACTTTGTGAAGAAACCTGAGCGTTTCATGATATATCGTGCGCACATTTTGGTGAGCAGGTGACCCTCCCCACATTACGTTTTGTCACCTAATAACAGACCCACCTTACGCGGTGCTTAAAACCACAGTATAGTTAATGTACCGGAACAATCTCACAGGCACTACAACTATGCGCTGATGCGCGTGCAAGATTAAACTGAAAAACATAAACAAAGTGACCCATAAATCCAGGGTTCACACAATGCCTCAAAAGAAACTGTAGTAGTTGAAATGCCTGGCCATATACTCACATCTATATATTTTTATAAAACCTCCAATGACACACGGTGAAATTCAATTCATCACCTTCTCTGAAATCCTGAGGTTGCTTCTACTCTTCACATCTTCCCTCTAACCCTAGTGACATCTTTTAGTAACTCATGGAGTGCTTTACCATGCAACATCATTAATCTGTTTTGTTCAGTGTATTCTCTAAATGGGGTCTCACGATAGCTGCAATTCTCTTTATTGCAGGTCCAGAATGACCATGTCCCAGGTGCATCCTTGTTATACTTCTTTACCAAGTCTGAAGTTATCTTAGATTAGACCCATCCTGGTGAGTTTGGGTTGGACTGTTGCTATTAGAGCAGGGTTAAGACTGATTTGAATATGGCTGGGTCCAAACTAAGGTGGCATGGTATGCAAATTAACGAGGGAAATGGATGCGACCCGAGTAATTAATAACCCTGGGCAAAGCACTACGCTACGCTCGCATAGTTTGTGAAGTTTGCGCAACTTCGCACTACGCGAACTGCACGTAGCACAGTGCAAACATGCGTAGCGTAGTGCAGCAGTCATTTTTTGCTTGCTCGCGGTCCTGAACGTCAAGTTGGCGACCGCGAGCAAGCAAAATGACATCCTCGCAAGACTTTTTCCTTGTTCGCGATCGCGAGCATGGAAAATAAACCTCCTGGCGAGATTCTCAACGCGGGGAGGTCAAGTTTCTCATTGCGAGTGGTCGAACATGCTCGCGACTGCTCGCTCGCGATGAGAAACGACAAGTCGGCGTTGAGAATGCTGCAGCTCGTGTAAAAATCTACTCAAGCGGCAGAAAAGAACAGCTCGCACTGTGCAAGATGCTGTTTTCAATGATTGCACAGTGCTGGATGCTTGTCCGCACTGTGCAATCAGTGAAAACGACATCTTGCACAGTGCAAACATGCTACTACGCAGTTTGCGTAGTGCTACGTGTAGCTCGCGTAGTGCGAAGTGCACTTTGTGTAACTACGCGTAGCGCTACTTCGCGAACTACGCCCACCCCTAGTAATTAACAATGGCTGAGATTTAGGGGCATATGTATGAAGCCCATTTCCCGTTCGCAAACGGGCCGATTCTCAGAATTGGCCCGTTTGCGAACGGAAAAAAGCCTTTTGGGATGTACCATCCCAAAAGGCCCTTGCAAAAAAGAGAATTGCAAAATTTGTGATTCCCTATTTTGTGAATGCATTTAAGGAATCGCAAATTGCGATTCCTTAAATGCGATGTAGAAAGCACCCAAGTTGTGCGCTTTCTCCTTAAGAAATTGCAAATGACCACCAACTTCAAGTTGGTGGTAATTTGCGATTTCTTTGAAAAATGCACTTTTTGGCATTTTTCAAAGGGCCATGTGGTGCGCATACATGCCCTTAGGGCATGTGTGCTCCACATGTGCTCATTTCAGGGGTGCAACAGGGTGTCCTTATGACACCCTTGCACCCTTGAAATTGCATTCGCAATTTGCGAGTACCTAATGGGTACTCGCAAATTGCAAATGTCTTGCCATTCATTCCTATGGGCCTCAAGGCCGAAAGGAATGAATGAGAAGGTATTCCTTAATTGCGATTCGCAAATTCAGTTTTTGCTAGTTGCCATAATATTTCATTAAAGGTAATGGGAGTGAAATGAAACCATTTATAGTCAGGGACATGTTGGTTTCTGCTGTTCATAAGAGATTGAGAATGTATTCATTTGCATATGAAAATCATTTGGGGAGCATGTGTGTGTGTGCCCACTACTATTACATTTTTCTCATGGCAGATTGAGCATACACCCAAAGAGCATGGCCGCGTAAAAACATGCAGCTGTGTGAGAGCACTTTGACATCACATTCCACCTGTGGTGAACTCATCCACAAAATGGGGAGACTCACTGGCAACAGGGCAGCATAGCTGAACCAGGACTAGCTGCTGTTTACTCATGATCTCCATGGATATTTGCCACAGTATTGCGGTTCCACCACTGCTCAGAGTCACCTGGAGTCGCAAGACACCGAGCAGTGAGCAACAAACATCAAGAACATTGAGATCTGGGCTGCCTGATTTTCAAGCCAGCCAGCAAGCAAGTCATATACCACTTCACTGTTTTCATATATTTATTATTTTCACTGCTTATATGTTATATTACTTTTTTGCCATATGACCCTATCCCTGAGCAACTCAACACAACACCCAAAAAGAACTTTTTGAGTGTGCTGCACCTCACTGTAGGCCTTGAGCCTGCCCGTCTCCGTTATCTATTTTATGCAGAGCTGTTAGCTCATATGGTGTGCATTACCACTGCCCCTGTTGCTCCCAAGAGGCAATTATTTTGTCGAAGACAAATGAAAAATTCCACCCACTGTGGATTGCACCACCAAAATTCAAATAATGTCAATGTCAATAAAGAATGTCCAGAAATGTTATATCTTTCTTTTGTTTCTTCTTTATTCAATTTTCTTTGTACTTTTGTACGGACACTCTTTCCTCTGGAGAGGACGCCACTTTTCGCTCGGCACAATAGCCTTTGTCACTGACCTGGATGTAATTAATAGAAAAACGTGATGTGATGCCTGTGCACATTGGACACAGCCAGCACGCCCTGATGAAGTTCTGTTGAACGAAACGCGTTGGCTGCTTAAAAGAAAATTGAATAAAGAAGAAACAAAAGAAAGATATAACATTTCTGGACATTCTTTATTGACATTGACATTATTTGAATTTTGGTGGTGCAATCCACAGTGGGTGGTACTTTTTTGCCATCACTTGATCCAGGTCAACTTTGTGTATTGAGGGCTGCTGTCTCTAAAATCACGTGAATTATGCCACTTCAACCAAGAATTGTGCCTGTTAAACATTTGGTGCTACTGCACCTATACATAACACTGACAGCCATTTTCTTTACATTCGGGTCTTCCAAATATGAGGCTCCATAGCACTGATAGACTAACTCCACTCCCTCATCTAGTATACTCCTGCTCCATCCCATAATCACATGCCTTCAGAAGATCCTGCAATGTTGTTGAACCTCAAAGTCTCAATATTGGGGAGACATTACAAATATTATAAACTAACCCTCCTCAAGCATTATGCCACTGCCTCAAGATTACGAGATTTGCATGTGACAATGGTTCATACAGAGACGACTTTAATTCTCATAATCCTCTTTTCTATTGTGTTCCTGTTTTTGGACCAGAATTGACTAAAAAAAGATACTGCGACTCTTTTCACACTTCACATTATGACACTTTATGCCTGCCTACCACCAGAGTTAACTTCTTTAAAACCTGGACTATGGCATTAACTCTGCTCTTCCTTTCACCACAATTGTAGTCCTCTGTGACTTTGTATTTGAAACAACACCAACAGGCCACTCTTTTCAGCCAATCGTGTCTGATCATCCATTCACAAACAGCCACTCTCTTTTCACACTCACATGGAAAACCACGTGACCCCTTTTTGAGTCCACCATTACAGACAAAAGGGCATCTTCTCCTCTCACTCACTAATTCCCATGACCATCATTATTTCCCTCACACGGCCCTGCTATCAATCCCTCTTGACACAATCTGGAAACAGAATGAAAGCACAAAGTGACCTGACTTACCCAATTCAATTCATTAAGCTTTATTCGATTTTGTTTCAAACCATAAAAGCATACAGTTTTAAAAAAATACAGTCATAATTTAACAAACAACATACATTTTAAAAGCAACATAAACTCAATAGGTTAAGTAGAATTAGCTGACCCAGTTGTTATTAATGTCTATTAGATTTACATAGTATGCACCCGCCTAGTATTGACAGTTGTTATATGGCGTGAAAGGGTTACATTGAGGTAGGTTGCTAAACTTAAAAAGGCTAAGCGGAAAAAAGTTAAACAAAGGGAAACTGCGCTCATTTGGTGGGCAGGATCTATAACCCAGCTTTGTATTGTGATCGGCAGTTTGTTTCCAGAAGGGGGTATATGATTCACTGGGATAAAAGTCATGTAGGTCCCAAGTTGTTATAGGACCATCACCTTCTTGTGGCTGCCAAGACTGGAGGTAGGGGACAACTTGTCTGCTCCTAAATCTGATTAAAACCAGATCCCCGCAGATATCTTTTCGGAGGGGACCCAACCATCCCACTCTCCTCACGCTGACTATCCTGCCATCAAGGTTATGGGGTAAGGGTCTATTTTTCGATAACCAGAACTTAACTTTATTTAGCAAATCACTGGTTCTCTCAGATTTTCCATGTTTCAGGGGAAGAACCCCCGACAGGATGGACACGAATGGAGCGGCCTCTGGGGGAAGATTGATACGAGGAGTCTTAGTACTTTTTAATCTAGGCTCAACATTGCGATCTGAGGCAGGTATGGGTGGTGCTTTAGGGACAAGTGGGCACACAGTAGTGGAGACTGTTACTTGTGTTAGGGGAGCTGTATTTTGCATAGTTTGTTTGGGCAAGTTAGGAAGACCAGCCTTGGGTGAACACTTAGATGTTACTGTGTATGCCTGATTGAGTTTAACAATTTCCTCAATCCCCGTTAGTCTGTCCCCCAAGATGTTAATTTTGTCGATCAGGGGATGGATAATAGTTTTGATCAACTGTTCAATCATGGTCAGTAAAACCAATTGGGGAGAGGATGCTGGGTCATCTAGTTTTTTGCCCATCTCTGGAGTTAACAGAGCCATGTTAACAGGCGGGTTTAAATCTGATGACACACTCTGCAGTTTTGATGTTTTGGTTTGGAACCCACTTTCTCCAGCCCCGTCATGTTTCCTTTTACCAGATGTGACCTTAACGGGAGTTGTACTTTTTGCATTTACATTTAAGGGAGTCGGTAGAAGCCCCTGTGTACTAACGCTATGAGCTAGCGGACTGGCGTTAGATACCAGGTAGGGTGATGTAACAAGGGTGTACCTGATATTACACATACTGTTTAAGTCGTCTAGCCAAGGGGGATTAGACGCTGTACTAGACGTTTTAGAAAGGGGATCCATGCTGGTAGGGGTATGTTTAAGGTGAGCAGTGTAATAGAAAACAATACAAACAACTGTACTATTTGTTCATTCGTACCACATTGACGATAGCATGCCCGTCTTGTATCTTAGGGCATGAGTTCAACCAGTGGGATATATTATGTAACCACTCCCTTATAGGTATGGGTAACAATGTCAAGCCACAAGTGATAGTCAGTGGAGTGGGCAATCAGTGGCTTTACCTCTTCTTAGAGGACCAAGGGGGGTGGCCCGTCCCGGCCTCCTCTGGCCTTTGACGGCCACAGACGGCCCGCCCTCTGCCCGGGCTCCGCCCGGCGCCGCCCGCGCGCGTCCGCGATGCGGAGGAAGCTCTCTCCTTTTCTGCGCCTCCTGGCGCTGAATGCAGGAAGTGGGCGGAGTTATGTCCAGGCAGGCTGGGAGTTGTGGTCCGCCCGCACTGCAGCCGTGGGATGGTGCTGTACGGCGGCGGGGGCGACCACAACGTCAGGAACCCAGCGGCGCTGTACAGGTAAGTGCTGTCCCAAACGGCGTGCTTTTGGCCGTTGCGTCCCCTCCTGGGACCGGTGACCGCTTAGCAAAGCCCCCCTGACTTACCCTTGAACTAGCCTGTCCTTCAGCGCCTTCGGAGGTGCACACTAATGGCTGACAACTCCAACTACCCCTACACTTTCAGTCCTGAATCATATCTGTCCACCAATCAGGTTACATATGTGCTCCATTTTGTGAAAATAAAGGATATCTCAACCAAGATAAATGCATTAATTATGGCACATCTTGTAGTGTTTTTTGGGTTATTTTTTGCAATAATCTTTCTTTGTATTTTAAGATCTACAACACACCAAACTGTTTTAGGTTTATTCTACACTGTGTAACATGATCTCGCACTGTATGTATTCCTATTAATAGCAACCCCTGAGTGCGCCCCACAATTCTTACATCACTGCCAACAGACCCGATTCAGGCAGAAGACTACCGATTTTTGAAGCCAAAATGGCTTTATTTCAGCTATCTCCTGCCTGAAATTTCATTTTCTACATTAGAAGACAATGGGGAATTTTCATTCTCCCAATTTTTTACTTTAAATTTACCACGTCCCTGTCCTAAAATGTTGGCATGTATATCCACCAAAGTCTGGGCACGTGCTTCCGTTCTGGCCGTTTACTCTGCACAGCAGTTCCCTTCAAATGCCATCTAAATCTCAATAAATACAAAATACAATTTATTTGAGGTATTCTCCCCTTGTACATCTGTTTGACTTTTGATTATGTCTGAGTCGACTCAAGTCAAGGTGCATGAGAGGAAGGACTCGGGGATGATAAGCCGCCCTGTAACACAACAGGCCTATCCCACTGTAACCTATGCACGGGGGTCCCCGCGGAACACTACACAGAGCAGAACCCTGCTGTGGACAGGGTTAAAAGGTCATCAAGATAATGTCGCCTTGTTTACCGAGACAGACTTGAAATCAATCAACCCTTCTTAGCACCTAGAAGTGAGACTACGTCCGAGGTGTTATATATTAAGTGGTTGGAGCGGTGTTGGACGTGACTCTGATCAGCACGCGTGCCTGGCTTGCACCTTTGCTTCCCATAAGTGGTACACAGACGATACACGTTTGGGTCTGTTTCTTGTGTGCGTTTGTGTGGGCATTTAACAACCTCCATATCATGACTAACAGGCCCAGATTTGCCAAGCAAGTCATGTTTCCCATGTTCTGGTCACAAGCCGCACTGGGCCAGCTAGGGGATTTCTGCTTAGCCAACAACCCCGGAGCGCTCTGAAATTCCCACTCCTTCAAAGCGCATAACATTTTACTACAAAGACTACAGATGCCATACGAACATTTCCCCAGTTAGTCATAATCCCGGTTTCTTTTTCCTTTTCAACAGTGTGCTTAAGGGGGCGGTCGGAGGATTAATGTAACACCTCCCGCACCCCCCTTCACCTTTCTCACAGTCTCCCCTCCCCTGAGCTCCCCGGTACAAATTTCAGTGGATGCCAGGGGGCGGCTTCCCGACACCACAGCGCTCTACCCCACAGATTGACGAGCCCTCTCGGATGGCAATTTACTGTACGAGGCAGCCACGCTGGAGCCGCCGCACATCTGGAGTAGAGTAACCGTACCGAGGAGCAGGGGCCAGCGAGGCTGGAGCCAATGAGGCGGAGAGATGGCGATGAAAGGCAGCCCCCCCTTCACTCCCTGGGTAGAAATCTTAAATGTAAACAGAGCCGCGGTGGAGAAGGGGGGCGCTCTAACCCTCTTGTCGAATGTTGTCATTTGGTGTGCTTTATCTGCGGAGGGTCACAAAGTGTGACCTAGAAAACAGATGTAAAGCTTTTTTTAATTTGACCATTTTACAGCCCTGCTCTGTCGAGCTGTTTTGCTTGAGAAAGTCCTTCGAGATTAAGAGTTTCTGTCACAGGCCAGTGCCGCGAGCTCTCCGTTATCTGACGCATCACGCATCTGCCGTTCCTTGGGCCACGCACGGCGTACGTCACACCAAAGTCAACAAACGAGATAGGGGCGTTTCTCCTTCAATTATTTTAACTGCTCTTCGTTTTTGTAAAAACGTTAAATATTTTCATTATTTTTGGACAGATAACACGACCCTCTTTCCAGCCACTAATTCATGGGATATTTATTGTCTGTCAGATCGTCCTTTGGCTGGAGGCCGTTACGTTTACAAGTGGGAGAGGAAAGAGAAAACTAAGCGGCAGGAGAATGGCTTGTTTTCTGAAACTTTAAATTATCATCTGCAACTTGCTTGGCTATTTCTCCTTTGACTCAACCCTTTGTATTAGTAACCATAACTTGAATTAAATAAAAAAAAACTACTAGCGAAGAACTGGGGGCCTTATTATCAAGCAAGGGCGATACATTATCACCGCTTTTATCGGCAGGAAACTGCCGCTAAAGCGGCGATAATGGGCTTGATAATATGTCTTTGTGAATTCCCATAGAAGCCCAGGTTCTGGTGTTAACCTGGGCTTCTATGGGAATTCACAAGGGCATATTATCAAGCCCATTATCGGTTTCCTGCTGATAAAAGCGACGATAATGTATCGCCCTTGCTTGATAATATGGCCCAACATTCGTATAATTTTTTGTAGTATGTTCCAGAATAGCGAGGCTTGCCTCGTGCACGTTGAATGTATGTTGCGAGTGAGCAAGGTGCTTGCTGCAGATGTGGGTGTCTTGCCAGCAGGCAGCATGTTCCAGAGCTGGCTGTACCAGCTCAGCCTTTCACCCCCTAAGGCTAAATACCAGGGTTTAGTTGGGAAGCACCTGTAATATGTAATATAATAAAAGCTTAATATAGACAGGACACTGGCATTATGCGGCTGCAGCCTTTTTCGCATAGTTATGGATCTGCAGCTTTTGCCACATAGTCCATTATGTGATGCATAATCTGCAAATTTTAAGAAAAATAAAATTGTTTTTAGCTCAAATGGTTCAGGTTACTAAAATCGCAGGGAACGTGTTTTCCCGCAGTGAAAGGCAATTTGCAATTGTTGATTGGTCACCTTTCTGTTGCTTGTTGAAATGTTTGGGTTGGTAAACTGAACTGCAACATCTGCCCAGATAGTGTTAACAAGTGTAAACAAAAGGATAGAATAATTAAGTAATACTAACAGAAAATAGGCCACATTAAGCCACATAACTTGCCTTTTCTTGCCACATAATTTAGTCAACCCTGCTGCATGATTTAGCCCTCTCCTGCCGCATAATTCCAGTCGCCCCTGAATATAGAGTACTCCCTGCACCAAACATGCCGTACACACCAGGAATGCGCTGTATCATAGTGGGCACACACACACATGCTCTCCACATCACTGGAGTCAAGCTATCCAGGCTGAAGAAGGCTGATAGCCAGAAACCGGTCCCTGGATGCTTGATTCCGGTCTAGGAAAGACATTGCTTGGTAGTTCGGGCTGGACTGTTCCCATGAGGCACAGGGTCAAGGCTGATTTGCATATAGCCATTGTCTGACCTAGGGTGGTGTGGATTGCAAAAAACCGATGGATTTAGGCCCAAATCCTTGTACTGGAGTGAATGTAAGACATTGTTCTGCATTCTGTCCATCAACTGTGTTTTTTGCAATTTTCATCCCGAGTGGGCTGGGTATGCTCAGACGTGAGACCCAGGCTCTCCACATCACTGGAGTCAAGCTATCCAGGCTGAAGAAGGCTGATAGCCAGAAACCGGTCCTTGGATGCTTGATTCCGGTCTAGGAAAGACATTGCTTGGTAGTTCGGGCTGGACTGTTCCCATGAGGCACAGGGTCAAGGCTGATTTGCATATAGCCATTGTCTGACCTAGGGTGGTGTGGAGTGCAAAAAAACGATGGATTTAGGCCCAGATCTTTGTACTGGGGTGAATGTAAGACATTTTGCCAAAGCATACCCGTAGTTTTGCCTCTGCCTTTTAAGATTTATTTTATAGGCGCCTTGATGCCTTCGGGTTTTAGTTGCGCGGTATACATTTTCTTTCATTCATTCATTCATTCATTGTTCTGCATTCTGTCCATCAACTGTGTTTTTTGCAATTTTCACCCGAGTGGGCTGGGTATGCTCAGACGTGAGACCCAGGCTCTCCACATCACTGGAGTCAAGCTATCCAAGCTGAAGAAGGCTGATAGCCAGAAACGGTCCTTGGATGCTTGATTCCGGTCTAGGAAAGACATGGCTTGGTAGTTCAGGCTGGACTGTTCCCATGAGGCACAGGGTCAAGGCTGATTTGCATATAGCCATTGTCTGACCTAGGGTGGTGTGGAGTGCAAAAAAACGATGGATTTAGGCCCAGACCTTTGTACTGGGGTGAATGTAAGACATTGTTCTGCATTCTGTCCATCAACTGTGTTTTTTGCAATTTTCACCCCGAGTGGGCTGGGTATGCTCAGACGTGAGACCCAGGCTCTCCACATCACTGGAGTCAAGCTATCCAGGCTGAAGAAGGCTGATAGCCAGAAACCGGTCCTTGGATGCTTGATTCCGGTCTAGGAAAGACATGGCTTGGTAGTTCGGGCTGGACTGTTCCCATGAGGCACAGAGTCAAGGCTGATTTGCATATAGCCATTGTCTGACCTAGGGGGGTGTGGAGTGCAAAAAACAATGGATTTAGGCCCAGATCTTTGTACTGGGGTGAATGTAAGACATTGTTCTGCATTCTGTCCATCAACTGTGTTTTTTGCAAGTATCAATAAGATACAGCACATTCCTGTCCTTTTCCCATGCGCCGGCGCACAATGGGCTGCCGTGTGCCAACGCAGGCACCTTTGCACCATGGTGTGAGGGTGCCTGCGTTGCAGGGATGATTATTTTTGTACAGGAAGGGAAACCTTTCTGTACAAAAATAATCACAAGAGGCTTCGTCCTCTTTCTATGTGAGCTGCAGAATGCATCTCACATAGAAAGAGGAAAAACAAGGAGAAAGAAAGATATTTCTCCTTGTTGTGACTCCCTTATGGTAAGCTTTTGGCGCTGCCTCAGATTTACAATTTCTCGTACATCTCGGTCAGTGTCAAAAGGCCATGGATGTTGCTGGGAACGCCCCCAGCAACACCCATTGCACAACCCTTTCACTCAGAACACTGCGTTAAAGGGACTGATATTTATCAGGCAGCATTAAGCCAAAAAAAGTGGCTTAATGCTACCTGATAAATATCAAGCAGGCTTCAGCGCCACGGAAAGTCAAAAAGAGTGACGTTCAGTAGGCGGAAAGAGTCTCATAAATGAGGCCCATAGTTGAGTTTGACAATGGCAACCAATTACTGTCCCTTCTCAAACCTCAAACTTTCCCTGCACATTTTGTCAAAAAATTGTAATGCTGCCGCATGCTGTCAATTTTGAGAGCAACAGCTTACTGCATTCCCTCGAGCATTGTTTATGTTACCCCATGAAATGAAATCAAACTTGACGAACACTCAAGAGTGGCTTTTGGTTTCGGTAAATGAGGATATTACTGCGGTTCTCATTCAAATGCACCTGTCACATGCTTTGTTTTGATACCACAGACCCTCAATAGTTAACCCGGTTGCTCATGTCTGGGTAGGTATCGAGGGCACGAGGCTGGATTGTGGTAACTCGCTGCTGTTTAATTTGCTTCTAGAATTTAGGGGAGCAAACAGCTTCTGTCAACCATCCTTCTTAATTTGTAAAGTTCAGGGAATTGTAAATGTGTAATATATGAACTGTGCTTTTATAGTTTACTCTGTACAGTAACCGAATAAAGTTATTGAACTGAATTGATATGTAAAGTCCCCAATAGTCCTCATGTTCAATTCCGCTTCCAACAGCTGTATTCCTCAGCCAGCTGAGAGGATGCCTTGTCACAGCCTGTGTTTCCAGATGTTCGCTCAAGATACTTGTAGCATTTAACAGTAGTGCCAGGATCCTGTTGAGCACACGCGCTGAAAGCAGGTTGGATAAGGTGATTAACAGACCTGCCGAATGAATGTGGGCAAACCTTGGGAAGGTAGTGAGAGAAAAGCACTGGAATGGATCTCACTCTCGGAATGGATCGTCAAAGGCTAGTGCAGGAGGATTGGTACATCATTGTACTGCTTGTAGAGTAAACAGGAGTCCACAGGCGTATAGGGTTCCAGTCTGGTGTTAACAATTAGTTCTTACAAGCAATGTGAGCATATCAATTTTGGCAGTGGATGTTGCTTTGATAAGCCATGGCAGACCAGTTAACCAGACGGCAAACACAGGATGCTACTTGAAACCAGACAAGCAATGAACAAAGGAGGTAAAAGGGAGAAGGGTGTCCGAGATTGTTGAGCATAACCAAATGCACGCTGAAAAGAAGGAACTGGAGGGAAACCTAATGCAAGGGAATAGACGAGGGAAAACACATCAAATGTGAACACAAAAATATGGGAGCAAACTGGTAGAAAGTGGCGATGCTCAAATCAAGCAGGTATTATAGAAAATATACAACTTTTAAGCGTTTGTCTTAGAAGATTGCCTATTCCTTTCTATAAAGCACAGGTCCTCCCAGGAGAAGGCTGTCAATCAATTAAACATAGATCCCAAAACCATCTTTCGATTGCAGCTAATGTCAAATAAGTGGTGAGAACTATAATATATAGACTTCAAAGGCTGTAGGAATGGCTAGAAATGTCAGATACAGCTCTAGATTAAATAAACACCGGTCAACAAACCAGGATAGGTTTAACCAGGAACACAGTCATGTGTGAGGTAACTCGTGTGTGCTCTTTAACTCTACTTCTGTTGCACCTTTCCAAGATAATTTCTATTTTTTGCAGTTTTGTATAGCACAAGCTCGACCCAGTGGCATTGGAGTGCTTTACACGAGCACCAGATATAGTAAACAAGGTTACATTAATTTTTTAGTCGAGGGGAAATTAAGGGATTTGCCCAGCATCAGAGGATGTGAAGCCAACTCTGAGACTCAAACCTGGTCCCCTCGCCCCAAAGTCGGCAGCTCTAGCCCTAATGCCACATTCTCTCCCTGATCATCAGAATTCCCCACTTTTGAGTTTAAATGCACGCCAGTGGCACCCAAATCCATCTCAGGCTGGGAACAATTTGGAAACCTAAGTAATGTCCTCAAGAGCGTTCACTATATATATGTTCTTGTACATATTTTTAAATGAAGGAAGGTTTCTTCTGCTTACATAAGGAAACACAGAGGTCCTTCTCAAAGAGAACAACCTTCATGTTAAAATGCTTCTGTCTTTTTCATGCCATCTTCCACTGTGTTAAACCCAAACTCCAATACAAATAGAATACACGTAGGGGGGCGTGGCTTCTGTGCTGGTTAAGATGGAGGCGGCTCCGTGAGCTCTGGCGCTAGCTTTAAAAGCCTTTTGGTGTACTTTTAGATGCATTTCTGGCCCGCTCCTTGCTGAAGCATGTTTCTGCCTCTGTGGTACTCCCCCTCTTGTAATCCCTGGCTTCTTGCCATGCTGGCAAGGAGGTTCAGGGTCATTATGCGAGTGGGCTTCAGGTTGTGTAGCTAGTCACTCGCATTTTTCTTCCTTGGATGACGGAATCATATACGCCTTGCAAGTTGCCTTACTTTTATTATTTTGACAGTGTTACTTGAGTTAGTCAAGTCAAGTCAAAGAATTTATATAGCGCACTACATACCCAGAGGGTCTCAAGGCGCTTAGGGAGGGGGAGAGGATTACTTGTCAAAAATCCACGTTTTAGAAATCCTTTTAAAAAAAACAGAGGACAAGAGGCGTTTGGCAAAATAGGAACAGTTTCTTTTATTAAACATTACGGCCGGGAGAACAGTTACAGGCACAAGGTCTGAGGACTGTCTCAATTTCCAATCAATATGTGTCCTTCATTCATACAAAACATGATAGGTTATAAAAGTTTCCGGTGCACCATATATGGTGAGGAATGTTGGTTGATGCCTTTGGAGTCATAAAATAATTGTCTAATGGTTACTACAGGTGGTTCTTGACCTCGCATGGACACAATGTGGCCAGTGGATAACGTGTCCAGATGTCAGGCATGGGGAGCAGGTGATCACTGCATGTACTAGATCCTATTTGTCTATGTGTTCCTAACTCATGTGGCATCTGACGTAAGTTTTTATGGTGCTTTAGGAGCCCACGTATCCCCTCTGGCCATGTGTGCTTTACTGGGGCAATCTCCCTTGACCCTTTGTAATGTCGTTGCGCCTATTTGTGGATTGATCAAGAGTTTTCTGCCCAAGCATTTGCCTGCCAGCTACACACCCTCCCACCAGTAACCTATCAATCAGCAATCCCAGGCCATGGTCTCATCCATCCTCTGGTACAAAGTCCAAGAAGGCCAAAAATGGACCGCCATCACCTATTACTTTGTCTAGTAACCCAGTTTTGGATCACATTTTTGATGAGGTGAGGGGCGTGCGGTCTTTTATGAGTGCCACTAATGAGAAACCATACATGATATTACAGATGTTGCAGAATCTCAAAAGGTGAGTGATCATGTATCAGGATCCTGCAAAAGACCACTGGTATCAGTAAGGCTTGCGTGGTATTTGCACAACCAGCATTGTCAATATTCATAATAAGGGGGAGAATGTGCTAAGAGGAGTTTTTAGGAGAAATGAGCATGCTGCCTTGTCACACAAGCTTTCGTCCCAGTACTACACGGACACTTCCCAACCTTCATGGTTGTAAAATGCAACAACAACCTTTAGCGTAAAGGTAGAGTGGGTGTTACATCTGAGAAATAATCACCAAGAACTGCCCAGTAACTTTGATGTCTTCCATGGGGTGAAAGTAAGCTGATTACCTCTTGGATCTTAAGCGTTACCTCTGCAACGGGCCTCAAGTGTATTTGAGCGCTTCTATGTACAGCACACACGAGACAAACGGGCTGATTCACAAAATCATTTATGAGCACATGAAGTAGTACTTAAGGAGTACTCTTTTACATACTCTTTCTAGTCTTTGTGAATCAGCTTTAAATGTCAAGTTCCCTTTTGGGAGCAAATAAGGCATAGTACTTTTTCATTTGTTTATGAAAATTCCCTTAATATTCAATTTTTAGATGTTTTGGGGCACAATCACAAAGACATGTAAGAGAACGAAAGATACATGGGAACTACTTCACATACTCCAAAATGACTTCGTGAACAGTCTCCTCAGATTTATCATCCTGTCATTTGAAGTGGGTAGCTCGTCTAATTTGACTTTTGATGAGAAAATGTGCTTATTACGCATCTGGAGTCTATGAAAAGGGGTTATTTGGGGTAATAAAAGGAATGTCAAGTAAAATATTAATTTCCTTGAGCAATCTGTTTCTGACAAAAATGCTTACCTTATTCATGGATATGCGGTACAAAATGTTTCCTCTTAAAGCATTGACATTTATTTTGCAGCCAAGTAAAATTTTTATAAACATCAACTTTAATTGGCGTGGATTATATGATACAATTTTAAACATGAACTTGGAAATTGAAGTTTACAGTGGTCTTATAGAACTAGAAAGTAGGAAAAGTCAAATTGGCCCTGGCATCACTTTCCATGCAAAATTTAGATTTCATGTTTCAGCCAGTTACCACTCAACGTCCTCTTTGATGGTGAGGGGATTCCTAGGTGAATTTGTTGATAGAGACCTTGTTTTTGCTCTGGCCCTTGTACAACACTTCAAATGCAGGTCTGTCGTATCGTGCATCAGGAACATTTCAACCATAAAGACCGCTATTGATCCGCAGAACAGTGCTCTTCTCTCCGCACAAATATATACAGTTTTGTTTGTCATGTCTTTAAAAAAGGCCAAATTTGCAATGTATTCTGTTATGTTTATTCTATCAGTATTATAAAGCTGTGTCATGCCACTAAAAACTACAGTTGGTAGAAATTATATGGCGACTGTTTATCAGAAAAAAAGTAAAATCATTTAAATTTGTTTGTAAAATCTGGGTGATCATCTGTTTTTCTCACTGCCAAAGGATTGAAATTAACATGATATGCCAGATACCTTTTTATTTTTGTTGATATTTTTTTTCATTGTTGAGTACCTTTACACTCGTAAACAGTGAATACCACAAAGTAGTATGGTTACTCTAAAGTGTAACAGTATGCTGACATGTGTGGATTTAGTTACATGTAAGTTTACATTTGCGAATAGCCCCCTTTATGTTTAAATTATCTGCACACTCAAGCTCACAGGTGTAAGCAATCTGCCATGGAGCTGGAACTATGTAATGTTTCTTCCTACTTATTTATTTATCAAGTTTTATATGGAGCTAGCAAGACCCGTGGGTATCAGAGCGCTTTACAGACACAAAGGAAAAGAAAAGATTGCATAACATCGCAGGGCATGAGGATGCATAAAGATAAAAGCAAATACATAATACTTATGTATCCAGTGCGGGGAGAAGGATGCAGGTGGCTGACACAGTCAGAACACCACCATCCTTGAAGGTCAAAGTGAGTGGGGAGTCCACTAGGGTATTGATGCCTAGGACGGTTGCCTTGGTGGGTAAAGTATTGGTTGAGGAGAAAGAGTTTCAGGTCCTTTTTGAAGCATGAGAAGGAGGGGTTACATCTGAGGTCAATAGGGAGTGAGTTCCACATCATGGATACATTGCCAAAGAAGCACCAGTCCTGGGTCGTTTTCTTTTTCAGTTTTGGAGGGATGAGAAGAAGAGAGATGGTGCTTCTCAGAGTTGTGGATTTTCCTGCTTTTACTAGTTTGCTGTTTAGGTAGTTTGGGGATTGGGTGTGAAGGGCCTTGTGAGTGATGCATGCCAGTTTGAAAATACATCTACCTTCCATGGGTAGCCAGTTGAGTGTGTTGAGGGTTGGTGAGATGTGTTCAAATCTTTTTACACCAGTTATGAGTCGGGCTGCCATGTTGAGGACTGACCTAAGTGGGGCTAGGTGAGCTTTCGATGACCCTGTCAGGATGGCGTTTGCATAGTCCAGTTTAGAAAGGACTAGGGATTGTACAATTGTCTTGAGATCATCTTGAGGAATGAAAGGTTTAATTTTCTTGAGGTGTTTTAGAGAGTAAAGCACACTTTTTGCAGAGTTCTTGATGTGGTCCTTCATTGATAAGATCTTGTTCAGGGTAATGCCTAGTGACTTTACTGAGTCGGATAGGACGAGGGAGCAGTTTAGAGCATCATGCTTCTTGAGCCAGACTTGAATTGGTTGGTGGTTACTTTTCGGAGAGAACAGTATTAATTCTGTTTTGTCCGGGTTCAGTTTTAAGTGGTTTGCATTAAACCAGGTTGGGATATTGGTTAGCGTGACATTGAGGTGTTGGACGTCACTGGGCGATATGATCTTGTTGTATATTTGTGTGTCATCAGCATATAGGTGGTAATGAACTCCAGCTTGTTTCAGATTAGTTGCAAAGGGTTCCATGAAGAGATTGATGAGGGAGGGTGAGAGAAATTACCCTTGCGGGACTCCAAGTTTGACTCGTGTTGGTACAGAGAGGCAGGAGTTGATTTTAATCTGTTGTGAATGGTGCTGAAGGAAGGAAGTTAACCATTCTAGTACTGTGCCATTAATGCCACATCGGCTCTTCAGAATTTCAAGTAAAGCTCGATGGTTTACAGTGTCAAATGCGGCTGATAAGTCAATAAGGACGAGGAGGCAGGCTTCACCTCCATCTAAGGCTCTGTGGATATCATCTGCAATATTGAACATCACTGTTTCGGTGCTACAACCTTTTACTGAAACCCGACTGAAAGGTGCCGAGGAGGTTGAAGACGTCAATATGTTACTTGAGTTGTTGGAGAATGCACTTCTCCAGTGTTTTAGCTAGGAACAGAAGGTTGGAGATAGGTCTGAGGTTGTTGAGCTCGATGGGGTCGGCCCCTGGTTTCTCGAGTATGGTTGTGATTTGTCCTAGCTGAAGGGAGTCTGGGACACAACTTAAAGTGAGAGAGGAGTTGATGATTTTTGCCAAGAAAGGGGCAATGATGTGGTTGAGTTCCTTTACTGTTGTGGATGGGAGGGGGTCCATAGTGTGAGAAGAAGGCTTTAAGCTTGCAATTATATTGAAGGCTTCGAATTCCGACATGAGTTTGAAGTTCGACCAATTAGCGTAATTTTTCAGTTGGAAGCAGGTCTGGTTGACCATGGTAAGATTTTGATCTGTATGGTCAGGGTTGGTTAAAGGGGGGCAGGTTGCAAGGGAGGGAGGGATTGAGGTTTGGATGAAGGATTGCTCAATTTTTGTGACTTTATCAGTTAAGAAGCTGGCGATTTCTTCACATCGATCCATGGTGGCTTTTATTTCTTGTGGGGGTGTGCTGTTTGTTTGACTTTTGACAATGTTGAAGAGCTCACTAGGTCTATTCTTCGCCTGGTCTAGTTGGCTGCGGAAGAAAGTGGCCTTTTATCTAAAAATTTGTTTTTTTTATTTGCCGACCGGGTAGAACGAAGTTGTGCTAGGTGAAGAATCGAATGGTTTAGTCTCCAAGTCCCTTTTTGATTGTCTGAGTTGTCTTCTTTCGTTATTAAGATCCACATTGAACCAAGATTTAGATTTGGTAGATCTCAAATGTTTGAGTTTGAGTGGTGCTACTTGATCTAACACCTCTGTCATTGTGGAATTAAAGTGGGCTGTGAGGTCATCGGCCGTCATATTGGGTTGTAGATGGGCATGAATCCTGGATTCCAGTTCAGTTATGGGCACTCCTTTGATGTTCCTGGTCCAGTGCTTAGGTTTGTCCGGTCGTATTGGTTGGTTTCTAATATATGAGTCAATATTAAACAGAATGAGGTGGTGGTTAAGCCAGTCAATGGGAGAGATCGATCTCAAAGAGACCAGCTCATTTTTGGTGATGATCGTATCCAGGGTTACTCCTTTGATGTGTGTTGGTCCATTGCAGAGTTGTTTGAGGTTGGTCACTTCAAGCAGGTTGGAGAGGTTTAGGGTTGTAGTGTCTTCTGGGTTGTTCCAGTGGATATTGAAGTCACCCAGGAACACGTCTTCCGTGTCTGTTAGGAAGAAACAAGTTATGAGGTCAGTTTGTTCATCAGCGAAGAGGGTACATTCACCAGGAGGATGGTAGATGATGTGAAATTTGATGGGCGTGGTACCTTTGGCTGTAAGTTTAATACCTAGGTACTCAAAAGTCAGGTATTCTGAGGATTTTCATCTGGTAAGCTGTATTCTTCTTTATGGATGATGGCTAGGCGGCCACCTGTTTTGATCAGTCTGTCATGTCTGATGATGTTGTAGCCCGGGGGGGTGAGAAGGTCAAGGATGGGGGTAGAGTGGTCATTGAGCTAGGATTCTGTGAGGAATGTGATGTCTATTTCTTCCTTGAGTATAACTTCAGCAATATCTGTGGCATGTTGTACTGCTGATCTACAGTTGAGGAGCATGCACGATAGAGCCCGGGGCGCCTCAGCGGTGTTGTGTACTGTATATATAGAAATGTATTGAGCATGGGGTCTGGGCGAGAGGACAGGTCAAGGAATTCTATTAGTACTCACTAAAACTGGGATTGTAAACGGGGCAGAGTTCTGGCTAATTTCGAGGTAAGAGTTGTTTATATCATCTGCTTCTCGTTCTGAAATGTGATGGAGAGCTCGGCTGGGACGATGTGCCTGATTCCTCAAAGGATTGGTGGGCCATGGGATGCCAAGTGGGGCCAAGGAACAGGCAGTATGGGGGGAAGGTGTGTAGTTACCCACAGTGTGTGAGCAAGGAGGATTAAACTGTTTGGCGAGGCTTTGTTGAAGGTGTAGGATATCTGCTGCTAGGGAGTCTATTTTCTGCTCCGTTCTGGTCAGTAGCTGGGAAAGTGTACTGCAAGGGCATGTTGTCTTCGTCGGGAGCAGTGTATGACTAGGGTCTGTGGGAGGAGAGGGTACAAGGTTGTGGGATTGAGTGGATTCATTGGGGTTAGGAGTGAGGATAGATTGGACGTGAGGAGTCAGGTCGTTGTTACTTCCGGTCAAGAGCTTAAGAGGAGGTGTTGTGGTTCTTGGGTCGAAGGGAGGGGAGTGAGCAATGGTAAGGAAGAAGTCCGTGTCCTGGGAAATAGCAGTGTGATTAGAAGTGGGGGCAGTTAGGGCATGTGGCGGTGAGTCAGGGGGGAGTGAGCAGTGGCTAGAGGGATGTTAGTGTCCGAGGGATTAACGGTGGCTTTGGGTATGGTTTGGACAGGCAGAGTAGGGACAGGGGTGGAGTTGCGGATAATTTGCGAGGGTAGTGTCGGGTCTCCTGAGGTCGAGGGGGGTGTGCCTGTAGTGGGTTCAGTCACGGAAAAACTGTTGTTTGAGTCCGAATCTGCTAGCTCGGGATCAGCCTTGTGGTGTTTTTTAACTGTGCCTTTTCTGGACCTGGTTATATCGGTTGAGGCCAATGTAGAGGGTGTTTGATGGCAGAGTGTGATGATAGAGGTGGTGAGATTATAGTTAGTGATGGTGGATGTCCATGACTCGTAGCGTGGGTCGTCCGTGAAGGCAGATTGGGTCGGTTCCATTTTTTTTTCGGGGTGGGGGGGCTTGGGTTTGATGGTATTGGTGAGTTAGAGAGGAGAGTAATGTTGGGAAGTGCCGATCAAAGATGGTGAGGTGTGGGTCAGTGGCCTGTATGAGAATGTTTCCTGTTCTGAAGATTGAAATTGTGAGTTCCCCTTTAAAGGTAGGGGTGACTGTTGTGGAGATTTTTTCGCCGTAGGAAATATTTACTGATTTAGTGACTTGAAAGTGAAGAAGGAAGTTGTTTTTCCACTTAGCCGGGCGATTTGTGTAAAAGATTAAGTTAGTTTTCGTGTTGCCATTATTAGCAGTGTGGTGGTTAACTACTATAAGTGATTCCGGGTGCTGTTTTAAGGTACTGTGCTTTAGGTTCTTTCTAGCATTACTGGTAGTTTTACTTCCTCAGATTTCAACATGTCTCAAAAAGCCTTGGCATCTTATATTACTAAACACTGCATCAATAATTCACCTTGACTTTCAAGCATTTTATCTCCGTTCTTTCTTCCTACTGACCCTCTCCTTAACTTCCGTCTTCAAAATGCCTCCTCTCCCTGAGTATATACTACTCTAAGTCACATGCCTGTGTTGTCTATTATTGTATTTCTGTGTGAGCCCTTGCAAGGGGACTCCCGCTGACTTCGGTTTGACCCAGTTCCATAGTTAGCATTGCAAAATACATGCTTCTTGATTTGAGCAATGCAGCAAAGTGCTTAGCAGTTTTTTTAAACTAATGGAAAACAATTAACATTTTACATTGTCGATCGGCACTGTTACTGCATAGGATGTGCTGAAAGAATCATATTATTGTAGGAGTTTACAATAAGTCAAAAGAAGTAATCTTGTTGATTCACCTAATAACAATGTATTGCAAACAGCTCTGGTATGGATGTGAACAAAGAACCTGATAGTAAAACTTTTAATATCATTTTAGCAATGAAACACATAATATATAACTCACCTACTGGCAGCTTTAACTATCTGCCAAGAGCTATTGTCATCACATGATACACAGCACACAACACACAACATACACATACAAAAAGGAGCTTTTGGACAGCCTTTTCAGCCATGGACTACTGTGTTAAGGCATTGACTAATGGGATAGTCCATCAGTGCTTGTACCATCAAATGGCATTTGTAGGCTGGAAAGAGACTAAAAGTAGTGTTTTTCCATATTTTCGCATGCCTGCATACACTGGCTGTTCTGTGCACCCACCTTCTGATTGGCAATTGATGTTAATGCTGCGGTAATGCCCACCTGCCCCATCCTGCTCTGTGATTTAAAAAAATATTATAATATATATTTTTTAGGGCCTCGCAGCTGCAAAGTGCTATCGAAGATGCTCATTTCACTTTTATGCACTCCTGTTTCCTTTAATTAATATTTTAAGTTTACTATTTTGAAATGGTTGCCAATAATATTGGAACAGTCGAATAAAATAAGGCAAAAAGGCTGCTGGTATTTTACTGTGCATGGACGCACATGCGTTGCAACACATGTGTACGCATGTGTGTACATGGCAGCAATCACAGAATGTTTTTCTTACAATTCCAGGATGGTCACCGTGTGCATTATGTATTGGCAAACATGCATCATGATGCGGACGTAACAATTTTAGCTTTTTTTAAACTTTATTGTTTCAACATGGCCGATGGCTATGGCAGAACAATAAACTAAATATATTAAAATAAGCAAATGCCAATGCAATCATGCACTGTGAAGAACAGTTTATACCCACTTACTGGGTCTCGGTGGCGGGGGAACCGCCTAAGTATTCCATACCCTCCTTATTTAGTAAAAGGAGACACAGGAGCCTTCGTCTACAGGAGGAACCACATTTTATTCGAATAGCCCGGGCTATGGAACAGAGTCCCAAGCTCGTTAGAAACAAGACAGTGGAGGCTGCTGCTACACTCTGCAGCTTAGAGGCCTTATATACACATTTCCCACCTTAAGAAACCAATTTGGGTGGGGGCCTGGCGCCCCCGAGTTAAAAATGAAGTTACACCATTCTTCTTTCAGGCAGGACGGGGGCTGCAACAGATGGTACAAAGATTACGGACAGGTCTTGCAAAACAGGATATGTACGTGAGAGAACAGACAGATCTTGAACAACTGGATATGTGAAAGAAACAAGTTCTGGGATGGCGACGTGACCAAGTCTTGCAAAACAGGATGGATGTGTGCAGGAGTTCAGTCTGAGGGTGGTGAGGGAGGTTCCCCTTTTTCAAAATTGCCTCAACCACAAGGAGCTGGAAGGGACAGGGTGGTTGCGACAGCTAGAATTTCAACAGACATCAGCAGAAATGAACAGGAGGGTCATGCAGAGGTGTTTGACACGAAATAGCAATGCAAAAGCAATGGAGTCATTACACAAAATTGACGCCGACAAGAAGGACACTTTTCCTCGGACCCTCCTTTTGCCATTGAGTGGCAAATACTCTAGGAGACGTTGATATTCAAAAGATCATCTGTTTCTTGTTGGAGCATCATCTTCATATTAGTGTTGTGAATGTTAGAGGGGGGAGGCTTGAGGGCCTGAACACACGTTGCACTGAGCATTGGCAGGCACTGAATACCCAAACAGCAGGAGACTAGAGCAGCCACTCCCAAGGCAAGGAAGATGAGGACCCTCCATCCCCATTGGGAAAGGAGGCCCCAGATCCAGTCTGTGAGGGACCAGTTGCCTTCATCCTGATGAATTTCAGAGGAAAGGTGATGCAGACGTTGAATGTACACACAGCAGCTGGAACCAATCAATTTACACACACCACCACGATCAGCGAGGATGATGTCAAGGATCATACTATTTTGAAGTGTTACAAGGCGATTTGCCTGTGGCTCTGCAGTGATGTTGGAGAGCACACCAGCTGCTTCTGTGATGGTGGCCTCAAGGACCCTGGTCAGTCCTCGTATAGCTCGTCTGTTTGCCATTGGCCCCAGAATGGGAGGAAATGCTTAAAGAAGTCCCCGGTTTCCTGACCTACTGTATCCTCAGCCGATATGACACCCCATACGTGAGCGGCGCAAAGTGCCCTTCGTCAACAGGTGGTAATCTCCATGGGTAGAATACGTCAGTGGAAGGAGGAAGGCCAGATAGCAGGTACCAGACCAGTTACGGGGGAGCGAAGTGTAGGCTGCTGTGCCACAGATAAAGTAAGTGTTGGGGGACGCCACCAACTTTGGAGGAGACGTAGAGTTCAAAGTTTTAGTGATGTCACAGATACTAGTACCAACTTTCTTAGTTCCTAAGCCATGGATGCAGACACGGCCCGCACATTTATAACATTCAGAGTGTTTCGTACATCAGGTATTAGCCTTAGGGTGCGAAATTTGGTAAATGTTTCTCGAGAAGTTGAGTTAAATACCACCATCTCACCGAGTTCATCCGGTGGTAATAGCAAAGTGGATCAACTGGTCGGACAAAAAAGGGGTATTGGTATTGCCAGAGCTGTTTTGCCAGAAGTCATCTCAAAATGTTCCAAGGGCAGAATTGGAAGTACCATTGACAGTATAGGCCTCCTGCATCAACATCCACCATGCAAGACAGGACCCAGAGATGGAGAAAGGATAAGGAAAGAATGGAACAGGTTGTGTCATAGCATGCAGCATCAGACCATATACCCAACAGTTGGAGATATTTATGATCAGCTGATGATGATGTAACATCTGGACAAAGGTGTTATTGAAAAATTCTGCACGGTGGGGCAATTCGTGGGCGGGAAACGTGAAATACTGATGCTCTACAGGAGTCGGGGTAGGAGTTTGTGGGGTAACAGGATAGTAGATCAGTAACATCCAACCGATGATAGACAAGATGATTGAGACAAACAGTGTCACCACGGGGCCACAAAGCACTTGGTATGTAGGAGACTGACATATCGTTTCTGGACTTGGGTATATTGGACGGCTGCCATTGTACTAAGCCAGGGACCACTAGCGGCTGTCTGTGATTGGGGGTTGCTTACTGGATGCAGGTGCCAAGAGCCCTATGGCGTACCTTAGTCTGACATACCAGCACCGTTCTTAGCCGGGAGATCACAGCCCTACAGCCTGTAGGCACCTGAGCGAAGTCAAGGGCAAGCCTTCCTTCTGGAACGCAAGTTATATCGGGTAGAAGTAGGAACAGTATGGTCGGGAAATAATTGTCCCTGATGCTGAGCAGAGTGAGGGGAGTGCTTTCTTTTTCCCTTCAAGTATACTGCCACTCTCTGCTTCCGTAGATGTGGAATGTAATCTAGCATCGCTGAAGGGAACAAACGTCGGAGCTATTTCTGTCTCTGAGTCTCCTTGTCCTTCTCTCACCCACTGATCATAGGGAAGAGGCAGAGGCACGCGTCTACAGTGCGTTCCGTGGATCCTGTTCTTCCGTCCCTCAACTTTAACGACAGTGCGGGTGGCCAGTAAGACCTGACAGGGCTGGGTCCAGCTGGGCTCGAGGCTCTTAGTACGTTGAAAGTTTCGAATCAGGACCCAGTCGCCAAGTTGGATAACGTGTCCTGGGCCCTCTCTTTTATCAGGTATGGCCTCCTGCACCTGGTGGTAAAGAGTACAAAAGGTGTTAGTCAAACTGTACAGATAATCAGTCAACACAGGGTATTCAACATCAGACAGTTTCTGGGGCTGTGGAACACCCCACACATTGGCAGGCCTCCCGAACACAATCTCAGGGGGAGATAGGCCTAACCTGGTTTGGGCCATTGTCCTGACGACAGCAGGGCCAGGGGCAGAGCATTAACCCAAGTGACACCTGTCTCAGCTACAATCTTGGCCATTTTAGTCTTTAGGATGCCATTGTACACCTCCACTAGACCTGCTGATTGGGGGCGATTAGCTGCATGACATTTTTGTTTTATACCCAGTGCTGAACAGACATACTCCATTATCTGAGCCGTAAAGTGTGTCACATTGTCACTCCAGACCAAACGGGGCAAACCGAATCGTGGGAAGTATTCTTTCAATAGTATTTTGGCAGTAGTGATAGCGGTACAGTCTTTGACAGGGTAGTCCTCCACCCATCGGCTGAAGGTACATACCACCACCAGAACCTATTTTAAACTGTTACATCTGTCCTTCTGGATATAATCCATCTGGAAGACTTTGAAAGGAAAGGTAGGGGGAGAGAATCCTCCTCCAGGGGTTACTGTGCCTTTTCCCAGGTTGTACATAAGGAAAATCATGCATGTTTTGACCATCCTCTCAGCATATGCTGGTATCTTTGAGTTATACCAGGTGGGTTCCAGCAACTTGCATATCCCTTTCGCACTAATGTGAGCAGGGCCATGGGCCATCTTTACTACCGGTAGCACATGACTGTCGGGCAACACCATTGTCTCTCCATAGTGATACGGGCCCAACAACCATCTATTTCCTTTAACGCTAAATGCTCCGTCCACATCCTCAGCTCCTCAGGGGTAGCATGGGACTGAATATCGAAAACACTCTGTACAGTATCTTCAACCATGCCCCCCTCTGCCACCCACCTAGCGGGACCTCCCACATACATTCCTTTCTTTTTCTTAAGAGCTGTCTGGCTGGCTGTCTGGTCAGCCAGGGCATTGCCTTTTTCTAACATCATCCATCACTTTCTTATGCGCTTTACAATTTATAATAGCTACCTTTCTGGGAAATGTCAGGGAGTCTAATAATCTGTGAATTAGGGGGCCATGTTGAATTTTTGTCCCATGTGAAGTAAGGAAATTCCTTTCCTTCCAGAGTCTCCCAAAGTTGTGAGCCACCCCAAAGGCGTACTGGCTGTCAATGTAGATATTAACCGTTATTCCTTTGCTTAACTTACAGGCTCAAGTGAGGGCCACTAATTCTGCAGCCTGAGCAGAGCACTGTGGAATCTGAGCTGTTTCTACTACTTTCTCTAATGTTGTGAGGGCGTAGGCGGCTGATGTGTTTCCATCTGGCCCTCTGAGACATTATCCACCCACATACAGTGTACCTTCCGGGTCTGCTATTGGGGTATCCTGTAAGTCAACCCGTCCCTCTGTCTACTCTTCTGTCCTCAATATACAGTCATGTGGATCTAAACAGGCATCCTGAATATCCAGTGGGAGAAACGTGGCGGGATTCAGTACAGTGCATCTCTTAATGTTAATGTGGCTGGAAAAGAGTGTCAATTCAAATCCTGTGAGTAGTACGTTAGTGAGGTACTGTGTCTTGGTGTTATTAAGGAGGGTATCCACAGAATGTATGTAAATGTATTGTATTGGCATTTATATAGCGCACTACTTACCCGTAGGGTCCCAAGGCGCTTCGACCGCTGCGAAACCCTTCCTGGCTTCCCTGAGAGATGGTCCCTTAATGGGTATCTCCAGGGTGAGACCAGGCATCCCCGGCGGTCTGGTGGGGCCGTTAGTGAAGATGAGGCAAGCTAATGCCCAGAGTTGCCGAGTGTGATCGCTGATCAGAGTGGGCACCCTGGTCCAGAAACCTGCCGCGCCGGGAATCGAACCCTGGTCCCGGGCCGTCCTCTGCTCTCGGGTCTGCCGCCTCTAACCAGTGAGCCACACTACTTCACTACTGGGGAACCATAAGAGTCAAGGGGGAGTTCATGACGATAACTGCACTCTGACGGACCATGAGTGCGGCTGCAGCTGTCGCCTGTAGGCATCCTGGGAGAGTCCTTACAACAGGATCTAAGGTGGCTGAAAAATAGGCACATGGCCGATGGTGACCTCCGAATATCTGGGTCAAGACAGCGCACGCACAGCCATCTGTCTCATGTACAAAAAGAAAAAATTGTTTGATATAATCAGGAGTACAGAGGACTGGAGTAGTACACAGAGCTCTTTTTAAATCCTGGAAGGCCTGCGTATGCTCTCTAGTCCATGGAAAGGAACTGTCTGATGAGTCTTTAGTGGTGAGGGCAAGAAGAGGTTTGACCATGGCCGATAAATTGGAAATCCACTGTCTGCAGTATGAGGTTAGACCTATGAAGGCTTCCACCTGCTTTTGTGTCCATGGGGACGCCATAGAATTAATAATGGCTACACGATCAGCGGTGAGCTGCCTTCCCTCCTTCGAGAGGAGATGACCTAAATAGGTCACCTTCTCTTGGCAAAACTGAAGCTTTTTTAAAGATACTTCGTGGTTATGGAGGGCAAGGTGGCATAACAAACAGAGAGTAACCTCTTTACATGTCGGGGTGGAATTTGCAGTAATGAGGAGTTCATCAACATACTGCAGCAGTGTGGAATTATCAGGGAGTTCCAAGGAATCTAGTTGACTTTTGAGAGCTTGACTATAGATACTGGGGCTCTCGGTGAAGCCTTGAGGGGCACGGCAAAATCTAAAGCTCCGCCCACCAAGGGAGAAATAAAAAAAATGTCTGCTGTCAGGATGTATAGGAATGCTAAAAAAGGCATTCTTCAGGTCTATGACAGAAAAGTGCGTGGCGTCAGAAGGGACCATCGCCAAGAGGGCTGTAATGTCGGGGACAACAGGGTATTGGGAGATCGGTATTTTGTTAAGGGCTCTCAGGCCAATCACAAATCTGTATATTTTAGGGGAGAGAAGCATCTCCATTGGTCTTTTTAAGACCGGAATAATGGGACTATTACAGACATTACCACGTATCTCCTCCACTACGCCCTTGTCCATCAATTCAGATAATAATGTTAAAAGGGCCGCTTCTCCTTCCGTGGGTAGTCGGTACTGTCGAAGGTGGGGGAGAAGTGTGCCTGACTGAATGCGTACCACATTAGGGGGTATGTTGAGACACCCCACATCAGTGTCTGATGATGCTCAGAGGGAGGAAGGTAAAGACTGCAACTCTGGTGGGAGAGGGCCGGACAGATACATATAGGAGGCTGCTGTTGGGGAAATTGTTAGGGATACGCCTTGTGGACTACATGATATGGTCGCATACAGAGCTTTCAGTAAATCCATGCCTAATAAGTTTTCACAGCAACCTGTAGTAAGGACCAAGGGAGCGTCAACATGTGCTGGGCCAATATCGAGAGGGAGGTGTTCAGAGACAGGCTGGTCACGGGTGTTCCTGCAAAACCCACAGAGAAATTCATTTTGCCAGAAAGGGGTGCCTCCGGGACTGACATACGTGCAGTAGAAGACCCAGTGGCCCCAGTATCCAAAAGAAAATTCTGATCGTTCCCCACAACTGACATTTGAACATACAGGCCCCTTTGATCCACTGGAATTTGCACTCTAGTAATACCCCTTTCCTGGCTGTCCTATGCTTGATAGAACCCTGTCTCATCAACTTCGTCATAATCATCATTGTAATAAGTGCGTGTTGCTTCATATCCAACAAACCTATTTGCCGGGCGTTGCCGAACAGGACCGTCATCCCTGGACCTACGTACTTTGTCCTGCAGATGGGGCGGGCCATGGTCCCCAGTCCGCCTCCCCTCCCTAGGAGCGCGAGGCCTAGTCTTCCCTGTTCGGATGTTTTCAA
Organism: Lissotriton vulgaris; assembly: GCF_964263255.1. Classification (NCBI taxonomy): domain Eukaryota; kingdom Metazoa; phylum Chordata; class Amphibia; order Caudata; family Salamandridae; genus Lissotriton; species Lissotriton vulgaris. Next base: position 1,479,445,275 of record NC_141691.1, read on the forward strand.
CTAATATTGGACACTCATCTATCCAATGGCCGTACCCCTTACAATAAGCACACTGATCTGTTTGGAGGGCTCTCGTGCATTGAGGGCCTAGGGGGGTAGACTGGCGAGCCCTCAGAGGGAGTTGGGGCTGTGGTCTGAAATTCCCGCGGGCATCGGGACCTCAGGGAGGGTAAGCCTGCTGCAGAAGTACCTTAGTCTTAGGATCCCTAGCCTTCTTACTTTCCTTCTCTCTATCTTCTTTCTCCCTATTCTCGTGATACTGGGCCATAGCCAAGATACCAGTCATAGTCTGGGCAGACCGTGTACTCTCAACCTTCTTAAGCCTGGCAGAAATTTCAGGAAGCAAGTTGCTGACAAACTTATCGACACATACTGGGCTAGAGCCTGGGACCTGGGGGTCCAAGCCACTATGTCCCTTGTATTCTGTTTCAAAACGGTAAAGAAGTCAGCCACACTTTCATCTTTTTGTTGTCTACAGGCATTTATCTTATATCAGTTAATGACTTTTTCTGGCAAAAATGTTTTCATAAGCGTTATTATTTTTCGGGAAAAGTCAGGATGGCAGCTTCTGGCTTAGTCCCCCCTGCCCTTGCGTCTTCCATAGCTTCCAGATGAGCCCATTTACCTCCCAGCTCTATTTCATGGTCAGTATGTAGAATTTTATCCCAAATTTCAGTAGCAACGACCGCACCAAAGAGCAAGTCGATGTCTTCAAGAATAAGTTTACCAGCAGATATTATCTGGCCTAACTCTTTGTAAAAGGCAGCCGGATTTTTTCGAGGATCTGGTAACTGCCATTTCAACTGCATTACCTCTGACCTTGGGACTTGAACCCATAGCCTGCGCCAGTGTGCTTTGACAGCCCCTCTGCCACTATTTTGGGCATTGGTGAGTGCTTTAGCAAAGACAGCGGCCGCCTCTCTCATTGGCAAAGCTGTCTGTAGAGGGGGTTTGGGGAAGGCGGTCATATCACGGTAAGCTATCAAAGCAGACATAGCGGCAAACATCCCTTCTCCCTGCACCTCGTCTATTTTTATTTGTGACCTTAAGTCCACTAATCTGGCGGGTATCTGCATAAATCAATTCTCCAATCTCTGCATAACCAAGGTACACATGCATTCAGTCCAGGTGGTCTGTTTCATAATCGTCCACTGGAAAAAGGTGGACCATATTTCTTTAAATGGATAAATATTCGCTCTATTTATCCAACATTCACACTGTTGCTTTTGCAGGTCATCTTCTCGAAGGGACGAAAAGCTGACTGCAGAGCGCAAGGAAGCCAGTCAGCGGGAATTCAATAATCTATATAAATCCTGCCTAACCGTAGACGACGGGGAAGAAGGGAAGGGGCGGGCCGGGGTTAAGGTGCAGGAATTGGGCGGATGGGGACTCGCTGTCATTCCCTTGGTGAGGACAGGGGTGGTGTGGGCAGTCGATGTCGTAGGCGATCAAAGTACGGGGGGTCGGTGTGACGGGGGAACAGTAGGATGGGCAGTGGGAGCAGCACGGCTGGTGCAGCTGCATGCGGGGCAGGGGTGTCGGCACAGGGTACATGGGGGGCATAAGCAGGAGGACTTTCCAACATGGTATCGAGCAGGGAATCGCCCTCTTCTCCCCTTCCATAAAGCCTTTTCCTTTCTCTTACCGGGCCGTGTAGCACTTCTGCACCCGTGCCCTATGTTCCCTATCGGCTATCTCTACAGATTTTTCCATTCGGTCCTGTAAGTGCTCCTTACCATGGTCGGCCATTGACATCCGCTCCCACTTCCTTTCTAGTGCCTTTTCCCTCTTTGCTCTCTGCTCAATTTCCTTCCTCCACAACCTGACAGACTCAAACATCGAGGGATGAATCTTCCATTTTAATAGCTGTTCCTCTAGATTTGCCAGAGTGTTAGGCTCCGGCCCAACCCACACACTGCAGGAACGAGGCGTGTCCCAACCACTTCCCCGACTCACCGTCACTCACTAGATGGTACAGATGAGTAAACCGGTGAACCAGAAAAGGGGGTGGAAATAAAGGCACCAAACCTTCCACCCCTGTAGAGCGTAGAATCAAATAACACCCTCCTCCTCGCTTCCGCACCTGCATAGACAGGGAAACAAAAAGATACACCATACAAAAACTTTCAGTCCCCAATCCTATCTTTGCAACAAAAAGACCATATCCAGCAGTTCACCACACTACACTTACCAGTAACAAATGCAGGCTTTGCTTCGAGGGGGTTTATCTTGCTAAAACAAGACTAGTTCTTCGGGTGTTGAGGTTTGGGCGTGAAGGGATATCACAGGGTAAAAACCATGCCAAAGTAATGCGCATGAACAAAAAACCCCTGTGTCTCAAACAACAAAAAGGAAGTGAGGGGGATAACCCAAAACACAGAGAAACGATAACCACTCGTCCCTCGGGTGAATGAGTAAAAAGTAATCCCAGCCGGGATACCACTCAAACGTCAGATCCGCCCTTAACGAGGCGGACGGTTCCCACAAGACTTGTATACGATGCGAACGCCTAGCGTCCGTACGAGTCAATCTTACAACATCTCGGGTACAAAAGAAAGAAAGACACTAAAATAGTGTCTGACAAACAGGAGCCCCTGGATGTCGTTGGCTAATCTCTAACAAGAGACGGGGGACAAATGAACAAACAGGCTAACTAACTAACTACAGGGACACAGGGAGGGAAACCAAAGGGGCAAGAGGGAGGGAACAGGTAGTTCACAACAGCGGGAAGAATAAGGCAAGGGATCCGGGAAAAGGGTAAGACTCCAACGATTCTCACAACCCCGTGAGAAACAGCAACAACCAACAGCTTCACAGGAACCAACAATCAGCAGGAACCCACAGGTTTGCAATAACAAGCAACGACACTATGGTAGGACTCCTTTTTATACTGCTGGCGTGTCATGTGATGGTGAAAACTATGGTCAGCAAAAGAGGACTGGGGACCGAATCCTAACAGTACCCCCCCCCCCAATGATCCTCCCCACAGGTCTTGGCTTCCTGGGATGCTGTCTATGAAACAACCTCACTAAACGGGGCGCATGCACCCCTCCAGCTGGTTCCCATGTCCTGTCTTCCGGGGCATAACCCTTCCAATCCACCAGGTAATACAACCTACCCCTCCGTCGTCTAGAATCAAGAATAGCCTGAACTTCGAACTCTTCCTCTCCATCCACCACTACCGGAGCGGGAGGGGGCAAGACCTGATCAGACGGAACAAAGGGCTTCAGCAATGAGGTGTGGAACACTGGATGGATCTTATAATCCGATGGCAATAACAGCTTCATCGCCACAGGGTTGACTACCTGTACAATCTGAAAAGGGCCTACATACCGGGGCTGTAGTTTGCGCGACCCCTGTAGTCTCAGGTTACGTGAAACCAACCATACTTGATCGCCCACCTTATAACCAGGGGCCGATACCCTATGGCGATCCGCCTGTACTTTCATAGCCGCCTTTGCTTCCTGTAACCTGCCCCTAGCCACTTCCCAGATGTCACCCAATCGTTTACACACTTCGTCAATGGCTGGCATGTGCCCAGTGGGTTGGATAGCTAGGGCTCTAGGATGGTATCCCATAGAACAAAAGAATGGTGTCATTCCCAGGGCCGTGTGTATACTGTTATTATATGCAAATTCTGCTATGGGTAATGCCATCACCCAATCGCATGACAGGGACGTAGTCAAGCACCTCAGATATTGCTCCATTGTCTGGTTGGTGCGCTCTGTCTGCCCATCCGACTGGGGATGATACGCAAATGACAACCGTATATCCATCTTGAGCACCAGACAGAGCTCCGTCCAGAAATGGGATACGAATTGCGCCCCCCTGTCTGAGATGACTGCTGTAGGTAACCCATGTAACCTTATGATCGAAGTCATAAACACCAAGGCCATTTCCTTAGCTGTGGGGATTTTCTTAAGTGGTATGAAGTGGTCCATTTTGGTGAACAAGTCCACTACCACAAGAATGGCTGTGAAACCGGACACCAAAGGAAGATCCGTGACAAAATCCATGCTGATGGTATGCCAAGGGGAAGGGGGTACCATCAATGGCTGCAATAGACCAGAGGGCTTACTGTGTGAGGGCTTATTGATGGCACAAACAGGGCAAGCTGTCACATATTTCTGAATATCCTGTGCCACAGTCTCCCACCAAAACCACCTCAAGCACAACTCCTTCGTCTTCCCTATTCCGGGATGTGCAACCAAGGAGGAAGAGTGACACCACTCCACCACCTTTGCTCTCAACTCGGGTGGAACAAACAATCTACCCCCCTGATTTAACAACCCCTCCTGGAACACCACCTGAGACAGCTGTAACCACGGGGCCAAATCCATTTGCCTCAACAGATCTTTCACCTTGGATGCAAACTCTTCTACCGAAGCCACTCCCACAATCCTCCTGCTATCGAGCATAGGTCTACTTTCTTTCCCTGATTTCACTTCCTCCGGATCAATATGTATCCTGGACAGTGCGTCTGATTTAATCTGCTGAGCAGCGGGTCTGTAGGTTATAATGAAGTCGTACTCGTTGAAAAACAAGACCCACCGCATCTGTCTTGGTGTCAATGCCCTGGCTGATCTGAAAAACTCAAGGTTCTTATGATCCGTGTAAATCGTGATTGTATGACGGGCCCCCCACAGGTAGTGACGCCATTCTTCAAAGGACAGTTTCACTGCCAACAACTCACGTTCCGCCACCGTGTAATTGCGTTCGGCAGGTAACAATGTCTTCGAAAAATATGCAATAGGATGCATATGGCCTGTGCCCTCCTCCTTCTGGGACAGTACCCCTCCTACTGCACCCGCGGACGCATCTGTCTCCACAAAAAAAGGAAACGCAGGATCAGGATGGGCCAATACCGGAGCAGTCGTAAAGGTCTTCAACAACAGACGAAATGCTCCTTGAGCTTCCTGAGACCACACAAAAGGGACCCCCTTACGCAACAACCTGGTCATCGGCGCCACAATATCTGAAAATCAAGCTATAAAGCGCCGATAAAAATTGGCGAACCCTAGGAGTACCTGTACGTGCTTAACCGAGGTTGGTACCGGCCAGTCCAAAATCGCCTGTATCTTCTTTGGGTCCATCCGTATCCCTTCCGCCGATATTAAGAATCCCAGAAATTCCACCTTCACTGCATCAAATTGGCACTTTTCCAATTTGGCATAAAGCCGATGTTCCCGCAATTTCTGCAACACTTGCTGCACATGTGTATGGTGTTCTACAGTCGTCTCGGAGAAAATAAGGATATCATCCAGGTACACGATTACCGTCCTATCCAAGTACTCACTCAGGACCTCGTTAATGAAGTACTGGAATGCCGCTGGCGCATTGCACAGGCCGAACGGCATCACACAGTATTCGAACAGCCCGTGTTTAGTTTTAAATGCCGTCTTCCACTCATCCCCGGGCCGCATACGGATCAGATGGTACGCTCCACGCAAGTCCAATTTTGTAAACACCGTGGCCTTGCGGAGTTGATCCAGTAACACGGGGATAAGTGGAAGAGGGTAACGGTAGCCTTATTTAATGTTCGGTAGTCCAGACAAGCCCTCAATGTGCCTTCCTTCTTCGGTATGAAGAAGATTGCCGAAGACACGGGAGAAGATGAAGGACGGATGAACCCTAGTTCTAGCATCTCATCCAGATAGTCTTTGAGATGTTTCTCCTCCGGTTCAGACAATGCATAGACACGGCTACAGGGCAAAAGAACCCCCTCCACTAGATCGATTCTACAGTCAAAAGACCGATGTGGTGGTAAACTCTAAGCACAGCCTTTGTCAAATACATCGGCATAACCCTCGTACTGCCTCGGAACTCCACTCTCCTCCATGGCTGCACAGTACAACGGAGGGACCTTCTCACTGGCCACACTATAGCAGTTCTTCAGACAATAATGAGAATCCAGAGTGACTAGACGCCTCACCCAATCAATCCTAGGATTGTGCTCCTGGAGCCAAGGCACCCCCAACACCAACCCGAAGGAAGGTGCATTGATCAAATCAAACACCACGCACTCCGAGTGTCCGTTGTCACATACCAACCGTAACGGCACCGTCTGTCTGGTGATACACCCAGAGGACAACTCGGTACCGTCTATCGCTCGTACCAGCTCCGGTTGTTTCTTATACTGGCAGGGCACACCTAGTTTTTCCGCTAGGAAAATGTCGATGAAATTGGACGTGGCACCCGAATCTAACAGCACCGATACAGGCACCCTATTCTGTGCTGACAGTAGTAGTTGAGCCGAGATGACAAAATGTCGGGGCGCCAGATCTACCGCCCCCAACACCTCAAACTGCCCCATTTTATGCTCAGGAAGTGGCAACCTTTCCACCTGTACGTATGCCACCTTTTTGCTATAACCCGCCCCTGATGGTTTGACGGGACACTCCCTTGCAAAGTGGCCACCCTGTCCGCAATAGAGGCATAGATTCTTGTCTCTTCTTCTTTTCCTTTCATCAGGAGTCAAAGGCCCCCTTACTCCCCCTATTTCCATTGGTTCAGGCTTCGATTCCCCGAGAGGTTGTTTTACTTCTGGTTTTATGAAGTTACCGCGGGACACCTGAAAACGTAAACGATCCCCGCGTCTTTCGGATAGCCGATGGTTCAATTTAACCACCAGGTCAATGAATGCGGCACACTACTCCGGTGGATCCACTACTTGTGATACCACATCCTTTAGATCATCATTAAGACCCTGGTAAAACAATGAGGTCCGCTTATCGGCTGGCCAATGTGTCTCTGAGATCAACCGGTTAAAGGTCGCTATATATGTCAGGAGATCCTGTCTGCCCTGTCGCAATTTCAGCAGTTCTGAGTCGCTGGCTTGCATGAATGCATGTTTGGCAAATAACCCCCGCATCAATTCCTTAAAAGCATCATAATTCCGTAACACCTGATCATTGCCTTCAACTAAGGGGATAGCCCACTGGGCAGCAGTACCAGCCAAATAGGAAAGCGTAAAGGCTACTTTTGCCGCATCGTCAGGAAAGGCCCCCGGCCTACACATAAAGTGTAACTGGCACTGATTCATGAACATTCCATATTTCCCACTGTCTCCATAGAATCGTTCAGGCTGAGCCAGGGGAACAGGAACAGGGGATGTCACAGTGATAGCAACAGGGGTACCGCCTCCAGGGTTACTCTGACCCGCCCCTCCATATTGGAACGTAGCCGGCTGTATAAGGGGTGTCGGCCCTCGGGGTTGGACGGGTTCACGCGCCCTTACTGCCCGCAGCTCTTGTCTTAACCCTACGTTCTCCTGTCTCAAATCCTGCACCTGGGCCTGTAAGGCGGCTAGGGCACCCATTATGTCATGCATGGTAGGGACTTCCGCCCCTGCCATAGCTCCTCCCTCCACTTCCATCCAAGTTCGGGCAGTGTATTAAATCGTGGGCTTGTTATTCTGTTAGGCTCCGGCCCAACCCACACACTGCAGGAACGAGGCGTGTCCCAACCACTTCCCCGACTCACCGGTCACTCACTAGATGGTACAGATGAGTAAACCGGTGAACCAGAAAAGGGGGTGGAAATAAAGGCACCAAACCTTCCACCCCTGTAGAGCGTAGAATCAAATAACACCCTCCTCCTCGCTTCCGCACCTGCATAGACAGGGACACAAAAAGATACACCATAAAAAAACTTTCAGTCCCCAATCCTATCTTTGCAACAAAAAGACCATATCCAGCAGTTCACCACACTACACTTACCAGTAACAAATGCAGGCTTTGCTTCGAGGGGGTTTATCTTGCTAAAACAAGACTAGTTCTTCGGGTGTTGAGGTTTGGGCGTGAAGGGATATCACAGGGTAAAAAACATGCCAAAGTAACGTGCATGAACAAAAAACCCCTGTGTCTCAAACAACAAAAAGGAAGTGAGGGGGATAACCCAAAACACAGAGAAACGATAACCACTCGTCCCTCGGGTGAATGAGTAAAAAGTAATCCCAGCCGGGATACCACTCAAACGTCTGATCCGCCCTTAACGAGGCGGACGGTTCCCACAAGACTTGTATACGATGCGAACGCCTAGCGTCCGTACGAGTCAATCTTACAACGTCTCGGGTACAAAAGAAAGAAAGACACTAAAATAGTGTCTGACAAACAGGAGCCCCTGGATGTCGTTGGCTAATCTCTAACAAGAGACGGGGGACAAATGAACAAACAGGCTAACTAACTAACTACAGGGACACGGGGAGGGAAACCAAAGGGGCAAGAGGGAGGGAACAGGTAGTTCACAACAGCGGGAAGAATAAGGCAAGGGATCCGGGAAAAGGGTAAGACTCCAACGATTCTCACGAGCCCGTGAGAAACAGCAACAACCAACAGCTTCACAGGAACCAACAATCAGCAGGAACCCACAGGTTTGCAATAACAAGCAACAACACTATGGTAGGACTCCTTTTTATACTGCTGCGTGTCATGTGATGGTGAAAACTATGGTCAGCAAAAGAGGACTGGGGACCGAATCCTAACACAGAGCTTGTGGGTCAAAAGACCCATAAGGTGGCCATTGGTTCAAAAAGGGGAAAACATTATAGCAGAAGGACCATGTTTAGTATACATGGTGGGACCAGGGGTCCCCTCTAGAGGAAGCGGACAGCTCACCTCCAGCTGGGAGTCCTGCGCACACATACAACATAATTTCTTAAACTTACTACTGACCGGCATGCTTGTAAACAGATAACAGACAACAGCGGGTTTAAAAAAAAACTCACCTCGCTGGCTTGTCTTTTGCAAAAATCAATAACAGCAGAATCATACAGACTCGGTGGGTGATAAGCCCACCCTTACCTGACAGGGGTAGTTCTCTTCTGCAGTCGTAGGGCTGTGTCCTGCTCCAGAAATCACTTTGTTAGGGGACTCCAGCGAGGACGAGTCGTTCGGCTACCGGACTGCAAGAATCCCTCGGGTAGGGTACCTTCCGTTGGAGTCTCTCCGTGCACCTCGTCACATCCACTGGGCCCGACTGTCGTGCTCATGGAGTCCCTATTCGGGCGCCATTTGAAGAACCGTTTATACCCACTTACTGGGTCTCGGTGGCAGGGGAACCGCCCAAGTCGTCCATACCCTCCTTATTTAGTAAAAGGAGATGATGATTGATGATTAGAGCCTTATATAGCGCAACTTACCCGAGGGCGTCAAGGCGCTGGGGATGGAAAGACTAGGAGCTGCCCTCGCCCTCGTGCAAGCTGTGACCGTCCTGCCTTCATCAAGAACGGTCGCTCCCCCCACCTCCTCTCTGCTGGTACAGTGCTCATTGAAATTGTGCTCCACGTTACTGCTATTCATTTATGTGTATTTGTGTAGCGCTTCGAAGCGCCTGCCACTGCTGGGCATTACTTAGCATTTTTGATACGTTTTGTTTGTGTGATTTAATCTGCCTACCTGCCGCCTAGCGCGTAGCGCTTTCCCACTGCTGCCTTAGAATCATTGTATCGTAGCGCTTGATTGGCATTATAGCCCCTCGACCCTCGCAGCATTTGTTTGTTGCCATTTTGTTGAGCTTGTTGCTGGCCCCTCCCAGACCCTCCCTCCACCTCGCTCCCGCCTCCCAGCTGCCCCTCCCACCCACAGAGACTAGGAGCTGCCCTCGCCCCGTGCAAGCTGTGACCGTCCTGCCTTCATCAAGAACGGTCGCTCCCCCCACCTCCTCTCTGCTGGTACAGTGCCCATTGAGATTGTGCTCCACGTTACTGCTATTCATTTATGTGTATTTGTGTAGCGCTTCGAAGCGCTCGCCACTGCTGGGCATTACTTAGCATTTTTGATACGTTTTGTTTGTGTGATTTAATCTGCCTACCTGCCGCCTAGCGCGTAGCGCTTTTCCACTGCTGCCTTAGAATCATTGTATCGTAGCGCTTGATTGGCATTATAGCCCCTCGACCCTCGCAGCATTTGTTTGTTGCCATTTTGTTGAGCTTGTTGCTGGCCCCTCCCAGACCCTCCCTCCACCTCGCTCCCGCCTCCCAGCTGATCCTCCCACGCTCCGCCCCCTCCACTATCCATTTATGACAGATGTCCCAACGCGCAGCGTCCACGCGCTACGGCCGCGCTGAAGGTGCGCCAAAGGTAAGCCCGTCTACGCCCGTCCGCGCCTGGACCGCGCCCAGCGCCAGACCCCCTGGCCCCCGACGCATTACTTACGCCGCCTCTACCCTCCTAGCCCTTAACCCCGGCCAACTCTCCGACTGCGCTCAAGCCGCCCCCGGACACACCCATGGACCCTTCACGTGCAACTCCTGCAAGTTTGACGGCACCAAGACCAACTCCACATCCACTAACACCAAACAGAGACCTGACACCAACCACCTAAAATGCATCCTGCTCAACACCCGCTCGGTCCACAAACACGCCATCGACCTCTGGAATCTACTAGACACCATCTCTCCCGACGTCGCCTTCCTAACTGAAACATGGATGAATGCCTCCTCAGCCCCAGACATCACCATTGCCATCCCGGAAGGCTACAAGATCATCCGTAAAGACCGCAACAAGCAAACAGGAGGAGGCATCGCTATTGTTCACAAGAATTCCATCCGAATCTCAACCAGCTCAGACGTCAACCTCGCTAGCGCCGAACACCTTCACTTCCAGATCCACACCGACCCCAAGACCACACTCAGAGGCACCCTCCTCTACAGGCCACCAGGACCCCGAGCACAATTCAGTGAAGACATCACTGACTTTATCACCCCACACGCCCTCCCCTCCAAGGACTACATTCTACTGGGAAACCTCAATTATCATCTGGAAAAATGTAACGACAGCAACACCACCGCCCTTCTGGAAAATCTCGCCAACCTCGGACTCAAACAACTTGTTAATACCCCCACTCACCTCGCAGGTCACACACTCGACCCTATCTTCACCTCCAGCAAACATATCTCCTTCAGTCACACCACAGCTCTCCAGTGGACGGACCACAGCTGCGTTCACTTCTACTACAAAAAGTACAAAAAGACCACAACCCACAACCACCCTCAACCTACTCTGCGAAGAAACTGGAACAAAATCACCATCAACCAGATCTCCTCATCGCTTCTTCAAATCCCCCTGCCCACTCATCGAACGCCAACCAAGCAGCCTTTAACCTCACTCAATGGCTAACCAACAGCGCCGACAACCTAGCACCCCTGAAAAAACGTCTAATCAAACAAGGCAACAAAAACGCCCCCTGGTTCAACGATGATCTTAAGAAATCCAAGAAACTCTGTCGCTCCCTTGAGAAGGCCTGGAAAAAAGACCCAAACACCAGCACCAGAGACGCCTTCAAAAACGCCACCCGCATACACCACCAACTGATCCGAACTGCCAAGAAAGCCGCTTTCAAAGACCGACTTGACAACAACGCCCACAACAGCAAGGAATTATTCAACATCGTCAAAGAATTCACCAACCCCACTGCCAACTCCAACGACATCACTCCCTCTCAAGACCTCTGCGACTCCCTAGCTTCGTTCTTCCATGACAAAATCGTAGACATCCACAACAGCTTCGACAACCAACCCGGAGACCAGCCCACCCATCCTTCTGCCACACCCTCACCCCCCTTGAACATCCTTAATGACTGGAACCCAATCTCTACGGATGATACCATCCGCCTGATGAACTCCATCCACTCAGGATCCCCCTCAGACCCATGCCCTCACCACATCTTCAACAAAGCAGATTCCATCATCGCACCCCACCTCCGAGATGTCATCAACTGCTCCCTCACCTCCGCCACCTTCCCAGATAGCTGGAAACACGCCGAACTCAGCGCCCTTCTGAAAAAACCCACAGCTGACCCCACCGAACTCAAAAACTACCGCCCCATATCACTCCTTCCATTCCCGTCCAAAGTCATCGAGAAAGCTGTCAACAACCAGCTCGCCGCCTTCCTTGAAACCAACAAATCCCTCGACTCCTCACAGTCCGGCTTCCGAGCCAAACACAGCACTGAGACCGCACTCATCGCAGCAACAGACGACATTCGAACTCTACTGGACAATGGTGACACCGTCGCCCTCATCCTCCTCGACCTCTCCGCAGCCTTCGACACAGTCTGTCATAGCACCCTGTTACAACGCCTCAGTAACATCGGAATTCAAGGAAAAGCACTGGAGTGGATCACCTCGTTCCTTGCCGGAAGAACTCAGAGAGTCCGCCTCCCACCATTCAAATCAGAAGCCACTGAAGTCATTTGCAGCGTGCCACAAGGATCTTCACTCAGCCCCACCCTCTTCAACGTATACATGAGCCCCCTCTCGGCCATCGCACGTCAACACAACCTCAACATCATCTCCTACGCTGATGACACTCAACTGATCCTCTCACTCACCAAAGACCCTAACACCGCCAAAACCAACCTACATAAAGGAATGAGAGAAGTAGCCGAATGGATGAAGCACAGCCGTCTGAAACTGAATTCCGACAAAACAGAAGTCCTTATCTTAGGTACCTCCCCCTCCGCCTGGGACGACTCGTGGTGGCCAGAATCCCTTGGAAAAGCACCCATCCCAACGGACCACGCACGGAACCTGGGTGTCATTCTGGACTCCTCACTCTCGATGACCAGACAAATCAACGCAGTTTCATCATCCTGCTTCAACATTCTTCGCATGCTCAAAAAAACATTTTGCTGGATCCCCACTGAAACCAGAAAAACGGTCACCCACGCACTGGTTACAAGCCGCCTGGACTACGGAAACACCCTATATGCCGGTACCACCGCAAAACTTCAGAAAAAACTCCAACGCATCCAGAACGCATCAGCCAGACTCATTCTAGACATTCCGCGTAAAGATCACATTTCTGGTCACCTGAAAAACCTCCACTGGCTCCCCATCAATAAGAGGATAACATTCCGCCTTCTAACCCACGCACACAAAGCACTTTACGAACTTGGACCCGAATGCCTCAACACACGACTTTCCTTCTACACCCCCTCCCGCCAGCTACGCTCCTCCCACCAAGCCCTTGCTGCTGTACCTCGCATCAACAAAACCACCATGGGAGGAAGATCCTTCTCCTACCTGGCGGCTAAAACCTGGAACTCACTTCCCACTCACCTTCGCCTCACTCAGAACCACCTAGCATTCAGAAAGCAACTTAAAACCTGGATATTCGACAAGTAACTCCCCACCCTTCTCCAAGCGCCTTGAGACCCTCTGGGTATGTAGCGCGCTATATAAATCATTGAATTGAATTGAATTGAATTGCTTCCCTGAAAAGCCAGGTCTTCAAGGTCTTCCGGAACAGAGAGTGAGAGGGCTGATCCTTAAGTTCCGCAGGTAGAGTGTTCCACATCCTCGGAGCAAGGGAGGAGAAAGCTTGCACGCCCCATCTTGCCTTAAGAATTCTGGGAACTGCGAGGACGTTTTTGTTTGCTGAACAAAGGACCCTATCAGGGACATAGAGAGACACCAGAGGCCTAATGTCTTCTGCCCCAAGCCCATGAAGGGCACAATGAGTAAGGCACAAGGTCTTAAAGTCAATCCTGGCTTGCATAGGAAGCCAGTGCAGGTCTTTCCTAATGGCTGAGCCTGATGAACGCTTAGGAGCATCCATAACGAACCTTGCGGCCGCGTTTTGCAGGATCTGGAGACGCTGGACAAGATGTTAGGAAATTCCCTGATAGAGTACATTACGATAGTCCAGGCGGGAGACTATAAGGGCTACTGTGACCTGTTTACGGGCTTCAGTTGACAGGTAATGTACAATTTTCCTCAGGATTCGCAATACCCCACAGCAAGTTGAGGCCGTCCTGCTGACTTGTTTATCGAAGGAAAGCGAGGAATCAAAGATAATGCCCAGATTCCGAGCTGACTGAGTGGGCATAGGGCAAGTGCCCAGATTCCGAGCTGACTGAGTGGATGTAGGGCAAGTGCCAAGGGCGGAGGGCCACCAGTCCGCCGTCCAAATCTCCTGCTTTCCTCCAAAAATGATCACCTGCGTTTTCTCCCCATTAAGTTTAAGATAGTTTCTTACCATCCACTCCGCTACTGCCTCCATGCAGGCTTTGAAATTAGGGGCAGTGATGTCAGTGGCATGTGAGATGGAGACCATGATCTGAGTGTCGTCAGCATAGGATACGACTTCCAGACCAAAAGATCTGACAAGCCTGGCAAGCTGTGTTACATATATATTGAAGAGTGTGGGGCTCAGGGACGAGCCCTGGGGAACCCCACACTGCACAGGCTTGACGGGGGAGAGATGGTTGCCCAGCTTGACCCTTTGTTCGCGCTGAGTCAAAAAAGATGTTAAGAGACTAAGCGCCGGTCCGTCCACTCCTATTTCCCGCAGACGCCCAGCCAGAATGGCAGGAGACAGAGTGTCGAAAGCGGAGTCAGGTCGAGCAGGACCAGCAAGGTAGTCTGGCCACTGTCGACCTTCGCACGTATGGAGTTAGCGACAACTGTCAGGGCGGACTCGGTGCTGTGGGCTTTACGAAAACAGTGTTGGGACGGGTCAAGAAGACTGGAGTGATCTAAAAAAGCACTAAGATGAATATTTAAATGGGTTTCCAATATTTTCGCAAGGTAAAAGGAGACACAGGAGCCTTCGTCTGCAGGAGGAACCAAGTTTTATTCGAATAACCCGGGCTATGGAACAGAGTCCCAAGCTCGTTAGAAACAAGACAGAGGAGGCTGCTGCTTCACTCTGCAGCTTACAGGCCTCATATACACATTTCCCACCTTAAGAAACCAATTTGGGTGGGGGCCTGAGACCCCGAGTTAAAAATGCAGTTACACCATTCTTTGTTCAGGCAGGACGGGGGCTGCAACAGATGGTACAAAGAATACGGACAGGTCTTGCAAAACAGGATATGTACGTGAGAGAACAGACAGATCTTGAACAACAGGATATGTGAAAGAAACAATCTCTGGGACAGTGGTGTGACCAAGTCTTATGAAACAGGATGGATGTGTGCAGGAGTTCAGTCCGAGGGTGGTGAGGCCAATTCTTGGTTCCCCTTTTTCGAAATTGGCTCAACCACTAGGAGCAGGAAGGACAGGGTGGTCGTGACAGCTAGAATTTCAACAGACATCAGCAGAAATGACTAGGAGGGTCGTGCAGAGGTGTTTGATATGAAATGGCAATGCAAAAACAATGGAGTCATGACACAAAATGGATGCCGACAAGAAGGACACTTTTCCTCAACTGGCAAAGCCAATAGGTCAGCACTCGCCTTTCAAAGGCGAGACCTATTGGCTTTGCCAATGTTTGCTAACATTTGTGCTCCTTACATGGGCAGTGAAACCACGTCTGGCAGCAACCTTGCTTTACCTGCATCTCTCATTAAAGCACTCCTAAATTCAGTGCCTATATTGATCTGCAGCACCAGAAAAAGTTGACCACAATTCCTCTGCTACTCAAATATGTCAAACCTCCACCTGGCCCGCTCCATTACTGGATGTGCGCTTTTGACTCTATTAACCTTTCATTCGCAAATAGACTGGGGATACATTTGCTCCTGAAATAACATTACTAATAATTTAATCTTCTTGAGTTTTTCAATATGAGAGCTGTAAACACACTACCATATATCCCTTAATGTTTGTCCCCATTTTATAGCAAAAGAGTGAGGTGAGAGGCTCTTCTCAGTTTTGAAGTTTAAAGTCATCTATCTCCTTATCTATCTTATCCTTACTCATCATCTGCATTATTCCTCCTTCATCTCCTCAATCTAGATCTTGTCTAGCACTTATATCTGAACCCATATCATGCTTCTGTACAGTAATTTGCAGTGACCTTGGCCAAGATGCAACCAGAAATTTAGACTGCACTTTCACTCTTGACTTACAAATGGACATGTATTAATATACTATTATTCCCTATTGTCATCCTGAAACCCTGACAACAAGCTATAATAGTCCCGGTTCCACAGTAGCATCAGATGCACTTGGAGAGCCAATGCACATCATTTAAATAGTGTATATGTGGCGTTAGTGTCTGTAAAATGCCTCGGTCTGTAACAATGATTACAAGTCAAGAGGTCATTAAAAAATAAAGCATTGAAACAAACCTGGAATTTCCCATTATTTTATTTAACATTTGAAGGTTCCTATTATACTTTGTTTTACACACCTACTTTTTCCGTTAACTTATATATTCAACTAGCACATCTTGATATTTCCCAAAAGAACCCAGGTATCACTTTTCATGGTTCCATATTTGTTCAGTTACTTCATTTTGCACCCTTCTACAATGGCAGTTAATAATGCTCAGTTAACAATCTTCAAGTACAATGATTAATTTGTTAGTTACTACATCTTTAAAATATCCATAATGTCCAAATTGGCACACTTCTGGAGCTCTTCATGTATAATCCAGAAAGCACACTTTTCTGTTTTCTGTAATGGTCCAAATATGTGTACTCTCCAAATGCTCCAGTTAAAAGAAGGAATGATGGGGCATATTATCAAGGGGGTTTATCTCCGCTTTTTTGGCTTTAAAAGCCAAGAAAGCGGAGATAAAATTATCTCCCTATTACCTAGCTGTCGCTAACACCAGTTAGCGACAGCTAGTAGGAGATACCGACCATCTTGGGCCCCACTTTGCATATCAGTGATATTTATCACTAATGACATGCAAAGTGGGCGTGCCAAGATGTTAGCGACTGAAAACAGTCGCTAACATCGCTATCTCCTATTACCAACTTTTGGAGATATTCGCGCTAAGCGCGAATATCTCCAAAAGCTAACACCTGCCCTGAGCAGTTCTTAGCCATGTTATCCAATGGGAGGTGGATAACATGGCACATAGCATTAACTCGGTAATGCATGAATATCGCTGACTTTTCAGCGATATTCATGCATTGCGGCGATTTTTATCGCATTTGCGATAAACCTTGGTAATACCAAGGTTTATTTGCGGTAAAAATCGCCGCAGCTCAGCGGTAAATTTTTGTCTCTAACCAAGCAATAGCGATAATTATCGCTATTGCTTGGTAATATGCCCCGATATTTCGCTGATTCTGGCCTTGGTGCTGCGATTGGCTTAGGTTCTATGACTCCAAGTCTTACCAGCCAGTGTTTATATTTTATAGTTCAGGCTATAGATTCTCCTCCATGCTCTGCCTGCAAAAGAGAAGGCATCAACACTGGGAATGAAGAGGCAACATTATAGGTCTATTGTCTAGAAGCAGGAGGAAAAGTATGCTATAATAAAGTAGCTTAAATCCAATCAAAAGGTTCAATGCAGTTTATTAAAGTCCATTGTATTTCAGCTCAGCAATCATTCTTTTGCTGCTGCTGCTCAAAACTTTCAGCTCCAACTGAATCATAATATTTTTTATGGAATGTTATACTCAGGGGCGGCACCTCCACTAGGGCCCCACTCCTTTTTCACAGAACAAGAAGCAGAAACATAAAATGGTAATAACTACAATTGTATCTTTCTGCTTTTCGCACTGCGAGAAAGCAAAATGGTTTGGTTGCTGGTGGGTGGGGTTGCTCTGCGAGCCGAGGAGGAGTGGTGCGCCCACTCGTGAGGGTGCAATGACTGTTTGGTCAGCCCTCTGGGGCCACCCAAACCAGTCATGCGCATTCTGCCCTTTCTCCATGCAGGCTGCAATGTAGCCTACATGAAGAAAATGGCTTCCCCGTAAGCCCCTGTGCTGTTGCAGCATTGTGATTGACTTAGGGGAGGGGAGTGGGGGGGAGGGAGGCTACCTGTTTCTGCCGGAGGCAGGAGAGCAGGAGCAGGCGCAGAAAAATGCGTGACCCGGCCGAGGGACAGGTAAGTTTAAAAAAAATTATTACATTAACCCTCCCCTCCCTACGCGACCCTCCCCACGCTACCCCCCGCCCTCCCACCCGCGATTAATGCTGGTCGCGACTGGTTATACTGCAGCACCCATAACATTATAATATGGAGATACCACATATCCCCCTCCTTAAAAGTATCTACAAACTTCACTTGGCTGAATAAACACCAGAACACAGGAAACCACCTTACTATTTACTAGATATATTACTGTGGAATAACCATCATAAGACAATTGTTGATGTGCTTTAAAACATTTTGAAAAATATAAGTGGATATGGATAGCCTTCAAGTTCCTTTTCCTCATATTGTCCTGCAACCAACACCAACCAATTAACATCACAGAAGATCATTATGGTGCAACAGTTTTTATAAGATCTATTACTTTTCCTCAAGTCATGCAACAATTTATTACCCACATCCTCATCACTCTTATTCTCTTCACACATCATCCCTCCACTAGAAGGACATTTCACAACCATGTGGAAATTCTGTATTCTGTGATCTTTAGTCTTGGGGGCATTTATAAAGACTTTAATTACTGTCATAGGGGACGAGTATTTGGATTATATATATTTTCCCTAGGATTTCTGATGTTTATTTTTACCACATTACCACTCTCCACCTCAAATCTCTTGGTTGGTTTGCAAATGTCACACCTCTATTTCCTCTCCTTCACCTTTTTTTCTACCTCTCTACCTCACTCCATTCCTCATTCATGCTACATTCTTGAACACCATTCATACATTTTACATTCACCCAAGCTGGACATGCCATGATATTGACTTTCCTATTCTGAAACAGCTCAAAAGGAATGCCATCCACACTGGAATTGGGTGTCAGTTTGTATATCTTAACCTTATTTTCCATTTCATCAGCTAACACAAATTATTTGCCAAAGCTCTCTGCAAATATTTTTGTAAGGCGTTGGTCAACCTTTGCACCTATACAGTTACTCCAAGAAAATACAGGGCAGTCTTCTTGTTTAATTCCTCTTTCTGGCAAAATACTTCCATCTCCTTTGAAGCAAGCTGCGCTCCATTGTCTGTTAAGATTGCTTTAAGAAAACCTTTCCTACTAAAAACCTCAAGCAAAAACCTAACCATTTCCTCTGACTCCACAGTTTTAGTAATAGTTATATGAGCCTCCACAAAAAGATATCTACCAACACAATGATGGACTTATCTAGGCTTGAAATTCATATAGGACCTACAATGTCTAACACATTTTATTCCTACAGACCCTTGGGCAACCTTCTAGAGACCATAGGCTGTGTCCTACACATATGAAATTTGTCACTGTTGAGACTTTCAACTCATTCTTTCAGAGACCTTTTGACTTGAATGCCCATTCCTTGCATCCAATACACACCTCTGAGCCTATCCTTAGTTTTAGAGATTCCCGGATAACTATTATGAGCCATGTCAATTAGGCATTTCCTTAGATTAATTGGAGAAACCAGTCTCATCCCTTCTCATCACCCACCCATCTTTCTGTGAAAGTTAATCTCTAATATTCCAAAGCACTTTATAATGCACAGCATTTATTTAATCTCCATTCCACCTGTTCTTTATTTTTTTTGAGTTCCTCCTGCAACACAGAATCATTGCTTATCTCCCTCATCCATTCATACTCCTGTATAATGCCTTTCCTAACTGCATACAGACATAGTTTTCATCCTCTTTCTCCTCTTTGCCATCTGTGTCCTCTTCTCCGCCTACAAGATGGGAGAAACAATCAGCGAGACAGTTATTAGCACTTAGTACATAAGCTACAGCAAAATAAAACTCTTGCAGTGACACAACCCATTTTCTGATCCGCCCGGAGTTGATATCAATCCCTTTCTTTGTGAAAAATCTCCTTGATAGGTTTATGATCTGTCTTAAATTCAAACTTGTTGCCCCAAACACATTTCTGCACTTTATTTATGGCCCAAAGAACAGCAAATGCATCTTTTTCTATCACTGAATAATTGAATTGAGCACCCTTGAAGCCGCTGGAAATGCATAAAATTATTTTCTCAACATCTCCAGAACATTGCAAAAGTACCACATACAAACTCATTTAACTTGCATCAGTCATCACCAGGTTCGAAGCTTCACAGACTTGAAATGTTTTCCAAGATCCATTACAATTAGGGCTCCCGGTTTTACGGTATTTATTTTTTCTACATTTCCGTCTTTTCCATGTTTTCTCTATCAATGAAGCTGCATTGGGTATTTTTTTCACATTTATTTGACTGATAAATGTATATTCGCATCCGAATGTCCAAAAGGTTTCAGCAGTATACAGTGCAATAGCGTTATCTGGAAACACTTTCATTGTCGAATAGCATAAATAACTGTAGATCTGCACTTAATTAAACTTAATTAGGAAATCTATTCTCTTTTTCCATCGCCCCTACCTCTCAATCTGTGCACCTACTGACCTGGCACTCATGTGGAAAAAAACATCCACAGAAGACCTGTTTTCCTTATTTTTCTGTATTTAAAAATAAATATAGACAGGAAAAAAATAGTTTTCAGTCTGTATCTGTAAAAATCAGTAAAAACGGAAAACTGGCAGCCCTAATTACAATGCACTGAATTCAACCTCATACTGAGCAGCCCAATGAAACACAGCACCCTTCTTTAATAGGCTTCTCATGTGTTTGCAATTTTCAGCAAAGTTCAGGATAAATTTACAATAATACTCACCTGTGGCGGCTGGTATTTAACGGCTGTTGGGCGGCTTGTCGCGGAGGAAGAATAAAGAAAAATATGAATAAAAACGTATGTGTCTGCAGTCTGCCACCGCTGCCTCCTCTTCCTCTTTGCCCAATTCCAGGGCAGGAAGTAGGAAGCACCTGGCTCCCAGCCTCCCGATAACTAATCACAATGCTGCGATGCAGCATTGGGATTGATCTGAGCATTGTGGATCGGAGCTCAGCCAGAGAATGGGAGGCTGGCCATATTCTCCATTCAGGCTGCAAAACTTGAAAAGTGTGCATGATGGTTTGACCGGGCCAAGACGGCCAGCCAAAGTGTTCTGTGCAGTCTGAGTGGGAGAACCACTCCTCCCCTGCCCTGTGAGCAGAGCAGCCCCGCCCCTACCCAGCTGAGCAGGGGGAAATGTAAAATGATATTAATGAGTTATCATTATTTTATTTTTTCCTCTTTGATCTGCTCAGTGAGTGATACTAATACCTAAGAATTTCACTACTTAATCTTTGTTACTCTGACTTGGCATGTCACTAATCACTCTGATCAACTTGTGGTTAGGTTCAATACCTCTCAGGGTTATTTTATGTCCCACATACTCTATTTAACTACTTGCGTGCAGCAGGAATTCCAGCCCTGTGCTGGATATTCCAATCGCGGGCGTGGTCGTGACAGAACCATTCCGTCATCAGCACAGCCCAACCGTGACTCATGACGGTATGGTTCCGTAACAAGCATGGAAGGGGTTATGTTGAATTGAATTTTCATTTCTTAGCTTTTAAAGTCAGACCACAGTACTTCAAACGTGATCGCGCCTCATGAAACTATTCTGATCATGCTCACCCATATGATTTCTAAATATTAAAACATTATCTTGATATATATCAAGCACATTTCTCAACACATTTTCTATGACCCTTTGAAAAACTGAAGATGCAAATAATAACCCGAATGGCAACCTCGAAAATGTGAATGTTTCAAAAGGTGTAATGTAGACTGTTAAATCCTGTGGATATTCAGTCTACTGACGAAAAAAATGTTGCATCCTGAATCATTGACAGCATTTCTGAAATGTTATGGCGGAAATAATTTTCAGTTCACTCAAGACCACACACAATCTGGCTTCCCCGTTAGCCTAGCAACAGGAGCCTGACACTGTCACTTCCATGTCTTCTGTTATACAATTAGTTTTCAGTTGTTCACATTTGCTGAACATTACTTCTGTTATCATGATGGGTACATTTCTACCCTTTCCTATATAAGATACAGAGATTTTGATTCATTTTAATTTCATGAACATAGTTTTTAAGACAGCCCGATCCCTCCTGGAACACCCCAGGAAATTCTTTTTGGTACTCTGGTCGCCTCACAGCAACTTGTTCTGTACCTGTTTGTCTCTCAGTCTGACTGCGGGAACTTCATTGAGGTCTAAGTAAACTATCAAATCTTTTTGATTAAACCAGCTTTTTAAGGAGTCTCCTCTTACTGAGGCATACATTTTTCACAAAGCATATCTCTATTTTAAGTGAATGCACTCAACAAAATATTCAAACAATTTGATGGGTTTACCTCAAAAGTCTTTGGGTGAAGATCAGGCTTGTATAACTATAATTATCCTCTTAACTCTTCTTCCAAAACTACTCTGAGTATTAAAGTGTTCTTGCCTCCAAAATCAAACATTATTTGTATAGATACATTTTCAATTTGAGCTTTCTCAATTCGACTGTGCATTTCCCTGCCTGTGACCTGTAAAATCATCTTTTCAAAAGTTCATCATAATAATCACAAAAAACTTCCCTCACCTTCTTTCTCAGAGTACTGGACTTACAAACATTTTGCGAAGTGCACATTTCTGCCACACGTCTTGCTTATGATTCCCACACTAGACAATTCTTGTAGTTCACCATACACACAAAAATGCCCTTACCCTAAAAGCAACTTCAAATTCTCTGTATTACAAACATAGATGAAGCAACTTGTTGCCAGTGTAAAACAAGAGCTGATATCCAATGGAAAGGTTAAAAGTGGTTTCTTTAAGTTCAAAGTATTTCACCTCAACCATCGCTCATAATCTTCAGCTCAAACTAAAATCACAACATTCTTTATGAAATATTATACTGAAGCACCCTTAGCAGAAAAAATAGCAGGATAGTGTGAGGTAGGAAGACTGTAAGACAGAGAAGGGTATGAAAGGAAGACTTGACAGGAAGCTGGGGGAAGGAAGGTGATGATGCGATATCATTTTGGGAGGTGAGAGGGTTACTAAGGCATAGCTGTGAGAGAGGTGGAGATGATGAAAGAATGACAGATGGGATGGTAAAGGCACTAGTGGTATATATGCTACTAATCCTGCACTGATTGTTAGGTTCTTAAATTTAATGATGTACTTCCTATGATGTCACCAAGGTCATAGGTCATGTGAAATTGCTTCCCAGGAAGACCTAAAGGGATCATATGACATAATTTGCTGTCAAAAGATGTGTGATGTCACTTGCATTGCCTGTGACATTTTGATGAATCAACATCCATGTAATCTTTCCTGGTATCAATTGTCACTCTGGGTCTCTCAGCGGCAGTGAGGTCAGCACACTAGCATAAAAAGCAGAGCACTTCCTATTCATAGTGACTGAACAGTAAGTAGAGTGGACCAGAAGGGTAGTTGGGTATCAGAGATGGGAGCAGCCACATGCTGGAGATTCACTCCGAGGTGTAGGACATTATATGTTACTAGATTGGGAGTAGGATCCGACTGGGACAGAAAATAGGTCCGGACACCAAAAGAAAAGTGGCCGCCATTAGCGCATCATATAGGTAACAAAGCGGCCCAAATTTACAAATCTATAAGTATACGGTTTAGGTGTTTTTCAAGGTATGGGAGACTGCAGGCATTTATGCTTGCTGCAGGGGGTGTTTGGGGTAAAATCAGTGAGATCAGCAGTACAAACTGGCCCGCCAGACCATAAGATAGGCTCATAAGCAGCCAAAACACCAGCCCATACTCTGACCTTTCAGATCAGCCCTTCTGGAGCCGACAGATTGCCCTGGGGGCCAGCCTGACCATGACTGGGAGATTTCATATAAATAACGTTTCTGCTTACCTTTCTGATGCTTCTTCACTCACTGTGTCTAGACGTGATATGCTATGCCAAAAAAAAAGTTAAAGTCGTGCGATAGGCATGCACTGATATGGCAACTGTTAAAGATAAAGCAAACAAAAATATTTTTTGTGAAAATGTTCGCAAGAGTAACGTTCTATAAGTTACAATGGGGAATGCAAATGATTGTGATTCAATCCTGTACATAAACACATTTCCTGCTCACAAGAAAACGTATGCCATCAAAATATTCCCCTACTTACTCAGTGCCATATGTGATACCAATGAAAAAAATAAAATTCTGACTGAAAGCAATAGAATTTCGACTTTCATTGACTTTATGGTGAGTGCATCCTGCCTGCACTTCAGTGCACGTGAGTCTAAGTAAATAGCCAGGGTGCACTGTACATTGCTCTGCGTTCCATATTGCAATTTGGTAAATTAAATTCTTTCGTTCCTATTTGTTGCTATATTATTTCTCGTGACCCTGTGACCTCTTGTGCAGCTTCCTGTTTTGGAGCACTGTGACAATGGCTGCTCTGTGTTTTTTTAGGTGCGATTTGTTCTCGGCTTGCACTGTGCGTCTTGTGTGTACGTGTGTCTCTCGTCCCTCTGTCACATTAATGAAGAATGGAAGGGCAAGGGGAAACCAGCGTAGCTGGCCGTCAGGACAGATAAACTGCAGCTGACCATGTTGCAGAGCTCACTGTCAAATGAAGAATGACCATCAAAAAGTCATTTTCGTTGCCTGATGTTTTCAGAGGGTCTATTTTTGAATGGTTATCTTGTTAGCAAGTGGAAAGCCAATAAAAGGAAACAAAACACGGTTCTATAAATAGCACTGGAAAAAAGAAAATATGTTTTCAACCTTGAGTACTGCTTACTAGCAAGGTTAGGGCAGTGTCTTGGTATGAAAGCAATACTTTTGTCAACTGTTGATCAATGAGATAAAGTCGTTCCTTGAAACCACATCAGTGCAATGAAGCACTATACAAATGTTTTAGGTCAATAGTGATTCTTGTGCATATACTGGTACAAAAGGTTGCAGGACACGGATTGGTGTGATCATT
Organism: Lissotriton vulgaris; assembly: GCF_964263255.1. Classification (NCBI taxonomy): domain Eukaryota; kingdom Metazoa; phylum Chordata; class Amphibia; order Caudata; family Salamandridae; genus Lissotriton; species Lissotriton vulgaris. The sequence continues at coordinate 1,479,469,898 of NC_141691.1, forward strand.
ACGTTCATTGAACAGTTTGTTTTTGTTACCTTGGTCCCACCCAATTCTACTTCAGAACTATACAGGAAACAATGTTTTTGGTGGGGACTCACATTTTAAAATGTGTTATTTGTCTCTATTGGCCAGGTATCACACCACCTGTCATCAACAAATCTTTAACAACATATTTTTTACAACAGGGACATTACAAAGGGTGTAGTGGCGTCTTTTTGCGTTAAGCCTGTTCTGTTCAGGTGTCCCACATCACCACTGCTAAATGTATTTATATATCACAAAACAGACATAGCCCGTCTTTGTGATATATACTTACATTAGTAGGAGGCGCCAAATGTTTGAGCTGCCTCGAAGGGTGTCCAAGGGCACTGTTTTTATTTTCATATTCCAAAGAGCAATCAGGATTTCTTACGTCCTGTACCCAGACTTTAGAGCACACTCATAGAATCTATAAGGATAAGGATAAGAATGCTTCTATAGCGTACGCTACTGAAACAGTCTCTAGACGATGGTCACTGGCGGACTTATCGGAAGAGTGGGAAATTAGGTAAAAAGACATTTTAGTTTCGTCCTTAGATCAATTTCTCCCCTTTCTGAATATCTAATGAAAGAAGGTTCCATACGTGGCTTTTCACTTTCACACTTGGCTCCAGAAGAGCTCCTTAAATGTACCTTGAAGACCCTACTGGTTGCAAATTGTTCTATCTTTATGCTTGCCTCAACTGTATAAGTTGGTATTTTGAGTCCCGATTTATCCCTATGCTTTCTGCTTTACTTATGATGTTGCTCTGTACTGTACACTCTTGCTCATTGTAAGTGTTCCAATGGCCCTGCTCCACATTGATGCTCCGAAAACATATTATTAAAGTCAAAAGCGACAATGAGCATAGCTGTGGACTTCGGCTTGCCTTAACTGGACATTTTATGGCAAGTGGGTACATTCCTACAAATTAAAGGAAGCAGGAAGGATTGAGTGAGGTGAGGTAATAATATCACTTTCTAAACATGATAACTGTTATGTTATCATATGTTTTCATGGTGATGTTTATCAGTCCATGTTGAAAACAATTGGATGTGAGAATTCCAGGCTGGTAAGTTGGATCCTGGCCATCTATGGATGATCACGCTTTTGTTGTGTGGTACAATAAAGCCATTTTATTATAAGAATACTGTTGTGCTAGACCCATTCCTTTACTACGGATCTTGGCCATAAGGAGAGGTTAAGGTCAGAATGGCGCAACACCAGTGAAATGGTCAACGCTGGAGGAGTATATAAAGGTGTCAGTTACTCGGAGAGTGGAGAGACAATATGCTTAATAAGCATAGTGCTGAGCTATGCTTATTACTGTGGCAATTCAGAGTTGAATGGTCAAGATACTGTTTGCTGTGTTGCGCTTTGTTAATTTTTTGACGCATTTCTGGGACTGTCACCGCTTGAGCTCTGATGCATGGCAGTATCTCCCAGCAGCATTTGTTGAAGTACGGGTTGCAAGGTGTCTGCGCACATGCAGACTACAACTAGTTTGGAGAAACGTGAAATGGAAGGCAAAGTCTATGTAGCTGTGAATGGACCACCTATAGTAGGATGGCGGCATCAATTTGATTTGAAAATTATGATACATCCCATAGCACCCTATTAGTTTATGGCTGTGGAAGACATGAGGGTGAAGGATATTTTGAGTGGGGCAAGAGATGTGTTTAATGAGAAACGTTTGTGCCTCAAAGGGTATTTACATAAAATTGTACTTAAACATGATGCTGTTCTGATACAACACAGAGTGAAAAGGGTTACAATGGTTGTACGAGAGGGAGTAAGAAAAATGTTAAATGAGATGCTGCAGGGTGGTATCATTGAGGCAGTTGAAGCTTCTGCATGGATTTCACCTGTTGTTATCATGCAGAAGGCTGATAGCCGATGAAGTTTCTGTGTGTGCCTTAGGTCTTTATACCAAAATATTGTAGTCAATGCATTTTTCCTGTCAAATATTAATGAATTGGTGTCATCTCTGAGAACAGGGAGATATTTTTGGAAATTAGATTTGACAAGTGTGTACCGTTGAATGTGTCTGCATGAAGCATCCAAGTCACTAACAGCATTTATCACAATGGAAGGCACTTTTCGTTTTACCTGTATGCCTATTGGCTTGGACTCAGCCGCTAGTGTGCTCCAGAAAATGATGGCTGAGCTCTTCAAGGGCATGGAGAATATTGTCTTTTTCCAGGACAATATTTTAGTGTTTGGTGAAACACGATTGCGTACTAAAATAAGTTTTACACAAGTTGGGTGAGGCGGGTTTACCCTTGAGTCAAGAGAAATGTACATATTAGAGTATTTGGGGTATACCATTTCAGTAGAGGGTATTTAACCTAAACGTAGACTTTTGGATGCCATTAAGGTTGTACCATCATCAACAGATAAAGGCCAGTTCTAATCGTTCATGGGACTTATTGAGCACTTTGCTACGTTGGTGGAAGGCATTGCTGATAACACAGAGGTGTTAAGGAAATTGTTAGGAAAGGGGAGCAAGGTTTTGTGGGAAGAGGAACAACAAAATTGTTTTCAAATGAAAAAAGACTACATTTTTGATGATGGCAGTTTGGTGCCATTTGATACTAACCTCAAGTCCATTCTCACAGTGGATGCTAGTGCTACTGGTATTAGGGTGGTACTGATTCAGCGGAAGGTCGGTGTGGGTAATATTTTGACCACACGTAACCAATTTACTAACACTTCTTTATAAAACTGCATTTTGGCTCGTACCTATAACTGGTCCTCCGATGAACCTTTTTGAGAGTTGACAAGGATTTGGCAAATGTTTAAGATGGATAATACTCCCCTCATGAGGACCTACAACACAGGGAATATTCTAAAAACCAAAACAATGTACAGACCAATGTATAAAATCTCATTAATCACAATTATCAATAATGACAGACTCAGTTTTATCTATTACTTTGCTTTATCTATTTCTTGTAAAAACATACGAAATGGTCAAACAAAGATGCAGCATCGAATCCCAGAACCATCACACAAAGAATTTAAATACAGCAATTCACAATAACATCTCATTTAAGGAGCATGAGTGAGTGCATAGAAATAGATAGAAAAAAAGAGCATTGTAACAAAATGAATGCAAATACAAAATATCATACGAACCTAAGAAAACTTTAGTACATTGTGCTAATAGTTTGAAAAGCTTATCCTCCAACCTGAAGGGGAAAGATGGGGCAATCCTTACAAAGGTACAAGGAGCAAAGTTAAAGAATCAGTTTCAGACAGCATCAGCCAAAGGAACTCAAGGAGACAGTTCACATGAAGATGTTCTCCTCTCTCCATGCCACACACGTCTGGTGCAGCCTAGCCTCACTCTCCTCCTTCTAAGCATGGTTTCTAACACTAATAGTTACACCCTAAAGTCCGTCCCTATCTTAGTAACAAAATCCAGGAAATTCTCAGTTCTCATTGGTTCAGAGGCATAGGGTGTTAGGTCACACCATTTACGTCGCTCTTTTACTCGCAAAAGTTCTTTGTTTAGACGCAGTTATCGTCGTCCTTCAGCAAAGGAAATCAAATGTTTCTCCTTCCTAGACTTTCGCACATTTGAAAACATATTGTTACATTTTACTAGTACAAGTATCCACAAAACTAAACATTTCCTCGGACAGTAGGAAGTTCCACAGATACTCCAAACATGTAGCCATCGGTAAGGAATAAGGTCAATAATTACGCTGTGAAGGACAAAATAAATGTTTCTGCATTCTCCGTTTAAAAAGCAAATTAACCCTACAATGATTTGAGGCCTTTTCTGTAAAACGTGCAGTTTTCTCCAGGAGACATAAACAGACTCCGTTATTTGTTCACAATAAAAGTTGCATCATTTACATTTTCCATTTCTCTAATATAAACAAAAACATTTTACCAATTATTGTATGTAATTGATATTGCTCAGGGTAATGCGTTTTCATTCACATTACTCATGAAGATAATTATTATTTTCTTTCTGCTGAATTTCATGCAGAAATCATTTGTGGCCTACATAAACTATTTGTCATTTTCTTGCACCTTTCTTGTTTCTTTTCCAAAACACAGGATGTTAATATTTTTTCACGGTTTATTCCGAGCAGATTTTATTTACAGAAACCCTGCTCCATCAATCCCCCCTTTGATGGCTACTTAAGCCATCATAAATCCAAAAATCTCATTACATTCTGATTGTATTACATCATTCTAGTTCTCATTTGTTTCAACCAAGCCCCATCTATATCTTACATTACCTCATAATAATTTCTTTTCCTGTCTTCCATTTCATTTTCTTCTCTCTTTCTTTTCTTGGCTCTTTGTTTTGTCTCTAGTGTTTTACCATTACATTTGCAACACTTATATATTAAAAACAGCATTAGTATTCCAGTAGCAATAGCAGTAATATTTATTAATGTTCTCCCCAACAAGCTATTACCAAATGTTAAAAACCAATCTACTATAGAAGAGAAACCCTTACCAAGTTTCTCCCAAGCACCATCAACCTTCAGTTCATTTAAATCTTACCGTAAATGTGTAATGTTAGTAATATATCCCTCTAGATTCTTACTATTGTCAGGAATATGTGTACACTATTGTTGAATTTTCAACATGCTACAGACTCCACCCTCTTTTGCCAATAATACATCAAGAGCAAGTCTATTTTTCAAAACCATAGATCTCATAGCCACCATTTCTTTGTCAATAATCAAAAACCCACCAGCAGTGTCTGCTGCTAAACGATCAACCACTGTGGACAAATTTCTAATTTTGTGCAAATTTAAAATTACTCCAACTATCACCCTCGATCTCTGTAGCACTAATTACCCTTTTACTCTGCATTAGTACACTCATTCCTTTCATTGGTCCATGATTCTTATCTAGATGATACACCTTGGAGAAAACGATTCCCCATAGCAACACCCATACCAATGTGCTGGTAATCTATAACAGGCATTCTTACCATGCACATAATAAATTCCAGGGAAAACAGGATCCATACCACCCTTTCAACCCCAACCTCCTGTAATCAGGAAGGTATTACCACATTCACTAGAACCAATGAAATAGTTATTATAGTCTGTTTTTTGTCTTAGTAAGCAAAGCTTCCCTCTATAATGCCAGTCTAGAGTCATATGCCTCTATATGCATAATTACAACAATTAATGAGTAAAAAAGAGAAAACCACACTGTTAGTTATCTCAGACACTTGATTTATGTCTATTATTTTTGAAAAATTCAGAAATTGTACATTACTTACGACAGAAAAGAATACATAGTCAACTTCACATAGAACCCACTACAAACATTTTTTGCAAGGGAAAAAGCACAAAAGACAAGTGTGTAAACAATTTTGTAAATTATAGTTGACATATCAATATAATGTGCATATACATTGTACACAGTGATGAGCAATTATCTCGAAAAACAGTAAAGGACAGACTTTCATACAGTCAAATCGGATAATGAACGTTTGGGGGGTACGTTTTATTCAATACCAGCCCAACTTCCTGTGACACTATTTGTTGTAGTGTCGTAATTGTGTGAATACAGGAAATAACCGAACATCAATAAAGACAAGCCAATAATTTGGGGCGAAAACATAGATGCTAAATGCCAACGCGTTTCGAATACCAATGTGTAAATCATCGGATTCTCATCAGGGCGTGGAGTTTATCCATGGGTACCCATGGATAAACTCCACGCCCTGATGAGAATCCGTGGGTACCCATGGATAAACTCCACGCCCTGATGAGAATCCGATGATTTACACATTGGTATTCGAAACGCGTTGGCATTTAGCATCTATGTTTTCACCCCAAATTATTGGCTTGTCTTTATTGATGTTCGGTTATTTCCTGTATTCACACAATTACGACACTACAACAAATAGTGTCACAGGAAGTTGGGCTGGTATTGAATAAAACGTACCCCCCAAACGTTCATTATCCGATTTGACTGTATGAAAGTCTGTCCTTTACTGTTTTTCGAGATAATTGCTCATCACTGTGTACAATGTATATGCACATTATATTGATATGTCAACTATAATTTACAAAATTGTTTACACACTTGTCTTTTGTGCTTTTTCCCTTGCAAAAAATGTTTGTAGTGGGTTCTATGTGAAGTTGACTATGTATTCTTTTCTGTCGTAAGTAATGTACAATTTCTGAATTTTTCAAAAATAATAGACATAAATCAAGTGTCTGAGATAACTAACAGTGTGGTTTTCTCTTTTTTACTCATTAATTGTTGTAATTATGCATATAGAGGCATAGGTAAATTTTCCCCTTTTTTGGCAGTAACAGGCCCTACCTACCCTCTTCCCTACAGGGCCAAACCCCTCCTTTCTTTTCAAGTCTAGAGTCATGGCAGCGTATGTCTCACCTTTCTTGTAATCCCCTCTCCATGAGCCCAAGGAGGTATATGACTCTTTTCCTCTGCAGCCTTTCTCTTAAAAATTTCTCTTTTGTCTTCTACAACATTAATGAATTAAATGTCTTCACTATGTAAACTACAGGTTACGTAATTTCTATGGGCATATACAGTATCTATTGTCTTATATGGAAAAGCTTTCTAAAATACTCTGCATTCTTTGCACGACTTACTGCATTCATATTCTTTTGCATAGGATGTTCAGAAAATCTAAATCTAAATACGTGCAGAAGTACTGAATTTGACCCTTTTCATAGAACAAACTTGTTTGTACACTACACAAAATTCCGTATGTTAGGGGAAGGTGGTGATAAGTCTCCCCTTCTGACACAGAAGACTGTAATTGTATCCACACAGAACAATCTCTAGCCTCCATAGTGTTAACATATTCATAAAGAACTTAGTAAGGACATTTAAAGAAAAAAAAGTAAGGGAATTATCTTGATGTAAGTAATTCCCAGTTAATCTCTTAATGTTAGTGTGTGGGTCCTCTTTAATATTTTCTCCCACATTCGTCTTTATATCAGCTAAATCATTAGTAGTATTACTCATAGTATGAAACATAAAGTAAGGCACAACAACTATTAATATTAAACAAACAACCATTATTGGTAAAACACATACGCAACAAACATTAATACACTGACGCCTAGTTGATCCCTGATTCTGATTGCCAGAATCCTAAATCCTAGCAATTTTATGCAAAAAAAACAAAAAAACTAAAGCTAAAACTTGATAATGTATATGTATCCAAGCACTTTTAAGCCTCAGGCCTCCTCAGGTCTATCTTTCTCCCTTCAGAACTTCTCCAAGATCTTTTTCAATCCCCTCTCAGTTTTTAATTTTTTTAGGTCTCCCCTGAGCCAGCGCATGCGTTGTCTGGCACGACATTTAGTGAGTGGGCTTTAAAAAGCAGACCAGAGCTTTTTGTGTGGCCTAGAGCGTGCTGTTACGCGCACAGTAATGCGCATTACTCGATCAGGCACTATCTGGCTTTCCTCTTTCTTGCTCTCCCAAGCGCGCTTCAATGCTTCTCCCCAACACAGAGCGCGTCTTCTATAACCCTCTCTCTCTCCCTCTCCATTCTCGCTTCGCCTGTCCATCACTCCCTTCCTTTCGCTACCCTGTCTCTCCTTTGTCTCCTCCTACCTCCGCTCTCTCCTTTCTTCCTCCTGAGTCCTCTCCCTCGCTCTCTACCTCCCCGGCTTTCTCTTCCTTCTTTGCCTCCGCCCTCTTCCGACTCGATTTTGCTTCTGCCTCCCTATTCCTACCCCCCCCCTTTCTTTTACATCTTCTTTTCCTCCCCCCACCCCTTGCTCTTCTCTTTCCATCTGTTCTTTCCATCTGTACCCACCCCTCCGTTCTCCTGGTTTCTCCTTCCCTCCCCCTCCCATTGCACATGTAGACCTGTTGCCCACACACCCCTCATCGAGATACATTCAATGCTTTCCTAAAATATCAAAGCTGCCGGAGGTACAGCAGGGCTGACAGCGAAGAACAAAGGCAGGCCTGCTCAGGAAGTCACGACCTGTGTGAGCTGCTGGCATGTGCACCCTGCACATCTGTGAGCTGGCAGCGCCCCTGTGCCATCCCTGCCCAGACATGGCATGCACATAGGTTTATGGGGATTTGTGCTTCATTGGATGGCTATGGGTTTATTTGCAACTTTACAGAGTGGTCTGCGTGCATCTCTTTGAATGTTTACAGAGAGGTGTGCACCTCTGTGTGTGTTTATTAAGACACGTGTGGTTGTTTGTGTTGGATACACTCGCCAACAGTTGTGCATCTTTCTGAATGTTTACACACACTTGTGGTTCCGTCAGTATGTTTACAGAGAGGTATGTGTCTTTTGATATGTTGAATGGCAGGTGTGGATCTCTGTATGTTTACAAACAGGTGCACAGCTTGTAGTGTGTTTGCAGAGCTGTGCTGTGGTTCTCTTGGTATGTTTACTAAAAGATGTGGATCCTTGTGCATGTTTACAGAGTGTCGTGCGTGCCTTAGCATGCCTGAACAGATTGATATGGTTCTCTTTGGATGTTTAATTTAATGAATGGTGTGAATCTTTCTGTTAACAGATATGTGCATCTTAGTGTGTTTACAGATGTGTGTTGTAGTGTTTTTGGTATGCTCACCAAAAGATTTGCATCTCTGTATGTGTATAGACAGGTGTGCATTCTTTTGGAATATTTAATGCAGGTGTGGATGCTTGTTTAATAGGGTTGTTCATTTGTACAGAATTTTCACTTGGTTATATATAACAGAAATGCTTATAACATTTTATCATAACTTTTCAACATGCTGCACAGCAGCCCGCTGCTGCACACTGCTCTGCAACATAGCTTAAACACATTGACAAAGCCAATAGCTCTCGCTAAACACTTATACGGTCCCAAAGGCAGGACCTATTGGCTATGCCAATGCTTGTTTTTATTCGAGTCTTCTTAAATGTTTTAGCTCAGCTCTGTATTATTCAGAACAGTTCTCAACTTCAATCTTCTGCACCCTAATTTTTAACACAGTTCATTTAGGGTCACTCATAGCAATTTCTGTGATTTGGCTTTATTTCTTCTCCACTGTTGTCTTCTAGATCAACTGTTTTAACAGCCATATTCATCCATTCAGGTGCTGTGTATTTCTTGTTCGGTAACTCTTTTTGTTCTTCGAACTGTATCTTCTTCAAGATCACTTTTGTTAAGATATTTTGGCTATTGTATTTGAAACACTCTCATTTAAAGTGTATTTCAGTCTTTTCACTCCTCTTGGCCATATATCTAATTTTCTTGCTGTTTTCTTTTTAATTTCTTCAGTTTTGTTTAGTTCTGGACTTGTCTCAATATTTCTTTTAATTGATTCCTTTTTGTCCTTTTCACTGTTTCGTTCTGGAATCCATTTTTTCACTGTGTCGACTTTGGCAGTCTCACTAGACCTAGTAGCTGGTGCCCACTTTACTGGATTCTCAGTCTGCTCAGGTTCTTTTTGATCACCTTCTTTTCTCTTTTCTTGCTCTCCTTCAACTGATTCTTTACATTCAAGTGGACTTGGGACTCTTCGTGTGTGACTAGCTTGAACCTAGTTCAGCAAGACACAACACTTCACTGCTGTTGTTGTCACCAGTATCATTTGATATAGCCCATGTCATTGAGGTTCCAAACGCGACTTTCTCACATGCTTCTTGACAAGAACCCTCTCTGCAGGACTCAAGTCGTGTGCTTGTTCTTGATGTGTTGTGGTTGCAACTTCTCCAACCTGATGAAACACAGAAATCACCACATCAGCCAATCCTTTGCAATAATCGAGTACCAAATCATCAGTTACATTCATTAGTTGATTCGCTGGAACTATTGGCTGTCTCATTGCTCTGCCCATGATCATTTCATGTGGAGACAATCCAGTTTTTCTCTCAGGAATACTTCTCAGACTCATCGGGACTAGTGGTAATGCATCTGGCCATTTCAGGGAAATAGACACACCTTCGCAAGTCTTGATTTAATGGTTCCATTGACCTGCTCAACCATGCCTGATGCTTCCGGTCGATTTTTTTGTAGAACAAAGGTCTGACGGAGGCCAAAAAGGTACTCTGGTAGCCAGGGCTACTAATGATTGAGGCAGTATTAATTTGAATCAGTAGTCCCAATTGGACTAGGTAGGTAACTATTTACAAGACACAGGGTTATGCAAAAAGACAACACATTTATTATCGGCATCAAGGGGATATCAATTACTTTTGTAATAGCTCTAGTGCTCACATATGAAGTTACAGTGCGTGAAGTGAGGAAGTGCTGGTGACATTAAAAACGTTACATGAGTCAATGAGTGGGCGCTGGTGTCGCGCAGGTATGGCTTGCCAAATGATTGAAGGAGCCGCTGGGACTCTGGTAGGGTGGGTAGTGGTGTATGATGTAATCAGAACGAGGCGTCTGAAGGGGTCAGAATCCAAGTAAAGGGGATGCAAGTTAGGAGACCGCAGGGGCCGTGCACGAGGTGCTGCTGGTACCACGTTGCGTAAATCACCGGGAAAGGCAGGCCCTTGACTGGCGTGCTTGTAAATAAGTTTATGTGGTAGCGCTGGGTTAGTCAGCGTGATGCACCATAGGGTTACGGTGTCGTCGGGGAAAGAATCCACAAATCTGGTCGATAGGCACAATGCAATTTTTGTTCAATTTCTAATTCTGAACAAATCAATCGAAATTTTTTATTGTTGAAATGCTTTCCTCTATCAGATTCTAATGAGACCGGAAATCCAAATCTTGAGATGATCTCTCTAAGAAGCAATTTACCAACTGCTAGACGATCATTACGGCTTGTTGGGTAGGCTATCACCCACCAAGAAAACAGGCAGACAATCACCAGTCCATATTTTAGTCCATTACATCACAGTAGTTCTATTAAATTAGCCTGTAATTGTGTAAACAGGCCAGCTGCTTTTCCATTTCGTCCCCAACTAACAACCGTCTTTCTTCCTGCATTTTGCTGCTGACAAGACACACGCCTCTGGCAAAGACTCTCTGCAATGACCCTAAACTTGGGGTTAAACCATGATTGCTTAAACAATCTAATCATAGCATCTGTATCTATGTGTGTAGGACCATGATAAAACCTCTCCATTTGGGACAACAAACTACCTGGCATGATTGGTCTTTCATCAGGATAAATCCACACTTCATCTTCTACCCTAAGTGAATAACCTGCCTTGATCCAAATTCCTTTTTCTTTAGCACTTGCTTCTTCTTGCAACTGCCTAATTTCTTCCCATGTTTCAACAGATGGGAACATCAGATTGCATACTTATTCAACATATTTCTATATTTTTTTATTGATTGAGACCGAATTTTAGTGCACAAACACGTGCAACTTCATCAGTAAACATATTGCTAACTGTGATATAATCATTGCCAGATCTGTGTGCTGAACATTTTACTACCCCAATTTATTTGGTTAATTGTAGTGCCAACAGTAGGTCTTTACATATTCTCCATTTCAAATTGGTGGGCCTGATGAGGTCAAGAAACCACGTTTGAGACCACAATTGTCCAAACTCATGCACAACCCCAAAATCATATTGACTATCAGTAAATATGGTTACTCTCCAGTTCTTTCCAAAGTAGCATGCTTTAGTTGGTGCAGCCAACGCCGATATTTGTGCAAATTTTATTCCTTTCAAGCATGAAGCTTCAATGACATTAGCCACTGTACAGAATGCATTAGAAGCTCGCAAGCTACCCATTTCATTTCTCAAGCAAGATCCATCCACAAACATCACACAATCTGATTAAGGTAATGGAGTATCCTTTATATCAAGTCTTGGCTTTGTACACAATCCAGTCACATCCAAACAACCATAATCTGCTTCATCCAAAATCATTTCACAAACTGGATTCAGCAACAAGGTAGCTGGGTTTAAGTTCGTACATCTAGTTACAGTCACAATCTCAGCTCCTAGTATCACTCGTTCATATTTTGCAAACCAACTACTCGTAAGATGCTGTGTTCGAGTTTGTGTCTACAAAATCTCAACAGAATGTGGTACATACACCCTCAATGGATGTCCCATGATAATTGCTTCACTTTGTTTCAAACTCACACAAGTAGCAGCAACTGTTTTCAAACAACCTGGTAGAGCTGCAGCTACACAATCAGGTGTGGCTGAAAAATATGCCACAGAATGACGTGCTGTTCCCTGCAACTAAGTTAGAACTGAAAGTACACATCCTTCTCTTTCATAACAGAACAATGCAAAATCCTTGTTGAAATCTGGCATTCCTAATGCTAGTGCACGACAAAGGCTGTCTCGCAGCTCAACAAATGCATTCATACATTCCACATTCAATTGAATCGTATCTGACACATCTTTGTGAGTCAGTCTTTGTAATGGGTTGGCTGTCAATGAAAATCCATTGATCCACTGTCTGCAGTATCCAACCATACCCAAAAACATTCAAATCTCTTTCTGTTTCTTGGGTGGTTTCATTTCCAAGATCGCATTTGTTCGATCCTGTGACACTTTTTGGACTCCTTTTTCAATTTTTTGCCCCAAATAAAAAACTTATTTTGGGTAAAATTGCAAATTTGCTGGTGACACTTTATTGCCACCTACTGCCAAATGTCTCATTAGAGCAATAGTATCTGTCACACAAGCTTCTCTCGTCTTTGATGCAACAGGCAAATCATTGATATACTGTACTAAGACTGAGTTATTGGGCATTATCAATTACTCTAAGCACCTCTTCAAAACCTGAGTGAAGATTGAGGGGCTTTCAGTATAACCTTGAGGAACTCAGCACCATGCCAAAACATGGTCTCCAAACCTGAACGCAAACAAGGGTATCTGAAAAATGTTCGGGACAAATCAATCACTGTGAATCACTCTGCATCACATGGTATTTGATAAAGAATTACTGCTGGGTTTGGCACGATTGGATAACAAGGTACCACTATCTGATTAATTTTCCTTAAATCTTGGACAATTTAACGCTTGGTTTCTTAATTTCCGTTATAGGTGAATTACAAGGGCTACTTAGTATTTCTTTTAAAATACCTTGTTTAATCATCAATTCAATCACAGGCGTTACTCAAGTGCTCCCTGGGACCACTGTCACCTGTTAAAAAATATTTGCGCATGCATTCACAAAGGGGATGTGGTCCCATGGGGACCCCTTTCTGTTTGTAAGTGCTTTAATACCCTTCTGAGAAGGGTGGTAAACTGTAAGGATTTTGCGACCACAATTGCGGTTGCAAAACATTCTTACATAGCTTAAGGAGTCGCTATTAGGGAGGGATGCCCTTGGAATGCCCCTTCCTAATTATTAGTCGCTAATCCTATTTTGCGAGTCGGAAATTGATTTGCGACTCGCAAAATAGAATTAGTACATGGGCAACAGGTTTTTTGCGGAGGCAAACAGAGTCTAAGACCCATTTGCGCCAGCAAAAAACCTTTGTACATCTAGTCCGTAGTCCTTTGTATGGAATTCTATTCCATCTGGTGTACAGTAGATGGTGCAATTTATTTTGCAAAAGTCTCTACCTAAAAGGTTAACTGGACTTGTCTCACTCACCTCAAATCAATGCAAATCTCAAAAATCTCCAATTTGCACTTTCATTGGTTTTAACACTGGAGCTACAACTTGGATATTATCTCCCGAGAGGTGTAGCCCAGGAATTTCCGCAGTTCTTACAGTGGAACTGTTGTGACGTTTTAGATTCCGAATTAATTTTCCGGATTCATGCCCTTATATAGTTACAATTTGTGTTGTCCTTATATAGGCATAGAAATCAAGACCTTATTTAGGCATAGCCCATGCTACCCAAATACAGGCATGGCTACTTCCATCCGATCATCTATGTCACAACGATTTCTTGGAAAACCAGACTCTTAAGCCGTTAGGGACTTCCCCTTGCTTGAATATTGATTTTTCCAAGAACTCATTATTATGCATGAACAACTATTGCTTAGGGGTTCATCCATGACGTTCATATGCCCGACTTTACGTCAAAGCTTGCATTCCTAAACACCTTCAAGTTATAAATATACCTTCACTTGCTATGGTAAAGCAGGTGTGGTTCGGTGCAGTTGGACTACCTACTTGCCTGACGCAGCTCGCTACAGTAAGTGCCGAAGGAAGCCGGCTATCCAGCTGTCGCACTGACAAGAAGCTGTCCTCCTCTGCTGAGAATCCAGCTCCAGTGTTTCTGACTCCCCTTGCGGAGAGTTGGTAAATCGAGTCCCGAGACAGAGATACCAACCTCCTTCATTCTAAGTTATGGAGCTGATTAGAACCTAGAGAAACCTTTGGCAGTTCTTGGCAGAACAAAAACTTAAGCTAAAACAGCACTTACCTCTTTCATGGTACTAGACCTAGGTTAGTTACATTGGGATAGGCGTATTTTAGAAGCACCATTTGAGTATTTTAGCCTATGTTATTTATGTATGTATTTTTATATATGTCATAGCAACAGACAATGCTATTACAGTATTATTTTATAGTACTATTCTCGCTGTACGCATTATACTTTGCATTCTGTCTAACGATTGTAGCAGTTCACCTCTCTTGCATGAGAAAGAAGACTGTTCAATAAACCCTTTTATTAAAAATGTCTGTTTCACTATTTCTCTGCAACTCTGGAGAAAGGAAGCATGCACAATGGTAAAATAATTATCTATTGTTTCCACGACTCTGAAGATATTTGTTCCAGTCCTAGGGAAGCAAAGTTGTCATGTTTATGCAGTTGTCAGAAACTAATCCCTTCTTGTGTATTCAAGAAAGTTTCTAGTGACCTCTGAGCTAGCTAGCACTCACAATTAAGTCTAGTATATTCGATAGAGACATACTGACCTCAGTCCTATGTCATATCTATAATGTATATTATTCCAATAGGCAAAGCCTATTGGGAATATAGGAACTACACTACACGGCGCCCAACTTTTGGCAAGGCACTAATTTAACACTAGATTCTAAAGTAACTCAGTCTTGCTTTTCTTAGAGACCCCTTTTTCCGTAAATACTCCAATAGACGTCTAGAGTGGGTAAAGGATAATATCCGCCATAGCTGAGTAGGACGAAAAATCCTATGTTTTAGCTTTTTGATTTTTCAACGTTGAAGGATACAGTGTTCCAAAATATTGTGCACCTTATCTTTGTCTCCTTGAAACAGTGTCGATTAACAGCAACAACACCGAGAATGGTGGAGCTGCGGCTGATCCAGCCGCTTTTAAGATAACAGCTTTTAATGAAACAGACGAGGATGCTATATGTATTCCTATGAATTTAGGGAAAGCCATCACTATAAAACTTATAAAAAATGGCCTAACATCGAGAGGTGGTAGGATAGTTTTTGTGATAGAGGCACATGAATATCACCGAACAGAGGTATTCTATTCATGGATAGTCTTCCCTGAAGCAAATCCAGTAACACAGATGTTTCACTTCTATAAAGAAGATGAACCACCAGAGGAATATATTCCTTTCGAGGATATTGAAATTCCACTCACATACCAGGAGCATGAGCTCTGGTTTAAAGGCGCCCTAAAACATTTAAATCACATTACCAGGCTCGGTCCACTAGGTAGACAAGGAGCAACATGGTCGGCTCTAGCCGGCTACACACCTGACCCTGACATTGAAGCAATGTCGGATGAACAATTGCTTAGTAATATACAAAATGTAATAGAATTATACAGTTAAACTCCAACTGTTTGAAAATCCTGAAAAGGTCTTTACTAAAAACACTCCTACTCATTCTAAGAAGAAGTGGGAAAATAGTAAACAAACTTCTAAAGAGAAACATTCTCATCCAGAGGTAGGTCTCCTCAAAAGGAGCCCTCTGAAAGGAGTACAACCTCAGGAATAGAGAAAATTTAAGAAAACCTGATAGATATCAAGATACTGATAAAAGTTCCTCTCGTACCTTTCAGACTTCGTCACAGAAATCCGAAAGAGGACGGTCAGAAAACACGTGAAGTCCAAAGACGATTAACACGTTCAGAAGAACAAGAAACCTCAATTCACCAAAAAGAAGGTAGCAGGTCTAAAAATCAGACATGCCGAGGATCTTGAGGACACAACTCAAGAATGGGGAATGGGCTCAGACAATGTTAGACAGCGCAGCAGAAGTCATCATAGCTTGCAAGAACTTGAAGGATCATCTGGAGACAGTGGACTTAAATTACTTCATTCAAGTTGAAACTACACAAAGGCAGTACCCAGTTAAGCAAGAAGCTAATAAACATGTCAGGGAGATCTTAGATTAACTTAATTATCAGGGGGTGATTGAAACATGCACCTCGCCAATGAGCAATCCTTTGTTTCCTGTCTCCAAACCAGACAATACATATTTCTAGTAATGGACTACAGACATTTAAACTCTTGTTGCAAACATTTGCAGTGCAAAATGGACACAGTACAGCATTAATGAATAACATTAACATGAATATATAAAACCACATTAGATATTTCTAACGGTTTCTTCTGTCAAAACATTGCACCAGAAAGTAGGTATTTGACCACTTTCTCAATTATGGGGACACAGCGTCATTTCTGTCAGCTCCCTCAGGGATTCAAGAATAGTCCTGGGTTATTCTCAGCAAGGGTAACAGAGTTACTACAAATGTATGATGATTGTGCATTATCATATGTAGATGACATCTATCTGACAGATGATGACTTGGATAGGCACTTGAACGGGGTGAACACCATTATACTTGGATTCGCCTCAGAAGGGTACAAATCAAATTTTAAGAAATCGAGATTGCCCATCTCAAAGTCCTATGCTATGCTATGCTATGGGTACTTATAATGCGAGCAGCTGCTCCAGCAAAGGAGCGTCCCGGCGCACGACAAGGTAGAACACAACATCGCTAAAAGCAAGGAATGAAAAAGGATACCGCTACAGGGCAGAATTAAAATAAGAAAGTTTTGATAGCCTTTCGAAACAGCAATAGATCCTCCATCAGACGGATTTCTACAGGAAGAGAATTCCAAAGCGCTGCCGCTCTCACACGAAAAGATCGGCCCCCAACACGACTAAGCTTAAACCGGGGAACCACAGCGAGAGCTTGGCCAAAGGATCTGAGAGAGCGGGTCGGAATATAGAGGGACAGGAGGTTGGTAAGGATCTGGGGAAGCGGAACCTTTCAAATTTTTAAAGGCCAAACATAAGACCTTAAACTGGATTCGCATCTTGACCGGCAGCCAGTGCAAGGAGCGTAGAGTGTTCGAGACGGAGCAGAACCTAGGAAGGCCAACTACCGCTCTGGCAGCAGCGTTTTGAACGCGCTGCAGGCGAGTGATTTTTGCCTGATTGGCCCCCAACAGTAAAGAGCTGGCGTAATCCAGCCAGGAGATCACCGTCGCCTGAATCACCAACTGCCTGGTCGAGGCATCAAAAAATTTGAGGACCGGTCTTAAGCCCCGAAGAACACCAAAACAGCAGGCCGCAGTTCTCTTAGTATGGCCAGCAAAACTAAGGGTGGAGTCCAGCCAGACTCCCAGATTTCTTAATTCCGTGACCGGGGTCGGGGACGGCCCAAGTTCCGGAGGCCACCACCTGTCCCCCCAGAGTTCCGCCTTCTTTCCGACAATCATGATTTCAGTCTTTTTTGCGTTGAGTTGGAGACAGTTGGCATTCATCCAACCAGCCACCGCCCTCAGTCCACTCTGAAACCTAGGGGCATCCTGCTCCGCATCCCCGCTGATAGTAACCACTAGCTGAGTGTCGTTGGCATATGAGACCATATTCATGCCCCACTGCTTGACGACATCAGCCAGCGGTCTCACGTATAGATTGAATAACGTGGGACTCAGTGAGGATCCCTGCGGAACCCCCATGGCCAGAGGATGAAATTTGGACTGGTGAGGCGGGGTGGCAATGCAAAAAGAGGGATTGTCGAGGAAGGAGCAAAACCACTGCAGAGCGAGCCCACTGATGCCAATCTCCTCCAGGCGGTGCAGAAGAATACGGTGCGAGACGGTGTCAAAGGCGGCGCTAAGGTCTAATAATACAAGCGCCGCCGTCTGACCTGCATCCAACACCGCACGCAAATGCTCCACCATGGCGAGGAGGGCTGTCTCCGTGCTGTGGCCGGCACGGAAACCGTTCTGCGTGGGGTCCAGGACATTGGCCCGTGTAAGATGGTCTGAGAGGGCCAAATTAACGTGTGCCTCCCCAACTTTCGCCGGCCAGGGGAGCAATGAAATAGGACGGTAGTTCTCCGGTTGTGAAGGGTCCAACGAAGGCTTCTTCAAAATTGGAGAGACCACCGCCTGCTTCCATTTGTCCGGAACCACGCCCGAAGCCAGTGAGAGATTAATCAGGGAGCACAACGTGGAGCGTCCCAGAAAAGACTGGTCTCTAAAAAGGGCAGGTTTTAACGGATCCGAAGGGGAGCCGGACTTAATTTGCTGGGCCAGTTTGTTAAACCCCTCAGGAAGTAACGGGGGAGAGAATGCAGAATAATATGGCCTTGAGTGCCGACTTGGGCTCCTGGAGGTGGTCCAATACTAGGGAAAGATAGATAGTCTGGACTTTCTCTAGAAAAAAAGAAGCCAAGGCCTTGCAGTGGGAGATGGAGCAGGCTTCCGGGGAGGAGATCCTTTTCGCCAAAAGGTCTTTATGGACTTTGAAGATAGTCTTAGACGGGTTAGGGCTGTTACGAAATTCAGAGGAATAGAATGCTGCGCGGGCTCTACATATGGCTCGATGATAAAGCTTGACAGAAGCAAGATACGTGGCTTTCTTGTCAGCCTCGTAGGACTTGCGCCATTGTCTTTCCGCCCGTCTGCAGGTGCCTTTCAAACTGCTGTAGCAAAAGAGGGAGCCCTCGCACAGGGTAAGAGCATTATGGTCGTAACTCCTGTACCTGCCTTAGAAGCAGTGACAAAAGCGAGCATTCCAAATGCTAAAGCTTTACATCCGAGATGGATACAATGGGTTAATTCTCTTGCTGCGAGAGACGTTGAATACGTTTTCGATCCTTATTTAAAAGCACAAGTATTTTTGCAATAAGAACAAGAATGTCAGCTGCCCACTGAAATTGTGCCTCTAGAGCAGCATGAATGTATAGTTTATACTGACGGATCAGCTCAACCCGCTACGGGGGGAAGCAAGCCTATAGTGCGGCGTGTGCGAACGTTAAAAGTCGTGGGCGTGATGGCAAATTCCGACCAATGGCCACTTAAACACAATATCTAGCAGATTGTACAGCTTAGCGAGCTGAATTACAAGCATTCAAGATGGCACTTGAGAATACGGATCACGAATTCCCCACACTCATAGTGTGCGATTCATATTATTGTGTCCAATCTTACAATGAATATTTGCAGAATTGGCTTCAAAACGGTTTCAAAGATGTAAAAGGTGGTGCAATCAAGCATAAACTGATTTTGGAACAAGTAGTACAGTTACGACAAGGACTACAAAATACTCACGTGATACATACATGATGGCGTTCACATTGAATGGAATTCATTGGCTGATTAAGCTGCGAAGGCAGCTGGGCAAACGGCTTCCGGAGCTTCAATCACTCGTTCAAAAATGAAAATAGACCGCAAAATAATGCCATCTGTCAATGCGAAATACAAAGGCAGCAGTGCAGCGTTACCTCATAATTTTCCACTCATATATATTTGATGCAAATAGTGTTCCTTTTGCTCGAATCTCTGGAGTGGGGGACAGAGTACTACCAAACAGGAAATGCAGGGTAGCTTTGATACACAAAGCTCATCTGGGAGAGGGCCTGATGCATCAGGAGATCTCTAAGACTATATTAGAATTAAAGGAGATGTACTGGTGGCCAGGAATGAATGCACACATTCACACATTTGTAATTTACTGCAATGACTGCATCAGAGATTGCAGCGCAGAACGCCGCCAGATTCCTGACTATAGCATAGCCAGCCCAGTACAGACACCATTGTATTAGACTTTCTACACACAGGCATCCCTATAGACAAATGCGCTCACACAAATGTTAAGACAAGATTCATTTGGATGTGACCTCAGCGCTCGGCTGACGCTCGAACTGTTATAAAAGATTTGGCAGTCGTTATCGGCACATACGCAGCCTGCACGCTACATTCTGACCAGGGTCCTGCGTTTAGCTCTCGAGCTTACAAGGAGGCCGTGGCCAAATTGGGCATTGCATTGCGGTATTCTAGTCCATTCCATCCTGAGGGAAATTCGGGTCTGGAGAGAAAAAAACGGGACATAAAGCAATCTATAACAGCTAGGGTATTAGGCTCGGGTGACGGGTGGGTCAAACATCTAATAAGTGTCCAACGTAGTCTTAACAATCTGCCAAGAAGTTCTCTAGGGGGTATCACTCCATATGAAGTCGTTTTTGGGACCAGAATGTTAGTAGCGGACCTCGATTGTCAGACTTCAGTGGTAGACCAAAAACCTTTTGATAGCAAAGAACGTTTGGCTGTTTTACAGGACTTAAATGAAATAAGAATGAGACAAAGTAACGTGATCCTGAAGCCAACCACCACTGAAGAAAAACGGACCGTCCCAGCAAGGCCTGTCTGGATCCCAAAGCTCAGTGATCTAGTCAGAGAAAAGACTGCGGACAAGAAGGAATTTGGGCCTACTTACAGACAACCAGTACCTGTCCTAGCAATCCACGGATCAAGAACAGTATTACTGCCGCCCCTTGCTGGTAAAAAGGAGAACAGGTTTGTGTCAATCGACCTGGTCAAACCACATCATGTGGCCGATAATAAGCAGTAGGCCAAGTGGACTCCGCCAATGTAGCAGATGCCCTAATCTAGCTACTATCCAAGAGGTTCAAACTGAGAGACTCAACACCTTTGAAGAATCTGCAGTGCGAAAAGAAGGACCATACAACGAAGCGATGGAACTAGTACCTCTTGAGACTCAAATAACAGTTCGTCAAGAAACACCTGTCTACAACGAAGTAGCATCAGACAAATCCTGATACGATCCCTACAATTGACAGAAGTGCCTCTGGCTATTTCATTAACTTTGATACATTTTCCGAGGATCCCAGCGAGCCTGAAACATCGCCAGTAAAGGGAACTTTGAAAGAACAAGCAACAGACCTTTTTCATCACCTGGAAAAGACTTATCTGGTTTCACTATGGATTAAACTTTGGATTGTGTTGGGTGTATTTTTTCTTCTACTTTGGTTGACTCTGGTAATAACTTTGGCAATGCTGATAAATGAAAGATATGTCAAAATGAACACAGCAAGTAAGAACATCAACTTACTCCTCAAGCCACACAAATCTTTCTCATCGTGAACAAAGAGACTCTTTCTCATTGGTCAGTATAGTGTGCTCCCACAGCCACTTTTGTCCTTACAATGAGGACCTGAACTCTGATACTTATATACCAACAAGAAAACAATGTCCTGAGCACCACTTTTTGTATATGAAGAAGTCCAGTCCTCCTTCTATTCTTGTAGATTTTATTCTTGAAAAATCTTCAACTTCAACACATGTTTTGTCAGGTTAACGATGCATCAGCATCTCTGACTGCCTCAGGGCTTTACATGGATACAAGAATAAACATATTCCCATGTTTCACAATTCCTCAATATAGCGATCACCTTCACCAATCACCCCAGTGAAAAGATGATGATCATTATGTGACTTCCTGAGGTCTACATTCTAGACAGTTCTTTAATCATTGTCTAATTATTAGTGCACCAGCACTGCAGGGAAACACAAGTCCATGATCACAATTAGCTCTTGATATATATAGTCAATATATTCCACGTTTTGCTATTCACAATGTGTTGAGCTCAAAGCTATCCTGTACGTGAATAAACCTACATCCCAAGTTTACCAGATGGTCACCCAAAGAGAATTTCTAATAAAAACAAGCTCACCGATATCAAGATCCTTCAACAATGTAATCTAACGACTTCACCATTCCCTTTTATGGTTATGTATATTTTATAAAGCAGTACTAGCTGATATTGATAAGTGGAAGAGTAATGGTAATACTCACCTGGATATACTGGACCCAGAATGCCGCAGCCCGATTACTCACGAATACCCCAGCCAGAACATCAGCCAAACCCGCACTGAGGAAGCTACACTGGCTCCCAATTAGGGAAAGAGTAACTTTTAAGGCCCTCTGCTTGGCCCATAAGGTTCTGCACAACGCTGGCCCCCCAATCCTCAACAACTGGATCACACCCTACAGACCTACGAGAGCGCTTCGGTCAGAACATGGAAACCTTATCACGATCCCTAAGGTGAAGAAGGCCCACGCAGGCGGTCGCCGCTTCTCAGTCAACACAGCAAAAAAATGGAACGCGCTCCCCCCGAATCTCAGAGCAGAACCAAACCTCCTACGATTCAGGAAGTCCCTTAAAACCCTACTTTTCCCCTGAATCATTAACATCCTCTTTCTTCATCCCTTAGGAGTCCGAGGTTTAGCCCTGGGATACTCGCGGGTGACTACGCGCTCTATAAAAACCTAAAATAAAATAAATAAAATAATATAAATCATTGGTTCAAAGACAACCTACCCAAATGTGAGAGAGATGCACTGCATGGCTTAGAAAATGATCAAAAAATTATAATCCGCGATGCAGATAAAGGGGGATGTATGGTTGTCATCAATCGAACCGATTATGAAAATGAGATTCTGAATCAACTAGGTGACAGTAAATGTTACATCAAACTGTCTGCCAATCCAACATTTGAAATGACCCGTACGATCAATGACCAACTAAAGATATGGAATGAACAGGGACTGGTGAGTGAAGAAGAATTTAGATTTCTACAGATAGATAGACCCAGGTACCCTTGTCTATATATGGTGCCAAAGGTACATAAAGGATTGAGTTTTTTCCCGGGTAGGCCCATAATATCAGGCATAGGGGGTCCAACTGAAAAACTCTCCCAGTTTATTGATGTATACCTACAACCTTTTGTCTCTAACTTACCTTCATTTATAAGAGACACTAAACATCTACTAAATATGCTGTGTGAATGTCAGATAGGAGACAGGAATGACCTTGGTATCATTTGATGTAATCGCACTTTATACTAACATTGAACACGAAAAAGGCTTACATGCTTTAGAATACTTTCGGGACAAATGATCGGTGGAATTCTTTGAACATTCTAACATGTTTATAGAAATGTCGAGAGTGGTACTTAAGAACAACACTTTTTTATTCAATGACAGTTGGTATAAACAGCTGTGTGGCACCGCGATGGAATATGGAATATGTTTATTCTTGTATCCATGTAGAGCCCTGAGGAAGTCAGAGATGCTGATGCATCGTTAACCTGACGAAACACGTGTTGAAGTTGAAGATTTTTCATTATTAAAATCTACAAGAATAGAAGGAAGACTGGACTTCTTCATAAGTGGTGCTCATTACATTGTTTTCTTGTTAATAATATGATGTCAGACTTAGAAATGTCTGCAGTGTTTACACATCATGAATACTTAGAAGGTTCATCAGACTATGAACAAATGTATTGTCATACTCATTATGGTCACCATTTCTTGCACAAATCAACAATGCCTAGAAATGTATTAATGTATAATCAATGGGAACATTGTCCTACACCACCAAAGGGTAGCTCACAAACGTTCGCCAATAAGTTTTCGTACTTTTCAGGGTTCAATATATCCAATTTTACTTTAGAAATGTGAACAGAACAGGAATGAAAAGTATGTTGACAAATACCAAACAGATTTATTCTGTTACATTTTATGACCAAGTGTCTAAACTAGGTTTCGACTTTTGGAAAGACAAAATTGAGACAAAAACTGTCTGGGGTACAAAAGATTGGCAAGTTCAAGGTATAGAAGCTTTGTTTAGAGCCTGTATAATCCCTGAGCAAATTATGTTTTGAATGACACTGTCCAGCAGACGTCTTGTCTTGGGTTCACCAAGATTAAAGACATGAACAACCCGTCTACACCTACACCTACACCTGATAGTGAAGACACTACAGAGGGGGAGGTCGATGTACGTACTATTTTGTATCACAACAAAACATATCCAGATTGGGAAAAATGGTTAATCTGGCCCACAGACACAAACAACTGTCAAGATAGATTCCTGAACAAAACACAGGGTTCCACATTCAATAGGCCAGACCCAAGATATGTTCAACAACAGCATCCTGGAATAGTAACAACATACAGTGTAGGGAAGCTTTGCCTTGAGTAGCTACGGAGATCTACACTTAAGGATGTAAAGCAACACTTATCTTTACACAAAGATGGCACTGATTTTAGGGAATTCTTTCTAGGACCAAGAAAATCGTTTCGTAAATGTTTTATATGCTGGTATCTATTCTGCTTATAATGAAGCATGGAAGATTACGCAAGCAGAGACTGCAGAAAGAATACGAGAAATTGATTGTATTAATTTAGAGAAAACCCTCTCTGTAGTTGACAATGGGTTAACGACTCTGTTGTCCAGGATATATTCTTTTGTCAGTCAGAAGTACTTTATTCGGTTCATAGCAAAAACCATAAAAGTATACAAACGTCAGGAATCAGGCCCAAAATGGAAAACGACATTAAAAACTAACAATACATACAATTCAATAACATATTAAAAATCATCCATTAGCGATCATTTTTGACATTCTAATACAATTCCTAAAAACCACTATTTACAACTAGTCCAGGATATATTCATTGGACAGCATAGTGTCTTCTGCCATAGACATCATGGAACAGGACTTGGTCATGTTGCAACATGGCCAGTCACAATTACGTTCTATCATGCTATTAGGCTGGACGTTGCAAAACCTTCGTTCAGTCTATGTACCTTGGCTTTTAATCAATACCACGTCACTGTTTTCAGAATTCAATCTCAATGATAAACAGATTAAATTGGCACAAAGAGGAGCAGACTATACGGTGCTGAGCATTGAGAACCTGGAAAGTTTGCCATTTACAGTCGCTGAAAAGCCAGCTACTGAATGGATTATACATGGAACAATCACTCTGCCTGTTACAATTTTCCATTTTCAGTATTGCCTAAAACACATACCAGCAGGCACATATGAAAGGTTGGGTAAAGAATACATCAAGACATCCTGGGAATTACCGTACACGTCAGATATTGGAGTGGGGGGTGTGAAGTGTTTATTAGCGGGAAAAACTGTTAAAACGCACTTAGCGATTTTCTCCTTTGTCAGGGTATAAACTTACATGGGGCCTGCGATGGTTCCTCTAACAATTTATCCTGCCACCTGCAAGGTTCACCAGCTGCAGTGATTGATCCAATCTTTGGACAACTTTCAAATGGAAGTTACCCTAATGTTGAATGATCACAGCTGCTGTGGCATGTTGCCAGGCATACCATATCTAGTAACTGTGTCAGCCAGGGTCATTTGCTGTATGCAAGTATTGTTTCCGAAAACTAAGACAGACAGGGAGTCGGCCTTATGGCCTTCACTGAACATCTCTTCTATATGAATTGATACTTTTAAGCTGAATGAAAGCCATTCTTTTGCAAAAAACTGTGCCACTGACCTCGGCCAAAGAGATCTATGATCTGCAAATCGCAAGTACTTCTGCCGAGATACATGCCCTCTTAACTACAAACTGCCCTATACATTTCTCATAAATGTTAAATCGTATCTTAAACATGTGTTTGGCGGACTGCCTCTCATTTTGGGACTCGCTGCAGGGATACTATTTTTGCTCCTACTGCTGCGATATGGCAAGCCAATTCACCAGTGACACCCAGTTCTCCATGGAGACAACTTTCCTGGCGATGAAGTGTTCTGAGCGCATCGTCCACATTTTGGGACTGCCTCGTCTATGAGAATTAAATACCACATGGTTTCTGTCATTCAAACCAATTTGGCAAGATTGCATCTTACCTGTTCTACGCTATCTACGCTAGAGGAGAATGCATGTTAGACTCATGTCTCACACTTCCATCAGTCATGCCAACGGATGTTGATACTTTGCTTGAACCAGTAAGGGCCCATGCACTGTGTTGTCCCTAGGGGCTATCAATTCTGATGACGGCATTCATTGCGATATCACAGACGCAAAATGCTAACTGTGAGGTACGAGAGGAAACAAGCGCGCAGGTACCATCCATTAGGGACATTGCTAATGCGACCAATGCTGACAACGATGCTTCACATCTCTGTGTGGTTAATCTTCTAAACAAGGTAATCCAACTTTTACCTACCATGGTGACAAGTGTTTTACAGACGTAGAAGATTTGATGTTTTCTCCAAACACTAACATTGACTTTTGATTTTGGCACACATTGTCTGAGAGACTTTGAATTCGACCTTCATTTTTTCAAAACAAAGTTCTAACTTTGGAACTCTTTTTCCTATGAATCATTTTTTTTCTCCTTCCAAATTTGTATTTTTCGTTTCTGGCACAAGTAATCTGCGTGAAGTA
The DNA here is from genome assembly GCF_964263255.1 of Lissotriton vulgaris. Taxonomy (NCBI): domain Eukaryota; kingdom Metazoa; phylum Chordata; class Amphibia; order Caudata; family Salamandridae; genus Lissotriton; species Lissotriton vulgaris. The sequence goes on from NC_141691.1 coordinate 1,479,496,218, forward strand.
GAACTATTCCTAGAGAACAAGAATTGTTTGAAAAGAAGCTTCCAGAGACAATATTTGACCTTGTCCACATACAAACAGTTATATGTAATCTGTAATGAAATGGTTTTGGCACCTTTTTCTTCTGCATTTACGAGCCATTTCATAATTGTATATTTTTATGATTCATTCAGGTAGCATTTTCAAGTGAAAACATATATGCTTAGAATGAAACATTTCTTTAAATGCGTACAGCACCAATGCATCTTTTATATGTACAACCCAGTTAAAATGCATTTTTGTGTATTTCGGGGGGGTTTTTCACACTTCATGTGTAGATATGTTTTAGATATGTTAAACATGTTTCGAATTTTAGTACAATCCTACATAAGAAAGTGGAGTGGGTGTTGTATGACGTTTTAGATTCCGAATGAATTTTCCCGATTTATGCCCTTATATAGGTACAATTCGCGTTGCCCTTATATAGGCATAGAAATCAAGCCCTTATTTAGGCATCGCCCATGCTACTCAAATACAGGCATGGCTACTTCCATCCGTTCATCTACTTCACAACGATTTCTTGGAAAACCAGACTCTTAAGCCGTTAGGGACTTCCCCTTGCTTGAATATTGATTTTTCCAAGAACTCATTATTATTCATGAATAACTATTCCTTAGGGGTTCGTCCACGACGTTCATATGCCTGACTTTACGTCAAAGAGGGCATTCCTAAACACCTTCAAGGTATAAATATACCTTCACTTGCTATGGGGAAGCACGGTGTGGTTCAGTGCAGTTTGACTACCTACTTGCCCGATGCAGCTCACTACAGCAAGTGCCGAAGGAAGCTGACTTTCCAGCTGACGCACTGACAAGAAGATGTCCTCCTCTGCCTAGAATCCAGCTCCAGTATTTCTGACTCCCCTTGCGGGGTGTTGGGAAATCGAGTCCCGAGACAGCGATATCAACCTCCTTCATTCTAGGGTATGTATCTGATTAGAACTAGAGAAACCTTTGGCAGTTCCTGGCAGAACTAAACCTTATGCTAAAACAGCACTTACTTCTTCCCTGGTACTAGACCTAGGTTAGGTACATTGGGGTAGGCGTATTTTAGAAGTACCAGTTGAGTATTTTAGCCTCTGTTATTTATGTATGTATTTTTATATATGTCATAGCAACAGACATTGCTACTACAGTATTATTTTATAATACTACTAGCTGTACCCGGTTAAGCGTTGCTGTGGCTCAGTCTGTTTAAATGGAAGAGAAAGAAAAGAGTAAGCGCACATGTCTAATATGTTTAATTTCGCAAGGCTTGTGGGTATACAATATGTTTTTGTGACTATTGTCTCTATGCATCCCTTGTAGTTGTTGCGCAGCAAGCAAATCAATAGGGTCTGTTCCGCCTTTCGATTAAAAACATGCGCGTATTGTACACGCACGTATTCAAATCCAACGTTGTGTATCTATAAACACGTGCTAATGTTGCAAAGTGAACCAACTCCTCCCCCCTCCCTCCACCCACTTCCCGGACACCAACTGTCCATCCTAATATATATAGACTATTCTCTCTATGTGCCTTTCTTAATGATGAAAAGTGAACCAACTCCTCCCCCCTCCCTCCACCCACTTACTGGTCTGCCATCCTGACACCAACTGTCCATCATAATATATGTAGACTATTGTCTCTATGCGTCCCTTGTAGTTGTTGCGCAGCAACCAAATCAATAGGGTATGTTTGTACTTTCGATTAAAAACACGCACGTATTGGACACGGGTGTATTCGAATCCATCGTTGTGTATATATAAACACGTGCTAATGTTGCAAAGTGAACCAACTCCTCCCTCCTCCCTCCACCTACTTCCCGGTCTGCCAGCCTAACACCAACTGTCCATCCTAATATATCTAGACTATTGTCTCTATGCGTCCTTTGTGGTTGTTGCTCAGCAACCAAATCAATAGGGTCTGTTCTGCCTTTTGATTAAAAACACGCATGTATTGGACACCGAGTATTCGAATCCAACGTTGTGTATATATAAACACGCACTTAATCGAATCCAACGTTGTGTCAAAATTTCCAAGCAATCTGTGAAGAACTTTCGGAGATTTAAGATTTTGAACAAAGGAACATTGACATTTTTATGTGTCTGTTAGGGCTTTCGATTAAAAACACGCGCATATTCGACACGTGCGTATTGGAATCCAATGTTGTGTATATAAAAACATGCGCATTTTCGAATCCAACATTGTGTCATAATTGCAAGGCAATCGGTGAAGTACTTTCGGAGATTTGGGATTTTGAACAAACAAACATTTACATTTTTATATATATAGATTCTCGTTGTACGCATTATACTTTTCATTCTGTCTAACGATTGTAGCAGTTTACCTCTCTTGCATGAGAAAGAAGACTGTTCAATAAACCCTTTTATTGAAAACGCCTCACTATTTCTCTGCAACTCTGGAGAAACGAAGCATGCTCAATTGACTGAGTAAAATAGTTATCTATTGTTTCCACAACTCTGAAGATATTTGTTCCAGTCCTAGGGAAACAAGTTGTCATGTTTATGCTGTTGTCAGAAACAAATCCCTACATGTGTATTCGAGAAAGTTTCTAGTGACCTCTGAGCTAGCTGGCACTCACAATTAAGTCTAATATATTCAATAGAGACATACTGACCTCAGTCCTATGTCATATGTATAGGGTATATTATTCCAATGTGCTTAGCCTATTGGGACTATAGGAACTGCACTACAGAACAGGTAGCACCAGTGTCTACAATAAATGTAATCACATTACCTTATACTTCTCCATCCACAAAAAGACGACACTGATCTACCTCTGGGGATGCACCAAGCACGCAGACCTCCTCCAGCCTCAGAGATTTATCTGAATCATTACCATGGCACTGCAACCAATAGTGTGAAGCCACTTGTACATTTTGTTTTATTGATTCATCTGTGCGAAAAACGATATTTGTACTGTATCTCTGTACTTGACCATTCATATTCTGATTTAGCATAGGAGCTTGAGGTATTTGTAAACCTTGTCCTTCCCCTTCTGGTACTTCTGAAATCTGATTTTGCATCTGATTCAACTGACTCATATCATTGACTCCAGTACCACCTGTATTTGTCAACAGACTCCTACATTCGCGCCTCCAATGTCCAAATTTACCACAAGCATGACACAGATATTTCTTCTTCATTTCCTCTTTATTATTTCTACCTTTGCCACCACCTTTTGTAGCAGTAGTATTCTGAGTATCTTGAACAACTGGATCTTTTCTCTGAAAACCTGACTGGGAAAAATCTACAAACCCACCTTTCTATGCTGCTTTCATCTGAGCCCACATTAGTTTCTCTTTTAACGTTTTATGTCTTGTTTCAATATCATCACTACAATATATTTCGCATAACGCAATATCTCATCAATCGACATACTCTGCCAACAGATTACATGTTGTTAAACCATCATGCTAATTTCTGGTCTCAAACTAAACACAAACCTATTTACAAAATTACCCATATCCTTGTCAATGATATTCTAAATGCCACTGTACTGTTTAAATACTTGAAGAAGCCTTTTATAGTAAGCATGCACTGTCTCTTTTGTTTCTTGTATAGTTCCGTCTTTTTTAACCCAACTTGTCTCTTTAGGCGAAATCTTCCCCTTCAAATAGGTTATGACCTGATTATATTTTTCAGCACTTCATCAGATGGTGCTCCAGTTTTTGCATCTCTTGGATATTCTTCTTTCGGCCAATCTACTGCAATTTTACACTCAACCCATAAATCATCTCGAACTACAATATCAAACAAGCCATTTGTCTTGACAGGCTTTTTGGCTCTATTTCGGGGTGATAAAGACTTTAAGCTTGCTCACATATTCTTAGATGTGTTGGCCCTTTTAAGTCCTTTCTTCCAGACCTAGAAGAGGATAGCTGCTTTATATGATGATAGATCCCTTACTCTAATCCATCTATTGCCTATTGGCTTTGCCTTTCATTATTTTGCCTATAGTAGAGGTTGGATCCTGTGGTCCTGACTTTATATTACACATTGGTATGGTTTATGTAGGTACTCTGACAGAGATAAGGGTTATTTCATCCTTCTCAGGCCTACAAGGCCCAGAACTAGAGAGACTCCATTTTTGATAGAGCTGAGATGCTTCAAGGGGAAAGGTAATGTTTATAGTTAAGGCTGTTGTGTGCTAGGGGAAAACCGGCCAGGACTGGTTCTTATCGGAAGAATGTGTTTGTCTCTTGGGCCCAGACGTAACAAGCAGATGGCCACTGCGGTTGCGCAGAGAGCTCTGGAGCTAGCACAGGAATTCGGTGGGAGGCAGCCCTCTGTTGGAAATTTCCATGAGGGGAGAGGAATCCATATCAGCGAAGTGCAGAAGAGGAGGAGTGGTCAGTTTGGTTCTTGAAGAGCGGAGAGTAGGATGTCTGCTGGAGCTGCAGAATACAGTGCAGTTCTATTGGTTTTCTGGAATGGAGAAAGAAGGCAGATAATTGCTGAAGCTGAAGAGAGAGCAGTAACTATCAGCTGGGACTGCCAGTTTGTCAGAGAGCATTAAAGATGGAGGAGTTGAGGCTGTCAGCTGGAGCAATTGAGCCAGAGGCGTGAAGCTATGGTGACGGAGGGAGAGACAGAGAGAGAGCCCTGATCCCACCAGAGACAGAGAGAAATCTTCCTTCTAATAGGTGAGGTAGTCTAAACTAGTCCACTTTACACTTACACCTTAATCTTGTCTTTATTCCCTAGGCTATTGTATGTCTAATCCTTTCCTTTCAGCGGTGTGTTAAAGTTCCTGTTAATCAAGAGACCCCACAGATAACCTTGTCCTCATACTGTATGTCTAATCCTTTTCTTTCAGCGGTGTGTTAGAGTTCCTGTTAGTCATAGAGACCCCGCAGATTTGTGTATGTGCATTCTATTATTGTAATAAAGATACCCCAGTTCTTAGTGAACCGACATGTGCCTTGTATTCTTGTTCAATCAGGGTAACCTGGTCTTATAGTCAGACATTGTTTGCATGAACGGATGTGAACCCCGGTCAGGTAAGAGGTGACTGAATAATGAGGGAGAGAGGGAACATTTGATATCAAGAGCAGAAGGTACATATTTCAATTTGGAAAGCCGTTCTAACTCCTAATATTGTAGTAGCGAACCCTTAGTGAATAGTGAGAGAGACTTCCCAACATAGAGACAGAGAGCTGAAGGTATTCATAGGAAAGTGGTCGTCATTGGTAAGTGGCGTTAGTGAGAGCACTGATTGTGGTCAGTGTGTATACCCGCAAGATTGCGGCTTGAGTGAGCACTGAGGGTAGTCAGTGTGTAGATCCGCCGGATTGTGGATCATGTTGTAAGTGAGTGAGCACCGGGGGGATACGGTGTGTAGTTCCGCCGGATTGTGGACACAATAGAAAGAGAGTGAGCACTGAGGCTGCAGCTCAGTGTGTATGGCACGCCAGATTGCGTGTCGAGTGAGCACTGAGGGTAATCAGTGTGTAATGGTAGATAATCAGAACTGCCCCAGGGTAGATTAGTCTGGACCCATGTGGTCGCGAGACTATGAGGTATGAGTGTGGTGTAGGACATGGATGTCCTTAGTAATCAGTGAGTATTCTTAGAATCCCTATAGATTTAGTGGTGTTTCTGATGATATGAGCTTGTATATTGCGAGTTCCCCATCCTCAGGTAGGTACCCAGGTGCCTGGATAGATGGTCCTGAGGAGGGAGGTGGTCACGTTCCGGCTGGGTTGGAGGGGCTCTCAGGAGCTGATTCCATCTGGTCTAGAACCCGGTCGTTACACCATCTAAGTCTTTCCACAAGACCTTTGGAACTTTCATAAACCTCTCTCTATATATTTGTACCACTCCATTAGTTTTTCTCTCAATCTGGGAAATTCATTTGTAAAAGACAACATATCCTGTCTCAACCATGGGACATGAACATACCCACCGCTTGGTACTTCTCTCATTAGCTTCTGTACCTGTTTCCCTCACTGGAAACATTGATAAAACCCCGGTATTCATAGCTGTTTTGTCCTTCTTTTTAGCCCATCTTCCTTTCCAACGATCCAACTCACCCCATCGTCTCGATGTGCTAACTAACTTCTTAATTTGCAACCACATCCCTGAAGAATTCAAACTCTCCAGATCTTTCTCACTGAAATCCAATCTATATGTTTTTTGTAAGGGCTATGAATTTTCTATATCCACACCATATGTCTTCAACTTCAGCAAATTTCTCATGAAGATTTCTCAATCTCATTGTAATATGTTTACATAAGAATAACAGCTCTTCTTCCTGATACCTACTCAATCTCTCTGGACTAATTGTACCTAACATCATTTCTTCCAAATCCGCTTTTAAAATACCCACTTCCATGTTAACTTTATTAGATATCATTCCTCTAATTCACTAATCCAATTACTCCGGTGAAGGCCCAAAAGACCCTCCTGATGTAGGTGTCAGTCCCGTCGTATTCTGTAGTAATCTCCTTGGATCAATCTGTACACCACGTTTTGGAGTTTCCACTTACCTTTCAGAAATATCAATTAATGATTCTGATTCACTTGCCCCATTACTGGTCCTGTTATATGCTTCAGGAATAAAAGTCTTATCCAGAACTTAAGGAACTGTTAGAGCATTTACCTGTGAAACACTGTTGATTATTCTATAATCGAACCATAGGATCAATAGTCACGGGAACTGACAAAGCATCTGCATTCAAATTTAACTGATTAACTTAACTCCTTTCACCTGACTTACTGCACTTGTATTTTTCCCTTGACGATCTTCTATTTGAATCAATGGAGCACACGGTGAATGTCTCTCTTGTCCTTCCTGATACTGTGGAGGTCTATTCATTAATAATTCATCATCTAGCTCATTTGAATCTGATTCTGTTTCTGGAATATTCTTCTTCTCTTGATTCTCCACTAATACAAATGTATACATTCCTTCACCCATTGCCACTACATCTCTCCTCCATTTTTTCATCTGTGTATCCCACTTTGCCTCTGAGTAGCTACTCACAGTATTCCTATATTCATTCTCGGTTCTATCTTTATCTTTCCTGTATGCCTCATGTTCCCACTCTTCAAGCGCTTCATACTGCATAGGCCTAGGATTTGGTTTCTGGACTGCCGACTTTGGTGCTGGAAACCGGGGTTCGAGCCTCGGGGTCGTGTCCACATCCTGTGATTCTGGGCAAATCACTTCTTCTCCCCGTGCCTGAATGTGTAATGTAAATACGGTGCTCATGTAAAGTGCTCCAATACCTTCGGTTCGAGTTTGCGCTATATACATATGCAACAAAAAAACTCATTAATCTGATATCTCCAATTCTCTAAAATCCTGGTGGTAAAAGTACCATACTATGGAAATGCCAAAATACCATCTCTCTCTGTATACTTCACCCAGGTTTCCAAACATATACACATATAGTAACCCTTTTCTAATGAAATAAAAGAAGCAGGTGTACCCTCAGGAGCTACAGGAATACCTTCTCTAACGGGAATAGGCTAATCTTTTTAAAACAAGGTTATCAACAATTGTAATAACATTTTGTTTTTATCGCTAAAAACGTATTCAAGAACTTTGTAGTACTTCTACCAAATCCCGATTCGTTCACACTGACCAGTATGAGAGCGATTCACACCAACCAAGCTGCTTATCGTTGTCTGTGACGAATCACACTAGCTATCCAATAGCAGTACTGCTTTTCTGTGATGACTCACACTTGCTGACCAATAACAGCACTGCTTTCTGTGACATCAGCATAACTTTTGCAACTGACTCTCCCTTTTCAAAATTATCAGCAACAATTTACAAAATCTTTATAGACAAACAAGAGTAGAACACATAAGACAACTCAGCTTGTCTGCTCCACAAAAAGAAGATAGATACAAACACTCTAAGAAATGTATACTATACTAGCTTCAAGGTTCCCTGTGCAATACTGACAATACGACCATTGCTCAATACTTGCATCAACCGCAGACAACACAATTCTACTTAATGTGGTATACACTAAGTAGTAGCCCTTGGGCTTATCCTGGGATCTAACAAAAAGTATGTAAAGTTGATAACTAGTAATAATTTCCATCTTAATCAATTGCCAATATAATCATTCTACACTAATAATCCTCTGCTACCAAAAACTAATTCAGCAGAAGGGGAGCGTGGGTAATATACACATAACCAACTTAATAACCCAACTTTATAAAACTAAATTTGGCTCATACCTATAACTGGTCCTCCGATGAACCTTTTTGAGAGTTGACAGGGATTTGGCAAAAGTTTAAGACAGATAATACCCCCCTCATGAGGACCTACAATAAAGGGAATATTCTAAAAACCAAAACTATCTACACACCAATGTATAAAATCTCATTAATCACAATTATCAATAATGGCAGACACAGTTTTATCTATGACTTTGCTTTATCTATTTCTTTTTAAAGCATATGAAATGGGCAAACAAAGATACAGCATCGAATCTCAGAACCATCACTAAAAGAATTCAAATACAGCACTTCACAATAACATCTCATTTAAGGAGCATGAGTGAGTGAATAGAAAAAGAGAGACAAAAGAGCATTGTAACGAAATCAATGCAAATACAAAATATCATACGAACTGAAGGAAACTTTAGCACATCGTGCTAATAGTTTGAAAAGCTAACGCTCCGGCCAGGAGGGAAAGCTGGGGAAATCCTCACAAAGGTATGAGGAGCAACATTAAAGAGTCAGTTTCAAACAGCATCAGCCAAAGGAACTCAAGGAGACAGCTCACATGAAGATGTTCTCCTCTCTCCACGCCACTCACGTCTCCTGCAGCCTGGCCTCACTCTCCTCCTTCCAAGCATGGTTTCTAACACTAGTAATTTTACCCTAAATGTTAAAGTCTGTCCCTATCTTAGTAACAAAATACAGAAAATTCTCAGTTCTCATTAGTTCAGAGGCATAGGATGTTAGGTCACAACAATTCCATTGCTCTTTTACTCTCAAAAGTTCTTTGTTTAGACGCATGCAGTTATCATCATCCTTCAGCAAAGGATATCAAAATGTTGTCCTTCCTAGACTTGCGCACATTTGAAAACATTTTGTTGCATTTCACTTGTACAGTTATCCACAAAACTAAACATTTCCTCGGACAGTAGGAAGTTCTGCTGATACTCCAAATACGTAGCCATCGACAAGGAAAGAACACAATTACTGCGAAGGACAAAATACATTTTTCTGCATTCTACTTTTAAAAAGCAAATGAACCCTACAATGATTTGAGGCCTTTTCTTTAAAGCGTGTAGTTTTTTCTGGAGAAATAAACAGACTCAGTTATATGTTCACAATAAAAGTTGCATCATTTAAATTTAACATTAGTCTAATATAAACAAAAATGTTCAACTATTATTCTATGTAATTGATATTGCTCATTTTTTTGTAAACCTTTTTATTGGATTTTACATTTACCATACAGGGTATACATCAGTCAATAGGTTTAATCTTTGCATAACATGCATTGTCCACATTAACATGGCGGACAACTTTGTGTCTACTGAGGAGTCACCGATCTTCGCACATGGGGTATGCTTAGATGTGTGCCTGTGAAGAACTGGGTTTTTAGAACCCAGCAACGCCAGGGGCACGCCCAAAGTCTTCGGGTTCACCTGTCTTAGAATACAGAGACACGGGACTCTTCATGGTGGAGTCAAAGATCCCATTTATTGACTGCAGCCAGTAACAGAAGTCCTAGAAATCAACACGATATGAGTTCTCAGGAGACTGCTCAATTTTACAAAGCAAGTCATTCCTTTTTATGCCAAAAATCACATTCCAGACAAACCCCCAATATTTACGAATTGTCCAATCACATGTATCCACACCAAAAGTATCGCATGACGGTAAAACCCACTTTTCAGTTGTCCGGCCCAAGGTCAATCATCGGACAAACCCAACATTCTTCTTTAGACAAGCCGGGCATACCCATAATAAAGAGGTCGCAACCCATATCATAAATAGACCATAAAAAAAGAAACTGAAACAGGTAGAGGTAGGATAAGGCATATTTGTGTGCAGTAAAACTTTACGATGCCCTGCGCTCCGATCTCCGAACTGGCTTAGCAAGGTCGGCTTCAGGCAACGACGTCAGTTCACGTCGGGTCATGTAAAAGTTAGCACAAACTCAAGTTAAGGGGCACAGGTTCGTTCGGCCGCAGTCATCGGCCTATCTGAGGGCAACCACAGAATGGCTGCTTTGCACAAAATGAAAACTACGGTTCGGAACGAAATCTTCAAATACACAGTGAATCCATGTGTGTAACATGGTGAAAACACTCGTACTTGCCGAACTCATTAGTTACGGTTTGCTGTTACCAAAATCGTAACAGAACCATGACATTTAAAACATGGGTTCAGAATTCACAGAACCTCAGACCCTCCTTTTGCCCTTACATAGGCAATTTTTCAGTCTATATCTGAGTCAATGTCAATTTTCATCAAATCATCAAGGTGTTGTTGAAGCATGATCCTATTTCTCTGTGCTTCTCTCGACACAGGCGGTCTTCTGACCCACATAGTAGCACAAAGGCCACATATGGCAGGACCACACTGTACACACAGACAACATGAGAAAAGAATCGCTAAAGCCACACCAATGATCATTAGAATCTTCCATCCCCAAGCGGATAACAGTCCCCAAAACCATCCAGCTAACACCCAATCTCCATCGTCCATATAGACTCGGAGAAGTTATGTAACCTGGAAATGGCCTCGTATACCGTCGTAGCATTGTCTGGGATAAAAACGCAGCAACTCGATTGGATCACTTTACGTACTCCACCTCGATCTGCGAGTATGACGTCAAAAGCTATACGATTCTGTAACGTCATAAGGCGATCCGCTTGAAGCTCAGCTGTCAAATTACTAAGGGCACGAGCAGTTACGTTTGTGGTGGATTCAACCACCCTTGTCAATTTCCGCAAGCCTCTACTGTTAGCCATAGGTCCCCAAAACGGTAAAAAACCCTTAACGAAGTCTCCCACTTCCTGTCCAGCGGTGTCTTCCTGATTGATGAGACCTCTAACAACTCTCGTCTTGTGGTAATCTGCGGCAGCAGTATACGTAGGAGGCAGTAAATATGCAACATAACAGGTTCCCGAAAAATTAGGAGGCAACCATGTGTATGCTCTATCGTAGCAAATAAAATACGTGACCTTAGCTGCTAAGAACGGTGGGGAAGTTTGGGACGCAAAGACATACGTCTGAGTACAAACACTCTTCCCCAACTGAGCTTTCGGATTCTTGCCATTACCTTGTAGACAAAAATGACCTCGGTGGGGTACGACCCAAATCGGAGGCGACCTCTTTCGTTTCTGCTTTTCACCCAGACTAACACTGCGGTCGCATGCCAACCAATATAAGCCAATAACTCATCCTTGGGAATAGTCCTATACGTATTGATATCTCTGCTCATATTTGTAACTCCCTTCACCAAGGCTCGATTACTCGAGTTATCTCTCATGGAGCGCAGGGGATAGAAGGCATAAATCAATATCGTCTGGGAAGCCCATAGAGACCCATTCTGACTGAAGGGTAAGACCAGATAGGGAGTACCTCTATCTGTAGTATGTGGCATAAGACCACACACCCAACAATTAGTGATGTTCACTACCAACTGATGCTGATGCAGAAGCTGTACGAATGAGTTATTTACGAATTCTGACCTTTTAATCTGCTCGTGTTTGGGTAAGATATGAAAAGAATGCAAAGAAGTAGTAGTAGGAAAAGTCGTAGGTTAGGAAATGGGTGCGGAAGTCAATTGGGTAGTAATAAAGATCCAACCCACCAAAGTTAACGTCATGCTGAGAAACATCAGAATACATGTAATCAGAAAACATTTGCTATGCATTTTTCTACATAGTTTCATTTTAAAGTTCATTTGCTCAGCAGCTCTCTCAATCCTAAAAAACTCCATCCTCCAACGGTGCTGTTCGCGGCGGTTGGTTCTCTTCTGCTAAGGAGTGTGTCTGTCAGTTCGGGGAACACCCTGAGACCAACCAGAACCGTCGACCTTGTGTCTACACGGCTGCAATCCCAAGTCTTTACACCGCGACCATACAGCTGAACCCGGATGGCGGTTTGAAAAAGAAAAATAAGTCAAAACAGTTTCTTGGCTGAGAGAGTGCAGTTATCAAAAAACAAAAAGGAATTATTTGTTATTTAATAGTCCATTGTCTGTAGGTCTTAAGTTATAACAGTTTTTACCAGGCACTGTCTGGCTTCGAAATAACAGTTCAGGCTCGGTGGTGTCCAATCTCAGAGGTGGACGCACGGCTGCTTGTAAGATATCGTCGTCTTCTTTCTCAGTTCCTCTCCATACCAACTCAGTGTCGCTAAAAGGTGTGAACTTCGGCAACCTTTCAGTCTCAGTGTCTGCAATACCTTCATGGATCCACTGGTCGTACGGCAGAGGTAAAGGTACCCTCTTACAGTGTACGCCGTGGATCCAATTTTTCTTCCCAGAGACTTTCACAGATGTTCTCGTAGACAGTAACACCTGATGAGGGCCTGTCCGCTGAAAATTCTTCACGAGGACCCAGTCACCAGGATTGATGGTGTGACCTGGGTCAACAGAGGCTGGTGACAGGTTATCATGAACCTGTTGATGCAAGACACGCAATTTAGCCGTCAGGTCATACAAATAGACCATCAACACAGGATAGTCAATATCGCTCAATTTTGTTGGTCTCAGCACTCCCACACATTTGCCGGTCGACCGAAAACAATTTCATACGGACTAAGTCCGATTCTGGAATGCACTGTAGTTCTAGTTGACAAAAGTGCCAACGGCAAATCATCGGGCCATTGGAGACCAGAACTCGCCTGAATCTTGGCTAACTTCAACTTCAGAGTGCCATTGTAACATTCCACTAAACCAGCTGATTGGGGATGATTCGCAGCACGGAATTTCTGTTTTATGCCCAAACCCTCACACACTCTATTCATGATCTTCCCCACAAACTCACTTCCGTTATTACTCCACAACATCCTTGGCAACCCGAACCTAGGGAAATATTCCTTGAACAAGACTTTAGCTGTGGACAAGGCAGTATTTTCTTTTAAGGGGTATGCCTCTACCCATCTAGAAAAGGCACAAACAACTACAAGGACGTATTTCAAATTGTTGCATCTTTCCATGTGGATAAAATCCAATTGCAGAACCTCAAACGGATACGTCGGAGGCGCAAAATGACCAGCTGGAGTTGGAGTTCCCTTACCAGGATTATACATCAGACACACCATACAATTCTTGACCACATTCTCCGCACATTTGGGAATTCCACCATTCTCCCATACTGGAGCCAACAACTTACAAATCCCTTTCGCACTAATGTGAGATATTCCATGTGCCATCGTAACCACTGCAAGCACATATGCATCAGGCAGCATCCATCTTTGGTGTTCTGATAACTCAACCCAACAACCAGTCGAATCCAATCTACCCATAGTTTCTCTCCACACACTCTTTTCATTTTCAGTAGCTTCAGCCTGAATTGATTTCAAACTCTCAATCGTATCCTCACACATTCCAGCTGCGCCAATCCATCTCACAGGGCCTGCAACATACATTCGACTCATCACATTTCTCGCTGTTTCTTTCGCAACTTCATCCGCAAACGCATTACCACGACCAATATCATCCGTAACCTTCCGGTGGGCACTACACTTCACAATCGCAACTTGCTTCGGCAAAGTAAGTGACTCAAAGAGCTCATTCACCAACTGCCCATGTTGAATCTTCGTATCGTGGGAAGTAAGGAATCCACGTTACTTCCATAAACGCCCAAAATTATGGGCAACCCCAGACGCATACTGACTATCGGTATACACATTCACTCTCTTTCCCTCAGACAAAACACATGCTCTCGTTAATGCTATCAATTCCGCTGCTTGCGCTGAATTATAGCTCACTCGTGCAGTTTCAACAATCGTACACAATGTCGTCACGGCATATGCTGCAGTCGTATCACCATTCGGGAGCTTGTAGCATGACCCATCAACCCATAGCGTACCATCTGGATTCGAAAGAGGAGTATCTTTCAAATCGACTCTACCCTTCATTTCCTCTTCCGTCCTAAGAAAGCAATCATGCTGTTCCTGACCATCTGTATCTACAGAAATCGGCAACAATGTCGCTGGATTCAATACATTACATCGCTTGATGTGCACGTGACTAGCCAAAAGCGTCAACTCATAATCTGACAACCTCGCACTAGTGAGATGCTGAGTCTTTGTTCTATTTAATAAAGTATCCGCTGCATGTGGAACCATCACCACCAACATATTATCCATCACCAATCTAGCAGACTGTCGGATAGAAACAGCCGCTGCCGCTGTATCTCTCAAGCAACTTGGCAATGCTCTAGCTACCGGGTCTAAAGTCGACGAGAAATACGCAAATGGACGCTGCTTATCACCGAATTGTTGCGTCAGAACTGACAATGCGCAACCCTCTCTCTCATGGACGTAAAGTGTAAAAGGCTTACTGTAGTCAGGAGTACCCAACACTGGAGCAGAACACAACGCATCACGCAATTCAGAAAAACTCTTCTGACAATCGTCAGACCAAGGAAGAGGGTTCGGTGTATCCTTACAGGTTAATGCCAACAGAGGTTTTGCCAGCAAAGAAAAATTCGGAATCCACTGTCTACAATACGATGTGATACCCAAGAAAGCACGTAACTCCCTCTGCGTACTTGGCACAGTCGTTTGAGCAATCGCTTGAATTCGTTCTGGGGTCAACCTTCTTCCCTCCTTCGACAAGAGATGACCTAAGTAGGTCACTTCTTGGCGACAATACTGCAATTTTGAAGGTGACACCTTATGATGCAAATCAGACAAATGTCGCAACAAAGAAAGAGTAGCTTCTTTACAAGTTTCCTCATCATCAGCAGCCACGAATAAATCGTCAACATACTGAATAAGAGCAGCACCATCAGGCAACACGAGAGTATCAAGCTGAGTTTTCAAAGCCTGACTATAAATGGAGGGACTTTCGCAAAAGCCATGATGGGCGCGTTTATACCGGAAGCTTCGGCCTCCTAAAGAGAAGCCAAAAATATCTCGACTTTCTTTGGCAATTGGAATACTAAAGAAAGCGTTCTTCAAGTCTATGACTGAAAACCAGGCAGGGCAGCTGAAGCAGGAATCAAAGTCAACAAAGCAGTAATGTCTGGAACAACAGGAAACTGTGGCACAACAATCTTATTAACCTCTCGAAGGTCGATCACAAACCTATACACAGGTGGCTCAGAAGAACCAGTCCGTTTTAAGACAGGGAGAACAGGACTGTTACACATGTTACCTCTTGTTTCTTCAATCACACCTTTCTCAATTAAATCATAGATAATTGCTAGAAGTGCTCGTTCACCATCACTCGAAATCCGATATTGGGGAACACGTGGCAATTTAACATTTGATTTGAGTGTTACAACATATGGTGGAATCCCCAAAAGACCCACGTCATTAGGACCAGTAGCCCAAAGAGTATCAGGGAAACAACGCAATTCCAGTGGAAGTCGATCTTTAGACAGATACATTGGAGAGATCACTTTCTTACCCAATGTAAGATATACTCCCGAAGGAGAACAATACAATGTTGCATGCAATCTCTTTAACAAATCCAGACCCAACAAATTCTCACCACAACCTGTCGTTAGAATAAGGGGTGCTTCCAATTCACGAGGCCCAATAGAAAGAGACAAGGGACTAGAAACTGGATTACGAACTCGGGCACCAGAAAATCCTACTGAAACATTCGTTACGCCAGACAAAGGTGCGCCAGGGAGTTTAGAGTGCATGATGGAACTTTTCGCTGCACCAGTGTCCAAGAGAAAAGGCTCTACCACACCCGATGTAACTACTGCATCATAAGGTCCATTCTGGTCTACTGGAACTGACACTACTCCCTCTCCTTGTCCTTGGCTGTCCTAGAAATCATCATAACCAGTACTCTCACTTTCAACATAGTAGTCATCAGCATAATATTGCGGAGACCTGCCAGTCTGTACGTTCTGCTGATCAAAATAATTCATCGAAGTCTGCGGGGGAAAAGAACGTTCGTTCTGAGGATTCGCACCACGTCCCCTACCCCAAGACACTTGCTGTAAAACACCACGACCTCTTGGAGCCGGCATACCACTCGCGCGCTGTCGTAAAATAGGTCACTCATTCTTATAATGACCTTCCTCCCTACAATACGCACACTGATTTAAACCCAAAGACGGTCTTGGAGGAAAATACACAGGTTTCTGTGGCAGTCTCTGAAACGGTGGAGGTTGCTGAAATTGTGGACGTTGCTGTTATTCTTGCTGATTCGAGCGAGGCGGATACGCCCGCTGCAGAAGAACCTTTGTCTTTAAGTCTTTTGTCTTTTTCTCTACTCTCTCTTTCTCGTCCTTATCCCTATTCTCGTAGTACTGTGCAGTCGCCAATATCTGGGCCGACGAAGAAACAGCCCAAGAACTCTCAGAATCTTTCAACTTATTACACAGTTCAGGAAGTAAGTTAAAGACAAACTTATCTACGAACAATCTTTGGCCACCTTCCGTACTCATATCCTGACCACTATGATCAATAAATGTCTCTTCAAACCTAGTGAAGAAATCAGACACACTTTTGTCCTTCTTCTGCTTACATGCTGCCAACTTGTCCCAATTTACTCGTAACGCTGGCATCATCGTTTTCATAAGGACTATAATTCTGCCAGGTAGATTTGCCACTAAAGGCTCAGGCTTAGAACCACCAACTTGTCTAGCATCCACAGCAGCAATATTGACCCATGAGTCACCTAACTCTATCGCAAGATCCTCATGACGAATCTTCACCCATAAAGGTTGAGGAACTACATTACCCAACAGCATATCTATGTCGGCTAAATTCATGATGCATGCGTCAACTGTTTGGGACAATTATTTGTAATAGCCAGCTGGATTCTTACGGGGATCAGGTAAAGATTGTTTAAGGGCCAAAACCTCTACTCTTTTCCATGGAACATGTACCCATACTCTCTGAAAATGAGGCAGAACAGGTGGAACAGCGTTTGCGTCCCATTCTCTCCAAACTGGGGGAACCTCTCTCATTGGATATTGTCGTACCTTTCTCCTAACTGTGCAATCAGGCTCAAACAGTCGCTGAGAAGGAAAATCGCTCCTAAACGCAAGTACCATCGCAACTGCTTTCTCAACTCCGGGACCCACTACCTTCCCTTTCGCAAACTCGGACTGTACATTTAGCAACTCCACTGGGACTGAACCCAAATCATTATCTGCCCATTCCTCACGGAGGAAAGTACACATTACATCAAAAACATATCTTTGCTTGGGTGCTTCCCACTGCAGGAAGACATCCATAACTGACTCTAAATTATACCTCGAAACATTCGAAATCCATCTGCGAGCCAGGAGATCTAACACTGCCCGCTCCTCGGGACTAGGTAACTGACTACACAGTTGTTTACGTGCAGAAACAGGGGTCATACTCGACGACCCAAAGAAAGGAGATAAAAGACCAGTAATAGTTTCAGTCATTCGTTGTCGAGCAGAAGGAGAAGCCGTCATAAGGACAGGAAACAAAGTATTTTGAGGCAAAGTAGCAGAAGTCAAAGGTAAAGGAGAGTAAGGCAAAGAAGGTCCAGGCATAACTGTTAGCAAAGATTGCGGCCCCTGAGGAGGCGGGTCGTAGGAGGAAGGACCAGCTGAAGAGGAGCTGGTGGTTGAGCAGGACCAGGAGGTGGAACAACTGGAGGTTGAGGAGGTGCCGTAGCACTCTGTGCGTAAGGGGGTGGTAATCTCAATTAATGTGACATTAAGGGGTCCTTTTCAGGATCCTTTGTCGCCTTCTCATGAATAGGTGGCAATGCTGGATAACATTTATCGATAGCCATATTATGTTGCCTATCTGACACCTCTATTGCTTTATCTTCTTCGTCTTCTTTAAACTGCTTGGCAGCTTGCATTATCGATACACCCTTTTCTCTCTTATCTCTTTTAGCTTGTTTAATTTCTCGTTGTCTGGCTTCTTTACGCCAAAGGCGAAAGGAGTCAAACATTGGCGGCCGGGCTTTCTTCCTAAAAAATTTTGTTTCTAAATTATCTAAAATCTCTGTATCAAAACTACCATGTTGGGGCCATCGTAAGAAACCATCTTTCCTAGTATAGCGGACCCATACTTCATTGAACATAATGGGGCCCACGCCGTGTTTAGAATAGAGCTCATAAGTCGGAGTTCCAACAGGAGGTATCGGACATGAGTCCTCCAATCGGGACTCCCTGTTACAACCACAACAGAATATCTTCCTAATTTTACTAAAACCAGGCATCTTCGCTCACTAATCTAGCTTCAAACGTCAAGGGATTATTTTACAACGATAGTCTCGCAAATATACGAGTCCCTCGGCTTTAGAGATTGCAATACCCAAATCAAAGACCCAAAAACTAAGGACTCAAAGAACCAAAGAACAAAGAACTGGGAGCGACCCACGTATACTTAACTAAGGAATCAGTCACGTCACCAAAAGACCCGTTGCCTTACAAAGCTGCACACAGGGGGTCCAAGACAGGGCGACAGTCAGGGCAGCGGTCCTTCGTAGCCGTCTAGAAAGCGGGAAGCCTCGCAGCAAAGACCTTCAGTCCACGTTCGACATACCGGGGTCGATGGAGTGGGGGCCCTTCTTCCGGAATTTCCTCACGAAGCTCCTCACGATCTTCAGGCTTGGACCGGTACCGCTTGATGCCGCCCCGCTTTGGGCGCCAACTGAAGAACCGGGTTTTACGAACCCAGCGACGCCAGGGGCACGCCCAAAGTCTTCGGGTTCACCTGTCTTAGAATACAGAGACACGGGACTTTTCGTGGTGGCGTCAAAGATCCAATTTCTTGACTGCAGCCAGTAACAGAAGTCCTAGAAATCAACATGGTATGAGTTCTCAGGAGACTGCTCAATTTTACAAAGCAAGTCATTCCTTTTTATGCCAAAAATCACATTCCAGACAAACCCCCAATATTTACGAATTGTCCAATCACATGTATCCACACCAAAAGTATTGCATGACGGTAAAACCCACTTTTCAGTTGTCTGGCCCATGGTCAATCATCGGACAAACCCAACATTCTTCTTTAGACAAGCCGGGCAAACCCATAATAAAGAGGTTGCAACCCATATCATAAATAGACCATAAAGAAAGAAACAGAAACAGGTAGAGGTAGGATAAGGCATATTTGTGTGCAGTAAAACTTTACGATGCCCTGCGCTCCGATCTTTAGTCTTGATCAGCTAGCGGGCAGGAACTGGCTTAGCAAGGTCGGCTTCAGGCAATGAGGTCAGCTCACGTCGGGTCATGTAAAAGTTAGCACAAACTCGAGTTAAGGGGCACGGGTTCGTTCGGCTGCAGTCATCGGCCTATGTGAGGGCAACCACAGAATGGCTGTTTTGCACAAAATGAAAACTACGATTCGGAACGAAATCTTCAAATACACAGTGAATCCATGTGTGTAACATGGTGAAAACACTTGTACTTGCCTAACTCATTAGTTACGGTTCGCTGTTACCAAAATCGTAACAGAACCATGACATTTAAAACATGGGTTCAGAATTCACAGAACCTCACCTGTTCGGGGATATCGGGTAACATATTGGAATGTCTAGTTCTCGGGTGTAACTGTTGTACCATTGCTGTCCATGTGTGATGGTGGAAAGTAACAATCCGTTTGTGCAACCGAACTGGGGAGACAGAACTAAGGGAGATGGGGCAAGGGATAAGGGCATTGCTCTTCGTAGGTCCGATATCATTGTCCTCATCAGAGCAAGTGCAGCGTTCCACTCGGGGAGTAAGGGGGTAGCCCTTGTGGGGTTCGTGGCGTGCCTGGGCCTGGCGCCACCTGGGTGGCCAGTGGGCTTGCTGTGGGGGTGTCTTGTGCTTGCGGAAAACTGGTGTACCCAAAAAAGTTTGTAGTCCCTTCAAAATATTTGACCCGCCCACTAGCATAGTCTTCGTCTGTTTGAAAAGAAGGATATCATGTTTCTGACTCGTTGAATTGACTTTAATGGCTGGTTACTTGTTCCATATAGTATGTTATTAATCAGCTTCCGTAACGCATAAGAGCTATCAAGGAAATGGTCCTCAATTTCTTGCTCTAATATTTGTACAATATTTTCCAACTAGATTGTGCTGCAAAAATGTTTTTGACCCTACAAACAGATATAAAATGAGGGTAGTCGTTCCTTTATTGTGTAGGTAACTTACGTCTGAAGCTCCCTTCCCCATGATCTTCATTCAAACCACATCTACTGAAGTTCTGCAGAAAACTTATAACTTGAACCGTTCAGCTTCCTTGTACATCTGCAGTGACCCCTAAAACATGGAGAAGCAGTGGTTAAACACATTGGGCTGTTTACCTTTCTGGTAAGACCAGATCAAACAGCACACCAATGACATAGTAATTGAAATGTCAGATGCTGGCTGCAGTGTGGCTACCATTGTAGCCTGACTGGCTGTAGCCTGAAACACTGTGGGAGCACATGTTGAAAGAAACCATTTTTGAATGTAGAAACACCCACTTTTAGAAAGCAAGCACACAACAAATATGCTTTGCAGGCCACAAGTTTGGGTACTTAAAGTATAAAAGTGTGAGATACTAAATATTGGAATAGTGTGGTTCCTTGTTTACTAGCTGCCAGGTACTGTTTCAATGTATAGACCATATAACGTTTCATGTTGCGAGCCCCCTTATGTTTAATAGTCACTTACATCAGAGTATGAAAATGCTACAGAGATGATCCAAACACTCTTTCAATATTGATAAAAAAATCTGGTTCAGTGGTAAAAGTAGATCTTTGCTAGTATAGTGCAGAGTTGAAGTTTCTAAAAGTATGTTATGTATTGCCTGGAAGCCTGAGAAGTAAATAAATCTGTTCTGCTGCTCCCCCACTCCCATGAGAGTGATTGGCCAATTCATAAGGTGCAAAATAATCCCCTGCCTAGAGAAAATTAACCTGGCTTTGTGGGCAGGAAGACTTGAGGGGAGAAATTCCTGGGCAATTATCCTGGATTGTGAGAGAGGGGAGTGGACAGGCTCACTGGTGCTGTCACTTGGGCAATTGGGGGGAAGCTGTGTACAGAACCATTTCAAGGATGATTTGGTAGGGCAGATCCTTATTTCTATAAGGCAGGAGGTAGATTGAGCTTTGGACCAACAGACAGGGGTCTTGCCATCTGTAAGATGCTAAAGCAGGGTACTCTGGGATGGTTTGCAGGACAGCAAATAGAGACAGTTAAAAAGCGGGCAGACTGGTCTTTGGTAATTATTTGGCAATTGGATTAGAATTTGTCATCAATTGTGAGCTAGTGTGTGCTATTATTAGGGGTGGGCAGGACTCACAGAGTTTCACTTTGCAAAATTCCGCAGAGTCACAGGAAAACTTTGCAAGATTCCGCAGAGTTCTGCGAACGGGCAGAAATAGGCATATTGCGCTGCTTGCAATGTGATTTAGTGCCAGGAGCTCTTTTCGCACTGAAAAATCAGCTTGAATGACACTACATGATGTGCCAGAGGACACTGCTTCTTGTGTGGATTTTGCTGCTGCTCGAGTAGATTTTCTACTTGAGCACCAGCTTTCTGACTGTGAACGGTCGTTACCACCTGCGACGGCCCGCATTGGAGTAATCCCACGGGGCGTCCTCCTTGCGTCAGAAAATCCTGATAGGGGGCATTAAATTAAGCTTGCTAACTTACTGTTAGCGAGTTAGGCCAGAGAAAAAAATCCACTATGCGGTGGTTAGCAGACTTTGGCCAGAACTCCACAATACAAACGTAACACGGAGTGGCCAAAATTCCACCAACTCCACCGGCGATGCTGAATTTGTCACCCACCCCTAGTTATAATACTGGCTTTGTGTACCAGTCCCCCAAAACAAAACTGGTCTTGATGAATAAGATAAGAATGACATTCTCTCTGGATCTGCCTGTCAAGAGAGACGAGTTAAGACATGGTTTCTACTAGCAACCAGTGACTGGAAATGCTCTCCCAAGGTCATTTTGGATGGCTTCCTGTTAGCTTCAGGAACAGAATAGGCTGAAGAGAGGATTCTAATAATCCAAAATCGCAGAACGAATACAAGGACTGCTCAATTTTTTTTAATTAGGCACCTTCCTTGAGAAGATGGATTCCACACCTCTCCATTACTCTGTTTCCTGATGTGGATCTTGTGCTCTTCTGAAAAAGGGATCAAAAGTCCCAATGTATTGGAGCAATCTGTCACCCTTGCAAGTCTAAATGAATGGCTACTGTTAAAAATGTAATGGATACGTTAATTACCAAATACATTATATGATGAAAGGTAGGTACATTTGATTATGAACGTTTATATGAATGGAATATAATTCCATGGATTTCCTTTTTGCTATAGCTGTTATTTCATGATTCAAACTGAAGCCTTTAAACATCTATCAAACATTTTATTACACGTATCATCACTTATTATCACTATTGCCAGATGACTTGGTCAGTGAAATAGTTGTAACCTAATGGCCATGTCTACTGTCTGAACCTGTAAATTCTCTGTAATCAGAGTGTAGCTTTGGGGTCTAATCCTGTGAGACCTTCCTCATTTAAGGGGTAAAGTTACTGATTAAAGACTAAGCCTTTGGCGTCTGTTAAACTTTTCTTTCCCCCTCTGTCTCTTTTAAGTAGATGATCAATTAAAATGTAGAAATAAGCGTCTACTTGGACCAGGTAAGAATGGATGATGATTGTAAATGAAAAGGCGACATAACTATTAAGTATAAATCACGGACCAGTATAGGTCAAATTGTAAACCAATATTATCTGAAGCTCCTGTAAGCCTAATGCTCACTTACCACTTTTTAGGGAAATTGCGCAGCAAAATGCAGCATGTTTTCACCATTTCAATATGTTTTTAGAGGTGAACCCCAGCACCAAAGAAGATGGTTGGAGTTACTTGAATCACCTTAAAAGTGTTCGCCTACTTTGAGAGCCCCTTCAGAACAGCTTGGACCACCTCAGTGCTGTCAGCCAATTTATGCGAAAATGGAGCTGTACAATTTACCATTTGGCTCGGTTTTTTAACCTCCACAATTTCTTCCTAGTTAAGTTTAAATGTGCTCAAAATTAGAAATGTAAGGAGCCACCTCATTTAATCGCCACCACTTGAGTGCTTGTGAATTTGGGCAACTCTGTGTGGTTGACGCACATTGCAACAGAAAAATCAAGATTTCCGTGCAACGAATGAGTACGTCCACATTCCACTCGGCTTACGACATAAAAAGCCCACTGAGACTTGTTTTCCTGATTTTGTGGCGGCGACGGTTCAGTTTCTAGCTTGTAAAAAAAACACTGTTGCTGTTTCCTCTAGTCCACTTGACAGTGCTGGGTTTTGTGTTGTACTCCAGTTGTGTGGCAAGCCTCCCCCCCCCCCCCCCAAAAAAAAAACAACCTAAGAAAACGAAGAACCAACTACAGCTTTGTATTTTCAGCCCAGTAGCTGCCTTGGCTTCATGCAGGCAAATATCCAGAATTATCGTTATTCACACTCAAATATTTATAATTTTAGCAGTTTGATGTAGGAGAAGGTGGTCGGGAAGGAGGAGGAAAGCGTGGTGCAAGTAAAAGAAGTGTCAAGGAATTCATTGTCTGTCCTCCACCTGTTGTTACTCTGGTCCCAATCAACCTGCTAGCCAGGCTGGAGCCGGTGGCCATCTGGAAACACTGCTCTGTTTATAAACTTGGCATGAAACAGCACTCCCGGGCCCTGACCTCCCACACAAATCTGGAAACAATTAGAGCAGGGTGATAGGCAGGCCGAGGGAGGGCGAGCGGGGAGGGAGGGAGGGAGACTGACTGGCTGCAGGGGAAAGAGGAGAAGGCGCGCAGCCAGGGTGACTGTGGTAACTGTGAGCAAGCATGGGCTGCGCGCAAAATCCTTGGTATGCGGCCATTGACGCATATGGCTTGGCGAAGCCTGGGACATTAATTGTGTCATAGTACCCCACAAGGCATGTCATGGGTTTCACGGACGGCGCTTTATCTGCTCCCCATTAAATGACCGTGGGTTTCTAAATCATATTTTTGGCTGCGGGGCGGGTTGGCGTTTTCACCTCTTCCGTCGCCCAGGGGTGATTTATCTGCCGCCCCCCGGCTCCACCGAGTGAGGCTGGTTCAAATTCTGTCGGTGGGTGCATTTGGGTCACTTAAATTCACTATGCACCTTATTAATTGTTTGGAAGTCCCTGATCATCGTAGAGTCCTGGCTATGACACCCCCACTATTCATCCCCTGATATGTATTTATGTTTTTAAAAAAAATGATATAGCACGGACGACGTCACTGTCTTCTGGCGGCCTCCTCATTCTCCCACGCGCGTGCCACTTTCCAAAGGATACAAATAGGTATACGGGAAAGCTGAAGGACGGCTGCACACAGAACACAGGGGCAGAATATGATTTTTAAAAATCCGGAATGTCATGTGTGGTACTATAGGGCCTTGGCATGTGTGGAAATGAATTACTTCATGTGGCTTGTGGTGCCAGTTTCCACTCCAGTTCTAATGATTACATACGGCATGGGAGGGCCATTTTGCTCCGTTTGGTGCTACTTACGGTTTATTTTGTCTCAAACTGCACGAGTCTACGTGGGCCTCTGTCAGCGAACTACCAAAATGTTTTTACTGCTGCAATACATCACTGTCTGCTGCAAAAAGAGGAAATAAAAAGCACACACTTAAAATGGTCCTAAACAGAGCCCCAATAAAAACGAGCACCGGCCAGGAAGTTTAATCCATGAATGAGGTTTTATTTGATATCCAATGTTCACCTTTCATCCTTGTTTAAGGTAACGCTTCAGTATTTATCTTAGGAGTTAAATACGTGTATTATTTTTGCCTCAGCCTTTTTTTTTTCTCAAAGCTGCACGTTCCTGTTTCCAGTACCGTGTCCAAGAAAAAATTCAATTTCTTACTGGCACAAAAGGCCCTTATAATTTCCCGTGGTTTTGGTTGTGTTCTTGTGCAGCAAATGGTTACATTTCATGAATCCCAATTGGGTCCTATACTTTCTGAAAGAGGAAGGATTTCTACATCCATTCTTTCATGCTTTCATTACTACATAGGTTTGGAGTTTTGTATGTCGTCTTATAGGAGAGCCGTTAGTAGCTGTCAGGTGGCCTCGACAAGTTAAGGCTCTTTAGCCAACAGCATCCTGAACTCTGGGACACATATGTTTGCTGTAACAAGCCTTCCTTCGAAGATCCCAGCATGGTAGGTGCTGCTGGCTTAAAACAAGGACTGGCAGAGGATGTTACACTTAAAATGTCACCACTGAGCAGCTGTGGTGATGCACTCTGTTTAAACTCCTCCCACATGGTCCATCTGAGGCAGACTCTCACTTTAGCAGTACCCGGTGTTGCTTACTGGATTCTTGGCTAACAGTGGGCATGGAGGTTCCCCTCACATTGCATCTTGGATCTCTTCATTACAGTCATTGAATGGATGGCAAGCCAAGGGTGGGAGCCTGTTTGGCACCCACAAAGCCACCACATTGCGGAATTGGTAACTTTGTGAATGCAAAGAGGCCATTTCCAATGTCTATTAGCCATAGCCACAATGAAACTTGTTGCAGGTAGTAAGGAGCGGGGTGGGAAGTGGGCCTGCCCCTCTATTTGTGACTCCCAAGGAGTAGTATCAATGCTTCCAACAGTTATGATCATGACATCTCACAACAATAACAGATAAAACCTCAAATCGATGCTGGTGGCAAGTATTCACAAAATGGACAAGGTCCAAGGCAGAACGCCCGCAATTTGCTTTGTGGGGCTGCCAAATGGCATTTACTGCAAGATGGGTGGTGTGATATAGATGAGTGGCACTTCAAGGCGGTCTGCCTAGAAATATGTTTCAGTTGAAGTTAAGTGCGGTGCAAAGAGGTGGGAAAAACCACCCTATTCCCTAATGTATGGTCAGACGACCACATGCAAAGATAACACTAGTCCCCTGCACACGTTGAGAATATAAATACAATTAGCAATAATATAAACAACCATCATCTTCTTTAGTTCTGTGGTTATTTTATTTCCTTTGCTCCTTTGGACGTTGTGTTTATACACCTCAGTCAGTTTCTTGCGTTCCTAGCCAACATGCATTTAATCGCTTTATAAGGGATGAACTGGCAACTTCTTCAGGGCTATTCAGTTGTCTTGTGGATCCCTTAATTTCAATGATACTTCTGAACTGAAAGAACCTCAAGCTTCTTCTTTGTTTCTATTTTAAATAGTAATCACGTTTTGCCATCCAAATATGAGCTTCCAAAATTTGTTAAGCTTCTATCTGTTGCCCTATCCGGCATGACTCTCGGCTTAGAGAATGCTCCCACAATCCACGAGTATGCTGTGTGTGTAGATTTCAGTTCCCAGACACCATTAGCTGGACCTTTAATAGCTGTAAGGCAACACATCATAATATATGCCTTTGTGCCCCATGATCTATTTATGGGCCAGTGTCAGGTTGTAGGCACTCCGCAAGTGTGAACACATCAGTACGAGCATGCTGTACCTTGATACTAACTCATTTGTGGTCAGCAGTTAACTTAGTCCCTTGTGGTATCTCTCAGGAATCATCTCTTCCCCTTTTCTTAACAAAATATTTATGTGTGCCCCTGCTGGATGGTACATAAATATTAAAAGTTAATTTGGGATGAATGTATTCGGCCATGCTAATGTGACTCAGTGGATCCAGTGTTTTGATTGACCCTCTGAAGAGCTTAGGTCAGCCCTCTGGGCCTATCTATTGGCCATTCTGGCTTGGATCAACACTAATCTTTTACAGCTGAATGGAGGTGAAACAGGTGCTAATCTTTGGGGATTACCATATGTGGGAAACCTCATTCTGTCAGGCTCAATTTGTTGCAACTCCTCGACTAGTGCCTGAGGCCGAAAGTTTTCTCAGTGGCGTAACACAAAACCCCTGCAACCCCCACAGTGCGGAGGGGCCCCAGAGTTCCAGGGGCTCCCTCTGGCAATGGCAGATTACTGGCCTGAGAGCTCTGGACTGATTCCAGAGCATGGGGGGCCCATTCATACACTTTGCAGGGGGGACCCCTGAAGATTCGTTACACCACTCGATTTTCTACTTCAATGGACCACTGGATAAGTACTGCGTTTGTGACCTAATCCACCAAATAAGGCTCTTGATAAAGATCTTTCACTTTTTCCCCATCAACTTCAAGTCCTGATAGGGGCTGAAAGCATTTTGTTCAGGTTTGACAATGCCGATGTATGTCACTCACTCAATACGAAATGTGAGTTAAATTTAAATATGGCAGTGAGCCTGGAAGTTTGTTCAGTTTGGAAGCTGACTGAAACTTTCTCTGGCTCCCTATTGCACAATGTATTTATTTTAAGGCTTTATGGAAGGTACGCTGCATGTTTTATGGGTGTGGTCTCAAGTCTCTCTGTTCCAAGATTCATCAACACAACCATGCTAGGCAGTGGCGTAGGGAAGCCCCACTTAAGCATCTTAAGCGAGAGCTACACTGGACCCCCTAGGTCTCACTAAACGTTAATTACATTTTTATAGGCATTTTATGGGAGATAGACTTACATGCACAATAAAGAAAACAGATTGAGAAATATTGAAGTGATGGCAATGGTGGGATTTACAAACAAGTATTCACAATGCAATGGTTTCGCCTTTTGAAAAGTTAGAGCTATTGGCATTGCTCATGACATTTCTTTTTTTTTTACTTATAAATAAATGGCATTGTTATTTACATTGCCAACAGCTCTCTCAGCCCACACAGCTTTCTCAGCCCACACAGCTCTCACAGCTCACACAGCCCTCACAGCCCACACAGCCCTCACAGCCCACACAGCCCTCACAGCCCACACAGCCCACACAGCCCACACAGCCCACACAGCCCTCACATCCCACACAGCCCACACAGCCCACACAGCCCTCACAGCCCTCACAGCCCTCACAGCCCACACAACCTGAGCACTGCCTTGCTTTTCAGGCCTCAGCTTTTGCCACACATCTGAAGTTTCTGACACATGGATTTAGGAGCCGTAAGGAAGATAGCTTGCACGTAACGCATACTGTTTTACAGGGTGAACAGAATTCAGGAGGAAGCCATCCTGGGATTGTAGACCGGTGAGTTGGGCTTAAAAACCGTGCTGAAATACTTGGTGTTGCAAGTCGTGATTGAGCACACCCACCATGAACCGCTTTCTGTAATCTGCGAGACGGCCATTTTGAAGGTACTGTTTTGAGATGATGGATCTGGGAGCGAGTAGATTTGGTAGAAATCTGGCTTCGTGGCCATCTCTTAGTTTTGACGGTTAAGGTGGAGCTGTTAATGAGTTTGAAGCCAGAATATTTTGTAAGGTTCCCGCATGGCCAGGTATTTTAATTGGTTTGACCAGTTTCTGGGCAACTGCCTCCCCTCCACCGCTTTGCCATCTCACCCCACTCCTACCACAAGGTTTTGTTTCCAACCATCACGTTCAACCCCTTTCACTATCACTCCTTTGTCCCCAGCACACCCTCTCACTCCATTTGTCCCCTCTTGCTCTTTTTTCTACCCATCGTTGTTGCTACCCGTCTTCTTCGCTGCTTTCACTCATGTTCTACCAAATTTTCTGCCTCTTTCCATCACCATGTGGTTCTGCCCATCCCACACGCTGCCTCTCTTGCTGCCACTCTCTCCGTTTTTCTTCCTTCGATACTTCTCTGCCTTTTGCTTTTAGTCTCACCTTTCTCTCTTGAATGTCCTACCCATGTCTCCCGCTCTCTGTTGCTTCTCTTCCCACTTCCGATTCTGCCCCCCCTGTTCTCCCTTTCCTCTCATCTCCTTTGTCTCTTCGCATCTCTCTCCTGTCTCTTTTCCCCTGCAGACGTTTCATCTGCCCCCTTAGCTCACTCTCTCCTTTTAACTGATATCCAAGCGGGAGTTTTCTCTTTTTCTCCTTCTCCGCCCTCTCCCTGGCTCTCTGCCCCATTGTTCCGTCTCCTTCCATCCTCTCGCCTTCTTCCCGAGTGACTCTGTACCTGTCCCCGCCTCGCCGCCTGCCCAATTCTTCTCACCTCCTCTCCGTCTCTCGCCTCCATCCTCCCATTTGCCTGCTCTGCACGTTCTATACACCACATCACTTTCTGCCTCTGGGTTTCACCTGCCACCCACCCCATCAGCGCGTCTGTGAACATCCCATTTTCGTGCCCCTCACCCCATTTCCATCTGTCCAGGATCACAATCTTCGCTTCCCGGTGCCATTTGGTCTCACCATCTCGGCCTATCCCCTCTCTTTTTAATCACCCCGCTAGTTCGACCCCTCACTTTCCACTTCTGAAGTCTGACCGTCTCTCTCTCTCCCATCCATCACCCTTCCAGCCACCCCACTGTCAGCTGGACAATTGCACGACGGTCAAACCCCCATTTCAATCATTTCTCCTACTCACTTCCCTCAGGGTTGTACCGAATGCATGCATAGCGCTTACAACCCCTATCGACACCCTACTAAAGCGAACCGCAGCCCCCCCCCCCTTGCGGGTGCCACCTTCATCTACATACCCGGTATTTGTAAAGCGCAAACTGATCACCCATAAGGGTCTCAAGGCACTGGGGGCCTGGCATCTACATCGCCAGGACATTAACCTTTTAAGTTCCGACTTTATCCTGTTGTAAATGATTGTCCTGATGCGCTGTAGTCCATTTGGTGCCATTAAAGAAATGATCACTACAGCTCCCAGAACCCACCGGGTTGTCAGATTACATCCAAGGACTCGTGCAGTCTAGAAACCTCACCACTCGCGTGTGTGCGCCAACTCGCCCTCAGGGGGCGATTCTCGTGTCCAGCTGTGCCTTCTGCCTCCTCCTTGCCCCCCCCTTCCTTACTTCCTCGTCTCCTACCACATCCTCCTACTTCGTCTCTGCTCTCCTGGAATGTGCCCGCATGCCCCTGTATTTAATCTTTTATCTGCTACAGCCTAATTTCTTTCCCTGCTCTACACTACCGCATTCTCCAAAACCACCCTCGCAGCCTCAAACTTCAGGTCACGATACGTCATTGCCCTAAAGCTTTATAATCTCTCGCATCCGGACCGCCCCCACCCCCCTGCGGAGTTGATCTTCAGAGACCACGTGCAGCGAGGGCTGGGAGAGAGGCAGTGCAGTCACGGAGTGGGTTTTGGAGGGCCTGCGTAATCCGGGGAGGGGGGGGGGGGATGTACTCGAGAAACCTGCAGCGTGGGAGGCGGGAGCTGTGCAGTAATCAGAAAGATGCAATTGCCAAAGGAGTAGTGAACAGCGGGGAACCAAAGTGGGCTCCAGCACAAGTTATGCAGGTCCGGGGGAGTTTCTAAAATGAAATACACTTAATAAACAAGCACCTACGGGCACACGGACAGCGGGAGGAGGGGCGGACACGGACGGGGGGGCGGGAACGGGCATACGGTCAGCGGGAGGGGGGGCGGGAACGGGCACTCACCTGGACTTCTTCCGGCGGCCGTGGTCGGTATAATGACGCAAACAAACACCCAAAAAAAAAAAATGAAACTCCGCCCACCGCCCGATGGCGATGCAAAAAGGGTGGAGAGGGAAAAAAACGCAGGAACGCCCACGAATCTGGTCCGGCCATGACGGACAGATCTCTGTTCCAATGGCTAGCCTCCATTTATGGAGCTAGCCAATGGAACAGAGGGCGGGACTAAGCCCCACACTGTAGGGACATAAGATTTCTCCTGGGCGGAGCTAGGAGCTCCGGCCCCAGGCGAAACCTAAAAAAGGACAAATTGAAAAAATTAGCATAAGAGAGAAAGCATAGCAAAAGAAAGGTGAAAGTCAAAAGATGAGTTAAAAGAAAGAAAAGAAGGATACATTAAGGCAATATGATTGGAATGAGGAAGAAAAGGTGAAAGGTTGCATGGAAGGGGGATCACTGACAGAATATCGGAAAGAAATATATGATGTGGACAGTATATCGTGTCAAAAATATAGAGGACTAAAATATCGAGAAGGTAAGTGCATATAGGTAAATATAGATTACTATTCTTAACTCCACATCTACGTACCATGAAGATATATATGTATATCGTCAAGGTACATGTATGTGAAGTCATATATCATAAAACATTACTTACCTATAGAAACTGACCATCACAATATTTTTGTAATCAACATTCTTGACACATTATTTTGACCCAAAATATTTTTGGTTCCGTTGTTCTTTCTAAACAACTGGAAGGGTGATAGGAAGTGAGAGAATGGATGGAGTGGTGAAGGGATGGATGAAACAGTTAAATGACACTTAGGTGAAAGAGTGAATGTATTAAAGGATGAAGGAAAGACATCTAGGGAAGAGTAAAAGGAGGGGCGGGTAAAAGGATGGATAGATTGATACATTGAGGTATTGATGGGTGGATGGAAAGGTGAACGATGAACACATGGATTAATGGGTAGAAGGGGGAAATGATGAATAGAAGGAGAAGGAAAGAGTGAAGTAAACTTTCCTGTGGGTCAGGTTTTGTTTTCT
Source organism: Lissotriton vulgaris (assembly GCF_964263255.1). NCBI lineage: Eukaryota > Metazoa > Chordata > Amphibia > Caudata > Salamandridae > Lissotriton > Lissotriton vulgaris. The sequence goes on from NC_141691.1 coordinate 1,479,527,803, forward strand.
TCTTGTCCTTGATATGAATAGTGGTTTAGTTCTAGTGGGGCTATTTTAATTTTCTAGCTGCTCCCATGCCGCTAGACAATTGAACTGTAAGGATATTGTTTCCGGTTTATGCTCCTTGTCAAAAGGGCACTCAAGGGAATAGGAGCTTTTTATATTGTGGCCACAAAATTATGAAACCATTTGCCTCTTTGTCTACCAGAAACAATATATTATATTATTTTCTGCAAGATCTTTAAAACTCATCTGTTTTGTTAATTTTGGCAGTTTCACTGATGTAGGTCCCCTGGTCATCTCCAATTCTTTGGCACTCCTAGCACCAGGAAACCCTTGGGCCATAGTGCACTGTTTATGTCATTCATTCAGTCTGTCATTCACATGTTTGCTGTATGTGCAACAATGCGGTCAGATGTCAGGCATGTGTTCCTTACTGTACAAAGACTTGCCCAGCACTGTATCTGTACGTTGCAGTCATGGAAAAGGAAAGGCCTGTTTGCCGTGCTGCATTGCCCAATCGCAATGCTGTCCTATGAAGATACATTTATACTACTTTAAAAATGATTGATTACCTTTAGATATTATATATTCACTTTTTTGATAGCTCCCAAGAATCTGTAAGAGAACATGTGGTGACCTCTGTCCAGTTGGAAACAAGCACTTTTTTGCACATTTTTCAAAGGAAAAATATGACAAAAGCTAGCGTATGCAATCATCTAATTATACCTGTTTTGTGTCAGAAAGTCTCATACCATGAACTATAACTATTGTTTGTGCTTTTTGTAAGGGTTTTTACAGGGTGTTGGTCCATTGGAGCAGTCTTTTAGGCTGCACCTGATTATGTTGAAATCATTACAAATGGAAAATGGCACCATACTCTAGGATTTTGAATTGATAAATAAATGCTTCTCAGTGAAGAGGTTTTTGGCGTTGGATTTCGCAAGTCTACGGTTAAGCTGTAGGTTAATCATTTTTTGGTAAACTCTTTTTTATTGATTTTAATCACATGGAAGAGACACATGGCATCTCACCACTCTATTATTCACAAAGTACTATATAATGCCATCTGCCAACCTTTACCCCTCGAGCTCCACACTCAATGCTGCAGGTAGATCTCAACATCTACTGTAGAGACAATGTAAAAAGTTATCCCATCTTGACACCATATCTTTTTTTGTTTATTGGGACAACCCCTGCCTTGGTAAATTGACTTTTCAAACTAGGAGCATCAGTCCATAACACTTAGGTATTCCTCTCTCGGAGGAGAAGAGTCTGCCCTCCAGTATTTGGCTATGTCTGTCTTGGCGGAATGGGCTCCTGGTCCTGTCAGTGTGCACTCTCCTGTTGGGCCTTCGAGCTCCTCTATCAGCCCTTGGTAAGATTTTAAGGGGTTGTCCTATTACCAATGATGGTGTCTGGATGACATTTTACCAACATCCATGTATTAATGAGCATTGGCTTATCCTACGAAAAAAAACGCTATTTCTAGTTGTCATCTGATGCAGTTTGGCGAATAACTTTTGTCCAGCTTTCATAGTCATTCAGGGGTGTACATTCAATGGAGGTGGGGGTTAGGGGCATTAGACTTCCCTCCTACTTCATTCTTAGTGCATGAAACCAACCTGAAACATTTTCGATAAGGTCTGATAAAGTCTTGACATTCCCACTTTATTCAGTTGTCAAGGACCAATTTAGCTGTAAGTGGAGAGAGTCCATTCATCTCTAATGGGTAGGTTTTGAAGATGTATTTTAATTGCTAGTAAATATAGTATTGGGGCTTGTGAAGTTTGAATTCTTCCTGTAGCATTGCAGGTGACTTCATGTGGTTCCCTTTCCAATTGTCATCTAGTTTAGAGTTAACAATATGGTCCTACCTGTCAAAACCATTCTGGTATGCCGACGGTTTCTGCTGGATTCTCTGACATAATGGAGCTTTCCTGTTCTTGCTTCCATCAGAGTTTTATGCCAGCAGTGCTCATGGTGGCCAATTCTTCAGGAAGGGGGATCCACATAGAAACCCCAGGGCGCCTGACATTTACAACAGATCTCACTCAACCTGGGTCTGTCCTGTCTCCAAAGAGCTAATTGCTTGTAATAGCAAATTGGGAGGCCCGTTAATAAAGTAATATGTCAGCCATTCCCGTTCCCCCTGTGTAGAATCATTGAGCGCATTTGTCAAGGTGATTCTTGCCTTTTTTGCTGGCCCACATAAAAGTATGTGTGCGTGATCAGATTTGGTCTAACAAATGCTGGAGAATCTTGAAGAGGTCGTTTTGAAGGATGTAAAAAATCTTGGGACGCAGTATCATCTTGTACAACACCACTCTTTCAAGAATAGAAATCGTCAAACTGTTGCAGCTTGTGATAGTTGTGCTTATCCCTTCCCCGTACGAGTGTCATGGTAAGATACCATGATCGTTTCCCATCTATTGCAATGGAGACTCCCAGGTATTCAAATCTGGATGTCTGGATCAGCAGTTTGATTTACCAAGGAATGGCCTTGCAGTCCTTTCAAATCCGGAACAAGGCAGATTATTTCCAGCTCACCCTTAACCCAGTGGCCTTACCATATAGCCTAACATTTTATATTAATCTGTATCCCGTCAGTTGGGGCTAGTGTAGAAAAAGATTAATATTGTTGGCATCAGAGCCTAATTTGTATAATATTAAGTGCCAGGGCTCTGAATAGGAGGCCACTGCAGCTTGTACCACCAATCACCCTTGTCATCGCTGCCCAAAAAACTACTAACCATCTGTATCTATAAGCTGCCTGCATCACACACAAAACCCTTCACTCTCCTGCCCCCAGCTACCTAAATAACAAACTGATAAGAGCATGTCAATCCAGAACTCTGAGAAGCTCCAACTCACTCCTTCTTATTCCTCCAAAACTGAAAAAGAAAACCACCCAACACCGATCGTTTTCTGGTAACGCTCCCCGGATATGGAACGCTCTCTTGGGAGTCCTCAGATGCAACCCCTCCTTCTCCTGTTTCAAAAGGGACCTGAAACTCCATCTCCTAAACAAATACTTTCCTGACAAACGTCAACTAAAATAGTCTTCTATATCCGAGTTGTCTCCTCTCTCTCTGGACATTCAAGGACAGTGGGTGACCGGACTATGTCATTCTCACCTTTCTCTTTTTATTGTTCTCTCCCCGCCCGCTGCACTGCATATGTATTTCCCTTGCTGTATTTTTTTTCTCTGTGGTTTGCTTCCTTACTGCCGGCCTACTATGTAATGTAATGTCTTTCTGTTTTTTACTGTATGTATGTAAAGCGCTATGATACCTACGGGTCAAGCTAGCATTATATAAAGCTTTTAAAATAAAATAAATAAAAATAAGTGCAGCAGTTCAGATTATTCCAGGTCCCCAAAGCTAAAGGAATGGCTGGGGAGGCAGGCATTTGCAATTTTAATGTACATTGTATTCACCAACAACCATTGTTCTGCTCATCTCTAAATTAGATGAGCAGCGCCACCATGTGGTAGTCTGTTCTAAGTATGGTGTTGACAATTAGGTGCCAGTGACAAGCACCAGAAACCAATTAAGTGCTGGTGCTGAGCACCTGAAAGCACCAACTCAAATTAAGCACTGGTTGGCATAAATAGATATACAGTCATCGGGCAACCTCTCAATAGAACCCTCACTCCTGCTTCTTGCAAAAGATCCTTTCCATAAGTGGTTTAAGTGCCAGCACAATAGAGAAGTGGGGCAGGGGAAAAGCCCATTAAGTTCTTGGTTGAGCTAAACAAGGATGTTTTTGCCAGTGTTGGTATTTGCCAATTTGTGGAATTGCTGAATGAATTCCCCCTTGATATAGCATGAGTCAGACTTGTGTCCTGATTCTAATTTATAAGATCCATTTTTAGTAAACTCCCATAAGTGATGACTTGAGTCCCTTAGGGTGAAATTAATTTGGGACTCGCATCTGTCCCCGTCTATTTTTTGTAGATAATACAATTTTTCTGGCCCATAATGACAATAACCTCCATGCTCTATTATATGTTTTTGATATTATTGTTGAAAAAATACTTACTGTTAAAGTATTCAAAACCAGAGTTATGATTTGGCGGGCCATACGGTTCAACAAATAAACCTAATTTAAAAAAAATGCACAAACAATATTTATACATATACATATATTTACTTTAAAATAATTAATAAATCATTCCCATTAATTTAATTAAAAAAATGATATAAAAATAAAATATAAATATATATAAATAATTTAAAATATAAAAAAATATTCTAGAATAAATGAAAACTTTAAACTATAAAAAATATTTACGCTTAAATTGCCCAAAACTATAAGTGCAACAGTCGAGAAAGTGTTGGATAGGTAAGAAGTAAAAATTACTATTCCCACTCCAAAGAGTGCAACAGTAGGGAAAGTGTTGGATAGCGGAGGGGTAAAAATTACTATTCCCACTCCAGTGAGAGCAACAGTAGGAAAAGTGTTGCATAGCGGAGGGGTAAAAATTACTATTCCCACTCCAGAAAATGCAATAGTAGGGAAAGTGTTGGATAGCGGAGGGGTACAAATTACTATTCCCACTTCAGTAAGAGCAACAGTAGAGAAAGTGTTGGATAGCAAAGATGTAAACATTAATATTCCCACTCCAAAGAGTGCAACAGTAGGGAAAGTGTTGGATAGGGATGGGGTACAAATTACTATTCCCACTCCAAAGAGTGCAACAGTAGGGAAAGTGTTGTATAGTGGAGTGGTAAAAATTACTATTCCCACTCCAAAGAGTGCAACAGTAGGGAATGTGTTGGATAGCAGTGAGATAATAATTACTATTCCCACTCCAGTGAGAGCAAGAGTAGGGAAAGTGTTGGACAGCAGAGGGGAAAAAATTACTACTCCCACTCCAGTAAATGCAACAATAGGGAAAGCGTTGGATAGCGGAGCATTTTTTTTTACTATTCACACTCAAATACAAACTAAAAATGTATAAAAATAAATAAATAAACAATATTAAAAAATATATATATAAGAAAAATTAAACATTTAAAAAAACACATATTAAATATTAATTATATATAACAAAAACCTAGAAATATTACATAATTTTTTACCAATAAATAATTCTATTGAACTAGAAAATATTAAAAAAACATAAAAAATTATTCAAACATAAATGCATTTATTTTATTTCCTACCCTAAAACACCACACTAATAACAAAATACTTCAACATTTTAAATTAAATTTATATACATAATTAGCATATTTAATAATCAATTAACAAAATAATATTAATAAAAAAACTAATAAACATTTATTAACTACACAAATTTAAATACTATAATACCCCAAAACACCTAAATTAAACTATAAAATGATAAAACACAATTAAAACTTATTTTAAAATGTAAAACTACTGCTATCAACAACTAATAATTACATTTAATTTAATACCCATCCTTTACCCCTTTAAAAGTAAAAACACATAAAAAATAAACATTTACCCAAAATAAATTTCAAATAATTAACATTAATTAACTATATATTGATCAATTAAACACATATTACGTACCACCCTTGACTCTTATAAATACCACAACACACACCTAAAACTAATTACACAATTCCTAGGATTAATTACCAATAAATTAATTAAAATGAATTAACAACCAATTATTAATTCATCAATTAAAAACAAATTACTTACCACTTTTCCCACCCTTTACACCTATAAAAACTACAACACACACCTCAAATAATTTACACAATTTCCAAAATGAATAACCAATGAATTAATGAAAATTAATTAACAACCATTTATTAATTCATGAATTAGAAATAAATTACTTCCCACCCTTTACACCCATTAACACCCACAATACACACCTAAATTAATTACACAATTACCATAATGAATTACCAATTAATTAATTCATTCAAATTAACATCCAATTTAGTAATTAATTAAAAATAATTTACTTTACAAATATAACCCTATCACATCTCAATTAAACAAATATTAATACATTAAATTAATAAATATAATACATAGAAATGAACCACAACGTGGCTGCTACGGAACTAAAAGCTCAAAGTAAAAAAAATAAAAATAACTACAAAAAATGTAACACATATATTAAAAATACAAACAATTCTTATACAAAAAAACAAACATCACATACATATAAAATACATAACAATCATAAAAACGATATTAAACACTTCTATATTTTTAAATCAATATTACTTACCTTAAATTCGATATTCTTGACCACAATATTTTTAATGTTGATATTTCTGACCCACGATATTTATGCCTCTATATTTGTGCAAATCGATATTAATGACTCAATATTCTGTCTCTGCACCATCTTTCTTAAGAGTTCTGCAATGTAGCCCAGATGTTTCAATAGTTCCACTGAGGTTGAAATCTCCAATTAATGGCATTGACTTGCTAGCTGGCCAAAGCCCATGCTTTTTAGGTCTCGCCTGCCAATGCGCTTGCGCATTCGAGCTGGCGAGAGATATAAGGGCTTATCCAGAGTTTAACCTAACTGGCGATTTGATGCAGTGCACATGAACACAAGTACGCGCATTCTCGCCACATGCACTTTTTTTAAGTTCTTTCATTGGCTCGTCACTTTAAGTCCTCCCACCCTCTCCCTGTCCAGCTCGCGCTTCACTTTGATCACACCCCCTTGCACTTTCGTAAAGTTCTTTCAGAGGCTCGTCAATTTAAGTTCTCCCACCCTCTCCATCTCCAGCTCGCGCTTCACTTTGATCACACCGCCTTGCACTTTTGTAAAGTTCTTTCATTGGCTTGCCACTTTAAGTCCTCCCACCCTCTCCCTCTCCATCTCGCGCCTCATGCTGATCACCCCCCCTGCTCTCCAGCACGCTATCATGCATCCCACAGCCACCACACTCATTCCACAGTCTCTCTCCCATTGTCTCTCCACTTAGTCCACGCTCTTTTCAGCTGATTCACGCGCCTCGCGCTTATCAACTCCCCCTTGCTCTCCAGCACGCTATCATGCATCCTACAGCCACCACACTCATTCCACAGCCTTTCTCCCATTGGCTCTTCACTTCACAGCCTCTCTCCCATTGGCTCTCCACTTAGTCCACGCTCTTTTCAGCTGGCTCGAGCTGATCACCCCCCCTTGCTCTCCAGCACGCTATCATGCATCCCACAGCCACCACACTCATTCCACATCCTCTCTCCCATTGGCTCTCCACTTAGTCCACGCTCTTTTCAGCTGACTCGCGCGCCTCGCGCTGATCACCCCCCCCCTGCTCTCCAGCACGCTATCATGCATTAGGTCTCGCCTGCCAATGCGCTTGCGCATTCGAGCTGGCGAGAGATATAGGGGCTTATCCAGAGTTTAACCAAACTGGCGATTTGATGCAGTGCACGTGAACACAAGTACGCGCATTCTCGCCACATGCACTTTTTTTAAGTTCTTTCATTGGCTCGTCACTTTAAGTCCTCCCACCTTCTCCCTGTCCAGCTCGCGCTTCACTTTGATCACACCCCCTTGCATGTTCATAAAGTTCTTTCATTGGCTCGTCACTTTAAGTCATCCCACCCTCTCTCTCTCCAGCTCGCGCTTCACTTTGATCACATCCCCTTGCACTTTTGTAAAGTTCTTTCATTGGCTCGTCACTTTAAGTCCTCCCACCCTCTCCCTCTTCATCTCGTGCCTCACACTGATCACCCCCCCTTGCTCTCCAGCACGCTATCATGCATCCCACAGAAACCACACTCATTCCATAGCCTCTCTCCCATTGTCTCTCCACTAAGTCCACGCTCTTTTCAGCTGACTCGCGTGCCTCGCGCTTATCAACTCCCCCTTGCTTTCTAGCATGCTATCATGCATCCTGCAGCCACCACACTCATTCCACAGCCTCTCTCCCATTGGCTCTCCACTTCACATCTTCTTTCCCATTGGCTCTCCACTTAGTCCACACTCTTTTCAGCTGACTCGCGGGCCTCGCGCTGATCACCCCCCCCTTACTCTCCAGCACGCTATCATGCATCCCACTGCCACCACACTCATTCCACATCCTCTCTCCCATTGGCTCTCCACTTAGTCCACGCTCTTTCCAGCTGACTCGCACGCCTCGCGCTGATCACCCCCTCTTGCTCTGCAGCACGCTATCATGCATCCTACAGCCACCACACTCATTCCACTGCCTCTCTCCCATTGGCTCTCCACTTAGTCCACGCTCTTTTCAGCTGACTCGCGCGCCTCGCGCTGATCACCCCCCCTTGCTCTCCAGCACGCTATCATGCATCCTACAGCCACCACACTCATTCCACATCCTCTCTCCCATTGGCTCTCCACTTAGTCCACGCTCTTTTCAGCTGACTCGCGCGCCTCGCGCTGATCACCCCCCCTTGCTCTCCAGCACGCTATCATGCATCCCACTGCCACCACACTCATTCCACATCCTCTCTCCCATTGGCTCTCCACTTAGTCCACGCTCTTTTCAGCTGACTCGCGCGCCTCGCGCTGATCACCCCTCCCTTGCTTTCCAGGACGCTATCATGCATCCTACAGCCACCACACTCATTCCACATCCTCTCTCCCATTGGCTCTCCACTTAGTCCACGCTCTTTTCAGCTGACTTGCGCGCCTCGCGCTGATCACCCCCCCTTGCTCTCCAGCACGCTATCATGCATCCTACAGCCACCACACTCATTCCACATCCTCTCTCCCATTGGCTCTCCACTTAGTCCACACTCTTTTCAGCTGACTTGCACGCCTCGCGCTGATCACCCCCCTTGCTCTCCAGCATGCTCTGCACCAATACAACACCACTCAGTACCACTACATCAGCACAACATTATCACTAAACAACACCACATTATCACTAAGCACCAACACACCATCACTCTGCACCATTCCAGTATCACTCAACAACAACACAACATCACTCTGCAACACCACAAACAACACTCTGCACCAATACAACACCACTCAGTACCACTACAGCACTACCACACCAACACTTATCGACACACCAGCATCACTCAACACAACTCCAGCATCACTAAGCACCACCACACACCACAACAACATTACTCTGCACCACCACATTATCAGTCAGCAGAAACACATTCACACTATGCACCAACACAACAAAAAATTCAACTATCACAGTAACAAACAGCACAACAGCGCCAATCAGCACCACTACCAAAGTATGCGCAACAAAATAATGCTAAGTTGTGCTGTTGTGCTGCTGAGTGGTGCTGTTCTGGGGCTAAATGATGCTGTAGTGATGTTCAGTGATGGTGTTGTGGTGCTAAGTGTTCCTGTTGTGGTGCTGCATGATGCTGTGATGATGCAAGCTGATCCTATGGTGTTAGTGAGTGATGCTAGTGTGTTGATGAGTGTTGCTCTGGTGGCGGTGAGTGATGCTATATATGTTGCTGAGTAATGCTAGTGTTGCGCTGAGTGATGCTGGTGTTGCACTGATGCTGTGGTGGGGCTAAGTACACCACCACAGTACCAGGGTACAACAGCACAGCATCACTCAGCATCACCATAGCACCACTCTGCACCATAACAGCAACACTCAGCATCAATACAGCAACACTCATCAGCACAACATTATCACGAAGCAACACCACATTATCACTAAGCACCAACACACCATCACTCTGCACCCTTCCAGTATCACTCAACAACACAACATCACTCTGAAAAAGCACAAACAACACTCTGAACCAATACAACACCACTCAGTACCACCACAGCACTACCACAACAACACTTATTGACACACCAGCATCACTCAACACAACTCCAGCATCACTAAGCACCACCACACACCAGAACAACATTACTCAGCACCACCACATTATCACTCAGTACCAACACATTAATACTATGCACCAACACAACAAAACTTTAAACAATCACAGTAAAAAACAGCACAACAGCGTCAAACAGCACCACTACAAAAAGTATGTGCAACAAAACAATGCAAAGTTGTGCTGCTGTGCTGCTGAGTAATGCTGTTATGGTGCTAAATGATGCTATAGTGGTGTTCAGTGATGCTGTTGTGGTGCTAACTGTTCCTGCTGTGGTGCTGATTGATGCTGTGGTGATGCTAGGTTATCCTATGGTGGTAGTGCGTGATGCTGGTGTGTTAATTAATGTTGCTCTGGTGGCGGTGAGTGATGCTGGATGTGTTGGTGAGTAATGCTAAGTTGTGCTGTTGTGCTGCACTCGCATAAAAATCGTACAAAAAAAATAACACTCTGCAACACCACTGCAATAACAAATTCCAACATCTAATAACTAGAAAAAATATACTGTTACTGAAAATAAAATTTTATAAAGACATTAAAAAAAAAACAAATTAAGAAAAACACTGTGAATAAAAAAATACAGTACAATAAACACTTTTTCATTCACAGTAATGGCAAAACTTTCAAAGACATGTACGGAAAACATCACATAAAATAAATACATTGCAATATATTAATTCAAAGCTACTTTGATGCACCAAATGTAGAAAGTACATTACATTCTTAAAGTACATTACAATATATTACGTCAAAAACGCTTTAATACATAGCACAAAAAATTTAGCAAAAGAGCAATTAAAAAACAATAAGTACATACGCAAACTCAAAGAGTGACACCATTGATCCGAGGTACATCCCAATCAATACTAAAAAAAATTGCGAAATATATTCATAAGGTGTTAATACATTGCACATTTAATAACCAGAAAAAATAAAACACAATACACTAAGTACACAAGGAAAATAAAACAAATATATAGATATTACTTCAATAAGTCACATAAACAAAATACATTTACATACATTCTATAGCACCAGATTAAAACTTAGCAGATCCACAATTTCGTAACATACATAACTATATACTAAGAACATAGCCAAAAGAAAATACAGTCTCGATACACACACATATATAAACCATCAAAATCAATAATACATAGAGAAAATTATTACAATAATTGAAATATTTACATTTACCTGTCCAAGTACACATCTACAACTACGTAAGAACTAGACACCTTTCGCACGCCAACATTCGCCAACATCGGGATAATTACACACAAAAAAATACATGCAACACACTAACACTCACACAACATCACATCTGACAAATACAATAAAACATCACACACAAAGCATAACGCCACAACTAATAACAAACATCTAAACAACAGCATTAATACACACCATCACAGCAACACACCAACTCAACTCTGCAACACCAAACCAATACTCAGCACCACCACATCAACAGTCAGCAACAGCACAGCACCACTCACAACAAATACAGCATTACTCATCATCAAAACAGCAACACTCAGCTACACCACAGCAACACTCAGAAAAACACATGCATCATTAAACAACACAACAACATCACTGTACAACAGCACAGCAACACTCAGCACCAGCCCAGCATCACTCAGCAACACATCAGCATTACTTTGAGCAACACCAGCAACACTCCTCACCAACACAACATCACTCAGCACCACACAAAAAAAATTGCATCAATCCGCAAAACACCTGAAACAATCAGGAGAACAACATTAAGTATAAACATCACTGCATTTACAATGTGAACAACAACTGCATCAACACACCACCACTCAACACCACCACAACATCACAAAAAAAATATGTTTTCAATCTTGCTGTCACTCAATCGCCCTCACTCTACTACTCTAACACCCTCACTCTACCAACAACAATCTACCACTCTACCGCACTCACTATACCACTCTCACGCCCTCACTCTACCTCACTCACTCTACTGCCCTCATGCCCTCACTCTACCAACATCAATCTACAACTCTAACGCCCTTCCTCTATCACTCTATCACCCTCACTCTACCGCCCTAACTCTACTACTCTACCACTCTCACTCTAACACCACCACTATACCACTCTACCTCCCTCACGCCCCCAATCTACCACCCTCACTCTACCGCCCGCACTCTACCGACCTCACTTTCACACTCTACCGCACTCACGCTCTCACTCTACCACACACACTATACCTCACTACCACCCTCACGCACTCACTCTACTGCCCTCACTCTACTACTCTAACGCACTCACTCTACCGCCCTCACGGCCTTCACTCTACCATCCTCATTATAACACTCTACCGCACTCACTCTAACACTATGCCACCCTCACTCTACCACTCTACAACCATCACTCTATCCCCCTCACTCTACCACTCTACTGCCCTCACCCTACCACTATAACGCCCTCACTCTACCGCCCTCAATCAACCACTCTACCAAACTCACCCTAACACTCTACCGCCCTCACTCAACCACCCACACCCACACTCAACCACCCTCACTCTACCACCCTCACTCTATCCTCCTCATTCTACCGCACTCACTCTAACGTCCTCACTGACTCTGCAACACTCACTCACTCTACCGCCCTCAATCACTCTATCTCACTCACTCACTCTATCGCCCTCCCTCACTCAATCGAACTTCATCAACTCTGCCGCCCTCTACACTCTACCATCCTCACTCACTCTATCGCCCTTCCATCACTTTAACACCCTACCTCACTCTATCGCCCTCCCTCACCCTTTCACCCTCAAACACTCTATCGCCCAACATCACTCTAACGCCCTACATCACTCTATCACCCTCCCTCCCTCTATTGCCCTCCCTCTATCGCCCTCCCTCTATCACTCTCCCTCTACCGTCCACCCTCTATCGCCCCCTCCCTCTATCTAACATCCTCCCTCTATCTATCTATCGCACTCACTCTATCTATTGCATCAACATAGCATCACTCAGCACCACCACTGCATCACTCAGGGGAACCACTCATCACTATGCGCAACAACATCATCACTGAATGCCACAGCATCACTTGTAGCCAAAACAACATCACTCAGCGCCACAACACCATCAATCTGTGCAACAATTCAACAACAACTGATTCAATTATTTTCTAGCAATGTTTCAAACTTTATTACAAATGTCAGAAAAATTTGTTAAAGGTTTTCACTTCTGTTCATGTTAAAACATTTTTATTTGTCAGGTCAATACATGTAAGACAGGGGAAACCTATATATTGTACCTTTACTAATGCTATACATGTAACATGTGATAATTTTATAACTATTGCCATTTCTTAAAACTTAATTAATACTTTTATATTTTGCAAAAAAAACCTAACATTTTCCACACCAAAAGCTCAAACTTTTCTATTGCGAGACCTATTGCATTTCCAATGCTTGTTTATTCAGATTCTGGGCAAACTCTTTTGCTGCTACTTTTAAGCACATTTAAGTGAAATCATCACACTTGCACATGAAATGACTTTCCTTTGCTGTTTAAATATAGTCTTACACCTTAAGAACTCAGTTTGAATTACATCTGGCCATCACCACAATAAATGGTCAAGAGGGAAACTCACAAGTCCTAATATTAGGGGTGGCAAAGGCTTTTGTTTTATGAGAATCCATCTGTCACTATGTAGATACTGTTTGCATGCCAAGTAAGGATTGAGTCCAAGTGGCGCATTTGGATAAATGGCCCCTATGCCACTTGGAAGGCTCTATTTTATGTTCATGCTTGGGTCCTTCCCTCAGCATCGGTAAAGGCTAGAAGGAAAAGTTGTAATGGTCATGGTTGTTTACCTTTTGTACCATTACTTACTCTCTGAGATGTCCAACCCATACCGAGGCACCACATGACCTAGCTGGAGCCAGTCAGAAGGTGTAAAAAAAATCCTGTCCAAGCTCCTCCCACTATATGAGTTATAAAGAGTTCCGAGCCCAAAACACTGTGTGAACCTTATGTAGGTAAGCTCTGAGAGACAGGGCTTCTTGGGGTGTAAGATTCCAGGCCTCCCCTTGGTAAATGCTTAGGTAAGTGTGATACTGTGTGAGGCACAGTATCAGGAGCTTTGGGGTTGAGAATGGGTTGCGTTTTTTATGCTCCCTTTGTTGAAATTCAGGTAATGTAAAGCTGGGACCTTTATAAATATCCTGACAATTTGGGTGCAGCATTTCATTGATTTTTATTGCTCTCCTGGCAGTTCAGCCTTTGTCTCTCTCTTCAGCGATTTCACTACGCTTCCGTTCACCTCTATGGCTTAGGGTTAAACGTTGGACTTTGCAAACATTCCTCTAAACTCCGGTTCAGTTCATTCATTATTCCCAGGAGATGCTTCAAAGAGGTTGTCTCTCTCTCAGGAGGTTGCATAACTGTTGAAAAAAACACAATCACATCAGTTCCAGAACATCAAAAGGGGGAAGACTTCTATTTCACAATTTTACTGGGCCAGATATCCTCAGGAAGGTACAGATTAATAATCACTTTAAAGAAGCAGAATGTTTTTCTCAAAAAGACTCATTTCAAAATGAAGACTCTCTGAAGATAATTCCTCTTATACCTCCAGGAGAATGGATAGCGGTATTAGATTTAAGGGATGCTTATCTTCACATTCCGATTTATCCTATGCATCAGCAATATCCAAATCGGTGTAGAGGGTCATCACAGGCAATTCACTGTACTTCGTTTTGGCCTCTAAACTTCTTCAAGAGGTTTCACTGAAGTTTTAGCTCAAGTGGTAGACAACTCCACAGACTAAGGGCCTGATTCTGTTGTGGGTAGAAAAGCATTCCCACCTAGAGCCTGATTCTGACCTAGCAGCATTTGCTCCTTTCAAATCGGATCGGGACGTGTCTTCCCGACCGAGGGCCCAATTATGATGCGGTTAGGAACATATGCTCCCTTTAAAGTCAATGGGGGTCCAACCAAATCATATCGGGAAGTATCCGGATGTATTGAACTCCGTTGGTGGGACTCTCCGATCTGAGTGGGCCAGAAACCATTCCGAAACCATTTAAGTCGGGAAGCTTTCCAACCCGCATCAGAATCGGGCCCTAAGTATTCTAATCATCCCTTACCTGGATGAATGGCTTCTCCATTGCCCATCACAGGCTGTTTTTCAAACTCAGATCAAAATAGTTTGTCGGGTTTTGAAGGTCTTTTGTCTTCTGATACATTTGGACAAGTCTCACCTCAAATTCCCTTAGGATTTGGAGTTTATCAGTCCTCATTTCCAGAGGAATTTGGAGTGGTCAGTCTGCCTCAATCCAGGACACAGAATTTACAGTGTTATTGATTGCTCTACGACAGCAGGTGAAAGCTCTTACAAGGGAATGGCTGCACCTTCAGGGTCACATGGTAAGATATATCTTTTTCTTTGAGAAAGCATCTATTGTTGACCTATTGCTTTTCTTTTCCATATTATACCATCTTATATCAATTTTTGTTTGCATCCTGTGTATTTGTGGTACCTTGGGCTCAACGTCATCTGGGCCTGCTACTTTGGCAACTCCTATCACATTGGAATCCAGCATCTCAGTCCTTGGAGCAAATGGTGAATGTAACAACCAACATTTGACAAATGATGCAGTGGTGGTTGAGCCATTTGAATTTAGCAAGGGTTTCCACTGATCCCTCCCCTTTCCCCAGATCCTAACTACAGACTCTAGCAAATTGGGATGTGGAGTGACCAAGGGCAATCAGTCAGTTCAGGGAAAGTGACATCTGAGGCGAGAGCTCGCTTCTTGAATTGGAGGGAGTTGAGAGCAGTGTATCTGGCATTTCTTCACTTCTCTCATTTTCTGTTCAATCAAGTTGACTTAAT
This sequence comes from Lissotriton vulgaris, assembly GCF_964263255.1. NCBI lineage: Eukaryota > Metazoa > Chordata > Amphibia > Caudata > Salamandridae > Lissotriton > Lissotriton vulgaris. Next base: position 1,479,543,472 of record NC_141691.1, read on the forward strand.
AAGGACAGACAATATGGTCACAAAATCATATACAAGCAAACAGTCTGGGACAGGGTCACAGTTTAATGCCAATCCTGCCTTCCAAATAGTCAGTTGGGCAGAGACTCAATATGGTCACAAAATCATATATAAGCAAACAATCCGGAACAGGGTCTCATTTTCTTGCCAACCCGGTTTCCAAATAGTCCGTTGGGCAGAGACTCATTTACTACCCCCTTTGGTGACTTATATTCAGGGGAAGGACAATGTTTTGATTAAGCAGGGTCTTTCCATCTTCCAACGTTCTCTGTCTGGATCCCTGTATTTTTAGCCAAATATAGCAAAGGTTTGGCACCCTTCAATTAAATCTGTTTACCACCTCAGAGAATGCGCTTCTACCAATGTTTCTGTCCAGGCATCAGGATCCATTTCACTGGGGAGTAGATGCTCTCACCCACCCTTGGCCTTGTTTTCTCTTGTATGCTTTCCCTCCCTTTCCCTTGATACCCAGATTGTTGGCCAGACTAAGGAAAGAGAAAGTGGAACACATTCTTTTAGCACCTTCTGGCTGGGGATAGGGTGGTTTCCATTGTTGAGACTGATGGCAGATGCACAGGAATGGATTCTGCCAACAAACCCATGTCTCCTCAGATCTCCTCTTCTTCCTCTAGAAACATGCAAGAGGATGTGTCTGATGGTATGGCTAATGAGAGAAAGGGTTTGAGATTGCTGGGTTTTCTTCTCCGGTGTTCAATACAGTCACCTATGAGGGTGTCCATTAGGAAATTGTATGACCATCATTGGCCATCTTTTTCAAAATGGTATTCAATTAGATCTTTGGATCCCACTAACTATGAATCTTCTTGGATCCTACAGTTTATACGTATTTCAAAAAGGTTATTACTTTAATAGTGCAACGCGCAGCTGTAGGAAGGTCACTCTGTATATACTAAACTAAAGTAAGATACAGTGAGAACAGAGTCCAGTGGATCCCCAAAGGCTTACAGAGTCTCAAGTAGATAATACCAAAAGCTCTATTTGTGGTAGGGTGATCGAGCAGTTAGGCTTATCAGAGGGTAGTGCTAAACATTTATTGTACATATTCAGGGAAGAAATGGTAGTACACACTTAAAGATTGAATCCAGACCAATTATTTTATATACAATGCTATTATTATGTTATTTTATTTCTAGAACCAAGAAATACACAGTTTCAGCTAAGTAACACTTTTCAAAGCAGTAATACTTTAAACATGCAGTATGATATGTTTTGCAAGGCTGGAGAAATTTGTATTTGTATTTGTCAGCCAGAAAATGTAGCCCGTGGCAATATGAAAGACAGACAGTTGTATGTGATAGGTAAAGCACAATGCAATCCTATGGGAGGAAAACTGTGTCAAGCATTAGCAGGTAAGTAATTGACTTACAATTCGAGTCTTTGGAGGTTTCAGGTAGGTACTGCACCACCATCGGCACTGGGGCGACCAGGTGCAGAGGTCACTGGGCCCAAAGTAGAGCAATAGAGACTGACAGCACCTTGAAGAAGCATGGTTTGCAGGTAAGTACCCACGGTATCAGGGTACAGGACCAAGGGTTAAGGACAGGATGGGGGGGCACAAGGCAGCACCAAGGCTACACCACCAGTGGTACAGGGGCGGCCGGGTGCAGGATGCAATGACAACGTCGGGCGCCCAATGTGTTTTAATGGGGAATGTCGGTTACACAAAGAGGCTGCAGGCTCGATTGAGCTCCTCAAGGCCGGAGGGCTGAGGATGCAGGGGTACCTTTTGGGGTCAGATCTTCTGGGTTGGAGTTGGTGGGGTCAGCGGGACCCTTTGTGTAGAGGCTGCAGGCGACTCCGTGGGATCCAGAAGAGGTCAGTCACCAATGTAGACGAGGTAAGGATCACCGGGAAGACTTCACTGGACAGGTGAGCCCCTCGAACTCAGGCCATGGGCGTCGGGTACAGAGTGGGCAGGGGTCATGGATCGGTCTGGATCTGGAATCCTTGATGTTGGACTTTTCTGGACAGGGCCACTGTCCTCGAGAGATCTAGCCTTTTTTGAAGAGTCGCAGTCTTCATGGGGTTCTTGGAAGTCACTGGGTATGGGACAGGCATTATCTTCTTCGCTGGCTCGAGAAGAAGGAGACAGGCCGGTAGGGCTGGGGTCAGGGCAGTAGGTGTCTTCATGCTTTGCTGCACGGCGTCTTCTCGATCCGTCTTCTTCTTAGGTTGCAGGAATCTGAGGATCAAGGTTCGGGGGCACTGCTAAATATGGAATTTAAGAGCATTACAGGAGCTGGCAGATGGTAGCCAATGGGCTACTTGCCTTTAGTTTGACAACACCCTTAGAATGTCCCCTCCCTTTGGGGAAGGGGCAGCACCCAAACCTGATTGGGTTGAATCCTTCCATTGAAGATGGAGGATTTCCTAAGGAGGGGGACACCTCAGTCCAGGGCTCAACGGTGGTGGTCCTGGCAGAGAGGCGACACACCTCTCCTGACTACTAATTTCCCATGCAACCTTGCTTCCAAAAGTGGGGCTTGGTCATGGGGGCAGGCATCTCCACTATCTGGATAGGCCCTGGCTATCATATCAAAGGGCAGGAACCCTTTGAGGCTCACCGCCCGAATGCTGTTCCTGCTTGGGGGTAGGTGTGAAGCACCTCCACCCCAAGCACCCTGACCCACAAGAGCACAAGGGCTCCCACCTCAGGGGGTCAGAAACGTCTGTGAGTGGCAGGCTGGTGCAGACCAGCCAGCTAGACGTGAGGGAGCTAGTCATGTTTCAGGGGTCATCTCTAAGATGCCCTCTGAGTTTATTTTATAATAAATCTAACACTGGCATCAGTGCGAGTTTACTATGCTCTTCCTTGAGGACCCGGTGGCTGCCTTGAATGGGGCTGCGTCGGCGCTCACGGCTTTTGGGGAAGTCTCGGGCCTTCGGGTGAATTGGGCCAAGACCTGCCTGTTCCCGGTTCGCAGGGGGACGCCCAGCCCCGACATCAGTAGGGAGATTAGATGGGAACCTGACTGCTTTAAGTACCTGGGGGTGTACATATACCATGACCCGACTGACCTCCTGGATGGGAACATAGCTCGCTGCACTCGCGCGTTGCGTGGCAGCATGGACTTCTGGGCTACCCTGCCGCTCTCGGTAGCAGGGCGGATCGCCCTGCTGAAAATGGTGGCACTCCCCCGGCTGCTATACTACTTCCGTGCGCTGCCGATTTGGATCCCGCCGGCCACCTTCCGTCTATTGCGTTCTATGGTGGTGGGATTCCTCTGGGGTTCGGGCCGCCGGAGAGTGGCCCTCAAGACCCTGATGAGGCCGAAAGCTGAGGGTGGTCTTGCGGTGCCGGATTTCGAGAAGTATTACTTGGCAGCGCAGCTACAGACCTTCACTCAGGAGGTCGCCAGGGAGTTCCGAGGCCCGGAGACCGGGAGGGGCACCGGGATGGCTAGGCATGTTATCTCCTTCATTGCGTTGCGACAACGTCTGGCCTTCAGGACCTGACGCTCGAGGAAAAGACCATTCGTTTATGTTGGAACCGTACCCACGCCCGGGGACCGTTGCGGTTGCCATATGCACCCGAGATACCACTGGGTATGCTGACGGCCCTGCCTCACGGAGGTGATTGGTCGCGCCTTGGGAACTGGGAGGACGCGGGACTGCAGCTGGTGGGAGACCTTTACGAGGACGGGGCGCTATTGCCCTTTCAAGAGCTCATAGACCGCTTTGACTTTCCTCGTGGCGACTTCCTCCTGCACACGGCCCTGATCCGAGCGATTCAGGCGCACTGGAAAAACGGCCTGGAGGAACCGCCTATGTCCCCGGTGTGCCAGTATGTTATGATGTCCGCGGGAACGGTCAAGACGGTCACATGCCTGTATAGCAGACTGATTAATGAGGGGTTGACCCCCCTCACCACCTTAAGAACCCGCTGGGAGGCAGACATAGGGAAGGAGATTCCGGAGACGACCTGGTCACAACTCATGAGGCGGGCCGGGAAGGGCGCACGCCACGCCCGCTTCCAATTAGTCCACTTCTACGTACTCCACAGGGCCTATTTGACCCCGGCGAAGATCCAACAGTACTTTGCCACGGATTCGGCGGAATGCCCCAGGTGCCGGGCGCCTGAGGCGGACCTCCTCCATATGCTGTGGTCTTGCCCGGCGTTGTCCTCCTATTGGCTTGGAGTGGGAGACACCCTGAATAGGGTAACGGGGAGGTCCTTATCAGTTGACGCGGCGGTAGGGCTCCTACACTGGTTCCCGCACACCCCCAAAAATAAGATCTCTAGTAAATGTATCGATCTGGGGCTTCTCCTTGCTAAACGGGAGGTGACCAGGAATTGGAAGGCAAGGGTTGGTCCAACAGAGGTTAGGTGGCACGGCGAGCTTTTGAAATGGGCGGCGGGGGAGAGCACGTTGCGATACCAATTAGCTAGGAGGCAGCACAACGAGAAAGCGCAGGAGGCGGCATTAGAATGGGAGACGTTAGTACAGGCCCTCAGGGATTATTGCGCTTCCAGCGATTCCGAAAGTGATGATGCAGCACAACCCGAATCCCGATAGCCAACTGTACTTTAAACATCTATAACATTCTCGGGGGAATCTCCCATGGGTCTTCCTACACGCATTTCCACACACTGATGGCAGGGTTGGGGGGGTTCTACCTAATTCACTGGGCTGTTGGGGGGGTTTCTGTTGCCCTTTTTTATAGGATGTTTTAGAAAAGCAGATGAAGATTTATGCATCATCCGGACCAGCTCCGACCTCCTATCGGATCCCCACTTGTGTTCGCTGCCCGACCCTCGGGTTGTGGGCTGAATGGCTGTGTACACATATAACTTGTCAAAGGGAGATGGGATGTGTTTTACTCTTCCTGATTGAGCCTATAATGCTGGTCCAATATGTAATTTTGACTAATTCCTGCAATAAAAATATATTTAACAAAAAAAAAAAAAATCAGTGCGAGTTTACTATGCTGAGAAGATTGATACCAAACTCCTTAGCATTCAGCAAAGCCACCATGGACCTGTGGAGTTCTTAATAACAAGCTCCCAGCCCATGTACTTAATATGGCTCCACTGCACTTACAATGTCTGTGAATGGCACAGACACTGTAGGGGCATAGTACGCATGCAGCTATGCTCTCACATGTGGTATAGTGCATCTTGCCTTAGGGCGGTGAGGCCTGCTACAGGGGTGACTTTCCTATGCTACAGGCAGTGGTTGGTAGGCATGGCACACAGGAATGTGTGACATGTTGACTCTTAAGTTTTGTTTGCACTAATACACACAGTCCACAATGGCAGTGTGTATGTGTTTGTTGAGGGAACTCTGAGGGTGGCACAATACATGCTGCGGTCCTTAGAGACCCTCTCTGGTCACCATGCCCTTGGAACCATTTGCACCTTTTTCAAGGGACTTATATATGGGCCAGAGGTGTGCCAATTGTGAAAACAAAGGTGCAGTTTTGGTTAAGGACACAGGCCCTGGGAACCTGATAGGCAAGAGCCAGGGCACACTCAGTCAAAGTGCAACATAAATCTGACAAAAAATGGGCGGGGGTTACTGTAACAGAAACCCACTTTCCTACAGCAGCTTAGAGTGATTAGAGCTCATTGGGGAATTCCTCATATGGTCTCTTTGGGTACTAGACATTTAAACATTTTTTACATGATGAAACCAAAAATCAAACCCACCATTCCTTCTTGGGATCTGCCTTGGGATTTAAAGGGTTTGTAATCTCATTTCTTTGAACCATTAGAAAGTGTGGATTTCAAACACATGTCTATGAAAGTATTCTTTTTGGTTGCCACAACATCAGCTTGTAGACTTGGTGAATGGGGTTTTTATCTACCAGGATTCCTTATTCAAGACTTTTTTCAGACAGAGTAGTTCTTAAATTGGGTCCTGGTTATGTTCCTAATGTTTTTTCCTCCTTTCATCAAGAGAAAAAAATAACATTGGCATCTTTCTTTCCAGCACCCTCCACTCCAGAGGAAGAGGCTTCACACACATTGGATGTGTTGAGGGTAGTGAGAATTTATGTGTCCAGATCACAGATTTTTAGACAAAGCGAGAATTTGTTTCTCAATTTTGGTGTTCCCCATCATAGACAGAAAATGGGTTGAAGAGATAATGGTCCAGTTACTTACAAATAAGCTTCATTACTCCAAATCCCCTTTTTCTCGTACCAGTACTTACAACCCTCCCTACCAGTACCCATTTCACAACCTTAATTTCCTTTTGTCAGCTTGGGGACATACAGGAAGTGTTTTCGGCTCCAGTCCTCTTTATCACCAGTATGATGGGATATGCTGGAAGAGGGGCGGAAGGTATATTATTTCTTTACGCCTTTTGATTGGCTCCAACTGGGTCATGTAGTGCCTTGGTAGAGATTAGACACCTCACTGAGTAAGTATTGGTAGGAGAAAACGGGTATAAAGAATAATGAAGATTACTGTTAAGTATTTGAATCATTACTTATTTTTGGACACAGTCATGCATTTCTTCATTATTATTATTATTATTATTATTATTATTATAATATTTATTTTTGTAGAGCGCACAGCTACCCTAAGGTTTCCCGGCGCTAGGAATGAAACTGAACAAAGTAACAGAGAGGAGATAGTGAGCTAATGGAAATAGAGTTATTGGTTAAACAACCATGTTTTCAGGTTCTTACGGAATTGCAGGTAGCATTCATTTGTGCGAAGCTGAATTGGGAGGGAGTTCCACAGGGAGGGGGCCAGATAGGAAAAAGAGCGACCACCTTGTCTAACTTGATTGATCCTAAGAACCTGCTCTACCCTTGTTTGTACCTTTTAAGGAGACAAAGTCTGAACCAGTTTTCTAGAAAAGAAATTAGAAGAGGCTTTTATTCTACTTTGTTGTATGGAAATCAGGGATTGCTGTTTTCTATGTCAAAAACGTAGGGAAGGTGTGAAACATAAGGGATAAGAAAACTACATTTTTATTCTAACTACATCCTTATTGTGTGTCCCTTCTACATTTATATCAAATTTGTAATAGAAATTACATCATCTAAGGAGCACTAGAATGAGCGTGGACAATATACTACATTTTTTTATGAATATGTTTTAGATTGTGCATATATATGTTTGCTGTTTTGGAATAATTGTGAAGCTTTTATATTGTAAATACTATTCCTAACAATGAATTGACGAAACTTGGATAGCACAATAAATACCACAGGTTAGGCTGCCTCAGACTGCATTCATGGTAGGGAGGGTGCTACGAAGGTATGTTTGAAAGAGCAGTGATCCACTCAGGATAATGTGTTGTTACATTCATACCAACAGTTACATAGTACATAAGCAGCAGACAGTTTGAATGAAAACATAGGGGTGAAGTTATGGCAGGGGTCTCCAACCGTTCGATCGCGAGCTACAGGTAGCTCGCCAATAACCTATTAGTAGCTCGCGGTCCAATGCTCAATTTTATACCCTGTCACTGTCATTATGTTATTTTCAGGCCTTTTTGACCCCTTGTCTGTTTGTGTCGTTCCTTTCCGGTATTACACTGCTGCCATTGGCTATTAAGTTAGCTGGGGCGGGGAGAAGCAGGTGAAGTCGGCCTGTCAACCCTCACAGCAAAATGATTAACGCTGCCAATGTCTGCCTCTAATTTGAGGCGGAAGCAGGACTTCAAGTCGGTTTTTCGTATCGTTTCGTTTTTGTTATTATTTGCTTTTAAACCATATCAGACACTGCACAAACTATGTATTTGTTCCGAAACTGTAGTTCACATGGAAATGCTGGAAAAGATTAGACCACGCAGGAATTGTACTATTTGGCGAGAGTATATAATTTAATTTCAGGAGCGAGGTTTTAGTCTGGCAGCCTGATATATTTTATTCACATACAGTGGCCTAGACTGCAACGTGTTATTGACTCTAACTCAGGGGTCTCCAACCGGTCGATCGCGAGCTACCGGTAGCTCGCCAATAACCTACCAGTAGCTCGCTGTCCAATGCTCACTTTTATACCCTGTCACTGTCATTATGTTATTTTCAGGCCTTTTTGACCTCTTGTCTGTTTGTGTCGTTCCTTTCTGGTATTACACTGCTGCCATTGGCTATTAAGTTAGCTGGGGCGGGTAGAAGCAGGTGAAGTCGGCCTGTCAACCCTTACAGCAAAATGATTAACGCTGCCAATGTCTGCCTCTAATTTGAGGCGGAAGCAGGACTTCAAGTCAGTTTTTCGTATTGTTTCGTTTTTGTTAATATTTGCTTTTAAACCATATCAGACACTGCACAAACTATGTATTTGTTCCGAAACTGTAGTTCACATGGAAATGCTGGAAAAGATTAGACCACGCAGGAATTGTACTATTTGGCGAGAGTATATAATTCAATTTCAGGAGCGAGGTTTTAGTCTGGCAGCCTGATATATTTTATTCACATACAGTGGCCTAGACTTCAACGTGTTATTGACTCTAACTAAATTTAAAGATAATGATCTTCCTGTTATTTCAAGTCTGGTGTATTTTATGGTTACCCCGGAAATTTGGAGAGTAACATTTGAGACATTTCCAGATGAAGTATCATAGGGTTGGAGTATGTAGCACGCCATATTCCATAAAGTATTTCAATAGTTATAGCACAACATCTAGAAATATCAATGTAAGAACCCGAGTCTTCTGCTCCAGTAGCACAAATGTGGCAACATCGCAAACACAAAGGGAACCCGACAACAGTGATATACAAAGTGAGAATTGTTCAAGTTGAAAATATTTGCTACACCTATACAGTCTTTCTCGAGTTAACTACCATGAGACATTTTGTTTGATGTTACAAAAAACTGTTGAAACAAATTACATCAAATTTTGCATCAATATATGACTTTACACAGAAAAGATTTTTTTCCATGGGGTTTGCTATAAATCCATCTGGCATGTTTTGTAAGGTTACTTATGTGACTTGCGAGCTGAAAAGTGTTGGGAATCACTTGTGGAAGTACTTCCATCAAGTGGGCCACTTCCCTGGCAGGGGGATTGGGTACAGATGTTGCCTCTGGACATATATTAGCCCCATATCTTGTTTGGAAAAGCGTACGTATGTGTCCAGTAGGTTTTGGTGCAAGAGGGTCAGGAAGGACATAAGTATCAACATTTATGTCCTTTACTAGTACAGTTAGACCTGACATCCTTGGTGTGGTTTCCCCGGTCTTTTTTCGGTTTCTGACCTCTTGTTTTGCTGACTTTCTTTTTGCTGGCTCTAGAATTCTGGGCCCTTTATCACTGATGACCAGGGCTAAAGTGCAGGTGTTCTGCCCCTAAAACATGGTAACACTGGCTTATCCAGTGGATGGTGCATAGGGCACACTGTTGTCAGGATTGTATAGGGATGGCTCTCTCCTGACGGGCCTGCATGTTGAAGAGGCTGGTAAGCATGCACCTGTTGTCTAATCACGCTGTTCCCAGCAGCGTTTAAAAGACACCTCTGCAGCCACGGTAGACCAGCATTGCAGGCAGCATGCAGTCTCTGCCCTCTGCTGAGCCCCAGGCCCAGTCAAGAGAGCGGTTTATGCATTTTTGCCTATCGTGACGCCAGCAGCAGAGCCCCAGCATCGAATGAGGCCACAGAGGGACGAGTGATGCCTGCAGCCAGCAGTGTGTTTGACATCATGCCACTCAACCTGCAGCAGCATGCCCCCTTCAGAGACAGCGCCTCTGCCCCTGTTGCACGTGCCATGCCAGAAGATTAGCACCGGAACCATCGGTAGGAAGACCAAGTTATGGTAAGTTTACACATTTTTTCATGTCTCAGACGGGGACAATTTGTGATATGTATTTGTTTCCATGGATATTAGGCCTAAATGTCATACGTAAGCAACCTGAAAACGTGGCAGATGTGAAGTTGTTCCTGGCCCCAAACCGGACCCAAATACATCATTTTACATTTATTTTCATTCAAATTTAATGAAATGATGAGAGAAAGGTATAATAACTTCCTGGTTTCGGTTTGTGCCTAGGGACAACTTGCAAGAGGTACCTTATTTTTTTTTTTAAATCCCTGAAAAACGCTGCTTTGATTTCATGAAATAATGGGAGAAATTTAAAATCAAGTGTTAATTTTATAGCACAATGAGCATAAGGTTCAACACCTCACTTATGTATCCCATTTGAAAAAAAGTACCTAACCACCCCTGTACCACCCCTGTATTCACTATATTTGTCTGAGGCCAATGAACATGGGAAGCTAAAACATGAATCAAGCTTAGGTGTATGGCCCCATCCTTGCACGAGCACAGGTTTGAAAACATTGCAAATGATGACACAAAAGTCATACAAAAATGGTATCCTTTAAAATATGACATTCTTTTATTTCTCCAACACAGAGAAGCAATTCAACGAAACATCTAATTCCACCACTGCTTTAAGAGGCATTTTTAAAAGTGATCGTTTTTTTTAAAATTCTTTTTATTAACAACGAAAATAACAAGCATTTTCAATGCAATAGGTTTCGCATTTACGAGAGTTTGAGCTTTTGACATTGCAAAGAGCAATACCTTTTTTTTTCGTTTTTAAAACCTAAATAAAAGGCATTGTCATTTACAATGTCAATAGTTAAACTAGTGTAAAGGCGAGACCTATTGCATTGAAAATGCTTGTATATTTAGTGCCTGTGAGAAAAGTGTAGAACATGAAATTCTTAACTATTTTAAAATGGTTGCCTCATTTTGCAATGTCAATTTAAAATGTTTTACATTTTTGAACCTGGTCATTTAGAAGATACAATGAGCGACATTTCTGTAGATAATAAATATATATGTTAAGTATGCTTTTTATCATTTCCTTGTATGTAAATCACAATAACAATTATTTTAAATTGCTTTAGTCTCAATTCAGTGAGGAGGAACTCTCCCAAGTCGACCCCCGGCTGGTTTCACAAATTTACATTAATGCCAGTGATAGGACAAATACCACAGAGGGAAACTACCACCGAGCAGATTTTGACGTGCACAGTGACCATGCAGAAACAAAGATTGATGTTGCGGAAGTGGCTGTCATTTTTACCCATTTCATTTTTGGCAATAGATTTAATAATGTCCCTGCAATGTTTGAGCCTGTAAGTGTGTCTAGTAAGATAGTATAAATAATAGACGGTGGTACAGCAACTGCCAGCAGTGGTAATTTTACCACCGGTATTAACTTTTACTATGAGTGGGATTTTTTTACCCACTGCAATGGTTGGGTATGGCGTTAAAACAAATTACAACCTGCGATATTCACACTGCCCGTTGCAAAACACAGCCTTCAGATGCCCCCACATTTCGAAGACTGACTTTATGCCTAGTGCTGAAACAATGAATGCTAGTAGTTAACACTTGGGGTGGGTGCTAAGAACTGGGAGTAAATGTAGCTTTATTCACTGGTCTGCCTGGACTTGTCACATACATATGCTATGTAGTATTCATGAGATTTCATGACATTACTGTAAAGACATACTGGCCAATAAAATGTATGATTTCTGGTCAAAGCGGCTGCACTACACACCTGTTGGAGAAAGCAGGAAATAGAAACTCCAGCGACATGCTCACGTTAACCAACATTTTGGGAAAAAACACAAACAGTAAAATTACAAAAAAAGCACATTATGGAACTTCAATTCATCAAAACCACGTTGTCAATACTGAATAGGACCCCCAGTCTCCTTCGCAAATTACTTCTTTTTTCCTCACAGAGCTTGCAGGGGGGCATGTCGCATGTCGCACCTGAGACAAACATGAACGCGGCAGTCACGGAGTCCGAGCTGGCGCGAGCAAGGTAAAGGAAAACGCACGTACCTCGTCTGGAACGGGAAGAGAAATGCCGCTTTGTGTTCACCCTACCATTCCCTGTCCTTGTTACAGGCCCAGCGGGTCCCGAAAGCCCTGACTTGGAACCTGACAAACCAGCTCCGGGGCCCCAGAGATCTGTTGACATGTTGCCTACACCCACAGCGCGGTGGAATGTTTCCCTCAGCTGGCATGCGGCGCTAGCAGAAAGTGACCGCAGCAGCGAATGAGCACCAAAGGCGACATGCAGCCCGCTGCCGAGCCTGTTCGTGTACGTGTAGTACAAGCCATGGCAGGGCTGGAGGCTTCCTTGGAAAGTCACATTTTGCAAACTTAGAAGGTAGCAACTTTCCCAGTTCCTTATAAAATAATGTTTCTCGAAACACATCCGGTTTGTTAATCATCCGTAAAAAAATGACAATACTTGATGAACTACTTTATGAGTGTTTCTGAGTCTTCGTGTGCCAATAATGGGGACTGCGGATCAGTCGGACCTCCGGGTGAAGAAACAGCAATCTAGCTCAGAGATGAGCGAGCGAATCTGAGGCCGCATTTAAGTAAACACGGTGCGAGCCGAGACCCAACCACAAAAGACGGACTGGATGAGACCCAAACACAAAAGACGGACTGGATGCAAAATCCTCCCTAGAGTCATAGCAATAATCACAAGTCAGGTCCCGGGCCGGCAGCCAATCACAGCGCGGCCCGGGGAATGACGTCACGGGGGTGTCCCGGGCCGGCAGCCAATCACAGCGCGGCCCGGGACAAAGGGGCGGGACTTAAAAAAAGCCAGAGAAACGCCCCGAATCGCGTTTTCCCGAGAAAGCGTGATTGACAGCCTCTGTCTCCCAATGGCTAGTCTCCATTTATGGAGCTAGCCAATTGGAAACAGAGGCGGTCCAAACATCCCTACTGAAGACAAAAGTTTTCTTTCTGGGAGGGGCACTGCGTGCCCCTCGCCAGGTCGAAACCTAAAAATGGTCATCAAAAAGTGATAGTTTTTAAACATGAAACAGTCATGGACTGCCACCATCCCTTATGTTATGAGAATGCTATATTAATGTACTTAAGAGGCAAGTCATGTGTAACAGCTTTATATTCTCTTGGGGGAGATTTTTGCACAGTGCACACCCTGAACTCAAGCATTTCAAGTTACAGTTATGCGTGATAATAAAGAAAAAGAAGGCACAATGTAATAAAATTGTTGTATCACAGCATTTATATATTTTTAAGAACCTATTACCCCTTTGAGGGGCACTGAGGTGCTTACATATATCGCCAGCAGGCTATGCCATGTGGGATGTGTCGTTGGTATGGTGCTGTCATTGTCTTGTGATCCTGTGCGGAAGTGTTTCCGTGTCATACGTGATGACAACTGAGGTGCCTTTACTGTGTTATGGGACGAAGCAGTGTAGTTGATGACCAAGAATGAGAGGCATTCAGTTTATGGTTTTCAGCATGTTGGTAGCTTTACACAGCTCTGCAAGTCCCTATAATTTTATGATTGTAGTGTGCTTTGCTACGACTGCAGAGGCTAGGATCACACAGTCTGTTCAAGAGGAAAGCCGGGATAGGTTTTCTGTTTTTATGTTGTGCTTTGCATATACTAAATGGGTAGCTCTTTCTCTGTTGTGGCCCTTTAGTCAATGAAGTTGTGTTTGGGGGGACTCTGGGAACAATTCACGGGTTGCTCGGCCTTTAGTAGCTCACGACTATTTTCACTGATCAGAAGTAGCTCTCACTACAGAAAAGGTTGGAGACCCCTGCTCTAACTAAATTTAAAGATAATGACCTTCCTGTTATTTCAAGTCTGGTGTATTTTATGGTTACCCCGGAAATTTGGAGAGTAAAATTTGAGACGTTTCCACATGAAGTATCATAGGCTTGGAGTATGTAGCACGCCATATTCGATATAGTACTTCAATAGTTATAGCACAACATCTAGAAATATCAATGTAAGAACCCGAGCCTTCTGCTTCAGTAGCACAAATGTGGCAACATCGCAAACACAAAGGGAACCCGACAACAGTGACATACAAAGTGAGAATTCTTCAAGTTGAAAATATTTGCTACACCTATACAGTCTTTCTCGAGTTAACTACCATGAGACATTTTGTTTGAATTTACAAAAAACTGCTGAAACAAATTACATCAAATTTTGCATCAATATATGACTTTACACAGAAAAGATTTTTTCCATGGGGTTTGCTATAAATCCATCTGGCATGTTTTGTAAGGTTACTTATGTGACTTGCGAGCTGGAACGTGTTGGGAATCACTTGTGGAAGTACTTCCATCAAGTGGGCCACTTCCCTGGAAACAAACATGTACAATGTGTTCAGGAGGCAGGGGGATTGGGTACAGATGTTGCCTCTGGCCATATATTATCCCCATATCTTGTTTGGAACAGCGTACGTATGTGTCCAATAGGTTTTGGTGCAAGAGGGTCAGGAAGGACATAAGTATCAACATTTATGTCCTTTACTAGTACAGTTAGACCTGACATCCTTGGTGTGGTTTCCCCTGTCTTTTTTCGGTTTCTGACCTCTTGTTTTGCTGACTTTCTTTTTGCTGGCTCTAGGATTCTGGGCCCTTTATCACTGATGACCAGGGCTAAAGTGCACGTGTTCTGCCCCTAAAACATGGTAACACTCGCTTATCCAGTGGAGGGTGCATAGAGCACACTGTTGTCCAGATTGTATAGAGATGGCCCTCTCCTGACGGGCCTGCATGTTGAAGAGGCTCGTAAGCACACACCTGTTGTCTAATCACGCTGTTCCCAGCAGCGTTTAAAAAGACACCTCTGCAGCCACGGTAGACCAGCATTGCAGGCAGCATGCAGTCCGTGCCCTCTGCTGAGCCCCAGGCCCAGTCAAGAGAGCAGTTTATGCATTTTTGCCTATCGTGACGCCAGCAGCAGAGCACCAGCATTGACTGAGGCCACAGAGGGACGAGTGATGCCTGCAGCCAGCAGTGTCCTTGCCATCATGCCACTCAACCTGCAGCAGCATGCCCCCTTCAGAGACAGCGCCTCTGCCCCAGTTGCACGTGCCATGCCAGCAGATTAGCACCGGAACCATCAGTAGGAAGACCAAGTTATGGTAAGTTTACACATTTTTTCATGTCTCAGACGGGGACAATTTGTGATATTTATTTGTTTCCATGGATATTAGGCCTAAATGTCATACATAAGCAACCTGAAAACGTGGCAGATGTGAAGTTGTTCCTGGCCCCAAACCGGACCCAGATACATCATTTTACATTTATTTTCATTCAAATTTAATGAAATGATGAGAGAAAGGTATAATAACTTCCTGGTTTCGGTTTGTGCCTAGGGATAACTTGCAAGAGGTACCTTATTTTTTTTTAAATCCCTGAAAAACGCTGCTTTGATTTCATGAAATAATGGGAGAAATTTTAAATCAAGTGTTAATTTTATAGCACAATGAGCATAAGGTTCAACACCTCACATGTATCCCATTTGAAAAAAAGTACCTAACCACCCCTGTATTCACTATATTTGTCTGAGGCCAATGAACATGGGAAGCTGAAACATGAATCAAGCTTAGGTGTATGGCCCCATCCTTGCACGAGCACAGGTTTGAAAACATTGCAAATGATGACACAAAAGTCATACAAAAATGGTATCCTTTAAAATATGACATTCTTTTATTTCTCCAACACAGAGAAGCAATTCAACGAAGCATCTAATTCCACCACTGGTTTAAGAGGCATTTTTAAAAGTGATAGTTTTTATTTTTATTTCTTTTTATTAACAACGAAAATAAAATTGGTCATCAAAAAGTGATAGTTTTTAAACATGAAACAGATGAGGACTGCCACCGTCCCTTATGTTATGAGAATGCTATATTAATGTACTTAAGAGGCAAGTCATGTGTAACAGCTTTATATTCTCTTGGGGGAGATCTTTGCACAGTGCACACCCTGAACTCAAGCATTTCAAGTTACAGTTATGCGTGATAATAAAGAAAAAAAAGGCACAATGTAATAAAATTGTTGTTATCACAGCATTTATATATTTTTAAGAACCTATTACCCCTTTGAGGGGCACTGAGGTGCTTACATATATCGCCAGCAGGCTATGCCATGTAGGATGTGTGGTTGGTATGGTGCTGTCATTGTCTTGTGATCCTGTGTGGAAGTGTTTCCGTGTCATACGTGATGACAACTGAGGTGCCTTTACTGTGTTATGGGACGAAGCAGTGTAGTTGATGACCAAGAATGAGAGGCAGACATTCAGTTTATGGTTTTCAGCATGTTGGTAGCTTTACACAGCTCTGCAAGTCCCAATAATTTTATGATTGTAGTGTGCTTTGCTACGACTGCAGAGGCTAGGATCACACAGTCTGTTCAAGAGGAAAGCCGGGATAGGTTTTCTGTTTTCATGTTGTGCTTTGCATACACTAATTGGGTAGCTCTTTCTCTATTGTGGCCCTTTAGTCAATGAAGTTGTGTGTGGGGGGACTCTGGGAACAATTCGCGAGTTGCTCGGCCTTTAGTAGCTCACGACTATTTTCACTGATCAGAAGTAGCTCTCACTACAGAAAAGGTTGGAGACCCCTGACATACACCGATCGGTCTCTGGGGGCTAGGTAACTATCCCAACATGGCTCAGGATACTTATTAATAGACTTCTTTAAAGAGACAAGTCTTCAGAATCTGTCTGAACTTCCCATAATTTGAGGTGGTCCTGAGTTCCAAATGCAGGGATGAGGAGCAGAGACTGAGAACCTGACTCCACCTGTCCTATTCCCTCTCTAAATCCTAATATACCATAACATACTATACAATGACAGGCTGTACCACACCATTCTATACTATACAATGACTTATCATACCGTACTATACAATGATAGGTCATACTATACCATTACATACAATGGCAGCTTTAACATACCATACAAAGACAGGCCATACCATACCATACAATAATAGGCCATACCATAACATACTATACTATACGACAGGCCATACCATACCATACTATACTATACAATGACAAGCAATACCATGCCATACTATGCTATACAATGACAGGTCATACTATACCGTACTAAACCATACAATGACAGCCTGCAACATACAATTCAAAGACAGGCCATAGTATGCAATACAATGAGAGGCCAAACCATTCTATACTATACAATGACAGGCCATAACATACCATAATAAACTCTACAATGACAGGTCATACCATACAATGCTATACAATGACAGTCTATAACATACCAAACAATGACAGCCTGTACCATACCATACAAAGACAGGCCATACCACACCATACTATACTATACAATGACAGGCCGTACCACACCATACTATACTATACACTCACAGGACATGCCATGCCATACTATACAATAACAGGCCATACCATACTGTACAATGACAGGCCATACCATAACATATCATGCCATACAACGACAGGCCATACCTTACAATACAATTACAGGCCAGACATTACTATATGACAGGTTATACCATACCATTCCATGCCATAAATTAAAATGATAGGCCATATCATGCTATACAATGTACCTATTTGTATATAGTAGGCCCTTCACTACTTAATGAGGCTTCAGTATATGGAGGAAGTGAGTTCTCGTGAAGAGTTTCACAGAGAGCACATCCTCTTTGTAGTAGTGGCTTGCCCACCAATTTGTGCTTGGGTGTCTAGAGGGAGTGGACTCTCCAAGAAGAGCAGCACAGAGAGAGCATATTGTGTATTGTAGAGACTTACCCACCTAAGGGGGCTTGAGTACCTGGAGTGAGTGGGCTCTATGCACAGTCCACACACTGAGTGCTGACTGTGCCTTTCAAGGGCTTGCCCACCTAATGGGGCTTACTTGTCTGGATGGAGTGGGCTCTGCATGCAGTCTGCACACTGAGTGGAGACTGTGAGTAATGGAGGCTTGTCCACCTAATGGGGCTTGAGTTTCTGCAGAGAGAATGCTCTATGCACAGCCTGTGTACTAAGCACCAACTGTGCATAGTAGGGGCTTTCCCCCCTATTGCGCTTGCATGTCTGGAGAGATTGGGCTCTCATCCTGGGCTGCACACTGAGCACAGGTTGTTCGTAGTAGGGCCTTGCCCACCTAATGTTCCTTAGGTTTCTGAAGGGAGTGGGCTCTAAGCCAAGTCTGCATGCTCGGGGCTGACTGTCCATAGTAAGGGCTTGCTCACCTAATAGCGCTTGTGTGTATGGAGGAAGTGGGCTGTACATGGTCTGTGCACTGATTGCAGACTGCCGTCATAGTAGGGGCTTGCCCACATAATGGAACTTCATTGTGTTTTGGAAGTCCACTCTCCATGAAGAGCTTTGGGCTTTAATTTTAAATGTTATTTTGGGTCTCTCCCAATCCCATGGGGACTCCCAAGGGAGTCCAGTGGGACGGTGACTACGTTAAAAAAAACTATTTTTTTAATTTGGGCCAGGACAGCCTCAGAAGGGCTTGGGGTCAGGATATCCTAATCTCACCCCTTATATCCTTTGAGTTTTATTTAAGTTTCAGGACTCAGGGTCTGAGTCCCCGTATCCAGTAATGGCAGTCACAACATTTTTCTTCATGAGGCATCATCCAATCAGGTCCTTTAGTCAAGCCGGACCAAACATTAAGATTTCTTTTTTTGGCATATTTTCCCACAGTATTCCAGCGAGATTCCAGAAACAACAAATAACTACACATTTTGAGCATTCATTTCTCAAAAACGGCTGCATCGATTTACATCAAATCAATAAAAGAATGCTTTCTGGGTAAAGATGTAGTTGTCTGGTAACTTTTGTGTAATTCTGTTCAGCTGTTTTGGCTGTAGCATTGTATAAAGGACTTATGGGAAACTGTGTGGTGAAAGCGTGTTTTTGGACCTCCCGGTTTTCTTGACCCCACTTTGAATGATCATCCCAAAATTTTCAAAGAAGTGGCTGAGGTGGATACAATTTTTGGGGAAAGTTTCATGAAGTCTCACCAAATGGTGCCTAAGTAAATAGCCAACCAAAAAAGCTCTTCCTATGTAAACTATGTCCTAATTATAAATACACAGTGGTGAAATTTCAGTGTCATTCTAGAATATGTTCACAGAAGTAAAACACATAAAGCTTGGTGACATCATAAATCCTGAGGACAAAGGCCTAGTGGTTTGTAAATATTACCAGAATCTTGAGTTGGCACATGTAATCATATTACACACGTTTTCTGTGATGTATTGTTATATTACATGGTCATTTTGGGACAGTTAACTGATTGAAATTAGTATGCGTACGTTTTTTTATGTGTTATGAATAAATTAGCGATGAAGCATGGAACAAGGGAGCAGGTTACTGGTTTTATGTCATTCTGTGTCTGGGGAGTTTATCACATAATACATTCACTGCACTGCATCTTTCATTATTTGCATATTTCATGCCAATGTTTCTAGTTCAAATGAATTAAAATAATACTGCTAGAGAATGTGCTGTATAATTTTCATTTATTGCCACATAATTTAGATAACCTTGCCAAACAATTCTCCATGTTGCAAAATCCTAATTACCTTGACAATGGTAAAGCTCCAAAGATTGGCTAGGAGGCAGTCGTTATGATAATGAAATCCATATTTCACAGGGATCTGTGAAATATGTTCCATATTTAATGTTTTCCTATTGATTGGGAATTTTATACCACCTAATTTTGTGCATTTTAAGTGCCCAAACATTTAATAGCTTCCACTACACATTAACTCCATAACTCAGGGGTCTCCGACCTTTTCTGTAGTGAGAGCTACTTCTGATCAGTGAAAATAGTTGTGAGCTACTAAAGGCCGAGCAACTCGCGAATTGTTCCCAGAGTCCCCCCACACACAACTTCATTGACTAAAGGGCCACAACAGAGAAAGAGCTACCCATTTAGTATATGCAAAGCACAACATGAAAACAGAAAACCTATCCCGGCTTTCCTCTTGAACAGACTGGGTGATCCTAGCCTCTGCAGTCGTAGCAAAGCACACTACAATCATAAAATTATAGGGACTTGCAGAGCTGTGTAAAGCTACCAACATGCTGAAAACCATAAACTGAATGCCTCTCATTCTTGGTCATCAACAACACTGCTTCGTCCCATAACACAGTAAAGGCACCTCAGTTGTCATCACGTATGACACGGAAACACTTCCACACAGGATCACAAGACAATGACAGCACCATACCAACGACACATCCCACATGGCATAGCCTGCTGGCGATATATGTAAGCATCTCAGTGCCCCTCAAAGGGGTAATAGGTTGTTAAAAATATATAAATGCTGTGATACAACCATTTTATTACATTGTGCCTTCTTTTTCTTTATTATCATGCATAACAATAACTTGAAATGCTTGAGTTCAGGGTGTGCACTGTGCAAAGATCTCCCCCAAGAGAATATAAAGCTGTTACACATGACTTGCCTCTTAAGTACATTAATATAGCATTCTCATAACATAAGGGACGGTGGCAGTCTATGACTGTTTCATGTTTAAAAACAATCACTTTTTGATGACCATTTTTATTTTCGTTGTTAATAAAAGGAATTAAAAAAAACTATCACTTTTAAAAATGCCTCTTAAAGCAGTGGTGGACTTAGATGCTTCGTTGAATTGCTTCTCTGTGTTGGAGAAATAAAAGAATGTCATATTTTAAAGGATACCATTTTTGTATGACTTTTGTGTCATCATTTGCAATGTTTTCAAACCTGTGCTCGTGCAAGGATGGGGCCATACACCTAAGCTTGATTCATGTTTCAGCTTCCCATGTTCATTGGCCTCAGACAAATATAGTGAATACAGGGGTGGTTAGGTACTTTTTTTCAAATGGGATACATAAGTGAGGTGTTGAGCCTTATGCTCATTGTGCTATAAAATTAACACTTGGTTTTAAATTTCTCCCATTATTTCATGAAATCAAATCAGCGTTTTTCAGGGATTTAAAAAAAATATAAGGTAACTCTTGCAAGTTGTCCCTAGGCACAAACTGAAACCAGGAAGTTATTATACCTTTCTCTCATCATTTCATTAAATTTGAATGAAAATAAATGTAAAATGATGTATCTGGATCCGGTTTGGGGCCAGGAACAACTTCACATCTGCCACGTTTTCAGGTTGCTTACGTATGACATTTAGGCCTAATATCCATGGAAACAAATACATATCACAAATTGTCCCCGTCTGAGACATGAAAAAATGTGTAAACTTACCATAACTTGGTCTTCCTACTGATGGTTCCGGTGCTAATCTGCTGGCATGGCACGTGCAACAGGGGCAGAGGCGATGTCTCTGAAGGGGGCATGCTGCTGCAGGTTGAGTGGCATGATGTCAAGGACACTGCTGGCTGCAGGCATCACTCGTCCCTCTGTGGCCTCATTCGATGCTGGGGCTCTGCTGCTGGCGTCACGATAGGCAAAAATGCATAAACTGCTCTCTTGACTGGGCCTGGGGCTCAGCCGAGGGCACGGACTGCATGCTGCCTGCAATGCTGGTCTATCGTGGCTGCAGAGGTGTCTTTTAAACGCTGCTGGGATCAGCGTGATTAGACAACAGGTGCATGCTTACCAGCCTCTTCAACATGCAGGCCCGTCAGGAGAGGGCCATCTCTATACAATCTGGACAACAGTGTGCCCTATGCACCCTCCACTGGATAAGCCAGTGTTACCATGTTTTAGGGGCAGAACACCTGCACTTTAGCCCTGGTCATCAGTGATAAAGGGCCCAGAATCCTAGAGCCAGCAAAAAGAAAGTCAGCAAAACAAGAGGTCAGAAACCGAAAAAAGACCGGGGAAACCACACCAAGGTTGTCAGGTCTAACTGTACTAGTAAAGGACATAAATGTTGATACTTATGTCCTTCCTGACCCTCTTGCACCAAAACCTACTGGACAAATACGTACGCTGTTCCAAACAAGATGTGGGGATATATATGGCCAGAGGCAACATCTGTACCCAATCCCCCTGCCTCCTGAACACATTGTACATGTTTGTTTCCAGGGAAGTGGCCCACTTGATGGAAGTACTTCCACAAGTGATTCCCAACACTTTTCAGCTCGCAAGTGACATAAGTAACCTTACAAAACATGCCAGATGGATTTATAGCAAACCCCATGGAAAATAATCTTTTCTGTGTAAAGTCATATATTGATGCAAAATTTGAAGTAATTTGTTTCAGCAGTTTTTTGTAGCATCAAACAAAATGTCTCATGGTAGTTAACTCGAGAAAGACTGTATAGGTGTAGCAAATATTTTCAACTTGAAGAAGTCTCACTTTGTATGTCACTGTTGTCAGGTTCCCTTTGTGTTTGCGATGTTGCCACATTTGTGCTACTGAAGCAGAAGACTCGGGTTCTTACATTGATATTTCTAGATGTTGTGCTAGAACTATTGAAATACTATATGGAATATGGCGTGCTACATACTCCGAGCCTATGATACTTCATCTGGAAACGTCTTAAATTTTACTCTCCAAATTTCCGGGGTAACCATGAAATACACCAGACTTGAAATAACAGGAAGATTATTATATTTCAATTTAGTTAGAGCAGGGGTCTCCAACCTTTTCTGTAGTGAGAGCTACTTCTGATCAGTGAAAATAGTCGTGAGCAACTAAAGGCCGAGCAACTCGTGAATTGTTCCCAGAGTCCCCCCACACACAACTTTATTGACTAAAGAGCCACAACAGAGAAAGAGCTACCCATTTAGTATATGCAAAGCACAACATGAAAACAGAAAACCTATCCCGGCTTTCCTCTTGAACAGACTGGGTGATCCTAGCCTCTGCAGTCGTAGCAAAGCACACTACAATCATAAAATTATAGGGACTTGCAGAGCTGTGTAAAGCTACCAACATGCTGAAAACCATAAACTGAATGTCTGCCTCTCATTCTTGGTCATCAACTACACTGCTTCGTCCCATAACACAGTAAAGGCACCTCAGTTGTCATCACGTATGACACGGAAACACTTCCACACAGGATCACAAGACAATGACAGCACCATACCAACCACACATCCTACATGGCATAGCCTGCTGGCGATATATGTAAGCACCTCAGTGCCCCTCAAAGGGGTAATAGGTTCTTAAAAATATATAAATGCTGTGATACAACAATTTTATTACATTGTACCTTCTTTTTCTTTATTATCACGCATAACTGTAACTTGAAATGCTTGAGTTCAGGGAGTGCATTGTGCAAAAATCTCCCCAAAGAGAATATAAAGCTGTTACACATGACTTGCCTCTTAAGTACATTAATATAGCATTCTCATAACATAAGGGACGGTGGCAGTCCACGACTGTTTCATGTTTAAAAACTATCACTTTTTGATGACCATTTTTATTTTCGTTGTTAATAAAAAGAATAGAAAAAAACCCATCACTTTTAAAAATGCCTCTTAAAGCAGTGGTGGAATCAGATGCTTCGTTGAATTGCTTCTCTGTGTTGGAGAAATAAAAGAATGTCATATTTTAAAGGATACCATTTTTGTATGACTTTTGTGTCATCATTTGCAATGTTTTCAAACCTGTGCTCGTGCAAGGATGGGGCCATACACCTAAGCTTGATTCATGTTTCAGCTTCCCATGTTCATTGGCCTCAGACAAATATAGTGAATACAGGGGTGGTTAGGTACTTTTTTTCAAATGGGATACATAAGTGAGGTGTTGAGCCTTATGCTCATTGTGCTATAAAATTAACACTTGATTTTAAATTTCTCCCATTATTTCATGAAATCAAAGCAGCGTTTTTCAGGGAGTTAAAAAACAAATAAGGTACCTCTTGCAAGTTGTCCCTAGGCACAAACCGAAACCAGGAAGTTATTATACCTTTCTCTCATCATTTCATTAAATTTGAATGAAAATAAATGTAAAATGATGTATCTGGGTCCGGTTTGGGACCAGGAACAGCTTCACATCTGCCACGTTTTCAGGTTGCTTACGTATGACATTTAGGCCTAATATCCATGGAAACAAATACATATCACAAATTGTCCCCGTCTGAGACATGAAAAAATGTGTAAACTTACCATAACTTGGTCTTCCTACTGATGGTTCCGGTGCTAATCTGCTGGCATGGCACGTGCAACAGGGGCAGAGGCGCTGTCTCTGAAGGGGGCATGCTGCTGCAGGTTGAGTGGCATGATGGCAAGGACACTGCTGGCTGCAGGCATCACTCGTCCCTCTGTGGCCTCAGTCAATGCTGGTGCTCTGCTGCTGGCATCACGATAGGCAAAAATGCATAAACCGCTCTCTTGACTGGGCCTGGGGCTCAGCAGAGGGCAGAGACTGCATGCTGCCTGCAATGCTGGTCTACGGTGGCTGCAGAGGTGTCTTTTTAAACGCTGCTGGGAACAGCGTGATTAGACAACAGGTGTGTGCTTACCAGCCTCTTCAACATGCAGGCCCATCAGGAGAGGGCCATCTCTATACAATCTGGACAACAGTGTGCACTATGCACCCTCCACTGGATTAGCCAGTGTTACCATGTTTTAGGGGCAGAACACCTGCACTTTAGCCCTGGTCATCAGTGATAAAGGGCCCAGAATCCGAGAGCCAGCAAAAAGAAAGTCAGCAAAACAAGAGGTCAGAAACCGAAAAAAGACCGGGGAAACCACACCAAGGATGTCAGGTCTAACTGTACTAGTAAAGGACATAAATGTTGATACTTATGTCCTTCCTGACCCTCTTGCACCAAAACCTACTGGACAAATACGTACGCTGTTCCAAACAAGATGTGGGGATATATATGGCAAGAGGCAACATCTGTACCCAATCCCCCTGCCTCCTGAACACATTGTACATGTTTGTTTCCAGGGAAGTGGCCCACTTGATGGAAGTACTTCCACAAGTGATTCCCAACACTTTTCAGCTCGCAAGTCACATAAGTAACCTTACAAAACATGCCAGATGGATTTATAGCAAACCCCATGGAAAAAAATCTTTTCTGTGTAAAGTCATATATTGATGCAAAATTTGATGTAATTTGTTTCAGCAGTTTTTTGTAACATCAAACAAAATGTCTCACGGTAGTTAACTCGAGAAAGACTCTATAGGTGTAGCAAATTTTTTCAACTTGAAGAATTCTCACTTTGTATGTCACTGTTGTCGGGTTCCCTTTGTGTTTGCGATGTTGCCACATTTGTGCTACTGAAGCAGAAGACTCAGGTTCTTTCATTGATATTTCTAGATGTTGTGCTATAACTATTGAAATACTATATGGAATATGGCGTGCTACATACTCCAAGCCTATGATACTTCATCTGGAAACGTCTCAAATTTTACTCTCCAAATTTCCGGGGTAACCATAAAATACCCCAGACTTGAAATAACAGGAAGATCATTATCTTTAAATTTAGTTAGAGTCAATAACACGTTGCAGTCTAGGCCACTGTATGTGAATAAAATATATCAGACTGCCAGACTAAAACCTCGCTCCTGAAATTGAATTATATACTCTAGCCAAATAGTACAATTCCTGCGTGGTCTAATCCTTTCCAGCATTTCCATGTGAACTACAGTTTCGGAACAAATACATAGTTTGTGCAGTGTCTGATATGGTTTAAAAGCAAATAATAACAAAAACGAAACGATACGAAAAACCGACTTGAAGTCCTGCTTCCGACTCAAATTAGAGGCAGACATTGGCAGCGTTAATCATTTTGCTGTGAGGGTTGACAGGCCGACCACACCTGCTTCTCCCCGCCCCAGCTAACTTAATAGCCAATGGCAGCAGTGTAATACCGGAAAGGAACGACACAAACAGACAAGAGGTCAAAAAGGCCTGAAAATAACATAATGACAGTGACAGGGTATAAAATTGAGCATTGGACTGCAAGCTACTGGTAGGGGTTTGGCGAGCTACCGGTAGCTCGCGATCGACCGGTTGGAGACCCCTGAGTTAGAGTCAATAACACGTTGCAGTCTAGGCCACTGTATGTGAATAAAATATATCAGGCTGCCAGACTAAAACATCGCTCCTGAAATTGAATTATATACTCTCGCCAAATAGTACAATTCCTGCGTGGTCTAATCTTTTCCAGCATTTCCATGTGAACTACAGTTTCGGAACAAATACATAGTTTGTGCAGTGTCTGATATGGTTTAAAAGTAAATAATAACAAAAATGAAACGATACGAAAAACCGACTTGAAGTCCTGCTTCCGCCTCAAATTAGAGGCAGACATTGGCAGCGTTAATCATTTTGCTGTGATGGTTGACAGGCCGACTTCACCTGCTTCTCCGCGCCCCAGCTAACTTATTAGCCAATGGCAGCAGTGTAATACCGGAAAGGAACGACACAAACAGACAAGAGGTCAAAGGAGCCTGAAAATAACATAATGACATTGACAGGGTATGAAAGTGAGCATTGGACCGCGAGCTACTGGTAGGTTATTGGCGAGCTACCGGTAGCTCGCTATTGACCGGTTGGAGACCCCTGGTGTATGTGCACCCTACAAACTACAGTAACACGACATAATATGGTATGGTAGAGTTTAGTAAGTTATGATTTGTCCTGTCATTGGATAGTACGGTATGGTATGTCCTGTCATTGTATAGTATAATCTGTTATGGTATTGTAAAGCTTAGTATGGTATGGTATGTCCTTGAAGAGTTTAGTATGGTATGGTCTGTCATTGTATAGTATAGTATGATATGGCCTGTCGACGTATGGTAAAGTATGTTATGGTATAGAATGTCATTGTATGGTATGGTGTGGCCTGTCTTTGTAAGGTATGGGCTTTCATTTTATGGTATGGTATGGCCTGTCATTGTGTAGTATGTTATGGTACGGCCTGTCACAGTATAGTATAGTACGGTGTTGAATGGCCTGTCATTGTATGATATGGTATGGTGTGGGCTGTCATTGTAGAGTTTAGAATTATATCAAATTAAATTAAATTTGTAGATTTTTATAGTGCCCATGGGCACGGCGAAATTACGTGGTTTTCCCAGAATCACAGGATATTGTAGTATGGTATGTCTTTTAAGAGTATGGTATGGCCTGTCACTGTATAGTATAGCATGGTCTGTTATTGTATAGTATTGTATGGTGTGGTCTATCATTGTAGAGATATGTATGACCTATCATTGTATAGTATAATATTGTATGGTATAGTATGGCTTGTCTTAGTATGGTATGGTATGGTATGGGCTGCCATAGTATAGAATGATATAGGCTGTCATTGTATGGTATGGTATGATCTGTCATTGTATAGCATGTCTCAGACGAGACCTAAAAAAAAAAAGACAATATGATGTCTTAGACAGGTTCGGCTCTGAATTACACGATTCACTGAATGCTCAGGCTTCACACAGACATACATCAAATTGGAAAGATAATAGCTTGCATTGGCTTCAGATGATATTTACTGCTCGGAGAATTTAGTAGCAGCCCCAGTACAGTCATGCTGTATTGAATAATACATTTTAATACTGCATCAACTATTAATAGTGGATGCCAATTGTATTTTTTTAGCAGCTCTAGTTTTTCATGGCTTTTAATAACAAGCACTGGCATAGCCAATAGGTCTCGCTTTTGGAACCTCATAAGTATTTAGTTATGCAGCACAATATCCTTGGTGCAACAATATCAACCATTGCATGGCTAGACACTTATAAGGACCCAAAGGCAAGACCAATTGGCTATGGAGAATTGACAGATCCTATATTCACTTTAACACTGTTTTAATTAGCTGTGGGATAGAAAATATCGGCACAAATACCAAACTCTCTGAAGCAAGTCTTACGAGCACAATATCATACAAAAATGGGGCCAGGCACTGCACAGCTACTGAATGAAACCTGCACAGTTAGAACAAAAACTTCAACCTGTGCCATGGTATGAAAGACACCCTATGGAGCGAGGGCCTGAAGAACCACTAAGGTGGTACAAAATGCAGCAGGGGCTAGGACAGTAGTGTGCTATGCCAGTCCTGCGTTTCTTGCCCAATGAGAAGGCAAATGATGAGAGAGTCATGACTTGTGGCACTACCAAACCAGTTTAGGTAAAGACACTAAGGGAGCCCACACGCAGCTTAGAAGGATACACTGAGGGACTAGGGATACGCACCAGTGTCCAAGACATTTAGGCACAGCTTGAGCTTCAGCTACCTGTTTTTTCAAGAGGAAGTGAAAAAATCCATGAAGAATTTTAGAAGCAGTTTCATTGATTAGAAATGTTAATACGCCTGCAATATATATTTTCTTGAATTCCGGTGACAAATAAGGTAGAACAGCCAGTTTTCTATGGTTTAAGCTAAAGAGTAAGATTGGGAAAGGGCATTCGGAGAAATCATGAAATTAATTAGTTAAGAATATTATGGCGGAGCGAAACATCGAGAAATACTTTCAATATTATGAAATCTAGCGAATCAGTCATTTTGGGGTTATCTTCTACTGAAATTAAATGCCACCGAAAGAGAATAACTGATGCATTTGTTACAAAACGACTAATAGAATCTTCCCAAAACAACTACCAGAGAACAGCCGCAAATGTTTCATGATCTGTGCCACTGACCAAAAAAGAGTCAATGTATGAAGTACGATGAGTCGAAGTAAGTTTACAAAACGAGTGACAAATAAATGGATGTATAACCTAGAGGGAGAGAAGGGCAGAGGCATATCCCAGCCGATGAGTTAAATCAAATCCAAAAGAAAGTTGGGCAATCAGAGCCCTGCAAAGTAAGGAAAGATGACAGCAGGTACAGCCAGGGAAAACAGTGTGGGGGGCAGAGTCTGTCACAACACGAGTGGTGCTTAGTGGGCATGCAAAAGCTAGTAGCAGATAGGCAAAGGAACTAATTTAAATTATTAAGCTACAAATGGTTTAGGGTCGGAGGTAGTTTGTATGAAGCCAGATCACGGAGAAAAAAAGATATTCGGTTAAACAAGCAGTACATGTATAATTAACAGACAGGTTTGTGAGGCTTCGAACACCCACACAGTTAACACTAGTTCATCTGAAGATGGAGGGGATGCGGGCAGAACACAGCCCGGCACCACCGAGTAGATAGATACTCGCCGTCTGACAGTGAACCTCCCCCACTTAGAGAACAGCAAGTAGTCAGGAACACAGCCTTCGGGCAAACCCCATCTACAAGGAGAGCATCAGAGGTTAGGGGTAAGCTAGTGGCAGCTCACCCATGAGAATCTGCATCTGTCGCTTGCCGAAGAGCCGGGAGAAGATGGAGGACATTGTGAGGCCCATGGCTGCGCTGTCCGAGTACTGTCGACACTCCTCGCTGCTCCCTCTGCCACTGGTCTGTGTGTGCTTCCATGAGCTGCTCCTCAAGCACTACCTCTGCTACATCATGGTCTGCCTGTCCTTTGCTGCAACACTACCACTTGCAACGTGACTCAAATGACGTCAGCACTGCCACATCCCAGGAAAGACCGGAAGGGGACCCCTGGACGTGGCTACAGATATGACGAACAATGAACCCTCAGGAATCTGAAGCTGGAGACATGAAAGAAGGACTAGACTGCGCTTGTGTTTCATGTTAGAAGTAAAACACTGTATCGTCGCCTTTCCTTATCAGTACAAAAACACAAGCGCCATCCGCAATGCCTTTTAAAGCATTACTATTATTTGTAATCAATAACATATATAACTACTGTTAATCTACACTACAAAGCGATTACCCCTGATCAGGATACTGTATATTTTCAAAAAAAGGAAAGGACGGACATGGACCCAGCAGAGTGAAGTCATAGAAGATGCGCTATGTGGTGGGGGAGGGCAAAGTGCAGGCGCCGAGTGTGAGAGGGAGGAAGGATGGACATAGAGGCCAGCAGAGTGACGTGATTTGTGGTGGGGGAGGGGGAGGGAATTGAAGCGCAAGCAAGGCGGAGAGAGGCATTCAAGGCTTAATGAGCCATGACAGAAACCCACATGGCGGCTGCGCGTGTGCACGCGTACGTGACCGCAAGCTTGAGGCCAGCAAAAGCCTCCAGAAGCACTTTTAAAACCCCCTTACTAAATGTCTCGCAGAGCAGTGCATGCGCTGTCTCAGGCAAGATCTAAAAATGTGCTGCAATTGGCTTTGTTGAACTTCATTTCTGGGGTGCTTTTCTCTCTTCACTTCTCACAGAGGGGCTCTGTGGATGGCAATTAGAAGTTTAAGGCTGTTCTTGTTTCATGAGTGGGGTTTCTGCATCACAACAAAATCTATTTTTGGTGCAGTTTTAAAGAGTGCAAACTTGACCAACAGTACTGTCATGAGAATATTAAGTGATTTGCCCAGAATCACCGGCTGTTGAGCCGAGCCCAAGACTTGAACCTGGCTCATGGTGGCACCTTGGCCATAATGTCACATATCTCCCTAATGATATACAATTATTAACCTAAAGAGAATGTTTGTAAAAAAGTATGCGATTTTAGCAAAGTGATGCACGACAGTAGTGATTACGTGTTCATTGCAGTGCTTTGATGTACGGTGAATGTTCAACTCAAAAACAGCATTTATCAGCAATGAGACTGTCTAAATCCACTCAATATCTCTTGGAGAGCATTGAGAGATTAAAGAAAGTTGGCAAGAGGGCGCATTGAAATAGCCCTGTTTGAATAAGGCACATTCAGGCAACCGCAGTCCACTGTCGATGACTGCAATAAAATGCCATTTTTGAAATGTTACATTCCTGCCAGGTGGGAATCTTGGCAACAGAAAAAAAACCGACTTGAAACTGGAAACTGAGAGGTGCCAACAGGGATGGTAGATGGGGACTGTGGATGGAGAGCAGCCCCTATGTGACAGTGCTTTATGCCACTCATTCTCATCCTGATTCATGCACATTTCAAGTGATGTTTATGTGCATTGCATAGCCTGATTTTCCCATCCAAACACACCCTCTTAAAAGGAAACATTGCAATCAACTTAGAACAATAGCTGGGAAACGATGCGAGGGGAGGAGGTGAGAGTGGTAGGGGGAAGGAGTTGGAGAAATAGTACATCAATCACATCGGGAGAAGTGGACAGGCACTTATTAAGTTTGATTAATACGTGCTTGGTCCCTGCTCTACTGAGCCAAACGGAACTGACGTTTGGGCTGAGCTTGCCAGTTAGGAGGCAGCAAAGAAGAATGGAACTGGGGCCAACAAATGGTAAGCAATGGGAGGGCTGCAAGTCCTTTACTGAATACAATAGTGTCACAAGCGAGGGCATGCACTCGCAGGTTCGCCCCAAAAAAAGTGACGATTGTCATTGACCAACGAAAATGAATTGTTCCAATCGTAATGTTTACAGTATATATACACCTTGCCTATGTTTAAAAAGATGCTAAAAGTTGGCCGATCAAACCACATATAATTTCAATGTAATATTACCCTTGTTGCTCTCATCTTCCTTAATGTATGTATCACTGTAGCGATCATAAGGTGTTACAAGCATATCGCAAAGTGTTAACATTATATTTATTGACAATAACTTCCCTGTATTTCACTGATTTTCCGAATTTTTATTTTGGTCCATATGAAATTATTGCATCTAATGGTGATTTTTTTTAAGCTTCATTGCTTTTGCAGCATTAAGGCTACCATGGCCAAGTTACATATATGTTGCCCTAATTCCCATATTTGATTTTTATTCAATGGTCCATATCCTGGGTGACTCTTGTCAAGCATCAGTTCATCATTATTAAGCATTAGTGTATGTTTACGCTTTGAAGTGATATTTCCTCCTATGAACCTACTTCCTCCTCCGAACCATATTGACAAAGTGGAATGCGTATTTAGCATTCACAACACATTAGGGCACTTTTACGACATAAAATAAATATTACACACTACTCCTAATTATTGACTATATTTAGTGTCCCACATCTCATGCATCATGAACAGAGTAATTATTCCAAGCTATCAATAAATATTTGACCACAGAACCTGAAAGGTAGCATTGGAACACTAGATTGTACCTCCTGCGAACCATATTTGTAAAGTATCAATGCAACTGCAACCCTTGTATATTAAATGACCTTATTAGATGTTTATATGTGCTCCACCTCTATTATATGCATTTTCAATTTCATAAAAAAGAAAGAGTCTGCAGCGCCCATGATATAATAAAGTGCTCACATAACACTGTGTGAAGCATTATCAAGTGTCTGTGCAAGTGCAACCTTTGCATCATGAAGTGCGTGTGCAGCTTTTCCTCATATAATTGCAGATAGTACAAAATCACAGAAAAATCAACAATCCCCCACAGTACTCTAAATTATATTAAATCTAAAATCCAAGCCCCATAATGCATCATCAAGTTATATAACTGATATATATGGAAGATATATGGGTTAAAAACATAGTTCAACATATTCAGATTGGAGGCTGCTCATGTAGCATCTCATGCTGATGAGGAAGCAAGGTCAAATTCACTAACCAGTTGTGGGCTGCTGGATGGCGGAGGCACTCATTTGTTTCTTAAAAGCTGTAGCATGCCCTCACATAGACAGTCATATTTGCCAATTGTCGAACATCAATGATTTGTATTACAATTTAAATTCTTGTCAGGATTGTATCATGTTCCACTCTCTATCACATAAATGCCCATGGCATCATAAATGTGCATGTAATTCAGCATATGTCCCCATGAGAATTCAGTCCCCAATGATAGAATCAACATCGATTCTTGCCTCCTCGGTTCCAGTTGTCGATCACTCCCATGGATTGTGCCTCAACATTCTTAAAACCATGGTACAGCAAACAGTTGGGTTTCCTCCATGTTGCTCCCAGACATGTTTCACTATGGGATAACGGTTGTCATAGTTTTTGATGGATCTTGAATGTAATAATATACAGATTTTAACCTTTTTAATGGTCCCGATATATATTTCCTTTTACAGCTACATTCAAAGACTTACACCACTTATTGTGTGTTGTAGGTGACCCCCCCCCCTTTAAAAAGTGGTATAGTCTTTTACATTCAGACCAATTGTGCGGGCCTTTCAGTTCCCACATTTCCTAAAGCCACCACTGTCACTATTTAGCCAACTGGTAGTCAGTTTGATAGGTAAGCAAAAACTACTAGTCAATAAATCACTCATCTTTTCAGTTCTTTTGTACGTTACATAAGGTTAAGAACCAAAATTATCCTTAATATGTTTATTGCAAAATAACACATTCCAGGTTTTTGTAAAAATTCTTTTCAAACGCCTTTGTTCTAAATTGTATTCTATGAAGAATCTACAAACGCCCTATTTACATATTTATACTGATGGTAATATGATGTTTATTACCACTATTGAGGGTGATGAGGGGCTATAATTCACTAGAAAGTAATATGTTATTTATTACCATTCATAATTGCCCCCTACCTCAAGAATGATCATTAATAACATATTACACTACATATTTGTGAATGTGGTTTATGGCTTTATATAATTTGTCATGTTTGTTTTCACATAGGTATTTAACCTAAACCAGGAGGAATGGGGTTAACTTTGTGCAGCACAGGAAAATTACACTCAAAAGAAATCCTGAGAGTTGTTTCTCATGTTACTTCCGCTGTACTGTATTTTGGTAATAAACTCAAAGTTGACTTTTGCTCTTCAGTAACAAAGGTGTGAATGTGTATATATTTAAGTATCTTCTGTGATAACATATGCTAATGGGGCACTTTTATTTTCAACTGTGTGGCGTAAAATTGTATATCTATATATGTATGTGTGTGTGTGTACATGTATATGTGTATATATTTATATATATATATATATTCCTCCGTTATAGTTAGTTGTACTAACTGTAACTCTCGCGCCCGCAATCCACTGGTGATGATGTCACATATTACATCATTCATGACATGGTCAGTGACATCACTGATGGCATCACTGATGACATCTCAAATGACATCACTGATGACATCATCCAGTGAATGTGGTTTGGTTTGATATTTAAATATGTATTATTATATAAATAGCAATCTGCATTTAAGAATCAGTAAATATATTCCTATCTTGAGGGAGGATTTAGTAGCAGTGTGATTGACTAATTTATAGTGTCTCACTAAATATATTGGATAGTGACTAAACTGTGTGAATATCTGTATTATTTTGTCAGTGGTTGTGTAAACTGCTGCACCAATTAGTTACTACCTACGTGAAAGTCTATATTAGTTATTGGTTAGTTAACTGATTATTTGTATGGGAGAGTGAATATGTGACTGCCCAAAGATATGTTAATAGTTAATAGTTAATTCAGTAGGTATATAACGTTAAGACTTCATGTTATAATAGTTGTTTTGGTGACTGAATATCAAAAGTGAGTAGAATGACTGCACACGTGAATAGGATGTGTGCTGGTGTGTAATATAAATATAGGTGTATAAGTATATTAGATAGTGTTCTATTGATTATTGACAGCCTGTATGAGTGAATCAATAGGTAATTGAATAGATGTGTGTAAATATATAAATCACTGAGTAGGTTTTTAGATACTTGTATTGGTGTGTCAATGGATTCAAATATGATACTCTGTATTTTTCAGTGAGTGATGAAAGGTTATACTAGTGCAATGATGAGGTGTATCTGATTTTCACGTGGATGATGTAATCAGTGATGTCATGAATGATGTAATATGGGACATATTCACCAGTGGATTGCGGGCGCAAGAGTTACAGTTAGTACAACTAACTATAACAGAGCAATTTCAATGGTTTTGTATGAGTGAAATGTCCAGCTAACTATAACACCCCTGAAGCCTATTGTTTTTTCAATGAATTTCAAAGGTTTTTTAAATGATAATTCCTAACTATAACCTGCCTGAAACCTATGGTTTTTTCAGTGAATTTCAAAGGTTTTTTAAATGAAAATTCCTAATTATAATGTTGACCACTTCCCCATATTTTCAACAAGAAACCAAATCTGCAATGCTACCTAAAAAAGCAGGCAATAGTTTCACTTACCACTAACAAATTAACATCAACATTTAACTAATGTAAGGACGTTGACTATGTACTGTGTGAATTACATCCAACTCACACCCATAGTTAAAGAACAATATGTGATAGAGGTTCTAATTATACACTTGCGACACCAATCAAAATCACAATACCCAGTGCCACAACCACTACAACCACCCCTCCTAACCTCTCCCCCTCTACCACTTCACAGGCAGTGCAAAACAGGACAATGAACCTTCCCAAAATAATATATCCCCTCAACAGCACACTAGCTCAATATTCAGAGATGTGGCAATCAACTATGTATAAGGGAAAGAACTCGCACATCAACAATAATGTACACAAAGCCAAGACTACCGGTGAAATGCTGTACACAATTCACTATACAAACCAAAAACCTTTCCGTGTGTAGATATACCATTGATATGTGTAGTGTACTGCATAGTGGACACAGCCATATTATCTAAGACACTGGGGAATATTTTGGTCATGTAGCTGTGTTGCCCCCCCCCTTGAAACAGAAGCGGTGTGGGCTGGTCCAACGTACACAAGGTCAGCGTAAGACTATAAATAATTAGGCTACGCTTTGGGCGTGGTTCACTTCTGCAAAGAGAAAAGACTCCACCACAGCGAAGGTCCTCAACCTGCCACGTGGCTGCCGCCATGACCACGTGCCTCCTCGATACAGGCCCATTGTGAACTCAGCAGACTTATATTTGTATCGACTACTGCCTTCCATCTACAGTGTGGACTGCAAGGTTCACAACTTAAATTCAGCTTTGAATCTACACTACGGACAGCATTGAAGTTAGCCTTGATTTATGTAAGGCAGAGACAATTGTACTCTATGTCCTCAGACTTTGTTAAAATAAGTGACAAAAATTCTTCGTCGATATCGGTGGTCACCACTGCCTTCGATCTACAGTGCAGTCAGTAGAGTTTACAACGTGATACCAGTTGCGGATAAGCACTACAGACAACATTGAGTTCAGTCTTGATTTATTTAAGGCAGGGATAATTGTACTATGTCGTCAGATTTTGTTAAAGAATGTGACAAAAAAGCATTCCTTGATATCTGTGTCAACTACTGCCTTAGATCTATACTGCGGACAGCAAGGTTCTCAACTTGAATTCAGCTTTCCTGTACACTACGGGCAGCATTGAAGTTAGCCTTCATTTATGTAAGGCAGAGACAATTGTACTCTATGTCCTCAGACTTTGTTAAAATAAGTGACAAAAATTCTTTGTCGATATCTGTGCTGACTACTACCTTCGATCTACAGTGCGGTCAGTAGAGTTTACAACTTGATACCAGTTTCGGATAAGCGCTACAGACAACATTGAATTCAGTCTTGATTTTTTTAAGGTACAGACAATTATACTATGTCCTCAGATTTCTTTAAAGTATGTGACAAAAAAGCATTCCTCGATGTCTGTATCAACTACTGCCTTCGATCTACACTGCGGACAGCAGGGTTCAAAACTTGAATTCAGCTTTGCATCTACACTTCAAACAGCATTGAAGTTAGCCTTGATTTATGTAAGGCAGAGACAATTTTGTTAACCCGTTCTGTGCTCGTGACGAGTCTCGGGTGGGCTGTGCTGGTGACGGAACGGTTCCGTCACGGCCCGCTCGCCGCACCTACGCAGCACTGATTTCGCACCTGCGTGGTGCGTTCTATTAAGCGGGCGGGGCCATGACGGAACCGTTCCGTCACAATCACAGCCCACCCGAGGCTTGTGATGGAGCAGTTCCATCACCAGTATGGGAGCGCCGCGCGGCCCCCCCTCCCCCCTAGAGCTGCTGCGGAATAGCCACAGCAGCTAAGGGGTTAAATGATGCCGCAAAAAACATTCCTCAATGTCTGTACTGAGTACTGCCTTCAAATGTACACTACGATCAACAGAGTTCACTACTTGATACCAGAAGCGCATCAGCACTACAGACAACATTAAATTAATTCTCCATTTATTTAAGGTAGAGACAATTGTACTGTGTCCTCAGATTTTGTTAACTCTGACAAAAAGCATTCATTGATGTTTGTGTCGAGTACTGCCTTCGATCTACACTGCGGACAGCAGGGTTCACAACTTGAATTCAACTTTGCATCTACACTACGGACAGTATGGAATTCACCCTTGATTTATTCAATGCAGAGACAATTGTACTGTATGTGTTTAGTTTTTGTTAAAATAAGAGACAAAAATCATTCGTCCATATCTGTGCTCAGTACTGCCTTCAATCTACAGTGCGGACAGCAGAGTTCACAACTTCAATTCAGCTTTGAATCTATACTATGGACAGAATGACATTTAGCCTTGATTTATGTAAGATAAAGATAATTTTACTTTATGTCCTCAGATTTTGTTAAAGGATATGACAAAAAGACAAAAAGAATTTCTTGATGTTTGCGATGACTGCTGCCTTTGATCTACATTGTGAGGGCTCACAATTGCACATGACGCATTCCAGTAGGCAAGAGACATTGTACCAGTACGACCCGCCCGTACCACGAATCATCGCAGGGTCCGCACACGCTGAGTTCTTCAGGTACCACTAACTCACTGCACCACAAGTCATCTCCCCGTGGCCTTATTAAAACAGAATCACTAGGCAAAAAACATTGCTCCCAGTGTGGTTGGCCCATACCATGCATTATCGCTGGCTGCGTAGACGCTGAGAGCCACACCAACCACTAACTCTATACAGCTCAAGTCAATGCCACGTGGTTGTGGGCCCTTCCTGAAGACTGCCTCTGGTCTATACTGCAAACAGTAGGGCTCATAATTGATAAGCATCGATGGTAGGTTTTTTTCCCCCTCAAAGTACATGTAATCCAGAATGCAACATTCAATGCTTTGAGTGCAACCTGTTCAGACCACGCATCATGGCAGGGTGAGCCCAAGCTAAACACCAGATATACCACTAACTCAGTACACCATAAATAATCGCCAAGGGCTTTATTAAGGGAAAATTCAGTAGTCAAAAAACATGACCCCCAGGGTGGCCTATCCGGACCACGCACCATCGCAGGTTATGTACACGCTCAGTCCCAAAGGTACTACTAACTAAGTGCACCATAATTCATCGCCACGTGGCTGTATTCAGGCAGAATTCAACTGACTCTTCATTCATTATTTGCAGAATGCAGTACCAAACTAAATAAAACGTCTATCAAACCCTATACAATATCCCTTTAGTAGCCTTCCTTCAAAAACCTCTTTTATATCAGTTCTAGGTTTAGTTGAAAAACAAAATTCACGCTGCAAATGCAAAGGCTCACTCAATGGCAGTCTACACTGCGGACAGCACAGGTCACAACTCGAACTATAATGTCCCTGAAACATACACATTTCAAAGTGTATTCCATATGTTTCATCTTTTATTACAATTGTGATTACATATTATGCAGTCCAGTAGGCAACACGCTGACTACCAGACGTACCACTAACTCAGTGCACGATAAATAATCGCCACTTGGCCTTAATAAGGCAAAATTCAGTAGCAAAAAGACATTCTTAGCAGTGCGGTCTGCCTGAACCACACATCATCGCAAGTTCCACACAAACCGACCCTACCTTAGTGCACCACATCTCATGAACCCTTTACAATAGAATCTTCTGTGTATTATTTTACACATAGTACTCCTACCTTTGTACAGCAGAAGTCATAAACCATTTACGATTGAATATCTAGGTATGATATCATGATTACTATTCTACTTGTTAACAACAGCATCGTAATAAAATGGAGTCGAGCACACGTGCCCATACACACTTCAACTATCTATTTGTGTCTGTGTATTTATTATGTTTGTAAAATGCTCCTCCTGCGCGCTACCACATTATATTGTGATATAAATAGCCTATAAAACCATCTTACCTCAGACAGTAAGTGTGGGCTATTACTCCTTTTTTTTTAGCATATTTATATAGCGCAAATCAACCCGAAACTGTATCAGCAATTTACATGAGCACCGTATTTACAGTACATTTTCGGCATGCGTTGATTACATCATTACTCTACAATAAAAGGATGCAGACGCAACTCCGAGCCTTGAACACTGATTTCCAGCACCAACTTCAACAGTATATCTGAATGACCACATACATATATGTATTATCTGCCTTTCATGTGCCGAAAAACTGCAACTTAAACCTTTCACAGCCCTGTATTACTACAGCTACAACACTCCACTAAATGTACAACAAACATTCATAATCGCGAGGAAATGCATCATGTCCACCATCTTTTATGTATGCAACTATGAATGAATATAGAGTCAGTGATACCCGGTATCTTCCATGGTGACCATGTTGTGGAACTTTACAGATATAATGACATTCGTGTTTAAGACCCGGGTGACGTCAGCACTACAAAACGGACACCCGAATCACTTGATTTCTCATATAGCTCATGACAGAACCACGTCCATCGCTCCGTAATCATGGCTCAGAGCCTCGCGCAGCACTGGCATACGTCAGGCCAGCCCACTCCGCTTACGCTTCCAGGAAAAAACAAAAACGCAACATTGCCCAGATTTCCATTGTACTGATTTCTTAGTTCCAGGTCTTGTTGTCAGAACGGCACACCCACACTCCCTCATGCCTGGTATACACCCACACCACACCCATCCAGCACATGCGTCACTACACCCATGACCCTACCAATAAAAAAGACGGGGCGCATGTGCTCTACGCCATTTTAGAGTTGCTCCCATCGCAAGCGCTGTGATGGCCCGTCCTAGTGGTTCGGACGTCTCATGTAGACCCAAAACCACAGAATACAAGGGCCCACCACTACGTGCGTGGCCTCTTTGGCCACTGAGTTAATGGTACCGCAAGGACTGAGCAGGTGAGGAACCTGCAATGAAGATAGGTGCACAAGTATGTCCTTTCCCATAACGATATCAAGAATCAGCACCATATGTCAGACTTCTTGGTGGCAGAGTGGGACTGCATGATGTAGAATGTGTCCTGTCCACGAAAAGGTGAGCAAGGAGGCCTGGGATTGCATTGGAGGGAGTCGATGGGATGCAGCAGACTGGATACAAAAAGGCGATGCAGCGATTTAGGTGTACGCAGTCCTATATACCGTATCTTATTGCATTTATATATATTTTTCTAATAGCAGGAACATTTTTATAATCGGTCAAATGTCTGATGCCCGTGATGATCGAAACCACGTGTATCACTTCGCACCACTCGCTTTCACAACCGGATAAAAACACTACTACTATAGTAATTTTTCAAAAATCGAAGCCTATTAAACAAGTTGGAACTGTACAAATAGTTGTTTTTAGATGCGGGAGGGAAGGTGTGTCAAAGGGTGATGTAATTCTACTCCACAGTAAGATAGTAACAATTACCAATCAGAACATCTTTCTTTTAGTATCTTTTAGATGTAGAGCTTCAGGGTGCATTATGTCCTGGCACGTGGTGAAAAACACACCGGTAACAGAAAGGTGAGCTGCAAATATTCTTTTCAGTCACTCTCTCACTTCCTCTCTCCTTTGGTAAAGAAATGACACACAATGTTAACTTCCTTTTTATCTTACAGATTGTGTTTCACAAATTGGCGTTCCCCCCAAACACCTCCAAAGCTCAACGTTCGTGCATTCTGCGATGATGCGTGGCCATTGTAACAACGTCTGAGAAGGCTGTTTCGGCATGTGGTGCATCCTCTTTGAATCATGCCAATGGCGCAAGGTGAACAAAGAAGCTTGTTTTCGGAAACAACGACAAGTCATCTGTGGACGGAGAGAGTGGGGAGTGTGCAGCAGTTTCACTGCGTAGGAATGTACAATTACCTCCAAACAGTGAGAATAGATAGGTTACAACAGTCTGAGGGGCAGATTTACAAGCCCCTTGTGCCACTTTTGTGTCACTTTTAACATGGGAAAAGTGGCGCAATGAGCTTGCCCCTGAGTGCGCAAGAAAAAGCACTCACTTCCGGACTCTGGGAGTCAATGGGGTGAAACAGTCTAGGTACGCAGTAAGAACTCACCACTATGCAGTGGGAGTGCATGTTATATAGTACTTTGGAAGAAAATCAGCGCACAGACACCTCCGTACAGTGAAAGTTGATGAAAGACAGTATCCTGTCTCTACAAAGACATAAAGTAAAAATATACTTGTGCAGTTGTATATACTCTGCTATTACTAACTCTATACTATCTTTCAGATCACTAAACTAGAGGGTACACTATGAACCGGCATGTGCTTGGACACACAACGGAGGCAAAAGGTGAGCTACGAAGATTTTCTCCAGTATTAACTGCTCCATCTATAACTTACTCTCTCTCTCACAGTTTTAATGTTGTTTTTCTCTCTTTCTTTCTTTCACTCTCTCACATCGTTTCTCTTTCTCTTTTAAAGTTATGGACGCTGCTGTCCACTCTGCTGATAAAACAATAAAGGCTGAATGTAATACAGTCTGCAGTGTACAACCAA
The DNA here is from genome assembly GCF_964263255.1 of Lissotriton vulgaris. Classification (NCBI taxonomy): domain Eukaryota; kingdom Metazoa; phylum Chordata; class Amphibia; order Caudata; family Salamandridae; genus Lissotriton; species Lissotriton vulgaris. The sequence continues at coordinate 1,479,584,618 of NC_141691.1, forward strand.
AGCTGAGTTCAAGTTGTGAACTCTGTTCGCCACAATGTTTACAGAAGGTAATCAGAGCGCCCTAAATACACAATGCCTCTGATTAAATGTGTTAGCAGTAAAGGGGCTTATTTACAAGCCCCTTGCGCCACTTTTGCGTCACTTTTAACATGGGAAAAGTAACGCAAAGTGGCACAAGGGGCTTGTAAATAAGCCCCAAAGAATATTGTCCTGCATAATGACTTTATCCCTCATCTAATTCTATCTCATCTCTGAATCATTTTAAAGACCTGTTGGTCCATACTGTAAATCTGATGCAGTAGGCACGCCCGTACAGACACCTCTTGAACAGGGTCTATAAGAGAGGTGGAATGTATCAGGCACACTGCAGATGTGTAAATTAACAAATATTGCCAATTATAATCTTAACTTGAAATCTTTGACCTCCTTCAGTCACATCGATCTAATTGGAAACACTTATTTTCATTTTTGTTTTGCAGATTACCTACCCTACTTCTAGTGGAGTCCATATCACATTTTGTTTATTATTTTGTTTTGTTAAAGTTATGTTTCTATTCATTTATTATATTGTTATCTTAAAATTAAGTTTCTAGTTATTTATTATTGTTTTAATAAAAGTGAATAAAAAAAATAGTATATACGTCTTCTTTTTCCGACAACATTTTACTATTATTTATTGTGTTAATCATATACTTAGAAAACATTTAAAAATAGAAATGATATTTATAACCAGAAGTATAATACTGAGGCTAACTCTTTACCAGTTCTTTACCAGAGTCTATAGCTACGACTAACGGTTCCTATGGAAAACTTTCAAAACTCCAGCACAGTTACTGCTTCAATTAGCAACATTGTGTGGTGAACTTCTAATCTCACTTAAGTGTTCCATGAACTGTTACTATGGTAACAGGCAATAAGCAGTTTAGGGGTAGGGTTGAAAGGTACTGACTGTACAGAAACCGTTATATTTACCCAGGATTCTCTACATGACAGAATGGAAAGCAAAGTAAGACAGAACACTGTGTAGCAGATTTACAAGCCCCTTGCGCCACTGTCGCATAATTTTTCCCATCTTAAAAGTGATGCAATAGAAACGCAATGAACTTGTAAATCTGTCCCTATGCACATTAGAGCAAAAGAAGTACACAACTCTTTCAATTCTTTAATGATCACAATTAAACAGTGTTGCTTCACGATTCACAATGCACTTCAATAAAATACTGAGCCGCAAGACTCCCGCCCTCTGATAGCAAACAGTAGTGTCCCGGGGGTAGGCACCCGGGACAATGCAGAAACCGGCCCTGGAGGGTGCCGGTCCCCAGGTCCCTCGAGGGCTCCAGGAGGGGGGCCACGCAGCCCCCCCCCACAATACAGACAGCCCCGGAGAGGTGGTGGTCCCTGGGGTTTGGAGGCCCCCACAATTAATTTTGCAGGGGGGACCTTGAAGCCCCCAACAATTTATTTTATAGCCCCGGGGGTGGCGGTCCCCAGGGCCAGGGGGCCCCTCTGGGCCCCCCATACATTTTAAAAATTTGCTCCCAGGATTTGGCCCCCCGGGGCTAATTATGAAAGAAGTCCCATTAGATATATATATTTTTTTTTACGGCAGAATCCGTGCATCCTGCGCGCACCTGCCAGGTTTACAAATATTGAGCCCTGTGGGTCCCCTAAACAGGTCTAGAGGATCAGGATATTTCTACCCTGCCCCCTTTATAAATTTTGCACACTTCTTCCACTGACTTCTTCAGCCTCGCTTCTACCGAGGCACAGAATGGCTGCCAACAGTTCCTGGTTTCGAATGTTGACAACCACTTGACAGCCATTTAGCATTCAGCGCGTGATTGGAAGGGTGTGCTCATGGTGCGTTCAGGGTGCGCTCAGGGTGCGCGGATCCACCGCAGCCATAGACATATAAATGATTTTAACTGTCATTTTCTCAGGAACTACTGAACAGATTGACACAATTTAAGCAAAAGGCACAAGTCTGAACTGAGGACTACCTCTATGCCAAATTTGGTGTAAATCCATTCAGCCATTCGGGCTGTAGCTACGTCAAAAGGTCCGATGGAAAATTGCATGGGGAAAACACATTTTGGGACCCCCCTTTCTTCTCGGCCCCCTCTACATGAATCATCTCAAAACTTTCAGGATAGGAGCGGACTATAGCTGATATATAGTTTGGAGTTTGGCAAATTTCACGAAGATTCATCAACCAGCTCCAAAGGTAATCCAAATAGAATGTATGGGGATTTCCTATGGATAATAGGTCCTAACTATAACTACCTACTCGCGACCGCCAGTAGGTAATATATATATATATATATATATATTCACAGAAAAAACCATAGGTTATAGTGGATATATAGTTAGGAATTTGCATTTACAAAACCTTGAAAATTCAATGAAAAAACCATTGGTTTTAGGCCATATATAGTTAGGGATTTGCATTTACAAAACCTTATTTTACTCGCATAAAACCATTGAAATTCCATATATAGTTATAAGCGCTAACTATATATCGCGCACCCGCAATCCACTGCTGATGATGTCACATATTACATCATTCATGACATGGTTAGTGACATCACTGATGACATCACTGATGACATCTCAAATGACATCACTGATGACATCACTGATTACAACATCCAGTGACTGTATGTTTCTGTAAAGTTAAAATATGTTTTACATATTGAAGAATGAGTGGATGTATAAGTGTCTGGATGAAGGATTTACTAGGTGCATGACTGACTGTATGAGTGAGTGATTAAATGTGTCTCACTGAGTGCATGGGTTAGTGACTAAACTGTTTTAATTTGTGCATCATTATGTCTGTTGTTCTGTAAACTGCTGCATGTGTTGATCAGTAGCTATATGAGTAACTGTATGGGTTATTCATTGGTTGTCCAAGTATTTGTATGGGAAACTGAGTGTGTGTGTATGGGTGGCTGGGAGGTGTGTGACTGTACATAGATGTGTGAGTAGTTGATTCACTATATGTATGGATTCAAAAGTGTATGTGGAAACAGCTGTATGGGCGGTTGACTGTGCATGAGTGTATTAGTGAGTGAATGGATATCTCAGTGCTACATGTCAAATTAAGTACATATGTAAAACACAGTACATGTGAGAGTTGACATCTATAAATAACTGTGCATAAGAGCCAGTGAATGTGTGAGTGGCTGTATGGATCATTGTGAACTTGTATCAGGGATTGTATAAGAGAGTAAAGTAAATATGTGTTAGTATATGTTTGAATAAGTAAGGTGTGTATAACTGTATAGTTGAGAAAATGGAGGTGTGATTGATTTTTGGCATAACTGACTAGGTGTGTGAGTAACTCCATGGATGAGTGACAGTCTGTGACTGTCTGTTTACACTGATTGTATCTAAGGTTATATTAGAGTCTGAAGAGGTTCATGGTATTATCACATGAATGATATCATCAGTGATGTTATCAGTCATGTCAAATGAGATGTTTTCAGTGATGTCATCAGTGATGTCATTTGAGATGTCATCAGTGATGTCATCAGTGATGTCACTAACCATGTCATGAATGATGTAATATGCGACATCATCAGCAGTGGATTGCGGGTGCGCGATATATAGTTAGCGCTTATAACTATATATGGAATTTCAATGGTTTTATGCGAGTAAAATAAGGTTTTGTAAATGCAAATCCCTAACTATATATGGCCTAAAACCAATGGTTTTTTCATTGAATTTTCAAGGTTTTGTAAATGCAAATTCCTAACTATATATCCACTATAACCTATGGTTTTTTCTGTGAATTTCATTGGTTTTTTAATAGCAAATATGAAAAGCTTTAAAATGTCAAGTACGTGATAGATAAAAACATTTTCGTATTTATGCACGCTGATGTGCTTTGAACGCTGCCCCCCCCCTCCCCTCTTTTCTCTTAGTAGTACTCTCTCTTTGCAGATAGTGAACGGTAGTTAACGCAGGCCTTTGCCCCCGTTGTAATCCGTCGTGCCTGCTTGTCTCTCCATTTGATTGATTGTTATCCAAGCATTTACTGTTTTAGAATTGGTTCTCTTTGGATCATTCTCTATTTACAAACAAGCACAAAGTCGCAATACTCTGTTTAGTCTTTGCAGATAGTGAAAAATCGTGTAAAAAAATAAAAGTAATTGAGCAAAATCAGTAGGCCACTAATTGGATCTCTTTTTGACCTCGCTAAAATAGAAATATTAGGAACAACCCTTCATGAGAAATACGAAAATAGTGAGATGAACTGAGCTCCACACCATGAGGGCTGCAAGACAGCTCGACTCCGTCACCCACCCCGCCCAAAATAACGACAAACCCTATGCAAATATTAAAAATATAGACAACACACCAGCAAAGAAACAGGGTAAAACATTTTATTAAATAACTATTTACATAACTATTTTATACTTTTTATTGCCCGATCCGGCTAGCTCAATCGATCGAGCATGAAACTCATGCACTCTGATAGCAAGCGTTGCTACTGATGCTATGCAGACCAAAACTGGTTTTCAGTTTGTACATTTTTCTAGATTTTTCAATCCAAGGTTGGTTGACTTTGTAGAACGATGGCTTCAGATTTTCAACATACGGTGTGGTGGCGCGGACTGGGAGGGGGCGCTTCGCTCCTGCCCCCTCCCCAAGTAAGTTTTTCATACGTGAAAGTACGTTAATGGTTTTGGTCCCTTAATTGCTTCAATGTCACTGCCATTCTCAAATGGCATAAGTTCTGGATGTTGGGTGCCATAGTTAAGAGTTCTGAGCAGTGCTTGTAACACTGTCTGAAGCTTATTTCCACCTACTGCAGCTTCACTATTCTCAAAGTAAGTGAGTGTCGTTTGTGGACCTGACTGCATTAGAAAACAATGTGATATGTTACCTTCCTAAACAGCTTGACGGAGGCCCCTGAGGGGCGGTGTGATGGCCATGGACTCGGAGAAGACGCTTGGCTCCGACACCCTCCCCAAGTCTTATAGCACTGGTGTAGCCTGAGATCGCCCCCGACATAAGCGGCCGGCTCCCGGGGTCCGGCGGAACTTTTTGCCTTTTGATGACTCTTCAATTCTGGACCTTGTCCCACAATCCGTTTGACCTGAAGACACGCTGTAGTGGGGCGCCCCTTTACCGTTTCAGTTGCCATTCCGCCCGCTTTTGCTACACTGTGCCTCTTCCGCCATTCTGCTGTTTACCGCCCGCTCTTGCGACTACAGCGTCTCGCTCATCATGTAGTTGAGTTGCTCCCGCTCTTGCGGTGCAGCGATAGGCGGCTGCCACAGGACTCTCAAAATGGCGGCCGGCTCTTCGGTTTTGGGCCTGGTCCACTAAAATGGCCCTGGGACACCTTTGAACTCGGACGCTTCCCTGATAGGGCTTGGGTCCCATTCTCGAAAGCGTCCCCTCAGCCGTGAAGATTCTACAAAAGGCTTGGGGGCCTCCGACTCCAGCAGGCTTCTGGTGGGGAGCGGCTGCCATGATTGCTCGTGGAATGGCCACGACGGAGCTACGAGATGGTAGTGCTCTCATGCTGACGCCAGCTTTAGTCTGAAACATCCAGAAACACTTTAGACTACCAATTCGATCAGTTCCGGTAGCGCCCCAACATGACCCGGAAGAGAAGAACTTGCCCTCCCCTCTTTGACTGATGGTTCTTCTTGCCTGTCCCCTCTGTTGTCATTTAACAGAACTTTTTGGACTGCTGAAAGGGGTTGTGTTCCGAACGCTGGTTGGTGGAGACATTTTGACTATATTCTTGACCTACGTTGTCGCGTAATGCGTTATATGACACGCCGCGTTAGCGCACCCGGAAGTGATCCGAGGCGCGGCGCGCAGCGCGTAACGTAAGCATAACAGGTCATGTGACTTGTTAATAAAACTTTTCATTGGTTCATTTTGCTTTTGTTATTTTAATGATGAAAAGCTTGGTCATATGACCTAAAAATTACGCTTTTTATTGTTTTCGAACATTATTTTTTTTAAAACATATATGTTATAATATTCCAGGCTAATGTACTTTCCCGGAAAATTTACAACTGTCCTGCAAGTAAAATATATTCCTTTTTCGAGAAAAAGGGCGTTTCTTCGTTCCATGACGGAGCCGTTGAGTAAAAGAGACTCGGCCTGCTGTCTTAGTCGCCGATACGCCTGATTATCAGATTCTTATCGATCACTTTATGTTGCAGAAATGAAAAACACAACTGCCCTTGACCATTTATCTTTACTGCGTTCCTACATATTATACCTTTTATCCGTCATGTAATTGGACTGCTTTATTTCACTTGCCTTTTACTGATTCGAAAACAGTGACTAAAAGTAAAAACTTTACCAATGTAAATACTACTACCGTGTTTTGTTTTAAAAACCTTTATTGTGAAAATGTCAGTATAGAAATACGGGCCTATAACCATGTTGGCTGGCCACGGAGCAAACTGAAATCGTATATGATGAGGAGACATTTACACTGTAGAGGAACGTAACGAGCGGGCCATTAGGTTGCAAGAACAAAGGTGTCTAACAGTTGCGGAATCGGTGGACGTACATTTTGTAATTAAAATACGACAGGGCCACTTACAATAACATTTTCTAGATATACATTTGCGGGCAAGGAGTTACGAGTCCCATTTATACCGGCGCCATTTTGTGCGAGGCCGGGCAGGTCCAAGATATAGTCAAAATGTCTCCACCAACCATCGGCCAGACCAGAACCCCTTTCGGCCCTTTATGCTACAAAATGGTGTCTTCCATTCAGAAAATATTGTTGGCAGCATTTTGAAAGGAAACAGAAACAGCCGTTCTCCTAGTGAGTTTCACATTGTTACATTTAGGAAGAATGTTGAAGAGTAGTATGTGGAAAATCTGAAGCCATTTTTCTACAAACTCTCAATCAGACTTGGATAGAAAAAAAAATCCTGAAGAATGTACAAACTGAAAACCAATTTTTGTCTGTATAGCATCAACAGCAACGCTTGAGTCAGCTTTGTGTCAAGCCGCCATTTTCATTCAATCAATAGCGTCCCCCTGCACACATTCAGGGACCTGGTCGTGTCTTCAGATGAAACGGATTGTAGGAAAAGAAGCAGAAAGAAAAAGGAAAAAAGTTCCGCCGGACCTCGGGAGCCGGCCGCCTATGTCATGTGCGACCTTTGACCACACCAGGGCAATAGTGAAGCTGCAGCAGGTGCACATAAGCTTCAGACAGTCTTACAAGCACTGCTCAGAAATCTCAACTGAGGCACTCAACATCCAGGACTTGCCATTCGGATCTTGGCGCCTTGTGCTGGTTCCGACCTATTCACACATCGGTCCACTACTGACATCACCTCATAAGCCAACGGGGCACCCCACGCCGACTTTCGGCGCAGCATTGTAGGATGGCCACACCAGTGCGGTAACTTGCTGGACACCACCTCGGTGCCATCCGGATCTCGGCGCGTTCGAGTCACTGTGCCGGAAGAGTGACCGGAACTCAGCTGAACACGCCATCTTTCGGCGCAGCATTGTAGGATGGCCACACCAGTGCGGCAATTTGCTGGACACCACCTCGGTGCCATCCGGATCTCGGCGCGTTCGAGTCACTGTACCGCAAGAGTGACCGCAACTCAGCTGGACACGCCGTCTTTCGGCGCAGCATTGTAGGATGGCCACACCAGTGCGGCAATTTGCTGGACACCACCTCGGTGCCATCCGGATCTCGGCGCGTTCGAGTCACTGTACCACAAGAGTGACCGCAACTCAGCTGGACATGCCGTCTTTCGGCGCAGCATTGTAGGATAGCCACACCAGTGCAGCAACTTGCTGGACACTAACTCGGTGCCATCCGGATCTCGGCGCGTTGTGCTGCCTTCGGCCTATTCGCACATCGGTCCGCTACTGACGCCGCCTCACGTGCCAACGGATTTTCTACGCTTTTTGTAGCCCTATGCCGCATAACAGGTCATGTGACTTTTTTATAAAACTTTTCATTGGATCATTTTACTTTTGGTTTCCTAAAGATGGAAGGCTTGGTCATATGACCTAAAAATAACACTTTTCATTGGTTTAGAATATTTTTTTTTCCCAAACGATGAAAGCCCCACCTTGTTTCTGGATCATTCAGACTGAAGCTGGCGTCAGCATGAGAGCACCACCATCTCGTGGCTCCGTCGTGGTCATTCCGCGAGCAATCATGGCAGCCGCTCCCCACCGGAAGCCTGCGGGAGTCGGGGGCCCCCAAGACTTTTGTAGAATCTTCACGGCTGAGGGGACGCTTTTCGAGAATGGAGCCCAAGCCCTAGCAGGCAAGCGTCCGAGTTCCAAGGTGTCCCAGGGCCATTTCAGTGGACCAGGCCCAAAACCGAAGAGCCGTCCGCCATTTTAAGAGTCATGTGGCAGGCGCCTATCGCTGCACTGCAAGAGTAGGAGCAACTCAACAACATGGTGAGCGAGACGCTGTAGCCGCAAGAGTGGGCGCAACTCAGCTGGATGGCCGCCACCTGGGGAGGCCTGTTTATCACGCCGCCTCCCCCACGCCCCCCGAGTCCCCCCCCGCCCCCCGGGCCGCCGCACGCAAATTTTCGGAGCAGCATTGTAGGATACCAAAACCAGTGCGGCAGTTTACTGGACATCACCTGGGTGCCATCAACATCTCAGCGCGTTCTGCTGCCTTGGGACTATTCGCACAACAGACCGCTACTGACGAGGCCTCCCCCCGCCCCACCCGGGACGCCCCACGCCAATTTTCGGAGCAGCATTGTAGGATCCCAAAACCAGTGCGGCACCCAGGCGACATCACCTGGGTGCCGTCCAGAACTCTGCACGTTGTGCTGCCTTGGGACTATTCGCACAAAAGACAGCTTCTGACCATTGTTGCTTTTTTGGGTGAAAAATGTTTAAATGTTTTTACAGTTTTTGTTCCGTTCATTATAGTTAAATGTTAATAAAGTTTTAAAATCTAACTTTGTTGGAGTGCTATATATCTTAAAAAAATCGAGTGAATGGGGCCTTGAATCGGGTTATTGTCATGTGTGGGCTTTGCAAGTGTACTGCTACAAGATCGGACATTTCAAACTCAAATGCACGTTCTTTTTCTTACCTTTCCGAAGCATGGAGCGCAATAGCAGGCAGAGAAAGGGTGATGCACGTGTTGAACACTGCCTGGCCTGGCAAGTTGGTGGCAGTGCCCCCCCCGCCCGCTCCTGAAAGAGGGCACACACACACCGCCGCCCCGAGTACTCCACAAATGTTTAAAAGACCATGCGCTTGTTCATGAGGCTTAAATGGTTTATCACCCCTTCTAGAACCCCTGCATCGACCCTCTGACGTTTCCTGGAAGAATTAGCACGTAACACAATACCAAGCCCTGTCAGCTGAAACCCCCGAGAAATCATGGGGCATATTATCAAGGGGGGTTATTTCCGCTTTTTGGGCTTTAAAAGCCAAAAAAAAGAGATAAAATTATCTCCCTATTACCAAGCTGTCGCTAACACCAGTTAATGACAGCTAAAAGGTGATAGAGACCATCTTGGGCCCCGCTTTGCATATCAGTGATATTTATCACTAATGACATGCAAAGTGGGCGTGCCAAGATTTTAGCGACTGGAAACAGTCCCTAACCATCGCTATCTCCTATTACCAACTTTTGGAGATATTCGCGCTAAGCGCGAATATCTCCAAAACCTAACACCTGCCCTGAGCAGTTTTAGCCATGTTATCCAATGGGAAGTGGATAACATGGCTAAGAGCATTTGCTGGATAATGCATGAATATCGCGGACTTTTCAACGATATTCATGCATTGCGGCCGTTTTTTATCGCATTTGCGATAAACCTTGCTAATAGCGAGGTTTATGTGCGATAAAATTCGCCGATGTGCGGCGATAATTTTTGTCTCTAAACAAGTTAGAGACAAAAATTATCGCTAGTTGTTGGTAATATGCCCCCGGGTTTTGGCTTGCAGGAATCGGGAGGCGGGAGACTAGCACTGAAATCAGTAGTCTCACGCCTGAATCGGGAGGGTTGGCATGTCTGGATACTCTACAGCTGGGGCCATAAACTACATCCGCAGGGCTAGGTGATAGCCTAGGTCCGGCCTGGACAATCGGACACAGAGGAAGAGGAGTGTCAGAGGGTGCGGTAGTGAATAGGGTGAAAGGGAGGTGTCGGGCGGGCACAGGGTGTGATTCTCAGAGAAGAGCAGCGCAGATGGGGGGAAGTATATGGCCCATGCATGAGAGAAACAGCGGGGGTGACCAGTGCGTGGGGGAGATGCTTGCGAGGGTGGGGAGCCATGCTGAGGATCGGCGGCGTGCAGAGAGTGGCCCTGGTCAAGGCATCTAAAATGGCTGCCGTGCACGACAAAATTGTGGCATTGGACAAAAACGCAAGATGGCGCAGACAATGTTTATCAATAAGGATTCATTTATAACAAAATATTTACTCGCAGTGACAAAATGGTGGTCAACACTTCCTGATTTCCATCGAATCGAACGTTAACAAACGTCACGCAGCAAAAAAAAAAAAAAAAGCTCACACACAGAGCAGTTTTTAGCCATGTTATCCAATGGAAGGTGGATAACATGGCTAAGAGCATTTGCTGGATAATGCATGAATATCGCTGACTTTTCAGCGATATTCATGCATTGTGGCCGATGTGCGGCGATAATTTTTGTCTCTAAACAATTAAAACGAAGCACAAAATGGCGAATTCCCGTTTCGCCACCAGTTTGCGGCCCAGTTCGCGGCCCGTGAAGCGCTTCTACCGTGAAAAATCATTTTTTTTTTATTTTCCCCACGGGACCCTTTAATAACCCCCAACAACATTCCTAGGGGGTCAAGAGGGGTATACCTTGCCCCCTTTCAATAAATCCCCCCTTCGTTTTTCACCTCTTCTTCTCTCTCGATCCTACCGAGAGATAAGATGGCGGCCGCTCCGGACTGTTTAGAATGTTGACAGACACCGGAGAGCCAATCAGCTTTCTGTTATCCAATGGAAGGTGGATAACATGGCTAAGAGCATTTGCTGGATAATGCATGAATATCGCTGACTTTTCAGCGATATTCATGCATTGTGGCCAATGTGCGGCGATAATTTTTGTCTCTAAACAATTAAAACGAAGCACAAAATGGCGAATTCCCGTTTCGCTACCAGTTTGCGGCCCAGTTCGCGGCCCGTGAAGCGCTTCTACCGTGAAAAATCATTTTTTTTTTATTTTCCCCACGGGACCCTTTAATAACCCCAACAACAATCCTAGGGGGTCAAGAGGGGTATACCTTGCCCCCTTTCATTAAATTCCCCCTTCGTTTTTCACCTCTTCTTCTCTCTCGATCCTACCGAGAGATAAGATGGCGGCCGCTCCGGACTGTTTAGAATGTTGACAGACACCGGAGAGCCAATCAGCTTTCTGCGCGCAAAGTTCCGTTTCGCGAAAAGTAAGCGGACCGGATCGCTGCCCAGAGCGCTGTTACAGATATATATCTTGTTTTGAACGTTAATTTCTCAAAAACTACTGGAGCACATATATTGAGACCTAGCAAAGGCACATCGGGCTAACAGTCCCTACAATTTTGCCAAGTTTCGTGCAAATCCATTCAGCCGTTCGAGCTAAAAGTGAGTCCAACCGCCCTATGGAAAAATGAATGGGAAAAACGCGTTTTGGGACCCCCCTTTTTTCTCGGCCCCCCCTTGACGAAACCCCACCAAATTTTCAGGGGCTGCTCAAAAAAAAAATGTGCCATTTTCCTGAAAATTTCAGCCGATTCCGTCCACAAACGCCAAAGTTATTAGACATAGAATTTTCAAAAATGCCATAGGGAAAAAATCCTAACTATATATACCTACTGGCGATCGCCAGTAGGTAATATATATATATATATATATATATATATATATATATATATATATATATATATATATATATATATATATATATATATATATTACCTACTGGCGGTCGCCAGTAGGTATATATAGTTAGGATTTTTTCCCTATGGCATTTCTGAAAATTCTATGTCTAATAACTTTGGCGTTTGTGGACGGAATCGGCTGAAATTTTCAGGAAAATGGCACATTTTGTTATTATATATTATATTATTATATATATATATTCACTGAAAAAACCATAGGTTATAGACCATATATAGTTAGGGATTAGCATTTAAAAAACCTTATTTTATTTGCACAAAACCATTGAAATTCCATATATAGTTAGTTGCACTAACTATATATCGCGGACCCGCAATCCACTGCTAATGATGTCACATATTACATCATTCATGACATGGTCAGTGACATCACTGATGACATCACTGATGACATCTCAAATGACATCACTGATGACATCACTGATGACAACACCCAGTGACTGTATGTTTCTGTAAAGTTAAAATATGTCTTACATATTGAAGAATGAGTGGATGTATAAGTGTCTGGATGAAGGATTTAGTAGGTGCATGACTGATTGTATGAGAGAATGATTAAATGTGTCTCACTGAGTGTATGGGTTAGTGATTAAAGTGTCTTAATTTGGCAATCATTATTTATGTTGTTCTGTAAACTGCTGCATGTTTAAATCAGTAGCTATATCAGTAACTATATGGGTTATTGAATGGTTGCCCAAGTTTTTGTATGGGAGACTGAGTATGTGTGTGGGTGGCTGGGAGGTGTATAACTCTGTGCATAGATGTGTGAGCAGTTGATTCCCTAGGTGTATGGGTTCAAAAGTGCATGTAGAAACAGCTGTATGGACAGTTGACTGTGTGCATGAGTATATTGGTGAGTGAATGGATATCTCAGTGCTACATGTCAAAGTAAGTACATATGTAAAACACACTCCATGTGAGAGTTGACATATATAAATAACTGAACATAAGAGCCAGTGAATGTGTGAGTGGCTGTATGAATCATTGTGAACTTGTATCAAGGATTGTATAAGAGAGTAAATATGTGTTACTATATGTTTGAATAAGTAAGGTGTGTATAACTGTATAGTTGAGGAAATGGAGATGTGATTGATTCTTTGCATGACTGACTAGGTGTGTGAGTAACTCCATGGATGTGTGACAGTCTGTGAGTGCCTGTTTACACTGAGTGTATCTAAGGTTATATTAGAGTCTGAAGATGTATTATCACATAAATGATATCATCAGTGATGTAATCAGTAATGTCAAATGAGATGTCAGTGATGTCATCAGTGATGTCATTTGAGATGTCATCAGTGATGTCATCAGTGATGTCATTTGAGATGTCATCAGTGATGTCATCAGTGATGTCACTGACCATGTCATGAATGATGTAATATGTGACATCATTAGCAGTGGATTGCGGGTCCGCGATATATAGTTAGTGCAACTAACTATATATGGAATTTCAATGGTTTTGTGCAAATAAAATAAGGTTTTTTAAATGCTAATCCCTAACTATATATGGTCTATAACCTATGGTTTTTTCAGTGAATTTTCAAGGTTTTGTAAATGCAAATTCCTAACTATATATGGTCTATAACCTATGGTTTTTTCTGTGAATTTCATTGGTTTTTTAAAAGCTAATATCTATAGCTGTAAAATATATTCTTTATTAAGTGACGTATCACGTAGCCCGTGAGACGCCTCATGATGCATCGCATAACCGTGACGTATCGTCTCTGCAGCGCAAACCAAACCCAAAACGTAAGCGCGCCAGAACACGCTTAAAGATATATATATATTTTTTTAACCTTAATTAGACAAAATCCACACGTGCACATATCACAAACGTTCAAAAAACACCATATGTCGGACTCCCGTTACGCTGCCGGTTAGCTGCCCGGTTAACGTACCAGGAAGCACCTTTACCGCGAAAAATCGCAATTTTTTTTTTCTTTTGCCCCGCAGGGAACTTTAATAGCCCCCTCATCAATCCTAGGGGTTCAGGAGGGGTCTGCCTTACCCCTTTCATTCATTTACACCTTTTTTTTTTCCACCTCTTGTCTCTCGATCCTACCGAGAGACAAGATGGCGGCCGCTCCGGACTGTTTACAATGTTGACAGCCAATCAGCTACTCCTCAGACTCCCGTTACACTGCCGGTTAGCTTCCCGGTTAGCTGTCCGGTTAGCTGCCCGGTTCGCTTACCAAGACGCGTCTCTACGGCGAAAAAATCGGATTTTTTTTTTTTTTTTGGGGCCCCGCGTGGCTCTATAATATCCCCCTCATCAATCCTATGGGGTCAGAAGGGGTCTACCTTGCCCTCTTTCCTTCATTTCCCCCTTTGTTTTGGTCTCCTCTTGTCTCTCGATCCTACCGAGAGACAAGATGGCGGCCGCTCTGGACTGTTTACAATGTTGACAGCCAATCAGCTACTCCTCAGACTCCCGTTACACTGCCGGTTAGCTTCCCGGTTAACTGCCCGGTTAGCTGCCCGGTTCGCTTACCAAGACGCGTCTCTACGGCGAAAAAATCGGATTTTTTTTTTTTGGGGCCCCGCGTGGCTCTATAATATCCCCCTCATCAATCCTAGGGGGTCAGAAGGGGTCTACCTTGCCCCCTTTCCTTCATTTCCCCCTTTGTTTTGGCCTCCTCTTGTCTCTCGATCCTACCGAGAGACAAGATGGCGGCCGCTCCGGACTGTTTAGAATGTTGACAGACACCGGAGAGCCAATCAGCTTCGCTTCGCAAAGTTCCGATACGCGAAAAGTTCGCTAACCGGATCGCTGCCCGGAGCGCTGTTACAGATATATATCTTGATTTAAACGTTAATTTCTCAAAATCCACTGAAGCACATATATTGAGACCTAGCAAAGGCACATCGGGCTAACAGTCCCTACAATTTTGCCAAGTTTCGTGGAAATCCATTCAGCCGTTCGGGCTAAAAGTGAGTCCAACCGCCCTATGGAAATTAACATGGGAAAAACGCGTTTTGGGACCCCCCTTTTTTCTCGGCCCCCCCTTGACGAACCCCCCCCAAATTTTCAGGAGCTGCTCAGAAACAAAATGTGCCATTTTCCTGAAAATTTCAGCCGATTCCGTCCACAAACGCCAAAGTTATTAGACATAGAATTTTCAGAAATGCCATAGGGAAAAAATCCTAACTATATATACCTACTGGCGACCGCCAGTAGGTAATATATATATATATATATATATATATATATATATATATATATTACCTACTGGCGATCGCCAGTAGGTATATATAGTTAGGATTATTTCTCTATGGAACTTTTGAAAATTCTATGTCTAATAACTTTGGCGTTTGTGGACGGAATCGGCTGAAATTTTCAGGAAAATGGCACATTTTGTTTCTGAGCAGCCCCTAAAAATTTGGGGGGGGTTCGTCAAGGTGGGGCCGAGAAAAAAGGGGGGTCCCAAAACGCATTTTTCCCATGTTAATTTCCATAGGGCGTTTGGCCTCACTTTTAGCTGGAACGGCTGAATGGATTTGTACGAAACTTGGCAAAATTATAGGGACTGTTAGCCCGATGTGCCTTTGCTGGGTCTCAATATATGTGCTCCAGTGGATTTTGAGAAATTAACGTTTAAAAAACAGGTATATCTGTGACAGCGTCCCAGATAGCGCTCCAGATCGCGTACTTTTCGCGTAACGGAGCTTTGCGTAGCAAAGCTGATTGGCTCTCCGGTGTCTGTCAACATTCTAAACAGTCCGGTGCGGCCGCCATCTTGTCTCTCGGTAGGATCGAGAGACAAGAAGAGGTGAAAAACGAAGGGGGAATTTAATGAAAGGGGGCTAGGTAGACCCCTCTTGACCCCCTAGGAATGATGTTGGGGTTATTAAAGGGTCCCGTGGGGCAAATAATAAAAATTAGATTTTTCGCGGTAGAAGCGCTTCTCGGCTCGCGAACCGGGTCGCAAACTGGTAGCGAAACGTGAATTCGCCATTTTGTGTTTCGATTTCATTAAATTACTAGGTATAAGGGGGTACGGGAGACATATCCTGACCCCTTTTGTTTTCTGAGGGTGGCTGAGGAGGCACATACATGTTGATACATGTCTTCCAGCGGCTGTGCGTGAGCGTTTTTTTTTTTTGCTGCGTGACGTCTGTTAACGTTTGATTCGATGGAAATCAGGAAGTGTTGACCGCCATTTTGTCACTGCGAGTAAATATTTTATTTGTTATAAATAAATCATTATTGATAAACATTGTCTGCGCCATCTTGCCTTTTTTTGCAATGCCACACTTTTGTCGAGCACAGCAGCCATTTTAGATGCCTTGACCAGACCCACTGTCTGCACCCTCGCAAGCATCTCCCCCACGCACTGGTCACTCCCGCTCTCTTTCTCATGTATGGGCTAGAAACCTCCTCCCATCTGCGCTGTTCTTCTCTGAGAATCACACCCTGTGCCTGCCCGACACCTGCCTTTCACCCTATTTACTACCGCACCCTCTGACACTCCTCTTCCTCTGTGTCCGATTGTCCAGGCCCGTCCCAGGCTATCACCTAGCCCTGCAGATGTAGTTTATGGCCTCAACTGTAAAGAATCACCCCTCTTCAAAGAAGTTACAGTAGATCAAGGCCCCCACCCGATGAGATCCGTCACACTACACGCGTTCCTGCAATCTGATAACCATCCTGTATTGTGATTGGAGAGGGGATTCTCACTGTGAGGGTGTGTGGGACCGAGCCTGAAGCGGAAGATTCCAGGGATGCCTTTTTGTATATCAAAGTCTTCACAATTATGTGTCACATTAAAAATATATAGCACTCACAAAAAAGTAGAAGGAAAATAACACTTTAATAATTTATAAATATATACATCGCAACAAAAACAGTAAACACCTTAAAACATTTTTTATTAAAACAGAAGCAACAATGGTCAGTAGCGGTCTGTTGTGCGAATAGTCCCAAGGCAGCATATTTACCTAGAGTGGTGCTGTGTAGGACATTCTGAATGGAAATTAACCAGAACTATAACCATCTACTTCCAATAATATAACTTTTATGCCCAAATTACGCAAAGATTTAGCTAATCTGCTAAAGGGGGGAGTCGCCATTTCTTTACAATAATCAATAATGAAAAATCAACATCAATAGGGTTGTCCGTATTCCCGATGCAGCACTATAGTGCAATATACACAGCACCTGGGGTGTCAAGAGTGAACAGGTCCTAGCTGCTTAACCAATGACTGACAAATGCTATATTAAACACTTACTATGTATAATACTTGCGTTCACAATAGTTTTACTTTACAAAACAGAACAAAAGATGTCCCCTGTAAGTAAACCCATATTAGCTGTTTCAGTTATTGAACATCCTAAGGTTTTATGACATGGGGAACAGTAGTGATATCCTGGGCGGGTGATGGAACTGGGTTTGTTAATGGAAAAACATCTACAGAGAAAACTATTGGTAAATTATACTTCTCCGGAAATTTAAAACGCACAAATGTTTCATTTGTGTAATCGTTTTATGAACATGTACATAAAAAAAACTAAAAGAAATGCCAAGAACGTCCCATGTGAAAGTGAATTTTATCTGGCAATTTTTTTCTTTTCCTTCTCATGAAAAGAAAGTTAAAACCAGGTTCGTTACCTGCCTCATCTGCAAAAAAAAAACTCTCGAGAGGGACCGAAAAAAAATATTGCTATGGTAATCATACCATGCATCGGCACATGGAGAGGTGGCACCCTTTTAATTATTCTAAAGCACAACTTCGAGATTTGGGGGATAACCCCCGACCGGCAAAAACATCCACCAATGACTTAGCAATAAGTGAGTCAGAGGCAAGGGAAACGGTCCCAAATCTGCAAAAGAACTTTGGGCAGATGAGATTGACTTGTGTAGCATGTGGCAAATTAATTTCATGCGGAGAGATCAGTATTACTTCAATAAATACAGTAATCAATGATGCATTAGAACTTAATATCAATTCATTTTCCGAACGTGTAATCAGTACCTGTCCCATGTCAATTCATTGTTCGAACTTATAATCAATACCCATCCCGGATCAATTCATTGTCCGAACATATAATCAGTAAAAAGTGCGACAAGTGCAACAAAATCATATAGATAATTCATTGTGAGCAAGTACCAAAAGTGTCGACAATTCTAACCTTCAATAAATACAGTAATCAATGATGCATTAGAACTTAATATCAATTCATTGTCCGAATGTGTAATCAGTACAAGTCCCATGTCAATTTATTGTTCGAACGTATAATCAATACCCATCCCGGATCAATTCATTGTCCGAACATATAATCAGTCTTATCCCATATCAATTCATGTGCTAAAAACTGCATACATATCTCATGATATCAAGGCTGAGCAATCGGGGCACAATAGTTTCATTTGTACCGGCGCCATTTTGGGTGAGGTCAGGAAGGTCCAAGTATAGTCAAAATGTCTGCACCAACTTGTGCTTGGACCGGGACCTCTTTCGGCAGTCTAAAAGTTTTCGTTGAAGGGTAGTAGAGGGGACTGGCGACATGAACCATCAGTCAAAGAGGGGTGGGAGGCAAAAATCTCTCCTACCGGGTCATACTGGTGTCCCGCCGGAACTGATCAAGTTGGTAGTCTTGCAGGATTTTGGTGATTTCAAGACTGAGGCCGGCGCCGGCATGAGCGCGCCGACGTCCCGCGGCTACGTCGTGGTCGTTCCGTGTGTGATCATGGCAGTCATTCCCCATCGGGGGTCGGGGGCCCCCGTGGCTCTTATAGAATCTTCAAAGTTGAGGAGAACGTTTCTGTATGCAGGACTCATTTTCTAGTTGAACTCAGAAGCGCCGTTGCACCGCAACAGTGGACGAGACCCCCGCTGGGTGAGCGGAGCATCATTGCCTCGCAATAGTGGACGAGACCTTTTGTCGGGTGAGTGCAGCGTCGCTGCATCGCAAGAGTGGAGAAACCCTTTTGTTGAGTGAGTGCAGCGTCGCTGCATCGCAAGAGTGGAGAAACCCTTTTGTTGGGTGAGTGGAGCGTCGCTGCATCGCAAGAGTGGAGGAACCCTTTTGTCGGGTGAATGCAGCGTCGCTGTATCGCAAGAGTGGAGGAACCCTTTTGTTGGGTTCAGTGGAGCGTTGGGGGTGCAGCCGAGGGGCCCTCACCTGTGGGGGTGGGAGAGGCTTGTTTGCGCCGCCTCTCCCTCCCAGCGCACCCCACGCCGACACCTGGCGTTGATATCCGTGATGTCCGGACCAGGCGATAAGAGGGGGGGGGTCGGAGGCAGAGGCAAGACATCCCCCCCCGTGGCCTGCAGGGCGCCGCTTCAGGCCCGAACGGGGAGCTCATATCAAGCCGGGGCCAGACCAGGAGATACGAGGGGGGGGGGTCGGTGGCATGTGCAAGACATCCCCCAGTTGTCGCAGCCATTATCTAAGAAAGAAGAAGAATCCCGTCGGCCTCGGCTCCTCTCCTGGCCCACCTTACGGGATGACCTCCCCGGCCGACGGCTGCCAGCAGGACTCGCCCTACACGTGCCGAAGGCCTCGTCTTCCGGATGGGCGTAGCCGCGAACCTGTTGCACTTCGGGAGTTTCCGGAATGGGGGTAGGTATCTGCTGATTTGTATTTATTTCATGTTACCGTTATTGGGCGTGGCGGGCGGTGGGACAGACATGCTTGGAGCAGTGGGGGGGTGGCGGAGCTTAGCTACCTTGTGGCTGCCGTAACGTCAAGTGTCATCAGTAATGTCATTTGAGATGTCATCAGTGATGTCATCAGTGATGTCACTGAGCATGTCATGAATGATGTAATATGTGACATCATCAGCAGTGGATTGCGGGTGCGCGATATATAGTTAGCGCATCTAACTATATATGCGAATTTCAATGGTTTTATGCGAGTAAAATAAGGTTTTGTAAATGCTAATCCCTAACTATATATGGGCTAAAACCTATGGTTGCTTCATTGAATATATATATATATATATATATATATATATATATATATATATATATATATATATATATATATATATATATATATATATTCACTGAAACAACCATAGGTTTTACACATGTTATAGTTAGGAAGTAGCATTTGAAAACCTATGAAATTCACTGAAAAAACCATAGGTTTGACACCAGTTATAGTTAGCTGGAAATTTTACTGACAGAAAACCAATGAAATTCCACGTTATAGTTAGTTGGACTCACTATAACTTGCGCGTGTAATGCACTGCTGATGACATTACATATTACATCACTCATGACATGGTCAGTGACATCACTTATGACACCATCCAGTGAATGTGTGTCTTTCTAAAAAATAAATATGTTTTATATATGTATATGTAAAGGTCGAGGGAAGAATAAATGTTTAAATTATTGTCTTAATGAATGTTTTTTTCAAAAAGAAATGATTGGATAACTGGCTTATTAAGTGTACCTTAGTGAATACATATATTAGCGAGTAATGTTTAAATATTTGAATATATGTATCAGTGTTTCACTTTGTGAATAACTGGCTGCATGGATTGATGAGTACCTACATGTGTAGGTATTTGGGTTCTTAGATGTTTTTTTAGTATCAGTATGAGTGTTTCTATGGTTTTATGGGGGTATTACTAATCACATAGATGCATGAATGACTAACTCTCTTTTTGTATGTGTTTAGAAGACACCATATGTGCAGGACTGTATGGGTGGTTGAGTGTGTATAGTTTTATATGCAAATAAATGGATGTTCAATAGTTTATTTGCATGTGTGAGTATGTGTGTGAGTAACTTTTGGATGATTGTCGGTGTGTTACAGGATGTATAGGTGTATCACTACATATGATGAGTGAGTATATGTATGAGTGACTATATAGAACTGTTGGTAAATGAGAGAATGTGTATATAGATGGTGGAATTACTGAATTGGTTGTTGTAACTGGTATGGGTATCTCCATTTTTTTGAAAATGTTAATTTCTATTTTCCAATATGTGTTTTAAGGGTTACATTACACTTAAAGGAGGTCTGTCATCAGTGATGTCATAAGTGATGTCACTGACCATGTCATGAGTGATGTAATATGTAATGTCATCAGCAGTGCATTACACGCGCAAGTTATAGTGAGTCCAACTAACTATAACGTGGAATTTCATTGGTTTTATGTCAGTAAAATTTCCAGCTAACTATAACTGGTGTCAAACCTATGGTTTTTTCAGTGAATTTCATAGGTTTTTCAAATGCTACTTCCTAACTATAACGTGTGTAAAACCTATGGTTTTTTCAGTGAATTTCATAGTTTTTTTGAATGCTAGTTCCTAAATATGTAATCACGTTCGTAACTACATAGTGTCACCGCCTACACGTCCTGAGAAGCGCATGTAAAGTCATGTGACTTGAAAACAAAACTTCCAATTGGTTGTTAGTAGTTTCTGTTCTGGAATATACACGAAGCACTCCACCCACTTTCCTCACAATCTTTTCTACTCTCAAGAGACAACAACGTCGAGCATCTTCCGGAAGACTTTGCTGAAATGGCTGCCCTACCGGATTCATCTTCCGAATCTGAAGGAAATGAGCGACCACCGTTAAGAAGAAAAAAGGAATCTTTCATTTGGCAATTTTTCACTTATCCTGCAGATCAAAAGAAAGTGAATGCGCCAAAAGTAACCTGCACGATATGCAATTCGGAGCTCTCAAGGGGAAATCCAAATAAAAAATATTCCTTTTCTGCACACACCATGCAGCGGCATGTTAAACAAAGGCATCCTGAGCATTATGCAAAAGCATCGACAAGAGCCCTGGCCACGCTATTACCATCAGAGGTGGCCAGCACATCTTCTGGTGTACGACCTGTATCTCCATCGAGTGCTGAAATGGACTTGAGACCATATCTTGCGAAGGTGCATATGAAATGCAACGAGTGTGGAGAAATTCTTTTATATGGAGAGCAGAGCCTCGTTCTTATTAAACTCAAAATTGACAGTCACAAATGCCCCAAGAAAAGATAAATTTCTTCACTTCATTTTCAAACTATTACATACTGAAAAATGTAGTAGCAACTTTAAGAAATCGAAAGCATTATAACACTTCTTTCCCCCCCCAAAAAAAAAAAAAAAAAAGTTCTTTTCAGAACTAACTCTTTCTACCAAAACCTGCTCCAAGAGCATATTATGAGATATTTTTTCGCCGCATTATGTTAGTGCGAGACCGGGTGCGCGCACCCTCCTATCGCGTACAGGACCTGACACTTGCATATGAAGTCATGTGACTTCAAAACAACACTTCTAATTGGTTCTTGGTAGTTTCTATTCTGGAATTTACACGCAGCACTCCACCCACTTCCATCACTTTCTTTTCTACTCTCAAGAGACAACAACGTCGAACATCTTCCCGAAGACTTCGGTACAATGGCTACCATTCCGCATTCATCTTCCGAATCTGATGAAAATGAGCGACCACCTTTGACAAGAAAAACAGAGGCCACACTATTACCATCAGAAGTAATCAGCACATCTTTCAGTGGACGACCTGTATCTCCATCGAGTGCTAAAATGGACTTGAAACCATGTCTGGCGAAGGTGCACATAAAATGCAACAACTGTGGAGAACTTCTTGTATACGGAGAGCAAAGCTTTACTCTAATTAAACACAAAATTGAGAGTCATAAATGCTCCAAGAAAAGTTAAATTTCTTCACTTTATTTCGATAGTATGACATACTGAAAAATATCATAGCAACTTTAAGAAATCAAATGCATCAAAACACTTGTTTCCAAAAAAAAAAGTTCTTTTCAGAACTAACTCTTTCCACCAAAACATGCTCGAAGAGCATATTATAAGATGTTTTTTCGCCGCTTTATTTTAGTGCGAGACCGGGTGCGCGCACCCTTCTATCGCGTACAGGACCTGACACTCCCATGTAAAGTCATGTGACTTCTAAACAACACTTCTAATTGGTTCTTGGTAGTTTCTATTCTGCAATTTACACGCATCACTCCACCCACTACCATCACTTTCTTTTCTACTCTCAAGAGACAACAACGTCGAACATCTTCCCGAAGACTTCGGTACAATGGCTACCGTTCCGCATTCATCTTCCGAATCTGATGAAAATGATCGACCACCTTTCACAAGAAAAACGGAGGCCACGCTATTACCATCAGAAGTAATCAACACATCTTCCGGTGGACGACCTGTATCTCCATCGAGTGCTGAGATGGACTTGAGACCATATCTGGCGAACGTGCACATGAAATGCACGAACTGTGGAGAACTTCTTGTATACGGAGAGCAAAGCTTTACTCTAATTAAACAAATAATTGAGAGTCATAAATGCTCCAAGAAAAGTTAAATTTCTTCACTTTATTTGGATAGTATGACATACTGAAAAATGTCGTCGCAACTTTAAGAAATAAAAAGCATCATAACACTTGTTTCCAAAAAAAAAAAAAAAAAAAAAAAAGTTCTATTCAGAACTAACTCTTGTACCAAAACAACCTTGAAGAGCATATTAGCTGATATTTTCTCGCCGCTTTCTTATAGTGCGCGACCGGGTGCGCGCACCCACCTATCGCGTCGAGACACGCATGTGCAGTCATGTGACTTTAAAACAACACTTCCAATTGGTTCTTACTAGTTTCTATTCTGCAATTTACACGGAACACTCCACCCACTTCCCTAGAAAACCAGTTTATCGTAAATCTTTTAAAGCCTCCTCTTATGAAATATTCAACATCAATCACATAGCAGAGTACTAAATAGCACTATATACACTCCGTCCCTTAATTATAAGAGACTTATTGCTATGTAAAATCAACTTTTGTTTTCCAAGATAATGTAAAATGCTGAGCCTATTACATCATTTTATTTCACATATATGTTACTAGTCTCCTTCGAGTACTAACACCGTAGAAAATACCACCAATAGCGGTGATATTTTTTACACCGAGAACGGGCGATTTCTATCGCTTACAGCCCTTACAATTATAAAGTTTTATTTCCTAAGTCTCTGATCTCCAACTGTGCAACGTAGATCCCCTGTGTGTCGCAATAAGGTCCATAAACAAAAACTACAGAGCCAGCATTATAAACATACACAAAACAACAAAACGACAAGAGCCACCATGCTAATATATATCCTTAATATAATAAACCTCTGAGAATAAATACATATTTCCGTGGCAGCCCATAACACAAATGTGGCGTCCTCTGACTCTGCTCCATTACCAAACACCGTAACTCCCCGCCCCCTCACTTTTCACTAAACTCCGCACTCCACCCCAGCCAAACCCCCTATTACAAACCCCCAATCTACCCTCCCTGCCCAAACCCACCATGAACCTCAAACCGCCCCTAGAAAACTTATAAGACACAGGATTACTAAAACTCAAAGAATACTCAACAGGCACATAATGTAAATAGTACATAAAGACACATATTTTTTCCAAAATACTATTTAAAAACATGTTCTATTTTTAATAAATCTATCATGCATCTGACCCTCTAGAACTGCTTTCAAAACGTGAACTATAAACCTCTACTTTTCATTTTCAAACCATACACTTTCAATTACATTATTTTTTTTCCACAATTCATGTAATGTTACAAACCTTTTCTAAAATACACCAGTCCGTATCATTTATAAGGATTTATTTTCAGTCTTCATCAGTGACACTTTCTTCACATACAATAGAAATCACTATAACTTTTTAAACGACAATGCTAACGCGGTAAAAATAACCCTTCATTTACTTTCCTTTAAGAATGCACACTATGTACCCCACGCATGCGTTTCTTAATCTTTGTATTTGGCAGCGAATACCGACCTTGAATTGGAAGACATGAACAAGACCGCCATTGTCACATTTAAAACTGAACGTTGCATCTGCTCACACACATATCTTTCACTAAGCTAACATTCACAGAAAACAGCATTGATGTAAAAAAAAATTGACCTTGCTTTACAACTCCCTCAAATCACTCCCTTATTTTTTAACGCATCCTCCAGTTTAAAAAAAAGCAACTTTTTTAATAACCACTAAGCAATATATAAGTGACCAGACTCCTAGAAAATGTATCAAGTCATTCTGCTCCTCTCCACTGCATAGCCGGCGACCTAATTCTGTGGAGTTGCTATACAACCAGCGGTGCTGCGCCGTTTCCTGTACCATCTTGGGAAATTCAAAATGGATGTCCCTCCTGCCTTCGCAAAGGAGCCGGGCCACTTAGAACTATTTCGCCAGAGGATGCTTGACTACTACGGCATCTTACCACTCTCGACTTTGAATGCATCATATCGATTATCATTTCGATATTCGTATTTCACCTGTGTGCAGCCTGTATTTCATTGCCTGAGCTGTGATTTCACGTGGGCCCTGGATTTATGTCTCTGCAATTTGGTACCTCCTGAACCGAATTACAATCACCTCATGAATCCGTTACTTGATCATGAACAGCTTTGTTACAACGGAGGGTTTATGGCCTTTGCAGCGATACAAGGAGTTCTGGGTCATTGGAATATATTTGCAGCGGCGCAAGATTTCCTAACAGAGAGCTACATCGAAAACCCACCGAGCTGCCCTATGATGGTAAAAGACACTCCAATAATGACAGATCATGAATGCTCCTTTCATCTTCTCAATTGGATGGCTGACATGTTTTCAGATGATAACAATGATTTCATGTTAGAGGCACTTGCTGCATACTTTGCCTACACAATGGACGGTTAACTCTTTCCTAACAGCGAGCTACATCGAAAACCCACCGAGCTGCCCTCTGATGGTAAAAGAGGCTCCGATTATAACAGATCATGAGTACAGCTTTACTCTTTTCCATTGGATAGCTGACATACTTTCAAATGATAAAACTGATTTCCTGTTACAAGCAGAAGCTACCTATTTTGCCTAAACAATGCTTCAATAACTCTCAAACAACCCATTGACGTCCTCATTTCCTTTTGGTTTTCTATATTCTTCACGTTATTTTCCATATTTTCTTTTGAAGAACAGACCTATTTGCTTTACTAACAGTGGACATTATGATTTCGTGTTGTTAGATAGCTGATTCATAAAGTAATGATGTATAACCACTTGCATTTTCATATATCGTTCCTAAACTGAAAGGCCAGAAACCTTCTTCCATTTCTTAAAATATAATACACTTCCTTATAAGACTGTACAATCTTTTTTTCCAACTATATTCATTTTTCTTCAACTATAGCGTTTGTATTCCATGTACTACTGACAATACCAATTACTGTGTTTTTTGCAATTTCTGTACTCAGATTACATAATGATTTGCCTTTAAAATAGTACATTTCTAAATAAACATTTCAAATATTCACGGTTTCTCTTTTAATCCATAATCTCAACTGAAATGATTTCATATTGAAAAACTATTCATGGGTTCCACATAACCTTAACTGTAGACACGGAGGACCTTATTTATGAAGACCTTCCGCCGCCAGTGCCTCATTTTTTAAAATGGGAAAAAGTGACGCACCGGTGGCGCAAGGCCTTCATAAATAAAGTCCTGAATGTTTTCTTTTCTCGACCTCACTTACTGATACTAGAACCTGCAAGCCAAATACGGCCCGTGAACTCTTTCTTAGTAGGTCGCGCACCGTAAAGACAGTTATACCACTGTTAACATTTTTTTTTTTTACTGTTACTAAGCACCGACACAGTTCCGCTTTACTCAGAGTTAATCACTGCTCCCACGCTTCTACAGGCCAGACGCTATGTCGTATTTCTCTCCTTATCACCCTTTCATCTCCACAATAACAAACAGTTGTCCGCCAGCCACCAGAGAACAGACTCAGATGCAGAGGCCCCAAAGAGTGAACCCATCACCAACTGCCATCTCCGGCTGTTTCCATGCTTACACCTCATTCTGCACCTTGCTGAAGGCACAGGTCAAAAGTTCATCTCTCAACGTTCTACAGCTAACTAAGAAGACTATTTTCCCTCCAGAAACACCTGCCAATCCACAACTCTGTTACATGTCTTGTTTTTTCACACCCAATAGTACTTTTCGTTTAACATAAACATTGACCTGTTCACTCTCCACTTGTTACAATCAACCAATCATTTTTATTTTTTTAACCACACCCAGCCTCTTCCTTTTTCTTTATTTAAAATTTCAACTTCTAACTACCATTCCACTTCCAGAACCGATCGGAGGACGACTACAAATCCCTTGAAAATGAAGGTCTGACTAATAGGACACAGTTATATTCACTGGAGTGAAAAATATGCAGTAAGCAGACAAATTTGCAACCTCAGCTTACCAAATGTACACATAACATGGATTTCCAAAAGAGGATTGAAATGTCACCAATTAATTCCATTGGTGAAAACTTTTATGCATCTCCCAGAACCAGACCTTATAATTGTGCACTGTGGTGGGAACGATCTAGGCACAATCACTGGGGTAGGTCTGGAAATGCTTCTAAAAGACACCTTTCGACAATTGATGACACTTTTTCCTCGATCTGCCTTGGTATATTCCAATATATGCCAAAGACAGAAATGGAATTGGTCCAATCACCATTGTGCACAATTTGAGAAAGCAAGGAGACATGTAAATAAATCTGTTTCTGCGTTCCTCGGAGATTATAGCATGGGTTCTATTTACCACAACAACTTGCGCTACCACATGCAAGACGTCTATAGGAGAGACGGTGTTCATTTCACGAATGAGGGAAACAGAATCTTCCTCTGCAACATCAGGCTCTGCATCGGTACTTACTTATAAATGCAGAAAACACTCAATTAACACAAGGGCTCTTTTCAGAGCCACCTTATATCTAAGCACTCAAACTTCTGATTTACCTCCATTTTCACACTCTTGTACATAGGTGTGCGCGACCGGGTGCGCGCACCCCGTATTTTTTTCGGAGAAAAATTATATCTTTTTGCGTTTAAGGGCCTTACTACACACCCTGAGAAAACCTACGCAGGAAGACAATCTCTACCTTCTCCCCTTTCCATGTTTCAACGCTTTGAAATGAACAATATATTTACTCGCAGTGACAAAATGGCAGACAAAACTTCCTGATTTCCTTCGAATCGAACGTTAACAGACGTCACGCAGCCAAAAAAAAACCGCTCACGCGCAGCCACTTGGGTGCGCGCACGTGTGCGCGCCTATAGATATATAATTGACTTTAACTTTAATTTTCTCAACAACTACTGAACGGATTTACACCATTCCAAAAAAAGCGTAATCTGCAAACAAGACTCTACAGTTTTGGCAAATTTCTTATAAATTCATTCACCCGTTCGAACTGTAGCCGAGTCTAAAGGTCCTATGGAAAATAACATTGAGAAAACACGTTTTGGGACCCCCCTTATATCTCAGCCCCCACTTGACCAATCCCCCCCAAACTTTCAGGGAAGGAGTGCAGCGAACCTAGCCATCTTCTTTGAGAAATTCGCAAAGACTCATCCACCAGGGCCAAAGTTATTCCAAATAGAATGTTGAGGATTTCCTATGGAAAACAATCCTAACTATAACTACCTACTGGCGACCGCCAGTAGGTAATATATATATATATATATATATATATATATTCAATGAAAAAACCATTGGTTATAGAACATATATAGTTAGGAATTTGCATTTACAAAACCTTATTTTACTCGCATAAAACCATTGAAATTCCATATATAGTTAGATGCGCTAACTATATATCGCGCACCCGCAATCCACTGCTGATGATGTCACATATTACATCATTCATGACATGGTCAGTGACATCACTGATGACATCACTGATGACATCTCAAATGACATCACTGATGACATCACTGATGACAACACCCAGTGACTGTATGTTTCTGTAAAGTTAAAATATGTCTCACATATTGAAGAATGAGTGGATGTATAAATGTCTGGATGAAGGATTTAGTAGGTGCATGACTGATTGTATGAGGGAGTGATTAAATGTGTCTCACTGAGTGCATGGGTTAGTGATTAAACTGTATTAATTTGTGCATCATTATATCTGTTGTTCTGTAAACTGCTGCATGTGTTGATCAGTAGCTATATGAGTAACTTTATGGGTTATTGATTGGTTGCCCAAGTATTTGTATGGGAGACTGAGTGTGTGTGTGGGTGGCTGGGAGGTGTATAACTCTGTGCATAGATGTGTGAGCAGTTGATTCACTAGATGTATGGGTTCAAAAGTGCATGTGGAAACAGCTGTATGGGCGGTTGACTGTGTGCATGAGTGTATTGGTGAGTGAATGGATATCTCAGTGCTACATGTCAAAGTAAGTACATATGTAAAACACAGTACATGTGAGAGTTGACATATATAAATAACTGTGCATAAGAGCCAGTGAATGTGTGAGTGGCTGTATGGATCATTGTGAACTTGTATCAGGAATTGTATAAGAGAGTAAATATGTGTTAGTATATGTTTGAATAAGTAAAGTGTGTATAACTGTATAGTTGAGGAAATGGAGGTGTGATTGATTCTTTGCATGACTGACTATGTGTGTGAGTAACTCCATGGATGAGTGACAGTCTGTGAGTGTCTGTTTACACTGATTGTATCTAAGGTTATATTAGAGTCTGAAGATGTATTATCACATAAATGATATCATCAGTGATGTAATCAGTAATGTAAAATGAGATGTCAGTGATGTCATCAGTGATGTCATTTGAGATGTCATCAGTGATGTCATCAGTGATGTCACTGACCATGTCATGAATGATGTAATATGTGACATCATCAGCAGTGGATTGCGGGTGCGCGATATATAGTTAGCGCATCTAACTATATATGGAATTTCAATGGTTTTATGCGAGTAAAATAAGGTTTTGTAAATGCAAATTCCTAACTATATATGTTCTATAACCAATGTTTTTTTCATTGAATTTTCAAGGTTTTGTAAATGCAAATTCCTAACTATATATGTTCTATAACCAATGGTTTTTTCATTGAATTTTCAAGGTTTTGTAAATGCAAATTCCTAACTATATATGGACTATAACCTATGGTTTTTTCTGTGAATTTCATTGTTTTTTTAAAAGCTAACATCTGTAGCTGTAAAATGTATTCTACTTTAAAACCCAAAATATATTTTAGATGTTTATTGATAATTTTAATTGAAATATTTTTTTTCTTCGCTTCCGGTAAGCGAACTGGGAAGCTTTCCGTTAGTTCATCTTGATGCCGCGATCTAGTACGCGAACCGGTAAACGTTACGCTAGCGGAACTGTGACGCGTCGCGGAAGCGCGACGTATAATTGTCGCGAATGCGTCTTATGACGCGCCGCTTTAGCGCTCCCGAAAGTGCTCGGGACCGCGAACCAAAAACGATGCGGGACGCGGCGCGCACCGCGTAACGTGAGCGGAACAAGTCATGTGACTTGTTTATCGAAGTTTTCATTGGTTCATTTCACTTTTGGTTTCCAAATGATGTATGACTAGGTCATGTGACCTAAAAATAACACTTTTCATTGGTTCCGAACTTTTGCTTTTCCAAAATCACGTAAACCCCTTCTTCTTTCCTCACTCTGACTTTCATCTTGGTGAGAGAAAGACCATTTTCCATTTTGATTACAATGGCTTCTATCTTTGCTTCAGCTGGTGGACCCCCACCACCACCTCAACCTCCTCATGACAAGAGAGGACCACCATCTCAATTCATCTCAAACAGAGAGGAAGAAGAAGACGACTTAGAAGAAGAGGACACTGATGAACCTGAATTTATTCCGGAGTTGCCCCGTGTTTCCGGAAGGAAAACAAGTTTCATTTGGCAATTTTTCTCAATTCCTCGAGGGGAGAAGAAGGTTAATGCCAAATATGCCACCTGCCTAATTTGCAAAAAAAGATTATCTCGAGGCACAGAGAAAAAGTATAGTATGGGCAACTATACTATGCATCGCCATATGGTCAGGTGGCATCCATTAAATTACAGCCGGGCAGAGTTAAGGGATCTGCAAGATAATCCCCCGACAACTCCTGTGGCCAAATCAACTTCTAATATAAATTTGACTGTAAGAGAGGCACAGGA
Organism: Lissotriton vulgaris; assembly: GCF_964263255.1. Lineage (NCBI taxonomy): Eukaryota > Metazoa > Chordata > Amphibia > Caudata > Salamandridae > Lissotriton > Lissotriton vulgaris. The sequence continues at coordinate 1,479,615,492 of NC_141691.1, forward strand.
AACTGTGCCAAACATACAGCCAAACTTCAAGCACATGAAGTTAACGTGCATACATTGTGGTGCTATGCTCTCATGTGGCAACATGAGCGTAAACTTAATAAACTTGGTGTATGATAACCATAACTGCCCTAACCCACCCAAGCAGTAATTTTTTCTTTGCTCCTGTTGAGCCCTTTTCGATGCCTGTTTTTTTGTTGTTTCCCCTCCATGAAAAACACAAAAAAACATAAAACTGTTCTAAAAATACAAAAAAAACAAAAAATGTTCAGAAAAAAAAAAAAAAAAAAATAAAACAACAAAAACATTAAAAAAAAGTTCTTTTCAGAACTACCTCCCCTTTCAAATAAAATTGCTAGAATGTTTAACACTCTAGCAAGCTCTATTTCTTTTGGTTCGCTTCAAGTTCGCTGACCGGTTAGCGAACTTGAAGCGAACCAAAAAAATATTTTTTTTAAAAAAAGAAGAGTTAGTATAAGGGAAGTAAACAGAGAGTAATGTAAAAAGAAAGACAGCTATAGAGAGTAAATCAGAGATAGTGTCAGTGACATCATCAGCAGTGCATTGCGGGTAAAAAGAGTAGAAAACATTTACCTTATAATTCTTGTTCCCTTTTTTAAATATTTTTTCATACTTTCAATCTGTAAAAGAGAAAACATACATTTCCAAAAATATTACTACATGTATTTAAAAATTACAAAAGAAAAGGGAAAAGGTTCAAGAAGAAACACTTTTTCAACAATTTTGACATTTACAGAAGCCTCTGCTTCTCTACGTCCCCTACACAATCCTAAAGATATATATTTTAAATAAACAGTATCTTCATGCTGATGAACTGAGACCTATTTTTGAACATGGTACTTCTTTTGCACTGCTGATGTCTCACAATAGTGATGCAATAGCAGCGCAAAAAAGATGTAAAGCCATCATAAAATTGTCTCTAATATTTTAAATGATAGTTTCAGGATGCAAATAAGATGTCTGCTTTGAAGAGATTTCTTTGAGGTGAGGCCTATTCCTTTTTTTAAAAGAAACAGTACCCGGAAATACAGCACTATAAGCATTAAAATTGACACTTACAGAAGACTCAGTTTTTCCATATCTACCTCACATTTCTAAATGTATATCATAAGTACAAACAGAAGAACATTAATTATACATGTTTTATGGTTTATTTTTGCTGTTCTCAGAATGTATCAAATTTCACTTAAATCAGTGACTTGAACGTATTCATCATGTAACAGCGCGGAAAAAAAACACAATCAAAATGACTGTGTTTAAAAAACCCATACAACCTAAGAAATCTGATTTCAAAACTCCTTAAAATTAACTTACTTTCAATGACGTCGAAGGATCTCCTATGAACAGCATTCACTCTGTTGTGCTATAAATATTTTCAGCCCGCCACTTTCTGAAAGAAAACCTCCATCGATACGAAAAATATGTTACATAGAAGAAAACAGTTCTCTCATTCTATCACATGTTTCCACTAGGCCAAATCATGTTGCCGCGATTCGCTACTCTTGTAATTCTTCCAATCAAATCCCGACATTTTCTATTTTCGCAACTTTCTAAAAAAAAACATTTGAGATTATATTCACAATCCTGGACTACTAATATCTTACCCTTCTTTGTCACTCATGTTCTCCTTTTCCTATGACACTGATACTGCTTACTATGAAGCAGACTTACTTGCATCAGGTTTATATAGTTGGATTTTTAAATTGACATTATAATTAAAAGTTTTGGACCAATAATCTAGACAGCATTGCAGACTTACATTCCCTCTACTTCATGAACCTTTTGCAATTCTTCACAGAAAATCCCGAGATTCTTTCATTAAAATTTTGGTTTTAAAAACACCAGGTAAGAATTTTTAAGGTCAAACGGCAATTTTTTTTTGAAAGTTACAACGGAATCATTGCAGAATGACCAGCCGTTTCGAGACTTTAAATAAGCTGTATAATGTCCTGATGTTGTTGAAGGACCATCATGATAGATAATTGCTACAGTTACAAAAGTCCTTCCTGATATTGAAAGCTGAGAAGCCACAAATTTTTTTATTAAAGTTGACAATTTTGATCCATCAGGCCTACATCGTTGAATCATTAAAATGACATACTGTCCATATCTACGTATAAATAATGTTGACATCATTTCAGATTTACATTGGCTACACTCCATGTTGTGATCCGCTGCATTTACTAGCTTATTAAAGGAGACTGATTTACTGTCTGGCAAAGTTAAATATATAAATCTTTCTGAGTCTACACTAGTAGTACTTGATACCCTACAATTCTCGCAGTCATGCTGCCATTGATAAGAAAGCCCAAACAGGTGATCTACATCTACACCCTCATCTTGCAATACATCAAGCATATACATTAAAAACTCCTGACAATCTTGCTGATTATTTTCAGAGAAGTCTGTTTGCCCTGAACATTCATCTAACAGATAACGAACTTCAGACACACTTTCTACTTTTGTTCGATCAGTGCTACATTTCTCGAAAACAGAATTCAATAAACAGCATAAAATTTGTTCTGAATTCAACAGAATCTGTTCTTTTAAACTCTCTAGTGAAAAGAGAACATTAACCACTACATTTGCATAGCAGTTGACACCAGAACTGTTTTCAAATTGAAAACCGACAACATCTTCAACAGAATCCACTTTCTTTCTGCTTACAATTTTTGGTTCATCGACTTTTGGTCTTTTTGCATCAACCTCCCTACTATTACTGATATTTCTACGTTTGCGGCCTACCACACGTTTCTCAAACAAAGGATATCGAGGCAAATGTGGCGCATACTCTCTTCTTAACCTATTGTATTCCTTAACACAATCTAGATCCGCACAAATGTTTGTGACATCACAGTCAATCAAGTACAATCCTGATAAAGTTCTTACTCGTGACAATGCCACATATGCCATACCCTCCTTGAACACAGAACTGCCAATATTCACCAATGCACTGTCTACACTTAAACCTTGCGATTTATGAATTGTTACCGCATATGCCAAGCAAACAGGAAACTGTTTACGGCGAACATATAAGTCTTTAACAAGCAAAAACCTAGCAGAACAACGACCAATTAGCTGTACTTCCTCAATGCCATCAAATTTAATTTTTAAAAATTCTATTCCATCTCTATTTCTGTACTTCTGAAAATCAACAACATTACCCATTGATCCATTTACCAGACCTCTTTCAACATGTAAATTTCTTCTCAAAATGATTCGGCAATTTAAACACACATTCAAAGTCTTTTCAAAACCCGCTGTTTTAGATATAGTCTTCTCTAATGAATCCAATTTTGATTTCAAATTTTCTGACAAAATAATTGTTGATCCCATGTGCTCTATTTTGTCAATAGCTTCAAGTTTCACAATCTCTTGCTTTTCTAAATTCAACATTTTGTTGTTGAAGATGGCACATTCTGCAAGAGTTGGCATCAAACATATTCCGGATTTCTTCTCAGTAATTTTCTGAAAAATATTCTCAGCCACAATCTCTTGTTCGGGATATAAATTTGAAAGTAATCGTGCATTCAAAGCTTCTTTTCCATGCTCGGTCACTTTTCCAATTCTAATATCTTGTAGAATATTCTTGTAATCTTCATCTTTTGCCTGACGCATATTTTCATGCAGTTCAGCATAATTGAAGTTTAACCATATATTGACGTTGCCAATGCTCCCTAGGCACTTCCTGGTATCTTCATGCGTGAGTATTTTGAACACAGGTTCTCCTTTTACTGGTGTCAGCTGCAGAAGATCTCCGAAAACAATGATGTGTTTGCCACCAAATAACACATCATATTCAGTTTTAAGTACTTCTTGCATTCTCAAATGCACAAAGGCAAGCATGATATTGGAAACCATGCTTACTTCGTCAATGATAAGTAGTTTCATTTTCCTCAAGACTCTTGAAACTTCAAACCAAGCATCCCCAGATAACTTGTGATATTGTAATTTGTTGTCATGCTCCACCGGCAGCATTAGTAGACGATGCAAAGTAATACCTTTAATGTTATGTGCTGCAAGTCCAGTAGGAGCGGTGACAACACAAGACAGCGATGACTCAGTCCTTTCCTGCAAATAGCATGAAATTGCTTTAATAAGGAAACTTTTTCCAGTTCCCGCTTCTCCACTCACATACAGTCGGACAGGCTTCAACGATGTACATGAGCACTCTTTCTTCTCATGACTTAATCCATGCTCAATTTGCTTGGTAACTTCTTCATATATTTTCCTCTGCTCAACATTGAGTTGTTTTTCCAAGTCTTCTAAGTTAACTGAATCCTCCTGAGCATGTGCCATGGCTCTTTCCACTTCATTCATAGCAGTGGCAGCTTCATTTTCGATAATAGGTCCTCCAAGTGGATCTTGACTCAATGAAACAGAACTCTGACTGTCCTGAGAACTGTCTCTGGCAATCTCGGCTGCAATCGTTGCTTCCTGCTCAATTTCCAAAGTTAGCATTTCTTGATATTTGGGAAAAGCAGGACATTCTATGCTATCCTTAGCAGCAGTGAAAGAGTCTTCGTAACAGAGGAAATCTCCAAGCAGTTCCTCTTCTGCACGCCAAGGCTTGAAAAGTTGCAAAAGTGCTAAATAGAAAAACTCCTTTGTTTCTGAAGATTCGCCACTCAATTTTCGATGGTTTACTAATTGGCATTTTCTTTGCTTGACCAGGCATCCCTCACTTCCAATTACTGCATAAACTCCTTTCTCAATATCTTCTTTGATGTTCCTCTTGAATATATAATTTTGTAGAACCTCATATAGACAAACATTCTCAAGGTGACTGCTTCGATTTGGATAATATGTATCCAACATGTTGGTCTTCAAAATGTCGGTACTGTTTGGTTCCTTTTCTGCCAAATATTCAATTTCCCGGACAGGTTTTAGAACCCGATTTCGCGTTGCAGCAAGACCAAGACTCGCCCAAACAATACTCCTGGATTTGGCATAGAGACTTGCTGAAGACAATCGATCTGAACATTCGTAAGCTCCGATTTCTCGATGCGACAACATCTTCAGACTGAAACTGTACAACTTCTTGCTGAGGCTCTTTTCATGGGAAATGTCCTCCCACATATCCTTCAGTTCTGTCTTTTCTTTTTTGGTGATGTAAGATGTCACATACCGAGCCACAGCCATACAGTTGTCACCCACAAACTGTATATCCATGTTAGCATTCCACATGGACAAAATCACTGGGTTGTAGTCGTTGATGTACTTGGACTCTTCGTTCCTTTTCAAATTGTATGTATTTTTGGGTGATTTCCTCGTCACATTATGTCGCAGTGAAGACATCAAACTGTTCACTTTTCCTTTAGAAATCACCGGTCGTGGAAAGTTGAAACGACATTTGGTGTAGAACTTGTCCTTGTTTCTGAATTTACGACGACAGTACTTTCCACAACGATGGCTTTGGAAACGTAAAACTTGTTCTCTTAGGCTTTTCTTCTCCGTTGCGTTTGGAACAGCACACGTAGAATACTGTTCTATGAAATTCATCACTAAGTCATCCGGATCTGTTCCAAATTTAGGTGCATCCTTGATCCACAACAACACATGTATATGAGGAGCACCTCTTGCTTGGTACTCCTTTCTCCAGAAGAAATCCAACACCTCTCCAAGAGGTGGATTCTTCTTATTTGTGATGAAAGACATCATAGCTTCAAATCTATGATTGAAGTACCTGCATACATTCACAGGATCCAAAGAACACAGTTCTCCAGGTGTCTTGAATTCAATGTTTTCAATATTTCCATTTGCCTCCCGTAGAAATTCAAGTAAGTCTTCCCAGCCATACTCGGCACAGCTCAGAGTGAGGAACCATGTCGGAGTTCCTAAGTTCCTCAGCATACATTTTAAATCACCATGACGACGGTACCAGTACTCATTAGTACCACGCTGACACGCCATGAGATTAATTAAGTGAGAATCCAAAATACTGTCTTGGACATTGACTTTATGCATAAAGTCCCTTGCCGAGATATTTCGCATCTGTATACCACTTTTTAAGATGTGGTTAACTGCATATGACAGTCCAGACAGATCGCTTTCAAACAGGAGATGAAACAAATATGGAATGCATTGACGAAACCTAGGATCGTCTGCATACAATCGTAAAGTCCGGTATTCAGATGCAGGAATTTGATGAGGTCGCTCATCATATCTTCCTCCTCGACCTGTTGGAAATAGCTGTGGGAAACACCGAGCTTCCAAACTTTCCTCCCAAACACTAATGGGACTCCCTTTAGCTTGTTTCATTTGAAACAACTCAATAGCATTCCCCATGACTTCCTTGGAATGCAAAGGATGAACACTATAATGTTCATATATTTCTTCACTTTTAGAGGCTTCTACTTTCTCAATTTGGCCAGCACACAAATCGCTATCCTCTTCATCACTTACTTCCTCTTCTGGAACATATACATTCTTATAGTACTTATTATTTGTCTTCAAATACACTGTTGCTTTTTTGACTTTCCTAACATCCACTAAATCTTGCCATATTTTCTTATTCTTTGTCGGAACCCCATTAACTAAGATAACCAAAGGTTCCTCTTCCACTTTTTCTATTCCAATTGTGTTAATGTTTTTGTTCAAATCTAGAGGCAAATAAACAACTCTTCCCTTTAATCCTCGCTGTAAATCTGCTGGAGGCAACTTCCCTGTCTTTGGCTCCATTCTTACAATAGCCTGAAAGGGATGGATACTTTGAATCAAAATACATTCATAAGTATTTAAATCCTTCAATTCAGAAGGAATCTCAACCAATTCCAGATTATTATGTACTGCCCTAGCAGGCATCTGGTTTTGGTTTAATTTATTACAACAATAAGTACACACACGTTGATCCGATCCTAAATCAAAATAATCTTCTACCATCAAGTATGTGGCAAAATCCTTCCATTCACTATTATTTTCCCTTTCACTTTTTGCAAATAAATCCACTACTTTAGTCTGATTCTTATAATAAGTGCGTCGACAACATACACAAGTGAAATTAGGCCTCTCACTTGATTTCATCTGAAAAGTGGCAATTTCCTTCTGAAAATTATCTGTACTGGAAACCTGTACATTATCTTCAACATTACCCTCTACTTCAGGGTCAATTTGAACATTCTCATCTTTACTACTAAAGTAACAAAACTCAATTTCTTCACAAATATTCTTCACATCTATTTCTGAACCATGCAAAAGAGCAGCACATAATTGTTTAAGCATAATTGCAGGACTCTTAGCATAATACAACATTCTCACTAATTTTCTCACTTTATTATGATGCACTGCTACCATCCTGAAATGATGAAAAACACTCTGGCATACTCTCCTGGAAAGACAAGCCAGTGAATGACCACGCAAACCTGTCATTTGTCTCACTCTGCAAGGATCTAAATTTTGCAACAACTTCATTTTCTGCTTCAAACTTTTCTTATTAAATGTCCTTATAAAATCACAAAGCAAATTGATGGAAACCTGTCGCACACTGCAAATAGAACTACACTTCCAAATGTACACAGGACCCTTAGGACGTCTTCCTAAAACCTCATCACTTAGCACCTCTTCTGTCTCTGTTGTCACAAGTTTTTCCTTTTCAACTGGACAACCATCCTTCACTTCATAAGCTCGACCACTGGTGTCAACTGCAAACATCAAATCATTATCCTGAAAATAACTCTCCTCATTAAAAAATGCCTCAGAACTTGAACTATGCATCCATTCTCCGGAAAAAACTTCACAAAAGTTACTACGATTTACTACTCTCTTCCATCTACTGTTTGTTTTGAAATCAGAAATTACCTTGCTTAGTTTCCTAATTCTATTGATTACCAAAATAAACAACTTCCGCTTAATTTCAAAAGCATGATCAATAATTTTCTCTACATTTTTCTTCTTCTTATAAAATGCCGCTTTCTGTTGGCCTTTTTTAATATTTCTTAATAAATTAACTATTATCCTGTTACGGAACATTCGATGTCGAATGTCCCTAAACTGTTGTTTCCTTCTACTATCATGCACAGAGTTATCTCTTCCTCTACCAATAACATTTTTGATGGGTCTTTCCTTTCCATTTAAATTACTCTTCTTTTTCTGAACTGAAACATTTTGGCGAAAAATACTTTTTTGACTAAAAATACTTTTTAAGAATGATTTTGTGCTCTTACCTGGAGCTTTCTTGGTGTTTTGATAAGTATTTGGGGAAGAGGACTGCTGCAATAAAACATCATCCTGCTGTCTTTGACGTTTTCTAGCCTTTCTAATTCTATTTTTCGTAGGCATTTTTCAAATTTAAAAAAGATCTGCAGTTGAATCTGTGGAAAAATATAATAAAAAATGTTATTAAGCACTATTACCAAACAGTAAATGAATAACAGTCATCAAAAACTTAACGTCCTACTTATTATTTAACATAGAAAATCTTTTGCACCAGCACTGCATCACAAGGACATTTTCAGTCATTTCCTCTTGAATGCAGATATACAATTGATTTATGTGCCGTGTTTATAAACGATTTTTTGAAATCAATTACATTTCTGGATATGTACTGCTAGAGCTTTATAGGGTGCTTTGGGTCATATTTATAAGGCATATGAGTGTCTATAATGTTATTTTTCCTTTTTAAATGGAAAGCGTTGTTCATGGTGCAAGGTTCTTATAAATACGCTCCCACCTGCGAAACGGAACTTTGCGCGCAGAAAGCTGATTGGCTCTCCGGTGTCTGTCAACATTCTAAACAGACCGGAGCGGCCGCCATCTTATCTCTCGGTAGGATCGAGAGAGAAGAAGAGGTGAAAAACGAAGGGGGATTTTAATGAAAGGGGGCAAGGTATACCCCTCTTGACCCCCTAGGAATGTTGTTAGAGTTTTTAAAGGGTCCCGTGGGGAAAATAAAAAAAATATATTTTTCACGGTAGAAGCGCTTTCCGAACACCGAACTGGGCCGCAAACTGCTGGCAAAACGGGAATAGGTATAAGGGGGTGCGGGAGACCATTTTGTGCTTCGTTTTAATTAAATTACTAAGTATAAGGGGGTGCGGGAGACGTATCCTAATCCCTTATATTTTCTGAGGGTGGCTGAGAAGGCTCATATATGTTGATACATGTGTTCCAGCGGCTCTGCGTGAGCTTTTTTTTTTCTTTGCTACGTCACGTCTGTTAACGTTCGATTCGAAGGAAATCGGGAAGTGTTGACAACCAATTTGTCAGTGCGATAAAATATTTCGTTATAAATGAATCCTTATTGATAAACATTGTCTGCGCCATCTTGTCTTTTTTACAATGCCACAATTTTGTCGTACACGGTAGCCATTTTAGATGCCAGGCCGGTCCCAGGCTATCACCTAGCCCCAGCTGTAGAGAATCCACACATACCAACCCTCCCGATTCAGGCGTCAAACTACTGATTTCAGTGCTACTCTCCCGCCTCCCGATTCCTGCAACCAAAAACGCGGGGGTATATTACCAACCACTAGCGGTAACTTCTTTAGAGACAAAAATTATCGCCGCACATCGGCGATTTTTATCGCAGATAAACCTTGCTATTAGCAAGGTTTATCGCAAATGCGATAAAAAACGGCCGCAATGCATGAATATCGCTGAAAAGTCAGCAATATTCATGCATTATCCAGCAAATGCTCTTAGCCATGTTATCCACCTCTCATTAGATAACATGGCTAAGAACTGCTCGCAAATGCGATAAGAAGCGGCCACAATGCATCAATATTGCTGAAAAGTCAGCGATATTCATGCATTATCCAGCATATGCTTTTAGCCATGTTATCCACCTCCCATTGGATAACATGGCTAAGAACTGCTCATGGTCCCATGAGGAACGCTTTCCATTTAAAAAGGAAAAAATAACATTATAGAAAAGAATCGTTTTTAAACACAACATATAAATCAATTGTATACCTGCATTCAAGAGGAAATGACTGAAAATATCCTTGAGACACATGAAAGCGTTTTCTGGAATGCCCTAGCACCATTTTTTGGACATTATTAACATGGCTATGTAACTCCCATAATCAAAATCTAAATTTGCCAAGCGCAGGTAAGAGCGTATTTACAAGACACTTGCCCCATGAGGAATGCTTTCCATTTAAAAAGGAAAAAAATAACATCAATTACACTCAAATGCCTTATAAATATGACCCAAAGCTCTAGCAGTACATATCCAGAAATGTAATTGATTTCAAAAATGGTTTTTAAAAACAACATATCTGTTTCAGCTTACATAAGAGACCATGGAATGGGCTTCCTATACAACAATAACTTGTGTTACTGCATGCCAGAATGCTACACCGAATATGCAATTACAATTTCTCAAAGTAACAAAATCTATTTCTATATCACTACAGACAAAGCCACAGTTTAAAAACACATCTTTCTTCATCATTTTCTCCTTAGCAAGGTTTATCGCAAATGCGAAAAAAACGGCCGCAATGCATAAATATCGCTGAAAAGTGAACGATATTCATGCATTATCCAACAGATGCTCTTAGCCATGTTATCCACCTCCCATTGGATAACATGGCGAAGAACTGCTCGCAAATGCGAAAAAAAACGGCCGCAATGCATGAATATCGTTGAAAAGTCAGCGATATTCATGCATTGTCCAGCAAATGCTCTGAGCCATGTTATCCACTTCCCATTAAATAACATGGCTAAGAACTGCTCAGGGCCCCATGAGGAACGCTTTCCATTTAAAAAGGAAAAATAACATCAAAGACACTCAAATGCCTTATAAATATGACCCAAAACAACCTATGAAGCTCTAGCAGTACATATGCAGAAATGTAATTGATTTCAAAAACTATTTTTATAAACAACATATCTGTTTCAGCTTACATAAGAGACCATGGACTGGGCTTCATATACAACAATAACTTGTATAACTGCATTCCAGAATGCTACACCGAATATGCAATTACAATTTCTCTAAGTAACAAAATCTATTTCTATATCACTACAGACAAAGCCACAGTTTAAAAACACTGCTTTCTTCATCATTTTCTCCTTAATTCATACTATTCTCTATCTAAAATAAATAAATCTTTTCTCACCTTAGCAAATACTTTTTGAGTTTTGAAAACAGTCTCAGAAATACACCAAATTGTCTTCAGCAGAAGAAAAAGTATGCACTCCAGAGGCTGCAGCTATTGAAAGCACAGAAATACAGATATTCATTTCACATATCTCTCATATTAGCCAATCATAACTCTTCCCTCACTTTTTTCAAATCAAAACCCTTCCCCCCTCTGCCCTCTCTACCTTTTTTCCATAGCAACGACCTCCTGGAAGACCTCTCATGTTTGCAAATTCACACAACAATGTTTCAATTGAACTCTGAACTCTCAGTGCACCTGCGTATCCAGTGCAATCTTTCATTAAAAGTTTCTTCCTTGACCATTCAAATTACATCTTTCAAAGAACACATCCATGCACCCTAACTTTCTGTTTTCAGAAATGGAAATACACCAATCACTGCTAATGAATCATTAGCATTGGAAATCCACAGTTTTTTTTCTTTACAAACTCCTACTGTTTCAACTGCCCTTTCATTACCACACTTCATCTGACTGCAGCACAACCTTCTCCCACCATGTTTAACGTCTGGATTGTTGGACATAGTTACATCCACTGGGCTCAAAGGTATGCCGAGAACAGAAATTTACACAACCTCAATTTACAAGATGTGGAAATTAAGTGGTTGGGCCAAAGAGGATTAAAATGTCACCAATTGATACCATTGGTGAAAACCTTTATGCATTTGCCAAAACCTGACCTGTTAATTGTGCACTGTGGAGGTAATGATTTGGGCACTTTGACAGGAGTAGGTCTGGAAATGCTATTAAAGGACACCTTTGAGCAATTAATGGCACTTTTTCCTCAAACTGCCTTGGTATATTCCAATATATGCCAAAGACAGAAATGGAGGTGGTCCAACCAATTTTGTCCACAAATTGAGAAGTCGAGGAAGCATGTAAACAAATCTGTTTCAGCTTTCATGAGAGACCATGGAATGGGCTCCCTGTACAACAATAACTTGCGTTACTACATGCAAGATATCTACAGAGGAGATGGAGTTCACTTCTCAGATGAGGGCAACAGAATTTTCATTCTGAATTTAAAAATGTGCATTGGTACCTACTTATAAGTACCTAAATGAACCAAAAACCCAAAAGCTCTTCTCAGAGCTACCCTTCATCTAATCACTCACAATTATTATTTTTTTCGCTAATTTTCCACAAAATACGCTTCCCGGTTCGCTAACCGAAAGCTAACCTTGCGGAATTTTTTGAAAAAATGTTTTTTTTCCGCACATTTAAACCTCCTCAGCCACCCTCAGAAAACCTAGGGGGTCAAGATAAGTCTACCGTGCCCCCTTCTACACATTCTGAACATTATTTGCCCTCCATCTTGTATCTTAATGCGACCGAAACACAAAATGGTGGACTCCCGTGACGCTTAAGGTTCGCTAACCGGGCCGCTTTCCAGAAAGCGATCCTAAAAAAAGGTGGGAAAGTAATTAGCAGAAAAACGACTAGAGACACTCTCACCAAATATAGATTACCTCATACTACATAACAATCCCTTTCATTCTCACAAATTTGATTGAAATTTCATTTAGCCATTTAGCCTGTAGACCTATCTAAATACCCTGAGGTAAATTACTTCACAAAACACATCTAAAATATTGGAATTGACAACCAATGAAAACTTTACTTTCATTTACAATTTTTATTACCTGACATTTGATTGGTTATATACCTGAATATATATAAAGGAAGAGAAGGAAGCACAGCCATTTTCACTGCTACTTCCTGAACTACATTTCAAGAGCCTTTTCACCTCCCTGTAAAGTTATTTGATAATTTGTAAGTGGCACTTTAAATTAATTTGTAAAAATGTTTATTGATAATTATTTACTGACCCCCTGCTATAGTTATAGATACAGATAACCTCCTCTGTTACATTTATTGATTGACTTACACTTCTCTGCTATAATTATGAATTTACTTACTTTAACTTCACTGTTAAAAAAACAGAACAACATGTCTGAACTTAAACCCAACAGTGCCCTAAGTCTTCTAATATAATTTTTTTTTAATGCAATTTACAGCAAAAAAATGGAAGGGGAGCAAGAAGAAACTAATGTTTCCTTCGAGATTACATCCGAAGACATTGTAACTGAAGAAAATGTGGATGAAGATTTTATGGATCAATCTTTTGACGAACAATTTATTCAAACCTTACAAGAGACAGAAACATCCATGTTCGACGAGATACCAGATGATATAATGCTGGAAGTTTTAATGAACTATGAAAATAATAAATAATTTTTTTTTAAAATCAAAATAAATAAATAAATTAAAAAAACGAACAAAAACAACAAATAATTAACATACAGTATTAGAAAAGTCTATCATTCTTTTATCCTTAAAGTACGCTGCCCAGAACGCTTTCCGGTTCGCGAACTTGGCGCTTACCACGCAAAAAAAAAATATATATATATTTTTTCTTTTGGACCCTCCTAGGCCCTTTTAAAACCTCCACATAAAACCTAGGGGGTCAACGAGGATCTACTATGCCCCCTTATGGTAATTTCCCCCTTTGTTTTTGCCTCCTCTTGTCTCTCGATCCTACCGAGAGACAAGATGGCGGCCACTCCGGACTGTTTAGAATGTTGACAGACACCGGAGGGCCAATCAGCTTCGCTTCGCAAAGTTCCGATACGCGAAAAGTTCGCTAACCGGATCGCTGCCCAGAGCGCTGTTACAGATATATATCTTGATTTAAACGGTAATTTCTCAAAATCCACTGAAGCACATATATTGAGACCTAGCAAAGGCACATCGGGCTAACAGTCCCTACAATTTTGCCAAGTTTCGTGAAAATCCATTCAGCCGTTCGGGCTAAAAGTGAGTCCAACCGCCCTATGGAAATTAACATGGGAAAAACGCGTTTTGGGACCCCCCTTTTTTCTCGGCCCCCCCTTGACGACCCCCCCCCAAGTTTTCAGGGGCTGCTCAGAAACAAAATGTGCCATTTTCCTGAAAATTTCAGCCGATCCCGTCCACAAACGCTAAAGTTATTAGACATAGAATTTTCAGAAATGCCATAGGGAAAAAATCCTAACTATATATACCTACTGGTGACCGCCAGTAGGTAATATATATATATATATATATATATATATATATATATATATATATATATATATATGTATAAAACTCTCAAATTCTCTTGCTTTACGCAGAAAATGCAGCACTCCGGAGGGTCAGGTGCAACAGTTTCTTTTAATTTAGGAACCACAAAACAAATACATTTTTTTTCCAGTGGGAGCCACAGTTCCAACATAATTCCCACTGGAAAATAACAAAAGATGCTTTTTTCCCCCAGGTATAGTCCCTGCGTAACCTCCCAAGAGGCCTAAGGGGTCATGGTAATCCTCCCCTTCACCTTATCAAACTTTTTTATTTTTTATTTCTTTTTCTTGTAGGACTCAGCTGAAGCTGAGTCCCAAGATGGTTGCCAACACTTCCTGCTTGCAGTGTTGGCTTCCAACCACATTTCATTACAGGGATTGTTGGATCCTCAGAGGATCTGTATCCCTAGATATACACTTTTTATTTTTTACATTTCTACAAAACTACTGAATGGACTTTCACCAAGTAACCAAAAGCACCCTTTCTGGACCAAGAATTTGCTTTCTGCCACGTTTGGTGTAATTTCGTCCAGCGGTTTGGGCTGTAGTCGTATTCAAAATAGCTATGGGAATTAACATTGGAAAAACAATTGTTTTGCCCTCCCCCTTTGTCTCGGTCCCCGATTGATGGATCACCCTAAATCTTTTCATGCACAACAAAATTCACTATGACACTTTTTTGGAAAATTTCATGAAGATTCATCAAGCTGCGCCAAAAATATAGGCAAGTCAAAAAACGCTTTTCCTATGGAAACATTATCCTAACTATAACTACCTACTGGCAACCGTCAATAGGCGATATATATGTGTGTGTGTGTGTGTATATATATATATATATATATATATATATACACATAGACGCTCCAAAACCACCAGCCAGTTGCACTCACGAGCGGGTGCTGTCAACGCGGGGGTGTACCCGCTTCACAATACAAGCTCCCAAAGTCCTTTCGAAACACGGCAATGAAATCCACCAGGAAAGAAGAAAGCACTCTCACGAGGGGAAGGTTTCCAACGATAGTTTATTGAAACCTTCAGGCACAAGCAAGACGCGTTTCGGCTAAGCATGGGCGAATTTTGCGAATCTGGCGTTCGCGAATTTGCGTATTTGCAAACTCGCAATCCGCAAAATCCGCGAATTCTCGCCAATTTTTTTTTTTTGTGTTCGCAAGGGTTTCTGCAAATTCGCGAGGGTTTTGTACCAGTTCGCAATTGCAAACTTACTTGTCGGCTTGCAACGGTCGCGACTATGTTGTTTCTACGTCTGGTTCATCATCACAGGTTCCCAGCACCCTCTGTTTCACCACTGCCGCCCTCTGTTTCACCCATGCCACCCTCTGGTACATCAATGCCACCCTCTGGTTCATCATCACTGTAGATTATGGGGGGGAAAAGCAAGGACACCTGCCCTGCTTCAACTGACATGAATTAATTTGGGGTTGATTTATTAATGTGTCACTGTTTTAAAATTCCAGTCTGGCACCTGCTTCCTTATCTGTAATTTGCTTTCTGTTGCAGTTCAATGTTTTTTTCCAGGACCCTTGCGGCCTACTTGTAGCTATTCTATGAGCCTGCTGTGAGGGTCAGAGCAGGGTCATACAATTGTTGCAACTAGCAACTGAACTCTGGAGGGGCCCCAGTCAGGAAGCACTACAGGGAATGGTTACTAATGATGAGTTTAAAGTTGAACTTTTGCACCTGCTGAGTGCTTTCAGTTTTGCAAAACTCGTTTTTCTGTAGAACAGCAACTGTAATGCTCCAAACAAACTTAGGCAACTGAACTCTGGAGGGGCCCCTCAGGAAGTACTACAGGGAATGGTTACTAATGATGAGTGAACATTTGCACCTGCTGAGTGCTTTCAGTTATGCAAAACTCGTTTTTCTGCAGAACAGCAACTGCAATACCCCAAACAAACTTACTTGTGAAAGTTGATTTCTAATCCAAAAGTGATCCAAAGAAAGTCAAAAGGCCTCAAATCCAAAAAAGTGCAGGCAAATGTCAACCTGAGGAGTTATTCTGATAAAAATCATCATTTTCAGAAGGTCTATGCTGCTTGCTAGTGGATTTCTTCTGCAGAATTGCATATTTTGTAATTTCGCGAGTGCGAGATTGTTGCTGCCCGCCGCACCTACATGTTTGCAATTGCGAACTCTCGCGATGCGTCGCCAAACTCCCGCGGGATCCCGCAGCAAGATCCAAACTGGCACAGCACTCGCAAAATATCGAGAAAAACAACTCAGCAAACGCTGAATGACGGTAAGTGAACGCCGCACGCCGCAAAATTGTATCACCAAGAAAAAAAGATCTGCTGCGTGCGAATTTGCGGATTTTCGGTAAATTCGCGAGTGTTCGCGGATTGCGAATTTACCGAAAATCCGCAAAATCCGCGAGCGGAACGGATTTTCCACCCATGCTTAGTTTCGGCACTTTCACTAACAAAGGAAGCGGTAGTTCCACCACCCTGACTGCGAAACTGACTACAATAGAGCGCCTTTATGAGCGCGAAATAAGAAAGTGGTGGGAGGCAGTCTCCCTACAAAACTATATTGAAGTTAATCGCGTACCAAGGGGACTGAGGATATACACCATTCCGGCCTATGAGAACCCAGACCCGCAGTTGTTAGATGCCTGGGCCGAACACACAGCGGAGTCCTGCAAAGGCATGTTAGTGATTTTGGTGCGATTCGCGTGGAGCGGCAGAGATAAGGCTTTAGCCTTAATCAAGGATTTTGAAGATGACTTAAGTAAAGAGCAAGATCAACATACTTTAAAAGCTAAAAGGGATCTGATGAAAAAACGGTTAGAAAAGTATGAACAAAAAATAAAACAACGTAAGGAAGAAAAATTTGATAGAGACGAACGTGACTACAGCTTAGGAAGAGTTCTGACATTTGCTAAAAAATATGACAATCCAAGAAAAGAACTTAGCAAACTGGACCACCTGTTGTGATACCAGAGACCTCTGAATCATCAGTCAAAGCGGATGAAGACTCCTCTGAAGATTGTTTGGATGATCCTTCTCTTTTCACGAGGAGTTCAAACTCATGAGGAAGCAGCAATTGGAGGGCGGAAGAGGCAAGCCACCCGAAAGAAGAGCAACAAGAGGAAGACGAGGAGGGGGGGCTGGGGCAAGAAATGTCGTAGGATCACCCCCAATAACCCGCAGCAAGAAGACCTACAACAAGAGAAATTGATTGCTGAAGACAATCTGAATATTATCAATTTGACGACGAAAACATTATCTCAAGAAGAAGAATCTATATTATAATTAGGTCTTTCTTTTTGCCCTCAAAAGAGCTTTGAATTCACTCAAACTAGAATCGATCTTTTTAAAATTACAAGAAAGCTGCACAAATTTTTCAAACTTAGACCTAAACCTATTCCTGTGAAACCCACACCTGTGTGTGAGAGTAATATTACGAACTTATTTGATTGCAAAGACTAGTGCGGAATTAAAACCATGGAAGAATTAAGATTAGAAATTAATGAAGGCAATGACACTGAACTTAGATCTACACAACTGCTGGCTGAGATGGAGATTCAGGAAAAGGAATTCCCTTGAACAGGACTATACAACATTTGGTAAGAAACAATCAAAACCTAAATCACAGGAAATCGTACATAGAGCGACAACTGAATAAACAAGGGAATCACAATTTCTTATGTGTACATACAATAAAATAAGTTACACTAAAAAACAATATGTTCTTGAGCTAAAAACAGTTGAAGAGTTTTTTAAAAAATTCAAAACAATACATAAAATACATGACATTCGATTATGACCCGCATAATTGGTAAGAAAGACAGAAACAGTAAGACATCAAAATTGTACAATACTTAAAGTATATTCCAACTCCTACGTATTCACATCGATGTCGTATCTAGAAATAATCAATATATCTACAACGATGAGGGAATCTTCAATTATACAACTTTAGAAAGCGTCGACGCGTTTCGGTGGGTTTTCTTGGTTAATGCCACCTTTTTCAAGACTAACAATATGTCTGTCGTAACCAGGGGGTCATATGACATCCCCGGAAATTGGCAGAGACAAAAACTGCTCCCAGGTACAGGGTCCTTGGGTAGAAAACCAGTAATTCAATGTAATTGGCGAAAAACTTCTGGCCCCTTAGAACAGGTGAGAAGGCCACACCTTTGTGTAGTTGAGCCTTCACTTCATATAGATAGATGCCTTAATAAAGTTTGTTCGCAAGTCGAGTAACAATATTCTGGAGACCCGCTGATTTCTCGGCCTCCTTATCTCAGCACGCTGTGGTACAGCCCAGGTAAGTCTGTACTGTTCAATAATAGGGGTAGACCGCTATCCAGGCTATTCTATTCAGTCTTGGCGCCAAAAAATGCTTCTGTCCTACCGGAGATGGAGATTCACCAAAAAGAAGGATTAAGTACTTTTAAACCTGCGTCAGGATTTATTCCTCCTTCTGGTATTGATGCTATTGATACTTTCGCAGATACAGTTATAAAAGACCTTTTACGACTGAGACATGACATACAATACAAAACCAGATCTAAAAACTTTTCCATGACCCAACAGTTGGCATTAAAGAAACTATGCGATGATTCCTCCCTAGTGTGCAAACCCTCAGATAAAGGGGGGAACATTGTGTTAATGACTAAAGAATATTATGAGATGGAAGCTTCTCGCCAATTAAGTGACGCCTCATGTTATGCCAAGGTTACTAATCAAGACTATCAACAAAGTATCACGGATTTTCATGAGATGATCACCGGATGGTACAAAAAAGACATGTTAAATACGGATGAATTTCTTTATTTAAAATGCTTGAATCCAGTCACTCTAACGTTTTATCACCTGCCGAAGGTGCATAAAGATAAAAACTTTCTACCAGGGAGACCCATTGTGGCTTCTCAAGGGGGACTCACAGAACATCTATCTGTTTATATCGATTCTTTTTTGTCCCCACATGTAACCTCACTAAAATCTTACCTCAAAGACACCACACATTTTTTGAACTGTATGAGTAATGTCATGTGGCAGGATGGTTTTTGCATGATGGTATTAGACATCACCAGTTTATACACCAGCATAGCCCACAATGATGGCCTAAGAGCTGTTCAAAGCTTTTTGGAAACTAGACCGGTCAGGTTTTATGAGCACAATAAAATGCTGATCGAGTTCCTTACATTCAGTCTCCATAATAACATCTTAATATTCAATGGCCAATTCTACAGGCAACTGTTGGGGGTGGTAATGGGTTCCTGCTCTTCCCCCAGCTTCGCGAATTTATTCGTGGGCTGGTGGGAGGAGCAGGTGGCCTGGGCTGACACTAACAGTGTGTGGTATAAGAAAATTAAAGCTTGGCATCGATACATAGATGATCTCTTCATTATTTTTGAGGGATCAATTGAAGAGGCCAAAATCTATGTGGATAGGTTGAATGAGAATGAGGTGAATTTAAGGTAAAGTGGAGAAATTAGCATATCAAGTGTGAACTATTTGGATTTAACTGTTTATATCGAAGAGGGACAATTACAGACTAAATTATTTCGAAAAACGACCGCAGGTAATTCCACCCTATATGCCACGAGCAACCATCCCAGACAATTGATTAACCCCTTCCATGCTGATGACGAACCCCAGCCGTCATGCACTACGGTGCTCGTGTGCTGA
Organism: Lissotriton vulgaris; assembly: GCF_964263255.1. Taxonomy (NCBI): domain Eukaryota; kingdom Metazoa; phylum Chordata; class Amphibia; order Caudata; family Salamandridae; genus Lissotriton; species Lissotriton vulgaris. The sequence goes on from NC_141691.1 coordinate 1,479,635,370, forward strand.
TGACGGCTGGGGTTCATCACGGCCCGCCCCTGTTCGTGTTGTTTACAGCACACCAGGGGAATCGCGGCCGCATGGAAGGGGCTAATAACATTCCATTTGGTGAGTTATTGAGACTTAAAAGGAATAACTCCGATATTAGAGAGTTTCAGAAGTCAGCCAAACGTAGTTTGGATCGTTTCAGGACCAGTGGTTACAGTGAGGTGGTGTTGAAACAAGCCTTAGACAGAGTAAATAACTTGAAGCGAGAGGATTTATTAAAATCTAAACCTAAGACCACTTCAGAGAACTAAGTTTTAGACTCATAACCACGTTCTCTGATCATGCGGGCGATTAGAAAAGGATACTACAGAAACATTGGAGTATCCGTCTCACTGATACCGGAATCAAAGATGATTTGCCGACTAATCCGCAAATCACATTTCGTAAAGCTAGAGCTTTAAAAGACCATTTGGTACATAGTCATTACACCACAGAAGGAATTAAACCTAAACCGTTACAACCGTTAAAGAGTTTCTATCCTTGTGGTCGTTGCAAGGCCTGCAAAATGAGTAAACGCACTTTAAGTTATAAAATACCAGGCATTCAGAAACCTAGAAGAATAAACAAATTTATAACCATATGTGATTTACTGTCTAATATGTCCCTGTGGACTGCGATATATTGGCAGTACGATCAATCCCGTCAAACTTCGCATATTAGAACATATGCGAGCGATCAATAATATTGATGAAGCGTACCCTGTCGCCAGACATTTTAACAAACTTCATGGGCACAATAGGGACCTGTTGGCCTATTTTTGTCTGGATTGCATACCTACACACCCTAGGGGGGGATCGCCTACAAAAGTTGAGACGCTTGGAGTCTCGTTATATTATAGATCTCCAAAGCAAAAGTCTGCATGGATTGAACACACATGAAGAATTAGCAACACACTTGGGCTAATAAAGACTGTGTCCTTGCTCTATGATATCTGATATAATGAATTGCTCAACGATAATGATGTTTTGTTTCTGATCAAATGTATTTATATGTATTTTTTGTTATTTAATGATTTATGAGCTGTGGCTTACCGTCATTTGTGGATCTGATGTGCCCATCCATGGGCGATATTGTGGCATGTTCGCTTTGATTGATGCGAAGATACCAGAGCCCATTCAGGGTTACATAATTAATTGACTATCATTAATCTTTTTATCCTTTAAGTGAAGCGATGTTAAATGAATGAGCATTATACATTGCACTCGTTTGATTTTGGTTCCGAGTGCTGTTTGTATTTGCATGTTTAAAGATGGCGGGACTATGCCGATGAACGTGTCCCTTTTCTATGTCTATGACACTAATGATGTTGACAGCAGAAGTAACATTTAAAAACAATGGCCGCAGTGCGTTCCGCGATGCAATGGATAAAGGCTAAGTGCCGAAACGCGTGTTGCTTGTGCCTGAAGGTTTCAATAAACTATCGTTGGAAACCTCCCCCTCGTGAGAGTGCTTTCTTCTTTCCTGGCGGATTTCATAGCCGTGTTTCGAAAGGACTTAGAGAGCATATATCTATATATCTATCTATCTATATATATATATATATATATATATATATATATATATATATATATATATATATATATATATATATATATATATACATATATATATTACACTGGTGACCCCCAGTGGGTAGGAATGTGTTTCCAAAGGAAGAGCGTTTTATTAGTTTGCTAACAACTTTGGCGCAGTTTGAAGAATCTTCACAAAACATTTAAAAAAATGTTCCTCTACCTCAGCTTCTTCCTGGAAAGCTTAGGGGTGATTCGTCAAGCGGGGGCCAAGAAAAATAAAGGGTCCCAAAATGCACATTATCCATGCATTTTCCATAAACTTTTTTAGGATGCAATACCGCAAAAACTGCTGAACAGAATTTCACCAAATTTGACTGGAAGCTAGATCTTGGTCCAGAAAGTGTGCATTGTGTGATTTGATGTAAATTCATTTAGTAGTTTTTGAGAAATGAATATTCAAAAATATTTGCATTTCTGGCAGTTGGATTCAAGGGACTCTAGTGAGAGTCCCACTAGCTTAAGTTGAAAAAATAGATCAGTCTGATTGACCAAGGTTGCTTATTTTGCCTTGGACCTCCTTGCTCCTATAGAAGTAAGCACCCTGATTGGCTGGTCACAACATGAAAGAAAATGTTTCAACACCCACTACAGGACTTGGGGACCTATTCCCCTGCCCTGAGATTGTTTAAAAAAAACAAAAGATATAAAGGGACAGAGTAGGGATTCCTTGTGCCCCTAGTCCATGTGAGGGGTCATAGAGGACCCTGGGGCCCCACATTTTTTATATTTGTATTTAATTTCTATGTGGATTGCAGCAAATAAAAACAAATGCTGCCCAACAATGTTTTTACTATCATTATTATGACCACCGTGGAGGGCCAGAGCCTAGGTGTCATTATGTTTTTTTTTTAAATCTGTTATTGAAATCTCAAAAATATAAACAATAACAACAATAATCCTAAAGGAAAAATAAAGAGAAAAAGAAGAGGGGAGACGAAAAAAGGAAAAAAGAAAAAGGAGGGGGGAGGGGGGAAGGAAAACAAATGCAAATCAACAGTCTCAGAATACAGTATTATGCTCCAAGGGTTACATTTACATTAAGACTGAGCTACTGTACAATATAACATTCCATACCATTAAGAAATGAAAAAGCACCATATGTGATCTGAAGCTTTGAGCCATGCAAATAGGTTGTTTGATGCTAAAATGATAAAAGGAGAATAGAAGAGGGGGAAGCAGAATATCACTCTAGAGATGAAGAAAACCCCTTGAGGAGAAGGAAGGAGGGATGAAGTGAAAAGTCACCTTGGTGCAAATGTCAAGTGCCATGTATCCAGTCTGGTGTCATTATTTTAAAGTATTTGAGAAGGGGGCATGAGAGGTGCCCCCCTCTCAGAGCCACTGTTGGGCCTGAGACCTCATCTCTGGGGCAACATGCTAATTAGGTTTAAAGTATTTTATTGAAGCAGGGTAAAGAAGGAAACAACAGGGCAATAAAAGAAAAAAACACAGGTGCTCTACAATAAATGCATACAGTGTATTAGATACATCAAAGCAGTTCAGTTCCTGTCATAGGCTCCTTTCGGCATGGATACACAGCTCGTTCGCCTGTGGTTAAGGACAAATAAAAAAAAAAGAGAAAGAAGGGGGGTGGGGGAGGGAGGGGGAAGAGGAGGGAAGGGGAGAAGGGAAGGGGGGGAATGGAGGGGGAAATGAGGGGGGGAGGGAAAAAAGGGGGGATGGGGAAACAACCCTGCTCCACAACCTACCCAACCTACAAAGCCCCCCAACTACCACACCCCAACCCACCCCCTGTACTGTGCCAATGACCTCCAGCTCTCCCCTCATAGCGACCCTCCGGTCGACTCCGCTACTCAACGCCAACTCCGACCAATCAAACAGGCGGATCCGGTGGCGGTGTCAGTCGTAGCAACCTAAGATACCTGGGGCAGGTGATCTCCCTGAACTCAGAACACAACAAGCTATGGAAAGGCACCCACAGCTCCTCAAAAGCATCTGTATCCCCCAGTGCTACCAAAGACATCTTTTCCATGCCAAGGACATGCCATAATCTATGCAGCCAGCCGACAACAGTGGGAAGTGTGGTGGAGCGCCAGTGTATGAGAATGTTTTGCACCGCTGACCCTAAGGCTATCGCAATCTGTCTGCCCCTTCTAGACCTGAGAGGATACAGCAACCCATTTGGCAACCCCAGCAGGACATAGGCAGGGAACCGTGGCAGCTCTATCTCAAAACATTTGTCCACCTCACCAAGGACCTCCTCCCAATAAGAAGCCAAAAGGGGACAATCCCACAGTATGTGTGTAAGCGTGCCAGTTTGGCCACAGTTACGGCAGCACGTCCCCGGGATTGATCTATCCATCTCATGTAATTTCTCAGGAGTGCGGTACCAGTAGGTCGAAATTTTAGTGAAGGTCTCCGTGAGCCCCATGTGATAGGCCGAGTGGCGTGAGCGGTAGGAGATGTGGTCCCATTCTGTGTGGCTCAACACTCGTCCGAGCTCCCGTTCCCAGCGCTCCCTACCGGGGCTGTGAATGTAAAAGGGGGGGGCTGCAGCATCTTTTACAAATCGGAGATAAGTTTAGCGTCCGACGTGCGAGTGATTAACCAGCGCTCGTACACCGTGATCTCCCGATCCGCAGAGTCGCGCACTTGGGGTTGAAGTGCCCAGTGGCGCGCCTGCATATACCTCATGCGCTCCGTCTCAGGGAAGCCGTATTCCCGCCGTAAGTCCTGAAAGGGGATGACACCCTCGGGGCCATATAGGTGATGCAAAGTGCAACAGCGGGCCTCCCGCCAGCGGTCGTAAGCACCAGGCTCCAGTCCCGGACCGAAGTCCGGATTGCCAGTTAACGGCGTGAAGGGGGAGGGGAAGGTAGTAAATTCATGCTTAGTGGTCACCGAGTCCCACACACGAAGTGGGACACGTGTCACAAAAGATGCGTAGAGGTTGGAGGGCCGGTGTGACCTCCTCAAGAACGGCACCTCCTGTAGCGTTCTACCTGCTACCGCCTGGTCCTGGAACAGCCAGTGCTTGTCCGACTCCCACCGGCTCCATTCCACCAGGTAGCGAAGTTGGGTGGCCTGGAAGTATTTCCGTAAATCTGGTATCCCCAGCCCCCCAGATTCGGGCGCCAGCGTTGCAATGTTCCTCTTAATCCGCGGTCTGCGGCCCTGCCACACAAACCGCGCAATGGCCGATTGAGTCTCTGCAAGCCACCCTGCGGGAGGCTGGAGCGGCAACGCCCTAAACAGGTATAGCACCAGAGGCAGGAGGGTCATCTTTACTGCGGCCACCCTACCGAGCAGCGACAACGTGCCTTTGTCCCACCGGCCCAATTCCTCTCTGATTTTGGAGCCCAAAGCCGCATAGTTGGCCGTGACCATCGCCGGGAGGGAGGGCGCCAACAGAATCCCTAAATACGGAATTTGGTCCCTGGACCAGCTCAGAGGATAAAGTCTCTGCAGTTCCGCCCTGGTGGCGCCGGTGAGCGAAATGTCGAGGGCAGCTGATTTCCCAAGGTTCACCTTGAAGCCCGCCACCGCGGCGAAGAGGTCCAATTCAGCAATGCAAGCCGGCAGCGACCTCCGTGGGTCATCGAGCGTCAAAATGACGTCATCTGCATATAGGCTGATCGCGTGGGGAAATGCGCCCATCTTGACCCCGACAATGTCGGGGTTCTGCCGAACCCTTTGAGCAAACGGCTCCATATGAAGAGCAAAGAGCAATGGGGACAGAGGGCATCCCTGTCGCGTGCCCCTCTCTATGGGGAAGGGCCGGGAGCTGCCCCCGTTCACTCGGACCACCGCAGACGGGAACCGGTAACAGTTGAAGATTAAGTGCCGAAACCTCTCGCCTATCCCGAACTTGCCCAAGACCTTCTCCAGGTAGGGCCAGTGCACCCGGTCGAATGCCTTCTCCGCATCTATGGAAAGGAGCATTCTTTCCCCGGGGATCCTGGAGGCCTTCTCAAGAATATGAGTCACCCTCTTTGTGTTGTCCACTTTCTGCCTACCAGGTACAAAGCCCGCCTGATCCGGGTCGACCATGCCCGGGAGATGAAGTGCCAAGCGTGCTGCCAATATGCTGGTGTACACTTTCAGGTCCGTGTTCAGTAACGAGATAGGGCGATAAGACCCACAGGCGGTCCTGTCCTTGCCCGGTTTTGGGATCACGGAGACCGTGGCTTGCAGGAATTCAGGGGGAATGGCACCCGTTTCCGCGAACGTGTTGAAAAGGCGGGTCAACAGAGGCGCCAGCTCCTGACAAAAGGTTTTATAAAACAGAGGGATGAAGCCATCCGGGCCCGGGGCCTTGCCCGGCTTGAGCCGGGAGATCGCCGTGACCACCTCCTCGATACGGATCTCCCGTTCCAAGTACTGGGCCTGTTCCGGCGTCAGCGAAGGGAGCTGCACCGACTCCAGGTAGTCCGTCTCTGTCTGAGCAGAAGGGACCTCACCGGTGTAGAGATCTGCGTAAAAATTACGGAAAACATCCGCTATTTGCTCATCCTCCGTGACCGGGTGCCCGGCCGGGGTAACCAATTCCTTCACTCGGTGCTGTTGGTGTTGCACCCTGAGCTTGTTGGCTAGGAGCCGTCCGCAGCGGTCACCACCGGTATAATACTTGGGCTTCAGACGAAGCATCGCGTATTCCGCCCGTTCCGTGTCCAGGGCGGACAAGAGTTTTCTGGCGGCTTTCAGCTGCCTCCAGATCCTGGGGGCTCCCGTTCTGAGATGAACCTGCTCCAGCTCCCGCACCTGCCGGGTAAGCTCGTCCCTTTTGAGCTGTCGGTCCTTATTCTCCGCCGAGGAGAGAGCGATAAACTCGCCCCGAAGCACAGCCTTCAGAGCTGCCCATTGCGTCGCGCGGGAGGTTTCGTCATTGTCATTTACGCGCTGAAATTCCGCGATGGCCACGCGAATCTGCTCCACCGTCGACCGCTTGTGCAATAATGTGTCCCGGAGTCGCCAGACCCCCCTCGGCCGGGCCACCGGGGGCAGATTGAAGGTGCCCTCTACCGGCGCATGATCGGAAAGAGAGAGGACCCCCGTGTCAGCGTTCAAGGTGGAAACGACCATCGGTCCCGACACGAGTAAATGGTCCAGCCGCGCATAAGACTTGTGTGCGTGGGAGAAGTAAGAGTACGCGCGGGTAGTAGGGTGGAGGTGGCGCCACATGTCATGCAAGTCCAGCTCCTCAAGTCGGGTGCGAACCGAGCCCGAAAGCTCTCCCAACTGGTCGCGCCGTTGCACAGACCTGTCTAGCGCCGCATCAAAAACCAGATTCAGATCCCCCCCCAACACTATGTGCCTATCAGAGGTGGACGCCACATCATCCAGTGCCCTATGGAAGAATTGCTCCTGGCGGTCATTGGGGACATTGATAGAGCCTACAGTCAGCACCAAGCCTCCCACCCTAATCCTGTACGCCAAGAGCCTCCCTTTCTGCTCCGCCACTTTGTGTAAGATCTCCCCCCGGAACCCCCTGGAGAACAGAAGTGCAACCCCTGCCGTTTTGGAAGCGCTGGAGGAGAAAAGCTGCGTGGGGAACTTAGGGGTACGCATTTTGGGACAGTCTTTTGCCAGCAAGTGGGTCTCTTGTAATAGGCAGACATCCGCCTGGGAATTCTCTAGCAGAGACAGTACCGCTCGCCTTTTAACCGGATTATTCAGCCCTTTCACATTCAGAGTGACAACTTTAAGAGCCATCAAGGAGGGAAACCAACGAAACGCACATAAGCGGGCAAGGCCCAGCAAGCGAACATAGAAGCCACTTCACGAAACCCCAGCGCGCAGCAACATAGGCATCTCTGCGGCACAGTACAGACCCCGAACCCCACAACCCCACAACAGAAGGAACCCTCCCCTTCCCCTGGAACATCACACACCCAACCCCACACCACTCCCAACTCCCAGTCCCCTCGCTGACCCCCAAACTCAAAACACCCCCCTGCAATTCCCATTCCTGTCCCCCGCTTCTCAAACCATAGAAAGAAGTCATTGTCCCAGTCCGGTCCTTTACGGACAAGGCCGTGGAAAGTCAGTTTAGTGGACGTCCAGCCACCAACACCTGCACTCGCCATCCCGCCCCACCCGCCCCCAGAACCCCCTCACCGGCGATAAGAAAAGGCTAATGCAGAGTGAGTTCAGGCCGTCAGGGCCACTTCACCGGTCGCCGTCGCTCTGGAGGCCTCCTGGATGGCGGCCGACATATCCGCCCGAATCGTGGGCGAGTCCGGCCGCTCCGGCGGCGGGGAGCGCCTCACCCCTGCCTGCTGCCAACCGTCCCGGGTGCTGCGTCTGCGGCGCGGCGTCGGGGTGTCTGTATCCGATGCCGTGATGCCCAATACTGTGCAGACATCCTGAAGGGACCGGAGCTGGTGCAATATTCCGTTCCACCGAAAAATCAGGCGGAAAGGGTGCCCCCAAGAGTACTGTGTCCCCTGTTCCCGGAGGAAGTCCGTGGCGATTTTGAAGGATTTTCTTTTCTGCAGTGTAACCGTAGATAAATCCTGATAGAGGGCCACCGGGCGATCACGGAATCGGAAAGGCTGCTGCCGCCGCGCCTCGCGAAGGATCCGTTCCTTTAGGGGGAATTCCGGCAGGAAGGCCAAGATGTCCGGGGGGGCGCCGTAGCTCTGCGGGGGCGGCCCACTCTGTGCGCTCTGTCCATGCGAACCTGGAAGTCCTCCGACTCCCCCAGAATTGAACGGAAGAGGGCCTCCAGGTATGCGGTCACGTCCTCCCCCTCCTCGCCCGACGGGACGCCCCGGACTCTGATGTTGTTCCGCCTGGACCGATTTTCGAGGTCCTCGGCGTGGGCCTGCAGCTCGATCTGTTGCTCCCGCAGCCGCTGGACCTCTTGCTGCAGGTGGGTGATCTCCTCGTCCCTGGAGTGACCTGCTTCTTCCACGGTGTTGACTCGTTCTCCCAGGGAGTCCACCTCTCGCCGAATCTCGCGGACCTCCCCGGCCACCTCCTGCTTCAAAGTCTGAAAATCCTCCCGCAAGGAGCTAAACAGCGACTCGAGGAACGATCGCGTCACCGGGGGTTCACCGCCCTCAGCGCCTCTGGAAGGGGCCGGGGAGGTCGTGGCTGTTTGGCTCCCTCCGCTGCGTAGGGCCCCGCGCCCCACCATGTCCGGCAAAGTCCGATCACCCCTCCTCTGGCCCCTAGCATTCGACATCCTGGCGGTACGGGAATCAACGATGGCCGTCGCTCGGCGAAGAGGTGACCAGTGCCAAGGCAGCTATACTCCGGCCAGAAAGCTCCGTCACATAGAGGCCCCGAGCAAGGCCGGGCAGCCGGTCCGGGGTTCACAAAATGGCCGCCCGTTACAGTCAATGGGCCAACGCCCAGGGAGTGAGGCCTACCTCCGTTGCGGGTCCAGTAGCGAAAAACACCGCCGGAGGGCAGGAGTAGGCAGTCGGGGCCGGCACTCCTAGTAGATTAACACCCCCGGGGGCTTAACACTGCTCCTCCACAACCAGGGCTCGGCTGGAACGGCCGCACGAGGCTAGGACTCTCCAGGCCCCGGTCTTGCGTAGCGGCCGGAGGCCGACTCCGCCTCCCTCGATCTCCTCCGCTCGGCTCCGCTCTCTCCGATTTCCTCCTCCGTTCGGCTCCGCTCCGCCGGCGAAGCCTCCGCCGGCACCTATTCGGCCACTTCGGCTCAGACACTCCAACGGGACACCACAGGTAGCTGAGCACGCCGTCGAGACCCCAAGCCTGGAAGCCTCGCGGCCTCGGGATCGCACACCGGCCGCCCAGCGGGCTCCTCCTCGGGCTGTTTCAGTCAGATTCGCACCTCCAGCGAGGCAATCAAATCTCAATGGCCACTCCACACCACCACCCGGGTCACCAGGCGCAGTCACCGCTTGATCTGGGGGGGAATCAGCGGTTGCAAGCGGTGCGGGGTTTCAGGGGCACGGGAGCTCTCGGCAAGTGCGACCTCTCAGCCCGCCATCTTGGCCACGCCCTCGCAACATGCTAATTAAAGGATATGGGGCATGCATCACTTTTCCATAGCCACTGTTGGGCCTTGGGGACCCTATTCCAGGGGGCTGATTTGTTAAAAAGAGGGTAGAGGGGGTGCGGCCACCTCCACGAAATGCTGTTGAGCCCTGGAAACCTATCCCCTGGGGCCAATCTTGGTTTAAAAGGGAAGGAGGACTACACGCTCTGCACCTGTGTCAGCATCTGCCTCGGGGACCCCATACCCTGGGCATGATACTTCACAATCTCTTGGCCTGCACTCTCCTGGGCAGGGATCTCAACTTTGCTTCCGCCCAGTGGGAGCAGTAAAAATTATGCTACTCCCACCTGGGCAGGACAATGAAAAAGGTGCTGCCTGGGGAGTCGCCTCGGCCATAGGGGCCTTGTTGCTTTCTCATGCCCCCCAATAACTTACTACATTGTGGGTGCTCAGGATGGGTACCAGGGCACTTACTCTTGCAAGGGGAGCCATGGAGGCCCTAGGCTCTCCACTGTATCTCCCAAATAAAAAAGGAATACAAATTGTTCCTGAAGGCACACATTTTGTGTACCGGCTGGGGAACCAGCTGTGTTCCTGGGGCCCTGGGGCTCCTGCCATGGCTCCCACTTAAAATAAAACATGTGGGTGTCCTGAATGGGCAACTAGACACCCACACAAATATCAATCAATGAATCAATCAGGGGGTTTAAAGAGCACTACTCACCCGGGAGGGTCTCAAGGCTCAGGGACAAAAATAATTTTAAAAAGGAAAAAAGTAATGCTAAATAAGTGGCAGGAGCTCTTCATTTATTATCCACTGTTCCTTGAAGGAGCCCCCATAATGCCCTGCATGGGCTATTTATTTTAGCTTGGTGATGTCTTTCCAAGGGGTAGGGGCACCACCAACCATTTTTTCGTATGTTGTGGAGGCTGCAAGGAGTGTTGAGGCCCCCCATCAACATGAAAACAAAACAGTAAGTCTCTGGGGTCTTTAAATACATGACCCAAGGACAACTTACCATATTTTTCAAATCAGTTTAGCTGGAGTGAAAGGTCATCTTATGGCTGTTTTTGCAATTGCATTTTATAGGCTGAAAAACATTAAAAGAAAGACTCAGATGTTTGTTATCTTACAAAAAGTTGTCTCTGCGTCTTTCTTTTAACATGTCAGCCAACAAAATGCAATATTAAAAAGTATTTTAAAAAAAGACACAGACATGTTTTTAATATTATAATATAGTTAAAATGTTTTATAATAATCAGTATTATTAAATATTGCATTGAGCATTACTTATGTCCAGGGTCTGCAGCCTATCTTGCTGTATATGGCCTTAGGCTATGTATAGTGTGAGTTGTCTGCCTTCAGTGGGTTTGGTGTAGGACACTTTATTGATGTAGTATATGATAAAAAAGAAAGCAAAAATTCACTGAATAAACAAAGGTTAACATGAAGGTGTTGTTAACTTTGGTTTTAACATCTCAACGTAGGTTAACAAGAAAACCCCTCAAAGGCACTGAAAAAACACAATTAAAGTGGAATGATATTTGTGAATTCTAAATGAAAAACCACTGAACTTTCAAGCTATGTTTAGGACCACAATACATAACACAACAGATTAGCAAATCATAACTCTTACTCCCAAGACAATGCTTACAACCTCACAATATTTAGAGCATAAGTAAAAAAACTAAAAGCACAACATAATTAACAAAACATCCTCTAACCAATTATTATGACATTTAACCTCACCTTTAAGATTATGTATGACATTTTTAATTGCATATGGGCATGTAAGGTTGTACAATATTGCAATTGAAGATATCAAGATGCTTTAGGTGGCATCATAAACTGAAGGACATGAGGTTTATAAATGTCACCTGGCACCCTAAATTGCAATACATGACCTAATTACACATTATACCTTATTTAAGTTTCATATGGCCAAATGGACAACTTCATCCATAACATCTCGGATATGCCCAGTCTATAACGCTTATAATGAAACTGTAACTCATGTATTATTTGCATGCACAGTCTATACACATCCGACACTCATGTGAAGCCAACCCGTTTGTTCCCAGATTGGCAAACAAAATTATGCAGTGGTTTAAAGAATATTAAGAACAGAACATAGACAACCTTATGCCTGCTCCATTGCCAACATTTTAGGAAGAATGTGGATCATAAGGCAAAGAGTAATGTTATACCAAACTTGATTTAGTTTCTTGACAAATATTTCGTACAGCTTACATAGAGGACTAAATAGAGGTTTTTGTATATAATTAGGTTTAGTGAGTCTTGACAGTTTTATTGGCCTATGGGAATCCCCCTCATTCTATTCAAAATTGTAATTAATTACTGAAAGGAAAGCAACGGCTGGCAACAGTCTCACCAAAGCACAATGGTGTGGCAGAATTAATTACATGTATTGACTCTATGAAATGCATATCGGGTGCTCTGATTGTAATTTTTTTCTTTTTTTTAAATTATGTGTAACTAATTGTATTTCCCTTTAACATTGCAAATACACTCCTGAGCTCTTGTATATGGTTGGCTCAAATCAAGATGATCTTATCATATAGAGACATTTTCACCATTGCACTTTGTGTTTTTGACATCAATTGCAATTCACTTTTTACATTTTATTCAAGAGCTATATAGTTCGTTTGATTTCCCACATTTGTTTGGGATTATGTATATTTCTTGCCTTGATTACCCATGTGATGAACCTAGTGGAAATAGCGTTCCTGATATTAATTCAAATTAGAGGTTGCAGATGGGAGAAGTTTTTAATTTAAAAATGAGATTTTATTGTATTTTCCATGATTCTCTTGTATTTCTGAAGAAAAATCTCTTAAATATGATTGACTCTTGCTTTTCCCTTTTCACATGTGGTTTAACGTAATATCTTGATCATGTAAAGTTTACTGTGTTTTATTGTACTGTGTATTAAACTTTTATGGAACTGTTGCTAAATAAAGTTTTATGATGATTTATGTTTTATATTACATACTGTTTTAGGGGTAAATAGCTGGAGATTGTGTTTTTCAAACAAGGAAATGTTAATTGAAAATAGTGGGTGGAATACTGCACTATTCTGTGTTGTTTTCTGCAGAAACAAAAAAGCAACAATGCTTTAATATGTAGCTACACATAAAGAATTTTAGAAAAAAATCCATTAATGATTTTTACACATTCTTTCTTGAAAAAGTAGAGAGGACTGAAGCTGTTCTCCTTAAAGTTCAATAAAATAGACCCTGGTTTAAAAGTTAACGTGTTTAACTTTCATGAATGGATTGTTGATAAAAACAAAAGTCATTGGTCTGGGGCAGTGAATTATACAAATCTGTGTGAGCAGCTTTTACCGCATATTTATGGATTTAGTGCACTTGCCTTGCTATATATTTGGCTTATTTAAACAATGTATGTTATTTCCAGCTCAAGAGAAGAATGTGCTGCATAATTTGCTTTTTCTTGCTGCATAATTTATACACTTGAAAAGAAACAAGGGGAACTCTACTCACATAGGAACCAGGGCAAACAGTTATATCAAAGAACAACGGTTCCTGTGGTTAATATATATTTAACATATGGCTTAATAGCAATTACCACTACCACAGAGGATTGCTGGGGATGGCTGAAAGGAATACATAACCAATTATATGCATCTCAAGAATGTTTTTACTTCATATTATCAGTTAAATTCAATCATATTTAAGTTGCTACACAATCATGTGAATACAAATATAGTGCACAGTGTCCCCAGTGTACATATGAAACCAAAATCACATAAAACATAAGTTGCAAAAAAGGCACAAAAGGTTTCTTATTGGATACAAAAGTAAAGGAAAATGACCAAACAAAGCGTCAATAATAATTATAGTGAGTCTACACAGTCGTAGGCACTATTTTAATGGTTCAATTCCTTTTGGCGTCAAAATTCTCTGTGGTAGTGGTAATCGCTATTAAGCCATATGTTAAGCATAATTTATACAGACATGCCATATACCTTGGTTCTCCATGGAATCATAATTCTAGTGGGCAGTCCAATGTAAAATCTCTTCATAGCGGTTTGGGGATCATCATTGTGATGATGAGATCCATATTTTAGAGTGACCTATGAAACATATTCCATACTTCAATGCTAAATGTGAAATATGGGTTTTGCAGAAAAACCTAAAAGAACTTAGATTAGACAGTTATGGAAAGGTACACAAACCATAACCTGCCCCTGCGATTCAATGCTCAGGAGCTCACTCATGCCATCACTAATGACACCTAAGGTAGAATTATCAGTGGGGTAGCTGATGACATCTCAAAAGTAGTTTCTGTGGTGCAAACTGAGTTAATGAAGTCTACATACCTCAATTTGTGTGGGAAAGGTAGGAAACATTTTCCAATTTTTGTATGTTCCTTGAGAGGGCTTTTATGATAAAAGGAAGTAAAATGTAATTCAATTTAAGGCCCTCATTACAAGTAGATGGGGTTTAGATGCGTTAGTTATTGCATTGATGAAATACGATCCTGTGAAATTCTGAATTTATTGGTTTCAATAATTACTACCTATGACAAGTTTTGCCCATAAAATCAAGAGCAATCGGCCAATTTAGATACTTACTGCACTATAATCTGCATATTTTCCAGGCATTTTTCTTCCTTTAAGGAGGTTTCACCAACCAAAATGTAATGGGGGATTCGTTTTTTTACGACCTGGTGTGTACTGGATGTGATTAAGACCGTTCATTTACACTGCAGCATATCACCATGACACAGAATGAAAAAATAACATCTGAAACATAAATAACGGTCTCCAAATACATGTGGCCATATTTTGTCAGAAATAGATCTCTTTCATGCGGAGTTCACTGTTTAATGAATGTCCAGTGCTTGTAATTATTTGGGTGCGCTTATTAAAAAGATCAGCCTATTAAATTCGTTTCTGAATTCTTGCAAATTCCCAAGATTTAAAAGCTCAACCTTGGCTTTATAGAAATGTTGTGCTTTCTTTCACCTTATAAAATGTTTGATTTTGTCTTTTGCAGAATACCAGGAGAGTTAATGGCTAACATTCCTTTCCACAGCTAATAAAACGCTAAGTATACTTGCTGTATTCATAAATGTATTCACTACCATACTTTGGTGGCTCACTTTTTCAGACCACAAAGAAGCACAGCTGGAGTTTTAGGTAAGAAGTTCAATTCGGGCCTGATGGCTTAGTCAGTGGATTAATACTTCCACAGCAGGGATCTGTGTTTGACCTTATGTGACAGATTTGACATCTGGGGGTTCCTCTGAACCTTTCATCAATAAAATGAGTACTATTAAGTTAACTGAGATTAAAGGGACAGATGTACATAGCCTTTTTGTGGTCCCATAGGGTCCGATTCACAGATCGCCTTTTCTTACGTTGAAATCTAAATTGTGATTCAGTAATACGTTACTGAATCACAAGTTAGATTTGAAAGTGCTTAGGGAGCCCCTTCCAATCACTGAATTATATTGCTACATCTTAATGTTTTGCAACCAAAATCACGTCGCAAAACATTACTACTTTGCTGACAACAAACATGTAGAAGTAAAGCAGACTTAGAGCCAGATTCATCAACCAAAATAGCGATCGCAATAGCTGCGAATTAGCTATTGCGATCGCAAGTAAATGAAATGCAATTCATGATGTGAAAAGTGACCAAATAGTGAATTCGCAAAATCGATTATGCGAAATCGCAAAAAATAAATTGCAGAATCTAGGTGGAACCCCCTTAGCAAATCGGAATTAGCGAGATCCCAAGGATTCTGCGAAATAATTTGCGATTTCGCTAAATAATCGCAAACCCAGTTCATGAAAAATCGCAAATAGCGAAAAATCGCTAAATCGCTATTTGCGAGGCACAATTTAAGGAGACCCCAAACCAGGTGGTAACCATGAAGTCAATAAAAAATAAATAACAGAAAAAAACTAAATTAGCCACAGGTGCGGGCCTGACCAAACACACTTAAGGAGACATAGTAGGAGCATGAGGACTATCAAAATGCCAGGACTCTACATGGTGGTCAGGCGGCGAAGGCTCAAGGATGCAGCAAGGAACAGAGCAGGATCCAGGAGCGAATCTTCCACCAGCGGATCACCCTTCTGGGCCAACTGAGGAGCAAATCTACTCAAAGTACCGCCTGAATAGGGCAATGATCACAAAGCTGATCCGGGACCTAGACCCCCTGATGCAGCACCCAACAAGGAGGACCAATGCCGTGCCCACCCATGTCCAGGTCTTGTGCAGCCTGCACCTCCTGGCCTCCGGAAGCTTCCAGGGGATAGTTTCCGTTGCTGAGGGGATCTCCCAGAGCACCATGTCCCTCTGCCTCAAGAGTTTCCTGGAGGCAATACTGACCCGGCTACACCATTACATCACACTCGTGACCAACCAACAGGACTTGAATCAAATGAAGCTTGATTTTTACAACTTTGCACAATTCCCCCATGTAATTGGATGCATTGACTGTACCCACATCCACATCTGCCCACCTGCACAATGAGAATACATGTACCGGAACCGCAAGTCCTACCACTCCCTGAATATCCAGATGGTGTGCAACGCTAAGACAATCATCATGGGCATTGTGGCACAATACCCTGGGAGCACACATGACTCCTTCATACTCCGGCACAGCGGCATGCACACACGACTGGCCAGGGGAGACTTTGGCGAAGGACACCTTCTAGGTAAGTACACATGCCAACAAATAGTACATTGCGACCATGTAGCTGCACATAACAGGCACTCACCCTCTGCTCCTTTCATTCAGGTGACAGCTCCTACGGTCTCCGTGACTACCTCCTCACCTCATACCTCAACCCTGCCACACCACAGCAACGGCGTTACAATGCTGCACACATCCGCACAAGTACATTGAGCGGACATTTGGGCTTTTGAAGAGCCGATTCCGCATACTTCACAAGACTGGTGGGGCCCTCAAATACCAGCCTGAGGTCTGCTGCCGCTTCGTGGCAGTGTGTGCAAAACTCCACAACATTGCTACCAAGCGGAGGATACCTGTAGAGATCTCTGGAAGTGAGTTGGAATGGGACAACCGCCCACCTGCACATGTGCATCATGCACGCGGGGAGAATCCTGCTGAAGGACACAGGCGCCGCAACCAAATCACAATGAACTGTTTCTAGTGCACCCACTCCCCTCACCCAACACTTCACTCATGCATGATAATTGAAATAATGACATCAGTCAGATTAACTTGTGCATAATAAATCTTATTGTTTTTTTCACAATAATGTAATATTTTTTCTATATATTGCATGAGAGCTGTATTGACTCATACATCCCCATGTTTGTGAGGAGGGCATGCTTGTATCATCAGCATGGCCCTGCATGGAAAATAATAAATAGTCCGTGGCGCCTCTGGGCAGACGCTCCCAGTCGCCTTTCGACCTCCTCCACATCAGCATTAGCCCGTGAGGCTGCAGTGGGCCTGGTGCTGCGGCGGGGTACCGTCACCAGCGGCAACGACAGGCTGCTGTGGCTGGAATTGCCCTCACTGGCATCATCCCCTCCCCCTGCCTGGCCATGGCCAGTCGCCTCCAGACTCCGCACTGCAGTGTTGACTTGCTCCAGTGCCCTAGCGACATCCTGGCAGCATTGCACCATTTGTATTTGTATCGCTAGTGATCGACGCGATAGCTGGGAGGTGGCATTCCCGATTATGTGGTTGGAGCGTGTGTACGCTGACAGGCGGGTCAGCAGCTGGCGGTGGTGGCGGCCGGTGACTTCCTGCTGGGACAACAGGACCTGGCTGTTTTCCCGGACAGCAGCGGTCATGCTTTCCATGCTGTCAGTGAGCTGTCCCACATTACGTGCAGTCTTGTGCATCTGCAGGTGGATGGCTGCCAAGTGACGTGCCTGCTTTTGATGTACACGGAGCATCCGACGCTCAATAGACAGGCCAGGTACCCGGACATTCACCCCTCTGCCAGCACGTGGTGTTGTGTCGCGCGGCTCCCTCACCAGTCCGCTGAACTGTGATCGAACAGTGGCTGTGCGCCTTGTCTGCTTTCATGCTGCAGCTGTAGTTGCCGGTGCCACTGGCATGGGTGAAACTCGGGGTGGCTGTGGCGCGCCTGTTGTTGCAGGGGTGGCCCTGTCCACAGGGGCATGTGGTGGTACTACTGCTGCTGGTGCTGGCTGTGATGATCCTGGCTGAGAGATGTGATGGCCTTCTCCCTCGGTGTCCTCGGGATTGTTGTCAATGTGAAGGGCCTCACTATCGGTGCTGGGTTGTTCTGCGCCACCTGTGATGTAAATGGGACGGTGATTAATGACATGTTTCTTGCACATGGGAGGTTGCTACATGCACTGGCTTTAGGAATAATTCTCACTGGACAGGTCTGGCTGTATGGGGCTATCTGGAAAATGTGGTCACACTACAAGTCCCACAATGCAATTGGGCTTTTCTGGTGTGCATGGCCTGCATGACTGGGGTTTCTAATGGGTAGCTCTGGAGTCATGGCCATTGTTAGGGGACAGGGTCGCAGTCGCATGGCACTTACCTTGGGATTTTTGGGTGGGTCGGGAGGAGTCCAGCCGGGGTTACCCCCACGCATGCCTCGGGATTCAGGGTGTCCTCCACAAGGTCCTCCAGTGGGGTGTTGGGTGGTACAGTGGGCTCTCCTCCTCCAGTTCCGAGTCACTCCCCCAGCCTCTCTGCAATTCTTTCTTTGCACGCCCTCTGAGGTCATACCGCCTCTTTGTAAGGTCTTCTATGGAGCGCTGGGTCACTCCCACTGCGTTTACTTTAGCGCGGATGCGCAGCCAAATTCTCCTCTTGTCCGCCTCTGGCACCCTCCGTGAATCCTTTCCGAAAGCCGGTCATGATCTTTGGATACTCCCTCTATTAAATATTCCAATTCCTGCTCGGAAAATGGGATCTTTCTTTTCCTTCCTGAGGCACTGCTCCCTGCAGCTTCCTGGGACATTTTCAGGGGTGGTTTGTCTCCTGATTTGCAGCTGAAGGTGGTCTGTAGTGGAGCTCTGGCCAGTGCTGCTTCCACTTTCAGGCTCAGTGTGCTGAATGAGGGAGGGAACTGCCTGCTTCCTGGTTGTGATGTCATCACTGTGCTCGAAATGCGATTTCCCGTTTTTGCGATCTCGCAATTAGCGAGATCGCAATTTGCGATTTCGGTAATTGTGAGATCGCTATTTCTACACGAAAAAGGGCGATTCTGTTCATTTTTTTGCGGTTTAAGCAAATCGCAAACGGCAATTGCGGCTGATTGCGATTCGCTTTTTTGGATCGCATTTCTTCATGAATCCCATTCTGCGAATTCTAAATTGCGATTCGGGAATTCTCGCAATTTAGAATTCGCAGAATGTGGCTTTGATGAATCTGGGGGTATCTGCCTTTGTCAAAAAAATCAGAACAAGAACACAAAAAATTTGGCCTATTGGCTTTATCAAGGAGTCAGCATATCAATGTAAATAAAGCAGACCGTTTGTCTTTGCTAAAAAGTCACCTATATATGATGAAATGTATATTTAATAAATTCACACATTGCAATATTTAATAACAAGTGATTGTCATAAAATGTTTTAATAAAGTTTTGTTTTAAAAAATCAATGTTTTTTTGTTTTTCTTTCACATTTTTTCAGGCCACAAAATGCAACCATAAAAGCAACCACAAGAGGGCCCGACAGTCTTGCTGAAGAGAATAGAGCTCCAGCTTGAAGTGGGTTACAAAAGTATGGCAAACTCTCCTGGGGTCATGGATTTATTGACACTAGAGACTTAGGCCCTGATTATGATGCCGGTCAGACCGTACTCAAATAGGCCGTCGGTGCAGTCTGACTGCCGTATTTCAATGCAGGTGGTCGGACCCTAAGTGGTCAGGGGGAAAACAACCGCTTACGACAGGATCATCTGATTCTGACTGTGCAGCGGTTTGAATTGCAATCCCAAATGGCGGCGGTGCTGATGTAGACACTGCTGTAGGGATATAGCTTTCCGACAGCCTTTTCATGTCAGAAAGACTGCCATGAAAAGGTTGTTGGAAACTGATTTTGAGGACCCCAAACAGGGCTCCGTCCCTTGTGGGCCAATTGGCCAAGGGGGCACATGTAGTGCCTCCACTCACCTTCATGCACCATGTACAATACACCACATGGTGCATAGTACACAGTGCATGGATGCGCAGGAAGTGCCTTTTTCCTGGCTGCAGCACAAGCCACTATGTAAAGGAGTTCTCTGCAAACGCCAGCACTGTGGTTGCATCGTTATGCGGCAGTTGGGCCGCTGCCTGCTTGTTGGGTGGTCTCCTGACCATTGTGATAGCGGGTGGCGGTCCGACCGCCAGCTATCATAATCAGCCCTTTACTGTTCTCTACTTAATGTAGCTGGGGAGATGCTGCCCTCTGCACCCCTACAGTATTAAAATAATAAAATGTTTTGTGGCTCCGCTTCCCCTTCTAGGGGTACAACCAAGCCACAAAACCCACCACAGATCATTATGGGGCGTTCTATGCCAGAGCAGTGAATAATAAATGAGCGGCTCTTGCTGCTCATTATTCTTAGTATTTTTTTATTATTCTGCTTATTAATCTCTTTGTCTATTTTTTCTGTGTGTCCAGCGATGCACCAGGGGTACCTACATTGTTAATTTTTTTTGTGTGGGGGTCAGCGGGGTGAGCCCAAGGGACCCCTGTGGCCTGCCAGCTTCAGGCAAGCGCCGGAGCCAACCAGCTTTCTTTTTTTAAATCATTGAGGGCCCACCCAGGGCACCCCACAACCGTAGTCAGGTCTGGGGCTGCAGGAGGAGCCATGGCCCAAGACATACCCTGCCGGCTCTCAGGCCAGCACCCATCCTGGGTGTGGCAGGAGGCAGCATTGCTCTCACCTGGCGGGAGCAGCTTTTTTTTTTTCGAGGCAGGAGCAATTCAGTGTTTCTCTGCCCGCTCAAGTGCGGGTAGGTAGAAACGTTTGTGATTCGACCTGTTAGGTGGAAGACGGTTATCTTGAGAGTATTTAGGGCAGTAGGGGTCTCCAACCGTTTCTGTAATTAAAGAGCTACTTATGGTTAATGAAAATCAACCCGAGGTACTAATGTTATTAATGCTACAATAGGACCACATCAGACAGCATGATATTATTGGCCACCAAATGCAATATCACCAGCAATGAACACTTCTGTGCACCAGGCAGGGTTAACAGCAGTAATGGAAACAAGCTTTGGCAAAGCCAATCGGTCTCAGCAATGCAAGAGCTATTGGCTTTGTCAATGTCAATGTGTTTCAGCATTGCAGGGCCAGATGTAAAGTGTTACACAGGCAGATACAGCATCCAAGCACCCGCAACTGATGTACTGTTACTTCTTTGTGTAACCACGGGCATACATGAACAAGACATCCCAAATTTAATTTACCATTTGATAGAGAGCAAAACACAGTATGAAATGTGGCAATCCCCTTTAACGAGTGCTGCCAAAGTTACATAGTAAAATTATGATACTTATTTTGTTCACCTCTCAAGAACAGAAAGTACTCTCTGCCTTAGTGCAATTCATACTTGTGACTTGCATGTTACACTCATATGCCTCAGGCAGGCACTCAACCCACTGATCTATCCGACTGGCTGACCTTTACTGATCATTTGCTTTTAACCTTTAACTCTGCAACATAACAAACCATGTGCTTCCATATGGGTTGTATGACAGGCACGCATGGCTGAATCACGCGCGCCTCTATATCTCGGTGCCACCCACAAATGTATCTTAACCATGCAGCCATTTACCACGCTTGCCTTTATCATGAAATTTCATTGTAAAGGCATGATTGATAAAGAGATATGTGTGATAAAGATCACCACTACCTAGACTCCCTCTACCCGACCTAAGCCCTACTAAAATCATGTCCCCCACCATTGCCACTCCTGCCCTGAGACCTAAACCCTACCTCTCCCTGCCATTAAAACTACCCCTTTCCCTCCCCCTGCCCTGAGGCCTAAAACCCTGACCCCTATTAAAAACTACCCCAACCCCAGGCCCTCGCCCTGAGCCCTAAAACGTACCCATGGGCTGCCCTTAACACTACTCCTACCATTCCCCCAGCCTAAGGCCTACAACCCTGCCCCCTTTAAAAAAAACTACCTGACCCCTCCCACCCTGAGCCCTAAATCTGACCCCCAACTCCAAAAATACCCCCCAAACCCAGTCCCAGCCTTTAAAACTACCCAAACCCCCTCTCTCCGCCCTGAGATTTACAGCTGCACTATTTTGGAAGCCCTTTTCAGTCCAACAGCATAAAGGTCGAATTTGACCTCAATGTGGTTCGGACCTCAGCACCACAGGACTATGAGTCCAAGAATGCAAAAGAAAAATCCTGGACTGGAGCAGAAAGTCATACATGGACTTTGGGAACTAGGACAACAACTGTGAAGTTAATGGGGCTAGATTTTTATTACCTTTTTTGGTTTGAGGTTATAAATCCAAGCATGCTTAATTGTCGACTGAAAAATACAATAGCTCTGACAGAGAGGCACCCTCATGAAGTGGGATCTTTTTATAGTAATATGCACTAGTTAATTCTAATTTCTGCAAGTGGAGCTAATGATTTCCACTTTTCTGTGCACAGCCCATCCTTCCCCCATCCGATATATCCACAGAAGGCATCAGTCTGATCGAAGACGTGCAATGAAGTCTAGACTGTTCCAGCACAACACTACAGCAGCTATGCAAGGTTGGGATGTGAGCCGCTAGGGGAACCAAAGCAGTGCTGAAGATCACAAGAGAACCCCCATGTCTGCAACCAGTCCCCACAAGCCATATCTTCCACTAAAATATTCAACCCTTGTCTTTCTCTTGTCAAAGACAAAAAACCTAGGCCAAATAAAAGCATGCAGTACCTGCAACCCAGGGGCACAAAAGTAACCCCAAAAACCCCAGCAAATTTAAAACATTTTTTTTTGTCTCACCAATAAGCTAACAGATCTTAAGAAGCCATTGTTTTCTAACTGGGCGCCTTTAGGCTTCCTGCATTTGCTTAGGTCGACCAGACCAGCCTCCTTTTTATGGAGACTTGGTGTCATCATAGGACAAAAGAGTTTATGCCACAGAAGTTATAATAGTCTCAATTCTTGGTCCCAGGTCATAAAGGGCTGCCAGATGTTTACAGGTCTATCTCTAGTCCCTTCCAGCTTGAGGCGGGCCATAGCAAGTGAGGATTTTAGCCATTCTTCTGTTTTTGGGGGGTGGGGATCTTTCAATTTTTATACATATTTCTCTGCGAGCAAGCAGGACCAAATATAGCAGCAACCCTCTATGTGTCTGTGGTAGATCTAAAGTGGATAGGCCATCGTTTCCGAAAAACACTAATGAAGTATTAACCTCAATGTTTACCTTGAAAATATTACACATAGCATCCCCCACCCCCTTCCAGAACATATCTAGATCAGGACACTCATAAAAAATGTCAGTATCGTTGGCATTGGGTGCCATGCATCTAGGGCATTTTGGCATAGGAAGTGTGGGCAAACTTAGCAATTCTGGCAGGCGTATAATAAAGGCGGTTGGATACAGTGAAGTGTTTTTTCTTTAAACTAGCTGGTCTAATGAATTTATAGAGTAGTTTTAGAGATGGTTCCAAAAGATCACCTATGGTAGATTCAAAGGGGGACAGGTTCCAGACCGATGATTGTGGTGGCATTTCTAAGTCATCCGCGTCCAAGAGCTCCTTATACCAAATAGAGATTTCGTTCTTAATTGGCTGGACTGATTGGAAAAGGGTCTCTATAGCCCAGTCTCCTCTTATGCACCCTTCTTCTGCCTCAAACCAGGATTTGAGTTCTATATACTTAAACTTAGAGAGGCTAGGACCTATCTTCGCCATTAACAGCTCCCATGGGTGAATTCCATTTACATCCCCCAAGTCAGACCAGACGGATATGCCTGCTCTCTTAATGGGTCCAGCCAAACCATCTTGAAGACAGAGTGGTGTCCCAGGGGAGTCCCATATAGGGGCAAGATCAGAATAATTACCAATTTCCCATCTCGTTCTTACTTTAAACCAAGTTTCCAGGGCAGCCTTAAGAACTTTCAGACGTACTCGTTTAAAGAACCTTGGGGCCCCAAACGTATAAAGAAACCCTTCTGCGCCACCACCACCCTCGTTCATTGCCATTTTGCCCAACAGCCATCCCCAAGAAGTTTCAGCAGGTTTAAAAAGTAGTATCCGTGTAGCTTTAAATTGGAATGCAACTAAATACCAGCTGATATCAGGGAGTGCTAACCCACCTTCCAGTTGTGCCACTAACCACCTCCCTGTCTGATCCGTCTTAGCCGATTTAATAGATCAAGTGACTCCTTGCTTGATCAGGATTGCAACTCCCCTGCTATTAATCGATTTTTCAGAGGAACAAAAACCTTTTATCCAAGGGATTCTGGAGAATAATGTACGAGATACCTCTGAACTTAAGTGTGTTTCTTGTGGGAGACAGACCTGCGCTACAGAGAGCTCTAGGTATTTCAGTATCAGCCATTTGCCTTCTTGGACATCTCAACCCGTGTACATTCCAAGAGATAATATTGATCCTACTATTATTTATGACATCTCTTGCCATCAGCTTACAAACCCTTGATGTTGGCTACTTGTCCACATTTTTCTGTTTCAAGTGAGATGAGAAAGTTTTTTCTATTTTTTCCCAATGCTCCCCACCCTGTGCACCCCCTTTGTCCCCCCCGTGGCCCCTTACTTCAATAAGGAACCCTCCTGTTCAATAGGCTAAGTCTATTCGGTCACTGCTCCCTCGGTCTAAAGTCATGTGCTTAATATGATAGATTTAGTCTGGGGATCTAAAGCCATTGAACCCCTTATGCCATTATTGCTCTCCTCTCCTATTTTCACTCTCCATTTTACTCTTTACAATGAAGGCATCCACCTCCTCTGTTGACCGAAACTGATGCATCTGATTGTCCCACATTACCCATAATTGTGCTGGAAATTTCAATTGAGCCTTTGCCCCAGACTTTTTAGATCCTCCAGTCTCTTCCCCAACTCCCATTGCCTTGTTGCTGTAATGTGCGAAATATCTTATCAGGAAGGGGAATGGGTCTTGGCCTGTAGGTGAAAATGTTGTAGTGCCTTCCTTGAGGGCCGAACATAAAATTAGCTCCTTAACGGAGTATGAAAGGAAATTGATCAAAATCTTCCTTGGTCTTTGTCTGCCAGGGTTCCTCCGGAAGGGATCTTGGTGTAGTCTTTGGATTTCGTGTTCCAAATCGATGTTGAGTGAGCCTTTTAAAACGGTTCCCTTTAACTAAGAAATGACGAATCCCTTAATGTCCGACTCCTCAAGGGCTTCAGGAATATTCAAGAGCCGCAAGTTGTGTTTTCTGGAGTGATTTTGAAGCCGTTCGAGGCCATCTTTGAGTTCTTTATTCTGGGCTTCTAGTTTTGCTACACCCTCTGACATGCTGTGTATAGCCTTCTTAAGTTTGGGGAACTCTGACTTTATTGCGTCAGTCCTCGTGGTGACCTCGTCCAGCTTCTGGGCTAGCACCTCACAGGACGACTCAATAGCCGCCTGGTTTGCTTCTGACACAAAGAACCTACTAGCCATCTCGGCCTGGTTCATCTCCGAGATCTTAAACCGGCTCGACATTTCCTCCTTTATGGCAAGTAATTTGTCCTGAATTTCTAGGACAGTGTACCTGTTAGACAGACTGACTGCCGAGTGGACAGCTGACGAAGTTGCTATTGAACCCCCCTGTCGATCCAGGCTTCTTGCTTGCCTACCCGGAGGGGTCTGTGACTTAGGTCCCTTCAGTTTACACTGCAGAAAAGGGGTGAGGGCTGGAAGTTGACCTTTATTATTTACTAATGGATAAAGGGGGATACCCTGAGAACCCCCTTGGGTAGCCCTTTTTTCTGGCTTGCTCGTGACTTTGTAATACATTTTCAGAGAGGGGGTAATTTTCACCTTTAGGGATGATTTTTTTCTTCTCCCTGCCTCTCCCCTTACCCGTACTGACCTCCCTCCCCTTTGAATCTGCCTCACCCGTTATGACCCCTTGCTGCTTGGGCTGCTTTACCACTTTACCAGTGCTTTAATTTCTGAAATAGGGAGGAGACTTTCTTGGGGTCAAAATAGGCTGTGTAATGTCAATATTGTGGGATGAGTGGGCCACTCTAGCGCGCAGCGCGTATCTGCTAATTTTTTGGGGGGGAGATCCCTTTAACCTCTACACCTTCTTCACCAGTCTCCATTCGGTAGAGGGGGACCTCTCCCACCACCCCCACTCCTCTTTCCACAACTGAAAAAATGCCAGATAGTATGCCTGTGCCTGCGCTTGCCGGCTTCTCTCCACAGGTTGAGCAGGTTGAGGAGAGTCTGTGGGCAGCACCAGCAGGAGGCCAATTTGGTGGACCGACCGTGAGCACTGCACACTCCCTCCTACCTTCGTGCAGGAGAGCCCTACGCTCTGCGTCCCTCCATCAGACAGACCTTGCTCCAGGATCCAGGAAAAGACCGGCATTGGTACTGACTCTGCCCCTGGCGACACGGAGCCGGAAGCAAGCAGCATCTCGGCACCTCCACAGCCACGCTGCCTCCTCCCACCTCCAGTCTCTGGCCTCCTAGGGGCAGAGAGGCAAGACTATCCGCTCAACAGGAGGGAATTCACGGAATTCACTGAGTAAGGGACCCCGCATCGCTCCTTCAAAGGTACGTAGTCAAAGGGGTTACAGCCATATAAAAGTTATGGCCTGGGTCGGGGCATCAGATTTGAGGCATTGGGATCACTGGCTTCAGATTACCGCTGTAGAGCCCGCGGGAGAGCCGGACAGCGGCCATTTAGCTGGTGGCCGCCATGTTCCTCCTTGATTTCCAAAACCCCAACCAATTGTTGTACTAATATACCTAAAGTCCATCGCTGGTGTGGTATCTTTCATGATGAGCAGTATTTTGTAAACTATGCATACAGAAAAAACTTTTAAATGTGCGTTTTAGGTGTTTCTATTCTATTTATGCATAAATAATACGTACTCATAAACTGGAAGCGTTTTACTTCAGTTGATGTACGCAAGAAAAAATGTAATATCTTAAATTATACTTGTTGCAACAGCACTTTGCCCCCCAAGCCAAAACCCTTTCAAGTGTTGCTAATTTACCAGCAGTTGAGCAGGAAGGGTTACATTTGAAAACAATATGCATTTGACCATAAACAAGTTGGCGGCTAGATGGCACCAGAGACCAATACATTTACAAGAAGAATTTAAGAAATAAAAAAGTAGTTCTTAAAACAGATGCTAAAAGGATGACCAGTGGATTGATATAGTACTTATTCCCTGCTTTCAGGTATGGCTAAACACAGAAAGAGGAATGACAAATGCCTACAATGGACAAATGGGTAGAAATAATAGAAGAGCAATGATGGAAACAGCAACTGGGAAGCCAATGGGCGGGTTGAAAACCACAAAGTATATACAAAATGTCTCGAAAAGACAACACAAGCTCTTCCTAGTCGAGAACTAAGGATTTGTCAATTTAAAATGTCTTTACACAAGTAATAGACTGCTGATAGAGCTCAATATGTTTCTTGACCCAGGTTAATAATACTTCTAATAACTAATAAGTACCCCAATGCTACATAAGTTATGACTCAAATATCAACTTTAAATATGTTTTGGAAATTCAAACATATTTCTCCAAGCATTAGTTTATAAATTCTGAAAATACATACATTTGTGTCTCAAATACACACTTTTAAATGCTGGTATACATATATTATTTCAGCCAAGCACCAGCTAA
The DNA here is from genome assembly GCF_964263255.1 of Lissotriton vulgaris. Classification (NCBI taxonomy): domain Eukaryota; kingdom Metazoa; phylum Chordata; class Amphibia; order Caudata; family Salamandridae; genus Lissotriton; species Lissotriton vulgaris. Next base: position 1,479,662,725 of record NC_141691.1, read on the forward strand.
GAGTCAAGTTAGTGGGCTGGACTGTACACAAGAGAGTTACCTACAGGTATCTGAGGAGCTACCAGTATCTCACAAGCTGCTCGCTTGAGAAGCCTGATCTAGAGATACATATATTTCCCCAATTAGGGCTCAGAGGTAATTTTTATTGGTGACAAGTAGGGAGATTTACAGGATTCTTGAGCAAGCACGTGAGCTCCATTGGAAGCTTTCCAAGTATTGTGGTTGGCTTTGATGAAGTTTAGCCATCGTGGTGGCAGTATAGAACTCTCATCTAGGGACAGTGAATGTGGTCGACTTGGTAGGATTAACCGAGAAGCACATTAAAGTTGATGGAAGATGGTTTCAAAGTAATGCAAGAACCACACATGAGAAGATCCTAGATATGGAACATTAAGGTTTCTTTGTAATTGTCCATACTTCTTTTCGATTTGCAGACACTCTTTTATCTAATGAGCAGTAAAACAGGTGAAGAGGCAACCTTTCGTGCAACAATTAGTGCTGGGTGCTGAAAGGATTGAGGAAAGTGCTAGGGTAGATAACGTATGCTTTGGGGTTAGCTGTTGCCCACTCTGGTTGAACTTTATAGGCAAATGAGATGGCATGATTAACTGCTTATTCATTTAAGAGAAAACTAACTTTTTTTAAACAAAAGAAAAGAGAACTGAGCAAACTCAACAGATTTTGGGCCAGATGTAGGTAATCCTAATTTACAGATTCTAAAATACCGAATTTTACAGAATCGGTATTTTAAAATCGGTAAATGGGATGTAGATAAAAAATCGGTAAAAAATACAGATTCAGTAAAATTCGGAATCGGACAATCGGTATTAACCGAATCGGTATTTTCCGAATCGGTATTTACCGAATCGGTATTCCCCATTCATTCCTATGGGCCAAAAGGCCCATAAGATTGAATGGTAGAGGTGGCCCATACTGGAGCAAGACGCCGCAGAGTCCAAGAAAGCAGAGCATCTGCACGTGTGGAGGGTCCAAGTGTGTTCCGTGGCTCGGAGGGGAGCATGGTAAGAATCCAGAGGATGCAGGGAAAAGCCATCTTGTCTTGCCAACGCTAAATGAGGTCCCTGAACAACAACATGGGAGACATAGGAAAGGGCATCAGGGAACTAGTAGAGGTCAACAAAAACATGGCTGCAGGGATTCACGAAATGAGGCGCATGCCACACCGCCCTTGACATGAGATTCATGTCAAGGGTGAGAAGGCATGTTGTTTTATACCAAACACAATATATTTAGGCGGATGCTGTGAGAAGGTAGCCGGGCATATGATGTCCACTATTCTAGTGGGCACCTTGCACCAGTCTAATCGACCCTTATTGATGGTGGTTGTAAAGTCAACCTTATAGACAAGCTATCCTAGTGATAGCAAGGACCAGCGGTCATAGGCTAAGACTTCAGAGAGCATGTGAAGCAAGCTGTTTTACCAATTATAATCCCTTGACTACCAAATGAAAGGACACCACACAAGGTATATATCAAATATATATGTATTTATTTCTAACAGAACCCCTCTGCACAGGATGTCAAGATTGACTCTGTTGCAAACCAGCAAGGTCTGTGGCGCTTCTCATTTGAATGGAAGCTGGAGCAAGCCTGGAGCAACCAGGAAAGCAGTTTAGTTTAAAAGAAAAGTCTTCAGGGGGCTCACTAGCCAATGGGCAAGGAACCGGGAAGACACATCAAGCTGAAATGCAAGAGCGGGCCCCAGGCAACACTTGTGGAGTGTGGAGGGATGAGCTTTGGTGCAAATGGCGCTCGGGTCTGGGGCTTCTCGTACCCAAATGCACAACTGCGAGGGTACCTTGGTAGTTGAGCAGTTAGCAAAATGCAGGATGTCCAGGGTGCTCAGTCCCACGTCTCTCGTGTCCACCACGGGTCTCAGCTTTGCTGTGGATGTGGGTCAGAGTTAGAGAAGTCTGAGAATCCATTTTCTGTGTCGCTGAGCCTTCGGGTTCCGGCGGGAGCATCGACAAAGCAGACTGGCAAGTTACTGCTGGTGCCTGTTTGCACAGGGTGGTCACTCCTTGACCACAAGGGAGATGTCTTCCATCTTCTAGTCAGAATAGAATGTTGAAGGTCTAAGAGTTCTGTATTAAAGTTTCTTTCCGGGATAATCAAAAGTCCTGTGGACACAGCTCCTATACTTATTCTAAGCTAAGGGGCTGGATTACCTGCCTAGGTCCCTCCTATGGGTGGAGCTGAGAAGGGACTGGTTACACCCCTTTCCCTTTGTCCAGTTTGCACCAGAGCTGGGGCTGGAGTCCCCCAGAAACTGGTTTGAACCGGGCTATGCATGGAGCAGCTTGTGTGCCCCAGGCAGTGTCTCAAAAAGCATCTGCTGATGCAGCCCTCCCTGTCCCAATACACATCTGCCTGTCTGGGGAGGTGTCCCTGGACAGGAAACCTATTGTTTAGGCCTCCCCTGCCAGAGTTTCGTCCACCAGCAGGAGGTCAGACTTGTGTCTGTGGCAGCAGCATCCATTTTGTGATACTGAGGCTCTGTTTAACTTTAACTGGGTGAAGCAGTAACTACATGTCTTCTCCCTCTATAAGGGTGGAATGCTACCCCCGCCACCAGAACTAGTGGGGGGGGGGGGGTTGTATTCCAAAGTGTTTGACGCCTTACACGACATGTTTTGATAAAGCCAAACCAAGTTAGCATTAACCGCGAGGATTTTATTGCACTTAAGAGTATATGGTAAGGCTATATCATAGAACAGCTATAAGGAGATGGTTCAGAAAGCTGCTGAGGGGCTCAGCTCATGCTAGGGCACCCTCTCACATAAAACTGAGCACTCTGCCTCCAGGATCGAAAAGGCCTGCCATAGGAGTGACTTATAGGTTACTATGTGTCTATATATAAGGTAGATATAAATATACTATATCTAAGTAAGGGGTGATTACACCACCTTACCCAAGCTGGGTGAACGGTCTGTGGTGTCAGTTTGGAGGGACAGCCAGGGGTGGCATAATACATGCTGCAGCCCCTGGTAGGCCTTGATGCACCTATGCCCTGGTTACCCATGGGACACTATACAGGGGCTCACAAAGGTGACCCAATACCCAAACTAGTATGTACCTAAAGTACATTGTATCAATTTAGAGAGAGAACAGCTGGGCTGTGGGTCTGATTAGCAGGCTCACAGCCACACTAAAGTCGAAAAACCAGAAAATCACAGCAGAAAGTGAGGGTGACCATAGGAAGCAGACCCTACTCTCCTACAGATGCATAATGGAGCTGGTTTACCCTGGTGCCAGCCCATGCTATCCTATGAACCGTCTATCATGTATAGTATCCTTTAATGGTAAAAGGCACTATATGGTCTGAACCAAATGGCCAAAATTAGGAGAAGATAGACAAACGTTTGGATAAAAAAGCTTGCATACAAAAGTGAGGTGAAGCTTGGGTGGCTTTTTGCAACATGCAAATAAGAGGTATACATTTCAAAAGGTTGCAATAGAGTGGCATCATAGATATTGCTCTAAACTCTGATTAGTTTCCTGTATTTGCCCAGTAAACTCAGAAAATAATCTGAGGATAAAACTTTTGAATTGCCATTGCCTTATTCAAATCCTTCAATAAGTGTGAAAGATATTTCACCTCCAACAGAGATGATAGTGCGAAGCAATCCATGAAGTTAAAAAGAACAAATGAGACAGAGTATCCAGCAGAACGAGTGTTTCTGACGGTAAGAAACTTGTTTTTCTCATGGATAATTCTAACCGCAGATTCCTCACATTTAAGGTATATACCTAATCAGTACCTCCCAAAAGGTGGAGGGCCCCAGGAGTGAACTCAAAACAGAAAATACTGCAGGACTGAGCAGGTGAAATACATTTCCCTCCAGATGTGGTTGTCAAAAGAGTAGTGCTTAATTGAACATATGCATTGTCACACACATCCAGCCAGGCAGATGTTCAGAACAAATACCCCCTTGGCAGCATCGTTGTTCCAGCCTTGGTCCTGGTAGAATGGGTACACAGACCTGCAGGGGTGTTCCTTCTTAGCTGGTTCAGAGTACATTTATATGCAGAGGGTGATCCACTTTGATAGTGTTCTTTTTCGTACTCCTGTACCTTTCCTGGAAGCAGCGAACCCCATGAGGAGATGGTCATCCACACGGTGGTCTCTTGTGTAACAACGTAATGCTATTTTGGGACCAAGCCTGGGTAGCCTCTCTTCCTCTTTCCAAGGGTGTGGCATAGTGAAAAAATGTTGGTAAAGTGACATGAAAGGGCAATACCACATTTGGGAGGAATGTAGCCCGAGTTCTTAGCATCAATTTGTCTTTGAAAAAATGTTGCATTGGGAGGTTGTACCCACAGCACCTGTAGTTCACTCTCACTAGGCACTGAAGTTTTGTTATCGAGAAACTATCAGGAGCAACTATACATGGGTTCAAATGTCAAGTACGTAGGAATTGTCAAGACCAGATTGAGGTGCCATTGTGATATGCTGAAGGACTTTGGAGAAAATGTTTTAGTTAGGCCTTTCAGGAAACACCCCACAAAAGGTGATTTAAAAAGAGAAGGCTGATTTGACAAACATGAAAAGGCATTAACAGACAACCCTTAACTGTGCCATCTGCAAGGCCTTGCTGGTTCTATGGCAAAACAAACAATAAATCATTAGAAAGTATAGCCTGCAGATTATAGAGATTCAAGTCCCCACACCACGTGACAAACTTCTCACAGCATCCAGGATCAAGGATAACATTCACTATCTCTGGCAGTAATTCAAAGCAACTCAGTCTCCATGTATGGAGGTGTAGGTTGGGGAGATTCAGGTAGAGCGCCCTCCTCTATTACTAGTATGGGGCCCTCCCAAAGATGTACCCAGATCACAGGGTAAATGCTCGGACTCAAGATCTTTGGGTATCACTCTCTCCTGCCCCAGCCAGGGCTATCAGATTTGGACCTGGAATGTCCTGACTTTCCTCAGAATGCAATGCAGGAGAGGCAATGTGAGTAATGCGTACAACAGATCCACGTCCCATTGCCGGCGGAATACATATCTCAGTGGCCTTTGTGGCTGGAAATCCAGGAGGCAGATTTGACACTATGCATTCTCAATGATGGCAAACAGATCTAACCAAGACATGCCCCACTGCTAAAAAATGTTGTGTCTCAACCCAGGATGAAGACACAATGTTTAGTCTGTGAGCCTTCACCTGCTCAGCTAGTCTGGTTGATCAGCAGGATTTGCTGCTGATCAAGCCACCTCCAAAGGCACATGGCCTCCTAGTACAGGTTCGAGGACCCTTCCCCACCCTGCTTGTTGCAGAACTACAGGCTGGTCATATTGTGTGTGAGTACTTGCACCAATCTCCATATGAAAGAAGCCAGTAGGAAGGCTCTAAGAGTCAATGGGATGGCACAAAGCTCCAACAATTTGACATGGAGCTGTTGCTCAGCTGGAGACCAGAGGACTCTGATCTCCAACCTGCCCCCCAACCTAGTGATAATAAATCCGTCACTAATGTGAGGTCTGGGTGGGAAAGGGAGATCAGCTTGCAACAAGTCGAGTTGGTGCCCATCTGCCACCATTGAGTGAGTTCTTAAATGATGTCATTCACATTGCCCCGAGTCCACTGAAATCTGAGGTTCTACTGTAGGGCTTGCATATGCCATCTGGTGTACGGGACAATCTGGATGTATGAAGCTAGGAGCCCAAGACGTATCAGAACCATTCTCACTTTGACCCAGGACTGAGCTCAAAATATCAGGATTTTCTCCTGAATGTCTTGTGCTCTCTGCAGTAGTGGAAAGGTCTTGAACACTACGGTGTCCAGGAGACCTCCTATGAAAAAAATGCTCTCTGTACGGCACTGATGGGATTTTAGCTCACTGATGGAAAACCCCACGGAAATAAAGAGTCACCATCATCCACAAGTGGTTCATAGCTTCCCACTTTCAGCAGCTAGTTATCGAGGTATGGAATAACATGTAAGCTCAACCTTCAAAGATAAGCTGCAACCACCACCATCACATTTGTGAGCAACTTATGGGGTGATGTGAGGCCGAAAGGCAGTACAGCAAACTGGAAGTGTACCGACCCAACCTTGACCTGCAGGACTGCAGGACGGGTATATTAACATTAATATCCTAAAACTTCATGGACACTGTGGAGAAGTGTGGCTCACCGGTTAGAGCAGCAGACCCTGATGCAGAGATCTGACCTGGGACCAGGGTTCAATTCCCGTCGCGGCAGGGTCTTGGGCTCAATGTCCGCGGACCTGATAATTCTTGCCACAGTGCCTACTCTAATCATGGGTCCCACTCTGCAACTCTGGGCAATAGCTTGCTTAATCTCCACACTGGCCCTAATCGCTAAGGATGCCTGGCTTCACCTTGGGGTGCCCAGGAGTGGGCTCCTCACAGGAACAGGCTAGGATGGGTTCCTCAGCGGTACAGCACGGGGACACACTGGCTAGTGTAGCCAGGCGCTTTATAAGCTCAGTTACTACTACTGCACAGTCCAGTCTTCAGGATACAGGTCAGAGACGCATCTGAATGAGTATGTTTAAACTGTAATTGTTAATATAATTGTAATTGTCATTTGTAGAGCGCATAATCACTGTCAGGTCTCTAAGCGCCGTGAGAGAGAGCCCTACCCCAGCACATGAAGGAGGTGCATATGATTAGGTAGTGCCCCGAGCTCCCACAAAAAGGAGTGTTTTTAACTCTTTCCTAAATAGTATGAGGGTGTGTGCCTTACGCAGATTCTCCGGCAGCTTGTTCCATTGTCAAGGGACTAAGGTTGAGAAGGCTCTGCCACCTTAAGAAGTCATGCTAAAGCGGGGGCAGGCCAGCAGACCGGCCTCCGAGGACCGTAATGACCTGCTAGGAGTCTAGGTTGCTAAGCGATCTTTAATGTACGATGGGGCTTGGCCATAAATGGCTTTGTGCGCTATGCAAAGGCCCTTAAACCTAGTTCTCTGCTTGATTGGGAGCCAGTGTAGCTGGTATAAGATGGGGGTAGCGTGGGCCCTCCTAGGCAGTCTAAAAATTTGTCTGGCAGCATCATTCATACTGACCTGTAATCTGGTAAGCAGCTTTTCTGGGAAGCCGATGTACAGGGAGTTCCCGTAGTCCAGTTGTGACACTATCATGGCCGATACTGCCGTTCTGAGTGTTGCAAATGTAAGAAGGGGTGCACGTTTTGGTAACTGTCTAAGCATGTTCCTACTATGGCGGATACCTGCTGGGTCATAGACAGCTTGGTGTTGATTTTAATGCCCAGGCTTTTTACGGCCTGGGCTGGTTAGGGATCTGCGCCCAGCTCTTGTGGCCAAAATAGGTCGCTCCAGGGGTTGGAGTCTGTGGTGATGGCCAATACCTCGGTCTTATCAGGATTGATTTTGAGGGAATTGGCCGTCATCCAGTTGACTATGTATTTTAAGATGTTTTGCGTTCGTGAGTGTGCAGCCGAGGAATTGTTTATCTGGATAATAATTTGGGTGTCGTCAGCGTAGTTATAGATCTGACACTCCATTAGATTCAGTGCGGCTATCAGGGGCTGGAGGTAGGCGTTGAAAAGGAGGGGACACAATTCTGAGCCCTGAGGCACCCCGCACAAGAGTTTGCCGGAATCAGACACATGGTCAGCCAGCTGTAGTCTCTGTGATCAGTCAGTGAGGAAGGACGTGAGCCATTTTGGGGCCGTACCCTGGATGCCTAACTCAGAGATCCGCGACAGAAGTTGGTCATGGTTGACCGTGTCAAATGCTACGTATAGGTCTAGCAAGACCAGGGAGCATGTTTTTTTCTTATCGGCCCTGAGCCTGAGTTTATCCACCACTGCCAGCATAACCATTTCCATACTGTGATGGGCCCTAAAACCTGCCTGGTTGGTTTGTAAGAGCTGGTTTGCTTCTATGTGGTGTGTCAGGGATTTCAGTACGTGCTGTTCCAGCACTTTCACCAGGAATGGCAGTTGAGAGATTAGCCTAAAATTCGTCTGCCCCCGATTTTTTCAGGAGTGGGATGACTTGTGCTTCCTTAAAATTGGCAGGAACGTGGCCACATTTGAGAGATTGATTTAGTAGCGTGAGGACCTCGCTTTCGATCCCTGGTAGTGCCAAATTGAAAATCCTCAGGGGCAGTGGTCCGCAGGTGATCCTGACTTCACTCGACCCACTAAGGGAGACAGGGAGTCATGAGTGCGCATGGGGAAGATAGTGTGGGGGACAGGGGTTCTATTGCTAAGGGAAAATGGACAGTAGGAGTAAGGTGGATCTCTATCCATAGGTCCTTCACTTTTCTTGAGCAGAAGGACTAGAATGTGTTACAGTCTTCAGGGCAGAAGAGGGCTTCTGTTCCTAATCCTGTCTCAGCTCTTTTAGAATCCGAAAGGTTTCTTTTTGTGTATTGTCAGAGTTCAGGATCCTAGTTTCATAAAATTCTGCCTTCCTTGTTAAAATCGCTTTCTTGTAAACTGTGAACATTGCTTTATATTTTTGCTGGGCACCTGGGTCATAGGCTTTACGCCAAGCTCTCTCACACTGGCGTGAGGTTTGTTTCTTGTTCCTTAGGGCCTCGTTGAACCAGGGAGCCCCATTGCCTTTGTCCCTTACTCTTTCCTTGCGCATGAGGGCTACTATGTCGACAGCGTTCTTCAGCCTCGTAGAAAGGGCCGCACTTTCTCAGTCAAGGTCGGGATTTCCCTGTGTTGGACGTGGGGGGGCTGATTTATGTGGAGTGTTAATCAGGTCATCTGCTCTAATTTTTTTCCATCCCCTCAGAACCCTCCACTCCGGGTGGGGACGAACTGCTTGTCTTGTAGATGGAAACAGGCCTCTAATTAAATGGTGATCAGACCAGGCGCAGGGGCTGATCTCTATTGGACTGGTTAGTGGATGGATAATCCAGACCAAATCAAGTATATGGCCCTTCTCATGAGTAGGTGCATTAATCAATTGCCTCAGTTCCCGGGAGCCTAGTGCCTCTTCCAACTGCTTGGCCTGGCTATCTTTGGGTGTCTGATCCCAGTGGAAGTTAAAGTCCCCCAATACCAGGATACATTGATACCGCAAACGGATATCATTGACTATTTCGGTGAAGAGCTCAACAAATTTGGGTGACGTTTGCGGAGGGTGATAAACTATCAGGACGATTAAACAGGTGGTCTGGGAGCAGAACTTAGCCCCCAGCACATCAGCCCCCTCAATGCTTTCTGCACATAGGGTCTCTCACTGTAACTGTTGATCATACAGGATTGCAACTCCACCCCCTCTAGTGCTTCTATAGCAAAGGGCAGCATAATTCAGGGGCATGGCTGCTACTAGGTCCGGTGCTGAGGACTCCTCGAGTCAGGTTTCTGTACTCCAAGAATGTCCAAGGAGTCATCATGGAAGAGCGAGAAAATCTCGAGATTGTGTTTCTGCAAGGAGCAGGTATTAAGGGTAGCCACCCGTAATCCCTATGGGTCGTTGGGCCAGGACATCCTAGGTGGGTGAGGTATGGAGCCTGTTCTACCTACTACCATTTGTGTCCTTAGTAGACCTTTCACCCTGAGTGTGATAGCTACATTATTCTTAAGTAGCACCGCTCCTAGAGATAAAGTCCGGAGTTCCTCCATGGAGTTCGAGTAGGAGGCTCAGGGGGACTGGCCCCTGGTCCTGGTATGTCGTGGACGGGCCCAGACGGGCTTGCCTTAGGCTCCCCCGCTGTGCGCATGCACGCTTGCTCCAGCTCCGAAGAAAAGCTGTCAGCTACTCCCACCCACCAATCAGCCCTGCTGTGCAACAGCAGACCGTCCCCAAGCAACTAGACATCAGAATAAAGCGGAAGTGCCCTGGGGTGGCAGAAGTGAGGGATCCCTGAGCACAATTATAGTGAACACAGTGCAAAATACAATTTTAAAAGTGGATTCCTTCAATTTTTAAAAGTAGCAGCGTTTTAAATACAATTAACAGGCAGCGCCACAAGCAAACCTCCACGAAGGGAGGAGCGCGTCTCTCTCAAACTGTCCTTCTTCCAGAAGGTGCTCAATGGCCAGAGTATGGGCACAAGTCTCCTTGTCCTTCTTTAGCAGGAGGAAGCATTGTGAGTAGCAGCCTTCATCTATCTCTGAATCCAGCGCTCAATCTATGGCACCTATGCCAGAAGGTGGTCAACCTTCTGTATCACAATAGAGGCATGGTCTGCTGACATTTATGCTGGTGCATAAGGAATAGGGGAGAGTGACAAAATAAATGGCAGAGCAAAGCCTCTCCAAGCAATTTCTAACACCCATCAATCTGACATGATGAATTTCCAACCAGGGAGGAAAAAAAGGATCCTGACCCCTACCAGCTGGCCATGAGTCTGGGAGGAGAAATCAGAGTAGCTAGGAGGTAGCTGCTGCAGGTGAGAAGTAAATGGGTAACTGTTTCCCCTGCTGATGGGTATGCTCAGACGTGAGTCCCATGCTCTCCACACCACTGGAGTCAAGCTATCCTGGCTGATAGCCAGAAACCGGTCCTAGGATGCTTGATTCCGGTCCAGGAAAGACATGGCTTGGCAGTTCGGACTGGACTGTTCCCATTAGGCACAGGGTCAAGGCTGATTTGCATATGGCCATGTCTGAACTGGGGTGGTGTGAAGTGCAAACAAACAATGGATTTAGGCCCAGATCTCTGTACTGGGGTGAATGTATGACATTGTTCTACATTCTGTCCATCAGCTGTTGTTTTTGCATTTGTCACCCGAGTGGGATGGGTATGCTCAGACGTGAGTCCCACGCTTTTCACACCACTGGGGTCAAGATATCCTGGCTGATGACGGCTGATAGGCAGAAACCGGTCCTAGGATGCTTGATTCCGGTCCTGGAAAGACATGGCTTGGCAGTTCAGGCTGGACTGTTCCCATGAGGCACAGGGTCAAGGCTGATTTGCATATGGCCATGTCTGAACTGGGGTGGTGTGGAGTGCAAAAAAATTATGGATGTAGGCCTAGATCTCTGTACTGGGGTGAATGTATGACATGGTTCTGCATTCTGTCCATCAACTGTTGTTTTTGCATGTGAACAGCTTTAACTGTTACCATGTCCCTTGCCAGAAAAAGTCTTGGTTGGTTACTGCACTGGCTGAAAATGATTGGGTGGCCAGTATGCTAAATCACTTAAGTAGCCCTTGAACTTCCTATACTTTTTTTGGAATTGGCGGGCTGGAGACAGGAACCCAGGGGAGCGAGCTGTGTCAACTATCCTTAAATCGTTACAGGACCAAATCCGTCTTTTCACAAAAAGCCTAGAGCCTTCAAGCGGCATGTCCATAATATATGCCTAGACATTCACTGATTCAGTTGTCTGCATCCATGCATGGTGTTTAAGCACTACGCTGGTGTTGCTAATGTGGCCTATGCAGTCAGTGATATCAAGGCGGCCCTTAATAAATATTTAGCTAAATCCTGGTCCTCGGAATCATCTTGGAAAGTATCACCCTGAGATCCTCCGGGCTGGCTGGAAGTTCACACTGACTATGTCCCTCATTGCATGTGTGTATCTGCACAGGAGGCACATAACATTTATAGAAAGTAGGGCTAGCCTGTCTGAAGAGAGTACATTTTTACGAAAATGGTAATACACTTAGATTCTCTATCGGTGGTTGGTAGGAAAAGTGTTTGGAGTTACTTTTCTCATCTAGCCCGGCACCCCAAAACTGTGTGGTGTGTTGTTGCACAAACATAGGTTCACCAGTGGGTGTTCTGTGTTGCCTGGCCTCCGGTTGATTGAACGGAAGAGCCAGACATGGCTTTGACCAATTGGACATTGTGTTATCTGGGAGTGCCTCGTTAGAGGGCAACAGAAGCTCTGTGGAGGCCGGCCCTGGTTGAAGGATTTCAGTTAGTAAATTAGATTTAGGTTTGACAGCAGACAGTTGTAAAGCTAAAGCTGCTTTTTGATCTACAGCTGTGAGCAAAGTTCTTTCTTCCATTGGTGGGATGGTGGTAAGTCCAGCTAAGTTTTTGAAGAGGTGGCTAAACCAGTGGCATTCTTTAGTTCCAAGTAAAGCCCTTCATCAGTGTTGTGAGGGGAAGTAAATTAATCATCAGCGTCATGTGAAACATGTTGTATGCCCTACACTGTATCAGAAGCGGATCAGAGTAGGGCTACCAACCTCTGGCAGTACTAGCATTGTGGAGAAGATTGTGGGCCAGGTTCAATCATGAGTGACTGAGCCTTTGCAATTTCTAAGTGTGCCATAGCCTGGCAGAGACAAATGTGGGTTTTGGCTTACGGAGTAGTGTTGGGAATAAATCAGACACAAGTAAGTGTATAGGAGAAAATTGAGGATTGTTGCTGTGAATACAACACTCAAGAATATATCAAGAGGGGTGAACTGCGAAAGGATTCACAGTGTCATATAGATTCTTCCAACACTTCCTCAGAGCAAGGATGTTTTAACAACATTTTCCACATAAGTGTTAGAAGGTAACTGATAGATGAGGACTTACCTATTTGGAAAATAACAGATGTATTCCACTGCTGGGGTGTTTTCACATAAGACAAAAAACTGTCCCAAGGTGGAGTACTTGGGACATAAAAAGACCCGAGTACTAGGTTTTTAAATGTATTGGATCATAACATGATGTTGTGATATGTTGTTTTAAATATAAGGAAGAGTTTCCTTTAATTTAGCCCTGAATAAGGTGGACCCTATAGATGTATTCCATAAAATCGGGTCGACTAAATGCTGTGGCATTATCTACAGGTACTGGTTGCTTTTATATAAGAATAAAGATACATAAGTGGCCAGTGATATAAAAAGTAGAAGTGTACATGTCAAAAAGATATATTGTTTAGTCTGATAAAATTCTTCCTTTTTGTGTTGAGTAATACATGTTCTTATATGGATGCTTGTACTAGATTTTAATCATTGTCATATGTATTGGATTTTTTAATTGGATTAAAAGTATATATTTTTTTCTAGCATTTTGCCGTTCATTTTTTTTGCTACTCTTTCAAGCTGGGGGTTCCACTTTGAGTGGGGCAAGATTTAATTTATATGCAAGTGTGTTATTAATATATGGAGTGTCTTTGAAAATACACTGAAAGGAGCATATTTGGTGTTGAAACAGAGACATCATCAGAGCTGGATTTGGTACAGATATCGGTGTAGTCGGCTGTGGCACCAGCAAGCAGGGATTCAGCATGGAAATGGTGTGAAAGCCTGGATCGTGCCACTAGAAGCTTGCAAAGATCCTGAGGGGAAATGGGGCATCGGGGGAGCATGCACTAGTGGAAGCCTAACTAGAAGTCTCTGTGACTTGATAGGATCCAAAGAAGCTTCAGAGGGAACAGGTGTCATCATAATAATCTGCAGCACGGCCACTTTAGCGGCCTTGACCGACTGCGGATTTAGCAACAAGACAGGGAACTCCCAGGGAGCGCCGGGACCATATGTGGAAACAGATCGTTGCCTGAAGATGCTGGAGGCAGAAGACTCTTTGGCTTTTCACCTGACTTTCAGTGACAAGAGAGGTCAAATCCAGCTTGGAATATTTTTGGTTTTGATGTACCTGAGGACTTCAAGTGGGATCAGCCGTGACCAAGATTAGACCTTGACTAGGAGCAGGAACGACACTGCTGCTTTGAATCTGACCTCTTCTGATGGTTGGTGATGTAAAGCTTTGCATCCCACTCCATGATTGCCCTTGGGTACATCAGAGCACACTTTTTACATGACTTTGTGGCATCCAAAGCACATGTTGTGGTGTTCATGATACACATCTGCATCCTTCAGTTGTAGCACTGCTCTAATCCTGTTATTCTGGGAGCAGACCTTTCGTTCCTAGCACAATCTCCAGATACATTTTTGAGTCATCAGAAGACCTGCAAAGCGTGAAGTGGAGCTCCCGATCTGTGTCGTCTGTGCACAGGGTGGAGCTTGTATGCAGCTCTGCTCTGTTGCTTCCAGAGTGTGTTGCTGTGTTGACATATTTTACCAACTGGCAGTGCGCAGGGTTCATTGCAAAAGAAATATCCAGAGTCAATCTGGTGCTTGGGAATATTGTAAAGGTGAGGAATTTGAGGTTAGAAGTATCCACCAGAAATATCAATCTATAAGCATTGGGAATATTTTCCAGATGTTGATAATTAGAACAAAGGAGAAAATTAGAAATCTTTTAAGAAATGCCCAATGTAGCCATTATCAAAATGTACCCTTTTGAGGGTGGAAGGTCTGTTAATAAATCTCTAGAAATAGTATGCCATTGGTAAAGGCTACAAATATCCAAAAGGCTTAGAATACAAGTATTTATGCTGTGCACGAAAAGGACAAGCATGGCATATTCCTGGACACCAGATTGAAAGGTTGGCCACTCAAAAAACAGGAATAACCAAATGTAAAGTTGTCCTCACACCTGCATAAATTAATGTGATGCACGGGTTTGAGCATGTTAGTGGGACTTTTATCATTTCATTTTAAGTTTGAACTTTCATGCATTTTTTGTTCTTGATGTTTACTTATATTAGATCATCATAGTGATGCCACAACGAATTGAAAGATATATTTTGATCATAACAACAATGTTTCTAGAACTGAGCTTGGAAGAAACGCCATTAGACTATCAAGAAATAGGTAAGAGGGTGTCAAATATGGAATGGATCTTTTATCATTTTCATTTGAAAATGTATTTTTTATTTGACATTTAGTAACATTAGATTATCATGGTGGTGAGATAATGCATTTAAAGATATAATTAAATTATAATGCAATTGGATTGGCTAATGTGGCATGGAGGTAGATATATGGGCCTAAGATTGAATGTGAAGTGGAGATCTTGAACATGGAAGTGGGATTTCTATCACAGTATTTTAAGTTCAATTTATCATGATATTTGATTTTTAGTTATATTAGATTACTATGGTGGTGTGATAATGTTCTAAACGTATGGTTAAATTATAACAATTGCATTTGTTATTTACATCTTATGTGATATATTTTAGGAAATAAAAATGCTTTGGTTTTTTCATAGATAAAATAGCATAATGATTTCAAAAAGGGGATTCATTTCAAATTTTTGTTTAAAGATGTTAACGATAATTTTTGATTCTTAAATAATGGAGTAAGTATTTAGTTCCATTTCCAGGGTCGGACCTGTGCGAGGCATGTTTGCGTGTAATGTTAATTCAGTAGATATGGATGGTTGGCTTAACTGCTCAGTTTAACGTATAGCAGGTTTATTTGGACGTGATCTTCTGAATGGGCATAAACAGGAATATTAGAAAGTAGTGGTTGAATCAGATGTTCAGAACTAGATTAGTTATTGTTTTTCATTATTTTTATGTATTGCTTTTATTTTCTGTTTGCAGTTTCTTTAAATATGGTTGATGAAACTTGTTACAATTGAGGATCACTTACGTAAAATGTTTCATGAGGTGAGTTGATGGTACTCTCACATGGGAAATAACATCTGTTTTCAAAATATAGAATCACTTTTGAATTATAAATTAAAATATATTTCTTTCTTGTGTTACTATCACAGATATTGAATTTTGTAAACATTGGTTTTTAATGGATGACTCACATACTGATCGCCATACTGATTAGAATGCTCCGGTAGGATATTTATGGTTGTTTTGAAATTCGGGCTCTAATTATAAAGGTTTGTAGGGAGTATCATTTTGATGTCAATATTTAAGTCACAATATTATGTTATTTGGAGATATATCTTTTGAATGATTATTGCAGTTCCTAAAGAGAACTACTGGCAAGATGGTGTTGAACGACTAAACTATTGCCAATGTAGAAAGTGGATGTCAGCAAGCGAAACAAGGAATTGAGAATTAATATTTGTTTTCGAATGAAGATCACTATTAAATTATAGATTAAAACACACTTCTATATAGCATCATCACAGATATTGATCTTAGCGAACCTGGAATTTTATTTAACTCGCATGAAGTGAACCATATGATTAGAAGCTATGAGGTAGGATAGTATTAGTTGCTTTGAAATATAGAATGCAATTGATTTTGCAATGTCCGTAGATAGCATAATTTCGACATTAATTTTAGAATATTATGTTTTTTGTGTTATATTTGCATTTTCTGGATGCTTAAACCATTTTGAAAGAGACCATTATTAAGATCAGACAGAACGATTTAACTACTGTCAGCTTAGAAAATAGATGGCATGCTAGAAAAGCAATCAAATCTATCATAACTATACATGATGAGATATCTAATGTGTTCCCAAAACTCTTTCAATACTATTTTCTTATCATAAAATAATGTTTTCATTAATTTCCTTAATAATTAGTTTCTTTATGAATGGAAATGTTGAATCGTATGTCTATAAAAATTATTTTGTCTTATCTAAGTATCTCATGATATTACAGTGTTTTATTGGGGGATTGTATATTTACTTCTGTCATTGAAGGGTAGTCTATATCAACATGAGGTTCATATGAAAAGGTTCTAAGTTGGAGATTTCTACTATACAACATAAAATCAAGTACTAACACATATATAGTTGAGTTATGTTTGGAGGTTGTAAAGACTACTTCCTAATTTTATTACATACCATTTTCTGTAATTTTTTTGTGATTAATATTTCTCTAGTAAGATCCAGTAACTATGTGATACAATTTTTGCCGATGATTCAATGCATGTTTTGAGACATGTACTCAAAAATATGATTTTTCATTTTTATCGTTTGGACTAACAGCCCTGAAAATCCGACGTTGTAGTGAATCGTGTGTTGGCTGTGTCAATTATAGATGTATAAATGGAATAAAATCTTATCAATTGAGTGGAAGTGAACCAATGTTTTTGATAATTTTTGGCGGTGAACTGATTTTTCTTTGAGATCATATATACTTTTTCTGTATGGACTTACTATTGGTTGGGGAATCGGTAATCTAAGTTTGTGGCATTAGGAAGATTAATCCTGTAGCCCACATGGGGGCGTGGCCACGGAGGCGACCGAGATGGCTGCCTCAGAGTGAAGCTCCGCTGCCCGGGCCCCCAGCATCGAGAATTGACATGTAGCCCGTAGTTTTTCTGCCTGCAACACAACACCATCTGACTGTGGTGACCTTCCCGCATCCTCCGGAGGCTTTGACAACTGCAGGGACGACATTCGCGAGGTGCCAGACGGAGGGGATCGAGGGTCTCCATTCCCCCAGCGCCTTCTTCCCTGAACTGCGCCCGGCCATTAGGTGAGTGCTGTGCTTGGGGCGCCCGTCCTCGCCTTGTGGGCTCCCGCGTCCCGCTCTTTCCCTGCCTCGCTCCTCATGCTGCCTGGCCGATTGGTGCAGCGCCGTGGGGGCGCCGTGCTGCAGGGACGGGTTTGCGGTCTCCGGGCCTGCAGTTCGTTCCGAGGCCGGGGCCTCGAGTGGCGGTCCCGCTGGTTGGGCCTGTGGTAGGGACTGGGCAGGTGGTGGGCGAGGGGGGAGTCTGAGGGTGGGTTCTTTTGGGGCGCTTCGGGTGGCGGCGCCCCCCTGCTGGTTGTGTGGCGGCCCCGTCTGTGCGCTGAGCGTCTTGTTGCTTTCCCCCTCCCCCCCTGCTGTACATCTCAGCGGCGGACCCGCTACCACGGGGGCGACACCGAACCTGATCCCTCCTGGAGCAAGAACGGCCTAAGCTGCGGCCGCAACGATCGTGGTGACGGCCAGGCTGAGTTGAGGACTGGGTGGTCGTTCCTCCTGAGACGTGGCGGTGGAGACTTTTCTGGTGCCTGCGGTGGCCATTTTGTTGCTGGCTCTGGATTGAGTCGCCGGGCCGGCGCGGATTGCTGCCTTTCGTGGGGGGGTGGACCACCATTCCCCAGCAGGCATATTCACGCTTTGTTTCATTCGCCAACGCCACGGATACGCCATATTGAAGCTGTTCACAGCCGTGCTTTCGCTTATGCTCTTACAATTTCTGGCCCTGTGACCGGCCTATTATTGAGAACTTCTGCCTCTCCGCCTGGGCCGCGCTACCACTTCTTCGCACTTCACTGCTGCCTCAGCGCTAACCATGGGGAAAAGAGATCCTAATCAGCGCAAACTTAGTTTCGACAAGGCCTCCCTCTTCACATCGGACGCTCCGCCTGGCTCATCTGCGGGAGCTACTGGATCCGCTGTAAGTGAGGACACAACTTCCCTGGTCACCGCCATGCTGGCCGAAATGCGTGCGGGTTTTAAATCACTTAATGGTCGCTTTGACACCCTTGAACAAAAACTGGCAGATATGGGAACCAAAGTCCAAGCCCATGACCGCCGCCTCAACGTGGTGGAGTCCAGAGTTTCGGACATTGAGGACAGTGCCACGAAATCACTCAAACGATTGCAACGCGCCGAAAGGATACTCAAGGAGGTTGCCATAAAGAATGAAGATTTAGAAGCGCGAAGCCGACGCAACAACATCCGCATCATAGGCGTGGCAGAGAAGAACGCGACAGGTCGCATGGACTCTTTTGTGGAGCAACTACTTATTGACTTGTTTGGCAGAGAGGTGTTTACGTATGGCTTTGTGGTAGAACGTGCCCATAGGTCATTGGGACCTCGGCCTGGCCCTGGGCAACCACCCCGTCCGATCATTGCTAGACTCATGAACTTTCGCGACCGGGATGCGGCCTTGCGTGCAGCGCGTGAAAAAGGGGAGATCCAGTGGCAGGGCAGCTCTTTGTCCTTTTTTCCGGATTTCACACTGATGGTTCAGGAGGCGCGGCGCAAGTTTGTTGGAGTCAAGGCTACCCTTCGAAATCTGGGACTCAAATATGGCATGTTGTATCCAGCGAGGTTAAGAGTAGATGTGGCCGGCAGATTTTGTATTTTTGACACTCCCACGGAGGATCAGGAGTTCTGCCAGACTTACAAGAAACAGGGATCCCAGTCGCCCTCTGCCGCTGGGACCCGGTTCCCGTCGCATGGCGACTCGCAGAGCAGCGTTGACCTCTTTGCAGATCAGGGATCCGGACAGTAACTCATCACGCCATATCCTTCTATCTTTCTACTTGTGTTGCAGGATTTGACTTTTGCATTCTTTGATAATTTTGTCAGGCAGTGTTTTGTCTTTGATGTTGGGGAGTCTGCGCAGTGTGGCGTTGCTACCCCCCATGGCGAATGCCCTTGTGCCTTCATTCTTCTGGGGTTTTTTTTTGTTGGCCCATCTGTTGGTTCTTTGGACGGTAACATGTTCATTCCCACGTATTGAAGTTTGTACGTATGGGGTTTGTCCCTATGGGGTTGTCAGGAGGCTGGGTGGTGGGCGGGGGGTGGGGTGTATTTTATTTTTGTGTAGATTCGATTGTTACGACATTCACGGTGCATCTGGGAGGGAGAGGAGTGGCGCGCAGTCCAACTCAACACTCATGTCCTTTATATTATGGCCAGAATAGGCTTACTGTCTGGTCCTTCCAGACTATCCTTGATGTCCTGGAATGTTCGGGGCTTAAACAATACCAGGAAATGCCGACAGGTTTTTAATTATGTATCTCGCCATAACATTGACATTGTTTTTTTGCAGGAAACGCACTAGGCACATTCAGATTCAGCTTCTGTTGCCAGGAGCTGGGGGGCCCATAGAGTTTTCTTGAATTTTAGTAGATATGCTAGGGGGGTTGCTATACTCGTTCACAGGAGGGTGCCTTTTGTGTTGTCAAGTAGCATCACAGACACTGAAGGTAGATTTGTGATTGTCACTGGTGTACTTATGGGATACAAGGTCACACTGGTGGGAGTTTATGGCCCCAATGTGGACACTCCTTCCTTTTTTCAGGACCTTCAGGTTAAACTCCTCAAGCTTGATGTTGACTTGTTGATTCTTGGTGGGGACTTTAATTTATTGTTGAATCCAACTAGCGATAGCACCTCTGTCTCCCCTGATGTCAACACCCGCTCCCGCTCAGTGTTGTTGGATGTATGTGCCCATTTCCCTCTCATTGATATTGAAGCTAGACTCCACCCTCAAACACCGGACTACACACATTATTCCAGCTACCACAATACAAGGACTAGAATCGATTAGTGGCTCCTTTCCCCTGGGGTTACGGGTTGGGTCGACAGTCTTCTTACCTTACCATGCACTCTGTCAGACCACTCCCCAGTTGTACTAACGTTGCAGATACCCAGATTGGGCGGTTACGAGAAACAGTGGCGGTTCCCTGGTAGGGCGTTGGCTGACCCTGTCTTTACTGAGGAGGTCTGTGGTGCCATCACTGACTATTTTGACCTAAACACTGGAACGGTGGGGTCCTGGGCGACAATGTGGGATGGGTTTAAAGCGACTATTTGCGGGGTATGCATTGCCAAACACGTTGGTGCCTTACGGGACATTCGCTCCACCTTGACTCGTGTTGAGGATGACATCGCAAATGTAGACAAGGAATTATTAGACGACCCGACGGGGGCTAAAGAGGCCAGACGCCTGGAGCTAATGCTGGAATTTCAGGAGGCTGCTGACAGGGAGTTGCGGTTTCTGAGCAAACAATATACAGCACGACAATATGGGGAGGGCGATAGGCCGGGTAAGTTATTGGCCCAGATGCTCCGACCTCCACATCATGCAGCATACATTACAGAAATTGTAGACTCAAGGGGTGCGGATCACCATTGTACCCCGGATATTTGTGACACATTTTTGTCTTATTATAAAACCCTATACTCCTCCACGCTATCTGGAGACAAGAGTGATCCCAGGCCTTATTTAAACGAAATCGCCATGGTGTATCTCGAGAAGTATATGCAGGAATTCCTGGCCGCTTTCATCACTCAGGACAGCATAGTCGAAGCCATTGATGCTTTGAGAGGCTCCTCGGCGCCGGGTCTCGATGGCTTCTCAGCTGATTTTTATAAGCATATAAGGAAGAACTGGTCCCTAAGCTGGTGGAGGTGTATGCAGAGGCCTTGGACTCTGGCGTGTTACCGCCTACTCTCTGCGAGGCGGTGATTGTTCTTCTCCCAAAACCTGGTAAGGACCCCACTTCTTGTAGCTCGTATAGACCCCTCTCCCTGCTGAATCTCAATTATAAAATCCTTGCCAAGGTCCTGGCCATCCGACTTTCGCTGTTGATGGAATTCATCATTTCACCAGCTCAGTCCGGATTTCTCCCGCACCGCTCCACTTCCTTGAACTTGAGGACATTGTTTGCTGTATTACATAGAATAGATCCCTCCACCCCGGCCGCGGCTGTGCTCCTGGACGCTGAAAAACCCTTTGACTCCCTGGAGTGGCCTTTCTTTTTGTCCGTTATGCGACGTATGGGTATGCCTGAGGTTTTTGTGTCCACAGTGGCCTTGTTGTACACGGCGCCTAGGGCCCGGCTGCGCTTAAATGGTACTATCTCAGAGCAATTTTCACTGTCGCGCGGCACGCGCCAAGGGTGTCCCCTTTCCCCGTTGCTATTTATCCTTGCAATTGACCCTTTGGTTCGTCACTTCCAGGAGAGGCATCTGCACCGCGGTCTCCAGTTTCGCACGGGCCCGCTGTTGATGTCACTATACACAGATGACACTATTTTATATGTAAGAATGCCTCAGGTTAACTTGGAACCCTTGGTACTTGAAATAATCCGCTTTGGGGAATATTCCGGCCTATGCATCAATTGGCACAAGTCCGTCATCTTTCCGCTCACCCCCGCCACCGTGCGGTGGACTTGCGCCTTTCCTTTGGAATGGAATGCTGAGTCGGTCAAATATTTAGGTGTGCATGTCCACCTAGACACAGCCTTCATAATCAGATTGAATTATGGTCAGGCTTTGGATTTTCTGGAAGACCATCTTGAGCGCTGGATTCGCCTCCCTCTATCCATGGCTGGTAGAATAGCCATAATAAAAATGGTGGTTCTCCCGCGTTTTTTGTATCTTTTTAACAATATCCCGATTCCACTCACCAAGATTTTTTTCCCAATTACGATCCTTATTGCTACGTTTAGTCTGGGGAGACAAGACTCCAAGCGTGTCCTGGCGTGCCTTAACACTCCCGTATGAAAGGGGCGGTTTCGGAGTCCCTGACTTTTATCTCTATTTTTTTAGTGGCGCAATGCTCCTATGCTCACTCCTGGTTTCATCCGGATGCCCGGATTCTGTATTTGAAGCCTGAAGCTGACCTGGTGCACCCTGCGCCCCTTCCCAGTGTTCTCCCCAAGGGTATTCCTTGTAATCTGCATGATATTCAGACTGTCTCGTCCACTTGTTGGGCCTGGGATAGAACACGCAGATTGCTTTGTCTCAACCAATTGTACTCTCCCGCCCTCCCTATGCCCAATGCTCATTGGCTTCCTATAACCGGGGAATCAGTGGTCCAGCGAACGTTGTCCAAATATCAAATCCATACAATAGGCAACCTCTTCCCCGAGGGACATGCCTTTTCAATATCTGAAGACCATCATTTTGCTGACTGATCATTCATGGATTCTTTTGTATTGACTAGAGTGCGGTCTATGTTGCGTGCGGCGTTCCCCACATTCCCGGTTCCCCCTGTTGAAACCACACCGCTTATGCTTATTATACAAAGCCAGACAGGAGCGAATATGGTTTCTAAGCTGTATAAACAATGTGTGGCCTCGCTCCCCTCCTTGGACTCTAAGGTATGCGCCGCATGGGAGAGTGATTTGGGTAGGCCAATAGCGGATGACCAATGGGCACTATGTTGTAGAGCCACGAGGGATGTGTCCATCAACAGTAGACACAAACTCATTCACTTCAAGTTTCTGAGACGGCTTTATCACACCCCCGCCCTTTCACAGAAGATTGATCCCTGCAGGCCTCATTGTTGTCCCAAGTGTAGGGCTCCCCAGGCTGACTTTGCGCACCTGTCATGGACCTGCCCTCTTCTCTGTGACTACTGGGATAAGGTACATCGCATCTTCGGCGATATACTGGGTATTGAATTAATCCCTACCCCCGAAATAGCTCTACTGGGCTATGTTGCCAACTTCCCACGTTCATTCCGTAAGCTCGCTGCCCTTGGTTTTTTGTTAGCAAAACGCGAAGTCGCATTGCTCTGGTGTGCTAAACGTACTCCGAGTGCACAATCTTGGCTCCGGAGCATGGCGTTCTGTAATGTTAACTCTGTGGAATATTCCACACATGTCCCTTTGACCTCCCGCCCACTTGACATCTGGGGCCCATTCCGTTCGTATATAGCCAAGATAACGGAGGAACACCAATCCCAATCTATGAGCTCCATTGTTCCTGAAGGGGTAGGATGAGCATTGGTATGGATTTTTCTCACTGCTGTCAATTCTGTTTTTGGTATTCATGCAAATTGATGTGTTAACTGTACATGCAACCAAGGAGGGGAAACAAAACAAAAAGACAAAAAAAGGTAAAAGGAGGAAAATATAAGCTTTTTTTTCAATCACATTTTTTTTTAATTCTCGAATGATATACTGGGGCACAGGACCCGCAGCACTAAGTGTGTGTTTTTCCTTTTCACTGTCAACGTTCTGTATTGTTTTGCAATGTTACCTTTACAGTGTCATACCTGTTTCATAACCTTATTCGATTGTTCTCAATGCCCGTAGGCACATTACGTTAATGGTTGGATGCCGAGATCCTCTCCTCCGTTTGGATGTGAATGTCCACAAAGCTGTCTTATGCTTTATCATTGTAACAATCGCTTGAATCGATCTCATTCCTTTTTGATTATTGAAAATAATAAAACCAATTATAAAAAAAAATCCTGTAGCCCACATAGCTTATTTAATTACACAAAAGTATGTTTACCTTTGTGAATCATGCCCTATAACTTTAAGGGATTGATTAAGAGTTGGGTGTCTAATCCTAATATATCTTGAATAATTGCTAAACCTGAAGGAAATTCCACTGGTGTAATTTCTTTCACTATAGGGATAATGTGGTGGAGCAAATCTCACAAGTGGTTTTTACTCTGGATTTAGCACTTTAGTACTTCATCCTGAAATCAGATGATCTTCGATTATCACCTAATTCTAAATCAGTCCATACATTTTGTATAACAACTATTGGCTCATTTTTTATATTCAAGTAGGATTCTGCACAGGGCGTGTTTCATATTGAACAAAGTTAAATCAATACTATTTTGTTAGCACTGCATTGTTGTGAGTGACTTAAAAAAGAAACCCGTCAACACTTCTACTGAACACCCTCTCAGATCTAAAACAGCAGAGCACCTCTCCTGGGTTCTCTTACACAGAATTAAACAAGCAAACCCCATAGTTATTAATGGAAACCAAGGCAACTAAGCCAGCCTCATTTCACTCTTCCATTCTTGGAGGGGTGAACTCGGAGAACTTAAAATCCCTCATGGCCAAGGCATGCCTAATTTGGAATTACTAAGTACACTAACATGACCTCTTGAATCAGATTCTCACTAACACAGTGCTTCGAAATGACTTGAATGATTAAGAAATAAATATAACTAACCTAAGCACTAACTGGAACATTGATACCCATGAACAAAAGGCAATCAAAGAAAGAGCAAACACAACTAGCTGAGAGATGGCCAAAAAAGATCAAAACTACTGCTACAAGAGTGAGCCTATCTCCTCTTAACACACTTGCATAGCTTACTGCCCCTGCACAAATCACCTTCTCTTGGTGCACATCACGTCCTGTTGGTGCCCCACTGTGACCGATTTTCTCCCGTTAGCAGGAAGTGGAAGGCTTGTGATGTTGAGGTGTGGGTGAAAGGGATTTGATAAATTGCATTTGACCTTGAGGTTCCCCAAATTCCTTCCTTCAGAGTGAATCAAGCAAGCACCCGTGAAATTTGCAAGGAATTGGCCTTGCTTTTTCAAAATCTTGAATTTAATCTTTCTGTTTGCATCTGTACTGAATTTCAGGATAATTAAAACAACATCTGCTTGGATCAGCCAAGTACCCAGTGTTAATCACTTGGAGCGATTCATATCAGACCACTCCATGAGAAGTATCATTAACGATGCGTCCTTGCTGAAGCAACATACTTTTGGATTTGTAGCTATTGTTTTCATTGGCCTTTTCCCTTCAAAATGATGGCGTCACGATTAGGGACGTGAGAGAGTCGAGAGTCACCTTTGTGTACGCCATTTCTTTTTGATTTTTTCTTTTGGAGTATAACGGTCCTTGGATTCTTGTTACTTTTCATTTTGAAAATAAATACAGCCGAGCAGGAGATATAAGATGTTCAAGTGGAAAGGAAGGGGGCGTGGCTTGAGCGCCGCACAAGATGGCGGCTTGACGTCGGAGCTCCGCTGACCGAGCACCGGCGCCGGCAGTTTTCTCCGCTTTTACCGGACCATTACGGACACCACACACAGATTTTGGTGTCGGAACATGAGGTGAGCAGGAGGATCTGTGCCTTTTTCCTCTACTCCAGCGACATGCGCTCCTTTTCACAGTGACGCGGTCCGCTATTCCAGCGGCCGCCATTTTCTTTCTGCCGCGATATTTCCACGAGCGGTAATTGCCGCTTTTATGCCTCATTCTCTTCTCTGCAAGACTTTTTATTGTCTGCCTCCTGCCTCAATAGTCTGAACACATTACAGAATGCCTCTCCAGCTGCAGTTTTCCTCTTTTATATTTTGACGTGCAAGCGCCGTTTACCATAACTCTGCCTCAGCACTTCACGCTTCGTCTTCCTGATTGGCGCCTCTTTCGACCGCAGTTTAACATGCGCTACACTTGCAAGTCTACCACAGGGTTTCTCTTTGCGCAATGAGGCTGCAGTAATCTTCCTCACGAACATTGATTCCATTATCATATTGACTTGCTGGATGTACTGCGTGTCCTCTTCATTGCTGTCCTTGTCCCTGCGCTTGGATTTACTGTTTCTTGACTTACTGCGATGTTCTATTTGCGCACAATATTTATGGAAGTTCTCCTGAGTAGGAGCATTGTGTTGTACAGCTACCAATCTGCATAATTCGACATATTCTCAGCATTGTTGGGCGCATTTCCTGTACGCATTAAATAGTGCCGCGCCACAGTGCTTATCCCTCGCATATTATTTATAAAATCTTTCACCTGTAGTCTGTGGTGGCACTAATATTTTCCCTCCTGTCTTTCATGGGGAAACTGCGTACCCTCAAGCTTACTGCTTCTACGACCAAACCACGTCATTCCTCAGATTCTGACTCCACGACTCAGAACATGGATGATCCTGTTTCCCTTAAGCCGGACTTAACCCCTGGGGCAATTCCTAAAGCTATTCCCTCAAGTAAGCTTTTACAACCTGCTTCAACAAAACGACTAAAAAAGGATCCTCCCTCCCCAGGCTCTTCGTCACATTCGGCATCTATGGATCTTATTCTTGAGGAAATTCGTGCGCTCAAACCCTTCATGGCTGAGACTACTAAGACTTTGCAGTTTCTTCACGACAAATGGTCCACTCTTGAATCACGGGTTCTTCTGGTGGAACAAACCACGGAGTCTCTTCAGACCTCATGTTCTAAGATTTCTCTGCTAGAGAAGGATGTCTCTCTCCTGAGAAGGCAGACAGAGGAGTTGGAAAATCGTAATCGTAGAAATAACCTACGCCTTTATGGACTTCCTGAACTTACAGAGGGATCCAATCCAACTGCTTTTTTCCAAACCTTTCTACCGAAAATTTTGGATCTTCCTCCTTCCTCTTCACTTAACATTCAGCGTGCACATAGACTTGGTCCTAAAGTTTCCACCAAACCCCGCGGAGTCATCATGCTGTTCTTACAATATACTGACCTCCTTCAAGTACTTTCAGCAGCAAAAGCTAAAAAACAAGTTATATGGGAAGGTCACCGATTATATCTATCTCAGGATGTAGCTAAAGTGACAGCTGATCGTCGGAAACAATTCCTTGATTTGAGACCACGACTGCGAGCTCTTGATGCCAGGTTTGGACTGCTTCACCCATGTCTCTTCAAGGTGACCTATAAAGATAAGACAACAACTTTCGATGATCCACAAGTCCTTCAAGAGTTTCTTCGTCATCATGAGACCGAAAACATGGACACTGCCAGAGCTGTTTAAACACCCATGTTTCATCACGCTAGACTAACTTGTTTGCCTTTCTGTTACCCTACCGTATCTTGTTTTTGTTCCTTCTTCCCTGCTGACTATATCTTGCCCTAGTATTTTGCAGTTTGTATTTTGTATTTCATATGTCTCTTTAACATTCCTCTTAATTTTTGTCTTCTTACAGATCCTCTTCCCCTTTTCTTCACCCCGGTGTATTTATGCATCCCTTCAATTCGGTCCTCTGCTGGTTCCTCAGGTGTTCGGTGGCGTGTGTTCCGTTGTCGGTGTCGTCATCTTCTGGCGTCGTCACCCCTCATTCTTCGTTCTGTATCTGTTGATATGTTTCTATGTTCTTCTTACATTATTCTGTTTTTTCTACTGTTCTCTTTTACTATCTCCTTTCTTTGCTCTTTTCTCTCCCTTTTCCTTACTATATTCTCACTATTTTCTCTTGATTTATTTCTCTTACATACTCTATTTTTACATTCCTGCTACTACTCTCTTATCTTCTCGACTCACTTTATTATTCTATCTTTTCTTCCATATCATTCTATTGTTGATTTCTATTCCGAGTAGTTACTTGGAATGTTAAGGGGTTAAATAACCCCATTAAACGTCAACGAGTTCTAACGCATTTGACTAGGCTTAAAGCTGATGTAGCCCTCCTCCAAGAATCCCACCTTTCGGAAAAGGAGGCTGTCAAACTCAAACGTTGCTGGGTGGGACATGTTTTTCACTCTCCTGCCTTGGGTAAGAAAAATGGTTCTGTTATATTGTGTCATAAAAAGTTAACAGTTTCTGTTATATCTCAAGAATGTGATGTTAATGGTCGTTGGGTTCTTGTAAATCTTCTTATAGATAAAATACCTATAGTTATTTGCAATGTTTATGCTCCTACAGGGGTTGATAAATTGTTTTGGCCTGCTATTTCTGACAAACTTGTTACACTTGATGAACAATATGTTATTTTCGGTGGTGATTGCAATCAAGTCCTAGACCCCTTTTTAGACAGGAATTCTAGAGTTAAGTTTGTTTCCTCCAAAATGCATTCCCAATTTACTGCATCTATTCGAAATAACGCTTTAGTTGACATTTGGAGATTATGTAATCCTGACCTTTGAGAGTACTCATTTTATTCCCCCACCCATCACTCCCAATCTCGTATTGATTACGTCTTTCTTAGCAAACCCCTAGCCCAACTTGCCCTTCACTCAGACATCGGTTCAATTTTAATTTCAGACCACGCTCCCGTCTTTGTTGATATTGATCTTATTCCCTTCTCTCCTCACTCAGGACGTTGGAGATTTAATAACTCTTTACTCCTTGACTCCGATTTCTGCACTCAATTTACAGCTTTTACCACTGAATTTTTTACACTTAATCATCTCCCTGAATCTTCCTTTGTCATGGTGTGGGATTCATTTAAAGCAGCTGCTAGGGGATTTATCATTAATTTTGTTTCTCAAAAGAAAAAGCAATCAATTTCTAAGTCAACTCAACTTTTGGATAAAATTAAGAAGTTAGAATATGCTTATTATAATTCTAACTCTAAATCTTCCCTTCGCGAGCTTATCTCAGCCAAATTTGATTTTAATAAATTCACCACAAATGCAGCGTCAAATTCTCTCCTTAAATGCAACTCTCGTTATTATGGTGGTCAGAACAAAATGGGCAAACTACTAGCCAACTATCTCAAAATACGAAAAGAAAAAACAAAAATTGAATCTCTGCAAGGTCCGGCTGGACTTTCTCTGTTTAAAGATAAGGACATATTAACTCAATTTGTTGCCTTCTATCAAACTTTATACACTCCTGAATCAAGTCCTGATCCTACTGATCTTCTTACTTATTTTCAAGACATCCCTTCCCATCTCTCCTCTCATGTTGATTTTCAATCACTTGATTTGGATATCTCCCTCTCTGAAATTTCACATGCTGTTTCTGTCCTCCGTCGTGGTAAAGCGCCTGGGCCTGACGGTTTCACTATTGAATTCTACAATCACTTTTCCTCCCTTCTCCTTCCTAAACTACTCCTGTTATTTCAATCTTTTGTTGATTCCGGGTCTTCCCAGGGAACCTTTCAAGAAGCATTAATTTGTTTAATTCCCAAACCAGACAAAGATCATACCTTATGTAAAAACTATCGCCCCATCTCCCTGGTAAATACTGATTATAAAATTTTCGCCAAAATTATAGCTCTTAGATTAGATCCTCTGTTACCAAAAACTATTGGCCCTGAACAATCGGGCTTTGTTAAAGGCCGTTTATCGTCAGATAACTCTCGTGTTTTCTTTAACATTTTGAGTAAGGCCCCCTCCCTTTCTAGTCCATTGGCTGCCATCTCTCTTGACGCCGAGAAGGCTTTTGATAGAACAGGATGGGACTTTATGTTTCAAGCTCTTCGTTGGTTCGGTTTTTCACCTAAATTCATTTCTCTTA
The DNA here is from genome assembly GCF_964263255.1 of Lissotriton vulgaris. Taxonomy (NCBI): domain Eukaryota; kingdom Metazoa; phylum Chordata; class Amphibia; order Caudata; family Salamandridae; genus Lissotriton; species Lissotriton vulgaris. The sequence goes on from NC_141691.1 coordinate 1,479,692,056, forward strand.
TTTCTTTACTTTATTCTAGTCCCCATGCTTCAATTTTTGCAAATGGTATGACATCCGATTACTTTCCCCTTCAAAGGGGTGTACGTCAAGGTTGCCCTTTATCCCCTCTTTTGTTTGTTTTAGCTTTAGAACCCTTTTTGACTAAGATTAGACTTGATGAAAATATTTCTGGTTTTCATTATGGCTCTCAACAGCAAGTTAAACTATCTGTATATGCGGATGATATTTTATTATATTGTTCAGACCCTCAATCAACTTTACCTTTCTTTTTAAATCAAGTTTCCTCCTTCTCTAACGTTTCTGGTTACCGTCTTAATATTGATAAATGCGAAATCTTGCCCTTGAACCCTCTCTGTCAAAAACATCTCTTTGATACTTCTGGCTTTTCCTGGCAGCCTTCTAAGATTAAATATCTTGGTGTTTGGTTCGCTCCTCGTCTCTCAGACACTCTTAAGTTCAATTTCGAATCACTTTCTAGTAAACTTACTGCGTCTATCAATCGTTGGAATCCTCTCTTCCTCTCCTGGTGGGGTCGTCTTGACTCCATCAAAATGATGCTGGCACCTCTAGTACTTTACTCCATTTCCATGATTCCCATTCGCATCCCAGACCATTACTTCAAGTCGATAGACTCTATTCTGCTAAAATCTTTGTGGAAGGGTAAGAAATCTCGAATAGCCCTTTCTGCTTTGAAAAAGGATAAATCCCTGGGTGGGGTTAAATTTCCTAGTTTTAAATCTTATCATAACGCTTTTTCCTTAAAGCAAGCCTTGCGTTGGCTCTCTTCAGATCTTCCTTATTATCCCCCTCTTTGGCTAACATTAGAATCTTCTTTCCTTCATCCTTTTGACTTTAGTGAGGTTCTTTCCTTCTCCTCTAATGTAACGTCTCTTCGTTCCCCCATTATCTCTCGTTCCCGCTCTCTTCTTCAACCTTACTTACTATCCTCTTATCCTTCTGCTTCCTCTACTCATACCCAACCTATTTGGCATAATAAACACCTCAAAATTCGTAATCGCTCATTATATTGGAAAACCTGGCATTCTCTTGGTTTAAAATGGATCTCTCAACTTCTTTCCTGTAATCAACCTCTTCCTTTTCAAGACCTCCAAAAACAATTTTTGTTGCCATCCTCTTCTCGTACACAATATTTGTCACTGATTCCTTCCCTTACCCAATACCTTTCTTCACTCCCTGCTACAAACTCTATCCCTATAACATATCTTCCTGTTTCCAATGCACTCGATCAGTCCCCTTCTGCTTCTTTTCTCTATAAGTCTATTCAATCTTTTACTGAGCGTACCAAATCTAGAGTTGAGTTGGCTTGGGAAAAAGATTTGTCTCAAGTTTGGTCCTTCACTCTATGGGATAAAATTTGGTCTAAGATTCACAGTACCTCCAGAGCTGCTAACACTACCCAAACCTTATTTTTTGTTCATAACCGTACACTATTTACTCCATTAATTCTGTCATCGTTCTCCTCAGACACTCCCTCCACTTGTTGGTCCTGTCCCTGCCCTTCAGCTGATTTGATACATATGCTGTTCGATTGTCCTCCCATTTTTCATTTCTGGCAATTGGTATGGTCCCAGTTTCAAAAGATTTTCAAATTTCATTTTTCCTTCTCCACTGTTCATATTTTTCTATGTTCTCTTTCTCCTATTTTTACCGATTCGTCCCACAAACATAAATTAATTGACCTTTTGATAGCCATTGCCTTACCCCATATTACATCGCATTGGAAACAGGCTAACGATGTTTCCTTTAATGCTTGGTGGAATGCAGTCTGTTTTAATCATCGTCTAGACACTAACTTTGTTTCCTCCATTTCCCTAGCAATCAAACGTGATCTTTTATGGCTTCCCCTTACCGAGTATTTATCCAGAGTTGTCAGAATCCCTCCCACTTCTCAAGTCCGCAATGTTGAAGTCCAAAAACCACCGTGATTGCATTTTCTTAATTGCATGTAATGTTTTTTCATATCACTTATGTGTTTTAATATACAGGTTATACCTCAATTCCCCTATGTTCATGAGCATTATCGTTTACCCTATTTTTCTGTATAGATATTTTAATCAGTTCTACTTTTTTGTAAGAGAGATTTCTTGTTTTCTATAACTTATGATTGTTTCTTCATTTTCTGTCTTTGCTTCTTTATACTTTAATAAACTTCAAACTAAAAAAAAAAAAAAAAAGTGGAAAGGAAGGGATCGTTGCATATGTATCAAGAGGAAGTGGGGGGAGGCGGGGTGTTTTGACCTTTCTATACAGTTTTTAGACATTTGATTCACACAGAAAAATGTCCACATCCTAGGGTGAATACAAACAAGCACAATAGCCATAGAGAGAATACCAAAAGAAACAGGCATTAGGACTCACCTTTGGGGCCCATTGGTTTGACAGTGGTTTTTAACCATGCTGCACAGAATCCCCGATGTTGTGCTGCAAGGGTAAAGACTACTGGCAAACCAAAGGGAGGTGGAAGCAACATGTGGAGCAGGGGAGAGAAAGCAACACATGAGGGAGGAAGCCACATGGAGAGACGTAGGTGTGATTGGAAGAGACGACGCACAATCTTGCCTCAAAGTTCGCCTTGATGGATCGGAAGTGGTGTAGTCTCTAGATAGACTTTTGTGCTCCCCTCTGGACTCGTCTGAACTTTAAGAAGTTGAAGGTGGCAGTTTCAAATAACAGAACTGTAGAAAGCATTTGGTCCTGCAAGAATGACAAACAAAGGAGCTTCAACCTAAAAAGTTTTATTCAAGGGATTTAAGCGTACAGGAGTTAATTTGAAATAAAGAAAAAACACAGAAAAGGTTATGGGAAGGGAAGATGCTTGCAATATGTCTAACCACTGGCAATTGCTCGTGGTAGCATTCTTTTGACCACCTTGCCACCTCAGATTAGACCCAGCCTTAAGCGCATCAGTCTTGACCCCGCTCCAATAGGAACAATCCAGCCCAAACTGCAAAGCCAGGTCCTCTCTGAACCGTAACACAGGAAACCCAAGACACCGGTTTCGTGTTGAATGGGGCTCTTCAGTCAGGTGTAGATTGATTCCAGTGCCACAGTGAGCAAGGGACCCATGTCTGGGCATGCCCCTGTGGTACATCAAACACACACAATGTGATGATGGGATGCTTCCAATAAGTCTTACCACTGACAATCGCTCAGGGAGTATTCCAACTATCATTCTTTGGCCCACCACACCACCTCAGAAGGGAGGATGCCACGTCAGATGGGCATCCTCCCATAAGCTTTTGTATGTTTGTTAATTCAAAATAGTCTAAATCAGTTCATCAATAAATCAGAGTGGAAAGCTCAGTGAAAGTACAAAATCAATCAAGAACTCAGTAAAGTTTAGATAACCAAAATACAGAGTCCAAGATGTGGAAGAATTACAGCATGTATTCACCTTATTAAGCAAGTGGAAAGGGGCTCACCACCACATCAAGAAATCACACTCTTTAATAGGGTTCTAAACAAAGAATGTCATACGTTCAATAGAGTAGCACATGGTTCACATCACAAACTCTTAAACAATCAGAATAAAGTGATAGAGAAATATTTACAACTGAATGTGTTCTACATTATTCTCATTATTCTACAACATAGATCTTCTCACAAACAGTCATCTGCACATGGAACAGAAAAGGTTACATAATGTGGTTCTCACTGGGACAGCTAGGTTTAGTCTTGACTGTGTATACTTTATTCAGAGCAGTCTGTGAAAGTATTTGTCCTTCTTTGCATGACAAATTGTAATTTGTTATTCTATTGAAGCATAAAAAACGCAACTCTTTTTACGTGGTGCAATGAAACGTTACCAAAAAAGAAATCTAAGGCCTAGTTTGCCTTAAATTAGTTCGAGTACGAATTTTTATTACTGCAAAGAATAATTTCAACAAAACCTCTATATCAGAAGCAACACAGGGGTGCGAGTGGGAGAAGCAACATGGAGGGAAAGCAGGTGACTCCGAGAGCAAGGTGGAGAGAGCGCGGAGAGTGGGCAAGGAGATGCACACAGGCAAGAAACCAACAGGGGTAGGTAGATGACGGCGAGAGCAACATGGAGGGGGTAGGGAGAAGCACATGGGTGATAGCATGGAATGCAGGGGAAGCAAAGTACATGAAGGAGGCACCTAGAAAACACATACACTCCTATGAGTATATAACTCCCAAAAAAGCAGTGCTTGAAAAGCAAGAAGTGGAAACATAGAAGCCAGACAATAAAAAAAGACAGCAAAGAGGGTGTACACCATGGGAGGGAAAAATACAACGTGGGTAAGCTTGGACATGATTAAGAAGCATGCAAATAAGAATGACTGGAAAACTACCCAATGAAATGCAATGGGCAGCCTTCAAGCCGCAGTATGCTCTTGGTGAGCCCACAGTATTTCTTGCGACAGGCAGCGCACAAGGCTTGACTGGCCGTAGCGGGCATCAGGCATTTCCCCGGAAGGCTGGAAGGGTGGGGCCGGTTTTGTTACTGAGGGACGGTTTTGCAGTGGTGCTGCAATACCAGCCTCCAGTAAGGAAAGCAGCAGTGCACCCTCCTCCTCCCTGCCCACAGGGTTTTTTTTTGGGGGGGGGGGGTGGGGGGGGATGGTCTGACAAAATTGCCAGGGCTGTTTTGGGTTCCCAGTCCAGCCCTGGCAGCGAATGCCCTGTCTAGTAGGCGAGACTTCAAAAATAATGTTCAGGCGCATGCCTAAACATGAGCTCTTTCTCTCTCTCTGTCTAAAATGATGCTCATCTACTAAAAGCATTTCACATAAGTGAGTATACTGATTTGCTTATTCCCAATTCGTTTTCTCTATGCTTTTCTTTAGCTTTTAATATTTTATTTTATTAGGTATCATCAAACTGCACTGGAAAGAGTAAAAGCAGGGACTTATATGTGAAGATCCCTTGAATAGAGTGTAGTAATGTAACTGTATATTAGATGTTATCGTTGAGCTGAAAATGATATTGGTTAAAACTAGATAACAATGGGTTATTGTGTATGCACTTGAGTCTATTATTTTTGAGTCTTGTGCTGCGGCTCTCAAATGCCGCTCGTCGTGCTTCTACAGTCTGCCATTACAGATAACGATGCATATGTTTTTAGGCAGGGCACGAGTCGGGGTACCACGCAGGTGGACGGCATCCCCCCACTTATTTTCGAGGGTTTTCCAGGGTGGACGCCGTCCACCCTGCTCAATCAAAACGCCGTCCACCATTTTGATATCGGAAGTTTCTCGGACTGCCGCAGGACACCACGCCGGTCAACGCAAGCAGCAGGTTTCTAAATGTAAAAACACCTCGCGACACTTGAACATTTGAATTTGTAAATATCAATGTGTGTAATTGGTAAGAAGATGCATTGAGTTCGATGCCCTGTAGTGAGCAAACGGTGGGCGTGTAATTAAAAAGAAGAAACGCCCTTTCTGGAAAACATGAAAATCCAAGCGTGCAAGCAGCTAGCGCTTCCCGGACGGCTCCCGGGGCGCATGTGCCTCCCTCCTGGAGCCGGCGCGAGGCGAGCAGCTTACCTGGTCGATGTTCTTCCAGAAGTCGGAGGTGTGAGTGGCATTGTCCGGCTGGTCCCAGAGGGTGTAGTTCAGGAATCCCGGCTCTGAGGCGTTGTTGCTGTTGCCCATCTCACCCCCTGCCCCAGTGACGCCCAGATAGGCAGGCGGCAGCGGGCATCAGTGGCCATGCAGGGGCCCAGGCAGCTCCATTGGCACAGGAGGCAGCAGACGTCTGAGGAGTGAGCGCGAGACCCAGCACCGCCGCCATGAAGGGTGAAGGACGCTTCAAACTAAGAATGTGTCGTGTATTGTCGGTAGAAATCTTGGTTTGCTTCCGTGTAACGAGAAAAGCAGCTGGTTCCTAGATAATTAAACGTGTGTTCTGGGGTGTATACAATCAGCCCAATAGGCAAATTATGTGCCGACTGACCAAACAAAACTCTTTACTAAGGGCCTGTACAGTACACACTGTTCACGATGCTTTTGCTGAAACTGAACCGTACTCGTGAAAAACAAACAGCTCCCATTGCCAGGGAACCCAATAGACGCCGAGATCTTCAACCAATGGATGGACGCCGTCCCCCCTGCGCAAAAGTGCTACACCAACTATTAAACACATACCTATTTTAACAGGTTTTTTCCTTTTCGTGACGTCACTTCGGGTCGTGACGTCACTTCGCGTATTTGAGCGTCCCCCCACTTGTAGGTTTTTGCCTTTCGTGACGTCACTTCCGGTCGTGGCGTCACTTCCTGTCTGTGAGCGTCCCCCCACTTCTTTATTTAGGACTTGTGCCCTGTTTTGAGGATAAAAAAATCATACATAATGACTTGGGACTATTTTCTTGAAGTAGCCTGATATTCGTGAAGAGGGACTTCCTGGCTTTCATTCTCCCTGTATGCTGCCCGTGTCAGAATGCCTCCTGCAGTTTCAGAAGGCTTTACATGAGCACCAGTTGCGTTACAAACTGACACATTCATTAACAACGGGGAGATCAAGTGATTTGCCCTGAATCACAGGATGTTGAGCGTCCCTGCCCAGACTCTAACCCGGTTGCCCAGCAGCGAGGTCGAATGCTCTAGCCGTTAGGTCACATCAGGGCCGGCGCTAGGCATGGGCAGCGTGGGCAGCTGCCTAGGGCCTCGCACTCAGCCCACCAGCATGGGGCCCGAACCAATTGTGTGCCCTGTTGTTTCCCTGTCTCCTTACAATTAGGGTCTATGGGAGGGGGTCCCCTCCCTGGGCCTCTCAGGGATGGTGTCTGGAGGCCTAGGGGAGGGAGACGCTTCCCCTTGTCCCAATTGTAAGGAGACCCATTCAGAGACACTGCCGGAGGCCCATTGTACAGGATTTTAGCACACCCACAGTGTTAACTCAAGCAAATCTTACACTGATCAGGCCGGAGGGGTGAGAATTGCTTGTGGGCTGAAAGATAAAAATGTGGGGGCGCTAAAATCCTGTACAATGGGCCTCCCGAGGTGTCTCTGAATAGTTTCCTTGCAAGGGGTCACTTAAGTAAATTAGAGGGGCCTCGTGCATTCACTTTTGGCCCAGGTCCTCGCAAATCATAGAACCTGCCCTGGGTCACGTCCTCTCCCCTGACTGATCACAGTTTGTCTCACCCCCTCTGTCTCTGATTGTTTTCTTTTTCCACCTGTGAGTAGTCTGCTCCTCTGATTCCTGAGTAATCAGTGATTAGAACGCAGGTGGGTTGGGAACAGCGCTCGGCTGTGTTGCACACGCGCATGATTCACAGCTGTGGAATCACTGCTGTCATTACCAGCGTTGAATGCACCTGCCTGCAGAAGCCGCAGGAGATCCTAAAGTGTAAATGGCGCAGTGCCACTTTTACGGGTCTCTTAGCATGATCCCAGTCAATCGTGTAACTAATGCATAGGTGGCAGACGGAAGGGCTACTCACACCCTACTGAGCTTACAAACAGGAGCAGATCGAAGCCCGCAACACTCCGCTGAGTGCGCACCATCTTTGGGAAGGAACAGGTGACTTAAGGTAACTTGTTATCGCTGCTCTCAGACGGAGCAGCCTGCTTTTCATGAATGGAAAAGAAAGAAGCACACTATGAAATGTTGAAAATAAGCTTAGGGGCCACTCCACAAAGCTATTAATGAACACATGCAGGAGTACTCCTGTAAAACTACTTTATACTCCTGTTGCATTATTTCACATACTCCCCAGTGTCTTTGAAGATTGCGCACAAAACATCTAAAATTGAAGTATTGCTGGAATATTCATATATGGCTAGCACAAATGGATGGGGCATTGCCCTCTTTGCACTTTTACTAATAGGCAGTTGAAGGTTTCAGTCCAATTGAATAAGATATTTATGAGTATGCGAAGTGGTAAGTACTAAATCATGCACTCATAAATGCCTTGGTGAACTGTCCCTTTAATTATTTTCTCTGTTGCTGCATTCTTTTATGCACTGATCCTCCATCACGTTTGGACAGGTTTTTCACAAAGGTTTCCTTCTAAACCCATAAACCTGGCAATAACTGATTATATATTGTAGTGGAAAACGCATCACTGCAAACCAGAATAACAGAGCTTAACTTGTCAAAAAAACATAAGTGCAAGACCCAAGGTTTTTGTAACGGGCATTTTGCCATTGCTGCGGACTGCAGAGTTGCCGAATACCACAATAAAGTAAAAAAAAAAAATCCATCCCTATTCCTCTATTCCTTTATCCACCATCATACTCTTCTTGACTCTATTTTACTCTTGTGGGTTTTTCCACCCTGCTCTCTTCCTTTATTTTCTTCTCTTCCTCCTTCTTTCCACCTTTATTGCCTTTTTCTATCTTGCCTGGGTGGAAGACCCGTTCTACAAAAATGAGTGATGATGCCTACCACCAGCAACCACCACCACAAATTAAGCCCTGAAGACGACTAGATACAAGAAAACTAATCCAAGACATTGTAGAATCAATAAAGTAAAACATATATAACGGGCAAAACCTTTGACTGCACATGTAATGATTCATGGCCTGTGTGCCCTTTCCTTCCTCCTTCTACCCCTCCCCACAACATCATGTGCACTTTCTCTGTGCTCTCATCATCCATACTTTCTCTATAGTCTCTGCATCTTGTCACACAAGCTACCAGTCAGTCATCTGGAGGCACACAATGCTATATACATTAAATAAAGTAGAACATAGAAAGCCATATCACAAGAATCAACAAGAAGTATTTTGGTGAAGAATAGCCTGAGGCATGGAGGGATGGAGAGAAAAGTTTGGAAGAAGATAAATGTCTTCAATGTGATCACCATTTTGAAATAGACTAGTGCACTCAGCAGCCAAGCAGGACAAACCTAAAGTTCACACTTAGATCAAAACAGCAAGTAAACAAGTTTTGATGGCTTTCTGAATTCTCTGTTTCCATGCAATTTTATACATCTATACTTTAGTTTACGTAAGCGCTTGCATTTTTGGCGTCTTTGTGCACGATCTACACTATTCATTACAATCAATGTGCATGCTGTGGTCTAGATTGCTTGCAATTAAGTCTAATCTTGTAATCCTCTCCCAGTAAGAAATATGTTAATGGTATGTTTTCATAGTCCTTCTTCACAATTCTGATTCTTAAATTGTGGCATCTAAATTATATGTCAACTGTGAGCAATTTAAACTAATCTGCTCCTCACACAAGTGTGCACATACAGTCTTTTTTCTTTCGGTGTTCTTTAATTTAAGCTGGTGATGAGAAAAGCTCAAATAGAATGAAATGTAATTGCATCTGGTGCTTCAAGAATAAACCTTTACCTGAGATCGTTTCTGAAATAACTGGTCGTGGGTGTTTGTAAATAGCAACAGCCCCTGCGTGGAGCACATGAGGTCTTTCCAGGCTCTTTGCTACAGGCCCAGTATAAGGAACAAAGAAGCCCATTGAGAGCACAGTGGGAAGGTGCATGTCCTGGCGAGTAGAAAGCAGGGGCGGATGACAGATGCACGCACATAGAACATCGCCCGGGTCCACACAGGCTGTGTGTGCTGCAGCAGGCGTGGAGCAGCAGAGCGGAGCAGGCAGAACCACCAACAGCATGGAAGAGCCCTTCAGAAGCTACAGAGCTGGTGCTCAAGCAGGCATACCGTTCACATGTGCTCAAAGAGTCTGCAGGGAGTAGGCCTGTCTTATGCAGGTACAAAAGGAAGCTCCCAAAATATTATAAAAGTCTTCCCAGAACCCTGGGAGCAAAATTAAACCACCATCTTGGTGTCATTCAAGAAGTCAACGTGGACCAAAATAATATATTTTTTCAGAACCTTGCTTGAGGAATTGAGCTAATAGAATTAGGAGGTATGTTCTCACAATCTACAGTCCATAGTAATTCCCAGGGTAATGTGTTCACCATCCACAGTCATTGCAGGTGATATAGTGGTAACATAGTGACTTCGAATCCATGCTTCAGGCAGGGACTTGGCTTTCAGCCAGCTCAAATTACATTTTCACAGACAGTGCCTTCCCCAAGTGCTTCATGGGGTATACATGCAGGATCCTTTTGCAAATCATCTACAACTCCACCACCCTACATGGATAACTCTTGGTCAGTCTACACTCAGAACTCCTGAACCCTTGCCCTGTTTCTGTCTGCTATATCCCAGAGTTAAGTTTGAGATTTAAGTTATGGTGAAGTATAAAATAAAGCAGAGGAAGGTGCAGCATTTGTTGTGCTATTTGAACTCACGTGCAGGGCAGCCAAGTCCATCCTTTCCACACATTCTACCTGCCCTAGCCTATATCTTATATCTTATCCTTAACTCTGGGATAAAGCAGAGCGAACGCGCACTGCCTTGCTATATTCATAGAGGTTTTGTATCTGAATTTCTGCTAGTGCTAAAAGGATAGGAAACTAAAGTGGTGAGGCAGTGCAGGGGAGAATATTTTTCCCCAGTGACAGGCACGGCCAGAAACCTGCATTGCCTTTGGATTCAATGCCAAAGCTTTCAATCGTGGTCCATTCCAACAGTGTTTAAAATAGGCCATGACAGTAAGTGCTGGAGTTGCGAGTTTTCCACAGTGCCTGTTAGTAAGTAAGAGCTTCAAAAAACAACATTGAAAAAGGTACTTAACCTCCGGCTGCCACGTCGGTGCTCTGCTCCGGGCCCGGCAGCCATGGCACCAGCAAAGGCTCCTGGACTCTAGCGAACTCCCCTATGTTAATCCAGACACTGCTCTCATGCAGGGAATAATATCAATCAGAATTATAGAAGCACCAGGATTGGTTGGAGCAGGCTGGTTTGGAGCTCGCTCAGGGACCGGGAGCCTGTGCCTGTGCCTGTTCACAGCCCGGGTTGGGAGATGTAAAGTATGCATGTCGGGCTGGTTGTCGTAAGATAGACAGCCATCCAAAATGACATGCGCACTTGCAGTGCCCACCACTCCTCCTACCTGCTTCTGAGCGTCACCAGCAATGGCCCGCCCTTAGACTCTGCTCGATGGACAGGATGAAAAGTAAAGTGATAATAAAATTGCTTCATAACCATTTTATTTTTCATGTTTGCTGCGCTCCCAGAAGTGTGGTGATGCTCCTCTGCCTTAATGGAGTAGCTGCTGCTCAAGGATAATGTAACAGTTTGCGATGGGTGTGGACTTCCTAGCTCAGAATATTAAGGGCCGGGTTAAATCAACCCAAGCACAGGCTCGTTTTTTGAATTCTGTTTTCCAGGTCTGTAGTAGGGGGGGCAGACTGGATCTTTAGGCCAGCTGTATCGCATGATGTGCGAGCACAAAACATTAGCCAAATAACTTAGTGGCTGCTTTGTCTGTCTTCATTAGTCCCAATAAACATGCCCTGGTGGCAAAAATATGGTGTCACCAGTCAGCTGAACTACAAAGTCACAAATTGCTAGAAGGGTTGTAGCAATGAGCATGTCCATGTCAAATGGAAGCAGTCCATTTCATCAGCACCATGCCTACGCTACCTGTAGGGCACATTTACAAAAGCATGACGCAGTCTTGTAGGAGTGAGATGTGCGCAATGAATGTAATTAAACTGCAATAACTTGAAATGGTTATTCCTAGACATTGTGGGGGATATTCTCAAGAACGTGTGATAGTTATTGCAAAATTAGCTTAACGCAACTCTTCACATTGCAGTCCATCGCAGGAAAATAAAGCTGTGTTAACATATTCTCAACATGGTGGTACCATGCGATAGTCTCACAATAACGCGTCAAATGACCGTGTTAGAATTAACGTGATGCCGCACAAATACGAAACACGAACGCGAAAAAAGTTGTGGTGAGGCCAATCGCGATACAAAAGTCAGTGATAACCAGCAACAGGCCTCCAATTCCCACGTGTCATGTGGGAAAATGCACCATAAAAGCAGAACAAAAAAAAGGGGAAAATAAATGAACTGCAAATCACCATGGATGCACCCGGAACGAGTGCACCGGTCAACGTGAACCCCACAAGCCCCAAAGACCACCAGCAAGGAACCTCGGGGTTGGGGAAGGCCAAGGAGAAGAGGAAGAGGAAGACGGGGTTCAGTCCGCAGGAAAACCAGATCATCGTCATGGAGGTGACAGAACACTACCATCAACTGTTCGTCACCTCCACTGTGTCATTGGCAACACAAATGGAAATATGGCATTCCATTGTGAACAACGTGAATGCAGTCGTAGTGTTGAGGAGGTCAAGAGGCGCTGGAATGATGTAAAAAGCCAAACCAAGCAAAAACCCGCTGCCACTTGGAAGGCAGCAACGGCGACTGGAGGTGGGAGTCCTGCGCCACAGTAAGAACTGGAGGAAATGGTGGCCATCGTCATCAGTGTGGAGACGGTGCAAGGAGTAGGGAGTCCGGACACAGCTCGATATGACCTGACACATCATCAACAGGTTGAGTAACGACAAGGGACGGGGGGAGATGGGCACAATGGCACATATGCACAACGATGTGTAGCACACTGCACACCCACAATGACCCTGGATCATTTCCCTGATCCCCGTGGCACACTGCAGCACACATACAAACACCAAATAGGCCCCCGTCTACCATGTGCCCAAAGGGGTCCCACGCCACACATCATCAATCCCACAACCAACACATGCACACATGCGAAACCCAGCAAAGATGGGTATTTGTTAGCCACACTGACAATGCAAATGACACTACATGACGATCAGCATGGCTGCAGTGCAATCATCATGATATTGTGCACGCCACAACACTGAGGTGGCTGAGTGTGGACCACATCCCGAAAGGAGCAGGTCACACTCTGACACATCCACGTGCACAAACAACCCCTGACGTAAACAATACATCTGCAGACAAACAATGCGCAAGAGTACAATAACAGTCCAAGAGCACAAATGCCCAAGTCGCCAACATCTCTGCCCCGTAAAAGCACAAAAGTCAAAAGCACACCGCCTCAAAGGGATTAGTGGCAGCAACATCACATCTGCAGTGGAGCCTCTCCCACTATGCAGCACACACACATAACAATAAAAGCATATCCACATTGACGACAATGTGGTGCAAAGTGCAACACTTACACTGCAGCACAGAGGACACAACTGGGTCCACTTGTGCATAGAAACTGGCCAATCACATCTGACATAGCAGGAAACTGTGAGATGAAAATGTACATGTACAACCTCACATCCATCATGTAGTCCAAATGTCCACTGTCCCGCATCAAATAGTCAGCTCCTCCCAAACAGTCACAATGTACATTGTCATACAGTCTGTATGTAAACTTGAACAATGCGCCAACAGACATGTCAACACAGTGTCAAAAGGCATCTCCCCTTCACATTGTAGAGGGACAAACAACACCTCCAGCGGAGCAGAGCAGACCAGACCAGACAACTCCTCAGTGATGCTGAAGAGGACCTCCACACCTTCAACACCGACACCCTACAACCTCTCATGGACATCTCGGGCAATCCACCTCCAGGAGCAGGGCAACCGGGCAGCATTGAGGAGAGCCCACCCCCTGCACAGACCACACAGCAGGAAGCGCCTACCACCACAGCTGGCTCCCAGCATCTCACCGAAGCACACATGGCATTCCAAGGCCAGGTGTAAGACTGCCAGAAGGAGGTGGCTGAGCAGGTGCGGGTGGGTTTCGACCTCATGAAAGCCGAACTAGATCACATACGTGGGTGTCTAAGTCCCACCAGGGATCACTTACACTCCCCAACGGAGACCCACACTGTGACAGAGACACATGCATTTGCATATTTCCAGTACTGAACCATGCCCAGATGATCATTCACACCCCCACGCTGTACCTGTGTACGCCAGCCCAGTCCACTCCTCTTACGTATTGAGTGGGGGACGGCAAAGCTACATGTCAAAGGTCTTACACGCTGCCTGCATTGACATGGTTGCGTCCGCTGTACACAGCACAATGTAATGTTGTGGAGCCCAGGGCCCTCATGCATACATTAAGACCACACAGACACACTCAGATAGTTTGTGGAACTGGCTACCAGCATGTGTGCCCAGTACCTTTATTTCCATGGTCATATGTACAGTGACGCCTGTGCTGGATGTTTGTGGGGTGAGTGTAAGCCAGCCCTCAGAGAGTGGATGGTGCTGGCAACAACGTATCAGTGATCACTATTAAAACGGAAACCGAAAACAACAGCATTACAGAAACAACTGCGAAGGATCACGGTGGTAGCCGGCGCAAGAACAGAGGTCACCCAATATGCTATCAGAAGTATCCATGAGTTGCAGTGCACTGAGATTGGTGCACCAGAGCTGAGCGTGCTCATGAGAATAAATTGTCTAGGATTGTGTCCCTTCAGGATATTCCTGCTGCAGCTGCAGTGGGGTGTGTTACACCTGGATCATCTTCCTCATCATCAGCCCAGGTCTTCCACACTGCCTGAGGTGACATTGCTGCGTGAGCTGTCCAAAGCACAAAACTCAATCAGAAATGGAACATGAGTTGTGGTGCAGTGAGTTAGTGGCACCTGAATAGGTGAGCAGGGTATCAAGCAGATGCTGGCATCCATGACAGGTGTGAGCATCTCTGATAGTCTGTCAGTAAGACTCTTTCGACTCTGGCAGTTGTTGGTTGGAGGTGGTCCTGGTGGTGGTGGTGTGTGCATCCTGCGATGATGCGACGTCTGGGCAGGTCAGGACTCAATTTGATGTGTGAGCCCTGGTAGACTGCAGTTGAGGCTGGAGGCAGTGGACAGCGCAGGGCCACAGACACATGGCGTTGATGACCCCAAGGCCATCAACCAAGAGACCATCCAATAGTCTATCAGACAGGGTCAATGACTTGAGCTGCACAGAGTTAGTAGCCCAGGATGCACTGCGGCTGACACAGGCACACTGCCATGGGACGGTGACTTGCAGTGCACGGAGGTAGGGCCACGCGAGCTGAGTGGGTCCTCGTCGATGTCAAAGGTGAATGTCGCAGAGGGTTGTGGGGGACAGTGGAAGGTGTCCTTACAGGGCATGATGCAGAGGGCAGAAGCTGATACTGCAGTCTAGCCAGCACATCCACGCCACACTTGGCATTGTGTACATTCTCATTCATGGGTCACTTGGCTCCTTCACACATGCCTGGTTCTCACCTCTCCCCACATACAAATGTGTGGCTGAGGTGCCATGCCGTTGATGGCTCATATACATGGCTAGTCCAGTTTACCATAGTAAGTTGTGCTGTCATGTCTGGTGGGTGAGCATGTTGTCTGGCATGTTGTATGTGAGTTTGTAACATGTGCATTACCAGAGTTGTGAGTTGCATGATTATGGGGTTGGGGTATGTGGTGTGATCATTTGGTACTTACCAACAAGCAGATCATTTCTCTAGGTGCCATCCTGGAAGCGCTGGTTGATGATGGACTGTCGAAAAATGTAGGAATCATGCATACTGCCTGGGTAGTTGGCGACGACATTGGTGAAGAGTTCCCGGTGGTACACTATTGCCTGCACATTGATGGAATGCCTTTGCTTTATGTTGCGGTAATTGTGTGCAGTGTCGGCAGGGGGCACAAGTAGGACATGTGTGTAGTCAATTGACCCAACACATGCAGGAAGCCAGCTATGGTGTAAAAGTCTTGCTTCATCTCCAGCTGTTCCTGCGCAGTGTGGGGGAAGTGAAGGTATTGGGGTACCAAGCTGATGATGGCATCCAAGACAGTTGGGAGGAACTTTGATAGGGTTGGCTGTGAGACTCCTCCGACTCTGGCAGTTGTTGGTTGAAAACGATGGTTGATGATGGACTGTCGGAAGATGTAGGAATCCTGCATACTGCCTGGGTAGTAGGCGACGACATTGGTGAAGAGTTCCTGGTGGTACACTATTGCCTGCACATTGATGGAATGCCTTTGCTTTATGTTGCGGTAATTTTGTGCAGTGTCGGCAGGGGGCACAAGTAGGACATGTGTGTAGTCAATTGACCCAACACATGCAGGAAGCCAGCTATGGCTTAGAAGTCTTGCTTGGTCTCCAGCTGTTCCTGCGCAGTGTGGGGGAAGTGAAGGTACTGGGGTACCAAGCTGATGATGGCATCCAAGACAGTTGTGAGGAACTTTGATAGGGTTGGCTGTGAGACTCCTCCGACTCTGGCAGTTGTTGGTTGGAAGGTACCAGAGGCCAACAGATGCAGCACAGCCAACAGCTTTGTCTGCGCAGGGATGTTGGCTGTCTGCTGTGATAGTCAGGATAGTTGTCCTTTTGAGCCTGTAGTTGGCAATAACATCCTCTGGTGTTAGGTCTGTGAGTCTGGTGCGTTTTCTGAAGGTGTGCTGTCTTTGTTTGTGCTGCCTCTGTGGTAGTCCGGGGGGATCGGGGGAGGTGGCCGGCCTGGGGGTGGTGGGAGTTGTGGCCCTCTTGGGTGTCCGAGCTGCATGATCAGTGGGTCCATGGCATCTGTTGTTTTTCAGGTGTGGCTCTGGGCTCCCTTTTATGTTGCAGGTTGTTTCCGACTTTACACCAGGTAAGAGCAGGTGTTCAATCCCTGCTGCTAATGCGCCTTATCGCTGTTTTGGGATCTTATCGCCAATAGGGCTGGTCGTTGTGAATGTTGTGGAGTGGCGTTTTCACGGCTATTTGCACATGAACACCTACTCTAGATCTCATTAGCGTTAGTTGCAGGGCTCATCAGTCGCGATGTTTTTTGTATGTGCTATCGCTGGTAAACTGGTGATATCGGCTGTTAGCACCAGCTTGTGAATGGGGCGAGACATTTATCACCACTTTGGCTGCGATAAAGTGCAGATAACTTGGTGATAAGTCCTTGAGAATATGCCCCCTTGAGGGTTAACTGGAGTATTGCGATCTAATCTGAGTTTGTCAAGTCTATTTGGAGATCTTGGCTCTATTTAATCCTAAGGGCAGTTAAGGTTTGGTATAAGCGCTTCCTAATTGCATGAAATACGTTTGTTACTCTGCTGCTTTTGGAGCTCCACGTTAATAGTGTTTGCAATACCATGCTCTTCTCATGTTCCTTGTCATATTCCATTCAGGTATCACTTACTGCTCTTCTGGCCCCTCACTTGCACTTCACCCACAGGCTGTTGGAAAAAAGATCTCCGATAAAGAGCCCCTCCTAGAGGTGAGCCCGTTGGACATTGCACCGCCTGTCCAACGAGGAGCAACGGCCAATGATGAAGCATGACACTTGCAAGAGTGTGTGAGGCCATTAATTCCAACTAATGGGATGCCCAGGGTAGCCCTCCATTGAGCACTACCCTCCTTTCCCTCCCTCCTTGACCCTATATATTTTTTCACATATTCTTCATCTATTTTTAGGAACAACTGAGTCCCTCTTTGTCAGTTTACTACTTGGGGCTCTGACTCAGGTTGGACCTTCCATTCTACTTCTCAGGAATGGTAATTTGAGCCTAAGGATCGACAGCTGATCCAATTCATTTACCCCTTCTTTGTTACATACACATCACTTACTGCCCCCCTTTGGTCCACATATGTCACTTGCCAACCAGTAGGTCAAACATAAGCAGCTAAGCCCGAGCCTACAGCTCTCCAACACACGTTATTGATGCGTTTGCCAATTTTATATTAATGGTCACCTGTCCAACCCTGGTCAATCTTGGTCAGCCTATGCATGCCGCACAGAGGAAGATGCAGTGAATAAGCCACTTTGCGCCACTTTTGATAAAGATGGTGTTTCCAATAATGACAAGCAATGAGGTAAGAAGACCCCTGGGTATTCGCTTCGCTCTACAAGTTTTATCTTTCATTCATTCTTTGCTTTATGCTGCAGATGATGTACAGAGATCTCTCACCAGGGACTACTGCAGGAAAATTGGCAGGGTTAGCTGTTAACAGTAAGTTCTTTTGGGATTATGAGCTGGAGAACCGGGGCACAGGATGTTGAAGGGTGAGCCAAAGCGAGAAGAGGACAGAGTAGGGTGAAGCAGCCACAGCTATCAGCCTGTTGCAGAGTGGGGGAGCGAGGAAAGGTGTAATTTGGTTTGCATATGGAGTGGATGTTCTTTGGGACTTCCAGCTGTTAAGACAGGAAGTGTTGGAAACTGTTTATTGAGTGATGCGCAATGGAGGGACCAGATCGGTATCAAGTTTCAGAGCTCCAACACAGATTAGATGAGATCAAGATGTTTCTTTTCCTTGCCTTGTGTGAGCGGACAGAAAAATAGCAGGACATTTGTGTGGATCTGCTGTCCTTCATGTGTAAGATGGCAAGTGCAGAAGAGAGCATACAGGAAACAATTAGGGTTGAGCATCAAAAGGGTGAGGGTGGATTGGTGGAGAAGTGAGGGCATGTATTGCTGCAATTATTGCTGACATTGATAGAGTTGCAAAGATGAAGGGGCTGGCTGGCTTTGCTGGTAGTGTACTTAGGGGGGAAATGATTTAGTGAAATTGGCAGGGTGATGCTTTTGAGATAGAAGAAGGGCAATCTGAGAGAAGCGAAGAGGCAGTGGGCAAGGACCACTGTGGCATGGACAAAGCTGGTGCGAGGTGGGCATGGTGTGGCACAGTGAAATTGGTATCTTAAAATAAGCTCCTATAAGTGGACTCCCATTGCTCCAGTTTGCAGTGTTGCTTGTGCAGACCCCCTTAGTTGTTCACATCCACTTCTGATTTTCTTCTGATTGTTTTTTCAACAGGAAATTGGCAATGGCCTCCTACCCTGGACTTTGGATGACATGCACTACAGAAGATAGATGTCCCCCATCTGGCAATGCTTTAAAGACAGGAGTTGGCAAGGGGAGGATAGGTATGAGTAGTGGCATCTCCTAACTTTTATCTTTATGAGTTTCCATAACTCTTATTGTTTACTAATTGTTTAACTTTAGCCAAAAAATTAACCCTTTAGTTACAAACATCTTCCTCTACAGCTGAATTTGAAACAGTATTTAGTTTTTCTCACAATGAGATATCTGACCTATTCAGTATATCCCTCCAGGAGGCAACTGAGAGTTGTCCTATATCTTTACTCCTAATTAACAAACATAAAAATTTAAAGGAATTTCATTGAATCAGCAGCTTTACTATACCGCTCAAAGAATTTCAGGCTGGTCAACTAATAATGATCTTAGCGACCGTACGAAATGTCCTAAATGCGATTTATTTGCTGCTGACTTGGCTCACATGTTTGTTTCTTGTCCTGCCCTATGTGAATTCTGGAGAGGAATAGAAGGTTTACTTATCCAGAAACAAATAATTGTTTTACCATTTTCCGTACAGGCCATCTTACTCGATATACAGGATTTAAATAGCCCACATAAAGATCTGATCTCTATATTAATTGCTTTTGCACGATTGGTTATAGCCAGGGCTTGGATATCTTTGAAGCCTCCACATGTTATGGAATGGTGGACTTTAGTTAATGAAATACACACAATGGAAATATCATTAGCAAAAACAATGGGGAAAAAGAGAAAAAGAGAGAATTTGGGGAACTTTTTTTTATATCACTATCTGAATGTATTATTGTTATTTTTTCTTTTCTTCTTTTTTTTTCTCTAGACCACTGTTTTTTTTGACAATGTAGGCTATTTTTGATATCTTTTACATACCAAAAAAATGAGTTTGTTGTCATAAATTGATTCCTCTGCATTTATTACCTATTAGGAACTATAGTGTATGATGGTACCACTGTATGAATTGTTTTGTGTTATTATTGTATGACTCTTGCAATGACAATAAAAAATGTAAAAAAAAAAAAAAGAATCAGCAAGTTCCATGAGGAAACATCCACCTCTGTCTTATTGCAAGCATCATGGAACTAGCTGGGTGGCTAGAAGTTGAATTAAGCAAAGATTTTCTAAGTTGTGGAAGAGGGGTGGCTCAGCGGCCAGGGTGCCTGAATCCGGACCACGGGGTTCACGATTCGATCGCCGGTGGCAGGTCAGCCCAGCACCATGTGACTCTGGGCAATAGCCTGCTTAATCTTCCGGAGGGCCCCCAGCGCCGGGAAACCACTTCGGAGGTAGCTGTGCGCTTTTCAAGTTCAAGGTTATTATTAATATTACATTTCCACAGTTTACTCTGGTGCCAAATGCCAATAACTCTGGACAATAACAGGCTTGGGGAATTTGCTTCCAGATAACAGCCTTTTTTATAACCACCATAACGAGTATTAAACCACGTGAGGGCATTTGTTGTAAAAAGAAGAGATGTTTTCATGTTTATCCTGTCGCAAGATTTCAGCGAAGTGAAAGACTAGATATTTGGACAAGCTAACTAGTTCTAACAGAGTATCTTTGAAGAACCATGTAAACTTCTTTGCCCGCTTTGCAAAGATCAAGGTCTTGGTCTTCTCAGTTTTGATAAGGAAGCAATTAGCTTCACAATATTGACTTTCCGCAAGTTATTCTCTACTGAACGTCTATCAGACAAATGTCATCCCATTTAGATCAAACTGGACCCAATTTTGTGAGTGTAAATATTGGATCATAAATCGCGAAATGTGAAGGATATTGTGAGACTGCAAATTACTCTGTAGCAGATTCCAGTCCACTAGGTTGAAAATGGCCTGAAAATTCACAAAACTGCAGCATATTATACCCATCATTACAATGGATCTCCTGGCCAATCAATGGTCTAGTGTGGAATGATTTTACACGAACCTACCTTGGTTTCTTGGTGGACACATTTTGCTTGAGGCCACATTTTCTTGCATTAACCTTAGAGGAGGTATCCAGTAAAAAATCAATCTATAACTTGCTGGATCATTTTGATACAATTTTAGTAAATCTGAATAACAATAGCACCTCATCATGAGTCAGAGATCACCCTTTTAAATGTAAAACAGTGAAAAAAGGGGCTTATTGTGGCAGCCCACCAAAAAGGGTCAGCATTAATATACCTGCTAGAAGACAATCAGGGCCACCTGCCTATGAAGGCTTCATATATTTAATTATCTCAGCAATAATGCCACTTCCTACAGCCACTCTAGGGCTGGGTTCAGACGATATAAGATATTTTGAGAAAGTTTTATATAGACTTGCTATATGTACAATCCAATTTGTCTCAGGTACTTGCACTTCTATGCTGTCTGAAGATTCATTCAGCTCACTATTTCCAAAGCCACAGTCTTTTGCCTTAACTTGCACTATTGCTTTTTGCATTTTAGACCAACTATGATCATAAAACTTTTGTTTATTTTCTCAAAGAAATGCATGATACTTATTTTTCATAATATTTAACTTGCGATTATCAGGACTGCTCTTACTTTTATTTGATTTTCGATGTGTTGCATTATGTTCCTTCCTAAAGCGAAAACACTCCTGATCACCACACCCCATCAGAACTCCAGATCTATTTGACTCCAGTGTGTTTTGAGGAGTAAAATCAGCTGAAAGACTATAGAGTACTCTTTTTATAAGCTGATTATACCACTCTACATCAAAGGTGTTAAAGGAACTTACCAACTGGTTTTAAATGGTATTCTTAAATAGTTCATGTAAGTCGTCATAGAGGATATTAACTCAAATTCTACAACTATTGATACAATTTCATTATAAAGCTGGGTTTGCTTTTTTAGTACATTTTTTTCCGTTAAATTATCTCTAAGGCATGATAATCACTAACTCCAAAGTCAACCACCCTAAAAGCTGTAACAAGATTGAACCGGTCAGAGGGGACAAATTAATACTCATATGTGGCTATTTGCTTGCCATATCTGAAACTTGATGCAACAGGAAAACAATTGTTGCAGTTATTAAAGTATACACAATTAAAATCATTAAAACTTTATTAGCTCTACTTGAACTAATTTTTACAATTGATGCTTAATTTGGTACCCTACACATTCACGATCCTGCATAGCTTCATCAAAGTAAAACAATAAGAATTTTAATTTAAAACTCCTGCATAGGAAACATTGATGTTGGATACCAGCATGTTTAGTAGAGCAAATCATGAGAAAATGTAATTGAATGGTCTTCTAAATGTGGTGTATTTGGAGGAATATATATATTATTACATACTATTTAATAATAATCCTTTAAAACATCCTTAGCCAAGCCTACTGACACCAGAATCATCTGGTCACCTGAAGACAGGCCTTTTCTTTCAACATAGCAGTTTTAGCTTGATACAGATTGCAATCAACCAATGGGCAAATCCGTAACCACATTTCCTCATGGAATAAAATTGAATATTTCTTCAGATTTTCACCCAGTACTTTGGAGTTCAGCACCATCTTAAAACTATGAACATTCCATATCAGAATTTGTCTATTTACAGACTGCCTCTCCACCTAGGAACAATCACTCCGTGGACATTGTTTTCATGGGCTGTTATTGTACCAAGTACTTTACCTGGGTGAAGATAGTGTATGATTTGACACATTTAAAAAAAAAAATTTGCACTGATACTAGGATTTTTCTTCTATGCAAATGTATCCATCCACGCTGGCCCTTCTTCTTCTGATGACGGGTCCAAAGGGGCTCATATAATCTGACTTGGGAGGAAACCAGCCTGCCATGTTATGTTTGAAAAGGAAGGGCTAACCCTAAATTATAAGATTTTATATGGCCAATCTCCTGTGGCCCCTCACATAGTTCTATACCTAACAAGCTTACCTCTGACCTGCCATCTTAGATTGCAGAAGTAACCAGTTTAGAATGAAACAGACCTCTTGGAACCTCACACCCTTCAAAGACACTTATTTCTTTGAGGGCAATAGTTGCTTCAAAGTCCGCAAGGAGGTTAGTGCAGTTAAGCTGGTGAAGTTTCGTTTTCTAGTTATTCTGAGGATGAAAGAATAATGGATCTGTGCTTTTCTGCAAAGGGGGTGAGCTTGTGTCATGACTGACTGGGCCTTTCTAAGGCCTTAATTCTGCACTGTTTTCCACACCAAAATCCGTCTCCTTATTGCTCTGGCTTCTAGAAAGTGACTTTTCTTTTTCGTCTGGATAGTCTTTCACTGTAATCATCTCAACAGCTGGGAGAAATTATTCTGAAAAGATGAAAATAGAAACTTTTCTATTACCATTTGTGTAATTTGGTGTTAGGGTTTTAAGAGCATTAGGTGGATTCCTTGAAAATTTGGGTGGCTTTAGTCTGAATCTGGTACCTAATGAGGGCTTTCTAAGAGGTAAAAATCTTCGCCCCCTTTGGTGACTTCATTTAGAGGAATTAAACTTCGACAATACCCTATTTATGTCATATCTTTATCCTGCTTTATAAACTAGAGCTGGCTAGGGGTAGATAAAGTTATTTCAGGATTCTGTTAATTGTTTCAAAACCAAGCCCAATTAAGAATTTAACGTTTCTGAACCCACCTTCAAATCACCCTTAGCTTTGTGGTTTAACTCTGCTCTTATGCTGTCACGTAAATACATTTGTCTGGCTTGTTGAGTATTCGCTAAAACCAAGGTCTTCAAAGTGATTTGGAATGTGGTTTGCCTTAAGGATAACATATGAAGCATAGCTGGTTTGTTCACTGCCCCTACTCAAGGGAAGTCAGAAAATATTTACCTGCCTGGGTGTGTTCTGAGTTTGTCGATGTATCTTCTATAGGAAGCAAGTAAACCTGATTGGGCTATAATTCCTCAGTGTGTTTGGGGCAGGGTTTTAATTTATAGTTAGATTTAAGCAGGAAGATGACGAGAGGCATGACCATGGTCAAAAAAGAGGTCAGTGTCAAATCTTGGGATAGCTTTGGCTGCTTGTACCTACAACTAAGAGACTATTCATTTATAATGTGGAAATTATAAGAAATTTGAAGGAATCGAACAATTTTAAAAGGTTTGTAGCACATGTAGGGCCTAATTACGATGTAGGTCGGAGTTGCCTCCGACCAACACAGTTTCGGTGGAGGAACCGCTGACCGTAGGTTGGCGGTTCCGCACACAGAATTATGATCCAGCCGCACATAGTGCAGTCGGAAACTGCCCTCCGCACAATCTCCCATTGAGAAATGAGAGTTTGTTAACATCCCTGCAATGTGAGGCAGGCACCTAACGGTGCCTAGGTGCGAGTATGAATTAACGGTGCACACCGTTGTGGTAAACGGACACGTTTTGAAAATGTAACCAAGGTTAAAGAAAGCTTGTCTGATAAAGTGTGCTACGCAATATCTGTAGGATGCCTGTCCTACATATGAAATGAATGCAAAGAAGAATCAAGAACTAAAATTTCTTAAAAAACTGCGTGCACTACAATTTGATGCTGTGGACAATTTTGGAACAATGTTATGCATAGAAGTTCTCAATTGAACTCACAATGTACTCACATAAATATCCAAACACAACTTGATTCTTCTCTTTGTTGTGTGGTATAAGGTAAATACAATCAAAGGAACATCAATAATTACATTTATATTTTTTTTAAATTATGATACATAATTTCTGTAAAAAATACATGTTTATAGATCAAGGTACAATGTTCTGAAAACAAAGATCAGTTGTGTGTAGCCCTATGCATTTTGGGACCCTTCGTCCCTTCTATGGGGCTATTTGACGCACAACCAATGTATTGCTAGACTGTATACTGAGTAAACTGGTAAATGCCTGTAGATAACTGGTTTTGTGAAATATGTAGAACTGAGCCGAATAGTGATAGTACAAGAAGCCCTTCTATTCCGAATCCGTTAGCTGGTGCCTCACTGTGCCTGCCACACATTGCAGGGATGTTCAGGGGGGCAATAGAGGTGACCACCAGGCTCGGATGAGGAGGGCCAGGGGGGAAGGGGGAACTGCTAGGGGCTCCCAATATCGCTTTTTGCCAGCCTTTTCATGCCGGAAAGGCCAACAAGGAAAGACTGTCGGAAACCAACATCATAATCCTGACAGCAAAAAAGCCATCTTTAAGGGATTATGGTGAGTTTCTGCTTGACCAACGGGCTCCATGAGCCAGTCAGAAAGCGTTGGTCGATCCCTCCGACTGCACACATCGTAATGCTTCAGTCAGACTGCAGCAGTAGATGCGATTCGGACAGCAACCGACAATCTGATTGTTGCAGTCCGAACCGCATCGTAATTAGGCCAGTGTAGTTAGGCCTGTACTGCCTTGATAGTATGAGCACTAGAACCCTTATGGTCCTGGGTGGACTCTAAACAGTAATTATGTAATCTGCTGGGAGGTGTTATGTTTTGGATATAAAGGTTATGACGCAATGCGTGCAGTGTGTGATTGTATGTTGAGAAATAAAGACATCTGTTATAGAACTCAGTGTGTGGCATGTCCATTTGCATGCTCCTGGGCTGGGGAAGATGCTACAGCTGGCGATGAGTAGGGGATATGGGCACCAAAGAAACAAGGCTGCTCTCCCTGACAGTTTACAATGATACCGCAAACTGCAAGTGCGTGTCTCATGCACCACAAATCTATGCAAAGCAGGCTGGGCTTAGCGTATGTGGAGTCAAAGCCCCGTTCCAGCCCATACACAAACATCAAAGAAGGTGAAGGCCATGCAGAGGAGCACATTTGGAAAGTCTGCCAGAACCCGCTGGTAAGGGCAAAAGAAGAAATAATGCGGCATAACACAGAGACATCACCCATATGAAGCAAACCCTAAATGCAGTGACAACCAAGTACAAAAGCAGAAACTTTATTCCCGGCACAAGATATATAACCTAAAAATCAGACGAGATGACCAGGCACAAGCCAAGGGGTGTTGTGTGGAGGGGTTGCCAGACCTTCTTCGCAAGAAGACCATTGTTTGAACAGCACAAGCTCTCAATGGTGACAGAGGGAGCGTAAAGTTAGAAGCTGACGTGTTTCTGAAACCACCACCTCAATTCAACACAGAGAAGAAGCAAAACATCGATGCCAGGTGGGGTGCATGGATCAAAATGTTTGATTACTTTATTGATGCTCTAGTAGAAGAGATGATAAGAAAATCATGAAATATCTGAAAAACCTTGCTGGTGATGGAGTGAAAGAAGTGCTTAAGAAAGTTTCACAAACTGATGCAACTTTGTGTCAAAAGATAAAAGAAGCGTTGGAAGCCAAGTTCAATCAGATGCCTAATGTTGACTTTGAAAGGTACATTTTCACCAAACCTAACAACAGGATGGTGAAACAATGGATGAGTTTTTTTTTAGAGACTTGACTCACTTATCAAACACTAAGTTCTGTTACTTCAATGATGAAGAAGACATGTGCCTCTGAATCATTGATGGTTGTCTTTCAGACTCTTTCAGAAGATGCATGCTGAGTAAAACACTCAGTTTAGAGAAAGTGCTGATGGCTGCAAGAGCAGAAGAGCGAGCAGATCAACAAGCTGATGATATAGAAACAGGAACAGTGCACAATTAGTCAGCGTTGATCATGGAAAGTATACAGATGCACAAAATAGGTGCACACTAGTCGACATCTACGAAGAAGAAAAAGTTATGATTCCGATGTGGGTTTTCATTCCTCATGAAGGTAAACGTCAAGCCATAGGGCAAATATGCAAAGGCTGAGAGAAAGACAACCACTTCATAACGGTCTGCAGAACGAAAGAGAAAATTAATGCATCATAGCGAGAAGAGAAAATGGATGCCAAAAGGTTTAAGAAACAGTCTCACCACGCCCAAAAGGGCTAAAGGCAACATCCCTAACGACAAGTTGAAACCATGCAAAGTCAATCGTCATCAAGTTCATCATATAAAGGCTCTTCAACGTCATTATCAAGCTTTATTAAAGAAGACATGTGCGTCTATGATATCTACTAAGGAATGACATGTAGAATTAGCTACTTGCAGAGACGATCAAAAGTCAAAGAAGAATCGCTGAACGAAGTGACAAAATTAATTTGGACACTGTCCCAAAATTACATTACATGTGAACTATTGCCCTGTTACCTTGATTTTGCACATTTATTCAGTGGTTAATATGCCAGTACAAAAGTTTAACAGGTTATCTCCTGTGCCATGACTTACCCCATCAAACACGAAGGTATACACTTGGGCAGCTTCTAAACAACTACAGCGTCAAGGGTCATTCAGAGCAACCATGAGGCATACAACGTCAGTGCAAGTGCCAGTTTATGTTCTTCAGGGAACTTATTCGAGGGCATGCCTTCTTAGCTTTGCCTCTGTTGCTGACATAGGACTGATATCTCTCAACTACAACCTCCATTCTCAGTCTGAAACCGTGAGTCAGTTTCCGTCATTGTTTCATGGTCTATGTAAACTGAAGAAATTTAAAGTGCAAATTCATATTAATGGAGCATTTGACCCTGTTGCCCAACAGCACCACAGAGTTGCTTTTCACATACAAGAATCTTCTGAGAAAGAACTAGAAACACTGTTAAAGCATGTCCTAAGCCGTGGGTTTCGCCCATAGTTGTGTGGCCAAAAAATGACAGTGGAGGTGCATTGCACATTTGTGTTGATATGCACCAAGCCATAAAAGCAATTGAGAGAAAAAGAAATCCTGGACCCAAAATAGCAGGCATTATCATACAACTGAACGGTGCCAAAGTCTTTTCCCGTCTTTAACAGAGCCAAAGTCTTTTCCTGTCTTGATCTGAACAAACAATACCATCAACTTGAGATGGAAGAGAATTGTAGGTACATTACATCTTTTTGGACTCATGTTGGCTAGTTCAGATACAAAAGACTGAGTTTTGAAGTGTCTTCAGTTGCAGAGTTATTTCAGGATTTAATTAAACCTGTTACACAGGCTTCCAATTACTTTGATGACATACTGGCATTTGGGACAACACAAAAGGAGCATGACCAGGCTCTTACACAAGTGTGAAAATTACATGCTGATGCAGGTCTCACTCTGAATGCAGCAAAGTGATACGTTTTCAAAACCAAACTTAAATTCTTTGAGCACATATTCTATTATGAGGGAATGTCTCCTGACCCGGAGAAAGTGCAAGCATTGTCATTAACTTGTACCCCATAAGATGTAACCATGCTGCATGGCTTTCTTAGGCATGCATGGCCAATTATTGTTCAAGATACATTTGTGACTTTGCTACAGTGAGTAACAAATTGAGGGACTTGACAAAGCAAAATGTCCCATTCCAGTGGTCTCCTGAATGAACCAAAATTTGAAGAAATAAAACATGTGATTGAGAATGCAACCAAACTGTACTATTTTGATCCCAAATACATACTGAGATCACAGTTGATGTGAGCACGGTAGGGCTAGGAGCAATGCTTGCTCAACACAATGGCCATCCAAATGCAGAGACACATTTTGGCCTATGCCAATAGAAGTCTGTCTGAAACAGAACGTGTCTATTCTCAGCAAGAAAAGGAGAGCCTGGCTGTTGTGTGGTTGTGCAAACATTTTCATGTATTTCTATATGAAAAACTGTTCACTGTCATCACAGACCACCAGGCATTGCTCACTGCCTTTGGAAACCCACACGCTAAGCTGCCTCCTGCATTATGAGATGGGGGTTGTGCCTGCAAGAGTACGACTATGAGATTGTGCACAAACCGGGGATTTATCAAAACTGAGCAGATTACATTTCACGTGTGCAGCAACATCGCCACACTTCAACATCCAAAGTGGCTGAAGAGCATCTCAACTTCTCTGTGAGGTCCAGCACACCAGCAGCTCTATCCATTAAACAGATTATTGCGACTACCAAGGCAGATAAAGACATGCTCATCCTCAAAGACCTCCTTAAAACTCAGTCTTAGAAGAAAAGTATTTGGCCCTTTGGTGAAGATGTCGAATTCCAAAAACTCAAAAATGTCCAGGATGAGCTATTCATTACCAGAGGAAGTATCATATTGAGAGTTTTGAGAATTGTCATCCCTGAGAGTCTAAGACAGTAAGTAGAAAACAGTGTTACACGAGAAAGTGACGGGTGCATGTTACACACGAGTACCAAACACAGGAAGAAAGATAATACTGCAATAAATGGCAGACTCTCAAACCACAAGAACACACTGGGAAAACACTTCCATAGTCATGTAAAGTAAATTTTTCTATAGTGGAAGGGCTTCTGTCAGATAATAGAGAGGGCATGGATTACATTTGGAAGTGTCTTTGAAGGAGGAGAATTTTGAGGTTAGTTTTGAAGGCCTGGGAGGAGGTGGTGGTCCGGAGCTGCGGCGGAAGGGAGTTCCAGATTCTCACCGCGTTGCCTGAAAAGGATTGTGCCATCGTTCTTTCCTTCTTGAAAGTGGGAGGTTCAAGCAGAAGATTTTCTGCATTACGTGATGGTCTAGAGCCTCCAGAGAGTTTCAGTTTATTCGCCAGGTAGCGAGGAGAGTAGGAGTGTAAGGCTTTGTGGATGATATAAGCAGTCTTGTAGATTTATTTATTTATTTATTTTTGGCATTTGTACAGCGCTCTGTTACCCGTAGGTGTCCTGGCGCTAAGTATTGCTCCTGAGATAAAGGCAGGTTAAGGGATCAGATGGTAAACAGCCATGTCTTTAGAGCTCTTCTAAAGGCCATGAGGTCAGTCATTTTTATGAAGGCATGGAGCAAGGCATTCCAAGCTTTGGTTGCGCCCAGCACAAAGCTTCTGCCTCCCCAGCGCGCTCTCCTGATACGAGGCACCGTGATCAACCCCATGTCGGCTGATCTAAGATTTCTAGTCGGACGGTACCAGGAAAAGTACTGCCGAAAGAAAAGGGGTCCCTTGCCTTGTAAGGACTTGAATACTAGGCATAATGCTTTAAAAAGAATTATCTTTCGCATTGGGAGCCAATGAAGCTTAACCAGCTCCTGGGACATGGGGACACATTTTGGAATCCCCAAAATGAGACTAGCTGCCGCGTTTTGTATTACCTGCAATTTATTGAGTATCCCCTGTTGGGCCCCCAGAAATAGACTATTGCAATAGTCCAATTTTGCCATAACCAGCGTTGTGACCACTGTTTTTCTCTTGCTGCCAGGAATGAATGGAAGGATCTTACGGATGGATTTGAGCAAATAGGCCACCGAAGAAGATAGTGCATTGACCTGGGGACGAAAAGTGAGTTGATCATCGATCAACACCCCCAGGTTTTTCACCTTCGCTACTGGGGAGGGGGCCTTGCCCATCTGGTCTGGCCACCAGCTTGGGCTCCAGAAGTTAGTGTTTGAACCAAACACTATAACTTCGGTTTTAGCCGAGTTTAATTTAAGGCAGTTAACTGCCATCCAGTTACCAACCGCCAGCATGCAATCCTGAAAATTCCTAGCAACTTCATCTTCCATCCCTGGTAGTACAGACACCACAATCTGGGTGTCGTCAGCATATGATGTAAGATCAAAACCATGTGCCCGGATAACTGGAGCCAGAGAGCTAACATAAACTTTAAATAACGTGGGGCTCAAAGACGAGCCTTGAGGAACTCCACAGGGCGGGATGAAGGGTTGAGACACATATTCTCCTAAGGCCACACTCTGGACTCTGCCGGATATGAAGGCTTTAAGTATGTCAAGCGCTTTCCCTTGTACTCCGCAGGCCTTCAGACGGTCAAGTAGGATCTCATGGTGGACCGTGTCGAAGGCCGCTGAGAGGTCCAGCAGCACCAGGGCAGCCCTCCCTCCCGCATCGGTCACCGCTCTGATCTCCTCAATTGTTTTAATGAGGGCGGATTCCGTGCTATGGTAAGGTCTAAAACCGTGCTGAGAGGGGTCCAGAGATTGAGTGGCAGCCAGGAAGGAGCTTAGTTGGGCGTTCAGCGCCTTTTCTATTAATTTAGCTGGTAGAGGAAGCCTAGCTATAGGGTGATAACTGTTTGGGTCCCTGATATCCAAGTTAGGCTTTTTCAGTAGGGGCAAAATTAAAGCATGTTTCCAACACGCTGGGAAACCTCCTGTCGCCAGCATTTTGTTAAAAATGGTCACCAGCGATAAAACTATCGGATCTGGGGCCATTTTTATCACACCACCGGGCAAGGGTCTGACGGAGAACCTGATTTTGCCTCTAACAATAGCCGCCTAATTTCATCCCCCTTTACTGGAGAGAAACTATCCAGATTTTGTCCTAAGGGTAACTGTGCAGCATTTCCTAAAGAAACCGCCTGACTATTCAACCTCTCCTGACTAGAGAAGGCTTTAAAAATCGTCTCCACCTTACCTAGAAAAAAACTGGCAAGAACTTCACATAATTCAGAACTAGCGGGAATGGCCACGGGAACGGGGTCAGCCAAGCTGTCACCGTTGTAAATAGTTCCTTCGCAGAGTTTATACGATTCGCATAATACTCTTGTTTTGCCTTCCCCAACGTTTTTTTATATGTTAGGAGACTTTGTTTAAGAAGCAATCTGTCACTTTCCCTGTATTCCTTCCGCCAAACCCTTTCCAGTTTTTTACATTCCAACTTGTGGTTTCTTAATTCCTCCGAGATCCATGGTGCTGAAGGCTGGGCTCTGGCAAGGAGGCGTAGTTTGGGTGGTGCGAGGATATTGCAGGCTTTATCAATCCAACTGGAATGTGCGAGCGCCGCCGCCTCCACCTCTAATGGAGGGGGCTCATTTGAGGAGAGCAGTAGATGGCTCTAGACTTGATTGGAAGCCAGCGGAGGGTGGATAACATTGGTGTGATGTGGTCGCTTCTTTTGGCCCCACAAATGAAACGAGCTGCTGAATGGAAAACAGATTTAAGGGGGGACAGGTGGGATTTGGGGAGGCCAGTAAGAAGAGAATTGCAGTAGTCAAGTCTGGAGAGAACCAGCGATTGCACCAGGGTTATAAGGTCCTGCTCCGGGAAGAAGCGACGGATTCCCCAAACAAGGCGCAGATGGTATCGAGCAGACTTTGCAATGGAATTGATGTGGGGGGTTAGATTAAGTTTTTTGTCGAGAATGACACCCAGGGATTTTGCGCTGTCGGCAATGATGGGTTTAGTGTTCAGTAGATTCAACTGATCCATCCATGATTGCACCGGGGGAGGAGAGATTGAAGAGGAGAAGAGGAGGAATTCGGTTTTGGAGGGGTTCAGAATCAGTTGATGAGTAAACATCCAGCTATGAATGGAGTCGAGAGTAGAGCTTAATGTTATGTTATGTTATAATGCTATGTTATATTATAATGGGACTTCTATAGCGCGCGGCTACTCCAAAGGAGTGTCCCGGCGCTTTGTGCTCCAGACCCAGAAAAGGAAACTGGAAAACATAACAAAAATACAGAAAAAGGCAGAGCCGGAGGAGAAGACTAAAAAAAAAACTCTAGCCTGTGAAAAGCCAGGTCTTCAAACCCTTCCTGAAAGTGAGTAAGTTAGAAGTGGACCGCAGGGACAGCGGTAAAGAATTCCACAATTGGGGAGCCAGCATTCTAAAAGACCGTCCTCCAACACGGGCTTTCTTTATGCGGGGGACTACTGCGAGTGCCAGAGACTCCGATCTTAACGATCGTGTCGGCAGATAAAAGGCCAGCCTCTTTTGTAGATATTTGGCACCCATGGCGTGTAAGGCCTTATGAGCTAAAGTCATGGCTTTAAATATTATCCTCTTCCGTATGGGGAGCCAGTGTAGAGTTTGCAACAAGTTCGAGGCACTGGCTCGACGATGCAGGCCAAAAATGGCTCGTGCAGCTGCATTCTGGGTCACCTACATACGCTGTAAGAGGTATTCTGGAAGACCCAGATACAGGATATTGGCGTAATCCAGTCTGGATCCAATGAGGGCCTGGACAGTTATTCTCCGATGTTCCTCAGAAAGCAGCAGAAAGAACTTTCAGTGCATCCTGAGGATGCCGAAACATGTTCCTGTGAGGGTCGACACCTGGGATTTGAGCGACAACCTGTTGTCAATTTTAATGCCCAGGTTCTTAGCCCACTCAGAAGAGTGAGCAGGGGGGAACATGTCGGCAGGCCACCAATCATGCCAGTCTGGTTCCGATGGGCATCCAAAGAAAAGTATCTCGGATTTATCCGAGTTACACTTGAGGCTGTTCAGTTGGAACCAATTAAAAACAGCCCCAATGCACTCACGGATACTTTCCCCATCGAATTCTTCGCTCTTACGGCAGGTGAAAAGAAGCTGGGTGTCGTCAGCATATGAGACGATCTGGGCCCCATAGGACTCCACCAGTGCCGCCAGAGGGGTCATAAAGATGTTAAATAGAGTAGGGCTCAGTACTGAGCCCTGAGGAACTCCGACTCCCAATGGCGACATTTCGGCAGATCCAGGGGGGGCCCAGACCGGTTGTCGGCGGTTGGCTAGGAAAGAACGAAACCAGTTGAGCACCGTCCCCCTTAGACCAATGTCATGTAGTCTTGTGAGGAGATCCTCATGGGGGACGGTGTCAAACGCCGCCGACAGATCTAACATTACTAACATCACCCTGCCTCCGACATCCAGCGACTCCTTAACAATCTCTGTAACCTCCAGGAGCGCAGTCTCAGTGCTTAGGTTAGGTCGAAAACCTGATTGAGACGCGTGGAGAAGCTCATTCGACTCCAGGAAGTTGGAGAGAACGCTATGGACATGTTTCTCCAGGATTTTAGTGAGTGCTGGAAGGAGCGAGATAGGTCTATAATTGGCCGGGACTTCCGGGGCAAGGCTAGGCTTTTTAAGGAGAGGAATAATCATGGCCTGTTTCCAGGAATGTGGTAAGGCTCCCTGACTCAGAGATAGATTCAGAATAGGGTTGGCTATGGGGTTGACAACGTCGGCCATTTTAGCTAAAAATTTCGCTGGGCAGGGGTCGTGTGGTGAGCCGGATTTAAGATTCTTCATAGTTGCTAGGGATGAGGATATCGTGAGGGGCGGAAAGTTCACCAGGACAGGGCCAGCGGTGAGTAGATGGACTGGCTCTTCCGGCAGGGTCACGAGATCGACTAACGGTCTCGAAGGGAAGGAATCTTGAATCTGCCTGATTTTGGTGGTAAAAAAGTTAGCAATGGTATCCGCCCAGTTCTCAGCCGGTACTTCCTGTACTGAATTAGATCGCAGGGTAGTGAATTCCCTTACGATCAAAAAAATCTCCTTGCAGGAGTTGTCTGCTTCCTCTATTCTCTGAGCGAAGTAGCATTTCTTTCCCTGTAGGACAAGCCTATGATAGGATTTAATCATAGATTTGTAAGTCCGTTTTGCCTCGGCATCATATTGGGCTCTCCACGTCCGTTCGGCGATTTTACATTGCCTACGGGAGTGCGCCAGCTCCACTGTAAACCAAGGGGCCGAAACCCGTTTGATGCCGGAACGGGAGGGCTGTGGGGGGGCAAGTTCATTTAATCTAGCTAAGAGCCAGGTCTGCAGGGTTTCAAGGTATCCAGATCACCAGTGTAGGACACAGGATGGTTCACCAGGGCCTGGGCTAACAGATCTGGGGTCACCCGATGATACGCCCTGAAATTACTTCCCTGCTGTCTAATAGCAGAAATTGCTGGTTTCTCAGTGCCAGATATTTGGAAGTGGGCAAGCCGATGATCGGACCATAATACCGGCAAGAGTGCCGTGACCTCAATAGGTAAAGTAGAAAAGACCTGGTCTAAGGTGTGACCTTTGTCGTGGGGCGGGCCAGAGAGATAGGGGAGCAAGCCCAAGGCAGACGTAACATCAAGCAACTTAATAGCATCCTGATCTTGACAATCTTCCATATGGAAGTTGAAGTCTCCCGCCAGTAAACACCGCTCAGATCTCAAAACTAATGCAGACATGACTTGCTGGAGTTCCTCAATAAAGGACCCCGCAGGTCCCGGAGGTCTATATACTAAGAGCCCTTTGACAGCTTGTTGAGGTGACAGGGATAGGGTGAAAGCAAGGGATTCGGCTCCCGTGATGGTCTCCGTGTGGATGACTGAACACGTAAAAGTTTTTTTCACCACGAGGGCCACTCCTCCCCCTCTACCTTTATCTCTGTCTTGTCTGAAGATGTTATACTCAGGAGGGATGGCAGCAACAATGTCAGGGTGAGAGGACTCATTGAGCCATGTCTCGGTAAGCATAAGACAGGTAGGTTTGTCCGTAGAAAGGAGATCAAAAATCTCCTGTGCATGTCTATGCATTGACCTGGTGTTGAGGAGTAAACAATGATGTTTAATGCTACATTCCTTCGTGTGGGATGTAATGGGAGGTGCGCTAGTAAGATGCCAGTTACAGCCTGGGCATTGATGCTTACCCCTATATCGAGCAGGGAAGACTGAAAGACAAGACGCCGTATCCGGGCGCAGGGAGAGGAGCTCCTGGGATGAGTAAGATAGCATGCTAGTGCAGGGGAAGGAAGAGTAAGGGCTATGAGATCCTGCCACGCCGTACGCCTCCGGGACGCTGACGGGCGCAGACGGGCAGGACTCTGGCACGACTCCGGCGCGTCCGCAGTACGTGTCCGCTACGCGGAGGAAGAGGTGAGCTTTTTATAGCGCTACTAGAGCGCGAGGGCGGAGAGTCCTACCCCCAAGATGGCGGCCAAAGTCAGATCCCAGCCCTCGGCGTCAACACTCGGCCGAGGGCGGTCTGAAAACCCAGGCAAGGGGAAGGGAGCAGGCGAAGCGCCTAAAAGCGCTGGGAAGTCTATAAGAGGGCAGTGAACGCTTCTTAATCAAGCGCGACCCTGAACTGCACACAATTTAAAAATGACTAAACACGCAAGTCAATACACACAAGTAAAATGTGCAAATGAAAGAAAAGAAGGGAGACCTCCCGGCTTCCGCCTCAGGAGGGAAAAGGTTGGTAGCAGATGGTAATCACCTAACAAATGGCAAGGTTCCCTTTTATAGCGCTACTAGAGCGCGACGGCGGAGAGTCCTACCCCCAAGATGGCGGCCAAAGTCAGATCCCAGCCCTCTGCGTCAACACTCGGCCGAGGACGGTCTGAAAACCCAGGCAAGGGGAAGGGAGCAGGCGAAGCGCCTAAAAGCGCTGGGAAGTCTGTAAGAGGGCAGTGAACGCTTCTTAATCAAGCGCGACCCTGAACTGCACACAATTTAAAAATGACTAAACACGCAAGTCAATACACACAAGTAAAATGTGCAAATGAAAGGAAAGAAGGGAGACCTCCCGGCTTCCGCCTCAGGAGGGAAAAGGTTGGTAGCAAATGGTAAAGATAGAGAGAGCTTAAGATAGAGAGATCGTGAGTGGAGGCAACCTTGAGGTAGATTTGAGTGTCGTCAGCATAGAGATGATAGTGGATCCCGGATTTACTTAGGAGATTTCCTAGCGGTTCTAAATAGAGGTTGAACAATGTGGGTGCAAGTATAGAGCCTTGAGGAACACATTGACCTACCACCACAGGAGATGAAAGACTGTTCGCTATTTTGATCATTTGTGATCTATCAGAGAGGAAGGAGGCAAACCATTTAAGCACAGTGCCCTCCATGCCCATTCTCTGTTTATGAATGTTGAGGAGGGTGTTGTGATTGACAGTGTCAAAGGCTGCAGAAAGGTCAAGGAGAATTAGAAGACAGGACCCCCCCCGAGACGAGGATCCTCAGAGCGTCATCAACCACTTGCAGTAGGGCTGTTTCAGTGCTGCAGTTTTGAATGAAGCCAGACTGGGAATTGTCAAGAAGATCATTGTACTTGATATGACGAGAGAGTTGTTTCGCTACACATCTTTCTGTAATCTTCGCAAGAAAGGGTAAGTTAGTGATGGGGCGGAAGTTGTTGAGGTCAGACGCATCAGCAGTTGGTTTTTTAAGAAGCGGGGTGACCTGCCCAGTTTTGAAGGAGCCAGGAAGGGAGCCTTGATAGAGGGAGAGGTTGACCAGAGTAGTCCAGTAGGAGAGGGAAGGGGTATAAAAGTCAATGGCAATGGCACTGGGGATGGGGTCCAGATGATGGTTGGAGTGCTTTGTTTCGCAGATGCACTTGAGAAGGGCATCTTCAGATATGGGGTCAAAGTTTTGCCAAATGGCTAAGGACTTGCACTCCTCTGGAGGGGTAGGATGAGCGACCGGATCCACAAGTGATTTCACTTTTTCGTCGAAGAATATAGCGAAATCTGCTGCTCTCTTTGCAGAATCCTCCAACTTGGAGGAAGGGGGAGAGTGGTCAGGACTCTTGATGAGATCGAATAGTTTTTTGGGTCTATTTTTGGCTGAGTCAAGGAGGGTTTTGAAGTGCGCCGCTTTCCCAAGGAAGATGTGTTTGTGGTACTTGGATCTTGCGGAGCGAAGCGTGGACAAGTTATCGGTGGAGGGCACTTGCCTCCATTGTTTCTCCAGGAATCTTAGCTGCTTCCTTTCTTCATAGAGGGATTTGTTGAACCAAGGTGCTGAGGGGGTGGGCCTTAACCTTTTGCTTTTGAGTGGAGCGACGTTGTTGATTTCATCTGAGAGAACTGTAAAGAAACCAGGGGCCATATTTATGAAGGGCTTGTGCTGCGCTTGATTTATGTAGGGTGACATAAGAGCAGCACAAACCCTATTTAATACGCCAAGCAGAGCCACTTTGCATGACTCTGCATTGCATGGTAAATCTGGAATAATGCAAGACAGCGCAAGTCGCTGCCATGCTTTATTCTGCATGGAGAAGGCATTCCATGGGTGGAGCATAGGTGTTTCCATGAACCACCCATAGTTTTGGCGCATTCCCAGCTTTCTGAATACTAGTAAATTTGGGAATGCGTCAAAATGGCACACCTTCACAGGAGAGACATAACATGAAGAAATATGTTTATTTCTCCTCTTTCTATGTGTGCTGCATTCTGCAGCACAATTGGAAATAGGAAGAGCCTCAGTGGATTGTTTTTGTGCAGGAGGGTGTCTCTTCCTGCACAAAAATAATCCTGGCTGTAATGCAGGCACTCTAGCACTATGGCCCAAGGGTACGTACCTGTCTTGGCGCTTGGCAGACACTAGTGCACCAGCGCAGAGAGAGAGCAGGAATTTGCCACATCTTAGCAGATGTGGGGCATTCCTGCCCTCTCAATTTGACACAGTGAAGCAAGTTGTCTTGTTGGCTTGCACTATGTCAGATATTGATTTTTATGAGGTTATGGTGGCAGAGAGCACTCACTCTTGGTATAAGATGTGAATGAGCTCAAACTCAGTCAAACAATCTAGTAAAAGCAGGGTTCTGTGAGTAATCTTGAGCTTACCACAAGCTTAGCTTTGCAATAGCAGGAAGGCTTTCCTCAGAAACAAAGGATGTGTGGCACATGAACAGCAACAACTAAACAACACTGCAGTTAAGAAATAAACCTAAGTGTTATTGGTCACGGGGGACCATGCTGTATCCTTTTAATGTGGGAACCCCATAATGCAGCCTGTCCATTGCTGATCTTTGGTAAGGTCTAGTCACAAAAGACTTTGTGCTATGTACTCTGCCATGGCCTTCGGTTTCAGCTCACTACATCATCAAAGAGCAGGGCCTTCTTCGCGGGACATAATGCTGCTGTGTTGTTTGCTAGACCTGGGCAGAGCACAGGTCATGGGCTTGACGATCCCCACCCATCAAAGACCAAGTAAAGTCTTTTCTCTTCTATCCGATCTTCAAACCTTCTCGAATTGTTCGGCAAAAGATGGTACGGAAAAGCTCACCTTATGACTAGCTTGTTTGTGGGCATGTGATGGCACGAGCTGTTGAGAGATGACTGATGAGGCACACTGATCTCTCCATACTGAATGGAATCTTTTAAAGTGTGTTTGAAAAAAAAATTGATGCAGGTCAAAATGAAACAGCCAAAACATTTTTTTTATAATGACAGACCCTGGATTCAGTGTTTTTTTGTGTGGATTTGTTTAAGGTTTTTGCAGGTGATAAAATGGACTTCTTTTAGGGGCGCCAAAGGTTGCAGCTGCGACCCCTGGCTTGCCCTTTGCGATATCTGGCACTGCCTTTACGATCCTTAGTATCAGAGGTGGTATCAGTAGCAAGGACAAGGGCCAACAACACATTCATTATTTTCTTACAGTTTCTCTTTATACTATTAGTGAATAAAATGCTGTTATTCATTATTAGTGTAATAAAACATGGTGCACACTGGAACAGGACTTTTGGTGGCGTAAGTAAAAATAGTTTGAAATGAATGTTTTGCACTCTTGCGGGTGGGAGTATATTTATGTGAGAGTGTTTATGAGTGAACATTTGTGTCTGTATGTGTTAGCAAGTGTGTGTGAGTGAAAGTGAGTGAGAGTCAGTGATAAATAGTGAGATTTAAACCCAGATTAACTATTCTTTGATGCAAAGTAACACTGCATTAAAGTTGCTGCTCTTCCTTGCGCCACAGGGAGAAAGAAACAAGCATTTACAATGCAATGGTCTCGGCATTATTAAAGGTAGAGCTATAGACATTGCTTATGACTTTTTTTTAAAATCATAAATAAATAGCATTGTCATTTACATTGCCAATAGCTTAATCGTTAAATAAATGGCATTGTCATTTACAATTCCAATAGCTTAATCGCTCGCATATGCATCACCTATTGCATTTACACACACACAGAGCCACCCACACACACACACATACAGAGCCACCCACACAGAGTCATTCACATAGAGCCACCCACACACACAGAGCCACCTACACAGAGCCACCCTCACACAGACAGAGCCACCCACACATAGAGCCACCTACAAAAAAAGTTATCTACACAGAGCCACACACACACAGTCATACATAAAAGGAGAACAACAGAATTCAATTTGGAGGGACGAACCCGAGGACAAAAGTGCACTCATTCTCAAAAGGTCGATGAGAACATAACTTCACAACTTCAGAATTCACTCTGTATGCTAACGGGTGAATGCTCGCAGGGACCACTTATCCTTCCAACGTCAATAATATGAATTACATTTAATTTGCTACACCCCGAACAAGTAATATAAAAACATAACATATTATTATGATTCCAAAGACTGATCTATACAATTCTCCGACAATGGCAGAAGTGTACTGAACTGGGAGGGATTCATTCAAAGAATTTTGGGGCAAAAGATAATAGGGCTTGTTGGGGAGGTCATGAACTCATGAATTTCAGTGCTTTCAGAGAGCGAGGAGTGGGGTCCCACTGAAAAGTATGCCGACACGGTCACTGGAATAATAAGATTCTGAAGCTGATGCGTTTTTCATAAATTATCGAATTACTGTATTTAACAAATAATCCATCATTTTACTATTGGCAGCGCAGTGTCATACCCTTTGCTGAGCAGTGGTAGGTCACCTTTCAGATGTTCATTGTTTTGTTCAAGTGTTAAACTGATAACGAGGTGAAGTCTCTCCCCAGTGTTACTCATGCATGAAATGGCAAAATAATGGCATAATACTGCTACAAGATGTGATGCCTTAGACCACATAGTTTGACTTTTCTTGACACACAATTGTCAACCCTGCCACACAATTTGGTATGCTGCTGAGGCATAATTCCTGTGCCCCTGGTTATAGGCAGAGCAGGGACATTATCTAAAAGTAGACTTTGGATGCGGTTTAATCAGGGAAGGCCAATCCATGTTGGTATTAAGAGGTCCAAGAGAGTCAGTGAGGGGAAGTCACCCAATGGGAAGACCCGAAATGTTCTAAAACTATAGGTCGAGGCAATGTGGGTATATTCAAAAGTGGGGTACAGAGTTTTTCTTCCAATACATGCCGTTTGTGAGAACAGTTCCACTACTGAGGCGTAGTTTGGCAATGTACACAGCTTGAACTACATAGGTTTTCCTGACAAGAAGTTTAGTAGTCAGCCTAAAGAGTGGCGGTGCTTTCAACCCATCCACCGAAAACGTTACCCCACACAAAATTACAATAGTATAATACCTGCCCTTGACGTGTACCTAATATAAAAAAAGTTATGAATGGTTTGAAAAGCGGTAGACTTATGAACTCATCAATCTCAAGGTTCGGTGCTATCTATGTTCTGGGTGCCACCCACTTTCCTTTTTACCTTGATATTGTTGAATAGAAGCAATAATTTCCAGATAATGCAGGGAGAAAATGCGAATGATTCCAAGAACACGTGATCTGACCTTGAGATCTTAATTAAAACTAAGCATCTTAGTTCATGGCCAGACACTGAAGCATGTTTGGGGGAGTTAATCAGTCACTGAGGCGTTGTGAAGAGGGCCTATTACAAAAGCCCAAAACAGTAATAGGGGAGGGAGTGCAAATAAAGCGGTTTGGTAACATGCTATTGAGGGGATGCTGTAGGTATCGATAAATTAGGTCATGTGCACCAAAGGGAAGGGGGTGAGTGTCGGGCAGTGGGTACAGCGAAATCCCAATAACGTTTGGTGGTAGTTTGGGATTCACTATGTGGTGCAGCCTGCTCAGAAGGGTTGGGTCCCGGCTCCTACCCCTGAAAAATGTCACTGGCACATCCACAGCATAGTGATAGGCCCCGACCAGCAACAGGGTCAAAATGTCCAAGGCTAGACAAGTTGTACAGCTTACACATACCTTTAGCTCCGCAGTCGGCACACGTCCGATTTTCTTCCTCCTGTAATAGGGTGGTACCGCTCCATGTCCCGCACGCATTTTCCAGGGTCGGCAGACGTCACTGCCAGTGGGGCTCTCTACTGTCACGGACGTGTGAACGCTGGCATGGCATGAGCGCCTCACAGCTCCCCCTCTTTGTACCTGTGACAGAGCTGCTACCTCAGCCCCCCTTCCACGCTTCCGGCCCACTGCTGTCGCATACCACTTCCCCCTTAAAGCAAAGAAAAACAGAGCTTGCTCTTAATTGCCGATGGAAACCTCGTCATATTTTCCAGTAGCAGAGCTTGAAACAATTACCGAACGAAACCGTCATTAATTTTACCACAACATTTTGCAGGAATGCCAGGAAACAGCTGCACTAGGCCTGAGCAATGGTCTTGTTTGCAAGCAAGGCAACGAAAAACGCGCATCATCACCCTGTTCGGAATTAAAACCCATTCACCGCGCCCGCCTCCTGCTTTCTTATAATCAGCGTTGACTCAACATCTCTCACCCGCTTTACATGCACCGGGGAAAGCGGACGCTAGGTGAAGGGAGTGGTTACCTCCCAAACCAAAACGGCCCACATCGGTTGTTGGTAGGCCAGTCCAGCTTCGAAAACGGTCGTGCAGGCAGGGCCATCCAACCTGGCACGCACACTGCTGGCAGCACCGCTCGAACTGGCAACAAGTGCCGCCCTGTGGCTTGCACTGTCCCTGGCCGGCGAGCACACTGCACAGGGCCACGAGTCGGCGTCCCGGGCTGCGTCCGCCTCCTTCTAGGAAAGATTGCTTCCTGCTGATTGCTCAGCTGTATTTTTCTTGGCCTGGATTCAGTGAAGCTCAAGTCTTCCATTCCGGATACATTCACCAGTGGAGCTACAAAAAACACAAGTTCTAATCTCTTTTTTCCCCCGAACTACTAAAAATATATATAAATACAGTTGCCGTGTTCTCCTGTCTCGCATGCCTTCGCTTCCGTTGAGGGATACCATGTGGACGTAGCCTATCAAACTGCACATTGTACGTTTTTGGCAAAAACAAGTGGAACAGTACACCTCATAACTCCAAGTATGCAACCGCTGAAATCCTGCACAGCTTCAGTGCAGGACAGAGTAGGCCATCTGGCGAAAGCTCGCAGGAACCCGAGAATCCGCCTCACATCCAAACATGCAGTCTCCAAACATTAGTCAACCGTGGAGTTTGGTGAGGTAGCCTCTGTCTTGTAAACGACTGCTAGGTGCAAGGAGACCTCACTCGAGCAAACTGGGAAACTTGGGGGCTGTTCCGGGAAACAACAACAAAAAATAGGCCGCAACTCCGAAAATTTCAGAATCGGGGGCGTGTTTTGGCGTTCTGAGTGACGGATAACGTCACAGTCGAAAGAACCCAAAAAAACACGCCCCCGAATCCGAAAGAGACGGGGCTTTATTGGAGTGAAGCCTGTCTCCTCCAATGGCTGGCCTCCGTTTAGGAAGCCAGCCAATGGAGGAGAGAGGCGGGTTCAATCCCCCATACTCCAAATCATTAAATCTCCTCCCGGAGACTGCGCAAGCGCAGCCTTCGGTCCTCGACCTAAAAGCGAGTGATATCTTCTGAGATGTGGTACATTTTCACACTTCCTGGTGCACTTTTGGCAGCCATGTGCCAACGCTCATACTCTAGTGGCATAGTCCAAGGGCGTGTGCATTCTCTGAATCATCAGTTTTGTACTGGAAGGGGTTCCTTCCAGTACAACAACTATGCTTTAAGGCTTTTCCCACTTTGTATGTGTGCTGTACAATGCAGCAAACATGGAAAGTTGGAGAAACATTTATGTTCTTTATGCCTGCTTCGAGGAGGAAAAGGTTTGGATGTAAATTCATATCAACCAATATTTGTAGACAGGGATTTGCATCAGGCCCCATGGGTGGTTGCATGGGAATGTCCATGCATCGCCCATGGAAAACCCCCTTGCCGCAAAGTAATGCAAAGCTGCTCGTAACACAACTTTGCAGTACTTTGGGATGCTATACAGTACAAATCAGTATTTGTGTTGAATAGTAAATTTCACCTTAACACTTTGCACTAGATATGCATCAAAAAAATAATGGATAATTGGTGTAAACCGTAAGTAAATTTGGGCATGAGTGTCATCAGTAAGAGTGAGTGAGAATGAGTGAGATTGAGAGTGAATTCAAGTGAGTGAGTTACAATGAATAAGAATGTGTAGGGGTTGTAAGAGAGTGAGGGTGAGTGAGTGCGTGAATGAGTGAGTGAGTAAATGAGTGTCAGTGTGATGCTTGTGAATTTTTTATTGGGCCTGTCACACTGAATTAACGTATTCTCTTATAGAAATACCTGGGGCAATATACTGGTTCTGGCATACGTGTAGCGATACTTAGCATGGCAGACACCTGTGATA
The DNA here is from genome assembly GCF_964263255.1 of Lissotriton vulgaris. Lineage (NCBI taxonomy): Eukaryota > Metazoa > Chordata > Amphibia > Caudata > Salamandridae > Lissotriton > Lissotriton vulgaris. The sequence continues at coordinate 1,479,735,588 of NC_141691.1, forward strand.
AAATACTGGCACTGGCACATTGGGGTTGATTCTTGGAATAAAGAGCACCAATTGTAAAATCATTTATTGGCATACTAGAGGTTATTCATGCTATATAGGGCACCTGTGAAAAAATACTGGCATTCTTGATTAAATTCTTGCCATTTCAGTGGTATTAATGTGGACAACAACGCATACGGGATGGTGGCAACCATGACCAAATGCTGGCACGGACAAACTGAGATAATTGGTGCTTGGATAGTATAATTTGCAAAGTTCGGGTACAGACATATTCTATGTCTTTTTGATATAAGGTGCTGCCCATCGAATATGAGGGCACCCGTTACAAAACACTGGGCTGGTGCAATAGATGTAATTTTTGACATATTGGAGCAGCCATGCCACATTTTGAAAAAAAATGGGGCCAAGGCTTGGGGAACATCAGATTTCATTGGTTTAACACACCATGAACAGATTTGAATATTTGAGGAGTGCCCTTTCGATGCCTATGGCATTTTAAGGAATGTGTGTAATAATTGTGCTTTAAAATGCACTATTTAATCCCATTGTTTCTATTTTTTCCCAGGGGAAGAAACCTCCTTGAAGAGGTCTGGCTTACTTGCTTTGCTCACTGGTTAGAATTCAAAGCCAGTATAATGTGCCAGAGCTTTCAAAGATCATGTCAGCTCCATAATATGTGGTATCTAAAATATGCATCTGTCTATGTTATTGCTGTTATACTAATCATGCAGTTAATATGGAACTTCAGCAGTGCCAGTTGTTGTAATGTTAGGGCCATATGGAATGCCATCCACAAAGAAATCAGGATCAAGGGCCACATGATGTCACTTCTTGTGATGTCATTGTGGTCAAGGGGTAGATGATATCACTTCCACTAGCCCAGGTGTTTTGGTGAATTGACTCGCCCCCATAACTGATAATAGCACAATCTGGGTGCAAAATACAAGTTTAATGTTCTCCTAGGTTAATCTCTCAGAATGGGATATGACCATATAAGTAGAATTTAGCAATGTCCAAAGTGATAGGAATATTGGGAATACTGAAGACATGATGGACATCAATGTTATGGGGAATACTGGTGGTCTACTTCAATTAAAAATCAATTATTTAGCCTCTATCATCACAGACAGAATCGCTCTTTGATACTTAGAGTTTCTCCTACAGCTACTGTGCTTGTACCAAACCATATCTGTGATTTCCTTGAAGAAGATATGTTATCTCACGGTCAGACGGGATTAGGTGTGAAAAGAACAGGTGAAACAACTATAAAAAAATGGGGACATGAGTTTCCATGATATGGAGAAAATACTGTCAAACATCTAAGATGGTATGCAATAGCTAAGACAGGGGAACCTTGAGAAGGTCAAAGTTGTGCTACATTATAGAACTTAATAAAATAAAACGCCACAGGAGTATAACCCATAGATCAGGTTGAGATCTGGGTGAGCTAGCAACAATGTCTCAACCAGATTTAATGGAAATTAATATATATGCATATGCATGCACAAGACAATACAGGAAGGAAACAAAAGGGGGAGACTCCAAGTAATTTGTTGAATGTGTTCATGGCATCATATATTTGAAACACAAATTATACATGACCGTTATATCAGCACTGTTAGCATAAATGCAAAGGCAACCCTAAGGAACTTGGTGCACGTTGTGCTTGTGACAGAAAAGTGATAGAGCAAGTGACAAGTGAGTAACACAGCGATAGGCGCAAAGTGATGAAGTGATATAGAATATATACAAAGTGATTGGTTCAACACAATGATTTTCAGGTAATTAATCAGGGTTTAGAGCAATTCCTTAGGGTTGCCTTTGCATGCTTGTACATGTATATATATTAATTTCCATTAAATCCCGTTGAGACATTGTTGCTAGCTTTCACATTATAGAACTTGACATTAAAGCATCAAAATACCTGAATATTGAGTAAATGATATATGTCCACCTATAACTTCTCTGTATGCTATGAGTTGTGAGTCTTATTCTCATGTATGAACCTTTGTTTTGTTGCAGAGTGCATTAAGCATTTCCCGAAGACATTGGTTAACATGCCCTTGGGGACTAAATAACCTTAATACGCATTAGCAAATAGGCACTGTCACGGATTTAACTTATATCAAATGTATCCTACTGAACTTTACATGAAAAATTGTAAAGTGACTTTACAAGAACATTCTTTTGCAATGTAATATGATCATGCATCAGAAAAAGACACGTTAGGCCCTTTATGCCCAACCTGAGCTCCTCTTTAAATACTACATTCTCGAAAACAACTGTACAGATTTATAACAAATCACAAAAATCACATCTTTTGAGTAAGGTTCTAACTTTGTGTCAAATTTGGTGTATTTCTGTTCATATTAGTTCAAAAGAGGAAGAACAAGGTTTTTGTTACTAGGCTAGATCCACTTCCGCATCATATTACCATCCAATTGCCAGAGAAGTAATCTACTACCGAAACATGTTTAGATTTGGAGATAACGTTGCTTGCCAAAAAGGTGGTATTTTCTGACATAATTAGTTGACATATATACCGGAATCACACATAAAGAAGTGCACATTTTTATATAAAGGGACTCTCACCCATATCATCATTGTGCATGCTTTATCAGTAAATCATTGTCTAAGAAGATTTTATTACCAGACTTAACTATAACATCACTTTACCCTTTGTTTTTTTCAGTGAATTTCTCAGGGTCTTCAACGTAAAGTGAGCTTTTATTACTTTACTTAACTATAATGTGACTTTAACATTTCATTTTCTTCAGTGATTTTTTGACTTTCTTTAATCCTATTTACCCATCACCTTCACTGAGCATACCTTTTGACTGTGCGCAGTGGGCAGTTGCAACCAGTGTTTGGCTATCACCCTGCAGGCAGCCAGTCCACACTCCATATGGCCTTCAGCCTGTGCAAACACAAGAAGATGATGGACGGAGTGCTGAAACTTTTCAGACACTCAATCAATCATCATTCTTTAGCTCACATCGCCAACCCGGTTCAGACCCAGCCATATGCAAATCAGTCTTCACCCTGTTCCTTATGGGAACAGTCCAGCCTGAACTACCAAGCCAGGTCTTCCCTGGACTAGAAACAAGCATCCTGGGCCCAGTTTCAGGGTAACACCCCTCATCAGCAAAGCTAGCTTGAATCCAATGGCAAAGTGAGCAAAGGACCCATGTCTGGGCATACCCTGACAACTTAGGGCGAACAAAGCAAACACAAGGAGATGATGGACGGGATGCTTAAACTTTTCAGACATTCACCCCCAGCCACATATCTGGGTTGAATCCATCATTGTTCTTTAGCTCACTTTGCCACCCCAGCAATATGCAGATCAGTCTTGAGCCTGTTTCTTATGGGAACAGTCCAGCCCGAACTCGCAAGCCAGGTCTTCCCTGGACCAGAAACAAGCATCCTGCGACCGGTTTCGGGGTAACACCCCTCATCAGCCAGGCTAGCTTGAATCTAGTGGCAAAGTGAGCAAGGGACCCATGTCTGGGCATACCCTGCCAATTTAGGATGAACAAAACAAACACAAGGAGATGATGGACGGAGTGCTGAAACTTTTCAGACACTCACCCTCAGCCACTGGACTGGGTTAAATCCATCATTGTTCTTTAACTCACTTTGTCATCCCAGTTCAGACTCAGCCATATGCAAATGGTTCTTGACCCTGTTCTTTATGGGAACAGTCCAGCTTAAACTGCCAAGCCAGGTATTTCCTGTGCCAGAAACAAGCATTCTGGGACCGGTTCTAGGGTAACACCCCTCATCAGCCAGGCTAGCTTCAACCCAGTAGCAAAGTGGGCAAGAGACCCATGTCTGGCCATACCCTGAGATCTTAGGGCGAACAAAGCAAGCCCAAGGAGATGATGGACGGAGTGCTGAAACTTTTAGAGACGCTCAGCCCCAGTCACAGATCTGGGTTGAATCCATCATTCATTAGCTGACTTCACCACCCCAGTTCAGACCCAGCCAGCTTATGACCAGGCACTGCACAAAACCCTGCAGGGGCAGCCAACCATGCACTGCCTTCAGCTGTCATTGGGCACAGGGCTATGATTCGTTTTAAAATAATCCTACCCGTGGTACTCCTGAGATGCTTCCGCTATACACCACAGGAGTATATGGGGTCTTTGATGGTTCCCACAAGACTACTGTGGGGCCTCTCAGAAGTAAGTGGAACCAGCTGACCATATTTCTTTTTATTTTGTCTTTTGAACCTCGGGGGTCCCTAAGGAAACCCTAACAAGGGTCAGGGGGGTTACAGTACCTCTACCCTGCCCACTTATACCTCATTGTTTTTAGGACAGGGAAAGTAACTATAACCCTTGTTTTTTTCAATGAATTCCTAGTTTTTTTTAAATTTAAAGTTAAATGCTATTACCATCCCGCCTATCCTCAGGGGAGTGCCCATCCTCCCCCTGCGTCCCGCCCCCCACCTAAGGCTGAAACACTCACCCGTGTCCACCATGCAGAACCTTTGGCCATGAACATCATCGGTTGGCAACAAGGCCTGTTCTGCCCGAAGAGACACCCACCCCACTTGTTTATTTTTTAAGTTGTTTTTAGATGGATCTCTCACTGTAATATACGGAGTTGTGCTCCCAAGAGAGGGCAACTGGATTGCAGCAACCTAAACACCCTCTCCCCTACAGGTCCTAGGGGCCAAGGTCCCTTTCCCTGTCCCCTTACGCTTAATTGCTTTTAATTTTCAGGACACAGAGATCTTGTCCTGTGTCCTGTAATAGTGGGTGCAAAATTTCTCTTCATGTTATGGCCAGCCAATAAGAGCGGAAGCTCCCATTGGACTCACGGTTCTTCTTGCTTCCACCGGATCGAGGTGGTCAATGGGAAAAAAGCCCTCTCAGCCAATCAGATTGCTCTGTTATTTGAAGTTGTGTGACCGCTGGACTCCAGTGACATTCCATTGATCCTAACTGTCCAGATATCTGTAAATTTGGAACATTAATTTTTCAAAAATTACTGAACCGATTTGTAATTCTGTTACCAGCTAACATTTCCCCTAAAATGTCAGGAATCCAATAATTCGTGATTAATTAATGCCAAAGGGGAAAGTTAATTTCAACACACATGAATGGGTGATCAGTCAGGAGAAGTCCAATGCTGTACCTACATGTAAATTCTGGGGTCACAATAAATGAACAGTAAAGATCATATGCGCCATATACTTTTAAAAGTAAGGCATGATCAGATTAAAGTTGTACGTAATTTAATGGCTGCAATTGGTTTGCAGCGATAAATAAACTGTTATAAAATAACCTTAGTTATGATATTAAAGGCATCTGGTAGAAGTCACAATATTATGTTACAGAAATTGTGACGGGCTCTACCAATACCTGTTATTCCAATCCACATATAACCACAAAGTGTTTCAGCATTTCAATGTCAATATTCTGTTGGCATGTGCTGACCTTGTTTTAAAGGGCCGCATTCTTTTTTCTTTGTTCGCTTTCAACCAGAACTTCATAACTCTAAAATCCTGGCCTGTTCACATTTCTCACCTTAGCATCTAAATCTGACATTTTATAGTATGGTTAACTGACAAATGATGTGATTCAATAATCATCTCGTGCTTCAGTGCTCAAGGGTGACTACCCCCTGCTTTGGCTATTTTGTTTTCTGCCCAAGGTTCTCGGTTTCTGTTTGAGAAGGCTTCAGGTTGAGCCGCCACCGCTCTCTTTTGTTTCTACCTCGGAGGTCCTTCCATCTCACCGCTAAATCATGCGCCGCTCTGCACTGCCCGCAGTATTGACTTTCGGCTATATTTAATCGTAATATATAATCTCCTTTTATTTTTAGTGGCACTTGGTAACCCCTTTCAAGGATCCCCAAGCAACTTGTTCTCATTTAACGGCACCGGCTCCAACAGTGTATCAACTTCTTCGGGGAAAGAGTCTTTCTGGTTTCTTTTCAGAAATCCCTTCGTGCCTTGCAGCCATTCTAAATACTTATGTTGGACTTCGAGGGGGTTTATGGAAATAGAGAAGGGCGCAGACAGCAGGGCTGATTCCAACCAGGGCCGAGCTCTGGCAGCTCTGCAGCAGGCCCCTTCGGATACCAGTGACAGAAGTGAAGTGTAATAATGCGTGCAAAAAAAGTGCATGCAGAGCAGTGTGCACACGGAGGACACTGAGTGCAAGATCACAGCTGAAACCATAATCCCTTCCAGCACTTTCCGGGCAAAGTGGGATTCAAAGGTTCAAGGTTTTACCACTCGAGATTACCAGGTGCAGAAAAAGAACTGAAATAGTTCAAAGCAGGTAAAAATCATACCCATTAAATGGTTCACTAAAGGGGAAACATTATTTCGCGTATCACATACAATTCCCCATTACTTGGCCATTAACTCAAACCAGCATGGCAAATACCAGTTGATAATGCATGGAAATGGTAATTGTGAGAAATTGGGATGTTAGTTGGGGGGAGTGTGAGCCCTTCTCAAGCCACAGCCTATGTTAGGGTGAACCACAAATAGTCACTAAATTAACCTGTGCTTAACCCACTGGTAGTTTGGCACAAAAGCAGTCAGGCTTAACTTAGAGGCCATGTGTAAAGTATTTATACAGCGCACACACAATAATAAAGTAAAAACACAGCACAAGAAAAATCCCACACCAATTTAGAAATGAAGAGTACAATTTAATAAATTCTTTGACACCAAAATAACAAATATCCAACTGGTAGAAACCGGAAATGTGATAGATTTAAGGCAAGTATAGCATCTAAAAGGACAAAGCTCTGCTCGTAGTTATCTGGTCATTCACCACTGGGTGATAGTAACAAGTTCAGGTCAACTGCGATGGAGCGTGAGGCAGATGCAGGGATCAGGCTAGTCAAGCTGAAAAAGTTACCTTCTTAAAGTCCGGCATGAAGAGTGCATGGTGGAGGAGGCTTCGACAAGCATGGAGAGTGACGCAGATGGTCGTCTGTGTAGCACAAACAGCTGGCCGGTCACCGCTGATGTTCGTTGTAGCATGAAGAGTCAGGTTCACGGGAGCTTTGCAGTCAGTGGTGGTCAGCACGTGTAGCAAGATCTTGGAGTGAACGGGCCATTTCACATTTGCGAAGAGCCCAAAACTTCAGGATTTCTCCTTTTCTTCCAGGAGGAGCTCAGCAGTTGTCACACCATGGGAGGCACATCTTTGGGAGCACAAACTCACTCCAGCAGAGGCCACCAGGGCTCATGTAGGTGCAGTTGCAGCAGGTCAGCCGGGCAGCTGCAGAGAGGCCTCTAGAGCTTGGTGTGTCCCTGTAATTCAGAATAGTAGAGGATGTGAGCTAACTTGACCCAGGAGCCACTCAGGTAGCCTAGGATGAAGTGAGCAAGTCCAGTCTTTCCTCTCATACAGCAGGGCAGGCTTCAGACTTCTGGGCAGTCCTTAATTTGTAGTGTCCACAGGTCCAAGAGTGTACAGAAGAGTTGATCCGAGGGTCCGTTATTTATACCTGATGCTAGCTTTAAAGTGGGAGACACTTCAAGACTTCCCCCCACATCTGCATCTGGAACTTACTGCCCCTGCCCTGGCTCCACTGGGTCTGGGATCACAAAATGCTAGTGTGAAGTTCTTTTTGTTTGGGCTGAGGCAGTGTCTTTGAAATGCAAGTTTGACAGGTGACAGCTCCACCCCTCCCAACAAGTCAAGCTGGCCCATCATGCTAATACCCAATTTCTCTATTTTGTGTCTGTCTGGGAAGAATGCACAAAGACCAACTGCCAACTACACCTTACCATGTGACCCAGAAACAGACTCCAGGCACCAAAGGGATAAGGTAAGAAATTGCCAAATTTCTAAAAGTAAAAAGAACAATTGATGGGCAGAATTCAGAACAATGTCATACATTCACCCCAGTAAAGATATCTGGACCTAAATTCATTGGTCCTTTGCTCCCCTTGCCATTACAGTTTGAACCCAGTCATATGCAAATCAGTCTTGACTCTGCTCCCTATGGGAATACGTCAACCCAAACTGCCAGGCCAGGTCCTCCATGAACCGGAAATAAGCATCCCGGGACCTGTTTCGGAGTTTCACCCCTCATCAGCCAGGCTAGCTTGACTCCAGTGGCTTGGAGAGCACGGGACCCACATCTGGGCATACCCGTCCCATTCGGGGTGACGAATGCAAAATGAACAATTGATAAACAGAATGCAGAACAATGTCATACATTCACCCCAGTTCACAGATCTGGATCTAAATCCATCGTTTTTTTGCTCTCCATGCCATGTCATTTGTGTGTCTTTTGCTTAACTTTCTAAAAGTGGGATTTTCAATATTGTGACTTAAAATCCGACTTCACCATTAAATAGGGTTTTAAATTACAATTCGTTTTAGGGTAAACATGATATTTCTACCTGTTCCCAATCAAAAGTTATCACTTATTAAATGTAGTAAGGTAGCTCAATGCTATGCTATGGGAGAGGTAGGCCTCACTGTAGTGAAAAATGAATGTGTGAGTTTTTTCACTACTCGGAAATGTAAAGCTTAAAAATGTATGTCCACCTTTTAAATACAATGCACCTTGACTTGCGCTTACAATGCACCCTGACTCGCGCTTTTCAGGGCCTAACCTAGTGGTGACTTAAATGTATTAAAAAGGGAGATTTAGGCATGGTAACGGGTTTATTTTATTCCACAAAAGTAACCCACGATCAAGTGAACGATGTTCACTAGTTCTTATACTTAACCCTGGACGGTTAGATATGGGAAGATCCTATATGAACCGATTAGTTGTTACCCACTAGAGAGTGGGGAAGGAAATACTCCCTTTTGTTTATATTACCCTCACACACCTAAGTGGTGTCATGCTTCATCATCGGGCCACCCTGACTCCTATAAGTCAGGGTGAGCTTGGCGGTATTCCAGGAAACTCTTGGTGAAAAATAGCCAGGGTGAGTTAAATATTAAAAATCCGCCAGCAGATCCCAGTATCCCTTTTTTCGCTGATCTGCTAGGGATATTAAAATGCTCAACAAGGGGGGGTTAATGGCATTTTTGTGGTCCTATGACCCTAGTGCCAACATGTTTCAGTCCTTACTTATTCAAAAGGTCCTATTATTTTTTCCGGTGCAAACGAGGGATATCCTCCCTGGCTCCCTATTCTACATTTATATCTTAAGGGCAGAAAGCTGCTCCTTAAAAACGAACCAACCAATTCGTCTTTTAGAAATTTCTTTACTCCATCTGTAAGTGAAAGAAAAAGAGGAGATCACAGTATAATATTTTTTGCATAAGCTTAACACTTCCCATATGTGATGTGCTAGTGATGACACTCATGCTGTCAGCATGATGGGGTGTGCCGATGACATCCCTCAACATATCTAAATAGTATGTGTTTCCAGTAGCATATATAAATACCACACGCAACTAGGTGGTATATATAGTGATGTGGCAATAGATATCGCAATCTGTCAGTACTCACACTCCTGTGCATGCGTGGTCACATAAGAAAATCACTTTGTGTCACTCCAAACAAACCACACAATGCTTAAATCAATCTCTATGGTTATTCATTCATACACCTCATGCACAGCTTTCCCCTTACCCCTCTTTGGGAGAGTATGTACATCACTGAGGACTCCAGGATCAAAGGGGTAGGCCTTTAGTCAAACTCTGTTGGTGTTCAAGACATACTCCGTAGGAAACAGTGACCCGCGTGGGCGAGGAAGAAAAACAAACAGAGCGGCATACAAAAATGCCATGAATGCATTCCCTCGTAATTTGGATCGATCAAGCCGTACCTGTAAAGTAGGTTTTGTTGCTGCCTGTCCCGTATATATAGACCATATTTTAGATGTTTTTATCACTTTTAAATGCATCCACAAACAAGCATCGATCAACAAAAAGTAAGTAAACTTTTCAAATGTTTCAAAGAGTTAGTGCGGGTACTCCGCACAGGGATGTGGGATCAAATCTGGCAAGGAAAATTTCTAGGGGGTCAGAGAATATGCTATGGACAGTAACTGGCCACCAGAGTGTTTTTAAATCAGATTACAAGCTTTACAGGACGACCTCCATAGACATCAATGGAATGGTCCTGATGCTGCGGATACAGGCAAAAGATGCTCAAAGGATGTTCCTGGTGCTATGCTGTCAATTGGGTGAATTGTGGTTGATCCCTCTGTCCACAGGTGCGTTGATGCAACTTTGACGACAGCACTTGGGGTCCCACAACATCCTGTTTGCAACAGTAGAAGGTCAGCTACGGCTGGGCTACTGCTCTCGTGACACAGTGGTCACAGCAAATATCCTTGGTGGGGGCTTGTATTCCTCTTGGTGATGAATCCAGACTCTGATAGCACTCCCTGTCTGGCAGACAATTCCCCAGAAGTGGCTGTTGCTTTGCCAGTTTGGACTTCCTCACTTTGATGTCCCTGGTACTGTTCCAGGTGGCCAGCCGATTGACCCTTGGAGTCACTGCTTTGATCTTGGGCTGGAAAACAACTTTTCCCCAGGCCAGGAGCCACATCACATTCCAAACTCACTAGCCCACAGTGCAGCAGGTTCGGTCCTTCCCGTGGCGCTGCCTCTCTTTGTGCAGATTCAAAGGCAGCAGGGAAGTCCTCTTCAGGTCCCCTCTCCAACTCCAATGTGTACTGAGGTTCAGGGTGTGAGGGGTACCCGTTTTATCCCAGGAAAGTGCCCCAACAGGACAAAGCCGTCACTAGCCAATGGGGTAGTAGGTCCCCTCCACTTTGGTGAAAAAGTTCCAGTGATGTGTGGTATTTGGCAATCCCTGAGTTCAATATTCTTGCCCCTCTCAAGATGTCTGAACCTTCTCTTGACTGTCAGGAGCTTGGTAGCACACTCCAGAGGTGTGGCTTTCTAAGGGGTACACCATCCTGGGGAAAATCGGTTTCGGTTTGGGGACAGGTTTTTCCTCTCGGTCCCTATGTCTAGCTTGTCTGGAGGAAAAAAAGGCATCCCATTCTGGTGTGTTGTTACAAAGGCCCATCAAAGGCAGCTTTCCCTTTTAAACTTTGGGCTAACATCCTGAGTGGCCTTCCTGGGAGATGAGATCACACTATGGAGCTTGGAGTTTGGCAAAAAAATCAGCTGGAGTTTACAAGCACGCTCATCATCCCAACTTAGTGCATACTGGAGGGACGACCTACTCATGTCTCAGCGAGTGGTGTTTAGTAACTTCCGGTTATAGAGAGGCACGTGTCCATCACTCCCTGTTTCATTATACAAGCTCTGACCGTCAGACAGCCAGGGTGATGTCCAATTACTACCGGTTGCATTGGTCATGTGGTCTACCTATGTCTGGGTGAGTGGCGTTCAGTGATCAGGTCCCTAGAGCAACACATCTGCAGGATACAATTTCAATGGAAGATGAGGTGATGTAATCTTGAGGACATGAGCTGCCACTGAAGTCTTTACTGCAGCGTGGTGCTCGCCTGGTATGCGCTGACTGCTTTATCATAATTTCTAGTTGCTAGACTGCACCATGTGTCCTTGCGATGTGCTTCCCCCATGAGCAGCACCATTGTGCAGCGGGTGTGTTGGTTACATGGGTTTCCTCGAAAGTGGAGAAGAAGTATCCTAGGTGCTAGAGCTGACCTTGTCTAAAAATCCTATGATTCTGGGCAAATTACAAACTGGATGGTACTGCAAAGGGACCACTGTGTCAGTAGTACCGGCTCACGAAGTGTTGTGTTGAAAAATGAGCTCTATTCCTCACCGAGTGCTGAAGGTGCTGTACTAAAAGCGCACTGCCCCCTCCCTACCATCTCTATGATATGTTGTGCTCACATAGCTTCCCCCCTGTTGTACATGCCAAAAGAGGTGGTGTGCTGAAAGCGCCCCGCACTCTACCGATTTTACCAGCAACAAAGAGTGCTGTGCTCAAAGCGCTTGCACCTTCCTTATTTTACCGGCCACACGCTATGCTATTGATACAGCCTCTCCCCTGCCCTGTAGTAATGACTTCAAGTGGTGCTGCACTGTCTGTAAAGCACTCTGCCATCTCCATATTTTACCGGCCACGTGGGGGACTACGTTGGAAGAGGCCTGCCCCTTATCTGTACACATTCTCCTTGGAGGGTTATGCTAACGTGGCATATCCCCCTCCCTCTTGTAATACCACAGGAGGTGCTGTGCTGATGGTGGCCTGATGGTGGCCTACCCATCTACTATTCTGTACAGCATGTTATACTCTCTTTTTTTAACAGCCACAAGCGGTGGTGTGCTGACAGAGGCATATCCCTCTTTACAGTGCATTTTACCTCCATGGGGTGCTGTTTTGAAAGTGCCCTGTCACCTCCCTGTAATACCAGCTGCATAGGGTGTTGTACTCGAGCAGTCTGTGCCCTCCATGTTGTAACAGCCACAGGAGGCACCGTTATCTAACCGCCCACTAGAAGTGTTGTACTAAAAAAGCTCACAGCCCCTCCCTAGGTTACCAACCACAGGAGCTGCACTGCCTCATGCAGCCTGCCCCCTCCATATTAAACATGCCACAGGAGGTGCTGTACTGTGCTTAAAGTACCCTGCCCCCTCCATATTTCACCAGCCACAGGTGTTTATGCTGCCTGCTACATCCATACAGTACCGGTATAGGAGGCACTGTGCAGATGGCGGCATACCCTACCCTGCAGTTCAGTAATCAGTAATCCTCCGTGAGCTCCTGTGCTGACAGGTGCCTACCTTTCCTGTGTTGTCTACTCATGAAGGTTCTCTTCAAAGTGGCAGAACCCTTCCCTGCAGTGCCAGCGCCGTACTAGTGGTGGCCGAGCAATACTCTGCATGCTCGCTGAACTCTGCGGAATTCGGTGGCGTGAAACTACGCGAGCTTTGCCTAAGCCTAGGTCACACATCACTCTGCGGCAAATGCCTTTGTTCCCGAGCCTGGGAGTCTTTCACACGTCTGCCCAGGTGGCCAGAAAGCTGTCTGTTGGCCAGGGCTTGTGCAAAGTCACTGGACCAGCTGGGGCACAGAGTGGCAACTTTTTAAAAGTTTCTCAACTTTAATAGTGACATCAATCTGGACTTGGACATGTAGTTGGATTTAACGCCATAATTATTTTGATACCTTACAGTACCCAGTTAGGTAGTCCCATCCAAGAGTTAGTAAGCTGGTAACCCTGTGTTAGCCAATGGGGCTACTAACATTCATCAGCAAAAGGACAACTTTTAAGGGGTTTTGCTGCTAAAAACATATATAATCCTATAAGTCTTGCTTAAGAATATAAAGCTCTTGGCCAACGGGCCAGAGCGATGGGAAAGGGCCAAAGATGGAGTACAAAGTCAATGTGAGGTCAACCCTGCAACAGCTGTTGATCACAGAAGAGAAGCATGAGGGCCAGGCGTCAAGGGGTAAACTGAGACTCGATCCTGAGATTAACAATGACAGTGAGGTGTTCATCATCTCCTTTGCGGGCAAAGAAGGAAAAAGGAAGTGCCTGCCTTCCATGTGCATGGTGGAGATTGAAGGCACATTTATAGGGCCCTGATAGATACTGGAGCCTCAGTCAATATCATAGACACCGCCCAGCTAGACAGAATTACACCATGTCCCAAGCTGGCTCCCCCCAAAGTGAGGATATACACTTATGGGGGCACGGATCAGCTGCCCTTGGTAGGGGAAGTAGAAATGGTGGTGGTGAGTGAAGGAAAGGGGACATGGGCCCACATCCATGTCACATAAAGTAACATCAGCACTCTCTTGTGTTGTTATATGGTAGAGGACCTGGAGCTTGATTTCTTTGTGAGGCAAATCCACAAATCTCACTCCACCACCATAATGCAGGAGTTTTCTCAGCTCTTTGAAAGGCTAGGACAGCTCACCAGTGTGCAGATGTACAAGGATGATACCGTGAGGCCCACAGGGCTCTGACACCAGAGGGTGCCCTTCCAATTGTGGCCACTGGTGGAAAAGGAGCTGCAGAATCTGGAGCAACAAGGGGTGATTGAGAAGGTTACTGGCCCTACGCCCTGGGCATTCTCCACTGGTTATTGGGCCAAAGCCCTAGCAACATGGGGCTATTCAGTTCTTTGTGAACATGCAACTTCCGAATAAGGCAATTGCGATCATCAATTCACCTCTATTATGGATGACACTGTGGCGGTAAACAACCTTTACAACGCAACTTTTACCACACAGTGCCTTTACGACCCAACTTTTACAATGCAAACTATTACAACGCATTGCGCTGGGGGGCGCTCTAGGATAGGGAATAGGTTTAATTTACTATCCAACACCTTCCCTACTATCCACGGGGACTGGAGTTGGAATAGTAAATTAAACTATTCACTATCCAGTGCCCCAAAGCACTATGCGTTGTAAAGGCATGCATTGTAAAAACCGCGTTGTAAAGGCATGCGTGGTAAAAGCATGCGTTGTAACGTCATACATCCCACTATGGCAGACCTAAATGGCGCACAGTGGCTCTCTGAACTTGACCTCAATGCCAGGGACCACTTACTGGAACTGGCCAGATGTTACATGGACCCACATTGACCCCCAGAGGTACCAGAGGTTGAACTTTGGCATATCCTCAGCAGCAAAGGTATTTCAAATCACCTCTTGTGAAACACTCTGTTGACATGGAAGTGTTAAACATCAGTGATGATATCCTGACCTTTTCGGACACTCTCGATGAGCATAATGTGAGGTTTAGAACAATGCTGACACGTTTGGCAGATTATGGATTGATACCACACAAGTCAAAATATTCATTCTATGAGGACTCAATCAAATTCTTTGGGTACGTGTTCTCGGGAGAAGGGTTGGTGTGTAGATCAGAGAAAAGTGGAAGCAATATGGATGGCATCAACCCCTGCAATGCCACAGAGGTGAGGAGCGTCAACAGGATGCCGACTTACTGCGGCCAGTTCCTTCCAAACTTGGCCACCCTGTCAGAGCCACTGAGAGCTTTAACAAGCACTGACGCTACCCGAGAGAGGACTGCAAGCACTAACATTGTGTTTCAACAGGTGTAGGACACCTTGCTAGCAGACACCACCATGGACTCCTTCAACTGAGGTGCAAGACGGAACTTCTGGTGAACGCTAGCCATGTAGGGCTAGGGGCAGGTCTCTTGAAAAAAGAGTGAGGGGTCATGGGTTGTCGGACACTGAAGTTCGATACACTCAGATAGAACAAGAGGCACTGACAATCAGATGAGCTTGCCGACACTTTCACCTGTATTTTTGTGGACAGCAGTTCAGGATTGTCATGGATCAGTAGCCGCTTATACTGCTCTTCAGGGGGACCACCGCGACATGCCACTCCCTGCAATGAGCGGTGGGCATTCCAATAATAGCCCTACTAATTTGAAGTGGTATATCGTCCGGGAGTGAACAATGTGGTGAATTATCTGTCTTGCCAGTGTAGCTCCACAACAGCACGGTGGTGGAGGATGAAGGAGCTGAACAATTCATATGCATGGTCGTGCAGGATACATGTCCACAGGCCCTATTGATTGAGGAGGTAAGATGGTGACCATGACAGACATTAGCATATCCAACGCCAAGTAGGCACTCCTCAGAAAGCAATGGCAAGATGTCCTTGATGGTGCCAGGTCACTAACGCCCACTGAATAGAACACAATGATCCAGCTCTGGAGGGTCAGGGATGAACCGAACACTAGTACTGAAGGGTTGCTCCAACGAGGGAGATGCATTGTGATGCCACAAAGTCTTTGGGCTAGAGTTGTAGTCTTGGCTCATCAAGGTCACCAAGGTGTGGCAAAAACAAAAGCAATCTACAAGATAAGGTCTGGTTCCCAGGCATGGACACCATGGTGGATGAAAAGATGTGTGACTACCATTCATGCACTTTCACCAGTGTTGAGCCATGATCTGCACCTATGATCACTGAAGAGCCTTGTCTACAACCTTGGATCCGTATCAGCATGGACTTTGGGAGCTTATCATATGGCGGGCTTACATCGGTGATTGTGGAGAGCCACACAAAGTATCAGGTAGTCGCGATGGTGCCGTCCACCACTTTCTCTAAGCCAGTCTTGGAAAAGGTGTTTGCCCAGCTAGGACTCCCAGAAGAGGTAAAGATCAACATTGGGCCCCAATACCAAGGGCAAGACTTCCATGAGAATTTGTTGTCACTCAATATCAAGCACAGAAAAGTGAACTCGCAATGGCCCCAAGCCCATTGGAAACTTTATGTGCTTGCTGAATTGAGTCCTTCTCATAGGCGTGAATCAGGGTGAGAGTGCCTCCACAGATTCCTGAGGGCATATCGGCATCCTCCGCATAGCACCACAAACTTTGCACCCATGGATCTGTTACTCCAGAGGCCTACTAGAGACAGCATCCCAGCAGGGCCTAAATGGCAGCCAGCTACCCTTGACGTGCAAGTGGCTCAAGTGAAATGGAGGAAAACTAACAACTGTGCTAGCCTGGTCTGGTGAGCCGTGGCACCAGAGCTGCTGGTGGGTGATCAGATTGTCATGAGGGTTCGCCACCCTGGGTGGAAATTCCAAACCCCTTTTGAAAAAGACATTTGGAATATTGTGGTCATTCAGGGAACCATGGTTAACGTCCAGTGGGGCCACATCACAGTGGCCCAAAATGTTTCCTGGTTCTAACAAGTAGCAGTTCCGTCTGAGGCGTATGATGACAGTCAGGAGGAGCTGGGAGAAAGATTGTCTGGGATGTACTGCACCATTCGAGGTAGTGCCCTAGGCTGCCTGTGCAATCCAGGAGGCATGCCAGTGGCTGGTGGGCCTGTTCCTGCAGGAGATCCTATACACCCAGACACCAACAAGGGTTATCCGACCTGGTCACCCCGAGCAGGTGCTAGAGCCACAGATATGGTCTTCACCCTAATCCATCACTAAGTCAGATGCTGCAAGACTATGTATGTATGGTGTAACCATAAGTCAATTTTTTAGTTGATAAAAGTAGGAAGGGATGTAGATTGCAAATTTATTATACAGTGTTGCCCCACATCAAGAACTGGGTGCTGCACGAAAGGGGTTAAGGAAAGGGTGGAGTGGCCGATCGAGGCCACTCCTTGTATACAATCAGTGTGTCTCTAGGTCCCGTACTTTAACCATGCGACGCCTGATACCTACCTGCATGTCAGCAAGGAAGCAGATGCCACTACAATGACATAGCCCTATAGCCCTTGTCTGGAAAAACAATTCTCACAAAACTCTGAGGTTATATCATTATTATTAATTTAGAGTTTTTGTAGCGCAAACATGACCCAAGTGGGTATCAGTGAGCTTTACATAAGATCAGGGTGAGAGAAACAGGTACAGCAGATAATAATAAGTGATAATAACAGTCACAGTAACAATACAGGTAGTAGTAGTATCAAGGTGGAGTGAGAAATTCCCTCTAGTCCAAAAGGGGTAAACAACAAACCATAGTGACGGGCAACAGATCTCAAGTGCATTATCGGTGCCCGAGTGCAGAGATCCTGGAAGCTAGAGCATGCATTTGTTCATCAATAGCACTTTCACTTGTTTTTGAAAGACGCAGGTGAAGGGTTAGCTCAGATTTCAGATTGTAGGGCATTCTAGATTCTCAGGGCAATGCCAGTGAAGGTTCGATTGAAGGGTTTCTTCTTCTTCTTAAATTTCTGCAGTTTCAATAGTAGGGACCTGGAGTTTCTTGAGGTTCTAGCGCCACCAGATAGCTCCAGTTTTTGTGCAATGTACCTCAGGGTGTTGGAATGTAAGGCGTTGGGTGTCATACAGGCAATTTTTTACAGAATTATTGCCTCGAAATGGAGCCAGTTTAGTGATTTCAAATCCGGTGGGATGTGGTTATTATATTTAGATTCAGTAATGAGCCTTGCAGCTGAGTTGAGGGAGGCCGTACTGGGGCCAACTTTGGTCTGAACAACTGATTTGAAGTCATCGAAGGGGAGGAAGGGTTTTAAGTTAGTTCCTATGGTGGCTGAGCTGATATGCTCCTACATGTTCAAATTCCGTTATTCCCAATGATTTTCGTGGAATCAATAATGTGTGGAATGCAATTGAGAGCTGTTAAATGTTTCATCCATTCAGCAATGTCAAGTGATTGTCTGAGGGGTGCAATTGAAAGGAATTCTGTTTAAAGAGTATTTAGTTTGAAGTGGTTGCAGGTCAACCAATTTTGAGCTTTTTGTAGAGTTGAGTTAAGAGACCTAATATCTTCAAGGGAGGAGATTTTCAGGCAAAGTTGGGTGTCGTCAGCGTGCATCTGATATTTGATGTTTGTTGATTTCAGTTAACGGCTCCATGAACAGGTTAAAAGAGTGGGTGAGAGCGTGGAAAAATGCGGAACACCTAATGTGACAGGTGTGTGGTTGGACAGGGAATGATTATTCTTTATACTTTGGAATCTATTTTAGAGGAAGGAGTCAAACCAGTCAAGGACCGGACCAGAAAGCCCCATCCAGCTTACCAGTAGTTCAAGGAGGTTGTCATGATTGACCATATCAAATGCTGATGAAAGGTCAAGGAGGATTAGAAGGCAGGAATCATTTTAATCAAGCATTTGTAGCACGTCATCAACTATGTGAGTTAGGGCCGTTTCAGTGTTGTTGCCCTGACAGAAGCCCAATTGGTCTAAGTGATGGAATTGATCCATGTGATTGCATAGCTGGGTATGGGCCAATTTCTCAAGGAGCTTTGAAAGAGTTGTGATGTTGGCGATAGGTAAGAAGTTATTTAGATTAGTGTGGTCCACACAGGTTTTTAAAAAATGGGGGTTATCTGTCCAGACTTGAGTCAGTTTGGTATAGTGCCTTGAAGTAATGAAGTGTTTACTATTTTGGTCCAGAGTGGGAGAGGAGAGGTTTTAACCTCACTGAAGAGGTTCAAAGGAAGCGGATCGCTGAAGTGGTTAGAAGGTTTCAATGTTGACAGGATTTTTAGTATGGTAATTTCATCAATGGACTTGAATGAGCTCAACGAGGCGTTATTTTTAGGGGTGTGACCTGGACGCTCAGGCCCCAAAGATAGGGGGGTGGTGATCTAAGAGAGCCCCAGGGGGAGATCCAATGCAGATTGTACATCTCTGCTAGGCTGCAGCTTAGTCCCAGATAGAGGGTTGTGTTGCCTGTTAGATTGCAATTTAACGAGTTCAAACAGGTTTTTTTCCTGGCATCGTCCAACTGTTTCCTAAAGAAGCTTGTTTTTGCATTACGTATGCGTTTGTTGTAAATGCTTCTTGTAGATGTCAGATGCTTAAGGTGTTTGAGAGAAGGGAGAATCTCCATGATCGTTGTTGGAAATGGCCCTTTTTGCAAGGTTATCTCTAAACTTTTTGCTTTTTCCTCCTATTTTTTCCTGACCTCTGTGTGTTTGTTTTAGGACTCTGGGTACCGCACCCTGCACCACTGCACTTCGCACCACAGCACCCGAAGCCTGCCGACGCCAGCACTCCTGACTTCACCAGAGAGGAGTTCGATCTGCAACGTGTGTGACTTCGAGGGCCCGACGACTCCTGCTCCGACCTCAGGAACCAACGCCTGCGGACACCGTGTGTTCGGAAGCTCAACGGGAGGTCATCAACGCCCTGCATTTCTGAAAGGTACTGTTTGCAGGTCTTCCAGACACCGTAGCTGGATTTGTTTGGTTACGACGCCGTGATAGCCCCAGACGGAGCTATCGACATCAAGGAACTGTGTTTCAACATTATTTTGACAACTGAAGATTTTAAAGTACTGTATTGTAGATTTTTATTGTTTTGTTCTTGTTTTAAGTATATAAAAACATTGGATATTTGTCTAAACTGGTGTGGTGTCCTTTTGTAGTGCTTACACTGTATTACTGTTGGTTATGTGCAAATGCTTTACACACTGCCACTAAGAAAAGCCTGACTGCTAGTGCCAAGCTACCAAGGGGGTGAGCAGGGGTTATTTTAGGAGTGTAACTTCCTTATCCTGACTAGGAAAAAGGGTCCCTATTTGGACAAAGGTGAAAGCCCTTGCCAACTAGAGACCCCCATTTCTAACAATCGTTTAGCTAATTTAAGATCGTAACTTCATAATGGAAAATCAGTTTATCCAGTTTAAATACAATTATAGAAAACAAAAATAAACAAGCATTGGCAAAGCCAGTAGGTCTGAAATTGGAGGTCAGTCTTTTGTTTTTGTCAATGCGTGACTTGTTTAGGCATGGCTTTTGTAAAACCATATCAGTGTTGGAGTTGCTGGGGCCTCACCATAAAGTGATATTTAAAATAAATACAAGTTTTAAAAAAAGAGAGTGTGGTGAAAACATGCTGTCCCCATAAAGTGATTACTTTATGAGCTTGTGGTTCCTTTAGAGTCTGTTGTGCCTGACACCAGTACTATATTATTATTTATACCTGTTGAGGCAGAGTATTTTTCTCTCCTCAGTGGGTTTTAGCATTAAAGTCCATCTACAGAGTGAAAGCCTCTTTGCCGTCATGCTGGAATACCCAGTACACTTCGTTCACTGTGAGTCTCAATGTCAATGCGCAGACAGTAAAGACAAACTCGGGCCACCTATGCCTGGAAGGTGGTAGCATTGTTTTGCAGTAGGATGATGACCTCCTTGTGACATCTCCATCACTTGAGGCCTGTGAAAGCTTGTGAAAAAGACACTGTAGCTCTGTTGAACTACCTCCAGAAGAGAAGCCTCATTGTCAAAATGCCAGCTCTGAAAAAAAAAGGTAACTTACCTGGGTTTTGTGATATTCCAAGGTACACGCCGCATGCCACCTGACAGAATAACATTGTTTCAGGGCATTCAGCTCCTGCCCACCAAGAAAGGAATTATGTCCTTCATGGGGATAATGAACTGCTGCCACCAATGGGTCCCTGAATGCAGATGCTATGACTAATGAACTTGCAAACTGTTCCAAGAAATTGAAGACACATTCTGTACTGCGCCAGCAATGGGGAATGCCTGATTACAAACTGCCTTTCCATCTCTGTTTCAGAGCAAAATAACATTGCAAATGAAGTGGTGTTGCACATGGTGTGCTGACACAGCTGGAAAAGAAAGGTCTGTGGGACACAACTGTGTGACTTTGCTTACTGCAGTGATTGGGGGTCGGCAGCTGTGATGGTAGACTATACTTGTATTGTATAGGTGCCACATTTGGTGCGGTTGCATTTGGTATGGTTGTTGTTGTTGTTGTCTGGATCGACACAACATTTTTCTGCTGGAAGCCAGACAGGTTATAATGGCACCATGTTGTCTAATTGTAATGTTATAATAAGAGACCCACCTGTTAATTTGGCAAAAGTATTAGCTGCAATAGGTTATTCTAATGAGATCCATTCTCTTAGAAACAAATAAGACCCCTAAGTAAGTTGGTGTTGAGATTGTAGAAATTGGCACCACGCCAAAATTAGACACCATTAGAAAAGGCAGACTACAGGAGTGGTACACTGATGGTTCCTCCAGCAGACTGATAGACACTAATTACAGAGCAGGGTATGCTACAGCAATAGCTGAAGTGCAGCCGCCCGCCATCCTAATGGGGGCCTAAGTTAAAAGGTGATGCAATCGCTGACACAGCATTAAATGAAAGCATGTTAGGCCTACCAGGATGAGATGCCTGTGACCCCACACAGTATGTTCCTTTCCCTTACAAGACTGGAGCAGGGACCCTCTGATATTGCACAAGAGAGGATGAATGCTCAGATGCATGTTGTTTCCCAGTGAATGGATTTACATTTTTGCTGGTGTGGGTGGATATGTTTTCAAAATGAATGGAGATGTATCCAACAGGGAAGAACAATGCAGCAACTGGGGCGCAGTGCTTCAGGAAAGCCATCTCTCCAAGGCTAGGGATCCACCAAGGCACAAATAGTGATAAAAGAAGATCACTTACTGACTACATTTATGTTAAAGAGGTTGTTTTTGGGAATAAAGTATACCATGCCTACCCTATACAACCCTCCACGGTTGAGGTCAGGAGGAGTAAGTAAGTGGCAAATAATAACAAACAAAATAGATTATTAGTAAAGGCCCGAAATGGCCTGATGCTCTGACTTTAGTACTGCCTGCAATTCGGGCAAAGACTTTTAAAGCGATTATGGAGACATGGTCATGGTGAAGAAAATAAAAGCTGTTTCTTTTAGTTCTAGGTGGACTGGACCACAGACAGTGAATCAACGCCATGAATGTATTGAGGAGACAAGATGCAGGGCAGCACCCCAACGCCTGAGAGCACGGTATAACAAAGTGATGACCATCTGTCACCAGAGGACCTGAGCAACACAGCAGTCAAGAAGAGGACAGACCAGACCATTTCTATGATCCATGGGGGCCCATCATAAAGTGTCAGAGGGACGCAACATCAACTGATGCTGTTGAGTGAAGTACACAACGCAGTCTCGAAGAAAGGTGATGGACAACGCAGGACAGGTCAGTGAAACCGCCCCTGTACAAGACGACTGCGGACCAGGAGGAAAAGAAGATGACCGCTCACTGCGTGCCTTTAAATTACTGGCACTTGCTGAAAGTGCCCAGGAACTGAGTGACTAAGTCACACTGTAGCCTTATGCATTGCATAGAGCAAACAATATTTGTTGGACACCTAATGATGAGTATACTGCCGGTATCACAACAGCCTGCTGATATGATAATGATCTCATCAAGATGTATCAATGTGGCAATATATGCATTTTATGCAAACACTGTGTAATGCCATCCAAAGATATGTAACTAATGTTTCCTTCATATAAACATATATATATCTTGGTTTTACACTAATGATGGATAGGTCTATCCAAAAGGGAGGATTGTTGCAAAATATATGTGAATATCCATATAAATCCATGTGTATGCACTTCAAAAGATATCATGCTTAGATATATCATATTAACATAAGGCCTGGAGCTCCAAAGGGCTTCCTATCTTACCTTGACTGGACAAGCTTCTATGAGCTATTCTGTACCCCCTTAGAGGTCACTTTGCCTGTCCTGACTACATGATATTTCTTAATCTGGTTGTGCAAGTTGCTTACACAGTGCCGAGGCAGCCTTTCTGGTCTGCCCATATCTGGCTGTTTATAATTTGCATGGTGCAGACATTGCACATCCATGTTAGCCATATTTGGCTTGGTGTTTTATTCTAGTTCCGCTGACATGGCATTATTAAACTATATAGCACCCAGAAACCAGCCACTCTGGGAAGAAGCTGTCTGAGAGCCCCTAAGGCAGGAGACCTGACTTCTTCCTTGCTAATTAGCAATCACGTATGCTTTTGGTACCAATAAATACATTTCACTCTGTTTCTGAGCAAACCTGCTATGTCTGGTGAGTTTCATTCATTTGCTCCTGGGAGGGTGCCAATATTTCCACCTCAACTAACCCCTTTTCAACTTTTAGCTTGTTCTTCCCTGAATTCCTTGAGCACATGGAATGCAATAGACTTACCTATCCACAGACAGTCTACTTGATTCTCTTCAATAAGGTTTTTGTAGTCTTCATGTCTTCATGACTGGCCTCTCTCATGCCTCCAATTGCATTAATTCTACACATAACAACTATCTCTCAGGCCAGTGGCCCTGTCTTCATTCACTCCTCTTTCAGGGGACATACCCCAAGACTCTTATTTGGGATCTCTATCTTCTTATGGAATCATAATCCCAGGGTGACATAATTTCCTCATATTCATGCATTTTAACGCCCTAATCAATCTTTCACCTCTGATATCATTATTGCAGCAGTATACCAACTACATAATATCTGAAGAATCTGTCCCTATCTCCTGTTTGATCAAGCAAAGAAGTCCCACAGTTGACCCTGATTGGGTGGTATGACCTTGTAGGTGCCCAAACTTATGTTTTTACAAATACCAATCACACATTGTTGTATGCAAAACCTAATCGTAGCTCTATTAGCTAGTGAGGGGGCCAACACCTAGATACAAACAATTCAGAAGACCCCTGTTCTTGTAATAAATTGTTGTGTTCATATTTCTTATGAATGAATTTTTTGTTTTGAAGTACACACCACTGTATTTTTAATCTTGTTTTTAATCTAGCTATTGTATAAATTGTTTTTAATCACCTGTGTTTTGCGAATGACTTTTGATTTTGAAATAAATATACATTGTTATATTTTTCTAAAAACCTACACGTCCTGTCCTTTTTAGAACTTGATAAAACTAAAGGAAAGTAAGAGCACTAAAAATCTTCTGAATTGTTTGTATCTAGGTGTTGGCCGCCTCACTAGCTAATAGAGCTACGATTAGGTTTTGCATACAACAATGTGTGATTGGTATTTGTAAAAACATAAGTTTGGGCACCTACAAGGTCATACCACCCAATCAGGGTCAACTGTGGGACTTCTTTGCTTGATCACCTATTCTCCCCTGTCCCAGAACTGACAGTTAAGGGGGCCTCCTTCATTTGTTACTCCTATCTCCTGTTTTACAGTGGTAAGTCCCTCATAAATGTGCTACTTTTTACTTATAGCTCATGAGCAAACAAGACTACTAGTGTAATCTAGATCATACAAATTATGATTTTTCTCCCCTCAACAAGCAGCAACCAACCATGCCTCCTGAGTGCTCTTTACATTCCCTTGAACTCATCACAGATGACAGGATGCTTGGCGTTCTGCCAGTGACAGAGGCAAATGCAAGCCTTTCGACTTGTTGTTTAGGTTAATTCATGAATGTTCTCATATTATTTGTCTGAAACACTCCCACACTCACATTCTACAATCTTTGCTCCACTAACCTTTATCGCCTCATTATTTCTAAAGAACCTAGACAGAATCTCCGTATCCATCATTCCATTTTGCAGATTTACTACATTGACATGCCCACTCTGTTGAACATAGTGCCATACCTTCATCAAGGGGCAATGTGTGAAAAAACCCATACGTTTCAGCCACGTTATAGTTAGGAATTAGCATTTAAAAAACCTTAGAAATTTTCTGAAAAAACTATAGGTTTCGCACGTTATAGTTAGCTGGACATTTCACTCATACAAAGTTATTGAAATTCCCCCGTTATAGTTAGTTCAGCTAACTATAACTAGCGCGCCCGCAATGCACTGCTGATGACGTCACATATTACATCACTCATGACATGGCCAGTGACATCACTCATGACATCACTGATGACATCTCAAATGTCATCAGTGATGTCATTTGAGATGTCATCAGTGATGTCATCACTGACCATGTCATGAATGATGTAATATGTGACATCATCAGCAGTGGTTTGCGGGCGCGTGAGCTATAGTTAGTACAACTAACTATAACGTGGGAATTTCAATGGTTTTGTTCGAGTGAAATGTCCAACTAACTATAACACTCCTAAAACCTATGGTTTTTCAGTGAATTTCTAAGGTTTTTTAAATGCTAATTCCTAACTATAACATGTCTGAAACCTATGTTTTTTTCAGTGAATTTCAAAGGTTCTTTAAATGCTAATTCCTAACTATAACAGGTCTCAAACCTATGTTTTTTTCAGTGAATTTCAAAGGTTTTTTAAATGCTAATTCCTAACTATAACATGTCTGAAACCTATAGTTTTTTCAGTGAATTTCAAAGGTTTTGTAAATGACAATTTGTAAATGTATTTATTGTTATTTTTCTTTTTTCTATACTGATTTTCTACATTTTCTTAAACAGTTTATTTTTAGATATTTTATTTTTTAAATTACATTATACATTACATTACAAAATATACTTTCTCAGAATGAATTACTTTAGTTTAAATACTTTGCAAATAGGCAATAGACTTTTAAGTACAGTAGTTACAGTTGTTGCAATAGGCAACTTAATTTCAAACACAATGCAACATTGAGGCCAATGTGAATTTCTAGTTAAATGTAATTAATTACTTTTTGGATTACTTTTATAACCACAGGACTGGATCCTAAATTCAGTCCTGAGACATCACCTGTAAACAGTTGAGAAAAAGCGTTTTGGTTACAGTAGTGATTTTTAAGGAATTTTATTGTATTTTAAAAGATGACACTTAGAAACTTTTTCAGATATAATCACCAATGTTATCCTATGGGAGGAAATTCACGTATCAGGTAAGTAGTGTGAACATTACTTTTTCTTACTCAGTGGTGGATCCTGGTTCCAGCACGGGTGCATCTCCTGTAAACAGTCGAAAGAATGCGTTTAAGTCATACAGGCAATTTTTAAGGAATATTTTTAGTTTGTGAAAATAGACACAGAAACTTTTCTGGTGAAAACCACACAATGGATTCCTATGGAAGGAAATACAAGTTACTGGTAAGTACGGTTAGAATTACTTTTCAGGATCAGTGCTGGGCTCAAAGAAGCAGCATTGAGGTCACTCCTGATAACAGGTGAGTAAATCGAAATTTGTAGTTCTGCTGATTTTATAGGAATATTTGTACATTTAAAAAATCATCACTTAAAAACTTTTCTGCTGAAAACCACACAATGAATTCCTATGGAAGGAAATACAAGTTACTGGTAAGTACGCTTAGAATTACTTTTCAGGGCCAGTGCTGGACTAAAAGATGCAGCACTGGGTTCTCTCCTGATAGCAGGTGAGTAAATCGGAAATTCGTAGTTCGGCTGATTTTACAGGAATAGATGTACGTTTCAAAAATCAACACTTAGAAACTTTTCTGCTGAAAACCACACAATGGATTCCTATGGAAGGTAATACAAGTTACTGTAAGTACGCTTAGAATTACTTTTCAGGGTCAGTGCTGGGCTAAAAGATGCCGCGCTGGGTTCTCTCCTGATAACAGGTGAGTAAATCAGAATTCGTAGTTTGGCTGATTTTACAGGAATATTTGGACAATGGTGAAGGATGGGTGCGGGACCTGAGGTGACATGTGTGCAAACATGCCCCGTGGCGCGTTTTAAGTTGCAGGACTAAGTACCCTTGAATCCTGAGGTCCCCTGGGGGCCAACTAGCCCACCAGATACCACTAGTATGCGCCAGGGGGCTGCGTTGCAGGGAGGTGTTCTGAGGCCACGCCCCTTTTTACAACACTCTGCAACGCAGCTCTGTGGCGCTTACTGGAGGTACCTGGTGGGCTAGTTAGCCCCCAGGGACCCTCAGTATTGACAAGGAATTAATTTCCCAACTTAAACTGCACCACAGGATGTGTTTGCACACATGTGAACTCAGGCCCCGCCCCGCCCTTCACAACTGTGCAAACGTGCCCCGTGTATTCAAGGGGATTTTGTTCCCCCTCTGCAAATGCAGAGTGGTGCAATAAGGGGCGTGGTCTCTGGCCGCGATCCCTTTAAAAAAATTTTTTTTTAAGAACGGGGCTGTGTAGCCTCCCTTCTTTTTCTAATGTTTGGGCCTGGGGACCCTATACCCAGGGCCTGCCCCCAATTTTTTCTCTTTTTAATTAAACTTTTTTTAAGGGGGCCCTGTGGCCCCCTCCTGTGGCCATCGTCTGCCCCGGGGACCCCATCCCCCAGAGCCGGCTCTTTTTTTATTTTTAAATTAGGGGGAGGGGGGCAAATAATAGCCCCTGGGACCCCATCCCCCGGGGCTGGCGCACTGCGTTGGGGACCGTGGGGGGGTCCCCAATCCCCCCACGGTCCCAGCCGGCTCCCTGCATCCTGCATTGCTTTTCCATTTGGGGAGCAGCTAACATGCTGCTCCCCATATGGAAAAGCAATCTATTTGGAGCATAGTTCCCTGCTCTCTCTTCCAAATAGAAAAGCAAATAGGAAAGCAGTTTGCAATGACAGGGTGAGAGCCGCGAGGCAAACAGCAGTGTCCCGGGGTGGGCACTCTGGAACACTGCAGGAGCCTGCCCTGGGGGGTGGCGGTCCCCAGGGCCATCGAGGGCTCCAAGAGGGGGCCGTGCGGCCCCCTCCCACATTTTCGAGAAGCCCCGGGGGTGGCAGTCCCCGGGTCTAGGGGGGCCTCAGAGCCCCCCACCCAATTTTCTTATGCCCCGGGGGGTGGCAGTCCCCAGGGCTGGGGGGGCCTGAGAGCCCCCCCCCACCCATTTATTTGAAGCCCCGGGGGTGGCATTCCCCGGGGCTGCGGGGGGCCCCATGAGCCCCGGATACATTAAAATCTTGCCCAGGGGGTAGCAGTCCCCGGGGCTGTGGGGGCCTGAGAGCCCCCCACCCATTTCAAAATAGCCCCAGGGGATGGTGGTCCCCGGGGCTGCTGGGGGGTCCCGTGAGCCCCCTTGCACACATTTTGAAGAAGCCCCGGGGGTGGCAGTCCCTGGGGCTGTGGGTGGCCCAGTGAGCCCCCGCATAAATTAAATTAGAGACCCGGGGGTGGCAGTCCCCGGGGCATTGTGGGGGGATTGGGACCCCCCACACTATTTTTTCAATAATCCCCCCGGGATTTGGCCCCCGGGGGCAAATAAATATATTTACCGCTGGAGACCGCGTTTCTCTTTTTTTATATCGCTAGGATGCGCGGATCCTACGCGCATTCAGCGAAAAAAAATATATACTTCTTTTTGGCCCTGGGGTCCTTGTGGGACACCATTAGCATGCCTAGGGGGTCAGGGTGTGTCTACCTTGCCCCCTTTTCGCATTTTTCAAATTTTTTGTTTGGTTTCTTCTGCCTCGGTTCTACCGAGGCACAAGATGGCTGCTAGCACTTCCTGATTTGGAGTGTTGACAGCCAATTAAAAAGCAGCTTGTGCACGGCAGGGTGCGTGCAGGCTCCGCGTAGGGTACGTGGACCCTCCGAGCCCAT